>NC_064632.1:599617289-602293123 GCF_023864275.1 Schistocerca cancellata
ATAAAAGGCCAGTGCATTGGCGGGGCCATCATTTGTACTCGGGTGATTCCTGTTAAAAACATATCCAATGTGATTACAGCTGCATGACAGGAATTAAACTCTGAACACGGGGCTGAAGTTGGAGCTAGACACATTTCTGCCAAAAGAGGAACAGGACCCTAAAATGAAGTATTTCATTTTCATTTGATATTTGATATTTTTGTACCAAATTTTAATTTATTGAAAATACTCTCATTTTCATGCAAGTAGTAACTAAGGGAAAAATAATTTATTAAAATAATGCTTCAATATTTGCCAATTAACATTTCCATTAAATATGAAATTAAATTGAAAGTAATGGTACTGACCAAATTCCACAATCTGTATTAAATACTTTAACAAAATTAGATACCTGGTTTGATTTAAATTTGTTTAAATTAAACATGGAAATGAATGAGTTAATGGAGTTTAAATCAAAACAACAGAGGTCGACAAGATGTTCATGAACTCACACCATTTAGTGCCCGAACTGCCCGTTTCTGAGCCAAAATATCCTTCTAGAATGGGAAGAGTTACCCCAAAACATAATACCATACGACGTAAGGGAATGAAAATCAGCAAAGTAGACTAATTTACATGTCAAAGTATCACTCACTTTTGATACCGTTCGATAGTGAAAATGGCAGTATTAAGTCTTTGAACAAGATGTTGGACATCCCACGACGGCTTACTATCTAGCTGAACACCTAGAAATTTGATCTGTTCATTTTCACTAACCATATGCCCGTTCTGTGAGATTAAAATGTCAGGTTTTGTTGAATTATGTGTTACAAACAGTAGAAACTGAGTCTTACTGTCATTTAAGGTGAGTTTATTTTCTAAAAGCCATAAACTGAGGTCATGTACTGCACTACTTGAAACCGAGTCAATGTTGCACACAACATCCTTTACTACCAAGCTAGTGTCATCAGCAAACAGAAATATTTTAGTTACCCATTATACTAGAGGGCGTATCATTTATATAAACAAGGAACAAGAGGGGCCCCAACACTGATCCCTGGGACACCCCCCACTTGACAGTACCCCACTCAGATCCCACATCACAGCCGTTATCAACATAGTGAGTAATGACCTTTTGCTGCCTATTGCTAAAGTAAGAGGTGAACCAATTGTGAGCTACTCCCCTAATTCCGTAGAGGTCCAACTTCTGGAGCCATATTGTGAGATCAACACAGTCAAATGCATTTGTTAAATCAAAAATAAGCCAAGCGTTCGAAACTTTTCGTGTAGCCCATCCCGTATCTCACAGAGAAAAGAGAATATAGCATTTTCATTTGTGAAACGACTTCCAAAGTCGAACTGTACATTTGCTAGCAAATTGTGTGATATAAAATGATCAATTAACCTTACATACACAGTCTTCTCGATAACTTTTACAAACACTGATGGCATAGAAATAGGTCTAAAGTTATCTACATCATCCCTTATTCCCGTTTTATAAAGCGGCTTTACTACTGAGTACTTTAATCGCTCAGGAAACTGACCATTCCTAAGGGAAATATTACAAATATAGCTAAATACAGGGCTAACATGTGCAGCACAGTACTGACCATTCCTAAGGGAAAAATTACAAATATGGCTAAATGCAGGGCTAACATGTGCAGCACAGTACTTTAATATTCTGCTAGGCACTCCATTAGAACCATGAGAGTCCTTAGTCTTCAGTGATTTAATTATTGACTCAATCTACCTCTTGTCTGTATCACAGAGGAGTATTTCAGACGCCAATCTCAGAAAGGCATTTGCTAAGAAATTTATATGATTTCCTGTAGAAACTAAATTTTTATTTGGTTCACCAGCAATGCTCAGAAAGGGATTGTTAAATACTGTACATATATCTGATTCATCAGTGAAGGAAATATTATCTCTGCAAACTGACTTTATATCATCGACCTTGTGCTGATGACCAAACACTTCCTTCACAACTGACCGTATGGCTTTAATTTTATCCTGTGAATTAGCTATTCTATTTGCATACCACATACTTTTTGCCTTGCTAATAACATTTTTAAGCACCTTACAATACTGTTTGTAATGGGCTACTGTAGCTTGATTGTGACTACTTCTAAGATTTTGATATAATTCCCGCTTTGTTCTACAAGATATCCTTATCCCACTAGTCAGCCAATCGGGTTGTCCATTACTGCTAGCACCCCGTTTAGAATGTTCTAATGGAAAGCAACTCTCAAAAAGCATGAGAAATGTGTTATGGAAAGCATTGTATATATCATCTATATTATCAGCACTATAAACGTCTTGCCACTCTTGTTCCTTGACAAGTTTTAAAAATCCCTCTACTGCTGTTGGATTAACTTTCCTATGTAGTTTGTAACTAAATATGACATTGGTTTGAGTACAAAAACCTTTTAGTGTTAAAATTTGTGGATCATGGTCTGAAAGGTCATTCACCCTTTTACTAACAAAATGTCCATCTAGTAATGAAAAATGAATAAAAATATTGTCTATGACAGTGCTGCTGTTCCCCTGCACCCTAGTTGGAAAAAAACAGAGTTTGTGTCAGATCATATGAATTTAGGAGATCTAAAAATATTTTTTTCTTGCACAATCATATACAAAATTAATATTGAAGTCACCACATATAACTACATTCTGGTACTTCCTACAAATGAATCAAGAACACTCTCTAGCTTAAGCCAAAATGCTCTGAAGTCGGAGTTAGAGGACCTATAAACAACTGCAATGAGAAGTTTAGTTTCACTAAATTCAAGTAATGCTGCACAACTTTCAAATATCTGTTCAGTGCAGTGTCGTGATACGTCTATGGACTCAAATAAAATACTGTTTTTTACGTACAGTGCCACTCCCCCACCCCGAAAGGGTCTCCTTCAGAAACAGCCAGCTAATCTGTAGCCTGGTAAAGGAAGCGTCTGAATTATGAAATTATTTAAGTTAACATCTATTAGCAGTTCATTAACTTTATCTCTAATATCTCTTATATTTTGATGAAATATGCTAATTCCTTCTCTACTTAAAAACATTACATCCTCTGGAGGAGCGCCCTTAGTTAGAGGCACTTCCTTTAATTAGATATACCTATCAGCAGAATTCAGTTTAAAAAAGTTGCAGCTCTAACACCAACTACTACAGGAATTTTTCCATGAGTGGCACCACTGCCACCACCACCACCACCACCCACTACACTGTCCTCTATAAGCTTAGCCAACCTCCCCTTCCCATACCTATTGAGGTGCAGCCCATGCATAATGATACCCCATCTACTGATAGACCCAACTGGCACCACCGACATGTGATCCATGCCCTTCGCCATCAGCGCCCTCCCCAGCCCCACACTAACGCGCCTAACAGCCGGATTAAGGTGAGGCCGATCATGACGCTGAAACAGTTGCACAAAACGCACATTAGTGCCACCAGTTTGATTAGGTATCTTAACCAAGTCAGCACTGACATCACATTCAACGTCCCTATCGGGACTGTTCCCTGCTCCACCCACTATCACTACCTGATCCTCCTTCGTAAAATTCTTACATAACTCCCCTATGCTTTCATCCACCTGAGCTATCCCTGCATTAGGCATGTATGCAAAGTAAAACTGTCTGAATAGCTCCTCTTCCAACCTACCTTCTTGCCAACTGCCAGTTCCCATTCTCCAGTACCGTTCACCCTCCTCAACCTATCTAGTTCCTCCTTTACGCATTGGAACTGCACCTGAAGGGCACAGATCTTACGCTCCTGCTCCTCTATTAACTTGTTTCTACTAGAAATTCTACATTCCCAGGAAAGGATCACCCTAAAATGACCACTGGCTTCCCCACTGCATTTCCCCCCAATGAAAATACTTGGAACAAATCCCACACCATAATCCACTACTCACAAACCTACGACAGAGCCCACGCTTTTCACTCATGGTAAAATTTTACAGTTACTGAAAAAAAAACAACAATACGTCTATGTTACCAAAGTTCAGATACACCAGTAGCACTATTTAAAAGCTAACAATAATGGTCTGGAAATTATCTGCCAACTAAGAAAGCAGCTACTTCTATTAATACTACTACAACACAGCTGATATCAATACCAGCAAAACTTCACAAAATTATTGGCTAAAACCAAAAAATTATAACTACCACTGTAGCACTAAGCGAAGTTAAAACACTGAATGAAAATTTTACTGAAATATTTCACTAGAAAGTGTGGTGTTGCCGCTAGACACCACACTTGCTAGGTGGTAGCCTTTAAATCGGCCGCGGTCAGTTAGTATACGTCGGACCCGCGTGTCGCCACTATCAGTGATTGCAGACCGAGCGCCGCCACACGTCAGGTCTAGCCTAGAGAGACCCCCTAGCATTCGCCCCAGTTGTATAGCCGACTTTGCTAGCAATGGTTCACTGTCTACGTAAGCTCTCATTTGCCGAGACGACAGTGTAGCATAGCCTTCAGCTATGTCTTTTGCTACGACCTAGCAAGGCGCCATATTCAGTTACTATATGTCTTCTGAACAGATAATATTGTGACTCATGTACCGTCAACAGCGACGTTCATCATTAATGGATTAAAGTTAAGTATCAAACTAATTACGTCCTCTTTTTGAATTCCAATTCCTTGTCATGTTCCAGACCTCACGTCAGTATAGTCTTTCCCTCCAGCCTGCGTGAGCGGAAACGCTTGTATTTCGGCCTACTCAAGTAACACGGTGTTGGCTCTTAAGCCAACACAACAGAAAGAATAATAAACGTCAGTTGAAAACTAAAGCACGAAATTTACTAAACGACTACAACACGCTGAAAACTCTACAAAACACAGCGAGCGAACGATTACAAAAGTTTATTAAGTCGTTATTTCGCCAAAAACGGCACGCAACGCCACTGAAATCTATAGAATTTAGAAACTGTATTACAGAGCACACACAAGTTCATTACTTAGATTATAACCGCTACAGCTGCAGTGCACGCCGCAAAATGTAAACACACTAATTAGGCGCGAGTGTTAGACGAACGACGAAAGCACACTCGCAAATAATAGACCACTCGAGACAATAACACAGGAAGAAATACTGAGATTAATGAAAGTCCACTAATAAGTTACTTTTACGGTAAATATTAACACTAATATACTTTAAAATACGTAAATGGAGTCTAAAATTTATAAAATATTAACGAGCTATTTCAACAGAAATGCTGCTCACGTGACGTCACACCCATGATTATCTGCCCCGCCCCCACTCCCTGGGAAGATGCCTATCTACCCAACCCTCGAAATATGCCTATCTACCACCCCTCGTAAGATATCTGTCTGCCTATCCCCCCTCAGAAGATGTCTGTCTACCTACCCCCCTTTGGAAGATGTGTCTTTCATCCCCCCCACCCTCAGAATTTGTCTGTCTACCTACCCCCACTCGGAAAATGTCTGTCTACCTACCTCCCCTCAGACGATGACTGCCACCATACCCCCCCCCCCTCCCACCGGGAAGATGTCTGTCTACCTGCACCAGCCCCCCCCCCCCCGCAGAAGAAGTCTGTGTGCTTCTTACCCCCTCGGCATATACCTGTCTACCTTACACCCTCAGAAGATGTCTGTCTACCTACCCCACCTCGGAAAAATTCAGTCTACGTGCCCCCATTTGGAAGATCTCTGTCTACATACATCCTCCCACTCAGAAACTGTCTGCCTATCTACCCACCCCCGGAAGAGGTCTGTCTACCTACCCCACCTCGGAAGAGATCTGTCCACCTACACTGATTACGAAAGATGTCTGTGACCTACGCACCTCGGAAGCTGTCTGTATACCTAGCCCCCCTTGGAAGATGTCTGTCACCAACCACCCTGCGGAAGATGTTTGTGTACATACCCCCCTAGGATGCTCTCTGTCTACAAAATTCCCGACCTCGGTAGATGTATTACTACCTACCTCTCCCCCGGAAGATGTCACTCTTCCTACACGCCCCACAGAAGATGTCTGTCTACTTACCCACCCTCTCGGAAGATGTCTGCCTACCTATCCCCTTCCATGGAAGATGTCTGTCAAACTACCCCTCCCCCTCAGAAGATGTCTGTCTACTTACCAATATCCCATCTGAAGATGTCTGTGTATCTACCCCCCCCCCCCCCAGAAGCTGTCTGTCTATGTAACCCCACTCAGAAGATTACTATCTACTTAACCCCCACTCAGATGATGTCTACCTACTTCCACTCAAAAGAATTCAATGTACCTCTCCCCCCCTCAGAATATGTCTGTCTACCCTCCCCTGCCTCAGAATATGACTGTCGAACTAATCCCTCCCTCGGAAAATGTCTGTCGACCTTATTCCTACCTCGGATGATGTCTGTCTACCTACTCCCCCTTTCGAAGAAGAATATCTACCCCCCCCCCCCCCGTCCCAAGCAAGGACTCTACCTACCCTCCCTTTCGGGAGATGTCTATATAGCCCACCTCTAGGGCCATGCCTGATGGCCCTCTCGGAGTATATTTACCCCCATCTCGGAGGATGACTGTCTACCTACAACCCCTTGGAAGATGTGGAAGATTTCTAACACCCCTCAGAAGATGTCTGTCTACCTACACCCACACTTCGGAAGATATCTGCCTACCTGTCCACCCTCCCCCTCGGAAGTTGTCTGTCTTCCAATTCCCTCTCGGAAGATGTCTGTCTACCTAACCCCACTGGAAGATGACAGTCACCCCCCCCCCCCCCCTTGGAGGATGCCAGTGTACCTACCCCTTCCTCGGAAGAAGTCTGTCTCCTTAAACCAACCCCTCAGAATATATATGACTACCTACCTCTTTTCTCGGAAGATGTATGTATACCTACCCCCACCCCCCTCTGCAGATGTCTGTCTAGCTACCATCACTCAGAACAAGTGTCTGCCAATGCCCCCTCAGAAGATGTTGTCTACCTACCTCTCACTCGGCAGATGTCTGTCTACCTGCTACCCCCTCGGAAGATAACGTTCTACCTACCACCCCTCGGAAGATGTCTGTCTACCAACCCTCCCAATCGGAGGATGTCTGTCTACCCATAAACCCCTCGGAAGGTGTCTGTCTACCTACTTGCCCCCAGAAGATGTTTGTCTACCTATACCACACCCCGGAATATGTCAGTCTACCGGCACCCCCGGAAGATGTCTGTCTATTTACCCTCCCTCGGAACATGTCTGTCTACCTCCCCCCCCTCAGAAGATGTCAGTCTACCTACACCACATCATAAGGTGTCTGTCTACCTACCCCCCCTCTTGGGAGATGCCTGTCTACCTACGCTCCCCTCGGAAGATGTCTGTCTAATTAACCCCTTTGGAAGATGTCTGTCTATCCACCCCCCTTGGAAGATGTTTGTCGACCTAAGTTTACTTAGTCTACCTACCAAACCCCTCTGAAACGGTCTGCCTACCTACCCCCCTCGGAAGATGTCAGTTTACCTACCCCCTCTTGGAAGTCATCTGTCTACCTACTGCCAAATCGGAAGAAGTCTGTCTCTCATTAGATGTTTGTCTACCCCCTTCTCGGAAGATATCTGTCTACCCCCCTCGGAAGAAGCCTCTCTACCCACGTTGGGAAGATACCTACCTACCCCTACATTGAAAGATGCCTACCCACTCCTACTTTGGAAGATGCCTACCTACCCCACCTCTGAAGATTATCCATCCAACCCCACCGAAGATGTCTATCTACCCCCCCTTGGAAGAAGTCTATATACCCCACTTTCTCAGATGTCCATCCACCTAGTCCACCACTTGGAAGATATCCATCTAGCCCCCCTTCGGAAGATGTTTACCCCAGTCTCGGATGATGTATGCAGCCCCCCAACTTTCGGAGGGTGTCTACCACCCACTCGGAAAGATGTCTGTCTACCAACCCCCCCATTGAAAGATGTATATCTACCTACCTGCTCTCGGAAGGGGTCTACACACCCTTGGAAGATGCCAATCTACCTCCCAGTCAGAAGATATCTATCTGCCCATCCCACAGAAGACATCTACCCCCCCCCCTCGGAAGATGTCTATCTATGCCCCACATTAGATATCCATCCACCCCCAGTTGGAAGATATAAATCCCCCCCCCCCAATCGGAAGATGGCAGTCTACCATCTCCCCTCAGAAGACGTCTCCATACCCACCCCCCTTGGAAGATATCTGTCTGGGTACCTACACTCCTCAGAAGATATCTGTCTACCTACCCCCCTTGGAAGATGTATGTCTACCAACAACCCCTCTGATGATATCTGTCTACCTACCCCCCTCTCGGAAGATATCTCTTTACCTACCTCCCCTCAGAGAATGTCTACCTTCCTCAATCCCCCACTAGGAAGATGTCTGACCGCCTAACTCCTTCCACAGAAGATGTCTGTCTATCTACACCTCCCCCTCAGAAGATGTCTATCTATCCCCCTCTCTCAATAGAAGCCCCTCCACCTACACCAGCACTTGGAAGATGTCAATCTAGCCACCCCCTGTGAATATATTTACCCCAGTCTCAGATGATGTCTACAGCCCCCAACCTTCGGACAATGTCTACCACCCCCTCGGAAAGATGTTTGTATACGAACCCCCCTATCGGAAGATGTCTGTCTACCTACCCCCTCTCTGTAGATGTCTCTCTACCCCCTCTCGAAAGATGTCTGTCTATACCCTGTTGGAAAATGACTATCTAAACCACCAGGTGGAAGATATCTCTCTACCCCACCATTCAGAAGATGACTAATAACACCTCCTTGTTAGATGTCTATCTACCCCACCCTCAGCAGACGTCTATCTACACCCACCGGAAAATTTTTATCCCCACTTCAGAAGATGTCTACCCCCTGGAAGATGTCTATCAACCCCCTCTTTCACGGAAGATGTCTGTCTACCTATCTCCCTACTTCAGAAGTGATAGATATCTTCTGAGTGGGGAGGGAGTATGTAGACACACATTTTCTGAAGGCAGGGTAGGTATAAGGACATTGTCTGAGGGGGATGGAAGGTAGACAGACATTACCCGAGGGGGGTTAAGGTAGACAGACATCTTCCGAGGGAGGGTAGGTTGACATATATCTTATGTGGGGTGGGAATGGTAGGCAGTCATCTTCCGATGGGGAGTGGGTAGGTAGACAGACATCTTCCGTGGAAAGGGTTAGGTAGCCAGACTTCTTCTGAGGTAGGGTTTCTAGACAGACTTCTTCCAAAGGGGGGGTAGGTAGACTGACATCTTCTGAGGGCAGGTAGGAGGACAGACATCTTTCTATTGATGTAGGTACACAGATACCTTCCAAGGGTACATAGGTGACTGGCATCTTCCGAAGGGAGGTAGGTAGACAGTTATATTCCAAAGTGTAGACTAACATCTTCCAAGGGGGGTAGGTAGACAAACACATCCAGAGGGGGGATAGGTAGACAGATATCTTCCGAGGCATGGTAGGTAGACAGACATCTTCCGAGAAGGGTGCAGGTAGACAGACATTTTCAGAGGGGGTGTTTTGTAGATAGATACCTTCCGAGTGGGGTGCCTAGATACACAACTTCAGAGGGGGGTTGATAGGCATCATCAAGGTGGGGTGAATAGGCATATTTCGTTTGTGGAGTGGGGTAGGTAGACAGACATTTTCCAAAGGGGGATTAGTAGATAGACATCTTCTGATGAGGGGTATGTAGACACACATTATTCAAGGGGGATACGTAAACAGACATGTTCTGATGGGGGGGTTGGTAGACAGACTTCTTCCAAGGATGGGGGGTTGGTAGACAGATATTTTCCAAGGTTGGTTGAGGTAGACAGACACTTTCTGATAAGGGGTAGGTAGACATACATCTTCCCAGGATTCGGGAGGTAGGTAGACAGACAGACATCTTCTAAGGTGAGGTAGGTAGACAGACAGCTTATAAGGGGGAGAGGAAGACAGACATTTTCCAAGAAGGGATTGTAGTTAGACAGAGTTCTTCCATGAGGGGGTGTAGGTAGTCATGTATTTTGCAAGGCTGCGGGTATATAGACAGACATTGTCCTGCGGGTAGTTAGACAGATATCTTCAAATGGTAAACAGACCTCTTCCAAGGGAGGGTAGGTACACAGTCATCTTCAGATGGGGGGGACAGGTAGACATCTTCTGATGGTGGGATAGGTAGACAGAAATCTTCCGAGGCTTCATCTGAGGGATGGTAGGTAGACATACATATTCCAAGTGGCAGTGGGTAGACAGACTTCCACTGAGGGAGGGGAGTCTAGGAAGACAGATTTCTTCTGAGGGGGGTAGGTAGGCAGATATCTTCTAAGGTTGGGTATCTAGACAGACATCTTCCGAGGGAAGGTGGTATGTAGACAGATATCTTCCAGGGGAGGGGTAGGTAAACAGACATCTTGCGAGGGAGGGGGGTGATAGGCATCTTCCAGGGAGGGGTAGATAGGCATCTTCCGTGGATGGTGGAGCTTAGGTTGTCAGACATTTTCCAAATGGGGGTAGACTGTCTAGTCAATTTCCAAAGGGGGAAAGGTAGAATGGCAGCTTCTGATTGTGGCGGGTTGGTAGAGAGACTTCTTCTGAGTAGTATGTAGACAGACATCTTCTGTGTGGGGGTGTAGGTAGACTGACATCTTCCGAGGGGCCTAGGTAGACAGATATATTCAGAGGGGGGTAGGTAGAGAGATATCTTCCAAGGGGGGTTGAGTAGAAAGATACACATATTTTGAGGAGGGGGGGTAGGTAGGAAGTCATTTTCCGAGGGAGGGTAATTAAACAGACATCTTACATGGGCAGGGTAGATAGAGAGGCATCTTCTGTAGTGGGGGGGGGGGGGGGCAGGTAGACTGACTTCTTCTGTGTGGTTGGTAGACAATCATCTTCTGAGGGGGAGTTGGGTAGACAGACATATTCCGAGGGTGAGCAGATAGACAGACATCTTCTTAGGGGTTTTATACATATTCAGAAGGGGGGTTAGACAACTTCCAAGAGGGGTAGGAAGACAGACATCCTTGGAGAGGGGTGGTAGACAACATCTTCCAAGGGGGGATAAATAGACTTACATCTTCCTAGGGGGTGGGGTAGGTAGACAGACATCTTCCGAGACGGGGGCTAGACATCCTTGAAGAGCGGTGGGTAGATATCTTCTGAGATGGGGGGTAGATAGATTTCTTCCATGGGGAGGATAGATAGACGTCTTCCGATTAGAGGTATTTAGACAGACATCTTCTGAGAAAGGGGGGTAGGTAGACTGATATCTTCAGAGGGGGGGGGGGGTACGGAGACATACATTTTCTGAGGGAGGGATAAGATCAATACAAATCTTCCGAGAGGGGGTAAGTAAACGTATACCTCTGGAGAGAGGGTAGATAGACATATTTCGAGGGGGTTAGGTAGACAGACATCTTGTTGAGAAGAGGGACATTAAGTAGACTTAAATATCCCAAGGGGGTAGGGGAGGTAGACAGTCTTCTTCCGAGAAGGGGGTAGACATCCTCGAAAAGGGGTTTGTGTATCTTCCGAAAGGTGGGTTGATAGACATCTTCCGAGAGCAGGGTAGATAGATTTCTTCCTTTGGGAGGATAGATAGACTTCTTCCGAGTGGTGGAGGTAGACAGACATCTTCCAATGGGGGTGTAGGTTGACAAACATCTTCCGAGATGGGAGGGTAGGTAGACTGACATCTTCAGAACAGGGGGTTGGGAGGCACACATCTTCTGAGTAAGGGGGGGGGGGAGGGAGACACCTTCCGAATGTTGGGGGGCTGTAGAAATCTTCCGAGACATGAGATAAATATCTTCCAAGGGGGGGTAGATGGACATCTTGCGAGAGGGGTAGATATACGTCTTCTGAGGAGGGTGGGGTAGATAGACATCTGTGGAGTGGAAGGATACATAATCTTCTGAGGTGGGAGTGGGTAGGCATCTTCTGAGGGGGGGGGGGTAGAATGCCATCTTCCAAAATGGGGAGGTAGATATTCATCTTTAAAGGAATGGGTAGGTAGGTATCTCCCCATGGGTGGTACATAGGCATCTTCCGAGGGGGGGTGGACAGACATCTCCGTGGGGAGGGGTAGACAAACATCTTCCGAGAGGGGGTAGGTAGACAGATATCTTCGGATGGGAGAGTAGATAGACAGACATCATCATATGGGGGTAGGTAAACTGACATCTTCCGAAGGGGGAAGGTAGACAGACAGTTTCTGAGGGTATGGGGGTAGGCAGACTGACTCTTTCCGAGGGGGGTAAGACTTCTTCCGAAAGGGGGGGGAGGATAGGTAGACACACATCTTCCATGGGTTGGTAGGTAGACAAACACCTTCTGAAGGGGTTGTAGGTGAAAGATATCTTCCAGGGGGTGGGGTATGTAGATATACATCTTCTGATGGGAGGGGTAGGTACTCATACATCTTTGGAGTGGGGGTGACATCTTCTGACAGGGGGTAGGTAGACAGACATCCTCCGAGGGTAGGAGGCATATTTCGAGGGTTGGGTAGATAGGCATCTTCACAGGGGGGGGAGGGGGGCAGATAATCATGGGTGTGACGTCACGTGAGCTGCATTTCTGTTGAAATATTTTATAAATTTTAGATTTCATTTACGCGTTTTGAAGTTTATTTGTTTTAATATTTGCCGTAAAAGTAACTTATTAGTGGATTATCATTAATCTCAGTCTTTCTTCCTGTGTTATTGACTTGAGTGGTCTATTATTTGTGAGTATGCTTTCGTCGTTCGTCTAAACCTCGCGCCTCGTTAGTGTGTTTACATTTTGCGGCGTGCACTGCAGCTGTAGCGGTTATAAGCTAAGTACTGACGAACTTGTTTGTGCTCTGTAATACAGTTTCTAAATTTAATAGATTTCAGTGGTGTTGCGTGCCGTTTCTGGCGATATAATGAGTTAATAAACTTTTGTAATCGTTCGCTCGCTGTGTTTTATAGAGTTTTCAGTGTGTTTAAGTCGTTTAGTAAATTTCGTGCTTTAGTTTTCAACTGAAGTGTATTATTCTTTCTAGTGAAATATTTCAGTAAAACTTTCATTCAGTGTTTTAACTTCGCTTAGTGTTAGTGGTCGTTTTAATTTTTTGGTTTTAGCCAATAATTTTGTGAAGTTTTGCTGGTATTGGTATTGGCTGTGTTGTAGTAGTATTAATACAAGTAACTGCTTTCTTAGTTGGCAGAGAATTTCGAGACCGTTATTCTTAGTTCTTAAGTAGTGCTACTGGTGTAACTGAACTTTAGTAACGTAGACGTGTGGTGTGCACTGTAAGACCTTCGGTACACACACACACCATCAGATTATTTTGCTTGTCGCTCTAGCGAAGTAGGCGAGTGTCAGCAATATGTCTCGTGGTCTTATCGTGGCGTGTTTATCTTCTGCCGTTAGGTCAGACGATAGAAATGCCACTTGCACGATTAGAGTAGCAGATTGACGGTGACCAACTTTAAACAGAACTCGATTAATTTTCACACACATTTATTAAAATAATAAAAAAGATAGAGATTACGTAACTTGATTCTGGATGCTGTTTACAATTGACAATCTGAAGGTCCTTTGGTCTTGGTACGTTAATCTTATTCTCACATATCTGATACTTGAGAAAGTGTCTATACATTTATCTTCATGGCTAAATACAGGAAAACGATAATATTATTAGGCGCGGACTGAAACTTGACTACAGATTAATGCAGACTGACTATTCGGAGGTAAGACTCGTGATAATACCTCGCGCATTCAGGTATCACTGCGCGAGTGTGATCCGCGAGGAGAAAACGTTCTACGTTAGCAGCAATCTCATTGGCTGGCTGCGTTACATATTAATACGCGGATCGGCGGAAGCAGAATTTGTTCCGTCTCTATGAGAGCGCCATCTCGTAGTGCGGAGACGGACGAGCGCTGCGCCTGCCCTGTTGTGCTTACAAGGGAACTTCCCCATCGCACCCCCCTCAGATTTAGTTATAAGTTGACACATTCTATAGGCCTTGAAAAACTAAACACAGATCAATCGAGAAAACAGGAAGAAGTTGTGTGGAACTATGACAAAATAAGCAAAATATACAAAGTGAGTAGTTTATGTGCAAGATATGCAACATCAAGGATAGTGTAAGCTCAAGAGCGCCGTGGTCTCGTGGTTAGCGTGAGCAGTTGCGGCATGAGAGGTCCTTGGTTCAATTCTGATCAATTATGATCTGTCCTTTCGTTCATTGACGTCTCTGTTCACTGTAATAAGTTTTGTGTCTGTGTTTTGCGACCGCACCGAAAAACCGTGCGATTAGTAAACGAAAGGACGTGCCTCTCCAATGGGAACAGAAAACATTTGATCGCAAGGTCATAGGTCAACCGATTCCTCCACAGGAAAACACGTCTGATATATTCTAAACGACACTGGTGACGGCATGTGCGTCACATGAAAGGAATATGTTGTGGACTCACCTAACTTGTACACTTGGCGAATGGGTAAAAAGACTCTTCTACCTTGCCCGATTTAGGTTTTCTTGTGGATGTGATAATCACTCCCAAAAAAGAGACGAAAACATAAGAGGTTGTCACATAAACTGAAAATAGAAAGTTAAACTTTTCACCCGAGGGAAGGCCTGAACCATGGACCTCTCGCTCCGCAGCTGCTCACGCTAACCACGAGACCACGGCGTTCTTAAGCTCACACTATCGTTGATATTGCTTATCTTGCACATAAACTACTCAGTTCGTATATTTTGCTTATTTTTTCACAGTTCCATACAATTTCATCCTGTTTTCTCGATTGATCTGTGTTCAGTTTTTCAAGGGCTATCCACTGTGCCAACTTATAACTAAATCTGAGGGGGGTGCGATGGGGAGGTTCCCCTGTTAGCAGGGCGCGCTCTAGGGGGAAATGTGTGTACGCGGTGACTACTCGGAACTATGTACACAACATCCCTCCCTTCCGGGGGAAGGAAAACAGCTTTTTAAGTTTGTTTGAATAGCCTTTTTTTCTGTTTCCTTGCTTTCCGGCGTGCGTATGTCTGTGGGTGCACACATGTTGCTCCCCGTGGCATTCGCCCGCGGTCCGCTAGGAAAACCCACTCAAAACCTGCGGAACAGGGAACCGGAGACGCAAATATTTTTGTTACATAATTGCATTTCAACATCGGTACATTGGTCATAGCTTAAATCTAATTCTTCTTCGACGTCCATCTTCTCTGGGGATGACGGCTGGTGTAGTCGGCTGGCTCTGAAGGTGCTGCGTCGGCGTCGGTGGCGTCGGCGGCTGCCGGTGACGGCGTCTGGAATCCTGCGAGCTGCTCGGGGTTGACATCTGCTTGTGAGTCTGCAAAATGAAACAGCCTAGGAGTTCTGCCTATATGTGACTGCTGTCTTTACTGCCGTAATTGATTGGTATGGCGAATTACTATGCCGCTTTGCGTTCTTATTCTATACATGAGATATCCAGTGCCGTCTACAATGATTCCTTGGGTCCAAGTACGCTTTCCTCGACTGTAGACAGTTACGAGGACTTCGTCGTTTACGTTGAATCGTCGTCCTTTTGACGTTCGTTGATCATTTGCTGGATGCGTTGTAGGTTTTAGGATAGACATCAAAGTCCTGTGTTGTCACCCATGCAGTTTTTCTGCTGTTGACTGTGCCTCGTGCGGAGTAGCTCAGTATTGTGACAGAAAAATTAATAAAGAAGTCTCTTTGTTGTACTGTTGCACCAACTTGGTCATGTGTACCTTGAATGTTCGCACGAATCGTTCGGCGAGCCCATTAGCCTCAGGGTGAATTGGTGCCGTCCTGTAATGTGCAATTCCGTTCATCTGACAGAAGGACTGTAATGCGACGTAAATTCTGTACCGCTATCGGTCACTATGGGTTGAGGCAAACCTTCAGTGGAAAGGATCTTTGACAACGCTTTAATTGTTGTCGCCGAAGAAGGTGTACGCATTTGTAGTACAAAAGGGAATTTTGAAAATGCATCAATGACAATTAACCAAGAAGTTCCAAGAAAAGGACCTGCATAGTCAATATCCAATCTTGACCAAGGTTCTGTTGCCTGTGGCCACGGAAAATGTTGTCTTGGCGGAGCTGATTGATGCGTCTGACATAATTTACAGTTAGAAAGCATTGTTCCAATATCTTTATCAATGTTCTTCTAGTAGCAATGTTTCCTGGCCATGCGTTTTGTGCGTACTAAGCCCCAATGACATTGGTGTAACATTTTTAACACTTTATTCCTGTGAGCTTTGGGTATTACTCTAGTTTTTCCCGTTTCACTGTGAACTAATATGACGCCTTTGTGAGAGCATGTCTCATGTTCCAATAAGATTTCACATCTGGCTAAGCTAACATGTTCTTATGGGTTGGCCATTCCGTAAGAATATACTGCTTTATCTTTGATAACACTGGATCTTTGGGCACCAACTTAGCTACTAAGGTGGCATTGACGGGGAAATTTTCCACTTCGTCCTCATTGATGACGTCGATCTGAAAACATATGTCCTCTGATTTGTCAAAGTGTTCATCTTGATCCGCCGGTAGACGTGAAAGTACATCGGCGTTGGTATGTTTTGCCGTCGATCTATATAAGATCTCGTAGTGGTAATTAGACAGTAGCAATGCCCAACGTCGTAAACGCTGTGCTGTCTTAGTGGATACACTATTATGTGGTCCAAATATTGTCACCAATGGCTTATGGTCTGTGAGGAGAATAAATTTTTGCCCGTATATGTAGTCATGAAACTTCTTCACTGCAAAGATAATTGCTAGTGCCTCTTTTTCCACTTGGCTATAGTTTCGTTGAGTTAAATGTTTTCGATGCGTATGCAATCGGTCGTTCAATTCCTTCATGCTTATGGGACATGACTGCACCCATCCCGTAATCTGACGAGTCCGCTGCAATAGCGATCAACTTTTGCGGGTCATACGTCGTAAGACATTTGGCGTCTACTAAACTTTGTTTCAGTTTGTCGAATGCGCGCTGGCATTCTTTGGACCAATTCCACGCGACTCCTTTGCGAAGCAATCTGTGCAGCGGTTCGGAAATTTCAGCTGCTTTCGGTATGAATTTCCGGTAATTAATTTGGCCTAATAAAGTTCTTAGTTGCTTTTAGCCTGTCGGAGCTGGCAATTTCTGTATTTCTTCTATATGCTGTGGTGTCGGACTGATTCCGTTATTTGATAATATATGTCCTAAATACTGAATTTTCTTGACAAAAAATATACATTTGTTTTTGTTGCACCTGGGATTGGCCTTTCTGAGAACCTTGAACAGTTCTTCCAGGTTATCTAGTAAATCTTGTGGAGTTTTTCCCGAGACGATTATGTCAACGAGATAGTTAACTGCATTAGGACAGGTTCTAATTAATTGTTCCAAGTAACGTTGAAAGATGCTTGGTGCACTTGCGATACGAAATGGTAAGCGCTTGTATCTGTACAATCCAAATGGTGTATGACCATAAACTTTTGTGTATCTTTGTCTAAAGGGCTCTGAAGATATGGTTCCTTTAAATCCAGTTTCGCGAAATACACACCCCCTGCTAATTTATATATCAGTTCTTCCGGTTTCGGAATCGGATATGTATTTATAATGCACTGTGAATTGACAGTATTCCTGAAATCTCCACAGATACGTAATGATCCATTTGGCTTTTCTATGACAACGATTGGTGTTGCCCAGGCGCTACATTTGACTGGTTCGATAATACCATTGCCTTCTAAACGGTCAAGTTCTTGTTTTACGCGTTCTTTCATTGCGTAAGGGACAGTTATAGCTTTGCAAAACTTCGGTACTGCATTCGGTGTCAGCGTAATGTATGCCTGATAATCTGTTACACTGCCTATCACGGAGGAAAAAATATCTTCGTACGTCTGCAACACTAATTTTCCTTTCGGAACTTCAGGTGTGACCTGTTTCGCTTCATGGATTGTGAAGCCTAATTCGTTAAAGAGATCCAGACCCAGCAGGTTTGCTGCCTTATGGGTGTTAACTACGGCTGAAGTAGCTGTCTCGGGAAACTGTAAGTTACTTCCGTCGTCAGTGCACCTTTGACTGGAATGTGTTCATTACTGTAGCCATACTGTGAGCTTTCAAAATGCTGCAATTTCTGAGAACCTAGTCGTTTATGCGAGTGCAGATTTATGATAGAGATCGACGATCCTGTGTCTATCTGGAATTTGATAGGTATTTTGTTCACCAGTAATGTGACATACAAAGATTTGTTCCTGTTTTGTACAACAGCATTAACTTTATGTTTAACTTTTGAAACCTGAATATAGTCTTGCCTATTCATATCATCACACGCATTGGAGACATACTTCTTAAAATTAAGCACTTTCTTATTGCTAAACTTATTTCTAGACTGTACACTTTTCTTATTACACACATCTGATTTGTGCCCTTTTCGTTTGCAAAAGTCACAATGTGCGTTACGATAGGAACAATTGTGTCTGTGATGATTGATTTAACATTTACGATATGATTTCAACATTAGTCTTTTAGCTTGGGTGTGTGATCCGTTCTTAGATCGCGTGAGCCTAGCTTTGCTGTTCTGTGTACGGCCTTGGGTACGCGGGCGGTGTTGCCCCGTGGCGCGTGCCAGCGTCGCGAACACGTCACCGCCGTCGTCTCGTACCACACTCACAGAAGCTTGACGAGGCTGACAGTCCTCGGTTCATGCAGAATCTCAAGGTATTCGGTCATGTCCAAGGCACCAAAACCGGACACAATTCAATAATCGATAAGTAAAACTTGAATTGTAGCTCTTCTTACTGGCCGATTGCATCAACTTCGAAGCTTCTACTGTGTTGCTTGTAGTGTCTCCGCATACTGCAGCACGCGACAAGGGCTTGGAGACCATGAATGTAACCGTCTCAGAGAGAAAAGAACCAATGAGACGCTCTGGCATTACGTTGATTCGATAGCAAATGACGGAAACGGAAGATTTTCTTGGGTTTTTATTACATATTAACACTGTTCACATTTTCTCGTGTTACATGGCTGCCATTCCCCGGTTCATGCAAAATCTTAAGGTCCTCCCATGTCCAAGGCACCAAACCGGCCAATAATTCATTAATCGATAACTAAATTTTGAAATGTAGTACTTCTTACTGGCCGATTGCATCAACTTAGATGCTTCTTCTGTGTTCTACTGTGCTGCTTCTAGTGTCTCCGCGTAACGCAGCACGCGACAAGGCCTTGCAGACGATAAATGCAACCGCTTCAGAGAGAAAAGCAACCAATGTGACGATCTGGCATTATGTCGATTCGATAGTAAATGACGGAAATGGGAGATTGTCTTAGGTTTTTAATACATATTAACACTTTTCACATTTTCTCGTGTTACATGGCTGCCAGTCCACGGTTCATGCAAAATCTAATGGTCCTCGGTCATGTCAAAGGCACCAAAAAGGCCAATAATTCAATAATCGATAACTAAAACTTGAAATGTAGCTCTTCTTACATTCTGATTGCATCAACTTAGATGCTTCTTCTGTGTTCTACTGTGCTGCTTGTAGTGTCTCCGCGTACTGCAACACGCGACAAGGGCTTGCAGACGATAAATGTAACCGTTTCAGAGAGAGAAGCGACCAATGTGACGATCTGGCGTTATGTAGACTCGATAGTAAATGACGGAAACGGGAGATTTTCTTAGGTTTTTACTACATATTAACACTTTTCACATTTTCTCGTGTTACGTGCTTGCCAGTCCTCGGTTCATGCAAAATATTAAGCTCCTCGGTCACGTTCAAGGCACCAAACCGCCCAATAATTAAATAATCGATAAGTAACACTTGAAACGCACCTCTTCTTACTGGCCGATTGCATCAACTTAGAAGCTTCTACTGTGTTCCACTCTGCTGCTTGTAGTGTCTCCGCATACCGCAGCGCGCGACAATGACTTGCAGACGATAAATGTAACCGTTTCAGAGAGAAAAGCGACCAATGTGACGGTTTGGCATTACGTCGATTCGATAGTTTAAGACGGAAACGGGAGATTTTCTTGGGTTTTTATTACATATTACCACTGTTCACATTTTCTCGTGTTACGTGGCTGCCATTCCTCGGTTCATGCAAAATCTTAAGGTCCTCGGTCATGTCGAAGGCACCAAACCGGCGAATAATTCAATAATCGAAAACTAAAACTTGAAACGCAGGTATTCTTACTGGCCGATTACATCAACTTAGAAGCCTCTACTGTGTTCTACTGTGCTGCTTGTAATGTCACCGCATACCGCAGCCCGAGACAAGGGCTTGCAGACGATAAATGTATCCGTTTCAGAGAGGAAAGCGAAAAATGAGTCGACTTGTCGTTACGTCGATGCGATAGTAAAAGACGTTAACGGGATATTTTCTTAGGTTTTCACTACATATTAACACTTTTCACATTCTCTTGTGTTACGTGGCAGCCAGTCCTCGGTTCATGCAAAATCTTAAGGTCCTCGGTCATATCCAAGGCACCAAACCGGCCAATAATTCATTAATCGATAACTAAAACTTGAAATTTAGCTCTTCTTACTGGCCGATAGCATAAACTTCGATGCTTCTTCTGTGTTCTAGTGTGCTGCTTGTACTGTCTCCGCATACCGCAGCACGCGACAAGGGCTTGCAGACGATAAATGTAACCGTTTCAGAGAGAAAAGCGACCAATGTGACGATCGGGCGTTATGTCGATTCGATAGTAAATGACGGAAACGGGAGATTTTCTTAGGTTTTTACTACATATTAACACTTTTCACATTTTCTCGTGTTACGTGGCTGCCAGTCCTCGATTCATGCAAAAACTTAAGGTCCTCGGTCATGTCCAGTGCACCAAACCGGCCAATAATTCATTAATCGATAACTAAAACTTGAAATGTAGCTCTACTTACTGGCCGATTGCATCAACTTAGATGCTTCTTGCCGGCCGTGGTGGTCTAGCGGTTCTGGCGCTGCAGTCCAGAACCGCGGGACTGCTACGGTCGCAGGTTCGAATCCTGCCTCGGGCATGGGTGTGTGTGATGTCCTTAGGTTAGTTAGCTTTAAGTAGTTCTAAGTTCTAGGGGACTTATGACCTAAGATGTTGAGTCCCATAGTGTTCAGAGCCATTGTTTTAGATGCTTCTTCTGTGTTCTACTGTGCTGCTTGTAGTGTCTCCGCAAACCGCAGCACGAGACAAGGGCTTGCAGACGATAAATGTAACCGTTTCAGAGAGAAAAGCGACCAATGTGACGATTTGGCGTTACGTCGAATCGATAGTAAATGACGGAAACGGGAGACTTTCTTAGGTTTTTACTACATACTAACACTTTTTACACTTTCGCACCACTCTGTACGTAACATAAGCATCTAAGTTATTGCAGTCGACAAGTAAGAAGCACAGCAAGTCACGTTTTAGTTTTTGAAAACTCAATTTTTGGCCGATTTCGCTGCCTTGTAGTTGACCTAGGACCTTAACATGGGATACGCACAGAGCTCTGGCAGCCACATTACACGAGAAAAAGCGAGAAGTGGTAATGTGTAGAAAATACCGCAGAAAATCTGACGTTTAATACATTTGTTTTCGAAATGACGTAACTGCAAATCGTCACAATGGACGCATTTCTCTCGGAAACGTTTACATTTATCTTCTGGCAGTTATTGTCGCATGATGAGCCTTGCGGTCGCACCACTCTGTATGTAATAATAGCATCTAAGTGGCTGCAGTCGACAAGTAAGGAGCACAGCAAGTCACGTTTTAGTTTTTGAAAACTCAATTTTTGGCCGCTTTTGCTGCCTTGTAGTTGACCTAGGACCTTAAGATTTGGCACGAACCGAGCTCTGGCAGCAACATTACACAAGAAAAAGCGAGAAGTGGTAATGTGTAGAAAAAACCGCAGAAAATCTTACGTTTAATACATTTGTTTTCGAAATGACGTAACTGCATATCGTCACAATGGACGCATTTCTCTCGGAAACTTTTACATTTATCTTCAGGCAGTTAAAGTCGCGTGATGAGCCTTGTGGGCGCACCACACTGTACGTAATTTAAGCATCTAAGTTGTTGCAGTCGACAAGTAAGGAGCACAGCAAGTCATGTTTTAGTTTTTGAAAACTCCATTATATCCGCTTTTGCTGCCTTGTAGTTGACGCGCCATGGATTATCACGGGGTAATAGCCGTGGCGCGGTACGTTTGTATCGAGACAGATTTCCAGAACGAAGGTGTCCCGACAGGAAGACGTTCGAAGCAATTGATCGGCGTCTTAGGGAGCACGGAACATTCCAGCATATGACTAGCGACTGGGGAAGACCTAGAACGACGAGGACGCCTGCAATGGACGAGGCAATTCTTCGTGCAGTTGACGATAACCCTAATGTCAGCGTCAGAGAAGTTGCTGCTGTACAAGGTAACGTTGACCACGTCACTGTAGGGAGAGTGCTACGGGAGAACCATTTGTTTCCGTACCATGTACAGCGTGTGCAGGCACTATCAGCAGCTGATTGACCTCCACGGGTACACTCCTGCGAATGGTTTATCCAGCAATGTGTCAATCCTCATTTCAGTGCAAATGTTCTCTTTACGGATGAGGCTTCATTCCAACGTGATCAAAGTGTAAATCTTCACAATCAACATGTGTTTGTTGACGAGAATCCGCACCCAATTGTGCAATCACGTCATCAACACAGATTTTCTGTGAACGTTTGGGCAGGCATTGTTGGTGATGTCTTGATTGGGCCCTTATGTTCTTCCACCTACGCTCAATGGAGCACGTTATCATGATTTCATACGGGATACTCTACCTGTGCTGCTAGAACATGTGCGCTTATAAGTACGACACAACATGTGGTTCATGCACGATGGAGCTCCTGCACATTTAAGTCGAAGTGTTCGTACACTTCTCAACAACAGATTCGGTGACCGATGGATTGGTAGAGGCGGACCAATTCCATGGCCTCCACGCTCTCCTGACCTCAACCCTCTTGACTTTCATTTATGGGGGCATTTGAAAGCTCTTGTCTACGCAAGCCGGTACCAAATGTAGAGACTCTTGGTGCTCGTATTGTGGACGGCTGTGATACAATACGCCATTCTCCAGGGCTGCATCAGCGCATCAGGGATTCCATGCGACGGAGGGTGGATGCATGTATCCTCGCTAACGGAGGACATTTTGAACATTTCCTGTGACGAAGTGTTTGAAGTCACGCTGGTACGTTCTGTTGCTGTGTGTTTCCATTCCATGATTAATGTAATTTAAAAAGAAGTAATAAAATGAGCTCTAACATGGAATGTAAGCGTTTCCAGACACATGTCCACGTAACATTTTCTTTCTTTGTGTGTGAGGAATGTTTCCTGAAAGTTTGGCAGTACCTTTTTGTAACATCCTGTATATGATAGGAAGCAGTCTTGAATAAATTTGGAGAAGTGCATCAGTGTCAACTTATGTATATACAAATGGATTAAAAACATTAAAACCCTAAGCAATGTAATGCGCCAAGACCGGTTTTCAATGTACCAAATGGAGGAAAAATTTTATTGCAGAATTTGGCCTGTGAACCTAGAAAATATATATAAAAAAATCACAGCCTTCAAAGCTATAGCACCAATGGTGTAAAGAAGGCTGTGGAGCCATTTTCTGGTTCAATCAGTGTGGTATAGAAGGCTGTGGAGTGTTTAAATCAAGTGACACTCAAATTCCACTGAACAGCACAAAACATGTTTACTTGTGCCATTCTTTGTGCAAGGTTGAATTTGTTGATCCCTTTGTACAATGCCTAGGCCTGGCAAAGTATTTAAAAAATATTAAGTCCATATTTCCAATATAAAGCGACAAACTGACATTGAGATTAGGGTTGGGCCTGCAGATTTAGATGCACTTGGAGACAAGCTAATGTTACAATAAAACTTGGGACAGGGATTGTGTCAGAAGAAACAAATCATGACAGAAACACGAGTTTCAGAATTTTGGATCTGGAAATGGTGGCAGAAGCACTTAGAAAAGCCTGCAAGTGCTCTGTTTGTGGAGGAAATGTGGATTTGGTTGATGGTGGAAACAGAAGGTTTGGTTCGCACATTGCACATTTTCTGTGTCAAAACTGATGCTGACAGACCATTCAAGACATCACAAAGGTCAGTAATAGCCCATATGCAAATCTCATGTTGGCTCCATAGATTCTAAGATGTATAGGGATTAGGAGAGATGGTGGAAACCTTTTATGAGGTATTATGAACATGCCTGGTCCTCCCCTAAAATTTTCTGCAATGAATACTGCTCTCCTCAATGCAGTTGCAGAAGTAAGTGAAGAGAGCATGAAAATGGCAGTCCTGGGGGCAATTCAAGAAAATTGTGAAGCAACTAATAGCAACGATATGGCAGTTTCCTGTGACAGTTCCTGGATGAAGAGGGGGCATACTTCACTGCATGGAGTTTCAACAACCATTAGTGTCGGCACTGGGAAAGTATTAGACTTAGAGGTGATGTCTAAATATTGTTCTGCATGTTCATTGCACAAGAAATATATTGATGCAGGTAAAGAAACAGAATGGCAAGAAGCCCATAAAGCTGTTTGTAGCAGAAATTATGCAGGCTCCAGTGGTGGGATGGAAGCTGCAGGTATGAAATTCATTTTCCATAGAGACTTGCAAAAGTATGGAATAAGATACGTACAGTATTTAGGAGATGAGGACTCTAGTGCTTTCAAGAATGTAGTTGAAAGTCAGACCTATGGAAAAGATTGCACTATTGAGAAACTGGAGTACTTAGGCCATATTCAGAAGAGGATGGGTGGACGACTCCTAGTAGCTTGCCTTTATTGTCTGCAACAAGTCTTCGGAAACGGGAAGCCACTGGTAGGTAAAAAACAGACTAACAAAGAAGAGAACTGACAGCCCACAGGTCTATTATGGTGCTGCAATTAGAAGTAACCTCACAAGCTTGGACAGTATGAGGAAAGCAGTATGGGCCATTTGGTTTCATTACTTACTGACAGACACTACACCTCAACATTGCCTCTGTTCTAATGAATGGTGCAAATTTTTGAAAAGTAAAGAAAGTGGGCAAGCTTATACCCATAAAAATAACCTTCCTTATGAGGTTTCAGTGGCCATTAAACCAACTTTTAGAGCACTGGCTTCCCCAGAACTGCTAGAAAAATGTCTGCATGGGACAAAACAGAACCCAAATGAAAGTTTCAATGCTCTTATTTGGAAGAGATGCCCAAAGACTGTGTTTGCTGTAGCTTCCAAAGCAGAAATCTTCACCACCAAATTTAATGATGGGAATGTGCCAAGACTTCACATCCTCAGCAAGTTGGGCTTTACACTTGGAGTCTTCACCGAGCAGATAATGCAGAGCATCGATAAGCAAAGAATCGAAGGCGGAGACTTCAATCCAGAACATACAAACAATTGCTAGGCAAAGGAACAGAGAAGTTAAAAGAGCTGTAGAGGATGATGAGGAAGAAATGGAATATGGATAAATTGTAAAAAACAAAACAAAAAAAATCTGCCATACCTTAGCTAAAACTGCCCATATCCGAAGTTTAAAATGATTTTTCTGCAACTTAAGGTTTTCTGCATTCAGGAACACACATATCAGAAACTACAGGAAGGATTGCAATGAAATTTGGCACACCTATTCTTTTACTTTGAAGCAATATTTAAATGAAACAAAAATTTAATCGAGATATTATACACAGTTTTGTGGTGGATAATATATTGAAAAGTTTGCTTGTAAAAAATGTTCAAATCCAAAATAACACAGAAAGTAATAGCATTAATTTACCAAAAAGTTACTGCACTTAATTGTACACCTATTAGTCTGGCAATTTTTTTAATGGTAAAATCTAAATTTGCCTCGAAATTATGAAAAAGTGTACCTTCAAATAATAATCCAATAAAAAATTCAAAATTGTCATTAAAAATTGTGAATTCTTTTAAATCTAATGCAATGAGATAATCATATTAGATCTCTATACGTAAGTGTGGAAAATTTCAATGAGATTGAACAATAAATGGCAAAGATATTTTTATAAATCCATATCAGTGCAAGACTGCCACCGTCTCCCCTTAAAGTAATCGCATAATTTCAATAGAAACTTCGACTTTGACCCTTCTGTATGAAGAAGCTAGGAAATTTTCCTCTGCTATCGTAAATGTGCTTGATAGAAGTCAAAAATAAGCATGGAAATGTGAATCGGTGTTAACACTGGAGACGCTTCAAATGCTTACTGTATTCGACTCAGTAAAACAACAAAAAATGGTTCAAATGGCTCTGAGCACTATGGGACTTAGGTTAGTTAGGTTTAAGTCCTGGGGGACTGACGTCCTCAGCAGTTAAGTAGTTCTAAGGACTGTGGTGTCACCGCCAGACACCACACTTGCTAGGTGGTAGCCTTTAAATCGGCCGCGGTCCGTTAGTATACGTCGGACCCGCGTGTCGCCACTATCAGTGATTGGATACCGAGCGCCGCCACACGGCAGGTCTAGAGATATATCCTAGCACTCGCCCCAGTTGTACAGCCGACTTTGCTAGAGATGGTTCACTGACAAATTACGCTCTCATTTGCCGAGACGACAGTTTAGCATAGCCTTCAGCTACGACATTTGCTACGACCTAGCAAGGCGCCATATTCAGTTACTATTGCTATTGATATTGGGAATCATGTACCGTCAAGAGCGACGTTCATCATTAATGGGTTAAAGTTAAGTATCAAAGTAATTACGTCCGCCTTCTGAATTCTAATTCCTTGTCATGTTCCAGTCCTCACGTCAGTATAGTTCTTCCCTCCTCACGCCAGCCTGCGTTAGCTGAACGCGTGCATTTCGGCCTCCTCTAGTAACACGGCTCTTCTGCCAACCTAACAATGACAATACCATCACACACATCCATGTCCGAGGCAGGCTTCGAACCTGCGACAGTAGCGGTCGCGCGGTTCCAGACTAGGTCCTAGAACCGCTCGGCCACCCCAGCTGGCCAGTACAACAGAGATTCTGTTGTATGAAAATGTGAGGCAACTTTATTCTAGTCTTGGACCTGTCACATTTAGGATGGTACACTAAACACTGGACAGTGCTTCGGCGTAAACTTATTTATAGGCAGGAGACGTTTCATATGCTTTATTCAATCGCCATATTACACTATGTGGTATAGGCAATGCCCACACCGTGGCGCCTGCAGCTGCGTGGCCGCGGTCTACGTCACACAGCCAACGGCCGGCACACCCCGCTTATGCGCAGCTCTGCACAGCTGTACAGCGCAGGCGCGGGCCTCACCCACTGAGTGCCTCCGCACTGTCAGGGCTGCCTCGGCCGGCGTCCTCCCGAGAGACAGTCACGTGAGGCCGAGCCGCCAATCACGACAAGCGGACTCTGTTACGGCGGACAAATTCCTCCGCCACTCACCCTTTATAGCCGCATACGCCGCCACGCCTGGCCGCGTGGAAGCACGCGGAAGTGGTGGCTCTCCCCAAGGCCGGCAAAGATCCTCGTCGGGTGGAGCACTACCGGCCGATCAGCCTGCTCCCGTCTCTCTCCAAGATCTTTGAGAGACTGTACGTGGAGCGGCTGTGGCGCCACGTCGCTGCCGAAGGGCTCCTTCCAGCGGAGCAGTTCGGATTCTGGCGAGGCCAATCGACCACGCAACAGCTCTTACGACTGGTGGAACAGGCGATGCGGGCGCTGGAGTACCTTGGGGCGGTACTCCTCGACGTCTCCAAGGCGTTCGACTGCGTGTGGCACGAGTGCGTCGTGTACAAGCTCCTTGTACATGGGGTCCCGACGTCCCACGCCCTTCTGCTGCGGTCCTACCTCGCGGGCCGCACCTTCCACGTCCGGGCCGCCGGCGGCACCTCCATCGACCGGCCGATTCGTGCAGGGGTGCCGCAGGGGTCGGTTCTTGGCCCCCTGCTGTACACCTTGTACACCGCTGACGCACCGCAGGTGGCGCGCGTGGAGTTGGCTCTTTATGCCGACGACACTGCGTTGTTCACCAGCAGCATGAACGTGGTCGCGATGTGCCGCCGGCTCCAACTAGCGTGCGACGTCCTGGGGGCGTGGTCCACCAAGCGGCGTCTCAAATTTAACCCCGCCAAGAGCCAGGCGGTCGTCTTCACTCGGAGATGGCTGCCTCCTGCCCTGCCCTGCCCTGCCCTGCCCCATCCCATGGTCACCGGCCGGCCGATACCTTGGTGTGACGCTGGACAGGCGTCTCACCTGGCTGCCGCACATCCGTGACATCAGGGGGCGGGCGATTGCGCGTCTCCGGGCGCTCTACCCGCTGCTGAACCCAACATCCACCCTCCCCCCTCGGCACGGCCTCACCGTGTACTTGGCCCTCGTCCGGTCGGTACTCGAGTACGCCGCCGTCGTGTGGGGCAATGCCGCCTTGTCGCACATTGCGATGCTCCAGCGTGTCCAGAACCGGGCGCTGTGACTCGCTCTCCACAAGCCGCCTCGTTACTCCACGAGGCTGCTTCATGAGGAAGCTGGCGTCCCGTTGCTGCGGGATTGCATCAGCCAGTCCGCCAGGGTGTTCTATGCTTCTGCAGAACACTCTGGCAGTCGTCTTATACGCGGACTGGGCCACCCAGTCCACCGCAGGCCGTCCACGCGTTGGCCTGATCTGCTGCGGGAGTAGCTTCTTCCGCGGCCCCTATGACGTTTTTGACGCAGCGTCCGCCCCCACGCGGACGCTCACATAGGCCAATCCTAACCATGAGGCCAAACAATAGTTCTTGAGGTCCACACAGGAACAGCAGCTTCGCTTCTTAGCCTGTCTCCCTCCTGGTAGATGCAACCAGAGATTTAGAGTGCAGTGCAGTGCAGTGCAGCGCAGTGCAGTACGCCTGGCCATATTCGAGGGTTGGATTCCCTCACTTCTTCATCGAAGACTTTCACTGCCTGGGCTACTCTTAGGGTGCATCTTCGACGTGGAAGATCCCCATCATTTCCTTGCCGTGTCGTCTGCTCGCCGTCCGGTCCTCCTCCTCGCCGCCACCGCCACCGCCGCCACCGCCTGCCGGTGCTCGCCGCCGCCGCCCTTTTCGCGCACCGCCACCATGTCCCAACCCACCACCACTATCATTTTCACCTCTCCCTCCGCTACTCCAACCACCATCACATGGAGCTCATCCTCCACCCCCCTTCCCGTCCTTCCTTCTCTCCCTGTCCACCCCACCCCTGCGCCACTTTCGGCTGTAACCACCCCCAACTCCTCCTCCCCTATCACTGTCGCCCCATCGACAGCTACTGACTTTCTGCCGCTCCCTGCACCGCCTCCGACAGACTCCAAGCCAGCACGGATCTCTGCTCGACGTTCCACAGTCTCTGTGACACCCACGCTCCCTCCGTCTGCATCATCCACTGCTCAGGGTGGTCCTGCCCCCCGCCATCTCCCCCTGCAACCCGTACCCCTGCCCCCTCTCCACCCGGTCGTGCCGATGAAACCTTCAAAGCTCCCGAATGTTAACCCTTCCCCCGAAGTCTCCTCCAAAAAAAACCCCCAATCCCCGTGACCCACCCACCCCCATGGATGCGGCCCCAACCCCCGCCCCCGCCACGCCTGCCACCCACACCTTTGTCCTCTCCAATCCTGACCCTCAATTCCTTGATGCTCACTCCCTCACCCTCGCCATCCAGAAATACTACCCCAATGCCCCCATCTCCCAACTGATTCCTCGCAAGGACTCGGTCCTCATAAAATCCCCCAAGGCTTCCTTCCACACTGATCTCCTCTCCCACATCCCCCGTATCCAGTTTGATCAACATGCAACCCTCACCCCCTACCACACCCCGTCCTCTCCCCGTCAGCCTCAACCTCCCCGACGTCCGCCAACCTTCACCGCTGTGATCACGAAGCTTAGCGCCGTGATCACGGAGGCTGAGGTGTTGGCGGAACTCAACTCCCGGCCCGACATTGAAATCCGCTCGGCCCGTCGCATCTTCAATGATGCCGCGCCAACTTTTCTCATGCGGATATTCACCGAATCCTCCTCCTCCATTGACCGCCTCCTCACCGAGGGAGCCCTCATCTACAATCAGCGCCATAAGCTGGACCGCTCCCGTTCCCCAGTCCAATCCTACCGCTGCCAACGCTGTCTCACCTACAACGACCACGTTACCTCTGCCTGCAAGAACCCCCCTACTTGTCCCCACTGCAACGCTTCACACTTCCTCAAGTATTGCCCCAACCTCACCTCTCCCCCCTCCTGCAACACTTGCAATGAACCACATCCTACCTACTCCTCGAAGTGTAAAGCGAAACCTCCACCAGTAACCCTTGAGCTCACCGTCACCGTCCCCGTCCGTCCTGTTGATGACCCCATCCACCCCAACAACTCGCTCCACCCTCCCCCTACTGCTGAGGACATCATCCATTTCAACACCATTGTGCTCCAAAACATCCACCCCTTCCAGCACTCACACACTCTTTCCCAAATCGCCCTCGCTGCCCGTTCCATCTTCCATCTTCCATCTTCCATCTTACCACCTATGCCATATACTCCCACAACCAGGCCCACTTCACATTCACCCCCCTCACCACCCTTGTCTAACTCTCCCCTCCCATGGTACAACAACCCTACCGTATCCTGTACCACAACATTCGCTCCCTGCCCACCCACAAACTCCTCTTCCTCCACACCCTCCGTCAGCACCGCGTGGATGCCTTCGTCCTAAATGAAACCTTCCTTCAACTCCGTATCTCCGTCTCCAGGGCTCCTTACACCCTACACCGTACCGATAACCCGTACCCTCTGGCACATGGCGGAGTTGCTATAGGCCACCTCAAACACCTCCCTGTCTGGCCCCAACCTCTCCTTAACAATCCTGCCGAGCATCTCACCCTCAGCCTCTTCTTCCCCACCCTTACCATCACCTGTGCCACCATTTATGTCCGCCCTCCCACCCCCATCCCGTATGATTTCCTGGCCCACATTGACCGTACCTTCTCCACCTACGTGATTGCCGCCAACCTCAATATCCACAGCCGTGATCCTGCCGACCTCCAGCGGTGGCATCAGTTTCTCACCACTCTCCAGGGAGACCTGGTTCCCCTGCCTCAGCACACCTGACCCAAATCCAACACCACTCCTGATGTGGTCCTTGCCTCTCCCAACCTCCTTGGGCGCGTCACCGCAGATGTCCTTGACTTCATTGGCAGTGACCATGCTCCTGTTCTCCTCACTATCTCTAATGGTCGCCATCCCCACAACGGTCCTCACCCTAACGTCCCTCCTAAACTTGTCCATGATTACTCCCGTGTCAACTGGGATGCCTACCGGGACTCCATTCACACCCAGGTTGACAGCCACGACCTTACCCTCCAATCTCCTGATGACATCTCTCGCACTGCTGCCTTCCTGCACCAGAACTTGTCTGACGCCGTCGCCACCCATATCCCCACCAAAGCCATCCACCCTCACCGCCCCGCCCTGCCTCCACAGGCCGTCATTCTCCTTTGAGAGTCCCGCCGCCTCTACCACTCTTTTCTCTGCACTCGTGACCGGGATACACTTACCCGCCACCGGCAATTACAACGACACATCCGCAACCTGCTTATTGCGAAGAAATGCCGTGCCTGGCGCCAGACATGTACACAACTCAACACCACGCTCCCCATAAACTCTTCCAAGTATTGGTCTGCTTTCCACCGCCTTACTGGGAACCGCCCCACCCCCCAGTACCCTCTCCTCCTTAATGACCGTCCCTTTCCTGACAACCACAGTAAGGCCAACCACTTTGCCTCCCACCTCTCTGATGTTTTTTCCATCCCAGATGATCCCCACTTTGATTATTCCCTCTTCCCTGATGTCATAGACCGTACGAATACCTCTGTTCCTCCCCTTGTTCCTAGCTTCCAGTACTTGGGCCACACCCCACCATCTGCACTTAACACTCCCATCACTACACAGGACATCAGCCTCACACTCCGCACTAAACGCAACACTGCTCCCGGCCACGACTGCGTTACCTACCGCCACCTCAAACACTGCCCTCCCTCCTTCCTTTCCCTCCTTGCCACTGGCTTCTATCCCGACCTGTGGAAAACCTCCCGTATCCTGATGTTCTCCAAACCCAACAAGCCTCCATCTGATGTCTCTTCCTATCGTCCTATCTGTCTCACATTGGCGTTCAGCAAGCTCTTGGAATCCATCCTTTCCCAGCGCATCCATCTCCACCTCCACCAAAACCACCTCCTCCAAAACACCCATTGTGGCTTTCGACCTTCCTTCTCTGCTGATGACCAACTCCTCCGCCTCACTCATCTCCTCTCCCTCCAGCTTAACTCCCGTCGCTCCGCCATTTTTGTCTCACTTGACCCCGAAAAGGCCTACGACCGTGTCTGGCATCCCAGTCTCCTGTTTAAACTCCAAACCTACGCCCTTCCTATCAACTACATCCGTCTGATAGCCTCCTTCCTCTCCCACCGCCCCTCCTATGTTACGATCCATAATGCCAATTCCCACACCTTCTACACCTCTGCAGGTGTGCCCCAGGGCTCTGTCCTCTCGTCTCTCCTCTACCTCCTGTACACGGCAGATATGCCCCAGCCCCCCCTCCAGTACACCTCTTGCAATATGCTGATGACACCGCATTCCTCGCCCTCGCTCCTACCCTCCAACGGTCCCAACGCCTTCTCCAGAATCACCTTGACCTTTTTGCTGCATGGTGTAACCAGTGGCTCCTGAAACTCAATCCTTCCAAGACCCAGGCAATCATCGTAGGTCGTACCACTCGCTCCTTCGGACTCCTGGATTTCTCCCTTACTGTCTGCGCATGTCCTGTCTGCCTCACCCCCACCCTCACCTACCTTGGCCTCACCATTGACCGTCACCTCACCTGGATCCCTCATCTCCGCTCCATCCAATCTAAAGCCCACAACCCCCTCAGACTCCTCAAACTCCTCTCTGGCCGGACGTGGGGGTTGCACCTCTCTGGCCGGACGTGGGGGTTGCACCCCTCTACCATCCTCCACACCTACAAATCCTTAATCCGTCCCATCCTCTGTTATGCCAGTCCTGCCTTGATATCTGCCCCCCCCCAAATTCTATAAGTCCCTCCAAATCCTTGAGCGTCATGGACTCCGCCTCGCCTCCCGTATACGCCTCCCATCCCCCACGTGGATCCCCATCTGCTCCTATTGCTCGAACATATCCGCATCCTCTATACCTCCCGCCGTCTTGAACCCCCTCACCCCCAGGTTGCTCCTCTCCTCTCCCATCCCCGCCCCCTGCTACGTCTTCACCGTTGTGTCCCCCTTACCCTCCATCTCTACACCCTACATCTTCTTTCCCAAGGTGGCTTCCATCAGCTCCCCCTCCCAGATGATGCCCTCTCTCCCTCCATTTATCCTTCCTATCAACTCTGATCCTCAACCCCCCCTCCTTTCCTCCGTCCTTTCCCTGGGCTCCCTCTTCCTCCCCCCTTCCATCCTGTGTTTTGTCCCCGCCTATCATCTCCTTTCTCTCCCCCTCCCCTGAGTCCTTTTGTACTCCCCTCCTCTGCCTTCCCCAATCCCTGGCCCGTCTGCTCAGCACCCCCAACCCTCTTATGGATCCTCCTCTTCCATTGGCTCATTTCCCCCCTCCCCCTTCACTTTTCCTCTCCTTTCCCCCCCTTTTTTCCTGTCATCTGATCACTTTCCCCCCACCTGCTCTCGGGTGTGGTATGTCGTATTTGTGCCAACTTTTAGCGCAGTGTTTAAGTGAGTGCTCGGTGTTGTGCGTTCTTCCACAGTGTTGCGAACAGAAATCATGCTGTCGCTGGGTGTCCTTTTTAAATCTCTTGCGAACAGAACCCAGACTGTCGCCGTGTTTTTTTAATTGTCTGTCTATTGTTTTTCTGCTTCCTGTGTGTTTTATTAGCTTCATCGACCCTGTGTTTTATGTCTTACGCTCCAGAATTTTCTGCCATTTTTACCTTTAAGTCACCGATTTTATCGCCAACTGTTATTATTTTTTATTATCTTCATCTTTTTAAAAAATTCTGTAGGCTGAAGAGCGCCGTAATAAGCTGCTGCCAGCCCGCCCCCTTTAGGGGGAATCGAAACCCAATAAAGGAAAAAAAAACACGCCTGGCAGTCTCGTGTTGGGCTACCTACTTGGCACGTCGACGTCGCACCCAGGAACGACTCTGGTATGGTGAACAGCCGTAGTGTAGACTTGGCGCTTGATCAAGAGCAGCGTCTGGGCTGCAGAGTCCAAGTTGTGTTAGTATTGTGGAACTGTTGGCAATAAGCCGAATTTGAACTCACGCCAATCGTTATTTGTTGTTTCTCCAATTACGGATACAAAAAATTAGTGGCAACGAGGAGGGGCACAGAAGTAAAATCGATCCCAAGTCCTGCAGCACCGTCGTCTTTGATCTACACCGCCAGTATGGCAGTGTCACGTATCTCGGTGCACCTCTGTATCTCATCGCCTCCTTTGAGGGGTATTGTCTACACTCTGATTTCAGGAGCGGGCGGTGATAACTTAGTGGTTGGGGAGCTCCTCTTTTGTTGTTTTTTGTGTACCTTGGCAAAACCACAAAAGCACCATGTCTACCTCACAGACAGAGGAACCAGTATCGTTACACGATCTTTTTAAGTTTCAGTCGCTGCAGTTTACACAACTGATGGAGACAGTGAAACAGCTGTTGGAGGATCGTCACATACTGCAGCAGGCCTTGATTCAGCAAGCCACGAAAGTCGAGGACTGTGGCTACCGGCAGCAATCAGCGCCTCCCTTCTGCAAGTTCGATGCTGCCACAGAGGAGTGGATCGAGTACAAGTTGCAGCTGTTTCAACATTTTGCAGCCTAGAACATCTCAGGTGTTATCCGCAAATAACTTTTTTTTGTGGGTTGGCGTAGATATGTTGTGCATCTGTATCAAGTTGTTCCCCCACATGCAGCCTGAATTAGTCCCCTTCCCGGAAGTTACATCACGCAGCCGCCACCAGAACCTGTGAGTCGAAATACTTGTCTAACGCATTAATAAGTTCTTTCGGACGAAGCGCCAACCCACCCAGTCATATAGGCAATGGCTCGTGGAACTTCGCCGTATGACTCGCGCCTGCCGGTTTGAATGCACCTGTGGCGAGTCCTATGGAGTCACGCAACATGGCGTCCGCATAGTCCAGAATGTTACGGAATCCAGACTTAGGGCAGAAGTTCTCAAATTGTCTGAACCCACGCTCGCGGACGTCATTCGAATAATTGAGGCACAGGAGTTGTTTGCAGAGATGGAAATGTCAATGTCGCCACCTGTGGTGGCCGCACTTAACAGTCGCCACTCTCCTTTGCACCGGGGTACCGGTCCCACTGGGCATCGTAAGCAGCAGCAGTCGGTACGCTCGCAGCAGCAACGTACTAGTGGGAAATCGCAGTCCTGCCCTAAATGTTACATCATGATCGAGACGACTGTCAGTTTCGCAGAACCAAATGCTTATTTTGTAAAAAGATTGACATCCATCCATCCATCCATCCATCCATCCATCCATCCATCCATCCATCCATCCATTCGTTCAGAACAGATGTTAACCATGTTTGTGGGGTGGCCCCGTAGTTTCTTGGAACACACGGACTGTATATGACCAATCAGGTCGAATTCGACAATGCCGCGCTCCTACACCAGTCAGTTTCTGATGAGCCTGTAACAGTTCAAACCTCTTATAGCATTTCTGCCACCAACAAGCCTTTGCAGCCCATCAGGTACCCCGTGGCCCTCTAAGCTGAATGAAAAGTTTCTTGGGCTCACGTTTAAGTTTAAAGTTGCGGACCACACTTTCAAATTCCAGCTGGACACTGGGGCCTCTGTTACCTTGATCAATAGGCGCACCTTCGAGACACTTCGCTCCACACGACTTCAATCTCCCACACAGGTTGTCAGTAACTACAACGGGGATCGCATCGCCATCTTGGGCACATGCCTTCTACAGATGCAATACCGATCTATGACCAAGGCAATTCCCGTCACAGTCCTGCAAGCTTATGACAGTCCCAACATTTTTGGTCTTAACGCCTTCGATATTTATTGCCACATCATTGAGATCTGGAGGCCGAAATCACTTCCCATGTTCCGCAGGAGAGCATCAGGAAACTGTGACACATATCACCATCTTTTTGAGGACACCTTAGGCAAAGCCAACGATTTTTTTGCACACATCACGCTGAAAGAGGATGCACGGCCAAGATTCATAAAAGCACGAGATGTTCCTCATGCACTTCGGGATGAGGTAGCCGCCAAACTAAGACGAATGCAGGAAATCAGTGTCATCGAGCCCATAGCTGCCAGTCAGTGGGCGTCACCCCTTGTCACGGTCAGGAAACCCAATGGGAAGATACGTCTTTGTGCGTTAACTGTGAACTTAAAATCGGCGTAGTGTCTCATGGACTCGTACCCACTCCCTCGCCCAGAAAGATAATGGACACGTTGCAAGGGGGTGTTTTCTTCTCAAAGACAGATCTTAAGGATGCCTATCTACGACTTCCCTTAAATGATGCTACAAAATCCTTCATGGTGATCAATACTCACATCGGGCTCTTCCACTATCAGCGACTGGAAAACGCCTTTCGGCAGTGCTTCAGCACCGGCCAGAGGTTTCTAGAGCAACTCACGTCCAAGGTCCCCTCTTGCACCAACTATCTGGATGACATCATAATATTGGGCAGCTCCTTCGAGCAGCACCTCCACAACCTGGAATGCCTCTTCCAAACCCTCACTGACGCTGGACTCAGAAGAATTGGCATTTTTCTCTGTTGCATTTGTCATCAGATAGAGTACCTGGGTCACGTCATCGACTCCAGTGGTGTTCGACCATCTTCCAAGCACTTGGACGCTATCCAGAAGTTACCTGCTCCCAGGAACCTCACCAAACTGCAAGCTGTCCTTGGCAAGATTTCATATTATCTTCAGGTCTTACCAAATGCAGCTCAGATTGCAGCGCCATTACATTTTCTTAGACGGAAACATGTTCCATTTCGGTGGTCATACCAGCAAGAAACGGCATTCCAGACGTTAAAAAAATCCTGCTCAGTGACAGATGCCTCGTCCACTTTGATCCAGCGAAACCCATGGTCCTCGCAGTAAATGCTTCCTCATGTGGCATTGGCCTCTCCATGGAACCGACTTTGTGAGACAGAACTGCGCCAACTGCGTTCGCATCGAAGTTGCTCAACAAGGCTCAAGTAAACTACAGCCAATTGGAAAAAGAGGCGTTAGCTATCGTTTACGGCGTTTCCAAGTTCCACCAGTACCAGTATGGAAGAAAATTTTTTTTCTACTAACGGATTACAGTCCTCTCACCAGCCTATTCCATCCAGCCAAACCGATGCGCACCCAAACTGCTCAAAAGCTCCAACGATGGGCGCTTATCCTGGAGAATTATAATTACGAGATCATCTACCACCCCATGACTCATCACGCCAAAGTTGATACTCTATCTCGTCTCATTGTCGGACGGGACACGACTTTTGACTCTTCTGAGGACGCCTGCTTCCATATTGACCAGAGGGATGAGGCACCACTATCTTCCTTCCCAATTGATCATCATCGCAACGCCACAGCCACAGGGCAAGATGACATCTTCCGGCCAGCCTTTTAAAATAAACTGGCGAAGGGGTCACAGGATAAGACGCAACTTCCCAATGAGTCTCTACGACATTGGACAGTAACGGCATCTCGCAGTTGGTACCAAAGTAGAGCGGTGCTCTTGCATAAGCCAAATGATCAAACTCGGGTGGTGATGCCTATGTCTCTGCAGAAGCAAGTGCTGGAATTGCTTCATAGAGGACGTTGGGGCATCGTCCGGATGAAGCAGTTGGCGAGGCGCCATTGCACTTGGCTGGGGTGGACAAGGATATAGAACAAATGGTCACACATTGCTAGGAATGTGCAGAACCCCAACCTGCCCCTCATCAACAGTTTTTCAGTTGGCCTCAACTAGCGGCTCCTTGCCAACTTCTTTATATCGACTGCTGGGGTTGAAGGTGGCTGATCGTTGTGGACGCTTTTTCGAAATTTCCTTTTGTCATTCCTATGACTTCCACAACTTCAGCCAATACAATCCGGGCTCCGGCAACCATATTTAGCCAAGAAGGGTTGTCAACTACCATAGTGTGTGATAATAACCCATAATTAACGTCATCAGAATTTGCTTCCTTCTGTAGGGCCAATGGCATCACACACATCAATTCGGCGCCATTCTCCCCCCAATCAAATGGAGAAGCTGAACGGTTTTTACGTACTTTCAAGGCACAGATGACAGAGTGAGACTGTCACAGCTTTAAGGAGAATGCTCTGCTCCTGCTCCTATCAACATACCGCACAACGGCCCAATGTGACACGTCACCGGCTCAACTTCTACATGGTAGGTCTCACCGGACAACATTGCATCTTCTCCATCCTCAGCAATCTCCAGCTGCTTCTGCACCTTCGACCAAGTTCTCTGCACATGCCAAAGTGTATTTCAGGGTCTTCAATAAAAATCATGCTTGGGAACCTGGTACTGTCATCAATTCTTTAAGCAGGGTGAACTAAGTGGTGGGTGTGCCCTGATCTGTCCCGAATGAGAGACACCAGAGAATCAGCTGCGCTCCCGCACAATTCCTGATCCTGCCACGGACCTTTTGGTTCCAGGGGCTGTTCCTGCAGAGAGCATCCCAACCAGGTCCACACTGGCGCGATATGTGCCAGCTCTCAGGCGCCTCCTGCAGTGCACCCACGTTCCAGCCACGGCCTCCACAGCCTCGGGTGATGCAGTCTTCCCCATCACAGTCCAGGTCGCCACCGCCACCAGACACGCCTCAGACACCACAAATACTGTTGTTGAAGCCACTGCTGCTGCCTTTATCACCATCAGCTACACCTACAGAATTTGACACCCTGACTCGAGTAGCGGATTCTTTGGAGTATGTGGGCAGGAGGCACCTGCTGCCTCCGTCTGTTCTTCCAGTCTCACGGCCCCCCCTCCCCCCCCCCCATAGCACCTTCGGATTCGGGAATGCGGCTCAACACTGTTCGGACCCAGTTCCTGATCGGCCCCTGTCACCCAGACTCCTGCCTCGACCTCCCCATCGTCACCGTGGCCTATCTCAATACACCACCACGGTGAGGAACTGGGGGGAGGGGGGAAGTGTGGTATAGTCAATGCCCACATAGTGGCGCCTGCAGCTGTGTGACCGCGGTCATTACGTCACACAGCCAAGGGCTAGCACGCCCTGCTTTAGCAGAGCTTTGCACAGCTGTACAGCGCAGGCGTGGGTCTCACACAGGAGTCAGCGCTGTCAGGGCCGCCTCGGCCGGCGTCCTCCCGAGAGACAGTCACGTGAGGCCGCGCCGCCAATCGTAACAGGACACGACAAGCGGACTCTGTTACGGCGGGCATATTCCTCTGCCACTCGCCCTATATAGCCGCATACGCCGCCACGCCTGGCAGTCTCGTGTTGGGCTACCTACTTGCTACGTCGACGTCGCACCCAGGAACGACTCTATACTATGGCTGTTCACTATACCAGACTTGGACTCTGCAGCCCAGACGCTGCTCTTGATCAAGCGCCAAGTTGTGTTAGTATTGTGGAACTGTTGGCAATAAACAGAATTTGGAACTCACGCCAATCGTTATTTGTTGTTTCTCCATTTACGGATACAACAAAGTAATAGCAAACCCAAGCATCCTGGAGATGCAAGGACGTCACCATATCATTAAGTTCACGACAGAAATGTGTAATTGGGGACTATTCGCGAGCTGAGATCGTGGGAAGAGCTGGAGCGGAGCGGAGCGCACCGCTCACAACACGTCAGCTTCCGCTTAGCCCGGCGAGTTGCTCAGTGGACACAGGGTAGCCGAGACTGGATCTCAAGCCAATGGCGACGTATCACGCGCTGCTGTGACTCCGTGTACTTGTCAGACGGACGTCACACGGAAACACCGCTGTATGGCGTTCCAAAACGTGACCAGTACGCTAGTAATTCGGTCGCGACAACAGTTTGGCTCATCGGCGTATGTAGAGCAGGCTACACGCTGGAAAACAAGCTGCTTAGTTTTAACGAGTGAATGTAAATGGAGAGTGTGGTGCCACCGCCACACACCACACTTGCTAGGTGGTAGCCTTTAAATCGGCCGCGGTCCGTTAGTATACGTCGGACCCGCGTGTCGCCACTATCAGTGATTGCAGACCGAGCGCCGCCACACGGCAGGTCTAGAGAGACTTCCTAGCACTCGCCCCAGTTGTACAGCCGACTTTGCTAGCGATGGTTCACTGACAAATTACACTCTCATTTGCCGAGACGATAGTTAGCATAGCCTTCAGCTACGTCATTTGCTACGACCTAGCAAGGCGCCATTACCAGTTACTATTGATGCTGTAAAACATGTACCGTCAAGAGCGATGTTCAGCATTTATGAATTAAAGTTAAGTATTCCACAGCTACGTCCTTTTTTGCTAGTCTAATTTCCTTGTCCTGTTCCAGACCTCACGCCAGCCTGCGTGAGCTATAACGCGTGCCTTTCGGCTTCCTCTCATACCGGGTTGGCTCTCTTGCCAATCCACAACAGAGAGAATTTGATTATTGGATATAGGTTCCATCTTCAATGCAAGACGCTACTTTTTCTTGCTACACGAACATGTTTTGGAACATCTGTGGCATCATCGGTACGTATTGTTTATCGGAAAACTGTGAAACTTGAACATACTTGAGGCCCACTTTAGGTTGTAACTGATCTACCAAATTATGTTCAAGTTTTACAATTTTCCAATAAACAAAACTTATTGACGATGGCCCAATGGTGCCGAAACATGTTTGGCTAACAAGAAAAAACTGCATATCGCATGTAAGTTCTGCCTTTTATTTTTTCATCGTTCGTTGTTAAAATTATAGTGCTGCAAATCCGAAAGGAGAGAATATGGTGCACGAGGTGACTGTTACAAAATTCTGGTTCAGTTAACTCTAAGCTGTCGATTAAGAAGGAGCAGACAGTGTAGAAACTGTGCTGGGTAGGTGGTCACGTGATCAGCAGTGAAAAATGTCCCTCACAAGCGCTCACAACTTCTTCAGCTGCCTTAAACGTGTGGCGTCATTAGCGGCCTGCGTCTACATCCACACCGTTACTCTGCAATTCACAATTAAGTGAATTTAAGCTACTTCTCTATCGTTCCACTCTTGCACAGGAAGATTAACAACCCGCGGGAAAAACGAAAGAGTTCACAATCTTATTTTTTTATGATAATGATCATTTGCTCCTATGTAGACAGGCGCCAAAAATGTTTTCACATTCTAAGGAGAAAACTGGTGACTGAAATTTCGTGAGGAGGTACTGCCACAGTGAGGAACTGTTTTTCTTTTACTGGCTGTGCCACTGACACGATACGTGAATTTGAGTGGCACTCTCCCCCAGTTTGCGATCATAAGAAACGAGCTGCACGGTGTGGGCGTGAGATGGGACTCACAGACGACATCGAAGAAGTTCAAACATACGCCAGTAGGGAGCGGACAAGCGTAGTGCAAGCAGTCTCTTTAGTAGACCTGTTAAACTTCCTAATTATTCTGCCAACAATCGCAGTCTCTGGGTTCCTCATCCCAAAACTCCGTCTACGTGATCGTTCCAGTTGCAGTTACTCGTCATTATCATCCCAAATATTTGAGTTTACAGCTTTTAGATTTGTGCGATTTATCGTGTAACTCAAATTCAGCGGATTCTTTTAGTGGTCGTGTGGGTGGCTTGACACTTTTCGTGATCTAGTCCACTGCCACTTTTGTTTAGATCATACTTCTATGGTGCAAACATTTTCAAATTAATTTTGATCATCTGATGACTAAATGACGGTAGATGATACCACCATCTGCAAACGATCTAAGACCACCGTTCATAGTGTCTCCTAAATCGTTTGTGTGTATTAGGAACAACGGAGGGCCTGTAAAACAGAGTAAATATCTGACGTTCCCCAATGAGGTATTACTCTGTGACTTTCCTCTGTTCTCACAAAGTAATGATACTTATACCGTTCCTGTGAAACACAGCCAACGCGGATTCAGGAAATCGACAAAGCTAGTTATCTGTGAATTACCTCGAAGAGAAATACTGTGCTTCGAACATTGTCATTAAGTCTATGTTCCAAAATCCTACTGCAAATCGACGTTAGCGATGTGGGCCTGAAATAATATTTTTAATAATGAATTAAATGTACTAAAAATATAGCTTGTCTGAATGTTACTATCTACAGTAACATACATCATTGTGTACAAATTTGAAGTAATTGGTTGAGAACTTTTTAAAATGATTTCTTTCCTTTATATGTCACTTTCATGTTAAGCACAGTTATAGAACCACGTGTCGGCAGCATTCATTCAGCACTGGGACTTGGGGTGGCACGTGCGTGAGCCCTGGGACATCGACCGAGGTGTGCAGCTTGCGATGGCCTTCATCGGCCGGCCGCGTAGGTCTGCCGGGCAGTGGGGTATTCCTCGTATATATCCTCAGGACACACTCTTCACTGGTTTTTTTTTACCATCTCTCCATAGTAAATGGTGGTCATCAAGTCTGATTTCGCACCGCCTGCTTATTTCACTGCTAATCGTAAATACTGTAGCTAAAATTTGTCTCGTGGATGTTACAGTGCGACGGGAGGAAATTATGCCTCTATATTTATCATCGTTTTCACTGTTTTTTTTTTTATATGTCGAATAGATAATGTTTATAACTGTTAAAATATTTATATAATATTTTATGATGTAATAGGACATATCGATGTGTATCATACAAAGACAATTATAATTGTAAATTCCTTTTATGATCTGCGTTTGTCTTCCTTTGTTGGTTCAGGACCCAAGACGCATATCAAACTGAGGTATGTTAAGAAATTTTAATTATTTGTTAATTATATTTATAATGAGTGAATAATTATTAAGTAATGAGAATAGAGTTCATTATTTGTAACTTTAACACAGATAATGCTTACTGAGAGTGGAATTAATTATTTTCTTCCGCTGCAACGAGCGCAGCCATTGATGATAACGATTTGTGTCGCGTTTTTTTGTCTGTGTTTTCCTTAGAAAAAAGTCAAATGTTTGCTTCATGAAGTCTGAAATGCTTATTAAACTTTAAATAGTGCACAATACGAAAGTAAATACTTATCCTATTTGCTCTAACCATAGAAAGTCTCTATCAACTGTCTGCCGCCATCTTAACAATTATCTCAGCGGCAAATTCAAATTACGCAACTCTGCTGACAAATGCCGAAAGTAATAAAAATGTGTAAAAATAAATGTGCACCGGTGGTCCCGAATTCATTAGAATCTGATTCGAATAACTTTTATTATAAAGAACCAGTGCTGATAGCACGATCGTTATAACAAACAAACTGTTCTAGCTGATGTACGGATCCGAAATTAATTAAGCACGAGTTGCGAAGAACATTGTTAGCGGCCCGTCGCGCCTCTTGTGGGCACTGCTGCTGCCGCCGCCGCTCTCCTTCCGGCAGTTCTCATTCCACGCCCTGCCGCTCACTTCTTGTTGAAGGCGCCTTATTCGCGTCCACTCGCTTTTACTTCCTTTCCTCTCAGCCCCCTTAAGGCATCTGGCACAAGCTCCCCTCCAAAGAACTGCACGTTGCGTGTCTCCTCGAAGTGAGGAACGCAGGTCTCCCACAACTTTGGTAGAGAGACGGCACAGTACTGCAGTATTACTCTGACTTTTCAGCTCTGAAATTTTAGGCTATGCCAGTGAAGACGACCAGAGCCCTCACAGAGATGTCAATGCGGCCATTCGAGAAGTGGAACCCGGCGGCTAATTTAACGGCAACGGCTACCGAGCCTGTAAATTATGTCGCATATGTCAGCCAGTCATTAAGTAATACGAAGTATTATTGCAGGAGGAAGTTGTTAAACGCAGGCTCTGATAGTATGTAGTCGTTTCTACGGTTATTTCTCTTTTCTTTTAGATCTGATTAAAAAATGTTTCTTTTCACGTGTGAACGCCACACAGTCCGGCAGTGCCACACTTGGTTGGTTTCCCCGTTGTGCGATCGCCAAAACACACACACACACACACACACACACACACACACACACACACACACACACGAACTGGAAGGCGCAGGACCTCTGTTCTTAGCGACGTAAGGGAACCACTGTTGTGCACTAGTGCACTAATGCATGAAACTGTGCCTCATTCGAATGCACCAGATGCTACAGATGGCATCGTTTAATGGAGTGAGGACGTCCAGTTTCGCAAGCATTTACTCAATGTTGACTACATAGAAACTAAATGCTCGTGCAACACAAGAAACGCACAGTTTATTTGCATTAACCAAACGATAGAGAGAGAGAGAGAGAGAGAGAGAGAGAGAGAGAGAGAGAGAGAGAGAGAGAGAGAGAGAGGGGGGGAGGGGGGAGAGGGGGAGGGAGAGAGGGGGGAGAGGGGAGGGAGAGGGGGGGAGAGGGGGAGGGAGAGAGGGGGGAGAGGGGGAGGGAGAGAGGGGGAGGGAGAGAGAGAGAGAGAGAGAGAAACCCAGACCGCCCTGGCGAGGACCCGCCCGCTCGCCACAGACGCACTGAGCTGCCTTCTTCAGCCAAAACCGATGGAGCACGTGTTACTGGTTAACCACCTGAGGAAAATCTCAGCCAAGGGCACCGGCATTCTGAATAAACAGTTTTACAGGTCCGTACTTCAAGGAGCCATAGCCCAGGCAGCACAGTGAAAAGCACGAAACACAGAAATGAGAGTTCGAGTAGTTTTGGATTGAATGCTTACTGAAAGGCGCTAGGGAGCCTCCACAGATGGCCTGCGGTTCAGGCAGGGCAGATGAGTTGAGGGAGAGATATCTAGCTAATTCGGACTTGGCCAAGTCCATTTGGGAGGGTCGTCAGTGTGGAATGACTGCAGAACTGATCTTTGGCAGCAGACTCCAGGGAGACTGAGCTGCGGCCATGAGGTTATCTGTAGGAACAGTGAAGCCCTGCATATGCAATTTCAGTAAGTTTGTGTTCTACTTTCAAAACTTGCGTTCGGAATCAAATGACCATTTCCTGTCCACTCTGATCACACATGCAATGTGTTCCATCCATTAGGGATGTGTCATGATAACTGTTTTGTTTGCTGACACCATATCACTTCGTGAAAGCATATTCGACAAAATCTTACCCCAAACGCTTTCGATAGTTGCGTAAACGAAACAATTGTTAACAAGCAATAATAATGACGAAGCAAAATGTTAATTGTTTCAATTCACTTCAAATAAATTAAGCAAATTGTTTCATTTGGTAGCAATTCAAAGATCACACTTTTATCTCATTATTTTCGAGGATGTTTACTTGCTTTGTCAGATCACCGTATTTTTAGAGTGAAGGTAAGTAAACTGGATACTAATTGCCCACAGAGCAACACTTACAAATACTTGTGTTTAATGCTTTGTAGAGCTATGATAGGGTCCACAGGAAATGAATGCAGTCTTGCACCTGCTTCACTGATCACTGAGCCTATCGATTAAGTCTTTGACTGGGAATTGGTTACACAACTGACTTGTAACCAGTTGTGTGACCAGTCCCAGAATATTTCTCCACTGTGTGGCACACGTACCAGATACACTACCAGCGAAGCGTTTCCCTGATATGTTGACGAAACCGAACTGTCAGACTCTTGAAGATGGGATGGTTTACGTCTAAGGAGGTCGACTAACAATTTTTTTTAGAACCGGCTTGAAATGATGACTCTAGGAATATACAACAACCCGCTACGTATCGCTCACACAGGGAGCAGGTGGGGAATGATTAGAATTAGAGCACTCAACCAGGCATTCAGCCAATCGTTCTTCCCAATCTCCGTACATAAACGGAATGGAATGGAGAGGGGGAGGGGGGGGGGGCGACATCCCGCTGTACAAGTTATTACGGTTTCCTCTGAAGTCCTTCATGGTGGTTTGCGGAGTATAGAAAACACACTTAACACATCTATAGTTCCACATCACAAGGCAACTTTCTTTCTAAATCGTAGACTTTTAGCTCTAATATGCATGAGTTAATGCTTAGTTTCTAAGATAACTTAAAAAAAAGGTTAAATTGAAAGAAAGTTTACACAAGGCTTGCAATTTCGTGTTTCTTCCTAAAACTAGAATACAAACTTGGCTTTCGTTTCACAAAGAAATGAGTATTTCTTGGGACAGAAAATAAACACAAGTACGGGTAGCGCAGAGAAACGACCAGACATGAAAAAAAATGATTGTGTCCTTCACCATTGTATTACCATATACTTTTCATATCGACCCGAAACTAGTGTTCACAGGTTAACCAAAAACTTAATTACTTTAAACTTAATGAGGCTGTCTGGTATTAATTACACCCTCATTAAAGAACAGCTTTACAGGTTTTGAGGCGAATAAGTATTCAGGAATATTTTTCAATGAAATATAATTTTCTATTTTTCAATTTTCATTTTCACGCCATTGTGAAAAAACCGACTGTCTTAAATCTAATTTTTTTTGGTGAAAATTTCCGTGTTTCTTGAACTAATCGCACCATATGTAACATTTACGTTACAGCCTACAACAGACCATTTTCTGTTAGGAAGTATTTAGTTATGACTTTTCATTTTAACTATTAGTTAATTTTTCAAGCACATTGAGAAGGAATCCACACCAAAAACATTCAAACATCACTTGTAACATACTAGTAACCAATATGCGACTTTATGTGATATATTTTTGCCTTCAACTTTCAAGCATATTAGCACTGGTCTGTGCGCAGTACCAGTGTGTTCCAAAAAGTTGAAGTCACACCAAAAATGACCTCCTTCCCCTGAAAGTCACATCTGTTTGTATCACAGAAGTCATGGGTAGGTTTTTTTGAGTTGGACTTGGCCTAGCGACCATTTATATGCCTGCCAGAAGAATGGGCAAACTGCAGGTCGCCTACTGCACAGGGTCAAAATTTGAACATTGCTCAGTTTGCTTGAGCAGGGGCAAGTGTGTAAACCGAGCAAATTGGTTTTTTGCAGTAGGTGTTGTTAAGGGAGTATCTTAGGTGGTTTATAAAATGGTTCAAATGGCTCTGAGCACTACGGGACTTAACATCTTAGGTCATCAGTCCCCTAGAACTTAGAACTACTTAAACCTAACTAACCTAAGGACATCACACAACACCCAGCCATCACGAGGCAGAGAAAATCCCTGACCCCGCCGGGAATCGAACCCGGGAACCCGTGCGTGGGAAGCGAGAACGCTACCGCACGACCACGAGATGCGGGCAGGTGGTTTATAACAACAACACTTCTTCAATGCAGTTTCTGAGGAAACACTAATACTTTTCGCATCCCAAATTTACGGATTTTCAAAGTGGGCATCCGCACAATTTGTAATTTCAGTGGTAGATTGTCGAAACATTTACATCTTAAGACGATATTCTCTGGGAACTTCAAAACTTCGTTCGATATCGTTTTCAATCGCAGTTCAAAGTTACCACACTTATTAGTTCATATTTTATGTGCATATCTGATCTGGGCATAAATATAGTTATAGCTGATACAGTGTACACAAGGCAAGAGTTCTAATGTCACCCAACTTGGGATGTTTTAAGTCAGTATTTTTTTCCACCAGTAAACTTTGAAATGCTGTCTCTGTATAAAGGACATTGTGCCTATTTGTATAGGCTGAAAAGTGCTATTGCAGTGACAGAAAATGAGCTACAAGTGTGGAAATGACTTTTGGCAGTTATTTTCAGGCACGTTATAAGTTATGTAAAATTAAAAGGACAGCAAAATAGCAACAATGTTATGATTTGTACCTTAAAAGATTTTTAGCAAGCCAGGCATTTCCAATGGATTTCTTTTTTTCTTTTTTTTTTTTTGTTTGGGGTTTAAGGGCGCTCAACTACTGAGGTCACAATTGTTAGAGCACATAGAATCTAGTAAAACTCAAGGGGGTGGGACACGAGAAAGTTCTGACAAAGAGGCAGATAAAATAAGTGAAAGAGTTAGATGTCGTTGGACAATCCAGTCAAAGTAATGAAACGAAGAACTCGAGCAGCTGCTCGAGCGTCATCCGCTAAAATATCCTGTAAAGTAGATGGCAGAGACAGGACAACACAAGATTGACTAAAACGGGGACACGACAATAAAACATGGCGCACAGTTAATGCATGACCACAAGGGCACTGCGGGGCTGGGTCACCGGAGAGCAGGTAGCGGTGGCTAAACCGGCAATGCCCAATCCGCAACCTGGTCAGAAGGACCTCTTTGCGCCGAGATGGTCGGGAGGAGGTTGTCCAAGCAGTTGGGAACGGTTTTACTGCCCAGAGCTTGTTTCCTTGAAGTGATGACCAAGTATCCCACCACAACGACACAAGCCTCTTACAAACAACCCCACTAACGTCAGATGACGGGACACAATGGGAGGCTGGCCGAGGCAGGAGGACTGCAGCCTTGGCTGCAGCATCAGCAGCCTCATTCCCAGGCACTCCCACATGGCCGGGAACCCACAGAAAGCTGACAGGAGAGCCACCCTCAGTGAAAGAATGGAGGGACTGCTGGATGATCCGTTGCACCAAGGGATGGACCGGATATGGAGCTCCAAGGCTCTGAAGAGCACGGAGGGAATCAGAGCAGAGTACATACGATGAATGGCGGTGGCGGCGGGCATACTGAACGGCCTGATGGAGAGCAAAAAGCTCGGCCGTAAAGCTGGAACACTGGTCGAGGAGACGGTATTTAAAGGTGACGGCCCCGACGACAAAGGCACAGCCGACACCATCGTCAGTTTTGGAGCCATCAGTGTAAATAAAGGTGTGACTGGCAAGTCGCGCACGAAGTTCGACAAACCGTGAGCAATACATTGCAGCCGGAGTACCCTCCTTCGGGAGCGAGCTGAGGTCGAGATAAACATGAACCGGAGCCTGGAGCCAAGGTGGTGTCGGGCTCTCACCCTCTCTGAAGGTGGTAGGGAGGGCAATATCCAATTGTCGAAGCAGGCGACGAAAGTGGACTCCAGGGGGCAGCAGGGCAGACACATACAAACCATACTGATCGTCGAGAGAATCGGCGAAGAAGGACTGATAAGAGGGGTGGTCGGGCATTGACAACAGCCGGCAGGCATACCGACAAAGCAGTACGTCGCGCCAGTAGGTCAATGGTAATTCGGCAGCTTCAGCATAAAGACTCTCGACGGGACTAGTGTAGAAAGCTCCGGTCACAAGACGTAACCCCCTATGGTGGGTGGAGTTGAGACGGCGTAAGAGGGATGGCCGAGTAGACGAGTAGACGAGTCTCCCATAATCCAGCTTTGATCGGATTATGGACGATACAAGCAAAGCGAGACAGTGCGATCCGCTCCCCAAGATGAACCACTAAGAACTCTGAGGACATTAATGGAACATGTACAACGAGCGGCCAAATAAGAGACGTGCGGAGACCAACAAAGTTTCCTGTCCAGTGTGAGCCCTAGAAACTTAGTTGTTTCCACGAATGGAAGAACAACGGGACCGAGATGTAAGGATGGTGGAAGGAACGCTTTATATCGCCAAAAGTTGATGCAAACCGTCTTCTCTTCAGAGAACCGGAAGCCATTTGCCACACTCCATGAGTATAGGCTGTCTAGACAATGCTGAAGGAAGTGCTCCAGGAGGCATGTTCTCTGGGCACTGCAGTAGATCACGAAGTCATCGACAAAGAGAGAGCCTGAGACATTAGGTGGAATGCAATCCATAATTGGATTGATCGCTATGGCAAAAAGGGCTACGCTCAAGACGGAGCCCTGAGGCACTCCATTCTCCTGGAGGAAGACGTCGGACAATACGGAACCCACACGTACCCTAAACATTCGATCTGTTAAAAAGGAATCAATAAAAAGGGGCAGGCGACCGCGTAGACCCCACCTGTGCATAGTGCGGAGGATACCTCCTCTCCAACAGGTATCATAAGCCTTCTCCAAATCGAAGAACATGGCTACCGTTTGGCGCTTTCGCAAAAAGTTGTTCATGATGAATGTCGACAGGGTCACAAGGTGGTCAACAGCGGAGCGGCGGCGACGAAAGCCGCATTGAACATTGGTAAGTAGCCGTCGAGATTCAAGAATCCAAACTAACCGAGCGTTAACCATGCGCTCCATCACCTTACAGACACAGCTTGTAAGAGAAATGGGGCGGTAACTAGAAGGAAGGTGTCTATCCTGAACGGGTTAGGGTATAGGAACAACGACGGCGTCACGCCAACGCATGGGGACTTGACCTTCGGTCCAGACGCGATTGTAGGTACGAAGAAGGATGCTTTTGCCTGCCGGAGAAAGGTGTGCCAGTATCTGAACGTGAATGGTATCTGGCCCCGGAGCGGAGGACCGGGACAGTGCAAGTGCACGTTCGAGTTCCCGCATAGTAAAGGGGGCATTATAAGTTTCCAGATTCAGCGAGTGGAAGGAAGGTCGCCGAGCCTCTTCTGCCTCTTTCCTGGGAAGGAAGGCAGGGTGGTAATGGGCGGAGCATGAAACCTATACGAAAAAGCGGCCGAAGGCGTTGGAGACATCCATAGGATCAACAAGGACCTCATTACCTGAAGTCAGGCCAGGTACCGAGAAGTGGGCATTAATGCCCGACAGCCGGTGCAGGCCACCACAGACGACAGAAGAGGGAGTAAAACTGTTAAAGGAGCTGGTGAAAGAGGCCCAACAAGCTTTTTTGCTGGCTTTGATGACTCTACGGCATTGCCCTCGGAGTCGTTGGTATCCAATGCAATTCGCCAACGTAGGATGGCGGCGAAAGTTGCGTAAAGCACGTCGTCGAGCACGGATAGCATCTCTACAAGCCTCATTCCACCAGGGGACGGAAACGCGACGTGAAAAAGAGGTAGCACTAGGAATGGAACGTTCGGCAGCATTGATGATAACAGCCGTGAGGTATTCGACCTGACTGTCACAACTGAGAAAATCGTGGTCCGGAAAGGTCGCCAGAAAGGAGTAAAGTCCCCAGTCAGCTTTCGGTATGTTCCAGCTCGAAGGGCATGGGGATGGGGTGTGGTGCAGGAGACGAACGACACGGGGGAAGTGGTCGCTCGAATAGGTGTCAGAAAGGACATACCACTCGAACCAATGGGCAAGAGTGGTAGAACAGATCGAAAGGTCCAACTGGGAGTAGGTATGAGTAGAGTCCAAGAGGAAAGTTGGGGCGCCAGTACTGAGGCAGACAAGATTGAGATGGTTGAAGACATCTGCCAAGAGGGAGCCTCTATGACAGGATGCAGGAGAGCCCCAAAGGGAATGATGGGCATTGAAGTCGCCAAACAATAAAAACGGCGGAGGAAGATGAACAATCAGGTGCATCATGTCAGCCCGACTAACTGCAGATGACGATGGAGTGTAGAGGGTACAAACAGAAAAAGTAAAGGCAGAAAGAGTAATACGGACAGCTATTGCTTGGAGTGGAGTGGTCAATGGGAGGGGACGGTAATAGACATCGTCCCGAACGAGCAACATGACCCCACCATGAGCTGGAATACCGTCCACAGGGGGGAGGTCAGACCGCTCCGAGGTATAGTGGGTAAAAGCAATACGGTCAGTTGGGCGCAACTTGGCTTCCTGGAGACAAAGGACGAGCGGACAGTGCAGGCAGAGGAGCAGTTGCAATTCCTCCCGATTAGATCGAATACCTCTTATGTTCCAATGTAACAAAGCCATCGCTAGTCAGAAAAGAGGGGGAATGAAACGGGTGAAGAGCTGGTCACCTCGACGGCTGCGGAGGGCGAGGTGTCGAGGGAACAACGCTACAACTGGCGGGAGGCGGATCCTGTTCCATCGAGTCGTCGTCAGCGGCGGCCGCTTTCCTGGGTTGCGTAGAAGGGGCAGCATCATTCGCCGACGAGAGGCCAGCTGAGCGCCTGACAGCAGAGTGTCCCAGCGAAACTAAGGACGGCCACGAGCAGCGACTCACGGATGGAGCGTCAGACGAAACGCGCCGGGGTGGAGAGGGGGATGAGGCACAGGGATGGTGGGCTGGACCCGAAGAAGGTCCTCACGCGTGGGGTTCATTTTGGAACGCCGGACCTCGGAAGCCGGGGTCCGGAACGTTTCCCCGATGGATGCCTGAGAAGAGGATCGCTTCTCAGGCGGCGGAGGGGGAGGAGGAGGAAGGGTGGCCCCCGAGGCAGAGGGGGCAGGGGCCGCGAGGGAGGGGGATTGGGAAGGGAGGGATTTTGGAGGCAGAGGCATAGACTGTGGATGGGGTGAGGAGGTGGAGGGGGGACAGGATAGGGGTGAGGATACTGTGGAAGGAGTGGACAAGACTGAGGCAAACGAAGTTGTCAACGTCACGGGATGGAGGCGGTCATACTTCTTCCTGGCCTCAGAATAAGATAGACGATCCAAAGATTTTAATTCTTGAATCTTCTTCTCCTTCTGATACGTGGGGCAGTCTAAAGATCCAGGCTAGTGGCTGCCAGGACAATTGACGCACCGAGGTGGTGGGGTGCATGTATGTTCCTCACGAAGAGGACATCCACAATCGCCACAAAGGGGCTCAGCCTCACACCGTGACGACATGTGCCCAAAGCGCAAACACCGAAAGCAGTGCATAGGAGGCGGGACGTACGGTCGCACGTCGCACCGGTAGCACATCACCTTTACCTTCTCCGGGAGAACGTCCCCCTCAAAGGCGAGGATAAAGCCTCCGGTGTCGATGCGACGGTCTTTAGGGCCGCGCTGAACTCGCCAGACGAAATGCACGCCTTGGCGCTCCAGGTTGGCCCTGAGCTCCTCATCAGATTGCAGTAGTAAGTCCCGATGAAAAATAAGCCCCTGCGTCCTTTTCAGAGCCAGATGCGGGACAATAGACACTGGGATGTCCGCTAGTCGGTCGCACGCCTGGAGCGCCGCCGACTGTGTGGCGGAGGCGGTCTTTAGAAGAACGGACCCCGAACGCATTTTACTGAGAGCCTCGATTTCCCCGAAGATGTCCTCGATGTGCTGGACAAAGAACATGGGCTTGGAGGTGGCGAACGTCCCCCCATCGGTCCGAGAACAGACTAAATAGCGGGGGAAGTACTTCGCCCCAAGCCGGCGGGCCTGTCCTTCCTCCCAGGGAGTGGCCAAGGGGAAAGGGCAGGAGTTTCAGAACCAGAGACAATAACTTTCTTTTTAAAAGACTCGGCCGCAGAGCGACCTGATACGTTTTGACGTTTCATCTGCGAAACGTCCGCCCCGATACCACCCACTCCGACCAGGGGCTCTCCCCACGGGCGCCACCCAGCCTCAGCAAGGGCCACCTGGCAGGATGACCGTTGCCGGGAGTCCCGATGCCCCAAGGAGACGGGCATCTACTCCTTGGCCGACGTGGGGAGGGTGCAGCTCAGGTATCGGCAGTACGATCTCTGTGTTGTCAGGGGGCTACAACCTAGAGGGTACATGACGACCCCACCACAACGGGCTGGCTACCGTGCTGGATTTCGGGTGCCATGGAAAGTCTACCATGATCGTAGGTGCAGATGGGGACGCACTATGGGCGTAACTTGTGCAACCCATCAGGCGTTTAGGCCCAATTTGAGGAATAATGGGTGTGGTTACAACGCCGTTACAATGCTGAGTGCCAAGGTATTAGTGCACTGAGGACCAATGATACACCACGTAAGGCGTCCTTCCCCAAAACCTCGTACTTCTGTAGAATTTTGAAAAAAGGAGGTCAAACCCCGAGGGGGACCATCACATGGAATGCCGAAACGGTTGAAACTCCTTTTAGTCGCCTCTTACGACAGGCAGGAATACCTCGGGCCTATTCTTACCCTGGACCCGCAGGGGGGCCAATGGATTGTGATCATTGTGCACAAAGTATGTATAAAAATGTAAAGCAAATGATTTTATAGTAACCTTATACTATATGCTGCTTATATAAAACTACACATATTGACTAGTAGAACTATACCGTTTATAAATGTGTGGAAGTACGTAAATATAGTGTCACATATATAAACAAAAAAGTATGCACAGTGTTGTAGCAGGGAGACGAAAGGAACCAGTGGAAAAATGCTCTTGTCAGAGCACACAAAAGGTAAATATGCTTCTCTTTAAAAGGATAGCAGAAAAGAGAGAACCAGCAGTTTGGATGCAAACATTTTTGGTTAGGAAGGCAGATTGACGACAAATATAGTCATGCGTTTTCGTGCTGAAAGAGAGGAGCAAAAACAACAATGACCGCCAGTCTGGAAGGGTTCACACCCCCTACCCCTCCCAACACCACTCAACGCTCTCTTGCTCCCACACCACCCCGCACAAACTTTACTCCAAAATACGTATAGGGGAGGGCGTAAGTGCTGAATTGGAGGCTCCAACTTTTGTCCCCTATACCCACATTTTTAACGAACTTCTGAGCTTCCGAGGTGTGGTGCAGACAGTAGCAGCGGGAAAGAATGACAGAAGAGGGCTATGTAATTTTTACATCACAACCTACAGCTGACCAAGTTTTCTTTGATACGACTCAAATCTGTTAAGACACACTTATTTTATTCCAGGTATTTTGTGATTGGGCCAATACCTATTTGTATCCTTTTAGATTTATGCTTCGTCGTTCAGTGTGGGTTTCGCTGAAGATGCAGAACATAAGTGTGCAGTTTCTGCACAGCCACAGTCTCATTTATGGCTGCTGCACCCTCCTCTGTGTACGTACGCCAGGCTCGACAGCGGTGTTAAGGCGACGAAGTTCTAAAACCCCAAAACGGTGCTTCAGCCTCTGAAGTGGCAGATGATCGTGATTAGATATACGTAGTAGTACGGAAGATACACACAGATTGAACTGCAGTCAGTTCTTCTTATAGAAATCAAACTTCCGTCACAGAACATAAAATTTTTCGATACGTAAAAGGCTTTCGACCACTACCCTGCATGACTAATCCCCTCAGAAAACCACAATGTGCTGTACGAAATCATTCTTTGAGAAAAGAGTACAGAGTTGCTTGTTGAATTAATAATCCTCGGATATACCTTCTGTCTGCAGGGTAAATATGAGATCTTTTAACAAAATATTTTTATTCGAAACGCACCCACCTCCAAATGTGACGGAATTTTGTGCTGTTGTGACAAACCATGCTGAATGAATTTAGCTACATCATTGAACAGCAAAGTCAAATTCTTCCAAACCTCTTCCATGGTAAGTTAAGCAACAAAATATGCATAAAATTATCAGCATTAGATTAGTAGTGAGGATTTTTTCCAAATGTCAAGTTCATTTGTGTGTAGAATCTGCATTTTAAGTACATTTCCACACAATTTACTGAATTGTCGACTTTCATATTTGTTCCACTCACATATTAATGACTGCCTCTTCTTGCTCAGAAGTTCTCTTTGTCAAGCAACTTATGACTGGTACCTTGCACGAACCTAGAGATCCTTTACAATGGAAGAAGGCAGTTTTTCCTCAGTCAGCTTGGCAGAATCGTGGTGTTGGCACTGTGTACCCTTCGCTATTTGTTTATGGTACAAATGAAGTGCACAAGCTTGCTGGCTCTTTGCATAATAAATACTGAGATGTCTCATCCTCCTTTTCTGTCATTCCCACTCACGTTTAAAGGCTCATAATGGTTGATGACTAGACTATTTTTGTGCAATCGTATAACTGACAGGTTCAAAAATGGCTCTGAGCACTATCGGACTTAACATCTGTGGTCATCATCAGTCCCCTAGAACTTAGGACTACTTAAACCTAACTAACCTAAGTACATCACACACATCCATGTCCAAGGCAGGATTCGAACCTGCGACCGTAGCAGTCACGCAGTTCCAGAATGAAGCGCCTAGAACCGCACGGCCACGCCGGCCGACTAACTGACAGGTATCGAAAATTTACTATGGAACGACATTACAAACTCGTTCTGCACGGTGTCGTAATCTTTCATCATAAACTACAATTTTAATGACTGACATGAAATTTGTCGCTCTGTAGCATTTTGTGTTTATTTTTAAAGTGATCATTTTTACTAGTGTCATTTATTACATAATTAAACATTACTATTACAGTATGTGAGCAAAAGTATCCGGACACCTGGCTGGAAATGACAAGTCCGTCGCGCTCGCCATCGTTAATACTGGAATTCAATACGGTGTTGGCCCACGCTTAGCCTTGATGACAGCTTCTACTCTCGCAGGCATACGATCAATCAGGTGCTGGAAGGTTTCTTGGGGAATGGCAGCCCAATCTTAACGGAGTGTTGCAAAATGGCTCTGAGCACTATGGGACTCAACAGCTTAGGTCATAAGTACCCTAGAACTTAGCACTACTTAAACCTAACTAACCTAAGGACATCACACACACCCATGCCCGAGGCAGGATTCGAACCTGCGACCGTAGCAGCCCCGCGGTTCCGGACTGCAGCGCCAGAACCGCACGGCCACCGCGGCCGGCGGAGTGTTGCACTGAGGAGAGCTATCGATATCGGTCGGTGAGGCTTGGGCACGAAGTCTGCGTTCCAAAACATCCCAAAGATACCAAAGATGTTCTATAGGATTCAGGTAAGAGCGCTGTGCAGGCCAGTCCATTACAGGGATGTTATTACACGACAATAACTCTGCCACAGGCCATCCATTACGAACAGGTGCTCGATCGTGTTGAAAGATGCAGTCTCAATCACCAAATTGCTCTTCAACAATGAAAAGCAAGAAGGTGCTTAAAACATCAATGTAGGCCTGTGCTGTAATAGTGCCACGCAAAAACACCAAGGGGTGTAAGCAGCCTCCATGAAAACTACGACCACACCATACCACCACCGTTTCCGAATTTTACTGTTGGTACTACACACGCTGGCAGATGATGTTCACCGGGCATATGCCATACCCACACCCTGCCATCGGATCGCCACATTGCTTACCAGTGATTTGTCACTCCACACAACGTTTTTCCATTCTCGCTTCCCGCCCAACTGTCAAGTACTTGCAGTGGATCCTCATGCACTTTGGAATTTCTGTGTGATGGTCTGGATAGATGACTGCCTATTACACATTACCTGTCGGCGGTCCCTGTCAGTCAACAGACGAGGTCGGCCTATATGCTTTTGTTCAGTACGTGTGCCTTCATGTTTCCACTTCACTATCACAACGGAAACAGTGGACCTAGGAATGTTTAGTAATGTGGGAATCTCGCGTACAGACGTATGCCAGAAGAGACGATTGAACCTGACCGCGTTCGAAATCATTGAGTTCCGCGGAGCGCCCCCATTCTGGTCTCTCACGATGTCTAATGACTATTGAGGTCACTGATATGGAGTACCTGGCAGTAGGTTTTTCATATTAGGTGCATTGTGCTTCCACCTACGATTCAGGGGGTGTGTCTATAGTTTTGATCGCATAGTGTAAATTTCTTCTCATCCTGATGTATTAAAATCTTATATTGAGAATGCCAGTATTTGACATTCCAAGTAGTGGAGCAACCTTTGTGCAGCCCCACTTTCCATTGTTGCCAAATTTATTCAAGATGGCAGCGATGACGTCATCCAAAATGGCGCCATGTCGACTTGGCAACAACACATGACATCATCCAAAATTGCGGATTTTGACAGGAAAATAGGCCAATTGTGCTACGTCCACTAACCTAACTCTCGAGGAAAAAATGGCGGGACTTTTGAATTTTGGCGGCAAAATAGGTTAGTGGACACAAACCAATTGTGCTAAGCCTCCAGAAGAAAAAATGGCTGGAAGTTTGAATTCCAACAGGATAATGGCAGGCTTCTCATTATTATTATTATTATTATTACTCTTTCTTTCTTTTCTCAGACGTTATGTCTGGTCAAAAATGGAAAGTGATGCGGACCTTGATCAAGCGTGACTTCCTTTTAACTGTATGGTATATGTTATATTGCATTTAGCAACTTTCGGGTGATTGAACATGTATCAATAATTCCGGATTTCTGTAGTTGTATATATAAGTTAGGATGTAACTTTATTGCATTGATTTACTGGTGGATATTGTGCGGGATGACTCCTGTAGTTGATAGTATAATTGGTATAATGTCAACTTTATCCTGATGCCACATGTCCTTGACTTTCTCAGCCAGTTGGATGTATTTTTCAATTTTTTTCTCTGTTATCTTTTGTATATATGTTATATTGGGCATGGATATTTCGATTAGTTGTGTTAATTTCTTCTTTCTTATTGGTGAGTATGATGTCAGGTTTGTTATGTGGTGGTGTTTTATCTGTTATAATGGTTCTGTTCCAGTATAATTTGTATTCATCATTCTCCAGTACATTTTGAGGTGCATATTTTTATGTGGGAACGTGTTTTATAAGTTTATATTGTAAGGCAAGCTGTTGATGTATTAGTTTTGCTACATTGTCATGCCTTCTGGGGGTATTCTGTATTTGCTAGCATTGTACATCCACTTGTGATGTGATCTACTGTTTCTATTTGTTGTTTGCAAAGTCTGCATTTATCTGTTGTGGTATTGGGATCTTTAATAATATGCTTGCTGTAATATCTGGTGTTTATTGTTTGATCCTGTATTGCGATCATGAATCCTTCCGTCTCACTGTATATATTGCCGTTTCTTAGCCATGTGTTGGATGCGTCTTGATCTATGTGTGGCTGTGTCAGATGATACGGGTGCTTGCCATGTAGTGTTTTCTTTTTCCAATTTACTTTCTTCGTATCTGTTGATATGTGATCTAGAGGGTTGTAGAAGTGGTTATGAAATTGCAGTAGTGTAGCCGGTGTATTTATATGAGTGACTTCTTGTTGTTGTTGTTGTTGTTGTTATTGTTGTTGTGGTCTTCAGTCCTGAGACTGGTTTGATGCAGCTCTCCATGCTACTCTATCCTGTGCAAGCTTCTTCATCTCCCAGTACCTACTGCAACCTACATCCTTCTGAATCTGCTTAGTGTATTCATCTCTTGGTCTCCCCCTACGATTTTTACCCTCCACGCTGCTCTCCCATACTAAACTGGTGATCCCTTGAAGCCTCAGAACATGTCCTACCAACCGATCCCTTCTTCTGGTCAAGTTGTGCCACAAACTTCTCTTCTCCCCAATCCTAATCAATACTTCCTCATTAGTTATGTGATCTACCCATCTAATCTTCAGCATTCTTCTGTAGCACCACATTTCGAAAGCTTCTATTCTCTTCTTGTCCAAACTATTTACCGTCCATGTTTCACTTCCATACATGGCTACACTCCATACAAATACTTTCAGAAATGACTTCCAGACACAAATCTATACTCGATGTTAATAAATTTCTCTTCTTCAGAAACGCTTTCCTTGCCATTGCCAGTCTACATGTTATATCCTCTCTACTTCGACCATCATCAGTTATTTTGCTCCCCAAAACTCCTTTACTACTTTAAGTGTCTCATTTCCTAATCTAATGCCCTCAGCGTCACCCGACTTAATTCGACTACATTCCATTATCCTCGTTTTGCTTTTGTTGATGTTCATATTATATCCTCCTTTCAAGACACTGTCCATTCCGTTCAACTGCTCTTCCAGGTCCTTTGCTGTCTCTGACAGAATTACAACGTCATCGGCAAACCTCAAGGTTTTTATTTCTTCTCCATGGATTTTAATACCTACTCCGAGTTTTTCTTTTGTTTCCTTTACTGCTTGCTCAATATACAGATTGAATAACATCGGGGAGAGGCTACAACCCTGTCTTACTCCCTTCCCAACCACTGCTTCCCTTTCATGTCCCTCGACTCTTATAACTGCCATCTGGTTTCTGCACAAATTGTAAATAGCCTTTCGCTCCCTGTATTTTACCCCTGCCACCTTTAGAATTTGAAAGAGAGTATTCCAGTCAACATTGTCAAAAGCTTTCTCTAAGTCTACAAATGCTAGAAACGTAGGTTTGCCTTTCCTTAATCTTTCTTCTAAGATAAGTCGTAAGGTCAGTATTGCCTCACGTGTTCCAGTATTTCTACGGAATCCAAACTGATTTTCCCCGAGGTCGGCTTCTACTAGTTTTTCCATTCGTCTGTAAAGAATTCGTGTTAGTATTTTGCAGCTGTGGCTTATTGAACTGATTGTTCGGTAATTTTCACATCTGTCAACACCTGCTTTCTTTGGGATTGGAATTATTATATTCTTCTTGAAGTCTGAGGGTATTTCTCCTGTTTCATACATCTAGCTCACCAGATGGTAGAGTTTTGTCAGGACTGGCTCTCCCAATGCCATCAGTAGTTCCAATGGAATGATGTCTACTCCTGGGGCCTTGTTTCGACTCAGGTCTTTCAGTGCTCTGTCAAACTCTTCACGCAGTATCGTATCTCTCATTTCATCTACATCTACATCCTCTTCCATTTCCATAATATTCAAGTACATCGCCCTTGTATATATTTCTTAAACTAGCAAAATACACAAAGCAAATTCTTTCTCGAACGAGCAGAAATTGTCTACCTGTCCATAATGTAGGTTTTTTATATCTATAAATCCCGTTCCACCTTCCTTTCTGCTTAATGTGAATCTTTCTGTTGCTGAATGTAAGTGATGTATTCTATATTTGTGGCATTCTGATCGTGTAAGTGTATTGAGTGCTTCTAGGTCTGTGTCACTCCATTTCACTACTCCAACTGAGTAGGTCAATACTGGTATAGCATAAGTATTTATAGCTTTTGTCTTTTTTCTTGCTGTCAATTCTGTTTTCAGTATTTTTGTTACTGTTTGTCAATATTTTTCTTTTAGTTGTTCTTTAGCATACAGGCAAAAAATAGGAATATATAATACAAATATTAGATATTTATAGGCATCTGTTTCCATCGCTTCTATGCAGTCGCTGAAGTTACTTATTGGATAATATTCTTGTTTGGTGTAACATTATACCAATTATACTATCACCTACAGGAGTCATACCACACAATATCCGAACGTATACATACAACTACAGAAATCTGTAATTATTGATACATTGCATTTAGGAACTTTCGGGTAATTGAACATGTAACATATACCGAACAGTTAAAAGGAAGTCACGCTTGATCAAGGTTAGCGTCTCTTTCCTTTCTCAGACGTTATGTCTGAAATGGAAACTAATAATAATAATAATAATAATAATAATAATAATAGTAATACCATACAGTTAATAATAATAATACCATACAGTTACAAGGAAGTCACGCTTGACCGAGGTCCGCGTCACGTTCCATTTTTAACCAGACTTAAGTCTGAGAAAAAAAGTCGATAATAATAATAAATAATAATAATTCCCGTGGAGGCCCGGGAAAAGAATAGGCCTCCGGCATGTTCTGCCAGTCGTAAAAGGCGACGAAATGAACAAACCACTAATAGGGCTAACCCCCCTTTTAGTGTGATTACTTGGTTCAGGACAGAACTAAAGAAGCCTCGGACAAGCGCCGTCATGGTCGGGGGCGACGCTTGAACCCTATGCCCGCCCACAATGGTAACGACACTGCTAGCCAACTAGAAAATGATTTAAATCCAAATAGAGGTGTTTTGCAGGATATGCTTCCTGCAACCACCCTAGAAGGAAAACAAAGACAGAGGATGAGATGGTCAGATGAAGTTAATCGACACCTCATGTTCTGTTATTACCAATCAACAAACCTAGGAACCAACACAACTGGATACAGATCACAAGTATACACAACATTTATTACCAGATACCCCGAATTAAAGTTTTTAACAGAACAACGACTAGCTGATCAGATCCGTGTAATAATAAAAAAATAACAGGATACCCCAGTCAGAATTAGAAAACATCAAACAACAAGTACAACAAATACTGGAACAAAATAATGTGCAATCAGAAGAAGAAGAAAATACAGTAATGGACTCAAACATCCCAGAGCAAACAAACAAAGACCAACACGCATCAATTAAACAATCAGAGGAAAACGAAATCTTAAGACAGCCACCAGAACAAGCACAAATAGAACATGAAGAGACACACGTGTTAGATATAGAAGAGAAATTTCAGCTGACATATATAGAATACAAAGACACAAATACAGACATTAGACCATTCTTGCTTAGACCGCCAAATAACCCATAAGTCGAAACAACAATAAAAACTATCAACACAATCATACACAACAAAATAAATGAAAACACAACTATGGAAGAGTTACAACTACTGGTTTATATAGGAGCACTCACTACACTAAATATACACACTAGGCAGAGATCAGAACAAACCAACACACAGAAGAAACCCACAAAACCAGCATGGCAACACAGGCTACAGATCAGAATAGAAAAACTGAGAAAAGACATCGGACAGCTAACACAATTTATAAGAAATGAAATATCAGACAAAAAACGAAAAAGATTAGGTAAAATCTCACAACAAGAAGCAATAGAGCAATTAGATGAAAAAAAGCAGAAATTGCAAGCATTGGCCAAACGACTTAGAAGATACAAAAAAAGTGAAAATAGAAGGAAACAAAACCAAACATTCAACACAAACCAAACAATGGATAACACACACATTAAAATAGACAATCCACCAAATATAACAGACATGGAACACTTCTGGAGCAACATATGATCAAACCCGGTACAACATAACAGGCATGCACGGTGGATACAAGCAGAAACAGACACATACAAGATGATATCACAAATGCCTGAAGTGATAATTTTGCAACATGAAGTCACCCGAGCAATTAATTCTGCACACAATTGGAAAGCCCCAGGAAATGATAAAATAGCAAATTACTGGCCAAAGAAGTTCACCTCAACACATTCACATCTAACTAAATTATTTAACAGTTACATTGCAGACCCGTACACATTCCCTGATACACTTGCACATGGAATAACCTATCTGAAACCTAAAGATCAAGCTGACACAGCAAACCCAGCTAAATATCGCCCCATAACATGCCTACCAACAATATACAAAATATTAACTTCAGTCTTTGCACAGAAATTAATGACACATACAACACAGAACAAAATTATAAATGAAGAACAAAAAGGCTGTTCCAAAGTAGCATGAGGATGTAAAGAGCAACTGATAATAGATGCAGAGGTGATATATCAAGCTAAAACTGAACAAAGGTCGCTACACTACGCATACATTGATTACCAAAAAGCTTTTGATAGTGTACCCCACTCATGGCTACTACAAATATTAGAAATATACAAAGTGGATCCTAAATTGATACAGTTTCTAAACATAGTAATGAAAAACTGGAAAACCACACTTAATATCCAAACAAATTCAGATAACATCACATCACAGCCAATACAGATTAAGCATGGAATATACCAAGGAGACTCATTAAGTCCTTTCTGGTCCTGTCTTGCTCTGAACCCACTATCCAACATGCTAAATAATACAAATTATGGATACAATATTACTGGAACATACCCACACAAAATCACACATTTGCTATACATGTATGATCTGAAACTACTGGCAGCAACAAATCAACAACTCAACCAATTACTAAAGATAACAGAAGTATTCAGCAATGATATAAATATGGCTTTTGGAACAGACAAATGTAAGAAAAATAGCATAGTCAAGGGAAAACACATTAAACAAGAAGATTACATATTGGATAACCACAGCGACTGCATAGAAGCGATGGAAAAAACAGATGCCTATAAATATCTAGGATACAGACAAAAAATAGGAATAGATAATACAAATATTAAAGAAGAACTAAAAGAAAAATATAGACAAAGACTAACAAAAATACTGATAACAGAATTGACAGCAAGAAACAAGACAAACGCAGTAAATACTTATGCTATACCAGTATTGACCTACTCATTTGGAGTAGTGAAATGGAGTGACACAGACCTAGAAGCACTCAATACATTTACACGATCACAATGCCACAAATATAGAATACATCACATACATTGAGCAACAGAAAGATTCACATTAAGCAGAAAGGAAGGTGGAAGGGGATTTATAGATATAAAAAACCTACATTGTGGACAGGTAGACAATTTAAGAAAATTCTTTCTAGAACGAGCAGAAACTAGCAAAATACACAAAGCAATCACTCATATAAATTCATCAGCTACACCACTGCAATTTCATAACCACATCTACAACCCTCTAGATCACATATCGACAGATACGAAGAAAGTAAATTGGAAAAAGAAAACACTACATGGCAAGCACCCGTATCATCTGACACAGCCACACATAGATCAAGACGCATCCAACACATGGCTAAGAAAAGGCAATATATACAGTGAGACGGAAGGATTCATGATTGCAATACAGGATCAAACAATAAACACCAGATATTACAGCAAGCATATTATTAAAGATCCCAACACCACAACAGATAAATGCAGACTTTGCAAACAACAAATAGAAACAGTAGATCACATCACAAGCGGATGTACAACACTAGCAAATACAGAATACCCCAGAAGACATGACAATGTAGCAAAAATAATACATCAACAACTTGCCATAAAACATAAACTAATAAAACAACACGTTCCCACATACAAGTACACACCACAAAATGTACTGGAGAATGATGAATACAAATTATACTGGAACAGAACCATTACAACAGATAAAACAACACCACATAACAAACCTGACATCATACTCACCAATAAAAAGAAAAAATTAACACAACTAATTGAAATATCCATACCCAACACAACAAATATACAGAAGAAAACAGGAGAAAAAATTGAAAAATACATCCAACTGGCTGAGGAAGTCAAGGACATGTGGCATCAGGATAAAGTCGACATTATCCCAATCATACTATCAACTACAGGAGTCATACCTCACAATATTCACCAGTACATCAATGCAATACAGCTACATCCAAACATATATATACAACTACAAAAATCTGTCATTATTGATACATGTTCAATGACCCGAAAGTTCCTAAATGCAATATAACATATACCGTACAGTTAAAAGGAAGTCATGCTTGATCAAGGTCCGCGTCACTGTCCATTTTTGACCAGACATAACGTCTGAGAATAGAAAGAAATAATAATAATAATAATAATAATAGGATGAATGATTTATTCACACACATAAAATGATCTCACTATCATCCTCTTTCTAATCTAAATAAGATCTTCACTGATACTACGACTTATTCGTCTATAAATTTATAATTGATAAAATGCTCAGCTCTCCACCATGTCCTGGAACCATCTGACTAGCTCAGCTCTCAGCTACTAGTGGCGCTAGTGAACTCATTCACCACCCTCGCAGAATTCTCAACAGCTATTCGTTAATCCGAAGATCACGTGATACTACGTCATCACACTTATATAAGGAGTCACCCCCAGTCCCGGTCATCTTTCTCACACGTCACTTGCCTCCCATATCGTGCGTTTGTGTGTCTGCCTTGTTGCTGTTAAAATGAAGAGATTCAACAGCCCGGAGTCTGCTGCTGTGATGAGACTTGGACTCCACGATTCACCATTATCGAGTAAATAAATAATTTTTATTTTTCCCTTATTTTTCTTTTGTATGTTATATATTCCAGTTATTAATTATATATCTCATTGTTATAGCTGAACTCGTGGACTTTATCCCAAGGCTGAGAAGCGAGCAGGTGGCGTCAATCGGCCTTGTCCTGACCAAGTTCCATTACCTGGTAAGTACATTTTTTCAATGGTCTAATATCTTTAGCCTTTACGAGCGCTACATGTGTTTTGGATAGCTCTATATAAAGATACCCACTGTCAACGTGGTGTGTGTGTGTGTGTGTGTGTGTGTGTGTGTGTGTGTGTTATAGAAATGAGAGGACGAAGGCAGATAAAGAAAAATTAAATCTTTGTAGAAGTAGTTTGGTGATACACTCGCTCTCTATAAACATTGTTTTACTTTATATTACACTCATTATATTCGATTTTTCTAGATTACATCGGCCCAGCGCTAGAAGAGCTTGGTCGCCAACTCGAAATGGAGAGAGCTCGTCGTGAATGTAAGTACATCTCTTGGAAGAAAGGTATGTATTTAAAAGAACAAGAATAAATAATTTTTCAATTTTTAGTGAGTATGATTTTTATCATTATTAGTGTATTGATCTGACCTTAGGATGATCTAGAAAGAAAATATATCTTAATTCCACGCAGAGCGATGGAGCCGAACACAGGCATGTCCAGTTCGTCCTCATCTAAAAAGTTATTACTGACTGGCTTGAGGGACTTGTCGAATGCGGCAATGAACTGCTGAAGCCGTGGAATGAGATTGGAGAAGGTCCAAAATAATTACCAGTATTTACTGTTATAGTAATTACTATTATTATTTATCCCTCTTTTAAATCCAGATCATTAAACTTATACGTGTAACGTGAATATATCAAGCGGCATTGGCCGCGTTCCGCGTGCGGCGGTTGCAGGTGCCGGGCTCGAGGGTGGGCGAGGGCACGCCCCCACCTCGCATCGCACCCACCAGCGCAGCGCGCGAGGCCGCGGCAGCCCTAACAACCTGGCGCCCTTGGGCGTACGAACAAGCGGGTAGCAGCACTGCCAGGGGTCCCTCACCGCGGCCTGGCAGCTCCACTGGTCTCTCCTCGCCACCTTCTTTCTCCGCCTCCGCACGCTGACCGTCCACGTCATTGCCAGATCAAGGTTCGTGTACCAATACGCATACCCCTCCCATTAAATGATGATGACGCACCATCGCCAACACCGTCATCCACCGGCTGGACCCCCAGTATTATTAGCAGTAATAGTATTAGTGACCATCGTGTGACTAGTGGCAGTTCTCTAACCCGCCCTTTTAGTCAAGTAGATCAGGTCGGTGATACCATACCGCAGTTGCAGTGCTCGGCGATTGACGACGCCTTTGAGGAGCGAATCTCTGTCACTAGGATCGAAAACCAGGCACGGGGGGGGGGGGGGGGGGGGTACCGCGATCCTGTTGGATTTTTAAACGCATGCCTCCCTGTCCTAGAAACCGAGCTCCTCAAGGTAGTCGATAATCCGCGTGTGCAGTGCATTGCAGTGAGTTATCGCACCCCTCCCCCCCCCCCCCCCAAAAGATCAGTCTGGTAATGGATTTATGAAACCACTCAGCGATTGATGTCCTCCGCGTTATCACGCCATTATTCCCCGAAACATAATGGATGCTGGTCTCTCCACCTTGAGTGTCATATTGGGCCGATTTTCCGAGATGGAAGGCAACGGCTCTGCTAAGGCACTCAGCCGAGTTCTACACCTGGATGTCCATATTCATGTCCACGATCCGTCAAATGGAGGGTCAAGCTATATCAAGCTCCCTAACGATATAGCTACTAAGCAGGCATGCCTTAATGTCTAAAATACAGAAGATCAGGCTGTTTTGCATGGTCAGTCCTGGCTTGTGAGAGGAATTACGATAGAAGAGATCATCCTGAACGTCCGAGTACCTACGATGTAGGTGACAACTTCAGTGGTATTAACAGGAATGAGTTCCGCATCAAGATCCAGGACATACCTAAACTCGAGACACAAAATTCCGGAATGTTGGTACACGTTTATGGCCTGGAGAAGAAGAAGAAAAGCAAGTCAGACGAGCAAGACAAGCATATCGTAGTCGGCCCCCTCCATTTCTCAAAATTTGCCGGTGAACGTGAGCTGCATGTAAACATGCTTCTCTTTTCTGAAGATAATTATCACGAAGTCTGGATCAAGGACATGTCCCGCCTCCTTTATTCCCAGTTAAGTGACAAACGGTGTAAAAAGCATATTTGTTTAAGGTGTCTCAATCATTTCTCCTCTGAACAGTTATTAGCTATGCATCTAGGAGATTCTACCTCCAAGGATACGCTACGTGTTATCATGCCTAACCAGGAAAACAAATTCATAAAGTTTAGGAATGCTCACCACCAGTAGTGATGTCCGTTTGTAGTGTATGCCGACTTTGAGTTCCTCTTCGCTCCTGTGACCCACTATAAAGGTGACCCTACGCCCTCCCACACCACCTTTACAGAAAAACAAGTACCGTATGCGGCAGCGTACCAAATTGTATCGTCATATGACACCTACATTAACCGATACAAATCTTACGTCGGGGATGATCCCTCAATTTGGTTGCTCTCTGAGCTTGAAAAATTTTCACTAGAAGTTGATATGCTGTATAGCGGTAACGTTCTAATGACCAAATCGAAGGAGAATGAAGATTTGTATAATAAAGCCACCGAGTGTCATATCTGTGGGCTGCCGTTGGACAGCAAAGCGGAAACTCGCTCTAAGATGACAGTGGTCCCTACGAGGAAATTCCGTGGCGCTGCTCACAATGCGGGCAATTTGAAGTACAAATTACCTAGGCACATACCAGTTTTCTTTCATAATTTAAGTGGGTATGATGCTCATTTTCTAGTTGAGTACTTGGCAGATTTCGGTTTAGAGAAAGATCAGGTGAGTCTCCTACCTGAGAGCGTCGAGAAGTATATTTCATTCTCCAAACGAATGAGGTCAAGAATTACGCAGCGCTTCCTCGATACACTACGTTTTATGCAGGCACCACCACAGAAACTTGTTGAAACTCTACCTCCGGCGGATATGCATATCACTCGAGCTGAATTTCCCGATGAGGAAAAGTTTCAACTCGTATGGAAAAACCCCTTTCCTAGTCACGAGTATGTGAATAGTATGGTCAAACTCGACGAAACCAGGCTACCCGACATAACTGCATTCTCCAGCAACCTCACAGGCGACACGATAATAAATGCAGAGTATGAGCATGCCGTGAATGTCTGGCGGGAATTCAGTATTTCTAATTTAGGAGAGTACGCACGTCTTTACATGGACACAGACGTGTGCTTGCTTGCGGACGTTTTCGAGAAGTTCCGGAGTCTCTGTATGATCACATATTCTCTGGACCCTGCCTTTTATTACACGGCACCTGGGAATTATTGACGGTTCCTGACATGCTTCTTTTCTTTGAGCAAGGGATCCGTGGGGGACTCTGCCAATATATTCATAGACGCGCGAAAGCGAATAACCCACGGATGGGTGACAGGTTTAACGCATCCCTTGATTCAAGTTATATATTGTATCTCTATGTGAATAACTTATACGGACACGCTATGAAGGAATGTCTGCCCATTCGCGAGTTTAAGTGGCTGTCCGAAGATGAATGGAAGGGATTAGGTGGAAAAATAAGGGGGGCGGGGTGCATGGCCGCCGATTCTGATATAGAGTATGTTGTGAAGGCAGAACTCAAATACCCTATTAGTTTGCATGACGCGCATACCGATTTGCCGCTGTATCCAGAGCAACTAGTCCCGCTGGGGTACAAGCAGAGGTACATCGCTCACTATCGTAACCTCCAGCAATGCCTCTGCCCGGGTGATTTTAACCAGCTCCATACCCAAGCTATCTCCTTCAAGCAGTCCCCCTGGTTGGAGGGGTATATTGATCTGAATACGAGACAGAGAACTTCCGCGTCGTGTGACTTTTATAAATTAATGAATGATTCTCAATTTTCGGTAAACTATGGACAAATATTTTGAAAGAAGGAACGACGTGAAATTTTTATTAGAACGCAATGGGATGCGCGTTATGGCATACGAAAATGCATTGCCAGGCCAAATTTTAAACGGGTCACCATTTTCAATAAGAACTTTGTTGCAGTTTTAGCCATCTATGTGGGAATGTGCATACTAGACCTATCCAAACTCCACATGTACAGCTTTCATTATGAGTTTGCGAAAACTCATTAAGCAGATCCTAAATTACTTTATATGGATACAGATAGTTTCATCTATTGGGTGAAGAACTGCGATCCATATGAAGTAATTAGGTACCACGCCAATGAATTCGACACGTCTTCTTATGCGGCCGATAATCATTATGGTATTGTTCCGCAAAACAAGAAGGTTATCGGTCTCATGAAAGACGAGACGAATGGATTGCCGATTGCGGAGTTTGTAGGTCTTCAGTCCAAGATGTATGCATGTCGCACATTGGAAGGTCCCACTCAGAGGCGGGCTAAGGGGGTACGGCGGATGGCCTCGAGAGCCCTACCTATCGAAGACTACTTGCAGTGCCTACGTGGTGGTGTTCGCGGGGCTGAGCTGCAGACGCCACATGTGCTCCATCGATCGAATACTAGTCTGCTGGACCATGAGATGTACACTGTGCTTCAGTTCAAAATCGGTCAGTCGCCTCATGACGATAAAAGGGTCATCTGTGATGACGGCACTGAAACTCGCCCCTACTCACACCACTCACTTGTAGCGAGAGAAGGGCTGGGGGACTCTCAGCGAGAGCGTGTCTGCAGAGTAGTAGTGGTATGACCTTTACACTATGATAAAAATACTGGATGAGAGTGTTTTGTAGTGTGTATCAGCTTGCGTACTTCCATGTGTGTGTGTGTGTGTGTGTGTGTGTGTGTGTGTGTGTGTGTGTGTGTGTGTGTGTGTGCGCCCCCCAGTGTTAAGTGTGCATGTGTGTAAATATTATTTATTCTACCAAAGAAAACAAAAAATCATAAACAGAAAAAACTAAAATAAAACCATTTATAAAAAGTCTTTATATATAATTTGTATATTTTTTCGCCACTATTACTAGTCAATGGCTATATGACTGGAAACAAAAAAATTTTACACCTCTTATCAAATAGAAGAAGAAGAAGAAGAAGAAGAAGAAGCAATTTTCGCAGTTCGTATCTGCTTTGATCTTAGTTGTTCTAAGTTTCACCTGCTCCTAGCCATCCAGTCAGAACTAGTTTTTTAACAATGTGAGTTCCACCAATTAAATTCTTTATATATACTTGACTGTGCAAAAATATCTTTTATACCGAGAAATGTGTGTTCACATGCTTGTTGTAGTGGAAAATGTCTAGAGCCACTTACTTCAATGAAATATAATTTAAATTGCTAGTGGAAAATGTTTTAGAGCCACTATCTTGAACTAAAAAAAAATACGTTTGCCCTCAGTTAAAAATGTGCTTCCGGTGGAACTTCACTAGTGATATTATTTACCTTGTAAGATAATGTAATTACGTTCTAGCACCTCTCCTTTAGTTATATATATTTATGAATAACGTAAAAACGCGTATCTGCAAAGATCAGAACTTTCATATTTTTACTTGAAGACAAATATTTTACTGTAAACATGAGTTTACAGATACATTTTATGCGACATATATAATGTGAAAAAATTCTGAATTCAATAATAAATTCACTTTTTAACATTGATTCAATTAATTTTTGTAAAAAATATTGCCCGAGTTTGTTATTATTTCACCCTCAATCATGTTCCATATACGTTGCACTGACACAGAGAGAGACCTATAAGGTTTTTACTGATTTCAAGACAGAGATGAAATCTGATGTGTTGGCAGATGTGCCAACACCTTGTAGTTAGAGGAGGCCGAAATGGACGCGTTTAACTCAAGCGGCTGGCGTGAGGTCTGAAACAGGATACGTAATGAATGCTGAAAAGAAAAGTACGTTGCTGCTGGAATACTTAACTTTAATCCATCATTTGTATACAGCATTCTTGATACAAGTGAGACTCTCTCTAGAAATGGTTAATGGCGCCTTGCTAGGTCGTAGCCATGGACTTAGCTGACGGCTATTCTAACTATCTCTCAGCAATTGAGAGAAAGGCTTCGTCAGTGTAGTCGCTAGCAAAGTCGTCGAACAAGTGGGGACGAGTCCTAGTACGTCTCTCTAGACCTGCCGTGTGGTGGCGCTCGGTCTGCAGTTACTGACAGTGGCGACACGCGGGTCCGACATGTACTAATGGACCGCGGCCGATTTAAAGCTACCACCTAACAAGTCTGGTGTCTGGCGGTGACACCACAAAATCTGAATGACGCGTGCTGGACTTGGTCGGTCACAAGCAGACCCCGCCAGACACTCTCTTTATGGTCTCCTGCCACTTTCAACGGTTGACTCACCGCCGCGCCGGCGAGGTAGAATAAGGTAAACTGGCTCAGACAGCTCCAGTGCAATGCGCTTCACGCACAGTATCACAAATAAACTTACTTCCATAGAAGTGTCACAGAAAGAAAACAAGAATTCTTATGGAGGAAAAAAAAAATATTTGTGAGCCATTTTGAGAGTAATTTTACATTTTCACATGCAGACACAAAACTATTTTTTTTCTTCTTCGTCACACGTTTGCTATCTAAGTTGATGGATAGGTGGACAATCTTAGTATTCCAGGTTCTGGATAGCCGCATATTTGAAGATTCGACGCAGCCAGCTACTCTTCTCTTCGCTTTTAACGTAGATCATTGTCTCCTTATGATAAAATACTCTCAGCAATTGCAGCAAATTTTTATAAGAGATGCCAGGGTCATCCTACTTAAGCTCATGACAGACAGAATTTTGTTAGCCACATCGCGCTTCTGTCTGTCTTATTGCGCTTTACGTCTTTAAATGGGGTTTACGAAAGGAGCCTCCCCGAAGATCACGACAACTATCGGGCGTACCCTGGGCAACGTCAGGCCTGTGCCTAACGGCCGATCCTTTCAACACCAGGACACCACGAAAAGGCTTTCATCAAAGCCAGCGCTAAATATAATGTCCATAAACATTGAAGGGCTCTCCCATGAGAAAGAAGTGCTACTCGCTGTAGCATGTAAAACTCACAACTGTGATCTCTTACTAATCCAAGAGACCCACATTGGCCCCAAAAATAGAAGACCAAAGATCCACGGAATGAAATTAGTAACTGAAAGACCACACGAGCAATATGGCAGCGCAATCTTCGCCAAAATGGGCTTAGGTATTATATCTGCAGAACTGAGATCTCAAGAAGACATCGAAATCTTGACTGTAGAGCTACAGTCCTGCACTGTGACGTCTATATATTAGCCACCGAGCAGGGAGTTCAGATTCAGTGAGCCAACTAACTTCAACTCACAACCAACGAAAATAGTAATGGGCGACTTCAACTGTCATGGATCAGCCTGGGGGTACAGGCACACAGACAAAAGTGGGGACGACCTATAAACCCGGGCACACTCAACTGGCCTTAAATTAATACACGACCCCAAACTTCCATATTCTTTCAACAGCAGCAGGTGGAACCGTGGATACAATCCAGATAACATCTTTGTCAGCGAAAACGTAGCACATCAAACCAGGAAGGGTGTGGGAGAACCCCTCCCACACACACAGCACCGAGCTATGTTATGTCTGGTCGAAGCAGTTGTTAAACCAGCAACCACCCATTTCCAAAGACGTTTTAATTTTAACGTGCCCTATGGGACAAATTCTCTGAAGAACTCGACAAAGAGGTGCAGAACCTTGATGCTAGCCCGGAAAAATATGACAGTTTTAACTAATTCAATGAAAGTGTCTCCCGAAGAAATATCCCCCGAGGCTGCAGAACTAGTTATATCCCTGGACTTGACAAACTCAAAGGTTCTTCTGGAACATTACCAACAGCTCTTCGAGGAAAACCCTTTTTCAGAGGAAACAACTATGGCGGGAGAAGAACTCCTCCAGGCCATATCAGCCTCAAGAACAATGAAATGGTGTAATCTAATCACAAACCTAGACATGAAACAGAATAGCCGAAAGGCCTGGCAACTCCTTAATCAATAATGACCCCTCATCTAATACACAAAATTTGTGTAAGGTCACACCAAATCAAATAGCAAATCAACTTCTACTTAATGGTAAAACCAACAGGAAGCACCCAAGAAAGAAACTACAGAGAGGAACTCAAGAAAAAGACCACCTAGGCAGCCCCTTTCCTCTGAAAGAATTAGAAGATTCCATCTCCATAATGAAAATTGGATTGGGGGGAAGGAATGAAAGAGGAAGCCGCCTTGTAGAATTTTGCACAGAGCATAACTTAATCATAGCTAACACTTGGTTCAAGAATCATGAAAGGAGGCTGTATACATGGAAGAAGCCTGGAGATACTGACAGGTTTCAGATAGATTATATAATGGTAAGACAGAGATTTAGCAACCAGGTTTTAAATTGTAAGACATTTCCTGGGGCAGATGTAGATTCTGACCACAATCTGTGGGTTATGAACTGCAGATTGAAACTGAAGAAACTGCAAAAAGGTGGGAATTTAAGGAGATGGGACCTGGATAAACTGAAAGAACCAGAGGTTGTAGAGAGTTTCAGAGAGAGCATTAGGGAACAATTGACAGGAATGGGGGAAAGAAATACAGTAGAAGAAGAATGGGTAGCTCTGAGGGATGAAGTGGTGAAGGCAGCAGACGATCAAGTAGGTAGAAAGACGCGGGCTAATAGAAATCCTTGGGTAACAGAATAAATATTGAATTTAATTGATGAAAGGAGAAAATATAAAAATGCAGTAAATGAAGCAGGCAAAAAGGAATACAAACGTCTCAAAAATGAAATCGACAGGAAGTGCAAAATGGCTAAGCAGGGATGGCTAGAGGACAAATGTAAGGATGTAGAGGCTTGTCTCACTAGGGGTAAGATAGATACTGCCTACAGGAAAATTAAAGAGACCTTTGGAGGGAAGAGAACCACTTGTATGAATATCAAGAGCTCAGATGGCAACCCAGTTCTAAGCAAAGAAGGGAAGGCAGAAAGGTGGAAGGAGTATATAGAGGGTTTATACAAGGGCGATGTACTTGAGGACAATATTATGGAAATGGAAGAGGATGTAGATCAAGATGAAATGGGAGATAAGATACTGCGTGAAGAGTTTGACAGAGCACTGAAAGACCTGAGTCAAAACAAGGCCCTGGGGGTAGACAACATTCCATTAGAACCACTGATGGCCTCAGGAGAGCAAGTCATGACAAAACTCTACCATCTGGTGAGCACGATGTATGAGACAGGCGAAATACCCTCAGACTTTAAGAAGAATATAATAATTCCAATCCCAAAGAAAGCAGGTGTTGACAGATGTGAAAGTTACCGAACTATCAGTTTAATAAGTCACAGCTGCAAAATACTAACGCGAATTCTTTACAGACGAATGGAAAAACTGGTAGAAGCCGTCCTCGGGGAAGATCAGTTTGAATTCCGTAGAAATGTTGGAACACTTGAGGCAATACTGACCTTACGACTTATCTTGGAAGAAAGATTAAGAAAAGGCAAACCTACGTTTCTAGCATTTGTAGACTTAGAGAAAGAGTCGAGGGGCATGAAAGGGAAGCAGTGGTTGGGAAAGGAGTAAGACAGGGTTGTAGCCTCTCCCCGATGTTATTCAATCTGTATATTGAGCAAGCAGTAGAGGAAACAAAAGAAAAATTCGGAGTAGGTATTAAAATTCATGGAGAAGAAGTAAAAACTTTGAGGTTCGCCGATGACATTGTAATTCTGTCAGAGACAGCAAAGGACTTGGAAGAGCAGCTGAACGGAATGGACAGTGTCTTGAAAAGAGGATATAAGATGAACATCAACAAAAGCAAAACAAGGATAATGGAATGTAGTCAAATTAAGTCGGGTGATGCTGAGGGAATTAGATTAGGAAATGAGACACTTAAAGTAGTAAAGGAGTTTTGCTATTTAGGGAGTAAAATAACCAATGATGGTCGAAGTGGAGAGGATATAAAATGTAGACTGGCAATGGCAAGGAAAGCGTTTCTCAAGAAGAGAAATTTGTTAACATCGAATATAGATTTAGGTGTCAGGAAGTCGTTTCTGAAAGTATTTGTATGGAGTGTAGCCATGTATGGAAGTGAGACATGGACGATAACTAGTTTGGACAAGAAGAGAATAGAAGCTTTCGAAATGTGGTGCTACAGAAGAATGCTGAAGATAAGGTGGGTAGATCACGTAACTAATGAGGAGGTATTGAATAGGATTGGGGAGAAGAGAAGTTTGTGGCACAACTTGACTAGAAGAAGGGATCGGTTGGTAGGACATGTTCTGAGGCATCGAGGGATCACAAATTTAGCATTGGAGGGCAGCGTGGAGGGTAAAAATCGTAGAGGGAGACCAAGAGATCAATACACTAAGCAGATTCAGAAGGATGTAGGTTGCAGTTGGTACTGGGAGATGAAGAAGCTTGCACAGGATAGAGTAGCATGGAGAGCTGCATCAAACCAGTCTCAGGACTGAAGACCACAACAACAACAACAATGAAAATTAATAAAGCCGCTGGCATAGATGATCTACGCCCAGAACAAATAAAAATGTTCGGACCTGTTACCAGACGGTGGTTACTAGATACGATGAACAAATGTGTTCTTGAAATGAAAATCCCCAAGACTTGGCGGAAGGCAAATATAGTAGCTATACCAAAACCTGGAAAAAACCCCACAGACCCTAAAAATTTTCGGCCTATCTCCCTGCTCTGTCAGCTCTATAAAGTCTTAGAAAGAATGATCCTTAACCGCATCTCAGAACATGTAGACAAGAATATGATTAAAGAGCAAACAGGATTCCGCCCAGGAAGGTCATGCTGTGGACAAATCCTCAACCTTACACAGTACATAGAAGATGGTTACGAGCGGAAACAAATTACAGGTGCAGCCTTTATCGACCTTACAGCAGCTTACGACACCATAAACCACAGTCAGTTAATATCAAAAATATATAACACCACAAAAGACTACCGACTGGCGCAATTCATCCAGTGCCTGCTGCATAATAGACGGTATTATGTCACGCTGCAGTCGAAGAAGAGCCGATGGCGGAGCCAGAAAAACGGCCTACCTCAAGGTAGCGTCCTCGCCCCATTGCTGTATAATATTTATACCAATGACCAACCGATCAGCATGGACGCTCGCTCCTTCATCTATGCAGACGATACAGTCGTTGCCACCCAGGGAAAAACCTTTGAAGAGGTAGAAAGTAAATTAACTTTAGCGATTGAAAAGCTGGGTGACTATTATGATAAAAACCACCTCAAACCAAACCCAGCAAAAACCCAGGTCTGTGCTTTTCACCTACGTAATAAGGAAGCAAGGAGGAAACTCAACATAAGCTGGAAGGGACAACATCTATCTCACTGCGACACACCAAAATATCTTGGGATTAAACTTGACCGTGCTCTCACCTACAAGGAACACTGTTTGGCCACAAAGATGAAAGTGAGTGCCAGGAACAACATCATCCGCAAGCTAACAAATAGCAGATGGGGAGCGCAATCTACAGTTCTCCGCACGTCAGCTTTAGCTTTATGTTTCTCCACTGCGGAGTACTCGGCACCCGTTAGGCAAAATTCCACCCACGCTGAACAAGTAAATATAGCACTGAATGAGACTGGACGCATCGTGACAGGATGCCTCCGCCCAACTCCCACAAAGCAGCTGTACCACCTCATGGGCATAGCCCCGCCAGACATCACAGAAGGAGGACTGCCGCAGAAATCGATAAACATAAACAGGAGACAAATCCCAGGCATCCAATGTTCGGATACAATCTTCAACCTCGCCGACTTAAATCAAGGAAGAGTTTCCTACGAACAACTGAAGCAACTCTTTTATCGCCTAGAGCACGACGAGAAGAGCTGTGGTACAATGTGGACCCAGGAAGACCAGGGAATAGCCCCAGGGAAGAACCCACAGCTGGCTCTGAACTCCCATATACGACCTGGAAAGCCCTGAATAGACTACGAACAGGCGTATCAAGATGGAGAGCAAACTTGGAAAAATGGTGCTACATCAGTGCAGACGAGTCCTGCGAGTGTGGAGAACAGCAAGACCCACAACACCTACTGGTCTGCAGGAAACTAAACAACCCGTGTTCGACTCAAGACCTATTTGAAGCAAATGACAAGGCTATTCAAGCTGCATTGTATTGGGCTTCACGTGGGATATGAAAATCGCTCTGTTTCGCATCCTTAGCGCTTATCATTATATGTTACATACTTTCCTATATTATTGTAGTTAATTTACCTTATAACCAGGTATTATTGTATTATAACTGCTTCTCTTGCATTGTAATATAATTTTTTTTAAATGGTGATGTCTTGGATACGATAAATAAATAAATAAACGTCTTTGAATGGTTTCGGCGATTCAACTCTTGATACAAATGTTCCTATTACTCCACTTTGTGTGAATGCTATTAATGCATGGTCTTTAATTATGAAACTCCTGCACTCATCATAGTAAAATCCTTGAACGTCAGCTACGATCCTCACACCATCAAATTTCCCTGATCAGACTTCGGCATATGCTCTCGTTCTGCATGATCGTCTCGTTAACTACAGTTCAAATTCAATCCGTACATATTCAGTTCCGGATTTAATTATCTAATTCTGTTTTGAACAGTCAATCACGATTATTGGCGCTAGCTTCTTGAAAATGAAGGATGCCTACTGAGCCCACAGAGTTTCAACACCTTCGTAGTAAGATGCTCGGAATCTCGCATACATGTCAAATGCCAGACTATATACATTGCTGTCCCACTGTAGATGTAGATTATCATGTTGGTAGTATTCTGAATTCAAGTAGACTCTGGCGTTAGTTAACTTGCAGTGGTTAAATTCAGTTGAGTCCTTTCATACATTAGCACGCCTTTGAGTTTGAAATGCGAGTATGATGAATCGAGGTGCTTCCAACTGCACTGATGTTTTAATAGCCCTAGTATGTGTGGAAGCTGTACGTAGGACTGGGTATTCAAAAAGCTCCCAGGATCGGAAAGTTAGTGGTAGGTGGGTGTCGGCATTCAGAACTTTTAAGAGCTTCAAGCGCTCCTCGTCGGCAACGGTGATGTGAGGCATTTTCCACGATATACTATTAATCTTGATTTGAACATTCTCTGCAGCTGTTTGAGAGAATGAATTCGCGTCACTTGCACTCCTCACCAAAATAAGTTCCTGTTTAGCGTTGATAATTATTCGCTGCATATCCTCAAAATAACCCTAAGCATTTTTAGTGGCACGCACGTCGTAAATCGGCTTTGTCCACCCTTCCCATCTGCTGCATCTATGAACCACACAGCATTTTCCAAACTGTTTGAATCATAGGGTGAGTCTGAAACGTACATCTTAAGGGCTGATGTAATACCAACATTGCGTGTGCGGTCTGTTTCATTTCCATTGAGTTCATAGCGTATCTCTTGTAACAGGAATGCTACGGCATTTCGAGTGAGCTTCGAGAGTGCTACGGCAGCCCCGTCAGCTTTCTTAAATGTGTAGTCCAGATAGAGGATGCTCTTGCTTGGCAGTGTTACCGCGTCCTGATGCTGGATAACAATCCTAATTTCATCATTTTTGTTGAATGTGCTTGAAGTTTAGGGTTTGTGTGAATGGTATTCATGACGAATAATTCGGTCACCATACTCTACTGACTGCCGAATGACGTCGCTCAACGTAACTCAGTTTTAAACCTGCTGAAATGAGGAATACGTAATTAAGGCGTGTTATCACCTTGCCGTGCCGCGTTGCACTGACGGGTTGTGAGCGTAGTGGGCTAGCTTTATACCTTATTCCCATCTCGCCTTAGATGCAGGCGTACAATGATCTCTTCTAAAGTTAACAAGCTGATTATTCTCAGTTCAAGGTATTCCAGTGTCTGAACAGTCTCCGGGAAATATATAGTGTTTGTGGGGGCTTGAACTATTTTATACCATGTGCCGACTGTAGGAAAGAATCCGTAAATTGAGTGAGTCAATTTATCATTCAGGTACGAGGTTGTGGCAATATTACACTCAACGTGGATTGTACTCACTGGGAGTAAATCTACAGCATGATCTGATGCGTAAATTTTACTTCCATCCTTCAGCAAAACACGATCCTTCGCAAAACCTAGCAGTGGACCAATTTAATGTCTCTGTGTGAAGTCGATCGTACGACTCTTTCTCCGTATTTCAGATTTAAGGGTATCAATGTTTGCCCGTAGATCAATACCTTTTTCTGACTGTTTTAAGAGTTCGTTTAAATCATCAATATCGTAGGCAACAGGTTGTATTTGTAGAATCTCCTTCCGGCCGTCAACTTCAAGATGTAGTTTATTGTTGCTCTGTGTGATATTTCGTCTAGAGACGTATAACAGCATTTCAATCAATGCAATACTCCAGTCCCCGCCTGAACTTAAATCAATCGGCGGAAAGTGACTAAAAGAGCGAGAATCAGTATTACGCGCAAATTAGAGTGTACGACATTGCATCTAAACATCAAATGATGGTCATGTGTTCAATTACAGCTCTTTTAGATATCGCTCACATGATCTGACGATGACGCATTCTAGGGGAGTTCGCCGTCGCTGTGATGTGGAACATAGCGCAGAGATATCTCTGTGGTCATGTGTTAAAGTCCTGATATCGCCGGAAATTGTAGAAGACGTGTCTTTTGCTGGTGAAATAGCGTTGTAATTCTTCAGGCGGCTGTAAATCGCCGAAGGAATCCAAATACTGAACTGTATTTGGACTTTTAACATACGCAACCCAGTGGGTCCCTGGACTGCCAGCAACATCTAAATTTACAATTCCGCACTCATTAGTCCGCCACATGGTCTTCGGTAATGTATTCCGCATAAAGACGCCGCGGAATCCACGAATGTGAAATTTTTCTTTAAGAATTTTAACTAGATCTTTATTCGTGAATGCTCGGTCGGGTAGGATAACTAACGGACTTTTTTTATTTATGAAAAGACCTAGTCCTTTCCTGTATGGTTTCAAGTAGACGTCATTTCCGATATCTGCTGCCTCCATAGCGCGATTATGTCTTCTGGCTTCCTCTAGTTGGGCTTGTGCATTCTGTGCGTTTTTGACTGTTTTGGCGACAGCTGCGGCCCCACCTGTGAGTGATCCTACAGCGGACAGGGCTGCAAGGGCTGGAATGAGGAACGGGATAATTCTGCCCGAAGTCTTTGGTAGTGGCAGGATCCTAGGTGGCTTAACTGAAGTGTTTTTCTTCGTGTTCCACCATTCAACACACTTTTAGCTGCAGACATCGAAGTGAGAATATAGTTTTTCAAACGACCGGGTTTGTTGTTCTTCTTCCTGTTCTTCTTCGCTCACAAAGCTGTTCGCGCTGCTTTCACAATTAGTTTGAAATTCATCACACCCAAGCCCGACTTAATTTTTCCACGCATGGTTTTATCAACCACTAATGCAGCAACGCGTTGGCCTATTCCGAGATCTTTTCTTCACCTTATTTGCTTGGCTTTATCTGCTAATATCCAGTCGTCGACGTGGCGTGCTGGGAGATACTTATTTGCTGCGTATGCGAGGTCGTGCTCAAGGCAGACTTCGTCTAGTAGGTTAATACCTTTATCACCTCGTGCCAGGCGCTTCTGAAGCTTTGTTCTACAGAAGTTATATCCGAGAATGTGCAATTCAACAGGCAACTTGTCGAGAACCTCTCCTCCACTTCTTATTATGTGCCTCCTATCGCACATGGTAACGCTACTGAGGAGATAAAGGTCTACTCTCCCTGTTATATACTAACTTGTCAGCTTCGATCCAACTGTTTTCTGATGATGGAAATCCTAGCCATTCAACCAGTGCTCTATTTCCACGACGTCTTATCATGCGCTCGATGAGAAATACATCTGGTTCAGAACGTTTCTGCAATTCCTCCGTGTAACAGCATCTTGCAATTTCTTCACCCTTGCCGTCCTTCAAGATATATGTCCTAGGGTTGGTTCGCTGCACTTTGGATACTGTGAATATCTCAGCCGACCAATTTGGTAAGTACGATTTCTTGAACGCTGTCTAGTGTTTTGAAATATGGACACAGTATATTTCCGGATTAAAATGCTTGACCCTCGCAAACAGAGGTTCAAAATAGGCGACTTTGTACAATAAAAATGAGACCGATCGATGTTCGCGATAATTCATTCATGTACAATGTTTGGTTCGATTATACTTTTCAATTATCTGTGGGAGGATATCTACCCACTTGCACGAACCGCGAAGATGAAGCTCAAATGTGGATGCAGTTTAGACTGTTCTGTTCAACCGCTCGACGATACTAGCTTTAAGGTGGGTAAACGTGGAGTAGTAGTGTATGCCATACCGCTCCATCACAGTCTTGAAATATTCATTGTAAAACTCCCCATCGTGATCGGTTTGAAGATTGGCCGGGCATCGATTCGTTTCTGTCTGCAGCAGACGCTCAAACACCACAACAATATCTCTACCTGTGAAAACGAAAACCGGTAATGCCCATGCGAATTTAGAGTATGTATGAATAACCATTAAAATGTATTTGAATCCATTATTATGAGGTGAATATCGATTCATATCTACAAGATCAGCTTGCCAGAGGTCATCCAGCCCTTTAATCATGACATGCCTACGAGGGTATGTTTTGCGTGCTGGCGTGTGCAGTTCTCTAACCACGGTCTCCATACTTATTCCATGATACCTCTCTCTCGAAGCTCATTCGAATGATCTGTATTGCCCGCAGCAGCCGAAGCCATCAACAGTCGAAGTCAGTCTATTAGTTCATCTGGTTCATCGTAATATATATACTGCGGGACTTGATTGCTCACTCCTTTATGCAGAAAGTCTACACCCTCACCGACGCTTTTAGCTTGCTCGTTGAAAACGCCTGAAAACTGAGTAAAGGTTGTATAATGGTAGTGTATTTAGTGTTCCGTCGGGATTTTTATACAGATCAGTCAAGTTAAAATACTCTGCCGATGATCATAAAGTCTATCGGGAAATACTTAAGTTTTTTGATGGCCTTAGGAAGATTAGGTTCATTAAGCCAAGTGTTTTTTTAAACTCTGTATCCCCAATGCGTATTGTGCTGTCGGATAAAGTTATAGTTTGAGAGCCTAGCATGTACGGTCTCGCCCTGCTGACACCAAATGTTCTATCTATCTTAACGGTCGGATACTGGTTGGTGAATTCTGCGATTGGGTCATTATTATGCAAAGCTATCTTAGAGATAGATTCGGTAACAGGTTTAAAAGTATCGTTTAGTGTTTGCTCGCGATCAATATGTCCCAACTTCAGCAAACGTAATTTCTCTCTAACTGCTTTGCGCGCCTGAATGACTATGCTTTGTCGACATCTCTAAGGATACTAATCAGAGTTCTGAATATCACGTGGTTTTATAATAAATGGTTTTATAATAACAAATGATGATGAATGTTAATAAATGATAATAATAATGAATAATAATAAGAGACAAGTACGGTTTAGCATGCATTATCCTGTTGGAATTCAAAATTCCCGCCATTTTTTCTCGAGGGTTAGGTTTGTGGACGTAGCACAATTGGCGTATTTTCCCGCCAAAATCCGCCATCTTTGATGACGTCATCGCCGCCATTTTGAAGAAATTTGGCAACAATGGAAAGTGGGGCTTCACGAAGGTTGCCACACTACTAATATATAGATGTATTTGATCGTAGTCAGCTCACAAGACAAATTCATCCTCTGACACGGGTGGGTCGCAGACTTTGACGCTTCAGAAACTCGTTGGCAGAGGAGATCGTTCGTAGGAAACAGAGGTACCACACCTCGCTGTACCTTACGAACTCTTCCCAACAACAAGTCCCTGTTAATACTTCCACAGAAATTAATAATCGGGGTACATGTGTATCTTTTAAAAAAAATACATAATCTTAAGCACGTATGGAATGGCAATCCAAACCGTAACTCCAGATTTAGCTCCAGTGGGTATCGCATGCAAACACGTTGGCTGCAGGCCTTCAACTTGCCGCCGCCTCCTCCTCCTCCTCCTCCTCCTCCTCCTCCAAACCAACACAGGGTCATCACTCTTGTGTTTCGCGATGCAAGTCTGACACAGGGACAGGGCTGTTTTCGATACACGCTGTGTCCCTGGGACAGGTATCGATCCGTGTGTGTGTCTGTTTTCGATACACAGCGTATATCGAAAACCGACACACACGGACCGATACCTGCACAAACTGTCAAACCACCACCCGAGCCAGAAAAGAGGCATGATTAGTACGCTCGTAACGAGAGCAGGACGAATATGTGAGCCTCAACACCTCAAACGAGAAATGCAACACCTGGAAACTGTTCTGAGGAGCAATGGGTACTCCACAAATTACATTAGAAGTGTAACAGAGCCAAACACTCGGCGAAGTAAGAAACCAGAAAAAGAAATGTCGGGTACGGCCTTTCTGCCATACATTCCCAGAGTTACGGACAGAATCGGCCGTATATTGCGCAAACACGGCGTGAAGACGATTTTCAAACCGGCAAGGAAGATCAAAGTGCGTCTTAGATCGGCGAAGGAGAAAAGAGACCCACTTGCAATGTCGAGAATATACCGTATACCGTGCACATGCGGAAAAGTTTATGTCGGAATGACTGGACGATCAATTAACACCAGGATCAAAGAGCATAAGCGACATTGCAGGTTGGGGCAGGTGGAGAAATCGGCCGTGGCAGAGCACGCACTGAATGAGACCGACCACGTAATACACTCCTGGAAATTGAAATAAGAACACCGTGAATTCATTGTCCCAGGAAGGGGAAACTTTATTGACACATTCCTGGGGTCAGATACATCACATGATCACACTGACAGAACCACAGGCACATAAAAACAGGCAACAGAGCATGCACAATGTCGGCACTAGTACAGTGTATATCCACCTTTCGCAGCAATGCAGGCTGCTATTCTCCCACGGAGACGATCGTAGAGATGCTGGATGTAGTCCTGTGGAACGGCTTGCCATGCCATTTCCACCTGGCGCCTCAGTTGGACCAGCGTTCGTGCTGGACGTGCAGACCGCGTGAGACGACGCTTCATCCAGTCCCAAACATGCTCAATGGGGGACAGATCCGGAGATCTTGCTGGCCAGGGTAGTTGACTTACACCTTCTAGAGCACGTTGGGTGGCACGGGATACATGCGGACGTGCATTGTCCTGTTGGAACAGCAAGTTCCCTTGCCGGTCTAGGAATGGTAGAGCGATGGGTTCGATGACGGTTTGTTTGTACCGTGCACTATTCAGTGTCCCCTCGACGATCACCAGTGGTGTACGGCCAGTGTAGGAGATCGCTCCCCACACCATGATGCCGGGTGTTGGCCCTGTGTGCCTCGGTCGTATGCAGTCCTGATTGTGGCGCTCACCTGCACGGCGCCAAACACGCATACGACCATCATTGGCACCAAGGCAGAAGCGACTCTCATCGCTGAAGACGACACGTCTCCATTCGTCCCTCCATTCACGCCTGTCGCGACACCACTGGAGGCGGGCTGAACGATGTTGGGGCGTGAGCGGAAGACGGCCTAACGGTGTGCGGGACCGTAGCCCAGCTTCATGGAGACGGTTGCGAATGGTCCTCGCCGATACCCCAGGAGCAACAGTGTCCCTAATTTGCTGGGAAGTGGCGGTGCGGTCCCCTACGGCACTGCGTAGGATCCTACGGTCTTGGCGTGCATCCGTGCGTCGCTGCGGTCCGGTCCCAGGTCGACGGGCACGTGCACCTTCCGCCGACCACTGGCGACAACATCGATGTACTGTGGAGACCTCACGCCCCACGTGTTGAGCAATTCGGTGGTACGTCCACCCGGCCTCCCGCATGTCCACTATACGCCCTCGCTCAAAGTCCGTCAACTGCACATACGGTTCACGTCCACGCTGTCGCGGCATGCTACCAGTGTTAAAGACTGCGATGGAGCTCCGTATGCCACGGCAAACTGGCTGACACTGACGGCGGCGGTGCACAAATGCTGCGCAGCTAGCGCCATTCGACGGCCAACACCGCGGTTCCTGGTGTGTCCGCTGTGCCGCGCGTGTCATCATTGCTTGTACAGCCCTCTCGCAGTGTCCGGAGCAAGTATGGTGGGTCTGACACACCGGTGTCAATGTGTTCTTTTTTCCATTTCCAGGAGTGTAAAATTCGCCGACACGGAAGTTCTGGCTGTAGAGAAGCATTATCACACGCGCTTGTTCAGAGAAGCTGTAGAAATCCAAAAACACGCGAACAGTTTCAACAAGAAAGAGGAAAAATCCATTAAATTTCGGGCTTGCAGCCGCGCAAATAAAATTTCTTCTACTGATATTTCGGCCGCGTATCGTCCGGCCATCTTCAGAGCGAGTCACAAGACTGACGACAAGGTGCCAAGCGCGGCCTTATATGCTCCACCGCGGCGGTACTGCGCATGCGGGTCACAGATGCTGCACCGCCTGTGGCGAAGGCGTACGGACGTTCGATGTGCTTATCGATGTTTGATCGGCGGCGGTGACACGGTGACGACTTCTCTGCAATTTAATTAGTCCAAGAGCCGGATTCCATGCTTTGTCCAAATTAAAACCATTATCTCTGTTTATTAAATTGTTGGCTAATCGAATTTCTATGGCTTCCTTGAATACAGATTCCCAAAAAGAAGAGGTGGATGTTAAAATCTTCACATCACTGTAATTCATGGAATGACCCGTATCAATACAATGTTCGGCCACAGCTGACTTGTCTGGTTGTAATAGGCGTGTGTATCTTCGGTGCTCCACACACCTTTCATGAACGGTGCGTGTTGTTTGACCTATGTATGACTGCTCACAATTTCCGCAAGGAATCTGGTACACACCCGCCTTACGAAGCAGTAAATCGTCCTTCACAGAGCCGAGTAAAGCCGCAATCTTCGTGGGAGGCCGGAAGATCACCTTAACACAGTGTTTCTCAAGAATACGGCCTATCTTTGAAGAAAGAGCACCCACATAAGGCAGAAACGCCCTAGATCTGAAGAAATTACTATCTTCTTCCGCATCGTATACCTTCTTTTTAGGTTTTGCATCGAAAGCTCTACGAATTTGTTGCGGAGAATATCCATTCGATTTAAAAATACTCTTGAGGTATGTTAGCTCTCCTTGTAAATTGTCTTCATCGGATACACAGTGCGCCCGATGCAGTGCGTTGGTTTCCGATGTACGGCATGTCCTAATGTGCCATTACTTTTACGGCGAACGACAACATCCAGAAAGGGGAGGCACCCGTCTTTTTCTATTTCCATGGTAAATTTAATGCTAGCATGGATGGAATTCAAATGCTGAAGAAATCGATGTAATTCATCCATACCATGGGGCCATACCACGAATGTGTCGTCCACGTACCTCCAGAAGACCGTACGTTTAAAACATGCTGAGTCCAGTGCCTTGTCCTCGAAGTCTTCCATGAATAAATTTGCTACCGGAGGGGAGAGGGGGCTTCCCATGGCAACACCGTCAATTTGCTCATAAAATTCACCATCAAACTGAAAATAAGATGATAAAAGCACATGTTCAAATAAGGCCGTAATGTTCTTATCAGAATGTTGGTTGATAAGAGCTAAAGAGTCCTTTAAAGGTACCTTGGTGTATAATGATACTACGTCAAAACTAACAAGAACATCCATACTATTTAGCCTGATATTGCTAAGTCTCTGAATAAAATCCATAGAATTACGAATGTGGTGGCTACATTTTCCTACCAATGGTTTTAATACGGAAGCTAAATATTTGGCAGAAAAATATGTTGGTGAACCAATAGTGCTCGTTATAGGTCTCATAGACAAGTCCTCTAGACGCTCATCCTTACCCATCTTGTGAACTTTAGGAAGACCATAAAATCTCGGTGGTACTGCACCTCGTACTTTTAAACTTCTTATGACTTCCTTCGGTAGTGATGAAGCGTTCAGCAAGGCAGCAGTCCTTATTGTCACCTTGTTAGTAGGATCTTTGTTAATCTTCCGGTTTGCACCAGAACTAAGTAGACCACATATCTTTTCCTTGTAGACTTCCTGAGGCAAAAGGACGGTAGCATTACCTTTATCAGCACGCAGGACGACTGTATCAATATCCTCACACTGTTTTCGTATCGCACGTCTTTCTTCCTTGGAAACGTTGCTTCTTTGTGGACGATGCTTCGTGATTGCTTGACAGGTTTCTCGTCTGATTTCTTCCGCAGAATCCTCTGATAGTGGTCGGACAGCTTCTTCAATGGCACTGATGAAAGATGATATCGGTAAAGTCTTGGGAGTAGGGGCAAAATTTAGCCCTTTACTTAAGACAGACAACGTAGCTTCGTCCAATTCCTTACCCGTCAAATTTATGACAGGGCGTCGAATAACTGAGTCCACCTGAGAAGGCTGGTCCAGTCGGCTATACTTGGTAATCTGCCTTTTCGTGGCCACTTCGCGAACCCAGTCAGACTTAGCCCATGTCGTGCCATCGATCCAGTCCCAGGAGTCAGGAGATAAAACAGCTGCTACCTTCAGATGCAGATGACACAGATGTTCAGAAACAATGTCCAACTTCCGACGAGTAAAACGAATTCTTTCTCTGACAATAGCGGAACCAGCCCTATGTAAAATTCTATTTACTGCAGCATTCTTAACAAAGTGAACCAACCTTGCAAATTTTGGGACAACTCCATGGTCGCGGCACTTCAGTAAGAAACTCAAGGAGCTCAATAGTCTTGCTCTCTGGTGTCTTAATTTGTCCAGCATGCCGTACATCGGAAACCAACGCACACAAATCTATACCTTCATGCCAGTAGCTGCCATCACCCTTCTCAGAGCATGGGTGTCCTTAAGACCTTAGTGCATCGGGCGCACTGTGTATCCGATGAAGACAATTTACAAGGAGAGCTAACATACCTCAAGAGTATTTTTAAATCGAATGGATATTCTCCGCAACAAATTCGTAGAGCTTTCGATGCAAAACCTAAAAAGAAGGTATACGATGCGGAAGAAGATAGTAATTTCTTCAGATCTAGGGCGTTTCTGCCTTATGTGGGTGCTCTTTCTTCAAAGATAGGCCGTATTCTTGAGAAACACTGTGTTAAGGTGATCTTCCGGCCTCCCACGAAGATTGCGGCTTTACTCGGCTCTGTGAAGGACGATTTACTGCTTCGTAAGGCGGGTGTGTACCAGATTCCTTGCGGAAATTGTGAGCAGTCATACATAGGTCAAACAACACGCACCGTTCATGAGAGGTGTGTGGAGCACCGAAGATACACACGCCTATTACAACCAGACAAGTCAGCTGTGGCCGAACATTGTATTGATACGGGTCATTCCATGAATTACAGTGATGTGAAGATTTTAACATCCACCTCTTCTTTTTGGGAATCTGTATTCAAGGAAGCCATAGAAATTCGATTAGCCAACAATTTAATAAACAGAGATAATGGTTTTAATTTGGACAAAGCATGGAATCCGGCTCTTGGACTAATTAAATTGCAGAGAAGTCGTCACCGTGTCACCGCCGCCGATCGAACATCGATAAGCACATCGAACGTCCGTACGCCTTCGCCACAGGCGGTGCAGCATCTGTGACCCGCATGCGCAGTACCGCCGCGGTGGAGCATATAAGGCCGCGCTTGGCACCTTGTCGTCAGTCTTGTGACTCGCTCTGAAGATGGCCGGACGATACGCGGCCGAAATATCAGTAGAAGAAATTTTATTTGCGCGGCTGCATGCCCGAAATTTAATGGATTATTCATTACGCCGCGAGAAGTTCAAAATGCACAACAAGAAAGAGGAAAGCCTTAAGGTAAACGGATCCTGGCTTCCCGTACTGCAGCGAACGACCGTCACAGGTAGCAAGAGGAGAACCGCACCGGAAATGACCGCGGAGAAGACCTCGGACGTTGGCGCACCAGGTACATATAGTCTGCGGCCGCGAGGTCGCTTCCAGTTCACCACCGGAAATGGAGGTGAAGCTTTGACAATGCCAGCCACTCGTGCTGGCGAAACGTCACAAAAATCATTAGATGAACGTCGGCCGAAGAACCCGAGACAGAAGCCAATAGGCAGTTTGTCAACAAGTGGCCACGAAAGCCTTAACAATTTTGGAATAAAAGAACACCCGACCCCGTCATTGGTCTTAGAGCCATCTGTATAAATGAAGGTCATATTAATGAACTTCGAACGAAGTTCGACAAAACGGGAGTGGTAGACCGAACCTGGGGTAACCTCCTTTGGGAGCGAGCTGAGGTCAACGTGAACGCGAACCTGAGCCTGGAGCCAAGGTGGCGTGTGGCTCTCGCCCACTCTAAAGGTTGCAGGGAGTGAGAAATTAAGGTGTTGAAGGAGGCGACGAAAGCGAACTCCAGGGGGTAGCAGGGCAGAGACATACAACCCGTATTGACGGTCGAGAGAGTCGTCAAAAAAGGTACGATAAGACGGGTGGTCGGGCATTGACAGTAGCCGACAGGCATACCGACAAAGCAGTATATCGCGCCGGTAGGTGAGTGGCAATTCACCAGTTTCAGCATGAAGACTCTCGACGGGACTAGTATAAAACGCTCAATCGCATGACGTAAACCCCGATGTTGTGTGGAGTTGAGGCGGCGTAAGATGGATGGCCGTGCAGAGGAGTATACGAAGCTCCCATAATCCAGCTTGGAGTGGACGATCGACCGATACAGACGAAGTAGGACGGTTCGATCCGCTCCCCACGACATACCACTGAGAACACGGAGGACATTTAAAGAACGGGTGCAACGGGCAGCCAAATATGACACATGTGGAGACCAGCTAAGTTTCCTGTCAAATGTAAGACCTAAAAATTTTGTTCTCTCCACGATTGGGAGAGCAACGGGACCGAGTCGTAAGGACGGTGGGAGAAACTCTTTACAGCGCCAGAAGTTAAGACCATCTTCTCGGCAGAAAAACGGAAGCCATTGGCGACACTCCAGGAGTAAAGACGGTCAAGAGGACGCTGAAGACAGCGCTCCAGGACACGTGTACACTGCGCGCTGCAATAGATGGTAAAATCGTCCACGAATAGGGAGCCTGATACATCAGCTGGGAGGCAATCCATTATTGGATTCATCGCTATGGCGAAGAGAGCGACGCTCAAAACTGAGCCCTGTGGCACCCCATTCTCCTAGCGAGAGGCGTCTGACAGGACAGAACCTACACGTACCCTGAACTGTCGATCCACTATTCGTGCCTTTTTAAAGAGGGAGGCGACCGCGAAGGCCCCATGTATGCATGGTGCGGAGAATGCCCGCCCTCCAACAGGTGTCGTAAGCCTTCTCCAAATCAAAGAACACAGCCACGGTCGGGCGCTTCCGCAAGAAGTTATTCATAATGAAGGTCGACAAGGTAACCAGATGGTCAACAGCAGAGCGGCGCCTACGAAATCCCCATTGTACATTGGTAAGTAGGCGTCGAGACTCGAGCAGCCAAACCAAACGAGAGTTAACCATTCGCTCCATCACTTTACAGACACAGCTGGTAAGCGAGATGGGTCGATAACTGGAAGCAAGTGCTTGTCCTTCCCCGGCTTAGGAATCGGGACAACAATAGACTCGCGCCAGCATGCGGGAACATGTCCCTCAATCCAGATGCGATTGTAAGTACGAAGAAGGAAACCTTTACCCGCAGGAGAAAGGTTCTTCAGCATCTGAATATGAATAGAATCAGGCCCTGGAGCGGAGGACCGTGATCGGCCAAGTGCGTTTTCGAGTTCCCGCATGGTGAATGGGGCATTATAACTTTCACGATTCGAGGAGCGGAAGTTAGGTGGCCTAGCCTCCTCTGCCTGTTTGTGGGGGAGGAAGGCAGGGTGGTAATGAGCGGAGCTCGAAACCTCTGCGAAAAAGCGGCCGAAGGCATTGGAGACATCCTCAGGGGCCACAAGGACGTCATTCGCGACCGTCAAGCCAGAAACTGGGGAGTGGACCTTAGTGCCAGATAGCCGGCGCAGGCTACCCCAGACAACAGAAGGAGGTGTAAAACTGTTGAAGGTGCTTGTGAAAGCAGCCCAGCTGGCTTTCTTGCTTTCTTTAATAATACGACGACACTGAGCACGTAATCGTTTATAATTAATACAATTCGCCACTGTAGGGTGGCGTTTAAAGGTGCGTAAAGCACGTCGACGAGCACGTAAAGCGTCTCTACATGCTGCGGTCCACCAGGGGACCGGTACGCGACGTGGAGAAGAAGTAGGGTGAGGGATGGAATATTCAGCAGCAGCGAGAATGACTTCCGTGAGGTGTGCGACCTGACGATCGCAGCTTGTGAAGGTTTGATCCTGAAAGGTCGCCCTGGAAGAGAAGAGCCCCCAGTCTGCTTTGGAGATGTTCCATCCAGTTGAGCACGGGGAGGGGGGTATGATGCAGGAGATGGATAACACGGGAAGTGGTCGCTCGAGTATGTATCAGAAATTGCATACCACTCAAACCGGCGTGCAAGTTGGGTAGTACATACAGAGTGGTCTAAATGGGAATAGGTGTGAGATGTGTCCGAAAGAAAAGTAGGGGCGCCAGTATTGAGGCAGACAAGATTGAGCTGGTTGAAAAGGTCTGCTAACAGGGAGCCCCTCGGGCAGGATGCTGGAGAGCGCCAAAGGGGATGGTGGGCATTGAAGTCTCCAGTTAACAAAAATGGTGCAGGTAGCTGAGCAATAAGTTGCATCATGTCTGCCCTGGTAACGGCAGACGACGACGGAGTGTAAACGGTACAAATGGAAAATGTAAAAGTGGGGAGAGTAATTCGGATGGCAACTGCCTGCAGGCCGGTCTGCAATGTGATGGGATCGTAGTAAATATCATCCTGGACCAGCAACATAACCCCTCCACGAGCCGGAATACCTACCACAGGTGGTAGGTCAAAACGCACAGAGGTGTAGTGTGCCAAGGCAATTTGATCGCATGGGCGTAGCTTCGTTTCCTGGAGGCTACGACGAGCGGACGGTGCAAGCGGAGCAGCAACATCAAGTCCTCTCGGTTGGAGCGAATGCTGCTAATATTCCAGTGAATATGTGCCATCGTAAGAAGAAAAGGAAGATGAAAGAAGGGGTCACCGCTGAGAGCCTGGCTTTGAGCGAGCACTGCCGCCGCTATCAGTAGGCGGACAGTCATCGTCCATTGGTTCTATAGGTTCATCCGCCATCTCGGTAAGATGGCCTGGAGGGGGAGCTTCCTCCGCTGGTGAACGGCCAGATGTTCGGCTACCAGCGGTGCGGCCAGGCGAAACCGATGACGGCCTGGGCGGCAACCGCTGGGTGGCGCAGGAGAAGAAATGCGCCGTGGCGGAGGAGGAGAACTGTGCTTCCTATGAGCCTTCTTGGAAGGTCGTTTGGTGGAAGTACTGGTCGATGGCTGGGAGGTTGAGGTACGTAGGAAGTCTGCACGGGACGGTTCCTTCTTGAAGGCCCGTGCATCTGACTTCTGGGTCTTCGTCTTAGCAGAAGCTGATGAAGGGGCTTGTGTCTGTGGGGTGATGGGAGGAAGAGGAGACGTCGACCGCGCGATCTTAGCACTGGCCGAACGGACGACCGTGGTGCTGAAGGTCAGATCGCATGTCTGGGTTGCCACCTCCCTGGTAGTCCTATGAGAGGCGCGGACAGTACTGAATTTACCCGCTGGGAGCAGCGTGGACTTCCTACTAGCCAATAGCTTGCGAGCAGCCGAGGTGGACACTTTATTTTTGACCCGAATTTCTTGGATACATCGTCCTTCCTTATAGATGGGACAGTCGCGGGATGATGCGGCATGGTCACCTTGACAGTTCACACAACGAGGAGACGGAGGTGGACAGTCACCCTCATGGGCATCCCTGCCACAAGTGACACATTTAGCCGCATTGGAACAAGCCTGGCGAGTGTGATTAAAACGCTGACACTGGTAGCAGCGCGTAGGTGTCGGGACATAGGGGCGAACAGAAATAAACTCTTAGCCCGCTTTGATGCGCGATGGCAGCTGAACACCATCAAAGGTCAAGAAAAGTGTCCGGGTCGGTACTAGGTCATTGTTGACCTTTTTCATGACCCTATGGACAGCCGTCACGCCCTGCTCAGCGAGGAAAGACTGAATCTCCTCGTCAGTCAATCCGTCGAGAGATCGAGTATAGACTACACCACGAGACGAATTCAAAGTTCGGTGAGCCTCCACCCTGACAGGGAACGTGTACAGGAGTGTGGCTCGAAGCAGTTTCTGTGCCTGAAAGGCGCTCTCAGTTTCTAGTAGCAAGGTACCATTACGCAACCTCGTACAAGATTTGACAGATCCGGCTATGGCATCTACGCCCTTCTGGATAACGAAAGGGTTGACAGAGGAAAAATCCTTTCCGTCCTCAGATCGAGAAACGACGAGGAACTGTGGGGCAGGCGGTAGTACCTTTGTCACTAGTGGCTGGTCATGTTTCCGTTTGTGGGCAGAAGTCGAGAGAGTAGAAGACGAGAAATCCATTGCGGAGGAATCCCCATGATTGCCAGCGTCTCCGATGGCGCGCTCCTTCCTTGTGGGGACCCTCTCAGAGGGCACTCCCGCCTTAGGTGAATGTTTACACCTCAGGTCACACCTCCCGAGAAACAGACGGAGGGACCAATCGGCATGGTCAGAAGGTATCAGCTCAGGCAATCACCCCTCCCTGGGCCTGGCCTTTACCAGGGGGTACGTGCGTGCCTTACTTGTCTACCCAGGGAGGCGAATTACGCGTTACCCCGTCACCGGCTACGCGTGCGAACGCGTGGGTCGGCCTTCAGGCGCGCACAGGGAGGAAGGAAGAAGAGGAAAAGGAAGAGAGAGAGGACAGACTGTCTCAAACGCCGAGGCGGAGACCAGAGAAGGCAAGGAGAAGGAGGCAAGGAGAAGGAGGCAAGGAGAAGGAGGCAAGGAGAAGGAGGCAAGGAGAAGGAGGCAAGGAGAAGGAGGCAAGGAGAAGGAGGCAAGGAGAAGGAGGCAAGGAGAAGGAGGCAAGGAGAAGAAGGCAAGGAGAAGAAGGCAAGGAGAAGAAGGCAAGGAGAAGAAGGCAAGGAGAAGAGTAAGGAAGACAGTGAGATGGAGAAGAACAAAGAAAGGAACCAACCAAAGGAAAAAGGAAGGAAGAAACGAGAAGTGAAAAACCAAAAAGACCACAATTATAGGTCGTGGAACCGTCCGTCTCCGGACGCAGGCGCTAACTACCCCCTTGAGGGGGATGGACTCCTTTTAGTCGCCTCTGACGACAGGCAGGAATACCGCGGGCCTATTCTAACCCCCAAACCCGCAGGGGGAGCACAGTACCCTGTGGAACCCCGTTTCCTTGCCAATGGGGAGCGCTGTAGGAGGAGAAAACTTGGACCTGAAAAGAGTGACAAGAAAGAAAGTTACGGATAAAAAGGGCAGACTGCCATGAAGGCCCCATTCGTGAAGGGTGGTGAGGATATGATGGCGCCAAGTGGTGTCATAGGCTTTATGCAGATCAAAAAAAAAGACTGCAAGGAGGTGTTGCCAATGGGCAAAAGCCGACCGAATAGTAGACTCCAGGTGGACCAAGTTATCCACCATAGAGCGGCCACAGCAAAAACCACTTTGAGTTGGTGACAAAAGGTCATGGGGTTTAAGGATCCAAAACAGCTGCTTACTCACCATGCGTTCAGTGTGTTGGATAGCTACCATCCAATTAGCCTTACCAACTGAAGAGGTGGCTCCCCTGGCGTCCACACCAGAACAACAATACTTTTCTGCCACTAGGTAGGAAAGGCTCCCTCACTCCACAGACGGTTGAAAAGTGTCAGTATACGATGTTGGCCAGCCACTGCTAACTGTTGGAGCATTTGGTTATGTCTCTGATCCGGTCCAGGAGCTGTGTCGGGACAAAGGGCGTGGGCGATGGCGAATTCCCACTCGCTGAATGGGGCATTATAGGGCTCCGAGCAGTGAGAAACGAAAGACCATGGCAGTCGTTCTGAGCGCTCTTTCAGGAGAAGGAATGTGGGCGGATACTGAGCCGATGCTGAAGTTTGAGCAAAGTGTTGAGCGAAATTTTCTCCTACAAAGTCCGGATTGGTAAGAACAACACCATACACAGAAATTCCTGCAACCCCAGTGGGAAGTCGGTGGCCAAAAATTCGCCGAGTTTCACCCAGACTTGTGAAGAGGGGGTGTGGGGTCCTATGGCAGCTACATATCATTCCCAGCAAATCCGTTTCTGAAATCTGCGCCCGGACCTGCTACCTAATCAGTAGTTTAAAGACCAGAAGGGGAAGGGTGCCGCTTGGAGTGTTGAAGAGAACGGCGGCCGTCTTTTACGGCTGCAGCAATTTCTGGAGTCCACCAAAGGACCAATCTTCCAATGGGAGGGGACCCGAGGAAGAATGGGTTGCTGAAACAACTGCCGAAAGGACGGCGGTATATAACTGTTCTTTGAAGGCCTACGCATCTCCATGGCAGTGTGGTGATACACAGAACACTTCTTTACACATCCAAGCAGGTGCTTTCTCTCAAGAAGATGAGAAGCTGCTTCAATTGCCATGTGCCAGAGGGCTGTGTCAACCCTCAATACTACTAACCAAGTGCAAAATAATACTATTGATTAACAACGTCTGCACGTATTTACTGTTACACATACCTTAGTAATATCTGAAATCTCGACAGCATTTCACAATGTACAGGATGCTCATTATTGAAGTAATGAAATAAAATAGTCCTAACTTCTGAAAGGTTCGAGTGAGGATGTTCGAACTGCACGGTTCGCCGCGGAGTGTGATTGGAATTAGTACGGTTTGGTTTAGCGAGGAAGCCCACTTTCATTTGGATGGGTTCGTCAAGCGCATTTTGGGGGACTGAGAATCTGCACACCACACAGTCAGCCGTTGAGGCCGAAGAGACTTCTCAGTCACGAAATGCAGTGTCCAGTCATGGAATAATCTGCGCGGTATGCCTCGATGGCACGGAGACTATCGAAAGGAACGTGAAGGTTTTGGAAGACGATTTCATCCCCACTATCCAAAGTGACCCCGACTTCGAGAGATGTGGTTGGTACGAGGCGGAGCTCGACCCCATCGACGTGGGAGAGTGTTTTACGTCCTGGAGGAGCACTTTGGGTACCCCAGAACCGCCCCAGAGGCCACTGACATGGGGCTCGATTGGCCACCGTATTCTGCGGATATGAACACACAGCTCCACAAAATTGAGTCGTATATTGAAGACAATGTGTACAGCAATCACACCAAAACTATTCCTGAGCTGGAAACTGCCATTCAGGAGCTCATCGACAGCATCTATGTTCAGACACTTCAGCAGGTCGTGCAGAATTTCACTATTCATGTGCGCCACATCGTCGCCAATGATGGCAGGCATATCGAACATGTAAATGTAAACAGATATTCGGATTTACGTTATGACATGTTGAATGAAGTGTCTGCACGCCGTAATTTATAACTAATTTAAGTTTTTTTTTTCATTTAGTTCAATAATTGTCACCCTGTATCTTCGGTGCTAAATGCTACGAGGGAGGAACATGTTCGATGGGGTGGGACTACGTAAGTAGTGTGCAACTAATTGGGAATTCGGGCTGGACATGACGTGTGTGCAGAAAGCAAAATCAGCTAAGGTAACCACTCGTGTAAAGTGGTTCAAATGGCTCTGAGCACTATGGGACTTAACTTCTGTGGTCATCAGTCCCCTAGAACGTAGAACTACTTGAACCTAACTAACCTAAGGACATCACACACACACATCCATGCCCGAGGCAGGATTCGAACCTGCGACTGCAGCGGTCACGCGGTTCCAGACTGAAGCGCCTAGAACCGCACGGCCACACCGGCCGGCGTGTAAAGTGGCAAACCCTTGTTACACTCAGTAACATGATGAAGAATTGGTCGAACTAGCTTGTTACAAAAGTACAGAAGACTTTTTCCAATCGGGTTATCTACAAGCAGAGATGGTAAGTGGACGAGATTCGAGGCAGACGGCGGACCTCGTACTGGGCCTGCACATGTTGCGTGGCTGTAGTGAGAGCCCGCAGCGTGTGTCTTCTGTTCCTCGTATATACACTACCGGATCAGAAGTACCTGGCCACTTATTTGCGAACGTTACATGGAGCATGTTCATCTCTTGCCTTTACGGCGGCTTGAACCACTCTAGGGACACTTTCAGGGCGTGGTGTGGGTGGGGAGAGGAGGTGAAAGGAATGTAGGAATGGAGGGGCGATTATACTGAGGGCATACAATACAGTGAAGATCTCTCAATGTCTGGTATTATATGTAACAGTTTTATTGTACTGAAGCAGTGAGAGAAAAGCTGTACTAAGGCTGGGAATCGAACCGTCTACTGCTTACGAGGCAGGTGCGTTAGCCACTGAGCCACCCAGGCACACTGGTTAGCGCAACTGTCTGCGTGTAAGGGGAATCTGAAGTAGTCTGGGGCAGCAGTGAGAATGTGAACAGAGGAGGCAGGCTGGCCACGGCGGTGCGTGCACTGGGCCAAGGTGGCTCTGCGGCTGACACACCTGCCCAGTGAGCCGCAGGCCGAGGTTCGATCCCCGATCTTAGTGCAAACTGTCACTTGCTGCTTTCGTCCATATACACCATATTATTAAGCGACCAGTAAAGTCTCTGAAGTTGTCACTTTTTTACAAATTGTAATATTGTTGCCACTACTTTTTATGCAACCCATGTAGAAACAGGGACTCTCACCCAAAACTAACCTTCCACCATTGCCACGCTCTAATTATACACAAGTACCGAACAGCTCAGTTATGTGGAACCGTGCTATTGGTTAACACTGACTGCTTCTCTCTCCACTTGTCAGGTACCTTTGTCAGATGAAAGCTAAACGGTTAGGAACAGTGAGGTTTATAAGAAGCCCGTACACAAGAAGTTTGTGGTGTTATGGATTACATTTGGTGGAAAAATATTTATTAAATAACGAGAAGGTGCAAAGTAGGTAGTGCGACACCACCCGAAAGTGTCCCAAGCAAAATAGTCCGACATGTAGAGAAAAAAATTTACTCGCCAGCTGGCGGTATCAGAAAATGCATAAAAGGAGGAGATGCGTGAACTTCGGGAGTGGGTGGCCGATTCTTCTTACAGAAGGGTTGAAGGGATACAAAGAGGGTTGAAGGGAAAGGGCAGATGAGGTCTAGGAAACGCGAAGAGCTACGCAGAAGTAGCCCAGGGGAGAGAGGGCGGGAGGAGAAGGGAAGACTTGCTGTCGGCACTGGCACTGGACGAAATTTGAAAACACGGAACTTAGGGTTGTGTGTGAAATAAAGAGTGCGAGGAAATCGATAAGGGTGGAAAGGTAAGTGCATTATACACGGTAAGTGTTACGGCGTGAAGTCAAGCGCCGGCACTCCAGAGAGAGGGGAGATAGCTGTGACGAGACAATAGCGAATCGCACGCTGACCGACGCCTCTAGCACGACAACGCGACAGCAGCGTCCCCCCTGTGGAGAGGACGTAAGCGCTGCGACCGACTGGCCACGGCCAGTTCAATAGCAGTTCCCAGACTAGCGACTTGTATCCTTTTCAGACCCGATGCGCACAATTGTGTGGGAGCGGTTTATTTGCGTTGCAGCATCGTTATCATTCCGCTATGCAGTTGAGTCCCAAGTCACACGAGTGTGCAGGAATCGCTGTTTCGTATACAACTCTATTTATATCGATACCTCGTTACAGACGCGAGATATTGTGTCTTAATCTTTGGTAATTTTCAAGACGGCGGGTCAGAAGCATGTCTGTCGAGGTAAATGTTTATTGTACTTTATTTATTGCGTTTTGACATTTGGAAAAATGTGTTTGAGATTCCGAAAGGTGTAAAAAGTAAATAAAAATATGTCCGCCACAATTATTTGAATACTTTCTTAGCTACAATGACTAACATCCGCACGCACAATTGTGCGTGTTGGGACTATTTTACCGGCGTATGGTCGTTTTCGGTCGATGTTTGTGGTTACTATTCGGAACAGATTACGGAATAGATAAGTCATTTTACTATTTACGCATTATTTTCTTAGTTCGTTTGTTTCGTTTTAGGGCTTACTGACGAGGAAATTCCAGCCATATTAGATGACTCTGAAGTGGAAGTCTTCAGTAGTGACGACGAATTGTTAGATACAACTTGGACTCTTCCAACAATCAAACCTAGACTTAGAGAAAGCTCTGAATCTTCTGACGAGGAGGGAAATTGTAACAATGCTTCTGCAACAATACTACCAGTTGCTCCAGAAGTTCAGGACAATTTTCCCAGTCAACAGCCGGCCGGAGTGGCCGTGCGGTTCTAGGCGCTACAGTCTGGAACCGAGCGACCGCTACGGTCGCAGGTTGCAATCCTGCCTCGGGCATGGATGTGTGTGATGTCCTTACGTTAGTTAGGTTTAATTAGTTCTAAGTTCTAGACGACTGATGACCTCAGAAGTTAAGTCGCATAGTGCTCAGAGCCATTTGAACCCAGTCAACACAGTAGAAAGAATTCTAAAAAAACAGTGGAAACACATCGTCGTTTGCGAATTGGAGAAAAATACCATTCACCTCCAAAATTTTTGGCACTGAGAGAGTGAGGTAGGACAGGAAGTGAGTACTACCGAGAAGATTTTTTCAGTTAGCATCTGAATGCACTAACAGTTACTACTTTTCGAAGAAAGGGAAGTTGCTTCATACAAATCCTCAAGAGATAAAGAGGCTGTATGGCATGCATGTACTTATATTAGATATCCTCGTACATGTATGTATTGGCAGAAGTCATTGTGTATGCCAACTATTGCAGATTGTATGCCTAGAGACAGGTTCTTCACTCTCAGAACAGCACTGCATGTTGTGGACACTAACAACATTCCACGTGAATCAGAAACTAATAGATTGTGGTAAGTACAACCTGCAATTAATGTTGTATGCAGAGCTTGCTTGAGACTTCCACGCCCCTCTGAAAATGATTATTCCATTGATGAGCAAATGGTATCATTTACTGGACGTTGCACATTGTCTCAGTATGTTCCAAACAAACCACGCCCTTTGGAAATTAAAAACTTTGTTTTGGCAGCAACGAAAGGTTTAGTACTTGATTTAGAATTTTATCAAGGTAAATCAACTCCTCTGCCAGATGTTGTATCTGTAATACTTCGCCCTGCTCAAACATTACCTGAAGGTGCAAGACTATATTTTGACAGATATTTTACAGCTTTGCCATTATTGCCATTATTGCAACCTAGGGCTGAAAGGAACAGGAACCATAATGAAGAACAGAGTGAAACCAGTTCACCTGACAGAAGAAAAAAGACTGAGGAGAGGAGATATGGAATAATTCTGCAGGGACAATGATAGTTATTGTCCAATGGAAAGATTCAAAAGCTATGACCCTTGCCTTACTTGTACAGGATGTGAACCTGTAAGCAATGTTGAGAGATGGAGTAAACCAGAAAAGAAGAACATCTTAGTGCCATGTCCTGCAGTCGTAGTGAAGTACAACCTGTGTACGAGTGGAGTGGACCTCTGCGATCAAATGAAGGAGCCCTACAGGACTTTCTTGAAGACAGAAAGTGGACTTGTAACCAGGAACTGGCATAAGCTAAATCAAGTAAATGAATCAAAACAATTCGAAGTTGAATGCGAAGCCAATAAAGTACAAAATAAAAACACTTTAGCGCTTCCCCAATCACTTGTCGGAATCCAAGAAGATCAAATTCTTCTTCTTCTTCTTCTTCTTCTTCTTGACAGGAACATGAAAGTGAATCCGATGAAGAGCCACCAAATAAAATGTAGAAACCAGCAAACACCATGTGATGAGAAGCGGCTAGACGTATATCATCACTGGCCGACTGTTGATGATTTGCCTTCAGCTCGTTGCTGCAGGCAAAAAAAGTTACAAAGAGAAGACGAGAACAAGATGTCTGAAGTGAAATATTTGTGTTTGTCAAAAGACAAAAACTGCTTCCGTGAATATCACTGCAAGAAATTACATGTAAGATAATCCCGTTCCACACAATCGTGTGGGTTCAAAATTTGTATAAAAATTAAAAAATTTAATTTTCTAAGCAACTGGTCCACGATTCTATATTTTTTTAGTTACAAAAATGCATTTACTTCAAAATTTTCATTTCAAGTTTGGGTGGGGGGTCTGAAAGGAGTATAGCAGCGTCAACTGTATTCACTTCGCTTGTGCTCTCTATGTAGCACATGCTTGGAATTGTCTATACTGAAGGTTTCTTTATTTTGTACGTCGCTGTTTGCCTGAGACAGATTTGTGTAACTGCGAAAGTTAATTGCACTACTTAACTTTTTGTAATAAAATTCATTAATACGATTTGTCTGAATGTTTGTCTAGCGAACTGAGTACGCAGGATTTCTAGACACCACAGTAAGGGGTGTGGGGTGGAGGTAGGAAACGGACAGGTCAGAAAATATAAGAGTTAAGGAAACGGATACTAACTAAACAGAAATGCTCAGACACTGGAAATAAATACAAAATTTAGGCCAGGTGGGTGGAGACCACAGTACATGCTATGAAGCTTGTTCTCACCTGCCGAATTTTGAGAAACTCTTGTCTGCAATGAGAGTACCTGTTTCACCACAGCTCTGCCATCTGGACTGGTCACGACTGTCATGTTGTAGAATGTGATTCGCAACAGGATGTTGTTTATTGCCAGTAGACATCCGTCTGCGCCCATTCATCATAACTTATAACTAGGTGGTAATCACACCAGTGTAGTAAGCCGAACTGTCTTTACGTGACGCGGCGTTCCACAGGTGGCTAGCTCTCTGTGTTCTGCCTTGAAGACTGGCACAGGTTCTGGAGGGAGGTTGCAGTGGGGATGAAGGATCATGCGGTCTGACAAAAAACTAGTCTGGGTGCGGTGCGGTGCGCAAAATACTTGACAGAATGGACCTCATTTCAGGGCACGGTCTTAGGAAGCGTGTCGAATTGTCTTTAGGAGAAATCAGCTGTATTAGGATTGGATACGATAGTGTCGGGAATCTGCATTGGAACTGGGTGTTATGATGATCATGCACAGTGAAGGCTGAAGAGAAATTGGTGTATTGCTGTGAAGTGTCTGCATCTGTACAAAATAACTAGGCTGTCGGGAAGAGAGAATATTTGACATAAAAAGGATGGCAACAGTCCAAATATGAGCGCTGTTCCTTGTCAGTGGGATTTATGTGAACAGAAGCGTGTAGCTGCTACTCAATGAGGGCGAGCCCGGCATCTACGAAAGTGGAACGGAATTTGGAATGTGACCATTAGCTGCTACGTAAAATGATAGAACTGTAAATAGTGGGTTGGATTGCCATGAACTAGCCGAACAAATTTGAAGGCGAGAAGCAGAAGGTTGTGTCCTCTAATGTGCTGTTGTAAAAGCTGGCATCCCTATATAGAGCAAAGATGTGTGTATTGTGAGGTACCCTGCTCATGTGTTCAGTTGTACTTTAGTTTCTATGTAGTCGCCATCTTATAGGTTTCTGAGGGGGGGGCTACATCCAACAGTCAGATGACAAATGATTGCTAATGGCTAGTGTAATAAAAACAATAATAATGTAACAAAAACAATCATTGCCAACAGCCATTTTGCATCTGGGATGTGTGTAGAATCCGAATATACTTAAAACTTTTAAAAACTCAACAAAAACTAGAACACTTTAATTTCTCGTATTCAGTATTTCGCTTTTTGCTGTTCTGTTTTGGTGTTTAATTGCATGCTTTGACTTGCAGCGGAGAGCTAGAAGAACTACAAACCGTCAGTGAATGGTTGACTGAGGATCTCTTTCACGCCACTGGATTACCACACCAGAGTTTCCTGTCAAAGATAGTGTAAGTTTTAAACACACAACGTTTGCACTAAGAAAAATGGCAACTAGTATATCTCGTTGCTGTCTAAACCACCCCCGACAACATTTGTTATATGTGTGGGAAATGCACTCCAAAAGCCCGAAGAAAACCAATCACTGACATGGTTAAGGCGGCATATAAATTTTGTTTTGATTGTCCTGTTGATGATCAATATAAAAATTTTGCACCTCGTATTGCCTGCATGACCTGTACTACAACCTTACCCGAGTGGTTGAATGGCATGGCTCTGTGTTTTCCTTTCACTGTTCTGATGGTGTGGTGTAAGCCTAATGACCATTATTCAGGCTGTTACTCCTGCCTTGCAATTACTCGTATTTCGGAACATTCAAGCAACACTAGACGTAAAATAAAGTATCCAAATGAATCTTCACTGCATTTTCCTGTGCCCCATGATGACTGGTTCCGTGGCTTTCAAGTTAGACAGGAACAAGCAACCAGACACCGTGTCAAGTGAATCAGAAAGTATTGAGCATATAGAAGAGTACCGCCCTCAATATCATGACACTTCGCCTCAGCTCTTTAATCAAAAAGGAATTGTTTCACGATCTGGAAGTTTCGAGACAGCAAGCTGAACTCTAGCGATATAGACTGCAAGAACGGAACCTTCTGGATCCAGGGACAAAAATTTCCTGTTTCAGATTAATAGGTGCTTCCTTGCTCAATATTTCGATATGCAGAATTCAGTGTGTGTATGTAGAGATGGCAGTGGTCTGATGATGCAGCTTGGTGTACAACATAGTCCACAGGAGTGCCGCCTATTTATCGACTCCAGTAAAACCAGCTTGAAAGCAGTACTACTGCCTAATGGCAATGCATTTCCATCGGTACCTTTGGCCTACACAGTAGACATGAAAGAAGCTCTGGACAAAGAAGGCGAGAGCTTTCAATAACTTAAAAGGTAAGTTTCCCAAATTCAGTGAGGCAAAGTTGAAAGATGGTATATTTGTTGGACCACAAAATTGGCATCAAAGGTTGCACCTTTCAGCAAACTCACAGATATCCAATTAGCTGCTTGGTCTTCTTTTAAAGCAATTGTGAAGGGCTTTTTGCGTAACAAAAGACAGAAATTATAGTTGCCCAACAGATCATTCACAATAGTAACATAAGAACATGGGGTGTAGAATGGCGCTTACAATTCACTTTTTACAGTCTCACCTTTATTTCTTCCCAGAAAATTTGGTAGCCGCAAGCGATGAGCATGGTGAACGCTTTCACCAAGACATTCTTACCATGGAACACCGAAGGGTTCCAATGGCCTTGGTAACTATGATGGGTGACTATTGCTGGGGTCTTGTTAGGCAGAGTAATGAAACGGCAAACAAAAGCTCCGTCGTAGCATTTTTCAAAAACCGAGGACGATTAAAGGTGAACTAATTTTGACCTTTTATTGGAATCATGCCCCCCCCCCCCCCCCCCCCACACACACACACAAAATTGAAATCAATACTAATGTTCTAAATGTTTATTTGTTAGACTTAATTGTGTCAATTTTCGCCATTTTTTATTGTGCTGTGTATCTAGGAAGGATAGGTCTAGTCCTAAGGTTGTGAATGCTTAGCAAATTTGGTAACTTTTTCATCAGATCAGACATAAAATTGATAGCCTCATCTGTGATTATTGTCAGCAACATGAAATTTCAGTAGCACCTGGTATTCCATAAATGGTCAGGCAACAGCCATCCACACCATTTTAAATTGTTTGGATGCTTCTGACAACCTTTGCAGCTGATGTCTGAATAATAGGTTGAAATTGGCATGTTGTGCACACAGTATACCATTTCTAAAATCCGGCTCCTGTTCCTGGTACTTGGCCAAAAGTTTTTGGTTACTCGTTGCTCAGTTGGTATTCAACCTCCATGACCTGCCGATAAATTGTCATATGCTTGCATTAGTGCTTTCCTAGAAAGCTGCAGGTACCACCATGCATGGCCCACAGTCATTCTGCGCAACAAGCCTCTGTGTGTCACAGACTGTGGTTGCTCCCTAAATTTGGCCGTCAGTGTTAGCAGAAGTTCCTTCTTTCACTCTGTAGTGCTCTTATTCATTGCTCACAGTACTCCAGCCTTTCTGCTTACTGGTGGTTATCTAGTTGAAGAGTGTTTTAATCCTAGAACCCACTTCAATGCAGCATGGTCTGTCACATCTTAATAATTTCTTCCTTGCCGGTAACAATGTAAGTACATTAAACCATAGATGATGGCCAGGGTCTCCCGTATAATCAAAAGCTATACTTCCTTGTTCCATCTGACGACTTTTTGGGAAACAATTAAAACAGGTGCACCATGCAGATTATCACTACATTCAATAATCCCATAAGCAACCTATTGCTCGAGCAATTCTTACGTTATTGGCTGTAGATCTTTCAGGATTCTGTATGGTTTCCCATGAATTTGTCCATCACTACCCACTGGTATCATACATTGCATAGCTGTTGTTGCTGGTAATGGTCCACCACAATTTAAAAAAGTCTGAATCATCGCAGTGAAGCTTTGACCACTGTTCTGTCTGTCTGCACAAAGTGAATCACCTTTTCATGTAATGTAGATGGATTGACAGTCTGCATGGGACTGTCTCCGCTTGACATACCTAATCATCATCCTGCAGGATGTCCAAGTTCAATTCCCTGGCAGACAGACCTCATCTGAACTGAAGTTATCCACACACCTCAGGACTATACAAGCACGACCTATTCTCTTATGCTTGCTATATTACCACGCAGAAAATATACAATTATTCATCTCTTTTGTGGATTCCAACAGCTTCGCAGCACTCATCATCTCACTTGTTAGGTCAGCAAGACTATCAATTCTGTATCTGTTGGTAAAATACTGTGCAAACTGAACTTCAGTGGACACATCTGCAGTGTATTTGGTACCACCTGCATTATACTTGAAACTTGTGACAATGTCACACTAGCAGTGGTCGTTCGCAGCTGGACTGTTGCCCCATATCCAGAAAATACAGATCAAGGACAACACAGCACCCATCAGCAATGAGTGGCAGTACTTCCATCTGGTCCTGAAAATTTCATACACCAACAATGAAACTGAGCCATGTTGATCCCAATGACACCACATCATTGTCTCCTACTCCACACAACCTATACCATGTAGTCGCGACATATTGCCTGGAAATGCTCGTAAAAATACATCCAGGGTCCAGCCTCTACCAGAATAAATCTTATCAGTTTTGGCGTTTTACCTTAATGCTTAGGATTGTGTATTGTCCTTCGTAATTATGTCTGAAAATGTATCTACTGATTGATTCCATTTCTGTGACAAACCATTGAGCTGTTCTCTAGAAAGTGTCCCACTCAACTGTTTGCAATACGGTTGGTAAAGCCTTTTAATAATCTGTTCAGATGCCTGTTCCTTAATCAATCTCTGAAGGTACATTATGTGTATCTTTGTGTTACCATTCCACTGTAACTTTGCAAACCGGCCTGATGAGATATGTGTGTATATGGTTAGTTAGGGGCAGCTTTCAGATCACGAATAAATACTGATACATTGTTGGTGAATTTATCCAAAATAAAGAGGCACCAAATTAGCTGCAACAGGATTTATAGGCATGATAATGATATTCAGTGAGGCTTTTCCCTGTACCGGCTCAGCTTGCCAACACTCATTAATGGCTATCAAAATGTCAACAGGCTCCTGTGATATTACTGCTCCTTTGCACATGCGATATTACTGCTGCATTGCAGAGTTGCTGAAAGATATAGCCATGCTACTCACACCTTAAAAATTTGATCAATTTGTGCTTCGGTGATATTCACGTTTCCATTATTTGTGCAACCTCCATTTGATAATATGGAAAATATGCTCTATCACCACAGTAAACAAACAAGCAGGGACTGACCAACATTAAAACTTATGTGTAGTACTCAAAGAAGCGTCGGCTATAGAGTGCAGCAGTTATCTGAATCTTGTCAGGCCACTGTACAGTCTAACTGGCAATGTCATTGTGCAACACAACCAGTACACAAACTAACTGCAGCATTGACACCTAACTGAATGCCGATAGCGTTAAGACATTTTTAAGCTGATGTGAATGTCCTACGGGCTAATTGTGCTTGTAACACAGAAAACATAGCCAAAACCAAGAATCACTCACAAAAGCATAGTGCTGGGCTGTGAGGTGGGGCAGAAGTTGCTTCTGGTGCCAGAGGACTTCTTTTGCCAGGTGTACTGTCCGTGGGGCTGGACATTGCATTGGGTGGGCTCAGAGGGCTGGCTGGGTTCAGGAGGCTGCCCAACCATCACACCAGGTGTGGTGAGTGGATTCCCATCTGATACCCACGGGCATTAGTGAAACAGTATTAAGACACAAAACTGTTATTTTTGATAAAGTGCAATGGTTGACTTTTCTACTCTCCAGCACAGTGGCAGGAAGTGCCCACCCAGTACACGCTGTCTCAGGTGAATGGCAGCAGCATCAGCTCTGGCTGTGTAATGGCACCAGATCTGTCAGTCCTATGCAGCTGACACTTTGAAAGTGTGCCTCAGTTACTGGGTATATTCTGTGCACGCTTGGTAAGTGAAATATTACTTACCTTCGTGTCTCATCTTTCATTTATACTGCGCCGGTTTGAACACTTTGGTGCCTACCCCTCCCATTTCGTATGATGAATCATGGCTTTTAACCTTGAATCTAGTTTGATTAACTTGTGTGTTTTTGGCATTCAGTAACAATCGAGTCTGCAACACTAAGGTACATCCAGTTGTCGCGTGCACACTTGAGATGCCCGAATGCTGTTCTGTCACTCGTTCCCTGAGAATTAATAGACAATGAATTATTGTCACATGACAGATACTTGCATCAGTATCACATTATCCAACATGAATGCCATGCGAGTTGATCTCAAAGTAAATGTCATGAGCAATGGGAAATTGCTAATTTAATAAGTGACCTTCCCATAACAAAACAAACTTAACATTTTCATGACTACAACAGTTTCTTACATCATATATGTGACAAGAATTGGGAATAGCGGGAGAATAAGTTATTGAAAAATTTTTCGCCTATATTCTGGTTTATAATAATTATTGAAGAATCTTCCAAATTTTTAAACACAAAATGAATTCCTTGGTGATTGGGCTCTGATTAACTTTGCATTCTGCTCTTTCAAGAAAGAACTGAACAATGATCTACGAAGCAGTACATAATCACAATATAAAGGTTTCAAAATGTACGCTGGTCACGCTTCTGGTACTGATGTATGGACACAAAGAAATTTGTTCTGCTTTTGTCCATTATCACTCGACACATGATAAAATCTAAAATATTGGACCTACATAGTCCTGAATGGTATCACTGGAACCTTTGCGAAAATATCTGCATACTTGCCTCGGTTAAAATGAATCTACATAAAATTCACAAATGAGGCAGTAAGATGCTGCTCACTGGACATGTTTCAAATGAGCAATGATTCCTTAGAAAAGCGACTGGTCACTTATATTCTATGTATCAGTGAGGTTAGTGACATGGAAACACTGTTAGATCCTTTTAGCTGAGGTACGTATTGAATTAAACAACCAATGTAGTGTTTGGACTCAATGGTCATAGCTCTACAAAGAAATGTGGTAAACATCTGAATTAAATAGATGCATCACCTAGTCTGATCAGTTCTATCTAGTAACAGGAAGAAATTAAAACTTATTCTGAATTATTGAAGCTCGGTTCTTAGAAGACTGCAGAGCTCTGCAAAATGCGGTAGACACTCACTGGTCCCAAGCAGCTTTGCCCGTCAGCCTGCCTAAGACTTTATGGGGCAATGGGAAGGAAGAGCATTGCCACCAGCTGCACATATCCCACGGGTAATGGGCCATTCTCTCACTCGAGGCAAGCTATATAAAAGGCTTAGGAGCAATCCTCTTAAAATTGTTTGCAGATGATACTGATATTTGCCATCTAAGGAAGGCATCACAGTATTAAAATCAATTGCAAAATTATTTAATCTAAATATCTGTATGGTGTGAAGGATGGCAATGTGACACCCCCCCCCCCCCCCCACCACCACCAAAAAAAAAAAAAAATAAAAATAAAAATAAAAAAAAATAAAATAATCAAAATAAATAAATAAAAACTGTGAGGTCATTCACATGAGTACTAAAAGAAGTCTGTTAAATTTCAACTACACAGGAAACCACATAAATCTAAAGGTAGTCTGTTCTACTAGGTATGTAGGCTTTTGAGTTACGAATAACATAAATTGAAATGATAATGTTGTTTAGAAGCCAGGCCAAAGACTGCATTTTATTGCTAGAAAATTTAGTAGACACCAGCATATTCTTGTGGTTTATGGGATCCTTATCAGATAGGACTAATTGAGTACACTGAAAAAGTTTAAAGAAGGACACTTCATTTTGTAATATCGTGAAATGGGTGGAGGGGGGAGGTGAGGTGGAGAGAAAATCACTGATATAATAATTGTCATGGCAATCATTAAAACAAACACTTCTTTCATGGAAGTGAGATTTACATAGAAATGTGGAAATATTTGGTTTACACCCATGTAAGTATGGAGGAATTACAATTCTAATAACTTAAATATATCCGTGTGGAAACTGAACTCGCTTAAGCGTTCATCTTTCCTATGTGCTGCTGGAGAGTGGAACGGTAGAGAAAAAATGTGAACATGGTTCAAAGAACCCTCTGACAAGCGCTTACTGCAACATGTCATCAATCTACATCTACATCTACATGACTACTATGATGTCGTTTAGTGCAAGTTGCAGTCTCCACAATGGGTCATGCTGTTCCACAGAATCACATAGACAGCTTGACAAGTAGACAGCAGACTGGCATAGGTTGCTCCTCCAGCCTGCTCTGCTGCAGACTGAGTAACTGTAATGGAAATGAGTAGTTCCTATGGGAGGCTGCTATGTGTTCATTATGCATCTGGTCTGCTTTGTCCGTCTGCTCAGCTTTCCTGAACACTCCATTATGACCCAACTTTACTTTCCAGTCGCTCTCGCTACTGTATTTCGTAGTGTCAGCATACTGCTGTTTCATCTGAGTTACACTTTCTTGCTTGATTGCGTATGGTCAACAGAATGACAGCACCTCCCTCCTAAGCTATTTTGGTCCATAGGCTTCTCAGACAGCCCAGCTCATATGGTATGCAGCAATCTGTTCCATAATCCGGACATAATTACAATATCGATGGTCTCCCAAAACCGAAACTCCACTCTATTACTGCAGCTTGTCCTGCTTTCCTCTGCTTCCTGAGTTGCCAGAGAAGATGTCTGAATTTTTACTGGACTGTGCCAATATATTCATTCGCGGCACAGCACTTCATAGCAGAGTGCTGTCAGTATTCTAGTAGAAGACTTACATGTGTTAGATGGCTATCCATTGGTCAATATCATTTCAGTATTCAAGATTTTTCAGATATAAAAGAATTTTGTATCAGATTTATTTCATTAAACACCAACAGTAAAGCTCTTCAAATTATACAACAGGTGTTTATCTCACATGCAGAAAAGTCTGGCTTCTGCCACAGTCCCCTCGTGCCAGACATTGGAAACATTTTGTACATACAAAATCAATATTTGAGACAGGAGTTAATCCTGGCATTGATTCAGGGTTCATAATTGAGATGATTCACGAACTTGTAAAGCAAGAGTATGCATCCTGAACAATGTTAATAATGACGGTGTCTCCACAGGAGTAGTGAGAGATAGCCAGATTCCCTTTCTTTGTATTGTGAAGTGGATCACCTCCTCTCTGCTACTGGGGCCAATGTGATATTCAGACATAGTGTGCACGGAATTCTGCTGAAGTGATGTTGTAGTCTGATCAAAACCACCATCAGAATGGAGGTGAGTCAGTCAACTCGTAAAATCAAAATGTGATGGCAAAACATCCAGATTTGTGTATGTAACCAACCAGCTCAGGTAATGTACCTTGACCTACATCTACATCTACATTTATACTCTGCAAGCCACCCAACGGTGTGTGGCGGAGGGCACTTTACGTGCCACTGTCGTTACCTCCCATTTTGTTCCAGTCATGTATGGTTCGCGAGAAGAATGACTGCCGGAAAGCCTCTATGTGCACTCGAATCTCTCTAATTTTACATTTGTGATCTTCTCAGGATGTGTAAGTAGGGGGAAGCAATATATTCGATACCTCATCCAGAAATGCACCCTCACGAAACCTGGACAGCAAGCTACACCGCAATGCAGAGTGCCTCTCTTGCAAAGTCTGCCACTTGATTTTGTTAAACATCTCCATAATGCTATCACACTTACCAAATACTCCTGTGACAAAATGCGCCACTCTTTGTTGGATCTTCTCTATCTCCTCTGTCAACCCGACCTGGTACGTATCTACACTGATGAGCAATAATCAAGTATAGGTCGAACGAGTGTTTTATAAGCCACCTTCTTTGTTGATGGACTACATTTTCTAAGGACTCTCCCAATGAATCTCAACCTGGCACCCACCTTACCAGCAATTAGTTTTATATGATCATTCCACTTCAAATCGTTCCATGTGCATACTCCCAGATATTTTACAGAAGTAACTGCTACCAGTGTTTGTCCCGCTATCATATAATTATACAATAAAGGATCTTTCTTTCTATGTATTCACAATACATTACATTTGTCTGTGTTAAGGGTCAGTTGCCACTCCCTGCACCAAGTTCCTATCCGCTGCAGATCTTCCTGCATTTCGCTACAATTTTCTAATGCTGCAACTTCTCTGTATACTACAGCATTATCCGCGAAAAGCCGCATGGAACTTCCGACACTATCTTCTAGGTCATTTATATATATTGTGAAAAGCAGTGGTCCCATAACACTCCCCTGTGGTACGCCAGAGGATACTTTACTGTCTGTAGATGTCTCTCCATTGAGATCAACATGCTGTGTCCTGTTTGATAAAAACTCTTCAATCCAGCCACACAACCGGTCTGATATTCCATAGGCTCTTACTTTGTTTATCAGGCGATGCTGCAGAACTGTATCGAATGCCTTCCAGAAGTCAAGGAAAATTGCATCTACCTGGGAGCCTGTGTATGACCAGTCTGAAGTCATGGAAAATGGCATCTACCTGGGAGCCTGTATTTAATATTTTCTGGGTGTCATGAACAAATAAAGCGAGTTGGGTCTCACATGATCGCTGTTTCCGGAATCCATGTTGATTCCTACAGAGTAGATTCTGGGTTTCCAGAAATGACATACCAGAGCAAAAAACATGTTCTAAAATTCTACAACAGGTCAATGTCAGAGATATAGGCATATAGTTTTGCGCATCTGCTCGACGACCCTTTTTGAAAACTGGAACTACTTGTGCCCTTTCCCAATCATTTGGACCTCATGTTGTGGCAGTTCCTGGATTGAACCATGACTGAAATGTATAGAAGAGATACACCACATGGTGTTGGGCAGATGTGTATGCTCTGGATAAAAATTAGTGGTCAGTATTTCTGTATCATACTTCCGTACCGCAGAGACAGGCTGAACAGTGAAGGAGGAGGCGTGTTTATAGCGATAAGAAGTGCAATAGTATCGAAGGAAATTGACGGAGATCCGAAATGTGAAATGATTTGGGTGAAGGTCGCAGTTAAAGCAGGCTCAGACATGGTAATTGGATGTCTCTATAGGCCACCTGGCTCAGCAGCTGTTGTGGCTGAGCACCTGAAGGATAATTTGTAAAATATTCCGAGTAGATTTCCCCACCATGTTATAGTTCTGGGTGGAGATTTTAATTTGCCGGATATAGACTGGGAGACACAAACGTTCATAACGGGTGGCAGGGACAAAGAATCCAGTGAAATTTTTTTAAGTGCTTTATCTGAAAACTACCTTGAGCAGTTAAACAGAGAACCGACTCGTGGCGATAACATATTAGACCTTCTGGTGACAAACAGACCCGAACTATTTGAAAAAGTTAACGCAGAACAGGGAATCAGCGATCATAAAGCGGTTACGGCATCGATGATTTCAGCCGTAAATAGGAATATTAAAAAGGGTAGGAAGAGTTTTCTGTTTAAAAAAAGTGACAAAAAGCAGATTTCAGAGTACCTGTTGGCTCAACACAAAAGTTTTGTCTCAAGTACAAATAGTGTTGAGGATCAGTGGACAAAGTTCAAAACCGTCGTACATTATGCGTTAGATGAGTATGTGCCAAGCAAGATCGTAAGAGATGGAAAAGAGCCACCGTGGTACAACAACCGAGTTAGAAAACTGCTGCGGAAGCAAAGGGAACTTCACAGCAAACATAAACATAGCCAAAGCCTTGCAGACAAACAAAAATTACGCGAAGCGAAATGTAGTGTGAGGAGGGCTATGCGAGAGGCGTTCAATGAATTCGAAAGTAAAGTTCTATGTACTGACTTGGCAGAAAATCCTAAGAAATTTTGGTCTTATGTCAAAGCGGTGGAGCAAAACAAAATGTCCAGACACTCTGTGACCAAAATGGTACTGAAACAGAGGATGACAGACTAAAGGCCGAAATACTAAATGTCTTTTTCCAAAGTTGTTTCACAGAGGAAGATTGCACTGTAGTTCCTTCTCTAGATTGTCGCACAAATGACAAAATGGTAGATATCGAAATAGACGACAGAGGGATAGAGAAACAATTAAAATCGCTCAAAAGAGGAAAGGCCTCTGGACCTGATGGGATACCAGTTCAATTTTACACAGAGTACGCGAAGGAACTTGCCCTCCTTCTAGCAGCGGTGTACCGTAGGTCTCTAGAAGAGCGTAGCGTTCCAAAGGATTGGAAAAGGGCACAGGTCATCCCCGTTTTCAAGAAGGGACGTCGAACAGATGTGCAGAACTATAGACCTATATCTCTAACGTCGATCAGTTGTAGAATTTTGGAACACGTATTGTGTTCGAGTATAATGACTTTTCTGGAGATGAGAAATCTACTCTGTAGGAATCAGCATTGGTTTCGAAAAAGACGGTCATGTGAAACCCAGCTCGCGCTATTCGTCCACGAGACTCACAGGGCCATAGACACGGGTTCACAGGTAGATGCCGTGTTTCTTGACTTCCGCAAGGCGTTCGATACAGTTCCCCACAGTCGTTTAATGAACAAAGTAAGAGCATATGGACTATCAGACCAATTGTGTGATTGGATTGAAGAGTTCCTAGATAACAGGACGCAGCATGTTATTCTCAATGGAGAGAAGTCTTCCGAAGTAAGAGTGATTTCAGGTGTGCCACAGGGGAGTGTCATAGGACCGTTACTATTCACAATATACACTCCTGGAAATTGAAATAAGAACACCGTGAATTCATTGTCCGAGGAAGGGGAAACTTTATTGACACATTCCTGGGGTCAGATAAATCACATGATCACACTGACAGAACCACAGGCACATAGACACAGGCAACAGAGCATGCACAATGTCGGCACTAGTACAGTGTATATCCACCTTTCGCAGCAATGCAGGCTGCTATTCTCCCATGGAGACGATCGTAGAGATGCTGGATGTAGTCCTGTGGAACGGCTTGCCATGCCATTTCCACCTGGCGCCTCAGTTGGACCAGCGTTCGTGCTGGACGTGCACACCGCGTGAGACGACGCTTCATCCAGTCCCAAACATGCTCAATGGGGGACAGATCCGGAGATCTTGCTGGCCAGGGTAGTTGACTTACACCTTCTAGAGCACGTTGGGTGGCACGGGATACATGCGGACGTGCATTGTCCTGTTGGAACAGCAAGTTCCCTTGCCGGTCTAGGAATGGTAGAACGATGGGTTCGATGACGGTTTGGATGTACTGTGCACTATTCAGTGTCCCCTCGACGATCACCAGTGGTGTACGGCCAGTGTAGGAGATTGCTCCCCTCACCATGATGCCGGGTGTTGGCCCTGTGTGCCTCGGTCGTATGCAGTCCTGATTGTGGCACTCACCTGCACGGCGCCAAACACGCATACGATCATCATTGGCACCAAGGCAGAAGCGACTCTCATCGCTGAAGACGACACGTCTCCATTCGTCCCTCCATTCACGCCTGTCGCGACACCACTGGAGGCGGGCTGCACGATGTTGGGGCGTGAGCGGAAGACGGCCTAACGGTGTGCGGGACCGTAGCCCAGCTTCATGGAGACGGTTGCGAATGGTCCTCGCCGATACCTCAGGAGCAACAGTGTCCCTAATTTGCTGGGAAGCGGCGGTGCGGTCCCCTACGACACTGCGTAGGATCCTACGGTCTTGGCGTGCATCCATGCGTCGCTGCGGTCCGGTCCCAGGTCGACGGGCACGTGCACCTTCCGCCGACCACTGGCGACAACATCAATGTACTGTGGAGACCTCACGCCCCACGTGTTGAGCAATTCGGCGGTACGTCCACCCGGCCTCCCGCATGCCCACTATACGCCCTCGCTCAAAGTCCGTCAACTGCACATACGGTTCACGTCCACACTGTCGCGGCATGCTACCAGTGTTAAAGACTGCGATGGAGCTCCGTATGCCACGGCAAACTGGCTGACACTGACGGCGGCGGTGCACAAATTCTGCGCAACTAGCGCCATTCGACGGCCAACACCGCGGTTCCTGGTGTGTCCGCTGTGCCGTGCGTGTGATCATTGCTTGTACAGCCCTCTCGCAGTGTCCGGAGCAAGTATGGTGGGTCTGACACACTGGTGTCAATGTGTTCTTTTTTCCATTTCCAGGAGTGTACATAAATGACCTGGTGGATGACATCGGAAGTTCACTGAGGCTTTTTGCAGATGATGCTGTGGTGTATCGAGAGGTTGTAACAATGGAAAATTGTACTGAAATGCAGGAGGATCTGCAGCGAATTGACGCCTGGTGCAGGGAATGGCAATTGAATCTCAATGCAGACAAGTGTAATGTGCTGCGAATACACAGAAAGATGGATCCTTTATCATTTAGCTACAAAATAGCAGGTCAGCAACTGGAAGCAGTTAATACCATAAATTATCTGGGAGTACGCATTAGGAGTGATTTAAAATAGAATGATCATATAAAGTTGATTGTCGGTAAAGCAGATGCCAGACTGAGATTCATTGGAAGAATCCTAAGGAAATGCAATCCGAAAACAAAGGAAGTAGGTTACAGTACGCTTGTTCGCCCACTGCTTGAATACTGCTCAGCAGTGTGGGATCCGTACCAGATAGGGTTGATACAAGACAGAGAGAAGATCCAACGGAGAGCAGCGCGCTTCGTTACAGGATCATTTAGTAATCGCGAAAACGTTACGGAGACGATAGATAAACTCCAGTGGAAGACTCTGCAGGAGAGACGCTCAGTAGCTTGGTACGGGCTTTTGTCAAAGTTTCGAGAACATACCTTCACCGAAGAGTCAAGCAGTATATTGCTCCCTCCTACGTATATCTCGCGAAGAGACCATGAGTATAAAATCAGAGAGATTAGAGCCCACACAGAGGCATACCGACAATCCTTCTTTCCACGAACAATACGAGACTGGAATAGAAGGGAGAACCGATAGAGGTACTGAAGGTACCCTCCACCACACACCGTCAGGTGGCTTGCGGAGTATGGATGTAGATGTAGATGTAGATCTTTGTGGCAGTATTAATTGCAGGTATCTCATGAACAGCATTGACCAAATTATTTGAATAGCCCGAAAGGTCAGGCATAACAGTGTCATGGTACATGCCGCCTGTAGCATTTGTGTGTGGTAGCTGAGCAATTGATGTAGCAGAATGATACAAGAATAGGATATATGTTGCTAATGTTGAGGTGTCAAGTAGGAACGGAGTGCATCTCCTTATGCTATGTGGTGAGATACTTAAACCAAACAGCATAGAATTATTATAAACATTATTTCCTGATTTTGATGACATGTAATGTTGATTTAGCATGTAACTTCATCTATAATTGGCGTTCATGGTACTTTTGGCTTTCAACAAGCTCAAAGAAAGATTTTATTGCCGTAATGAAACATTTTCTGAAATCAACAGTCTGTCGTCACTAACTAGATTAGTTGAATGTTTCCAACGATCTCTTTATAGTATTCTCCTCTATTGTAATATTGATTTATCATTTGGAGGTCTGGAGACAATGACATCTTTGATATATTGAACAACTTCAATAGTGTCCTTGTATAGAAGATACTTCAAGAGCTGAACTACTAGTCATGAAGATATGCATGATGCCATCCTTTCTGCATTGTCATCTACTTACACTAAAGTGCATTTTGGTAACCTGGTGTGTTACTGTTAAGTCAGTCTTTTGGTATTAACAAATGGCATGATAGAGAAACTTTCTAATTTTCAAAATATTACATAATAAAATGCCTCTGTCAGTGTACTCGCTCCAGTAAGATTTCAACAGATGTGTGTTCAAGGAAACCCACATGCTCTTGCTGTTACCTGCTGGATTCAGAAAATGTTTTATTTAATATTTTTACACTATATTATAAGTCACAGCAACAAAAAACATTGCAAATTGTTTGACAGCTTTGATGATACTCTGAAGCAACTGACTAGTCTTAACTGTGTAGTAATTTTGATAAACTCATTGCTTATACAACCCATGATTGTAGCAACCTGAATGTTGGAATGTGAATCTAATGTCATGAAGGACAAGACTTCAGATGCATGAAGAAATTTTATTGTAGACCTAAATATGTCGTACATTCTCTTCTTCTTCTTCTTCTTCTTCTTCTTTACCGTCGCCTTGTCCCACGTCACATAGGGTTGGCGTTGATCTTCTGGATCCTTCTCCTGCATAGTACTCTATCCATTGCCTCTTCCTTCTTCCATCCTTTCCCCCTTAGGTCCCCGGTTATCTTATCCTTCCACCTCACCTTCAGTCTTCCTCTCCTTCTTGCTCCTACAATCTTTATATCTTGAACTATGTTTCTGATATACTCTTCCCCTTTTCTCTGTAAGTGTCTGTACCTCATTAGTCTGCTCTCTTGTATCTTTTTCCTCATGGGTCCCACTTTCACAGCTCCTCTAACAAATTCATTTCTAATCCTGTTCTTCCTTGTTACCCCACACATCCACCTCAGCATCTTCATTTCTGCCACTTCGATCTTCCTTTCCTGGGCTACTGTGATTGGCCATGTCTCTGCCCGTATATCATAGGAGGCCTTACCACAGACTTGTACACTTTCCCTTTCAACCCAATGCTCACCTTCTTGTCACACAATACTCCACTCATTTCCCTCCAGTTGTTCCAACCACATTTTATTTGGTGTTGTATCTTGCTTTCCAGTCCTCCATTGCTCTGTATGTACGACCCCAGGTATTTAAATTTGCAGACCGATTTCAGCTCATCATCCTGGATCTTGCAAGACCTCATCTGGACATCCTTCAGTGCTAAATATTCTGACTTTGTCCTGCTAATTTTGATCCCTCTTTCTTCTAGTGCCTTCCTCCAATCCTCCAGCATTTCCTCAAGTCTGTCAATGCTCTGCTCACAAAGAACCACATCATCCGCAAACATCATGTTCCATGGCACCTCCATCTTCACTTCTTTCACCAGCACATCCATAATCAGATCAAAGAGATAGGGACTAGGCACAGATCATTGATGTTACCTTACTTTTACTGGAAACTCCTTTGTCATGCCCACACCACTTCTCACCTGCATCATTGCTCCTCTGTACTTTTCCTTCACTAATCTCACATACTTCTCTGGCATGTACTGCTCTCTCATGCCAAGAAGGACTGATTATTCTAAACCAATTTGCATTCAGTGGATGCAGAACATCTGCAACATCATTAATGCATTCTTTTATCAACTCGGCATTAGAAAATGACTTTTCAGCTCTTGCTGTGTCAAGTGCAACTTTATAACTTCCAAGTACCAATGGGCTGTCACTGCTGTCATTCAGAAAAGTTGAAATCTGTGCTCCTAAAGTATTACATCAATTAGATGAGAGGTGTACTAAAAGAAAACTGTAAAACTCTTATGATCCTAACAATACACCAGATTCATCAGGTGTCATCTGCCTGCTCCTTTGACTCAATTAATTTTGCCACCTATTTAGAGTTCAAAAGTAAGCAGTACTCATCCATGAGAAATGTGTTCCAATTTCATTCTGTATCAAACTTTGTTACTGTGCACAAACAAAAACTGGCACTCCTGTTACTTTTTGAATGGTGTCACATTTCCAGTTGTCTATTATTTTGATTGGCAAAAGTAAGAAATTGAAATTGTGCATAGCCTCTGAACAGAGAGACAGAGACACAGAGAGACACAGAGACACACACACACACACACACACAGAGAGAGAGAGAGAGAGAGAGAGAGAGAGAGACAGAGAGAAACAGAGAGAGAGACAGAGAGAGAGATCATGAGCAAGCACGGGTGCATGCTCGATTGGGGGGAGGGACTGGACTGAGAGGTTCTTCTGATTAAGGGTCATGAGAATTGAGTAGAATGAAGTCCAGGCAGGGGCAAGCTAAAAGGTCTGTGTCTACTACTGAGAACATAAGTAGCCATTTTGTTCAGAATATCAGGAGGCAGTTTTGCAAACAGCTCACGGTGCATATTTATGTGTTCAGTCATCAGTCTACTTGGAACATTTCCCAGAAGTGGTCTTCACTGGATAGCTTGAAGATATTGTTTTCTTGATGTACCGTAGGCCTTCTAGCATATATCCATTCCAGTTCTTTCTTTAGATAGGTAAATTTCAGCGATCAGTGTTGAAAACAATGAAGATAATGTGTAACCTTAAACCAAACAAATTTCTTTATTCCTTTAAACAATGTAGTAACCACCCACTTTGTATAATCTTTTATTTGTACCAACATACATTTCAGAATTTAATCCATCTTCAACTAGTGTAATACATACTTAAATTATCAGTTGGCACATCATTACAGAAATTAACTTCAAATTGGGAGCTGCAGCTGCCCCATTCAAAATAACAAATTTGTTTATCTATTATATTTCAAGAGCTGTATATCTACAGTATATTACTCTTTAGATGCACTTACTTTCTGTTCTGCATACTGTTGCTCCTAATTTCTCCATTAAAAGTATGGCACAACACATTTTATTTGTATGATGCATAAACACAGGAACATTGCCATGTTGCCAACTGATAAAAGTGACAATAGATATAATTTTTTGATATAAACAAAGTACACCTTCTTAATAAATACTGAAATTACTGTGCTGTCTTTTGGCTTACATATAAATATTATTAATTTTAAAATTAAACTTAAAAATTGTAGGTAAAATATATGGCCTGCTGGATTGATGTTTATAATGAATAAAGACAGGAAATCTGATTGGATGAGATATATGGTATTTTATTCATTATCAGTATTTGGGCTGTGGTTGTATAAGTAAATTATGGAAGTTTCATGGAAACATTCTAAATGACCAGAGTTATCCAACAAAATGTCATTTGAGGATGCACATTTGTGATATTAGATTCAAATTTCTTAGAGTAGGTTCATTCTTTCACCTATATTGGCCAGGTGAAGTATTAGTAGGTTGTGTGGTATGTCTGTAAACTGCTGTCACTCTTCAGTTGCACACAAGAAAAATGTGTATTTGCTTAACCTTCTTTGAAAAACATTATAGAGACATACACGCAGTTCCCTTGAACTGTTCATTGGTAACACCTGCCATGAGCAAGATGGTGGAACAGCTGATTTGTACAGGAAATGACAACAGTGTTTTAGTTTTGATGGTGGGAGAGATAAAAGTTTTGTTTTAACATAGCATCCTGTACCATAGTAGATATAATTGTTTGAATCTGTGTTGTTCTACAAAAACTCAGTTTCTGCACATTAACCCATACTAAATGATTTAACATAAGGGTTTATCATTAATATATTACAGCAGATGTGGTCTGTGTATTATCAAAATTTTTTGAATGCTATGTATCGCCATGCAGCGATCTTCATATTGATGACCAGATGCCTTTGAAATGGGTGCACATAGAAATAGATGTCAAAGTATGCGAATGTCACGTTGTTCCAGGTCATATAAGTGAACAGTGAATGATTTAAAAGTATGACTCTAAATCACAGTGAGAAATCACTGTAGTTTGTAGTGCCTGGAAGGATATTTTCTTTTTATGACTCTTGTTAGCACCGTCTTTGTACTCCTCAGAATAGCTTAGTCTATTTTGTAAATAATTCCATAACAGTCAGAGTTTTCACTTTGTTTCAAACAAATTTCAGTATAAATCTCTTCAGAAATTCTTCTAGTCCACTGATATCTCCTCTGTTTGATAAAGTTTATCTGTGATAAAGTTCCCACATCTTTTTACCTGCTTATAGGTTACCAAAAATTTTTGACATAACTCAATTTACTTTTCAGAAACCAAGAACTTCTATAAATATGGCAAATCATTTGCTGGCCATTCTTTTTGCAGCTCCACTGCACACAGTCTGTACTTCTCTGTTATGAGCAATAAGGGTCGTAACTACACCACACTTGCAACGACTTGTAGTGCTGGCTACAAATTAGTTTGCCAAGCACCAAATTCATTCACATACTGCAGTTGACAAAGCTGAGCTCAGAAAACTTTAAGATATTATAAAAGCTTTTACAAAAATATTGTTTTGGGTGACGGTACATGACCCCCTTGACACCCCTTTGGATCTGCTCCATTCAGAACCATCTCTACAGGAAGTTTATTAATAGGGTTTACATAACTACATCCTTGTCACAGCCTGTGCCTAACAGGTGGGGAGACATCAGTTACATAGACATCAGGCTGTGATAAGAGTCAAAAATTGAAGTGGCAGTACGCTGCAATAGCAGAAACAGAAGAAAGGGTCATCTACTCAACACAGTAATTTGTGAGTGTGTGTCGTCAGTACCGTAATTCCACATTTTATACATAAATGCTTCTCCTTTAAACTAATTTTTCATGCACCATTCCAAAGCAGTCTAGAGTTCACAAGCTCGCTTACTTTTTCTCATATAACAGGTAACCTATTATTCTAACTCTAATTTACATAATTATTACTTTTACTGATAAACCAGTCAGCAAGTATGTTACATACCGGCAGTTTGAAGGGTGTACAGGTCTTGTATTTTGTACAGACTGCATCTGCCATAAGCCAAGCAAAACTAATACAGCACTCCAAGTCTGTACACTTATAGCCATGATGCCGTGGAGTTCTCTTTTGTAATTTTGTTCTATCTACTGAAGGATTTTTTTGTGTTTTGAATTCATTTAACAAATGTAGGTCTGGGTTTAGTGTCTTATTTTGGAAGGTTAGGTAATGGGTTGGTAACAAATATATGGCCTTTTCTGGCCAATACAACATAGATTGTGTCAGATTATGTGAGCTGCTCCACAATGGTAGCTGGGAGACAGAATGCCTTGCCCACTATGTCACTGTTTCTACCGTTAATTAGCAATCTGATATCTTGCAAATCCATTTTGGTCATGCTCCTTGGCTTTCATTGCTTGTAACAATTTACTTCATATTTTCTAAGGAAACAGTGATACTAAACTAAATGAATGCCCATGTTCTGAAAATAAGGGTGTGGCAACAACAGTTCTCTCAATTATTCAGCTGCTTCTGCCTTGCCCAGTAACAGTTATACATAACATAAATGTGTCTTAGTCTGAATCATCCACATGAGGCAAACTTCTAACAATGGAAAATCCAGGATGGAGTGTAACAATACCAGAGAAGGAAAGCAGCTACTCACCATATAGCAGAGATGCTGAGTCGCGATAGGCACAACAAAAAGATTTATACAATTATAGCTTTTGGTCACTAAGGCCTTTGTCAGCATTAGACACACATACACACACACTCACACACTCATGCAAACACAACTTGCATACACGTCTGCAGTCTCAGAGAACTGAAACCACACTGCGAGGAGCAGCACCAGCGCATGATGGGGGTGGTGACTGGGTGGAGGTAAGGGGTGGCTGGGGTGGGGAGGGGGAGGGATAGTATGGTGGGAGTGGCAGACAGTGAAGTGTTGCAATTTAGACAGAGGGCAGGAGAGAAGGTGTGGAGGGGGGGAGGGGCTAAGTAGCGTAAAGGAGAGAAATAAAAAGAAATTAAAAGACTGGGTGTGGCAGTGAAACGACGGCTGTGTAGTGCTCGAATGGGAACAGGGTGGGGGCTGAATGGTTGAGGACAGTTACTAATGAAGGTTGACACCAGGAGGGTTACGGGAACATAGGATGTATTGCAGGGAAAGTTGCCACCTGCACCGTTAAGAAAAGCTGGTGTTGGTGGGAAGGATCCATATGACACTGGCTGTGAAGCAGTCTTTGAGATGAGGGATATCATGTTTGGAAGCGTGTTCAGCTACAGGGTGTTCCACTTGTTTTTTGGCCATAGTTTGTCGGTGGCCATTCATGTGGACAGACAGATTGTTGGTGTACATATGTACATAGAATGCAGCACAGTGGTTGCAGCTTAGCTCGCAAATCACATGACTGGTTTCACAGGTAGCCCTGCCTTTGATGGGATAGGTAATGTTAGTGACCGGACTGGAGTAGGTGGTGGTAGGAGGATGTATGGGACAAGTCTCACTTCTAGGTCTATTAGAGGGGTATGAGCAGCTGAATTATATTCTCCACCAGGATTTTGATTACCTCTCGTTGTTCCCTGAAATGAGAAATACCCTACCCACTATCCTTCCCACCCCTCCTACCACGATATTCCACCATCCACAGACAAAATATACTCATCCATTATTACACAAACCCTGCTCACAATTCCTTATCTCATGGCTCATACCCCTGTAATAGACTTACATGCAAGACCTGTCCCATACATCCTCCTACCACCACCTACTCCAGTCCGGTCACTAACATCACCTATCCCATCAAAGGCAGGGCTACCTGTGAAACCAGTCATGTGATTTACAAGCTAAGCTGCAACCACTGTGCTGCATTCTATGTAGGCATGATGACCAACAAGCTGTCTGTCAACATGAATGGCCAACAAAAAACTGTGGCCATAAAACAAGTAGACCACCCTGTTGCTGAACGTGCTTCCAAACAAGATATCACTCATATCAATGACTGCTTCACAGCCTGTGTCATATGGATTCTTCCCACCAACACCAGCTTTTCTTAACTGTGCAGGTGGGAACTTTCCCTGCAATACATCCTATGGTCCTGTAACCCTCCTGGCCTCAACCTTCATTAGTCACTGTCCTTACCCAACCAGCCCCCTCCCTGTTCCCATTACAGCACAACACAGCCGTCATTTTACCACCACAATGAGTACTTTAATTTCTTTTTATTTCTCTCCTTTGAGCTACGTAGACTCTCCCCCTGTCTGCAACTTCTCTCCTGTCCTCCATCTAAACTGCAACACATCAGTGTCTGCCACCCGCACCATACTATCCCTCCCCCTCCCTGCCCCAGCCTCCTCCTTACTCCCACCCAGTCACCACTCCCATCATCCACTGGTGCTGCTCCTCGCAGTGTGGTTTCAGTTCTCTGAGACTGCAGACGTGTGTGAAAGTTGTGTGTGTGTGTGTGTGTGTGTGTGTGTGTGTGTGTGCTGACAAAAGCCTTAATGGCCAAAAGCTACAATTGTGTGAATCTTTTTGTTGTGCCTATCGCAACTCAGCATCTCTGCTATATGGTGAGTGGCAACTTTACTTCTCTGGATCTCTGGATTTGTTACATAAGGCAAACAGTGGGACTCCCTCACTATGTGGTAACTCTTCTGCTGACATCATCACATAGGTCCCCTTTCCTTCCTATTTTAGCAGCACTACTTGTGTCTTTACCCATACCAGTTTTCACATAGCTCTTTACTTCTCTGCAAAGGATGTACCATGAAGTATTGGAGGTGTGCATCTTTACTCACTTTTGTGAATCGCACCAAGTATGGAATGAACACAGATGAAGCAAGATTACATCAGTTCACAAGTGGTGGAATAGCAAAAACCTTCATTGTGTAAGCTCACCTATGTGCTGCAAATCAACTGTTCAGCCATGCTGTAGTTTTTGTGGCTAGGAACTGTTGTGGTAGTAGCAGCTCAGGACCTACTCATCAGTTATTTGCATGGTGAACTGCTTTTGTAACATTGCTACTTCACCCAACAAGTGTAGTAACCTAGTTATAACCATTCTTTTATCCAAGAAATTTAGTAAAGTCTGCACCCAATCCAATTTATTATTCACTATGCCACAATCATCTGCAAGGGTGAAGTGAAGGTCTGGATGGAATGGGGGTGGGAGGCAGCACTACTCCCCTCAAGGAATTTGAGGGTACAGATCTTTGCAATACAGCTGAGCTGTGTAACATACAGTAAAAATAATTCAAAACATCTTAATAAAGAGAAACACAGCAAAAAAATTGCATTCCTTGTTATAGGAAATTCTTTGCTACAAAACACTGTTGTGCCAAATTCCACAATAGATGTTTGTCCAGAAATCAAGACCCACCAGTTGAAGAAACACTTTAGCAACATATATGGCCCACAGGATTGTTCAGCAGAAGCATCTCGAAAGAACTACAAAGTTTTCCATACACATATGTATAAATTCTCTTAGAAGCAACACTAAAAAGGAAATTGTAAGCGAAAGAAGAAACTGAGTTCAAGCTGCCAGTAACCTCTACAAAATGTCAAGAGTCATGGTGAGTGGTGTTGTCCACAGAAGATCAGTCAGTAATCAATATATATACAGAGAATAAATTGTGATATGAACAAAAACTAACAATTGACAGGCTGTGTTTATAAATCTGAATAAGTTATTAAGAATAAATGTTAGGGTAAGACAGTCTTCTTTTTAATAGATTATGATCCAAAATCTTCAAAAAATGTTCGCAGATACATGAAAAAATCTGACAAATAGGGGAAACTTATAAGAAATGATCTGGATGAGAAAAAATATTTGGGAAAAATATTTGGTAACAAAAATCACAAGACCGAAATGGTACCCAAGAAAGAGTATGCTTGAGTTCATGAGTAGGAAAGACTGTCCCTACATAATGCACTTGAATAGAAATGGTCTGACTTTTGACATTTCAAACAAAAGTCATAAAGTGGACAAATTACATATTATTCTGTCTGAATGTAGAAATATCTAAGTTATTTGCCTCAATGAACATTCACCTACATTTGACAATATTAAATTTTTTAAAAATGTTGAATATTTTAAATTAGCCAACAGCTTTTGTAGATGAGAGACATCACATGGAGGTTCTAGCATACTTCCTGGTACTGATATAAAATATGAAATAAGAAGTGATTTTAAACATTTGAATGAAGAGTGTTTATTTGAAATCTGCTAAATTGAGTTGAGGGAACATAATTTCATATTAGTTTCTTTTTATAGAGCACAAGAGAAAACTACTACTGAAGCTTTTCTGGTGAAATTTCATTACCTGCCTGAAGAGCTCAGTAACGAAAAATGAAAAGGATAGTAACAGCCGCTTATTTCAATATTAATATAATGGTTGAAATCAATGATGTGTCCAAATTCACTGACTTTCTAAAAAATTTTGGCTTCAAAGTAAACTTCATGCAACCCACTAGAGTAAACACACAGTTAGTTGCCTGTACTGATAATATTCTAACAAATGATGTATTTGAAGACGTTTGTAAGTTTTGCATAGATTTAATAATATATGACCACACTGCTTTATTTATTGAAATACCAAAAATTTACAGAGAAATTTCATCCAATAAAAGCCATATGAAAAGCAACTTCTATGAAAAAATTCAGTTCCATTTAGAAATAAATTAAAAAAGGTTGAATGGCCTTACAATGGCTGTATTTTGAGTAATAGTAATTTTAACAAATTAGATTTCTTGAAATATTTAGTGAAACTTTTTCACTTATAATCACATGTGACAAAATTCCTAATCGACTCATATGGAGAACTCATGGCATAAAAATTTCAAGTGCCAGGAAGAGGAAACTCCACAATGAACTGATATATAACAAAAACATTTTACTCCATATATTCATCAACATCATTATAAAGCTTAATTTAAAGAAGTTGTGAAGGCAGCCAAACAAATGGAAAACAGTAAGTTCATTGTACAATATAAAAGTAAGACAAAAGCAGTGTGGTCTATTGGTTTCAGTTGCTTGAGGCTACAGTGCATGTGTATGTGTGCCTATTGTTGATGGGGGCCAATGGCGGAAAGCTTTAACTGTGAAGTCATTTTGTTGCGCCTGTCTGTGAATCAGCATCTCTGCTATGTGGTGAGTAGCAACTTTCCTTCTCATAATATTGTTACATTCCGTCCTGAATTTTCCATTGTCAGATATTTGAGCTGGGTTTACATTAAAGCTATCATCTACTTTAATCATATATATCAGAGTGCTATAATATCTGACTTGGCCACATTTATGAAGAATCGCTTCAGACTCCATCAAAAAGCAGAGGATGTTATGGATTTTAAAAAAGTCATAATAATCTTATATTATCATTAAAAAATAGGTCTGCTGGGTGGAATGGGATAATGTGTTTGTCATCCCCTACCATTCTGTAACTGAAATATTCAACCAATCTTTTGTATAGAGATGCTTTCCTGATGTTTTGAAGTATGCCCTAGTCAGATCTCTGTTGAAGAAAGGGTTGAGGGAAGACATGGGAAACTGTCGCCCTATTTCAATTTTTCCAGTCCTGTCAAAAGTGTTGGAGAAAGTAGCTGCACACCAGATCAAAAATTATGTTGTTAAACATTATTGTAAATAACCAATATGGATTTCAACCAGGAAAAAATACTCTGGATGCAGTGAATAACTTTATTGAAAAGATATGCAAGTCATTGGATCAGAGGAGTAAAGTTTCAGGTATATTCCATGATCACATAAGAGCATTTGACTCCATGAACCATAACTTACCTACAAATTAGACAGACACAGGTTTATGGACAATACTGTAAAGAGGTTCACATCATACTTACTCAACAGAAAGCAAAGGGTAACTGTCTTTTCAGACACAGTGAATTATTATTCTAATTCTAATTATTCTAATTCTAATCATTATTCTAATTCTAATTATTATTCTACAGTATCACAAGTTGTGTCTCAAGGGTCCATTTTGGGATGAATCCTGTTCCTCTTCTACACTAATGACTTCCCCATAAATAATAAATCCTCCATCAGTTCTGTTTGCAGAGGATACATGTGTTTTAATTGAAGATGCAGAAAAAAAACAATCTCCACTCTAAGTGTACTGGATAGATTATAAAACTGGTTCCAGTCAATTGGATTGAAACTAAACATTGCAAAAATTCATATAGTGCATTTCAAAACCAAACATTCAAAATGTATAGAACTTAAAATACAACATAACAATCATCTTATGGAAGCTGTTGGCACAGTCAAATTCCTAGGACTAACTGTGGACAAAAACCTAAACTCGATTACAGATATTGATTTGCAATGCAAATACTAGCAAATTCTACTGACCTGAGTACACAGAAAATTGCTTATCATAGTTATTTTGAATCTGATATTAGATGTGGTATAATTTTCTGCGGGAGTTCAAGTGACGTACTCAAATATTGAAAAAAAAAACTGGTAAATATGTACTCCACGGCAAACAGAGTCTTGTCACTGATCTTTTGGAAACTACAAATTCTAACTGTACCCTCCATATACATATATGAAATTATAATCTTCCTACACAGCAGACAAAATTATTGAAAGTGAACCATTTTAATGACACATATAAGAAGAGAAATAAAAATAACTTTATGCTACCCACCTACTGGTTGAAATTATATGCACAGCATCCACAGTATATGGGGATGGAACTAATACCAAGTTAAAAGTAAAAAACATATATAATATGAAGGTACAAATTTTAAAAATGAGGCTACAGCAGATTCTTTGGGATGAAATGATAATTTGAGAAATTTTATTGTACCTATATATAACATTATTATTATGTTGTTCCTTAATGTCAGCTATTCTATGTTTATCATAAAATTTTACTGAAATTTTGATGAGTCTCCTTTTTTCTGAATCAAATTCTTTAGATTATGTACATTATGAGACAAAGAAACCACAATTCACTGTCACATGTTTCTACCAATGATTGCCTGTGATTCCACTACATCACAGATTTGTTGTTGTTGTTGTTGTGGTCTTCAGTCCTGAGACTGGTTTGATGCAGCTCTCCATGCTAATCTATCCTGTGCAAGCTCCTCATCTCCCAGTACCTACTGCAACCTACATCCTTCTGAATCTGCTTAGTGTATTCATCTCTTGGTCTCCCTCTATGATTTTTACCCTCCACGCTGCCCTCCAATGCTAAATTTGCGATTCCTTGATGCCTCAGGACATGTCCTACCAACTGATCCCTTCTTCTAGTCAAGTTGTGCCACAAACTTCTCTTCTCCCAAATCCTATTCAATACCTCCTCATTAGTTATGTAATCTACCCACCTAATCTTCAACATTCTTCTGTAGCACCACATTTCGAAAGCTTCTATTCTCTTCTTGTCCAAACTATTTATTGTCCATGTTTGACTTCCATAGATGGCTACACTCCATACAAATACTTTCAGAAACGACTTCCTGACACTTAAATCTATACTAGATGTTAACAAATTTCTCTTCTTCAGAGACGCTTTCCTAGCCATTGCCAGTCTACATTTTATATCCTCTCTACTTTGACCATCATCTGTTATTTTGCTCCCCAAATAGCAAAACTCCTTTACTACTTTAAGTGTCTCATTTCCTAATCTAATTCCCTCAGCATCACCCGACGTCATTCGACTACTCGACTACAATCCATTATCCTCATTTTACTTTTGTTGATGTTCATCTTATATCCTCCTTTCAAGACACTGTCCATTCCGTTCAACTGCTCTTCCAAGTCCTTTGCTGTCTCTGACAGAATTACAATGTTATCGGCGAACCTCAAAGTTTTTATTTCTTCTCCATGGATTTTAATACCTACTCCAAAATTTTCTTTTGTTTATTTTACTGCTTGCTCAATATACAGATTGAATAACATCGGGGAGAGGCTACAACCCTGTCTCACTCCCTTCCCAACCACTGCTTCCCTTTCATGCCCCTCGACTCTTATAACTACCATTTGGTTTCTGTACAAATTGTAAATAGCCTTTCGCTCCCTGTATTTTACCCCTGCCACCTTTAGAATTTGAAAGAGAGTATTCCAGTCAACATTGTCAAAAGCTTTCTCTAAGTCTAAAAATGCTAGAAACGTAGGTTTGCCTTTCCTTAATCTTTCTTCTAAGATAAGTCGTGAGGTCAGTATTGCCTCACGTATTCCAGCATTTCTATGGAATCCAAACTGATCTTCCACGAGGTCGGCTTCTACCAGTTTTTCCATTCGTCTGTAAATAATTCGCGTTAGTATTTTGCAGCTGTGGCTTATTAAACTGATAGTTCGGTAATTTTCACATCTGTCAACACCTGCTTTCTTTGGGATTGGAATTATTATATTCTTCTTGAAGTCTGAGGGTATTTCGCCAGTTTCATACATCTTGCTCAACAGATGTTAGAGTTTTGTCAGGACTGGCTCTCCCAAGGCTGTCAGTAGTTCTAATGGAATGTTGTCTACTCCCGGGACCTTGTTTCGACTCAGGTCTTTCAGTGCTCTGACAAACTCTTCACACAGTATCGTATCTCCCATTTCATCTTCATCTACATCCTCTTCCATTTCCATAATATTGTCCTCAAGTACATTGCCCTTGTATAGACCCTCTATATACTCCTTCCACCTTTCTGCTTTCCCCTCTTTGCTTAGAACTGGGATTCCATCTGAGTCCTTGATGTTCATACAAGTGGTTCTCTTCTCTCCAAAGGTCACTTTAATTTTCCTGTAGGCAGTATCTATCTTATCCCCTAGTGTGATAAGCCTCTACATCCTTACATTTATCCTCGAGTCATGCCTGCTTAGCCATTTTGCACTTCCTGTCGATCTCATTTATGAGACGTTTGTATTCCTTTTTGCCTGCTTCATTTACTGCAGTTTTATATTTTCTCCTTCCATCAATTAAATTCAATATTTCTTCTGTTACCCAAAGGTTTCTACTAGCCCTCGTCTTTTTACCTACTTGATCCTCTGCTGCCTTCACTACTTCATCCCTCAGAGCTACCCATTCTTCTTCTACTGTATTTCTTTCCCCCATTCCTGTCAATTGTTCCCTTATGCTGTCTCTGAAAGTCTGTACAACCTCTGATTTAGTCAGTTTATCCAAGTCCCATCTCCTTAAATTCCCACCTTTTTGCAATTTCTTCAGTTTTAATCTACAGTTCATAACCAATAGATTGTGGTCAGAGTCCACATCTGCCCCTGGAAATGTCTTACAATTTAGAACCTGGTTCCTAAATCTCTGTCTTACCATTATATAATCTATCTGATACCTTTTAGTATCTCCAGGATTCTTCCATGTATACAACTTTCTTTTATGATTCTTGAACCAAGTGTTAGCTATGATTAAGTTATGCTCTGTGCATAATTCTACCAGACGGCTTCCTCTTTCATTTCTTTCCCCCAATCCATATTCACCTACTATATTTCCTTCTCTCCCTTTCCCTACTGTCGAATTCCAGTCACCCATGACTATTAAATTTTCGTCTCCCTTCACTATCTGAATAATTTCTTCTATTTCTTCGTCATCTGCAGAGCTAGTTGGCATATAAACTTGTACTACTGTAGTAGGCATGGGCTTCATGTCTATCTTGGCCACTATAATACGTTCACTATGCTGTTTGTAGTAGCTTACCCACACTCCTATTTTTTTATTCATTATTAAACCTACTCCTGCATACCCCCTATTTGATTTTGTATTTATAACCTTGTATTCACCTGATCAGAAGTCTTGTTCCTCCTGCCACCAAACTTCGCTAATTCCCACTATATCTAACTTTAACCTATCTATTTCCCTTTTTAAATTTTCTAGCCTACCTGCCCGATTAAGGGATCTGACATTCCACGCTCTGATCCGTAGAATGCCAGTTTTCTTTTTCCTTATAACGACGTCCTCCTGAGTGGTCCCCGCCCGGAGATCCGAAGGGGGGACTATTTTACCTCCGGAATATTTTACCCAAGAGGACGCCATCATCTTTTAACCATACAGTAAAGCTGCATGCCCTCGGGAAAAATTACGGTTGTAGTTTCCCCTTGCTTTCAGCTGTTCGCAGTACCAGAACAGCAAGGCCATTTTGGTTAGTGTTAAAAGGCCAGATCAGTCAATCATCCAGACTGTTGCCCCTGCAACTACTGAAAAGGCTGCTGCCCCTCTTCAGGAACCACATGTTTGTCTGGCCTCTCAACAGATACCCCTCCGTTGTGGTTGCACTTACGGTACGGCTATCTGTATCATTGAGGCACGCAAGCCACCCCACCAACGGCAAGGTCCATGGTTCATGGGGGGAGGATCACAGATTTAACATTAAGAAATCAGAGAAATTCCCTTTGTGTTTGGTAAAGTTCAACTACATCTCTACATTTAAGGTAAATAGAATACTAGTTTTTATTATTTAATTCTGTTTACACACTTTCGATTGTAATAATTTTCTTAAATTTTGTGTTTTTGCTATCATTCAACTGGATTTTTTTAATTGTAGCTCGAAATACATTTTCCATTACTATAAGCACATTAAGCTATAGAAACAATAGGTAAATCACAAGTCAATGTGACAGTGACAAATATGTTTGTCATTTAGAAAAGTATATTCATTTGTGTGACAGGCATAGATAATGGAGTACTGTAGTACTCACAGTTATTATATATGACAATGTGATATAAAAATTGTGAGTTCAGTTAATAAGTACTTGAAAACAAAGTAAAATGATATTAAGTACAAAATTGCAGCAAATGAAGCATCCAAAAAGGAACAAAAATGACTAAAAAATGAAAGTGACAGAAAATGCAAAATGACTAGGTAGCAATAATTACATAACAAAGGCAAGTATATAGAAATACGTATAACTAGGTGACAAATAGATACTGCTTATGGAAATTTAAAGAAGCCTTTGGAGTGAGGAGATGCAACTGTGCTTAATACTAGGTCATTGTCCGAGCTCTTGATATTCACAAAGAGGGGAAAGGCACAAGCAGTATATAGAGGGGCTATACACTGAAATGAATTTGAAGGCTATATCATAAAAAAGGGAAGAGAACACAGATGACGACGAAGTGGAAAATATGAGACAGTGAGAATAATTTGATAGACTAGTGAAAGACTTGAATCGAAACAAAGTCCCTGGAATTGACAACATTCCATCAGAACTACTGATTATCCTTGCGAAAGCCAGCCATGACAAAACTATTCCACCTGCTGTGTATAATGTGAGGCAGACACAGTGCCCTCAGACGTAAAGAAGAATGTAACAGTTTGAATTCCAAAGAAAGTGACTGCTGGCAGCTATTAAACTGATAGTTTGGTAATATTCATAAGTAATGGTTGCAAAATACTGACTCTACTATAAATGTAGGTGTGCCTATCTTTAACCTATCTTGTGAGACTAGTCGTATTTTTAGATTTAAAGAAAGTTTTGATAATGTTGACTGGAATACGCCTTCTGAAATTCCCAAGGTAGCAGAAGTAAAATACTTGGAGCAAAAGGTTGTGTGCAGCTTGTACAGAAACCAGAGGAGGATATTAGATTGAAGCTTTCTTGTCTCAATTGTCCACATTTCACGTCCTTACAATGCTACACTCCAGACATGGCTTCAGAAAAGACTTGCTAACACTTAAATTTATATTTGCTATTAACAAATTTCTCTTCTTCAGAAATGCTTTCTTGCATTGCTAGTGTGTATTTTATATCCTCTCCACTTTCCCTATTACAGTTATTTTACTGCTCAGATAAGAAAACTCTTGTACTACTTTTAGTGTCTCTAGTTCCCTCAGCATTGCTTAATTTAATTTGCCTCCATTTCATTACATTACTTGTGTTTTGAAAGGACGATTTAAGATGAACACAGAAGACACTCTACATTCCATTCATCTCACAGTTTTCATGGTAGATTGCAGTAGCAATTTGGAGATGATGAATGGATACAGTAGTACAGATGGCTGCATCAAACCAGTCTTCAGACAATGAGAACAACAACATAAATAGCTTTCAATTAATTTAGCTTTTTGTGCATTATACATTCTCAAACACACAGAAATAGTTGTATAAAAAGGACAATTCTGAAATTTTTCCACCCCTCAGATAAATTTCAGTGCAGTATTTCCAAAGGATCCTCTGTAGGTCATGCCAATTCTATATTCAGTTTCTCTACTACCCTGATTTTATTATATATGTTGTGTTCCAGATTTGTCAGATATGTGTTATGCCATTCCACCATTGCCCTATTTGTGTCTGTTATTGCTTGTACTTGCCCTAGCCTCCAGAATGTCATAATTGCCCACTGTACCAGATACTTTCTTCAACAGATTCCTGTCTACAATTAGCCATCTTCATTTCTTTTGTAACAGTTTATGTGGTGCCTCATTTACTACGTGATGTACATGTCACACCAACTTCTCATATGCAGGTTGTAACCTTGCAATTCTGTCTACACTCTCCCTATCTCCTCCTCTTTTTGAAACTCCATAAATGATTCTTGTAACTTCCATACTTCATTTATTACTTTCCTAAATCTCAACTTCCACTGGTGACAAGTAAGTATCGTGTCATTTTGACTCGCAAATAATACTCCCACTTCGAGTGGTCAATTCCATAGCGCATTCACCACTCTTCCCATGAAGAGGTATTATGTAGTATCACATTCTATTCTGTAATTAACTGTGTCTGATACTGTTCTGTGTCTAGGAACCAAAGATGTTACTCCTTATATAAGAAAGTGAACATTATCATTGCATTATCTCTGATTTTCATATTGCCCCTGGGTTAGAATCTAATGTTAATGACTCCAATTTTGTTCTTGCGTTAATAAAGATGAAGGGAACTTATAATTGTGAATATTATGTTTTACCACTCAATAGTACGTGTAAAAGTTGTATTTGAGGAAGAAATGAATGAGCAGTTATCTCTGATAAATAATTAGGTGAGGCTCAAACATCAGTATTACTTATTCCAGCAATTCTAATTACTGTAGAAATTTTCTGCTACAGAATGTCAACACGGAATTGGAGAGATGCTGGGGAGATTGGCGAACCAACCTGGAAATAAATAGGGACACTTTACCGGGCTTGAGAGCATGCAACAAAAAATAAGCCACAGCTCTTTACCAACATATTATCACACAATAAAACACACATTAGGCAAGTTAAGTTTCAATGGACATTTCAGTACACCTTTTGAGAACCATGAATGCATGATAACCTTGTCTATAAAACCATAAAGTACAGTAAAAATAACAGTATAGTAGAACTACCAGCCCAATATGGAGGCTCTGGAGGTACACCATCAGGGTGAAGGGAATTTTCATCAATATTCTTCCCCTTTCCAAAAGTGTATATATATGAGTCATTATTACAGTCATTCTACTGGCCAATATCAGATGTCCTATTAACACACCCCACATGCCCAATGGAGGTTGTTTTTGGCAGTTGACATTGACAGTTGTCATCTCTATGACCTGATAAGGTCCCTGATACTGGGTTCAAAACCTCTTTGTACACTATTAGGTTTATAGGGATTCATCAATAAAATGCATTGTCGGACTCTATACTGACACGAGTTACTGACATGCTGTTCCATCTGTTCCTGGTGCTTCAGCTCTTTTGTATTTTCTTTTTTTTTTCACCATCTGTGACAAATTAGTGCAGTATGTTTGCAAATTTATTTACTGACTCAATATTTTCCCCAAGTAGAGTTGTACTACCTCAAATACTGAAGGCGTCTTCCTAATGTACAGGGTGAGAGTACAATACTCCTGTATATTTTACAGTAGCATTGTATAATGGACACACATATAATCTGATGACAGTGGAAAGGTTTAGTCCTAAACTTGTGAATGTGTATCAAATGGCGTAATTGTTTAATTATCATTGTGTCAGGAACACTGAATTTTAGTAGCAAGTTGTTCAGCAGGCAAACACATGGGCTAATTATATGGTGATCTGTTACTGAAACTATTGCGACAAAATCTAAAATGTGACCTATCTTGATCAAGATTAATGGTTACCTCTGGGTGTTGAAATGAAGTTTCCAATCCATTTACAGTAGAGGAAATGGATGTTCTTGGACCAATCTCTGCAAAGGCAATTATCAGTGGATGAAATTGGCAAGTTCCATGCATGATATACAGTTTTTAACGTATTATTGAATATCCTCTTGCCTTGTCCTCCACCAAAATTTTTCACTTGTCAGTCAGTTGTCCTCCCACTTCTATGGGCAGCCAAAACAGTGTCATATGCTTGCCTTAGTACTTCCTTTGAAAACTGCAGGTACAACAATGCATGGTTCACAGGTTGTAATTCTGCACAACAAGCTTTCATGTGTCATAAACTTCCGTTGTGTCCTAAATACTCAGCAGTCAGTGTCAGCTGACCATGCTTCATGCCACTCTGCAATGCTCTTACCCACCAGTCTTAATACTCCAACATTTCTACTTACTTGTGTTGAACTACTTGAAGGATATTTTGAACCAGCAACCACTTTAGCACAGCATGGTCTGTCACAGCTTAAAATTTTCTTCCATACAGGTAACAAAGTAAGTACATGATACCATTGGTGACAGCCAACATCTCTTGTAGCCGAATACTTCTGTTGCGCTTCATTGAATGGCCTCGAAGCGTATGCCTACAGATTTTCCTTGCCATCCATATCACAGCTGAAAATACACCTGATAGTGAAACAGCTTACATTACATGCTGGTGGTTACTAATGATTAAGTTGGTAGTGTGGTATTAATGTGCAAGACTCACTCTGCCCCTTTGGCTATTGAACTTATTCGGAGATACTTTGCCAATCTTCTCTCAGCATACTCGAAATTACTTTGAACACTGTATTTTCATAGTATATATAACATGTAGCTGTTTTCATTAACTAAATATTTCTCATAAGATTGACACCTTCCAGACTGAAAGACTCTATTACAATCATATTTCAATCCATACAGTTTATAAATCTCTCCAAGCTTAAGACAACTGTCCAGATTGTACAGCAGTAAGTGAGAGAGAGAATAAAAGTCTCTTCTTTGAACAACTATCAAATGTTTATGCGAACAATGTTTTATTATTATTATTATTATTATTATTTCACAGAGTACGATGTGTTTACTCCATGGGCGGTATGTGTAACTTGTCAGGTGGGCTCATTGACTACCTGCTACCGTCGATCGTCCATACAATACATGTCCATCCTGTACACACATAATTGCGGAGCAGTAGACATAGTTCTACTTTACCACCCTTATCTCTAAAATAATGTGTGTTAGAGACAGTGAAAATATGAGTGTGTTTAGAATTTACTCCAAAATTTCTCGGGGCACTACAACATGATGAATTTATTATTTTTCAAAGTTGGGAACACCAATACTGTGTTTGTTGTTAATGTTTGTTTCAAACTGTCCATCTCAGCCCAACAGTCAGTAAACTACTGCATATTTTTGCTCCTTTCCTTAATAAATGGTATACCAGCTCAGTAATTTCAACATAACACTTCACAAATTTTACTATAATAATTAGTATGTCCTAGAAATGGTTGAAGTTGCTTTACTTTTTCTGGCTACAGCAGAAATTAATGTGTAATGTAATGTAGATGTGTTGATGGTCTGCCTGGGGCAAACATCTCTACTTGACATATCTAAATCATCCACCTCGAGAATGTTGAAGTTGGCAATCAGTGAAACCTTTGGTAGAGAGACATCTTTCAAGCCAAAATTATCCACATGCCCCAGAACTGTATAATCTCCTTCCATATCTCTTGCATATACTACACTACAATGCACAGAACACAGTAATGTATTCATCTTGTAATTATATTCCCACAGCTCCACAACACACATCATTTCACTTTGTAGGTCATTACTCACAGTCATCAAGACTCTTTTTTTTCCTGCACCTCTCAAAATCATATCGTGCAAACTGAACTTTAGTGGACACATCAGCTGTTCATTTTGTACATGTCATTCCCATTAAGCCCAATTCTGCACTGTGAAAGACCAACTTTTGTGTCATGGCTACCCAGAAAATGTCCAGGATTGTGTAATAACCATCACCAAAATGTGGCAATACTTTCATATGCTTCTCAAAATTTCTTACTGCAACAGTGAAAGAGAACCATGTTGATTCCAGTGCTGCCACATCATTGTCTTTCCTCCAGGTGTCCTATATGGTGTAGTCTTTGGCATCTACCTAAGATGTCTAGTCTAGCTTCTGACATGAGCCCCTGTCTTCACCAAAAATGTATGTTGTGTTCCTTTTACTGTGACCTGCAAGCAGCATTCTACCTCTGCATATGTTTTCATGATACTCTGTTTTATTGGGAACATTATCTGTCAGTTGAGGAGTTAACTCTGGCATTTAACGAACATTTGTCTCAAAGTTGTCTGTTCTGTCTAGTTTCAACATTGTTGTGCATGATGCACTACTTTCAATTTGTAATATGGAATTTGGTGGAGTTACTTCCTAACATGGCCCACATGTCCACACCAGTGACATTTCATCTGAGAGGAAAATGGATTTCAGTTTCTTTTTCATCGAGTAGCAGTGTCAATTTCTTCAAGCTAGCTGGCAATCCTAAGCACGGTGACTAAGTCTATTGGGTTTTCCTTCTCCTCCTCTTTGACCTATTTCCTGGAAATCCTCTTAAAAAAACACATGCAGCATCTTGCCTTTTGCAGATATATTCTTCCTGCTTCTTAGTTTTGCCTTAACATTGAAGGCTGATTCAAAATCCTATGAGTTCTGTCTGTAAATGCTTCTATCACATCACTTCATTTCCTTGCCAATCCATTAAGCTGTTCCCTAAAATTTCTTGTACTGTTCTCTAAAAAATCTTGTGCTGTTGTCTTTGCAATGCCATTCATAAAGCCCCTCCACAAGCTGTATGAATGTCTGTGCCTTATTCTGTCCCACACGGAACATGACATAAGGCTTCATGTCACCAGTCCACTGGAACGTGACCATATACAAGCCTGTCTCATCCAGACAATTTGTAACTTTGCAGCAGATTTGAAGTCACTTATAAATACTGGCACATCCTCAGTCAATTTGTCTGAAAAAGGAGGTACCAAATTAGCAGCAACAGGATCTATAGAGGGGATAGATACAGACATCTAGGTTTTTATCTCTACCATCTCCACTTGTCCCCACCCTTGAGTTGCTTCAAAATATAACCATGCTACTTGCATCTTCAAAAATTTGATCCCTTTGTGCATCAGTGCTATTCCTGTTTCCAACACATGTGCAACCTGCATCTAATGACACAGAAAATATGATGGATCACCACAGTTAATACAAAACCAGGGACATGGTAAGATTAAACCTTATGTGTGATTCTTGTGGAAGCTTTGGTCATGAAGTGCAGCAGTGCACTGAATCTTGCAATGCCACAATACAGCATAACTGGCACAGTCGTTGTATACACCCAGACAGATTAAAGCTTTCAAACCTAATGTTGTAATTTAGTTGATCTAATTTTGTGAGATATTAGTTTGAATATAGTGCCATTTCCACAGGGCTTGTACCTTCTGTTTTATCTTCTTGTACGGGTGCTCTTTGGAGGTGAGTTTGTGCCAAGTTGAGGTATTAAGCGGAACAAAAATGTGATGGCTTTTTGTGTTATGTAGACTGTGTGTTGTGTAGAATAAAATAGAACATGTGGTTTAATACATGAGTAAAAAATGACGTCGTGTACTTTATGTTCTTAGTCAAATAATTATCTTCATCCTCATTTAAAGGAGACAAGCGCTACAGAAAAGTTAACAGGTTATGGGGCCCAGGGCACTCTGTGGCAAGTGTGTTTAAAAATTTGAAGTGAAAAGGAACATTAAGTGACGGAACTGATGAAGATGACATATTTCGACATTCTACAGCAGCTGATGATGAAGAAAACAGTACATAATGATGGAACCATCTGTGAAAATTGATCGCCTGTGCAGCAATAACTATTTTGCATGGTCTATCCGTGTTTGTTCACTGATACAGCATCGAGTTGCATGGATTGCCATAGAACCAGGTTTTGGAATGCGTTATGATCAGTTGGATGCGGAAAAAAGGAAGAAAAATGAAATGGCCTTGTCCATCATTCTGATGCTAGTCAAAGACTGCTACCTAGAAACAATTGGTTCTCTGAAATTAGCAAAGGAAGCATGGGATAAACTCGAAAAGATTAACTGCAACAATGGGATACTCAACACTATATCCAAGACGAGAGACTTAGTAAATATCAAGAAAGATGATGATATGACTATGGATGAATATGTGATGAAAATCCTTGCTGCCAACAGAGTAGTGCAGAAAGGGGGTTTCAACTTTGATGCTAAGACAGTTTCAGGTTTCATGCTTCTCGGACTACCTTTGGAGAAGTATGAAGATCTCATTAGAAGTCTAGAAGAGACAAAGACAAATTAACTACAGAAATTGTTATCAACAGATTAGAATTAGAGGAGAAGTGTCTGGAATCAGATTTCAAGTCCACTAAGTGCCAAGAAGAAGTCAAAGCATATGCAGCAGTAGGCAGAAGTCAGAAAAACAGATACAAGCAAAACCAAAGAGGTGAGAAGGACACATCCAACAGAAACAGACTCTGTTTTTCCTGTGGTGAAGCAGACCACATCGCCAGGGAGTGTCCACATTTCCAAGGAAAACAGGTGGGGGATCCACCAAGCAAACAGAATTATATCAAGAAATCAGCATACAGGGCAAATGGATGCAAGCTCAACAGTTTTAAAAACATTCCAAACAGTGAACGTCCATCAAGTGCAACTGAAAAAGAAGATGAAGAAATAGTGGCTATGACAGGACCAAATGTGGAGAAGGTGCTGATGAAAAGGTGTGGGTTTTGGATTCAGGAGCATCATATCATATGACTAGTCACCAAGAGATACTACAGGACTTAGAGGTGGGTATCTTTGGAGAAGTGAAACCGGCTGATGGGATAGTTACTGAAGTGATTGGTAAGGGGACAGTTATCATGAAAGCAGCAGAATCATGTGGTGGCAAGACAATACAATTAACAGAAGTGCTTTTGGTGAAAGAACTGGATGGGAACTTGTTGTCTGTCAAACAGATGGAAAAAAAGGGATGTGTATCAGATTAAAAAATGGTGATGTTAGTATGTCTGTTGATGAGAAGGAAGTGTTGAGAGAAAGATCATCAAACAATAATGTCTATTTAGTGCAATGTGAATATTACAAAGTGAACAACAGTACAGTGATGCCACAACAAATTGAAAATGACGCAACAGCCAGAAGGGCAGAAGTTTTGTGGCACCAAAGACATGGACACAGAGAAGCCTTACCCAAAGTATGTGGAGCAACAAACTACAAGGAAAAGTGCGAAATTTGTGTGCTAGGAAAAATGAAAAGACAGCCTTTCAAACCGAGCCAAACTACTACTGATAATATTCTAGAACTAGTACACAGTGACGTAGGTTACATTAGACAGACCTCCCTGGGTGGAGCACATTATTATGTTACCTGGATGATCACTCAAGGTATTCAGTAGTGAAAGTGCTAAAGCACAAAAGTGATGTGTTTGAGTCTTTTGTGGAATTTAAGGGATGTGCGGAATGCGAGTCAGGGAGGAAACTGCAAAGCTTTCAATCAGACAATGGGACTGAGTACATCAACAGAAAATTTGAAGAGTTGTTCAAGGAAGAGGGTATACTACATCGGAAAAGAACAGTTTACTCTCCTCCATCCAATGAAAAAGCAGAGCGTTGAATCAAACACTTTTATCCATTGTGACGTGTCTACTATTTCAGAGTGGTTTGCCCAATACCTTTTGGGGGGAAGCTCTAATGTTGTCCTGCTATATCCTAAATAGATGCCCAACAAGATCCCTTTGTAGGAAAATCCTGTATGAAGTATGGAAGAAGAAAAAACTGACTAAAGATGATTTGGGAACACTCAGAGTGTTTGGCTGCAGAGCTTGGACAAGCACATTGACATCTGACAAACTTGGAGAATGGGCAGAAGAATGTGTTTACCTTGGAGTGGAGGCAGGATCTAAAGGATATCATCTGTGGAGCTTTGGACAGAGAAAAATACTTTTGAGAAGAGATGTCATCTTTGATGAAAGAATAGTCCCACTGAAGGCTACAGTAAACAAAGAACTGTCTCTTCCAGGGGAAGTAAACCTGAGGCAGATGACAACAGCAGAGCCACAAAGCAATGCAGTGACAGCAGATGACACCAGTATTCTGCGATTGGGTTTCCTGGATCCATCAACAGATGATGACAACACACTGCTGAGGAATGCAGGACCAGTACCAGAAGATTCAGTCGAATCAATAACTGTTTGAGGAGATGGGGGCCAATCCAGTGGTGGAGAAGAAGAGAGGTACGACACAGAAGATGATGTAGTTCCTGGCAGTGAAGATAGTGATGTGTGTGATGAATGTGATACAGTGTTGCAAAGTAGAATCTAAAGTGCGCATAGTGAAGTAGGGTTACAACAGTCTTCAGGCCTAGTGAAACCAAAAACGTGTGGTTCCTGTCTCTCTGCAAGTTTTTTTGCTGCTTTGTGTCAGGTGAATCCATCTGATCCAACATCAGTAGAAGAAGCTTTAGCTTCAATTCACAGGGATGAATGGTATAAAGCCATGGAGTCACAGGTGAGTAACCTAAAATTTCACAACACATGGCAACTTGTTGACCGATCAAAAGCTGTCCATGTTATAGGAAGTAAGTGGGTATTCTCAACAAAGAGAAACAGAGAGGGTGATATTATTAAATTCAAAGCGAGGTTAGTAGCTCTGGGCTATAGTCAGATATTTGGAGTTGATTATTGGGAAAGCTATAGCCCAGTGATGAGATGAAGTAGCCTGAGGATCCTGTTAGCAATAGCAGTATTAAGGGGATGGAAAATAAAACATATTGATGTGGAAACTGCTTTTCTGAATAGCTCCATATGTGGCACTGTTTACATGGAGCAACCAAGATTGTTTCATGTGGGGAATAAAGTGTGTTTATTAAATAAGAGTTTTGTATGGGCCTCACCAGGCAGGTAAAGATTGGAATGATTTCTTTTGCTCTGTGATGAAAGAAGTAGGTTTTGAACAATGTGAAAAGGATCCCTGTGTATTCTTCTCTAAAAATTTGATTATTGAAGTTCATGTTGATGATGTAGTTGCAATTGGTGAAGAAGAAATGATTATGACATTCATTAAGTTTTTCAAATCTCATATTATCATTAAAGAAATAAGTGACAGCTGGCTGATATTGGGTCTTGAAATAGAACAGTCCCAAGGGCAGGTGAAAATAAATCAGACAGGTTACATTCAACAGTTGCTAAAAGAATTTAAAATGCATGACTGCAAGGGTATATCTACACCGTGTAACGACAACCGTTTTAGTGATGATAATAATGACAGGCCAATTGACCAGAAATTGTACCAAAAGGCAGTAGGTTGCTTGGTGTACATATCTACATGTACTCAACCTGATATTGCTTTTATTGCAGGGAGATTGAGTCAGTTCAATTCTAAACCTTGTATTTCTCATTGGGCCAGGGTAAAAAGAGTATTTCAGTACCCGCAGCAAACTAAAGAATTGAGCTTGTGTTTCCCTGCTGATTGCTGTGAAACTATTGCATTCGGTGATGCTGATTGGGCAAATGACCCAGGTGATAGTAAATCTGTGTCAGGCTACACAATTTTGTTAGCTGGAGCAGCAATCAGCTGGAAAAGTAAAAAACAATCAATTGTGGCAACTTCCACAGTTGAAGCTGAGTATATTGCCATGTTTGAGACATGTACGGAGGTGGAATGGTTTACTGATTTTTTAAAGGAGCTAAAGTGTTCTGAATTTGTTAGACTGCCCCTGCAGGTCAATGCTGACAACACAGGTGCAATTGAAATCACCAAAAAGAAAGGTGTATCAGAGAGAACCAAGCATTTCAGGGTCCGCTACCATAAAGTCAGACAAACTGTCTTGGATGGTTTTCTTAAGTTTAAGTATGTGTCAACTAATGACAATGCAGCTGACATTCTAACTAAAGGACTAAGCAGCATTAAAACTGAGAAATTCAGAGACATGTTAGGATTAAAATGAGTATTGTTTACTATTGGAATTTGTGATGTCTTATTGTCTCATTTGTGATCTTAACTTCAGTGTCTCATTTGTATTCCTATGTTTGGTACTGGAATTTGTGATGGTTTTATTGTCGCATTTGTGATCTTAATTTCAGTGTCTCATTTGTGTTCCTATGTTTGGTACTCGAATTTGTGATGGTTTTATTGTCTCATTTGTGATCTTAATTGCAATGTCTCAACTGTGTCCCTGTGTGTAATATTGGAAGTTGTATTCTTATGTTCGATATCAGAACTGGTGAATTTTTTGTACTGGAGTATAACAGCATGAGACTACTTACCAAACTGTGCTCTTTGATGCTCACCGAGGGGAAGTGTTGTAATTCAGTTGAACTAATTCAGTGAGACATCAGTTTGAATAGAGTGCCATTTCCAGAGGGTTTGTACCTCCTGTTTTGTCTTCTTGTATGGGTGCTCTTTGGAGGTGAGTTCACGCCAAGTTGAGGTATTAAGCGGAACAAAAATGTGATGGCTTTTTGTGTTATGTAGACTGTGTGTTGTGTAGAATAAAATAGAACATGTGGTTTAATACATGAGTAAACAGTGACAACGTGTAATTTATGTTCTTAGTCAAATAATTATCCTCATCCTCATTTAAAGGAGATAAGCAATACAGAAAAGTTAACACCTAACCTATCACAGATAGCATTCTTTATCATTGTTCCAAAACTGTGTTGAAGCTGGAGGAGTCTGCAGGCTTTCAAAGCCAATTTTAACTCATGGGGAATGTCTTATGGATAACTGTGGCTATAACAGGAAATAAAAAAGCCAAAACTAAGAATCACTCATGAAACCGTAGTGCTGGGTTCCTAGATGAGGCTGAAGTTGCAATGCTGGCCCCAGCGACACGTCGAACACCAGCTGACTTCTGAAACCTGATGTGACATCCAGGCTGGACATTAGTTACTTCAGGCTATGTTTGAGAGCTGAGAGAGGCGAACAGTGGAAAAATGATCTCTGGTGATGGCACGAGGCCTATCATTCCTTCACAGCCTTAGTTACGGGATATATTCTGTGCAGGGTGATTAATTAAACATTATATTTCTTCATGTCTTCTATTTATGTACCCTTCAATCTCGTATCACTGAGTGTGGCTTTTAACCTTGAAATCTAGTTTTGAGTAACTTCTGTGTTCTCTTCAATCAGTAACTATCAGCTGTACAATAATTTAAGGTCATGCCAACACACACACATGCACTTGAGATGTTCAAATGTTGTTTGATTATTATTTCACAAATCTATTAGTCCCGGCCTGAGAACAAATCAAGAGAAATGAATGTTGTGCAATACATATTTGCATAGAAAAAACATTATGCAACATGAAAGGCATGCAAGCAGACCTCAAGTTAATATTGTGAGCAGTGCGAAATTGCCAGTTTTATAATTGTGGAAGGTTATACTGTTTCCGTAAGTAAGTTAACTTTTTTCATAGCCAGAACAGCTTTGGAAATATGTGATGATATTTGGAATAGGTGGTACAAGTACGAGGTATGAATTAAAGCAAAATTTCTCATTTTTGTTTCAGTTTATAGCGAATATTGAATGATCACCCTAGCTTTACAAACACAAAACCGATTCCTTATTAACTAATTTCTGGTTCACTTTACCACTCAGTTGTTTCTTGCAAGTGTAGAATGTACTCTTACCAAAGCAGTCCCTTATCACAGTAAAAGAGTGGGTTAAAAGATGTAATATATCTTTACACTCATACACATTCCAGGAAGATGTGTGCAACAGTTAATTTATTTAGGAATATTGTCACAGACTATGCATTGAGGAGATTCAAAGACAAAAGCGGCATATGCTATGCAGCTTCCACAATTCACAGTAACATGCTACTTGTGGGAGCATGCAGGGATGTGGTGGGAAGAGCATAGTGAAGCTAGGTGCAGTCGGGCAGTTATACGGCAGTGAGAGGGGGGAATTAAGCAGGCAGCAGTAAGAGAATGAAGTAAAAAGTCTTGGTTGCAGTGGAAAAATAGAAGGCCGTATGTTGCTGGAGTGGGAACAGGGGAGAGGATAGGCAGGTGAAGAAAAGTAACTAACCAAAGTTGAGGCCAGGTGGGTTATGGGAACATAGGATATACTGCAAGGAGAGATCCCACTCCCACAGTTCAGAAAATCTGGAATTTGTAGTAAGGATTCAGATGGCACAGCAATGGAGATTGTTGTGTTGGGCAGTGTGCTCAGCAACTGAGTGATGCGAGCACATATGTCAGTGGCTGATCATGCAGGCAGACAATTTGTCGGTTGTCACACCCACACAGAATGCAGCACAGTGGTTGACAATAAGGTTGTAGACACATTACTGCTTTCACAAGAAGGCCTGCATTTGATGGAATAGGTATTGCTTGTGACCGGGCAGCAGCCAGAAACAGTGGTCACATGTATCTGTGAATGTGTGTGCGTGGTTTCTCCTTTAGAAGAAGTCCTTCTGGCTGAGAGCTTACTTTCATAAGAGTCTTTTTGTTGTGCCTGTCTGCAACTCATAGTCTTCAGTACATTACTGTGAGTAGCAATCTAACCTTTTAATAATAAAATCTGTATTAAATACACACATAATTTAAATGCTACCATCTCCTAGTAAATATAGTGACATTAACATCTTGAATATTAATGAAATTGCACCCCAAGGTCTGGCATCCTAACTAGAGCAGTACGCACAAAGCAGAGTTTACTGCTAGCATTCCCTCACAAAATTTGCTCTGATACAAATGAAATGAATTAATTTGACAGTCTTACACTTCATGTGGATCAGGTCTATCTAGTACCTTGAAAAAATTAAACCTAATGTCTTATTATTGAAGCTTTTTGCTAATAAGATTGCAGAGATTGCCGAAAGCATTAGACGTGCACCAAATCACAGGCAGCAGTGTCATTTCCAGTCTGTTCCTTAGTAGGCCACAAACCTTACAGGATAGGGGAAGGAAGAGAATTGCCATATCACATTTTTTATATGAGGGAAGATGAACATTGCTCACTGTAGGTGGCCTCTCTGTGTCTGCTTTAAGACTGGGAGAAGTTAAATTGCTACTCCAAGCCGACACCACTTTACTACCCTCTGGCTCCAATGGAACATGTTTGAAAGGAACCTGCAAACCTGGTTATTTTTCTGCACTCATACAGTAGGAAAAGAAAATAAGGAGGGCAGGTTGCAGTAGCAAGGAACTAATTATACACAAAACATTTTCCTTCACCTTTGGCCATGTGACAAAGTTCCATTAGTACAAGAATTAAATGCAGTTAGTTGCTCAACAAATTGGGGTGCATATTGTACACAAATACCACGAACACCATGAAAGCGGGACATGACTGAGGATCTCGAGCTGGTTAGCCAAGATGGCTACCCCTCATAATGATGGAACAGCAACTGTATATTGCCAAAGGGAACTGGAGACCTTCACAGTGGAAGGCAGCAGCAGTCACAATAGAGCCCTTCAATTGGTCCTCTGATCAGAAACACCAGAGTATACAAGGGTTGAATGAAAAGTAATGCCTCCACCTTCGGTTTGGGTGGGAATATTTTAAGAAATCAAACACTGAAATAATCCTTAGAACATGATCTTTAATTACCAGTGGTCACTTATGCACATAATCACTAGGCAATTGGATACATTTCTGCAAACGATGAACAAGTTTTCTGAAGCCATAATGGAAGAAGTCGACACACTGTTTCCACAACCGCAGTCTCACAATTCTTTCAACATCTTCATTAGATGCCTAATGATGTCCCCACAGATCATCTTTCATTATTTGCCAATGGAATTGGGCCCATTTTGCTACAGAATGACTGATGATTCTTCACTTCATCATTACGAATGCATCCTTTGATCACATCTAGTCTGATAATGATGAAGATGCTCCTTCTCCTCAGAGCTATTTAACGTTGAGTTTCTTCCTTTCATTGAAAACAAATCATCCTCATATTGACAAATGCAGCACCCCAATGACCTCCTCACACAAATACTTACTATTTCCTCTTCTCTCCACTATTCAGCTTAGATGCATTGTCAAAGCTCTTCACAATCAAAGAACTAAACTGATGTTATGAAATCCAACTATTAATACACTCTGTCTATATTCACCTTCTTGAATTCCAAAATTTAATAGTGCCTGAACTCTAATGGGTTTACTTTTATTTGATGCACACCACTAACAGGAAATACTGAAAATGCAACCAGGTTATTCAGTAGTGAAAGTAGATTTTTCTGATTTAGTACTGAATTCACTAATGCACCCATAATAATACTGCATATTTCCATGTGTACAAAAGGCATCAAAATTCCTTTATCATTCTCTCCTTCCTCTCCATATAAATCTCCGTTCGTATCAGTAACATGTTTACAATTCTTTCCATGTAGGCTTTCACGGCCGGCGTCTTTATCAGTAAACTCTTCCGGGCTAAGTTGCCGTGGTCGATCTGTAGAACTTCTTCTCCCTGACGTTTCATTCTCAACTACGGAGAACATCTTCTGAGGTGAGTCGACGACTAGCTGCTGGGAGCTGGGGCCACCGCTTATATAGAGATCATAGGGGGGCGCCACCACACGTCACGTGGCGTCGATGTGCAGCTATCTCTGGCTATCATTTGTTCTCTCGATTGCAGGCAATCGATTGTCACGTGATTGATGCAACGTCGACCGCCATATCTTATCCAATTTTAATCCTTCTTCTTTGGTGAAACGATCATGCTAGCGAGGACGTCGCACTATTATACACGTATGTATAGAGAGGCAATTGAAATCCACAAACATCAATACAATTTTAATCGTAAAGAAGAAGGATTAAAATTGGATAAGATATGGCGGTCGACGTTGCATCAATCACGTGACAATCGATTGCCTGCAATCGAGAGAACAAACGATAGCCAGAGATAGCTGCACATCGACGCCACGTGACGTGTGGTGGCGACCCCCTACGATCTCTATATAAGCGGCGGCCCCAGCTCCTAGCAGTCAGTTATCGACTCACCTCGGAAGATGTTCTCCGTAGTTGAGAACGAAATGTCAGGGAGAAGAAGTTCTACAGATCGACCATGGCAACTTAGCCCGGAAGAGTTTACTGATAATGTTTATGATTGGTAGTGTTTGTTGTCAGTTCTCACCCATTTCCAGCTTAGCTTCCGAGCTGGTAATTTCCAAACCTTCATTTAGATTACCAAATCACAAGTTCCCAGATTACAGCCATGGCTTCTGACATATTCTGGCAATAGGTTTTGCTCTCTGTCTCTGACATTGGGGGGAATATTTTATTTTACATCCATTGTTTTTCCCAAGACCAAAATTTATTTAAGGCTATGGCTTCAAATTCTTCATTTTTGGAAATCTTTTAGATACGCAAATATCTCAGACATGTGCTTCACATTTAATGTAGTTAATGCAAGTATCTTATTTTATCCTGTTCTATTTAATGTCTCAGAAATATGTGTTGGGACTATTGGATTAAGAGTGTGACATGGAAACCTTGTTTTGGTCAATGATCTTGAAAATTTTGTGCACCCATTCCATTATCTACAATTATTTGAGTTGCGTAAACAATGTTGTCATCAAATTTGGCATTTTGTGGAGTAATCTCATCCAGTAGAAGCTCTTTACTTATTCCATCTATGACTGTCAAGCAGATTTCATCTGACTGAGTGCCCAACTCATTGCATTGCATATGTACACCAATAAGTAATTTAAAAAGTAGCTCTTTGTTAACACAGCAGATATTCTTGACTTCCTCAGTTTCATCATTTTGCACCTGACTTTTATCATGAATCTTTCTAGCTAACATTTTGTTTGCTCTCACTGTTCATTAAGCTGTGTGTTAAATTCATGGATTTCTGTTTGAATTCCTCGGGTCTGGTGTGGCACCTATTCTGGAGTTCATACTGCTTTTGATTAAATGTATTAGTAAGATTCACTTGCAAATTACCTATGGCATCTAATAACTTACTGTAGTTGGCCTTCATTTTTTCCAGAATTTTTCTATTTAATGACACATTTTTACACTTTCTCGACACCCGTCCAGGGTCCTGCCACTCTTTGGCACGTTCTTGCTTGGCTACCATGGGGCCCCATCCATTGCAGCATCTTTTTCCTTCTGTTTGCATCTCTATCTCATTGCTGTTGTTTTTCTCCTTCCTTGGGGAACATGTCTGGGGTGTTATTGGGAAGGTCTTCCACATTGTCTGTCACTCTCATAAGAAAAGTCTCACCACATTTTTTTTTTTCCTTTTTCCTTTCTTCATTTACTTTCTCCTGTCCATCTCCGCATCAGTGTTTTGGGCTCCTCTTTTTCTTCTTCCTCTCTGTGCACTCCTGAAGGCCAGTCCACACGTCTGATATATAACAGGTGACTGGGTAACGGAATTTCCAGCCCCGGTTTGACACATAGTCATTCACACGACCCACTGGAACAGCTCAGGCCCAGGGAGGGGTATCGAACAATCACAATTTAGGAAGGTAGTAGCTCGGGCACACTTCGGGCACTTCTCCAGAATGCCCCTTCAGAAGGGGGCTCCCAGTTAGAAGGAGCTACAGGAAGCACTGGCGGTCACGGGGGATTTTCTCGCAATGAGCTAATTGTAATCCACATTTACCAAATGTAAATGGAATGAAGCTCCGGATTCAATGACACTTCCAGCTGCACCACGGTTCCTCGTGGCTTCCGGTACTTAAGACGCTCATTCCTTTGCTACGGTAAATGCATTTATTTTTCAGAAAGGTGTCAATGCAGTTGCTGGCCACGTGAAATCCTGCTCTCGTTTACGCAATAGCATTTTGCTTTTGGAGACTACTTCCGATCCTCGAGCACGACAACCGTTGGCAGATTCGAGCATCCCAGTGTAAATAACACTGCGGGGGAGCGACGGTCTTACTGTGGTAGAAATCCAGATGTACCTCTCTGATCAGGGTGTCATAGTGGTCCATTAAGTGAAGAAAAAACTAGATGCCTCATTAGTGCCCACACACAATCTCTTTCTCACTTTTGATAGAGTGGTTCTTCCAGCAAATATCAAAGCAGGTTATGAAGTTTCCACAGTCAGATTGTATATTCTGAAGACAATGTGCTGTTACCAGTGTCACCATTACAGCCATAACTTGGAGTCCTGTTGACACCCTGCCAAATGCGTAACCTGTGGTAGGGGTGCTCACGAGGGCAAACATGTGCCTCCTCATACCCACTGCACCGACTGCAATGCGACCGTGCCATCTGCTCGTGCGACTGTCCAGGTATCTCGGTGACTCGATGAACGGGCCAATCAGAGGTGAGGGTGAAGGAAAAAGTGCCTCACCCTGTCGCTCGCAAGTTGTCGGCTGGCCGGAAACCCTCCGTTCTACCGTCTGGCAGATAAAGTACCATTCTCGCTACACTGTGCTCCACAAAAGATGTGGCCACGCAGACGTGCGACCTCAAATTTAGTACTGCAGTCGTGAAGTCGCCCATTGTCGCAGTAGCATCCCCGTATCCTTCTCTGGCTGTGCAACTCTCCAGCTGACGTGCACCACCGACCATTTTTCTGCACCGGACTCTGCAGGCTGACAGAAGGAGAATGGCGAAGCTTCTGTAGACTTCACGGAGGGGCATCTTCCTTTCTCTGTGGCCTGAAGCGGCAAGTCCTCGGAGACCGGTACTCGGCAGCTGCCGAGGTGATACCCCTTTGGTTTTTCCTCACCGTGAATCCCGTCTGTTGGAACGTTCGCGGACTTTGATCCGACAAATAGGATTACGACTGCTCTCAGAATAGCAGTGTCCACTCGTGCTCTGCCTTTGGGAAACAAAATTGCATCCTCATGACAGCTCTGAGCTCTTGCATTTCTTCACGGTCCACTTTGACCTCTACCCCCCACCCCCTTCCCTCTTAGGATGGCTTTCCATCTATTGGGGGCGTCGTGCTACTCATACGGAATGATGTTCGTATTCGACCCATCTCCCTGACTACTTGCCTCCGATCTGTTGCAGTCCGCATTTCTCTTCCTCACTTGACCTTCTCCGTTTGTATCATTTACATCCCTCCGTCGTACAGTGTCGTCGGGGCACACTTCCTCCGGCTTATTGGGGAGCGTCCTCGTCCCCTTTCTGCTGCTCGGTGGCTTTAATGTGTGCCATCTCCTTTGGCATTCTCCCAGAACCTGACTGAGAGGTGCTCTCTCGGCTCACCTTCTCAATCAATTTAACCCCTTCTGCCATAACATGTGAGCATCCACATTCCGTTTGGACTCCACACACACCTATTCCCGTGTGGACTTGACCCTCTGCGCTGTCCTGCTCACCTATCATCTCGAGTGGCCCATTCTCTGTGACACATACTCAGGCTATCGTTTCCCGTGTGCTATCATTTTGTTGACTCCTACCCCATCCATGTACTCACCCAAATGGTAGTTTACAAAGGTTGACTGGAGACTTTATTCCTTCCTGGTGACTTTTGATGAACAAGATTTCCCCAGTTGTGATGACCAGGTTGAATATCTTACAAACATTATCCTTGCTGCTGCAAAACATTCCATTCCTCACACTTCCTCTTTACTCAGCTGTATCTTTGTCCCTTGGTGGACTGAGGTGTACTGCAAAGAAATTCGCACATGGAGTCGTGCTCTCCACATTTTTAACTGTTAGCAGATGCTACCGTGAAAAATTTTTCTAGTGCTCCCAAGCTGCCAGATTCACTCATGTGCAAAGCATTACGAACTGTAGTGGGGAGGTGGTAGCCTCCACATGACCAGTGTTTACTTTAAGTGATTTTGCTGTTTCCTCTTCATTTACAGTTCTCACGTTAAATGAAAACAACATGAATTTCTGTGGCAGAGAGCTATCACGTGAATCAAAATACATTTACATAATTATGGGAAGCTAAAGTGTGCCATTAGCTCCAGTTTTCTGGTTTTAGTTTATTTCCACATTTTTGGCAGTCAAGTATTAATCACCTTGCAGAACAATGAAGTTATATCTGTCACTCTGCTAAATAAATTTGGCTTTTATTAATCATTTCCACTCCAATTTTTGCTGATTTCAAGCGCACATCTTTATTGTCAGGTACGTATGGCATTATGCCATAATATAGAACCAAACATGAGATAATACAGTATTAGTACTCCAAGAAAATTTGCAACCTGAAAACAAGACTGAAAGGCTTAACATCAGTTTGGGGCATACTTCATTGTGAATCTGTACATACAAATGTATACTTAAGCCGAATGAAGCATTTTGATATAGTTTATGAAATTCTGATGCTCATGGAGTATTCTCTGATGTCCTGTTTCCTTTATGATTTAATTTAAGATCTCTTAACGCTTTATATATGGGCTTCCTACATCGTTGTAGCTGTGCACAACTTTCTGGCACTCTCTGGCAAATGCTGAAAAGAACCTATTTCAAACATGTCATCGGAAAATATCATGAATCATTGATTGAAAAGCATTATTTTCAAAATAAATCTTCTTTGGCAAGATGAATTATGTTATCTGTTAGAATGTGTGATGAATTTCTTAAATCACAAAGCATTTGTCTCTTGAGGCCAGAAGACGAGACATTTATGTCATTATTTAAAATTTTACTGGCACATTTTTGTGATGTATCTTAAATGGTAATGCATGCAGAAAAAGACCAATATTACAGTATTATATATTTCTTGTACTTTATCAATCTTCTAGACAGATCTTGTATGTGAAAGCTTAGCTTTTCTTTTAGCTACACTGTGTGTATTAATTTAAAACATTATGAGAGAGGAAAAGTTGCTACTCATCATATAGTTGAGATACTGAACCGCGATAGGCACAACAAAAATATTCGCACAAACAAAGCTTTCGGCCATTAAGGCCTTTGTCAGCAATAGACACACATACACTCACGCAAGCACAACTAGCACACATATCTGCAGTCTCAGAGAGCTGAAACTACTCTGCGAGCAGAAGCACCAGTGAATAATGGGAGTGGCGACTGGGTGGGGGTGAGAAGGAGGCTGGGGTGGGGAAGGGGAGGGGGAGGGATAGTATGGTGGGAGTGATGGACAGTGAAGTGTTGCAGTTTAGATGGATGTTCGGAGAGAAGGTACGAAGGGGGGAGGGTGTAAGTAGAGGGACGAGGAAAATAAAAATAAAAATAAAAGACATTAAAAGGGGGGAATAGGATGTATTGCAGAGAAAGTTCCCACTTGTGCAATTCAGAAAAGCTGGTGTTGGTGGGAAGGATCCATAAGGCTCAAGCTGTGAAGCAGTCATTGAGATGGGGGTATCATCCACTTGTTTTTAGCCAAAGTTTGTCGGTGGCCATTCATGCAGACAGACAGCTTGTTGGTTGTCGTGCCTACATGGAATGCAGCACAGTGGTTGGAGCTTAGCTTGTAGATCACATGACTGGTTTCACAGGTAGCCCTGCTTTGACGCGATAGGTAAAGTTGGTGACCGGACTGGAGTAGGTGGTGGTAGGAGGATGTATGGGACAGGGGTATGAGCCACTAGGTAAGGGATTGGGAGCAGGGGTTGTGTAAGGATGGATGAGTATATTGTGTAGGTTTGGTGGATGGTGGAATACCACTCTAGGAGAGGTGGGAAGGATAGTGGGTAGGTCATTTCTCATTTCAGGGCACGACGAGAGGTAATCGAAACCCTGGTGGAGAATGTAATTCAGTTGCTCCAGCCCTGGATGGTACTGAGTTATGAGGGGAATGCTCCTCTGTGGCCAGACTGTGGGACTTTGGGAGGTGGTGGGAAACTGGAAAGATAAGGCACAAGAGATTTGTTTTTGTACAAGGATAATTACAGTCAGTGAAGCGTTCAGTGAGACCCTTGGTATATTTATTGAGGGACTGCTCGTCACTGCAGATGAGATGACCATGGGTGGCTAGGCGTACAGAAGGGTGGCAGCTGTCGAAGTGGAGGTATTTCTGGTGGTTAGTAGGTTTGATATGGACACAGGTATTGATGTAGCCATCTCTGAGGCAGAGGTCAACATCTAGGAAGGTGGCTTGTTGTGTTGAGTAGGACCAGGTGAAGCAAATGGGAGAGAAGTTGTTAAAGTTCTGGAGGAACGTGAATAAGGTGTCCTCACCTTCAATCCAGATAGCAAAGATGTCATCAATGAATCTGAACCAGGTGAGGGGTTTAGGATTCTAGGTTTATAGGAAGGATTCCTCTAGATGGCCCATGAATAGGTTATGTTTAGGTTATGTTTCCAGTGTAGTTTGCAGTCTTGTTTGAGTGGCCAAGGAGTTGGTGCTGTCAGCTCTCCTAACTCCTGGCTGTATAGAGTCACTGAATATTCATCTGGATTTTTGTGACTTTTTCTAAACTGCATAAAATGTATGTTGCTTAATTTGGCAGAAAGGGTGTTAACAGTCAACAAGTTAAAGACTTTGGGAAAAATGTTGCTGTTGACTGTGTTTGATTCGTATTCTGTTACAATGCTGGTGTCATCTGCAAACATGGTACATTTGCCCTCTGCACTATGTAAACAGATACAGGCAGGTAATATGCATGGAGCTATTGCATCAGGTAACTTGGAAAGGAAGCCAATTTGTGCAAATTCTGGAGTAGAGGCTTTGCCTTTATAAAGTAATTTAAGCTTTTTCATTACACCAAAAATATCTACCTCCAAATTACTCACTTTGGTGATTGTTCTCAATTCAAGTTCTGGAATATCTGATTAGTCTTCTTTGATGAAGGAATTTTCAAAAATAGTGTTTAGTACCTTTGGTTTAGTAGTACTTGATCAGTAACATCACCTTTGTTATCGCAGATCGAAGGTATTGATTGTATCGTACCACAGGTATACTTTCAATATGACCAGTATCTCTGTGAGATTTCTGTAGAAATTTGTTGTGGAAACTATTAACGGCATTTGCATGGAAGTTCATGATGAAGTTTGAACTTCTGTAAAATTTTGCCAATCTTGTGTGCATTGTTTCCATTGCTTTTGCAACAGTGTTCTAACCTGTTTTGTGTATCATGGGGGATCAGTACCATCTCTTATTAATGTATTTGGTATATATATCTCAACTGTCATCAATACTATTTCTTTCAAATCCAAGCTATACTTGGTGTATGCTTATATAGTCAGACTGGAAGGTGTGGAAACTATCACTCAGGAAGGTGCTAAATTAATTTTCAACTGTATTTTTTAAGTAGACGTACTGTGTGTTTATTTTAGGTGGATTTGGATGTATTCAGACTTTCAACAAATGTTGAGGTCACCAATCCTTTTACCAGTCATGATGCTCCCTATTTGCTCAGAATAATTTTTTGCTAAGAGGTGAAGTATGTTTTGGCAACCATTTGCACTTTGAGTAAGCTCCTGAATGAACTGTTCAACACAATTTTCTGAAAAAGCATTCAGTATGATTTTGGATGATGTTTTATGCCTACCACTGACTATAAATGTGGATTTTCAACAATATATCAAAGGTAGATGGAGGTGACAACCAACTATAATGGTACAAGAGGAGCACCTATTTGAACTGAATTTTCTTTGAACTGTTCAGTAGCTGTATAATCTGAGTCAGAGGGTCCCTAAAACAGACCAATTATTAATTTATTCCAATTGGCAACTATAACTTCTACCCATACTAACCACAGGAACTATCTACTTCAATTTATTTAAAAGAGAAACTACCTCTGAAAGCAGAACCCAGAATCCCACCACTTGATGGTGCAAGTTGATGAATCTGCAGCCTACATGGCCACAGAACCATTTTAGTATCTGGTACAGAGATGAGTGGAGGCTCTGAATCAAAGGACCTCAGTCAGTTCTGTCAATAATGTTGCAGATGGTGAGCTCCATCTTCATCTCGCAAGGAAGACTGCAGTCTTTATGGCTTCAGTTAGCCATCTGAAACCAGAAAGAATCTCTCCTGGTCCAAAGTAACACACATCCTTAGTTCCAACATCATCCAGCCCCCTCAATTGGCTGCACCCTGTGCTCTTCATGCCATCTGGGAACAACCTTCCCACATCTGGATTGACTTCACCTGGTATGCACACAATGAGTACACTGGATTACTTCCCCTCTTTGGTATCCATATCCAGAAAGGGCCCCATTATGTGCCTAACATGTGCTTGCAACTGCATGTTATCCCACCCTCTGTGAAAGCCGTGACCTTGCAGGCCAAGAAGCTACCTATGGAGTACAGTGAATGCATCTGACTCAGGGTCTTTGACAAACAAGTTTTGAGTGATGTCTGCAGTTGACAGACATACTGTACAGGCACTGTGATCTTTTGCTACTCGCATCAACTCAGAACCACCTCCTACCCAACCACAAGTGAGAGGTCAACCTCAGTGTGGGCAGCACCCAGGGCAGCCACAGTTGTGAACCAATTGGGGGACATATGTCACATGCTGGACATCCACAGATCCCCATGTCTGACCCCCCTCCCAATAGTAAGCCCATTTGCAACAGCCTCAAGCTGTGTGACTGAAGCCAAGACTCCTGCAGCTGTGAGTAAAGAGTCATCAACTCACCTGGAATCTGAACCCACAGCAGTCAAAGTTCCTATCCACATTATGGAGAGTGGTGATACAATCCAGTTAAATATCTTTTGTGTATATGTTACATGCAGTTCCATGTTTCATTAACTGTCTAAAGAGCGTAGGGAAAATTCAGAATAAGTTGCATCTAGAGAGAAGCTGGGTAAACTCGCCGGACAAAACAGTGTACTTTGGCGCACTGCAGCAGTTATGAAACTGGCCACTCAACATGATACATGTTGATTAAATATCTAGGCATAATGTTGCAAAGCAATATGAAATGGAATGAACACAGGTATTTTAATAAAGAAGGCAACTTTTTGATTTGGATTTATTTGAAGAATTGTAAGAAACTAGTTCATCTGTAAAAGAGACTGCATATACAGTACTTCACATCATGAATGGTTTTCTGCAGAAATCCCAGACTGTTGCCATGTTTTTTGAGTTGGATAAAGCCTAAGACACCTGTTATAGAACTGGTATCCTCTGTACACTCTACACGTGTGGTTTCCATGGCCACTTGCCCCATTTCCTTCAGGAATTTTTAAAAGCCCGAGTTTTCAAGGTACTTGTGGGTTCTGCCTTGACGGACACCTTTATCCTTGAAAATGGTATGTCTCATGGTTCCATCCTGTGCATCATTCTCTTTGCTATCAGCATTAATCCTGTAATGGTCGGTCTCCCGCCAGTCATTACTGGCATCCTTTTCATTGGCGATTTTGCCATCTACTGCAGTTCTGCATGGACTTGTCTCATTGAGTTGTTTCAGTGTTGTTTCAATCATCTTTACTCATAGAGTATTGACAGTGGCTTTCATGTTTCCATGGTGCAGTTGGTTTCTTTCACTGTCCTTAAGTCTTGGATCTGTTGCTCTTCTGTGTGTTAAAACTATGGAATTTCTTGGGATCATGCTTGATAATAATCTCTCTTGGTCCTCCTACATGTCTTAAGTGGCAGCCCACTGTATTTGATCCCCCAGTGTCCTATGTGTCGTCAATGGTAGTTCCTGGGATGCAGATCCAACCAACCTCCTCGATTTGTACCGGTCCCTTGTCCGTTCAAAACTAGACTACGGGTGTTTCGTTTATGCATCTGCAAATCTGTCCCTCTTATGCCGTCTCAATGTTATCCACCATCATGGCATGCGTTTGGCCACCCCCCAGGGGCTCAGCAATTGTGTGCTGAGTATGGACTTGGTGATCTGAAGTCCCTTAGCTGGAGACTAGAAAGTGCCAACAGCCCTCTATAACCACAGCTCTCGGCATGCTTCTGTGACCACCATGTGGTGCAGTGGTGGAATGTTCTGTGTTTTGGAGAATGGGGGTCATGGCTTCACCACCTGGACCATGAAGAAAGTTCACACCTCTATCAAAAAAAAAAAAACAAAAAAAAACCCTAACCCTCAAGATGTGTTACATCCTGATGAGGTGAATGGCGGTTGAGGTAAAACTAGCAGGCAACCTCTGGGACACCTGCTGCTGCCCAGTTGTATAAGGCTCGCTCTAGCATGCAGGCCACTGCCTGTGTCAACAGCTGTTTCCCTAGCATCCTGTAGGATCCCTATGGAATGGTCCCATCAAACTATTACTCCTGACAGGGTAGGTGTACCGTCAGGTAATACATACACCCACTCATCAAAAGAGCACAGTTGGTCAGTCCACCCAAAAAGAAGTCTCATTATCACATTAACAGGGCATTAGTGTGCCATAACACTTCCACTGTAATCAAGCAAGCAGGAGGAATCTTTGAGAAAGTGTCCCATTTCTACATTCATAAGGCATTGGAAGGTATTGCTGGGTTCCAAAAAGCGTCAAACAACTTTGTAATGAAACAACTTCTAGCTGAAACTGCTACTTGGAACCAAGTATCTAAGCTTCTGGGATGTAAGGCCTTACCTGACTACCCAGTCAAGTCTGAGTTACATAACACCCCTGCCTTTAGTAGGGGTGTGGTAACCTCCTCTAATATTTTGGAAGTGGAACCCACAGTTACATGATGAATGGAAAAATATGGGCATTACAGAAGTGCAGAACTGTAAGAAGAGAGTCAATGGAAAACTGGAAAAATCAACAACATTTGTTCTAATGTTTAATACTCCAGAATTAGCTGAACATTCCTTGAAGGCTATATCTGTCTTAAGGTTCACTCATTTGTTCCTGATCCAATGTGATTCTACAGATGTCAACAATTTGGCCATACCACTATGGGATGTTATGAGCAATTGTGGAGGCTCAGCTCATGAATCAGGCAATTCTTGTACACTTCCTCTGAAATGTGTAAACTGCTCCAGGGGTCACCCAGTGTGGAGCAGAATGTATGAGGTTTACAACGAGGAAAGGAAAATTCAGGAATTGAAAGTCAAGAGATGCATACTCTATGGTGAAGCTAAAAGAGCTTTCAAAGCTACGCAACCTCTGGTCTTTGCTACGTCTGTTACTTCAGCCCTTAAGATGCCAGTCACTAAGTGTGATGCCTCCACACTAACTCGGACCATAGGTTCAAGTATGAGCATATGCATTTGTGGGTGCACCTGTGGGGGAAATTCTCCATATGAAACTGAAGTTGTTTGAAAGCCATCAGCAATGGGCTTGCCACCTAAGCCACATACTACCCACCATAAGAAGCCAACTAAGCCATCCCCGCAACCCAGGCAACCACCTTCTACCATCAGTAAATAAAAATGTCCTTTGAAATTTTGTTCCAAATCCAAGAAAGTGTATTTACACCTTCAAATCAGCAAGCTCCCTTCCTCTCTGATGGGGAATATGCTCTGGAGGATATGGACTTCCAGTCAAAGGAACCAGAGAGCCGTGAACCTGCTAAAGTTCCCCCTGACCTCCCAAATAAATCAATACCTCTGATGGAGAAAGAAGAGGACAACCATCCCTAAACAATGGCTTCCACAGGCACTTCTGTGTTGGAGTGGAATTTAATGGATATCGTTCTTGAGGACAATATTATAGAAATGCAGAGAATGTAGATGACAATGAAATAGGAGATATGATACTGCGTGAAGTGTTTGACAGAGCACTGAAAGACCTAAGTCGAAACAAGGCCCCAGGAGTAGACAACATTCCATTAGAACTACTGACGGCCTTGCGAGAGTCAGTCCTGTCAAAACTCTACCATCTGGTGAGCAAGATGTATGAGACAGGCGAAATACCCTCAGACTTCAAGAAGAATTTAATAATTCCAATCCCAAAGAAAGCAGGTGTTGACAGATGTGAAAATTACCGAAATATCAGTTTAATAAGTCACAGCTGCAAAATACTAACACGGATTCTTTAAAGATGAATGAAAAAACTGGTAGAAGCTGGCCTCAGGGAAGATCTGTTTAGATTCTGTAAAAATATTGTAACACTTGAGGCAATACTGACTCTACGACTTATCTTAGAAGATAGATTAAGGAAAGGCAAACCTACATTTCTAGCATTTGTAGACTTAGAGAAAGCTTTTGACAATGTTGACTGGAATACTCTCTTTCGAATTCTAAAGGTGGCAGGGGTTAAATACAGGGAGTGAAGGCTGTTTACACTTTGTACAGAAACCAGATGGCAGTTATAAGAGTCAAGGGACATGAAAGGGAAGCAGTGGTTGGGAAGGGAGTGAGACAGGGTTATAGCCTATCCCCAATGTTATTCAATCTGTATATTGAGCAAGCAGTAAAGAAACAAAGGAAAATTTGGAGTAGGAATTAAAATCCATGGAGAAGAAATAAAAACTTTGAGGTTTGCCGATGACATTGTAACTCTGTCAGGGACAGCAAAGGAGTTGGAAGAGCAGTTGAACGGAATGGACAGTATCTTGAAAGGAGGATATAAGATGAATGTCAACAAAAGCAAAATGAGGATAATGGAATGTAGTCAAATTAAGTCGGGTGATGCTGAGGGAATTAGATTAGGAAATGAGACCTTAAAGTAGTAAAGGAGTTTTGCTATATGGGGAGCAAAAGAACTGATGATGGTTGAAGTAGGGAGGATATAAAATGTAGACTGGTAATGGAAAGGAAAGCGTTTCTGAAGAGAAATTTGTTAACATCAAGTATAGATTTAAGTGTCAGGAAGGCATTTCTGAAAGTATTTGTATGGTGTGCAGTCATGTATGGAAGTGAAACATGGACAATAAATAGTTTGGACAGGAAGAGAATAGAAGCTTTCGAAATGTGGTGCTACAGAAGAATGCTGAAGATTAGATGGGTAGATCACATAACTAATGAGGAGGTGTTGAATAGAATTGGGGAGATGATGAGTTTGTGGCACAAATTGTCTAGAAGAAGGTATCGGTTGGTAGGACATGTTCTGAGGCATCAAAGGATCACCAATTTAGTATTGGAGGGCAGCGTGGAGGGTAAAAATCATAGAGGGAGAAAATCATAGAGGGAGACCAAGAGATGAATACACTAAGCAGATTCAGAAGGATGTAGGCTGCAGTAGGTACTGGGAGATGAAGAAGCTTGCACAGGATAGAGCAGCATGGAGAGCTGCATCAAACCAGCCTCAGGGCTGAAGACCACAACAACAACAACAACAACAACAACAACACTCATATTTGTCAGAATTACAGCTCCTGCTTCAGGAGAAACCGTTCTGCATCTGCTTACAAGAAAAGCATCTTAAAGTCACTGACACACATGTATTATAGGGTTACCACTCACACATGAAGGATAGAACTACTGGAGACAGGACTAAAGGTGGAGTCGCTTTTTCATTGACAACAGATGCTGCTCCTCTCCTCTCCTATCCCCCTTACCATGATCATGAAAGCAATTGCCACGAAAGTTGTTGCACCCTTTAATATCACAGTGTGTTCTCTATACCTTCCACCTAATGATGCATTGGATGCAAAAGCAGCAGTAGAACTCTTCCAGGCACTCCCAATCCCATTCCTCCTTGTGGGAGACCTCAATGCACACAATGTGCTATGGCCCTTGGCTACTAATTGCTCCACAGTATGGATGATAGAGCAACCCGTCCATTCTGAGAACATCTGCCTTCTGAATGTGAGTCAGGTGACACACTTTCCCACAGGTATAGGGTCTCATTCAGCGATTGATCTTGGTTTTTGTTCCCCAGCTATTGCAGGCTCAGTTCAGTGGGAAGTGGCTACAGATTTACATGCCAGTGACCACTTCCCAGTGTTGATCTGCCTGCCAACTAGGATGTTGGCTGACAGGAGACCATGCAGATGGATGCTACAAAGGGCAAATTGGTTGCTGTACAGTCAACAGGTTATTTCTGAACAAAAGTATTGTGTATAGGAGATGGTGATCGATTATCACTTGTGAGATATAATGTGCTGCCGCAGAGTCCATCCCTGGGTCTAGTAACCACCTCAGAAAATGGCCACTAACATGGTGTAATGATGACTGTCAATTGGCAGTTAGCCCAGACAAACAGCTCTATGGAACTTCAAACACTGTCCAACTACAGAAAACCTTCATGCCTTCAGATCTGCATGATTACATGCCAGGTGAATGATAAAAGAACAGAAGAGCTTCCTGGAGGGAATTCACGACTCCCATTAATCAGTCCAGTTCCACTGCGCAAATTTGGGAATCAGTATTGCGGATTTCATCAAGGGCAGTACACGTCCCCTTATGGCCTTGTTAAGTAATGGCATCTTGGTGGACACACCAGAAGACATAGTAAACAATTGTTCAGCTGAAACCTAAGCTGTTACTATGTTATCCAGACAAGCTTCTGCTTTTCGAGTATTCTGGAGGGCTGCAGAGATGAGAGAGCTCAGTTGCTTCTTGCATAATGAAGAAATCTACAATGTACGGTTCTCCATGTTGGAAGTGAATCAGCTTTGTCTGCAGACAGAGACACTCCTCCAGGACCTGATGTGATCCATTATGCCATGTTTCGTCATCTTTGCCCTGAAGTGAAAGAAGAGCTTCTCTCTAGTTTCAATCAGATCTGGTTTGATGGACAGTATATGATGACTTGGAAGGAGGCAATATTAATTCCTTTCTGGAAACCAGGCAAGGACTGTAGCAACCTTATGAATCACCAGAGTGTACCCCTTATCACTCCGTTTTCGGCGACATATCCTTGTGGCTCGCCAGGTGCTGAAAATCTCAGCGTCACCTTGGTCATCACATTTAGTTCAGTAGTCCGATGAAACATTGAATGGCTGTTCAATTGGCTCCATGCAACCAAGTCAAGGATGGAATGCATTGCTGCCTTGGCATGTACAGAGGCCCAAAATGATTTTTGGCTTGACGCAGTTCAAGAAAACTTGGACTCCAGATTTTGTTTTACAACTTTGTTTTTGTCCATTTTAAGTATGTACCACAGTTTAATCATAGTTTACACAAATGGATCCTAGCAAGAGAATGTCCTTGGTTGTTCTGCTGTTTTCTCTGATAGGGTTTTTAAAGTGTGTCTTTCAAAACAATTTACAAATTATGAATTGGAATTATATGGCATATTGATATCGCTGGAGAGGGTTTACAGCCATCATCATACAAGTTTTCTTGTCTGTTCTGACTCATTTAGTGCACTGCAAGCATTTTACCAAATGTATCCAGTCAACCAGCTCTTCAAGTCATCCATGACTCCTTGCAGTGGCTCCAACACTGTGGTAAGGAGGTAGCCCTTTGCTAGATACCTGGCCACATTGTGATACAGGGCAACAACATGGCCAACATATTCACCAAGGAAGCATGTTGGGATTGTGCTGCCCATCAATGTCCCACCTGTTGCATGCCACCATCCCATTTTCTGACTGATGCATCATGCATCAGTGGGAGACTAAATTGTTGCATGTGACAGAAAACCAACTGTGGTCTCTCAAATCAACCTCAAAGGCATGGCAGACTTCATGTCAGCCTCACTGCTGGAAGGAGTGTCTACTTACCAGCACATCGGACATAGCCCATTAGCACATGGCTTCCCCCTCCAGTGGGAGGATTCACCACTCTGTGGGGTTTGTGGCATGCCACTTTCAGTTCAGCATATTGTGGCACTTGTATCCTATATACTGGTATTAGGGTAGTCTGCAGTCTCAATGGAGATCTGCCCACCATCCTCGCACATACTGGTTCCAGTGTTACAAGGGTGGCAAGGGAGGGGGGGGGGGGGGGAGACTTTAATGCATTATTAACTTCTCAGCATGTCAAAATAGCCTTTTCTGGTTTTTATCATGTTGAGCTTCTCCATGTGGTCGAGTGTGAACTGAAAATCTGAATATAAACAGTGTCCGAGTGTTGATGTATGAATGCCTTGGGTGTTAATAAAAAACACTGACACACGTAACTGCTATTTATTGGTAGTTTCTTCCAACAATGTGTATCATCTAGGTGTGTACAGGGTGCCTACAGCAGCAGCTGGAGTAGCTCACAGGGCAAATTGGATAGGTTGATGACTGGTGGTACGGTGTGCTGGGAGGAGCATGCTTCATCCACTATACATTTTTTTTTTTTTTTTGCTCCCAGGGCAGTTTAGTTCCTTCACTTTATCTTTGTGGTTTCTGTAGCCTCACTTCTGCTTTATTCAGAACTTCAGTCTTCATTCAGTTTACTCTGTCCGTATTATGTTATCATTAGACTGTACATTTCATTCAGTATGTTGTGTAATTCTTTCTCACTTCTTCTGAGAATAGCGATGCCAGCAGTGTATCTTACCATTGATATCCTTCCATCCTGAATCTTAGGCCCACTCACTAACCTCTCTTAGCTCCATCACAGATTTTTCAGTGCACAGATTGAACAGCATGGAAGAAAGCTCACATCCTTGTCTTTAGAGGAGGCAACAGGACACTTGAACTTATTGTGTTTTTTATATTTGTTATATGAAGTTTGAATCTCAAATTAAGTTGGCAAGAGCAGTTCAATGCAACTCTTGAAACGTCTGGAGACTATAAAGTTTGAAGTTCTCAGAGCTCCTTTAATAAGTTGAAGTGAGGTCACTTCTTTTTGACAGGTCGTGTGACTGTGTAGTAGAATGCTTGCCTACCTTGTGTTTGGCTCAAATTTTAGACAAATTTGCATATTTCTTGGACATTCCATGGAGCATAAAATACATAAGGATGAAAATGAGTTTAATTTTTAATGCTTTTCTTTAATGTATGGAATCTTTTATAACATATCAGTAATTCTTTTATAAAAGATCAGTAATTTCAAAAATATATTTGCAATGAAATATTTTGTGTGTGATTTGTAATTATAATTTGGAGGTGTGCATTTTTGATAAAAATAGCAACTCGGTATGATACCTTGCAGATACTTGCTGATTTTTATATTTAAATGACTTAGTGATTCGAAGTGAATGGAAAAAAGGGAAATAATGAAAAAAATAATGCCTGAAACGAGACACGAACCAATAATTACCAGCCTTGCACACTGAATTTTTTTCCATTTTTGTGTATTTTAAGTTTACAGAACTGCTAGTAGCACAGGAACCTTTATTTAAAAATTTGCAACAGGTGAGATTTGAACATGCAACACCTACATGGTAGGTGAGCATCCTACTGCATGACCTGTTGAGAGAAAGGGACCTCACTGTACATATTAAAGGTAGTCAGAAAACTTAAAAGAAGATTTTCTTGAGAATTATTGAGAAGTGCATTGAATTATTTTGGGAAATTAATAATGGATTTCAGGACATCACTTACATTAAACATAAAAAATTGAAAAAACTCATTCACCACACTGTTCTCTTGTTAGATCCTTTTAATTGGAGCACTTCATTCTTGGTGTTCCATTCTTACTGTTTCTTCTGGGTTGTTGTACATGTTGCCTTCATATGCTAATTGTATGGCATGTTATGACCAATGAGGGGCTTCATCTGGATATCATGTATCTGGGGAAACTTGCGTGCATGTGTGCCCGTATTGGTGGAGCATAATGTGTCATTCTGAGAATGAGAGGTCCACTTCTCTCCTCTCTGCTGGCCAACGGAAGATGTTCATGAGTTAAGGTAGTTAGCAAGCAGCAAGCACTGCACTTTCAGGAGGTGTTTCACACACTGTGCAGATCAGAGTGGTACCGATGCTGTGCTGTCGGAGGGGCAGTTCACAAATTGGCACTTCTACACGCTGTGTCGAGTACTTCTGCTCTGTGGTGCTATGGATGAAGGGCATGGAGAATATGTGACTGCAGTGACATCCATGAAATGCTTGCCATGATACAATAGACGTATATTCTCTTGTCTGACTGGAATAGATGCAGATATTGTCCATCTGTCATCTAAAATTGTATGTTACAAGCAATACACAGAGTTCAAACTATCTTGGTGTCTTACTCCAGTGGACACACTGAGCAACCAAAATCTATTTCAGCACCTTTTGACACAAAAGGAAAAGTAGTGAGCTCAGAAGAGCTGATCCACACAGATAAGCAGAACCTTTTCAGCACAAGAAATATGGCGACTAATATACATACTGCAATTACTTTGAAGAATTAACCTATGAAAATTCTACTGATTGACTAACTGATTTTTATCTATCAACACCTATCACCAAGAAACTACTACTTCTTTTCCTTCAGCTTTTGTCCTGCATGCCTGTGGGATCCGCTACGTGGGTCCATTGTCTCCATTTTGCTCTATCATGGGCTGTAATCTGGGTGGATGTTCATGCATTTAAGGTCTTTATGAATCGTATCAGCCCAATGTTGCTTAGGTCGTCCTTTGAGTCTTCTGCCGATGACTTCAAGAGTCTAACCCACTCTGGCAATAGAGCATCACCGGCCTGTAAAAGCTACCCAAACCATTGAAGACGACTCTAATGCATCTTGTCTTGGATCAGTGCAACACCAAACTGTTTCCTAATGCTGTTATTGGAAACGTGATCTAACTTAGTGCAGCCCACTGTCCACCTTAGCATCTTCGTTTCCATTACACTGAGGTGGCGTTCTGTCTCAACTGTAGTTGGCCAGCACTCACAACCATACGAGGCGACTGGTCGAATGACAGATAATTTAAAATAAAAAATCTATCGCACTTTCATCCTGTGGTTGAAAGTGACTCCGGTTGTTGTTTGCCACTTCATCCAGGCTGCCAGAGTTCTAATGTTGACCTCTTCAGTGAGGTGGTCATCAACAGTGATTGTGGAACTGAGGTACTTAAACTTACTCACACAAGTTAGATCTTCACCATTAATCGAGATGGTTCCCATTTCATGTCCATCTGATATCATGTATTTGGTTTTCTTAAAATTAAGGCACAAACTGTGTTGCGCCACCTGGTCACTCCATTTTTGAGTCTGGCTCTGCAGATCAAGCTTCTTTTCTGCTGCCAGTATCACATCGTCAGCATAAAGAAGGGTCCATGATAATGGCTGGTGCAGGTCAGCTGTCACGGTGTCCTATCACTGAGAAACATTTCACGTAAATATGTTAGAATGTGCATCTGGAGGAGAACGTTCAACTTAGTTATTAATTACTTACATAATGCCATCACAAAGGCTCTCATTTAAGGCTAAAGTCATTAGTAGTATGATACATCAACATGTGTGAATTTCTGTACATAATAGTCTATGTTTTCTCTACTAATTCTCTAATGCTTCACTATCAAAATACTGTATACTTCAATAAAACTTAACAATAGCTACAAATGTGAGTAGATAGGAAGAAAGAAATATAGACAAAAATAATCAAACATGAACTAAAAGGAAAACTCCATTAAGTAGCTTCTTAAACAAATTTCTCAAGGTACTTGCCATTTGTGCTACCTGTGTACATCTTTGAGTTTTGGCTACACTGAGTAGAAAAAATGACTACAATTAAGTCATTTGTAATTAACTGTCCTGTTGTTACCTAATTTGGCAGGAGCATAGTTGCCATTGTTTTTACAACCAATAACTGATTTATTCCAGAATTAAATTTTCACTCCACAGTGGAATGTATGCTAATATGAAACTTCCTGGCAGATTTGAACTGTGTGCCACACTGAGACTCAAACTTGGGGCCTTTGACTTCCTAATATGCCAGCACGTTTCATATCAGCACACACACTGCTGTGGAGTGAAAATTTCATTCTGGAAACATCCCCCATGCTGTGGCTAAGCCATGTCTCCACAGTGCCCTTTCTTCCAACAGTGCTAGTTCTGCAAGGTCTGCAGGAGAGTTTCTGTGAAGTTTGGAAGGTAGGAGGCAAGGTAGTAGCAGAATTAAAGCTGTGCAGGTGGGTCATGAGTCATGCCTGGGTAGCTCAGTCGGTAGAGCACTTGCCTGCAAAAGGCAAAGGTTCCGAGTTCAGGTCTCAGCCCGTCACACAGTTTTAATACGATATGAAGTTTCAACTAAAGTATTTATATTAAGACTGATTTGCAACTGAATATGATATTATTTACAGACTTAGAAAATATTTCACTCATCATGCAGTGTGTGTGTGTGTGTGTGTGTGTGTGTGCTTGATCACTACTGCCATCCTTTCATAGCACCTCCTTATTCGCGTATTTTCTCTCACAATAGATGCGATGGCCTCCAGGAACCTTGGTTAGGGTGTGGGGTGGTGCTGACAGAGTGTGAAAAAATTCCAGTTCTTGGCGTGCCTAGCATCTCCCCTGAAAAGCAGAATGTCACCAGTGGTGGTGCATTAGGATATGGAATAAGTGCGTGTGCGTGTGCATGTGCGTCTACTAAATCACTCATATACAGAGTTGTTACTCATGGGTAGTCTATTCCCACAACATATAATATGAATAATGCCAGATATAATTTGCAACCTTGGAATATATAGTATATGCATTTGTATTTATGCTCTGCTCTGTCACATACAAGTACAGTGACAATGGGTCAGTACCTAACTGCTCACACCCTACTGTCTTCCATTAACTGTTCTGGATGATTTGTGCAGTTATCATACGGGACACACTTCAAAATTCACACATGGGATTTCACCCCTGCAACTGACACTGTTCGTCCTCTCCTGAATACACTTCTCATCTTCCTTGTCTGCTGTTGATCGTGACTGTTTGTAGCCTCTCCATGAGATGCCAAACTGTAACTCTGTGATTTGTGTGCCAATAACAAGAAAATGATGGATTAATCAATAATAGAAAACAAGAGTATTATAAAGGGAATCAAGCTGGGTTTTTAGGACTAATTATTTCATGTTCCAAATGATTTGTATCTGCATTTTGAAAAAGCATGATGATTACTCTTTTGATATCATAACTTCATTTTCATCAGAACTGTTCCAGTTTCCCATAGTCACCATTTACAATTTATTCTAAAAAGGTTTAAACTTTAGATAAATCCTTCCAATTGCAATATATTTGAAAGTAAGAATATCACCCTACTCAGAAAATTTCAGGCTGCAACTTTATCAACACAGATTTTAAAAATGTGATCACATAAAAATGGGTTGCTTGAAATCATATCTTCATTAATAACTTTTGAACCACATAAATTTATGAGATATTTTTTTTCTGAAACAAGAACAGCAGATCTCTCAAACTGACAAGGTTGTTGGATCTTCGGCTTCAATTCTGACCAGTCTATTTTTGGTTAGCAGTGAATTTGATATTGGATTGGACTGTTTTGTTTAAGGGGGCAAAAACAACTGGGGTCATACGCGCCCAAGTCAAAACTATAGAACCTGAAGACAGAGAGGAGTCAAAAAATGACTACACATCAATCCCAATCAACGTAAGAGAAGTCAGCTAAAAATAGGGACTTGGACAAAGGCCTATAAAGTACACCAAAGAGAAACAGAGGTCCAGAACTAAAAATTAAATGGCCTTCACCATAAAAACTAAAATGAGGTTGACAACTCACCAGTAACTCAAATGGCAAACCCAAGTGGAAATGTAAACAGTTAAAAAAAAATGTGAATTCCATTAGGAAATGGCAGACACTTAAAACTTGGGTGCAACAACTGCAATAGATGGCAAAATCATCAAGAAAAAGGAAGTTGGAGACACCCAGTGGGATACAGGCCATTATAGGCTTAATGGTGATGGCAAAAAGGATGACACTCGTGATTGAACACTGAGGCACACCAGTTTCCTGGATAAAGGGGTCTGACAAGGCAGAATCCACACATACCTTGAAAACTCTGTCTTTTAAAAATTCCTGAAGAAGATGGGGCAGGGTGCCTCTGAAGCCCCAAGTGTAAAGAGTACAGAGGATACCAGTTCTCCAGTAGTTGTTGTAGGCCTTCTCCAAATCAAAAAATACGGCAACAGTCTGGTACTTCCACAGAAAACCATTCATGGCATAGGTGGACAAAGTAAGTAGATGGTCAACTGCAGAACGGCACCCTCGAAGTCCACACTGTGCAGTCATTAGTAATTTGCGAAATTCAAGCCAGCGAATCAGCTGAGCATGAATCATACATTCTATCATGGGGCAGTAGTTGGAAGGATGGTTTTTGTCCTTACTGGCCTTAGGTATGAGTATGACAGTGGCTTCACACCAACGTCTGGGATGTGCCCTCTGCCAGATGTGGTTGTATGTGTGGTGTCACCACCAGACACCACACTTGCTAGGTGGTAGCTTTAAATCGGCCACGGTCCATTAGTACATGTCGGACCCGCGTGTCGCCACTGTCAGTAATTGCAGACCTAGCGCCACCACATGGCAGGGCTAGAGAGACGGACTAGCACTCGCCCCAGTTGTACGACGACTTTGCTAGCGACTACACTGACGAAGCCTTTCTCTCATTTGCCGAGAGACAGTTAGAATAGCCTTCAGCTAAGTCCATGGCTATGACCTAGCAAGGCACCATTAACCATATCTGGAGAGAGTCTCATTTGTATAGTCAAGAGCGATGTACCACATGGATGAATTAAAGTTAAGTAAACAGATGCTACGTACTTTTATTTAGTGCATTAATTACGTATCCTGTTCCAGAAATCACGCCAGTTGGCGTGTGTGTACGCGTGCCTTTCGGTTACCCGTCACTGTGGACTGGCTGTCTTGTCAGTCCACCACAGTATGTTTGAAGGAAAAAGAACTTGCCCACAACAGAAAGGTTCTGCAACATCTGCAGTGTCTGGCCCTGTGGAGGAGGTTTGGGATGAACTGAGAGCATGATCTAGATCCCCCATAGTAAAGGCGGCATTGTAGCACTCAAGATTCTGAGAAGAGAAAGGTATTGCCAGGCCGCCTCCACCCGTTTCCGATGGAGGAAGGCAGGGTGATAGTGGGAAGATCTCGAAATTTCAGCAAAATGGCGACCCAAGGTATTGGAGATAGTAGCAGGCATTCTATCGTAGACCTTATTGCTGTTAGGCTGGAAATTGGTGAATGGATCTTGGTGCCAGAGAGCTGTCAGAGGTTGGCCCACACAACAGAGGAAGGGGTAGAACTGTTAAAAGAACTAGTACATGAAATCCAGCTAGCTTTTTTGATATCCCAAAGAACACAACAACACTGTGCATACATCTGTTTGTAATGAATGCCACTGTAGGATGACAATTAATAATTTGGAGAGAATGTGTCTGCGCATGAATTGCGTTGAGGCATACCTCAGACCACCAATGGACTGGGACACGGTGTGGTCAAGAGGAGGTGAGAGGAATGGAACATTCTGCAGCAGCCTTAGTAAGCTCCCACTTGGGTGTGCACGTAGGTACGCTAGGATTCAGTAACAATTGGCACATGGGAAATGGTTGCCTGAGTAGGTTTCAGAAAGATCAAACCACTTAAGATGATGGGCAAGCTGGGCAGTGCACAAGGATACATTCAAATGGGAATAGGTGTGTGAGGAGTCAGAAAGGAATGTGGGTGCTCCAGTCTTTATTTTGTTTTATTTACTTATTTATTTATTTATTTATTTATGATTATGGTTTTAGGGTGCATAACAACTATTGTAAAAAAGTGCCCATTCTGTGGCTTATTGAAGGATAAAAACAAAAATATAAATCAAGAGGAATTGGAGTGAAACTGAAGCAGGAGGGAAACTAAAAACGGAAGGAGACCTGAGAAAAGTGCTATTGAAGGGGGGTTGTTTTTCCTGAAGAGAGCTTCAAATGATTGACATCATCTCACTAACACTTATAAACTCAAGGACAGGATCGGTGGAGTGCACGTCATCTGCTAAAAGGGAAGATATATCAGGCAACAGCTGTAAACAGGTGCATAGCAGATTAAAGTAGCAGTACTGAAGTAAAAGTTGTCTCACCATCCATGATTGAGTAGGGACAAAGCGGGAGAGGAGCACCACTCAAAAGATGTCAGTGGCTGGATTCTAGTTAAAATTACCTCCTCCCAATGACGAGGCTGGAAGGAAGAGGTACAAGAACAGAGAAGAGGTTTAATGTCCCATAATTTATTATCCTCGAGTGCGGACCAATGTGTATGCCATAAAAGAGCAACATGATGACATAAAATGCTCTGTAGATTGGCAAAGGGATCCATGCAAACAGTGGGCCAAGGGAGAGAGACTGCAGCCTTTGCCGCTATATCGCCTGCCTAATTTCCCCATATACCAACATACCCTGGGATCAAGAGGAATGCCACATAGATGCTCTCCAAGTAGAGCAAGAGGAGGCAGTCCTGAGTCTGGTGGACCGGAGGGTGAATGGGGTAAAGGGCTTGGAGGTTGAGAAGAGAGCTGAGAAAATCCAAGCATGTAATATTCTGTATTCCTAGATGGTGGCGAATTTATTGGACAGCATGGTGAAGAGCATAAAGCTCCGCAGTAAAAACTGAACAATTGTTGGGAAAATCTAATCAGAGTGTCACCAAGAATATAGGCCCTCCCGACACCAAATGTGGTCTTGGAGCCATCATTGTAAATAAATGTGGCATCCTCTATTTGTGTGCCTAGAGCAGCAAATGCCCGAAGATAAACTATAGGGGGGGGGGGGGGGGGGGGGGTACTATCATTGGGAAGCTGAAAAAGGTCATGGAGGAGGCAGGTCCGGGGGTGAAGCGAAGGTGGTGTCATACCCCCATTTCTGTAGAAATTTTTAGGAAATTGGAAGGAGAGTGAATGCAGCAGTTGACAGAAGTGGACTCCTGGTGGTGGTAGTAAAGAGGAAGGGCTGCCTGCATACCCGAAATCCAAGGAGACATCGAAAAAAATGGCATAGGTCAGATGAGCAGGTATGGAAGACGAATGAGAAGTGTAATGACTCAGAAGGACAGCTTTCCGAGTTGACAGCAGATGTTCAGAAGTCTCAGAGTAAAGGCTCTCCACAGGGCTAGTGTAAAAAGCTCCAGACGCTAAATGCAACCCATGTTGGTGGACAGAGTATAGATGCCAATGAATAGATGGCTGTGCACAGGAGTAAACTATGCTTCCATAGTCCAATTTCGAGTGCACTAAGGCATGATAGAGAAGAAGGAGGACCACTCGGTCAACTCCCAGGTGGTACCACTCAGAATACAGAGGATGTGAGGGATCGCAGACAGTGATCTGAATGATATGAAACCGCAGTTTTCTGTCAAACTTAAGTCCCAAGAATTTGGCGACGTCACCTAATGGAAGGTCAACAGGGCCTAGATGTAGGGAAGGCATATAATACTCCATACGATGCCAATAATTTACACAGAAAGTCTTACTGGGAGAAAATCTGAAGTCGGTTTCGATGCTTCATGAGTGGAGGCAATCAAGACATCCTTGAAGATGTTGTTGAAGAAGGCTGATCCATTGAGAGCTGTAGTAAATCACAAAAGCATCGACAAAGAGGGATCCCAAGACATCAGGAAGAAGATAATCCATTATTGGATTTATGGATTTGGCAAACAGTACAACACTTAGCACAGAGCCATGGGGCACCCCATATTCTTGGAAGAAAGTGTGGGATAGAGAAGTGTTCACCTGCACCTTAAATGTGCGCTCTGTCATAAATTCATGGATGAAAAGAGGTGGCCAACCTCTAAAGCCAGAAGAGAACAGTATGCAGAGGATGCCTGTTTTCCAACAGGTATCGTAAACCCTCTGCAGCTTAAAAAATATTGTTACTGTTTGGCGTTTCCTGAGAAATTTGTTCGTCATATAAGTGGTGAGAGCAAAAAGGTGGTCAATTGCAGAAGAATGCTTTCAGAAACGGCATTGGGCAGGTGTTAAAAGGTTTTGGGACCCCACCCACCATATGCTCCAAAATCTTACATACACTACTCATGAGAGAGATTGGGCAATAGATGGAGGGGAGATGTTTTTACTTTCAAGGTTTTGGAACAGGAATGATGATAGCTTCCAGCCAACTTCTGGGAAAGGTACTGTCAACCCGAAGTCAGTTATAAAGGTGAAGGAGGTAGCACAGACTAGGGTATGATAGGTGCAGCAACATTTGGACATGGATACCATCCAGTTCCAGAGCAGCGGGAGGAGGAGAGTGCATGTATGAGTTCCTGCATAGAAAAAAAGGCTTTGTAGCTTTCACGATTTTGAGACAAAAAAGTAAGAGGTCACTCTTCTGCTACCAAATTCTTTGAGAGAAACGCTGGTGGGTAATTAGCAGAGTTTGAAATATGAACAATGTATTGACACAATGAGTTAGAGATTATGACTGTGTCCACTAAGGTATCCTACATGACAATTAGTCGAGAGATCCGGAACTAACTGGATGTTCCAGATAGCCGTCAGAGTCGACTCCAAACAACCGATGAGAGAGTGAAGGTATTGAAGGAGCTGGTAAAGAAGTCCCAGCTTGCCTTCTTGCTACTGCGTATGATGCGATGGCATCACGCACGTAACTGTTTATAGTGGATACAGTTGTCCAATGTAGGATGACGGCGGAAAACGTGAAGAGTACTTCTCATGTATTGCATCATGGCATGCCTCGTTCCACCAAGGAGGCTGAGGGTAGCTACCACTAGGTGGTGCTGTCGATGAGGGCACTCAACTGTGTGGCCATCAGTGCCTGTACATATTTCCAATCTGTACACAGTTCAGTGTAGCCCCTTTCGTGAATGATGATGGAATGATGAGGGCAACACGAACACCCAGTCCCGGGCAGAGAAAATCCCCAATGTGGCCAGGAATCAAACCCAGGAGTCAATGTTACATAGATAGCAACGCAAGACACTAGATAATGAGCTGTGGATTGGAGCCCTATAGTGAGCGGGTAATAGTGGGAGGTTGAACAGAGGATCTTTGGGCTGGCCGATCGGACGACTGTGGCCCTAAAGGTCAGGTCATAAGTCTGCATGGCTACCTCCTTAGTAGGTAGAGGAGAGTTGAGGACAGTGATATATTTACCTGCTGGCTGTACTGGTGAATAACTTACGAGCAGCAAAGATAGACACCTTTTCCTTCATTGGGTTTCCTGAATAATTCGTTCATCTTTAAAAATTGGGCAAATTTTGGGGGAAGCAGCGTGGTTGCCCTTATGGTTGATGCTGTGAGTGGATGGGGGTGGACAGTCACCCCCATGGGTATCCCTCCCACAGGTATCACATTTGGCAGTATTGGAACATGACTGGCTGGTATGATTAAACCTCTGACACCGATAGCAATGTGTAGCATTGGGAATGTAATAAAAAAATGGCTCTGAGCACTATGGGACTTCACATCTGAGGTCATTAGTCCCCTAGAACTTAGAACTACTTAAACCCAACTAACCTAAGGACATCACACACATCCATGCCCAAGGCAGGATTCAAACATGCAACTGTAGCAGTCGCGTGTTTCGAGACTGAAGTGCCTAGAACTACTTGGCCAGTGCGGCCAGCTCGGGATGTAAGAGCAAACTGAAATTATCTCATATCCCACTTTAATATTCGATGGAAGTTGAACTCCATCAAATGTCAAGAAGAGAGTGCAGGTTGGTACCAATTCCTTTTCAACGCTTTTCATAACTTGATGTATGGCCATTACTTCCAGATCAGACAGGTCATTTTGAATGCCCTCATTGCATAATCTGTTGAGTTATCAGGTGTAAACCACCCTTTGTGATGAGTTTAACAAATGGTGCCCTTCCACCTGGCAGGTATGTGGCAGTGTAGTTCAAAGCAATTTTTGTATCTGGAGGGCACTGTCTGTTTCTAACAATAAGGTGCCATTTCGTAACTGGGAACAAGACATTACAGGACCTGCAACTGCATTAATACCTTTCTGAATAATGAAAGGGTTTACTGTTGAGAAGTCTTGACCTTTGCCAGCCCAAGAAACAGCTTGGAAATTTGGCACTGATAGAAGAATTTTCTGTGTTTGATATTCCTCTAGCTTTCTCTTATGAGCAGAAGTTGTAGATGTAGAAGAAACTGCAAAAGTACCCCCATGACTACTGGCATCTCTGATGGTGCACTACTTCCTAATGGGGGCCCTCTCTGAGGGCAATACTGCCTTAGGTGACTGTCCACACCTCGGGTCACACCAACTGAGAACTGGATGGAGGGACAAATTGGCACATTTGTAAGGTACAAGATCAGGTAAGTAGCCCTTGCTGGGCCTGGCCTTTACCAGGGTATATGTATGTGTCCTACTTGTCTACCCTGGGCACAGAATTATGCATTACCACATTACTGGTGACCCATGGGAACGTGTGGGTCGGCCTTCAGACATGTACAGGGAGGAAAGAAAGAAAAGGAGACAAACAAAGATAAGGAAAGAAGAGAAGAATTCTCAAATGTTCCAGTGGAAAAGAAGATAAAGAGAAGAATCAAGGAAAGAGAAGGACAAACTACAAGAGAAACTACTTCATTCATTCACACATGTCCGCCTCCGGACGTAGGTGCAAACATACTCCCAAAGAGAGGGAGACTGGGAAGGGATAGAGTGTGTGTGTGTGGGGGGGGGGGGGGGGGGGGGGGGGACAGGGAGGGATGTGGAAAGAGAAGGCATACAGCCCAGAAAGGAAAGATAGCTGGACAAGCTTGTGGTCCCATGTTCACACACATATCCACAAAAAAATTGTGGATCCCCTTGGGAGGTGCTCCAGTGTTAATGCAGAAGAGGCTGAGTCGATTAAGATCAGACAAGAGGGCACCTCTCTGACAGATTCTGGGAGAACCCCAAAGGGGATGATGTGTGTTAAAGTCACTGAGAAGCAGAAAAGTGGGAGGCAGCTGTGCTATAATGAAGGAAGTCTGCCCTGGTGACGTCGAGGGATGGCAGGACATAAATAGTATAGAGGGGAAAAGGCAGATGAGGAAGGAAAAGACGAACTCCAACAGCTTGAAGATGGGTAGTCAGGGAGAGGAGTTGACTAAGAACATTTTTTTAGTCAGCAGTGGATGCACTGTTCATTTTTGCTTTAAAAGTTTTCTTTGCATCATTTCGCTTCAGATTTCTCATCCATCCAACTCAAAAAGCTCTGTTGTGAAGGCTGTGAGAAGGAAAGATGAAGACTGACTAAAAGTGGCACAATGCATTTTTAGGACAGGGGATGGATATCAATTTCGTTGTCAGTGATAAAGGAATTTATGAGCAAGTTATTGCTTGTTGCACTGAACGAAGAAATCATGTACGATAAGCTACCAACAGTTATTTCGACTGATAGTGGATGATTTTTTCCATTAATTACAAATAGTTTCTTGTTAGTATTTGGCAACTGTTAGACAGTGGTTGGTAGGTGTCATGTATATTGGTTTACCATTATTGGTTGGTCATGCTTTTTGTACTAACACGGGGAGGCCGCCAATTGTGAAATTCAGATTCGATTCATACTGCACATAATAAAAGCTCATGGCCAGAGGTGTAATGTGGCAAAGCACCAAGATGCACTTCTCAGCTGTTGTCGAGAAAATCGACAGTTAAAAGAAACCGTTGCGGTGAAATACTCTCTACGATTAATAATTTTCTACAGCGTCGTGGTGCAGCGGTAAGCGCTCGGGTTCGTAATCCGAAGGTTGCCGGATCCAATTTCGCGCCATGCACCTTTTTTTTATTATTTGTTTTTCCTGGCAATGAATGTCGTTTGTTTTGGAAAAATAATACTTGAAATAAAACACAATATCACAAATAATATTCAAGTGGATACAATTTATTGAAAAGTTCGGTATACCGTCACACACAATTAACAATTAGTGACCAGAAGTAGCTGGAGTATTGCTTGAACCAGAGTGATAATTATCATAGAAAAATGGAAAGCAGAGAACAGCACGACATCGAGCACATCTGATAAACGATGCATTTTTACAAGAACAATTGTTTTTTAAATTGTCTGTTGGGAAACACACCTGATTGACATTATGAAAAATTGTTCTATTGTTCATCAGGTTTGATGCATACCACGTGTATCATATCATATCGACAAAAATCAGAGAGGTCAAGTGGTGGTGGACGATGGATTGGATTTTTATACAATCGTCTCTGGAGTTGATGTCACGGTTTCGCTCGATTAAAAAAGCACAATTTTGAAGGCGCGTGATCAAATTTTTTATCTGCCGGTAAAAATACACATCACACGGTTGGACGAGAGAAGTGCACTTTGGAGGAACGACTTTTATAGTGCACGTTGGTAACTTCTTATCATGCTGGAACATCTTATCGTATAACGCCGGGTTTGTTTGCCCACCCCAATAGTCGATCAGAAGAAGAAATTCTTTCTTTTGTATATATGGTTGCAAAGCATTACACAAGAAGTCCATGAACAAACCTGTTGTTAGTTTACCGGATTTGGAGGATGTAATAACAACATTGGTATACTTCTTGGTGTACTCGTCAACTGTCTTCTGTACTCTGGGTCCAAACATAACTGTGGACTCTTGGAGGCATACGAAAACAAGAGGCAAGACTCGTGCAGACATTGTGATTGAATATTGCGCCGTATACGAATGTGTCACCTTGTTCATGCCGTGTCGGGTTACCAGGACAGCCTTTGACCCTTTTTCGGTGAGAGTTCTGTTGAACGTGGATTGGTACTGGCACCCTGACAAACAAAATATGAAATATCGTTTATATAAGAAATATACGAAATCTGTGTTGTCTATCATATATCAGATTATCATATTCTATCATCATGTCATATGAGATTTGTGAACAGGTCTTTACGTACCTGTTTGATCAGTATTAATTATGAAATCTTTGTGAAAGTTAGTTATCAACATTCGTGTCTGGATCCAAATTGTGTCCGCTGCAGCCAAAATTTCGTCTTGGGTAGCCGTCTCTTTCCAAGAGACAAATTTTGTGATTTTCCATTGCTGAATCCCATGCTTCTTTTTAAATTTGGTGACCTATGTTTTTGAAGCTTTGAAGTTGAAATCTGGGAACTGACTAGTGGCGCCCAAGGCCCACTGCTGCAGGTTTCTGGTAGAAACTTGCTGGAAGTTTTGTCGAGCTTTTACGAAGCGATCATGCACCCATGAATCGATGGTACAATATTTATTAAATTTGCTACTGCCACGTTTGATTTGCTCTTCCCACCTGGATAAATAGCCCATATTTGTCAAACGAGAGCACCCCTTTTTTTTGTAGTTTTGAGATTGCAGCCTGGATGTTCTTTGGCCAGACTGACAGGCTCCTAATTTTGTAATCCAAAGAAATATAGTTGTATCCTTTTTTTTTTCTTCTCGGCCGGCTGATAGAAGTGCATCAGGTTTGGAATGTACAGTCAGACTATAATAAATTCATAGCCTGCCCTGATCTCAGACTGAAGCACCACTCTATAAAATATGAGAGTAATAGTGCTTGAGGGCACTAAGGAGGAATCTACCTTTATCCTCATCTGACGGACAGGAATGACATCCTGATCAGAGAGGTAAGACTGGATTTTGACCTCGATCGGACTGTCGAACGGCCTAGTATAAATAACACCGCAGGAAGAATTCGGAGTTCCGTGGGCCTCGACATGAACTGGATAGCCGCAGAAAAGCGAGGCAGTGAGCAATTGTCATGCTCGAGAATCAGAAGTAGTCTACAAAAGCCAAGCACCATTCCATAAATGAAAGCAGTATTTTACAGGGCCGGTTAATGGCATCGACACCTTTCTGAATAATACATGGATTTGTCATTACAGATGCCCAACACTCTTCAGTACGTGAGACCACGAGGAACCGTGTTGCAGCTGGAAGGGTCTTGGAATCTTTAGTCTCATTCCGTTTATGTTCTGTAGATGCCCACTTCCCAATGGGGTGCACCCCCCAGGGTGACTGTTCACTCCTCAGGTCACACCTCCCAAACACCTGACAGATGGACCAAATGGCAATTTGGAAGGTAGCTGCTCAAGCAGTCACACCTGTCTTGGCCCGATCTGTACCCGGTGGTATGTGCGAACCCTACCTGTCGACCTGGGGCTGGGAACCAGTGACCTGTAATGTGTCAGTTGTGGGGCCAGCCTTCAGGAGCACACAGGGAGGAGGAAGATGAAAAAGGTGACCTCAAACGCCAAAGAGGAGAAACGGGAAGAGAAGGGGGGAGGATAATCAGGTGGTAGCTATCGAGGGAAGTTGAGTTCTTCCCGAGATTAAGGACAGGAATGACTATGCCGTCTGGCCATTGTGATGGGAAAGCACCCGTGAGCCAAATGTGGTTGAAAACCCTGAGGAGATGTTGCCTCTGGGGAACAACCACGTCTTGGATCATATAACTGTGGATGGAATCCGAGTCTTGGGGCCGTGTCTCTTTAAGAGGTAAGAGCCTGAAAGAATTCTTATTCACTAGAGGGTTCATTATAGGGCTCAGCATGGTGCGGGTTGTAACAGACGGGGGTCTGTTAAACATGGCATTTCTGCTGGAGAAATGTAACTGGATAAGAAGAGGACGCTGATGTCACTGTGAAGTGTGTCACGAGGTGTTCTGTGAGGACCGATCGATCATTACACAGAGCACCTCGGAGGTTATGACCCTTGTCTTGGATAGCCGTCTATTTCCGGGAAACAAATTTTGTGATTTTCCGTTGCTGAATCCCATGTTTCTTTTTAAATTCGGTGACCCATGTTTTTGAATCTTTGAAGTTGAAATCTGGGAACTGACTTGCAGCGCCCAAGGCCCACTGCTGCAGGTTTCTGGTAGAAACTTGCTGGAAGTTTTGTCGAGCTTTTACGAAGCAATCATGCACTCATGAATCGATGGTACAATATTTATCAAATTTGCTACTGCCATGTTTGATTTGCTCTTCCCACCTGAATAAATAGCCCATATTTGTCAAATGAGAGCACCCCTTTTTTTGTAGTTTTGAGACTACAGCCTGGATGTTCTTTGGCCAGATTGACAGCTATAATTTTGTAATCCAGAGAAATATAGTCGTACCCTTTTTTTTTCTTCTCGTCCGGCTCGTATTCGTCTGATGATTTGTTGGCAATGGGATGCGTTTTGACATCTTCGTAGGCATTATTATCATTCATTTCACTAATGTCTATCAGTTCCTCATCATGAACGAGGGTTTTTTTGGCGAGCATTTGCAGCGTATTCTGGAACATTTCTTCCCCCATTACCATGGCTTCTTCGTTGATTGATGATGACGGTTCTGCTGCGATGCGATTACTGTTATGAAGGAGGTTTTCAAAATACACCAATGCATCTTTCAATTTTTGTTTCGCCACTTCACTGTGTATAGAATCTTTTTTGATCACATCACTATCATGCAAAGGGCCCGTATTGCTCTCCAATTGTACCACCTTCAATTTTTCCGTTTGTTTAACAGGATGTACCAAAGGTCTCACATACGCACTGATTTTCAACAATGTTATAAGTTGTGCTAGGGACCGCATCTACCTTCTTTCAAAGTTAGCAGGCAACTACGCTGTTATGCAGTGGCTCGTTTTGGCCCACTCAACTCTGTCCTTCAAGTGTAACAAGCGATTAACAGAGTTTATATTTCATACCTGCCACAGCAAATTTGTGTTCGGGGGGTCTCTATTCTAATTCGAACGTTTGACTTACGCTGTACGTATTCATTTCAGAATATCGTTTCTATGTCTTCCATTAACTATACGTGGTAAACATTATGAAGACAATTACGAACCTGAGCGCTTACTGCTGCGCCACGGCGCTGTAGAAAATTATTAATCATAGAGAGTATTTCACCGCAACGGTTTCTTTTAACTGTCAATTTTCTCAACAACGGCTGACAAGTGCATCTTGGTGCTTTGCCACATTACACCTCTGGCCATGAGCTTTTATTATGCACAGTATGAATCGAATCTGAATTTCACAATTGCCGGTCTCCCCTAGTAAGTGCGAGATTTTTCTTTTGTTTTACTGTGGACTTTGTTATGCAAACATTCACTTACCCTATCTAACATGGATTTGATGGTTCAGTGTGTTGGTTTCAGTCACTGTGAGTTTCCTTTTTTTCTGCCATAGAGAACAAGTGAAATAGGCAGTGTCAGGTTTCAGAGTTGTGTGTGGGTACCTAGTATTGAGGGTTTCATTCATGTAACACATCATTTTCAAATGCCTCTTTACCAAGAACACACATGTGAAGTCTCTCTTCAGCTGTCTCTGTGTCTAGGAGTTACAGCCTGTTGAAGTTTGAAACTGCTAGGAGGTGGTCAATTCTGCTTTTTGTTGCAGGTGATTCACAATGACACACAGTAGAGACACAATGAAATTTTGTTAATGAGAGGTGGATGAAGTATCAGAATGATTGATGCTGATTTCTTCAATGCCCAGCATCCTAAGAGAAATGGTGTTTCACGCAGGACAGTGTGCAAGTTACTTGACAAGCCATGCATTGAACATCGAAGAACAACCACTGATGAAGAGACAGTGATGGTCTTTCCACAAATGGTGTCAAAATTTCTAAGTCACAGCATGAACTGGCTGTCAGAAATATACACGTGCCATTGGTGTGTTTGCAACACATGCAGCTTAAAACTTTGACACCAGATAAGCTACAGTCTCAGTACCAGATCTGAGGGTGACCCAGATTGGTGGGTGCAATTTGTAGAACAGGCTTTTGATCAGTGTAATAGGAATCCAAACTTCATATGACAGGTGTTTTTCAGTGACAAAGTTAATTTTTAGTTACAAGGAGAAGAAAATCTTTTTTACTTGTTAGATGCAAACTCCCTTTTACATGGACCTCTTGAAAACTGCTGGTGATGAAAAATTGATGATTTTATGTGGGATTTGGGACAAAAATCATGGGTCCAGTGTTTATTGGTGGAACCTTGAATAGGGTGAGGTATCTTAATATGTTCCATGGTTATGTGCTTCTAACACTGATGAATCAGAGGGTGATACCCCAACCACCTTCCAATGAGACTGTGTACCTCCCCAATATGCCACTGAAGTCAGACTGTATTTGGCTAAAACAGTTTGTTGGTCACAGGATACATAGGAGGAATTTTATCAGAAGGCCACCATGGTGCCCTGGTCTCACAGCTGGACCCACAGATCTGGTGATCTGTGCAGCATGACTGGCAAGAAAGGTTTGGCTCAGTGGTGGTCTTATTGAGCACATGCTGCAATACTGGCTTTGCCAAGTGTCCCAAATTTTAACAGGTCATAACCCTTACACAAATAAAGGTTTCTTAAAACAGATTTCACATGTTTATTTCTGAGAAAGAGACAGTTCAGAATGATGTCACACATAATCCTCTCACCATCTGAAAAAAGTAACTGAAATCCAGTATGTTCCCTGTCACCATAGCTGTTGTAAGTTGCACCCCAACATATAGACAACCTGTAATAAATGCCCTGTAGAATACATTGCATGTATTTGTGCTATTTTTAATTTTTTATGTTTATAAATGCACCTTAATAGTAACAATTTTTCGACATAGTATTTTTCATTACTTCATGTTCCAGAGGTTTGTAACATCAGATATTTAACTAAAAAGCATGAAAAACGAGAATGCTGTTACTATGAAAAGGTTACTTCCTGTTCTCATCAAATGGTACCAGACTTTGCAAGTCCAAGCATCCCACAGTACCTATGAAGATAGCGATGGGGAAGGCAAATGGTCAGCTTTGGATTATTGGAAGCAATTCAGAAAGTGTGGTTCATCTGTAAAGAAGACTGCATATAGCACTCTAATGTTACCTACACTTTAGTACTGTTTGAGGGAATGGGATTTGCACCAGGTCAGACTGAAGTAAGACAGTAAAGAAATTCAGAGGCGGGGTGCTAGATTTGTTACTAGCAGGTTTCATCAGCATGCAAGTGTTATGGGGATGCTTCGAGAACTCAAATGGGAATCCCTGGAGGAAAGAAGACATGCACTTCTAAGAACATGACAGCTAAGAGAATTGGCATTTGAAGCTGACTGCAGAACTATCCTACTGCTGCCAAAAAAATTTCATATAGGGACCATGAAACAATATTTGAGTATTTAGGACAGATTTGGAGAAATAAACCATTTGTTTTCCACTCTCTCTATCTTAGATTGGAAAAGAAAATGGAACTATTAGTAGTGGTATAATGTACCCTCCATGAAGCACTGTGCTGTGGCTTGCTGGTATGTAGACGTACCTCCAGCCATGCAGGTCAGATGGAGTTCTCAATCAACCTATGCTGTTTCTGCTGAAGTTGGAGGAATTAATCTTGCAAATCATCCTCACAATTTGTTTTCTTCCAGGAAACCAAATTTAGTATCTATATCAAGCCTACCATTGTCATTTGATTCACAATTAGATCTCGATTTTCTTATTGTGATACCTTCATCGACATTCGATTTTGTTTGGAAAAGCACACAAGTGAATGTGAATGTTTTCAAGCCAAACCAATTAAATGAGATTATTGCATTGGATGAACACTTGGAAATTATATTTTGACAAAATTTTTCAGAATTTACAAATTTGGAAACTTTATCAAACTACAATAGAACATATTTTTGCTCTACAGCAAAGTGTGTGCTGATATGAAACTTCTGAGCAGGTTAAAACTGTTTGATCAATTGAGTTCTGGACCTTTGCCTTTTGAGGGCAAATATTCTATCAAAATTTAAAAGTTTTATATTTGGGAAAATTACATCAATATTGTATTTGGTGGTCTGTGTTACATTATCAATCTGCAATACTCCAATTATAAGTAAGCAATATCATTTTATGAATTAATATATCAAAAATCAGTTACAAGTGAAAAACATGTTGAAATACCTGCTATACTTCGAACACAAATCGCCATTGTCAAGAAGAAAAATTATTTAAATGTTAAAGAAACTTAGTTGGCAAATATCACCAAGATACAAGAACACCTCCTGTTTCAAGGTACAAGATCTACCATGACTGATGACATGTGGACAGATGAGTCCATGTTTTATGTGATACATTTCAAAATATGTTGATTTTACTCACCTTATATCTCTGTAACTGAAGAATGAAAAAGTTATCCCAAACAGCTGTAAAGTATTTTACATCACTTAAATAAGTAGATTACTTCACATTTACAAAAACTGCACCCATGACTCAAAACAAGAAAAACAGTCAAAAATGACCAAAGCAGCCTATGGCAGATTCTACCCTACATTCCTTGGTATGATTCTAAAAATCTTTCACTCGACCGAAACCCGAGCCAGAAAAGATTTGCTCCAGTTACAACACTCTCCCCACCATTCAGGTGATGAAACATGGTGAAACCACTTTGAAAGCAGACCTAAAAATGCCAAATCTTTTTCTAAATGAACCCAAAGGCATTTAGGGTGCAAAACAGTTTTGTTATGCATTACCCTACAGGTTAAACATGAGAAAGAACACAATTTTGTTTCCATGTAAATAATTTTGAAAATTGATGTTGAAACCTGTGGTAGTGGTTGGAAAGTCAAAACTCTTAATGGTAGGAGATGGGGGAGGATAATGATTATGATAGGACCAACAGAAAAAAATGCAGGGGAAAAGTTATTAGATTCCCAGATTTTACAAGTTGGAGTAATATTTTACTGTCAGCTTGTTAATATTTATCGCATTGACCAGCTATGAGAAGAGCTTTGTAGGAACAATTACATCATATAATTACAAAGATGGCTCCAAGTCATAAATATACCAGTGCACCATGGACATTCCTCACTCTTGAATTTGAAAACTGTCCACCATCACACAGAAGGGAACCCAATAAAGAGTACTCAAAACATTAACCTGTGATCCTTATAGGGGCCCCAGTGAATGGACAGAGTTGATTGTTTCCACTGTTTATGCACCCTAATGAAGAGATTTTTAGTGCTTCATTCCTCAAACCAAGTTTTGTAACTATCAAGTTTCAGTGTAGTTTTCTGCACTCAAATTTTCTTATTTTCTTTTATTGCATGTAGTTTAATGTATAATAAAATACACACATAATTCTTGTAAATTCATTAGATACACCATCAGTAACAAGAAACTTTGAGTGATTGCAGCAGTGAATGCTAGAGTCAGCCAGAACTACAGTTGTGAAAGGATTGCAGATGGCATGGGTGCTTATTTCATCGGACTAAAATGCATTCCACTCCAAAGATATTTGCTCAATTTCACAGTTATCCAATGACAACTGAAGTTACAATCAGCCAATGAAACCATTCTGTTATGAGTGGCATATTTTATAGATTATCCTGGCTCACAGAGTATAATTAAATATCAAACATGTAATGTTTTGGAATGATTTTTGCCCAAAGTCATAACCTATGGAAAATGCATTTACCACTGACTGCAAGTGTAAGATTTGTTATGACTCTCAAAACACATGAAAACACATGAGTGTACAAAGGGCAGGCAAGATGTACGGTAATGTTGTGCATGTATCTTTAACAGTTACCTGTTAATTTATTTAAGAACATGCTTATGATAGATGCCACTCCTTTGTTAATATTGTGTAAGTTGCTTTGCTGCATGAAATTGCTTACCACACCTCCTGTTTCTTTGTCTAGGCCTATGGCAGGTAAAGGAACACACTTACAGCATATTTTGTTGTATTCATAATGGTTTGTACATTCACAGAAGGAAACTTTTAATGTAATCTAATTAAAAGACTGATTTATGGGGTAGTCTCTTTTTTGACACACATACAGATTGACACTTACAAACATATCTTACATTACAGGGTATGCTACAGATTATTTACTACCTCAGCCCATATTCTGTGGGATGGTGGTGGGCACTATCACACACTAGCCATATTTTGTAGGATAAGAGAAAGGCAGAAACAGTTTTCGTAGATACCAGTAATTAACTGTTTTTTCTTTGCATGTAGCTTATTCCATAGCTTATCATCTTTGGCGATGTAACATTTTTTTTCTTCCTCTTGGGAGTCAGTGTGATATTGACAGTGCATCCCGCTGCCCCACCCCCCGAAGAAAAGAGGAGGAGCAGGAGAAAGTTAAAGAATCAATCTTATATTCTCATTATGGTGTAAAGTGTCTGTTCAGTTATGAGGTAAAATTATATACATTAGTTGGAGATTAAATGAGTTTTCTTAAGAAAAGGAATTTTACAGAATCAAGCAGAACTCTTAGAAATGACAATAGGCTGCACGCGTCTCTTGTGATCACCATGGATGGCAATGTGGGCTCTGCAATGTGGTGCCATTCTGCCCCCACATTTGGTATGTAGTTCTTATGGTAGGGCTTTCCATTCATCATCATTGTCGATAATTGCTGGACAGTTGACTGTGCATGTGGATGCGCTGCAGTATGTCTCCCAAACACATCCACCCACGCTACATGGGAATTAAAGCAGGGGAATGGGCAAACTATCCCACTTGTCAAATATCTTCTCACACCTACAGCTCTTGCACCTGTGCTGTTAGATGCAGTCCTGCAGTGTCTTCCATAAAAATGAAGTCAGGGCCAAATGCACTCTTGGAAAGGCAGGTGTATAGAAGGAGTAGTGCCACAATGATGTAGACCTGTAAGTGAACTGTGTTCAATGATTAGCAGGCAATATGCCCATGCAACATTATCACTGTTGACGCCCTAAAACCTCTACCACCAAATTGATCATGTTCAACAATGTTCCTGTATGCAATATGTGTGACCTCTTGGTGAGAGCACTAATGCATCTCACCAACATTGCCTGACATCATCATTTTGGTAGTCTAGTTGTCATGATGTAAGAGGCACAATGCTGCAAGGGCATACTGCCTTCAAATCTTTGAACACAGTATACTGACCAGACAACACCATTGCGACACAGTACTTCTTCCCAATGTTTGGTTTTTCAGGTGTGCATTTGGCTGTGACTTCATTTTCATGGATGGCAATACCTGACTGCACTGAACAGTGCATGTGGAGATCTTGGAATGCAAGGATATCTGACGAATGGACTATCCTGCATGTTCACCTGACTTAGGCCCTATCAAACATGTTGGGGAGATGAGTTGCAGCATGGCCACATGCACCAATGAGCATCTACCTATTGTTAGCTGCACTGGAGGAGAAATGGAACACTGTACACAGGAACTCTTTACCAACCTTGTGCCAAAATGGGTGCGCATTGCAGATCATGTATTGTCATTCTTGATCACACACCCTATTAAGAACCATGTTCTGTCTTTTGTAAGCCAGAGGACGTTCATAAATCATGGCCACTTCAGTGTACTTATTTTCTTTGAATGAAAGCATCATTTCTGTTTGTCAGTTTCTCTTTCAGTTGCCTTCTATAGAATATTGAAATACTTATTTGTATGTACAGTTTCTCTGAGCTATGTTACTTGGCTGTGACACCATGCAAAAGTTGCTTTTGTCCTTATATTTTTCAAGCCAGTGTAATATGAATGTATAGGCCTATGAGCTTCCAGGACCCTGTTGCTGTTTACTGTGGCACAAAGCTAACATGTGGCATGTGTTCTACAATCTGATGCATGTACAACATGACCACCATCGTGAGAAGTAAATGGAGATCCAGGTTCCTATTGCCATCCCCATGCTTTCAGTGACTTATTTCTCTTACTGATCCACTGCTGTTATAAATCTGCTGTAGTTGTTAACATGAGGTTGTTCTCTAGACATTTCATTGCATTGTAGATCAGGCACAAGGAAGGTGCCAGATTTCTTGCTGTTATTGATTTGTTAAAGATGACATTTTCCTAACAACCAGTGGGTGAATGCCAGGTAAAAGCAATGTCAAAGTTAGTCTGTCACACTCCAACATAAGCCAGCTCAAAAGAAATTTCTGGAATTCTACGAGAAAAACAGCTTCTATCAAAATTTATATTAATTCAAAGTACATGTATCACCTACTAGGTACTGTATAACACAGTGCTGAGTTGCTATTATTTGAAACAGTTACCACATCACTCCGTTATGAACACTTCATTAATGCAATGAAATGTTGATATTTAGTGGAGATTATTTTACATTGGGTTTGATCCCAGCATCAAACTATGTGTGATTAAGCTTGTTAGGAACACTGTTAATGTTAAAAATATTGTGTTTCATGTAATAATAATGGAATATGTTTATAACCAAGGTAGCATCTCATGTAGAAATAAAGTAGTTTTAATTATGAAAAATTTAAATTAAAGAACATGAATGTTGTGCCAGTAGGACTGATATCTTGTTAAATTTATGTACTGTAATCTTATTGTATGAACAATTATTCATACAATAAATGTGATGTCTCATAAAGGGTGTCAAACTAAATTTTGTTATTGATAAAGATACATTCAAGCTGTTGGTTGGCTGTTCACTTTGTGCTAAATAAATATATCTGAATGAAGTAAGGAGGTCCATAGAGGAAGAATCATCCTACAGATGAAAATCAAGTGGTGCCTTGGTAATACTTGATTTGAGTGTTGTGGCAAATGTGTGGAATCATGTTCCACTGATAAGATGTATCCCATGAAAACATTTTCAAAAAACAATGATAAGCCCATTCTGTATTACAAATTGATCAGTCTTCATATGCTTTCAGTATATTGAAATATAAACCTAATAATATCATCATTCCTGATAAAACATTAACAACACATTATTTTTGCAAAGAGTATAATTTTTCACTATAGAACAAGTTTATGAAAGATGCACACCTTCACTTGAAAAACCCAACTACTGTTTTTATTGGTAAAGAGTATACAATACGCTTTACATATTCCCATATTGAAAACCTAGGGGTGAGTTCAGGAACAACATTTATGAGGAAGTTGACTTCTACTCCTGTTTACTCTCAAACTGAAAGCAATACAATATTTGGATTGGGGACTGAACAAACTATAGTGTCTTGAAAGATGAGAGTGATTAAATTAGTTAAAGCTAGGAATTTGGAATAATAAAGATAGTTGAAATGTGAAGGAGTATTGGGAGCCTGAATTTGTGTGTGTTACACTCAGTTGTGCAGTTCAGTGCTGTGATACTGTGGCATTATTGGTCGGTGGAGTGCCGAGTACAGTAACACAAAGGAGAATGCTGTGTCAACAGACAGTTCACCATACAAGAGAAGACATGACAAGAAGCAGCTCACTGCAAGCCAGGGCACCAACATCGAGGCAGTAATTGGATCAGACAGGCCAGCTGAGCAACACCAGAATATTCCAGTGACCTACTGGGAAAGAAAAACAGCAGACCAGCAAAAGAAAGCCACATTTAAGGACCGGCAGCCTGCTCATCGACATCATCTGTCTTGAGGTGTTTGAGTGACACAGAGCCATGTTACTTACCACCACCACCAGTTCAGAGTTGTAACTGCGATCACAATCATTGTAATAGTCACTGCCATAATGCAGGTAGTTTCCCAGGAGGTGCCAGAGTGACTCCACTGCCATAACTATCCTGCCTTAATTATCTTCGGACACTGTCATTGGAGCCATTACTTGGGGTGCTTTGTGATAATGCACTGTCGGCATTATCCTGGATGCTGCTGGCTTGAATACCATGACTGAGGCAGGGCCGGGGACCCTGGCCCATTCACACCAGTGTCGGTGCTGGGGATTTCTGCTGAGACAGGGCACTGATCTGTCCTGCCACATCCCCCAGTTGCCAGCATGACCGAGTCCCACAGTGAGTGGTTCCAACTGCAGCAAAAGGTCCTGGAAGGCTGGAGTGCCACTGGAAATGCAGCAGATTCAAGTTATGCCAATGCAGTTACAGATGCAGCAGCAGGCGCGTATGTGAACATCCACCAGTCGCCTCTGTCACCACCGAGAATATTACGAATGGAAGCAACCCTTGCCTAGAGTGCCCACAACCAATATATTGCTATTTATTAATAAATGCTGCTATTTTGACACCAGGAGACATCCATGGACACATTCCCATCATCTTCCTCACACCCAGCAGAAAAGCCAGCAGTGGAGTTCAGTGCCTGTTAAAACTGCCCAATTACACTGGTATAGATGTGGCCATTGACAAAGCACCTTACACTAAGTAACTAATAAACATATGTTTTGGAACTGCTGTGAGCATTTGCTACACAAGGAATGTTAGTTTTTGTCAAACTATACTGAAAATATTGCATCTAGGAATTACTGTAACTTCAGACAGTGATTGCATTTGCTACTGTGGTACTGTGTCATAGGAGAGAGAGGCAGGCTGATTGATGAGCAAATTTACTTACATAGAAGCATTTGACATGCATAGTACTTTCTGGTGGTAATAAATATGGAAAAAAGCCATGTTAGTATGAAACTGTATAGCATACATCATTTGCACAATTTCTGTAAATCAGTTTACAGCTTTTCTACAAGACTGATCAAGAGTCAGAGGGCTTAACAGATAATGCAGGAACGCACTAGTTATACCTCTGGAACACTTGGGGGTACCTAAATCAGCATAATCCCCATATCAGTTCCTAGCAGAGAAACAATCAGTGATTTTAAAAAACTGTTAGGGATGCAGGTGTGGAAGGAGATATATGTAAGCACAACTCTGAAATATGCACAGAAATTTATAACACACTATGTACACAAGAACATACTGTTGGGATAAGATGAATACAACTCTATGCAATGGTGTAGAAGAAACTGGATATGCAAGAGATTTTCCAATGCTTTATTCTCCTGGAAACAACATTCACCTTCCTAACTCTAACAACTGTGGCTTGTGTGTGTGTGTGTGTGATTTTTTGTTGTGCATATGGAGGCACCAAGAAACATATCAACTAGTGTAGTAGTGTAGTATATATCCAGTAGTGTATATGTAGTGAATCACCTTCCTGACTTAGCAACTGTTTGCAATCTCTTGGTTTTAGAAGGAATGTATAAATCATTTCTTTAATGAGCTGCATGAATTGTGTCCCTTTGTTCACCTAATGCACCTCTGTTAACTTCCATATGGCAGGCTCACTCCTCAGGAAAAAATATTATTTCCATACTTTGAACCTCTGGTGACACACATTACATTTTAAAGTGAAGGCCTTCTTGAACATGTTTGCATAGACTGAGGTTTGACAAGCAATGAGAACTTCTATACAATTAATGTAGGTAGTTCACATACTTTGAAATTGTGTGGGTTGGCAACTCCAGATTTACTTTGTGAGAAATAGCATACAATGAATGGCCTGTCTTATCGTAGACATAACTAACAAGCATCTTTTATGGTAAGATAATTTTCTGAAGCTGGACATTATTGAGACCCATCTGTCTGTTTACACTATTCACTGCAGGCAGCTTTCATGCACAGTACCTACATAACACATCAATTTGTCACCTGCATTAGAAGGATTTTACTTAGCCTATACTGCTACAAAATTTGAACAATACACTTATCTGTAATTGTTTCCAAGTGTAATAACTTAAAAAAATACATAAAAATGCCTCTCAGATACTTCTGAGATTGAACATACAGTAATTTCAAGCCAAAAATTTATAAACTATGAGCTTTCGCTTATGGAAGAAATTGTCTGACAAACTCAACATCTAATTCACAGCCAACTACGTTTAGAGAAAATCACGACATCGGATTTAGGTAAGAGAACGTTACAAAAGTACTTTTGCAATTAGAGCTGCATAATGAGGACAGATTATCTGCATTTACACTGCAATGTGTAAAAGCTTCCATTTAAGTAGCAGGGTACTTTTGAAAGAATAATATGACCATACTAAAAATCATATGTGGCATAAGATGATTCTTTGTAGTCTAAAAAGGCACATCAGGCTTTTGGAATTTGGTAGGGGTCAATTGTTACTTCTAAAGCATTTTTTTAAATGGCAGGATCCTCAGCCACTGTGAAACTGTGTGTCATCAGTTTCTGACTTTTGCTAATCACAGGTCATACATTATACCAAGCTTTCTATTTCAACTGACCAAACAACTGTACATTACAAGATATTTCCAGGGGAGCCACATGGGATCAACCAAATTTAACAGTGAAGGACTAATTGCAACTGCAAGATTTCATACAGTCGTAGGCTTACACCTTCTGACAGGTATGAAACTGCTATCAAGTGATCCCTCACTTCGAACATAAAATACTGACACCTTGATTATTTGAAAGCAGTTATCATCCTTGTGTCTCCTGTACCTGCACTAGCCACCAACACAATTGTGCAACCATTTACTAATTACAATAACATGACAACAACAAAAACTGAAGACAGGCAGTGACTCATCTGTGGGTAACTGATTTGTTGTGCACAGGCACACACAAAGATTTGATGTCTCAAGATTTTTAGCTACAGATATTTTTGTAGCATGTGTGTTCTAGTGGAGATTTACACATGCACACCAAGAGGGAAACATGAAGCTACCTGTTTTATGTGGCAAGAGTAGGAACAGAATCACAGGTTCCAAGAAGGCAGCACAAAATCATTGAAGCTGACTGCACCCAAGTACTGTAAAATTAATTTTTCTTTTTCTTACATCAAACCTCATAGTAGATATCTGTGGGTGTGATATATAAAAGACAACAATCTACACACTTCAAAAGATTCAGGGTGTTCTAAAGAAGGTAACACATCAGAGCAGAAGTAAAGTTATCTGAAGCAGAATGGCACTGAATGTGGAACAGTTATTACAGACCTACTGATTGTACTTTGTGGCATGCAATTAATACACTCACTGCTTAGAAGCTGCTGCCTTCACTTAGTTACAACTGCAGGACCCGGTTAGGCCTAAAGCAGGAAACCTCACTAATCTAAACTCTTACAGCCCTGAACTGTTATCCTTTACAGAAACATCTTGTTTTGTACACCATAGCCAAAGTTAGAGATTTTGTTATTGGTCAGATTTATATGGAAGACTGAAACACAGTGGTGTTTATCCATGATAGCACTGCTACTGAAATGTCCCACAACTCTAACAAGGAAACACAAAATTACAGGAGTAACTCCTTTGTTGCCATAGTGCTATATCAAATCTTTATAAATGTTTTGCTACATCAAAACATAGCATTCCCCGGCATTTATGCTGACATGTACACATTTTCGCCATTTAATGTAGTGTCCACATAGATTTTTATGTTTTTTGCAAGTGTCCATATCATTTTAGTGTTGGGAATTAGGATCTTTTGATTTTCGCTATCATCTGATCAACTACTTACATGTTTTTTACTTCAGTTATTGAATTACATCAACATGGACTAATGTGGATGAATCTATCAAATCTTTGTTTGATAGAAATACTAAAATTTATGATGAAGTGTTTTGACCACTTTTCATATATAAAAAAGAAATCGTGGCCACTTACGATGGAGAATATCAACAAAGCCATGAAAGTTTTAAATCTCGTATCATATAGTTTGTCCCAAGTCTGGCTAGTAGCTGGCTGCTCTAAATTTTTTGTCTGTGATATTACTGAGCTGCAAGCTTACCTGGCTACCATATCTAAGACCTGAATTATGATTCCTCATCTGACATTTCAAATGCATTCATGTAGGTTGTGGGAAACAGAACATGCTACTCTGTCCCCATTCCACAATCATGCCTTCCATCCCATCTTTATTATGTATATGTACTACCTGTACCTACTAGACCTCTATACTGAAATACATTTTTCTAGATAATAAACTGTAGCTTTTCTTTGCTGATCCCTTCAGTTCACCAGGCACACTAGAGATCTGTGTCCTTCAAGTGAATCTGGCAGCCCACGTCTCACTCCAGCTGACTTACAACCTGTGTTCAGCTTTTTGTGGCAGCACAGTGCTCCTAAACTTTAGCTTAATATGAGTGCCTGTGCATATAGTGATTGATATGAATGTGCACAGCAGCTGAGGACCGTAACTGGAAAGCGAACTCTACACCATGAGGTATTGTCACCTAAATCTCTTCTTCCACCCAGACTGGGTGGAGCTCACCTTCAGAGCCATAGTTTGGAGGTTTCACATTTTGACAGAGTAGGTATTTGTGGATAATCCATTTTACTCTCTTTCACAGGTGAGGAAAATAGCAATAGCCATTGATTTTCTCAGCACATTTAACCACTTCAGGATCCCCAGTGCTTAATGGATGTACAAGATTAGGTTCTCCAGGCTGTCCTCTGGAATGCAATTACACCAGTTATACTGCGTAAAACAACAACAAAATAATGCATTCTTGTGAAGAACATAGCATCTAACTAGTGCCTCAGGTGGGTCAAGTGCAGATTGTATTCTGATTTCTCTCCACCTAGGATTCCTGTCTTGGAGATGACACATATTGCTGGTGAAATGAAACACAGACAATAAGTGTTATCATGCACCAGAAAGACATTATATTTAGAACTTCATCCCTCAGAGCAAAAGTTACTGGATATTTCTTCAACTAAACATGGTAATGTGTCAGCTACTACATTGTTCTGTCCCATGACAGAAACTAATTTAAAATTTTATTACTGAAGTGAACTACTTTTGCATACACTAAATTGCAATTGAAACATGGACAATAAATAGTTTGGACAAGAAGAGAATAGAAGCTTTCGAAATGTGGTGCTACAGAAGAATGCTGAAGATTAGATGGGTAGATCACATAACTAATGAGGAGGTATTGAACAGAATTGGGGAGAAGAGGAGTTTGTGGCACAACTTGACAGGAAGAAGGGACTGGTTGGTACGACATGTTCTGAGGCATCAAGGGATCACAAATTTAGCATTGGAGGGCAGTGTGGAGGGTAAAAATCATAGAGGGAGACCAAGAGATGAATACACCAAGCTGATTCAGAAGGATGTAGGTTGAAGTAAGTACTGGGAGATAAAGAAGATTGCACAGGATAGAGTAGCATGGAGAGCTGCATCAAACCAATCTCACGACTGAAGACCACAACAACAGCATTTTGCAATTGAGAAGAAAGCTTAAAGGTTGGCAACCACAATATACTTTGGTGTAATTATCAACAAAATAGTGGTGGAATTTCCTGAAAGGGTACATAATTGTGACAACTTAGCATTCAGTGGCCGTGTAGGCCCATTAGGAAAGTGCAGTGTACAGACACTTCATCTACATCTAAAACCCTGATTTGGAAGAGAGAAGCTCCCAACCTGGTAAATGAAGCATCAGTTGTCAAGCAAAAATCCTGGGACATTCATATGGTGCACCAACTGTTTATTTGCTAGTGCATCTTTGTTCTTATTAAAAGTAGACTGGCATACTTCAGACCCAATCTAAGGGATCAGTCTGTGTACAAAATAATAATGTTCATTGGCTAAATCTGAAGATACTTTTAACTGCATCTGTTTGGTATACTGGGAAGTTATGAACTCATTGTATTTGTATTAGCACATCTTGAGGCATAATAATGTGAAAGAAGAAATTTACTCTCTCTCTCTCTCTCTCTCTCTCTCTCTCTCTCTCTCTCTCTCTCTCTCTCTCTCTCTCTCTCTCAAATCACCCACATATCAAGTAATTCTTTGTAGTAATTCTGGGGCTAACACATCATGTGATGTTATTATAAACACACCAACACTCACGTTTAGAGTAAGTGATTTCATTCTAAACGGGTAGGTATGACATGCAAAATAAAAGCAGTGTACTTTACAGGAGCTCTGTTTAGACTTATCTGTCAGTACGACAAATTGATGGAAACGAGGTACTTGATCCTTGGATCCACTGTACTTGTTGAACTAAATTTTCTGCTCAGATTCTCACAGGATTATTATTTTATTAATTGCCCTCATGTCCAATACCAGCCTAGTGCTTCTCCTAGTCTTACCTACAGCCAACAGGGGGTTGCAGTGCTGTCTTTTTGATGTTTCACTCACTTTCCAATCCATCATTGAATGGTTCATGTGGTAGAATGTTTAGATGACACCAGTTTTTTCTTCAAGTATTGTAGACAATATTTTAATGGAATGAGCTAAATTCTGAGATTCTGATAACTTCAACAGGCTTTTCAGTATTCAATTCAAGAATATTTTGGAATGCTGGTGTAATGGATTGTTATTTTCTTTATTTGATCACCTGGCAAATCTTTTCGTCACCAAGAGCAGTTTCAATGACATACTCTACTTTATGCTCAAAATCTCTCATTTATGCACAGTATGGATCACTGCTAGGGATTGAAATTCTCATTTTCATCTTTTAGTTGACTGTAAAGAATTTTGTGATAGATACTCAGAGTTACACAATAGTTTTTACAAAAATTGCATGAGAACAATGATATAGTAGTCCTCTCCTGTAGCAAATCCCAGAAGCAGTGAACTAAAAAAATGTGTTAACAGATGTAACAGTATGCAATGTCTGATCTCTGGTGTCTCAGATCATGTAAAATATTGTTGTACGGATGATGCAATGTGTGCTGTAATCCATCAAGACATATTTGGATTTTCCAGTAGTACATATGGAGGTACGAGTGATTAATGGAGACTGGATATATGTATACAGTGTGGGTGCCTTTAAAGTGCACTATAACATTAAGGATTAGATATCTGAATGAAGATTGTTAATTGGAATCCATATGGAAATTCACAAGAAGAAAGAAGCAGCTTTGGATTGCATCTTATCTGGTAAATACCAATAGCATTGGGCAAGCTACAATTAAGCAACTTTTGGATCCCCCCAAAAATAATTTTTGGTACCAGTCAACTTGTACTTACCCAGCACTGCATTGTAACACATGTGTCACACCACTTGTATTTGGTTAGATGAGTAATGAACCTAAGAAGTAAAACGAAAGCGTCACAGGCCACAGAATCTATAGTGTCATGCATTTGCAATGTAATCACAGTGTCAGACCACAACACTGCCTGCGATGTCTGATGCTCCAGTCATTAGCAAGACTTCCTGCTGGAATAGCCCTACCTAAGCTAGATTCTCCACTCTGGAGGGTACCTGTGTACATACAGACAGGTTAGTGTATGTAATGGACACAGGTCTCCACTCTGCAGCACCAGAAATAGAACCTGGAGCCTGAACTCCCATGCTGCAGTCACTACAGACCCTTCTGTTAGCAGAGCTACCAAAGCTCCAGGTCACCTAGCAATACAGGGGATATACAGTGCACTATGCAGTCCAAATGGAAAAAGCCTGTCAGTGGGAAGACAAAGAGTTAATGATTACTGAGTTTTCCCAGTTACTTTAGCACAGTGCCTTAAACATTGGCCATGTCTTTTAGTTACAGAACCTACTTCATATGAAAACAAAGGTCTACTACTGAAGGAGAGATTTTGTGCCTAACCATTGCTTCCTATAGCTGGGGCATCTTTCAAGGTTGTAAAAGTTGTACAGTAATCTTACATGCATTGAGTGTTGTGGGCACCCTTTAAGTGTCGGAAACTCCTTGGGTCTTTCCTGCCAAGTAAAAGCAATACCATCATGACAATTACAGGAAATGCAGCTCCTTCTGGCAAGAGATAGCCAGTTACCATATCAGACAAATAACGTTAACAGGCGACACATCTTGCCGACCTTCACTCATACCTCACATGCACTGAAGAGTAGTAAGTTTCCATCTGACGTGCACAACTACTCTGGAGTAGTTATCTATGGAGTTCATGGGAAATCTTCATTGTTGCACAATTTCTGATTATCATATGACATTGAGCCGTATTTGTATATTTTCAGTGATGGGAATTTCATAATCATGGAAATGAGCTAATTCTCTTGGTGATTTATTCACTGACCTGATGTGGCACTGGACAAATACACAACATGACATTGAACCACTTCTGCAGCTGCAAAGGTCTAAAACATCCTCTAGTTCATACACCCTAAGAAATCAGCATTTTGGAACTAAGTATGTTGATTGCGGTGTTAAGAATATCTCACATGAAAGAACCTAGTGGCAGTCTTTTACATTCAAGTATTACATGAACAGAGTGTCTTCGGAGTTCATACATCAAGAGCTTTCATACACAGCTAAAGCATTTGGCATAACACAACGATGTGTATTGTATCTGTATGTGAGCTCTCGGGAGCTGTGTATAATGTAATATAAAACTACGTTCGTATGTGATCTTGCTTTCATGTCCAGCATTACTAGATCATTATTATTCAGAACCAGGCTCCAGCCAGAACATAACGTCAGCCAAGAGGTTCACCTGGCCAGCATCTTCAGGTGATTAATCCGGCACACTAACTCACCCAAACAGAAATTAAAGCATATGGCAGCTCCTTTGTACACTATCTAGATCTACTACACTTGCACCACTCTAACTGTCCACCAGTGCTAAGCGCGACAGTGCACCGGCAGTGAAAACTTGCAGAAATCCAATACCAAACACTTATTAATACCAAACAGAACAGGGTTCCACACCCTACCTGAAGGATACCCCTGTATTTCTGTTTATAATGGACATAAGGGGTATCACCTAAGAGAGATTTGGAACCCTGTTTTGTTTGACATTAAAAACTACTGTCTTTGTTTTGGGCTTCAATTTTAAGCAAATTCAAGTTCTCACAGTTTTAAGTATCTTTTCCTCGGGGACTAGTTGCATTACAGAGTGAACTGTATGGTGTTTTACTTGTGACAATTGAAGAGAGCAGTCTTTCTCACTTTCCTTAGGAAAGTGAATAAGGAATTTAAAATGGAAGTTTTAATCAGATTTTGTCATCTTTTTTGGTGCTATGATTACAAATTTTAAGAATTTCATATTTACTTAACTGCTTATCATGTTTTGTTTACTTTGCAATAATTTTTCTGTTCTCACCCACAAACTGTGTTTGATGTTTACTGAAAACCACTATTCTACAAGCTGAGATCAATTTCATTCTCAGTTACTCACACTCTCTATTCCAAAAGTTTGAGCCATGCACATTATCATTAGTATGAATGATGGTATGAATGTAACATGCAATTGTACACATCTTGAAACAAAATGGAGAGAAAGTGAATTTAGGCATTTTCAAAATGGGCGTCTTCACTAGCCTGTGTCATTAATTTATAACATGGAAGTAATATCACATGTGATGGTGAATTTTGGGTTCAAGTTTAGTAAACCCAAAGGAATCACTTTCCAGTCAGATCACTATTCTCTGGAAGACAAGAAAGAAAGGAAAAAGCCAGTGAGTGCAGAAGTTATGTCACAACACACATTAACTTTTCACAGTAATCACATCCCTCCACGACCGATGCAGCAATAAAAAACACTCCTTTCCAGAAGCTCTGAATTCAGCAAATGAGAAGTTGCAGGATTTACTGGTGGCCCAACTTTGGTCAATACAAACATTTCAGGTGACCTTCAATCAGACTGACAAATTTTATGAGCTGCTCACTGAATTACAACAACCACTATAACCTGTTAACAATGATGCAGATGATGATTTACAGTTATTGCATACAGCAAATAGGAATTAATTTCTCTCCCTATAGTAGACAGATTGAGGTAACTTACAAACTTTGCACACAAGCAGACAATTCAATTCATATCCAGGAAAGGAGAATCTGAAGGTTTGTTGAACACAAAATTTCACATGAACATTTGAAAGCTGAATGTTGAGCAATATTGAAAATAAGAAAATACTAGAATCTAAGAAGTTCGTGTAACTTCCTTACACCTCTCACTGAGACTTCATCATCTGACCACCCTATGTCAGTGTGCTGATTATGTAAGATACCACTGGGCTCCTAATGTCAAATACATCCAACTGTGGGATGTAGTGTACTGTATCACATTATGTTTAGATTTAGATTTACTTTCATTCCAATTGATCCATAGTGAGGAGGTCCTCCAGGATGTGGAGCATGTCAGAAGAACAAAAATACATGACAAATATTTACAACTAAATCAAATAAGCTAAGGTACCATTCCACTGGTCCCAAGTAGAATGGTCATCATTTTTTAATGAACACTATATGAAAGAGTCATTTTACAAATACTAATGCACTGAATTTAAAATAAAAAAGTTTTTTATTTATTTATAAGGTAATAAACATGTAATACAACTACTATAATACTTATTTTCAATGAACACATTACTGCACTGAAATTGTGCAGAAGTTATATTGTACTTATATACAAATCAGTTGGTTTTACTGAGAAATTCATCAATGGAGTAGAAGGAGTTGGCCACAGATAAATCCTTTATGCTTCTCTTAAACTGAATTCCATTGGTTGTTAAGCTTTTTATGGTTGCTGGCAAGTTATTGAAAATGTGTGTTCCTGAATAATGCACACCTTTTTGTACAAGACTAAGCGACTTCAAATCCTTATGAAGATTATTCTTATTTCTAGTATTGATTCCATGAAATGGGCTGTTGGTTTGAGAAAGTGATACCTTTTTAATGACAAATTTCATTAAGGAATAAATATATTGGGAAGCAGTAGTTAGTATCCCTAGTTCCCTAAACAGGCTTCTGCAGGATGTTCTTGAGTTCACACCACATATAACTCTTACTGCACGTTTTTGTGCCCGGAAAACTTTAGCTTGGCTTAATGAATTACCCCAAAAAATGATCCCATATGACATTATGGAATGAAAGTAAGCATAGTACGCCAGCTTTTTCATTTTTATATCTCCTATGTCTGACAAAATTCGCATTGCAAACAGAGATTTGTTAAGACGCTTCAGCAGTTCTGTGGTGTGCTCCTCCCAGTTGAATTTATTATCAGGCTCTAATCCCAAGAATTTAACACTGTCTGCTTCTTCTATCTTCTTGTCATTGTATGTTAGACATATACTTGTGGGACACTCCTTACAAGTTCTGAACTGCATGTAGTGTGTTTTTTCAAAGTTTAGTGACAAAGAATTGGCTAGGAACCAGTGATTAATGTCCACAAATATTTTATTGGCTGATCTTTCTAAGACTACACTTGATTTGCTATTTATTGCAATGTTTGTACCATCGGCAAACAAAACGAACTTGGCATCTGGTAATGTTAGTGATGAAAGGTCATTGATATACACAAGAAAAAGTAAGGTCCCTAAGATGGAACCTTGTGGGACCCCTAATGTAATTGGTGTCCAGTTGGATGATGCCTGATAGCTTGATACATGTCTCTTTCCTAATATCACACTTTGTTTCCTGCCAGAGATATAAGATTTGAACCATTTTGCAGCATTTCCTGTTACACTATGATATTCTAATTTACTTAAAAGGATATTGTGATTTACACAGTCAAACGCCTTTGGCAGTTCACAAAATATACCAGTTGTCTGCAATTTTTTGTCTAATGAGTTAAGCACATTTTCACCATAAGTGTAGATAGCCTTCTCAATATCAGAACCATTTAGAAATCCGAACTGTGACTTTGACAGTATGAGATTTGAGATAAGATGGTTACAAAGCTGATTGTACATTGCTTTTTCTAAAATGTTTGAGAATGCAGGCAAAAGTGAAATTGGATGGAAATTTGATGCTATTTATTTGTCTCCCTTCTTAAACAGTGGCTTAACATCAGCATAAGTTAACCATTCAGGAAATATTCCACTGATAAACGACTGGTTACACAGATAGCTTAATATGTTACTTAACTCAGAATCACATTCTTTAATTAGCTTTGTTGATATTTCATCATACCCACTAGATCAGGCTGTTCCAACCGAGCTCCAGGGAGCCGGAGCGCTCCGGAGCGCTCACTGCGGCAGCTCGGAGCCCGCGTGGAGGGGGAAAGCGAACTCACTGCCATCTGGCCGCATACAGCAGCAACTGATGGAATAATCCATGTTCAATGACAGCTATGACTAGCCGCAGGAGCCCTGTACTTCTATTGGAGGATACCTTTCTATTCATTGAGAGGGATGGTCGTCGGCAGTGTCTTGTATGTCATAAAGTATTTAATTCTGCGAAGAGGTACAATATACAACAACATTATACGCGTCTTCACGCAGCGCACTACGATCAGGTAGAAGGTGTTTCACGCAGAGAACTTGTAGCCAGGCTTAATAACTACATACCAGGAGACGTAAGTTTAAAAACGGTTTTGTAATACGGAAAGTATCAAAATATGCAACATAGTTCGTGTTCTGTAATGCGTGTATAATTTTCAGGTGAATGAGAGCGGAGAAAACACTACTGAATCTGCAGTTCGAGCAAGCTGCAGGATCACTCACATCATTGCGACGAGCGGCAAGCCGTTTTCGGTGGGACAACTCGTAAAATCGTGCATGGTAGCAGTTGCAGAATGTTTGTTTCCAAGGGAGGTGCAGGCAATCGATGGGGTTTGCCTGTCGAAGCAGACAATGTCTTGTCAGATCCTGGACATGGCAGTGGATTATGAAACACAGATCAGGAAAAAGGCGGAGAGCTTTGTTGAATTTTTGCTAGCGCTTGACGAAAGCACCGACATATCGGACTGTGCTCAGCTTGCAGTCTTTGTGCGTGGTGTCGACATGGAGCTGAAAGTAACTGAAGAACTCTTGGATGTGGTACCACTCGATGACACCGCAACAGGACGTGACATTTTTGAAGCTGTTTGTGAATCAGTGGACAATATGAATTTGCCGTGGGATAAGCTCCATTCTGTAGCAACATACGGTGCACCACAAATGATTGGGCGTCACCAAGGATTTGCTTCTCATTTGAAAAATAAACTCAGGGATGAATTCGGTAAAGACATTTTGACTCTTCATTGTTTTATTCACCAAGAGGCACTGTATGCTGCAACAGTAGAGCTAAGTGGCGTAATGAAAGATGTGAAATGAGTGAATTTTGTGCGGCGTCACGGTATGAATCATCACCAATTCAAATGATTCCTGAAAGATGTGGAAGCGGAGTATGGGGATATACCTTACCACAGTGCAGTTCGTTGGCTAAGTCGGGGAAAAGTTCTTGATGTTTTCTTTGCCATTCGTGAGGAAATATCCCATTTTCTCGAAATGAAAGGGGAAGAAATGCGTTGTCTGAAAGATATAAAATGGATATCTGACCTGGCGTTCCTATCTGACATAACTATGCATCTGAATAAATTAAATCTGTCATTGCAGGGCAAAGGGCAGCTAATCGTTGACATGCACGACGAGATCAAAGCGTTCATGGAAAAGTTACATTCATTTGAGAGGCAGATGAGTAATGAACATTTAACGTTCTTCAATCGTCTTGCTTCTTTAAAAATACCTGAAGGTACTGCTTTCGGCGATTACCAAGCAAAGTTAAAGCAGCTCATCACGTCGTTTGAAACACGATTCCGAGACCTCACTAGTTTGGAAATGGAACTTAAGGTGTTCAGCACTCGTTTTTCAGTTTCCCCCGATGCTTGTCATTGTCACTTCAATTAGAGATTATTGATTTGCAAAGTTCAACTTTGTTGAAAGAGAGGTACTACAACACGTTCATTCATTACAGCAAAAAACATTTCCCAAGCTTCACAACAATGCCACTCAGATCATGTGCATGTTGGCACGTATTGTTGTGAGCAGCTTTACTCAGCAATGAAAAGAGTAAATAGTAAGGAACGATCATTTCTTCAGGATGTAACAATGAAGCTCATCCTCCGCATTAACGCTGCGAACACTTTGACACCTGATATTTCCGATCTTGTAATGAAAAGAAAGTATCAAGCTACAGAGGCCCAATAAATTTAGTATGCAATTTCTTATAAAACAGTTGTTTCTTATTTATTTCCTGGTGTAGCATGTAATCATGTCTTATCAGCTAAGAGTATGAGGTTGTCGATCTTGTAAGACGCAGCTGGCACATCAAAACGCTTGCCTTGCCACCTGCCTCAGGAAGCCGTGCCACGCGCCGGTGTGCCGGCCCACTTGAGTGGCCACAGCGAGCGACGCGGCTCCCTGGAGCAGGGAGCGCTCCGCAGCTCACACCGGAGCCGACCAGCTGGAACAGCCTACACTAGATGTTTTTGATTTTAAAGATTTTCTGATGGACATTAATTCTGTTGGGGTAGTGAGGGTCAAATTCATATTATGGAAGTTACTTGAAATGTCTGGTCTGAGGTATCCCATAGCAGCATCTACAGAACCTGACAACTCTGTCTTTTCAGTAACAGTTATGAAATGTTTGTTAAATAGTTCTGCAACAGTATACACATCTGTCACCAATGTTCCATTTATTCTTAATGCTATTTGTCCCCCTTCATGTCTGGTTCTACCAGTCTCCTCCTTCACTATATCCCATATTGTCTTTATTTTGTTATCTGAAATGACTTTCTTTTCCTTGTAATGTATTTGCTTTGATGTTCGTATTACAATCATTAATATTTTGCAGTATTTCTTATAATGTGCTATAGCATCAACATTAGAAATGTTTCAGATTGACAGATACAGTTTTCTTTTTGTTTTACAAGATACCCATGTTCCTCGAGTAATCCGTAGCTTCTTTGTAGACTTTACTCTAACCTTGGTAAGTTTTGGGGGAAAACAGTGTTTGAATAAGGTAAGCACTTTGTTAGCAAAAGTGTAATATTTTTCATTCATACCATGAGCACTATAAACATCAGTCCAGTGAATGTCTGAGGAGTGTCCTAAAATAATCAATTTTTGGCTTATTGATTACCCTCTTGAGCTCAGATTTAACAGATTTTATATCCTGTTCAGTATTAACATTTAACAGAAGGAACTGCATGTCATGATCTGAGAGGCCATTGACTATTAGTTTTGTAATATAATTTTGTTCATTGGACTTTTCTATAAAGATATTATCAATGGCTGTTTGTGAGCAAGTGGCTACCCTAGTGGGGAACTAGTGGGAATCAAGTTGAATCATAGTGTTACTAACTCAAATAAGTTAGTAATGGGAGAGTCTTTAAGGAAACCTACATTGAAATTTGGTTGTTAAATGGGCCGGTACAGCTTCAAGGTGGTTTACAAACAGATTAAAGTTACCTGCAGGTGCTCTGTATACACTTAATATTATGAAAGATTTTTTGTGAAATTCTACTTCTGTTGCACATGCTTCCATATGCTGTTCTAGGCAAAATTTATGAATATCTATGTTCTTAAATTTATGATAGTTGCTGATGAATGTGGCAACTCCTCCTTTCTCCATTTCTGATCTACAAAAGTGAGATGCTAACCTAAACCCTGTAACACTTAAAAGTTCTATACCAGTGGTCACATGATGTTCAGAGAGGCAGATTATGTCAGCTGTGTTTGAAGATTCTAATTCATCTATGCAGATAATTAATTCATTAATTTTATTTCTCAGTCCTCAAATATTTTGATGGAATAAAGATAGCTGACATTTCACATTGACTGATTTAAAATTGGGTAGAGTTAAAATATCTGCTGACTGTTGAAAATTCTTAACCAATGGCTGTTTATGCTGATGTAATATGCTGGAATTATGTTTTTTGATTTATTTCTCAAACTGAAGGTTTGTCTCAGATCTAACCTCTCTTAATATTTGCTTTCTTTCTGTCCTCCCTACCCTAAAAAAGGGTCTTTTCTGAACCCTATAACCACTGGTATTTTACCACTCATGACAGTGCCTCCCTCCTTTAACTTTCCTGCTATTTCCCCAGCCAATTTACCCTTCCTCTTCCTGTTGAGGTGAAGGCCATGCCTAGTATAATCCCACCTACTGAGAGAATCAACAGGAACCACACCAATATGTGACCCTGCACCCGACATGAGCAGCCATTCCAACTACAAATGAACTCTCATGACAGAAGAGTTCAAATGAGGTTGGTCATGGCGCCCAAGAACAGATACAAACTCAACACTAGTATGCTTCGATGGTGATGCAATCTTTGCCAGTTCACACTCTATACTGTACCCAGGATCTCTGTCAATACTGTTACCTGCCCCATTCACTATAACCACAGTGTTTTCCTTAGTGAAATCTTTGCAATGTGATCCTAAATCCTCTGTCACCTGCTGCAGACCAGCACTAGGTTTAAAAAAATTGGTGACCTGGTATTCTGATCCTAATTCATCCTGCAAAAGTTGGCCAACACCTCTTCCATGGGAAACTACCTAACAACAACACTTTCTTTCTCTTTACTGATTTCCCTACATTCTTACTTTTCAATGTGCTGCTGAAAGTTTGTTGTGCCCAGTCTACACCTGCAACTGCTTGAGGCTCATCAGCTTCTAACTGAAGCAACAGGTCAAATGTGTTTTCCACATTCACCATGAAGCTGTCAGACAAAGTTCTAGGCCTGATCCTCCTGTTGGCTGTTGCCACTTCCCACCTCTCCTTACCCTTCTCCCTCCTTAACCTGTCAAGATCTCCCCTGGCCTTGTCTAACTCAGCCTGAAGGGCGGCAATTTTCCCGTCCTGTTCTAGTATCTTCCTATCTCCACTACAAATCCTACAAAACCACTGATGAGTCTCATTTACTTCCCCTATTCCCACACCACTAGAGTCATCCACATGGAAAAAAAACTACAGCACATTGATCTTTAGCTGCATGTATACCATTGTTGAGACACAGTACAGTTGCAACTGTGTAGAAGTGCAGAATCCAAAATGAGAGGATTTTTTTTTGTACCAGTAATGGCAGACTTGGCATTCAGAATAAATATTACTGTACTAACAAAGACCTGTTGGAGCATTTAAAAATTCACTGCCCCTGGAATTGTTCAGTTTTTAGTTTTGTCATTCCACATAATGATTGACCAACTCTAAAAAATTAAAATGCTCTCATAATCTGAAACTGAACATTAGGAAATATACTAAAAGTTTAAATCAGGAAGAAAGAAGTATTTGATTTAGGCACTGTGAATTTGTCTTTAAGAAGTGTAACTGACAGCATGCTGCTACGTGGGGTTTGTTTATCCAGTATTTGAGAATGTGACCTCTTAATGGAATCCAATTAACTTTTAGCACATAAGTGGAAAAAGTTTTGGTAAGGTTTGCTGTTGTACTTAGAGTCAAATATTTAACACACTAACTCACTGTGAAGTAATCAAACTCATTTTAAAGTAATTAGACTATTAAAGCTGCTTCACACATGGGAGTTTGATTGTTTAATGGATCTGTAGTTTACTGTTACATTTGCACCTTGTCATCCATGTGCTACAAAATTTCCACAAGTAAATTACACACGTATGGAAATCCACTGTTTGTATTCAAGATATCTACATGATGACCATGCAAGCATGTTATAAATTTCTAACAAACTGTTGTCATGACATGTCCATAAAGTTGTTTGTTCGTAACAACAATATTTGTCAATATAATAGAAATAGTAACATTAAGTCAGCATTAATCAAGTCAATATTCTGTAATTCATAGGTATTTATTTTTTAGTTATTGTACAACAAGTTTCAGAGCTACATCTCCACGTTCACCGACTGTGTGAATGTAATGGGCATTACATTTGTTTCAATTTTTCATCTTACATCTAATGACACAATTGTATAGTTAACTTCCTTCAATTTAACATCAGCTGGGATAATGGCAGAGTGCAAAAGAGATGGAGAATTATGTCTACTAACATTACATACATCAGACCACAGAACTTTTTCTGCCTTCTGCATTGTTGAAATAGTTCCACATTTAGACTTCATTCTGAAACTCTTTTTGAAATGTTTATGACTATACTACATACTAATAATGCATATTTAACCAGTGTTACAGTGATGTGATGTAGATTATAATTGATTTACAATTATTTCCATTCACATAATTGAAGAAATAAAATATGACATTAAAAGATTATTTGGAGAACTATACACTAACCATAGTAGTTTATGTACTAACACACTGAGCATAAATTTTACATTCTAATTTAAATACAGAGTGACTTTATACTCAGTGGTATTTGCCATTTGCTGCTTCCATTGATATATGAGTGACAGAAAAGGCTGTGGGGAAGGGGGTTTGGAGAGGGGGAAAAGTGTGTCTCACTGATGTAAGAGCTGCTGGCCATTAAACTGTCACTGTCGAAACCACTTCCTGTTGAGGTGCTGGACTGCTGCTTGCATCTTGACTATTTTTTTTTTCAGCTGGCTGCTTTCTGATGAGGTGTAAATAGTAGTCCATTGGTACTAAATACTACTATCAGCTGAAAACTCATCAGAATACCATGATGTGCCACATCTACTGCAATGAAATGTACCAGAGAATATACTGCCTTTTAGTTTGGGACTAACTGCCATTTACAACCTCAGCATCTATAATGCTGATGTCCATCAGGGAAGGTGAGACATGTACAGTAGCGGTGAAGCATGTTGCAGGGCAGGTAGTCCTCTTGATGTGCCAAATCTACCAATGTTATGGAAGGCTGTTGCCCTACACGCAGTTGATGTCCTTTGCCCCAAGTGAAGTACTGCAGGTCCACATCTGGCTGGAACTCATCATATGATGGCAGAGATGGAGAATGATCATAAGCAACAAATGGTCACTGTCTTCGCAGTAATAGTCACGAACAGTAGGAACAGTGCACACATCCGTGAGATCCGGGACAGATACCTTCAAACATTGTACTACTTGAGAGGCCGTGTACTGAAGAGAGACTGCCTCAGGAAGAAGTAACTTTCAGCAGTGTTCCATCACGGCATAGTGTAATCATTTTCACTTTGGTCTACTCTTCAGATCTGGCAGCCACAACTACGTTCTTCATTAGTCATCTCCATCTACTGCACACTGTCATTGGTATTATAGAACAGGAGCCTGCTCTGTCTCATCTGTATTTATTCAGTAACCATTGAGGTCACCTCAGTGATATACACCACTCCAGTATTGTCCATGTAGTAGTGGCAGCAATGTGAGATTACATGTTTCCAAAACACCTCATAATGCCTTTCAGTGGAATCACATCCAAACCCAGCAACCCTTCTACCAAGGGTGCTCCCTTATTCAGTAAGCTCATTTTTCCATCCCACTTACTTCATGCAAAGAACATCTCCAACTGTGGTCACATTTTGTTACAAAACCAGAGCTTAATCAGAGTGATATCGTACAAACACTGCTCTCTACACACCCACAGTAACCCTTTCCAATCTCACTGCCTCTTACTTCGCATTCGTATTTGAGGGTGATAATTTTCAGGCGTGTAGGGACTTCTACATGGGTATGTTACCAGCCTTAAACACACAACCTGCAGCTTGGAGGACCAGGCTTTGTATTAAGTGATTGCTCTACAAGGAATGCTGGCTTCACAACACCTGAGCATGCCCTCCTCCCCCCTTCCAATGATTGATTAGAGAAAGAATATGAAAGACACCACCCGGCCTCACAACCTAATACCATTGGGGTCGAAAAATCAAGAGCTGGACAAGGGAGGCTGACAAGAAAGGTGATAGTAGTCTGATAAATAAGTGGAAGCAATGTCAGAATTAGGTAACAGCTTAGTCAGTCATGTGGTGGCATTTTCAAAGCCTGTCAGAGAGTGCCTGATGAGAAAGGAGCATTGTTGTATGAAGGACAAAGTATTTCCATGAATTGTGAAATTTTGTACATGATATTTGCATTCTAACTGCAATTTTATATCAGTGCACAGAAAAGGAATCAAGTTGTTACTTATACAGTAATGGCACTGTTACTAAATAAATATAACTTTTAGAACAAAACCATTACAGACACTTCTTACAGGTTATCTTTTATTACACATGGGAAGTTGTGTACATCTACACAACAAAAGCTACATTCAGGCTACAACTTAGCCATCAGTACCACCTCTCTGAGTCAAAAAATTAGCTGTTTTTCTTGTAACAAAGTTGCTTCATCCCATCATAATATAAACAGTAAGTTATTTCTAACAAGCAAATTGTGCGACAATTTTTGTATCTACCATTTAAAAAAGAATGCCCAATACAGATACATTTTTACAACAGTCTTCATTACAGTGCTTGAAAAAGTAACATTAACTTATGAATTTCAGTAAGATTAATGTGAAATATTTGTTTCCTTTAAAGGAGGGCAAATTCCAATGACTTTAATCGTACAAATGTCAGTGACACCAAACTTATGCAATACAAATATCAAAGAGTGTCTCTTTCACAGTGAGTACTCCAAGCACACCACAAATTCTGTTTTCACAAAATACTTTGCACTAATGTTCACATGAATTCCCCAGTGTTATTGAAAAGTAAATAAATATGAAAAATTATCTAATTTTACACAAACTGTTCACCACACTGTCAGTCTGCCACAGTATTAACTACAAATTTAATACAAGGAGATTTATGTATGAAATGAAAAATTTAACTGCAAAATCTAAAGTTTCTGTAACAGTTACTTCCTCAATTAGGAGAGGGTGGTATGTCGGGAGAAGTTAAGAAATGAGGAGGAAGTCAATCCAAGCCCACAATCTGAGTCACCCCTTGACGAGATGGTGAGCACACACAATGATCAGATGGTAGACACAGATACTTTTGTGTTTAAGTCTTCACACAAAGGCATTCAGGAGCACTGAGAGTCTGCCTAAAATTGTTAGATAACTATTGTCTTTGAGATATGCATGACACTGCTGCTTCCTGAAACTTATAACACCTGCTTTCTGTCATTGACCATCCTCACAGTTCCATATAATTGACAAAACCGAAAATAAAGCAATGTAACAATGAAATAGTGTATTATAGTTGAAGTGTACTTTTAATATTTGCAGAAAAATATTTTGTCAGTTGTCATACATTTCTCCGCATATGAAAAAAAATTGTCGCAATCAAAATGTAAGGAATGCAAACATACATATCCAGTGCTACAGACTATACACTGTTTGTCAGGTACACATGTTTCATTTAAGAAGCCAACAAGGTAATACAAAGAAGGTCATACAGATAAAGAGCATATATGTGGATAGCGTAGAGTGACAGTAAATGATCATTTTCAATGAACGTACTTCAAAATTTTTAAAATATTTACCCGATGACCAAACTGTATGTTCAGAGTGCATATTCTGTATGTGTATATGGCACACAAGTATAATAAAAGAAACAGTGCACAAACCACAATTTAAGTAAATGGCATACATCTCAAATATCATGAGGAGTTCCATTTTTAAGCCTACTTGAGTTCAATTTAATGAAATCATCAAGCAATATACACTCCTGGAAATTGAAATAAGAACACCGTGAATTCATTGTCCCAGGAAGGGGAAACTTTATTGACACATTCCTGGGGTCAGATACATCACATGATCACACTGACAAAACCACAGGCACATAGACACAGGCAACAGAGCATGCACAATGTCGGCACTAGTACAGTGTATATCCACCTTTCGCAGCAATGCAGGCTGCTATTCTCCCATGGAGACGATCGTAGAGATGCTGGATGTAGTCCTGTGGAACGGCTTGCCATGCCATTTCCACCTGGCACCTCAGTTGGACCAGCGTTCGTGCTGGACGTGCAGACCGCGTGAGACGATGCTTCATCCAGTCCCAAACATGCTCAATGGGGGACAGATCCGGAGATCTTGCTGGCCAGGGTAGTTGACTCACATCTTCTAGAGCACGTTGGGTGGCACGGGATACATGCAGACGTGCATTGTCCTGTTGGAACAGCAAGTTCCCTTGCCGGTCTAGGAATGGTAGAACGATGGGTTCGATGACGGTTTGGATGTACCGTGCACTATTCAGTGTCCCCTCGACGATCACCAGTGGTGTACGGCCAGTGTAGGAGATCGCTCCCCACACCATGATGCCGGGTGTTGGCCCTGTGTGCCTCGGTCGTATGCAGTCCTGATTGTGGCGCTCACCTGCACGGCGCCAAACATGCATACGACCATCATTGGCACCAAGGCAGAAGCGACTCTCATCGCTGAAGACGACACATCTCCATTCGTCCCTCCATTCACGCCTGTCGCGACATCACTGGAGGTGGGCTGCACGATGTTGGGGCGTGAGCGGAAGACGGCCTAACGGTGTGCGGGACCGTAGGCCAGCTTCATGGAGACGGTTGCGAATGGTCCTCACCGATACCCCAGGAGCAACAGTGTCCCTAATTTGCTGGGAAGTGGCGGTGCGGTCCCCTACGGCACAAATGCTGCGCAGCTAGCCCCATTCGACGGCCAACACTGCGGTTTCTGGTGTGTCCGCTGTGCCATGCGTGTGATCATTGCTTGTACAGCCCTCTCGCAGTGTCCAGAGCAAGTATGGTGGGTCTGACACACCGGTGTCAATGTGTTCTTTTTTCCATTTCCAGGAGTGTAGTAACACATTTATGTACTATATTTCTGAAGTCTATAACACTAACATGAGATTGCAATACATGAGTCATTAAATATTCATATTAAATAATGTATCATCCAGAAGTATGTGGAAAATCACATTGTATAGCAAGACAACACATCAAAATAGCCTGAGAGCTTCATAATGTAATCACACACTTGGGTTACTATTTTACTTAAGGGGCAGGGAGATCAATATGAATAGATCACTGGCACTCTAGGTACCTGCTTGTTATTTTTCCACATGCACAATAACTAAAAGGAAAAAGAAATATTCACAATTGAAGCATAATCATGAAAACAAAACATTTAGAGCAAAATACAGTACATAATGCCCATCATTTGGTGAGGAAGTTCTCATAGATAGTGAAGGATTGGGAAAGCTTTGCAAGCACTAGAAGGGTAATATGTTTTTCTGTACTTATACATCACGTTCAGATTACACTGAACCCATCATTACAATTATAAATACAAATCTACTCGCAAACCACAATGTTGTGCATTTAAGTGAAACTGTCATCTGATATAATAAAAGAACAGGAGTCCTAACACTATATGACATGTACAGTATAAAATAAAAGCCCTGGATAATCGAAAAGCTGACACACAAAATCAGGAATGTAATTTATTTTTGTTGGCACTTGTTAACTTCAAAGGCATATGAAGGGATTAGAAGACAAGCAATATGGTGGCCAAAGTGAGTGCTAAAACATAGCTTAAATTGGTAATGTAATTCTCATGTGACTAAATGTGTTACAACTCAAGTGCTTGTTTAAAATATATTGAAAGGAAGCAAAATATAAACCACAGAAGAACCCTCCATAAGGAGAAGCAGTAATAGCAAATCAACATTAAACAGTGAACCTATGATTTCTTAAGGAATCAAACACACAAGTTTTTAAATTATTTGTAAAGCAATCAGATGTTTGCAGCAGTTTGAATGTGTTAAATATCTGAATACTGGTATATTTTTAACATGTGGATGATAATGTACAGAACATACATGAAGAAATTAGAGCTTTACGGAAACTCCACTTCAGTGACTTGCTTGTATTTAAAATATTGATGTGATAACCATGCAATCAGGTTATTACTTTACAACAAACTGTTATGAATGAACGACTTTATGGGCATCACATAACAAAAATTTTTGTGAACATGCAGTAACACAAACAAATTTAGTGAGACTTGAGTTAGTCAGTATTCTGTCATTCACAAATTGATCACTTATTTATTATTGTCAAATGAGGTTTGGAGCTACAACTCCATTTTCACCAACTGTATGGATCTAAAGAGCATTAAATTTGCTTCAGTTTTTCACTCAACACATAAAAATGCATTTGTTACATTTAAGGAGATGAATTATACCTCATGTGGAATAGTGGCAGAATGCAAGAGCAATGACATAATAATGCCTACTAACATTACTTGCATTTGACCACACAGCTTACGTTTTCTGCATTGGTGAAATACTTCCACATTTTTTCTTACATTCTGAAAAGACATTGTGACAATAGAGCACAACTAACGGTGCACATTTGACCTATTTTAAAATGATGCGATGGAAGTTGCAATGGATACACTGTTATTTTCATTCATATAATATGTAAAAATATGTAAGAAATTTAAAAAAATAATTGGATTAGTGGCCTTTAACAATATTAGTTCTCTCTCTCTCTCTCTCTCTCTCTCTCTCTCTCTCTCTCTCTCTCTCTTTGGCTATGAGTATATAGTGTTCAGACTAAGATTACTCGACGATTCCTCATAACAAATTGGGAAACAACTTACACATTTGAGGTGCCAGGCCACTGCTTTATGGTAAGGCTGAAGTAATAGTCCATTAATACTTAATAATGTGCCATGAGTAACTACTCTGTTGAAGAGTGCCAGAGAATGCATGTGTGTAGATAGGCACCCACATTTTATTCATTACCCTGGCTATTATAATGCTGAAGGGCTTGTTAGCAAAGCTGAGACACATACATTACTGCATCAAGCACGCTACTTGGCAGGTAGAGCTTCTTATCTGTCACATTTCTATCACACTGTTATGGAAGGAAGTTGCCCTATAGGCAGCTGGCATCTTTTCCCCAAGTGAAGGAGAGCGGGTGTACATCTGGTTGAAACTCTTCATATTCCTACTTGCAGGGATGCAGAACAATCTCCAGTGACAAACAGTTGTAATTCTCCAAGTAGTAGACACCAATATGAAAATGAGGATTGGTGCCGACATCAGTGAGGTCTAGGATGACAGATCTTTTGAATATGGTACCAATTGAGATGCCGTGTGCTGAAAGGAGATTGCCTTGGGAAGAAGTACATCAGTATCTCATACTTTTAGCAGTTTTACTCCACAGCATAGTGTACTCATATTCACTTTTGGTCTCTTCTTCACATCTGCCAGCCACAAATTACATTCTTCATTAGTCATCTCCAGCCTTTTGCCCACTGTTACTGGTATTTTAGAACAGGAACCTGCTCAGTCCCTTCTGTATTTAATCACTAGCGATCGAGGTCACTTCAGTGCTGTGCACCACTCCATCATTGACCATGTAGTATGGTGGCAAAATTCCTCATTGTGGTTTTCAGTGGAAACACATACAAGCCCAACAACAGTTAATATTTGATGTGTTTTACACCATACTACTGAGTGTGCACACTTATGCAGTAGGCTCATTCTCCATTCCGCTTACTTCATGCAGACAAACATATCTAACTGTGGGCACATTTCGTTCCAAAACCAGAGGTGAGTGAGAGTGACATCATATGAACACTGGTGTCTACACATACATAATGACCTGTTCCAACATCACCAGACCTTACTTGTAATTCATATCTGAGGATTATTATTTTCAGGATTTTGAGGACAATTTTTACATGGCCGTGTTAACGGCCTTATATAACCCACAGCATTGAAGACCAAGCTTAGTGCTGAGCAGCTGCTCCACAAGAAACGCTGGCTTCACCACACCTGAACATGCCCTCCTCCCCTCTTCCATGTAATGATTAGAGAAAGAAAATGAAAGACACCCTCTGGCCTCGCAACCTAATACCATCGGGGTCGAAAAAACAAGAGCTGGCCAAGGGAGGCCGAAAGGAAAGGTGATAGTACAGTAGTCTGACAAATAAGTGGAAGCAATGTCAGGCTTAGTTAACAGCTTAATAGCTGTCAGTCATGTGGTGGAACTTTCAAAGATTGTCAAGGACCATATGACAAAAAGAAACATTGTATGATGCATTAGATATTCTCATGGATAGCAAAATTTCATGAATGAGTAACAGCACCGTTACTCATTAAACATAAATTTACAACATACACTCACTGCTCACATGTTATCTTGTATTCCACAATGGAATTTATGTGCTTTTACACAATCACAGTTACATGCATATATATCATAGCTACAAACAGAAACTTCATTAAATAAAGGCCTGTAATATTTGAACCAATAATAATGAATGATACTTGATCTGGTCAGAATATAAAAAATTAGTTTTTGTAATAACTCAACTGTAGGCCAATAATTTCATTATCTACCATTTACAAATTTATTTTGAAGAAATGAATTATTTTTAAAACTCACTTTATTAGAATGCTACAGAAGAGCATCACTAACATAAACTTTTGTTTCCTTTCAAAGAGAGCATATTCCAATGACTTTAAAAACAGAAAAAGGTAATTATGATTACATAACGTAATATGAACATCAAAAAATTTCTCTGAACACAGGAAAAATAATCTATTGTGGAATCGATACGAGTACTCAAACACACCACAGATTCAGTTTTTATGAAGTACTTCGAAGAATTTATGTGAAAATTAGTGCAAGTTATTGAAAAGTAAATAAACATGAAATAATTAACGAATTTTACACAAACTGTCAAGTACACAGACAAACTGTAACAGACTATATACTAACATAAAAATTCATACAAAGAATTTATATATCAAATGAAAAAGTTAACTGTGAAAACTACAGCTTTTGTAGCAGTCACTTCCTCAGGAGAGGGTGGTACATTGGGAGTCATAATGAATGATGCTTTATCTGGTCAGAATATAAAAAATAAGTTTTTGTAACAACTCAACTGTAGGCCAATAATTTCATTATCTACCATTTACAAAATTATTTTGAAATACAAGCCCACAGTCTAAGGGACCCATCCATGGTGGTGGTAGTGGTCAGGTTACAGGGTAGATAATGATCAAATGGTATAACAGATACATTTGTGTGTGTGTGTGTGTGTGTGTGTGTGTGTGTGTGTGTGTGTGTGTGTGTGTGTGTGTGTGTGTGTGTACCTTCATACAAAGACATTGAGGTACACAGAGGCTCTGCCTGAAAATATTAAGCAAGTACTGTCTTTGAGAAATGCATGACACAGCTACTTTCTGAAACTTATTACAGCTTGTTTCTGTCATTGACCATCTTCACAGTTCCATATAATTCACAAAACTGAAGACAACTCAATGCAACAAGAAATACACTCCTGGAAATTGAAATAAGAACACCGTGAATTCATTGTCCCAGGAAGGGGAAACTTTATTGACACATTCCTGGGGTCAGATACATCACATGATCACACTGACAGAACCACAGGCACATAGACACAGTCAACAGAGCATGCACAATGCCAGCACTAGTACAGTGTATATCCACCTTTCGCAGCAATGCAGGCTGCTATTCTCCCATGGAGACGATCGTAGAGATGCTGGATGTAGTCCTGTGGAACGGCTTGCCATGCCATTTCCACCTGGCGCCTCAGTTGGACCAGCATTCGTGCTGGATGTGCAGACCACGTGAGACGACGCTTCATCCAGTCCCAAACATGCTCAATGGTGGACAGATCCAAAGATCTTGCTGGCCAGGGTAGTTGACTTACACCTTCTAGAGCACGTTTGGTGGCACGGGATACATGCGGATGTGCATTGTCCTGTTGGAACAGCAAGTTCCCTTGCCGGTCTAGGAATGGTAGAACGATGGGTTCGATGACGGTTTGGATGTACCGTGCACTATTCAGTGTCCCCTCGACGATCACCAGTGGTGTACGGCCAGTGTAGGAGATCGCTCCCCACACCATAATGCCGGGTGTTGGCCCTGTGTGCCTCGGTTGTATGCAGTCCTGATTGTGGCGCTCACCTGCACGGCGCCAAACACGCATACGACCATCATTGGCACCAAGGCAGAAGCGACTCTCATCGCTGAAGATGACACGTCTCCATTCGTCCCTCCATTCACGCCTGTCGCGACACCACTGGAGGCGGGCTGCACGATGTTGGGGCGTGAGCGGAAGACGGCCTAACAGTGTGCGGGACCGTAGCCCAGCTTCATGGAGACGGTTGCGAATGGTCCTCGCCGATACCCCAGGAGCAACAGTGTCCCTAATTTGCTGGGAAGTGGCAGTGCGGTCCCCTACGGCACTGCGTAGGATCCTACGGTCTTGGCGTGAATCCGTGCGTCGCTGAGGTCTGGTCCCAGGTCGACGGGCACGTGCACCTTCCGCCGACCACTGGCGACAACATCGATGTACTGTGGAGACCTCACGCCCCACGTGTTGAGCAATTCGGCGGTACGTCCACCCGGCCTCCCGCATGCCCACTATACGCCCTCGCTCAAAGTCCGTCAACTGCACATACGGTTCACGTCCACGCTGTCGTGGCATGCTACCAGTGTTAAAGACTGCGATGGAGCTCTGTATGCCACGGCAAACTGGCTGACACTGACGGTGGCGGTGCACAAATGCTGCGCAGCTAGCAACACCACGGTCAACGGCCAACACCGCAGTTCCTGGTGTGTCCGCTGTGCCGTGCGTGTGATCATTGCTTGTACAGCCCTCTCGCAGTGTCCGGAGCAAGTATGGTGGGTATGATACACCGGTGTCAATGTGTTCTTTTTTACATTTCCAGGAGTGTAGTATATAATATTTGAAGTGTTCTTATAATATTTGCACAAAAAAATTTTGTCGGTCATCACACATTTCTCCACATATCAAGAAAAACTGTGGAAATCAAAATGTAAGGAACACAAACTTACATTTCCGGAGCTAAAGACTATACACTGTCTGTCAGGTACATATGTTTCATTTAAGAAGCCAACAAGGTAATACACAAAAGGTCATACAGATATGAACATATATGTGGATAGCAACATGGAACTGTTTCCCTCTAATATTATATATATGTAGTTCTTCAACAAGAGTGTCAGTAAATGGTCAGTTTCAATGAATGTACTTTTTAAATTCTTGAACTATGTACCCAATGACCAAACTGTATGATCAGAGTGCATGTGTATATTACACACAAATGTAATAAAAGAAACAGTGCACAAACCACAATTTAAGTAAATGTCATCAGGAGTTCTATCAGTAAGCCTACTTGAGTTCAATGTAATGAAACATCAAGGAATTTAGTAACACATTTATGTCCTGTATTTCTGAAGTTTATAACACTAAGATGAGACTGCAATAAATGAGTCATTAAACATTCATATTAAATAATGCATCATTCAGAAGCATATTGAAAAATACATAACAAGACAACACACCACAATAACCTTAAGAGCTTCATAATGTAATCACACACTTGGATTACTACTTCACTTAAGGGGCAGGGAGATCAATATGAGTAGGCCACTGGCACTCCAGGTATCTGCATATTATTTTTTCATATGCACAATAACTAAATGGAAAGAGAAATATTCACAATTTAACCATAATAGTGGAAACAAGACATTTAGAGCAAAATACAGTACATAATGCCCATCAATTGGTGAGGAAGTACTCATAGAGAGTTAAGGACTGTGAAAGCTTTGAAAGCACAAGAGGAGTAGTATGTTTTTCTGTACTTATACATCACATTCAGATTACACTGAACCCGTCATAACAATTATTAACACAAATCTATGCTCAAGTAACAATGGTGAGTAACTAAGTAAAAACTGTCAAACGATGTAACAAAAGAACAGGAGTCTTAACACTATGTGACTGTGTAAAGATAGAACTAATGTTTATACTGTATACAATAAAAGCCATGGGTGGTCAAAAGTCTGAAATTCACAAAATCAGGAATGTAATCTACTTTTGTTGGCCCTTGTTACCTTCAATGGCATATGATGGGATTAGAAGACAAGCAATATGGTGGCCAAAGTGTGTACCAAAAAAAAACATAGCTTAAATTGGTAATGTAATTCTCATGGGACTAAATGTGTTACAACTCAAGTGCATCTTTAAAATATATTGAAAGGAGGCAAAATATAAACCTGAGAAGAACCCTCCATAGGGAGAAGCAGTAATTGCAAATCAACATTAAACAGTGAACCTATGATTTCTTAAGGAATCAAACACACAAGTTTTTAAATTATTTGTAAAGCAATCAGATGTTTGCAGCAGTTTAAATTTGTTAAATATCTGAATCACAGGTAAAAATAAAAACAATTAGATAACGTTTGAACTGATGTTTGAGGTCAGTAAGTTTTCTCAGTATGAAACATTTCATGAATATAGTCTGTGTAATTTGCCAATCATGAGCAACACTGACTGAAAACACCATCATGTCCATATTACAGTCAAACTGTGTTAAACCTTTGACCTAACATTATACCTGTTAATGAGTAGATCAAAACAGGTATTTAATTTTTTACTGAATATAAAAATATATATGAAATGTTGAAATTCAAATTCTTGTTTCCCCTGGAAGCTGTTCCATAGCCACCATGCATCTGGTGCTGGGTATCATGAACCAGGTTAGTCATTTGGTAGTATTGATGGAATACTGTTTGGGCATACAATAAATACTGACCTAGATCCTTTACTGTCTCTGATTTAGGATAATGATGTACGTGCAGTTGTGAACAGTGCAGAGCCATCATATGATCAATATGATCAATATGATCAATAACCCATGGTAAGTGGACTGCAGTGTGGCAATGGGCACCAGCTACTTGAAGTCAAATATTTAACACAATAATTCATTTTTAAAGTAATCAGACTATTGAAGCTGTTTTATGCTAGGGTGTTTGATTCTTTAAGGGATCGGATGTTTACTGGTACATTTTTAACATGTGGATGATAATGTACAGAACATACATGAAGAAATTAGAGATTTATGGAAACTCCACTTCAGCGACTTGCTTGTATTTAAAATATTGATGTGATAACCATGCAATCAGGTTATTACTTTACAACAAACTGTTATGAATGAACGACTTTATGGGCATCACATAACAAAAATTTTTGTGAACATGCAGTAACACAAACAAATTTAGTGAGACTTGAGTTAGTCAGTATTCTGTCATTCACAAATTGATCACTTATTTATTATTGTCAAATGAGGTTTGGAGCTACAACTCCATTTTCACCAACTGTATGGATCTAAAGAGCATTACATCTGCTTCAGTTTTTCACCCAACACATAAAAATGCAGTTGTTACATTTAAGGAGGTGAATTATACCTCATGTGGAATAGTGGCAGAATGCAAGAGCAATGACATAATAATGCCTACTAACATTACTTGCATTTGACCACACAGCTTACGTTTTCTGCATTGGTGAAATACTTCCACATTTTTTCTTACATTCTGAAAAGACATTGTGACAATAGAGCACAACTAACGGTGCACATTTGACCTATTTTAAAATGATGCGATGGAAGTTGCAATGGATACACTGTTATTTTCATTCATATAATATGTAAAAATATGTAAGAAATTTAAAAAAATAATTGGATTAGTGGCCTTTAACAATATTAGTTCTCTCTCTCTCTCTCTCTCTCTCTCTCTCTCTCTCTCTCTCTCTCTCTCTCTCTCTCTTTGGCTATGAGTGTATAGTGTTCAGACTAAGATTACTCGCCGATTCCTCATAACAAATTGGGAAACAACTTACACATTTGAGGTGCCAGGCCACTGCTTTATGGTAAGGCTGAAGTAATAGTCCATTAATACTTAATAATGTGCCATGAGTAACTACTCTGTTGAAGAGTGCCAGAGAATGCATGTGTGTAGATAGGCACCCACATTTTATTCATTACCCTGGCTATTATAATGCTGAAAGGCATGTTAGCAAAGCTGAGACACATACATTACTGCATCAAGCACGCTACTTGGCAGGTAGAGCTTCTTATCTGTCACATTTCTATCACACTGTTATGGAAGGAAGTTGCCCTATAGGCAGCTGACATCTTTTCCCCAAGTGAAGGAGAGCAGGTATACATCTGGGTGTAACTCTTCATACTACTACTTGCAGGGATGCAGAACAATCTTCAGTGACAAACAGTTGTCATTCTCCAAGTAGTAGACACCAATATAAAAATGAGGATTGGTGCAGACATCAGAGAGATCTAGGATGACAGACTTTTGAATATGGTACCAACTGAGATGGGCTGTGGAAAATTTTGTAGACAGATGAAGCACACTTCCATCTGACAGGATGTGTCAATACGCAGAACTGTCAAATATGGGCAAAGGAAAATCCACACTCAAATCAACCAGTTCCCCTTCATCTTAAAAATGTCACTGTGTGGTGTGGGGCTGCAGCATCATTTTCAAAGAGAAGTGCTTTTGTTCCTGTTACTTGTACCGTCACTGGTAAGTGCTGTCAGTCTCATTTGCGCAACCACATCATTCCAGCTCTCCAACAGCTTGGAAGTGTGGTTGGGATTATTTTTATGCAAGATGGCACACCTCCACACATTGCAAATCCAGTTCAGCAGTTGCTGAAGCGTCATTGTGGAAAAGCTAGAATTATTAGCTGCCATTTCCCTACAGCTTGTCCATCCTGATCACTTGATCTTAATCCCTTTGGCTTCTGGCTGTGGAGCTATCTCAGGGACGTTGTGTTCAGTGTTCTGATTGCAAACTTAGTTGCACTGAGGTCATGTATTGTGCAACACATTCTGAACATGACCCCAGAAACACTACGATCAGTTGTGGAACATGCAGTTTCTTGATTTTAACTTGTTGCAGAAAACAGTGGGCAGCATATTGAACATATTTTGAGCCAATGACACAGAAATTAATAGTCTGATCTGATCTGATCTTGATTGATTCCTTTTATGCGGTTTTTGGCCTCAGGACAATTAAAAATCAATTTTAGTCATTCGTTGTGATATGAAACTGCTGTGGTTGGTGGGCTTACATAACTAATGGTATCGCACCTTTACAACCATGTACACTGAGTAGCACAGAGTGTTTATATAAAACATACACCTTCAGCATTGTTGTACAATTCATTTCTGTTTTGTTGTTGAACACTATTAAATTATGATGCTTGCAGTGCTATTGCTACATTTTGTAACTATTTATTTTTCTTCTGCCATATGTTTTCCCCATCTCTGATAATACTCCAGTGCAGTTTGATGTCATTCTTACGAGTGGTGTTATTTATACAATGATTTGAAAGTTTAACTTTGATTATAATCAACCTGTATACGGGTAATCACACTAAACAGCAATTCAACACATCAAAGTACCACGAGAGCTTCATAATGTCAACACACAACAATTAGATTATTACTCTTCTAAGGGGGAAGGAGTTCACTATGAATAGTCTACTGATACATTAGATAATTCTGAGTCAGCACATGATTATTCCACATGCACAATAACTGTAAACAGAAATATTCTAAATTCAACACCAATAGCCTAAACAAAAATTTTATTTAATACATCACATAAATTGCTGAGCAAGCTATAACACAGATTGAGAAAATAGGAAAGGTTCAAAAGCACAAGAATCGTAATATGTTTTTCTGTACCTATAAAATATGGTTCGTATTATACTGAAATCGTCCTTACACCTATTAATAGAAATGTGTACTCAAATCACTATGTTATGTATTTAACTAAAAACTTACATCTGATATAACAAAAAAATAAGAGTCCTGTCATCTTGACTGTGTAAAAACTGTACTAATTTTGTGCAATATACAATAAAAGCCATGGATAATCAAAAGGCTGATGGACAGAAAAACAGGAATGTAATCCGTTTGTGTCAGGATTTGTTAACTTCAAAGGCATAGTATCGGATTAAAAGACAAGCAATATGGTGGCTAAAGTGTTTGCTAAAATCTAGCTTTAATTGATAATATAATTCCCATGCAACAAAATGTATTAAGGCTCAAGCAGATAAAAATATTATGATAGACGTCCTAGTATAATCCATAGAACAAACCTCAGCCAAGACAAGTAGCTATAGCAATTTGACACTAAACAGCAAACCTCCAGTTCCTTAAGGAATGAAACTCCCACATTTTTACATTATTTCTAAAGCAATCAGAAGTTTCTAGCTATTTTAAGATCTAAATATCTGACAGATGTGTGCAAGAAAAAATTTGGAGAAGGTTAGAACCTACAATTAAGGTCTGAAGTCATGAAGTACTCTCAGTATGGAATACTGCATGAATGTAGTCGGGGTAAGTTGCACATCACAAGCTACAATGCCTCATGACATCTACTCAAGGCATTACATCTACAATCCGCAAATCACTGCGAGGTGCATTTCAGAGGGTACTTTCCACTGTATCAGTTATTAGGCATTCTTCCTATTCAGTTCATGTATGGAGTGCAGTAAGAGTGAATGAATGCCTCTGTGGTGACTACCGCACACATTGATTGCAGCCAATGCATAAAATTCGCGCAAACCACAGAGATTATTCTTCACAGTTCGCACAGGAGTCACAGAGAAGGTTGACTGTGATTCTCATACCTACCTTTTTCCTCTTTGTTGTCGATTCTCTTTTACGTATTCTCTTACTTGACAACCTGTTATATGTGAAAGAAATAAAAAAGAAACTTGAGTTCAGACTCCATTAGTTTCCAATTTCTAAATGTGTTTGCATGGGTACACACCTACTTACGCAACATTGGTGACCCCGACTGCAAAACAAACAGCAGATATGGATATGCACACGCCAGCAGAATCAAGACTAGCAGTTCGCTTACCACCATTTTGGCCACACAACCCTATGCTGTGGTTCGCACAGGTGGAAGTGAGTTTCACGTACGCAGGAATAACTGCAGAAACAACTAAGTTTCCCCTCATAGTAAGTGAACTTGATCATCCTTACGCAACTGAAGTTCAGGATATCATAACAGCTCCTCCAACAGAGAATGCATATGAATGGTTAAAGACTGAACTGATATGACGCTTAGCCGTTTCTCAAGAAGATAGAATCTGGCAAGCATTGACGCAAGAAGAAGTTGGTGACAGGAAACCTTCGCAGTTCCTGGGCAATCTCCACAGCAAGGTGGACCCTGGCATGATTCCAGACAGCATTCTGCATACCCTGTGGAGTTCCCGCCTGCCACCACAGGTAAAAGCAGTCATCAGCACGCAGAATGAGACGTCACTGGACGCAGTAGCAGAACTCACCGACTGCATACTGGAAGCGATCACACCGAACACACAGAATCAGTGTTGTAGACATACCTGTCAGTGTAGCAGCTGCATCTACTATGGTTTCTTGGGTGGATTACGATGCATTAACCGCCAACGTCAATCTCCTATGCATACAGCTCTCGAAACTAATGTCAAATGGCATCATTGTCAATCAGAGAAGCCGTAGCCAATGATGACATGGAAGTCGTTCTGCATCACAATCTACAACCAAGGACAGACAGACCATTTGTTGGTATCATAGTCGGTATGGAGAGCAAGCACGTATATGCATTAGCCCATGCTCTTTCTCCAAACGCTTGTTCCCTCACTGCTTGAATACTGCTCAGCAGTGTGAGATCCATACCAGATAGGGTTGATAGAAGAGATAGAGAAGATACAATGGAGAGCAGCGCGCTTCATTACAGGATCATGTAGTAATCGCGAAAGCATTACAGAGGTGATAGATAAACTCCAGTGGAAGACTCTGCAGGAGAGATGCTCAGTGACTCGGTACGGGGTTTTGTTGAAGTTTTGAGAACATACCTTCACCAAGGAGTCAAGCAGTATATTGCACCCTCCTACGTATATCTCACAATGCTTGCTTGACAGACAGTCTCACCAACCTATCAATGGCTTGTTATTATCGTGACACAGATTGTACCAGTATTAAGTTAGTTCAAATGGCAGACACAAAGTACCATGCAATCCTATCGGATTTTCCTGAATTAACAAAACCACCAGGAGCACCGCAGAAAGTGTTGCATGATACAGTACACTACATTAAAATCACAGACTGTGTCATGTCAACCTGGGAGACTAGCACCGGAACGCCTCGCTATAGCTGAAGCAGAATTCGAGCTAATGCTTAAAGAAGGAATTATACACCCTTCATCCAGTTCATGGGCATCGGTCTTACACCTCGTACCAAAAGAAGGTGGAGCCTGGCATCCGTGTGGAGACTACAGAGCACTGAATGCCATCACTATTCAAGATCATTATCCTGTACCTTTGTTAAGGGACTACAATCATGCACTGCACGGTGCCACAGTCTTTAGTGTTCTAGACTGGGCAAACGGCTATACACAAATTCCTGTAGCGCCAGAAGGTGTACCAAACACTGCCATAACAACACCCTTTTGATTGTTTGAAAGTAATTTCATGACATTTGGTCTGGTAAATGCCGCACACAAATGGCAACGTTTTCTGGATTCTGTATTATGAGGACTGTCCTCCTGTTTTGCCTACCTGGATGACGTTCTCATATATTCCGCAATCAATTTACAGCACAAGCAGCACTTAAAAGAAGTAATCCAACGCTTAGAGAAGTTTGGAATAGTGTTAAATACAGCAAAATGCCTGTTTTGCCAACCTGAAGTGGAATTTCTAGGTCATCGCATATCCGCTACAGGTTCAGCACCCTTACCCGGGAAAGTTGAGGATATTCTACACATGCCCAAGCCTATTGTGGTCAAAGAATTAAGAAGATACCTAGGCATGTTAAATTTTTACAGAAGGCATCTACCACAGACAGCCTACAATGGAATGAGGAATCTGATGCAGCATTCAAAGTGACACATCAGAGCCTGGCTCAGGCCACACTGCTGGCACACAATAAACTAGAAGCACCTTTGACACTGGTGGTGGACGCCAGCCAGTTTGGTGTCGGTGCAGCCCTGCAACAATTGGTGGATGGCGCATGGCAACCTCTGGCATACTATTCGCACAAGTTGTCACCAGCACAACAACGCTGGAGTGCTTACGATAGAGAACTTTTGGCTATATATTTGGCGATCAAACACTTCAGACCACAAGTCAAAGCTTGTGATTTCGTAATTTTTACCAATTATACGCCCTCGACTTATGCATTCAACAAGAACAGTGACAAATGCTCCCCAAGGCAGTATTCTCAATTGGAGTTCATAAGCAAATTTACCACAGACCTACGCCACAATGCAGGTTTAACTAACGTGGTAGCTGATTGTTTCTCACAAGTATCCAGTATAACACAGTCTGTAACTATGGCAGAACTAGCGCAAGCCCAGTAGGGAGATGACGAGCTAAATACCCTGTCGAGAGACGACAACATGGCATTGAAGTTACAGCTAGTCGATGTGCCCGGGGAATACGTACGACTACAGTGTGACGTACAACACGAATGATCACGCCCTTACATTCCAATTGCACATCGCAGAAGAGTGTTCGATTGTCTCCACGGCCTATGTCACCCCAGTGTTCGAGCAACTACCAGACTGGTGTCTGAAAGATTTGTAGGGCCAGGACTAGACCCCGATTGCCGTAACTGGACTAGATCTTGCCCACACTGTCAGCTATGCAAAGTGAGCAGACACGTGCGCTCTCCAATTGGACAATTCCCGGATATCAAGGCACGCTTCTCACACATTCATCTGGATGTTGTAGGACCTCTTCCACCATCAGGTGGTAATCGCTACCTGCTAACAATCTCTGACAGGTATACATGCTGGCCGGAAGCAATACCTACCGATAACATCTTGGCGGATACTCTGGCAATGACATTCGCGTCAACTCGGATATCGAGAATCAGCTACCCACTCCGTACGACAACTGATAGAGGATGACAGTTCGAAACAGAACTATTTGCTCAGTTAGCAAAATTCTGGGGATACTGCCATCACCACAACACCGCCTACCGTTCGGCAAGCGACGGAATGGTAGAAAGATGGCACTGTACCTTAAAAGCAGCCCTCATTTGCCACGGTACTAAATGGATGGAAGCATTGCCCATTGTACTGTTAGGTCTCAGGACAATCTTTAAACCTGGTACGGACGCCTCCCCGGCAGAGTTTGTCTACGGAGAAACGATACGTCTGCCCGGAGAGTTTGCTGACGACTCAGGAGTACCGAATGCAGATGTCCAGTCAGAATATTTAGAAGGATTGATAGAAACAATCAAGAAAATCAAACCTTTGAAAGCGTCCAGACACGGAGCTCTGGTAACATTCGTGCACAACGATTTAAAATCTCGGACGCACATACTGTTACGCACAGATGGCGTCAAACCACCACTACAACCGCCATACACCGGACCTCGTCGCGTCATATGCAGAGATGCACACACCCTAAACATAGTACTGAATGGGAAACAAGCCACCGTATCACTAAGTATAGTGAAACCTGCTTATAAACTTCAAGACACTCTGGTGATGTCTGCGTTGCGCAGCGATCAGCACAAGACAACGATGCAGAACCCCACTCCGCTACCTCCACAGTCAGTAAAGCAGCAGCCATGATGCACCACGCATTCTGGCAGACAAGTGCACTTCCCTGCCCACTACAGAGAGGAACATCCGAGCTCTGCTCTCACCGAGGGGGCTCGTGTGGCGACTACCGCACACGTCGATTGCAGCTGACGCGTAAAATTCGCGCCGACCACAGAGATTATTCTCCGCACGGGAGTCATGGAGAAGAGAGCCGTCGACTGTCATTCTCGTACCTACCTTTTTACTCTTTGTTGTTGATTCTCTTTTATGTATTCTCTTATCTGACAACCTGTTATATGTGAAAAAAATAAAACATAAACTTGAGTTCAGACTATGTTAGTTTCTGATTTCTAACTGTGTTTGTGTGGGTACACACATACTTACACAAAACGTCTGTGCATGCAGTAATTATTCTTATCTTATCCACACGATCCCTATGTGAGGAATACAGAGAGGACTACAGTACATTTGCAAAGTCATATTATAAAGCCGGTTCTTCAAACTTTGTCAGCAGACTTTCTCAGAATCGATTGTGTCGATCTTCGAGAGGGTTCCGGGTCAGTTCCCTCTGTGGATTACAACCTCTGACCATTCATACTGCCCTTATCTGTATAGATTCGATATGCCCTGCTAGACGTATTTGGTAAGGGTCCCACAGTCTTTAATAAAATTTCATGAGTTTCATGGGGGGGAAAAAAAAAAAAAAAAAAAAAAAGGACAACTGCATGTAAAAAGCTACTGACACACTAAAACGACTGCAACTTCATTTTCATTAAGCACTATTGAAAGTGGCAGAATATTACTATGCAATTCCCAGACTTATTGTTGACGTCTAAAGTCTGTACTCATTTCACAAAAAAACACAAGCTGAAATCAACTAATAAAACACTGTCCTGTAATTTAAAATTATCCTGTCAAGAATTCCAGTACCTGATTTCCAAGAAAACTAAAGTTCTTCTTAAAATGTGTTTAATTAGATTTACAAAAATATAAGAAGCTATACTACAGTATCCATTTCTCATTTAAAGTAACCAAAGTTAATGGGTATAAGTTTTCTGTCTCTGTAGGCTAGATAATTGTTTATTTTCTTTAATAAGGAACAAGTATTTTGACATACGAATAGCTTAGGAAAAAGGCTAAACAGTTCGGAAGACAGACCACTTAGTTGATACTATAGCTGCCTAACTACAAGGCTGTTCAATTTTTTTTCCCATTAAACATGTTGCATGTTGATATCACAAATCTGACTTCTTATTACATACGAGTGGCATGTTCCATCAGACATGTCCAGCAGAACATACTTCTGTTCTTGATACAGTGACTGTAATTATCAATTTTTGGAGGAAGATACCAATATCAGCATCAACTGGACATTGAAACAATTCACTGATGAAAGCTAAAGATTTGTGGTGGGCTAGGATTTAAACCCAGATATCCTGCTTTACATGAGCAGTCACCTAAAACATTCTGGCTACCTGAGCACACCCTTCATTTGAACCCAACTCTAAACCTATCCCACATACAAGGTATGTATCCATTTAGCTCATTGTTTGCAGCAATTTCCATATTCCCACTAGAGGTTTGAACCCTATCGTGCACATGCACTGACGATGTTATCAGTTAGCGTGCTTGAAGTTGTGAATGTGGGTCAGATAGAGAGTGTGTTCAGATAGCTGAAACAGCTAAGGCAAACACTCATGTGAAGCGGGAAATCTGGCTTTGAGTCACAGTCTGGCACAAATTTTCACCTTTAGCTACTGAATTATTTTAATAGCTTATTGCAGCCAATGTTAGTATCCCCTCAAAGTAATTGTTAATCAAAAAGAGAAATTACCCAACTGGCCAGTTCTATTTAATGTGGTAGTCCAGCTTTTGGGACAAAATATGCATCTGAATGTAACACTAATCCCAGCTGGCAACCCTACCTCGAATGCTCAGCTTACTGACCATTAGATATGGGCAATAAGCTACTAAATTGCTTCAGAGAGCTGAATCATTCTATAGAGTGAGGGACAGGTGGCTGGATAAAAAGGATATATATTAAGAACCAAATGTTTCCTGTGATGTCAGCGACTGGGATGGGTACTACAGGGTAAGTTGCTGCAAGAGCCTGTGCTGTAACAGACGACAAGTCGTCTGTTGCATGCGCCATCTATTGCCCCTGGCCTAGCACAAATTCTAATTAAATGATAGAATTGAGTTGCAGGTTAGGATTTCTTAGTTATGTGCATAAATACTGCAGAAGTATTTGGTTTTTATATGTGCAGATAATTCAAACACCGAGCCAGCAACTGGCATGGACTTTCGTTGATGCGGCAAGTAGTGGGCCGCCACGGAGCAAACACAGTGAGGCTGATGACGTTACTCGCTGGAAGTCCAGAGTCGCGGCGACATGGTTGTTGGACTTCGGAGGAAAAAAATGAAGAACGAATAATGAGGAACTGTGTGTATAACAGCGAAAGAAGGAAGAAGCAATTTAACGGCTGGTAACACAGTAGATGGTACCTCAAGAGCTGACTGTACATAGGTATCAGAAATAAATCGCTGTAACTATTGTAGAAAAGGAGTTCTGAATAAGAGTTATTACAAGAAGCAGTCAGACAGCGTCAGTTACTGGTGAATGATCACCATAGGCGACATTTTCTTCATCAGCTGTGCCATCCCCTCTTTCACTCGACAAATTTAGTCAACATTAAGACAGAGCTGATCTACGCAAATACTAAAACTCATCAATGGGGTGGGGACAGTGCAAGCTGGTCAAAAACATGGTGAATTAGTGACTATGGCATATGTCTTTCTGTGCAGAAGTAAGCTATAGATCATGTGTGCTTGTATTTTCACTTGCCTATCTGTTATCAGCAGCTTTTGTCAACCATGACAAGACTAAAACACAAGGGACAGTCAGTTCTTTCAAATACTACATGAACACAATAGGACACATTCTAACCTCTTACTTCCACAGCTCACAAGCCACTGTGTCACTCGAGCATTTGGTGCTTCATCACGAGTGACAGTGGGTGTTGATGACATCATTCATTATAACAATGCCATGGCTATTACATAATTCAACTTTACTTTTGTATCACTGCATGTTGTTGTTGTTGTTGTTGTTGTTGTTGTTGCTGCTGTGGTCTTCAGTCCAGAGACTGGTTTGATGCAGCTATCCGTGCTACTCTATCCTGTGCAAGCTTCTTCATCTCCCAGTACCTACTGCAACCTACATCCTTCTGAATCTGCTTAGTGTATTTATCTCTTGGTCTCCCTCTACGATATTTACCCTCCACGCTGCCCTCCAATACTAAAGTGGCGATCCCTTGATGCCTCAGAACATCTCCTACCAACCGATCCCTTCTTCTAATCAAGGTGTGCCACAAATTTCTTTTCTCCCTAATTCTATTTAATACCTCCTCATTAGTTATGGGATCTACCCATCTAATCTTCAACATTCTTCTGTAGCACCACATTTCGATAGCTTCTATTCTCTTCTTGTCTAAACTATCTATTGTCCATGTTTCACTTCCATACATGGCCACACTCCATACAAATACTTTCAGAAACGACTTCCTGGCACCTAAATCTATACTAAATGTTAACAAATTTCTCTTCTTCAGAAACGCTTTCCTTGCCATTGCCAGTCTACATTTTATATCCTCTCTACTTCGACCATCATCAATTATTTTTCTCCCTAAATAGCAAAACTCCTTTACTACATTAAGTGTCTCATTTCCTAATCTAATTCCCTCAGCATCACCCTACTTAACTACACTACATTGCATTATCCTTGTTTTGCTTTTGTTGATGCTCATCTTATATCCTCCTTTCAAGACACTGTCCATTCTGTTCAGCTGCTCTTCCAGGTCCTTTGATGTCTCTGACAGAATTACAATGTCATCGGCGAGCCTCAAAGTTTTTATTTCTTCTCCAAGGATTTTAATTCATATTCTGAATTTTCTTTTCTTTCCTTTACTGCCCGCTCAATATACAGATTGAATAACATCAGGGAGAGGCTACTACCCTGTCTCACTCCATTCCCAACCACTGCTTCCCTTTCATGTCCCTCAACTTTTATAACTGCAATCTGGTTTCTGCACAAATTGTAAATAGCCTTTCGCTCCCTGTATTTTACCCCTGCCACCTTCAGAATGTGAAAGAGAGTATTCCAGTCAACATTGTCAAAAGCTTTCTCTTAGTTTACAAATGCTAGAAACTTAGGTTTTGCTTTCCTTAATCTATTTTCTTAGATAATTCGTAGGGTCATTATTGCCTCACGTGTTCCACCATTTCTACAGAATTCGAACTGATCTTCCCTGAGGTCGGCTTCTACCAGTTTTTCCACTCATCTGTAAAGAATTCGTGTTAGTATTTTGCAGCCGTGGCTTATTAAACTGATAGTTCGGTAATTTTCACATCTGTCAAAACCTGCTTTCTTTGGGAATGGAATCATTATAATTCTTCTTGAAGTCTGAGGGTATTTCACCTGTCTCATACATCTTGCTCACTAAATGGTAGAGTTTTGTTAGGCCTGGCTCTCCCAAGGCTGTCATTAGATCTAATGGGATTTTGTCTACTCCCGGGGACTTGTTTCAGTTTAGGTGTTTCAGTGCTCTGTCAAACTCTTCACGCACTATCATATATCCCATTTTATCTTCGTCTCCATTCTCTTCCATTTCTATAATATTGTCCTCAAGAACATTGCCCTTGTATAGACCCTCTATATACTCCTTCCACCTTTCTGCTTTCCCTTCTTTGCTTAGTACTGGGTTTCCATCTGAGCTCTTGATATTCATGCAAGTCGTCCTCTTTTCTCCAAAGGTCACTTTAATTTTCCTGTAGGCAGTATCTATCTTACCCTTAGTGATATGTGCCTCTACATCCTTACATTTGTCCTCTAGCCATCCCTGCTTAGCCATTTTGCACTTCCTGTCGATCTCATTTTCGAGACTTTTTGTATTCCTTTTTGCCTACTTCGTTTACTGCATTTCTTATTTTCTTCTTTCATCAATGAAATTCAATATCCCTTCTGTTACCCAAGTATTTCTACTAGCCGTCGCCTTTTCACCTACTTGATCCTCTGCTGCCTTCACTATTTCATCCCTCAAAGCTACCCATTCTTCTTCCACTGTATTTCTTTCCCCCATTCCTGTCAATCATTCCCCGATATTCTCCCTGAAACTCTATACAACCTCTGCTTCTATCAATTTATCCAGGTCCCATCTTGTTAAATTCCCACCTTTTTGCAGTTTCTTCTGTTTTAATCTACAGTTCATAACCAATAAATTGTTGTCAGATTCCACATCTGCCCCTGGAAATGTCTTACAATTTAAAACCTGATTCCTAAATCTCTGCCTCACCATAATATAATCTATCTGAAACCTTTCAGTATCTCCAGGCCTCTTCCATGTATACAACCTTCTTTTATGATTCTTGAACCAAGTGTTAGCTATGATTAAGTTATACTCTGTGCAAAATTCTACCAGGCAGCTTCCTCTTTCATTCCTTGTCCCCATTCCATATTCACCTACTACGTTTCCTTCTCTTCCTTTTCCTACTACCAAATTCCAGTCACCCATTACTATTAAATTTTCATCTCCCTTCACTATCTGAATAATTTCTTTTATCTCATCATACATTTCATGAATCTCTTCGTCATCTGCGGAGCTAGTTGGCATATAAACTTGTACTACTGTAGTAGGCACGGGCTTCATGTCTGTCTTGGCCACAGTAATGCATTCACTATGCTGTTTGTGGTAGCTTACCCGCACTCTTTTTTTTTTTATTCATTATTATACCTACTGCTGCATTACCCCTATTTGATTTTGTATTTATAAACCTGTATTCACCTGATCAGAAGTCTTATTCCTCCTGCCACTGAACTTCACTAATTCCCACTATATCTAACTTTAACCTATCCATTTCCCTTTTCAAACTTTCTAACCTACTTGCCCGATTGAGGGATCTGACATTCCATGCTGCAACCCGTAAAACACCAGTTTTCTTTTTCCTGATAACGACGTCTTCCTGAGTCTTGTGATTCACAATGGCACACTCAGGAACACATTGAATTTGTGTTAATGAGTGGTGGATGAAGCATGAGAGTGACTGCTGCTGACTTCAATGTCCGGCATCCTGAGAGAAATGGTGTTTCACACACGACACTATCCAAGTTACTTGACAAGCCATGCATTGGACATCGAAGAACAACCACTGATGACAAGATGGTAAGAAATTTTCTTGCTCTTTGTGGTAAGTCCACATCACTGCATGCACTGGTTATCAGCAATATCTGGTGTCAAGGTTTAAAGTTGTGTGTGTTGCATACACACACACACACACACACACACACACACCAGTGGCACCTGTATAAGCTACAGTCTCAGTATCATCTCTGAGGGTGATTCTGATTGGCAGGTCAAATTTGTGGACTGGGCTTTTTATCAGTGTAATAGGAATCCAAACATCATATGACAGGTGTTGTTGAGTGACAAAGTTAATTTTTATGTACAAGGAGAAGTAAATCATTTTTACTTGTCAGATGCTAATACTCTGGTGCGTGGATCCCTAGACAGGTGCTAATGGTCAAAAACTGATCATCTGACATGGGATTTGGGCCAAGAATCGTGGGTGCAGTGTTTATTGGTGGAACCTTGAATGGGGTGAAGTATCTTAATACGATCCATGGTTATGTGCTTCCAAAACTGATGAATCAGAGGGTGATTCCCCAACCACCTTCCAATGAGACTGTGCACCTCCCCAATAAGCCACTGAAGTCAGACTGTTTCTGGCTGAAATATTTTGGACGTCACTGGATAGGTAGGAGGGGTTTTATTGAACGGCCACCACAGTACCCTGATCTTACAGCTGGAGGCTCAGATCCTGTGATGTGTGCAGCACGACTCTCAATACTGGACTGGCACAATGGACATCATATTGAGCATATGCTGTAATGCTGACTTTGACATGTGTCCCAAAATTTCATAGATCATAACTCCTACACAAATAAAGGTATCTTACAACAGATTTCACATGTTTATTCCTGAGAAAGAAGTGGTTCAGAATGATGTCACACATAATTGTCTCCCCATCTGTTATTTTAAATTTTAACTGTTTAAAAATGCGCCTGAATAGTAACAGTTTTTTCACATAGTATTTTTCATTGCTTCACATTTCAGAGCTTTGTAACATGATGAAAAAGGAAAATGCTGTTACTATGAACAAGTAACTTCCTGTTCTTCTCAAATGGTACCAGACTTCACAAGCCCCAGCATCCCATAGTACCTGTGAAGATAGTGGTAAGGAAGACGAATGATCTGCTTTGGTTTACTGAGAGCATTTAGATAAGTGTGATTCATCTGCAAAGAAGATTGCATGTAGAACAGTAGTGTTACCTACACTTTAGTACTGTTCAACTGAGTGAGATTTGCACCAGATTGGACTGAAGTAAGACATCAAAGCAATTCAGAGGCAGGCTGCTGGATTTGTTACTGGTGGGTCTGATCAGCATGCAAGAGTCATGGGTATGCTTTGGGAACTCAAATGGGAGTCCCTGAAGGGAAGAAGATATGCATTTCTAAGAACATGACAATTAAGAGAACTGACATTTGAAGCTGACTGCAGAACTATCCTACTGCTGCCAACGAATATTTCATGAAACAACATGTGTGAAATTAGGACTCATATGGAGAAATATAATTAGTTTTTTTCCCTCGCTCCATCTGAGACTGTAACAAGAAAGGTAACTACTAATAGTGGTACAATATACCCTCATGAAGCACTGTGCAGTGGCTTGCTGAGGATGCAGATATACCTCCAACGATGCAGATCATATGGAGTTCAAATAAACCTACCCTGTTTCTGCAGAAATTGAGTAATTATTCTTGCTAATTATTCTTGCAAATCATCCTCTTAAATTCTTTTCTTCCAGAAAACCAAATTTAGTATTTGTATCAAGCCTACCATTGTCATTTGATTCACAATCAGATATCAGTTTTCATTTTCTGGTTCCCACATCCATGGAAGATTTACATTTGCCTTGAAACACTGATATTCACTTATGTGTTTTTGCAAACAAATTACATTATATTATTGCATTAGGTGAGCACTTGACAATCATAAGTTTTTCAGAATTTTTATGTGGTAAGATTACAAATTTTCTGACTACTGCAAATACAATGGCAGGTTGACTAGTGCAAATAATTTCTATTCACTTGTGGCACATTTCATAAATAAGAAGACTGGTCAATCAAAGGATACAAGCTCACCTGTCCACTTTTACCAGTGACTGAGTGTGATTATTTTTCAGCATTGTTCCAGAATTGATCAGCATCCTTTGGTTTGAAGCTAGGTTAAAGCTTTTGTCTACTGTGGCAATTGTAACTTCTGATTTCTAAACCTGCATTATCAGATGGAGAGTTGGACTCCCCTTGATAGGAAGGGGTGCACTACTCAGAGTGGCTACTCGGTTAACCAAGCACTTGTAGAGAGTACATAAGGGTCTTAATCTAGGCAGTCATTTGAGGTCCTCTGGTGAGCACTTGGCAGTCGATTTGCAGATAGTCTAATCAGACTGCTTCCAGAATAAGAATATTTTAAACTGCCAAAATTCAACCAGTGTGTTGTCAAAGTTAAGTTTCTGAATTTACTCCTCTCCAGAAATATCTCACACTCAAATTATTCTTGGGATTGAGAGCTGAAAAACTTGCTGCAGAAAGGTCTGAAATATTTAGTGACACATGGAACATTTATTGCAAAGGCATTGGACACTATAGGAGGGAGTGTTCATTGATGTTCACAGAAGTATTCAACCATTTAGGATGGAACAGTCTAGCTGAAGTTACCTTGACAAGAGTAGCAGGCCTAGGTGAAAATGTAATTTATCAGATGATTTTACTGGACAGCTGATTCCACCACAGTAGTTTTAGAAACATTCAAGGAGGACTACACTCAGTAGCAGGCGCGGCTCGTAATTAAAGGCTCTGAGGCGGAGCCGCCCCAAAATATATTTTAGAGTAAATTTCACAACATTGTATTACATAATTTAAATTATCAGGACGAATTTCTCATATTTCCCATTCAGATTAAAATAATGACGCTCAACGTTTTTGGAACTGTTTGTATCAATAGATGTTTTCTGAACGGTTAGTAGTGTTTAGGCTGTGCCTTGGAACGTCCATAAGCTGCATGTAGTAGCGGTTTGGGGGTGTGGCTTCTACATAGTACTGCTCTTTATGGGCGACACGAAGGCTCAGAGCTTGCAGCCTAAGGGTGTCATACCAACCGCCACACGTTTTTCACGTTCAACTATCTATGTAATAAAGGAATGTAGAGTGGCTGAAACTTCGCTATCCAATGTCTGTCTCTGCACATCTCTACTAAGCTTGGATGCATCATTAATGGACGTTTAGTATTATTGTTTTGATAATGTTTTACATAGTTGTTTTGTTTCTGCCATTGGCTATTTTATCCACTGTGAAGTGAAAAATGCATTTTTCTGTTTCACCTGTCTTCTTACAAATAGTACTGATAGTGCCTGTACTGAAACTGGTATCACTGACTTAAAGAATTTTCACGCAAAGGTGAAAAAACATAATTCCAGCGAAAAACATTTAAATGGTTTCATTGAGTTTTCAATGCTTGGGAAAGTGGACATTATGTGCCAATTAGACAGTGCTTACCACCGTAATATAAAGATATATAATGAAAATGTATCAAAAAATCGGTATCTGGGTAAACTGATAGACTGTATTAAATTTTGCAGCTAATTCGAGCTTGCCTTAAGGGGCCACGACGAAACAGAAGATTCCAAAAACTCAGGAATTTTTCGAGGATTAGTCAGTCTTATGGCAGAACTGGATTGTGCCTTGAAGCAGCACATTGAGAAATCAGAAAACCGTGTTTTCTTAGGCCTGTCGAAGACAATTCAAAATGAACTCCAGGAATCAATTTATGAGGTATGCCTCAATCGCATCAGGAGTGAACTGTCAAAGGCAAACTTTCTCGTAATAGAAGTTGATGAAACTACTGACTGTGCAAATTTGTCACAATTGGTCCTAATAATTTGCTATGAGCTACTGGGACAAATAAATGAAAGATTTATTTCCTTTGTACGCCCAAAAAGTCACAGTGCAGACGATGTAACTGCAGCTGTTCTCTGCAAGCTAGAGAAAATGAGTGTACATGAAATACCTGAAAAACTGATAGCTCAGTGTTACGATGGTGCTCCTGTTATGAGTGGCCATAAAAGTGGAGTTCAAACTAGAATTAGAGAAATGTACAGGAATGCTCACTTTATTCACTGTTACACCCATCAGTTAAATTTAATTGTTGAACGTTGTGTGATGGGCAATAAACAAGTGCGGGTCTTCTTTAGCAACTTGGAAGGAATTTCCACCTTTTTTCCCGGTCATCTAGCCGTACAGCCATTCTTGACGAAGTAGTGAAGAAGCGTATTCCTACCTCTCCTCAGTCCATCAGATGGTATTTTAAATCACGGAGCGTAACCACTGTGTACAAATATCAAAAGGAAATTGTTGAGTGCCTAGAGAGAATTATTGATGATGATGCCAGTGGTTACAAGACAGTAAACAAGGCCATGGGACTGAAGGGTTTCCTGCAAGACTAAGATTTCTTCTTCTGGTTAAATTTTTTTAATACAGTCATGCCTCATTGTGACATTCTCTTTAACCAACTGCAGCAGAGGAATATTGATGCAGTGAAAACTGTTGAATATGTATCGCACTTTGCAGATTCTGTCCAGCAAATTAGGGCCTCACTTGAAACTGACGATCACTGGGAACAGGTAGAACCAACTGCAAAATGGGGACGTTTCACAGAATCAAGAATAGTGTGTGCACGAAACGTTTACAACCTCATCACAACTCAGATCAGAGAACGATCCAGTTTCAATGATCACTTATCGATTACACAGCTGTTTGATCCATCATTGTTTGCAAAACATAAAACTATTTTTCCAGAAAAAGAGCTGTTAATTTGTTCAATTTACAATCTTCAGATCTACATCAAGAGCTGAACGTGTTGTACAGCCGAAAAGATTTTATGAGGGCGTCAGGTGCTTTGACCTTGTTGAACTTGGCTCTGCGCACTATGGGACTTAACATCTGTGGTCATCAGTCCCCTAGAACTTAGAACTACTTAATCCTAACTAACCTAAGGACATCACAAACATCCATGCCCGAAGCAGGAATTCGAACCTGCGACCGAGCAGTCACACGGTGCCAGACTGAAGCGCCTAGAACCACACGGCCACACCGGCCGGCCTTGTTGAACTTTCTTTATGATAACAATCTGGCTAAAGCTTTTCCTGAAAGTGTAAAACTTCTTCAAATAATAGTAACCTTCCCTATGACGACCGGAGAGGCAGAACACTGCTTTTCTATGTTAAAGCGAGTGAAAACATTCATGCGCAACACTATGAATGAGGACAGACTTGTGCGCTTGCAATGTGTTCCCTAGAAAAAGAATTACTGAATTGGCCAAATTTCAATGAAGGGGAGACGAGCCGACTTCGTCTATAAACAAATGAATTGAGGTAAGCAAAAGTGCATTCATAATTGATGAGAGGTAATTTCTTTATATTAAGTCCTACTCAGCCTATTAAGTGAAGTGAGTAAAAAAGGGTAGTGTCATGTTTAGCCAGTGATGACATTTTCCGAAACGAATCACTTTGGGTACCGGTACAGTGTGTTGCGCTACAGTGTCACATTTTGTGTACTTTAGCACAACAAACCGTACTAAAAATGACGTATTTTGGAGAGATCTTTAGTGCGCTATTTCACATAAATGCATATTTTCATAATAAACAATAAATACGAACTGTTCGCTTCTCAAACATGTGAATTAATATGGCAGTTGCACGGATTGCTCATGTCACCTAATCACGGCACAAGACCTGTAACGTCACCAAAACATCACAGTATCGTCATGCGAACTCGTAAACTTCGAGCTTTGGAGGTAAACCACAATAAACGCCTTAAGTTTAGAACTGAAAACACCAAAAATATTAAGCAGCCGCAAAGTTAACATTCATCGCATTTAAGATCTCTCCGAAACGCGTCTTTTCATATGATTTGCTGCAAAGTGTCAGAAAATGTAATTATGACGTATTAAAACACTAACCAAACATTTTAACTCGAAGTTAGCTTCTAATGATATTTAATACCTGATTATAGAAGATACAGTACGTAAAATTATAGGTAGAGAGTGATCTACCCTCCCCCCGAATTCTTAGTTGTTTATGTCAGACTAATCTGTAGCGTAACCCGAAGTCTATGTTGGCTCCGATCGATAAATGCCGCAGCCTTCCCCAGTATAGAAACCACGAGCCACGCCTGCTCAGTAGCATAGAAAATTCACATCTTTCATTAGCTGGAGGCAACTTTTGCTGTTTAAGATTAGACTGGGGCATCGATGGACTGACTGTAGTGGTTAGCGACAACCCAGCTTGTGAAGTGTTTTGAACATTTTCCAGAAACGGTCTTGAGCAGCTAAAGTGTGTGTCATTTATGATGGCGGCCAAGTTTAGGTTTGTTCTGTGCATCTGACATCACAAAACACAGTCAGCCAATGAACAGAGAATGACGTTGCCATAGCTTGACTGCAGTGCAGAGCACGGGCGAGTGTCTTCCGTTTTAGAAACATTCAGTCATAAATAAAGTAATTGAACAAAAGCAATGTCTTGATAGCAGACTTTCTTTTATAGAAAGTTTGGAAAAAGCATTCTTTATACCAATTGCTTCATATTCTATTAATTAATTAAACCAAAGAAGCAATAAGCCTCCTAATTCAGGCGATAGCAAGGAAAGGTGTTTGCATCATTCTCACTAACCGCTTTTTCGCAATAAAGAGCAGCGGTAATTGTTTATTTCCTATTGTACTTTGACAAAACGTGAATAATACCAACAGCGTTTAGCCGTTTTTTGCATGAGAGTTTAAAGTCCTCTGGTTGATGCATTGAATGACGAGCTGCGTTAGCATAATGGTTAAAGTGTATGGCTGCTAAGTGAAAGGTTCTGAGTTCAAACCTTGTTCGGTGCTTAATATTTTCTTTATTTAAAAACAATATCAAAGTGTGTTACTTCATGAATTTTATTTGTTTGAATGTAATTTTTTGAAATTTCTAGTGGCAAGTAAAATCGACCATATGGAAAGTATACGCCATGGACTTTTACCTCTGCAAACTCTTCAAAATTTCATGCAGTGGTTTACTGCATCTAATGCTGCACAATAACTGCATTGAACATCAAAACAAAATTAAGTCGTTTATGGGGGGAAGGTATCAGTCAAGAAAATGTGTAAAAATCAAATTTATGGGCCAAATAGATTTTATGAAATTGAATGATAAAGTGTGTCAAAGCAGTCGAAACACCGTGTGTCTGCACAGGCGAGCAGTGCAGTGATGACAAAATCGTGCACAGCGCGAAATGCAGGGAGCACGTCTCTGTAGCAGCGAAAGAGTTGATGCGGCCGCGGTGGCTTTACTTCATAAATTGCGCGCTCCCCCCCCTAAACATAAGTTTGTGCACTATACTGTACTATGGCGCTGCTTCTCTTGGCGCGTACAACTGGCCACGCAGCAATCTCCCGCATCTGGGCGGGCATTGGCGAACTGCCAATATAAAAGAATTGAACTATAGTTCAACACCCAAAATACAATGGAAATATTTTAGACCTTTTCAACTTAAGATCAAACTGTTGAAGATATTTTCATTACTATTGCATTACGACCTTATATTCAGGGGTCTCATTGATGATGAAAGAGTGTGCTGAATAGAAGTATGTAATTAAGGTAATGCATGGTTTTCACTCTAGAACCTTTTCCAAAAAGCTCTTGAAGTTAAATGGGTTTGCTGTTGACAGCTTCCAACTTATTTACTTCCTTATGAGATTTGTTAGTAATGAGCAATGACATAAATAGCTGTGTGGTCGCTGCACCACAGAAATGCGTGAAGGGTGTGATTGCAGCACAGCTGACAAGCCACTGGTGCCATGCATGCATGTGGCCCACACACACACACACACACACACACACACGCACACACACACAGCTTTTCCATTATGCCAAAGTCTGGCAACAGTGTGTAACTTGCAGGTCGACACAGCACAGAACAGGCGGGCAGTGTGAGCTGGTCAACATGACGTGATGCACATTTCTGACATATCTCGTCGCAAACCATGTGGGTCAAACTAATGAGTCTCCCCACAAATGCATACGTGAAGACTTGTGAATTCATTAATTTCATAGTGTGCATCCATTCATTTTGTGGTGCTTTTTCTACCTTCTGTGAAGGTCACCGCACTCCGTGGGATGTGCTGAAAAGTGAACTTCCAATGATGCGGCCTTTTACTCTCTCAGTTCACACAGTCAACACATGGCTCGCCACTGGAGTGTAAAACCTTCTGAAACACTGATATGGCCTACCTGCCAGTACAACATGGTTATATGAATGGACATTAATGACAGATGTTTGTACCAACTTGCGAGATATGGAAAAATGTGTCATTGACAAAACTGACTCTCGTCATTGCCAGTCACCAAGTCTGTCCCATGAACATCATGTATGGGCATGCCAGTAAAGCCCATTCACTACACACTTATGTGTAGGCACCGCTAACCACATACCCCATCACTGGTGACTCTGATGTGATCTGAGACTAAATGTGGTGATAAATGGTCATCAGTTCAAAATGGTCAAATGGCTTTGAGCACTATGGGACGTAACTTCTGAGGTCATCAGTCCCCTAGAACTACTTAAACCTAACTAACCTAAGGACATCACACACATCAATGCCCGAGGCAGGATTCGAAGCTGCGACCGTAGCGGTCACGCGGTTCCAGACTATAGTGCATACAACTGTTCGGCCACTCTGGCCGGCTGGTCATCGGTATGACTTGACTAAGCTAAGATGGTGACAAGCCCTGCTTGCAAACAACCAGAGGCTGTAGAGGGAGCTACAATTGTGGGCTGTAGAGGGAGCTACAATCGTGCCCTACACAAACAGGCATCGTGCAGCCGCAGACAGCCAAAGAAAATTTTGGAGCACGAAACTCCACCACACTGATGCCTCCTACAATTGCGGGGGCACCCACAAGCACTGAATGGGTGTTGGGCAGGCTACATCCTTTTTGGCCCTGCGACCTTGTAAAATGGTTTGGACAAATAAAGGCCGTCTTCATGAGCATCTGCGTAACCTGTGACCTTGCAAAATTCAAGCTTGTAATTAACCAACTGTACCAAAAATGCATGGCTTAAGTGCAGGATGTAAGACTGACCTACCAATGCATTCATCATATAAACAACTGCAGGAAGAGCTGATCCAGCAGATCTCATCATGGAAAAAGCAATGGGTGCACTTAGTGCTAGGACAAGAGAAATGCTCCAGCTCTGCCTGTCTCTGGCGAGCCCAGACACAGTCTCAACTTATCACCATACTCTATCAGCTGCTGGACCACTCCCACATGCAGCCACAGTATACGCTGCCAATCTTCTGCAGGTGCAGTTTCTCCTGTGATTGGTGCATAAGCAGCAGCCTCCACTCACCCCGCAGCTGCTGTGAGTGCCACCACTGCAGCTCCACTCACCTTTCCAATGGGCTATGTATGACTGCTTGTCTTTCATCGAGAGCCCACGAGCTCAATTCAGAAAAAAAAGGGGAATATAAGAATTTAAATGCAAAAAGAAAATGACAAATCATCAGATTCAGATAGCTCTCCAACAAAGAGGAGATGATGTGATGATACAGTACCAACCCATCATCACGTGTCTGGCAGCTGCTCAACCTCTGCAGAGAGGTCAATTGGAGCAGATTCTCACTAGCCAGCTATGGAGTTCCACTCCCCGAGGGGGGATCTGGGTGGCGGCCGCACCACAGAGACACTTAAAGAGCATAACTGCAGCACAGCCGACAAGCAAAGAGTGCCAGAAATTGCACTGCCCAAGCGCACAACTTTCCCATTGTGCCAAATTTTGGTAATAGTGCATTGTGCTCCGGCTCACACAGGATGAAGCATGCAAGCAGTGTGAGCTGATCAACATGACAAAATGTCTCTGACCTTCCTCAGTGCCAATCACATGGGTTAACATGACTCCCCACAAAAACATATGCAGTCTTGAATTCATGGCATGCATCCGTTAACATGACTCCCCACAAAAACATATGCAGTCTTGAATTCATGGCATGCATCCGTTCATTTAGTGATGCTTTTTTCCCCACCCATGAAAGTCACAAGCCTCCATCGGCTGCACTAAAAATGGTACTTTCAGAGACGCGGTCCGTGCGGTCATGCCACGGCTCATCACCGGAGTGTATAGCCTCTGCTGTCATTGATGGGGCGATACTGTCAGTGCAATGCACCTGTACAGACAGATATTAATGACAAATGTTGTCTGTACCATCTTGCAAGATATGGCAAAATAAATGGGTATCACTAATGAAAATGACTCTCATCATTTCCCCTCATGAAGCCTGTCCCCTGAGCACAGCAAGTGGGTGCAGCAGTGAAGCCAAATCATTGCATGTTTATGACTAAGTGATTATAACTCTGTCCTCACCTCAGTTGCACTAGAAGCAGTAATCACCAGCTGTCCTTCCATTGGCCTAAGTGTGGCACAGAAAAAAGTGACGTATTTCCATAGAAACAGCAAGTGAGAATACTATTTCCTGTTGTGTGGTGGGTGCCACCCTTCCTACCACTAAATCTTATCTGCTTGACAAATAATTCTTCTCTCTACAACTAGTTAAGAATACATATAGTCTTAAAGACCTCAACAGCGAGTGAGAATACTATTTCTTGTTGTGTGTGTGGGTGCCACCCTTCCTACCACTATAAATGAGTGGTGCCTTTCTCTTATACAGGCTTTTACAACTGGGTAAACACACAGGATGTTCTCCAGTTCCTATAATTGGTCATCTAGGAGTCTTGTCCAGAAGTTTACCAATTTGATGCAAATGATGCCACAAACCTCAGAGTAATGGATCCTCCCACAAGAAGAGGAAGCCATTTGTGGAAGGGCTATGTCCAGTGCACTGACTGGTAAGCAGAACCTGCTTCCAGCTTGGATGGTGACACAAAGTCTAAAGTGTGTCATGGCTGTCCAATCAATTTGGGGAACCACAGTTTGAATGGCTGAAGGTGACAGACAGGTTTCCCACAGACACACGATGAGACAGTTCGAAAATGAGATGACAGCATGCCTAGGGATGGGACTCTGACAAACACCACCATCCCGAAATACTTCCTTCACTGCTCTGTTGGCCATGTCAATTCCCTGTATCCTGATGTGACCAGGTATCCAGTTAAAGATCATGTCCTTGCAATGGTGTTGGAGCCACTGTAAGGAGTCATTGAGTGCTAGTTTGTCTTCTTTATTTCTTCATTTGTTGTCCTCTGTGTCGATGTACTAGCTGCAAAAATAAGGGGTGGAAATGCAGTACTGTCTGCAGTAGCCCACAGGTACACATTGGCATTTAACAGTTGTTTATTTTCACTTCACGCAACCTCCCATATACACATTTAATATGGCCAGTGCACTACTGTTTAACTTTCGATAAGTCTCATTAATAGTTTTCAGGCAAACATCCACATACTGCTACAATAGTTTAGTGTTGAATATCTATGAGTAGTAAAAATGTAATTCACAGTTCTTCCAGAATAATCAGGTACATATGGAATAGACACTGTCATTGTTTTAACACATGGCCTAATTTTGTTACACTTATTGCACAGTTAAGTTGATGCATTGTTGTTGATCTAACCAACACGGATTTCTCTTCTTAAACTCAGCCATCCACTGACTATCTTGGAACCTAAAATTGGGCCCTTATATATCCTCACAATAATAGGTGCTGAAGCTACACTTTGATCCAAGTTAAATTTGCAGAAATTACAATTAACACTTTAACTGTTCTGGATGTGTTAATACGCGTGCCTTTGTACCTGTCCCTGTGTGCTCTCAAGGTGTTTGCCACTAGGTGACCTGTAGACTACTACTACTACTACTACTACTATTACTACTACTACTAATATTTTAAGGCACTCAATTACTATACCCGATGTTTCAAAGTGCAGTTTCTCACAGGGAGTGTTGACATCTAGCTTACTATACTTTTGTGTAGGCGGTGCTAAATATTAAGGATAGTAGTTGTTATAAGAGAAGGAAAAACAGAGAATGGTATACTCCACAGTTAGGGCAAATGAAAAACACTGTTATGCTCTATTCTGGTATGTACAAGAACAGCAATCTGAACTACATAAAGAATTATATTCCAGAACTAAGTGTAATTATAGACAGGCTATTAATGATGCTAAGAAGCTATATAATACAGGCCTCATTGGAAAGTCTAGAAATAAATGCAAAAAAGCCTGGAGTATAATTAACTCTGTGGCACACACTAAAGGAAAAGATGTTTTTGCCATATACCCAGATGAATTCAATAAATTCTGCATCCAATCTATTGAAGAAGTATGCAGCTCAATAGACAAATCTCCAGAAAATGCCCTTAACTTCATCGATAACTATTTTGAAAGGCCCCACCAGAGCATTTTCAACCTCACAGAGGTGTGTACCAATACAATTCTGAAAATAGTTAAAAATTTCAAAGCCTCAGATAGCATTGACTACTATGATTTGTCATGTAACTTATTGAAAGATACTATTGACTGCATAATTGATCCTTTAACCTACTGTGTAAAATATGTCTAGCTGAAAACAAGTTTCCTGATGCACTAAAAATATATAGAGTGGTCCCAGTATATAAGGAAGGTGATAAGAACTGTCCTGCTAGTTACAGACCAATATTGTTAACTCCTGTTTCTCAAAAATTCTTGAAACAATTACGTATAATCAAGTTAGCATGTATTTAGATAACTTAAACTTAATAAGTGACAAACAATATGGATTCATGAAAGGCAAATCCACAACAGATGCTATGGATTCTCTTGAAAAATTTGTTCTGGGTGTGTTTGAGGCTAGGGGATTTGCTCAGGCTACATTTTGTGTGGACCATGATACTTTACTGAATAAGCTATCCTATTATGGTTTTGCTAATAGCAGCATAAATATGATTAAATCCTTCCTTGAGAACCACCAACAAGTTGTATGCATTAACAGGGAGAAGTCAGATCTGATTAATGTTAGGTCTGGCGTGCTACAGTGCTTGGACCTCTATTGATTTTACTTATGATTAATGACCTGTCATCTTTTGTAAATTCTCACACAATAATGTATGCCAATGACACAATTTTTTTAAATAAAAGCTCAGATTTAAACACACTAAAAAAATATAGTTAAATGTACCCTTCCTGAGAGTTCATTACAGCTAAGAGTGAATGGTTTTCTACTAAATGAAAGTAAGTTCCATGCACATTCCTTAACTTAAGATAGAATCATGACTTAGAAAGTATAAAATTTTTAGGTGTTATAGTAGACAACAAGTTGACATGGGAACCACAGGTCAAACATTTATCTGCCAGACTCTCAAGAGTTATCTATTTAATTAGAAATATAAAAATACATGTCTCTAATAGTTATATAAGATCAGCATATTTTGCTTTCTTTCAAAGTATCATATCATATGGAATCTTATTGTTGGGCAATAGCAGTCACATAAAGGGCATTCTACTTTCACAAAAAAAATTAGTAAGAATAATAACCGACTCAGATAACTTAGAACACTGTAAACCCTTGTTTGTTAAATTGCAATGCCTGATGGTAATAAACTTTTACATCTATAATGTTCTATTGTATGTTAGGAACAATATCTCAAAAATATCATTAAGAAGGGATGTACATAGCCATAACACCAGGAACAAATCATGTTTAGACGTACCATATCAAAGACTATCCGAGTCACAGAATTCATATTTAATTCTTGGACTTAAGTTGTACAATAAGTTAAGTATAGATTTAAAAGAGTTACCTGTCAATATCTTCAAAGCTAAGTTGTATAGAATACTAATAAATAATCCTTTCTACACAGTAGAAGAATTTTTTGAAACTGAAAATACTGTCTTTCAACACTGTATCTAGTGGATGGCCATGTGTAACCCAAACTAAATTGTATTTAGTAATTAATGTTAAAAATGAAAGTTATCTTGTCTATCGCTTTATGAGATGAACGACAATAAAATTTGATTGATTGATTGATTGGGAGGGGGACAGGGACAAAGGCGTGCATGTCAACATGTCCAGAGCAGTTAAAGGGTTAAAACTTACTCATTAAATTAATTGAATACAAAAAAATTGGTTCTTTTCAACATTTTTTACTATGGTGAGGGTTAAGCCAATTTAGTTGTTGAAATCATGACATTAACAAATATTGTTACATAAACAATACTTCTGACAAACTGTTAATTACTGTGGAATTAATGAAGGGGTGGCTTTAATAATTAGTTTTTAAATAGGGTGAAATAAATACTTAAGAATGCTAGAGTTTTGTCTTCCAAATGTTTAGGTTATTACAGAATTTATATTTGTTTGTATGTCAACAACAGAATTTAATTTACAAAAAATTACTCATTTCTCCCTATAATGAAGGATACTAACTAGTAATAGTAAAAATAAATTTTCATACCAATTACATACATAACACTAAGCACAAAATTAGATCGGGTGTTAAATTCTTTAAAACTGGGAGCCAACCATTCTCTTATAGGAAAATGCAGGTTATACTCGCGTATGTTAATGGTAATTAGTCAGAAGTGAAAAAATGAGGGGAAGAAAAATTATCCTGGATTGCTTCATCACATCATCCATCATTGGATTGAATAGATAGATATTGCAAATAACTAACTGGGCAATTTACTGACCACCAGTGACGCCAGACAGTGGGTTAAAATTCTACACACAAAAGAATAAACATACGAAATTTTATCCAAACCACAGCACAAATTTTTTTTCAAATTTATACTTATGTGAACTGGCCATACAAAACCCCCATACAAAATATTTACATACAGTGTAGTGTACATTTACATAAGATATCTACAAGTTATACTTCTAATAAAAGTTAAGCATGTTCATCATAAGTGATGTCCTTTATGGGTAAACAAAGGTTACATTCTAAGATACATATCACTTGATTCAAATAATAAATTCTCATGGGTTGCAATAAGTTAAATTACACTGTGCATTCCAGTTCACTTTCAGGCAGAAAATTTCACTTACTCAATGTTTAGTATTTTTCACAAGCACTTTCACACTTTTAATGATCTGTTACACAACTTCTCACCAAGTCGTCCATGCCTTCAACAGGTACAAGTGACAGTTAGTATGGAAGCGGTTCTCCTCCACCGCAGCACATGAAAAATGAGACAAAATACCCTACTTTTTCTTGTAACTTAAGTCTAAGGAAAAAAAAGTTTAACACTAATGGCAAATAATAGTTTTTAAATCATAAATAAGTACATTACATAGTTCTCATAACATTACAACAATTAGCACTAAAATTGACTATAGTACTCAAGGTGTTGTTTAGAATTTTTTTTAAATAAAGTGCACATTACACTACAAAACATTACTCTAAGTCATAACTGCCTGAAAATGGTTAAACGTGAAAGATGTGGGTCTCTTTCCCAATTGAAAAATAGCAAAAACTCAAGATGTGCAGTAGTATATATTTACTAATCCTTACATTACAAAAAGAGTGTTATCATTACATAACTTAATTACTATTCAAATAAAAATTTCAGGGAATGGAAGTTGTACCAAATCATTGCCCCACTTTTCTAATCAACTCTAAGCACTAGTCTCATTCAAACTGAAAATTAAATCCTCACAAAAATCACAAAATTTTACCTAATAGTTGACCTGTCAGAAAGTTTACATCAGTCTATCATCACAGTTATCAGCTAATCAGCAAAATTACTTTTCTTCATTTCAGTATTACCACTTTAAGCTTATAATTCCTCAGAAAACAAATAGATGTTTCCAGATAACATATAGATCGAATAATGGAGCCTTATATGACATGCAAATATTACTCTTTCTGTTAATCTCTCATTCCCAGCTGCAGTTTCATGAATTGCACAATATAAACAGTACCCAATGTTGTCTATATCACAGTTAGATCATTAATACATTTACACCACATTTGATTGTATACAGTTATCTTTTTCATTACTCAAGCATGTCTGTCAGCTGCATTCTCACTTAGTTAACTAGTGGAGCACATTCTTAAAAAATATACCAACTGCAGAGACAGGCTCCCTAACCCTTAAGGCAATAACATTATTCATTGTTTTATTATTTCATTATCTAATAAATAAGCACCTGCTCTGCTTACCTAATGCAAAACTGACTCTACTGAAAAACACTCCAAAGTAACAGATCCTTATGCTGTGGCAAACTTAATGCTCATTACCAATCAGACAAAATTATCACTTAGAAAGTCTATTATATCACTTTTTTCCATCAAATTACTTAATATTTTAGCCTGAAGTGTGATATACATACAAATCTTGCTTATTCTTTCCACACATTACTCTAGGCAACAATGTTTAAAGTTGTAATTTCCTTATGTTAGATGGGGCTGTACCATGACACACTTCTATAGGTAAATTGTTATCTCAATAGACTGATGCGATTGAACACAAACACTTCTATTACACCACAATTAATATTCAGACCTGGCATCCAAGATGGTTCATACTGCATATTGCCTCTGCTGCTGCACCAATCAGCTGATTACTTTAGATGTTAATTATCCTCCACATATGCTCACACTTCTCATTTTCTACTTACCTTACCTTTTAGACAGAAATTCTTTAACCAAGGTACCAATTTAAGCCCACCCGGTTAGCCGTGCGGTCTAACGCACTGCTTTCCGGGTGGGAAGGCATACCAGTCCCCGGCACAAATCTGCCCGGCAGTTTAATTTTGAGGTCCAGTGTGCCAGCCAGTCTGTAGATGGTTTTTAAGGCAGTTTTCCATCTGCCTCGGTGAATGCGGGCTGGTTCCCTTATTCCACCTCACTTACACTGTGTTGGTGATTGCAGTGCAAACACTTTCTCCTCATGCACATACACCTTAATTACTCTACTATGCAAACATTGGGGTTACACTTGTCTGGTGTGAGATAAAAGGAAAAGCCAAGATTGGCTTTTCCTTTTACATACCTTACATCCAAATCAAATTGTTGCAAATACGCAGCCCACACAGTTAAACTGGTGTGCATCACCCTGCAACCTTCACTTCTCAAAGCATTATGATCTGTATACACTATGGTCTCAAGTCCAAGCAAATAGTACTCAAACATTTGAAATCCAAAGCCTCTAATTCTGGAATGTAATAGTTCCTTTCATGTGGCTGTAATGTTCTGATAGCAAAAGAAATAGCTTTGTGTTCAACCTTCATCTCATCTCAGTAAGTATTAATTGGAAAATTTCTACCCCCAAACCATACAAACTTCCATCAGTACTCATACAAAAAGGCAGTGAAAAATTTGGATGTCCTAACTTCTTACTATTTACTAACCTTTTTTCAAACTCTGAAGTGACTCTCCACACTACTCTGTCCAATTCTACACCACATCCTTTTTCAACAAATTACCAAGGCAAGGATGGTTAAATGACCCATCTGATATGAAGCCAAACAAGCCAATCATAGCTTTAAAATCCTTCTTGTTCCTTGGGGGGTGGGAAATCTGCAATAGCAGCAAACTTTTCTGGATCAGGCTGTATACCTTCCTTGTTAATCCTGTGTCCAAAAAAATGAAATTTCCTTCTCTACAAATTCAGATTTACTTAATTTTAGTTTCATACCTCCTCTATACATAGTTGTCAGTATTTCTTTCATAACCTTACAGTGCTTGTACCATTCTGCACTCGCTACTAGGATATCATCTGCATAGACTGTTATTTTATTGGTCAATAGCTCAGTCACAAGTCACATTAAAAGAAGTCAGAAATTTACATCCATGGAACTTTTGCTAAATTTCATCTACTTTAGCTGGTCTGTCACTCTCCTCTATTACAATTTCATTCAACTTCCTGGCATCCAGAACCAACCTGATACCACCATTCTTCTTCTTTACAACTGTAAGTGGGTTATTATACCTGCTGTTTGACCTTTCAATAATTCCCCATGAGACCATATTTTGAATTTGTTTTCTTACTGTTTCCTTTTTTGAAAGTGGAATAATATAAGGCTTCTTGAAGAAAATGGTTCATCATCCTTAAACTTTAATTTGCACTCAAAATCTTTTACCAAACCTGGCCTGTCAGAAAATGCATTACAGTTGCTCAGGAGGATACCTTTTAATTCCTCCCTTTGATTGTTTGTAATACCGTCAACATCTTCAACTCTCTTTATTCTCTCCAATTTTACTCTCTCATCCTCTTATTCCTCAGTAACCTGCTCTGTAGTCAAAACTCTTAATGCCAAATCTAATTCAGTTTCCACACACTTGTCCATACCTTCCAAAAATGATACTTCGTACCTACTTCTGTTGAACTTAAAGCTAAACTCACTACTAGCAAAAATCAATGTTTACACGCCATTTCAACAAGGAATTGGTTCCATGTATTAAATCAATGCTGAGATTTTGAATCACCAAGAAATTGCACTCCAACAGCTGTACTGCCAAATCCACAGTTAACAGTATCTCTTGTTTCACACTCTTTGACAGCTTAACACTAGCACCAATAATTTTTATTCCAGAAACGTGCATCACTACTGTAACCTCTGTGTTCTTGATAGATTCAAAAAATGTCTGTGAAATGCCATTCAAATCATTACCACTGTCCAGTATACACTTAACTTGTATACCTTGTACTCTTGCTGTTATTACAGGGCAGCACACTCCCTTTTAACTTATCGTGTAATCTTCTTCATACAACAAATCCTCATTAATCCTTTTCCTGGAAAAACTATCATTCTGCTTACAAAATTGATTATCAGACACAGTAAAATGACAGATAGCATCATCCGCTTCCTCATTGCCCCTCTCAAACTCTGACTCTTCATTAGGCCTAATATCATTCTCATTTACTCTTTCTTTACTTATGGCATGGGCATCACTATCAACTATAAATTGAAATACCTCATCCTCATCACTACTGGATTTGTCACTGCTATCATCATTAAAACTACTGTCTGAATTAGACCCACTACCACTTTCACTGTCCTCAAATACTTGGCTAATTGGTTGAGCCTTGTTTCCAGTTTGGACCACAAAGCGGAACACCTGAATTCCTTATGTTCTCTTAAAAATTTAACATTCATTTTGACACTTTGGACATCCTGAGCAACAGCAACATGCTCTGTTTTGATACTTGATTTTATTACAATAACTTCCTCCTTTTTTTTTTTGCAGAATAAACATTTGTTACCCACAACATCATTCAACATCTCATTAGAATTAGAAATTACACTTGTCTTACTTCTATCATTTACATTACCCTTATGTGTGATCACAGCACAATTATATACAATTGGCTCTACATCACTACCTTCTCTAGTGCAATTCAAAACTGGAGCATTATCTAGGTTAAATGGGTTTGATCCAGGATTAAAACCATCTCCTCCATTTCTTTTACTTGAATTTCTCCTACCAATTCTGTGCCCATTCTGGCTATCCTCCACCCAATCATTCCTTGTATTTCTTTTGTAATTAGTCCTGTTCATCCTATTTACCTGAATTTCTCTCCTTGATTGATTATAGTCATCAAAATTCTTCCTGCGATCTTCCATTGATGGCTTCACCCTCTCCACTTTATCAACATAATTCAAGAAATCACTGATATTACCCATAGGGGCAGGTACAAGCAATTCTCTAAGTTTCTGAAGTTTCTAAACCCATAATTGTTAATTCACTACCTAGCTCTTTGTCCAAATATTTCAGTTTGTTTGTCCAAAGCTGACAGAAGCCTTCACAGTATCATTCCTACAGTCAAATCTCTCTCCTCCCCCAAAATTTACTAAAAATTCTCTGCTGCTTCTCTTTTGACCAATATTAGTCTAAAAACGCTTTCTCAAAGCTTTGCCATGAACTACAACAATCAGCTATGTGAGCTGCCCATCCATAAGCATCCCCTTTCAAAAAGCCCCTCACAAATTACATTCTCTCTTTACCATTCCACATTTCAGGCAAATCATTAAATTCCATAATTAAATCCGGTGGATGCACTACCTCATAGGGTCCAAAATTATTAAATTTCTTAAAACAAACAAATGAAAGACTGTTCGGTATACTATATAATCTATGGTTTTGATTTTGTACCTCTTCCCTCTTTTTCTCCATTTCAGCCAATTTGGGAACTATATTTTTATTTACTTTTACCAGTTTTTCCTCTACCTTTACTCCACACTTGGTTTCTACCTGTGTTTGTTAATCATTTTTCCTTGGATTGATTTGGTTCTTAGGTTTAACCCAGTTTTCCACGCAAAATTTCTTGGCAGCTCTGACTTCATCTTTCCATCGTTGCATCGTTTTTCAGAAGCCTCCACCATCCTATTACCTAGTTCCCATGGATGAGATGTTGGCCAACTTTTGCAGGATGAACTAAGATCAGAATACCACGTCACCAATTTTTTTTCAACCTAGTGCTGGTCTGGAGCAGGTGACAAAGGATTTAGGATCACTTGGCAAAGATTTCACTAAGGAAGACACCGTGGTTATAGTGGGTGGGGCAGGTAATAGTATTGACAGAGATCCTGGGTACAGTATAGAGTGTGAACTGGCAAAGATTGCTTCACCATCGAAGCACACTAGTGTTGAGTTTGTATCTGTTCTTGGGTGCCATGACCGACCTTATTTGAACTCTTCTGTCAAGAGAGTTAATTTGTAGTTGGAACGGTTGCTTATGTCGGTTGCAAGGTCACACATTGGTGTGGTTCCTGTTGACTCTTTCAATAGGTGGGATTATACTAGGCATGGCCTTCACCTCAACAGGAAGGGGAAGGGTAAACTGGCTGGGAAAATAGCAGGAAAGTTAAAGGGGGGAGGCATTGTCATGAGAGATAAAATACCACTGGTTATAGGGTTCAGAAAAGACCCTTTTTTAGGGTATGGAGGACAGAAAGAAACCAAATTTTAAGAGAGGTTAGATCTGCGACAAACCTTCAGTTTGAGAAAGAAACCAAAAAACATAATTCTAGCTCATTACATCAGCATAAACAGCCATTGGTTAAGAATTTTCAACACTTAACAGATATTCTAACTTTACCCAATGTTAACTCAGTCAATGTGAAATGTCAGCTATCTTTATTGCATCAAAATATTTGAGGACTGAGAAATAAAATTAATGAATTAATTATCTGCATAGATGAATTAGAATCTTCAAACACAGCTGACATAATCTGCCTCCCTGAACATCATGTGACCACTGGTATAGAACTTTTAAGTGTTACAGGGTTTAGGTTAGCATCTCACTTTTGTAGATCAGAAATGGAGAAAGGAGGAGTTGCCACATTCATCAGGAACTGTCATAAATTTAAGAAAATAGACATTCATAAATTTTGCCTAGAACAGCATATGGAAGCATGTGCAACAGAAGTAGAATTTCGCAAAAAATCCTTCATAATAGTAAGTGATTAAGTGTATATCGAGCACCTGCTGGTAACTTTAATCTGTTTGTAAACCACCTTGAAGCTGTACTGGCCCATTTAACAACCAAAAACAAAGAAATAGTGGTTGCTGGTGATTTCAATGTAGGTTTCTTTAAAGACTCTCCCACTAACAACTTATTTGATTTAGTAACACTATCATTCAACTTAATTCCCACTGTAAAGTTCCCCATTAGGATAGCCACTTGCTCACAAACAGCCATTGATAATATCTCTATAGAAAAATCCAATGAACAAAATTATGTTACAAAACCGAGAGTCAATGGCCTCTCAGATCATGACATACAGTCCCTTCTGTTAAATGTTAACATTGAAAAGGATATAAAATCTGTTAAATGTAAGCTCAAGAGGGTAATCAATAAGCCAAATTTTTTTGTTATTTTAGGACACTCCTCAGAGACATTCACTGGACTGATTTTTACAGTGCTCATGGCATGAATGAAAAATATAACACTTTTGCTAATAAAGTGCTTACCTTATTTGAACACTGCTTTCCCCAAAAACTTACCAAGGTTAGAGTAAAGTCTACAAAGAAGCCATGGATTACTTGAGGAACATGGGTATCTTGTAAAACAAAAAGAAAACTGTATCTGTCAATCTGAAACATTTCTAATGTTGATGCTATAGCACATTATAAGAAATACTGCAAAATATTAATGATTGTAATACGGACATCAAAGCAAATACATTACAAGGAAAAGAAAGTCATTTCAGATAACAAAATAAAGACAATATGGGATATAGTGAAGGAGGAGACTGGTAGAACCAGACATGAAGAGGGACAAATAGCATTAAGAATAAATGGAACATTGGTGACAGATGTGTATACTGTTGCAGAACTATTTAACAAACATTTCATAACTGTTATTGAAAAGACAGAGTTGTCAGGTTCTGTAGATGCTGCTATGGAATACCTCAGACCAGACATTTCAAGTAACTTCCATAATATGAATTTGACCCTCACTACCCCAGCAGAATTAATGTCCATCAGAAAATCTTTAAAATCAAAAATATCTAGTGGCTATGATGAAATATCAACAAAGCTAATTAAAGAATGTGATTCTGAGTTAAGTAACATATTAAGCTATCTGTGTAACCAGTTGTTTATCAGTGGAATATTTTCTGAATGGTTAACATATGCTGATGTTAAGCCACTGTTTAAGAAGGGAGATAAAGAAATAGCATCAAATTTCCATCCAATTTCACTTTTGTCTGCATTCTCAAACATTTTAGAAAAAGTAATGTACAATCAGCTTTGTAACCATCTTATCTCAAATCTCATACTGTCAAAGTCACAGTTCGGATTTCTAAATAGTTCTGATATTGAGGAGGCTATCTACACTTATGGTGAAAATGTTCTTAACTCATTAGATAAAAAATTGCAGACAACTGGTATATTTTGTGAACTGCCAAAGGTGTTTGACTGTGTAAATCACAATATCCTTTTATGTAAATTAGAATATCATAGTGTAACAGGAAATGCTGCAAAATGGTTCAAATCTTATATCTCTGGCAGGAAACAAAGCGTGATATTAGGAAAGAGACATGTATCAAGCTATCAGGCATCATCCAACTGGACACCAATTACATTAGGGGTCCCACAAGGTTCCATCTTAGGGACCTTACTTTTTCTTGTGTATATCAATGACCTTTCATCAGTAACTTTACCAGATGCCAAGTTCGTTTTCTTTGCTGATGGTACAAACATTGCAATAAATGGCAAATCAAATGTAGTCTTAGAAATATCAGCTAATAAAATATTTGTGGATATTAATCACTGGTTCCTAGCCAATTCTTTGTCACTAAACTTTGAAAAAACACACTATATGCAGTTCAGAGCTTGTAAGGGGTGTCCCACGAGTATATGCCTCACATATGATGACAAGCAGATAGAAGAAGTGGACAGTGTTAAATTGTTGGGATTACAGCTTGATAATGAATTCAACTGGGAAAAGCACACCACAGAACTGTTGAAGTGTCTTGACAAATCTCTATTTGCAATACGAATTGTGCCAGACATATGGGATATAAAAGTGAAAAAGCTGGCATACTATGCTTACTTTCATTCCATAATGTCATATGGAATTATTTTTTGGGGTAATCCATCAAACCAAGCTAAAGTTTTCTGGGCACAAAAATGTGCAGTCAGAGTTATATGTGGTGTGAACTCGAGAACATCCTGCAGAAGTGTGTTTAGGGAACTAGGGATACTAACTACTGCTTCCCAATATATTTATTCCTTAATGACATTTGTCATTAAAAAGGTATCACTTTCTCAAACCAACAGCCCAATTCATGGAATCAATACTAGAAATAAGAATAATCATCACAAAGATTTAAAGTCACTTAGCCTTGTACAAAAAGGTGTGTATTATTCAGGAACACATAGTTTCAATAACTTGCCAGCAGCCATAAAAAGGTTAACAACCAATGAAATTCAGTTTAAGAGAAGCTTAAAGGATTTATCTGTGGCCAACTCCTTCTATTCCATTGATGAATTTCTCAGTAGACCCAATTGATTTGTGTGTTCATTGTAAGAGTGTGTGTGTGTGTGTGTGTGTGTGTGTGTGTGTGTGTGTGTGTGTGTGTGTGTGTAAGTACAATCTAACTTCACCATTTAAGTGCAGTAATGTGATCATTGTAAATATTTTAGTAGTTGTATTACACATTTACTACCTAATAAATAAATAAAAAAAATTATTTTAAATTCAGTGCATTAGTATTTTTAAAATGATTGATTCATATACTGTTCATTAAAAAATGATGATCATTCCACTTGGGACCTGTGGAATGAACATTAGCTTATTTGTCATGTATTGTTGTTTTTCTGACATGTTCTACATTCTGGAGTACCTCCTCACTATGGAACAATTGGAATGAAAGTAAATGTAATTTAATCCAATCTATAGTCATCACAAAGTTAGTTTCTCTCTCTACACATTTACCACTCATCAATGTTAATTTCTCATTAGTGTTACATACTACCTTATTTATCTTTTCATCATAATCTTTAACTGCCACCTCAACCTTCTTATATAATTCAGGAAGATTAGAGTTGACTATCTTAATTTTTTAAATTTCTTTCTTTAGTTCATCCTTTAAACTAGTCATGTCTTCTTTCATACACATACCACTCAAACTACTCTTAATTCACATTAACATCACTTCCACTTTTCCATCTGCCATAAACTTTTGCCCTTGTTGATTTTTGCTACTAGGTTCCTCCTACTTAACCTTAATTATCTCATCCACTTCAATACTGTTCTTGTCCATTTTGCTCACATCACCATACAATCTATATGACACTTATTGTTCCATCTACAATAGGACTTTAGACCCCATCATTCAAAGTTACATTCATATCTGATTTATAATCACCACCATCTACTGTACCAATCTCCTGTTGCCCCTTGTCCCCCATCACACTGACTCGTTCATAAAGAACATGCATTATTTATCACTTAATACAAAACAGATTTTGCTATGAAATTACCTTACTTTTAATCACTCGTGTCCTGTTGTTGCTGTTGTCATTTCGACTTGTCATCCAAATGGCTGTTGCAAGTTTTAATTCTCTCAGAAAGGCATATTTTTTATTCTGGTCAGCTGTGTCCACCTGGGAGCTGATTGGCTGCTCCTGTGCTCAGTGGCTGCTTCCACAGAACCTGCTCACTGATTGGCTGTTGCACCATAGCATTGTAAACTGCTGTTAAGTTCACTGTTCAAAATTTGGGAGTCCTCCCTTACATAAGCCTCATTAATAGTTTTCAGGCAAACATCCACATACTGCTACAATACTTTAGTGTTGAATATCTATGAGCAATAAAAATGTAATTCACAGCTCTTCCAGAATAATCAGGTACATAAGGAATAGACACTGTCATTGTTTTAACACATGGGTTAATTGTGTTACACTTATTTCACAGTTAAGTTGATACATTGTTGTTGATGTAACCGACACCGGTTTCCCATCTGAAACTCTTCCGTGGACTGACTGTCTTGGGACCTGAAATTGGGCCCTTATATATCCTCACAATAATAGGTGCTGAAACTACACATTGTTCAAAGTTAAATTTACGGAAATTACATTTGAAACTGAATACACTGAAAAATTGGTTCTTTTTAACAGTTTCTTCTACTACAAGGGTTAAGCCAAATTACTTGTTTAAATTGTGAAATTGAGAAATATTGTTAAACAAGCAATACTTTTGTCAAAACTGTTTATTAATTAGGAATTAATTAAAGGCTGGCTTTACTAACATGTTTTCAAATAGGCCCAAATAAATACTTAATGAATGCTAGTATTTCATCTTCCAAATGTTTATAATTATTATAGAATTTATATTTGTTTATATATCAACAACAGGATTTAAGTTACAAAATAATTACTGATTTTGCCCTACAATGAAAGATAGTAACTAGTAATAGCCAAAATAAATTAACACATCAATTACATACATAAAAGAAAGCACAAAATTAGATCTGGTACTAAATTCCTTAAAACTGAGGGCTAACCTTTCTCTTATATGAAAACACAGATTATACTCACATATGCAATTAGTCAAAAGTGAAAAAATAAATTTTAAGGAAGCACATGGCGAAACAAGTGGGGAAGAAAAATTATCCTGGCTTGATTCGTCACAATGGATGAACTGAATCAATTGGTTCAGTGGTTACATTTGGTGGTATGTTGGTAGAGCTTAAGGATACATTCACTTGTTGATACCTGCTCTTAATTGGCATCCTTGTTCATATAACAATCTTTGGGGAATCAATTTACAGAGGGGGGAAGTTCAGAAATGCTGAATAATCAGCAAAATAAGCACATATTATGAGGTTCTATAGTAAGCATATGGTCACACTAGTAGTTTCTTGTCAGCTGATGAGGACTGGACCTGATTGACAAAACTAGATGTGCAATGGGCTCATCCAACTGTTGATATTCGTGTAAAATTGTAAGCTGCAAAGCTTTCAGGCTACAAAAAAACAGTGGAAAGGACAAGGAGACTGATATAACTGAGAAAACAACTATGTGGGGCAAGACACTGATGTCAAATCCATGAGGTACCAACACACTGCTTACATATGTTGCACAATACCACATCTACTCTGCACAGCTAACTGCTATGATAAACTAAGTCCACTCCACCACCTCCCCAAAACCAGAGTAATGCAGGTCCAGCAACTGAGAAGAGCTGTTGTCTCAATCTCTCACACAGTCTCTTGCACTTCTGATATAGGCTCTCAACACAACACCCGTCCATCACACACTGCCTTTATGACCTTGGCTCTTTCCATCCCAACTTCTGTTCCTCATTTCTACTCACATTACACCCCTCCCCCACCTGCCCCCCTCCCCTTTGCCACAAGCAAAAAAATTCAGTATCGTAGTTGAGAAATCACTTCCACTTGCATACTGATATGCAAGGACTCAAAGATGGAATGAAAACCTATAGAATTAATGATTTGTTTTCCATGTTGAGAGAGCAGTTAGTTTGTCTTTCAGTTATTTTGGAGTTGTTGACTTCGTTAGAGTAATTTGAAATTTTGTTTCCTGTCTGTCTGGATGTTTCACCGTAATATCAAGCACCAACACAAAGATCGAGAACAGAAGGGCGGGGAGGGCTGTAAGATGACATCAGCCAATATTAGGCTGACAGACCCCTCTCTAGGATGACACTGAGACAGGAGCGGCATCTAGGCCAAGAGAATATAAGTGCCACTCCAACTGGCCGAGGCCTGAGTTGAAGTCAAGCTGACCTATGAACAGTAAAGCAGTGACTCAGATACAGTACTGGTTTGCTAGTATTATGAATTGTATATATTGAAGAGCCTGTTTATATTTGTTACCCCCTCCTATATCTCACAAAGTATTCTAATCATTTCCTTTTGTAATGATCAACATTAGTAAGATTTGCTCAAATTGTTGTCCAGCAATCCAAGTAAGCAGCTTTCCTAGGGCATCCTATATATTAAACGAGTGGGCAGAAGACAACACAGGGGAAATATACTAAGGCACCAGGACACCAGAAACGATTTTCATCGAGTAAATAATCTGGTGGTGATCGTGCAGCAGCGGCTGTAGCAGTAGCTTTATTATTGATATGCCGTTACAAAATGGTTTGTTTCAGCACTGGATTCCACCCACACTCCTCTCCATCCCCCTTCCTAGGTGCTCACATTCTTCCTGTACACGAAGCTCTGAATCACTACGGTACGTGCTTCTTTCACGTGCAGATATCCTTTCCCTGGGAACTTCTAACTTCTTTTTCTAAGACTTAACGCCCCCCTGCAGAAATTCGTTACTTGTGGTAGTGCTTCCAGTTTCTTTCATTAAACAATCTACCTTCACCCTTTTCCAAATATGGAGCTGCTTGAGTGGGATAGTTTAAATATCAAAGAACTTATTGTATGTAAGAAACGGTTGATTAAACATTAGTACAAGACAGAAAATGTCTCCAACCTATCATGCTGTAGAGAAGGTACAGGAGGGGTTGTGTGCTATTACAGTTGTTGCCACCTGGCATCTTAGATTGCATCAGGTATGTATCTGGGTCTCTCTCTCTCTCTCTCTCTCTCTCTCTCTCTCTCTCTCTCTCTGGGTGTCTCTCTCTCTCTCTCTCTGGGTGTCTCTCTCTCTCTCTCTCTCTCTCTCTCTCTCTCTCTCTCTCTCTCTCTGGGTGTCTCTCTCTCTCTCTCTCTCTCTCTCTCTCTCTCTCTCTCTCTCTCTCTCTCTGGGTGTCTCTCTCTCTCTCTCTCTCTCTCTCTCTCTCTCTCTCTCTCTCTCACACACACACACACACACACACACACACACACACACACACACACACACACACACACACAAAATATGCCTGCTGCGAAAGAGCTGGGCACACACAGCAGGAATGACCACAGCCACAAACTCCGATATTCTCCAAGCAGCAGTGATTTTATGCAGGTAATAATGCAATTTGTGTTGTGATTACTGCCTCTACTATGCATTGGATTCCTAGAGAGAGAATTAAAAGCATCTTTAAGTATGACATTGCTTATCAGAACAACAGTGCCTATAAAATCCAGGATGTATCTTTTCCTCAATAATGTGGCTATTGCAGTCCAAAGAAATCTATGAAATGTTTATTACATGAGGATATGCTTGTAACATTACCTCCTTGAGGATTACATTCTGAATTAGAAAACCAAGGTCTTCTGTCTACTTCTGAGCAAGATATGGAAAACGAATACTGTTCTTTCACAGAAAATATATCCTTATAAGGCAACATACAGAATGCTGTAAGAGATGTAGCAATGCAGTAGGGAGATGGACTAAATTTGTTGTGTTAATATGACATAAATGAACACTTTCCTCAAAACACTCTTGTTATCATCTACAAGCACTTCATGCTTGTTAAGCACACAGTGGTAGTACAAGAATCCAGGTGAACATCCTTTAGATTTAAGTTTGCTTATAGGTTCTCATAGGAAGGGATCATCACAATGACATGTGAACTCTGAAAAAAGAAAATCTTGAATGACTCCATATTCAATACACATGACAATTGCACTAATGGTTATTAAAAATGTTCCTGAGATGGCAGATTTTGTTATTTTGCATTTTCAAGCAAATGTCACAAACAAATGATAAGTGGAGCACCTAAATTTGAATCACACATCAAACAGCTTCATAAAATGGTCTCTCCTTGATACAAGTATGGAGAAGGCAATTCCAGAAATTTTATTTAAATATTTTCCTGGTTCTTAAACTGACATCACAGGCACTTCCCGTATGTCTTACTTATCTCTGGAATATCCCCAAATATGTCTCATTTAGTAGTTCAACAAGAACAACTTCCTTCAGCACATGCTTCACAGCATTGTAATTATGTACATCATTCATTCTACACCCACAGCAATGAGACCCTCAGCTATATGGACCATGTCAGAAGAAATGCATTGTTTGCACTCAACACAAATAAAAGGAAAATAGAGACTAACCAAGTTATTTGAGAATTGTTTGGTTCCGGAGTAGTTGGGTGATAGCATTAGCTACAACTGAACAGACCCTGGAGTGATTGCTAAAGAAAAATAACTGTAGGTAATTCCAGAATTTAGATAGTGTCTGCTTTATGTTCTGTAGTATATTTCATTTTTAATAACATTAAAAGCTGTTCATGATTTTATAGTGAGTTTTCAGTTTTGTTTTTTATTTTACATGACTAGTTCTGTAGGACCGAATTGACAAGCAAAATTCCATGCTCATGGAACATGTCAGCACATGAAATTACAAAATAAAAGCAATAGATAAAATGTTGAATCCTAAAAATACATCAAGCTGTAAGTTCATGTAAACACAATCCACAATACGACACAGGAATGAGCTATTCTTTTCAAGGAACTCCTTGGCAGAATAGAAGAAGTGACCCATGAGGGCACTCTTGAATATAGATTTGAAAGTGTATGCATTACGTAAGATTTTGGAATTCTTGTGGCAGCTTACTGTAAATGGATGCAGCAAAACACTGCATGCCTTTCTGCTGCCTAATATTAAGTGAAAGTTGCTAATCCTTTGGAATACTGTTAACAAGAAATGACAGTAAAGAATATATGTAACATACCACATATGCCCAAAACCACCAATTTCTGAGCCAAAAATACACTTCAAGAATGAGAAGAGTTATCCCAAAATAACTTTTGACAGTATCAACAGGGAATATTTATGGAAGTGCATGAGGCAGATTGGCATCCCTAACAAATTGATAAATTTAATAAAAGCTTGCACTTTAAACTCAAAATACAAAATAAAAGTAGCTGGCAAACTTTCTGAAGACTTTGAGGTTAAAACTGGAGTCAAACAAGGGGATTCACTCTCACCAGTTCTTTTTAACATAGTAATCAATAGAATAATCCAAAAAGTAAAGCTACTACAAATTGGAGCACAACTGGAAAGCAAAATTAACATTGTAGCATACGCTGATGACATTGCATTATTATCTGACAGTGAGAATGATTTGAAGCTTCTTACAGCACAATTAATTCAAGCCACAAATGGCACAGGCCTCCAGCTGAATACAGACAAAACAATGTACTTTATCTTATCCCGCTATCCATCAAATAATAATGTACTGCAAGTTAATAACACAGCTTTCACAAAGACAAATGAATTTAATTACCTTGGTACAATAGTAACCTCTGACAACTCTATAAAAATTGAAATAGAATCACGAATTCAGAAGGCTAACAAATGCTACTACAGTCTCTTGACAGTTTTCAAAAGCAAGTTAATATCTAGGAACACCAAACTACAAGTATACAAATCATTGATTATACCAGTACTCACCTATGGATCTGAAACCTGGACTCTCACAAAAAAAGAGGAAAACAGATTAAGAGTATTTGAACGAAAAATTCTGAGAAAAATATTTGGACCCATAAGAGATAGGATCAGTGATGAATGGAGATTGCTAAATAACAATGAAATTTACAAATTATATAAAGACTCCGATATAGTGGCCAAAATTAAAGCCAAAAGACTGAAATGGATAGGGCATGTCATCAGAGCACCACCAAACAGGACCATCAAGAAAGTGACTGAAGAGATTCCCATCGGAAGACGACCTCTTGGACGCCCACGCATGAGATACTTGGACAATATTCAAGACGATCTCAGAAAACTAGGACATGACAGACAGTGGCAAATTACTTGTAAAGACAGAGCAAAGTGGTTCAACATTGTCCATTCTGCAGCAAAAAGCCTTCATGGATTGTAATGCTTAATAATAATAATAATAATATCATGCATCTTAAGTGAATGGGTACAAGCAATGTGGACTACTTTTCGTGCCCAACTACCACTTACTTCAGATACTGTTCTAATAGTAAACATGGCAGGATTAGGTCTGAACGAGATGCTGAAAAGGAGTTTTCCAAGACAGTTTACTATCTGGACATCTATAAATTTGAACTGTTCAGTCTTACTACTCAAATGCCCATTCTGTATAATTAAAATGTTAGGTTTTGTTGAACCCTGTGTTAGAAACTAAAAACCGAGTCTTACTGTGATTTAGAGTTACATTTGTAGAAAATGAAGTATGTCTTCAACTGCAGTATTTGAAACAGTGCCAATCATGGACACAACAAGTACAATAATGTGTGAGGGTCACCCCAAAAGAAAGGCACACTGCTTTTGTAAAAATACAGTTTTCATTCTGCATCTGTGAAAGTTTTACAGTGTGTTGATACATCCTACCCACTTGTTTTCAAACTTAGTTCAACCTGTTCCCGTGAGTGGAGCCTTCACACCATGTCTTCAAGATAGCTGCTACACTTGACGTTTGTCAGAAGCAATGTGCTCTCATAGAATTCCTGTGCTGTGAAAACAAGACAGTGGGAAACATCCACAAGAGGTAGAAAAAGGTGTACGGAAATGCTGCTGTCGATCGCAGTACAGTTAGTTGGTTGGTGGGCAAGCAGGTTATGTGATGAAAGCAGGCACGGCAATATTGAGGGTTGTTCTTGCAGTGGCAGGCCTCATACCACACACACTCCAGACTATGTACAGAGAGTTAACGAATTGGTGACTGCTGACAGACACATCACAGTGAACGAATTGTCACGCTACGTTGGGATAGGGGAAGGAAGTGTTTGCAGAATATTGAAAGTGCTGGCATTAAAAAAGGTTTGTGCCACGTTGGTTCCCAGGATGTTGACAGTGGCTCACAAAGAAACAAGAAAAATGGTATGAAGTGAACTTTTGGAACAGTACGAGAATGGTGGAGATGAATTTCTTGGAAGAATTGTGACGGGTGATGAAACATGGCTCTATAATTTTTTACCAGAGATGAAGAGGCAATCAGTGGAGTGGCATCATGCAAATTCACCCAAGAAAAAAAAATTCAAACCCACACCTTCTGCTGGAAAAGTTATGGCTACGGTGTTTTTCAATTCCGAAGGTCTCTTGCTTGTGGGCATAATGCCAAGTGGAACCACCATAAATTCTGATGCATATGTGACGACACTGAAGAAACTTCTAGCTCAACAGATTCATGTTTGACCACATCAGCAAAAGCAGGATATTTTCCTATTGCATGACAATGCATGGTCACATGTCAGTCAAGAAACCATGAAAGCGATCACAAAACTTGGATGGACAATGCTGAAATACCTGCCTTACAGTCCTGACCTGGCTCCTTGTGACTGTTATGTCCTTGGGAAACTGAAAGACTCTATTTGTGGAACAAGGTTTGAAGATGATGACTCCCTTGCGCATGCTGCCAAACAGTGGCTCCAACAGGTTGGTCCAGAATTTTACCGTGTGAGTATACAGGCGCTGGTTCCAAGATGGCGTAAGGCAGTTGAGAGGGGTGGAAATTATGTGGAGAAATGAAAATATTGTTCCTAATGGATGTATCAACACACTGTAAAACTTTCAAACATGTAGAATAAAAGATGGATTTTATAAAAATAGTGTGCATTTCTTTTGGCGTGACCCTCATATGAGTACCACTTACGATAATCAAGAAAGCTAAATATGCTGGGTATGCCTGCCAAAACAAACTGCTGACCCTGGACAAAACCTTCAAAATCGCCAGACATTTGTGTCAAATCATATTATTTTCCCAGGCACACACATTCTGTAGACATGTTTTTACCCTGAACTCCAAAACAGTTACCAAAAACTACTGTAAGAAACACCAAATTTTAACACTTTGTTTGTGGAGGACCCCAACTCTCCTTTTGTTAAGCGATATTCCATTCCCCAAAACCTCTTACCCCCTTCCCACCACATCATTTGTCCACCCATTGACTGACCTAGAATTGCCTTTGATCTCTAGTGCTACAATGCACATCATTTATATAAATAAGGAACAGTAGTGGCCCCAGCACTGACCCTACATTGCCCCGCCCCCACTTAACTTTGCCTCCCTCTGGTTCCACATTGTAGCCATTCTCAGTACTATGAAGAGTGACCTTTTGTTCTGTTCTTAAACAGATCAACAAATTGTGAGCTACTCCCCACATTCCATAATGGTCCAACTTCAGGAGCAAAATTTTGTGATTTACACAATCAAATGCCTTAATTAAATAAGGTGACTAGTGTTTGAAACCTTTTGTTTTATCCATCCAGTACCCCAAAGAGGAAATACACTGAAGAGCCAAAGAAAGAGGTACACCTGCCTAATATGCTGCAGGGCCCTCACATGCACAGACAAGTGCTGAAACACGATGTGGCAAGAACTTGACAAATATCTGAAGTATTGCTGGAGGGAACTGATACCAAGAATCTGTAAGAGTACGATGGGATGGAGATCTTTTCTTAACAGCATGTTGCAAGGCATCCCAGATATGCTCATATCTGGGGGGTTTGGTGGCCAGTGGAAGTGTTTAAGCCCAGAAGAGTGTTCCTGGGATCACTCTGCAGCAATTCTGGACACATGGTGTGTCACATTTTCCTGCTGGAATTGCCCAAGTCTGTCATAATGCACAATGGACATGAATGAGTGCAGGTGGTCAGACAGAGTCATATCTAGACGTGTCAGGGGTCACAAATCACTTCAATAGAAAATGTCCCACACCATTAAAGAGTGTCCACCAGCTTTAACAGTCCCCTGCTGACAAGGAGGGTCCATAGGTTCAGGAGTTTGTCTCCAAACCTGTACACATCCATCCGCTCTGTACAATTTGAAACGATACTCATCTGACAAGGCAACATGTATCCAGTATCAACAGTCCAATGTCAGTTATGACAGGCCCATGTGAGGCATAAGTATTTGTGTCATGCAATAAAGGGCACAAGAGTGAGCCTTCAGCTCCGAAAGCCCATGCTGATGATGTTTCATTAAATGTTTCACATGCTGACACTTGTTGATGGTACACCATTGAAAACTACAGTAATTTGTGGAAGAGTTGCTCTTCTGTCATGTTGAATGATTCTCTTCAGTTGTTGGTCCTTTTCTTGCAGGATATTTTTTCGGGTGCAGCTGTCAGAGTTGATGTTTTAGTGGATTCCTGATAAACACAATACACCTGTGGAATGGTCATATATGAAAATCCCCACTTCATCAGTACATAGGAGATGCTGTGTCTCATCGGTTGTGCACTGACTATATCATCACGTTCAAACACAGATCTTGATAACCTGCCATAGCAGCAGTAATGGATCTAACAATTGCTCCAGACACTTCTTTTATATAGTTGGTGCCAACCACAGTGTCATAGTCTGCCTGTTTACATATAATTGCATTTGAATACATATGCCTGTACCAGTTTCTTTGGCACTTCAGTGTAATATAGCATTGTAGCGTTTTCGGTTGTTAGAACAGTTCTGAAATTGAACTGTACTTTTGACAGCAAATTATGTGAAAGGAAATGATCAATTATACTTACATACGCAGCACTTTCAAGAAATTAAACACTGATGCCATAGAAATACACAAGTTGTAATGTAGGACCCCAAAATACTAAAACTGCAAAAAAAGTAAAGAAAAAAGTCATTAAAATTTTTTCAGTAAATGTTGAAATAACTTGAAAATATAGGTATAATGATGTTTAATGAAGAAGGCAAAGCACCTTTCCTTCATTTAATTTGTCAAGTGAATGCTAGGTGGTAAATCATGAAAAAGATATTGTCAGTTTCAGTGAGTGAACGGTTCTGATTGTACCCCTGATAAGAATTGTTTTGTACATCTCTTCTCCACTGGCACAGCTGCCAGAACTACTGAACACTCCAGTTAGTATATCCATCATACCCTTCCATGTGTCCACCTACCTGTCACAATCTCTGCTACCCTTCTCTTTATATATTCAATATTCCTGTTACTCATCTCTGATACAGCTTCCACATGCCTGATATGAGTTCTGCAAGCAGCCTCTTATATAGACTTACTCAGTTCTCTAGTAATTTATGAAAATAGTCTGCCACTTGATTCACTGATGAATATGCTTATGTAATCATTCCACAAACTGTTGCACTCAAGTATGTGTACATGTTGACCAATTCAGATCACAACTCACTGACAGCGTAGTCACAGAACACTACATTTCTGCATAATGTGAAGTGCTCAGTTTTAAATTTCTAGATATTTAAAGCAATATACAAATGTGATGTGTGTAAAAAGTTGAAGAAAGGATTTAATATTTGCTCACTTCTTAGACAACAATGTACAGCAATGAGGCGGGTCACTTTAGTTTTAAGTGGTAAGAGAAACTAATTCTCGAAAGAAATCACCAAACTGCTTCACAATTCATAGAAGTACAAATACGAATTCAGTTTAATTGTATAAGTTTGTTTGGATGAACAGAAAGTATTTGTGAAGCAGATTATAATAATCTTAGTTCACCATAAGAGAATACTTGTACCTAAGGTTGTTCATCTTCCTATGAATGACAGCAAACTGTTACAGAAAATGGCTGTGTACTTTCACATAATTATCACAAGGCACCAAGCAAATCAGAAGGGTGACACAGATTTTTTAAATTGTGCATGCATAGTTTATTTGAGTCTTTAAGAACTGTGCGTAGTATCACTAATATCATAAATCTTTACTTCTTGGCAGTATGTTACACAATGTTTGCACTATTAAAACTTACCAACATTTCATTGAAGACAGAAGGTGTGTGGGAAAGCAATAAGACTGACAACACTGCGAGTGATCTAGCAATGCTGTGTTGTTGTTCTTGTGTGGATTAGTCTGATCGTACCTTCCAGATGCTCAGTCCAAGTTACATATCTGTATAGCTGTCACATTATCTTTGAGAGTGCTATCAGTAAAATTGGGTTTTTGTTGTGTGTTATAAAAATGGAACAGCACAGTTTAATGTGTGGAATGCAGAAATGTGACATTTTAAAAGTTGAAACAGGCCTAAGGGGAACATTTCTTATCAAGAGCACCCCTTTTTCACTGGCACAAATCATTTCTGGAAAGCTGAGAACAATTTGATGATAAACTTCACACAGTGAGACTTTCAGCTTCAAAGACTGACAATAAGTCTAATGTTTGTACAGTCGGAGAAATCAAATTGACGTTTAACAATAAGGATGATGGGCAACCTGTTGAACACTTTCACCATACATCAAATTTTGCTTGAAGAGTTGTACATGCAAAAGGTTTGCACCAATTCAGCAGAAGAAACATGTTCACTGATTTTTAGGGGACTACCAATGACCACAAATGAGACAGTTATGTGATCACAGGTGATGAATCCTAGATTTTGGAGTATGATACTGGGACAAAGCAGCAAAGTGAGGAGTGGCACAGAGATTTCCACAACCTTTCTGTTGTGACTCACCAATCTTTCAAAGTGCCACCGCACAGTTACGTGCGTCCTCCACAAGTGGTGCTGTGGCGCTGTCTGCCAGCCATGCAGCACCAGTGCCACCTAATCAGCCAGCCAGCCACCGGCCGCTAGACTTGGACTCAGTTCTGATTTGACTGTTAAAGTATACACACATCTTACTTTGTTTACTTGATCTGTGACTTACATGTATTGTGTCGTCCTCAAAATATATTTGTTCAACTTGAAGTTATAGCAATTGGCGACGAGGTAGTGAATTTTTCTTTTTCATGGTTGACCTACAGGTTTCCATGGCTACTTAAGTCAACTATTGCAAGGTCTCATCGAACAGCAAACACTTCTCACAAATGCGATTCATAATTTTGTTGCAGCATCTGATGCAGGGCATATCTCATCATGGTCTCTCCCTCCTTTTCCTCCTTACAACGAGATGGCGGAAGACTGGTCTGATTACGAAAAACGTCTTTGACAGCACTTCTTGGCATTTCATGTCCTGGACGACCAAACATGTAAGTCTCTTTTCCTTTCGTGAATTTCACCTCAAATGTATCAGTTGTTGTCGCAATTGACTCCTTTGAAAGATCCTGCGTCTTTGTCCTTTGCTGAAATGTGCTCACTTCTGTCCGTATATTTTCAAAAGCAAACGCATATGGTAGCCTATCGTGTTGCCTTTTATCATTGTCAAAAACAACCGAATCGATCCTATCGTGCTTGGGCTTCTGAACTTCATGGCCTTTGTCAAAAGTGTTGATTTGTTACTGACGTTCACAAAGAATCCTAAGCCGTTTCCATGGTATGGGATGCTATCATCTGGTCGGCGCCCGACAAAGAAGTTAGGCAACGTGCCCTTCAGTTGGCAAATCTGACTCTAGATGAAGTCCTATCCATCGCTCAGTCTTTTGAAATTTTTCGTGCCACTTGAGTGCAAATAGAGGCATAGGGTGACATCGGGGATGTACAACCTCTGTGAGCTGTTGTCTAAGGGTGCGGTGTATCCCCACTGGCCGACGTGGCCGCAGTACGCTCCCAATTGCAGCCTCGGCCTAACCATAAACAAATCTCTAAGAAACTGCAGAAAACCCCACGGCAACTTCCTTCATGAGCGCGGTGTTTTATGAAACATTCACTAGAGGATTGTCCCCAATGTTGGGCCGTGTGTCACAAATGCACAAAGAAGGGTCACGTGTCATCCCTCTGCAAATCCGACCACATACCTGATGTTCATGAACATGATGCTTATTCTGCTTCTGTGTTGTCTGTCAATAGTACTTCTTCCCTTTCAGGGAAGTTATTCCTCACTGTCCAAATACTTGGTCGGGATGTTCGCATGCAGGTGGATATTGGTTCTGCTGCCACTAACATCAATTCTCAGATGTATCTTCAGTTGGGTTCTCCAATCCTGACACCTGTCACAAGGCAATTACAGACTTACAATAAACAGAAGATTTCTCTCTTGGGACAATTTGATGCTGAGGTATCTTACAAATCTGTCATTCGCACTGTTCTCATATTTGTGGTCAGCCATAGTAACGTGGAGAATCCTCTTGGTTTCGATGCCTTTCGCATTTTTGGGTTCTCCATAGATGACTGTCAATATCGTCTCTGATGCTATTCCTTATGCTCAATTGGATCCCTTGTCGATGACATTTTTGTCCCTTTTTTCTCCTGGGTTGGGCCGTGCAAACGACTTTGAAGCTCATATCACGCTCAAATCCACTGCTCGGTCTAAGTTTTTACGGGCTCGGCCCATTCCTGTGGCCCTTCGTGATCGGGTCAAACGGGAGTGGCATCGTCTCACTGCTTCATGGGTCTTTCTTCCTGTCACTTCCAGTGAGTGGTCCTCTCCTGTCATTGTTGTTGCTAAGCCCAATGGTGATACTCATCTCTGTGGCGATTTCAAAGCCACTGTAAATACTCAATGCCTCATCGACACTTACCCTAAGCCTCGACCTGAAGAACTGTTCACTAAACTAGTCTAGAGAGACTCCCTAGCACTCGCCCCAGTTATACAGCTGACTTTGCTAGAGATGGTTCACTGCCTACATATGCTCTCATTTGCAGAGACGACAGTTTAGCCTAGCCTTCAGCTACGTCATTTGCTACGACCTAACAAGGCACCACATTCAGTTACTATGTCTTCTGAACAGATAATATTGTGACTCATGTACTGTCAAGAGCGATGTTCATCATTAATGGATTAAAGTTAAGTATGAAACTAATTATGTCCACTTTCTAAATTCTAATTCCTTGTCATGTTCCAGACCTCATGTCAGTATAGTTCTTCTCTCCTCACGTCAGCTTGCGCGAGCTAAGACGCGTGCATTTCGGGCTTCTCTAGTAACACGGTGTTGGCTCTTCTGCCAACATGACACTTTTTCATGTCTTAGAGACTCCTGGTCTTAAATGTAATCTTCAGAAATCAAAATTTTTTCTGACCTCTATCAAGTACTTGGGGTTTCAACTCTCTCAGTATGGTATTTGTCCACTTCAGCAAACTGTCGCTGCAATCGATGCCCTTCCTCCCCCTACATCTGTTAAGGAACTGCAGACCTTCTTGGGGAAAATAGCATACTATCACAGGTTTTTACCCTCTACTGCTTCGGTGGCTCAGCTGTTGCATAAAAACGTGCCTTTTCTCTGGTCCATGTCATGCAATGCGGCTTTCCAGAAATTGAAGACGATGCTGAAACAGGCCCCATGCCTGGCTACTTATTTACCTGGACAACATCTTGTTCTTGCCATGGATGCCTCTCAATATGGGGTCGGTGCAGTCCTTGTGCACCATTTTTCTGACGGTTCTGAACAACCCATTGCTTATGCCTCCAAAACGCTCACAGATGTCCAACAAAAGTATTCTCAAATTGAAAAAGAAACTTTGGCCATTATTTATGCTCTTCATAAGTTTGGTGTTTTTCTCTATGGATCCAGATTTCATCTTGTTACGGATCACAAACCACTTGTTTCCTTGTTTCATCCATCAACGTCACTTCCCGACAAGGCTGCACACCGCCTCGAGCATTGGGCTCTTTACTTGTCTCGTTTCAATTATGAGATTCATTTCTCGCCGACAGCTCAACATGCTAATGCTGATGCAATGTCTCACCTTCCCATGGGTCCTGATCTGGCATTTAATAGGGATGAACTCTTGTGTTTCCACCTGGATGTTGCTGAGCAGAGGGTTGTGGATGGGTTCTCTATCACCGGGGACCGGCTGGCGGCTGCTACGGATTCTGACCCTACCCTCTCCCGGGTTTTAAGTTGTATTCAGAAGGGTTGGCCAGATCGTCTGTCCACTAACACTTCTGATCCATTGCGGAACAATTACGCTTTGCGTTACCGCCTCACAGCTAGGGATGGTGTTATCCTCCTTTCCACCAAAAATGCTTCGCTGCATGTTGTGGTACCTGTGTCTTTGCGTGCTTCGGTCTTGCGCCTCCTTCACCAAGGGCACTGGGGTGTCTCTCACACAAAATCTCTGGTGTGCTGTCATGTGTACTGGCCCAGCATTGACTCTGAAATTGCACACATGGTCGCTGCCTGCGGCCCTTGTGCGTCACAGGCCACCGCCCCAAAGTCATCTTTGTCACCGTGGCCTACGCCTGAGAAGCCCTGCGAGTGTATTCATGCTGACTTCATGGGACCTTTTTTAGGTACTTATTGGCTTCTTGTTATTGACGCCTACTCTAACTTTCCTTTCATTGCCCATTGCACGTCGCCTACCGCCGCGGCAACCACAAATGCTCTAGCTCGCATTTTCTCTTTGGAATGCCTTCCCTCTACTCTCGTTACTGATAATGGTCTGCAATTTGTCTCTTCTGATTTTCTGATTTTTGTGCCCGTCACAGCGTCATGCACATCACGGCCCCTCCATTCCATCCACAGTCAAATGGTGAGGCTGAACGTCAGGTCTGCAAATTTAAGGCTCAGATGAGGAAACTCCTGACTTCTTCTGCTGCTGATGATTCGCTTCCCCAGTTTCTGGCTTCTTACCATTTCACCCCCATTGGCGACCACAGCCCGGCTGAGCTCTTACATGGCCGACAGCCCTGCACGCTACTTCATCTTCTGTGGCCTTCCACCTCACGGCCGCAGGTGCCTTTGCTTGGCCAGTTCACCGCCGGCGACCTTGTATGGGTACGGGTATATGGTAGGCAGCCAAAATAGAGTCCTGGCCCCATCTTACAAAACCGTAGCCAACGCCTGTATGAAATCCAGATGGACACGGGTGTTGCAGTGTGTCATTTGGACCAGCTTTGGCCTCGTGTGCTGGCAACACCTGTTCCAGATGCTGCTACACCACCTTCGGCTCTACCTGACAATCGGGATCTTGGAATATCTCATTACTCACAACACAGTTCTCTCTCCATCATCTCGGTGCCACCACAAGAACTGATGCCAACAGGAGATGTGCCCATGCAGGAACCAGATGACCACCATCTGTCGGAACAACTCCACTTGCCTCGTCCTCCTACAGACGCGGACACATCGCCCTTGTCTCCTGTTATAACAACTGGACTTGCCGCAACGGGCAGATTGGTGTACGGGGCCCCAGCAGATGCGACCCCCACGTCTCCTGTCATTTCAACCTGTTATCATCGGAGACACTTCCGTCCGTACGGGAAGCCTCCTCCTTGAGACTTTACGACCATTCAAACAACACCTATGGACGTTAGCAATCTACAGGCCACCTCCATCAAGACCTGTGCAAAAAATTAAAAGAAGGGAAAAGTGTTGTGTCTCGCCGATCTTTCAAAGTGCCGCCGCAGCAAGGCCACCTAAGCAGCCAGCCAGCCAGTGGCCGCTAGACTCGGACACAGTTCTGATTTGACTGTTAAAGTGTACACAAGTCTTACTTTTTTTACATGATCTGTGAATTACATGTATTGTGTCATCCTTGAAATATATTTGTTCAGCTTAATGTTATAACACTTTCTCCAGGAAAAACTGCCTGTCAATTGTTTTACAAAGATGAAACGCCCAGGAAAAGTGCGAATCGAATGAGACCAGACACTGATTACAAATGAATGCTTCATCATGACAATGCCCCATGTCACACAACCCCTTCCATCACGAAATTTTTGATCTGAAGAGGTATTAATAGTATTCTACAGACCCCCATTCTCCTGATTAGATTCCTTGTGACTTTTCTCTTTCCTGAAACTGCAAAATGTCTTAAAAGGAAATCATTTTGCAGATCATACAAAAGAACATGACTGATCACATTAAAAGCCGTAACAGTGTAAGCCTTTCAGTGCCACTATCAAGACTGGCAGTGATGACTCTACCAGGGTACAGCTGTCAAAGGGAGCTACTTTGAAAGGGCTAGTATTCTTGTTCAAAAAATATAAAAACTTGGTAGATAAATAATCAGTCTCATTACTTTTTTTCACACACCTTGTTTGAGCATCTTTCATCATGTACTACTTTATTATGAATAATTACAACACCTGCAAAAAGACTGAGATTACTGTTAATACTATTTCCCTGTTCATTAATATACCACAGTAACAGCAGGAGCCCCAACATATATCCCTGGACAAGCCTGAAGATACATCTACATCTGGTTATGACTCACTACTTGAAATAATGTGCTGCATCCAGCCTAATGAGAAATCTTCCATCTGCTCACAATCTTCAATGGATACCGTATATCAGTGATAGTCGATCAGAGCACTACAACCCACCAACAGGTAGGTTTTCATAAAATTCTGAAAAAATATTTGTTAGATAATTGTTATTACACAATTGTTACTTTCTTAGAACTGTAAAACTGATGGGTGGGTAAAAAATTTTACTACCAACAGGAGATACAAAATTCAACAGAAGGTAAAAAGAGGTTGACTAGCCTTGCCAAATATTGTCATTGTTTCATTTTTTTGTCAAATGCTTTCACAAGTCAAGAAATATTGCACCAACCTGACAGCCTTGAGCCATGGCTTTCAGGGTAGTGTGCAAGAAAAGCAAAACTTGCATTCTGTAGGACTGATACTTTTGGAATCCTTACCTGTTGTTAAGAGGGGGGGGATTCATCATGTACAAGTTATCTTACAGTGTTTGTGTTTGTGTTTTGTGGATCTCTTCTGCTACCCTTCCTGGAAATGGGTGTAAAATTGGGACACTACTCCTGGATTTTCTTTAGTAAAGGAACAATCTGAAACACAGCACATCATTTCTGCTATTCATGTGCCACACTCCACTCCATTTCCTGTTTCGTCCATAAGTGCCTGGACTAACTTTTGTGCCACTTACTGCCTTTGCAATTCACTGGAATTTCTTTGTGTTTTGTAAGATATCTTTGAATAATATACTGTTACAGTAATAAGTGAAGGCATCCCATTACTCTCAACAGCCACCTAGATTAATTTAACAACCCTTTCTATAATACTACGCTTCGTTTTGTGTGTACTACGTAGAATGTCAGTCTCTTTTGGAGTTTCTTAAAGAGACCACAAACTGTGCACAGTACCTCCTGTTATAACATTTAATCACTAATGATTGCGTGGATATTCAAACACTCACTTAGAAACAATAGCTGGTTACATGATAACAACTCAGTATCTCTTATTCGACTGTCGTGCCGTGACATGCGGCCGTCGCCGTTCATAGCTAGGTGGCGCTTCCGCGCTCAGCCGAGTTGCGGAGCACCTCTATCGCCGTTTGCGCGTACTGTCATGGCGGCACTGTTAAATGTCGTGGCACTGTCACAACTTTTTTCCCCCTTGAAAAACAACACTCACTTCCTTGGGGACATGGACAGTGCGGAGACATCCATCGCCCTTGTGAGGGCCCAAGAAGATCCCGCGGAGAGACACGAGAGTATGTTTGAAAATGTCCAGGACGGAAGCTTGTGCGTGGAACGTGCCTTCTGGATGAGATGATGGGTGAAAACTCTGAAGCAGCATCCATAGGTGTCGTGGACCTGGGGGTGTGCTCCAGTGAGATGGGTCCCGGAGAAGGTGGCGTCGCGACTGAGGCCGGTTCCGGCGTACTCTGAAGCGGTAGCGACGTCGGCTGCATCAACACGTATGGCAGATCAGCAGCAGCGACAGGACTGGCCTCTCGTGCTGGTGGAGGTGAAGGAAGGGGCAGTGGCACCGGCGTGGCCACCACTCGTGGGCGCATCTGGTCGTAATGGCGAACAACCATGCCGTCGTCCGTACGTATTGCACAAAGCTGGCGGCCACGAAGAGCCTTGACCACCCCTGGAATCCATTTAGGGCGATGTCCATTCCCTCGTGCCCACACGTCGGTGCCCACCGAGTATTTTCCCGCACTAGGGGACACAGCACAAGGCCTGACAGGGTGAAGCAGGTGCAGTAGAGTGCGTGGTTGGCGGCCATGTAAGAGTTCAGCAGTGCTGCGATCACCCAGAGGCATGAAGCGATAAGAACTCAGAAATTGCAGCAGAGCGTCATCTGTGGAAAAATCACTAAGGAATTTTTTCATCTGGCTTTTGAAAGTGCGGACACTGTAACATCATGAATCCCTTGTCCAGTACAAAAATCACGGAAGGCCTGCGAAGAGAACTGAGGGCCATTGTCTGTGACGATCGTGGATGGAAGACCTTCTAGCGCAAAGATTTTGGACAAAGCCAGTATCGTCACCGCAGTGGTGGGTGACGGACATCGAACAACAAATGGAAACTTCAAGAAGGCATCAACAACAGTAGCCAATATGTACCGAGGAAGGGGCTGGCAAAGTCAGCGTGCACCCATTCCCATGACTGCAACAGATCAGGCCACGGAGAGGGCATTGTACGAGGTGCAGCCAGTTGTTGAGCACACTGACCACACGCAGCAACCACGTGGGCGATGTCCAAATCAATACCGGGCCAATAAATATGCCTGTGGGCCAGGGACTTTGTCCGAGAAATCCCCCAATGGCCTTCATGCAACAGTTTGAGAACATCTTTGTGAAGAGAGACTGGCACCATGACCCGTGGAGAGGTGCCATCGGTGGCCAGAACAACAACACCATCATGAACAGACAGACGAAGGCACAAGGCATGGTAATTGCGAAGGGGATCCGACGCCCGGCCCTTGGTCCTGTCCGGCCAACCCCATTGAACAAAACCGATCACCTGATGCAGGACCGGGTCCCGCACAGTAGGTGACGTGACCTGTTGAAATACGGCTTTGACACAAGTTGAAAATATGATCACTATTTTTTCTTATTTACTTAAATTTGCCATATTTCGTGACAGTACCTTTTCCATTAGACATTTACACGGCGATATAGTCTTGGCTTCAGTTGTCTAAGTATGATTCCACAATGCATCTTTGTTGGTTGCAGAATTGACGTGGTTCAACGTGTTTTTCTCATTTTGGTGTTTCAAATACAGTTTCTTCAAATGTAGTTTCTTCTTTTTTTTTTAATACAAAAATAATAGTAACATACTTCAAAATTATTTATGACGGCGACCTTCACATTATTCTTCCGTCAACACCATGGTCAACACACACCAAGAGATAGCTGCCGACTACTACAGTCAAAGACGACTCTAGCGTCAAAGATGTTTTACACCACACACAATCTTCCAGTTGTAGTCAGTCTCTTTGCTATTCTCTGATACATTTTCTAATAGTAATCAATATGCTTTTACTCTCAAAAACAGAAGTAAATTAACATATAATAAGACAAATTATAATAAATCCTGACAAAAATATAAGAAAACATTTACAATTCGGTATCGACAAATACGGTAAAAAAATTACATCTCCCAGATCCATTACAACTGCTCCCCAGGGCTTTTGTTGTTATGGACACATACAACAAAATCCCGACCACACTCAGTAATGGATCTGTATTACACAATTAGTACATTAATGATGCAGTCTGATAACCTCTACCAAATTTGGACTCTTTGAATCTATGGACTAGTTACTGGCTGTTGTTGCAATGATACTTCCCCATCAATCTCATATACAAAAATTCAAGTAAAGAAATTATTTGACATGACAAATATACACGGTATAAAACATACATGAGAAATATTCTAACATACAGCATACAGATTGAAAATAATAGAAAGGCAAAACTCATTTCCCAGAATAAGATTTAAATTTTTTTTTTATAAATATTAATGTTAATTTCATTATACTTACATATTGTACAGTAAAAATGATACTGGACATATATAGTGTAATGTGTTTTTATCTATATTTGCCTTATATATATATTTTTTTTTAACTTCTGATTTTTTTATATTTTTATATTTTTTTTATTAGTCATGTTTTTTTGTTTTTTGTATTTATTTTTTTGCTTATGATTTTTCTTTTTAAATTTTTTTTTTTAACTCATGTTTTTTTTATTTTGTATTTTTTTTTCATATGATTTTCTTCTTTTAGTACAGCTAAAGATACATCAGTACTATCTAATTTTTTTGCAATTATTTATGTACACTTGCCTCTCTACTACAATATTACTACAAATCACATTCTTGTGAAGAGTACTTTTGCTCCCCACAACATCAGTATAAACAACAATAAACTGCTCATATATCATGAGGCTTTATCTAAAATTGGTTTTGAAACTTATACCTTTGCATGCATGTCCTCACATGCATGCCTTCACCCACAGGGAAGACTTAGCTTCCAAAAATTAGAAAAATTCAGAAATGCTCACTATGGAGACTTTTTTTTGTAAAAAAGTAAAAAATAAATCTTTCTCTCATTCTTTGTTACAACAGTGTTTTTTCATCAGTTTCAATTAACATGTGACTTCAAATTATTACTTTATACATGCAAATATACATACTTGGTTGTACAGGCAGTTTTGTTCTAACAAGCGTATTCCAGTGGAGGACTTTTGTTTTAGATGATAATAGGTTATTTAAATTTTGAATTTTTTTTTTTTTTTTTTTTTTTTTTTTTTTTAAAAAACCACTACTAGAGGATTATTATATGCACTGATACTCCTATCTATTATATTACATCCTTCCATCTTTTTCAACTCTTTCTCAACAGCAGGTCTTTTTGATATTGCAATACTGTATGGTTTTATGAAAAATGGTTCATGAGGTTTTACCTGAAGCTCACACTGATAACCGTTTACCCTACCAGGTATGTCACTGAAAACATCACTGTATTCCCACAGCAGATTTTCTAACTGTTGTTTTTGCTCCCCAGATAAATTTTGTGTTTCTGAAATTTTCAAATTTACTAAATTCCCAAATTCAACTTCATCAGTATCAAATCTATGAGTTTCAATATTCTCCAATCTATTTTCTTTTAGTAAATTGATACTGTCAAAATTTCAATTACTCTGATCACCAAGTGTGTTCACAAAATTTGTCTGAATGTATTCCCTTTCACTAGTTTCTATCAAAAGTTTTCTTCTAACCCAATCAAATGCTGTATTTACTTTTACTATCCAATTCATACCCAAAAGAAAATCCTCATTAAATTCCTGAATTACAAAAACATCCATGTGTGAACAACTTGCCTTCAATTAAAAATGTCACTAAAGCCTGGCTTTTTACCAATTTACTGCTCTTCCCAGTAGCACCTTTTATCTTTACCCCAACAACTGGCATTTCAACAAAATCTTTCCCCACTTTCAATTTCTTGCTTAACCTTTCAGATATTCCCGAGATCTCACTTCCTGTATCAATTAAACATTTACCAATCCATGACCCAATTTGAACTTTTATATAAGGACTGCAAAATTGATCACTTTTCTCAGAACCTGTATCCTCATGTAATAAATCACTTTCAATTTCCCCAAACCTATACTTATCAGAATCATATAGTATATCATTACATGTATTATTTGTCACAGTTATAAAATTTGCACAAGATACAAAATTGTCATTAGTACTCTCTATTATCTCAAATAGCCAAGAATTTTCATCCAAATCACATTGTATACTATTGAAGTACTTATCCTTCAGTTTTTCAAAAATAAAATATCTCATCTTTTTCCACCACTCAGGACATACAGTTTCACATACATTAATAATCATCTTTCTAAAGTTCTTGTCAAAAGAAATAGTTTCACTGTTCAGCCATATATTCATAAGAAATGTGTGTGTGTCATTAGTATCTGTAAAAGTTTCACTTAGGTTAGAAGTTATACATGTGTCATCGTTATTTGTGTAGTCAGATTCTTTACCAACAACATCAAAATTCACACTTTCACATACATCCAACTTGTGAGCTTTATTCATCCTCGTAACATCCCTGGGAATTTCTATAATATTCTCACTATTTAATCCATTTTCAACCATGTGTATACCCAACTCCCTATTTAAACTAATGAAATACCTTTCCTCAACATCATCATCAATACCATTACCATCATTATCAACTTTATCAACAACATCATTATCATTATACATATTCAAGTCATACACATTCAAATTATTTCCCAAAATATTATTTCCCCTTTCTAAAGTTACCAGATCCCTTTCACCAATATTTTCATTCTCACAGCATGCATTCTCTCTTTCATTCACACACATCTCTGAACTACTACAAATTACATCATCTGACAGAGTGAGGTTCTTTTCTGCCCAATTGTAAAACTCTGTTAAATTAAATGAATCACAATTACTTTTATCTACTGTATGTTCTTGTGTACTGAAAATTTTATTTTTATCAATATTATTTTCCTCTTGAAATTTTTTCAATAAGTAACAACTAATAACCTCATGTGATAGCTTAGGTTTGGAACTGTCATGTTTGGGTTTATGATAGTCACATCCATTGGTCCTTTCATCATGCTCACCTTCTGCCTCAACCATGCGGACCTTCAAGGGGGCGTCTACCCGTTTTTTGTTTCCTGAATTACAACTGGTTCCTGACTGAACTGCTGATTGTGGTTCTCCCAATGCCTCTGATCCACATTTCTGTTCCCATTCCTATGCCAAACATTACCTGATTGTCGGTAGTTTCTATTGTACTGACTATCAAAATTTCTGTGATTTTGATCCCTAAAGAGTTCTCTATTTTGTTGATTATTACTGCGAAAATCATGTTCTTGTTTTGGATAAAAATTATGGTCCTTCTTCTGAAAATTGTTATATCCCCCTGAATTTTGACTGTTATTTCTGCAAAAATGTTGTTCCTGTTTTGGATAAAAATTATGGTCCTTCTTTTCAAAATTGTTATATCCCCCTAAATTTTGACTGACGCCATGATAATTGTTTTGTTCCCTCTTTTGAAAGTTATCATTTCCCCAATTTTGACCGTTACCTTTCTGAGTAAACCCACTGTGTGTTCTTGTTGTTACCCTATCCAACTTTTCAATATAATTGAGAAACTGCTCTACATTACTATCAGGACATTGAACTAAACTCAACTGCATTGCTGATGGCAATCTTCTCTTTAACGTATCAATTTTGATCAAGTCATCCAAAGGTTTTGTTAAATGAATAAGTTTTTGAAGTTCACTTTTGCAAAATTGTTTCATGCTCCCATCTGATTCTCTATAGTTTCGCCCATTCAAAAGTTCACTTTTGATTCTAGTTTGTTTAAGATCATCCCAAAAATTTTCCAGAAATTTTGATTCAAATTCTGAAAATGTCATCCCCATAGTTACAATCTGGTTTGCCCAAGTCAAAGCTTCCCCTTCCAAGAATTTTTTCACAAATTTAATTTTTATTTCATCTGGTGAGTGAGGTAAAAAGCAATCCTTACAATACTGCATAAAATCAACGGGATGTAAGGGTCCATCTACCGAAAAGTGCTTCACTGGAATATTAGATACAGGATTACAAGTGTTGACATTGTAATTTTTGCTTTGAAATTCAATGTTAAAACTTTCAATTTTTTCGCTAAGTTCTTTGACATATTTTTTGTTTTCTAAATCATTGCATTCTACTTTTTCTTCTAGAGTAACCAAACGATTGTCAGTTTTTTGTTCTACATTTTTTACTAAAACTTTTGTATTCTCATCCAAATTTTTAATTTCCCCTTTAATGTCATTAAAATCAATTAAATTTATTTCCCTATCTGCCAGTAACTCATTTTTTACAGTATTAATTTCACCGCTCAATTTAGCATCAATTTCATCTACTTTTGCTTCCACAGATTCAATTTTTTCCTCAGCATTGCCAACTCTGTTCGAAAGATCACCCACTTGGGTATTGACTGCTTGGACTTGCAACAAAATGTTATCAATTTTTTCATCCCAGTAAGTCTTATTGTCGTCAAGTGTTTGTTTAATTTCTTTCGTGAAATTTACAAGAAAACTTTTTAAATCAAATTTATTGGTTCTTTCTCTTTCATTTGACCTGTCCTGATGTTCGAAGTCTATTAAATTACTACTTTCTACTTTAGGCACAATACTCTCGAAAATCTCATAAGTCATTGTGAAGAACAAAAAATTTATACACAACAATACAAAACAAGATAAAAATATTGTTTTAACAAAATACGATGGTTTCGTGACTTATCTGGAACACTCTTCTACTGTTGCAAAACCACGTTTTCCATCTATGTGATTGTTGACCAAAATTCTTGAAATTACTTCTTCTGTCGAAAATTATATTTTTCGCCGAAACATTTCTTCTCCAAAACTTTTACTTCCCGATGAACACAAACACTGTAACACACATTCTGAAGAAGCTGGTATTAACACACAAAAATTTTCTTCCTCGTAGCACTGTTGAAAATCTCGAACACGATATCCCGGACGAGCCCCCAGTTGAAATACGGCTTTGACACAAGTTGAAAATATGATCACTATTTTTTCTTATTTACTTAAATTTGCCATACTTCGTGACAGTACCTTTTCCATTAGACATTTACACGGCGATATAGTCTTGGCTTCAGTTGTCTAAGTATGATTCCACAATGCATCTTTGTTGGTTGCAGAATTGACGTGGTTCAACGTGTTTTTCTCATTTTGGTGTTTCAAATACAGTTTCTTCAAATGTAGTTTCTTCTTTTTTTTTAATACAAAAATAATAGTAACATACTTCAAAATTATTTATGATGGCAACCTTCACATTATTCTTCCGTCAACACCATGGTCAACACACACCAAGAGATAGTTGCCGACTACTACAGTCAAAGACGACTCTAGCGTCAAAGATGTTTTACACCACACACAATCTTCCAGTTGTAGTCAGTCTCTTTGCTATTCTCCAATACATTTTCTAATAGTAATCAATATGCTTTTACTCTCAAAAACAGAAGTAAATTAACATATAATAAGACAAATTATAATAAATCCTGACAAAAATATAAGAAAACATTTACAATTCGGTATCGACAAATACAGTAAAAAAATTACATCTCCCAGATCCATTACACTGTGAACCTGTAAGTGGAAAACCCTCGACTGCACGGACTTCTTCCTCATCAATGTGGAAACAGAGAAGTTCATCACGATCGAAAACTGGGTCGGGGCCCCATCGGCAATCGCGCCAATGCGTCAGCGTTGGCGTGCTGGGCCTTGGTGCGATAGTGAATCTCATAGTGAAAACGAGACAAGTATAAGGCCCAACGTTGCAGGCGGTGAGCTGCCTTATCCGGAAGCGACGCCGATGGGCTGAATAGAGAGACCAGCAGCTTGTGGTCGGTGATGAGGTGAAACTTAGAACCATACAAAAAATTGCTGAACTTTCTGAGAGCATAAATGATAGCGAGTGCCTCCTATTTGATTTGAGAGTAACGCCATTGCGCATCGTTGAGGATCTTGGAAGCATAGGAGATGGGTCGTTCCAACACATCCTCATACCGATGGGCGAGAACAGCCCCTAGGCCGTACTGTGACGCGTCTGTTACCAGAACCAAGTGCTGACCCGGACAGAATGTGGCAGGACAAGGTGCCAACTGCAAATGAGCCTTCAGGTGGACAAAAGCCTGCTCACACTCGTTGGACCAACAGAAAGGGACGTTTTTGCCTAACAGCAGATGCAGAGGATGAGCTACCGCCACCGCGGATGGAATGAATTTGTGATAATAAGCAATCTTGCCTAGAAATGCCTGAAGTTCTTTTACCGTAGACGGCCGAGGTAGAGCGTTAATGGCCACAATGTGCTGATGCAGAGGATGTATACCCTCATGGGACAAGTGGAAACCAAGATACACAATGGAGGGTTGGAAGAACTGTGACTTGTCCAGATTGCACTTCAACCCAGCCGAATGCAAAACCCGAAACAGTGAACGCAAATTGCGAAGGTGCTCCTCAGTGGAGGCCCCTGTGACAACAATGTCATTAAGATAGTTGATGCAGCCAGGAACGGAAGCCATGAGCTGTTCCAGAATCGGCTGAAAAATGGCCGGCGCGCAAGCGACGCCAAATGGTACCCGCTGGTACTGATACAACCCACAAGGAGTGTTGATGACAAGAAAATCCTTGGAAGGAGCATCCAACGGCAACTGATGGTACGCCTCTGGTAAGTCAAGATTGGAAAAGAACTGGCCCCCAGCGAGCTTGGTAAATAACTCCTCATAACGGGGAAGAGGATAAGTGTCAATGAGGCTCTGAGCATTGACAGTGGCTTTAAAATCACCACACAATCACAGACTCCTGTTTGGTTTAGAAACCACCACTATTGGCAATGCCCATTCTCTGGAGGTAACAGGAAGGACAATCCCTGAAGCTGTTAACCTGTCTATCTCAGCCATGACAGGTGCACGCAACGCCACCGGAATAGGGCGTGCCCGGAAAAACTTAGGGCAAGATGTAGGTTTGAGAGTAATGTGGGCTTCAAAATCCTTGGCATGACCCAGACCAGCAGAGAACACGGATGAAAATTCAGAACACAATCCATCCAGCTGTTGATATGGAATATCATCAGATATGAGGTGCACATCATCATCAATGGAGAATCCGAACAACTGGAAAGCATCATAATCGAACAGGTTTTCAGTGCCCGTATGATCCACCACATAAAACTTGAGGGGCCTAACAACAGACTTGTAGGCAGTGGAAGCATCAAACTGGCCAACGATAGGAATTTTCTGTTTATTATAAGTTCTCAGATTTCGGGTAACTGGAGACAAGGGAGGGGAGCCCAACTCCAAATACGTGCGAGAATTAATGAGAGTTACTGCAGAGCCAGCTTCCACTTGCTTGCGAATGTCTTTATCCAGAACACGAACAGTAACAAACAACTTATTTGCTTGAGAAAGCACACAGTTAACATCCATGTCCGATGCCTCATCCTCGTCGACAGGAACTTTAGGAGACTGACACACAGAAGCAATGTGGCCTTTTTCCCTACATGAATTACACATGACCCAATGTGTTGGACACGCAGCCCTGTCATGCTGTACGAAATAACATGGAAAAGAAGGAAGTGCGGAACGAACCTGCTTCTGAGGTTGCTGTTTTCGCTGCGAGTGTTGCGGCCCAACACGACGATGTTTACACAAGTGAACCACCGCCACATCTTCATTCTCCTGTAAAACAGTCAAATTGTCTATGTCGAAAGTTGACTGTACAGCACCTACATCACACCAAGCATCACGAACACAAAATCCACAACGCAGTGAAAATATCCGACCTCGTCGCCAAAAAGTGTTATAACCTTTAATCACTAATAATTGCGTGGATATTCAAACACTCACTTAGAAACAATAGCTGGTTACATGACAACAACTCAGTATCTCTTATTCGACTGCCGTGCCGTGACATGCGGCCGGCGCCATTTGTAGCTAGGTGGCGCTCCTGCGCTCAGCCGAGTTGCGGAGCGCCTCTATTGCCGTTTGCGCGTACCGTCGTGGCAGCACTGTTAAATGTCATGGCACTGTCACAACACCTCCCATCACAAACTATTCTATCTATCCAGTACTAGTTCAACTATCCTAAGCTTCAGCTACAGTTCCACTACACCCTCCTCCCCAGAGTTATATGTTTCCAGGTCCCCATTTAAAATAATAATACTACCTCTATAGGTAGTTTACTGAATATGTAAATCATTTTACTAATTTTTATTGCCCCTATATCTTCAGTAATTATTATTGGTACAAGTGTCTCACTATCAATGACCTGAGTTTCAACGTGAACATTACATGAAGCAACGTCTAATGAGAGACACTTAATCACTATAACAGTACAAATTACGCAATGATTTCCAAACTCATCATTATATTGGTACAACTTACAAACATGAAACTTGCTGGCAGATCAGAACTATGTGCCAGATCAGGAAAAATAGCTGGGAGCTTTACCTTTCGCAAGCAAGTGCCGCTGACTGAGGGATCCATGCCCATCTTATGGCTTGCCCTCACAGCTTTATTTCCACTAGTACCTCATCTCTTCCCTTCCAAATTTCACAGAAATTATCATTACATCACTGTTAGATTTCTTCTTCTTCTTCTTCTTCTTCTTCTTCTTCTATTACAACTGCCGTTTTATGGACATCCAACAAGTGAAGGATTCAACAGATTCAGTGTTCCACAAACAGCTTCCATGATTCCAAACTGTTTCATCTGCCATCTTCAGTGTTCCCAAGGCAACAGGGCCTGTATTTGGCAATTTTTCATGTCATAAAAGTCAAACTAACATTTCACATATCAATGTTAGGCCTGTTAACTCCATCTGTCTGTGAAAACTCTAACTTCCTGTAACCAGTAACTCCATAATCAAAGAGAGTTTTGAAACAGCATGGATTTCTCTAATCTGTCAATAACTAGGTTTCTCTTATATATTTACACATTTAGCAACTTCCTGTATTACTTTATAGTATTCTTTTCAGAAACCATTTTTTCTTAAACTGCAAAATTTAACAAAATGTAGTTATGAGGTTTCAATTGCCTGCCACTGATATTTCACTTTTTCTTTGTTAATTATCTTTGCAGCTCAAGATATTTGTTCTTCAAATCCTAGAAGAACAGCTTGTGATGGGATGGATGCTCCACCATACACAATCACTGCGCAGTAGCTTTGATGGAAGCAGGGACTACTCCATAGCAGGTACAAAATAAAGTGTAGGGTTGTAGATAGAGAGCTACTGAAGGGATCACGTGTCACTCTCAAAAGGTCGGAACATGAAACCTTTAATGACTGTTTCCATTGTTGTTGTTGTTGTTGTTGTTGTTGTTGTTCCTGTCTTGAAGACTAGTTTGATGCAGCTCTCCTTGTAGGTCCAACCTGTGCAAGCCTCTTCATTTCTGCAAAACTACCACATATATGCATCTGAACCCACTTCTTTACCGAAGCCTTAATCTCCCTCTGTCATATTTACACCCCACATTGCCCTGCATTACCAAACTGACAACTCCTTGATACCTCTCATTGGGTCCTTGCAACTGAACCCATCTTTCAATGAAGTTATTCAATAAATTTTCATATTACCCAGTTCAATTCAGCATCTGCTAATTTGTTATTTTCTCAACCCCATTCTTACATAGTAGCACACTAAAGCTTTTATTCTCTTGTCTTCTGAAATGCTGATCACACGCATCATTTACTACAGTAAAATAATTTTAGAAAAGTCCCAGGCATTTAAACTGAAATTGGATGTTAACCTGCCCTCTTTTTCATAAACTGCTATTGCCAGTCCGCATTTAATTGCCCTTCTGCTTTGAAAACCATTTCACTGCCCAAATAGCAAAATTCACAATACTTGTAGTGTCTCATTTCCTAACATAATTCCCTGATTTAATTTGCCTCTATACCATTATGTTGTTTTGCTTTGTTGATGTTCATCTTCTCAACATACTGTCCGTTGCACTCAAGTGAAAGCTATGGGTCAATGACGTTGTGTAGATTCGGTACTTCTCTATTTCCAAAATGCATAAGACTCTGTACCACATATGCTTATTATCAAAAGTAGGACCATTGGAAAGTAAGAAAAAATTTACGACTGGGCTGAGGATTCTTTGATAGGATGCACACAGCAAGTGTGCTAACTCTGGCATAGAGTTATTGACAGATGTAGAAGTGAATTCTGGTGTGCACTAGGAATATGTGTCAGGACTGTCATTGTTTGTATTGTACATTTATGGCCTCGTCGACATTATTAACCTCTGGCTTCTTGTGGATGATACAGTTATCTGTAATGAAGTATTGTCCAAAAGAAGCTTCCCAAATATTCAATCAGATCTTTAGAATATTTAAAAGTGGTATATAGCTTGGCAACTTGATTTTAAATGTTTGCAATGTAAAATTGTGCACTTCACAAAATGAAAACAAGTAATACCCTATAACTATAGTACCAAAGAGTGACAGTCAGAATCTGTGCAGATAAATGGGTGTACGGATACAAAATATGAGGGTGATTGAAAGGGAAACCTTAGAAATTCAACAAAATTTCGGAAAGTTGTGCTCTGGGGTTGGTAGGTGGCAATAGTGTTCCTTGCGGTTCAGAGACAGAAGACAGCGCCATCCACAACAATATGGCTGCTTCCCTGTCAACATGCACTGCAAATTAGAAAGACTACGATGCACTGTTTCTGTAGTGTGGTATCCTAATTCATCACAGAAAGACAGTGCAGTATGATGGTTTGCGTTTGTCATTGCAGCAAGGGTATGAGTGGTGTAGGATGTTTGAAAGTGGTCTAATTTCTGTTAAGGATGCCCCAAGACCAGTGCAAGCTCACTGTGTAGTAACAGATGAGAACACTGGGTTAGAGGAGCAGCTTGCAAAAGATAATAGACACCTGACTCTGAACAAAATAGCTACAAGTTTGAATATTAATATTGGTTTAGCACAGAATTTTGTTCACAATGTACTGCAGTTCGATAAGATGTTTTTGAGGTGGATGCCACGTCAGCTGACTGTCGAATCTAAAGAGCATCACGTCAGTGCCTGTGAAGGTGTATTTCTGAGAAAATTTGTTACAAGCAATGAGACTTTGGTCCACTCTCACCAATGAGAAACGAAAGATTCAAGCAACAAATGGCAACACAGCTCATTTCCGAAACCAAAAAAATCCACACTCGTGTGCCTGCTGGGAAAGTCATGCTCATTCTCTACTGGAATGCAAATGGAGTAATTTTGGAGCATTATGTAGGTTGTGGAGTGATGGTAACCAGAACTACTTATTCAGAAATGCTGAGAAATCAGTAGTAAATGATGAGGACTCTGGACTTTAAGAATACTGCTACAGCAAGACAATGCCAAATTGCATACAGTCTTTAAGAGATTGGGATTACTCAGGAAATTAAATTTGAATGTCTGATACATCTTCCTCATTCATCAGACCACACTCCTAGAGAATCACCTGCTAAATGCACACTCACAAGCAATGGTACATAAGCATTTCAGAAGTGGTGAAGAGGTGAAGAGGTGAAAACCACAGTGCACAACTGGCTACACACATGACCAAAATAATTATTTCATCTTGGTATCTATGCACTTCCAAATTTGTGGAATACATGCATTCAGCATCAGGGAGACTACATTGAAAAATGACATGTAAGTGTTTTGTCCACTGTTACAATTAAAAATATTACTACACTCTTAAGATTTTCTTTGAATCACCCTCTGAGAACAATGACAGAGTCTCACTCATATGTAAAGGAGGTTGACAGAATGAGGTTCATTGGCAGATAACGAGGGAAATGCAGTCAGTCTATGAATGATGCTGCATACATTGTGTGGGAACTGTGGCAAATAATTGACATATACAGAAAATGGAAGCATGATTGGTCACAGATTTGTTTGACCTCTGGGAGACTGCCATGAATATTCAGAAAGTACTTAACTGATACATGCTTTAATATTGACAAAAACTCCCCTGTGAAAACCTAATTATTATGTTGGTAGAATGAGCTTCAAGTGGTAAATCTAGGAATATACTACAACCCACTATGCACCATTTCCACAGCAGTCACAAAGACGAGGTTAGACTAATTCGGTGTGTACACAGGATTTAAACAATCATTCTTCCCACTATGCATATGAGAATGGAATGCATGAAAACTGTAACAATGTGCAGTGGAAGATACCTTCTGCCATCAACTGCACAGTGGTTTGCACACCATAAAAGTAAATGTAGAATGAATAAAACTGTAGATCAGCTACCTTCCTGTCCCACTCTCTTCTCGACCACAACCACCTTTTATGTCATTCAGCTCTTGTAACTGCAGTCTGATTTCTGAAGTCATAAATAACTTTTCACTCACTGCATGTTACACCCACTACCTTGAAAACTTCAATAAGGGTTGTCAAGACAATACTATTAAAAGCTTTCTCTGAATCTACAAATGTTTGGAACACGTTTGCCTTTCTTCAAGCCTTCTTCTAGGATAAGTTGTGAGGTTGGTATTGTTTTTGGTCCAGAACTGACACTAATGGTCTCCAAGATATCGTTGTAATGCTTTTTCCATGTAAAAAATTCATTCTTTATTTTGTAGCCACAGCTTATCAGGCTCACAGTTCAGTATTATTCACACCTGTCAGCACCTACCTACTTTGAAACTGGAATTTTTACATGCTTCCTGCACTTGAGGATCAATAATTCTTTCATGGCTGGATCTCCCACAGATGTCCATACTTCAGATGTAATGTCACCTACTCCATGGACATTATTTCCTCTTAGGTTTTTCAGTGCTCCATCATACTCCCCTTGCGTTATCATATCTATCTCATCTTCAGCTACTATTTCTATTGCTGTATGTTGTCCTCAAGTTTGTTTCCCTTTATACAAATTCTCTATATTTTCTTTCCACCTTTCACCTTCCGCTTCTTTGCTTGGTACTGGCCAGCCATCAGAGCTCTAGATATTCCTTCAGCTGCTTCTCTTTTCTCCAGCGGTCTCTAATTTTCCCCATAGCAGCCACTCATATTTATCCAAATTAGGCATGGCTCTAAGGCCTAGGCCTAGCCTTTGCCTTGCAGCCATTTGTGCTTACCCATTTCACAATTTGTCAATTTTATTTTCCAGATATCTGTATTCACTTCTGACTGCCTCATTTGCTTAATATTTTACATTTTCTCCTTTCATCAATCGCATCTCTCATTTTTACATGTGTGACATTCTGCTGCTTTCCCTATTTTATCTCTCAAACCTAACTCTTCATCATTTACTGTATTAATTTCCCTGATTTAGTCCAATGTTGCCTAACACTCCCTCAAACTCTCAATGATCTCTGGTTTCTACAATGTACCAAAGTCCCACCTACTGAATTTTGTACTTTCCCCCACATGAGACTGATGAAACTAGTACCTTTTGTCTGCTTACATAATCCCTGTAACACCAAAGATACATTTGTAACAGATTACTCACTTGCTGTGGGGGTTCATGATCCACAAGAGTAAACTGCAGCACTGGGAGTGGGCAGGTACAGTTTGCCTAATGTCTGCAGTGGAAGGACAGCAAAACAACAAGATGCTGTAAGTGTCCATTTTAGTTCATTTATTCTCATGCTAACTACATTCAGCAGATGCTATTTTATTCTCAACAGAATATTAGCTCCATGTAGCACAAAAATACTCTTTCCACTACTTTGTTGCACAAGTTTCACATGTATGCTATACATTACAGTGGATTTGTATCTTCTAAAAATGTTTATTCAACTGCAAACATTCTGCAGTAATTCCTTATCAGTTTTGGAACATTTTGATATTTTTGGCTGTTAATACGTGAATTAGCTATAACAAAAACAACAACAACAAAGGAATAATGACTTTATTGATGGAAAAATAAGTAAATATTTATCCTTAGTGACAGGAGATAAGATGTCATGAGCTGGAGAAGCCATTTGACTTTGATGGAAATCTACCAAAGCCTGATGAAATGTCAAGCGATGATGAGACTTTTGTCCAACCTGCTGACCCAAGATGTGTAATTTTTGTTTTAACTGTGACTGAGACAGGCACAGGGTTCAAATGACGGAAAGTGCAGGGCAATACCCGAAGAGGCCCGTGAAGGGAGAGGATGGACACGACCAACGAAGGACAGAACAAACAACAACAAGACGAACAACAGAGTCACAAGGAAACCTAACAAACACATTCACTCGTAATCATAACAAGAAAGTAAGTAAGCTGTCTAATGCAAGGCGATGTGTCCACAGACGTATGTGAGATTAGATTGGCTGGCTGAGTGAGACGCAGGTGCTTAAGTACTCTACCAGGGGCGCTGCTATTGGCCGCTGGAACCACGTGTTCCACTGTGGTGCCCTCACACTAAAAGCGGACCAGGAGCTACGTGCCGCCACAGCTTATGGTGCGATGGTGCAGAGACCTCTATGGGTCTTCGACGTCCATGACGTCTGGCGCGGATTCAAATTCTGCGGCGCGGACTACCAGAATTTTGGCATCTGATGATGACCCAGATGTAATGGATCCACAATTACTTCTGCCACAATGATGGAATAAATCTCCTTGGTGCCATTCAGATATGTTTGACTCCTTTTTTTTTTTTGTGGTTTTAGGGCGCACAACTTCAATGGTCATTAGCGCCCTGACTACTCTAAGAATGCACCGCGAGGCACAAGTTGACAACAACAACTAAAAGGGAAAACACAATAAAAGACAGACGGACAGGCATAGGATTAAAAAACAACATCATCAAATGTCCTTAGCGAGGTTTGTCAAATTGATAAAACAAAGAACACGAGCAGCTGCTCGTGGGTCATCCGCTAAAATGGCATCAAAAGTATTAGGCAGGTTAAGATCGAGGCGTAGTGTGTTAAGATCTGGACTGGACATTAAAATGTGTCTAACCGTCAGCAAGTGCCCACATGGGCAGAACGGCGCCGGCGCAGCCGTCAGCAGATGGCGATGGCTGAACCGGCAGTGTCCAATTCTTAACTGGGCTAAAACGACCTCCTCCCGCCGAGAAGGGCGTGAGGACGTCCAAGCCACGGGAAGAGGTTTTAAGGCCCGAAGCTTGTTGTCGGTAAGTGCAGCCCAATCGGCATGCCACAGCGACACAATGCGCCGACAAATGACCCTGCTAAGATCGGACGAAGGGACACAACAAGAAGCTGTCCGAGGCTGGAGGACCGCAGCCTTGGCCGCGGCATCTGCAGCTTCGTTCCCAGGGATACCGACATGGCCAGGAACCCACATCAAGCTAACCGGACAACCGACGTCCACCAGCTGCTGAAGAGAGCGTTGGATCCGGTGTACGAAAGGGTGAACCGGGTACGGATCACTGAGGCTCTGGATGGCGCTCAGGGAATCTGAGCAGATGACATAAGCAGAATGTCAGTGGCGGCAGATGTAAAGAACAGCCTGGTAGAGGGCAAAGAGCTCAGCTGTGAAGACCGAACAATGGCCATGGAGCCGGTATTTGAAACTTTGTGCCCCGACAATAAAGGAACACCCGACCCCGTCATTGGTCTTGGAGCCATCTGTATAAATGAAAGTCATGTTGATGAACTTCGAACGAAGTTCCAAAAAACGGGAGTGGTAGACCGAACCGGGGGTGACCTCTTTTGGGAGCGAGCTGAGGTCAAAGTGAACGCGGACCTGAGCCTGGAGCCAAGGTGGCGTGCGGCTCTCGCCCACTCGAAAGGTTGCAGGGAGTGAAAAATTAAGGTGTTGAAGGAGGCGATGAAAGCGAACTCCAGGGGGTAGCAGGGCAGAGACATACAACCCGTATTGACGGTCAAGAGAGTCGTCAAAAAAGGAACGATAAGACGGATGGTCGTGCATTGACAGTAGCCGACAGGCATACCGACAAAGCAGTATATCGCGCCGGTAGGTGAGTGGCAATTCGCCAGCGTCAGCATGAAGACTCTCTACGGGACTGGTATAAAATGCTCCGATCGCAAGTCGTAAACCCCGATGTTGTATGGAGTTGAGGCGGCGTAAGATGGATGGCCGTGCAGAGGAGTATACGAAGCTCCCATAATCCAGCTTGGAGCGGACGATCGACCGATATAGACGAAGTAGGACGGTTCGATCCGCTCCCCACGACATACCACTGAGAACACGGAGGACATTTAAAGAACGGGTACAACGGGCGGCCAAATATGACACATGTGGAGACCAGCTAAGTTTCCTGTCAAAGGTAAGGCCTAAAAATTTGGTTGTCTCCACGATTGGGAGAGCAACGGGACCGAGTCGTAAGGACGGTGGGAGAAACTCTTTGTAGCGCCAGAAGTTAATACAGACCGTCTTCTCGGCAGAAAAACGGAAGCCATTGGCGACACTCCAGGAGTAAAGACGGTCAAGAGAACGCTGAAGACAGCGCTCCAGGACACGTGTACACTGCGCGCTGCAATAGATGGTAAAATCGTCCACAAAAAGAGAGCCTGATACATCAGCTGGGAGGCAATCCATTATTGGATTGATCGCGATGGCGAAGAGAGCGACGCTCAAAACTGAGCCCTGTGGCACCCCATTCTCCTGGCGAAAGGTGTCGGACAGGACAGAACCCACACGTACCCTGAACTGTCGATCCATTAAAAAGGAACGAATAAAAAGAGGGAGGCGACCGCGAAGGCCCCATGTATGCATGGTGCGGAGAATGCCCGCCCTCCAACAGGTGTCGTAAGCCTTCTCCAAATCAAAGAACACAGCCGCGGTCGGGCGCTTCCGCAAGAAGTTATTCATAATGAAGGTCGACAAGGTAACCAGATGGTCAACAGCAGAGCGGCGCCTACGAAATCCACATTGTACATTGGTAAGTAGGCGTCGAGACTCGAGCAGCCAAACCAATCGAGAGTTAACCATTCGCTCCATCACTTTACAGACACAGCTGGTAAGCGAGATAGGTCGATAACTGGAAGGCAAGTGCTTGTCCTTCCCCGGCTTAGGAATCGGGACAACAATACACTCGCGCCTGCATGCAGGAACATGTCCCTCAATCCAGATGCGATTGTATGTACGAAGAAGAAAACCTTTACCCGCAGGAGAAAGGTTCTTCAGCATCTGAATATGAATAGAATCAGGCCCTGGAGCGGAGGACTGTGATCGGCCAAGTGCGGTTTCGAGTTCCCGCATGGTGAATGGGGCATTATAACTTTCACAATTCGAGGAGCGGAAGTCAGGTGGCCTAGCCTCCTCTGCCTGTTTGCGGGGGAGGAAGGCAGGGCGGTAATGAGCGGAGCTCGAAACCTCGGCGAAAAAGCAGCCGAAGGCATTGGAGACAGCCGCAGGGTCCACAAGGACTTCATTCGCGACCTTCAAGCCAGAAACTGGGGAGTGGACCTTAGTGCCAGATAGCCGGCGCAGGCTACCCCAGACAACAGAAGAAGGAGTAAAACTATTGAAGGTGCTTGTGAAAGCAGCCCAGCTGGCTTTCTTCCTTTCTTTAATAATACGACGACACTGAGCACGTAATCGTTTATAATTAATACAATTCGCCACTGTAGGGTGGCGTTTAAAGGTGCGTAAAGCACGTCGACGAGCACGTAAAGCGTCTCTACATGCTGCGGTCCACCAGGGGACCGGTACGCGACGTGGAGAAGAAGTAGGGTGAGTGATGGAATATTCAGCAGCAGCGAGAATGACTTCCGTGAGGTGTGCGACCTGACGATCGCAGCTTGTAAAGGTTTGATCCTAAAAGGTCGCCCTGGAAGAGAAGAGCCCCCAGTCTGCCTTGGAGATGGTCCAACTAGAGGAGCACGGAGAGGGAGTATGCTGCAGGAGATGGATAACACACGGGAAGTGGTCGCTCGAATATGTATCAGCAAGTGCATACCACTCTAACCGGCATGCAAGTTGGGGAGTACATATAGAGAGGTCTAAATGGGAATAGGTGTGAGATGTGTCCGAAAGAAAAGTAGGGGTGCCAGTATTGAGGCAGACAAGATTGAGCTGGTTGAAAAGGTCTGCTAACAGGGAGCCCCTCGGGCAGGATGCTGGAGAGCCCCAAAGGGGATGGTGGGCATTGAAGTCTCCAGTTAACAAAAATGGTGCAGGTAGCTGAGCAATAAGTTGCATCATGTCTGCCCTGGTAACGGCAGATGACGATGGAGTGTAAACGGTACAAAAGGAAAACGTAAAAGTGGGGAGAGTAATGCGGATGGCAACTGCCTGCAGGCCGGTGTGCAACGTGATGGGATCGTAGTAAATATCATCCCGGACCAGCAACATAACCCCTCCATGTGCTGGGATACCTACCACAGGGGGTATGTCAAAACGCACAGAGGTGTAGTGTGACAAGGCAATTTGATCGCATGGGCGTAGCTTCGTTTCCTGGAGGGCTACGACGAGCGGATGATGCAAGCGGAGCAGCAACTTCAAGTCCTCTCGGTTGGAGCGAATGCTGCGAATATTCCAGTGAATAAGTGCCATCGTAAGAAAAGGAAGATGAGAGAAGGGGTCACCTCGAAGGCCGCTTAGGGCCTGGCTTCGAGCGAGCACTGCCGCCGCTATCAGAAGGCGGACAGTCATCATCCATGGGGTCTATAGGGTCATCGGCCATCTTGGGAGGATGGCCGGGAGGGGGAGCTTCCTCCGCCGGTGAACGGCCAGATGTACGGCTACCAGCGGTGCAGCCAGGCGAAACGGATGACGGCCTGGGGCGGCAACCGCTGGGTGGCGCAGGAGAAGAAATGCGCCGTGGCGGAGAAGGAGAACTGTGCTTCCTATGTGCCTTTTTGGAAGGACGTTTGGTGGAAGTACCGGTCGAAGGCTGGGAGGTCGAGGGATGGAGGAAGTCTGCACGGGATGGTTCCTTCTTGAAGGCCCGTGCATCTGACTTCATTGTCTTCATCTTAGCAGAAGCTGATGAAGGGGCTGGTGTCTGTAGGGTGATGGGAGGAAGAGGAGACGTCGACCGCGCGATCTTAGCACTGGCCGAACGGACGACCGTGGTGCTGAAGGTCAGATCGCATGTCTGAGTTGCTACCTCCTGGGTAGTCCGAGGAGAGGCGAGGACAGTACTGTATTTCCCCACTGGGAGCAGCGTGGGCTTCCTACTAGCCAATAGCTTGCGAGCAGCCGAGGTGGACACTTTCTCTTTGACCTGAATTTCTTGGATACAGCGTTCTTCCTTATAGACAGGACAGTCGCGGGAGGATGCGGCATGGTCACCCTGACAGTTCACACAACGAGGAGACGGAGGTGGACAGTCACCCTCATGGGCATCCCTGCCACAAGTGACACATTTAGCCGCATTGGAACAAGACTGTCAAGTGTGATTGAAACGCTGACACTGGTAGCAGCGCGTAGGTGTCGGGACATAGGGGTGAACAGAAATAACCTCGTAGCCCGCCTTGATGCACGATGGCAGCTTAACACTATCGAAGGTCAAGAAAAGTGTCCGGGTCGGTACAAGGTCATTGTTGACCTTTTTCATGACCCGATGGACAGCCGTCACGCCCTGCTCAGCGAGGAAAGATTGAAGCTCCTCGTCAGTCAATCCGTCGAGGGAGCTAGTATAGACTACACCACGAGACGAATTCAAAGTTTGGTGGACCTCCACCCGGACAGGGAACGTGTACAGGAGGGTGGCCCGAAGCAGTTTTTGTGCCTGAAAGGCACTCTCAGTTTCTAGTAATAAGGTGCCGTTACGCAACCTGGTACAAGATTTGACAGATCCGGCTATGGCATCTACGCCCTTCTGAATAACGGAAGGGTTGACAGAGGAAAAATCCTTTCTGTCCTCAGATCGAGAAACTACGAGGAACTGAGGGGCAGGCGGTAGTACTTTTGTCACTGTTGGCTGGTCACATTTCCGTTTTTGGGTCGAAGTCGAGAGAGATGGAGTAGAATCCATTGCGGAGGAATCCCCCATGATTGCCAGCGTCTCCGATGGCGCGCTCCTTCCTTGTGGGGACCCTCTCAGAGGGCACTCCCGCCTTAGGTGAATGTTTACACCTCAGGTCACACCTCCCGAGAAACAGACGGAGGGACCAATCGGCATGGTCAGAAGGTATCAGCTCAGGCAATCACCCCTCCCCGGGCCTGGCCTTTACCAGGGGGTACGCGCGTGCCTTACATGTCTACCCAGGGCGGGGACTTACGCGTTACCCCGTCACCGGCTATGCGTGCGAACGCGTGGGTTGGCCTTCAGGCACGCACAGGGAGGTAGGAAGAAGAGGAAAAAAAAGAGAGAGAGGGAGAAAGAGGACAGACTGTCTCAAATGCCAAGGCGGAGACCAGAGAAGGCAAGGAGAAGAAGGCAATGAGAAGGCAAGGAGAAAAAGGCAATGAGAAGGCAAGGAGAAAAAGGCAATGAGAAGGCAGGGAGAAAAAGGCAATGAGAAGGCAGGGAGAAAAAGGCAATGAGAAGGCAAGGAGAAAAAGGCAATGAGAAGGCAAGGAGAAAAAGGCAATGAGGAGGCAAGGAGAAGTCAAGGGAAAGAGTAAGGAAGACAGTGAGGTGGAGAAGAGCAAAGAAAGGAACCAACAAAAGGAAGGAAGAAACGAGAAGTGAAAAACCAAAAAGACCACGATTATAGGTCGTGGAACCGTCCGTCTCCGGACGCAGGCACTAACTACCCCCGTGAGGGGGATAGACTCCTTTTAGTCGCCTCTTACGACAGGCAGGAATACCTTGGGCCTATTCTAATCCCCGGACCCGCAGGGGGGGTTTGACTCCTTGTCATCTGCTCCAGGTTTTAATGAAGCAGATGGGAAAGAATGGACAATTAACCACACCAGTAATTCCTAAAATAGATCTGTACGAACGAGATGTCATTCATACATACAGGCAACTCAATAAACACAACAGCTAAAGAATTACATGTACTTTTTAGAATATCAATTAAGATGTCTTTTCTTCATTATGCTAAAGAGAACACATCATTCAGTATATGAATGTATAACAACTTTTCCACATACCATGCTGTAATTAAATACTGAATTAGTCTCCTTTTCACTACTAGATTACAAGATATAAAACCAGTATATTACCCACTTCCATTTTTATCAAGTGTTTGCCTCGAATGCAACTGTCACATACAACATACAGTTTATTTTTTTTGTTGGGTAATCTGGCCATTAATTTTTGAAAATAATGTTTTATTAACCTTGTTGGTTGAATGATTCAAAGTAATGGAAATATTGCTAAAGATAGATAAAGGTATTTTTCTACTAGTGTATCTGAAGGGGTTAATCCTATTTCTGGACTATCATTATTTAATTGTGCGCTGATAAACTCTGAACCAACATGACCAAAAGTCAGTCTGATCCTCCTCCACACAGCACTTCACTAGTTCCCATTACTTCTAGCTTTAACATAACCCTGATTTCCATTTTGAAATTCTGTCACCTTGCAACCTGAATGAAGGCCCTATCAATCCAGATGCTGACTCTTAGAATGACAGTTCCCTGATTTCTCAATACAATATCCTCCTGAGCAGTGCCTACCTGGAAATATATTTTTCTATTTTATTTTTTTTTGGGGGGTGAGGGGGGGGAGGGGGGGTACAACTATTTTACCTGCAGAATATTTCATCAATCGGCTGCCCTATCATTAAGTCATGCAGTAGACCTGAATGCTCACAAGAAAAGTGTTGGCTCTAATTTCCCCTTGCTTTCAGAAACGTGCAGTATCAGAATGCCAAGGGCATGCAGGCTGATTTTACAAGACCACATCATTCAATCATGCTGACTGTTGTTCCTGCAACTACTTGAAATGGCACTGTCCTCATTCAGCAGCCCACCTAAGTCACACAGCCTAGGCAAGGACCATGGTTAGTGGCATGAGGGACCTTCTGTGACCACTGTAGCAGAACATAATTAATTATTTCTCATGAAGAGACAAATTCTGGTCATATGGTAATGACAACAGTGGCAACATAGTTAGCACACATACATTAACGGATTACACAGAAATGATATTTGAGGGTATAGTCCAGTCACCAAAGAAAAATTAGGGGAAAATTTGTGCACCCACAAAATTTTCTACTATACTAGAAGAGAGTGTTTATAAACAGCATCTATACTAAGAAAAAGTTTACTTTCCTATATTTTTCTTACATAACTCTACTTCTAATGAACATACTTTCCAGAACAAAAAAACTACATTAAATTTGATAAAAACAAAGGTCCTTTTCATTTTTGTCTAGGATTAACAGTTTCCACATAGTGGGGGACGGAAAAGTTCCAGATAATTGATGTTAGTAAGGTATTTTTTTTTTATTTTGGGCAGAATCACTTTATGAAACAACTGTAACTGATTTCAGACTTGAAAGGCCATCTTCAGATGCTGCAAAGGATGACAATTAAGACCTGAAACACATGCAATTATCTTCACTTGATTTACTTGTGAACTCAGTACAACGTTCTGATGGTAAAAAATTAATGTTTATCATTTAATGAAGTGGATTTTGGAACAAATATTTAAAATGTGCCATCAAAGTGCAGTGGAGCATATTAACCCCTTCACTGCTAGAGATGTGTCCTCTGCATTCCGTGCCAAGACAACATTTGTTTTGGCTGTACTGCTTGCCAGATGCTGGTGCCCTTGCTGAGAAACGGCATTATGGCTGATATGAAATACTTATCCAATCTTTAAAAAAAAAAATTGACTTTTTTACATCTCACAGTCTGACATCTTCACTCCATGAAGAACTGTGTTCCTTTTCATTTTCTATCATACTTACTGTGCTGCAACAAATTCACAGAATTTTAAAGAATTCACAGAAGTAAAAATACATGGCATAAGCTTTTCTGCACAACTGGTTTTAGCTCATACATTGTAGGGAATGAAACGCAGATGAGATAATGAGATTTTATTTAAAACTCAGAGGAGATATCTTTTTGTTATCTAGTTATCAAGTTTTATACCCAGAAGACTGTCGCACGTGACATGCCCACTCGTGTCCTCGTACATCGTGAATCGTGTGGTCCTAAAAGACATCTTGTCTCAAATGATTTGAGATATTATTGAAACAAGTTTTTTTGCAAATGGTATCACACAATGAGGCACATATGTTGTACAATCAATAATTTTAACTCTCCTATTTCTGAGGTACAGAAGTAGCTCAACCACAACAGTGAGGCAAGAGCAGCGTAGGAGACATTCAGAGATCCACAGCACTGTAGGAGAACCCGAGTGGTGTACGTACACACATCCATCGAAACTAGGAAATGACATTTCAGGATGTGTATACATGCCCACAGCAGTGGAAAGGTTAAGGGAAATATATCGTGTTCCGGGGGTGTAACAGGGTGGAGGCAGAGAAGTGGGAAGGCAGTAGTGTGAGGAGAAGTATGCTGCCGGACTGTGGGCATGCAGTTCACACATTTGCAGGCCTTCAGATTTAAGGTCAAGCAGGTGATTCCCTAATCTAGCTACCCAACTACATCACAAGAAGCAAGTACAGGTCATCTCACAGAGCTGTACCTACACTCCACAGCTATCGCTACAAATCACCAGCGACACTGTGCAGAGGTGTCCAGGGTTATTTAATTTCCACAAAGTGCATTGGCACTACACAGAACACATGAATGAGTTTGTCAATAGCAGCACAAAAAATGCTATTCGCAGGATCCACGTAAATTGCTGCACACTGTTCTGTTGATTCTCCTTCATACTGTGCAGCAGGTGCTGCTCTTTTAGGTTTACATACTTTCCCAGCATTTCCTGTACTGTTCTCTTATGCATAATTGCTGGTACTCACAGAATGAGCTGAAACCAGTAATCTGCTGTAATGTGTTGTTTGAATTATTTCAACATACATTAAGTTCTGTATCACCTGGGTGACCTGATGCAGGCAAGAATTTCAACTTCTGGATCTCGTCATTTGGTCAGAAAGTTAAGGCCAGTGTGATGCATTCGACACCCCCCACACTGTAGAAAGTATTCCAGGCAGTGAAAGGAGCCAAAAGATTGACACTGTCTAATAAGTATAGATGGCACATTACACTTTGTGCAGGTTCTCCAGTGTGGTAGACAGTTGACAGCTCCAGCTGTGGGCATTTATACATGACAACTCACTTAACAATCACAAATGAGTACTTACTTGACAAACTGAAAATAGCTCCAGTATACAAGCATAACCTCTGTCAAGTTATTTCGCCTACACACATAAGAGGAATGGAGAGGAAATTCTGGGGTGGTATAGTCTGTCTGTAAACATTCAAGAGCAGCACTTTTAATGTGGGAAGTTGCATTTCCAGCACAGCACAGCACACAGCACCAGTGGGGATTCTCAGTATGTTGTCCATGACACTCCTTCCTGTCACTATACAAATATTTGTGACTACCTGATTTTTCCCCTATTTTTGGTCTTTGTTAACTGGGTAGAAAAGGAAAGCAGAAATGCACTGCTGCATTTCCCAGTGTTCCTTTCCAAAAGAAGATGATGAACTGCCAAACTTCTCACACCACTGCAAAAATGAGTGATTCAGATATTTGTGTCAGTGGTATTTAGAAACAGCTAAAAATCCCTAAAACTGAGAAGTGATTTGGGCCCCAAAGGAATATCCGTTATTCTATACACAACATACAGCAGAGATTGCCCCCATGTTAATTCTAATATGGTATATTGTTGATCTCTCAAGGAAAAGAATGTGGCCAGTTGCTGGAAAGAAGTTTACCCACCTAGGAGGAGGCTACCAAAAGTGAACCACAAACCTAATGTCATGTTTCACTGCTGTCCATCCATTACAGAATACTAGAATATATAGGGTGTATCAAAAAGATTCATCTGCTTTGGCATGCCTATATTTCTGAAACTAATAAACATATACAATGAGTTGTTTTTTGATGAACAGGAAACTCAAAATGTTTTCTCATATCTTTTTATAGGTCTTCAATATGCCCCCCTTGAGATTCATAGCATATGTCAATGCAGTATTCAAATCGTTCCCACACTGCAGTGAGCATGTCTTGAGTTACAGCTTCAACAGCTGCTATTATGTGATGTCTCAGTTCATTCATTGTTGTTGGTAAGGGAGGAACATAAACAGAGTCTTTTATAACCCCCCCTCCCCTCAGAAATAATCACATATGGTCAGGTCCAGTGAACTTGGAGGCCAGTAATATAAGGCTGAATCATTTGGTCCAGTGCAACCAATCCATCATTGACTAATCCTTAGATTGAAAAATTCCCTCAGTTCCAGTTGCCAGCATTGCAAAGCCCCATCCTGTTGGTAAATGAAGTCATTTAAACCAGTCTCCAACTGTGGGAAAAAAAAATTCTCAAGCATATCAAGATATGTGCTACCTGTAACAGTGTTCTCAGCAAGAAAACGGGACCAGACACCTTTTCATTCCATACCTGATATTCTCCCATTACGATGGTTCACCTTCCCATTTACATGAAATGTTGCCCCGTCACTGAACACTAGACATGGAAGGAAACTGTCATCCTACATCTTGCCAAGAATGAAATTACAGAATGTTTTTGTTTGCACCTATACAAAGAGCTTGCAGTAGCTGAATTTTGTACAGTTTCATGTGTAAGTGTCCTCGCAACACAAGCCAGATGGACATCAAGGGCATGTTGAGCTGTCGACTCTTTGTGAAACTATGGAAGATGCATTCAATGGGCATGTCAGACACTTGCAGCTGGCCCAGGGATTTGCCTTTGCACAAACAACCTGTTTCTTAGAATTGTTCATGCCATCATCTAATGCTCTGTGCTGTAGGAGGATCTACACCATACCTAGTATGAAAGCCATGCTAAACAGTTATTACATACTGCCATTGCACACCATTTTTACTAGAACTTAAGTGGATGCACACTGCTGCTACATAGTGGAAGCCATGCAAAACTCAAGAGTTTGCTTTTTCCAACAGTATGTTATTCATGGACACATCTCAAATAACATAATAGTAGTGATTTTTTTTTTTTTTTTTTTTTTTTGCTCAGTTGGTACTTCTTGAAATACCCTGTATTCTGAAATCAAACACAATGAAGTGTATTGACCAGAATTATGTCCTAGGTTCTAACTGGTATGGACTGCAAAAACATCAATCACACAAAAATAAAACTTTGCTTTTTTCCCACAAAAAGCCACAGTTTGAGGCATTGATGTGGATACAGTATTCCTTGACTCCAGGAAGACACTTGACTCTATACAACACCAATGAATTTTACCAAAATTATGGCTGGTTGAGTTAAGAACAAAATTGTTGCTAGATTGAGTACTTCTAAGTAAGGATGATGCAGGGAATTACCACTCATGGAGAGCCATCAACATACGTAGAAGCAAGTTCATGCTTGCACCCTGGAAGTAGGTTGAGACTCTACATTTTTACATTGTATATGGTGGTTATAATTAAACTTCCACTACCTGACGGGATCCCCATGAAAAATAGATGATTGTACAACAAAAAGAATTTGTCAGCGCATGTGTAAGAGAAATAACAGCACGTCACGATACACAACCAGCAACACAAACCCTGCAGTGCTCAGTCTGAACGTTATTCCTATAATATTGGGTACCCATACAGTCAATAGTTTCCTGTCTACAGAGGCTCGATTAGTGAAATTTTAATTAGCAGATAACTGAGTGAATGGTGTGTGTGTGTGTGTGTGTGTGTGTGTGTGTGTGTGTGTGTGTGTGTGTGTGTGTGAGAGAGAGAGAGAGAGAGAGAGAGAGGTATCTGGCTATCACTGATCATCAGATGAGTACGTATTTGCTCACATGGAGCTAAACAGTTATCAAGGCCGTATACTCTACCTGTGGCTGCCTCTAACATAGGTGGCAGTGGTTTGTCACATTGGCTTGTTGCTCGCCCAGTAGTTAACCTCAATAGATATTCTTCGTACATCCATATTTAAATTGGATAAAGGTGGGGCACAGCTGGTATAATTTTTATTAAAAATGAAATTCCTCCAGCTGTACGTAAGACTTTATATCTATTTGGCTACTAGTTTCAGTGTTGCATCAACATCTTAAGGCCCTATGTAACAACACCATACATAAAACAAACAATGTGAGACATCAGTAGTCTGTGAGCTAGTGTACAAAATAAGTATATTATAAATGTATTACATACAGGATGAATTCATTAAAAGTAGTTACATTTAATTCATGTTCACTAAGATGCAATTTACCTTGACATTAACAATTTTTATACTACAAACAAGTACAAATGATGTTAAATAAGCACAGTTATTTCTGTTATAGATCAATACCAAACATTAGAATAAAAATGGGGTTGTATATAAGCCTAGGTGACATGCCATTATTCTTAGAGAGAATAATATAGGAATAAAACAGTACTAAAATTGTGTTAAAAGTGAATAATAATACCCTAAAACTCTTTTTTGTGTGTACAGTTTAACTAACAGGAAGGAAAATATGCATTGCCAATCTGACATATGAAAGGTATGATTCCATTGAAACTTCTTGGCAGATTAAAACTGTGTGCTGGACTGAGACTCGAACTCGGGACCTTTGCCTTCCACAGGCAAGAGCAAGAGCACTTGCCTGCAAAAGGCAAAGGTCCCGAGTTTGAGTCTCAGTCTGGCACACAGTTTTAATTTGCCAGGAAGTTTCATATCAGCGCACACTCCACTGCAGAGTGAAAATCTCATTCTGGGTATGATTCCATTGTTTATAAATAGTGAATCGTGGGGAAGGTGGAAAGGATTTAAGTTTGCATAACACTGTATCATCATCACCATAAAGTAACAAAGTGGAAAAGGTTACTGAAACATCATCATTCATAATGATATGAAACACAAGTGAGGAGGAACTGGAAGAATGGTTTGGAACCCAGTGAATATATTAGAAGATAGTCAATGGTGTAAAATAAATGTATATGAGTCAATTCATTAATCTACTCATTCCAACAAGACAAATGTAAGCTAACATGCCACCAAAACGTACCATTTCAATGTCGGTGCCTCATTTAAGTCCATGACCCAAGTCTAAGATAATCTAACGTAAAAGAACGATTAAGTACATAACAATGCTCCAAATAGAAGTAAACAGGGTGTTGTCAATCAAAGCAGTTCATCACATATCTAAAATACTTGTAGTTCCTCTAATAACTAATTACTGAAGAAGAGTACCCCGTAAGGTATACAAAGTATAACTCTTGTATTGTTATACGTAATCCAGTCAAGGGTTGACATAAGTTAACAACAATCATTGAAATGCCTTATCACCCACTTACTTGGACAACTAAAGTCTAACATTCATATCACCGCTACACCATAATACTCAATTATTTCACCTATCCTTAGAAACCCGTTCTTGTATAAAATTACTAGTTTAAATACATTGACTATCCACTTATTTATGAACAAAATGTAACTACTTTTAATGAATTCATCCTATTTATAATATGTTTATAATATATTTATTCTGTACACTAGCTCACACTACAGATGTCTGATATTGTTAGTTTTATGCATGGTGTTGTTATATAGCGCCTGAAGACAGCGTTGATGCAATGTCGAAACTAGTAGCCCAATAAATATAAAATCTTAAATACAGCTGGAGGAGTTTCATTTTTAATAAAACTCAAAAGATATTGGTAAAGGTTCATGATTTTGACTGCTGCAAACCGCAGCAATTTAATAGCAGACTGAATTTAAATTCATTTTTGTATGAAATTCTGGTTCTTCCTAATTACAGTGTTGAATGATTTAACCATGTACGAGGGTCACTCCAAAAGAAATGCACACTATTTTTTTTCTAAACCCATCTTTTGTTCCTTTAGGAACAATATTTTCATTTCTCCACCCCTCTCAACTGCCTTACGTCATCTTGGAACCAGCGCCTGTATACCCACATGGTAAACTTCTGGACCAACCTGTTGGCTCCACTGTTTGGCAGCGTGCACAGGGCACAAGGAAAACATCATCATCTTCAAACATTGTTCCATGAAGAGAGTCTTTCAGTTTCCCAAAGAGATGATAGTCACATGGAGCCAGGTCAGACTGTAAGGCAGGTGTTTCAGTATGTCCATCCAAGTTTTGTGATCGCTTCCATGGTTTTTTGACTAACATGTGGCCGTGCATTGTCATGCAACAGCAAAACGTCCTGCTTTTGCCAATGTGGTTGAACACAACTTTGTTAAGCTTGAAGTTTCTTCAGTGTCATTACATATGCATCAGAATTTATGGTTTTTCCACTTGGGATGATGCCCACAAGCAAGAGTCTTTCAGAATCAAAAAACACCATAGCCATAACTTTTCCAGCAGAAGGTGCGGATAATTTAAACTGAGGTAGGTGTGCTAGTTCTATCATGTCTTTATTTAGCCAGCTCTCAGTGAAGCATAAAACAGAAATATCACTCATATCATTTAACAAGATTTGTATTTCATTCAGTTTATTGGAAAGAGACTGAACATTCTGATGGAACAATTTCAAGTATGAAGCAGGGACTATATTGTGTCTTGCTTAACCACTTACCTCTTTTTTACATCTAGTATTGTTAGCTGTAAAAAATCCTCCTCGATTTGAGGTGTCGGTGGTGTCTTCTTGCTAGCTGGTTCCCTGTATTCTGGGCCCTGCCTTTCATGTGCTGTGGTGCTTCTAATGGTAATCCACTTGTCAAGTAGCATTTGTTTCATTTTAGGCACCTGTATTGCACTGGTTTTCACATTGTATTTATTTTGGTGAAACACTGATTTCTTCAGGTAGACTGGTCGATTCAGAGATACATGCATCTGATTTGTTCGATTGTTAATTTTAATTAACAAAGGCAGCCTGTTGCATACTTGCTCCTTCCCCTGTCTTTTCAAGTGGAATCTGTGACTTGTGAATTTATCACGAGACAGTCTTTCCATTTCAAAGTTTATTGATATTCTACATTTGTTGCAAGATTTTGAGCAGTTCACTGTTTGAACTAAATGATGATTAACCATGTCAATTTTTTCGTTTATATGTTCTTTGTCAAATCTTTTGGGAACTGGATGCAAAATGATATTTGTCTTGTTACTGAGTTGGAGAACACTTGGTAACACGTTATCAATGCTTTCCACAATGTTGTTGTTGGAGTCTCCAGTATCGTACGACCCTGCCATTAATATAAGAGTATCACTCGCATTCAAGTCTTCTGCTAATTTGTCAATTCAATTAAAAACTTCACGGAGGGGAGCATTTGGTTCAATAAAACTTTGAATGTCATATTTTGTGTCTAATTTTGTCTCCAGAATGTTTCTGCATTACCTGCCTTGACTGTCACTTACTATTAAAACTTTCGGATTCCGTACTGCATTCCGTAACTCTTAACTTTGTTTCATATGTTCAGGTGCTTTATCTTCTGGAACACTATTGGAATCTTTCATTACAGTTTCATTTTCGTTGATTGCCATGTAAACACTGCCTTCAGTGACACTTGCACATTGTACTGGCTCTTTACCAGCTGACATCAGAACAGTTTCTTTATCTGAAGGTGCACTTACTTGTTTAGACACACTTTTTCTGGATACCATTGGCATTGTAGATACATTATAACACGAGCACATTTTTAGTTGCAATTTTAAATTGTATGTGTTTGACGCAATTTTTACGGTACACCACTTTTCACTGCTTACATATTTGCTTAGTTCTTGTTCTAGGTCACTGATTCTCGCTAACAGAACATTTATATCCTCTTGCAACACTTTAATAATTTTGTCTTTTGATACTGAGTCTGTTATGAGTTTGTGATCGCTATGTGGCACCAAAACACAGTTTAATTTATACTTTCATTGGGGCTTTGAGTTTTTCTGTGAACATACTTTTTCCACAGTTATGGTGCCGCTAAGTCTCTGAAAACAGGTTTTATCACCCCATTACCATATCAGACAGACTATGTTTATAGGTGTACACATCACCAGCTAGAAATCCCTGGTTGTAGTTGCACCAGCTGTTTTCTCCTTTGATGAGGACTTTCATTGGTTGAGAAAGTATGAAAAAAGAGCCCAAACAGCCATCTTCACTTCAACACTGTGTGTACTTTGACTAATAGCCAATACATAATAGTTTTGTATTTTGTCAGTTACACTGTCATTTAACCTTCACTTCCCATCTGATCCTTTGCCATCACTAAGTTTTTGTTTTTTGTATGGAGCTTTCAGTCTCTAAAGTCTTGATCCCATTCGTTTCTGTATGTGTCCAATACACACAGATTTCCACACTACATCATTGGCATAGCAGTTCAGTCCTTTAAGATGTCTGAAACTTTTAGGATCACTGCCACCAAATTAATTCACATATCACACTTTACCACATACAAAAAAATATTGAAATATGTTAGCAACACATGCCACTTCCATTCCTCCACTACTGCCACTATAGTTAGCTGCAAAATTATTTCATGTGTTCCTTGTTTTTTGAGGACACCTACAATTTTTAGATATTACTGCTACAGTGCTATTTGGAAGACTCATCGTGCCTCAGAAAACTGCACCAACTGTAGCACCCTATGGGTTGTATGCAAGGCATAGACACATTAATGTTGTATTCATAGATTTTGCTACCATTTTCTTCATTTTCAGCTATTGAAACACTGTTCCAGAAAGTTGTCATGTATGATCACTTACCACACTTCAGTTCCATTTCACTGGCAAGCCTATGGGTTGTATGCAAGGCATAGACACATTAATGTTGTATTCATAGATTTTGCTACCATTTTCTTCATTTTGAGCTCTTGAAACACTGTTCCAGAAAGTTGTCATGTATGATCACTTACCACACTTCAGTTCCATTTCACTGGCAAGTCCTACATTATTTTTTTACAGTGTGTTCCAGACCAACTTCACTACACTGAATACATCTTACACAGTTTGCAAAAATTAAGTTGAGAACTGACATATCGAACCTTTCATTCACATCTGATTTGTCCATAAAATATTCATACTTTTCACTAACTGAACCTAGCTTCTTCTGCCAAGTACTTACTTTTCCACTTTCATTGCAATGGGCAGTTGAAGCAAGAAAGTGATGTGTACACACTTGGTTATCATATTTATTGTTTTTGGTAATAACATCTAGCATTGGCTTTCCTACATTTCTCCTTTTCTTAAAAGCCTTCAAAGGATTTCTAGCCACTTTAGGTTTACCCATGATTATCCTTCAATAAAATAGAGACTTCAATGAACAGAATTCACTATGAATATTTTCAGGGTTACAAAAGAGTAAATAAACACAAAAAAACATGATGCTCGAGTGAGTGATATACACTGAACTATTACAGGTTGGCCAGAACACATTTTCTCTCACATATGCATATATATTTATTAGTACAAGATTTGACAGCAGTTTAACAGCACCACAGTGGGTCACACCCATGCAAAAGAAAATTCAAAAATATTTTAAAAATAATTTTAGTCTTCTGAACTGAATAAACTATGTATCAATTGAAAGTGGAAAATATGTAGATTTTTAAAATGCAAAAAAGTAAAAATTAAACATTACATGTTTTGAACTGAGAGCATGATTTAGCTCCCGCATAGGCAGCATTGTATCACTCACGATGCTGAGAAGAGAAGGGTATTGCCTGAGCCACCTCCAAATCATTTCTGATGGAGGAAGGTAGGCTGATATTGAGAGGAGCTCAAAATCTCCACAAAATGGCAGCCCAAGGTGTTGGAGATAGCAGTAGGATCCACGATAACATCATCTTCTACTCGTCAGACCAGAAATTCGTGAATGGATGTTGATCCCAGAGAGCCATCGGAGGTTGGTCCACATTACAGAAGATGGAGTGGAACTATTAAAAGAATTAGTGAATGAATCCAGCTAGCTTCTTTGCTATCCTGAGGAATGCAAGGACACTGACTATGCATCTTTTTATAATATATGCAGTTTACTATCATAGGGTGATGGTTAAAAAACTGGAGAGCACGTCCCCGTGCGCAAATTGCATCCGAGCATGACTCGGTTCACTATGGAATTGGGACATGCCGCGGTAAAGAGAAAGTGCAATGTATGTAACATTCTGCAGGTTGGGATAACATCTGTAAGATATTGCACCTGGTCATCACAAAAGGGGGAAATGATGTTTGTCGAAGGTCGCCAGGAAGGAGTAAAGCCTCCAGTCAGTCTTAGTAAGCTGTCATTTGGGTGTCCACCTAGATGGGCTAGGAGTCAGTAAACATGTAGCACATGGGAAATGGTCACCTAAGTATGCATCAGAGAGAATGGATCACTCGAGAAGATGGGCAAGCTAGGCAGCACAGAAGGGTATATTCAAATGGAAATAGGTGTGTGTGGATTCTGAAAGAAAGATGGGTGCTCCTGTATTAAGTCAGAAGAGATTAAGGTGATTGAGAAGGTCAGCCACCTCTCAGACAGGTTCTGGGAGAACCCAAAAGGAGATGGTGCACATTATAGTCACTGAGCAGCAGAAAGGAGAGAGGTAGCTGCCTAATGAGCTGGAGGAAGTCTGTCCTGTTGATATCAAATGATGGAGGGATGTGAGCTGTACAAAGGGAGAACTTGAAGTAAGGAAGGAAAAGGCGAACTGCAGCAGCTTGAAGGCAGGAAGTCAGGGAGATAGGTTGACTACAAATGTCATCCTGTATGAGCAGCATGGCTCCCCCATGAGACAGAATGCCTACCTTGGGGGGGAAGGTCAAAACAGTCCATGAAGAAATGCCAGTGCACAAAGCAGTCATGAGGACGCAATTTTGTTTCCATTCAGACAGAAAACAAGTGGCTGCTGCAATGCTGAGAGCAGCTTTAATTCCTCTATGTTGGACTGAAGGCCACAACTTCCATTGGAGGAGACTCATGATGAGGAAAATATGAAGGGATATCACCTTGGCAGTTGCCAAGTGCCAACCATACTAGGGGTCTTGCCCCGAGAAATTTTCTAAATTTTAGATGAAAAATTGTGAGTTTTATAGCTTTTTTAAGCATTTTAGAGTCATATCATCAACATTAGAACCCCAAAAACTGGACTCTCAATAACTCAACACTCTGGGAAACTTGACAAGTCCGACAAATTTTTTGGCTCTGAAAAAAGAAACAAAACACAAACACAAAAACATATGGTATTTCCATAAAAAGCTAATTTAATTTACAGTGATAATTATGCTAATAGACTATTACAGAGCAGTGAATATATAGCTCTGAAAAGACTGAAATTATATTTAAATAAATCCTAAACTATCATTAAAAGAATAAAACATAAAATATTGCTGTCACACAGTAATAGCACTTTTATCAATAAGTGAAATAGCTAATGTAAGCTCGCTTTGAATAAGGTTCAGGGTTCATTAAATAAAAACAATATTTCAAAGTTAATGCTATAATAAAGTATGCCTAATACTTTCAGTCAAAAAGTATGGAAAAAGTGGGTTTTAATTGAGTGTTACACCCTAAAAATATTTAAGTATTTGAAAATAATCAATGCAGTATTGTAGTAATATAGTAATACAGTACTAAACTAGTACTAATATTTAGAAACTGAAATTTTAACATTGTGTATGTATTTAATTCTCTATTTTATAAAGGTTTTTAATATTGCTCTAAATGCCATTATTAGGGCTAGAGTGTCTTCATAAAGGTGCAAATGTCAACCATCTGACTGGATTACTGAGTACAAAGTTGTTGGTGACTGGTGAAATACCTAATTCAGCCACAACATCTTGGTGGGCATGAAGAATAGCGAAATTGTTCAATCGCTTCTGTCCCTTTGTTGATCAGAGATATGACTTCAGACATCTAAGAGTGTTAAATGACCATTCTGATTTTGCTGTCATGATTGGAACTACTCGGAGTAGCTTAATTCACTTCACTACTTCACACAACATTTCTCCAGCTGCAGGCTCTTGTGTAATGTAATTTCTTACATCAAGCACATTTTTTAAGACCAGTTGTTTTTTATTAGTGATATCAAATAACATATTCAAGAGTAAGTGCTGCCTCTGAATGTCTAGGTCATTTTTGAAAAACTCAGTTGATTTTTCCAAATTTGTTTCACCTCTGTTTACTAAAAGGAAGCACACTTTTCCAACCCAACTGCAATGACCTGTGTGAGTCCAGTTGAAGCAAACCACTCTGTAATGCAAGATTGCACCATTTCATATACTGCATTGTAATAGCTTTTCAATATTCCTTTTGGGTTTTGAAAGTGTGTGGTGTGCTGGCTTTGTTGTTTTTGTACTTTTCTTAGTATACTTTGACTCCTAGGAAGCGAAGAATCATCAACTTGTGAAGGTTTTTCTTTTAAACACAATTCCCAAAAGTGTTCAAAACTATCACACCTTCCATTCAATATAGAAATCAAGCCCTCATGTTTTTTCCAGATCAGCAACACTTAGATGAGGGCATTGAATTTTTCCATTGACATCCTCTACTGGGTTCATTGCATGGCAATAAAAACGTAAAAAGAAGTAAGTCTTTAATTATAACATTGACTCAAGGTAGACTGCACATTTGTAACCTGCCTCTGTTTTGTCCTCTGCAGAAAATGTTTCAAAAAACTGTAGAAGTTCTTCATAGTTTTTCAATATTCTCAAGATACTCGAAGCTTGCATAGTCCATCGAGTTGGCCAAAGGGGTCATAGACCAGCTTGAACGATGGTGCTCTCACAGCATATGCTTCTGAAAAGTAACATCATTTTGTTGGATTCCCTACAGTATTTATTAAGTCCTTGGCTAAAGTCCCTCATAGGTGCAAGAAGGTGGAGACTGTCTACAACTGCCAAGTCTAACCTGTGAGCAGTGCAGTGCATATACCGTGCTTTTGGTTGTATATCCAAAACTAACTTTTTTAGTCCTTTGAACTTATCTCTCATATTCGCGGCACTGTCCTCTGAAGTTATCCATTGACAGATCAAGATGAGCAGAAACATCTTTTAAAATACTAAACAGAGTGCACTAAACCGAGTCTCGTACAAGCCAATAGAGACTTCATTGATGATTAAGGAATCATCGACAGTACGAACACAAAATGACACTTGTTCATGAATTGAAGAATCACTTGTTTCATTAACCATAACAGAAAAATGTTCAGTCTTCTTGACTAAAGCCAATAAACTTTCTCAACACATACTTTCCTAGTAGATCAATAATCTCTCTTTTCAAATATCATGGGACATCCATTTATACCTCGAAGGCCCTAAGCAATCTTTAAACTCACGTATGTCATTCTTCCGGAGTTCCAACAATTGAAAACATTTGAGTTTATGTCTTCGTGCGATCTAATTGCTAGTCCTTATTGGTATAAGAATTGCACAGTACTAAAAATTTGTCTCAAGAGCTAAAAGGCCTTCCTTCATATCACTGTCTAACTGTTCTTTGAAGTGGGAGGCCGTACTTTGGTTTATGATAGAATTTAGTTTCAGAACACCTTATTTGCCCATACGTGTATTTTCATGAAGATGGGATTTTTCCAAAGCCTTTTTCCAGTTAGAATATACTATTGAAGTAAATGCATATTTTTTTTTAAGAAAATTGCAATAAATTTTTAGCATCTGCCTATTTGCAGGTTTTGCAAAAAACTTTTTTGGTAGATGCTTCATATTCTAGCCATGTATATTTGATCAACTGTTGTTGTTGTTGTGGTCTTCAGTCCTGAGACTGGTTTGATGCAGCTCTCCATGCTACTCTATCCTGTGCAAGCTTCTTCATCTCCCAGTACCTACCGCAACCTACATCCTTCTGAATCTGTTTACCGTATTCATCTCTTGGTCTCCCTCTATGATTTTTACCCTCCACGCTGCCCTCCAATACTAAATTGGTGATCCCTTGATGCCTCAGAACCTTCAGCATTCTTCTGTAGCACCACATTTCGAAAGCTTCTATTCTCTTCTTGCGTTAGCCATGATTAAGTTGTGCTCTGTGCAAAATTCTAACAGGCGGCTTCATCTTTCATTTCTTAGTCCCAATCCATATTCACCTACTACGTTTCCTTCTCTCCCTTTCCCTATTACCGAATTCCAGTCACCCATGACTATTAAATTTTCATCTCCCTTCACTATCTGAATAATTTCATTTATTTCATCATACATTTCTCCAATTTCTTCGTCATCTGCAGAGCTAGATGGCATATAAACTTGTACTACTGTGGTAGGCATGGGTTTCGTGTCTATCTTGGCCACAATAATGCGTTTGCTATGCTGTTTGAAGTAGCTTACCCACACTCCTATTTCTTTATTCATTATTAAACCGACTCCTGCATTATCCCTATTTGATTTTGTATTTATAACCCTGTATTCAATTGACCAGAAGTCTTGTTCCTCCTGCCGCCGAACTTCACTAATTCCCACTATATCTAACTTTAACCTATTCATTTCCCTTTTTAAATTATCTAACCTACCTGCCCGATTAAGGGATCTGACATTCCACACTCCGATCCGTAGAATGCCAGTTTTCTTTCTCCTGATAACGACGTCCTCCTGAGTAGTCCCCGCCCAGAGATCTGAATGGGGGACTATTTTATCTCCGGAATATTTTACCCAAGAGGACACCATCATCGTTTAATCATACAGTAAAGCTACATGCTCTCGGGAAAAGTTACGGCCGTAGTTTCCCCTTGCTTTCAGCCGTTCGCAGTACCAGCACAGCAAGGCTGCAAGGCCAGATCAGTCATTCATCCAGACTGTTTGCCCTGCAACTACTGAAAAGGCTGCTGCCCCTCTTCAGGAACCACACGTTTGTCTGGCCTCTCAATAGATACCCCTCCATTGTGGTTGCACCTACGGTATGGCTATCTGTATCGCTGAGGCACGCAAGCCTCCCCACCAATGGCAAGGTCCATGGTTCTTGGAGGGATCAACTAAGACTTCTGAAATGACCTTCCCTTACCAGATTGTCCAGGTTGCGGGTGTGAACAGTTCTTGCATGAAGACAATGAAGCAATTGATGACACAACAATAGTTGCAGGTTGACTGGCAATATCAACAACTTCCAAGCGCGCCTTTTTGGTATCACATTTATCCATTGCAAATTTAATTCACAATACACTAAGAGATTAAAGTAAATGAATAAAATATAGTCATACAAAATAGTCCACTAGGCACTAAAGTCAGAATACTAAACATGTCTGCAGCATGCACTGAATCAAACTACCCACACTGAATGACTGTGACAGCAGGGTGGGCTTTATATCGCCGCGGTGTCAAAATGTCTCAAAGCATCAAGGCTATGCAAGGCGGAGGGTTCCAGGCACTTATGCTCGAGTCCTTTTGATGTCACCACAGCCTCAGTGCTGGCCTACTGGCACCAGTCTTTACCCAAAATTTCACACACTGGGTCAAATACTAAGTGCGCCTGCAGAACCGTAACATTATCATGATTCACACCCCTCATTTTCAGTTAACCTGCTTACTACCATAATAATTACTTGTTTTAACTCATTACTGAATGTATTTTAAAAGGTAACTATTGCAACCAAGGAAAATAATAAATTCCAACATAATTTTGGGATTTTACAAAGCATAATGTAACTAATAATTTTCTAAAATTATTGGGAGAGCTCCCTGCTCTCGCTCCTCCCCGCCCAAACGATTCTTGAGGGGTCTCAGGCTCCCTCCAGCCCCATGGAGTCAGCACCTGTGCCAGGTACTCAACTTTGTTGGAACACATGCCTGAATACCTGTGCTTGTCCACCTGAACAAAACAGCACTCACGAAATTGATACTCAATAATTTATATTGTTTTATTTTAATGCCATGGCATTTGATTCCATGAGACACATAAGGTAGCGCAGATGGGAAACATTATCGACAGTTTTCATGTTATTTTGTCTCTTTTATATATATCGTGTGCAAGAAGTGTTATTACTGCAGGATATTTATCTATAAAGTGAGTTGCTACCTTGATAGAATTCAAGATTCGAGGGATATTATTTATTCTTAACATTTTCAATGTTAATTAATGATACTTGTGCAATTGCACAGTTCCTTTCATCAGTTCAACTTAAGCTGTTAAAACCACTGCATTTTTGATAGGTGTAATAAACTTTATAAACAAGTTCAACAACATACATGTGTATATGTGTCTTAAGAAACTAATGGTTAAATAAAGCAATAGCAGAGAGAAAATAGTTATGGAAACATATTAATAACCTTTTGCTAAAATTAATACTGATCACTCTTGTAACACATATTACACCATGGAATCAGTTTCAAACTGTGGTAGTTAAGTGTCAAAGAATATTACAAAGTTGTATCATTTATCAAAATCTTACCCTAAAAGAACTTAACAAATACTCGTGTTATATGCCGAAATAAGTTTCATGAAATTCTTAATTGACATAAGAAGGCAGTTCATGTTTCTGCATGTGAATGTTAAGAAAGAACAACTGAATTGTGTACTCACCAGGCACTGCATTAATCTAATAAGTGAGACAGCTGATATTCTTGTAGTTGGACCAGGCGCTGGGAATTTCATGATCATCTGAAATCTTGTCCTCAGAGCTGCTGCTGGCACTCTTATCTGCTTCACCAAGATTAACAATGTTTTTCATATGGGTCTCCATAATTCACTCTCTCTTGCAAGCGCCTTCAATATTTTTTTTCGTATGTAGAATCACCATATATCTACTGTAACTTCAGTCACAGCCTGATGAAAGTTTTGAAATTTGTGGTAAGTACCTATGTTACCAATCTTCTTAGGTCATTGGTCCCTAGGGTTATACACTATTTAATCTAACTTAATGTAACTTAAACTAACTTACACTAAGGACAAAACACCTTGCAAACCGTGGCAAGGAGCCTCAGGCCACACAGCTACCCTCTGCAGCTTGATGCTCGATGAAGCAATTTTAACTCCTTGCTTTGTGAAAAAGGTGCACGCTTATTATTTCTTGCTACATTTCCTTTCGCTTGAGCCCAAAGACACTCAATCGCATTGTACATGCAATGGTACGGTGGCAAACGAATAACCTTGTGACCAGCAGTTCCAGCTGATTTCATCAATCGTGATTACAAGATTTTGTGGCTTTTTGAATTCCTAAGGGAGCAAACTGCTGATGTAATTGGCTCCTAGGCTTACATGCAACTTAAACTAACTTATGCTAAGGATGACACACACACACCCATGTACAAGGGAAGACTCTAACCTCCAGTAGGAGGGGCCGCGCAATCCACGACATGGCACCCCGAACAGTGGGACCGTTCCACACGGCAGTTAGGGGCTTAACAAGCTGAAGCAGCTCTGCCTTTTTTGGTTCAGCAGTGCAATTAACATTATCTCACTGCAACCAACTTAACAAATCACCTTATCTGTTTGACATGGTCGGCACTTTGTTCACCTGGGTAGAACAATAAGGTGCTTTATCTATCATTATAATAGACTCGGGAGGGATGTTCCAAAGAAGTTTATCCTGAAACCGTGAGATGTTGCTTGCGGCATTCATTTCTTCGTGGATATCTCCTGACTACTTTGAAGCAAAAGCCCACAAAAGCACCGTTTATGACTGCTGCACTGGTTCCAGCGTGGCAAACAATCTGCCACCTTGCCCAGTTGATTTTTCTAGAACTGAAGAACTTGTGTCATTAGTCCAAATGTGTGAAACACTGTTGTTTGTATTAATTCAAGTCTATCCATAAATATACTTCATTACAGTCAATAGTGCACATTTTTTCTGAGGAAACTGCAGTGCAGAATTACTATGTCCGTCCTCTCCATTACAAATTTATGATTGTTGAAAGTTTTATACCTGAAGCCTAATGAATTCAGACCCTAAGAAGATGATGTCATACCCCCGGAAAACAGCCCTGCTTCACGAAGAGAAACGGTAAGTTTTTTCCTAGTTGGTAATTCACCTTTACAGTGATAATTTTAAATATGGTACCAAATAGCACACTGATTAAAATTGACAATAGTTCTCACTCAGTTCCCACCCTTTCTGTGTTTACCTGACATGCTAAGCTTGAAGTCTTTCTCACCACTATCAAGACCTATGTGTTTTCCTGAGTCACACATTTCACTATAGCAGTTCCAATACCAAGCGCATCAACTGTTCTTTGCATTACATTTGACACGAGAAGAATAGGTCCTTCATTATGCCTCTCACTTTCAAAGTAATCCTGCACATGAACAACAAATTCCCTCACTGCCATCCAGCACTAGCAGTTGCGACCATTAACTGTACTGTCCGGCAGCAACAGGGTTGCTTTCTGTTTCTGCGACTGGAGCGGTCTCTTCGCACAGTAGGCGGAGCCATGGATCATCGTGTTTTTGCCCAACACTTTGATCTGCATTTCTCTATTGGTTCCTAACCATACTAACTCAAGACTAAATAAAAATAAGCCATATATTACAGATAACCGTATGCTGTTTTTGTTGTTCAAAATGCCATATTATGTTGCTAATAGCAGAAAACGACATACACATCATCATTCATATCGCACTACAGCATCAGAATGAATTGTAAGCAATGGTAAGAACAATTATACTTCACTTTGGTAAGTTTGTTTTGTGACTTTTTGAGAATACAAAAAACTGAGTGCTTTGTCATCTGCCGTCAGATTCTTTACCTGTAATAGGTACACTGTGTGAAGTGTTCCATCCAGGCACAGATGCAGCTGTCTTTTGCAGATGGTAATCAGTGGTAGTGTAACTTGGAATTGCCAGAAATGACCGTCTGCATTACAATTTTTTTTTTCCTTGTGCTGTACTTTTAATTGTTGCACATAAGTACTCAACAGATTTTCCAACATTTTAAAGCTGTGAAATCTCTGTCTTGTTGTTGGCACATTTAATTCAAAATCATAAACTGTAAATTTAGGAATATATTTTCGTGAATATATTTTCCATCCTTCTTTTTGATCTGGGCTTTGGACCAGCACTGGCGAAGTTAAAAATATATCTTTATGTTGTCTTTTGCTTTTTTGTATTTTTTTTTCATTTTCTACGTGTTTTTTTTTTTTTTTTTTTTTTTTTTTTAGCACTGTTGTATTTGTTCTTTGTTGTGATTGGCAACTTGTTTCTGTGTGGTAATTTTCAAAACTGGGAACAACACACTCCTTACAAATTTTGCATTCGTACTTGCTTTTTCAACACATTTTCGGTTTCCAGCAGACAATGCATCTAGACATTAGCATACTTTTCTTAGAATGCTCACTTGTTATACTGTTTGGAAAATGCCTTCCCAAAAACCTTAGAGGATTATCATCAGAATATCTTCCCCTGCCAGCTTTTCTGCACTCTGATGCATACATTTCTGGAAGTTCCCTTACCAGCGACAGATGAAACTCTGATATCAACATCTTACTACCTGTTAGTGACCTGTGAAGCATTTAGAACACACAGATCGAGAATGTGCAAAAAGAACTCCTTATACCACTTCATGTGTTTTGTATACATCCATCAGAGCTAACGGTCAACTGATCCCAAATTCAAGTTATATTCTACAATGATTTGTATGTTTCTTAATTTTCTCTCTAACATTCCCGTCAGTCTTTCCCCTGTCAACAATTTCTGAGGTGTTACATGTGGTCAATGTCCACACTTCCCTTTCATCACACCACTTTATGAGTTAGTGCAAATAAATTTAATGTCTTTCCATTTCAGTTTCTGCAGAAAATTTGGCATGTTGCAACTGTTCTTATGGATAGCACCACATGTGTTTGTCCTGTAAGTGTGAATCCAAGAAAATGTCTGGGCTCAAGTACCAATTATCGAGATAGTGGGTACTGTCCACGTTCTAAAAATGGCTTTATTAGTGTAGCCACTACATTACCACTTTTCCTCAAATTGTGGAACTTAGCTTCTGTTGATGTCCCTGTACAAAAATGAAATCTAAGACATAGCCAGTCTTACAATCACATAACACAAATGTTTTTCATCTGAATATACTCCGTTTCAATGGAATGAATTGTGTGAAAGATAAGCGTCCTTTACATAATAACAAACATTCATCACTGCAGAGTTTCTGATGTGGATTACATCCACAGTGGAAAGGTGTATGAACTTTATCGTCGGTTTTCCTCATTTTCAATAATCAATCTCCTCCAGTATTGGCGGAGTTGTCACTGAAGTTTAACATTCTTGTAAGTAAAAAAAAATTGTTCCTTGACATCATTCTTGTTTAAGTCAAATTCATCGCTAAGACATGATTTCTTCAAGGTATTTCACTATCACTCTCAGAGTCTTCAGATTCAGAAATACTAACGTCTCTTGTTGAAACACCAGACTGCATTGACGCCCTTGACAACGTGGAAGGTTTATGACTACAGCTTTCCGATTCTGTGGAAGAGTTGAAACTTTCGTCAAAATCGTATAGTTCATCCTCACTGTCACTCCTCGTAAGAATCTCCACGATTTCTTCCTCAGTGCATGCACCTTGTCTTGCCATTTTCTTTGTAGGTGAAAAGACTAAAGTAAATTCCAGTGAACAGAGACCTGCAGTTCAAAGCCTAGGCTCACAACAGACAGAGAATCTGATGACAAGCTAGGAGGCAGAACCGAGGCAGGGGGCGGGAAGTCCACTGAGCGAGTTACCTCGTCATCAGCACTCAAGTAGCGGTGCGCCTAAACTCGTCATCAGTGCTCAGGGGCTGGCAAACTAGTGTGACTGAACTCATCAACAGCACTAAGGGGAAAACCAGCAGCCATGACTATACTCATTACCACCCAGGGAGCAACAGGCAGCATGACGAGTAAACTCGTCAACAGCAGTCTAAGGGTTAACACTAAGTGAAATATTTACGAATAGGATGCAGAAAGCTTCTCACCAGATAGCCACTTTCAGTAAAAACACTTACTACAATGCTTTGCTTGTTTCCCCTCACACAAAAAAAGTGGTAAAATTTATGAAAGAAACTGCCGACTGCTTCTCACCAATAGCCACTCTTGGTAGATACAGTTACAACAAGCATCTGGCCCTGGGCAGAGTATTGGGATGAAGAGAGAGCACAATCCAGCTTCCTTATAGTAAAGGCAGCATAGTAACACTACCATTCTGAGAAGAGAAGAATATCATCTGAGCCTCCTCCACTTGTTTCTGATGGAAGAAGTCAGGGTGATAGTGAGAGGAGAATGAAATTTACACAAAAGGTGTTGGTGATAGCAATAGGGTCCACAATGACATGGTCTGCCACTGTTCAGCCCGAAAGTGGGCAATGTATCCCTGCCAGAAATTAGAGAACGGGTCTTGGCCCCAGAGAGCCATCAGAGATTGGCCCACATGATGGTAGAGTGATGCAAACCGAGGAAGAAGAAATAAGAGGGACATCAAATGCTGAAGTGGAGGAAGGATGTGACAAGGTGAATGAAGGAAGGAAAAGGAATGAGAAACAGTGGTGAGACTGTTTTTATGTCAGCTGTGGGCAGTGCAGAACATTATATGTAACACCCCAACCATGATCCCCAATGTAGGGGAAAAAGAATATTAAGAAGGTAGACATGTAGTACAGAAGGGAAAAGGATTCTGTAAAGGCTAGGGCCCTGTGGTAGCCAAGAACGAACCTGCCAAAGACCGGCAAGCACCATGTGGAAGGGGTGGGGGTGGTGGTGGTGGTGGGGGGGGGGGGGGGGGGAGAACCTACGAAACAAGCTGCAGAGTGCTTCTCACAGAATAACCACTGTTGGTAGATACTGTTACTATAATGCACAACTCATGTCCCTTGCATCTAGAAACTAATGAAAAATTTATGAAAGAAGTTTCAGAAAGGTGCTCACCCACTAGCCATATTTGGTACTTACAGTTACTATAACCTCACACTCGCTTCCATTACCTCTTAACACTAGATGAAAGCAGCAACAGTAAACATCACACCCAATAGCAACTTTTTGTAGCTGTAGTTACTACGATACCCTGTCTCTTATCACTAACTGAAGAATTTATGAAAGAAGCTTCAGAAAGTTTCTCACACACTAGCCCGTCATAGTAGATATACTTTATTCAGCAATTCAATCATCTCACTTGCATCTTAAAAATAAGTAAAAACAAATTATTGAAGAAGTTGTAACAAGCTTTCCACATACTAGCCACTCTTTGTAAATATAGTTACAACACTGCTTTACTAATTTCCCATTCCCATATTTATAAGTAAAAATTTATGAATGAATCTGCAGAAAGCTTCCTTACCATCAGTCACTATCTGTAGATGTTGTTACTGCACAACTCTACTTATCACCCTAGATTCGTAAACCTAGGTGAGAAGTTTATGAAAGAAGCTGCAAAAAGCTTCTCTACCAACAGTCACTGTCTGTAGATATAGCTACTGAACACCTATACATGTTGAACTTTGTTCATCACTCTAGGTAGAAAATTTATGAAAGGAGCTCCAGAATGCTTCATATCCATTTGCAACTCTATGTATGTATAGTTAGTGCACAGCCATACAAATCACCCTTGTTTCTTTCCTTTAAGTGCAAAATTAGTGAAAGAGGCTGCAGGAAGCTTCTCTACCACCAGGAACTATATGTAGATAGAGCTACAGCACAGCTGCACACATCACAATTGAGACTTAAACAGGGGAAAATTTTTTGAAAAAAGGTGCAAAAATGTTCCTTACGACCAGTTCTTATCTGCAGGTATAGTTAAGCACAGCTGTACGTGTCAAATACGATTCTTAACAAAAGGAAAAAAAAAATTATGAAAGCAACTGCAGAAAGCTTCCATGCCACCATTAATTAACCATAGGTATAATTACCACACAGCTCTACACATTGAACTCTGTTCTTAATCCTGGGGGAAAATTTATAAAAGAAGGTGCCAAAAGCTTCTTACCCACTTGTGACTCCCTGTAGATATAGTTACTGCTTACTTGTACACATCACCCTTGATTCTTAACCCTAGGCGAAAAACTTATGAAGGAAGCTGCAGAACACTTTTCTACCACCAGCGACTATCTGTGGCTATAGTTGCTGCACAGATGAGCACGTAAATTTTGATTCTTAACAAGCTGAAAAAAATTTATGAAAGAAGATGCAGAGAGCACCTTTACCACCAGTCACTGTCTCTAGATATAGTTATTCCACAACTGTACACGTCACCAATGATTCTTGACCAGAGCAGAAATTTATGAAAACAGCTGCAAACACTTCCTTACAATCAGTCACTATCTGTAGGTATAGCTACTGCCACACATTGCTCTTGATTCCTTACCCTAGGTCAAAAAATTATGAAACAAATTGCAGAACACTTCTCTACCATAAGTCGCTATCTGAAGATATAGTTACGTCACAGCCGTGCATATCACCATGACTTAGTACAAAAGGTGAAGAAGTTATGCAATAAGCTGTAGAGTGCTTCCTTACCAACATTCACCATCTGCAGATATAGTTAATGCCCCAATTTTCTACCCTATGCAAAAAACGTCTAGAAAAAGCTGCAGAAATCTTCCTACTGACAGTCACCATGTGTTGATATAGTTACGGCTTTAGCTGAATGTATCACTTTGATTTTCTACCATAGATGATGAAGTTATGGAAAAAGATTCAGAATGCTTCCTTACCAACATTTCTTTTTTACCGTATGTGAAAAGTTACAGAAGAAGCTGTGCAGAAAGCTTCCTACCAACATTCACAATCTGCATATATAGTTACTGCACAGTCTTACGTATAGCCTTGATTTTCTACCCTAGATGAAGAAGTTATGTAAGAAGTTGCAGAAAGCTTCTTTACTAACATTCACCAACTGCTGATATAGTTACTGCACAGCTGTACATAGTGCCTTGAGTTTCTACCCTGTGTTAGGAAGTTATGGATGAAGCTGCTGAAAGCTTCGTTACCAAGACTCACCACCTACAGATATAGTTACTGCACAGCTATATATATTTCCCGATTTTCTACCCTATGCAAAAAACTTATAGAAGATGCTGAAGTAAGCTTCCGTACCAGCGTCCACCTTCTGCAAATATACTTACTGCACAGCTGAACATATATCTATCTATATTCATAATCTGCTCCAGCTACTGCCGGGTCTGGGTACTGATGAGTCTTCTCCATTTGGCTCGGTCCTCCCACCATTCTTTTCCCTCCACTTGCCACCAGGTCACACGTCTCGTTTTGACAGATATTCCCACTGCCACTTTCCACCGTGGTTTTAGGTGCCCTCCAGGTCTTTTTACATCCATCTTTAGTTCTTCCATAACTTTGGGGTGTCTCTGCTGATGCATCCTCTTAACATGCCCAAACCATCTTAATCTCTTTTTTTCTTCAATTTTTTCTCTTGTACTTTCCTGTTTAAGCTCCTTCCTAATCTCTACATTCCTGTTTTTCCCTTAATTGCTCTGAGAAATGTCATTTCCGCTGCTTGCAGAGTGCTCCTGTTTCTGTTCCTTTCAGTCATTTTCCATGTTTCTCCAGCATAGGTGACAATAGGAAAGTAAAAATCTTATACATAAGGAGTTTTGCTTTTTCTGAAACTTCTTTATTCCAAATCAGGTCATTTATTCTTTGTTCGAAATTGCCTCCATCGTGTAACCTCCTATTAACTTCATTTGTTATTCTTCCATCCCTGGATACTTCAATTCCTACATAAGAGAAACTTTCTACCACTTTGTGGGGTTCTCCATTAAAGGTAATATTTCCTTTAATCCCTTTCTTTCTTCCAAATACCATTACTTCACTCTTATTTTTATTTATTTTTAATCCATACCATTTTATTATTTCCTTCCACACATCAAGTTGTAACTGTACATCTACCTCTTTATCGCCCCATATTACCATATCATCTGTAAAAATCATCATTTTGTCTTTCTCTTTTACTGCACCTCTAACTGCCCTATTCATTCCCTCCATCACATTAAAATGTGCAGGAGATAGAATACTTCCTTGTTTAAGTCCTAGTCTTATTTGGAAGTATACAGAGTTCCCCAATGGTGTTCTAGTTCTACAATTGCATCCTCTGCACATTTAGTTTATTACATTAATGCATCTGTCATTTACATGTATCCTCTTCATTTCATCCCAGAGTCTTTCTCTGTCAACTGGGACACATCCCTATCATTTGTCTATAAAAACCATTATCACATTTTTCTTAAACTCCCAACTTGATAGATAGAAAATATCAGGTTGATCATGCTTCTCCCTTTCCTAAACCCATGCTGTTCTTCACTCAGCCCTTTTCTATGTTTCAACATATTCGATTTAGTAAAATTAATTCAAAAATTTTGGCTGTATGACTCTTAAGGGTTATACCTTTGTCGTTTTTCCAAAGCCTTTTATTGCATTTTTTGAAGATTGGCACAATGTCTCCTCTTCTCCAATTGACAGGTGTGGTACTACTCATTAACACACTTGATAGTACTCTGCTGTACATATAGCCTTCACTTTCTACTCTAGGAGAAGTTATGGAAGAAGCTGAAGAGAGCTTCCTTACCAACATTCAAAATCTGCAAATATAGTTACAGCACAGGTGCACGTATCACCATGATTTCCTACCCAAGGCAAAGATGTTATAGAAGAATGTGCAGAAAGCTCCGTTACCAACACTCACCATCTGCAGATTTAGTTACTGCACAACTGTACATACTGCAAAGGTTTTCTAACCTCGGTGGTGAAGTTATGGAAGAGGCTGCAGGAAGCTCCTTCCCAAAATCCATAGATAAATTTCCGGCACAGCTGTATATATCACATTTATTTTCTACCCCAGGTGAAGAAATACTAGAGGAAGGTGCAGGAAGCTTCCATACTAACATTCACCATCTGTAGATATAGTTACCGCACAGTTTGTATGTATATCTTTTATTTTCTGCCCTTGGTGAAAACGAACTGGAAACCGCTGCAGAAAGCTTCCTTACCAACATTCACCATCTGTAGATATAACTTCTGCACAGTTATATATATCTACTGTATTTTCTAGCCTAGGTGAAGTAGTACTGGAATAGGCTGCAGAAACCCTCCTTACCAACATTCAAGCTCTGTAGATGTAATTTCTGCACAACTGTATATATCTCCTTTATTTTCTAACCTAGGTGAAGGAGGACTGGAAGGGGCTGCAGAAAGCCTCCTTACCAACATTCAACATCAGTAGATGTAATTTCTGCACATGTGTATATATCTGCTTTATTTTCTAACCTAGGTGAAGGAGGACTGGAAGGGGCTGTAGAATGCCTCCTTACCAACATTCACCATCTGTAGATTTAATTTCTGCACAGCTGTATATACCTCCTTTATTTTCTAACCTAGGTGAAGGAGGACTGGAAGGGGCTACAGAAAGCTTCTTTACCAACATTCACCATCTGTAGATGTAATTTCTGCACAGCTGTATATATCTTGGCAAGATGGCCACGAGTGTGGAAGTCGGAAATTTTAACACCAGAAATAGTTATAGTTACGTAGTTAAAAAGATAACCTGTGAAAATTGTAAAGCTGAATTTAAAACCCTAAATGAACGAATTTCAAGCCAACAATTCATAGTCAAATTTTTAATATTGGAAATTGCTGCATTGAAGAAATAAACCAGTGAAGTACAAACAGTGGAAAATTCGTGTGAAGTGAAACAAGATACAGATGAGAAATCATCCGAGTGGTTAACAGTGTCACAAAAAGTTCAGTCTCAAATCATGAAAACTGTTAAAAGTGTTACTTTCTTAGATAAAATCAAATATATTGTCTTGTGTCATAATGAGTTTACAACTGATTGTGACATTGTAAAAACCTGTAATTCGGACAACTTGGAAACAGTGGTGAGGGCAAACACGTATCATTAAGGAAAAAGTGTGGTATTCTCTTGCTTGCTGATAGCCACGGCAGAAATCTATCAAGCATGCTCTGATAGAAAAATCAATAAATGACAGTGACTAGCATAGTGAAACTCCGGAGCGGGAACACACCATGTCGTAGACACTGATCTTCAGATGAACACAAGACAGGACAGTGATTTTATAGTGTGTATAGCAGGTTCAAACGACATAGCCAAAAATGAAGTCGATGCCTGCATTAAAACACTAAAGATCTTTCTAGAAGTGAAAAAATCTAGGAACACAATACTAGCCACTGTGCCTCATAGACATGACCTAATTTACAGATCATGTGTTAATAGAGAAATCAGGAAAACTAACATCAAAATTAAGAAATTATGTGCAGAATACGTAAAGTGTGATGTACTGGATGTATATAAACTACATCGAAACCTGCACACCAAACACGGAATGCACCTTAATTACGCCGGAAAAAGTTATGTGCGATCACATCAGTGAAATAATTAAAAAAAGACTATTATGAAATAGATCTGTCCGTCAGCTTCCTGAAAGACTTGCAGGCAAAAATGAGGAAAGTAAATTCGACAAGAACGAAAAAAGCAGGAAATAGGAGACATCAGAAGATCCACAAAGGACTGCAGCAGCTACACCTGTAAGTTTTAATTTAAGATCAAGGCAGAATATACCCAAGGAGGAGGATTTTTTCTATCCCCCTCTGAGGAAAGAAAAAACTTAGCATCACCAAACAAGTTAAAGATAGTATCATCAAACAAGTTTAAGATACACCATAAAACTTGCAAAGGACTCCATCAGCAAATTGTAGTAAATAAGGCAAAGTCTGAACCTCCTCAACAATGTATAAAAAAATTAAACAAAAAAATTCTTGATCTAAAAGTATACATTCATAATGTAAAAGGGCTCAAAACCAAACTTAATGAATTAGAAATTTTGTTATCAAGTGCAAGTGAACTGTCAGATACGCAGATATTATGTATTAATGAACACTTCATGAGGTCTTTTGAAATAGAAAGTGTTGTGATACCAAATTTTAAACCCGTAGGTCACTTCTCAAGAACATCTTATGAAGGTGGAGGTAGTTGCATATTTGTAAAAGACAACATTACTGCTACACCTCTTGATATTTGCAATTCGTATAGTATTGAAAACATGTAGAGCTTACAGATCTAAATGTTTATATAATAGCACTTTACAGGTCACCCTCTGTTAACATAGGGACTTTCTACAAAAATCTAGCACCAGTAATAGAAAATCTAAGTAAAAGAAAATCATATAGTGTTCTAATATGTAGTGACTATAATATAGATTTTCTCTCAGAAAACTCTAGCCATCTAAGCATTAAAAATTTTATGAACAGCTACAACCTAGACCTAATGGTCAACACTCCAACCAGGATAACAAATCACAGTACCACTTCTCTGGATCAAGTAGCAAGCAATATAAATTGTACTGCATCCTCTGTCAAACTAGGATTTTCAGACCACAGTGCATTAATTATGCAAGTCTGGTTGCAAAATAACAGTCACGAACCCAATAAAATCACTCTACAGAGGAGAAACTTCAATAAAACCCACATGCATACTTTCCACTTTGATATACAAAATGAAAACTAACAAAATGTATATGAGGCTCAAACAGTAGACAGCAAATATGAAGCATTCTTGGATATTTTCTGTTATTATTTTAATTGCCAATTTCTCTTACAAACAAAATGTGTCAACAAAGATAGAAAACTCTCCAGCTGGATCACCCCAGGAATCATTAGATCATCACAAAGGAAAAGAGAACTTTTTTACATTAGCAAATCCAAACTAGGCAGTTGTGAAGCATTTAAGTCATACTTTACTCTATATAAAAAGATATTAAGGAACGTAGTAAACGCAGCCAAAAAGCTACAGCTACCTCAAATCATAATCAAATAAGAGCAAAAGCATGTGGGAACTTATTAATACAAATACTAATAGAGGAAAACAACTACAAAGTGATAAAACAACTACAAAGTGATATTACCTTAAAGATAAATGGAAAATTAGTCTCCAGTGGGAAAGAAACAGCAGAGGAATTCAATAACTACTTTACAGAAGCAGTAGAAAACCTGGCTAACCATCTTAAAAATAGCTGTCCCTTACAACTAGAACCAAACGTATGCTCTGAGACACTATTTTTAAGGCCTACATCTGAAATTGAAATAGAAAAGACACTTCATAGCAAAATTAAAAAGAAAAAAAAATCATCTGCTGCACAAGATCAAATACCATGCTTCCTCCTTCATAATTGCAGTAACTTTATCAGTAAACCCCTAGCCCACATAATAAACTTCTCATTCCTGAATAGTGCATTTCCTGGTATGCTCAAAATTGCAAAAATTATACCTGTCCAAAAAAAAGAAGCAAAGAGGATCCCAGTAATTATAGAACCATTGCACTACTTTCAACTTTTAGTAAAGTATTTGAATATATAATGGCCATCAGAATCATGTCCTTTCTAGACAAAGAAAATATCCTGTCACCTGCTCAGTTCGGCTTCAAAAGTAAGAAAGCTACAACTGATGTAACACAAGAATTTCTAGATCATACACTGGAGCTTGTGGACAAAAAACTCCCAGCCATAGGTATCTTCCTAGATCTAACAAACGCCTTTGGCATGGTAAAACATAGTATATTTTTGCAAAAGATGCATTCCTATGGAATAAGAGGAAATGCCTATGACTGGTTTAAAAGCTATCTGGAAGATCGACAGCAGCATGTCGAATTAGATGAAACTAAGCTCTCAGGTACAGCTAGCATTGTACATTCCTCCATACATACCATAAAGCAAGTCGTTCCCCAAGGCTCCATCCTGGGTCCCTTGCTGTTCTTACTTTACATAAATGACCTTCCTCACAGCCTACCAGACACAAAAACCCTTTTGTTTGCTGATGACACCTCTGTAGTCATATCTGCGCCCGAACAATCTAATATAGATAGGACCACAGCTCAAATAAGTCGATGGCTTCAAAGTAACAGGCTGCTTCTTAATGCAAAAAAGACAATTGGAATAACCTTCCACACTGCCCAAAACAGAAATCCATTACTACGAACTATATCACTGGAAAAAATTAATGTTAAACTTGAAAATGAAATAAAGTTTCTGGGGGTCACTATTACAGATACGCTCATATGGAAAAGGCACATTGACGTTACCAGCACAAAACTTAGTAAAGTATGCTTCATGATTAGATCAATAAGGAAGGTCACTAACACAAGTACCCTAACCACAATGTACCATGCACTCTTTCACTATGTACTTAACTATGGAATCATCTTCTGGGACCAAAATTCTGAATCAGTTAAGATATTGAAACTGCAAAAGAAGATAGTCAGAACAATTAAGTTCAAAAAACAAAGAGACACTGGTAAATAGGAAAAATATGGATTACCACGATTATGACACAAGATCAACGTCTCTAAGAATACTTCCCCACTCAACAAAACTGTACAGTTATGGTGTCAAGTGCATGGGAATAAAATTATATAACCATCTTCCAACTTTTATGCAAGAAATAAATAAGTTTAAACAGACGGTAAAATCTCTTTTAATAAAAAGACTGCTTTTATACCATCCAGGAATATTTGGAATCCAAATTGTCTTAGTGCATGATAATGTATCAAAAGCTGAATGTTATAAAGTCAATTTTGCACATCATGTAACAATTCTCTGTAAAGCTGTAACTTTAAGTAACATAATTTGTAGGTAATGTATAATAATCACTCTTCTGGGTTCTTGTTTACTGTTTTAGACTCCTGTAAACTGTATAATTGTATCGACTTATTCCGTATCAGTTGTACAAGCCATTGTACTGAATTGATCTAAGGGACAATAAATAATAAATAAATAAATAAATAAATAAATTTCCTTTATTTTCTAACCCAGGTGAAGGAGGGCTGCAAGTTGCTTCAGAAAGCCTTTTTACAAACATTCACCATCTGTAGACGTAGTTTCTGCACAGCTGTATATATCTCCTTGAGTTTCTAACCTAGGTGAATGAGGACTGGAAGCGGCTGCAGAAGGCCTCCTTACCACCATCCACCAATTGTAGATGTAATTCCTGCACAGCTGTATGTATCTCCTTTATTTTCTAACATAGGTGAAGGAGGACTAGAAGGGGCTGCAGAAAGCCTCATTACCAAAATTCACGATCTGTAGATGTCATTTCTGCACATCTGTATATACCTCCTTTATTATTACCTAGGTGAATGACGACTGGAAGGGGATGCAGAAAGCCTCCTTATCAACATTCTTCATCTGTAGATTTAATTTCTGCACAGCTGTGTATATCTCCTTTGTTACTACCTAGGTGAAGGAGGACCGGAAGGGGCTGCAGAAAGCCTCCTTACTGACTTTCACGATCTGTAGATGTGGTGTTACCGACAGACACCACACTTGCTAGGTGGTAGCCTTTAAATCGGCCACGGTCCTTTAATATACGTCGGACCCGCGTGTCGCCACTAGCAGTGATTGCAGACCTAGCGCCGCCACACGGCAGGTCTAAAGAGACCTCCTAGTAGTCGCCCCAGTTCACTGCCTACTTACGTTCTCATTAGCCGAGACCATAGTTTAGCATAGCCTTCAGCTATTTCATTTGCTATGACCTAGCAAGGCGCCATTATCAGTTACTATTGATATTGTGAAACATGTACCATCAAGACCGACATTCATCATTAACGGATTAAAGTTACGTATTCCACCACCTACGTCCGTTTTTCTAAATTCTAATTTCCTTGTCATGTTCCAGACCTCACGCCAGCCTGCATGAGCTAAAACATGTGCATTTCGACATCCTTTAGTAAAACGGTGTTGGCTCTCTTGCCAACCACAACATTGGTGACAAGGCAAAACAGCGTTATTCTCTAAACTGCTCTGATTTCCTTGTGTAATGGTTTTGCCACAATATCCAGATGTAGTGTCCGAATTTTATCGCTTACAGAATCAGCAGACGCAATCATTACTGGATGCCCTTGAACAGCTCGTCCAGGGTCAACGTGCAATGCAAAATGATGCGGCAGCTGCTGCTCCACCACTAACACAGCCGAAACACGCTGTTGCACCAACATTTCGACCTTTCGATGCTGCACTGAAAAGCTGGACGGAGTGGTCACGCCAATTTGGATTCCATCTCGTTGCCTACAGAATTCAAGGTAACGAGCAGCAGCCTTATCTCTTATCATCGGTCGGCATACAAACATACCGTGTGATAGGCAAATTATTTCCCCGACGCGACATAGCAACTCTGTCCTATGAAGAAATTTTGTCTGCATTAGATGCATATTTCAAAGAATCAGTCTATGTAGTTGCAAAACAGTACACCTTCATTCCTACAAAACGTACAGCAGGTCAAACTAATCGGGAGTGGGTTGCAACCTTGCAAGTCTTTACTATGGATTGTGCTTTTGAGTGTCAATGTGGACTCCCTTATTCAGATACTATGGTACGTGATGCAATTGCACAGAACATTTCTGATCTTCGTATAAGGGAACAGATTTTTAAACTAGTCAATCCCTCCCTTCAACAAGTGATGGACATATTGGATCGGCAGGACACACTTGACTTTGCTCAGGAATCATTTGAAACTTCACCAGCCATGTGTCAGGTTAACCGGCCCACAGAGCAAGCTGCACGGAGCCATAAACAGCCCTCACGCCCGGCTGCACCGCTGCTGCCAGGCTCTCAGCCACATGTGCCACGACGGCAAGCAAATGCAGTGCTCAAATCCTGCCCACAGTGCGCTACTAGACATTCACATGAGAATTGCCCATCACGCCAAGCTATTTGCTTTTATTGTAATAAAAAAGCACATATTCAGAGTGTTTGCCAGAAAAAGCTCACATCGGAAGCTCAAAACCGTTCCCGGCCCTTTGCTTCACGCCGGAATCGGAATCGAACCAAGGATACTCAGGTTCGCGAAAATTCGCCCATGGAAATTCATGTAGTTCATTTCACTCCGCCCAGTGCCACTCTCTCTAACAGTGACTGTGTTCATCCCACAAATAGTGTGCGTCAACATCGCCAGAACTCCCATCAAGTTGCAAGTGATTTTGTACCAGTGTCAGTTCATGTTGCATGAGACAGTCGCTCTTGTCGTCAGCAGGACAATAAACTTTTTGTGGACTTGGACATTAACGGCAAAGTAATACCATTCCAGCTCGTTACTGGGGCTGCAGTTTCACTGATCAATGAAGACACTTATAAACTGCTGGGCACACCTCCGTTGCGTGCCGCAAATGTTAAGTTAACTAGCTATTCAGGTTAAGAGATCCCTGTGTTAGGACAGTGCAGTGTTCTTGCAACATACAAAGGACAAACAAAACTTGTGTCATTGTACGTCCTTCATTCTTCTTCTGCAGTGAACTTGTTTGGTTTCAATTTATTTCAGTTGTTCAACTTGTCTATAGTAAATCAGGTCATATCAGTGAACCAGACTGTGCCTCCCGACAGTGTTTCTCGTGTATGTGAAGAATTTGCAGACATTTTTCCACCGCGCCTTGGTTGCGCTAAGAACTATAAAGCACATTTGGAACTGAAAGTATACACGCAACCGAAATTTTTCAGACCATGCAATGTTCCCCACACATTGCGTGATGAGGTCGCAAAAACATTACCCGATTTGGAATCACAAGGTGTAATTGAACGCGTGCAGGCTTCTCTCTGGGCATCACCATTAGTAATTTTGCCAAAATCTTCAGCAAAATTGAGACTGTGTGGACTTCAAGGTAACAGTGAATCCACAACTAGTGATTGCAACTTTTCCTTTACGCTGCCCGGAAGATCTTTTTGACGAACTTTGTCCAGGTAAATATTTTTCGAAGTTGGACCTAGCAGATGCGTACTTGCAAATACCAGTGGACAAAGAATCCCAGTGCATTTTGATGGTTAACACGCATCTTGGTTTGTATCGATTCAAACGACTGCCATTCGGGTGTGCATCTGCCCCTGCATTGTTTCAGGAATATCTACAAACTGTTTGTGTGTCGGTCCTTACTGCAGCAAACTATCTGGACGATATTGTGATCTTCAGAAAGAAGGAAGAAGAACATTTAGTCAATCTCAGAACATTATTTCAGGTCTTGCGACAAAATGGTCTGTGGAAGGACAAATGTGTGTTTTTTCCTCATGACTTGCCATACCTGGGACATGTACTCAATGCCCAAGGCATACATCCGAGTCCTGAGCACCTCTGTGCCACACAAGACTTGCCTTCGCCACAGAATTTGAAGCAGCTACAGTGTGTGCTGGGAAAATTAAATTACTATAACAGATATGTGCCACATGCCTCTTCCATTTCAGTTCCGCTTCATCGCTTACACCGTAAAGGTGTTCTGTTCATCTGGATGACGGAATGCGAACGCGCCTTTCGCCACTTGAAATCGGCGTTGCTTTCCAATATTTGCCTTACGCCATTCGATCCCCAGAAGCCCCTTTTGTTGATGGTGGATGCATCGGATTTTGGGATCGGTGCTGTGCTTGCGCACAAAGATGACTCGCACGATCGCCCTATTGCCTTTACGTCCAAATTGCCTTCATCGGCGCAAAGAAATTATTCACAGATCATGAACGAAGCATTGGCTCTCATATTTGGTGTTACAAAGTTTCATGACTTCTTGTATGGTCGTCACTTTACCATAAACACAGACCACAAACCTTTGACATCGCTTTTTCATCCGAACAAGCCTGCACCTCCACGAACAGCACAGAAATTCATTCGCTGGTCTAGTTTCCTCTCACAGTACCACTACGATATCTCGCATCGGCGTTTCCATGCTTAGCAGTGGACCGATACGTTGTCCCGTTTGCCTGTTGCTGAGGATAGAGCATTCGATTTCTCTGAACTTGCTTGCATGTTCATTGATTCCAAAACCGATGACATGGTCGAATCATTTCCAATTGATTTTCATCATGTAGCTACAGCCACAGATGCCGACCCTATCCTTGCTACCGTTCTGCATTTTGTTGTTACACAATGGCCCTTGTCAAGGTCACGGATCGGTGATCCATTGGTTCGCCGATTTTTTACTCACAAAGAGAGACTTTTTGTTCGATGTGGTGTTTTGCTGTTGCATTCTGATAATGATCAGTCCAGGGTCGTGGTCCCATGTTCATTACAGTCCTCTGTCTTACAGCATCTCCACCAAGGACATTGGAGTACAGCGAGTACGAAACAACTTGCTCGTCAGCACCGTATTTGATTCGGAATCGATGCCACGATTATGAATATGTGCTCTACTTGCATGGTGTGTGCTGAACAACAATCAGCACCACCGCAGAATTATTTGCATGGCCAAAAGCCACTTCCCCTTGGCAACGCTTACACATCGATTTTGCTGGTCCATTCTGGAACACTCGATGGTTGGCTGTGGTAGATTCATTCAGTAATTTTCCTTTTGTTGTCCGGATGTCTTCCACGACGTAATCTGCCACCATCCAAGTGTTCTCCGCTATCTTTTGCATTGAAGGTCTTCCACAGACTACTGTTTCTGACAATGGCCCACAATTCATGTCCGCAGAATTTCAGTCATTCTGCAAGGCCAATCTGATGTCTGCGCCATTATCGCCACAGTCAAATGGTGCCGCTCAACAATTGGTCAGGACTTTCAAGTCACGGACGTTGGAATTGAAAGAGTCGCATTCTCGGGAGGACGCGTTATTGCCCTTTTTGTCCTCGTATCGATCTCAGCTCCGAGATGGTCGCTCGCCGGCTGAGTTGTTCCACAGTCGTCATCATCGAACTTTGATGTCTTTGCTACATCCGCCGCATCAGGTTCCTGTGCAGCAGCAGACACCTGCTTTTGCTCCGGGCAACGTTGTCTACTATCACCACTATCAAGATTCATGGCATTGGCTCGAAGGGCGCATTCTTCACTGCCTCAGCCACGTTATGTATCTGGTTTTGGGGGCCTCTGGTGACGTGCATCTCAACCAGCTGCGCCTCTGAGTCGCACGGGATCTGCCGCAAGCCGTCTGCTTTCAGCGACGGTGCAGTCCGGTAAGCGACCTGGGGACCCATCTACTGGCTCACCTCAGCCCCAGGTTTTACCGACGCTGCCTTCCATTTTGCCCCACGGCCACCGCCACCTGCTCTTCCACCCGCGACACCTGCAGTGGACGCGTCGCTGCAGACGCCGGGCACCTTCCTGGGTCACATGCCACCGATTGCTTCACGGTGGTATGGTGGGGGGGGGGGGGGGGGGGGTTGAGGAATGTGGTGTAACCACCAGACACCACACTTGCTAGGTGGTAACCTTTAATCTGGCAGCGGCCAGTTAGTATACGTGGTACCCACGTGTCGCCATTATCACTGAGTTCAGAACGAGCACCGCCACACGCCAGGTCTAGAGAGACATGCTAGAACTCACCCCAGTTGTACAGCCGAATTTGCTAGCGATTGATGACTGCCTACTTATGTCCTCATTTTTACTAATATTCACCATCTGTAGATGTAATTTCACCACAGCTGTACATATCTCCTTTACTTTCTAACCTAGGTGAAGGACGAGTGGAAGGTTCTGCAGAAACCCTCCTTACCAACATTCACCATCTGTGGATGTAATTCCTGCACAGCCGTGTATATCAGCTTTATTTTCTAACCTAGGTGAAGGGGAACTGGAAGGGGCTACAGAAAGCCTCCTTACCAACATTCACAATCTGCAGATGTAATTCCTGCACAGTCATATGTATCACTTTTATTTTCTAACCTAGGCGAAGTGGGACTGGAAGGGGCTACAGAAAGCCTCCTTATCAACAATCATAATCAGTAAATGTAATCCCTGCACATCCGTATATATCACCTTTATATTCTAACCAAGGTGAAAAGGGACTGGAAGGAGCTACAGAGAGCCTCAGTACCTTCAATCACCATCTGTAAATATAATTCCAGCCAGCCGTATATATCTCCTTTATTTTCTAACCTAGGGAAAGGGGGACTGGAAGGGGCTGCAGAAAGCCTCATTACCAACATTCACCATTTGTAGGTGTAATTCCCGCTCAACCGTATATATCACCCTTATTTTCTAACCTAGGTGAGGGGGGACTGGAAGGGGCTGCAGAAAGCCTCCTCACCAACATTCAACATCTGTAAATGTAATTCCAGCCAGCCGTATATATCACCTTTATTTTCTAACCTAGGTGAAGAATGACTGGAAGGGGCTGCAGAAACCCTCCATACCAACATACACCATCCGTAAATGTAATTCCAGTACAGCCGTATATTTCACCATTCTATTCTAACGTAGGTAACGGGGGATTGGAATGGGGTGCAGAAAGCCACCTTACCAACATTCACCATCTGTAGATGTATCTCCTGCACAGCTGTATATATAACATTTATTTTCTAACCTAGCTGAAGGGGGACTGTAAGGGGCTACAGAAAGCCTCTGTACCAACATTCACACTGTGTAGATAGTATTCCTGCACAGCCATATATATCACATTTATTTTATAACCTTGGTGAAGGGGGACTTAAGGGGGTTTCAGAGAACTTCCTTACCAACATTAACCATCTAAAAATGTATTTCCTGCACAGCTGTATATATCACCTATATTTTCTAACCTATGTGAAGGGGGACTGGAAGGGGTTGCAAAAAGCCTCCTTAAAAACATTCACAATATGTACATGTCATTCCTGCACAGCCTTGTATATCACCTTCATTTTCTAACCTAGGTGAAGGACGACTGGAAGCGGCTGCAGAAAGCCTCCTTACCAACATACAACATCCGTAAATGTAAATCCAGTACAGCCGTATATTTCACAATTCTATTCTAATGTAGGTAAGGGGAATTGGAATGGGGTGCAGAAAGCCACCTTACAAACATTCAAGATCTATAGATGTAATTCCTCCACAGCCGTATATATCACATTTATTTTCTAACCTAGGTGAAGCTCGACTGGAAGGGTCTGCAAAAAGCCTCCTTGCCAACATACACCATCTGCAGATGTAATTGCTGCACAGCGGTATATGTGTTGTTGTATTTGTTGTGGTCTTCAGTCCTGAGACCGGTTTGACGCAACTCTCCATGCTACTCTATCCTATGCAAGCTTCTTCATCTCCCAGCACCTACTGCGACCTACATCCTTCAGAATCTGCTTAGTTTATTCATCTCTTGGTCTCCCCCTACAATTTTTACCCTCTATGCTGCCATCCAATACAAAATTGTTGATCCCTTGATGCCTCAGAACATGTCCGACGAACTGATCCCTTCTTCTGGTCAAGTTCTGCCACAAACTTCTCTTCTCCCCAATCCTATTCAATACTTCCTCATTAGTTACGTGATCTACCCATCTAATCTTTAGCATTCTTTTGTAGCACCACATTTCAAAAGCTTCTATTCTCTTCTTGTCCAAACTATTTACCATCCATGTTTCACTTCCATACATGGCTACACTCCATACAAATACTTTCAGAAATGAATTCCTGACACTTAAATCTATAGTCGATGTTAGCAAATTTCTCTTCTTCATAAACGCTTTCCTTGCCATTGCCAGTCTACATTTTATATCCTCTCTACTTCGACCATCATCAGTTTTTTGCTCCCCAAATAGAAAAACTTCTTTACTACTTTAAGTGTCTCATTTCCTAATATAATTCCCTCAGCATCACCAGACTTAATTCAACTACTTTCCATTATCCTCGTTTTGCTTTTGTTGCTGTTCATCTTATATCCTCCCTTCAAGATACTATCCATTCCGTTCAACTGCTCTTCCAAGTCCATTGCTGTCTGTGACAGAATTACAATGTCAACGGCGAACCTCAAAGTTTTTATTTCTTCACCATGGATTTTAATACCTACTCCGAGTTTTTCTTTTGTTTCCACATAATCCATGTGTAGATATAATTCCTGCACAGCCGTATATATCACCTTTATTTTGTCTCCTAGGTGAAGGACGACAGGATGGGGCTGCCGAAAGCCTGCTTACCAACATAATATGTCAGTAGATGTAACTCCTGCACAGCCATATATATATCCTTTATTTTCTAACCTAGTTGAAAGATGACAGGAAGGGGCTGCAGAAAGCCTCCTTACCAACATACTGCATCTGTAGATGTAATTCCAGCACAGCCGTATATATTGCATTTATTTTCTAACCTAGGTGAAAGACGACTGGAAGAGGGTGAAGAAAGCCTCCTTACCAACATTCACCATCTGTAAATGTAATCCCTGCACAGCCGTATATATAACATTTATTATCTAACACAGGTGAAGGATGACTGGAAGGGCTACGGAAAGCCTCCCTACCAATATACACCTTCTGTAGATGTAATTCCTGCACTGATGTATATAACACCTTTATCTTCTAACCCATGTCAAGGACGATAGGAAGGGGCTGCAGAAACCCTCCTTACCAAAATACACCATCTTTAGAATTGATTCCTGCACAGCAATATATACCAGCTACAATTTCTGACCTACGTGAAGGACGACTGAAAGGGGCTGCAGAAAGCCTCCTTATCAACATACACCATCTGTAGATGCAATTCCTGCACAGCCGTATATATCACTGTTATTTTCTGACCTAGGTGAAGGACGCCTGGAAGGGGCTGCAGAAAGCCTCCTTACCAACATTCAACATCTGTAGGTATTACTCCTGCACTGCCGTATATATCTCCTTTATTTTCTAACCTAGGTTAAAGATGTCTGGAAGGGGCAGCAGAAAGCCTCTTACCAACATACAACATCTGTAGGTGTAATTTCAGCACAGCCGTATATCACACATTTATTTTTTAACCTAGGTGAAGGACAACTGGAAGGGGCTACAGAATGCCACCTTACCAACATACACCATCTGTAGATGTAATTCCTGCACAGCCGTATATATCACCTTTACTTTCTAACCTCGGTGATGGACGATAGAAAGGGCTTCAGAAAGCCTCCTTACCAAAATACACCATCTTTAGAATTGATTCCTGCACAGCAATATATACCAGCTACAATTTCTGACCTACGTGAAGGACGACTGAAAGGGGCTGCAGAAAGCCTCCTTATCAACATACACCATCTGTAGATGCAATTCCTGCACAGCCGTATATATCACCGTTATTTTCTGACCTAGGTGAAGGACGCCTGGAAGGGGCTGCAGAAAGCCTCCTTACCAACATACACCATCTGTAGATGTAATTCCTGCACAGCCATATATATCACCTTTATTTTCTGACCTAGGTGAAGATCGCCTGGAAGGGGCTGCAGAAAGCCTCCTTACCAACATACACCATCTGTAGATGTAAATCCAGCACAGCCGTATATATCACCTCTATTATCTAAACTAGGTGAAGGATGAGTAGAAGGGGATGCAGAAAGCGTCCTTACCAACATACACCATCAGTAGATGTAATTCCGGCACAGGCGTATATATCACCTATATTTTCTGACCTAGATGAAGGACGACTGGAAGAGGCTGCAGAAAGCCTCCTTACCAACATACACCGTCTGTAGATGTGTTTCTGCACAGCCGTATATACCACCTTTATTCTGTAACCTAGATGAAAGACGACTGAAAGGGGCTGCAGAAAGCCTCCTTACTAACATACATCACCTATAGATGTAATACCTGCACAGCCGCATATATCATATTTATTTTCTGACCTAGGTGAAGGATGACTGGAAGGGGCTGCAGAAAGCCCCCTTACCAACATACTTCATCTATAGATGTAATACCTGCTCAGCCGCATAAATCACCTTTATTTTCTGACCTAGGTGAAGATCGCCTGGAAGGGGCTGCAGAAAGCCTCCTTACCAACATACACCATCTGTCGATGTAAATCCAGCACAGCCGTATATATCACCTCTATTATCTAAACTAGGTGAAGGATGAGTAGAAGGGGATGCAGAAAGCGTCCTTACCAACATACACCATCAGTAGATGTAATTCCGGCACAGGCGTATATATCACCTATATTTTCTGACCTAGATGAAGGACGACTGGAAGAGGCTGCAGAAAGCCTCCTTACCAACATACACCGTCTGTAGATGTGTTTCTGCACAGCCGTATATACCACCTTTATTCTGTAACCTAGATGAAAGACGACTGAAAGGGGCTGCAGAAAGCCTCCTTACTAACATACATCACCTATAGATGTAATACCTGCACAGCCGCATATATCATATTTATTTTCTGACCTAGGTGAAGGATGACTGGAAGGGGCTGCAGAAAGCCCCCTTACCAACATACTTCATCTATAGATGTAATACCTGCTCAGCCGCATAAATCACCTTTATATTCTGACCTACGTGAAGGATGACTGGAAAGGGCTGCTGAAAGCCTCCTTATTAACATAAACCATCTATAGTTGTAATTACTGCACAGCCGTATTTATCAAGTTTTCTTTCTGACCTAGGTGACGGACTCCTGGATGGGGCAGCAGGAAGCCTCCTTACCAACATACACCATCTGTAGAGGTAATTCCTGCACAGACGTATATATCACCTTTATTTTCTGACCTAGGTGAAGGATGACAGGAAGGGGCTGCAGAAAGCCTCCTTACCAACATACAACATCTGTAGATGTAATTCCTGCACAACCGTATGTATCACCTCTATTTTCAAACCTAGGTGATGGACGACTGGAAGGGGATGCAGAAAGCTTCCTTACCAACATATACCATCTGTAGATGCAATTGCTGAACAGCCATATATATATATCACCTTTATTTTCTAATATAGGTGAAGGACGACTGGAAGGGGCTGCAGAAAGCCTCCTTAGCAACATACACCATCTGTAGATGTAATTCTTGCACAGCCATATATACCAAATTTATATTGTAACCCTGGTGTTTTTTTTTTTTTTTTTTTTTTTTTTTTTTGTTGTGGTTTTAGGGCGCAAAACTTCTACGGTCATTAGCGCCCAGCCCGTGACTTAAGACAGTAAAAAACCGAAATTGAAAACCAGCAGCAATGGGAACAAACTCATAAAATTGGAGAAACTAAAAGTAGAAAGAATGCTTAAAAATCCACTACAGACAGGGGGTGAGTGTCCCCCCAAAAAAAACTTCAAATGACTGACGTCATTTCACTGTCACTAATAAACTGCAGAACGCGGTCGGCTGAGCGCGTGTCATCTGCTAAAATCGACGATAGATCAGGCGATAGCTGTAGACGGGAGCGTAACTGATTAAAATAGGGGCATTCAATTAAAAGGTGTCTGACCGTCCACGGCTGAGAGCAGTGGGGACAGAGTGGAGGAGGATCACCGCTTAAAAGATGTCTATGGCTAAAAAGACAGTGCCCTATCCGGAGTCTAGCTAAAATTACCTCCTCCCGACGACGCGTTCGGGAGGAAGAGGTCCAAGCACAAGGAAGGGCTTTCACTTCCCGCAATTTATTACGGGGAAGTGTTGACCAATGCGCATGCCATAAATGAGCAACTTGGCGACATAAACCGCTCCGTAGATCGGTGAAGGGAAGCGACTGGATAGCTGGCCGAGGAAGAGAGACTGCAGCCTTGGCCGCTATATCGGCCGCCTCATTCCCACAGATACCAGCGTGTCCCGGGAGCCAGAGGAACGCCACCGAGACGCCCCCCAGGTGGAGCAAGCGCAGACAGTCCTGAATCCGGTGGACCAGAGGGTGCACAGGGTAAAGAGCTTGGAGACTGAGGAGAGAGCTGAGAGAATCGGAGCAGATAACGTACTGTATCCGCTGATGGCGGCGGATGTAGTGGACAGCCTGGAGAACAGCGTAAAGCTCCGCAGTATAAACCGAACACTGGTCGGGAAGTCGAAAGCGATTTGGGGTGTCGCCAACAATATAGGCACTCCCTACACCTAACGATGTTTTCGAGCCGTCGGTGTAAATAAATGTGGCATCCGTCATTTGTGCACATAGAGCAGCAAATGCCCGACGATAAACAAGTGTAGGGGTACCATCCTTGGGAAATTGACAAAGGTCACGGAGCAGGCAGATCCGGGGACGGAGCCAAGGCGGTGCTGTACCCCAAGTTGTCAAGAAGGTTTTCGGAAAGCGGCAGGAAAGAGAATGGAGCAATTGACGGAAGCGGACTCCCGGGGGTAGTAGGGAGGAGGAGCGGCCTGCATACCCTACATCAAAGGAGGCGTCGAAAAAAAGGTCATGGGCTGGATTAGCAGGCATGGAAGACAGATGGCTAGCATAACGACTCAGGAGGACTGCTCGCCGATTGGACAGCGGAGGTTCAGCAGTCTCAGCATAAAGGCTTTCCACAGGGCTAGTGTAAAAAGCTCCAGACACTAAACGTAATCCACGGTGGTGGATAGAGTCGAGACGCCGAAGAATAGACGGCCGAGCAGAGGAGTAGACTATGCTTCCGTAATCCAATTTTGAGCGCACTAAGGCGCGATAGAGGCGGAGAAGGACCACTCGGTCCGCTCCCCAGGAGGTACCATTCAGGACACGGAGGGTGTTAAGCGATTGCAGACAGCGAGCCGAAAGATAGGAAACGAGGGAGGACCAGCACAGTTTTCTGTCAAACATAAGACCCAAGAATTTAGCGACGTCTGAAAACGGAAGGTTGACAGGACCTAGATGTAAGGAGGGTGGAAGAAACTCCTTCCGTCGCCAAAAATTGACACAAACGGTCTTACTGGGTGAGAAACGGAAGCCAGTTTCGATGCTCCACGAGTGGAGGCGATCAAGACATCCTTGAAGACGTCGTTCAAGAAGGCTGGTCCGTTGAGAGCTGTAGTAGATCGCAAAATCGTCCACAAAGAGGGAGCCCGAGACATCAGGAAGGAGACAATCCATAATTGGATTTATGGCGATGGCAAACAGTACAACACTCAGCACGGATCCCTGGGGTACCCCGTTTTCTTGGGAGAAAGTACGGGAGAGAGTAGTGTTCACCCGCACCCTAAAAGTGCGCTCTGCCATAAATTCGCGAAGAAAAAGGGGCAGCCGGCCTCAAAAGCCCCAAGAGAACAGTGTGCGAAGGATGCCTGTCCTCCAACAGGTATCGTATGCTCTCTCCAGATCAAAAAATATTGCTACCGTTTGGCGTTTCTGGAGAAAATTGTTCATGATATAAGTGGAGAGAGCAACAAGATCGTCAACTGCAGAACGATGCTTCCGAAATCCGCATTGGGCTGGTGTTAAAAGACTGCGGGATTCCAGCCACCAAGCTAAACGGTAATTCACCATACGCTCCAAAACCTTACAGACACTACTCGTGAGAGAAATGGGGCGATAGCTAGAGGGGAGATGTTTGTCCTTTCCAGGTTTCGGAACGGGAACGACAATAGCTTCCCGCCACCGTTTAGGAAAGGTACTGTCGGTCCAAATTCGATTATAAAGGCGAAGGAGGTAACGCAGACTAGGGGTTGGTAAATGCAGCAACATTTGGACATGGATACCATCCGGTCCTGGGGCGGAGGAGCGAGAAGATGAGAGGGCATGTTGGAGTTCCCGCATGGAGAAAACAGTATTGTAGCTTTCGTGATTTTGGGAGGAGAAAGCAAGAGGTCGCACTTCCGCTGCACGTTTCTTCGGGAGAAACGCTGGCGGGTAATTTGAAGAGCTCGAAATCTCAGCAAAGTGCTGACCCAACGAGTTAGAAATTGCGACGGGGTCCACTAAGGTATCATGCGTGACAGTGAGCCCAGAAACCGGGGAGAAACTAGGCGCGCCTGAGAACCGTCGAAGCCGACTCCAAACTTCCGAGGAGGGAGTGAAGGTGTTAAATGAGCTAATAAAGAATTTCCAGCTTGCCTTCTTGCTATCGCGGATGACGCGACGGCATCGCGCACGGAGCTGCTTATAGCGGATACAGTTGGCCAAAGTAGGATGGTGACGGAAATTGCGAAGAGCACGTCGCCTCTCACCTAGTGTGTCACGGCATGCCTCGTTCCACCAAGGAACTGGGGGGCGCCGGGGCAATTTGGAGGTGCGTGGTATTGAACGTTCCGCAGCTGTAAGAATAACGTCGGTAATATGTGTGACCTCATCGTCGACGCTGGGAAAGCGACGGTCATCGAATGTCGCGAGAGACGAAAAAAGTGTCCAATCGGCTTGGGCAAACTTCCAGCGTCGTGGGCGCATATATGGCAGTTGAGGCTGCAGTCTGAGGACACATGGAAAGTGGTCACTCGAGTGTGTATCATCAAGGGCGAACCATTCGAAGCGCCGAGCTAGCGGAACAGTACCGACCGCAAGGTCCAAATGAAATAAGGTTGTCGTGGAGGCAGACAAAAATGTGGGGACCCCAGTGTTGAGGCAAACTAGATCCGCTTGGTGGAAGACGTCTAGCAATACGGAGCCACGTGGACAATGGTGTGGAGATCCCCAAAGCGGGTGGTGGGCATTGAAGTCCCCAACCAGCAAATAGGGGGGGTGGAAGCTGACCAAGAAGATGAAGGAGATCAGCTCGTGCCATTGGTGTGGACGATGGAATGTATACAGTACAAAGAGAGAACGTGTATCCGGAAAGTGAAAGACGGACGGCGACAGCTTGGAAGGAAGTGTTTAAGGGGATTGGGTGATAATTGAGAGTATCATGGAGAAGAATCATGAGTCCTCCATGGGCTGGAGAGCCTTCAACAGAGGGGAGATCATATCGGACAGACTGAAAATGGGGGAGAACAAAGCGGTCATGGGGACGCAGCTTTGTTTCCTGAAGACAGAAGATGACCGGCGAGTAGGAGCGTAAGAGGACCGACAATTCATCCTGATTGGCTCGAATGCCGCGGATATTCCAGTGGATAATGGACATGGGGTGAAAAGAGAATGGAGGAATGTGACCAAAGTTGCTGTCAACTCAAAGACTGCTCAGAGCTAGCAACCGACAGCATGGAATGGCATTCAGCCGAAGGCAGAAGATCCTGATCCATAGGATGGTCAGGAGCAGTCCCTGCCACCAGCGATCGGCCGGTTGACCGGCCACCAGCAGTGCGCCTCGGCGACACAGAAGATGGCCGAGGGCGATTTCCGCCAGGTGGTGCTGTAGAGGGGGCACGCCTTGGCGGAGAAGGAGAGGAACTGGGTTTCTTTGTAGCCTTCTTGGAATTATGATGTTTAGATGAAGGAGGAACCGATGGTTGTGAAGCTGCCGTACGTAAAAACTCTTCACGAGTATGCTCTTTTTTCGAAGACTTGGCGTCCGACTTTTGGGCTCGAGATGTAGCAGAACCCGACGAAGGGTGAGCCATAGAGTGGGCAGGCGAAAGTGGTGAGGTTGAACGAGCGATCTTTGCGCTGGCCGATCTGACGACCATGGTACTAAAGGTGAGGTCGCAAGTCTGCGTGGCCGCCTCCTTTGTTGGCCGAGGAGAAGCAAGGACAGTGCTGTATTTTCCTGTCTGAGGCACGGTGGGCTTGCGACTGGCGAATAATTTTCAAGCAGCAAAGGTCGACACCTTTTCCTTCACCCTTATTTCCTGGATGAGCTTCTCATCCTTAAAAACGGGGCAATCTCGAGAGGAAGCAGCATGGTCACCCATACAGTTGATGCAGCGAGGGGATGGAGGTGGACAAGCACCCTCATGGGCATCCTTGCCACATGTAACACATTTGGCTGGATTGGAACAGGACTGGGTGGTGTGATTGAACCGCTGACATCGATAGCAACGCGTAGGGTTTGGGGCGTAAGGGCGAACGGAAATTATCTCATAGCCTGCTTTGATTTTTGATGGGAGTTGAACTGTGTCAAATGTCAAGAAGACAGTGCGGGTTGGAATGATGTTCGTGTCAACCCGTTTCATTACTCTATGAACTGCCATTACGCCCTGGTCAGACAGATAGTGCTGAATTTCTTCGTCAGACAATCCATCGAGGGAGCGTGTATAAACGACTCCACGTGAGGAATTCAAGGTACGGTGCGGTTCCACCCAGACAGGGAAGGTGTGGAGCAGAGAAGTATGCAGCAATTTTTGTGCCTGGAGGGCACTGTGTGTTTCTAACAACAGGGTGCCATTCCGTAATCTGGAACAAGACTTTACAGGACCTGCTATTGCGTCGACTCCTTTCTGAATAATGAAAGGGTTGACCGTGGAGAAGTCGTGACCTTCATCAGACCGAGAAACAACAAGGAACTGTGGCAACGATGGAAGAATCGTCTGTGGCTGAGACTCAGTATACTTACGTTTGTGAGCAGACTTAGTGGAAGGTGAGGAAACCATTGCGGAAGAATCCCCCATGATTACCGGCGTCTCCGATGGCGCGCTCCTCCCTTGTGGGGGCCCTCTCTGAGGGCACTCCCGCCTTAGGTGATTGATCACACCTCAGGTCACACCTCCCGACAAACGGACGGAGGGACCAATCGGCATTTTCAGAAGGTATCAGCTCGGGTAATCACCCCTCCCTGGGCCTGGCCGTTACCAGGGGGTACGTACATGTCCTACCTGTCTACCCGGGGTGGGGAATTACGCGTTACCCCGTCACCGGCTACGCACGAAGGGCGTGGGTCGGCCTTCAGACACGCACAGGGAGGAAGAAAGAGAAAGGGAAAGGAAGGAAGAGAGGTCTCAAACGCCGCAGCGGAGAAAAGAGAAAGAGAAGAGGTAAGGAAAAGAGAAGGACAAAGGAAGGAAGAAGACAGAGAAGGACAAAGGAAGGAAGAAGACATAAAAGCAAGGAAGGCAAGGAATGCAGTACATTTACGAGCGTCCGTCTCCGGACGTAGGCACAAACCATACCCCCAGATGGGGAGAAAAAAGGAAGGAGCGAGAGGTGAGGGGAGGAGGGGCGAAGATAGGGATGGGGAAGGATGCGGAATGGGAAGGTATGCAGCCCGGAAAGGAAGGAAGGCCACATTAGCTCGGGGTCCCGTGTTCGCTACGCACGTATCCACAAAAGAGTTGTGGACACCCTGGGGGGAACCCTGGTGATGGACGACTGGAAGAGGCTGCAGAAAGCTTCCTTACTAACATACACCGATTGTATATGTGTTGCTGCACCTCCGTATATATCACCTTTATTTTCTAACCTAGGTGAAGGACGACTGGAAGGGGCTGCTGAATGCCTCCTTACCAACAAACTCCACGTGTAAACGTAATTCCCACACAGCTCTATATATCACCATTATTTTCTAACCTAGGAGAAGGACGCCTGGAAGGGGCTTGAGAATGCCTCCTTACCAGCATACACCGTCTGTAGATGTGATGGTTGCACAGCCGTATGTATCACCTTTATTTTGTAACCTAGATGAAGGCGACTGGAAGGGGCTGCAGAAAGCCTCCTTACTGACATACATCATCTATAGATGTAATTCTATAGACGTAATACTGCACAGCCGTGTATTTCACCTTTATTTTCTGACCTAAGTGATAGATGCCTGGAAGGGGCTGCAGAATGCCTCCTTATCAACATACACCTTCTGTAGATGTAATTCCTGCACAGTCATATATATCACCTTTATTTTCTGACCAAGGTGATGGACGACTGGAAGGGGCTGCAGAAAGCCTCCTTACCAACATACACTATCTTTAAATGTAATTCCTGAACAGCCGTATATATCACCTTTATTTTCTGACCTAGGTGAAGGACGACTGGAAACGGCTGCAGAAAGCCTCCATACCAACATACACCATCTGTAGATGTAATTGCTGCACAGCCATATATATCACCTTTATATTCTTATGTAGGTGAAGGATTTGTGGAAGGGGCTGCAGAAAGCCTTCTTACCAACATACACCATCTGTAGATGTAATTCATGCACAGCCGTATATATCACCTTTATGTTCTAACCTAGGAGAAGGATGCCTGGAAGGGGCTTGAGAATGCCTCTTTACCAGCATACACCGTCTGTAGATGTCATGGTTGCACAGCCGTATGTATCACCTATATTTTCTAACCTAGATGAAGGCGACTGGAAGGGGCTGCAGAAAGCTTCCTTACTGACATACATCATCTATAGATGTAATTCTTGCACAGCTCTATATATCACCATTATTTTCTACCCTAGGTGAAGGACCACTGGATGGGACTGCATTAAGCCTCCTTACCAACATACACCATCTGTAGTTGTAATTACAGCATGGCCGTTTTTATCACCTTTTCTTTCTAACCTAGGTGAAGGACGACTGGAATGGGCTGCAGAATGCCTCCTTACCATCATACATCATCTATAGACGTAATACTGCATAGCCGTATATTTCACCTTTATATTCGGACCTAGGTGCAGAACGCATGGAAGGGACTGCAGGAAGCCTCATTACCAACATACACCATCTGTAGATGTAATTCATGTACTGCCGTATGTATCACCTTTATTTTCTGACCGAGGTGAAGGACGAATGGAAAGGGCTGCAGAAAGCATCCTTACCAACATACACCATCTGTAGATGTAATTCCTGCACAGCCGTATATATCACCTTTATTTTCTAATGTAGGTGAAGGACGACTGGAAGGGGCTGCAGAAAGCCTCCTTACCAACATACACCGTCTGTAGATGTGATAGTTGCACAGCCGTACATATCACCATTATTTTGTAACCTAGATGAAGGCGACTGAAGGGGGCTGCAGAAAGCCTCCTCACCAACATACATCATCTGTAGATGTAATTCCTGCACAGTCGTATGTATCACCTTTATTTTCTAATGTAGGTGAAGGACGACTGGAATGGGTTGCAGAATGCCTCCTTACCATCATACATCATCTATAGACGTAATACTGCACAGCCGTATATTTCACCTTTATTTTCGACCTAGGTGAAGAACGCATGGAAGGGGCTGCAGAAAGCCTCCTTACAAACATAAATCATCCGCAGATGTCATTCCTACACAGCCATATATATCACCTTCGTTTTCTGACCTAGGTGAAGGACGACTGAAAAGGGCTGCAGAAAGGCTCCTTACCAACATACACAATCTGTAGATGTAATTGCTGCACAGCCGTATATATTTCCTTTATTTTCTATTGTAGGTGATGGACGACTGGAAGGGTTTGCAGAAAGCCTCCTTACCAACTTGCACCGTCTGTAGATGTGATTGTTGCACAGCCGTATATATCACCTTTATATTCTGACCTAGGTGAAGGACGACTGGAAGGGGCTGCCGAAAGCCTCCTTACCAACATACACCATCTATAGACTTAATAGCTGCACAGCCGTATATATCACCTTTATTTTCTGACCTAGGTTAAGGACGCCTGGAAGGGGTGGCAATAAAGCCTCCTTACCAACATACAACATCTGTAGATGTAATTCCTGCACAGCCATATATATAAACTTTATTTTCTAATGTAGGTGAAGGATGACTGGAAAGGGCGGCAGGGAGCCTCCTTACCAACATACACCATCTGTAGATGTAATACTTGCACAGCCGTATATATAACCTTAATATAATAACCCAGGTGATGGAAGACTCGAAGGGGCTGCCGAAAGCCTCCTTAGCAACATACACCATCTATAGATGTAATTCCTGCACAGCCTTATATATCACCTTCATTTTCAGACCTAGATGAAGGACACCTGGAAGGGGCTGCAGAAAGCCTCCTTACTAACACACAGCATCGGTAGATGTAATTCCTGCACAGTTGTATATATCACCTTTATTTTCTGACCTATGTGAAGGACGCCTGGATGGGGCTGCAGAATATCTCCTTACCAACATACACCATCTGTAGATGTAATTCCATCACAGCCGTATGTATCACCTCTATTTTCAAACCAAGGTGAAGGATACCTGGAAGGGCCTGCAGAAAGCATCCGTACCAACATACACCATCTACAGACTTAATACCAGCACAGCCGTATCTATCACCTTTCTTTTCTGACCTGGGTGAAGGATGACTGGAAAGGGCTGCAGAAAGCATCCTTACCAACATGCACCATCTGTAGTCGTAGTTACTGCACAGCCGTTTTTATCACCTTTCTTTCTGTCCTAGGTGTAGGACGCCTGGAAGTGGCTGCAGAAAGCCTCCTTACCAACAAACACCATCTGTAGATGTAATTCATGCACAGCCCTATATATCAACTTTATTTTCTGACCTAGGTTATGGATGACTGGAAAGGGCTGCAGAAAGCCTCCTTACCAACATCTGTAGATGTAATTCTTGCACAGCCGTATATATCACCTTAATATAATAACCCAGGTCATGGAAGACTCGAAGGGGCTGCCGAAAGCCTCCTTAGCAACATACGTCATCTATAGATCTAATTCCATTACAGCCTTATATATCACCTTTATTGTCAGGCTTAGATGTTGGACAACTGGATGGGGCTGCAGAAAGCCTCCTTACCTACATACATTATCTATAGATGTAATTCCTGCACAGCCGTATATATCACCATTATTTTCTGACCTAGGTGAAGGACGCCTGGAAAGGGATGCAGAAAGCCTCCTTACCAACATACACCATCTGTAGATGTAATTCCATCACAGCCGTATATTTCACCTTCATTTTCTGACCCAGGTGAAGGAGATCTGGAAGAGGCTGCAGAAAGACTCCTTACCAACATAAACCATCTGCAGATGTTTTCCCTCCACAGCCGTATATATCACCTGTATTTTCTGACCCAGGTGATGGACGACTCGAAGGGGCTGCAGAAGGCCTCCTTACCAACATACACCTTCTGTAAATGTGATTGCTGCACAGTCGTATATATCAACTTCATTTTCTACCCTAGGTGAAGGACCACTGGAAGGGACTGCAGAAAGCCTCCTTACCAACTTACACCATCTGTAATTGTAATTACTGCACAGCCGTTTTTATCACCTTCTCTTTCTAACCTAGGTGAAGGACGAATGGTATGGGCTGCAGAGTGCCTCCTTACCAATGTACAACATCTGTAGATGTAATTCCTGCACAGACGTATGTAACACCTCTATTTTCAACCTAGGTGAAGGTGACTGGAAGGGGATGGGGAAGTCCTAATTACCAACATACACCATCTGTAGATGTAATTGCTGCACAGCCATATATATCACCTTTCTTTTCTAATGTAGTTGAAGGCAGACTGGATGGGGCTGCAGGAAGCCCCCTTACCAACATACACCATCTGTAGATGTATTTCTCGCACAGCCGTATGTATCACCCATATATTGTAACACAGGTGATGGACGACTGGAAGGGGCTGCAAGAAGCATCCTTACCAACATACACCTTCTGTACATGTGATTGCTGCACAGCCGTATATATCACTTTTATTTTGTAACCTAGATGAAGGCGACTGAAAGAGGCTGCAGAAAGCCTCCTTACCAACATACACCGTCTGTAGATGTAATTCCTGCACAGCCGTATCTATCACCTTTATTTTCTGACCTAGGTGAAGGATGACTGGAAGGGGCTGCAGAATGAATCCTTACCAACAAACACCACCTGTAGATGTAATTCTCACACAGCTCTATGTATCAAATTTATTTTCTACCTTAGGTGAGGGACCAATCGAAGGGACTGCAGAAAGCCTCCTTACCAACATACACCATCTGTAGTTGTAATTACTGCACAGACATTTTTATCACCTTTTCTTTCTAAACTAGGTGAAGGACGACTGGAAAAGACTGCAGAAAGCCTCCTCACCAACATACACAATCTGTAGTGGTAATTACTGCACAGCCGTATTTTTCACCTTTTCTTTCTGACCTAGGTGATGGACGCCTGTAAGGCGCTGCAGAAAGTCTCCTTACCAACATACACCATCTGTAAATGTAATTGCTGTACAGCCATATTTATCACCTTTATTTTCTGACCTAGGTGATGGACGCCTGGAAGGGGATGCATAAAGCCTCCTTACCAACATACGCAATCTATAGATGTAATTCTTGCACAGCCGTATATATCATCATTATTTTCTGACCTAGGTGAAGGGCGCCTGGAAGGGGCTGCAGAAAGCCTCCGTACCAACATACACCATCTATAGGCGTAATACCTGCACAGCCGTATAGAGCACCTTTATTTTCCGACCTAGGAGAAGGACGCCTGGAAGGGGCTGCAGAAATCCTCCTTACCAACATAAACCATCTGCAGGTATTATTACTGCACAGCCGTATATATCACCTTTCTTATATGATTAGGAGATGGACGACTGGAAAGGGCTGCAGAAAGCCTCCTTACCAACATACACCAACTGCAGATGTAATTGCTGCACAGCCGTATCTATCACCTTTATTTTCTATTGTAGTTCTATTGCAGTAATAATATCTGCAGATGGTTTATGTTGGTAAGTAGGCTTTCGGCAGCCCCTTCCAGGCGTCCTTCACCTAGGTCAGAAAACAAAGGTGCTATATATGGCTGTGAAGATATTACGTCTATAGATGGTGTATGTTGGTACAGAAGCTTTCTGCAGCCCCTTCCAGTCGTCCTTCACCTAGGTCAAAAAATAATGGTGATATATACGGCTGTGCAGGAATTACATCTACAGATGGTGTATGTTGGTAAGGGGGCTTTCTTCAGAACCTTCCAGTCGTCCTTCTTCTAGGTCAGAAAATAAACCTGATATATATGGCTGTGCCTGAATTAACTCTAAAGATGGTGTATGTTGGTAAGGAGGCTTTCTGCAGCCCCTTCCAGTCGTCCTTCACCTAGGTCAGAAAATAAAGGTGATATATATGGCTGTGCAGGAATTAGATTTATAGATGAGGTATGTTGGTAAGGAGGCTTTCTGCAGACCCTTTCAGTCGTCCTTCCCCTAGGTCAGAAAATAAAGGTGTAATATACGACTGTGCAGGAATTACATCTACAGATGGTCTATGTTGGTAAGGAGGCTTTCTGCAGCCCCTTCCAGGTGTCCTTCACTTAGGACAGAAAATAAAGGTGATGTATACGGCTGTGCAGGCATTACGTCTATAGATGATGTATGTTAGTAAGGAGGCATTCTGCAGCCCATTCCAGTGGTCCTTCACCTAGGGTAGAAAATAATGGTGATATATACGACTGTGCAGCAATTACATCTACAGTTGGTGTATGTTGGAAAGGAGGCTTTCTGCATCCCCTTCCAGTCATCTTTCACCTACGTTTGAAAATAGAGGTGGTACATACGGCTGTGCAGGAATTACATCTACAGATGGTGTATTCTGGTAAGGAGGCATTCTGCAGCTCCTTCCAGTCATCCTTCACCTAGGTTAGAAAGTAAAGGTGATATATACGGCTGTGCAAGAATTACATCTACAGTTGGTGGATGTTGGTAAGGAGGCTTTCTGCAGCCCCTTCCAGTTGTCCTTAACCTAGGTCGGAAAATAAAGAAGATATATACGGCTGTAATGGACTTAGATCTATAGATGATGTATGTTGGTAAGGAGGCTTTCTGCAGCCCCTTCCAGTCGTCCTTCACCAAGGTCAGAAAATAATGGTGATACATACGGCTGTGCAGCTACACATCTACAGAAAGTGCATATTCGTAAGGAGGCTTTCTGCAGCCCCTTCCAGTCGTTAATCACCTGGGTTACAATATGAAGGTGATATATACGGCTGTGCAATATTTACATCTACAAATGGTGTATGTTGGTAAGGAGGCATTCTGCGGCCCCAAACAGGCGTCACTCACTAAGGTTAGAAAATAAAGGTGATATATACGGCTGTGCAGGAATTACATCTACAGATTTTGTATGACGGTAAGGAGGCTTTCTTCAGCCCCTTGCAGTCGTCCTTCACCTACATTAGAAAATAAAGGTGATATATACGACTGTGCAGCAATTACATCTACAGATGGTGTATGTTGGTAAGGTGGCATTCTGCAGCCCCTTCCAGGCGTCCTTCACCTAGGTCAGAAAATAAAGGTGAAATATACGGCTGTGCAGTATTACGTCTATCGTAGATGGATTTTGGTAAGTAATCATTCTGCAGCCCTTTCCAGTTGTCCTTCACCTAGGTTAGAAAGTAAAGGTGATATATGCGGCTGTGCAGCCATTACATCTACAGATGGTGTATGTTGGTATGGAGGCTTTCTGCAGCCCATTACAGTCGTCCTTCACCTAGGTCAGAAAATAAAGGTGATATATACGGCTGTGCAGAAATTACATCTACAGATGGTGTATGTTGATAAGGAAACTTTCTGCAGCTAATTCCAGGCGTCCTTAACCTAGGTCAAAATGAAAAATTAATAAAAACGGCTGTGCAGTAATTACAACTAAAGATGGTGTTTGTTGGTAAGGACTCATTCTGAAGCCCCTTCCAGTCGTCCTTCACCTAGGTCAGAAAATAAAGGTGATATATACGACTCTGCAGGAATTACATCAACAGATGTTGTATACTGGTAAGGAGGCATTCTGCAGCACCTACCAAGCGTCCTTCACCTAGGTTAGAAAATGTAGGTGATATATACGGCTGTGTATTAATTACATCTATAGATGATGTATGTTGGTAAGGAGGCTTTCTGCAGCCCCTTCCAGTCATCCTTCACCTAGGTAAGCAAATAAAGGTGATATATAAGGCTGTAATGGAATTAGATCTATAGATGATGTATGTCGGTAAGGAGGGTTTCTGCATCCCCTTCCAGTCGTCCTTCACCCAGGTTAGAAAATAGAGGTGATACATATGGATGTGCAGGAATTACAAATGGCTCTGAGCACTATGGGACTCAACTGCTGTGGTCATAAGTCCCCTAGAACTTAGAACTACTTAAGCCTAACTAACCTAAGGACAGCACACAACACCCAGCCATCACGAGGCAGAGAAAATCCCTGACCCCGCCGGGAATCGAACCCGGGAACCCGGGCGTGGGAAGCGAGAACGCTACCGCACGACCACGAGATGCGGGCAGGAATTACATCTACAGATGTTGTATACTGGTAAGGAGGCCTTCTGCAGCACCTTCTGCAGCTTCCTTACCAACATACACCATCTGTAGATGTAATTGCTGCACAGCCGTATATATCACCTTTATTTTCTAACCTAGGTGAAGGACACCTGGAAGGGGCTGCAGAATGCCTCTTTACCAGCATACAGCATCTGTAGATGTAATTCCTGCACAGCCGTATGTGTCACCTCTTTTTTCAAACCTAGGTGAAGGACGACTGGAAAGGGCTGCAGAAAGCTTCCTTACCAACATACACCATCTGCAGATGTAATAGCTGCACAGCCGTATATATCACCGATATTTTCTATTGTAGGTGCAGGACGACTGGAAGGGGCTGCAGGAAGCCTCCTTCTCAACATACAACTTCTGTAGATGTAATTCTTGCACAGCCGTATATATCACCTTTATTTTTTAAACTAGGTGAAGGACGCCTGGAATGGGCTGCAGAATACCTCTATATCAGCATACACGATCTGTAGATGTAATTGCTGCACATCCGTATATATCACCTTTATTTTCTAACCTAGGTGAAGGACGCCTGGAAGGGGCTGCAGAATGCCTCTTTACCAGCATACAACATCTGTAGATTTAATTCCTGCACAGCCGTATTTGTCACCTCTAATTTCAAACCTAGGTGAAGGATGACTGGAAGGGGATGCAGAAAGCCTCCTTACCAACATACAACATATGTAGATGTAATTCCTGCACAGCCATATATATCAACTTTATTTTGTCATGTAGGTGAAGGATGACTGGAAGGTGCTGCAGAAAGCCTCCTTACCAACATACAGCATTTGTAGATTTAATTCTTGCACAGCCGTATATATCACCTTTATATAATAACCTAGGTGATGGAGGAATCGAAGGTTCTGCAGAAGGCCTCGTTACCAACATACACCGTCTGTAGATGTGATTGCTGCAAAGCCGTATATAGCACCTTTATTTTGTAACCTAGATGAAAGATGACTGAAAGGTGCTGCAGAAAGCCTCCTTACCAAAATACACCATCTGTAGATGTAATTCCTGCACAGTCGTATATATCACCTTTATTTTCTAATGCCCCCACATGAACCATGGTACTTGCCATTGGTGGGGAGGCTTGCGTGCCTCAGCGATACAGATAGCCGTACCGTAGGTACAACCTCAACGGAGGGGTATCTGTTGAGAGGCCATACAAACGTGTGGTTCCTGAAGAGGGGCAGCAGCCTCTTCAGTAGTTGCAAGGGCAACAGTCTCGATGATTGACTGATCTGGCCTTGTAAAAATAACCAAAACGGCCTTGTTGTGCTGGTACTGTGAACGGCTGAAAGCAAGGGGAAACTACGGCCGTAATTTTTCCCGAGGGCATGCAGCTTTACTGTATGATTAAATGATGATGGCGTCCTCTTGGGTAAAATATTCCGGAGGTAAAATAGTCCCCCATTCGGATCTCCGGGCGGGGACTACTCAAGAGGATGTCGTTGTTGGGAGAAAGAAAACTGGCGTTCTACGGGTCGGAGCGTGGAATGTCAGATTCCTTAATCGGGCAGGTGGGTTAGAAAATTTAAAAAGGGAAATGGATAGTTAGATATAGCGGGAATCAGTGAAGTTCGGTGGCAGGAGGAACAAGACTTCTGGTCAGGTGACTACAGGGTTATAAACACAAAGTCAAATAGGGGTAATGCAGGAGTAGGTTTAATAATGAATAGGAAAATAGGATTGTGGGTAAGCTACTACAAACAGCATAGTGAACGCATTATTGTGGCCAAGATAGATACGAAGCTCACACCTACTACAGTAGTACAAGTTTATATGCCAACTAGCTCTGCAGATGACGAAGAAATTGAAGAAATGTATGATGAAATAAAAGAAATTATTCAGACAGTGAAGGGAGATGAAAATTTAATAGTCATTGGTGACTGGAATTTGAGTGTAGGAAAAGGGAGAGATGGAAACGTAGTAGGTGAATATGGATTGGGGCTAAGAAATGAAAGAGGAAGCCGCCTGGTATAATTTTGCACAGAGCACAACTTAATCATAGCTAACACTTGGTTTAAGAATCATGATAGAAGGTTGTATACATGGAAGAACCCTGGAGACACTAAAAGGTATCAGATAGATTATATAATGGTAAGACAGAGATTTAGGAACCAGGTTTTAAATTGTAAGACATTTCCGGGGGCAGATGTGGACTCTGACCACAATCTATTGGTTATGACCTGTAGATTAAAACTGAAGAAACTGCAAAAAGGTGGGAACTTAAGGAGATGGGACCTGGATAAACTGAAAGAACCAGAGGTTGTACAGAGTTTCAGGGAGAGCATAAGGGAACAACTGACAGGAATGGGGGAAAGAAATACAGTAGAAGAAGAATGGGTAGCTTTAAGGGATGAAGTAGTGAAGGCAGCAGAGGATCAAGTAGGAGGGTCTATACAAGGGCGATGCACTTGAGGACAATATTATGGAAATGGAAGAGGATGTAGATGAAAATGAAATGGAAGATACGATACTGCATGAAGAGTTTGACAGAGCACTGAAAGCCCTGAGTCAAAACAAGGCCCCCGGAGTAGACAACATTCCATTGGAACTACCGACGTCCTTGGGAGAGCCAGTCCTGACAAAACTCTACCATCTGGTAAGCAAGATGTATGAAACAGGCGAAATACCCTCAGACTTCAAGAAGAATATAATAATTCCAATCCCAAAGAAAGCAGGTGTAGACAGATGTGAAAATTACCGAACAATCAGTTTAATAAGCCACAGCTGCAAAATACTAACACGAATTCTTTACAGACGAATGGAAAAACTAGTAGAAGCCGACCTCGGGGAAGATCAGTTTGGATTCCGTAGAAATACTGGAACACGTGAGGCAATACTGACCTTACGACTTATCTTAGAAGAAAGATTAAGGAAAGGCAAACCTACGTTTCTAGCATTTGTAGACTTAGAGAAAGCTTTTGACAATGTTGACTGGAATACTCTCTTTCAAGTTCTAAAGGTTGCAGGGGTAAAATACAGGGAGCGAAAGGCTATTTACAATTTGTACAGAAACCAGATGGCAGTTATAAGAGTCGAGGGACATGAAAGGGAAGCAGTGGTTGGGAAGGGAGTGAGACAGGGTTGTAGCCTCTCCCCGATGTTATTCAATCTGTATATTGAGCAAGCAGTAAAGGAAACAAAAGAAAAATTCGGGGTAGGTATTAAAATCCATGGAGAAGAAATAAAAACGTTGAGGTTCGCCGATGACATTGTAATTCTTTCAGAGACAGCAAAGGACTTGGAAGAGCAGTTGAACGGAATGGATGGTGTCTTGAAGTGAGGATATAAGATGAACATCAACAAAAACAAAACGAGAATAATGGAATGTAGTCGAATTAAGTCGGGCGATGTTGAGGGTATTAGATTAGGAAATGAGACACTTAAGTAGTAAACGAGTTTTGCTATTTGGGGAGCAAAATAACTGATGATGGTCGAAGTAGAGAGGATATAAAATGTAGACTGGCAATGGCAAGGAAAGCGTTTATGAAGAAGAGAAATTTGCTAACATCGACTATAGATTTAAGTGTCAGGAATTCATTTCTGAAAGTATTTGTATGGAGTGTAGTCATGTATGGAAGTGAAACATGGACGATAAATAATTTAGACAAGAAGAGAATAGAAGCTTTAAAAATGTGGTGCTACAGAAGAATGCTGAAGATTAGATGGGTAGATCACATAATTAATGAGGAAGTACTGAATAGGATTGGGGAGAAGAGAGGTTTGTGGCACAACTTGACCAGAAGAAGGGATCGGTTGGTAGGATATGTTCTGAGGCAGCAAGGGATCACCAATTTAGTATTGGAGGGCAGTGTGGAGGGTAAAAATCGTAGAAGGAGACCAAGAGATGAATACACTAAGCAGATTCAGAAGGATGTAGGATGCAGTAGGTACTGGGAGATGAAGAAGCTTGCACAGGATAGAGTAGCATGGAGAGCTGCATCAAACCAGTCTCAGGACTGAAGACCACAACAACAACAACAACAACATTTTCTAATGTAGAGGAAGGTGACTGGAAGGGGCTGCAGGAAGCCTCCTTACCAACACACAACTTCTGTACATGTATTTCTTGCACAGCCGTATATCACTCCTCTATATTGTAACCCAGGTGATGGACGATTGGAAGGGGCTGCAGAAAGCCTCCTTACCAACATACACCGTCTGTACATGTGATTGCTGCACAGCCGTATATATCACCTTTATTTTGTAACCTAGGTGAAGGATGACTGGAAGTGGCTGCAGAATGCCTCCTTACCAACATAATCCATCTGTAGATGTAATTCCTGCACAGCCGAATATATCAACTTTATTTTCTAATCCAGGTGAAGGAAGACTGGAAGGGGCTGCAGAATGCCTCCTTACCAACAAACACCGCCTGTACATTTAATTCCCACACAGCTCTATATATCACCTTTATTTTCTGACCTAGGTGAAGGATGAATGGAGGGGGCTGCAGAAAGCCTCCTTACCAACATAGACCATCTGTAGATGTAATTCCTGCACAGTCGTATATTACACCTTTATTTTCTGACCAAAGTGACGGATGACTGGAGGAGGCTGCAGAAAGCCTCCTTACAACATACATCATCTATAGATCTAATTCCTGCACAGCCGTATATATCACCTTTATTTTCTGACCTAGGTGAAGGACGACTGGAAGGGGCTGCAGAAAGCCTCCTTACCAACATACATCATCTACAGATGTAATTCCTGCACAGCCGTATATATAAACTTTATTTTCTGACCTAGGTGAAGGATGACTCGAAGGGGCTGCAGAAAGCCTCCTTACCAACATACATCATCTATAGATCTAATTCCTGCACAGCCGTATATATCAGCTTTATTTTCTGACCTAGGAGAAGGATGACTGGAAGGGGCTGAAGAAAGCCACCTCACCAACATACAGCATCTGTACATGTAAATCGTGCACAGCTACATGTATCTCCTTTATTTTCAAACCTAGCCGAAGGACGACTGGAATAGTCTGTAGAAAGACGCCTTACCAACGTACATCCTCTATAGATGCCACATTATTACTGCACAGCCGTATGTATCACCTATATTTTCTGACCTAGGTGAAGGACGCCTGAAATGGGCTGCAGAATACCTCTTTATCAGCATACACCATCTGTAGATGTAACTGCTGCACAGCCGTATATATCACCTTTATTTTCTAACCTAGGTGAAGGACGACTGGATGGGGCTGCAGAAAGCCTCCTTACCAACATACACTATCTTTAGAATTAATTCAGGCACAGCCATATATATATCAGCTTTATTTTCTGACCTAGGAGAAGGACGACTGTAAAGGGCTGAAAAAAACCTCCTTACCAACATACACTATCTGTAGATGTAATTCGTGCACTGCCACATGTATCTCCTTTATTTTCAAACCTAGCTGAAGGGCGTCTGGAAGAGTCTCCAGAAAGCCTCCTTGCCAACGTGCATCTTCTGTAGATGTGATTCCTGCACATCCGTATACATCACCTCTACTTTCTAAGCTTGGTGAAGGACAACTGGAAGCGGCTGCAGAAAGCCTCCTTACCAACATAAAACATGTGTAGATGTAATTCTTGCACAGCCATATATATCACCTTTATTTTGTAACGTAGATGAAAGACGACTGAAAGGGGCTGCATAAAGCCTCCTTACCAACATATATCATGTATATATCTAATTCCTGTACAGCCGTATATAACAACTTTATTTTCTGACCTAGGTGAAGGACGACTGGAAGGGGCTGCAGAAAGCGTCCTTACCAACATACACCGTCTGTAGATGTGATTCCTGCACAGTTGTATATATCACCGTTATTTTCTGACCTAGGTGACGGACGACTGGAAGGGACTGCAGAAAGCCTCCTTACCGACATACATCTTCTATAGATGTAATTCCTGCACAGCCGTTTATATAACCATTATTTTCTAACCTAGGTGAAGGACGCCTGGAAGGGGCTGCAGAATGCCTCCTTACCAGCATACAACATCTGTAGATGTAATTCCTGCACAGCCGTATGTGTCAACTCTATTTTCAAAGCTAGGTGAAAGACGACTGGAAGGGGATGCAGAAAGCCTCGTTACCAACATACACCATCCGTAGATGTAATTGCTACACAGCCGTACATATCACATTTAATTTCTAATGTAGGTGAAGGACAACTGGAAAGGGCTGCAGAAAGCCTCCTTACCAACATATATCATCTGTAGATGTAATACTTGCACAGCCGAATATATCACCTTTATATAATAACCCAGGTGATGGAGGACTCGAAGAGGCTGCAGAAAGCCTCCTTACCATTAAACACTGTCTGTAGATGTTATCGCTGCAGAGCCATATATATCACCTTTATTTTGTAACCTAGATGAAAGACGACTGAAAGGAGCTGCAGAATGCCTCAAAACCAACAAACACCATCTGTAGATCTAATTCCTGCACAGCCGTATGTATCACCTCTATTTTCAAAGCTAGGTGAAGGACGACTGGAAGGGGATGCAGAAAGCCTCCTTACCAACATACATCATCTACAAATGTTATTCCTGCACACATGTATATATCACCTTGATTTACTTACTTAGGTGAAGGGGGACTGGAAGGGATTGCAGAAAGCCTCCTTACCAACATACATCCTCTATAGATGTAATTTCTGCACAGCCGTATATATCACCTTTATTTTCTGACCTAGGTGAAGGACGACTGGAAGGGGCTGCAGAAAGCCTCTTTACCAACATACATAATCTATAGATGTAATTCCTCCACAGCCGTTTATATAACCTTTATTTTCTGACCTAGGTGAAAGACGAATGGCAGGGGCTGCAGAAAGCCTCCTTACCAACATACATCATCTACAAATGTTATTCCTGCACGGATGTATATATCAACTTTATTCTCTGTCTTAGGTGCAGGAGGACTGGAAGGGGCTGCAGAAAGCCTCCTTACCAACGTACACCATGTGTAGATGTAATTTCTGCACAGCCGTATATATCTCCTTTATTTTCTAACCTAGGTGAAGGACATCTGGAAGGGGCTGCAGAAAGCCTCCTGACCAAACTACACCATGTGTAGATGTAATTCCTGTACAGCCATATATATCACTTTTCTTTTCTAATATATGTGAAGAACGACTGGTAAGGGCTGCAGAAAGCCTCCTTACCAACGTACACCATGTGTAGATGTAATTTCTGTACAGCCGTATATATCTCCTTTATTTTCTAACCTAGGTGAAGGACGCCTGGAAGGGGCTGCAGAATGCCTCCTTACCATTATACACCGTCTGTAAATGTGATCGCTGCACGGCCATATATATCACCTTTATTTAGTAACCTAGATGAAACACGACTGAAAGGAGCTGCAGAATGCCTCCTTACCAACAAACACCATCTGTAGATCTAATTCCTGCACAGCCGTATGTATCACCTCTATTTTCAAAGCTAGGTGAAGGACGACTGGAAGGGGATGCAGATTTCTCCTTACCAACATACATCATCTACAAATGTTATTCCTGCACAGATGTATATATCACATTTATTTTCTTACTTAGGTGCAGGGGGACTGGAAGGGGTTGCAGAAAGCCTCCTTACCAACATACACCATCTGTAGATGTATTTTCTGCACAGCCATTAAAATCACCTCTATTTTCTAACTTAGGTGAAGGATGAGTGGAAGGGGATGCAGAAAGCCTCCTTACCAACATACAACATCTGTAGATGAATTACTGCACAGCCGTTTTTATCACCTTTTCTTTCTAACCTAGGTGAAGGACGACTGGAATGGGCTACAGAATTCCTCCTTACCAACATACATCATCTATAGATCTAATTCCTGCTCAGCCGTATGTATCACCTTTATTTTCTGACCTAGGTGAAGGACGACTGGAAGGGGCTGCAGAAAGCCTCCTTACCAACATACATAATCTATAGATGTAATTCCTCCACAGCCGTTTATATAACCTTTATTTTCTGACCTAGGTGAAAGACGAATGGCAGGGGCTGCAGAAAGCCTCCTTACCAACATACTTCATCTACAAATGTTATTCCTGCACGGATGTATATATCAACTTTATTTTCTGTCTTAGGTGCAGGAGGACTGGAAGGGGTTGCAGAAAGCCTCCTTACCAACATACACCATCTGTAGATGGAATTCCTGCACAGCCGTATACATCAACTTTATTTTCTGACCTAGGTAAAGGATGACTGGAAGGAGCAGCAGAAAGCCTCCTTACCAACATACACCATCTGTAGAAGTAATTCCTGCACAGCCGTATATATCACCTTTATTTTCTGACCTAGGTGAAGGACGACTGGAAGGGGCTGCAGAAAGCCTCTTAACCAACATACATAATCTATAGATGTAATTCCTCCACAGCCGTTTATATAACCTTTATTTTCTGACCTAGGTGAAAGACGAATGGCAGGGGCTGCAGAAAGCCTCCTTACCAACATACATCATCTACAGATGTTATTCCTGCACGGATGTATATTTCAACTTTATTCTCTGTCTTAGGTGCAGGAGGACTGGAAGGGGTTGCAGAAAGCCTCCTTACCAACATACACCATCTGTAGATGTAATTACTGCACAGCCGTATACATCAACTTTATTTTCTGACCTAGGTAAAGGATGACTGGAAGGAGTAGCAGAAAGCCTCCTTACCAACATACACCACCTGTAGAAGTAATTCCTGCACAGCCGTATATATCACCTTTATTTTCTGACCTAGGTGAAAGACGACTGGAGAGTGATGCAGATAGCCTAGTTACCAACATACACCATCTCTAGATGTAATTGCTTCACAGCCGTATATATCATCTTTATTTTCTAACCAAGGTGAATGTCGACTGGAAGGATCTGCAGAAAGCCTCCTTACCAACAAACACCATCTTTAGAATTAATTCCGGCACAAACATATATATCAGCTGTATTTTCAGATTTAGGAGAAGGATGACTGGAAGGGGCTGAAGAAAGCCACCTCACCAACATACACCATCTGTAGATGTAATTCGTGCACAGTTACAGGTATCTCCATTATTTTCAAACCTAGCCGAACGACGACTGGAATAGTCTGTAGAAAGACTTCTTACCAGCGTATATCCTCTGTAGATGCGATTCCTGCACTGCTGTATATATCACCTTTACGTCCTAACCTTGGTGAAGGACGACTGGAAGGGGCTGCAGAAAACCTCCTTACCAACGTACACCATGTGTAGATGTAATTCCTGTACAGCCGTATATATCTCCTTTGTTTTCTAACCTAAGTGAAGGACGTCTGGAAGGGGCTGCAGAAAGCCTCCTTACCAATGTACACCATGTGTAGATGTAATTCCTGCACAGCCGTATATGTCTCCTTTATTTTCTGACCTAGGTGAAGGACGACTGGAAGGGGCTGCAGAAAGCTTCCTTACCAACATACACCATCGGTTCATGTGATTGCTGCACAGCCATATTTATCACCTTTATTTTGTACCTAGATGAAAGATGACTTAAAGGGGCTGCAGAAAGCCTTCTTACCGACATACATCATCTAAAGATCTAATTCCTGTACAGCCGTATATATCACTTTTATTTTCTGACCTAGGTGAAGGACCACTGGAAGGGACTACCATCTGTAGTTGTAATTACGGCACAGCCGTTTTTATCAACTTTTCTTTCTAACCTATGTGAAGGACGACTGGAATGGGCTGCAGAGTGCCTCCTTACCAACATACACCATCTGTAGATGTAATTTCTGCACAGCCATATAGATCACCTCTAATATCTAAACTAGGTGAAGGATGAGTAGAAGGGGATGCAGAAAGCCTCCTCAATAACATACACAATCTGTAGATGTAATTGCTGCACAGCCGTATGTATCAAATTTATTTTCTAATGTAGCAGGAAGAGGACTGGAAGGGGATGCAGAAAGCCTCCTTACCAACATACACAATCTGCAGATGTAATTCCTGCACAGCAGTATGTATCACCTCTATTTTCAAACCTAGGTGAAGGACTATTGGAAGGGGTTGCAGAAAGACTCCTTACCAACATACACCATCTGTGGATGTAATTGGTGCACAGCCGTATGTATCACCTATATTTTCTAATGTAGGTGAAGGACGACTGGAAGGGGATGGAGAAACCTCCTTACCAACACACACCATCTGTAGATGTAATTCCTGCACAGCTGTATATATCACCTTAATTTCCTACCCTAGGTGATGGACCACTGGAAGGGACTGCAGAAAGCCTCCTTACCAACATACACCATCTGTAGTTGTAATACTGCACAGCCGTTTTTATCACCATTTCTTTCTAACCTAAGTGAAGGACGACTGGAATGGACTGCCGATTGCCTCCTTACAAACATACATCATCTATAGACGAAATACCTGCACAGCCATATATATCACCTCTATTTTCTAGGCTAGGTGAAGGATGAGTAGAAGGGGATGCAGAAAGCCTCCTTACCAACATACACCATCTGTAGATGTAATTCCTGCACAGCCGTATGTAACACCTCTATTTTCAAACCTAGGTGCAGGCGACTGTAAGGGGATGCAGACAGCCTCCTTACCAACATACACCATCCGTAGATGTAACTCCTGCACAGCCATATAGATCACCTCTATTTTCTAACCTAGGTGAAGGATGAATGGAAAGGGGTGCAGAAAGCCTCCTTACCAACATACACCATCTGAAGATGTAAATCCTGCACAGCCGTATGTATCACCTCTATTTTCATACCTAGGCGAAAGACGACTGGAAGGGGATGCAGAAAGCAACTTTACCAACATACACGATCTGTAGATGTAATTGCTGCACAGCTGTATATATCACCTTTATTTTCTAACCTAGGTGAAGGATGACTGGAAGTGGCTGCGGAATGCCTCCTTACCAATAAACACCATCTGTGGTTGTAATTACCGCACAGCCGTTTCTATCACCTTTTCTTTCTAACCTATGTGAAGGATGTCTGGAATGGGCTGCAGATTGCCTCCTTACCGACATTCATCATCTATAGACATAATACCTGGACAGCCGTATATATCACCTTTATTTTCTGACCTAAGTGAAGGACGCCTGGAAGGGGCTGCAGAACGCCTCCTTACCGACATACTCCATCTGTAGATGTAATTCCTGCACAGCCGTATATATCACCTTTATTTTCTGACCTAGGTGTAGGACGACTGGAAAGGGATGCAGAAAGCCTCCTTACCAACATACACCTTCTGTAGGTGTAATTCCTGCACATCCATATATATATATATATATATATATATCCTCTTTTTCCAAACCAAGGTGAAGTATGAGTAAAAGGCGATGTACAAAGCCTCCTTACCAACATACTCCATCTGTAGATGAAATTCCTGCATAGCCGTATGTATCACTTTTATTTTCTAATGTAGGTGAAGGGCGACTGGAAGGGGCTGCAGAAAGCCTCGTTACCAACGTACACCATCTGTAGAAGTAATTCCTGCACAGTCGTATATATCACCAATATTTTTGACCCAGGTAAAGGATGACTGGAAGGGGCTGCAGAAAGCCTCCTTACCAACATACATCATCTATAGATCTAATTCCTGCACAGGCGTATATATCACCCTTATTTTCTGACTTAGGTGAAGGACAACAGGAAGGGGCTGCAGAAAGCCTCCTTATGAACATACACCATCTGTAGATGTAATTCCTACACAGTCGTATATATCACCTATATTTTCTGACCTTGGTGAAGGACGAATGGAAGGGGCTGCAGAAAGCCTCCATACCAACTTACATCATCTATAGTTCTAATTCCTGTACAGCCGTATATATCACCTTTATTTTCTGACCTAGGTGAAGGACGTCTGGAAGGGGCTGCAGAATGCCTCCTTACCAACATATATCATCTATAGATGTAATTCCAGCAGAGCCGTATATATCACCTTTATCTTCTAACCTAGGTGAAGGATGACTGGAAGTGGCTGCAGAGTGCCTCCTTACCAACATAATCCAGCTGCAGATGAAATTCCTGCACAGGTGGATGTATCAACTTTATTTTCTAATCCAGGTGACGGACGACTGGAACTTGCTGCAGAATGCCTCCTTACCAACACACACCACCTGTAGATGTAATTCCCACACAGCTCTATATATCACCTTTATTTTATACCCTAGTTGAAGGACTACTGGTAGGGACTGCAGAAAGTCTCCTTAACAAACATACACCATCTGTAGATTGTTATTCCTGCACAGCCAAATATATCATTCTTATTTTCTAATGTAGTTGAAGGACGACTGGAAGGGGCTGCAGAAAGTCTCCTTACCAACATACACCATCTGTATATGTGATTCCTGCACAGCCGTATATATCACCTTTATGTTCTAACCTTCGTGAAGAACGATTGAAAGGGGCTGCAGAAAGCCTCCTTATCAACATACAATATCTGCAGATGTAATTCCTGCACTGCCGTACATACCACATTTCTTTTCTAACATAGGTGATGGATGACTAGAATGGGCTGCAGAAAACCTCTTTACCAACATACACCATTTGTAAATGTAATTCCTACACAGCCGTATATATCACCGTTATATTCTAACCTAGGTAAAGGACGACTGGAAGGGGCTGCAGAATGCCTCCTTACCAATTTACACCGTCCGTAGACGTAATACCTACACAGCCGTATATAGCATCTTTAATTATCAACTTAGGTGGAAGATGACTGGAAGGGGCTGCAGAAAGCCTCCTTACCAACATTCAACATCTGTAGATGTAACTTCTGCACAGCCGTATATGTCACATTCATTAGCTAATTTAGGTGAAGGGGGCTGAAGTAGGAGTTGAGAGTACCTCCTTACCAAGATTCACCATCTGTACATGTAATTCCTACACAGCTATATATAGCACCTTTATTTTCTAACCTGAGTGAAGGATGACTGGAAGGGGCTGCAGAAAGCCTCCTTACCAATTTACACCATCCGTAGATTTAATACCTGAACATCCGTATATATCACCTTTATTTTCTAACCTACGTGAAGGACGACTGGAAGGGGCTGCAGAAAGCCTCCTTACCAACATATACCATCTGTAGATGTAATTCCTGCTTTGCCGAATATATCACCTTTATTTTCTAACCTAGGTGAAAGACGACTGGAAGGGGCTGCAGAAAGCCTCCTTACCAAAATACATCTTCTGTAGATGTGATCCCTGAACAGCTGTATTTATTACCTTTATTTTTTAACCTAGGTGGAGGACAAATGGAAGGGGCTGCAGAATGCCCTTTACCAACATACACCATTAATAGTATTAAATGCCACACATATGTACATATCTCCTTCAAATTCTATACTAGGTGAATGATGGATGGAAGGGGCTGTAGAAAGCCTCCTTACCAACATACACCATCCGTAGAAGTAATTCCTGCGCAGCTGTATATATCACCTCTATTTTCTGACATAGGTGAAGGTCACCAGGAAAGGGCTGTAGAAAGCCCCTTACTAACATACACCGTCTATAGATGTTATTCCTGCTCAGCCGTATATATCACCTTTAATTATTAACTTAGGTGGATGACAACTATAAGGTTCTGCAAAAAGAGTCCTTACCAACAAACAACATCTGTAAAAGTAATTCGTGCACAGTCGTATATATCACTTTTATTTTCTATCCTAGATGAAGGTCGACTGCAAGGGGCTGCAGAAAGCCTCTTACCAACATACACCATCGGTAGTATTAATTGCCGCACAGCCATATATATCTCCTTTATTTTCTACACAAGGTGAAGGATGTCTGGAAGGGGCTACGGAAAGCGTCCTTACCAACATACACCATCTGTAGGTGTAAATCCCGCAGAGTCGTTTTTATCACCGTTATTTTCGAAACAAGGTGAAGGACGACTGGAAGGGGCTGCAAAAAGCACCCTTACCAACATACACCATCTATAGATGTAATTCCTGCACAGCCGTATATATCTTCTTTATTTTCTAACCTAGGTGAAGGACAACTGAAAGGGGCTGAAGAAAGCCCTTTACCAACGTACACCATCAATAGTATTAAATGTCGCACAGCCATATCTCTCTCCTTTATTTTGTATACTAGGTGAAGGACAGCTGGAAAGGGCTGCAGAAGGCCACCTTACCAATATACACAATCTGTAGATGTAATTCCTGCACAGCGGTTTATATCACCTTTATTTTTTAATGTAGGTGAAGGACAACTGGATGGGGCTGCAGAAAGCCCCCTTACCAACATACGTCATCTATAGTTGTAACACCTGCACAGCCATACATATCAATTTTATTTACTAACCTAGGTGAAGGACTACTGGAAGGGGCTGCAGAAGGCTTCCTTACCAACAAACATCTTCTGTAGATGTGATCCCTGAACAGCAGAATTTATAGCCTTTATGTTCTAAGCTAGTTAAGGAAGACGGGAAGGGGCTGCAGCAAGCCTCCTTACCAACATACATAATCTGTAGGTGTAATTCCTGCACAGTCGTGTATACCACCTTTATTTTCTAACCTCATTGAAGGATGTCTGAAAAGGGCTTCAGAATATCTCCTTACCAACATACACCATCTATAGATGTAATACCTGCTCAGCCGCATATATCACCTTTCATTATTAACTTAAGTGGAAGACGACTGTAAGAGCCTGCAAAAAGGCTCCTTACCAACATACACCATCTGTAGAAATAATTCCTGCACAGTCGTATATATCACAATTATTTTCTGACCTAGGTGAAGAACGACTGGAAGGGGTTGCAGAAAGCCACCTTACCAACATACAACATCTGTAGATGTAATTCCTGCGCAGCGGGTTATATCACCTTTATTTTCTGACATAAAAGAAGGATGACTGCAAGCGGCTGCAGAAAGCCCGTTACTAACATACACCATCTATAGATGCCATTCCTGCTCAGCCGCATATATCACCTTTAATTATTAACTTAAGTGGAAGACGACTAGCAGGGACTGCAAATAGCCTCCTTACCAACATACACCATCTGTAGAAGTAATTCCTGCACAGCCATATTCATATCCTTCATTCTCTAACCTATGTGAAGGGCGACTGGAAGGGGCTGCAGAGAGTCTCCTTACCAATTTTCACCATCTGTAGAAGTAATTCCTGCACAGCAGCATACATCACACTTATTTTCTAATTTAGGTGAAGGGGGACTGAAGGAGGGGTTGAAAGTACCTCATTTATAACATACACCATCTGTATTGTTAATTCCTGCACAGCCATATTTATCACCTACATTTTCTATACTAGGTGAAGGACATCTGGAAGCGGCTGCAGAAATCCTCCTTAGCAACATACACAATTTGTAGATGCAATTCCTGCACAGTCGTATATATCCCCTTTATTTTCGAACCTAGATCTAAGACGACTAGAAGCGGCTGCAGAAATCCTCCTTACCAACATACACCATTTGTAGATGTAATTCCTGCACAGTCGTATACATCACCTTTATTTTCGAACCTTGGTCAAGGACTACTGGAAGGGGCTACAGAAAGCCACCTTACCTATTTACACCATCTTTAGATTTAATTCCTGCACAGCCGTATATACACTCCTGGAAATGGAAAAAAGAACACATTGACACTGGTGTGTCAGACCCACCATACTTGCTCCGGACACTGCGAGAGGGCTGTACAAGCAATGATCACACGCACGGCACAGCGGACACACCAGGAACCGCGGTATTGTCCGTCGAATGGCGCTAGCTGCCCAGCATTTGTGCACCGTCGCCGTCAGTGTCAGCCAGTTTGCCATGGCATACGGAGCTCCATCGCAGTCTTTAACACTGGTAGCATGCCGCGACAGCGTGGACGTGAACCGTATATGCAGTTGACGGACTTAGAGCGAGGGCGTATAGTGGGCATGCGGGAGGACGGGTGGACATACCGCCGAATTGCTCAACACGTGGGGCGTTAGGTCTCCACAGTACATCGATGTTGTCGCCAGTGGTCAGCGAAAGGTGCACGTGCACGTTGACCTGGGACCGGACCGCAGCGACGCACAGATGCACGCCAAGACCGTAGGATCCCACGCAGTGCCGTAGGGGACCACACTGCCACTTCCCAGCAAATTAGGGACACTGTTGCTCCTTGGGTATCGGCGAGTACCATTCGCAACCCTCTCCATGAAGCTGGGCTACGGTCCCGCACACCGTTAGGCCATCTTCCGCTCAATCCCCAACATCGTGCAGCCCACCTCCAGTGGCGTAACGACAGGCGTGAATGGAGGGATGAATGGAGACGTGATGTCTTCAGCGATGAGAGTCGCTTCAGCCTTGGTGCCAATGATGGTTGTATGTGTGTTTGGCGCCGTGCAGGTGAGCACCACAATCAGGACTGCATACGACCGAGGCAGACAGGGCCAACACCCGGCATCATGGTGTGGGGAGTGATCTCCTACACTGGCCGTACACCACTGGTGATCGTCGAGGGGACACTGAATAGTGCACGGTACATCCAAACCGTCATCGAACACATCGTTCTACCATTCCTAGACCGGCAAGGGAACTTGCTGTTCCAACAGGACAATGCACGTCCGCATGTATCCCGTGCCACCCAACGTGCTCTAGAAGGTGTAAGTCAACTACCCTGGCCAGCAAGATCTCCGGATCTGTCCCCCATTGAGCGTGTTTGGGACTGGATGAAGCGTCGTCTCATGCGGTCTGCACGTCCAACACGAACGCTGGCCGAACTGAGGCGCCAGGTGGAAATGGCATTGCAAGCCGTTCCACAGGACTACATCCAGCATCTCTACGATTGTCTCCATGGGAGAATAGCAGCCTGCATTGCTGTGAAAGGTGGATATACACTGTACTAGTGCCGACATTGTGCATGCTCTGTTGCCTGTGTCTATGTGCCTGTGGATCTGTCAGTGTGATCATGTGATGTATCTGACCCCAGGAATGTGTCAACAAAGTTTCCCCTTCCTGGGACAATGAATTCACGGTGTTCTTATTTCAATTTCCAGGAGTGTATCACCTTTATTTTTTAACCTAGGTGAAGGACGACTGGAATGGGCTGCAGAAAGCTTCCTTACCAACTTACACCACCTGTAGATGTATTTCCTGCACAGCCGTATATATCACGTTTGTTTTTTAACCTTTGTGAAGGACGACTGGAAGGGGCTGCAGAAAGCCCCCTTACCAACATACAACCTCTGTAGATGCAATTCCTGCACAGCCGTATATATCACCTTTATTTTGTAACCTAGGTGAAGGACAACTGGAAGGGGCTGCAGAAAGCCTCCTTACCATCATCCACCATCTGTAGATGTAATTGGTGCACAGCCATATATATCACCCCTATTTTCCAACCTGGATGAATAACTTCTGGAAGGGGCTTCCGAAAGACTCCTTTCTAACATACACCATCTGTAGATGTATTTCCTGCACAGCCGTATATATAACATTTATTTTCTGACCTAGGTGAAGGACGACTGGAAGGGGCTGCAGAAAGACCCTTAACTACGTACACCATCTGTAGACATAATTCCTACACAGCTTTATATATCTCTAGTACGATCTAACCTGGGTGATGGATGACTGGAAGGGGCTGCAGAAAGCCTCTATACCAACACACATCATGTGTCGATGTAATTCCTGCACAGCCCTCTATATCATCATCATTTTCTAACCTAGGTTAAGGACGACTAGAAGGGGCAGCAGAAAGACACTTAACAACATACACCATCTGCAGAATTAATTCCTGCACAACCGTATATATCACCTTTATTTTCTAAACATGGTGAAGAACGATTGGAAGGAGCTGCAGAGAACTTCCTTACCAACATTCAAAATCTGTAGATGCAATACCTGCACAGCCATATATGTCACATTCATTTTCTAATTTAGGTGAAGGGGGACTGAAGGAGGGGATGAGAGTACCTCCTTACCAAGATTCATCATCTGTATATGTAATTCCTACACAGCGGTATATATCACCTTTATTTTCTAACCTGAGTGAAGGATGACTGGAAGAGGCTGCAGATAGCCTCCTTACCAATATACACCTGCCGCAGATTTATTCTTGCACAGCCGTATATATCACCTTTATTTTCTAACCAAGGTGAAGTATTACTGGAAGGGGCTGCAGAAAGCCTCGTTACCAACATATACAATCTGTAGATGTAATTCCTACACAGCCGTATATATAACTTTTATTTTCTAACCTAGGTGAAAGACGGCTGTAAGGGGCTGCAAAAAGCCTCCATATCAACATACACCATCTGTAGAAGTAATTCCTGCACAGCCGTATGCATCACCTTTTTTCCTAAAATACCTGAAGGACTACTGGACAGGGCTGCATAAAGCCTCCTTACCAACAAACAACATCTGTAGTATTAATTGCCACACAGCCGTATATATCACTTTTATTTTCGAACCTAGGAGAAAAACGACTGGAAGGTGCTGCAGAAAGCCACCTTACCAACATACACCATCGTTAGATGTAATTCCTGCACAGCCATATATCTCACCTTTATTTTTAAACCTACGTGAAAAACGACTGGAAGGGGCTGCACAAAGCCTCCTTATCAACATACAACAACTGTAGATATAATTCCAGCACCGCCGTATATATCACCTTTATTTTCTAACCCAGCTGGTTAGATGGGGCTGCAGAAAGCCTCCTTACCAATATGCAACATGTGTAATTGTAATTCCTGCACAGCCGTATATATCATCTTTAACTATTAACTTGGGTGGAAGATGACTGGAAGGGGTTGGAGAATGCCTCCTTGCCAACATACACCATCTGTTGATTTAAATCCTGCACAGCCATATATATATAACCTTTATTTTCTGAGGTAGTTGAAGGACGGCTGGAAGGGATTGCAGAAAGCCTCCTTACCAACATACATCATCTATAGATGTAATTCCTGCACAGCCGTATATATCACCTTTGTTTTCTGACTTACGTGGAGGACGACTGGAATGGGCTGCAGACAGCCTCTTTACCAACATACACCTTTTGTAGATGTAATTTCTGCACAACCGTATATATCAACTTTATTTTCTAACCCAAGTGAAGGACGAATAGAAGGAGCTGCAAAAAGCTTAATTACCAACAAACACCATATGTATAATTAATTCCTGCACAGCCATATACATTACCTTTATTTTGTAACCTAGGTGAAGGACGACTGAAAGGTGCTGCAGAAAACCTCTGTAACAACATACACCATCTGTAGATGTAATTCCTGCACAGCCGTATATATCACCATTATTTTCTGACCCAGGTGTAGTAAGACTGGAAGGGGCAGCAGAAAGCCTCCTTACAAACATACATCATCTATAGATGTAATTCCTGCACAGCCGTATACATCACCTTTATTTTGTAACCCAGGCGATGGATGACTGGAAGGTGCTGCAGAGAGCCTCCTTCCCAACGTACACCATCTGTAGATGTAATTCCTGCAAATCCATATCTATCACTTTTATATGTAACGTAGATGAAGGATGACTTGAGGAGGCTGTAGAAAGCCATTTACCAACTTACACCATCTGAAGATGTAATTCCTGCACAGCCGTATATATGAAATTTTTTTTCTAACCTAGGTGAAGGACGACTGGAAGGAGCTGTAGAAAGCCTCCTTACCAACATACATCAGCCTTAGAATTAATTCCGGCACAGCCATATATATCAGCTTTATTTTCTGACCTAGAAGAAGGACGACTGGAAGGAGGTGAAGAAAGCCCCCTTACCAACATACAGCATCTGTAGATGTAATTCGTGCACAGCCACATATATCTCCTTTATTTTCAAACCTACCTGAAGGACAACTGGAAGGGGCTGGAAAAAGCCTCCTTAAAAAATACACCACTTGTAGATGTAATTCCAGCACAGCCGTATATATCACCATTATTTTCGGACCTAGGTGAAGGACGACTGGAAGGGGCTGCATCAAGCCTCCTTAAAGACAAACATCATCTGTAGATGTAATTACTGCACAGCCGTCTAAATAATCTTTATTTTCTGACCTAGGTGAGGGTTGACTGGAAGGTGCTGCAAAAAGCCTCCTTGCCAATATACAACATCTATAACTGTAATTCCTGCATAGCCGTATGTATCAGTTTTATTTTCTGACGTAGGAGAAGGACGACTGGAAGGGGCTGAAGAAAGCCACCTAACCAACATACACCATCTGTAGATGTAATTCGTGCACAGCCAAATATATCAACTTTATTTTCTAACCTAAGTGAAGAACGACTGAAAGGGGCTTCAGAAAGCCTCCTTCCCAACACACAACATCTGTAAATGTAATTCCTGCACAGCCGTGGATATCACACTTTTTTTTCTAATCTAGCTGAAATTCGGCTGGAAGGGGCTGCAGGAAGCCTCCCTACCAACACACACCATCTGTAGATGTAATTCCTGCACAGCTGTATATATCACCCTTATTTTTCTAACCTAGGTGTAGGACGACTGGAAGGGTTTGCAGACAGCCCTGTTACCATCGTACACCATCTGTAGAATTAATTCCTGAAAAGCCGTATTTATCACCTTTATTTTCAGACCTAGATGAAGAACGACTAGAAGGAACAGCAGAAAGCCTACTTACCAACATACACTATCTGTAGGTGTAATTTGTGTACAGCAGTATATATCACCTTTATTTTCTAACCTAAAGGAAGGACGATTGGAAGGGGCCGCAGACACCATCTGTAATTGTAATTCCTGCACTGCTGTATGTATCATCCTTTTTTTTCTAACCTAGGTGAAGGACAACTGGAAGGAGCTGCAGGAAGCCTCCTTACCAACATACATCTCATGTAGATGTGATCCCTGCACAGCCGTATATAACACCTTTATTTTTTAACATGGTGAAGGGCGACTGGAAGGGGCCGCAGATACCCAACTTACCTACATATATCTTCTGTAGATGTGATTCCTGCACATCCGTACAGGTCCTGCAGATAGCCTCCTTACCAGAAATACCATCTATGGATGTAATTCCAGTAGAGCCGTATAAATCTTCTTTATTTTCTAACCTAATTGAAGGACAACTGGAAGGGGCTGCAGAAAGTCTCCTTACCAACATACAACATCTGTAGATGTAATTCCTTCACAGCTGTAAATATCACTTTTATATTCGAACCTAGGCAATGGGGGACAGAAAGGGTCTACAGAAAGCCTTCATTCCAAGATTCACCATCTGTAGATGTAATTCCTACATTTCTGTATATATCACCTTTGTTTTATAACCAGAGTGAGGGACGACTGGAAGAGGACTGCAGAAAGCCTCCTTTCCAATATACACCACCCACAGATGTAATTCCTCCACTGCCGTATATATCACCTTCAATTTCCAACCAAGATGAAGGATGTCTGGAAGGGGCTGCAGTAAACCTCCTTACCAACATACACCATCTGTAGAAGGAATTCCTGCACATCCGTATATATCATCTTTTTTTTCTAAACTAGGTGAAGGACGACTGCAAGGGGCTGCAGAAAGCCTCCTTACCAACATACACCATCTGTATATGTAATTCCTGCACAGCCATATATCTCACCTTTATTTTCTAACCTAGTTGACGAACGACTGGAAGGGGCTGTAGAAAGCCTCCTGACCAACATACACCATCTGTAGATGTAATTCCTGCACAGCTATATATATCACAATTATTTTCTAATGTAGGCAAAGGACGACTGGAAAGGGCTGCAGCAAACCTCCTTACCATCATACACCATCTGTAGATGTAATTCCTGCACAGCTGTATGTATCACCTTTTTTTTCTAACCTAGCTGAAGGACGACTGCCAGGGGCCGCATAAAGCCTCCTTCCCAACATTTATCTTCTGTAAATGTGATTCCTGCACAGCCGTATACACCAACTTTATGTTCTAACCTTGGTGAAGGATGACTGGAAGGATGTGCAGAAAGCCTCCTTACCAACATACACCATTTGTAGATGTAATTCCTGCACAGCCATATATCACACCTATATTTTTTAACCTAGATGAAGGACGACCAGAAGGGGCTGCTGAAAGCATCCTTCCCAACATACAATATCTGTAGACGTATTTTCGGCACAGCCGCATATATCAACTTTAATTAATTACTGAGGTGGAAGACAACGAATGGGGTGCAGAAAGCCTCCTTAACAACATACACCATCTGTAGATGTAATTCCTGCACAGCCGTATATATCAACTTTATTTTCTAACCTAGGTGAAGGACGACTTAAAGCATCTGTAAATATAATTCCTGCACAGCCGTATAAATCACCTTTATTTTCTAACCTAATTGAAGGACGACTGGAAGAGGCTGCATAAAGCCTCCTTACCAACATACACCATCTGTAGAATTAATTCCTGCACAGCCGTATATATCACCTTTTTTTTCTGACCTAGGTGAAGACGACTGGAAGGGGTTGCAGAAAGCCTCCTTACCAACATACACAAGCTGTAGATGTAATTCCTGCAGAGCCGTATATATCACCATAATTTCTAACATACGTGAAGGATTACTGGAATGGGCTGAAGAAAACCTCTTTACAAACATACACCATCTGTAGATGTAAGTCCTGCACAGCCATATACATCACCTTTAGTTTCTATCCAAGGTGAAGGATGACTGCAAGGGGTTGCAGAAAGCATCCTTACTAACATAAACCATCTATAGATGTAGTCCATGCACAGTCGTATATATCACCTTTATTTTCGAACCTAGGTGAAGGACTACTGGAAGGGGCTGCAGAAAGCCCCCTTACCAAGATACACCATCTATAGACGTAATTCCTGCACAGCCGCATATATCAACTTTAACTAATTACTGAAGTGGAAGACAACGAATGGGGTGCAGAAAGCCTCCTTAACAACATACACCATCTGTAGATGTGATACCTGCACAGCCGAATATATAAACTTTACTTTCTAACCTAGGTGAAGGATGACTCAAAGCGGCTGCATATAGCCGCCTTACCAACATACACCATCTGTAAATATAATTCCTGCACAGCCGTATAAATCACCTTTATTTTCTAACCCAATTGAAGGACGACTGGAAGAGGCTGCATAAAGCCTCCTTACCAACATACACCATCTGTAGAATTAATTCCTGCACAGCCGTATTTATCACCTTTATTTTCAAACCTAGAAGAAGGACGACTGGATGGGGCTGCAGAAAGGCTCCTTGCCAATATACACCATCCGTAAATGTAATTCCTGCACAGCCATATGTATCACCTTTTTTTTCTAACCTAGGTGAAGGATGACTGGAAGGGGCTGCAGTAAGCCTCCTTACCAACATACACCATCTAGAGCATAATTCTAGCACAGCCGTATATGTCACCTTTATTTTCTGACCTGGGTGAAAAACGCCTGGAATTGGCTGCAGTTAGCCTCCTTACCAACACACATCATCTGTAGATGTAATTCCTGCACAGCCGTATATATCACATTTATTTTCTGACCTATGTGAAGGACAACAGGAAGGGGCTGCAGAAAGCCTCTTACCAACATACACCATCTGTAGATGTAATTACTACACAGCTGTATATATCACCTTTACTTTCTAATCTGAGAGAAAGACAACTGGAAGGGCCTGCCGAATGCCTCCTTACCAATATAAACCATAGGTAGTTTTGATTCCTGCACAGCAGTATTTATCACCTTTATTTTCTAACCTAGGTGAAGGACGACTGGAAGGGGCTGCAGAAAGCATCGTTACTAACATACACCATCTGTAGTTGTAGTCTATGCACAGCCGTATTTATCACCTTTATTTTCTAACCTAGGTGAAGGACGACTGGAAGGGGCTGCAGAAAGCCTCCTTACCAACATATACCATCTGTAGATGTAATTCCTGCACAGCTGTATATATCACCCTTATTTTTTAACCTAGGTGAAGGATGACTGGAAGGGGCTGCAGACAGCCTCCTTACCAACGTACACCATCTGTTGAATAAATTCCAGCACAGCCGTATAAATAAACTTTATATTCTGACCTAGGTGAAGGACGAATGGAAGGGGCGGTAGAAAGCCTCCTTAACAACATACACCATCTGTAGACGTAATTCCTGCACAGCCGTATATATCACCTTCATATTCTAACCTAGGTGAATGACGAATGGAAGGGGCTGCAGAAAGTCTCCTTACCAACATACACCATATGTAGATGTAATTCCTGCACAGCAGTATGTATCACATTTAATTATTATCATAGGTGGAAGACGACTGGAAGGGGCTGCAGAAATCCTCCTAACCAACGTACACCATTTGTAGATGTAATTCTTGCGCAGCCATATACATCACCTTTATTTTCTATCCAAGGTGAATGACGACTGCAAGGGGCTGCAGAAAGCGTCCTTACTAACATACACCATCTGTAGATGTAGTCCATGCACAGTCGTATATATCAACTTTAGATTCTAATCTTGGTGAAGGACGACTGGAAGGGGCTGCAGAAATCCCCTTACCAACATTCACCATCTGTAGTATTAATTGCCGCACAGACGGGTATATCATCTTTATTTTCTATACTAGGTGAAAGTTGTCTGGAAGGTGCTGCAGGAAGCCTCCTTACCAACATACACCATCTGTTGATGTAATTCCTGAACAGTCGTATATATCAACTTTATTTTCGAACCTAGGTGAAGGACGACTCGAAGGGGCTGCAGAAAGCCACCTTACCAACATACACCATCTATAGATGTAATTCCTTCACAGCCGTATAAATCACCTTTATTTTCTAACCTAATTGAAGGACGATTGGATGGAGCTGCAGAAAATCTCCTTACCAACATACACCATCTGTAGATGTAATTCCTGCACAGCCGTAAATACCACCTTTATTTTCTATCCTAGGCAAACGGGGACTGAAAGGGGCTACAGAAAGTCTTCTTACCAAGTTTCAACATCTGTTGATGTAAGTTCTACACAGCTGTATATATTACCTTTATTTTCTAACCTGAGGGAAGGACGACTGGAAGAGAACTGCAGAAAGCCTGCTAACCAATATACACCCTCCGCAGATTTAATTCCTCCACTGCTGTAAATATCAACTTTATTTTCTAACTGTTGTGACAGTGCCAGGAGATTGAAATGTGCCGCTACGTCAGTACGCAAACACGGCGATAGAGGCGCTCCGCAGCTCGGTTGAGCGCGGGAGCGCCACCTGGCTATGAACGGCGCCGGCCGCATGTCACGGCACGGCAGTAGAGTGACAGCTACGGAGTTGGTAGCAAGAAACCGACTATTGTTTCTACGTTTGTGTATCCACGCAGTTTATTAGTGCATTAAAGGTTATAACACTTTTTGGCGACGAGGTCAGATATTTTTTTCCAGTGTTGGAGTATTGCGCGTTCGTGTCTGGGCAGACATGGAACAGCTTATGCAAGTGCTCATTGAACAACAAACACAGCTGACGGCTGCTATTCAGGCGTTGTCGACGTCGCTTACTCATCGTCTGTCGTCCTCTTCTCCGCCTCCGTTCCCTCCTTACGACGAGGCCGCTGAGGACTGGGAGGATTATGAGAAGCGTTTGCGGCAACACTTCTTGGCTTTCGGCGTTGTCGACGCCCCGATGTGTAAGTTGTTATTTCTATCTTGGATTTCCCCACGGATCTATCAGCTGCTATCTCAGTTAGCCCCTCTGCGGGAACCTGCCTCTCTGTCCTTCCAAGAAATGTGTGACTTATTGTCTAACTATTACCGAAAAAACACCCATGGCGTTCTACCGGTGCCGTAAACAGCCCCATCAATCTTACCGGGCTTGGGCGGCGGAACTACACGGTCTGAGTAGGAAATGTCAGTTTGTCACGGACACTCATCATGAGTCTTATGCTGATTCAGTGGTTAGGGATGCTATTCTACGGCTTGCTCCTGATAAAGAAGTTCGGCAACGTGCCCTACAACTGCCAAACCCGTCATTGTCGGAAGTTCTAAGCATCGCTCAATCCTTTGAAGTGTCTCACGCTGCTGACGCGCAAATAGGCACGTGGTGTGATGTGGGCGCTGTACAGTCAACTTTCGACACGGACAATTTGCCTGTTTCCCAGGAGGACGATGATGTGGCGGCGGTTCACTCGCGTAGCCAACGTCGCGTTGGGCCGCAACGCTCGCAGCGAAAACAGCAACCACAGAAACAGGTTCGTTCCGCCCTTCCTTCTTGTCCACGTTGTTTCGTACAGCATGACAGGGCCACGTGCCCAAAACATTGGGCCACGTGTAATTCATGTAGGAAAAAAGGCCACATTGCTTCTGTGTGTCAGTCCCCTCACGTTCCTGTCGCCGATGACGAGGCATCGGACATGGATGTTAACTGTGTGCTTTCTCAAATAAATAAGTTGTTTGTTACTGTTCGTGTTCTGGATAAAGACATTCGCATGCAAGTGGACACTGGCTCTGCAGTAACTCTCATTAATTCTCGCACGTATTTGGAGTTGGGCTCCCCTCCCTTGTCTCCAGTTATGCGAAATCTGAGAACTTATAATAAACAGAAAATTCCTATCGTTGGCCAGTTTGATGCTTCCACTGCTTACAAGTCTGTTGTTCGGCCCCTCACGTTTTATGTGGTGGATCATGCGGGCACTGAAAATCTGTTCGGTTATGATGCTTTCCAGTTGTTTGGGTTCTCCATTGATGATGATGTGCACCTCATATCTGAGGATATTCCGTACCAACAGCTGGATGGATTGTGTTCTGAATTCTCGTCCGTGTTCTCTGCTGGTATGGGTCGTGCCAAGGATTTTGAAGCCCACATTACTCTTAAACCTACAGCTCGCCCTAAGTTTTTCCGGGCACTCCCTATTCCGATGGCGCTGCGTGCACCTGTCAAGGCTGAGATAGACAGGTTAACAGCTTCAGGGATTCTCCTTCCTGTTACCTCCAGCGAATGGGCATCGCCAATCGTGGTGGTTTCTAAACCCAACGGGAGTCTGCGATTGTGTGGCGATTTTAAAGCCACTGTCAATGCTCAGAGCCTCATTGACACTTATCCTCTTCCCCGTCCTGAGGAGTTATTTACCAAGCTCGCTGGGGGCCAGTTCTTTTCCAAACTTGACTTATCGGAGGCGTACCATCAGTTGCTGTTGGATGCGTCTTCCAAGGAATTTCTCGTCATCAACACTCCTTGTGGGTTGTATCAGTACCAGTGGGTACCATTTGGTGTCGCTAGCGCGCCGGCCATTTTTCAGCGGTTTTTGGAACAGCTCACGGCTTCCGTTCCTGGCTGCATCAACTACCTGGATGACATTGTTGTCACGGGGGCCTCCACTGAGGAGCACCTTGGCAATTTGCGTTCATTATTTCAAGTTCTGCATTCGGCTGGGTTGAAGTGCAATCTGGACAAGTCACAGTTCTTCCAACCCTCCATTGTGTATCTTGGTTTCCACCTGTCCTGTGAAGGTATACGTCCTCTACGTCAGCACGTTGCGGCCATCACCGCTCTCCCCCGGCCGTCTACGGTCAAAGAACTTTAGGCGTTTCTAGGCAAGATTGCTTATTATCACAAATTCATTCCATCCGCGGCGGCGGTGGCTCATCCTCTGCATCTGCTGTTAGGCAAAAACGTCCCTTTCTGTTGGTCCGATGAGTGTGAGCAGGCTTTTGTTCGCCTGAAGCCTCATTTGCAGTCTGCGCCTTGTCTTGCCACCTTCCGTCTGGGTCAGCACTTGGTTCTGGCGACTGACGTGTCACAGTATGGCCTAGGGGCTGTTCTCACCCATCGGTATGAGGATGGGTCGGAACGACCCATCGCCTATGCTTCAAAGACCCTCAACGATGCCCAACGGCGTTACTCTCAAATCGAAAAGGAGGCGCTCGCTATCATTTATGCGCTAAAAAAGTTCAGCGTTTTTTTGTATGGTTCTAAGTTTCACCTCATCACCGACCACAAGCCGCTGGTCTCTCTGTTCAGCCCTTCGGCGTCGCTTCCGGATAAGGCGGCTCACCGCCTGCAACGTTGGGCCTTATACTTGTCTCGTTTTCACTATGAGATTCACTATCGCCCCACGGAACAGCACGCCAACGCTGATGCGTTGTCGCGTTTGCCAATGGGCCCCGACCCGGTTTTCGATCGAGATGAACTGCTCTGTTTCCACATTGATGAGGCAGAACGTCGTGCGGTTGAGGGTTTTCCGCTTACAGGTTCGCAGGTCATGTCGGCTACTGCGCGGGACCCGGTCCTGCGTCGGGTGATCGGTTTTGTTCAACAGGATTGGCCGGAAAGGACCAAGCGCCGGGCATCGGATCCCCTTTGCAACTACCATGCCTTGCACCTTCGTCTGTCTGTTCGTGAGGGTGTTGTTCTTCTGGCCACGGATGGCGCATCTCCACGGGTTGTGGTGCCAGCTTCTCTTCGCAAAGATGTTCTCAAACTATTGCATGACGGCCATTGGGGGATTTCTCGGACTAAGTCCCTGGCCCGCCGGCATGTTTATTGGCCTGGTATCGATTCGGACATCTCCCATATGGTCGCTGCGTGTGGTCAGTGTGCTCAATAACTGGCTGCGCCCCGTACGATGCCCTCTCCGTGGCCTGATCCGGCGCAGCCATGGGAACGGGTGCACGCTGACTTTGCTGGCCCCTTCCTAGGCACTTATTGGCTCCTGTTGATTGATGCCTTCTCGAAGTTTCCATTTGTGGTTCGCTGTCCGTCGCCCACCACTGCGGCGACGACGCTGGCTTTGTCCAAAATCTTTGCGCTAGAAGGTCTTCCCTCCACGATCGTCACGGACAACGGCCCTCAGTTCTCTTCGCAGGCCTTCTGTGATTTTTGTACTGGACAAGGAATTCATCATGTTACAGCACCGCCTTTCCATCCCCAATCGAATGGGGAGGTCGAGTGCCCTGTCCTCACTTTCAAAAGCCAGATGAAAAAATTCCTTACTGATTTTTCTACCGATGACACTCTGTTGCAATTTCTGAGTTCTTATCGCTTCACGCCTCTGGGTGATCGCAGCCCTGCTGAACTCTTGCATGGCCGCCAACCGCGCACTCTACTGCACCTGCTTCACCCTGTCAGGCCTAGTCCTGTGTCCCCTAGTGCGGGAAAATACTCGGTAGGCGCCGACGTGTGGGCACGAGGGTATGAATCTCGCCCTAAATGGATTCCAGGGGTAGTCAAGGCTCTTCGCGGCCGCCGGCTTTGTGAAATACGTACGGACGACGGCACGGTTGTTCGTCATTACGACCAGATGCGCCCACGAGTGGTGGCCACACCAGTGCCACCGCCCCTTCTTTCGCCTCCACCAGCCCGAGATGCCAGTCCTGTCGCTGCTGCCAGTCTCCCGTGCGTGTCGCTGCAGCCAACGTCGCTGTCGCTTCTGAGTACGCCGGAACCGGCCCCAGTCGCGACGCCGCCTTCTCCGGGACCCATCTCGCTGGAGCACATCTCCGGGTCCACGACACCTATGGATGCTGCTCCGGAGTTTTCACCCATCATCTCGTCCAGGAGGCACGTTCCATGCACAAGCTTCCGTCCTGGACATTTTCGACCATATTCTCGTGTTTCTGCGTGGGATCTTCTCGGGGTCTCCCAAGAGGCCATGGATGTCTCCGCACTGTCCGTGTCCCCAAGGAAGTGAGTGTCTTTTTTTTCCAGGGGGGAAAAGTGTTGTGACAGTGCCACGAGATTTAAAAGTGCCGCTACGTCAGTAAGCAAACACGGCGATAGAGGTGCTCCGCAGCTCGGCTGAGCGCGGGAGCGCCACCAGGCTATGAACAGCGCCGGCCGCATGTCACGGCACGGCAGTAGAGTGACAGCTACGGAGTTGGTAGCAAGAAACCGACTATTGTTTCTACGTTTGTGTATCCACGCAGTTTATTAGTGCATTAAAGGTTATAACACTAACCTAGGTGAAGGATGACTGGAAGGGGCTGCTGAAAGCCTCCTTACCAACATACATCATATGTAGTCGTAATTCCTACACAGCCGTATATATCACATATAGTTTCTAACCTAATTGAAGGACAACTGGAAGGGGCTGCAGTATGGCTCATTACCAGCATACACCATCTGCAGATGTAATTCCTGCACAGCCGTATGTATCACAATTTTTTTCTAACCTATGTGACGGACGACTGGAAGGGACTGCAGAAAGCCTCCTTACCAACATACACCATCTGTAGAATTAATTCCTGCACACCTGTATATATCACCTTTATTTTCTAACCTAAGTGAAGAATGACTGAAATTGGCTGCAGAAAGCCTACTTACTAACACACAACATCTGTAGATATAATTCCTACACAGCCGTATGTTTCACCTTTATTTTCTGACCTAGGTGAAGGACGATAAGAAGGGGCTGCTGAAAGCCTCCTTACCCACATACACCATCTGTAAATGTAATTCCTACACAGCTTTATATTTCAGCATTATTTTCTAACCTGAGTGAAAAATGACTGGAAGGGGCTGCACAAAGCCTCCTTACCAATATACACCACCCGCAGATTTAATTCCTCCACTGCCGTAATTATCAACACGATTTTGTAACCTGAGTGAAGGACTCCTGAAGGAGCTGCAGAAAGCCTCCTTACCAAATTAGACCATCTGTGGATGTAGTACCTGCACTGCTGTATATATCATTTTTTTTTCTAACCTGAGTAAAGGTTGACTGTAAGAGGCTGCAGAAAGCTTCCTTACCAACATACACCATCTGAAGATGTAATTCCTACAAAGCTGTAAATATCACCTTTTTTTTCTCACCTATGTGAAGTACGACTGAAAGGAGCTGTAGAAAGTCTCCTTACCAACATACACCTTCTGTAGATATAATTCCTGCACAGCCGTATATATCACCTTTACTTTCTAACCTGGGTGAAGGACGACTGGAATGGGCTGAAGAAATCCTCCTTACCAACATACACCATCTGTAGATGAAATTCCTGTGCAGCCAAATATATAACCTTTCTTTCTGATCAAGGTGAAGGACGACTGAAGGGGCTGCAGAAAGCGGCCTTACAAACATACACCATCTGTAGATGTATTTACTGCACAGCCGTATATTTCACCTTTATTTTTTAACCTAAGTGAAGGACGACTGGAAGGGGCTGGAGAAAGCCTCCTTACCGATATACACCATCCGTAGATGTAATTCCTGCACAGGTGTATATATCACCTTTATTTTCTAACCTAGGTGAAGGACGACCTGATGGGGCTGCAGAATGCCCCTTTACCAACATACACCACCTGTAGATATAATTCCTGCACAGCTATATGTATCACCTTTATTTTCTAATGTAGGCAAAGTAAGACTGGAATGGTCTGCAGAAAGCCCCTTTACCAACATACACCATCTGTAGATGTAGTTCCTGCACAGCCATATCTATCACCTTTATATTCTAACCTATGTGAAGGACGACTGGAAGGGGCTGCAGAAAGCCCATGACCAACATACACAATCTTTAGCATTAATTCCTGCACAGCCATATATATCACCTTTATTTTCCAACCTAGGTGAAGGACGACTGGAAGGGGCTGCTGAAAGCCTCCTTACCAACGTACACTATATGTAGATGTAATTCCTGAACAGCCGTATTTATCACCTTTATTTTCTAACCTAGGTGAAGGGGGACTGGAAGGGGCTACAGAAAGCTTCCTTACCAATATTCTCCATCTGTATATGTTATTTCTGCATAGCTGTATGTATCTCCTTTATTTTCTTACGTATGTGATGGACGACTGGAAAGGGCTACAGAAAGTTTCCTTACGAACATTCACCATATGTAAGTGTAGTTACTGCACAGCTATATATATCATCTATTACTCTTAACCTTATTCAAAAATTTATTGAAAATACTACAGTAAACTTCTCTACCTACATGATGTCTCTGCAGGCATAATTACTGTTGTGTTGTATTGTTTACATTGATTCTCAACATGTGGTGAAAATATTATGAATGAAGGTCCAGAAATCTTCTCACCCTTTAGTGACACCTTGTAGATGGAGTTGCAGCACAGACTAGGTTCCGAACCCTTGGTGATGAATTCATGAAAGAAGCTGCAGAAAGCTTCTCAGCTGCGAGTCATCCTCTGTTGTTGTAACAATTGTAGGGGTAGGGAACTACCCAGCTCACAGAAGGCCAAATAAGAATGGTAGAAAAATAACAGAACTCTGCAGAGTAATGAAATTAAAAGCTTTTAAGCATCTCCCGGAAAACAAAACTCTCCAGACTCCAGTTTGGGTGAATTTCAAATGGATCATGCTGCAATATCCAGAGATTCCTCCCAAAAAATCCAGAATATTACGGTAATAGGAAATGCCAAGTTAGATTCTGATCACTGTCTACCAAAAATCAAAGTGGAATTCCAAAAGAGGAATACCAAGAGAAAAGTCAAATCAAGGACTCATGAATAAGACACAGAAAATCTCAGACAAGGAAGAAACGTAAGCTATAAACTTGAAACAAAAAATCCAGAAAATTGGGAGCAATGGAAACAATCTCTTATTCAAATACAAACAGAAACTATTGTCTTGATCAATAGCTAATCATAAGGCATGTATGGAGGAATCTGGAACGTGATGAAGCAGTCAAAATAAGAAAGTACATGGCAAAAATGGAATAAGAATGCAGAAAAGATTCCTTGAAACTTTGAAAGAAACAGCTAAATTGATTAGGAATACCAAGAGACTTTATGATAAAAACCAATTAAAACATACAGACTACTACTTCAATACAAACAATACTAGAAAATTTTATACAACTTTCTTTTGAGAGTCAAGAGATACCTGAAGACTGCTTTGATCCACTCACTGTACAAAGGAGGTGATAAAACCCACATTAACTACAGAGGCATTTCTCTTCTATCGGTTATCTATAAAATCTCATCAAAAATCAAACAATGGAAAATCCAGAATAGAATGTAACAATATTATGAGAAGGAAAGTTGCTATTTACCATATAGCTGAGATATATGTGCCTATCTGCAACTCAGCATCTCCACTATATGGTGAGTAGCAACTTTCCTTCTCATAATTTTGTTAAATCTTATCAAAAGCATTATTGGGCTAGGGCAGAATAAAAACTCAACCCTCAAACTGATAAATATCTATGTGGTTTCAGCAAGCTGATTTGCAAACATCTTTCCACCTAGTGACTTATCATTTGCTGCTCCCTCCCCCAATTTTCCCTCGCACATTTTACCCCTTGTGAGTTTTAGGTACTAATAGTGACATGTAATTTACATAAATTCTCCATTTTGGCATACCTCTCAAGCTTGCTCCCGAAGGGGTCATTAGTAATAACTGTTGCACAGAAATCCTACAGCTGTGGTGCCTCTGTCACCTGTGTCAGCTTCACACTCCAAGCAGTTGTTTATGTCATTAGGGCCTTAAACCAGCCCTGGGTCTTGGAAAAAAAACAGATCATGTTGAGAGCAGATTCTCAACTTGTGGTCAACAATAATGAATCTAAAATAAGAACTAAAATTTTGCAGTCACTTTTGCTGACTTCAAGAAAACCTATAAGGCAGTGAATAGGAAATTAAATGTATCAAATTCTCAATGGACTGGGCTTTTATAGAAGTTTTGAGATGAAAACTTCAGGGAGAGTTAACTGTGTTCTAGAAAAAGTCAAAATAGAATGGGAGACACTCACTCAATGAGGGAATTAGGTTACGTTACAAATGGGCAACCTACCACAGACTGAAAAAATTACAGACATTATTATTCTATGACCATACCCAAAGGATGAATCATAGGATGATAAAAATACTGTTATTTCAGATTCCAAAATGTTTCCATAAGAAAACTGGAGTCACTAGACCAGAAGAGAGAAAGTTCAAGAAATTGTGAGAGGAAGCCATAGTCCATAGTGGCTCATATATAAAACAAGGAGAAGACAATAAAAACACGAACTTGGGCAAAATCTCGTTGTTCTATATCAACAAAAATATATACATATTAATAATCCACGAAACTGATTATCATTTTCTAGCTCATCAGCAAAAATTAAGTACATAACACAGTTTCCCTTATATACTGGCAAGCAAATCCAATCTGACAGGTAAAATCAGCATCACAACGTAATTAGCTGTCCATCATATTTTTCAGGCATATTTTCCATGAGTCCACTGTTCCTCAATGCCAAGTCAGCAGACTCTGAATCTTAACTGACATTACGTAAGTAATTGTCAGGTTTGTGACAATCAAACAGCATGAAGTTGTGAAACATACTGGGGGGAAAAAAATAAAATAAGGGAGGAAGAAATCGAAGCAGATTAAGAGTTACATAATCTCAGGGTAAAGTCCAAAAAATACAGTTTTCAAACATCTACCAGGTTCTTTGCACTTTTGGCTGAGATAGTGACCATATGCATGCGAGTTGTCTATGTGTGAATGTGTGCGTTTTCTATTTTTGAAGAAGGGCTTCGTCTGAAAGCTTAATAAGAATATTAAGTCCTTTTCATTGTGTCTGTCTGCAAATCAACATCTCCACTGTGTGGTGACTAGCAATCAATCCTTTCCACAATTGGTGGATGGATGCATTTACAGCCAACAGCTCATTGTTCCTCACATACAGCCAACCATCCTCTCACTGAACAGCATCCTGAGGCAACAGTAAGGGAACAGTTCACAGTAGGACAACACAATGCCGTAATGCCTCTGTCGCAAGCCACTGGCTATGTCAGCTTTTTATTTCACTGGAATTCCTCTTAACTCGATACTCAATACAATTCAATATCATCCTTCCCCCATCTTCGCAGATGGCATTCATAAATTGTTTGATGCGTAATGATGGAATTTGGGCAATGGTACACATTCCCCTCCCCCCTTGATCAGCTTCAGTGTTCCCTAGAGTTACACAGTTCTGTGTTGTTCCCTGCGAGTTCATTTGGGAAAAAAATATTCAAGAGATGAACCATGAAAACAAATGAGCAGCCAAGGAAATCTTTTACTTGGACTCTTCATAATATAGCTAATATGCCTCAAAATATACAATAATGGAATTGCAGCATTAATCTAAAAATGTAAAAGGAAAACTGTAAACTGCATGGACTGTCCGTTACCCTCCCAGTATTGGAAGATGAATTCTTAGCCTCTTAAAAATCCAAAATAGTGAGTTATTCCAATCTCAGCATTCAACATTATTATTCATAATACCCGTTTCTAAAAGATTACCTACACACAAAGTTCTCACTTTTCACACACACTTACTGGAAGGTCATTCCATGTGTGGCAAGTATGCAATATGCTGCAGTGAATATCAAGCCCCTCACTCAGAGCTGTACCCCAATTTCAAGCAGCACCTGGACCTTGAATCTCCCCCTGATACCAACAAAAATTCCACTACATGCAATATCAATATAATCAAAGCAAATATGTTGTGCAACATTAATACTAGAGACAGATGGAGCTTCTCGCAGTTCACCTGACCCCACCACCTGGATGGAATATTGCCTGCCTGCCTTCACAAGCTGTGGCTGGAAGTATCAAGACAAAGTTCACTGAGTAAAGGCTGCTTAAATCACCACCACCACACACTTCTGGAACCTGGCTTGTATCTGCTGTATATCAACTTCAGGTTGATCCACAGACAAATAATTACAGTACCGTCAACAACTTTGTGAGGACATGCAGACACACTGGTATCATCCTTCCACAGTCTTAATTTACTAGCTCACATTGACCGAGAACATTCAGATTTCATGGATTTTTATACTTTGCTTTAAATTCAGAATTAAATTTGGAAATTTGTGGTAAAGTCTTATGTGACCAAACTGCTGAGGTCATTGGTCCCTAAGCTTATGCACTACTTAATCTAACAAACTAACTTACACTAAGGACTAAGGACAAAACACACACACACACACACACACACACACACACACACACCCGAGGGAGGACTCGAACCTCTGACGGGGGGAGCCACGCGGATCGTGACAAGGTGCCTCAGACCGCGCGGCTACCCTGCATGGCAAAAGATCCAGAAGTAATAAATGTTGTGCATGTTAGTACACAGGAACCTTAATAGTGAGTACAAAACCAATGAACCTCATTGTGGAGGCTAGGAATACATTAGGTACCAAATGCCCCACTAGAAGCCACACTAATCCCCCCTGCAGCCAATAACTCTGAAATAGTGTTTTCTGGTGAAACCACATGCAGTGTTTCCACAATCATTCTGGGACCACATAAAGACTATACAGCTGGAGCAGCTGAGTTTCATACACTCGATGTAATATACAAATATAAAGTAAATTACAAGTAATTCTCACAATAATCAGTACAGATTAGCTCTGGTTATAACATCTTGTTAGTATATATTACATATTATACAGTAGTAGCTGTTTCAGAAAGTAAAGCTTTACTAATTACATGTCCCTAAAGTTTCACCATTAAGGGATTTACAGAGCACAATGTATGAATGTGCACTGTGGTCACCACAGAAAAGCAATGGATGGGTGTGGTCACCACAGAGAAGCAATGGATGGGAAGTTGTGAAATGAAAATAATGGTAAGTTCCTCATCTACTGATGCATGAGCGAAAAAAATAGAGGGAACATAATGCTACACTCAAAGCACTTCTGTGGATAGTAATTTAATGTGGACTTACATAGTCTGATAACTTTGTACTGATTTTTTCAAATCTCTTATGATTTTGAAATGTAAGTTTTTACCCACCTGTGAAGTTGGCAGTGTAACTGCACTCTTCACACTCTTTCCCTCCCCTCCCAAAATGGTTCTTTCTGCATCTTGACATCACTCATCTTCATATTATACTATTTCAACACCTCACTAACAAGCCAGCCTCTCACTCATCTTTCTTTAACATAACAAAATGCCCCTCCAATACAGTATTTGGCATTTTTTTAAAAAAAGACTCTTTTTTAACTTTGTATACAGGTGCCCATCCTGACATCAAAATTTTCAAGGTAATGAAAGAGAGAAAAACTGCATGTGCCATCTGTCGATGAATCGTGTAAACTTTGTTCTGTATGTTATTGTATCTTAGTTGTGTCAATCATATTAACTACAGCAGAAGTAGAGAATCAGTCCAGTATTAGTCTAAATGAGTGAGGAAAACTGCCTCAAAACTACACTCATTATAGCTGATGTACCAGCCCTGGAGATTCAGTTCAGGTTTCCACTACCTACATGTCTCACAAGACAGTGCACTGCACTGCACATTATGCTACATGAACAGATCCCTCTCATTCGTCTTTTAGCCGATTTATTCACCCATCTTTTAGTTCATTTATTTTGAACTGCTTATGTTGTACATATAACAATCCCTTCCCTATAGTAGTATATTAAGCATCTCTATTTTAACTAAACATTCCCTAAAACGCTTCGGATTCAGAAGGACAATGAAGGCATCTATTAGAAGGGGTCCACTTCTCAACCATCTGACACGGGATTCGTCCTTCTTCTTTAACTTAGATGAACCCAAGATAGTTCTTATACATAGGTAGGGAAATACAAGTGGAGTTAGGAACTATGGCTGGCAAGACCTAATATAAACGTGCTGTGGCACAGGCCACAAAAATGTTTTCCATCCATCACATCAGCTTATTCTGTGCAGATCTAATTCTGTTGTAGCTGCAATTGATCTGTCTTCTGTGTGCACACAGTCTTCTACTATTTGAATAGCTACCCAAGTCCAAAACTCATAAATAGTAGGAGTTTATAATGACCACAACGCACAACCAATGGACAGCACTAACACGGGAAACTCCCCATTGCACCCCTCAGATTTTGTGGTAAGACGGCCCTATGCACTGCCTGTCAAGAACTGAATGCAGATGAAGCATGAAACAGGAAGAAAATGTACTGGAATGTGAAAAATAAGCAAACAGAAACAATGAACGGTCCAAAATGAAGATGTGCAACATCGAGTGAATTGGAAGAACAATAATCACGTGATCAAAATATCCACGGGTGTGCTGCCGGTCTATAGTGTCCAATGGGCACAATATTTCGGCGATCATACATGTCGCCATCATCAGGTGAACTGACGGACTGAGCTCCTGTGAACGTGCCGGCACGGAGATCCGTACGCTATGGCTGCTCAGAGGAAACTGGGTTCGGTCGCGGCAGCGGCCGATTTAAATACCCTCCGCCCGTGTCGCGCTCCCTCCGCCACCCGCGCCCCGCACCACGGTCGCGCAGTGGAACAGATTGCGACGGCGTCTCAGATGACGTCGGTGTGATGGCTCTGTCCGCCGTGGTCATCACAACTATACGTTTGCTCGTTTTACTCTTGATTAACCCAATCGCTGGTTCCCAAGCCTTGCTAAGATTATAGCCACAGTCACGGTTTATGAGGTCGTCATTGGTGCGAATTTCGATGGCCTCTCTAATAACGCTGTCCCAGTATCTCAACGTCTGTACCAGAATCCTCGTGCGGTCATACTCCATGGCGTGATTTTCCGACAAACAATGTTCAGCGACCGCTGACTTGCTCGGATACATCAGTCGAGTGTGCCTCTGGTGTTCACGGCATCGATCCTCGACGGTACGCATCGTCTGACCAATATACGACTTGCCACATTGACACGGAATCTGGTACACGCCAGCCTTCCTCAAACCGAGGTCATCTTTGGCGCTCCCCACCAGTGCACGAGTTTTATTTGGAGGACAAAACACAGTTCCGACCTGGTGTTTCTTCAGAATGTGGGCGATTTTCCCCGAGAGTGCACCTGTGTATGGAATAAATGCAGTGCCTACCTCCTCCCTTGTGACTTCAACCATCTCAACAGGTTGTGCTGCAGTGGTTGGGCGGAGAGCACGTTGAATCTGCCACTCTGAGTACCCATGCAGAGCCTGCTAAATGACGATTCCTACCAGAAGATCAGTGTTGACCCTACAAAGAAGGTGGAGAACAAGATGAGGGCGCTTCTCAAGGACGCAGATTTACAGGAGGGTGGCGCTAAGAAATTGTTACCCCAAGGTCCGGTACCGCCTAGACTATATGGACTCCCGAAGGTTCACAAAGAGGGGGTACCATTACGCCCCATTGTCAGCAACATCAGGGCACCTACATATTTGTTGGCCAAATACCTGATGGGAATATTAAGTCCTTATGTGGTTAATGCCCTCATCACATCCATAATTCCGTGAATTTTGTTAAATGCCTTGATAGCTTCAGGTTGGATGAGTCAGATATCATGGTGAGTTTTGACGTTGTTTCCTTGTTTACGAGGGTACCCCTTCGAGAGTCACTAGAATTGATTAGTCAGAAGTTTGACGAGAAGACCACTGAACTTTTTAGGCATGTCTTGACTTCCACATATTTTCTTATAATGGAGAATACCACGAACAGACAGAGGGAGTCGCCATGGGTAGCCCACTCTCACCAGTGGTAGCGAATTCGTACATGGAGAACTTCGAGGAGGAAGCCCTGTCATCACTTGCTTTTTCTGTTACGTGGACGACACATTCGTCATCTGACCACATGGTATGGATAAACTCCTTGACTTCCTTACACATCTAAACTCCATACACCCCAACATCAAATTCACTATGGAGACTGAAACGGAGGGTAAATTACCTTTCCTTGACGTCTTGGTCAAGAGAAGGGCTGACGGCACCCTAGGTCATGGGGTGTATCGGAAGACAACGCACACTGATCTGTATTTGCACGCAGACAGCTGCCACTACCCTTCACAGAGGAATGGGGTACTTAAAACTCTAGTACATAGGGCGCGCACTATCTCTGACGCAGAGAGTCTACCCCACAAATTGGAACACCTGAGAACTGTATTTCGAAAAAATGGGTACTCAGAATGGCAGATTCAACGTGCTCTCCACCCAACCACTACAGCACAACCTGTTGAGATGGATGAAGTCACGAGGGAGGAGGTAGGCACTGCATTTATTCCATACACAGGCGCACTCTCGGGGAAAATCGCCCGCATTCTGAAGAAACACCAGGTCGGAACTGTGTTTTGTCCTCCAAATAAAACTCGTGCACTGGTGGGGAGCGCCAAAGATGACCTCGGTTTGAGGAGGGCCAGCGTGTACCAGATTCCGTGTCAATGTGGCAAGTCGTATATTGGTCAGACGATGCGTACCGTCGAGGATCGATGCCGTGAACACCAGAGGCACACTCGACTGATGTATCCGAGCAAGTCAGCGGTCGCTGAACATTGTTTGTCAGAAAATCACGCCATGGAGTATGACCACACGAGGATTCTGGTACAGACGTCGAGATACTGGGACAGCGTTATTAGAGAGGCCATCGAAATTCGCACCAATGACGACCTCATAAACCGTGACTGTGGCTATAATCTTAGCAAGGCTTGGAAACCAGCGATTGGGTTAATCAAGAGTAAATCGAGCAAACGGATAGTTGTGACAACCACGGCGGACAGAGCCATCACACCGACGTCATCTCAGACGCCGTCGCAATCTGTTCCACCGCGCGACCGCGGCGCGGGGCACGGACGGCAGAGGGAGTGCGCCGCGGGTGGAGGGTATTTAAATCGGCCACCGCCGTGACCGAACCCAGTTTCCTCTGAACAGCCATAGGGTACGGATCTCCGTGCCGGCACGTTCACAGGAGCTCAGTCCGTCAGTTCACCTGATGATGGCGACATGTATGATCACCGAAATATTGTGCCCGTTGGACACTATAGACCGGCAGCACACCCGTGGATATTTTGATTATCAAATACGCCGGGAGAAACTCAAGAATCACAATAATCACGTGGTTATGTGGTTATGGTGTTGCACCACGAAGTGGGAGATCAGTGTTCAAATCTCCCCTTGTGCCCAATTTTTCTCATTTCCCCCCCCCCCCCCCTCCCACCCCCGCAAAACTGTGATCTGCCCGTCTGGTCATGACGTGTCTGTTCTCGTTCTCCTTCTGTAGCTTTGACAATTGTCATACTGTACATTGTTTACATAATGTGAGTCATGCGTTAAGAATACATTATTATCACAAGTAAATGTGGCAAATAGTGAGAGCAGGTGATATGATGCATATACCTCTCATAGATATGAAATCAACAAACAAATGCTTGTGAACTATGTTACAACAAGGTAATTCAAGAGGTATGACTTCCAAAACAGGAAAGAGTCATAACTTATGGTACATGTGTAGAAAAAGTAGGAAGTATGTACATCTGGAGGTCCTTTCCTTACACTCTGCTGTTGCAAATACACCACGACACAGACACAGGCAATGTCTATAATTGAGTTCAAGAATATAAATTATTAATGATTTTTAATTTTGTTGTTGTTTTTTTAAAGCTTAAGATTGTTAGTCATCAATAACGAAATAAAATGGGAGAAGGAAGTGGAAAGATTATATAGAATAGGATACATCAGTATAGTTAAAATAGACCATGATTACGTCAGTGGGTAAAAGGAATAGTGGAAGATCTGACACTTCTTTAAATAAAACTCTTTATGTAACAGTCGAACTATGCTACTGGGCAAATGAATTAGATGCACTGCTGTATAATGTGAAGCCTCTCCTTTTGGCCTGCTCTGATGGCAGCTGTAAAGTGTTGTCATATTGACTCCATGAAACATCACAAATGTTTGGGTGTTATCTTCATTCATCACTGCTCAACCACCACATACAACTCGTGAAGATTGATTTGAGTTACATCGAAGTCATTCACATCTCAGTCAATGGGAAGGAACAAATGAAACTTACAGTTTTACTGTCCTACTGACAAACACATTGTGAGAGAAAGCAGAAGCTTCAATTGGAAAGAAGAGAGAAATCGGCAGTAGGGTCAATCCATACCACATGGTTCAGCACTCATTGCTTGACCATCTCAGAAAGATTTTGTATTTGCTGGGTGAATTCCCCAATGTTTAGTAGTCACAAATATATTTTTAAAAAAATTTATTGTTTATTATTTTGAAATGGCGGCCATATCTGTTCCAGGCCACATGTGTTTTTTCTAACTTGCAAGCATCTCCATTTTTTGCAATTATTCAGTAGTGGATAGTCCTAATCCTTTCTGATAAAATGCATTTAGTTCAACACACTCTGGGCTATAAATTAACATCATTATCACTTAGCTGAATGCATTCTTTAATATATTTATAATAGTTCAAAGTTATCAGCCACAAATTTAAAAAACTCAATTTTTGAACAGTAGTCTTCCAAAGAAAGATTAATTTCTCAGCTTTAATATTTTTCTGCTATTACACTGTATAGTATAGTTACTTTTTATAGAGTATCAATGGTGAGCAGCTTACACTTAAAAAATACGCTATTTTAAAAATTGGATTTTTATTTTATTTTTCCATTTTGTGGTCTGCAATATCTTTGTCGGAGGACCAAATAAAAATCTGAAAATTTTACAGTTAGACCTTTATGATATCAAACTTCAGTATAATTACAACTTTGAGACTCATTGGAAGTTATGGAAAAAAGATTACAAACGCGAGTAAAAAATACGTTTTTTAACAACTGCGTGGTAGGCTAATCAAATAAAGTATACCAACTGCATAATGTAACACATCACATTACACTAGCTAAGGATTATTTGTTGAAACAATGCTGTGGTAATTGTTTCAGCAGGCTAACAATTGCATGTGCAAGCCTATACAAGTCTGATTGTCTTCCCCCTTACAATAACAATTGTCTACTCACACTTATTTACTTCTTGTTGTGTGCAGTTGAAAAATGGTGTCTCAGTGTTCTGTTAGTGTTGTTATTAATGAAGTATGTCATAAAAATGTGTATGAAGTGTATCCTAAAGACATTACTTTAATTGAAGATTACAGTGAGAAGAAAAAGTGTTGTTTTACTTACGAGGCAGCCCAGAGATCACATCAACATGAAAGTACCATGAAATGAAATATTTAAAACAATTTCATCACTTTTTTGGCCTGTCTTGCATGAACCCTTCTGAGAAACATAAGAAACCTATAACAAAAGGTCTGCGAGAAATAACATTTGATCATTATTCTAAAAATAAAAAGCCTTTTTGTCAATCCCATACCAGGAAAATCATAAGATATTTGTAATTCACAAGGGAAAGGATAGTGGAACCTAAGATACAGAAATTTGTGACTTATCAGCAACCATTAAAAAAGTAGATACAGCCTGTGATATCCTGGGTATATCGCCTGCTGGTAAAATTAGAAAACTAAGTCAAGATAAAAGACCAAGTGCCTTGAATACAAAAATTGGGAAATGGCAGCTACAGTCAAAAAGAATTTCGAATTTTGATTTCAAAATACAATTTGTACTAAAACAGATTGAAGTTCTAAAACTTCACCAACCGAATATGATGATTTGATAGAAAAACTAAAAACTAAATGGAGTACTTCAAATAAAGAGGATAAAATTAAGATTATCAATTTACTGCTGAATTCTTGGAGTTGAGCAAAAATTTAATGTGTCAGAATGTCTTGTTAAGTTAACAAGGCAATCAGTAAAAGAACAGGGAATTTTACCAGCATTACAAAAGAAAAGTGCATCTAATTTCGTAGATGAAGACACAATCAATAACATTATTAGGTATTATGATGATGGCAATTACAGCCGTTTGATGTCTGGCAAAAAAAAAAGACTGTGTTTCTGTGAAAGAAAATGGTACGAAGATTCAAAGACAAAAAAGGTTAATATTGTGTAATGTAAATGAACTATTCACTGAATTTAAAAAAGAAAATCCTGACATTAAAATTGGAAGATCAAAGTTTTGCGAGATGAGACCAAGATGGTATATTGTTGCAGGGGCATCTGGCACCCATAATCTGTGTGTTAGTATCATCAGAGCGTAAAGTTGATGATAGATGGGGCCAATCTTAGAGTTGACTATAAAGACTTTTTGGAAGTTATGGTATGCAATATTGACAGTTACAATTGTATGATCAAGGGAAAATGTGAAGATTGTCCATGCAGACAGGCCTTACTTGACATGTCTTAAGAATCCAAAGAAGACAATTTGATGCCTGACAATATAAAATACAAACAATGGGTGACACAAGACAGAACTGAAATGGTGTCAGTCATAAAATCACGAGAAGAGCTTTTTGAAGTGTTAGTGGCTAATGTTGAAAATCTGAAAATGCATCATTTTATTATATTATAAAGATGAAGATAAACTAATGAGCCACAGCTTTTGTGTCATAAGTCACTACCTCAAACACAACATTACAGCAGTGCACATTCTTCAACTAAAATTAACAAACTACATTAAACAGCCGCACCCTTCCATAAAAAAAACTTATTTACTTTTCGGATGGGGCAGCAAGTCAATATAAAAACAAAACAAAAAATTATTAACATCTCCTTTCATAAAGAATATTTTGGGTTTGATGTAGAGTGGCAGTTTTTCGCTTCATGCCGTGGGAAGAATGCTTGTGATGGTGTCGGGGGTACAACAAAGTGAGCTGTCACAAATGCAAGTCTGCAGCGGACCGATGACAATCATATCATAACACCTCAAGAAATGTTGGAATTCTGTAAAAAAACATATCAAATGAATTACCTATGATTTTGTACAATGTGAGGAAATACAAGAAGTCTATGACATTGTTTTGAAGGAAATGTACAACACTTGTCAGAAGATTAAAGGCACTCTATCTTTTCATTGTTTCATATCCCATTCACACAGCTTACTGAAGTGTAAGATCACATCAACTTTGCCTGACAGTGAACTTCATCAGTGTGGAAAACTTGTACAACTGGTTCTTCAAAATAAAAGCATAGTGGCTTGTGTTTATGATGAACAGTGGTGGATTGGCGAAGTTGATAATATTGACATTCAAAACGAAGATGTACATGTTCTATTTTATCACCCTCCAGGATCAAGGACATCTTTTAAAAAAATTCAGAAGCATCAAGTTTGGATGCCACTTAAAAATGTATTAAGGAAGCTGTCTCCCATGGAATTTACAACTGTGACTGGGCGAACTTATAATCTAACACCTAAACTGAGTGAACAAATTTCTCAAATGTTCAATGAGCGATGTACTAAAAACAAATAAGAAGAGAATATAATGTAATTAGTTGGCTTATTTTCATTAAAAAGTAAGTAATCATAGATATGATTAAATTATATACTGTAACTGATGTATTTTATTCCATAAGCCTAGATATCACAGATGTTAAAAAACGTATTTCTGACCCGTGTCTGTAATTTTTTTTCCATAACTTCCAATTGAATTTCAAAGTTGAAATTTAAACTGAAATTTGATATCATGAAGGTCAAAAGTGTGAAATTTTCAGATTTTTATCTGGTCCCCCAACAAAGATATTGCAGACCACAAAATGGAAAAAATTTAAAAATTCATTTTTTAAAATAGTGAATTTTTTTAGTGTAAGCTGCTCACCACTGACACACTATAAAAAGTAACTATACTATACAGAACAATAGCAGAAAAAATATTAAATCTGAGAAAACTACTGTTGAAAAATTGAGTTTTTTAAATTTGTGGCTGATAACTTTGAACTATTATAAATATATTAAAGAACACGTTCAGCTAAGTGATAATGATGATAATTTGTAACCCAGAGTGTGTTGAACTAAATGCATTTTATCTGAAAGGCTTAGGACAATCCACTACTGAATAATTGTAAACAATGTAGATGCTTGCAAATACGAATAAACACATGTGGCCTGGAACAGATATGGACACCATTTCAAAATAATAAAGAATAAATTTTTTAAAACATATTTTTGTGCCTACTAAACATTGGGGAATTCACCCAGCAAATATAAAATCTTTCTGGGATGGTCAAGCAACCAATTTTTTTATTCTTGGACCACTCAGTATGGATTGAGCCAGTATCATTTTTAATAAGCGCCATCCCACCATTTGCTTCAATCGATCTAGGGAAATCTTGGAGAAGTGAAATACAAATGGCTGGATGGGGTTTCGGCAGCTCGTTCCACATCAGAATGCAGTGTCCTTACTACTAAGCCACCTTCTATGGTAAACACTCAATGGTGTCCCAGAGGGCCGCCGCAGCACTCTCGTGTCCACTGAGTGCTCCTCAAATATTTCTTGCATAATTCTGAAATGACAGAGTTGTGCTTTCACTTCCTGAAGTTACAGACCACCTGTGGTGAGCTGTTGGTAAAGCACTGCCTCATGATTTTCAACACACTCACACACTACCCTCTCAGCACATGTTAATAACACATTCAGTGACCCATTAACCCAGGTGGCCTTTTCCCATGCTTCTTGCCATCAATTACAGTGTTCCTGTGGCCATGATTAGAACTGTTTCCTGCGGAAAATGACACGCTGAGGAACAAGCAGGGTGCCCTTTCCGGAATGAATTTCCATCCTGCTGGGAGTAAGTGCCAATTCGAAACTTCCTGGGAGATTAAAACTGTGGGCTAGACCAGATCTCAAACCTGGAACCTTTGCCCCTTGCAGGCAATAGCCCCACTGACAAGACTTCTAGGCATGACTCACGACCCACTTTCACACCATTTTTCAGCCAGTACCTCTCCTACTTTCCAAACTCATGTCATACAGGAGTGGTAGTCCAACAAGGTATGAAGAAGATTTGTGAAGTTTTGAAAGTAGGAGAGTGACAATGGTGAAAGTAAAGATGTGACAGCACATAATGAGTCACACCTTGGATATCTCAGTTGGTAGAGCAACTGATCGTGGAAGCAAAGGGTCCAGGTTGAAGCCCCAGTCTGGTGTACAGTTTTAATCTGCCGGAATGTTTCACATCAAGTTATCCTACAACAAGGTGCCTCTGGATGGAAAGGCTGCTCATTGTTTGTTTTTATTCATCATTAAATAGAAAAATAATTTGTTGTAATGTGAGCCTTATATCTGACAGAGCGAAATTTGACAACTCAGCGCACTGTAGTTCACAATATATTACTGCAGGGGTGGCAGTTTCCCTTGAACCAAGATACTCACAGTATATCTGTTGTGACTCGCCGATCTTTCAAAGTGCCGCCACGCAGTTACGCGCGTCCTTTACATGCGGCGCTGTCTGCCAGCCATGCAGCAGCCGCGCCACCTAAGCGGCCAGCCAGCCAGCGGCCGCTAGACTTGGACTCAGTGCTGATTTGACTGTTACCGTGTACACGTCTTCCTTTGTCTACTTGCTCTGTGACTTACATGTATTGTGTCGTCTCTGAAATATGTGTGTTCAACCTGACGTTATAACAATTAGCGACGAGGTAGTGATTTTTCTTTTCCATCGTTGACCCACAGATTTCCATGGCTACTTTAGAGCAACTATTGCAAGGTCTCATAGAACAGCAAACGCTTCTCACATCTGTGATTCGTGATTTCATCGCGGAATCCAATGCTGGGCGTCTCTCATCGTTGTCTATACCTCCTTTTCCTCCTTACGACGAGATGGCAGAAGACTGGTCTGATTACAAAAAGCGTCTTCGACAGCACTTCTTGGCATTTCATGTCGCGGACAAACAAACACGTAAGTCTCTGTTCGTTTCATGGATTTCTCCTCAAATGTATTGGTTAGTGTCGCAATTGGCTCCTTTGAAAGATCCTGCATCTTTGTCCTTTGATGAAATGTGCTCACTTCTGTCTATCTATTTTCAAAAGCAAACGCATGTGGTAGCCACTCGTGTTGCCTTTTATCATTATCAAAAACAATCGAATCAATCTTATCGCACTTGGGCTGCTGAACTTCACGGCCTCAGTCGAAAGTGTCAATTTGTTACTGACGTTCACAAAGAATCCTATGCCGATTCCATGGTACAGGATACTATTATCCGGTCAGCGCCCGACAAAGAAGTTAGGCAACGTGCACTTCAGTTAGCAAATCCGACTCTAGATGAAGTCCTATCCATCGCGCAGTCTTTTGAAATTTCTCGTGCCGCTGGAGCGCAAATAGAGACAGGGGGTGACGTCGGGAAAATACAACCTTTGTGCGCTGTTGACGACACGTGCGGCATGTCCCCACCGGCCGATGTGGCAACAGTACGCTTCCACGCACAGCCTCGGCCTAACTGTAAACAACCCTCTAAGAAACTGCAGCAAAACCCCCGGCACTTTCCTTCATGTCCGCGGTGTTTCACGAAACATTCACGGGAGGATTGTCCCCAACGTTGGGCCGTGTGTCACAATTGCAAAAAGAAGGGTCATGTGTCTTCCGTTTGTAAATCCTTGGTCATGACCTTGGCGCTGATTCTGCTTCTGTGTTGTCTGTCAATTGTACTTCTTCCCTTTCAGGGAAGTTATTCCTCATTGTCCAAATCCTTGGTCAGGATGTTCGCATGCAGGTGGATACTGGTTCTGCTGCCACTGTCATTAATTCTCAGACGTATTTTCAGTTGGGTTCTCCAATCCTATCACCTGTCACTCGGCAATCACGGATGTACAATAAACAGAAGATTTCTCTCTTGGAACAATTTAATGCTGAGGTATCTTACAAATCCATTGTTCGCACTGTTCTCATACTTGTGGTCAACCAGAGTAATGCAGAGAATCTTTTTGGTTTCAATGCCTTTCGCGATTTTGGGTTCTCCATAGATGCTCGGCCAACATTGTCTCTGATGCTATTCCTTATGCTTGATTGGATTCCTTGACGACATTTTTGTCCCTTTTTTCTCCTGGGTTAGGCTGTGCAAATGACTTTGAAGCTCATATCACGCTCAAATCCACTGCTCGGCCTAAGTTTTTTTGGGCTCGGCCCATTCCTGTGGCCCTTTGTGATGGGGTAAAATGGGAGCTGGATCGTCTCACTACTTCAGGGGTCTTGCTTCCTGTCACTTCCAGTGAATGGTCCTCTCCTGTCGTTATCGTTGCTAAGCCCAATGGTGATATTCGTCTCTGTGGCGATTTCAAAGCCACTGTAAATGCTCAATGCCTTATCGACACTTACCCTATGCCTCGACCTGAAGAATTGTTCACTAAACTTGCTGGAGGTCAGTATTTTTCTAAAACTGACTTGTCAGAAGCTTATCATCAACTTCCTCTCAACGCTGCTTCCCGGCAGCTTCTGGTCCTTAACACGCCTTTCGGCCTCTATCAATACCAACGATTGCCATTCGGGGTTGCCAGCGCCCCTGCTCTCTTTCAGCGATTCTTGGAACAATTATTGCTCCCTGTCCCTGGGTGTATCAGTTACTGTGGACGACATTGTTGTCACTGGCTGTACCACTGAAGAACATCTTCAGAATCTCCACACACTTTTTCATGTCTTACAGACTGCCGGTCTTAAGTGTAATCTTCAGAAATCACAATTTTTTCAGGCATCTATCATGTACTTGGGGTTCCAACTCTCTCAGGATGGTATTCGTCCACTTCAGCGAACTGTCGCTGCGATCGATGCCCTTCTTCGCCCTCCATCTGTTAAAGAACTGCAGGCTTTCTTGGGGAAAATAGCATACTATCACAGGTTTTACTGTCTACTGCTTTGGTGGCTCAGCCATTGCATAAAAACGTGCCTTTTCACTGGTCTGCATCATGCGATGTGGCTTTCAAAAAATTTAAGACTATACTGAAACAGGTCCCGTGCCTGGCTACTTATCGACCTGGCCAACATCTCGTTCTTGCCATGGACGCCTCTCAATACGGGGTCGGTGCAGTCCTTGCGCACCGTTTTTCTGACGGTTTGGAACAACCCATTGCTTATTCCTCCAAAACGCTCACGGATGCCCAACAAAAGTATTCTCAAATTGAGAAAGAAGCTTTGGCCATTATTTATGCTCTTCATAAGTTTGGTGTTTTTCTTTATGGATCCAAATTTCATCTTGTTACAGACCACAAACCACTTGTTTCCATGTTTCATCCATCAACGTCACTTCCCAACAAGGCTGCACACCGCCTCCAGCATTGGGCTCTTTACTTGTCTCATTTGAATTATGAGATTCATTTCTGGCCGATGGCTCAACATGCGAATGCTGATGCTCTGTCTCGCCTTCCCATGGGTCCTGATCTGGCATTCGATAGGGACGAACTTTTGTGTTTCCACCTGGATGTTGCCGAGCAGCGGGTTGTGGACAGGTTCCCCATCACCAGGGACCGGCTGGCGGCTGCTACGGGTTCTATCCCTACCCTCTCCTGGGTTTACACTGTATTCAGAAAGGTTGGCCAGATCGTCCATCCGCTAAGACTTCTGATCCGTTGCATAACTACTACGCTTTGCGCTACCGCCTCACGGTTAGGGATGGTGTTATCCTTCTTTCCACCGACAATGTTTCACCGCGTGTTGTGGTACCTGCGTCTTTGCGTGCGTCGCCTTTGTGCCTCCTTCACCAAGGGCACTGGGGTGTCTCTCGCACAAAATCTCTGGCGTGCCGTCACGTGTACTGGCCTGGCTTCAATTATGAAATCGCACACATGGTCGCTGCCTGTGGCCCTTGTGCGTCACAGGCCGCTGCCCCGAAGTCATCTTTGTCACTGTGGCCTTCGCCTGAGTAGCCTTGGAGCATATTCATGCTGACTTCATGGGACCTTTTTTAGGTGCTTATTGGCTACTCGTAACTGACGCCTACTCTAACTTTCCTTTCATTATCCATTGCACGTTGCCTACCACCACGGCAACCACAAATGCTCTAGCTCGCATTTTCTCTTTGGAAGGCCTTCCCTCTACTCTTGTTACTGATAATGGTCCGCAATTTGCCTCTTCCGAATTTGCGGATTTTTGTGCCTGTCATGGCGTCATGCACGTCACGGCCCCTCCGTTCCATCCACAGTCAAACGGTGAAGCTGAACGTCTGGTCCGCACATTTAAGACTCAGATGAGGAAACTCCTGACTTCTTCTGCTGCTGATGATGCGCTTCTTCAATTTCCAGCTTCTTACCATTTCACCCCCATGGGCGACCACAACCCAGCTGAGCTTTTACATGGCCAACAGCCCCGCATGCTACGTCATCTTCTGTGGCCTTCCACCTCATGGCCGCAGGTGCCTTTGCTTGGCTGGTTCACCGCCGGTGACCTTTTATGGGTACGGGGATATGGCGGACGGCCAAAATGGAGTCCTGGCCACATCTTACGACACCGTGGCCGATGCCTGTATGAAATCCAGACAGACATGGGTGTTGCAGTGCGTCATTCGGATCAGCTTTGGCCTCGTGTGCCAGCAACGCCTGTTCCAAATGCTGCTAAACCACCTTCGGCTCTACCTGATGCTCGGGATCTTGGCATCTTTCACTACTCACAATGCAGCCCTCTCACCATCATCTCGGTGCCAGCACAAGAACTGAGGCCACCAGGAGACGTACCCATGCAGGAACCGGATGACCTTCATCTGTCGGAGCAACTCTACTCACCTTCTCCTATGGACGCCAACACATTGCCCATGTCTCCTGTTATAACAACCGGACTTGCCGCAATGGGTAGATTGGTGCACAGGGCCCCAGCAGATTCGACCCCTACGTCTGCTGTCATCTCGACCCGTTATCATCAGGGACACTTCCATCCGTACAGGAAGCCTCCTCCTCGAGGTTTTACGGCCAGTCAAACAACACCTATGGACGTTAGCAATCTACAGGCCACCTCCACCAAGACCAGTGCAAAAAATTCAAAGAGGGGAAAAGTGTTGTGCCTCGCCAATCTTTCAAAGTGCCGCTGCGCAGTTACACGCGTCCTCTACATGTGGCGCTGTCTGCCAGCGATGCAGCAGCCGCGCCACCTAAGCGGCCAACCAGCCAGCGGCCGCTAGACTTGGACTCAGTGCTGTTTTGACTGTTACCGTGTACACATCTTCCTTTGTCTACTTGCTCTGTGACTTACATGTATTGTGTCGTCTCTGAAATGTGTGTGTTCAATCTGACTTTATAACAATATCCTTGTCACAGAAGCACAGAACAAGCTCACAGCCCACATAATCACAGACACAGAGTGTACCGTTCATCAAGTACCCACAATCTGGTAACAATCAAATGTGCTGATACTGTGCATCTTACACAATCTACATTGAACTGTTATACTAGTATAAGGTTTAATGACTAGGCATCTCAGTCACATAATGTTCCAGACACTGCGGCGACATGAGCACTGTCTTTCTAATTTCTGTAACATAACTGGGAAGAGGATTTCTGAATGTTCTTGCATATTAATAAGGCAAATTATCACTTTCAATCATCTTTAACAGAACATAATTTAAAGTAGGAGCACTGGAATTAAAACCAGCAAATATATGTGTCACATTAAATCCACCATAGTTGATAGAAATGGTAGTCAAAATAAAATAAATAAAGTAACATGATAAAATAAATAAAACAAAATGTTTGTTTGCAGGTACATGTTTAGGGTCCTGCCACATATTGAAATCTCCACACCACAGTACCGTAGCAGGGAACTAGAAGCCAAAATGAAAGTTGTGACCCATTCATAAAAGTGCGGATTGGCCGCACCATTTCTTTTCGTCTCCTCTAACACTGTGCTGCAATCCATGCCACAGAGATTTCAGTGTGTGCAACATATACACCTACAGCCATATTCTGCAATCCACCATGAAGTGCAAAGCAGACAGTACATCCTATTGTATGGATTACTAGAGTTTCTTTCTGTCCCATTCACATATAGTGAACAGGAAGAATGACAGACTGAATGCCTCTGTGTGTGTGCTGTAATTATTCTAATCTTGTCCTCATGAACCCTATGTGAGCCATACATAGGAGGTTGTAGTATATTCCCAGTGTCATCATTTAAAGCTGGTTCTTGAAACTTTGTTAGTAGACTTTCTCAGGATAGTTCACATCTAACTTCAAGAATCTGCCAGTTCAGTTTCTCTAGCTCTCTATAACACTTTTCCATGGGTGCTGCCCTTCTCTGCATATGTTCAATATCCCATTAGTTCTGTTTGGTATGGGTCCCAAATAGTTGGGCAATCTCCTTTGTAGATTGGTTGCACTTCCCCAGTATTCTACCAATAAACCGAAGTATATCACCTGCTTTACCCACGAGTGAGCCTACATGTTCATTCCCTTTCATATCCCTACGAAATGTTACACCCAGGTATTTATATTAGCAGACTGATTCCAATAGTGACTCACTGACATTATAGTCACAGGAAACTACATTTTTTCATTTTGTGGAACTACCTTTTGCGTTTTGTGAAGTGCAAAAATTTACATTCTGAACATTTAAAGTAAGTTGCCAATATTTGCACCACTTTGAAATCATATTAAGATCTGACAGAATATAAATGTGGCCTCTTTCAGACAGTACTTCTCTACATATAACTGCATCAACTGCAAACTGACTGAGTTTACTGATAGTATTGGCTGTAAGGTCATTACTATACACCATGAACAGCAATAGTCCTGACACACTTCCCTGCGGCACACCCAAAATTACTTCTACATCTGATGATGATGAATCTCCATCGAAGATAATATGCTGTGTCCTCCCTACCAAAAAGTCCTCAACCCAGTCACAAGTTTCACTTGATATCCTACACAATTGTACTTTTGAAAATAAGTGTAGGTGTAGTACCAAGTCAAATGGTTTTCAGCAATCAAGAAATACTGCATCCACCTGACTGCCTTGATGCAAAGCTTTCAATATGTCATGTGTGAGAAGTACAAGTTGAATCTCATATGATCGATGTTATCAGATCTATTCTGGTTATTATGTTCAAGATACCTAATTATGTTTGAGATCAGAATATGTTCTAAGATTCTACAACAAATTGATGCCAAGGATACTGGACAGTACTTTTGTGTATCACTTCTACTACCCTTCTTGTAGATAGATGTGACCTGTTGCTTTCTTCCAACTACACAGCAGAGCTTTTGTTCAAGGGGTCTATGACAGATTATAAATAGAAGAGGGGCTGAATCAGCCAGAAATTCAATATAGGATCTGATAGAGGTTCAGTTGTGTCCAGGAGCTTTGTTCAGTTTTAATTATTTCAGCCATTTCCTAATAACACTGACACTAATACTGATTTCACTCGCCTTTGCAGTGGTACGAAGTATAAATTGGAGCAATTCTCCTGAGTATTCCTTTGTAAACAAACATTTGAAAGTAGAGTTAAGCATTTAAGCTTTTTCCTACCCTCAATTTCATTTTCTGTCTTATTTGCTACGGTCTAAAGACTAACCTCTGGTACCTCTAATAGCCATTACATATATTAAATTTATTTTTTAACTTTATTTTTTCTGAGGTGGAAATCAAAACTTTATGATTACGCTTTGAAGGGCTTGTCACTGCTGGATCATCACATTAGAAAAAAATGGAATGTATGTTCATGTCACTACTATTGCAAATAAGGAAGCTGTAACACAATAAGCAGAATAACAAAGCTGGTCACAGCAGTGTGGGATGGAATCAATTATCCAAAGGGATCATTTTAATACACAGCAATAGTGACTACACAAACCGTGATTGAGCTGTAATAAAAATACAACACCTTCTAAACATGCACCTAACTTATCTTGTTGCAACACATTTTTCCCCTTAATGGAGCACAAGATAATGCTCTATCTGGATGGAGTGGGCAAAAACAGCTTCTTTAGGGTTACGGTACAATCATATCCAGTCTTGGACTGTACTGCATGTCAGAATGGGGCACTTTTCAGTGACAGATTGTTTCGGGTGGAGCAGTGTGAGATGAGGCCAATAGTAGTGATAAATCTGTATCAACTCCATTCCACTGTCCAACAAGCAGAGAGACTGCTGTGGCAGATGTGTCTAGAGGGAGTGGATGTTGTACGAGGAAAAAGATTTTATGTGGTGCAAGTTGACAGGCAATTGGTGTGAGGATGTGGACATGTGCTGCGTACATGTCCATCTTGAGTTATTTTTCTGGGACATGTTTGTACTTCATCCTGTTTGTGCCGTACCAGGGCTAGGGACAGTGTGAAGTCAAGTGTTTGGGCACAAGTGGCCAGAGCCTGATGTTGCAAATGACCGTGAGTCGGGTTGCTTAGTAAACATTTGATGCTTTAAGTAATTTCATTTCATCTCCTCAAATGCGAACTGGTGCTCATCAGTTGATTTGGTTGTCTATCAACCACCTCATTTGCAGTGTGCTTTTGAAATGCTGGGACTTTGTTCTTCTTCTGTGAACTAATGAACACACTTTCTTTTATTACACGGGTCAAGCTGTTGTATAAGATCAGTTTTTGACAAGTCTGGTGGCGTACTAGCTGACATATCACAGTCTTGCTGAACACATCCATATGCCACTCACTGCTCTGCTGATGGCAGAATGTTTATTTAACAGCTGTTAATTATTTCCACCAGTTGGTATGGCTGATAATGATGTTTCGTTTGTGGGGCACTCAACTGCGCGGTCATCACCACCCGTACAAAGATCAATTTTTACACAATCCAATGTTTATCTCAATCAATCTAGCAACTGTCACGAATGATGATTAATATGATGATGATGATGATGATGATGATGATGATGATAAGGACAACACAAACACCCAGTGATCGGGCAGAGAAAAAGCCCCAACCTGGCCGGGAATCGAACCCGGGACCCCATTATCCAGAGGCAGCAATGCTAGCCAGTAGACAACAGGATCTGTGGACTCTTGGCACAGCTGACGGTGCAGTAAAATATAAGTTGTGTACTTCTTGTTATGTGCTTGTCATCATAAGACAATGCATCCTCTCTAAGAACCCTCGGCATGTGAAGAATATGCTGGAAACTAGTTGCTCAGTATGAAGACCATCACTAATTTATTATCAATATAATTAGAAGGATAGGTGCAACTCACCATATGGTACAGATGCTGAGTTGCAAAAAGGCACAACAAAAAGACTGTCAGAAAGTTAGAAAACTGCAGCTGGAGGCAGAATGGGTGCAGCAGCACATTATGGGAGAGGCAACCAGGTGGGGGTACGGAAGAGACTTGGGCGGGGAATGGGAGGGATAGCAGGGTAGGGGTGGGGGACAGTAAAGTGCTGTTTGGAATGTGCAGGAGCGAGTTAGAGAGTACGGCAGCTTAGAGAGTACGGCAGCTTAGAGAGTACGGCAGCTTAGAGAGTACGGCAGCTAGGTGCAGTGGGATGTTAAATGGGAGGTGCGGGAGAGAGGCAGGGGTAGCAGAAAAGGAAAGAAGTAAAAAGACTGCGTGTTTTGGTAGATGAAGTCTGTGTATTGCTGCAATGGGAACAGGGAAGGGTCTAGATGGGTAAGGATAATGACTAACAAAGGTTGAGGCCAGAAGGGTTACAGGAACACAGGATACATTTTAGGGAGAGTTCTCACCTGTGCAATTCCAAAAAGCTAATGTCAGTGAGAAGTATCCAGATGGCACAGGCAGTGAAGCAGTCATTGGAATGAAAGAGGCTGTATTGGGCAGCATGCTCAGCAACAGGGTGATCCAGTTGTTTCTTGGCCACAGTTTGTTGGTGGCCATACATGTGGACACACAGCATGTTGGTTGTCATGCCCACATAGAAAAAAGCACAGTGGTTACAGCTTAGTTTGTAGATTACATGACTGATTTCACAGGCAGCCATACCTTTGATGGGATAGGTGCTGTTTGTGACCGGACTGGAGTAGGTGCTGTTGAGAGGATGTATGGGGCAGGTCTTGCATCTAGGACTATTACAGGAATATGAGAATGGAGCAAGGGTTTGGGAACAGGGGTTGTGTAGGTATGGATGAGGATATTGTGTAGGTTCAGTGGGTGGTGGAATACCACTGTGGGAGGGGTGGGAAGGGTAGGACATTTCTCATTACAGGCCACGACGAGACGTAATCTAAACCCTGGCAGAGATTCTAATTCAGTTGCTCCAGCCCTGTGTGGTATTGAGTCATGAGGGGAATGCTCCTATGTGGCCGCACAGTGGGACTTTGGGATGTGTTGGGTGCCTGGAAAGATAAGGTATGGAAGATCTGTTTTTGTACAAGGTTGTGAGGGAAATTACGATCTGTAAAGGCCTTAGTGGGACCCTCAGTATATTTTGAGAGGGACCGCCTCTCGAACATCCCATCTGTAGTGACAAGTGGTCCCTCTTGAAATATACCAAGAGCCTCACTGAGGCCTTTATGGATTGCAATTACCCTCGCAACCTTGCACAAAAACAGATCTCCTGTGCATTATCTTTCCGGTCACCCAAAACCTCCTAAAGTCCCATAGTCCGGCCACAGAGGAACATTCCCCTTGTATCTCAGTACCACACAGGCCTGGAGCAACCGAATTACATTCTCTGCCAGGGTTTCAACTACAACTCGTCGTGCCCTGAAATAGGAAATGTCATGCCCACTATCGTTCCTGCCCCTCCCACAGTGGTATTCTGCCACCCACGGTACCTATACAATATCCTTGTCCATCCCTACGCAACCCCTGCTCCCAACCCCTTGCCCTATGGCTCATATCCCTGTACAGACCTAGGTGCAATATCTGTCCTACATATCCCCGTTGATGCAAGACCTTCCCATATATCCTCCCACCACCACCTACTCCACTCCACTCCAGTCACAAACATCACCTATCCCATAAAAGGCAGGGCTATCTGTGAAACCAGTCGTGTGATGTACAAGCTAAGCTGCAATCACTGTGCTGCATTCTATGTGGGCAGGAATGGCCACCAACAAACTGTGGCCAAGAAGCAACTGGACCACACTGTCACTGAGCACGCTGCCCAATACAACTTCTTTCATTCCAATGACTGCTTCACAGCCTGTGCCATCTGGATCCTTCTCACTGACACCAGCTTTTCGGAAATGCACAGGTGGGAACTCTCCCTAAAATATATCCTGTGTTCCTCTAACCCACCTGGCCTCAACCTTTGTTAGTCATTATCCTCACCCACCTAGTACCTTCCCTGTTCCCATTCCAGCAATACACAGCACTCATTCCACCAACACATCCAGTCTTTTTACTTCTTTCCTTTTCCATTACCCCTGCCTCTCTGCCACACCCTGCATTTAACATCTCGTTGCACCTAGCTGCCCTACTCCCCACCTCATGCCTGCATGCTCCAAGCAGCACTTTATTGTCCCCCACTCCTACCCTGCTATTCCCCCCTCCCTCCCCGCCCCAGCAGGAGACTGTGGTTTTGTGTGTGTGTGTGTGTGTGTGTGTGTGTGTGTGTGTGTGTGTGTGTTTTTTACAAAGGCCCTGTTGGCCGAAGGCTAACTTTCCCACAGTCTTTTTGTTGAGCCTTTCCGCAACTCAGCATCTCTGCTATATGGTGAGTATCAACTATCGTTTTCATTATACAGGGTGATTCACGATGATATGTAAATATTTTAATATGTGGGTCAATCCAAATGAAGCGGTTAGATAAAAATTGAGTTGATTGCTTGACCATTTTTAAATATTTTAATTTTTTATATTTGATTACCCTATACTTGAGAAGTTCAAAACAGTTTTAAAAAAATTTTTACCTTTCACCTTTACTGAATGGCAGCCATTTTCGTTTGTAAGTGCGCGAGGATGTTTTAGTTTAGAGACATTAGCAAAAATATGAATATCTCTGCACTGAGTTAAGTTACAACATTGCAACTGACATGATTGTTTTTAGAAAAGTGTCCTCTACAACATTATCTGTTACACGAAATACCCTAAATTAAAAAATAAACAGTCAAAATGACCTCCAAAGTTTGGTATCAAAAGTTCCAAAAACCACTTTTTAGGCCCAAAAATAACATTAGGAGTGATTTATGAGAGTGTATTTTTTCCCATAGTTAGATATCATACACTACTAGCCTCATACAGAGAAAGAACACTTATAAATGTTTCCTTAATTTTTTATGAATGTCTGAAATTTGAAAATTTTCATTTTTTGTCAAGTTTGAGTTTAGTTATCTCAGGTGGGACTGAATATAAAAATATGATTTTTGTACAGTTTGTACACCTATATGATTGCAATGTACTGTAAAAATTTCAACATTGATATCTGACTGTGAACAAAGTTATGAATTTTTGAAAATGAGGAGATAATTCACATTACTCTACAACGGATCTTATGGCTGTTGCCTATTCATGTGTGACACTGGTGGGATATAATCAGTTATTATTGCAGTAAGGTACTGAATTATAAAAAAAAAAGAGGAAACATCACTGAAATTAACATTTATATTATTTTGACATGCTTAAAATAAATATTTTCAATTAACATCCTTCGAGATGCGACTGTTCCTAAACCTGTTGGTGAATGTTAAGAACACTTATTTCTTCAGACAGCTTCTGTGATATAGAATAAGACGCCCCAGTTGCTGTGGTTAAGTTCAAGCACTGAGAGTTTCCTTCCAAACTTTGTCACTAGTAGATATTTTGGGCCAGCAGGGTGGTAAAAATGCACAAAAACACCATTGTTTTCCAACCTTATTCTTTCAACCTCTGCAAGCCACCACTGCTCATAATACACACATGCCACTATGTCATTCAATGTTAAAGAAAAAGACAAAGATGCAATTTTACTGATATAATGATCCTCAAATTTCGGTTTCCGGTGTTACATAGCATTGAACTAAGTTTTCTGCAATGCCAAGGAATTTGTGGAAATGCCTTGTTCCTTTTATTGCTGTACAGTTTTCAAATCTGGTTTGAAGTGTTGTTTTCATATGCAGAACCACTTCTTTCTTGATCAGAAAATAGGTAATGCCTTTAATATTATCCTTGCAAAAGACATACATGTCCTGTATCTGAGATTTTGGTGTGTGGTTGGTCTTTGTAGGCTGGCTTTACTTACTTCATATTTTGTTGTAGCTCCTACTCCATCACATGCATTTTAACCAGGGCAAGATGCAAAAAACTGCCATTCAGCCTCCAACCCAAAGCCTACTTTGTGGTTGCACAGATTTGAAAAATTCTTTTTGTTCTTACACTGACTACCACTTCCATCTGAAACGTATATCAGATTCTGAACGTTGGCAAAATTTTCTTTTATGAAATTTATTACATACTTTTGAAACACATGTACAGCCAAAGTGTTGTGCTCCAAGTAGTCGCTTCGAATGCAAACTGAAGAACTGCAAACTTCATCTTTCTCATTTTTGAAGCAGAGAATAAATGAATGCAGTGTTGCCTGGTCATTGACCCAGTGGCACCCTTGTATTGCATCCTGAATCACAAATGTAAAATTTCCTGCAAAATCAGCCAGCACTATGCATTCAGTTTCATGAAGTTGTGCTTTTTTTGTCCTTAAAAAATTTACTTTGGATTTTAGAAACATAGTGATAACTAGAGTTTTTGTAAGTTATCAAAGATTCCAAGTACTCTTCCTGAGATTTAACCACTGTTATCATTTCTGCCCTGTCAGTTGTGACCCATTCTTTGAAGGTAATACTGTCTGGCATTTTGTCATCATATTCTTGAAACAATTCAATAACAGTTTCCTTACCAGGGCATTTATTACACAAACTCGTCATAACTGTTTTCATCACTGAGTTTTGCAGCCGCAATCACCAGTTTGACATTTTGATGATATAAACAAACACATACGGAGTGTCCCCCTGAGGATCCAGCCAAAATACACCATTTAGGACGGAAGTCACGAAATTTTTACCTTCCAATTTTTGCATTCAGAATAACTATTTTTGAAAGCTACATAAAGTTCATTTAAATTTGACAGCACTAGTAGTTTCTGCTTTGTTACTTCAACTCCTTTTATAATAACTCTTTTGCTACCTTTGCAATCTGGGCACCTTTTACTGTTTTCATCATCAAAAAACTGCTGGATGTTTTTAATGTTTCTTCACTTATACCTACTCCTTTCTTCTTTCCTAAAACTGGAAGAAGGCCTTGCTCTTTCAATAATTTTTGGGTTAGTTTAAGCAAACGATGAGAAACGTTGAATTCGTGAACTATTTTTTCTCTTGACCATGAGTCAAAATTTTAACTTTTTCCTCTCTAGATGTCACTGAACATTTAATTTTTAATTTCTCCATTAAGCTCAAATATTCAGTTTCAGATGATGCTGGTGATAGGTTTTCTTCTCCTTTGAAATAATGTTGGTATCTGTATTATTAAAGCACAATTTCAAGTCTTTTCTAATTATGTCTGAAATTTATTATACCTTATTTTCAATAGGTGCTTTTCTTTTTCTGCTACTTAATTTTATTATTTTCTAATTTAGAACAAGCAAAATCCAATACGCTAACTGTTTCCTCATTAGGAATATAAATGTCATTAACAAGGTTACATGATTCTGGTTTTGGATTCACAGCAAATATTTTTGAGCAACAATTTGGCTACAGGGAATTTCCACGAATCACATTACATTTAAATTGGGAGGCCGTTTCACTCTCACATAACAAGGACAAATATTCAAGTTTTATTTCCCTCAAACCTTTAGTAATAGGCTTTTTATGAGCCTTATGTTGATCACAGCACATTCTTCCAAAAAATGTGGTTTTACTTCAAAATATATTTCTCCTCATGATACTCATGCACAGATGTTACAGAAGAACTTACTCGAAATTTAAACAAAGTTTGTCACATTTCATCAAAGTCATTGACATTTTTCAAGTTTTTTGAAACTGAACTGTAAACTGTTTTGTGAGACACTTCCCTTGCTATCTGTCGAACAGAGCACTGTTCATCCGTGTTATTGCATTCAAATTAATCTCTAAAAATTAATTACAAATTACACACAGAACAAAGTACAGTAACACATTCTACAATCCCAATGAAGTATGTACATCCACTCTAACAGAGGTTTCAGAACAGACATTACAACAATGCCACACCCAGCAATAATGTCCTGCTTTATTGACAATTAACCCGTAACATAAATGGGCATTGTTATAACCACAGAAGAAAAGCAAAAGCTCCTGTTGTTTAATATTGAATTATTAAAAATAAACTAAATGAATATTGGGTGATAGTGTTAACTACACTCATACTCATAAATTAACGATAATGCTGATACATGGTGAAACAACACTCTGGTGGGCAGTTTGCAGGTTTAAATCACCTTGGGATATGACCATGTGATGCATTTGACCTGCGGTTGTCACACGGTGGCGCTGGCAGCAGTCCACATTCGCAGAGGTGTGTTGGTGCATGTCGGAGTACGGTGCAGCGAGTAAGTGTGCAGACATTTTCAGACATGCTGATGGTGACTGTGTGTTGAAAATGGCTCAAAGACCACATATTGATGATGTTATGAGGGGTAGAATACTAGGTCGACTGGAGGCTGGTCAAACACAGCAGATCGTAGCATGGGCCCTATGTGTGCCACAAAGTGTCATCTCAAGATTATGGCAACAATTCCAGCAGACAGGAAACGTGTCTCAGGTGCTACAGTACAGGATGTCCACAGTGTACAACACCACAAGAAGACTGATATCTCACCATCAGTGTCTGCACATGGCCATGGAGTACTGCAGGTAGCCTTGGTCAGGACCTTACCGCAGCCACTGGAATAGTTGACTCCAGACACACAGTCTACAGACGACTGAACATAGATGGTTTATTCACCCGGAGACCTGCAAGGTGCATTCCACTGACCCCTGGCCACAGGAGAACCCTTAAAGCCTGGTGTCAAGAACACAGTGGAACAGTGGTCCCACGTTATGATCACAGACGAGTCCAGGTATACTCTGAACAGTGATTCTCGCCGGGTTTTTATCTGGTGTGAACCAGGAACCAGATATCAACCCCTTAATGTCCTTGAAAGGGACCTGTATGGAGATCGTGCTTTGAGGGTGTGGGGTGGGATTAGGATCGGTGCACGCACACCCCTGCAGGTCTTTGACAGAGGAACTGTAACAGGTCAGGTGTATTGGGACAACATTTTGCACCAGTATGTCCGCCTTTTCAAGGGTGTAGTGGGTCCCACCTTCCTCCTGATGGATGATAACACATGGCCCCACCAAGCTGCCTTCGTGGAGTACCTTGAAACAGAAGATATCAGGCAAAGGGAGTGGCCTGCCTGTGCTCCACACCTAAACTCCATCGAGAACATCTGGGATGCTCTTGATCAATGTATCACTGCACATCTTCAAACCCCTATGACACTTCAGGAGCTCTGACAGGCACTGGTGCAAGAATGGGAGGCTATACCCCAGCAGCTGCTCTACCACCTGATCCAGAGTATGCCAACCCATTGTGTGGCCTGTGTATGTGTGCATGGTGATCATATCCCATATTGATATCGGGGTACATGCACAGGAAACAGTGGGGTTTTATAACATGTGTTTCGGGACAGTTTTGTCAACTTATCACTAATACCATGGACCTACAGATCTGTGTTGTGTGTAGTGCCACATTGTGTGGCACCACATTCTGCAATTATCCTTAATTTATGAGCATGTGTGTACATATATGTCACAATTAAATTTTATTACAATGAAACAATAAACCATTTAAATAGGCAACAGCCGTAAGATCAGTTGTAGAGTAACGTGAATTATTTCCTAATTTTCAAAAATTCATATCTTTGTTCACAGTCAGATATTAATGTTAAAATTTTTACAGTGCATTGCTATCATATAGGTGTACAAACTGAGCAAAAATTGTATTTTTATATTCAGTCCCACCTGAGATAACTAACCCCAAACTCTACAAAAAATGAAAATTTAAACATTCCAAAAACTGATACAAAATGAAGGAAACATTTGAAAGTGTTCTTGCTCTATAGGAGGCTATCTAACTCTAGGAAAAAACAGACTCTCATAAATCACTTCTTACGTGTTATTTTTGGGCCTAAAAGAGGATTTTTGAAAATTTGGATACCAAATAACATAGTTCATTTTGACTGGTTATTTTATAATTTTGGGTATTTTGTGTAATAGACAATGTTGTAGAGGACACTTTACTAAAAACAATCAAGTCAATCACAATGTTGTAATTTAACCCAGTGCAGAGATATTCAAATGTTCGCTAATGTCACCAGACTGAAAAATCATTGCACGCCTACAAATAAAAATGGCCACCATCCAATAAAGGTGCAAGATAAATTATTTTAAAAAACTGTTTTGAACTTCTCAAATATAGGGCAACCACATATTAAAAAAATTAAAATATTTAAAAATGGTCAAGCAACCATCACTGGACCACTTCATACAGATTGGCCCATGTTATTCTAAAGGTAAAACTATCAAAAAAAGTTCATATTAACATAGGTCCTCAAAGTTACAGCTAATAAAAGATTTTGCCTGAAATTTAGCAACTTCATTAATATGAAACCATCACAAAACTGTACGAGGTTAAAGTAAAGCACAATTTCCATTTATTTTGTTGTTATTGATCTGGTGAATCTAATGAAATGTGCCAGGAGTGTATCTGCAGTACTTTTCCAGGACGTCCAGAGAAGCAAAGAATTAATTTAGAGAAATTTTTAATTTATTAACTACTTGGCCCAATTTGTTTTTTTAAATTCCAAACAACAGAAATTGTACAGAATGTAATTTTGGAAAAATGATGGTAATAATATTCACTGAAACTGTAAAAATGTTTCAGATAATCTGTTTTTATTAATACCATGGCACACGTGAATTTATGTTAAACCAGAAGAAACAAAGGTCAGTGTTAAAGAAGTTTCACAGTTTGGGACATTTTTTTTTTTTTTTGATTCACCAGACCAATAACAACAAAATAAATGGAAATCATGCCTTACTTTAACCTTATACAGTTTTGTGATGGCTTCATACTAGTGAAGTTGCTAAATTTCAGCCAACATCTTATTAGCCATAACTAAACATTTGTGAACTTTTACTTGTAGAACAACATTAAAATATTTGCATATCTTCGTAAATCACACTGTAGTGTTCAGTTCCATCCTGGATTTCTCACTGCTTGACTAATTTATAATCAATGTTCAAAAGGAAAAAAGATTTTGCTATTTCAGTTTATTAATTTTAGTGAGCTAGTGCCCTTGGTCTGGGCAACTGTTTAAAAATTTTGCTACCACAGAACGTGCTGTAGTTTCCTGTCAGACTGCTGTACCTAGTGATTATGGCCTATATGCACTATTGTCTTGATTACTCCTTAAAAATTGTGTTTTGAATTGGTTAATTTAAGTGAGCTAGTGCTCTTCCTATGGACTTAAGGATACTACTTCTTTTAGAAAGGAGTTATTTTAATTGTTAATCTAAGTGGACTATTACCCTTAGCTTGAGCAGCTATTTAAATATTTTGCTAGTGCCCGATGGTTTTAGTAGTGCCAAATCTGACTGCTGTTTCATATTAATTGTGATGGTCTAGGTCTGTGATTTTATTGATCAATGCTCTTAACTGATTTTCAATTGTTAACTCTAGCTTGAGTACCCATTTGTATTTTCCTAGTGCAACTTGCCGTTCGTGTTTACTGACTATCTGGTCTGATTAGTTGCACTGGACTATATCCATAATTTCACTAATTAAGGCTTAATGTTTAAAATCTGTCCGCTGGTTGCTGCATTATGAGGGTCAGTACCTTTAGCCTGCCAGTCTGACATTCTGCTCGATATTATATATAAGTGCAAAACTGTTTGCTGTCAAATTCAATTTACTGAACACATTAATCACGACAGTGTTAATGCTGATCCTGAGTGCTATTGAAAGCTTATCTAAGAAGTGAAGTGCATACTTTGAGTCATTTACCTAGTTCCACCAGCTCTGTTCTTTAAAGTTTTATTGTTATTCATTGGTTGGTTGGTTGATTAGGGGGAGGGTAACAAAAGCGAGGTCACTGATCCAATGATCTAGGATGGCAGAAATCACAGCACAGTCCAGTCAAGTGGAGGTGATACCGCGCAAACAAAGAGGGGAAAAGGGTGTCAGGGCAGCAAGAAGAGGAAAGAACAGGAGGAAGGGTGGGCGGAAATGGGGTGCCCCAGAACGCTATGTGCGGTGGGCACAGGTACCGCCACCAAAATGTCCTGGTGCCCCCACCATATCATTATCAAGATACAACAGGGACAACACCCGGGAAAGACAACACAAGAAAAGGGGAAACAAAACAGCACAACAGACCAGACGAAATATAGGGAAAGATAGGGAAAACCCCAATGGCGCAGAGACGACATCAATGCCTCCACAACCAAAGCCCACACTAACTGAGGGACTTAAATTCCAGAGCAAAATTGAAGGACTTATACCTACAAGTACACACCACTTTCACAAATAAAAGCAAGAACAGACATAACAATGTGAAGGTCATCCACTAATACCAGAGACAAGGGCAAAGGGCCAAAAGGCAAAATATAGATTATTATGAGTGGAGTTCTACAACTACAAAGGGGAAGGGGGCCAGGCCTCATTACGAAGTAAAAACCCATGGTAGGATTCTGCTTGATGACACAAAGTTCATTAGACAGGGAAGTAGCCTCTCAAGAGTCAGGCCACAATTGAGCACACAGGGATCTGATGTAAAGCCTCAAATCCTTCCCTGGAGGGGTCACAGAGAACGGAGGTAGGTGACCGCCACCCCTCCCCATCTCCTCCCCCAGCCAGATGATCAGCAAATTCATTATCCACAATACCTACATGGCCAGGAACCAAAAGGAAGTCAACAGAACACTCAACACCATCAAGATCAGAGAGAAGATCATGAATGGCAGAGACCAAGAGATGGTGGAAAAAACACTGAGCAATGGCCTGAGACCACTCATTGGACTGTACATAACAAAACTCAGGTGAGGGAGGACCGTTTAATAAAGCAGAGGGCCCAATAGATGGCCATCAATTCTGCAGTAAACACCTCATGTGAGGCAGGGAAGAGATGGTGTTCCATGTCAACAGGAGACGTGAAGACTTATGCCCCATGACCAGCAGATTTAGGGCCAATGGCAACCTGAAACTCCCATAAGAGCATTTGGGACAAACAACAGAACACCATTGGAGCAATGGAGACTTTTGGACCCCAGAAGAGGTCCATTTGAATCCATGGTTGAGAAACTTATGAGGGGGGAGGGGGGGGGGGGATTGAGAGAGCACATGGGGAGGAGAACAACGGGGTGGGGTGAGGGGATACAGAAGTCATGGCAGGGAGAAACAAGGCAGAGCCCAACTGGTAAATCCACCCGAGGGCAGGCAGCAGGCGGGTGATGGCCGAAGCCACAAAAAGAAAGAGAATTGGAGGCAGGCGAACAGAAAAAGAGCAGATTGTGATGGCTTAGGAAACCAGGAACTGGGGCCACTGAATCGAAAGGAGAGGGATCCAAGCATCAACCAGAAGACTAGCTAGAGAGCTAGTGCAAAAGGCACTGGTGGCTAAATGGATACCACGATGGTGAACTGGGTCCAAGAGGAACAGCGTGGCAGGGATAGCTGATCCATGAACTTGACAACACAGTTCAGATGAGACAGAACTAATGCCCGGTAAAGGCGGAGAAGGGTCAAACAATCCGTACCCCAAGTGATGTGGGCCAGGAAGTGAAGAACGTTGAGTTTACACAAATAGCCAACACTCAGATAATGGATATGGGGCAGCAAAGAAAACTTGTTGTCAAAAATATGACCCAAGAAACGGAACTGGTGGACCACAGTCAGGCAATGGGCATCAAGGCAGTTCTCCAGAGCAGGATGGACTGAAGTATGCCACACACCGTCAGGTGGCTTGCGGAGTATGGATGTAGATGTAGATGTAGATGTAGACAGAAATGCACCTCCCTCGACTTAGGGGAGAGAAGTGAAAACCGTGCGAGAGTGTGTGGAAGTGCACCAGATGGCATCCTGGAGCTGATGTTGCACAGAGGCCACCAACTGGGACCTAACCCAAATACAGAAATCATCCACATACAGAGAAAGCGTGACCAATGATCCGGCAGAGGCCACAATTGCATTAATAGTGATGAGAAAATGAAAGACATTTAATAAGAAGCTCTGTGGAATGCCATTCGCCTGGAACCACAAAGAGCTGAGAACAGTGCCACCCCAAACTCTGAATGACCAGCAGGACAGAAACTGGTGAATAAATAATTGGGAGGGGGACCCCGAAGACCCCACTCATGGAGCATGAGGAGGATGTGATGGTGGAAGGCTGAGTCAAAGGTCTAACGAAGATTGAAGGAACCTGCGACAAGATGGTGGAATTGAGAAAAGGTCTGTCAAACTGTGGTTTCCAATCAAAGCAGATGATCGATCAGAGACTGTCCCTCCTGAAACCTTCCAATGGTAAGGAGATAAAATGTATCATGATTCAATGACCCACTTGAGCCAACAAGTCACCATCCATTCTAGTAACCTGCAATGGACATTGGTCAGGTTGTTGGGCTGGTAGCTATCAAGGGACAATGGATCCTCACCAGGCTTAAGGATAGGGATCACAATTCTGTCCCTCCACTGACAGGGGAAAATATCTTGGAGTCAAACATGGTCAAATACCTGGATGAGATATTGGCTTGTGGAGGACTGAGGTGTTGAGGCGATTAGTTATGGATGCAGTCAGGGCCAGCAGCTGAATCTTGGGAACAAGAGAGGGCCAGAAGCAGCTCCCCATTCAGTAAAAGCTTCATTGTTGGATTCTGCCTAACAAGGGGTAAAAAATACGCAGGAAGAGTCCACCCCATATCCAGAGGAGGAAGGCAGACAGAGAGGAGGCTAATGCCAATGCCATTGCAAAATGGGTCATGAGGTGTTCCACGAGAACTGGACCACTCAACCATCCGCAATCTACATTCGTAATGTGGGTCTCACGGGAAGCGTGGAAGGGATAAGTCCCTGCAGTCGCACTATCCTCTGTGCCCTCGGTGGCTCAGATGGGACAGAGCAACTGCCATGTAAGCAGGAGATCCCTGGTTCGAGTCCCAATCGGGGCACACATTTCCAGCTGTACCCATTGAGGTATATCAACAACACCTGTTGGCAGTTGAGGGTTTCAATTAATCATCACTTCTTTCTAGAGAAGCTGCATGGTCATTATTGGTATCTGTTCTTTCGGAACAGTTACTACCTTCATATAGTTAAAAGGCTACCCGGCCATTGACCTCCTCCTGTGTAAATGTGCACACTTTGCCCAAACTCTTACGGGAACCGTCACCTTAGTTGGCGCGAATAATGAGTGAATGGGCAAATATCCTAGGAAAATTACAAATGTAGGTTGTGGACAGTTGGGAATGTGGGTCTCATGGGAAGCATGCAAGGGGTAAGTCCCTGCAGTCACGCTATCCTCTGTGTCTTCGGTGGTTCAGATGGATAGAGCGTCTGCCATGCAAGCAGGAGATCCCGGGTTCGAGTTCCAGTTGTGGCACACATTTTCAGCTATCCCCATTGAGGCATATCAACAACACCTGTTGGCAGCTGAGGGTTTCGATTAATTATCATTTCATTACAAGGGTGTTTGTGACACCAATAAAAATTACGAAATTACTTTGGACGGATTCTACTAATAATACTTGTCAATTTCCAAAATGCACAAGTCAAACATCTGTTGAGAGAAAGAAAGGCACTGCATTCTTGTATGGTGAAAACGGTGATAATCACGATGTCAGAGCCAATTGATGCACAGCAGAAATTACATAGTACTTGATGTCAAAGAATAAGAACTTTCTTGCGTTAGGTTTAAGATGTTTCAGTCAGACACAAAGAGTGATACAGTACAATAGACACACTGGAGCAGTGAACACCACGAGCACTGTGAATAAGGTAGAGGACTGGCGAGCACACAGGCTGGTGGTTGGTCTGCTAGCTTGCTGTCTCTGGTGCATTCTGTTTGGCAGGCCAGCCCTTGGCCTGTGAATAATAAACTGGCTGTGCACAGGCTGATATCAGTGTCATGCAAGAGTGTGCAGGACAAAAGGATTTACTGGAGAAACAGTGCCTATTAATACAATTCAGAGAAAAAAAGTGTTGGGTGGAATATTACAATGCCAATTTTATCAACCATGTTGTGCTCCATGGTACACTCAAGCACTGTACAATCAAACTAGACCGGCCACAGCTCTATTGTGGACATCCATACAGACAGAAATCCAGTTAGTGAACACAAGTGCATAAAAAGATAAGCAGTGGTAAAAGTCGCATCCACTTATTTCATACCTGCATTCACAGGTGACTGTCTTTGATGAGCAGAAACATCAGTGACAAGTGGAATAGACTGTACTGTACATATTCATATGATAGGTCTTGCACTTAGGTCTTTCACCTACATACTGCACATTCCACCCACAGAACATAGACCTCATTATTGTGGTACAGCTTGTGTACGTTAATTTTACAGGTAGTCAAATTATTGGCATAACAATGGCTGAAGAGTATCTCTAGAGAGACCAGGCTAAGGCCCCCAAAGAGGGAGAGCAGTCTTTTCAGCAGTTGCTGAGGCAAGGGCACGGATAATTGCTCTAGCCTTTTAACATCAGCCAGCATGTCCTTACTATGTTGGTACTGCAACCCAGCTCAAGGTACTGAATGTACAGAGAAACTACAGCAGTTGTACAGGTTGTGGCACGTAAAACCAGCCTGTTGTACACAATGATAATGCTGCAATGCCTGCGTGTCCATCAATAATAATGAGAAACAAAAAAGCCACCCAAACAGCTGTGCATGAACTAACTATTTCCTCTCAAGTACTGACACTGCATGGAACTTTGTTGTTGTCTAAAGCAGCTGCAACTGCAGCCAGTGAAACTTGTCAAAACGAATTGAGAAAAAGCCCTCATTGCGTGAAGCTGGGTTGGTGTCACTGTATAGTAATGCTGTATTTCTTACCCGCACGTGTTGCCATTGTTGAAGCGTTCACTTGCACTGGATCTTTTGTGAAAACAAAGAATTTGTTTTAGGAAAAATTTCCAGGGGGTTCTGTGTCAATAAAAAGCACTGTACAGGAACTGATTGATAAATGATGGTGTACAGGATCAATTCAAAATGCTCCCAGGAACAGACTACCACCTGCCTGCACATCTGAATTAAAGAGGCAGCTGTAGAAGATAATGAGAAGAAGTCCTTGTAAGTCAACCAGCAGACTGAGTCAACAGGTACATGCAAGTGATAGAAATTGCAGATGTGTTTTAAGGTGACTGAAGTTAAAACAGTAATGGATAAGCATTTTGCAAGAACTGAAGGAGTCTGACCTGCCGAAGAAGGAGCATTATTGTTCATAGCTGTTTACAATTGTTGCCAGTGGTGTCTTGGACCCACTAAGGCTCATCATGTGTGACTAGGTGTGGTTCCAGCCATCTAGCTACATAAATTCACAAAACAACCAGTATTCGTCGGCCGTAAATCCATATCTAATCCACCAGATACCTTTGCATGACAAGAAGATTGTTATCTGGTGTGCGATTTCCACCATAGCATGGGGCCCACATTCTTTGAGACGACAGTGAACAGTGACATATATTTTGGAGTCCTGGAAGAGTTTTATTCCAACCTTACAAGAGGAGTATCAGTAATGTTACTTTCAGCAGGGCGATGCAACATGCCACACATCAGCTGCATCATTGTCCCATGTTCACGAGATGTTTACCCCAGAGGGGACAATTAGTAAAGGCTTGTGGCCTCCTCGGTCACCAGACTTGTCCATTTGTATCTTTTACTTGTGGGGACTGTTAAAAGGAAGAGTATATGAAACAAATCCACACAAAATTGAAGAACTCCAGACCAGGATCCAGGATGCCATCAACAGCATCACAACAAAAGAAATGATAAAGATTTATATGAATCTCCTCAAGCGTGCTCACATGTGCTGAAGTGGGCGGAGGACACTTTCAGCACGTACTGTGATGGGGAGTATATTCAATTATTCAATACATTACATTTCACTTTATATTCATGTGTTGCATTTATGGGCCAGTTTTATGTGCCACACCCTGTATTTCTTATGAATGTGCAACACTTAAGGGTATGATTTAATGATGGTGGTGGTGCCATCATAGGTAAAATATTCTACAGCTAAAAGTATGCTCCATTCTGAGCTCCATGCAGCAAATTCTGAGAAGAATGCTATCACTAAAGAAAAAAACCTGGCATTCTACAGTTGGAATGTTAAATCCATTTAGTAGATGAACAGTCTAGAGAACTAGAAAAGAGAAATGGATATGTTAGATACAGTGAAGTGCTGTGGCATGAACAACTGGACTTCTGGTTACGTGGGTACAGGAGGAATACGGTGAATACAGTAATATGAAGAAGGAAATAGGAATGTTATTGAGCTACACTGGTGCACAAAACTTAAGGGCAAAAGTAATTTGCATGAAGTGTCACTGCTAAGTAACATAGGTAGATCAAACTTGTACCATACGCAGGAAGAGCTGTGTAGTACAGAAGGTAAATGAAATAAATACACAATGTGATGAACAGAAATGACACTTTCAATTATTCAAGGACAGTAATTACATTGGAGTCAATATTCATGATGGTCCCCTGACATTACAAAAGATGGGACACAGTTCTTATTAGTGTGTGTGATCACCATGGACAGTAATGCACGCTTTTCAGCATGGTTCCATGCTAACCACAAGGTTGGTAAGGAGTTCTTGTGGTAGGACACTCCATTCCTACACCAGCTCGGTTGATTGCTGGGTGCTCGTTGGTGCATGTGGATGTGCTCCAATACAACTCCACAATACATGCCACCCATGTTCTATGGGATTTACATTGGGGATTGAGCAGGTCAGTCTTCTTGCCAAATATCTCTCGTTTCAAGAGCTGCTGCACCTATGCTGTCCAATGTGATGTGGTTGTACATTGCCACCCACAAAAATTAAGTCAGGGATGAATGCTTCCCTGAAAATATGCACATGGGGAAGAAGTATAGTGTCATAATAATGCTGATTGATGAATCTACGCCTTTCAAAGATTTGAAGGTAAGTACGCCCATGCAATATTAATGCTTCACCACATCATAACACCTGCACCATCAAAACAATGCTCAATAATGCTGGACGAACTCTCATGTGGTGAGAGATAGAAACACATAATGCACCCAGGAACATTGTCGAACATGAATGTTTTGATGGTGCAGGTGTTATGATGCAGAGAAGTATAATACTGCATTGGCATACTGACCTCCAAATGTATGAACATAACACATCATGGATCGAGACCATTGTGACACAGTACTCCTTCGCCGTGTGCATCTTTTCAAGGGTGTGTTTAGCACTGACTTCATTTTTAAGGATGACAATGTACTATCACACTTAACAGCACAAATGGAGTAGCTCTTGGAATGAGAGGGTATTCAACGATTCAATGAATGGTCTGGCAAACCGTGTCCCGGGTTTTATAATGTCCCGAGGACCATAGTGAATCACATCGACTTCACTGTGATTACTGTCTTTGAATAAAAGTGTCATTTCTGTTCATCTCATCATGTGTTTCTTTCAGTTACCTTCTGTACTATACTGTAGCAGTTCTTTCTATGTATGATCCAAGGTTCATCACATTATGTTACTTCGCAGTGGACACACCATGCAGCAGTTAATTTCATTCTTCAATTTTGCACACCAGTATATTATGAACAGTAAACTACAGTTTAAAGCTAAAGAAATTGTGGAAAAAGGAAATTATGAAGGTTGGCACTGGATTAGTTGAAATAAGCAGAACGTCAAGAGTTTCAAATAGATTAGACAATGACTGACTGACACAGGGAAAAGGAATAGTATAGATGAGGGATGGGCAGCTCTGAGAGAGCAAGTAATGAAGGTAGGAAAGAAAAAAAAAGGCAGAAAACAAAGTCTGCAGAAATTCTTGGATGACATGGGATATATTAAATTTGATTCACAGAAGGAGAAAATATAAAAATTCGGCAAATGAAGATTGCAAAATGGAATTTAGACATCTAAAAAGTAAGACTGACAGGAAGTGCAAAGGTTCAAAGAAGGATTCACTGGGGGTACAAATACAAAGCTTTAGAAGCATGCATGGCTACGAGAAAGACAGACATTATGCATAGGATAATTAAAGAAACCTCTGAGTTCTATGAACATCAAGGGTAAAGATGGCAAGCTCGAACCAAACAAAGAAGGCTGAAAGGACGAATAAATACATTATGGAAAGAAACCTGACAACAGTATAATGGACAGGAAAGAAGAGTACGAGATGGGTGACATACTGCGGAAACAATTTGCCAAAACAGTGAAATCCTAAGTTGAACCAAAGCATGTGGAGTACAACAGATACCTTCATAATTATTAAGATCCTTGGGAGAACCAACCATCACCAAATTGTTCCACTTGGTATGCATGATGACAGAGAGACTTCAGCAAGAATGTATTAACCCCAATGTCAAAGACAGCATGTGCTGACAGGTGAGTGTTGCAGGGCACTCAGATAGGTCATAAGAAGGAGAAACTTCCATCTATTACATCATTTGTAGATTCAGCAAAAGGTTTTTTTTTTACAGCTTTTACAGAAACCTGACTGCAGTTATAAGAATCTAAGCAGATCAAAGGGAATTGGTAGTTGCCAAGAGTGGGTCACAGACTACTTCCTTTGTTTTTCAATCTGTAGGCTACATTGACTAAGCAGTAAATGAAATTGAAGCAAAATTAGAAAAAGGAATTATACTTATGGGAAAAAAATAAAAACTTTAATGTATAGCAACTAACAATGTAAAATAAATGTAGACCAGCAAGAGCAACTAAAATTTTCACAGAAAAAGATAAATCTATTAACACTGAGTATATATTTAAGTCATCAGAAACATTTCTATAAAATATGTCTGAAGTGTAGCTTGAAAGAGCTGCAAAAAAATGGAGGATACACAATAAAGACAAAAAGTGATCAGAAGCAGTTGAAAAATGGTGCTACCAAAGAATGTTTACGATTACATGGGTAGATTGAGTAACTAACGAAGATGTACTGCATGGAGTTGGGGAGAAAAAAGATTTATGGCAGAGATTTACTTAAAGGATTCACTGTTGGGGCACATTCTGAGACATCATGGGACAATTAAATTAGTGATAGATGGAAGAATAGGGGAAGGGCAGGGGAATGTAGGATGAGACCAACACTTCTATATAGTATGCAGGTTCAAATGGATATAGGCCGTAGTAGGTACGCTGAGATGATGCGAATTACGAGGGAGAAATTGGCATTAAGAGGTGCATCAAGTCAATCTTCAGACTGAAAACATAATGCATATGACAAGGGTTTGGAAAATAATAGTGGAATAAGCATTGACTAGCATATTTCATATGTTGGGTGGATGGTAGAATCACTTTAGGAGAGTTTTATGGATTTGGGGAAGTATATTGCTCATCTCATGGCATGATAAAATACAGTCAGTGCCCTGGTGGAATATGTGTTAAGACCTGAAAAGGGAAACTAAAAGAAAAAGTATTGCTGACATTTGTTTTATGAGCATAAGGCCATGGTGCAAGGTATAATTCTCTTGTAGACACTCTGATAGCAAATATCTTTGGAACAAAATGACATATCACTGCAATTTTGTCCAATAGCACAGTCCATTGTTTTCTCATCAGATCTTGATACGCCTCTTCCAACAGATGACGGAGCAATGAATGAAGTAAGATTATCATTTGAGCAATGCAAGGCCATACTGAAGTAGTACTGGACATACGAAAACATGATGGAGGTACAAAGGCAATGGCATAACGTGCCTGGAACTCGGCCAACAATATGTACAACAATTTGGGATAAATTTGAAGCCAATGGTACTGTTCAGGATGTGCATAGGGAAAGGTATGGCTGACCAAAAACATCGAGTTCAGCTTCCAGTACTGTTGGGTTGCAATATGTTACTTGGTCTGAAGCAGGTTGCATGTGAAAGTAGGGTATGCCATCAAGCATACAACAAATTCTGAAGTCTACAAAGAGGAAAGTGTACATTCCAATATCGCTGCATGCTATTAATGAGGATGCCCCGGACTGGATGGAGTACTGCGAATGCTTTGAAGGCATGCTCTGTGAGCATGAATGGTTTGCAGGGACAGTTATGTGATCTGACAAGGCACAATTCAAACGAAACAGTACTGAAACCGCCAAAACTGCGTGTTTTGGACTCCCGAGAATCCTCATGTTCATATGGACAAACGTGTTAATCTAATGGGTATTAACGTGTGGTGTGATCTGTCAATATACAGTTTGATTGCCCCTTTCTTCTTTGAAGGTACTGTAACTGGTGAGGTGTATCTTCACATGCTGCAAATATTGATTTTATCTGCCATCCGAGAGATGTCTGGAAATGAAAGATGTTACCTACAACAAGGTGGCGCTCTGCCGCACTACCACAGAAATTTCCAGGGCCTACTTGGATGCAAATCTACCTGGATGATATGACATGTCGAAGAGGAGCTGTTGAGTGCCCAGCACTGCCACCAGAGCTTACACCTCTTGACTTCTACCTATGGGGGATCTTGAAAAATGAAGTTTATCAACAGAAGCCAGCTACACTCAACAAGCTATGAGAAACCATCGATGTATCCTGTGCAGCTATTGTACCGGCAACACTGACAGCTATAATTCGGTCAACAGTTCAGTGGCATCGACATTGTTTGGTTGCTAATGGGGGTCACTTTGTACACAAAGTAACCTTCACCCCATACAAGAACTGCAATAGTATGTCATTTTGTTCCTCTAATATTGACTATCAAAAAGCGTCTACTTCTTCCTGAGGAAATTAGATAGAAAAGCGGAAACTCCTCAAAGAGATAAAGGTCATCTTACAGATAAGTTCCGCAGTGCAGCTCACAATTCATGCAACTTGAAGTATCAGTCACCTAGACACATACCCGTCTTTTTTCATAATTTGACCGAACTTAGCCAAGTGATCAACTAGAAAATGAGCGTCATACCTGCTCAGTGTCCTTCCTGAATGTGTTGTGAAGTACATTTCTTGTTCAAAACCAATGATGCCAAAAATTATGCTCCACTTCCTTGACTCTTTACGCTTTATGCAGACTTAACTCCAGAAACTGGTCGAAAATTTACCTTAGAATGATATGCATCTCACTCGATTTGCATTCCGCAATGAGGAGAAGTTCCAACTAGCGACTAGGAAAGGAGTTTTCCCATACGAGTATGCTGATAGTATGGCGAAACTCAATGAAACCAGGCTTCCCGACCTATCTGCATTTACCAGTACTCTCACAGGCGATGCCATAACCATGGCAGATTATGAGCATGCTTGAATGTCTGGCGGGAATGCAACATCCTCAATTTGGGAGACTATGCATGGTTATACATGGACACAGATGTGCGTTTGCCTGCAGCTGTTTTCGGTAAGTTCCAGAGTGCATGTATGACCACATACTCTCTGGACCCCGCCTTTTATTACATGACACCTGGGTTGTCCTGGGAAACTATGCTTAAAAAAAAAACGGGATGCAGCATTGAACTTTTGACTGATGCTGCAATGCTTCTATTTTTTGAGCGAGGGATCTGTGGGGGACTTTGTCAATGTGTTCACAGGCACGCCAAGGCAAATAACCCATGGATCGGTGTCGAGTTCAATGCATCCATTGATTCTAGTTACATTTTGTACTTGGATGTCAACAACTTATACGGGCACGCCATGATGCAGCCACTGCCGGTTGGTGGGTTTCGGTGGCTGTCTGAAAACGAATTGAAGGGATTAGGTGGAAAAATAATGGGTCTTGCAGCTTATTCTGATGTAGGGTATGTGCTTGAGGCAGACATCGCGTACCCTAATAATTTGTTGCTCTGGACATAATGGCAAGTCGCTTGTCTCTCCATGGAAACTCCACAAGGAAGCACCATCCCTAAACTTCTACCGAGCGAGGTGGCGCAGTGGTTAGACACTGGACTCGCATTCGGGAGGACGACGGTTCAATGCCGCGTCCGGCCATCCTGATTTAGGTTTTCCGTGATTTCCCTAAATCGCTCCAGGCAAATGCCGGGATGGTTCCTTTCAAAGGGCACGGCCGACTTCCTTCCCCGTCCTTCCCTAATCCAAAGAGACCGTTGACCCTACAGTCTGGTCTCCTTCCCCGAAACAACCAACCAACCTACCTAAACTTCTGGCTACTGTTGGAGATAAGCAGGGGTATATTATTCATTACCGTAACCTCCAGCTGTGCCTCAGATTAGAGATGAAGTTTGTTGGAGACACACAGGCAATTTCCTTCAAGCAATCCCCCTCGTTGAAGGAGTATATCGAACTAAATACCGAAAAGAGGACAGTCGCGAGTAATTATTTGAAAAAGACGTATAAATTACTGAATAATTCCATTTTCGGGAAAACTGTGCAGAATGTACGAAATGAAGGCGATATTGTCATTAGAACCGAATGGGAAGGGCGTTGTGGCATGAGAAAATGTATTGCCAGGCCAAATTTAAGTGTGCCACCATCTTCAACAAAAATTTTGTTGCTTTGGAGATGTCGAAGATTGCAGTAGAGTTTATGAAGCCTATCTATTTGAGGATTTGCATACTGGATATCTCCAAATTCTACATTTTCGAAACCTCATTTCCTAGAACGAAAGTTACTTTATATGGATACAGACAGCTTTATTTACTGAATCAAGAACTGTAATCCATATGAAGTAATTAGGTTCAATGGTAAAGAATTCAACACATCATCTTATGGGGCCAATAATCCTTACGGTATAGTTCCTCAGAACAAGAAGGTTATCAGTCTGGCGAAAGACGAGTGGAATGGTTTACCTATTGTAGAGTTTGTGGGATTGAGGTCCAAAATGTTTGCATATCGTACAGTAGACGGGGACACTCGGAGGTGGGCAAAGGGTGTTAGACACATGGCATCTCGAGTTCTTACAGTCAAGGACTATTTGCAATGCCTGTATGGTCGCAACATTCAAGGCGCACGTCGACACATGGTTCAGCAAACTAGCATTTGATCACGAGGTGACGATGTATACACTGTGCTACAGTCTAAAGTCGGATTGTCTCCTCATGACGATAAAAAGAGTCATTTGTGAGGATGGGGTGGAAACCCTCCCATTCTCACACTATTTACTTGAAACAAATGTAGGTGTGGGGGACTCTGGTTGATTGATAGAGGGGGAATGAGCGTGTGAATGTGGTGATTGGGGGTTATGCAAGGAAATAGTATGGCTTTTTAATCATAGTGTAAATATCAGATGAGTGTGTATCAGTCGGCATGCTTCCATGCATGCCTGTGTGCGCAATTGAGTGCGGGAGCCTGTGTCAAATGTATGTCTGTGTGTGTGTGTGTGTGTGTGTGTCTCTCTCTCTCTCTCTCTCTCTCTCTTATATATATATATATATATATATATATATATATATATATATATATATATATATATATATATAATTTTGGTAAAGAAAATAATAAAAACGAAAAAAATATTAAAATTGAAAAATCATTTAGAAAAAAGTCTATGTACGTAAATAGTAAATATTTTTCTTCTGTATTACTAGTTAACATGTGAATGAAACCTAGCTTCTGGCACTTCATTTGTACCTGTATATGAAGAAAAAACCAAGTTGTCACACTTCATATGTGCTTCTGTGTGAGTGGTTTTAGATTACATTTTAGTTGTTTCACCTACCACTAGCCTTCCAGTCAGAACTAGATATAAGTATGCGAGTTGCACCCAATTAAATTCTTTGTATATTTTCATTTTCTTGTTGTAGTGGAAGATATTTACAGCCATCGACTTCAAAGAAATGTATATGTTCAATTGCTTGTCGTTGTGGAAAATGTTTATAGCTAACCACTTCAAAGAAATACTTTCGCCTTTATTTAAAAGTCTTTTCTTTTTCGGGTGGAACTTCACTAGTGGTAGTATTTACCTTGTAAGATAATTACACTTTCTTGTAGTACCTCTGCATTAGTTTTATATATATATATATATATATATATATATATATATATATATATATATATATATATATATATATATAAATCATCTGAGCAGAATGCTTATAATTTTATATTTCTGAATAATGTAAAATCTTAAACACGTATCTGCAAACAGCAGAAGGTTGACTTTTTTTGTCAACAAACCAATCATGTATCTGTAAACTGATATAATCTGAAAATTTAATGATGTATGTGTAAAGTGATATTTCGCAAACATTGTTAAAAAATTCTGAATTCCATAATTCACTTATTTTATTGTAAAAATGTCGAATGTTGTTATGTCACCCCTGAATCATTTTTTTATTAAAACAAATATGATAAATTGTATTTTTGTGTTTACAAGACATGGATACATCCACATTGCACTGCACAGGCCTATAAGGTATGCTGCTTTAAAAACAATAATTTCCGAATGACAAGCGCTGCACTTCATTCGGCAGTTACGAACACGCACAAGCAGCGTGCCTCAGCTCCCTCTCTCTTACAGCCTTGGCCGAGGCGGTCGCGTGCTGCTGTCACTTTTGGTGGTGGCTGCAAGGCCGGTGTCTGACGCATCGCCTCTGAACTACCACAGTCACTGTATTCCACACAGGTGAGGTGAAAGCTGGTCTGTTACTGACGCAGGCAACGTTACTCACCACGTCAAAGCGGTCTGAAAGGCTGAGGCCTGTGCCTCGGACAGTTCCAGTGTAATGCGTCTCAGGTACATTACAACCACTAAACTTACATGCTGTGGACGTGTGTGTCACAGAAACAGAGAAAACAGCCAATGTTGTCGAATAATAAATTATTTATTTACTTCTCATCCAACTTAAAAATAATTTTACATACATCAGCACTTTTTTGGTAAATGTTCTTGAGTCGATGGATAGATGGACATCCGTAGAACTCCAGGTCTTGAATAGAAGCAAATTTAAATATTCGCCGCACCCAGGAGATTTTGTCCTTTCCCTTCACGTAAACGATGGTGTCCATGTGATCAAATAATTTAAGTGCAGTCACTATATCTTTATAGCGTATGCCTGGATAATCCCAGTGAATTCCATGACAGAAATTAGTCAACCACTTTGCGCTCTTCCGTGTTTTAGAACACTTCACTTGCTTGAACAGTCTCGGTGATTCAATATTTGCAGATAAAGTTTCAATTATTCGTGTATCTTGTGTGTACGCTACAAATACACCTTTAAATATGAACTGTCTATGCTCTCCGTTATAGAATCCTTTAACATCTACAATGATGTTCACTTGCTGACATGCCATCATCAAATGATCGATGCACAGGGCGGTACCTATTCATTTATACAGCTCGCTGCACGACACCTGAGTGCGGACAGTAGTTGATTACACGGTCATGTAGAACTAAGGCATATGCAGCACTGTGTTCTGCGAAATTTGACGATGATTCGAATTCAATTCGCACATCTATAGGTCCAGACTTAATTATCTTATTCTGTTTAGAGCAGTCTTTTACAATGATTGGTGAAAGCTTTTTGAACTTACGTGGACTTAGTAGGCACCTCCCTCCCTCTCCTTCAGCAGTTCCATACTTAGAATGACAAAACCTTGCATACATGTCATACGCCAGGCTGTATACATTTTCATTCCATCGCAAATGTAGATTGTCATATGGGTAGAATTCTCGAAATGGCTCGGAGCACTATGGGACTCAACTGCTGAGGTCATTAGTCCCCTAGAACTTAGAACTAGTTAAACCTAACTAACCTAAGGACATCACACACATCCATGCCCGAGGCGGGATTCGAACCTGCGACCGTAGCGGTCTCGCGGTTCCAGACTGCAGCGCCTTTAACCGCACGGCCATTTCGGCCGGCGGTAGAATTCTCATTTGAGGTAGACTTTGGCATAAGTTAACTTGCAGTTATCGAACACAGTGGAATCATTTGATGCTTTTCAGACTGACAGAAGAGGAAATACAAGTATGATGAATCTGGGTGCCTGTAGATGGCTGGAGGTCTTAATGGCCCACGTTTGCCTGCTCGCGGTCGATAACACTGGGTACTCTTCTGTCACTGACATTCCACTCACGGGAGATCTTAATGTACCTGAATTCAGCACTTTTAAAAGCTTCAAATGCTCCTCATCAGATACACTGATGTGAGGCATTTTCCATCTTGTTGATTGTGACCATATTATCTTCTTGAGCTCCTTGAATGTATGAGTTATTGTCCGTCGCACTTCGCACCAGAATGAGTTCTTGTTTAGCATTCATAATAATCTGCCTCACATCCTCAAAGTATCCCATAAGCATTTTTAGAGGTATGCATGCAGTAAATCGCCTGTACTCTTCAACTGCTATATCCTCTGGCTCATCTATGAACCATCCTGCATTTTCTAAACTATGCAAATCTGCTGGTGATGCCGAGACGTATGTTTTAAGGGTTGATGCTATGCCAACATTGCGTGTACAATCGATCTCGGAGCCATTCAGCTCATATCGAATCTCTTGGAAGAGGAATGCTAATGCGTTACATGTCAGCTTGGATCCCACTGCATCGCTGTCATCAGTTTTCTTGAATGACCCCTCGAGATATATGAAAATCTTGCAAGGAAGTGTGAGTGCGTCTTAGTTCTGAATGACAATCCGGATTTCATCATTCTTGTTAAACGTGGTTGAAGCGTAAGGTATTTCTGACGTATAATTCTCTCATCATACTCTATTGGACTGGTTATATTGAGTAATGACGTAATTGCGCGGTTTCAGACCAACTGAGTTAAGAAAGTCATAGTTCGCAGGTGTTATCACTTTGCCGTTCGGTAGCCAAGTGGTGCACTGTGTATTGCGTGCAGTTGTTTTATACCGCATGCCCATCTTGGCTTAGATGTAATCGTACAATGATTTCCTCGCCACAGAAGTCAGCAAGCTGATTATTCTGATCCACAATACGCAGCTCCAAATACTTCAATGTCTGAGCTGTCTCTGGAAGGTATATTGCGTTGGCGGGGGTCTCAACAATCTTATACCCCGTTGCAACTGAGGGGAAGAATCCGTAATTAGTGTGAATGAGAGTATCGTTGAGATAGGAGTTCGTTGCAATGTTACTCCCAGTCAGCACAATACGTGTCGAGTGTATGTCCACTGTCTGATTCGACTTGTACAGATTTTGAAGAAGGATCCAAGTAAATTTTACTTTTGTGAATCCAAGCAGGCGTCCTATTGAACCTTTCTGGATTTGGGGAAGTATATTGCATGATAAAATACAGTCTGGAACCGCGCGACTGCTACGGTCGCACGTCCGAATCCTGACTCGTGCATGGATGTGTGTGATGTCCTTAGGTTAGTTAGGTTTAAGTAGTTCTAAGTTCTAGGGGACTGATGACCTTAAATGTTAAGTCCCATAGTGCTCAGAGCCATTTTGAACCATCTACTCCTCTCGGTAACTGCCAAAACGTGTCAGCTGAAGAAATGTCAGCGAACTTCCAAGGAATAAATGGAAAACGAGTACCAGCCTAGTGCCTAATGCATACTTGCTTTGTTGGCATAGCTTACATGTACTTAATTTCTTTCTGATCATTCGATTAATGCTTTTACAATAATGATGTCTCCTTAACTGGGCTATACATCTCTTAATACCAAAATGACCATAAGTCCAGTAGATATACCAAATGAGTTCACATCTTTAATCCAAAGGAATACGCACTCTCCATCGTTCTAAACCATATCTGCATGTATTAAACAAGATACCTTTGTGTAGAACCCACTGGTCTTTCCATCTATTTACATTATCACCGTTACGCAATTTCTTTACCATTCAGCCACCTGTCGTTCAGTTGTATACTCACCAAATTCTTCTGCAGATGAACTAACTCTCGTTCTCTTTCTAAATTTCTCTGCAGCTAAGCACCACAGAAGCCATTCATGATGGAAATAGAACAGCAGAGAGCAATGGTTTTGGGTAAGGCCCGACACAACTGCTATCACTTAGTAGCGGAAAAGCATCCGGACCAGACGAGATACCCTTAAGATTCTACAGTGATTATGCTAAAGAACTTGCCCCCTTTCTATCAGCAATTTATCGTAGATCGCTGGAAGAACGTAAAGTACCTAGCGACTGGAAGAAAGCGCAGGTCGTTCCCATTTTCAAGAAGGGTCATAAATCAGATGCGAATAATTATAGGCCTATTTCGCTTACGTCAATCTGTTGTAGAATAATGGAACATGTTTTGTGTTCTCGTATTATGACATTCTTAGATAATACAAATCTCCTTCATCATAACCAACATGGATTCCGCAAACAGAGATCATGTGAAACTCAGCTCGCCCTATTTGCCCAAGAAATTCACAGTGCCGTAGACACTGGCGAGCAGATTGATGCCGTATTCTTAGACTTCAGGAAGGCATTTGATACGGTTCCGCACTTGCGTTTAGTGAAAAAAATACGAGCTTACGGAATATCGGACCAGGTTTGTGATTGGATTCAGGATTTCCTAGAAGAAAGAACACAACATGTCATTCTTAACGGTTCAAAATCTGCAGATGTAGAGGTAATTTCGGGAGTACCGCAAGGAAGCGTGATAGGACCTTTATTGTTTACAATATACATAAATGACTTAGTTGACAACATCGGTAGCTCCGTGAGGCTATTTGCAGATGACACGGTTGTCTACAAGAAAGTAGCAACATCAGAAGACTCGTACGTACTCCAGGAGGACCTGCAGAGGATTAATGCATGGTGCGACAGCTGGCAGCTTTCCCTAAACGTAGATAAATGTAATATAATGCGCATACATAGGGGCAGAAATCCATTCCAGTACGATTATGCCATAGGTGGTAAATCATTGGAAGCGGTAACGACCGTAAAATACTTAGGAGTTACTATCCGGAGCGATCTGAAGTGGAATGATCACATAAAACAAATAGTGGGAAAAGCAGGCGCCAGGTTGAGATTCATAGGAAGAATTCTAAGAAAATGTGACTCATCGACGAAAGAAGTAGCTTACAAAACGCTTGTTCGTCCGATTCTTGAGTATTGCTCATCAGTATGGGACCCTTACCAGGTTGGATTAATAGAAGAGATAGACATGATCCAGCGAAAAGCAGTGCGATTCGTCATGGGGACATTTAGTCAGCGCGAGAGCGTTACGGAGATGCTGAACAAGCTCCAGTGGCGGACACTTCAAGAAAGGCGTTACGCAATACGGAGAGGTGTATTATCGAAATTACGAGAGAGCACATTCCGGGAAGAGATGAGCAACATATTACTACCGCCCACATATATCTCGCGTAATGATCACAACGAAAAGATCCGAGAAATTAGAGCAAATACGGAGACTTACAAGCAGTCGTTCTTCCCACGCACAATTCGTGAATGGAACAGGGAAGGGGGGGATCAGATAGTGGTACAATAAGTACCCTCCGCCACACACCGTAAGGTGGCTCGCGGAGTATAGATGTAGATGTAGATGTAGGTGGGAGGAGAGACAATGACACTAACTCTCTTACTTTTGTCGTCAGGAGGGAGTTTCCAGGAAGGACTGAGAGACGGCAATGACGAACTGAAATTTTCACTGATTGTGAAAGTCTCTGATGCGGATGAGGAAAGATTCTAGACAGTTATTGTCCCTTTTATATGAGGCGCAGGTAGATAAATGAGGTTTCTGGAGCTGCTAGAATAGACAAATGCCATTAAAATCTACCGTAATCATTGGTGCTGAACCGACTAGCTGGAAATAATACAAAGTTTAAATTCAGTCGATCAAGAAAGCTAGGACCGTTCTTTAAACTACAAGGAGCGGATCAACAGTTCTTAGCATTCCACGTGGACTATAAATCAACTACACTTAGTTCCAATACGATAAGCGTAGAGGCATCATGATTCAAGACCAATCTGGCTGCAAATCGCGCTCTGGAGTAGCATGTGGCGACTAAGCGCGTAAGACCCGTCGTGGTTTAACAACATTCAGAAAATGCTCAGGAAGCAGAGATTGTGAGCCTCTCGATTAGAAAAAGAACGCGGGAATATCGACAGGCAAAATTAGCAATTAGTGCATGTAGAAAAAGGTCGAGCCACGAAGCATGAAACAATTTCCATCGTCATATAGTAACCACTAAGCAAGTCGACGGTTTCATTTCAGACTGAAATTTTAATTTTCGTCTATACGATTCTCCTGAATGAATGATTTTTTTTAGACACACCATAATTTGAGCGTCGCACAGACTCCCATGAGGAGTATAGTGAAACATAAGTCCTGAAAGAGTTGAAAACAAGCCGCCTGGACCGGGTAGAAACAATTTATTTTTATAGCAAGGACTGTTCGGCATTTGACTTTGCTTAGCTTGGATTTATTGCGAAACCCTCCCTTATCTGGGATCAAAGCTCCAATGGCCCATGTGTATAATGTGAGTAAATGAATGGAGCCGCAAAATTACTGGTCAATACACTTAATATCAGTTTCCTGCAGAATTCTTGAGGATAATCGCAGTTCGAATATAATAAATTTCTTTGAGGCAGAAAAGCTACTTTCCGCCAACCAGCACCGATTTAGGAAGCAACGCTCGTGCAGAACACGGCTTACTGGTTTCTCACATGATTTCCTGCAAACCATGGGTGAAGGGAAACACATAGAATCCATATTCCTAGATTTTCGGAAACCATTTGGTTCAGTGTCCACTACAGAATGATATAGTCCGAGCACGCAGATTATATTCTCACATACGTGACAGGCTCAAGGACATCTTTAGTAACAGAACACAGTGAGTTGTCCCGAACGGCAGGTATTCGTCAGAGGGAGTGTGTCGTCAGGAGTGCGTCCTAGGAGTGTGACAGGAGCGCCCTCACTCTCTGTATGTGTACATGATCTAGTGGACAGGGTGGGCGGAGATCTGAGCCTGTTTGCTTCTGATGCTGTGGTTTACATGAAGGTGTCATAGTTAGGCGACTATAGGAGGATACAAAATGAATTGGACAGAACTTCACTGTGTGCCGAATGGTAGCACGTTCTAAAAGTTGAAAAATGTAAGTTAATGCGGATGAGAAGGAAAAACAATCCTGTAACGTTCGAATACAGCATGAGTGGTGCGCACGTCGTCAAAATACACTCCTGGAAATGGAAAAAAGAACACATTGACACCGGTGTGTCAGACCCACCATACTTGCTCCGGACACTGCGAGAGGGCTGTACAAGCAATGATCACACGCACGGCACAGCGGACACACCAGGAACCGCGGCGTTGGCCGTCGAATGGCGCTAGCTGCGCAGCATTTGTGCACCGCCGCCGTCAGTGTCAGCCAGTTTGCCGTGGCATACGGAGCTCCATCGCAGTCTTTAACACTGGTAGCATGCCGCGACAGCGTGGACGTGAACCGTATGTGCAGTTGACGGACTTTGAGCGAGGGCGTATAGTGGGCATGCGGGAGGCCGGGTGGACGTACCGCCGAATTGCTCAACACGTGGGGCGTGAGGTCTCCACAGTACATCGATGTTGTCGCCAGTGGTCGGCGGAAGGTGCACGTGCCCGTCGACCTGGGACCGGACCGCAGCGACGCACGGATGCACGCCAAGACCGTAGGATCCTACGCAGTGCCGTAGGGGACCGCACCGCCACTCCCCAGCAAATTAGGGACACTGTTGCTCCTGGGGTATCGGCGAGGACCATTCGCAGCCGTCTCCATCAAGCTGGGCTACGGTCCCGCACACCGTTAGGCCGTCTTCCGCTCACGCCCCCAACATCGTGCAGCCCGCCTCCAGTGGTGTCGCGACAGGCGTGAATGGAGGGACGAATGGAGACGTGTCGTCTTCAGCGATGAGAGTCGCTTCTGCCTTGGTGCCAATGATGGTCGTATGCGTGTTTGGCGCCGTGCAGGTGAGCGCCACAATCAGGACTGCATACGACCGAGGCACACAGGGCCAACACCCGGCATCATGGTGTGGGGAGCGATCTCCTACACTGGCCGTACACCACTGGTGATCGTCGAGGGGACACTGAATAGTGCACGGTACATCCAAACCATCATCGAACCCATCGTTCTACCATTCCTAGACCGGCAAGGGAACTTGCTGTTCCAACAGGACAATGCACGTCCGCATGTATCCCGTGCCACCCAACGTGCTCTAGAAGGTGTAAGTCAACTACCCTGGCCAGCAAGATCTCCGGATCTGTCCCCCATTGAGCATGTTTGGGTCTGGATGAAGCGTCGTCTCACGCGGTCTGCACGTCCAGCACGAACGCTGGTCCAACTGAGGCGCCAGGTGGAAATGGCATGGCAAGCCGTTCCACAGGACTACATCCAGAATCTCTACGATTGTCTCCATGGGAGAATAGCAGCCTGCATTGCTGCGAAAGGTGGATATACACTGTACTAGTGCCGACATTGTGCATGCTCTGTTGCCTGTGTATGTGCCTGTGGTTCTGTCAGTGTTATCATGTAATGTATCTGACCCCAGGAATGTGTCAATAAAGTTTCCCCTTCCTGGGACAATGAATTCACGGTGTTCTTATTTCAATTTCCAGGAGTGTATGTAAGGGTGACGTTACAAATCTATTTGAAATGAAACGAGCACGTAAGGGTCGTGGTAGCGAAGGCTAATGGATGACTCCGAGTTACTGGGAGAATTTTAGGAAAATGTAACTCATTTTTCTAGGAATACTAGTGGCCCCACGGATGCATATAGACAGTCGTTTCTTCCTCGTTCCATTTACGAGTGGAAAAAGGAAGGAAATTACGACTAGTAGTACAGTGCACCCTCCACCGTGCGCCATACAGTGACTTGTGGCTGTAGCTGGAGATGTAGACGTACTGTTAGTTCTAACTTTACACTTTACTACTGAACATGCAATGAACACCTTGCAGAGCGTTGACTGAAATGTCGCGAGACGTTGACATTGAGCTGCCAGATACTGAAAATTTAAAATTCGTGAGACGAAAAATACAAATATATACATTTCAATACAATTAATACTCTCTCACACACATAATATTTTATAAACAACAATTTATATACAACACCATACGTTTTATTGTGAAAAGTAGTCCTCCTAGTCTCTTCAAATTATAAGTTATTACTACAACATTGCGTTATTTACATATTTTCAAAAAAACACTGCTGCTCATTAAACTTTGTCAGTGAAAGCCATTTTAAACACATCTGAAATGCATTATCCTCACATTAAATATACGGAATTCAGTTCAGAGATTTCACATAAAAAGTGTGGACTCATTACTTTTCAGCAAATGCTAGAAATTCAGAAATGAAAAGTGCAAATGTGACGGACAACTTCCAGGTTTCGGTACATTGTTCTAGGGCACAACACAGTTTTGTCCTCAGCATTACATCGCTCCACTCACATTACCAAAACTGGTTCGGCATAAACAAGGAAAAACTAACAAGCAAGATAAATTCATTACCTCGTCAACTTTTAAGATTTCACCAGTGCCTTTATTAGAGTGTGAATTATCTTAGTGGTCTCTCTAACTCATCGCACCTCTTACATTTCTTAGCCACCTATCAGTATAGCCCAGCGCATAGCCCACTATGTTAGAGTGCTTTAATTTTCAAACTCCAGGCATTCGAACAATTTTCTGAAACACAAGATAGTGATGTTTCATTGCAAGTACAGGCAGCATTGAGGTAGAGTCATTAGCTTTACCTTTCAGGCTAGATTTCCGTGAAGCTCTGGCTTACAGAATCTATTCTCTATGTAAACGAAGTAGCAGGTATTAGAAAGATGGTATAAAAGTCATCTCAGACTAATTGTTGAAAATGACATTTTCTTTATGAGAAAGTATATCGACAATCTAGTATTGTCAAATTGCGATAGTGAAGTGAACCATCCGCTTTAAATTCACTCCCTTCCTAGAAGGATTCTTGTACCATTTCTTACCACTACTGGCAAGTGAACGTGTAATAAAACTTTCGGAAAGAAATCCCGGCAAATAAAAGAAAATTGACCTATTCTCATTATGATCCTCCTTGCTCTCATTATGCGGCGCTGGAGAGTATCAGCAGTAATACACTTTTTCCTAGGATGTTAGTAACAGTGAAATCAAATCAGCTAAATCATGGATGTTTAATCAGATACTAACGCTCTGTGGTGCACGGGTACCTTGCTCGCCTAACCGAACAGATAAAAACGAAATTGACAAATCCCCATGTAACCATCAATGTTCCAGTTCAATAACTGTATAGTAACATTGACGAATTTGAAGTCGATGATGTTACGTGTCATCTAACTATTGTTTCTGAGAGCTGAGTACTCACAAAATGTCAAAGAGCTCTACACTAGGACCAGTTCTACAACTGTTCAAGGAAACAACTTGATTTGAGTAAGGATCTTTCTGTGTTGAGAGAGAAGCCTCATAAGAAACGTGTTTCACACTACAGTCAGTTTGCACCTGTGCAAAACTATTTTAGTTTATAATTTAATATAGCTACTACACATTGATCTTGCCAAAAGCCGAGAAGCGATTCTTCTTGGTGTTTTAGCTCTCTGGGATGCTCTCTCTGCCAGTTTGAGATTATTTTTATCTTATATAATCATGTGTTTTTTAATTGTTTTTAATTTTAAATTTAGCCTTTATTTTATTGTTCAATTCTAAGTTGCCAATCATCCTAATCTATCTCGTGAGGTTTTTTTAAAAAAAGTATATAACTAGGTCCATTTAAAAATCTTATCTTTCAGATCTATTTAATAATTATTTATTAACGAGAACGCACCGATGGGTGCGGGAGTTCCGACTCCTGGGGAGGTGGGTAAGTACATGGGGAATTTTTACCAATTTTTCCAGAAACATATGGAGTAGCCAAAATGTTTAACTTCATAAAACGTTTATAATCTGGCGAAACAAAAACTGACAGATCACACCCTGCGATAGAAAAACCAAATACGTCCAAAATGTAACGAACATTCTGATGAGGGAAGATACAGAAGCCCCACATACTAAAATCTGTTTTCTCTGTGTTACCATGCACCCCACAGTTTTCAAACACGCTTGCAAATCTAACACATCAAATGCCTGTACCAACTATTTTCTGCTTTCAAGATATCATGAAGATCCGTTCTTACACTCTGTCTTAAACCAGAACGAAAAATAATACTGAAACATCTAATGGAAGTAGCCGAACTTATGCCTCTTGTCATTACCTTCACAAACTGCCGCTTAGACTTACCGTAACACAAAGATGACGTGTATCTTGGACACGACGGATGCAACCGTTTCCGCCAATACCATTACCTCAAATCATTGGACGATAGAACTCTGACTCTTTTCTTTGGGATAATTAACGGATTATTGTAAGATCTAAGAGCTGGTTCAATGACACGCTGCTGTAATATTTTTTCTACTTCTGCTTCTATCCTGTCTGTATAAGCCTATGGTGTAGGTTAGGGCTTGACAATGAACTTGCTATGCTCCTGTCATATAAACTGATAAGAAGAATATGTAATCACATCTCGGTACTTTGAAAATATTAATCATTGACGCTGCAGTACATTAAATAAATATCTTTTGCCCCTTTCTGTGATTGCAAGAGGTAGCGTTCTCGCTTCCCACGCCCGGGTTCCCGGGTTCGATTCCCGGCGGGGTCAGGGATTTTCTCTGCCTCGTGATGGCTGGTTGTTGTGTGCTGTCCTTAGGTTAGTTAGGTTTAAGTAGTTCTAAGTTCTAGGGGACTGATGACCGTAGCAGTTAAGTCCCATAGTGCTTAGAGCCATTTGAACCATTTTTTTGTGATTGCAAGAAATACAGAACCAAGGTCATTGTGTCAAGCAAAGTACGAATATGTCTTTGTTAATACAACAAAAGTATTGCATTAGCACAGCTCTCACTTCGAGTGACTTCCGATCAAGTGACAGCTCACATCTGGTGAGAAATTTGGCAGTATTAATACCAACGAATTTTCGTAACGCGCTTTACCAAGGGCGGCGGGTTTGGCGTACTTAATGTCCACCCTAAAATAGAATCGAAATAATTATTAAAATTCGTTATTTATTTTTGAGCTGTATCAGCAACATAGTTTTTAAAGACATACTGATGTTAAGTAGGCTCCACAACCTGGAAATATCTCTTAGCACACTTAACAATAACAACACACCTTCAGTAATGTGTACTACAAACGGGATGGGGGGGGGGGGGGTACTTTATTTAAGAAACGCAAATTTGAAATTTACTCACAACTTACTATTTAAAGAGGTACAGATGCGTAAGTGATGTCCTCTTGAAAATACATCCGAGAAATGGCTTCCACAATTACAGCTTAAAGTTTTGGGTTAAATTTAAGTGAATAATTTAAAAAATGTAATCTGGTAGGACAATTAAATAAAAACAATATTTTTTTTCAAAATTCTAAAATATAAAGTAAATGACTGTTGTTGATGTTGTGGTCTTCAGTCCTGAGACTGGTTTGATGCAGCTCTCCATGCTACTCTCCCTGTGCAAGGTTATTCATCTCCCAGTACCTACCACAACCAACATCCTTCTGAATCTGCTTAGTGTATTCATCTCTTGATCTCCCTCTACGACTTTTACCCTCCACGCTGCCCTTCAATACTAAACTGGTGATCCCTTGAAGCCTCAGAACATGTCCTACCAACCGATCCCTTCTTCTAGTCAAGTTGTGCCACAAACTCCTCTTCTCCCCAATTCTGTTCAATACCTCCTCATTAGTTGTGTGATCTACCCATCTAATCTTCAGCATTCTTCTGTTGCACCACATATCGAAAGCTTCTAGTCTCTTCTTGTCCAAACTATTTATCGCCCATGTTTCACTTCCACACATGGCCACACTCCATACAAATACTTTCAGAAATGACTTAGTGACACTTAAATCTATACTCGATGTTAACAAATTTCTCTTCTTCCGAAACGCTTTCCTTGCCACTCTACTTTTTATATCTTCTCTACTTCGACCATCATCAGTTATTTTGTTCCCCAAAGAGCAAAACTCCTTTACTACTTTAAGTGTCTCATTTCCTAATCTAATTCCCTCAGTATCACCTAACTTAATTCGACTACATTCCATTATCCTCGTTTTGCTTTTGTTGATGTTCACCTTATATCCTCCTTTCAAGACACTGTCCATTCCGTTCAACTGCTCTTCCAAGTCCTTTGCTGTCTCTGAGGTTCGCCGATGATATTGTAATTCTGTCAAAGTTTTTATTTCTTCTCCATGGATTACTCTAAGCCGTAAAGGGAACAAAAGAAAAATTCACTCAATATACAGATTGAATAACATCGGAGAGAGGTTACAACTCTGTCTCTCTCCCTTAACTGCCATCTGGTTTCTGTACAAATTGTAAATCGCCTTTCGCTACCTGTGTTTTACCCCCGCCACCTTCAGAATTTGAAAGAGTATTCCAGTCAACATTGTCAAAAGCTTTCTCTAAGTCTACACAAGTCTAGTGAATGACTAGATAGCAATATTTTGAAAAAGCGGGCATAAAGTGACTCTCGTTCTCCCCCTCCCCCGCGTTTGGTCCATTATTAATTAATATACCTTCGTTGAAACACAAATTCATCACTACTTGTTGCATCGACAAGAAAATCACTTTCACTACGATCTTCCCAACAACACGTGGACTGAAAGGCGCGTAGGTACCTCGAATTACAAAGTTATCTTACGGAACAACTTGATCTGACGGTATTTGATTCTGTTTGTGTAAAGATTCGAGAACGAATCCGTCTACGTGCCTTTCCGGTGAACTATTTTGGGCTTATTGCGATGCTGTGTAGCTACCGGGCGGAATGAAGTGAGTCCTGACAAGTTGCTGTTGTTGTGGTCTTCAGTCCTGAGACTGGTCTGATGCAGCTCTCCATGCTACTCTATCCCGTGCAAGCTTCTTCATCTCCCAGTACCTACTGCAACCTACATCCTTCTGAATCTGCTTAGTGTATTCATCTCTTGGTCTCCCTCTACGATTTTTACCCTCCACGCTGCCCTCCAATGCTAAATTTGTGATCCCTTGATGCCTCAAAACATGTCCTACCAACCGATCCCTTCTTCTAGTCAAGTTGTGCCACAAACTTCTCTTCTCCCCAATCCTATTCAATACCTCCTCATTAGTTACGTGATCTACCCACCTTATCTTCAGCATTCTTCTGTAGCACCACATTTCGAAAGCTTCTATTCTCTTCTTGTCCAAACTAGTTATCGTCCATGTTTCACTTCCATACATGGCTACACTCCATACAAATACTTTCAGAAATGACTTCCTGACACTTAAATCTGTCCTGACAAGATAGACACAGAAACGACATGCAAACGCATCTCACACCTGACTTATAACCGGTGGCGGGAATATTGAAACTAGAGGAAGGATCACTTCAAACTTGTATCAGAAACGTAATCGTAAAACGCAGCGCAAGGTTGTACGTCCATGCCCGTGTAAAACAATCATACGTCTGTGCAGTACGCGCAGAATTCTATTGAATGCACTCAGTAGCTTGAACGAGTCAGACCTGTGGATTTTCTGTTACATAAATAACCGGGGTCATCAAACAGCTGTTGTCGCCATCAAATGCTTTGCGCTGCAGAAGATGTAGTACCTCACTTTCCTCGAATGACATGCCGAGTATTTGTACTGAAATGAAATTGTTGGAACGATGGAGAGAGAAGCCGTTTATTGCCGTGTTACTGCCTTGTGGACTCGAAGTACTTTGGGTAATTGGATAGCGTGAGGAGGCGATGCTAGCTGGAGCAGGGAGACCGCTGATGCTAGTGGGGGTCAGGGTGAGCAGCGGTCTGCCCCTGTCTGCTGAGGACGCTCCGGTCCAGGGCAAGTGCCGCGGCGAAGGGACGTGGAGGACTTGGATAGACATACTACTTGACGTCATGACCGACAGCTTGTTCCACACGCGGAAAAGTGTAAGTGAACGCAGATGAGCAGGAATAAAAATCCTGTACTTTTCGAATACAGTATTCCTGTTGCGTTGCTAGTCACAATCACGTCGATTAAATATCTAGGCATAATATTGCGAGGTAACATGAAACGGGATTTGTAAGCGAGATCGGCAGCAGGAAAGGCGAATGGTCGACATCTGTTTATTCAGAGAAATGTAGCATTGTTTAGATGATCTGTATGTGACACCGCAATCACAGCATTAACGCGATACACTCTTGAGCTCTACTCGAGCGTCTAAGATCCCAACCATGCCTTAGAGATACCGTAGATTGGTAACTGGTACGGTCTTAACGAGGCGAATGTTGGAGACATGGTCCATGAACGGAAACGGGGATCACTGGAGGGGGAAAAAAAGACTCTTCTCGCGAAACGCTGTTGCGAAACTGTAGATAGAAAGCCAAATATTGCTCGCCCCAGTATCACGAGACTAACAGAGGGGAGATTTGGGCTCAAAATCAAATATCTGGATATGTTATATTGTCAACTGTGCGGCGTGTGGTCTGGCGTTACCCTGCAGTAGAAGCACAGTATTCAGTCTCCTTGGTCACTCTTCATAGCTTGTGACCGGATAGTGTTTCAATTTCTTACAGCCGGAGATTAAATATTAGAAACATATGTTGGACAAATCTGGGTTCATGCAAAGAACTTGGACGCTATAGATAAACTGACTGGCTCCAAAATCTTGAAAAAGTATCAGATGATTACTGCAGAAGTAACTAATAATTAGTGTCACAAAGATGATCGTCCCAAGGCACGACATGCCAGTGCAATCGAATAATATTCTACCCACGCGCCCAGAAAGCAGCAAAGTTGCCTGAGATATGGCTTGCAGTGTCATCAAGCTGAAAAGATACTGATCCTATTACATCGCATTAAGCAGTTCACGCCACGCGAAGGTATCTCCTACTTGCCAGCGACTTCACTGCACAATAAGTTTGAATGATCACTATTTCGAAACCGCATTGCAATGCCAAAGTTTGTATCCACATTTGCGCCAAATTTCAAACTTGCTCAGTAATGGTGCAAAAGCGCGTCGCCCTGTGACCTTATCCTCGGGCTCGGCGGTGCTTCAAACAGCAAAGTGCTGACACATGCAGAGAGAATGTTGGGGTTGTTTTGGGGGAAGAGACCAAACAGCGAGGCCATCCGGTCTCATCGTGTGAGGGAAGGATGGGGAAGGAAGTCGGTCGTGCCCTTTCAAAGGAACCATCCTGGAATTTGCCTGGAGAAATTTAGGGAAATCACGGAAAACCTAAATAAGGATGGCCGGACGCGGGATTGAACCGCCGTCGTCCCGAATGCGAGTCCAGTGCAGAAAGAAGGCCGCAGCTGAGATGTTCCAGTGACCTGCCAGTTGGATTAATGATGTAGCGTTGGCACCGTATTTCACCACAATTTTGCCCAATGCCACCACGAGGAAGGCGACACACCCTCTCACCCACAAATGTTCTCCTATTGGCGAGTCTGCGACACCCATAACTGAAATCTCCCGGTTTCCTAAAGAGTGGCCGGCAAAATATTTCACACACACCGACACTCAGAATCCCCACAAAAACGCCGCAGTGTGTGGCATAAAGGCGTCAATGAAACCACCGCTTTGTTCTGTGACTTACCGGGGTGACTCGCCGTGATGAGGGGCAACTTTACTACCCTCTGCCTGCCTGTATTGGGGATCAGTTAGGTCTCAGTGAAGAACTGCCAGGACAGTTACATCCCCGGCAGCAACGTTACGATCGACGAGAAACTGTAGAGTTTCCGTGGGCGATGCTCTTTCATTCAATACATTCCGACAAAGCCGGCCAAGAACGGCAAGGAGACCTTCGCCATGTGCGACTCCGAGGTGCTCTACACTTCTTGCACGGAAGTGTACGCTGGAAAGCAACCTGACGGAGCTTTCCGCAGGACCAATTCCCCATCTGATGTGACTGCATGCCTCATAGCCAAGTTATGTGGATCGGGAAGAAACCTAACGACGGACAACTGGTACATTAGCGTTCCACTGGCCACTACGTTCCTACACAAGCACGAGATGACCCTGATTAGAATGGTTAAGGAAGACAAAAAAGAAATCCCTTAGGCACTCACTGGGACCACTGCCCGCCCAGTCTCCAGCAGTATGATCGGGTTCAGTGCCCAGACCACACTGGCGTCCTACACTCCAAAAATGTAATTCTTCTCTCCACCTTTCACCGTGATGATCATACAGACGAATCGACTGTGGACAAGAAGAAGCCTTAGGTGATTACCAGCTACAATTAGGCCAAAGCGGTGACGACACAGTCTTTCAGTTGTGCGGAACTTCCGACGTGAGCCGCACGTGCAGAAGATGGTCACTCACGATCTTCTTCTCGCTACTTAATGGGCAAGTGGTCCACTTCTGCAACTAGCATCAGGAAACCCTTACACGACGACAATTCCTCAAAATCCACGCCCTCGCCCTCTTTCATTGTAAAATGTTATCAAGATACTAAATTTTTACATTGTAAATCAGAGGTTCCCAAACTGGTGGGCGCGCCCCCTCAGGGTGGCGTGATGATGTTGCAAGGGGGAGCGGGTGGAGTTAGCAGTATAAACCTAATATTTCTTTTTAATATCGATATTTTAATAAAAATGAATATGCAGGTATTAATGATAGGATTGCGGGAAGTGGGACGCCAAACGATTGCATTTAGCACCATAATCTATCTCAATAACCTATCCTAGAACATACATCATTTGAAGATCACGTTTAGAATGTCACACACAGAAACTCTCAAAATTACGAAGGCGATATACGTTAATTCTAATATATCAGATTTGTAAACAACTTACTTCTGACAATTGGAAAACATAAAAGTCAGGTATTAACTATTCCGTACATTTGTACACATGAGCTGAACGTAATCATGTTATAACTTTTAGCCGTAGTAGGCTATGTTCATCAGAGTAATAATGACTTATACTGCGCAACTGCAAAAATGCCGTTTTATTACCCTGTAAACCCGCGGATCCCCATGTGATGCGATTACAGTGACTTTAACAGACTGTATATGCTTCAAATAAACTGGCGGATTCGTAATTTGGGTGCCAGGATTATGCCCTTAGTCACCATAAAAATGTGCACGACGTGAAAGCGGAACTAGTACAAGTGTTCGTTCTAAGCAGAGTACTTCACGCCGTTCTGGAAACATTGTCGTGAGTGCTAACAATGAAACATAACCCAGCTAGGTAGACAATGAAGTCCATTAGTGAGGCTATCTTTTTTTCCGAACGGTCAGTACTACAGCTCTTTCATTCGGATTACTTATTTGACAAAACAGTTATTTTTCTTCTGCCTTTTTGAAATACGGCATAATTTCGTTTCAAATTAGTGTACGTTCTTTGTACTCGTACCAAAAGAAGCCATTGTCGCAGCAGAGCTCACTGCTTGGCACCGTGCACCGTTTCCGCGATTTCTGAGGTGTATCCATGACCTTTCTTAATTACTGTGAAATTTGACAACCAATTCATTGGTGTTCTCTCAAAACTTATAACGTTTCGTTTATAAGTAAAGAAGGATAGAAGCACGAAAACGATTTTCGCATAAAACCCCAGGCTGCACTGCTCAGAACAGCACAGCAGAACAGCTAGCAAATTCTTAGGGTGCCTGTGGGCTGTTTCCGCCCTAATCCGGGAAAAGCCCATTTCCCCCAGCAAGAGCCCTGCTCGGCCACCAGGTCGCAGACAGACAGTGCGCTGACTACCTGCGCTGCGGCTGGGCTTCCCCGTTCTTCGCCCCACTCCTCACAGGCAATCTGAGGTGCCGACAGATGACAGTAGCTTTCCTTTATTTCAGCTGGTTGCTTTGCAGTTGTTGACACATCTGATGTATTGGATTTTGCTGAAATCGCGTTGAATCTTTCACAGTTGTGCCTCAGTAAAATCAGTGTTTGTGAGGTATTATACTGTTAAAAGAAAACAAGAAGTTAACTTCGCCATGAGTGTCGTGAAAAAACGCATGCTTTGCCCACAAATGGCGCTCCAGACGAGAAGTCGAAGGAATTTTTTGCTGCAAAATGTGATAATTTGAAACGGATGAAGTTGGACACTGCTGGATCCTTCGCTCAGACATCAGAAAAGGTACTGGAAGCCTCGTATGAGTTATCGCTACTTATTTCAAGGACCAAGAAAAGTCATATTATCGGAGAAACACTAGTCAAACCCTGTTTGTTGAAAGCTGCTGATAATGTTCTTGGGTCAGAAAGTAAACAAAAACTTTCACAAATACCGCTTTCTGACAATACTGTGAAACGTCTGATTGATGATAAGGCCGAAGACATACAAAATCAATTAGTTGCGGCCGCCAAACAATCGCAGTTTTTCTCAATACAGTTAGACGAGAGTACCGACGTTGCAAATTGTTGCCAATTGCTAGCTTTCGTTCGCTTTATAGAAAATTAAGCAATTAAAGAAGAGTTGCAGTTTTCTACAGAGTTAAAGACAGCTTCAAAAGCAATTCATATATGGCAGCCGTCTCTGAATTCTTTTGTAAAAATGAGTTATCAAGGCAGAAACTGATAGGCGTATGCACAGACGGCGCCTCATCAATGCTTGGATGTCGCTCAGGATTCGTGCAGATGATCAGAGAGAGAGAGAGAGAGAGAGAGAGAGAGAGAGAAAACCCTAGTGTTACTGCTATCCACTGTGGAAGTGTCTTAGCTGCTTAGCGGTGTATCAAAAAGGAACTCAATGATGTCTTGAAATTGTGCATCAGAATCGTGAATCATATTAAAAAGAGTGCGTTAAATTCCACGTTATTTACGGCTCTTTGTGAAGACTCTGGAGCAGAGTATAAAACATTTATTTCATACAGAACTACGCTGGCTCTCGAAGTTCAAATAATCTTCCTAGCATATTTCATTTTGAGACGAAGTGATGCAGTTTTTGGAAAATAACAAACAAACTGAATTGTATGTGGAATTTAGAAAGCGCGGTGTTCATGTTGCATTGGCTTATCTGTCGGATATTTTAGAATCTTTAAACACATTGAATTTTAAATTACAAGGTGGAGAGTCAAACATAATTTTTCATCGGGATGCCAACAAAGCCTTTACTGATAAGTTGCAACTATGGAAACGTAAAATTTTAGCCTGGAATTATTCCTGCTTTCCCAGATTGTTTGGAATCCTGGAAGAAGCCCGATTTCAAAACGATTTTAAGGTACTGATACTAAGAGTAAAATATCGAACCATTTGCAGCACCTCATTGATGAATTCGAACAATACTTCCCTAACAGTTGTGATGATAAAATTTATTATTGGTTAGCGACGGATCCATTTCACGTTGACGTGGATGTGTTGCCAGACAGACTAAAAGAGGAAGTCTTATACTTTGCTGCACAATCATTTTTAATTTCTGACTTTGAGAAGATGGATTGTGGGTGAAATATATCATGGTGTATCCCAGCCCAGCAGAACAAGCACTGAGACTGTATTTACCATTTTCAAGCACTTATTTGGGCGAAAGAGCATTTTCAGCGGTAGTGGTGATAAATGATAAGCTTAGAAGCAAACTCAGTATTGCCAATGATTTACGTTGCGCAGTTTTTACTATTCAGCCAATAATTCAAAATCTTGCAAAAAATATGCAAGCTGATCCTTCACATTGATTTATTTGTGTGTTTCTTGCCATATGTGTGTGGAAATAAGTTCTCTTATAATGTGACGTATTTATTATAAAAGTATTGTTATTTTCCTCCTAACTATCCTTACATGTAGGTAATACTGTAAAATTATAAAAAACTATTTCGAAGAAACAATATAAAATAAACATAGTGAATCTGATTTAAATATAAATACTGCGTGTGATCCTTATGGATTCTGATGTTACGTGTGGTATGTTATTTCAACTAATAATAGTATTTCTTCAGGATGAAGACACAGCGAAAGTTTATCCTAGATATGGTAAGCGAAGAGTAGTCCTAAAATTGTATACTGGTGAAGACATGGCGTGCAGCATGGGAATGTAATCAAGGTAAGGAAGTTGTTTTATTCATATTTTTTAAAGTTCTGTTTAGTCTGAAAAATTATTTCGTAAAACTTATTTTGTATTTTTTGTCTGGTTCTGGGAACTGGGCCTTTGTCGCCGTTCGGTAACTGTCGTCGTTGACAAATGCCAACCTATGCGCAATGACAATGGGGAGCGCTATAGGCATACAAATCAGTAATGTTCGTTAACACCGTGACTGAGTAACTATTTTTGATAATGAGTGAAAATAATAAGCTACAGTAAACTTAAAATAATGGCCCGTATCCACTAATCTGCACAGGTCGCTAATATCTTTCCTTGTTTACCAAGGACTTTCTTTACTTTAGGAGTGGCTTCTAATCACTAGACTGATGACGTAATAACTGCGACTCAATACATTAACAGCCCACCATGTTACATGACGTCACCATCACAAATTTTTCAATAGTTTCTTGATAATTAATAAAAATCTCTATATTTTTTTAGGGGAGGCACGGAAGTTTTGTTTGTCACGCCTCCCTTCTGCCGAAAAGAAAAGTTTGGGAACCTCTGTTGTAAATTGTTCTAAAGCTGTAATAAAGGGTGAACAAGAAACGAAACCTAAAGCAAAAATGTAGCAGAGGTCTTACACGGAAAGTCAGTGAGGCAGGACAGTTGTAGGCATAGAGGTGTACTGCGCCCACACTTCCTGTTTTTGTTTTAGGACGCACCTTTCTAACGGAGGATACAACAACAGAATTATAGATCTGTGTTTCTTGTTTTCCCAGCCTCATAACCTAGCTAGTTGTACATTACAAAATTCCCTTGTGAGTATAATTCACCTTTTCTGTACAATCTCAGTTCTCACGCCAACGTGTACTTATCATTTAATACCTTACTTCCGATTCACACAATCGTTCAGATTAATAAACAAATTAACAATAATTAATGACAGTCATAATAAGCATAATGACAGTTTTTTCCAAATTATTTTTAAACTACTTGCTAGTTTCGTAGTCCACAATAAGCTGACGTCTTTCGGCGACGGGAGGACGACGGTTCAATCCCGCGTCCGGCCATCCTGATTTAGGTTTTCCGTGATTTCCCTAAGTCGCTCCAGGCAAATGCCGGGATGGTTCCTTTCAAAGGGCACGGCTGACTTCCTTCCCCGTCCTTCCCTAATCCGATGAGACCGATGACCTCGCTGTCTGGTCTCCTTCCCCAAAACAGCAGCAGCAGCAGCAGCAGCAGCAGCTTTCGGCGACAGTCGTAAGCACTTGCATCTAGCTACTGCGTCAGAGTGTATCTGTCATGCGGTAACCGTGACTCATGGTCTGAAGCTGTCTTCTCGCTACCATCACATACTTAACAAGGTTGTGGTACAAAGTACTAAGTCTCATAGTCATTATAGTTTTCTTTATTTTTCTTTTTTAAATAGAACTGCTCCTACAGAGCATGATGATTCAGTTAATTGCGCAACTGGCGAAAATAACAACAGGATACAGGTAGCGATACCTTCAATGTAAATGACGACGTTCCTAGAGAATTCATATAAAAAGTTACCCTGATGGCTTCAGCGTATAGTAAAATATTGGCATCAGAATGAAAAAGTAACTGAGTGAAGCTAGTTTAGCTTCATTACCCCAGTATTGCATAATCACGATAGATCTAATCATAAATTACTGAAAGACATTAACTGGTAGCGTGTAAGCGACATCTCGGGGGTGTATGAAAGCTATTAATCATGTGGACAAATACACAGGATACACATTCAGTAACAAAAAGTGTCTGGCCAATAATACTATCACCGTTGTAGTTCAGCAGCAATTTAAGTGAATCATAGCAACAAGAAGTGGCGCTGTACAATTACCAACACTTTGCTGTGCCAAGTTATGAAAAATTGTGTACGAAAATTTATGTAGTAATCTTTCCACAAGTTTCGTAGCAGATCAGAATACAGAAGTTTTCCTTTAGAAACTTCTACTTGCCTGGGGCGACATGAAACAACAATCATAAAAGATAACCGTTTCTATGTATACCTTCCACTTGTTCCCCTGCACGACGACAGCAGAAATTGTTATGAAAATTATGCACTTGATGTTTTGCCAATCAACTGCATTTTGCCGTTATGTAGTCAAAAGACAATACAGTCACTTGTACCGACTATCTTATGCGTTTGTTAGAAGCCTTCAGCTCAATATTTCCGAAATGCAAATTCTAATGGGAATAGCTGTAATTAAGGCTATCTTCAATTCCAGTCGTCGTTTGTGGATTGATTAGTGCAAATTTTGGAGTAAGGTACGTTTTTACATGAAAGGAAAATTGGCGGTGACACCACAAAAAGCAACAATAATTCCAGACACCACACTTGCTAGGTGGTAGCCTTTAAATCGGCCGCGGTCCGTTAGTATACGTCGGACCCGCGTGTCGCCACTATCAGTGATTGCAGACCGAGCGCCGCCACACGGCAGGTCTAGACACACTTCCTAGCACTCGCCCCAGTTGTACAGCCGACTTTGCTAGCGATGGTTCACTGACAAATTACGCTCTCATTTGCCGAGACGATAGTTAGCATAGCCTTCAGCTACATCATTTGCTACGACCTAGCAAGGCGCCATTACCAGTTACTATTGACGTTGTAAAACATGTATCCTCAAGAGCGATGTTCACCAATTATGGATTAAAGTTAAGTATTCCAGAAGATACGTACGTTTTTTGCTAGTCTCAATTCCTTGTCCTGTTCCAGACCTCACGCCAGCCTGCGTGAGATTAAACGCGTGCCTTTCGGCTTCCTTATAATGGGTTGGCTGTCTTGCCAATCCACAACACTTTTAATCAGAAATTGCAATATATTTAAAATGTATGTATGTCTGACTGCTTACTGATCACATAAAGTTCTGAACAAAAATTTTAAGTTTGATGACTTTACCTCACACTATTCCTAACCCGTGACGTCAGCTCCTAGGTGACGATGTAGGCATATAGCATTCTCAAAGGAAGCACATCAGGCAAGTGAGATGAAACACGTGGTTACCACACAAAAATGAAGTTTCCGAATCAAAAGCTTCTGACATCCAGTGCCTACTTGATTACATGTAAAGAGCGAATAGAAAGTCATTTACATTGCAGAAGCCACGGTACACGTAACAATGACAGACAGTTGACGATCGCTAAGTTCATAACCGCGGAAACGCATCCCTTCAGTCGCTTTAAGATGACGGAGCGTGTCGGAAGTGATCATGTCGCTGTAAAGGTAAGTGATATGCTGCGCACGGTTTCAGTAAATACCTAGGAGTGGAAAGCGCACAGTTTAGAAGCTACAGAATTCGGATGCGGTGTCCACCGCTCCGCTTTCAAAAACGACTTTAGTATGGACTCAGCGACTTTGCATGTCTCTCATTATAAGTAATATCGTTGAATTTAAGTTGCAAAGATGCTGAGACACTGTGTAGTTATTATTTCTTTGCTGGAAATGAGGGTCGATATTGTGTGGTTTTGTGTGCTACGCAGTTCGTAAATAGATGAAATGAAAAAGACGTGACTTGTCATTCTCAAAATTCCTTCATGACCGATACACATTTCGAACTGCAACGGTTTAATCACTGTAGCTACCATTTTGTATCTATATTGCGTTTCATTAAGAATCTGTTGAGCTGATGTGGCCTTAAAGCGTGTGCGACTCACCCGTTGGATGTTCCTGTTGGTAATTCGTTGCCGTACGTCGTAGTAAGCCTGGTGATAGTACGCAGTAACAACTGAAAATCTATCTGATGTTGGTATTTTCCGACAGTATCTTAATTTCCGTATTTTGGATAAAAAATTGCCGCGAGTGAAAGAAAATACCCGCCACCTTCATTTATGAAGCACAGGAAGTTAGGAAGTGGACACGGTGAATAATTAATCGGATGTGGATAAAGAACCACATTGCTTTTTCCTATCATTCATCATGGGAACCCTTACCAATAAAAAGGCCTTGGACAAAGTAAGTGCACCTTTATCTTTTGTTGTGCATCTCTCACGTCACACTACCGTTGCCTATGTGCGTGACTTGTGATCTTTGTTTATGTTTATGTCAGCAAACGCTGGTTGTATGCAATATCATTTGCCTAACATCAGTAATATTACAATGTTCGCAGCAAATACGAGGCTAGAAAAAAGTGAAACCCTAAAAAATATTTCTCAACTTCAGTTTTATAGTTTAAGTCAAGAACGTGATACTTCAAAATCACGCAATACCATAAAATCTGAACGTAATGGTTATCGATGACCACACACTTAACCATTCGAATTGTAGTTCACAATTTGCTGGAGAATTCTACGATCTGGCATTCTGATGAGGTTTTTTGTCAACTTTTCACATAACGTGATTTAAATGTTGAACAGAATTAAATATTTTCGAGTATCTTCATTTCCAATCACACGTAATTGTTTTTTCGTGGTAACCGAAATTTCACTTCCAAAAAGTAACAAAGCAACCATCATCACTTTGTAAAAATTCGAGGTCGTTTCGTTTTGCAGTTTAGGGGCCAATGTTCTGTTACAGACGGTTCGAATATTTATTTTATTTTCAACATGATTTTCGATATCGTCGCCTAAGTAAAAGATACATTTCCATTAAGTGTTTATAGCAGTTGTATATTACTCTGATGTGTATGGGATGTTATATTTTGAGTAGTTTGTAGGAAATTTCCTATATGGAGAGAAATAAGTAATTACATGCAGTCGAGAGGATAGTATATGATCAATTGAAATTTATTTCCTTTTTAACCCTATCTCCTTTTATCAAAGACAGGGCTAATATTTTTCTGCACTTCGCAGAATTAGTGTAGCCTACATACAAACATGTGATGTACATATTCCCCTGATTTCAGCTCTTGTCCAGAAGTTTTATCATCATTCTTATCTCTCTTACATTTATGCAGTTATGGTGTGGATTGGGCTAGGAAACTATCTTATTCACTGCAATTACATCGTCATTCGCGTAGTTAACGTAATTGATAAAAAATTTTCTGTACATTTTGAGTGTCTAATGTTAGACTTAATGCCAGTTTTCGTGACAATTATTTTGCATAATACAGAGCATAATGTTATGGGATAATCGGTCTTAAACATATATAGTGCTGAAACACTCCTCAATGTTGCGGGCATCTTTGCTTCATATCCACAAACTTGATCTGTCCTTCACAACATGACTTGTCCTGAGGCTGACGTACAACAATTTAGAAAAATAGTAACACGGAACGATTAGAAAACGTGCAGAAACAGAAATACCGCAGGTGCTTATGGGTTGCCGCTGAAACTAGTTTGGAAGTAGTTAACGATTTATGGATCTACCTGAATGCAGACGTATTGGCTTACTGTGTTTAAAGTGACGACAATGCGTTTGTCGAATATCGACTATTAGTTTCGTACCACATAATACCAATTTTAGGATCTTTCATCTGTTGTATAACAATGACTTTTAAGGTTTGTGTCAACATGTGGAAGCGAGCAGTGGTACTCAACATCAACTAAGATAAGTTACAAAATTACAAAGCAAACTTTCTATGGTGTATGCGAACTAAGGTGACAGTGTGAATACATTTTAGTTTCCTGTCAGCAGCGATTTGAATTATGTGTGTAGGAGGTGAAGTAGTTAAGGAAGGAGACCCAAAATACGAACTCCTGAATCCGAATTTGTGTGCTGTTTATGAGTATTCCAGAATAAGGGTTTCGTGGATCACCAGCCGTTCGTTATAGAATAATAATGCAATGATGATTTTTTCAACTTTTTACAACATTTACCTACGTTTCTTTGCGTATCACGATTATTTACTGTTGTGAAGATACTTTCAATCATCAGAAGATCCGAAACACAACAGTGTTACGCAAAAACCCTCAGACGGCGCCAGAGTACAGTGAGGTGTTCCCTGTGGCTGCGGGAACAGTCAGCACGGAGTCGTTGTGGCAGTCTGCCACCGCACTCAGTCAGCCCAGACACCAGAGGAAAGTCGGCCTTTTCTTCGTCAGTGCTCTTGTATACACTGCTGTGTATCGCTGTGAAGATACACCTATCACTACTGCAATATCTGTAATACAGCTCTCGTAACTGTTAACCAACATCTGTGAAAAGAGACATCATGAAGTTAGAATGCATGCGTTCCAATATAGACGCCCTTAGTTTCCTCATCTCGATATATTACATAAATTATATTGAAAACAGAAATATTATTACACAGGAACTATTCAGAGTTGCGAACATGAATATAAGTCAGCTGTATAGGGGAATGACGACAGCGAAAATTTGTGCCGGGCCGGGACTCTTGTCACACATCCTCCAACCGTACGCACGATATGTAATTCCTGCGCAGGGGAGAACGTTTTAATTAAAGTCGCTTCCTAGTATTAGAGAACGATGCAATATTCCTCCGAGCATGCACCGAAGGAACATTAGCTTCAATAATATTTCTGAGATATCGCAGTACCTGTGATCTGATGAATAACGATGCAAAGCTCATCCTAGTTAACAGGCGATCTCATACGTCCATGACAGTCACAGCAGTCTTCATACTGGTGACTCAAGAAAACAGCATGAGAGACATGTAACGGTGGCCTGAATGTGGGAGACATTAGCCACAAAGAATAACTGACTCTCCTGTTTGTAAGACGAGTGTAATACCAAGGTTTTATATCTGTTCAACATGACAGGCGAGTACAGTCATCCATAAGCCATATCACGTGCAACAATAATTGATTACATTTCACGATCGCGTAGTTCGTAGCTGCAGAGACGTCTCTCATCAGTTCGTTCACAATGGCTGAGCGAAGCGATAGTGTTCCAACTGCTGTTCTAGATGTGAAGAAGCAGTAGTCAGTATAGAAAGGTAAAGAGCACGCCCCATGCAGTATTACAAGTAATTACTGTAGCTACGCACTTTATGTATCAGAAGCAAACATAAAATTTCGCGCACAATGATACTCAGTTCGATCATGACACATTCAGCGTCAGAAGTATTTATATTATTTACTACAAGGCCAAAGCAAAGATGCAGAATTGAGCTTGCTATAGTAAGCCTCTCTGCTTCCGTTGAAAATCGATATAGTACTTGCGTCTGTGTGTCTGGACTGAAAATGCGTGTGGGAGGTAGTGTTAGTTCGTGTTCTTCCTGACCAGCATCCAAAAAGTTCGTATCTACTGTTGAGTTAACCGAACTAAAAATACAGTAACTCTAAAGTTCTTCCCAGCTAACTTTAACAATTTGTCACTCGACTATTCGTATTAAACTCCAGCAAACTTACCGGAATCCGTGTCTGCTTTGCTCGTCACCAGATGATGGGTTTGCGTTTATTATCGCGACGCGAATAATGATTTTTTTTTTATGTGTGTAAAATATGAGTTTTGCATCACCTGGGTTCCAGTTTTCTGTATAGGTTCCCGAACTCTCAGAATAGAGATCAACATAAACATCGTTTCTGCCCTTTATATTCCTCGTACCGCCCATACACATCAATGTGTGGTTTTCATGACATGCAGAGTAATATTCAATTGCTATAAACACTTAATGAAATGCATCTTTTACTTAGGCGATGATATCGAAAATTATGTTGAAAATAAAATAAATATTCGAACCGTCTGTAACAGAACATTGGCCCCTAAACTGCAAAACGAAACCACCATGAATTTTTACAAAGTGATGGTTACTTTGTTACTTTTTGGAAGTGTAATTTCGGTTACCACGATAAAAACAACTGACGTGTGATTGTAAATGATGATACTGGGACCCTTTATGCTTCCCTCCAGTATTAAATTGATCAACTGATGCCTCAGAACATGTCCTACCAACCGATCCCTTCCTCTAGCAAAGTTGTACCACAAATTTCTCTTCTCCCCAATTGTATTCAGTACCCTCCTCATTAGTTACGTGATCCACCCATCTAATCTTCAGCATTCTTCTGTAGCACCACATTTCAAAGGGCTCTGTTCTCTTCGTGTGTAAATTGTTTATCGTCCATGTTTCATTTCCATACATGGCAACTATCAATACAAATACTTTCAGAAAAGACTTCCTGACATTTAAATCCTTACTCCATGGTAACAAATTTCTCTTCTTCAGAAACGTTTTACATCATCTCTATCTCGACCATTATCAGGTATTTTGCTGCCCAAATAGCAAAACTCATCTGCTACTTCAAGTGTCTCATTTCCTAATTTAATTCCCTCAGCGTCGCCTGATTTAATTCGACTACATCCCATTACCCTCGTTTTGCTTTTGTTGGTGTTCATCTTGTATCCTTCGTCCAAGACACTGTCCATTCCAATTTTGTTTATCGAAAAGGATATTCCTTTTCAGGTTGCACAGGCTAGAAACCCACAAATGTTGTGATGTACCACACTAAATGGTGTCGGTAGACAAATCACGATTAGAAACGTTTACTTCGTTTGGGTGTTAAAATACTTTTGTATCTCAAAACGCAAGGAAATTCAACGAAGGTGACAAGAAGTGTCGGTTAACGGTAATGGCAGCGTATGACACGTAATCTGATATTTGTGTTCTCGCCATTTAATCTCTAACACAGTGGAAGAGCAGACCGACGACGGAGGTTCCCCTTTGGGTCGGCCTCCTCATCTGCTGGTCACTTTCAGTAAAACAATTCTCCGTCTTCAATTACGTATTATTGTAATGTTACAAAATGATACAGTTAGAAAAGCAAAAGAAATTAATTCAGACGCCTGAGTTTTGGTGTTTACGAACCAGAATTAAGAAAAATTGTAGCTCGCAAAGGATAGTCTCCTAGTAGATGTTTGGTGCTGCAAACCGTGTTTAAATAATCTATCGCGATTACCGCTTAACTCTTCCTATAGTTTCGTGGTCCTGTTGCGTTTCTTCATACACCTTGGTCTCCGATAAATAGTCTGCAGCTTTGCTGGTACAGAAATAAAAATATATGACGTTACTTCAGAAAACCTTTCCGTGATATTATTTAGTAATTTAATATGAGGTAGGGACATAACTAGATATATGACTAATAATCATTCATTCGATGTTCTTTATACGAAATTTACAGAATAATCTCGAAAATTTCACTTAGCACGGCGCTGCAAGACGCTTTATCTTGTTCTTATTAATGATGGTGCGTGATGAAATACTTCTTTATAATAATTACTAGACAATGTTGACAAAAATTTCGATTTGAGTTTTACAATACGTTGACTACTAGTGAGAAAATACCGTCGCTTTTGATACAGCATAATACGCAACAGCCATTGCATTCTGTGTCTCTGTTCCAGGTAATGTAGGTACATTCCACCGACATGCCCTACTCGGAAACTATCGTCATGATTTACAAATGGCTAAAATAATTCCTTTTATATCGATGCAAGCAGGCGTTTTTTTCTATTTTTCGCATTAACAATATTACATATCAGTTTGTCCTAATATCATTGTATTGGATTGAATATCGGACAAAAGTTTTTGCTGAGGGTTTTAGGAACATTTACTGCCATTCATAAAATTCCGTGTCTTCTAATTTAGCGCAACAACAATTACTTCATTCCGTATCTCTGTCACAGGAGGCGAGTAGTGATGTAGAGTGTAGGACCACCTCTACGGCCTGTACGGGAGAAAGACGTGGAAGGTCTTGTTCCAGTACCGTGAGTACCTTTTGGTGTGCCGAGGATACGAGTAGTAATGATTCAAGTAGTGTAATGGTTTTGATGAAGTGGCTTTGTTACACAACTTACGTTTAATATCAGCAACTTTTTTCTTGTATGAATAATTTGCGTAAAAACGATTTAAAATTGAAATAAACTCAGTATTTTTAATTTTATTCATAAGAGTTCATCCTGAAGAAACGCCGACACCAGGTAGTCAGGATAAGGAAGTGAGCGCAGCCAACAAAATCCCAGTATGTATTGAAAGAAACACATACAAAACTTATGACATCTTTGTAAAGACATGTAAGACGTTACTACTTGTTCACTAGCCATTTCTTTAGTTTGATTAGTAGTTATCTGAGTAATGATGGAGGGTACTCGGCATCATTTCACCTGAAGGAAAATATATGGTTAATTGTACTCATCACAACGGAAGCCTAGGGAAGCTTAATTGAAATAAGACTGAGTTACTATTTACTGCTAGTCTGTGTATGCGGTCTAATCTATGAGTCACGATGTAACCATCGCTCTACCTGTAAAAGAAATGATATTTTGCAATTAAGGAAATGGGACAAAGTGAAAATTTGAAATTATCGTCTATTTATAATTTTTATTCCCTACCACAGAAAGAAGTGTTGATAGTTTGAGGTAGGATCCACAGCCACAGTCAGTTAAATGGCAGCTGACATGGCAGTAATCAGATGGTTCCCCATCTGGAAATATTTAGCGAAGTTTTCCAGATTGGAATATGTTTTAAATTAAGGTCAACTTTTAGAAATACTTGTTTCCAACTGGGGAATAGGAATAATTTTTAATTTATTTTACTGAATGTGACACTCGTCAGGAAAAACACCGACTCTACCCTGTTACGCATGCTTAGGAATATGCCCTTGGTAATTCCTGCTGGGTCATGTTTCTATCTAATCAAAATTAAAGGGGTTACAATTTCCTGGTTCTGTCCACTGTTTTCGGAGATCTGTCTTGTTTGTAAGCTATTTCAATCACCTCTCCGATATTCGAAATCAAGAAATCTCCTGGCTACATTAAACCTTCTGGGTATCACATAGGTCAAATTGTACCTGCGTTGGCTGCTGGCTGGTAACATCCAAACTGATGTGTTCTCATATGTCAACCAGAAATGCTACATATTTAAGGACACAAGGACTTGCGTTAGACGTTGGGATTTCCTGCAGATAACGACGGACTGGTATGTTACATACTAGCATACAATCTGAATAATTCCTGTCTTTATTCGTCTATATCGTACGTTGATACACACAGAACAGTCGTCAAATGATAATGAGTGAGGCGTTATCAACATAAAATTTCTCACTTTACCTGACGCATTAATACACACATTGTAGATACGTTAATCGAAATGGTCAGTACTCACACACCCTTTCATTAGTTACAGATACAAGAAGATGCGTTAAAGTAAACATACTTTGTTTATGATTCAACACTTCATATAGTAGCAATAGGAAGCGTAGATGCTACTATATGAAGTGTTGAATCATAAACAAAAGTCCAGAATATTGTCGCCAAGAAGTATACAAACTGTGGTGTCACCGCCAGACACCACACTTGCTAGGTGGTAGCCTTTAAATCGGCCGCGGTCCATTAGTATATGTCGAACCCGCGTGTCGCCACTATCAGTGATTGCAGACCGAGCGCCGCCACACGGCAGGTCTAGAGACACTTCCTAGCACTCGGCCCAGTTGTACAACCGACTTTGCTAGCGATGGTTCACTGACAAAATACGCTCTCATTTGCCGAGACGATAGTTAGCATAGCCTTCAGCTACGTCATTTGCTATGACCTAGCAAGGCGAACATGTCAGACTTCGAGTTTCCATCAAGTGTGTGGCTACATGAGTCTGCAGACAAGCTCTCGCATGTGTCACAGCAGTACACGGATTTGTTTCCAGACTAAGAGTTTCCAATCTGCATCACTCTCTTGGTCTCATCAAGGTATGAGTCGAGTGTTACTATACTTTTCATGACTTTTCTATGCAAATGCGTGCATGTAGAACATCAGGAGGAGGGGAATTCTTAGGGTTTTTCTTTAAGAGGCATGTGTATAGGGGAGGCAGATATCCTCGTATAAAGTCTTACAACACATGGGCATGCCGGCAATATGACTATATATACAATATATTTTAAAATTTGTCACCATAGTGAATGGGGTAACATACTTGCGGGGTGGTTGTCATGTCGGATGTTGGGAAAATATATACTCCGTTACAGTATTAAGAGCATTGCATTCCACGTGACTAATACTTTTGATAATGCATGGCTTTAACAGTATAGCAGTTTTAGGTGCAGAACCGCATAATCATTAAAGTGTGCGTTTATGCTCTGATCATTTCTCTCATGCCAGTAACTCCTGGGTACTGACTCCAGATGGTAGAATAATTCTTCAGAAATGATTGCACAGTTGATTTACATGAAATGTTTCGAACTCCATGTGTCTGGACCGCATAGCAATGCAACACTTTCAAGTCTATTATACACGAATAACTGCTCTCACTATCAACTGCAGTGTGTATTACAGTACATCGTCCTATATCAATGGTCTCTTTTCCATCCTGACCATCTACTGGGTATGCTTTGATCACCGCATAATGATCGGCTGACATCACTGGACATCTGCTACTTGTCGCTGTGGAGCATGCGATTAAATGTAGAGGTCATCACCTTGAACCAGTTGTTTGGAAGCGTTCCGCAATGCTGCAGACTACTCCTATTTCCATACGCTGCTGCGATGTTTTTGTTTTTACTACCTCACGCGTGTTGTTTGTGAACAGCACCTTCCGGCGATGGTCAACACTGGAAAAGTAATCAAGTACATGACTGAAAAATGAAGGAACACTGCTCTTCGAAATGGAATACCCTGTCGATGGGGAAGATGAGAGTGACTGTACAGGTCATGCATGACCTTCGAATAGCTGTTGGAAGTGCTCTAAAATACTGCAAACTCTTCCAGTTTCCATATGTTGCGATATCTTCCACATTTTTGTCAATGAGAAACATCACCTCTGTGTTTTATTTCTTCCAGCCTGTTGTGGCAGCTGTATGGTTTACCCCATGCGATCCTCGGTCTTCTTTGAGAGCCAAAGGATCGAAACAAGTTAGAGGTCTGTTTCAGCTGCTGCTAAGCTGACATTAAGTCTTGGTAGAAAAAACAAAGTACATGGCGGTGTCCACTGATTGGATGTGTTACAACTGAAAAAAAACAACAATGTATTAAACTGGTTATGGAGGAAGAATACAAGAGCCATCTCATGTGATATCCTGTTGGATGTAATCCTTCTACAGTACAAGTGATGAAATTTTACACTGGTCTTTGGAAGCAACTTCGATCACGAACCTCGTGCTCCAATCAACCAATACTTGCATATTCAATAGGATTGCCACATATGATCAATGCTGGAAATCAGACTGTATTTGTTTCACATGTATCAGGAGACAGGGCCCTAACAGATGATATAAAATAGCGATGATAGGAAACCTAGAAACTTTGTTGGATGGTACAAAACACTGAGGTGGGAGAGAATGTTTTGGTATAGACGTGAATGCTCCCTGAGAGACGCAGATCTCTTCAGACTTCTGTACCTGTATGTAGTTTAGAGTTGTATTGCAAAATTCTCGTCCTCCTCCAACGCCGTGTGATGTGTAGTCTTCCTTATTTTCCCAACAAGAAACACCACCATAACTGCTCGTAATAATTATGTTTTCTGCTACCTCGTGTTGCAGGGGAAAGCTTCATTCGATGCTGGCGCTACACATTGTACAGGACTGGTGGAGCTATGACAACATGTTCCCATTTCCACCGAGGGGTCAAAACGTGGTCCTGACGCATTAACTCAGTTCCTCCTCTGTGCGGCTGGTCCCAGTGGAGGTTCGAGTCCTCCCTCGGGCATGGGTGTGTGTGTGTGTGTGTGTGTGTGTGTGTGTGTGTGTGTGTGTTCGTCATTAGGATAATTTAGGCTAAGTAGTGTGTAAGCTTATGGGACTTAACTGCTAAGGTCACCAGTCCCTAAGATTTCACACACATTTTTCACACTCAGTCATGTTTCTCCACGGGATGCAGAATATAACGCTGTCTGACTTCCGTTCAGTCAGACTTAAACTGGAACGATCACATGGACGAAGCTGCAGCAAGAGGGCAGAGATTGAGGAACAGTTACAAGATGTAGAGTATCGTATAAAAAAAACATATGCTAAGGATCCCAAACAGCAAAAACTCCAGCGCTAAGTTCCAGAAAGGTGACTCGTTTCGAGATATGAGTAGGACATGAGTACGATTCACCCGTGCCGTAATCATTAAAAATGGATAGAGTTGATTCCAAATGGTGAACAGCATTTCTACCAGATATCTTAGTCCTATTAGCGAACCATGTGTGCCTGTAGACTCAAGACCACTTTTATGCAGAGTGACAGTAACATAGTCATTATGCTGGTGTTTTTAATAGCGCTACCCGTATGCAACATGTATGTTGTGGGCTGTAGAATCCCTCCTGTCGCTAGCTTCAAATGTTGTTTCTCAATAGGGCGACACTCCCGGCGACACTCCCGGCGACACTCCCGGCGACACTCCCGGCGACACTCCCGGCGACACTCCCGGCGACACTCCCGGCGACACTCCCGGCGACACTCCCGGCGACACTCCCGGCGACACTCCCGGCGACACTCCCGGCGACACTCCCGGCGACACTCCCGGCGACACTCCCGGCGACACTCCCGGCGACACTCCCGGCGACACTCCCGGCGACACTCCCGGCGACACTCCCGGCGACACTCCCGGCGACACTCCCGGCGACACTCCCGGCGACACTCCCGGCGACACTCCCGGCGACACTCCCGGCGACACTCCCGGCGACACTCCCGGCGACACTCCCGGCGACACTCCCGGCGACACTCCCGGCGACACTCCCGGCGACACTCCCGGCGACACTCCCGGCGACACTCCCGGCGACACTCCCGGCGACACTCCCGGCGACACTCCCGGCGACACTCCCGGCGACACTCCCGGCGACACTCCCGGCGACACTCCCGGCGACACTCCCGGCGACACTCCCGGCGACACTCCCGGCGACACTCCCGGCGACACTCCCGGCGACACTCCCGGCGACACTCCCGGCGACACTCCCGGCGACACTCCCGGCGACACTCCCGGCGACACTCCCGGCGACACTCCCGGCGACACTCCCGGCGACACTCCCGGCGACACTCCCGGCGACACTCCCGGCGACACTCCCGGCGACACTCCCGGCGACACTCCCGGCGACACTCCCGGCGACACTCCCGGCGACACTCCCGGCGACACTCCCGGCGACACTCCCGGCGACACTCCCGGCGACACTCCCGGCGACACTCCCGGCGACACTCCCGGCGACACTCCCGGCGACACTCCCGGCGACACTCCCGGCGACACTCCCGGCGACACTCCCGGCGACACTCCCGGCGACACTCCCGGCGACACTCCCGGCGACACTCCCGGCGACACTCCCGGCGACACTCCCGGCGACACTCCCGGCGACACTCCCGGCGACACTCCCGGCGACACTCCCGGCGACACTCCCGGCGACACTCCCGGCGACACTCCCGGCGACACTCCCGGCGACACTCCCGGCGACACTCCCGGCGACACTCCCGGCGACACTCCCGGCGACACTCCCGGCGACACTCCCGGCGACACTCCCGGCGACACTCCCGGCGACACTCCCGGCGACACTCCCGGCGACACTCCCGGCGACACTCCCGGCGACACTCCCGGCGACACTCCCGGCGACACTCCCGGCGACACTCCCGGCGACACTCCCGGCGACACTCCCGGCGACACTCCCGGCGACACTCCCGGCGACACTCCCGGCGACACTCCCGGCGACACTCCCGGCGACACTCCCGGCGACACTCCCGGCGACACTCCCGGCGACACTCCCGGCGACACTCCCGGCGACACTCCCGGCGACACTCCCGGCGACACTCCCGGCGACACTCCCGGCGACACTCCCGGCGACACTCCCGGCGACACTCCCGGCGACACTCCCGGCGACACTCCCGGCGACACTCCCGGCGACACTCCCGGCGACACTCCCGGCGACACTCCCGGCGACACTCCCGGCGACACTCCCGGCGACACTCCCGGCGACACTCCCGGCGACACTCCCGGCGACACTCCCGGCGACACTCCCGGCGACACTCCCGGCGACACTCCCGGCGACACTCCCGGCGACACTCCCGGCGACACTCCCGGCGACACTCCCGGCGACACTCCCGGCGACACTCCCGGCGACACTCCCGGCGACACTCCCGGCGACACTCCCGGCGACACTCCCGGCGACACTCCCGGCGACACTCCCGGCGACACTCCCGGCGACACTCCCGGCGACACTCCCGGCGACACTCCCGGCGACACTCCCGGCGACACTCCCGGCGACACTCCCGGCGACACTCCCGGCGACACTCCCGGCGACACTCCCGGCGACACTCCCGGCGACACTCCCGGCGACACTCCCGGCGACACTCCCGGCGACACTCCCGGCGACACTCCCGGCGACACTCCCGGCGACACTCCCGGCGACACTCCCGGCGACACTCCCGGCGACACTCCCGGCGACACTCCCGGCGACACTCCCGGCGACACTCCCGGCGACACTCCCGGCGACACTCCCGGCGACACTCCCGGCGACACTCCCGGCGACACTCCCGGCGACACTCCCGGCGACACTCCCGGCGACACTCCCGGCGACACTCCCGGCGACACTCCCGGCGACACTCCCGGCGACACTCCCGGCGACACTCCCGGCGACACTCCCGGCGACACTCCCGGCGACACTCCCGGCGACACTCCCGGCGACACTCCCGGCGACACTCCCGGCGACACTCCCGGCGACACTCCCGGCGACACTCCCGGCGACACTCCCGGCGACACTCCCGGCGACACTCCCGGCGACACTCCCGGCGACACTCCCGGCGACACTCCCGGCGACACTCCCGGCGACACTCCCGGCGACACTCCCGGCGACACTCCCGGCGACACTCCCGGCGACACTCCCGGCGACACTCCCGGCGACACTCCCGGCGACACTCCCGGCGACACTCCCGGCGACACTCCCGGCGACACTCCCGGCGACACTCCCGGCGACACTCCCGGCGACACTCCCGGCGACACTCCCGGCGACACTCCCGGCGACACTCCCGGCGACACTCCCGGCGACACTCCCGGCGACACTCCCGGCGACACTCCCGGCGACACTCCCGGCGACACTCCCGGCGACACTCCCGGCGACACTCCCGGCGACACTCCCGGCGACACTCCCGGCGACACTCCCGGCGACACTCCCGGCGACACTCCCGGCGACACTCCCGGCGACACTCCCGGCGACACTCCCGGCGACACTCCCGGCGACACTCCCGGCGACACTCCCGGCGACACTCCCGGCGACACTCCCGGCGACACTCCCGGCGACACTCCCGGCGACACTCCCGGCGACACTCCCGGCGACACTCCCGGCGACACTCCCGGCGACACTCCCGGCGACACTCCCGGCGACACTCCATAGAAGAAAATTTTCTTTCTGTCGTTTTCTAGAGAGCACAACTGTCAATGCCACATTCCGACACTCGACTCTGGCCTCCCCATGTCTTCGTCCCCACCTCATTTTTTGCAACAACCTGCTGCAGCTCCCTTGCATATGTTTCATGTCTATTCATATGCTCTTTCATAAGTGGCATGCCTAATGCAGTCTAAAATTTCCTTCTTGGCATCTATCGTGCTGTTGAATTAGGCTTGCGGTATGACACAGTAGCACTGTTTACAGCAGCAATGTCCAATATTGCGAAGAAAATAGCCATAGGTCATCTCCTTGTGCGTCTCGAAATGGTGTATGTACCACACAGCTGGTAAAGGGTATCTGGTCCACCCTTTGTGTCATTGTAGTTGATTATCATTTTAGTTTTTCCAGAGTATTATTTTATTGTCCAGCATGCACCATGACCATAAGATAACTGCTTTTTTGTTCTTCAGAACACGTGAACAAAGCGTGAGGTCTGCATTATGTCCAAAGAGAGTAGATCCAATTTTTCTAGGCCGGCAAGTTTTGAATTTTTGTGGATTTTCAGTTTTGTTGGCTCTCACTGTTCCCAGGATAGTGAGCTGTGTTTTCTATTTCTCAAAGTTCAATGGAGGTGAACTAATTGTCAACAGTCATATTACGATTTGTCCCTTTGATGGGTTCAATTATTCACAGCTCTGTTTGAAGTTCGCAGAAATATGTCAGTGCTAACGCACTTTCTGAACCAATATAAATGAAGGCGTTATTGATATAAAAGTCCCTGGAATCTGCGAGGCATAGAACTTTTATTCCACATTTATTAGATTTATTAGGTTTTTTAGGCATGTACATTTTTAAAAGGGCATCGTCACCGAAATGGTACCAGCATTTCGTCAAGTTACAAAGCTTCCAACAACGAAATACTGAATACAATTATGGATGAATGCATCCCAAATTTCACGAATAGGAGCAAGTTTATTTCTCTCCCTTCACTGTACTCGTGTGTGGGCACAGTGAAACGGCAAGGCTGCAAGAATGAACAAGAATCTCTTGACACTCATAGTGGCCCAGAAGATCTCTCTACCTGTACTATTTGAAGCAGAAAGACTAGAAACATCTTCGTTTCCTGATTTCAATACACCTGCCAAGTATAACAGACCTAAAACTGCTTTGATTACAATCATAGAGAATACCAAAACCGCCAGCACCATCTGTTGCCTAGATATAGAGGTACGTGTAGAAAAAAATTCCTGGGGTCTGTGAGACCCCACTAGACCAGTTAAGGGTTAAGTCTTCTTTATCTGTAGTAAGTTTTGAGCAGTGTTGGATTAGCTTTTGATGTTTCCACGTTCTGATATTGAGATTGTCGTTGCAGACCCATAAGATTAAAACCCACCTGAAATCTAATCTGTAATTGTTAAGCCTGAAGTCCATGCCAGTCAAAAAAGCTTGTACCTGTTATTCTGCAGTTTCGAAGTAGCATTCGATGTCTATTAGTAAATCTCTTACTGTTTATACCAAGTGTCCTATCCTTTTTATATTAGCAGTTTTAGTACTGCAGTAGTCTCCATATAATTAAAAGATTTAAACCTTAACTTGTAACGTTTGCTAAGCAATTACTTAAGTTACTTTGAGTCTTAAAAGACGTGAAGATCTTGTTGCCGACGCTCTCGACTTTATTGTGTATGGAATATGGTATATGCAGACAGCCTCGGCTTCTGTAATTCACGCGGCGCTTGCCTGCGTGCACGTACCCGTGTACTTGGGCCTGCGCTTGTACCCGGACGTCGTCTCCGGTGACCGTTAGCTCTCACTGAAGTTTTGATTGCTGCTGCTGCTGCTGCTGCTGCTACTACTACTACTGCTGCTAAACAAGTTAAGCTCTCCCGATATGCTGCCTGCTGGGAGATTTTAAGTGACTGCCTTTTCGAGCTTGCTCTGTCTTGTCTTCTAACGTAACGAACCCGAGAGTATTTTTTTTTGTATCTGAGTGTACGAACGTTTACCATACTTCAGTTTTGAACGTTTAAATTCCATCCGTAACTAACTGCTCTCTATGGTCAGCTTGGCCTAACGTGGTTACATACTTCTTGAAACTCATTGGAAGATTACCAGAACATAAGGTTGTCAATTTTCTCTCTGCCTCTGAGGACTGATTCTTGTACTTGGTTGTTGTGTAATTTAAATTACGAATCTTTGCTTAAGTCGTCTGTTATACCTGTGTGGGTGTTATTTAAGGGCTTTTTTTGTCTACCGAGTTCTAAGAGAGGCCCCTGCAGGGGTAAGCGTGGCTTCGGCCTACTTGTTGTGATAAACAGTAATCATTTCAATTATTGTTTCTTTTTTAAACTTACATAAGTAAGTGAAGGTTGTTGTTTAATTGAAATTGCTCTTGTCTTACAGACTGCTTATGTAGGAGAAAACTTGCTGTTCATTATTATGTATGGCGTGCAATAGAAGATCGCGGTTTTATTTATCGCTCTGTTGGCATATTCTGAGATAAATTTGTTATTTCTTAAAGGAAAAAGATGTGCTCAGCCTGCGTTCGCCGTTCCAAGTCTCTTATCCTTCGTCCATCCTATGTTTGGACATTTCACTACTCTTCAGGAAAAGCTGGTGAGTAATTGTCCATCGTTGTCTTGAGTGCTCATCATATTTTGGGTGAAATATTTGTGTGTGTGTTTGGGCATAGTTTTATTGTGCCTCCTGACCTGTAAGTGAGGAAGATTTTGTCTTATTCGTTGTCTGAAAATACAGTCAAAAATTTGGCCTCACCTTAGTGCAACGGTATGGATAGGAGCTTTCCAACGCTTATGGTTTGTGACGTGCTTAAGATCTGGGTGTGATTAAGTTTTTGTGAAGATTTTCTGACACAATCTGTTTTATTACGCAAATGTATGATTGACATCCTTCTGCCTTCCCCGTAACATAAATGACAGTTATTGCACAATGTAAACAACATCCTTTACATTGAATTTCATGCAGCATTTGTGAGGAGAAGAGTTTATTTTACTTTTTGAAGAGTGTGGTGGAGTTTGTTGCTGCGCTGAGTAAATAGATCGTGACGTCGTCTCAGGCAGCGGAAACGTCCCACATTCATCTTCACTGCTATTTATTAGCATTCAGGCACTTCTCCTTGATTGTCTCCGGAAGGCAAATGAAAATCTCAAGAGGATAGTCGAAAAGGCAGATGAACATTTAGAAAGTTGGACGAATATTTAGAGAAGGCAGAGGAGCGCTACGGTAAGACTCAATTTCTTTCTCGTCTTGTTCAATGACACCGTAGTCTGTCTTTTTGAAACTATTGTCTGTATTTTTAAGAAGTCGGAAGAGATAACGAAATTCATTATTGAAGATCTTTTCGCAATTACTGATTTGAAGTAAGGTGCGACAGCACTGTCGGTGAGAGAAATAATCGTTCGATTAGAACTGCTAAAGTTTGACCTGTTTTAGTAAAAGACCAGAAAGCTGTTCTTGGGGAAAGTTAACAGTCCAGATTAGTCAAGGCTAACGCTCGGTAACTGGAATTACCGTAAGAGAGACAAGACGAACGAAAGAACAGCTGCTCAAGAAGTCGCAATCCAGATTAAAGAGCATACTGAAATGCACGATGCTACACATGATAGAGACGAGGTGGTTTCTGTGCCTGGTGAGCATAAAGTGCAGGTTAACCAGATGACAGAGGATACAGTTAACGAAGCAAATTACGGAGCACATTGAACTGCAGGATGTTACTGACGATCTAGAGAAGACTGAACGTTCTTCAGGTGCACAAATAGACAGGTTACCGAGAAATTAGAAGATGTAGCTCCCTTTGTGTTTATTAATAACTTATCAGAAGTAAGACAGCAAAGCCAGTTCTACCACATGTAACTATAGTCACATGTGGTGACATGTTACACACCTGGCGTCAGTCACCTACCTGCCGTCCTTGGAGCCCCCCGCTCCCTCTCCCACAGGAAACCACCGGGAATCTATCGAGGTCCCACAGGGGGATCACCCAGGCAATTGTGCTACTCATATTCTAGGATCAAGCTGCTGCTGCTCCTGGTCCCCTCTCACCCCAAGCCCTCTCACCCCAAGCCCTCTCACCCCAAGCCCTCTCACCCCAAGCCCTCTCACCCCAAGCCCTCTCACCCCAAGCCCTCTCACCCCAAGCCCTCTCACCCCAAGCCCTCTCACCCCAAGCCCTCTCACCCCAAGCCCTCTCACCCCAAGCCCTCTCACCCCAAGCCCTCTCACCCCAAGCCCTCTCACCCCAAGCCCTCTCACCCCAAGCCCTCTCACCCCAAGCCCTCTCACCCCAAGCCCTCTCACCCCAAGCCCTCTCACCCCAAGCCCTCTCACCCCAAGCCCTCTCACCCCAAGCCCTCTCACCCCAAGCCCTCTCACCCCAAGCCCTCTCACCCCAAGCCCTCTCACCCCAAGCCCTCTCACCCCAAGCCCTCTCACCCCAAGCCCTCTCACCCCAAGCCCTCTCACCCCAAGCCCTCTCACCCCAAGCCCTCTCACCCCAAGCCCTCTCACCCCAAGCCCTCTCACCCCAAGCCCTCTCACCCCAAGCCCTCTCACCCCAAGCCCTCTCACCCCAAGCCCTCTCACCCCAAGCCCTCTCACCCCAAGCCCTCTCACCCCAAGCCCTCTCACCCCAAGCCCTCTCACCCCAAGCCCTCTCACCCCAAGCCCTCTCACCCCAAGCCCTCTCACCCCAAGCCCTCTCACCCCAAGCCCTCTCACCCCAAGCCCTCTCACCCCAAGCCCTCTCACCCCAAGCCCTCTCACCCCAAGCCCTCTCACCCCAAGCCCTCTCACCCCAAGCCCTCTCACCCCAAGCCCTCTCACCCCAAGCCCTCTTTCTGGACCGATGGGGATCATGCAGCTTTCTGCTCCCCCTCCTCCTCCGCCTCCCCAGTCGTCTTTTATAACGACCTCTTGTGGGAGGGGGGTGTCAGGGAGAAAATGTGTCTATGTCGCCCATCTCCAAACTATTTCTTAATACAAATATTATGCGACACCAGCAGACACCACACTGCTTTTGAGATATTTTTTCCGCATTCTCCTAAACTGTACACACATTTCACACACTTTCCCATTTTATAACTGGAGGAACTGTTTATAACAGCCTACCACCTCTCCATATGCTTCAAATTACGTCACATGATGTCAGAGTGTAGTATTACGTGGCACCAGCCAAGACTACACCCAGGCTGATACGTAATCACTCATCCGTCACCCGTTTTATGTATCTTTACCGGATTTTTCACAGTTTTAAATATTTTGTACAATTATGCAGGACTGTTCCCGACATCGCGTCGACGTTATGATCCAATGCAGTATGTGACGGTGTAATATCTCTTTATATTCGATGAATTATTCTGATACAATTCTACCCTTTAATGACGTTTACAAATTTTCTATCTTCATACTCGCAGAATCCATGCACAAAATAGTTTCATACAATAGCTATGCCATGAGCGCATAAGTATTCTTTGTAGTACTCTCTCTGGTGGTTGTTAGAAAAAAAAAAAAGAAAGGGGGGCTTCCGAGATTGTCTTCGTGCCGATTAGCCTGAGTTTGGTTTCGAAGAACTGTAATCTGATTATTGAGATTTATCGCAGAAGATAACTGATACGAACTGTACGATTAAAAGGAAATGTATATATATTGCTCCTTCAAAAAAAAAGGTGTGTATTTGACAACTGAGAGTTAATGATATTTATCGATATATTGCGTAGTTGTTAATCAGAAGGGACTTCCGAAAGACTGGATACGAACCTGCATTTAATAATCCAAGAGCTCCATTACTTCTTCGGAAGGTTAAACTTCATCAAAGCCAAATATCCGCTTGATCTGAGGTTTCCCGACTGATTATACAACGCTCCCAAAATTACGAGGCATTTTATTTGTACAGATTAGCAGACTGCCGCAAAGCACGAGCCTGCAGAGAAGAAGAATCATCGCCTGATTTCATTCTAACAAGTAAAATTTCAGAATCATTTTGGAGGGACTGAGCTATGACTGTGTTTCCTATCATGAATGATTGATTGATTGATTGCTCGAACGAATTGAGAGCTACAGAATCACGTAGATAGATAGGAGAAAAAAATTACAGTGGCGCCAGTGTGACATGACTCTCTTGGATTGTTATATATGTATTTTTTTGTTTCATGAAACCCAACGAGAACGAGAGGTAACTAATCTGAAGAGAGATTCGGTGCCCATAGTAAAAGATTGCTGATACCAAGAAACGATTTCAACTATTGGACAACACCGAGACTACAGAACAAGGCCAGAGAAATCTAATTTTTTATCCTGTAGTTAAAATAGTTTGAAATCAATTTAGAAAGAACTTTTCTCCAAATAGTAGTTAGATTGTAGAACTGTATATTGTGTGATTTTCGTATCTGGACATTGAACTTTATACCATCTGTGAAGTAATTTGAAAGTTAAGTGTGTCTACGACGGTAAATTTGAAACTGTATTTAGTGATTAGAACCTGATATTGACAGTTATTTAATGGTATTGACTAGAGCGGCATTTAAAATGTCATTGAATCAGCAACGAGACGTGCAACAGTCTTCAGCTGTTTGTGCAGAAGCAGAGGCCACGGATAGCAACTCAGATTGTTGTGGCTAGCGGTAGCAATATAAATAATCCCGCTGGTTCAGAAAACATTCATACAACAGCTGATCAGACTGTTGTTGACACATTAGTTGTTATTATGCAACAGTTGTCTCTATTAGCCAAAGGCCTAGCGGAGGTAAAACGAGACTTATCCGTTATACAAAATGACCTCCAAAATCAATTAGCCGAAAATCAAACAATTACAAAATCAGTTAAGAGCAACCTTTACCGAATTAGATCAGAGATTAAATTCCCAGACACAAGAAATAAAAGAACAGGCAGTAAGGACCGAACAGAATCTTATTGCTCAAATTGAGCAAGTCCGCCAACAATGCCAAGAAAACAATAGTAAATTAAAAGCGGAACTAACCGAATATGTATCCGTCAAAATTGACACGATACAAAAACAAGTAGAACTGTTTCCTCAAGTAATACGAGCTGAAGAGGACATACAGTGTTCCGTAGCTATGATACCAGAAATTATAGAATCCCAAGATAATCTAAAGAAGTAATTTGACGAAGTGACGGAAAAACAGACGACAGTGGAACATAGAAGGAATGTACTTGCGGGAAAGTTTTCAGAAATGACATTAGAGCGGCAAAATTTTCCTTCGGAAACCATAGAAGAAACTGTGAAAGTAGCTTTACAGTCAATTTCGGAGAGTTCCGAGGAGAATTTTTTCAACAAAGGGTTAAAGGAAGTTCGTGAACAACTTGGCGAAAAATTCTCGCGTTGGAAAGAAAATATCGAAAGATCACTAAATCTCTCGCAGCAGAATTTAGAAACAGCGAGAAGTAGGAAACAAAACTCTCAATCTGCGCGTGACATTCCGTCCATGTCAAGATCCGATGTAGACAGAACTGGAACGTCACAAGTTAGATTCGATATAACGGATAGCCACAGGGAAAAGTACGAACAGGATGATTTTTGGAATCGTAGTAGCGTTGAGGAAAAGATGATTAAACAGAGACAATTTCAAATCTTTAACCCTGACAAAGAGAATGTTCATCCTGTAGTCTTTATCCGAAGTTTCAGTGGTCTATTTCCACGATCTTGGACAGAATGGCAAAAGATTAGTTTTGTATCTGGATATATACAAGGAACAGGAGCATTGTGGGCATCCGAACAAACATCTTCTTGTAAATGTTACAAAGAATTTGAGCAGGCTTTTCTAGCAAAATATTGGTCTGCTGGAGTACAAGAAAGACTTAGGCAGGAAGTATTATATCCTGAGCCTTTCTCATTTTCTAGAGGATCTCTAAAGAGATATTTTGAGAAATACATTAATAAATCTTTGTATTGGGATGTACCGATTCCTTTGCCAGATATACTTAGAATACTCAAGTCCAGACTACCCACCAGTATAAGGAATCAGCTGTTATATATAAATGATAAGGATATAGACTCATTTATGACTACGCTTGATCGTATTGATATAATTGAGGAGGACAATAAAAGGGCAAGAGAAATGTCATATCAAAGAAGAGCAACAGAAGCGAATCCGAGCTGCAACTCGAGTGGGAATGGCAGTAATGGTAGCAGTAACAATAATCATAACCAACTACACGCTCCGAGGAGACTTAGCAATGGACAAAATGCAAACAATAATTATTACCATAATGGAAACTTAAGTAATGGTGCAGCGAGGGGCTATTTTAGGAACAGTAGGAATTTTAATCGATATAATCCAATGTATGGCAACACAGGACAGTTCTACCAACACCAGCAGAACAACAACAATAATTACACGAATCAAGCAAGACAACATAGACAGAATTCACCACAACAACCGATAATCACTGAAGTAGCTGAAGAGACAAATACCAATCGGACCAACAATCAGTCAAACTAAACATGACCGCATCGTGCCGCGGAGGAGCGGTCAGGGGATCTGTTAGGGGCGAAACAGTAAAATTACAATTGTTAAGATATAATGATGGTGAGCTGTTGACTGAAGAGTTAACAAAAGATTTAATAACGTGTCAATGACAGATCGAGTGTTCCGGTATCTGAAGCATTTGTTGAAATAGAGGAAGTTCCAACGAATGTGATATTAGACACCGCCGCTTCCGCCAATGTTATCTCAGGCGCTCTTTTTTGGATAATTATTAGGAAGAAGAAGGTACCAATTTTGCCAGTACAGAACTGCAAAATCATTGGAGCTGTTGGAGCACGCTCTCCCAATGTCAAAATACAAACACAATTAGAGATGAAAATGGGAAATGTAGCAATAAAATGCACGTTCCTTGTAGTGGAGAAGTTATTAGTGGACTGTATTCTTGGTATTGGGAGTATGCAGGAGTACGATTGTCAGATTGATTTTTTGGAAGGAATAGTTAAATTTGGATTAAATGGAGAAGAGATAGCACTAGATTAAAATAGAAAGGAAACGGTGCATGAGAAATATTGTCGCGGTGCCATAATTCAATTAATTGACACTACAAACGGTTATTGGAAGGAGCTTTCAAAGGATTTGATACAACAGGAGGACTTTAACCAAACAACAATGATAAAAGCTAGTGAATCAAATCAGCTTACCGGAGAACAAAGGCAGCAGCTTCATTATTTGTTAGAGGCATATGAAGAGATTTTTGATGAGAAACCATGAATTATTAAAGGGTATATTTGTCACCTACAAGTGAAGCCACATCAGACTTACTGTTACACGCACTATCCGATCCCCTGGCGTTTAAAACAATCTGTTCAAAGGGAGATAAATAGAATGTTAGAATGGAACTTGATTGAGCCATCAAATAGTCCATATTGTTCTCCGCTCTAAGTCGTTCCAAAACCTGGAGGCAACGTAAGAAAAGTATGAAGACCAGAATTTAAAATGGGAGGAAAAGATTCGACTCGCACTTGTCAATTTAACTAAAAAGTCACTACAACGGAAACTGACATATGACAAACGGATTCACCGGTTTCAGACGCTTCATCTTGGAGAAAAGATATTATTGAGGCGACACATCCATTCCTCGAAACTGATAAACATAAGGAAATGGAATCTTATTTATACCGGACCATATGTTATTGTAAATATACCAAATCCTGGATCATACTTGTTGGCATATCCCGAATCGAAAAGAATAAAGGGATTATTCCCGCATAATGATATTAAGAAATTTTTTGAAGGATCGTAGATCTGCGATACCAAATATGGAGGAAATTTAGAGTGGAATTTGACTATGAGTCGAATGTGTATATAAATATCAAGAAGTTTATGTTGTCTAGAGGTTAAGAGACAGTGAGATTACTCCTGTGATAGGTTAAGAGACAGTGAGATTACTCCTGTGATAGGTTAAGAGACAGTGAGATTACTCCTGTGATAGGTTAAGAGACAGTGAGATTACTCCTGTGATAGGTTAAGAGACAGTGAGATTACTCCTGTGATAGGTTAAGAGACAGTGAGATTACTCCTGTGATAGGTTAAGAGACAGTGAGATTACTCCTGTGATAGGTTAAGAGACAGTGAGATTACTCCTGTGATAGGTTAAGAGACAGTGAGATTACTCCTGTGATAGTTTAGCACAAAAATTTTAAGATAGGTAGAAGAATTTCTTAATTACTAGTGTTTGTAAGTGTGGACTATGAGCAGAAGCCACAGTGATATACAATGAAAGTGCATCTACATTTTCTCAAGACACGGCAGTTATGTGAGAATTGCGTGTGAAACTTGAAGAGTGTGGGATATGTAGGTAAATACGCTGTGTGTATGATGTGCGCTGTTCGCGCAAGATAACAAATGAACAGTGAAATGAAGCAACAGTCGATAATGTCACTGTTGCAAACAATTGAAGAAACTCTCTGGTAGCGCGAGAGAAAATTATTATAATTTTTATGATTTTTTTATTATGCCTTCTTTACCAGGAGAATTAATTTAAGAATTTTAATTAACATTTTAAGAATAGAAGTTTGTGTGTTTCATATTATGGACATAATTGTTGAAATATATTTCCATAAATGTGCATGAGAGGATGAAGATTCTGCGAGTGGATGATTTGTTAAATGAACATACGTCATTAATGATATTTACTTGCAAGTGGATCTATAAATCAATTAATTATAAGAATAATGAAAATTTTTCAAATTATTCCTTTTGTGGAGTCAGTGTCATATGCCTATGTTTAAAATTTTTCATCGGGTGTAAACTTAAATTTTATCCATAATTTCGTAATTGAAAGCAAACCTCGGACAGATTCAATGCTCTACTTCCACCTGCATTATAACAAACTGAAGATTAGATCTAAAAACTTTTTTGAGAGGAATACATTCGATATGAGCTACAACAAAATTTAAATGCCCACAGTCTATTTGGCAATATTTTGGACAATCAGCAGTTGTAATTGGTATTGAGGAGTACAAAAAAAATTCGCAATTGTCAGGACTGATGGATGTTCCAGTCTAGTACAGATGGAAGAATATAAGAATCCACTCCGATTTTGAGTTCAACGATGAAATATGGACTTCGTTGCCTTAATCCACTCTCTTCCAGGGATTTATTCAGTCAGAACTTTTTCTTATTCCACTTTAAACCTGTTTCATATTCACGTCCCTGACCATCTGTTCCTGAGATCATCTTCCTGTTTCTACGGCACATTAGCAGCTTCTATCCTGTACCATAAGCCATCGCCTGTCCTCCGTGCCGCCTCCACCAGACGCTGTACGTCGCCTACACGGTGTCCGTACCCAGTGTTCCTGTTCCATCGACTACACAACGAGATCGCCGGCTACATCGTCGAATGAAGAATTATGAAAATTTTTTTGAGCAATATTGTAAAATTTTTTTGGCTATGAGGCACTTTTCCTTCGATCTAATCTATGGAGCTGTTATATATTTCAAAATTACTGGATTTAGGCTTTCCTATCTTCTTTAATACCTGAGCTGGGGTCTATTCTTCCGGGTTTTCCAGGGTTTCCCTGTGAAGGCCAGTTCCCAAATGGGTAGACCTTTTTGTAATTACACCAATCTACATCTTCCCTGGTTATGTACTCGGGATCCGGGTATACCCTGGTACATGTAAAAGCTACAGCTTAGGTATTCTCGTAAATTATTGTCTTAACATGATACCCATACACTCTATAGTAAAATTCTATTAATTCAAAAATATTCCTCTTTTGAATAAACAACCCAACAAATTTTTCCTGTTAGCTCGCAAAGTGTATTATCATTAACTTTGCTCGCTGCGAGGGGCAATTGTAATATCTCTTTATATTCGATGAATTATTCTGATACAATTCTACCCTTTAATGACGTTTACAAATTTTCTATCTTCATACTCGCAGAATCCATGCACAAAATAGTTTCATACAATAGCTATGCCATGAGCGCATAAGTATTCTTTGTAGTACTCTCTTTTTAGGAAAAAAAGAAAGGGGGCTTCCGAGATTGTCTTCGTGCCGATTAGCCTGAGCTTGGTTTGGAAGAACTGTAATCTGATTATTGAGATTTATCGCAGAAGATAACTGATACGAACTGTACGATTAAAAGGAAATATATATATATTGCTCCTTCAAAAAAAAGGTGTGTATTTGACAACTGAGAGTTAATGATATTTATCGATATATTGCGTAGTTGTTAATGAGAAGGGACTTCCGAAAGACTGGATACGAACCTGCATTTAATAATCCAAGAGCTCCATTACTTCTTCGGAAGGTTAAACTTCATCAAAGCCAAATATCCGCTTGATCTGAGGTTTCCCGACTGATTATACAACGCTCCCGAAATTACGAGGCATTTTATTTGTACAGATTAGCAGACTGCCGCAAAGCACGAGCCTGCAGAGAAGAAGAATCATCGACTGATTTCATTCTAACAAGTAAAATTTCAGAATCAGTTTGGAGGGACTGAGCTATGACTGTGTTTCCTATCATGAATGATTGATTGATTGCTCGAACGAATTGAGAGCTACAGAATCACGTAGATAGGAGAAAAAAATTACAACGGAATTAGATTTCACTGATACTGAAACACGCCTCCCAACGCCATCTTTTATAACTGGGCGCATAAATGGCCACAACAGGCATAGAAAATCTGTTTGTTAATAACGAATTACGTCACATGAGAACTATTTGTTGATAAATTAATATTTCGAGGGACCAGCAGAAGCCACTACCGATTTTTAACCGAAGATGTTGTGTAAGAAATACCACACTACATTACTATATTGTGTAACGTCATAATAAAATTCTGATCCCTCCAGCCGAAGACACTGTATTCGTAGCGCAGCACAACAAAAATACTTCTCTAGAGAGTCGTACAGCATTCGCAACAACCGCATCGAAAATCATGTGGCCTGCAGGGTAGACCGCCCGCCTCAGACTGACGTGGGCGTGCGTAGGCGGGGACGCCGATGGAGGTGGGTAAGTTGGTACGGTACGGAACTTCTCTCGTTCGCGACCTGATGGCCACAATCGTACGAGTTCTCCACATTGCGGCAGACCATCTGCCCAGTAGTGGTCGGCCGCTGTGGCGGATCGGTTCTAGGCACTTCGGTCCGAAAGCACGCTGCTGCTATGGTCGCAGGTTCGAATCCTGCCTTGGGCATGGATATGTGTGCTGTCCTTAGAACTACGTAAACCTAAGGCTAGTGGACTGATGATCTCAGATGTTAAATCCCTTAGTGCTTAGTGCCATTTCAACCCAGTAGTGGCAAAGATATTTGCACAACATGTGTGTAATCATCTCCAGTATGGTAGCTGTCACAAACGATGCTCAGTCATTCAGCGGAGGTCATCGCGCTACTAAAGAACCTGTCGCAACTCGCGGACGTCATTGCAGAGAAACGTTGCTGACAGTGTGAGCACTAAGCAGTCCACTCCCCACCCTTCCGTCCTCTTTCTCTCTCTGGACATCCAAGACAACTGTCGTAACTCTGAGACAGCTATATGCTCAGCAGATAACCAATGCTAACAATTTAAGGACCAAGAGCATCTCTAACCACCACACTGTTGCACCAGTCCTGCTGATGAAAGAGACATTTTCCCCGACTTAACGGTATGGTTCACGTCTAATGGGGGGTATGTTACCGAACAAACATAGTCGTAGGACCAAATCTGCCAGGTGTAACTGTCGCAGTATTATAGTGCAGCCTTATTGTAACTCTCGCAAATGGACGCGGAAGCAGTCAGGAGTGTGTGCGACGCCGCCACATGCAAACGAGTCAGATGTGCTCAATGTGAAGCGAACCACTTCGTTTAACCATTAACATTTAATTTTAGGATGAAAACTCTTTAATAATCACAATTTTTCCATGCCTTGCAATGTGAAAGCTATTAGTGACAGACGGAAAATGGATAGGACATTTTAGTGGGAAATTCGATGCAATTTAGTTTTACATCGGGAAACATTTTCGCTAGAAGTTGCAGTGTGTGTTATTCGAGAAAAACGAAGTGACGTTCAACAGCCCAGCCCACCCCCATGCTCAAACCCCACCTGTGACGACTTTCGGTGTGTTGTTCGTGACACACCCTGCTGCCAATGTAGCAAATTTCGCTACTACAAGAATTTTGCCCGATCGACCTTATTCGGTCGTCCTTGACTGGGCTGTACTGTATATCGGCGTCACCTAGCTGCTCAAACCTCGGCTGACAGAAATCACTGTTAACACTCTCGCGGATGTTTCGGTCATCTACAAATCTGGTATTCGTATTCTAAACGAAAGTATTCATTGTAATTGCGAAAGAATATTGCAGGCTTCAGTTTCACAAAGCGCCGACGTCCACACAGATAATGCGATTCCATTAATAGAAATTTGGTGTACTTTTAATTGTAACTAAACATGTGGAACTTAACTTACATTTCAGGCAGAATAATCTGCACTTTTTCTCTGGGACACCACGGGCTCCACTCCTGTGCCGCCCCCCATAGCTGCTGCTGCTGCTGCTGCTGCCAGCGCCCTCAAGACCCTCCCCTTCCCTCTGCCTCTGCGCGCGGCTTTCAGCCTCTGCACCACTCGAGTCATTCCTCGATGTCTTAACCCTGTCCCCCCCCCCCCCCCCCCCCCCGTCCCGTCCCTTATTATCAGCATGTCCCACATGTTCCTCTCCTCAACGATTCTGAGGAGAACCTCGTCATTCCTTATTTTATCACCTCTCAACATTGATTTGTAGCAGCGCATCTAAACGGCTTCGATTCTCCCTGTTCCGGTTTTTCCAGAGGCCGTGGTTAACTTCTCTACAATGTTGTGTGATGTGTACATAGTTCCGCATAGTTGGCACATACACAACTTTCCCACTAGAGCGCACCCCGCTAAGCACAACAGCGCAGGCGCAGCGCTCGTCCGTCTCCGCACTACGAGATGGCGCTGCCGTAAGAGATGGACCAAATTCTGCTTCCGCCGATCCGCGTATTAATATGTAACGCAGCCAATGAGAGTGCTGCAAACGTAGAACTTTTTCTCCTCGCGGACCACACTCACGCAGTGATACCTGAACGCGCGAGGTATTATAACGAGTGTACAGACCTCCGATTAGTCAGTCTGCATTAGTCTATAGTCAAGTTTCAGTCTAATAAGATTATTCATTTATCTTCATGGCTATGGACAGGAATATGGTAGACACTTTGTCAAGTATCAGAGATATGTGAGAATAAGATTGAAGTTCCTTTGGTCTTGGTACGTTAGATTGTCAATTGTAAACAGCATCCAGAATCAGGTGTATGCTTTTTTATTTTAATAAATGTGTGTGAAAATTAATCAAGTTCTGTTTAAAGTTGGTCACTGTCAATCTGCTACTCTAAGCGTGAAAGTGGCATTTCTATCGTCTGACTTAACGGCAGTAGATAAACACGCCACGTTAAGACCACGAGACATATTGCTGACACTCGCCTACTTCATTAGAGTGACAAGTCAAATAATCTGATGGTTTGTGTACCGAAGGTCTTACAGTATGCACACCACATTGTGCTTCATTCGTACGGTCTCAGAAAATTCTCCTGCAAATTAAGGCCAGCCTTTACTACCAGACTTCTTTCTGCCAGGAATGGCACCTTTGCCACTGCCAGTTTACTTGTCACGAACGACAGTAGCTTCAACGGCGTGCTAGTTTCTGCCGATTAAACATACTGGCCTCACGACGAGGGCGTGGTGAAAAGTAATGACTCCACATTTTTTTGTGCGAAAACTGTTAAAGCTACTTAAATACGTAGACGTGAAGAACAAATATGTAGAATGCTCATAAAATTTGTTTCATTTATTTCTCGACAGTCATCCTGGCAATGCCCATATTTCTCCCGATGAGGACCAATTTGTTGATACGGTTACTGTAGAGTGTTGACAACCTCAAGTCTGCTTGTACTGCTTCACCACTACCAAAGTCAACGAAAGTCAACGAAAGTCAACGAAAGTCAACGAAAGTCAACGAAAGTCAACGAAAGTCAACGAAAGTCAACGAAAGTCAACGAAAGTCAACGAAAGTCAACGAAAGTCAACGAAAGTCAACGAAAGTCAACGAAAGTCAACGAAAGTCAACGAAAGTCAACGAAAGTCAACGAAAGTCAACGAAAGTCAACGAAAGTCAACGAAAGTCAACGAAAGTCAACGAAAGTCAACGAAAGTCAACGAAAGTCAACGAAAGTCAACGAAAGTCAACGAAAGTCAACGAAAGTCAACGAAAGTCAACGAAAGTCAACGAAAGTCAACGAAAGTCAACGAAAGTCAACGAAAGTCAACGAAAGTCAACGAAAGTCAACGAAAGTCAACGAAAGTCAACGAAAGTCAACGAAAGTCAACGAAAGTCAACGAAAGTCAACGAAAGTCAACGAAAGTCAACGAAAGTCAACGAAAGTCAACGAAAGTCAACGAAAGTCAACGAAAGTCAACGAAAGTCAACGAAAGTCAACGAAAGTCAACGAAAGTCAACGAAAGTCAACGAAAGTCAACGAAAGTCAACGAAAGTCAACGAAAGTCAACGAAAGTCAACGAAAGTCAACGAAAGTCAACGAAAGTCAACGAAAGTCAACGAAAGTCAACGAAAGTCAACGAAAGTCAACGAAAGTCAACGAAAGTCAACGAAAGTCAACGAAAGTCAACGAAAGTCAACGAAAGTCAACGAAAGTCAACGAAAGTCAACGAAAGTCAACGAAAGTCAACGAAAGTCAACGAAAGTCAAGTTCTCGAAGGTGTTCTCCAAGTTCTGGAAAGAGAAAAACTCGTATGTGACCAAGACGGGATTATATGGAAGATGGTCGATGACGGTGAGCACGAGACGCCGGGCTGTTGCAGATGCAGATGCAGCAGTGCCCGTGCGTCGTCTGGCATTGTCATGCTGAAGAAGGGGATTTACAACACAGAGTGCGACGTTACTCAGATGAACATAACTAAAAACTCATGCAGTTGTCGAATGGATGGCCGATAGCCTTTGTTAGATTGTGGGTATGTCAGACGTATTATGATTACTAGTATTTATTCGCCTATTACTCTGCTCTATCAAGTGTCAGACGATCCACAATTAAGGCAAATGAGCCTTTAAATACTTAATGCTACATACATAATTATGACAACCAGTGGCAACTTCTAAATAAACATTCAATAATGAGGACCTGTGGCAATGCAAATCTGATAAATCTTACATGAGAGTCGGGAGGGGGAAAGAGGGAGGGGAAATCGAGTATAATCGTGTTAGTATGTAGTGACTGTCATAAAAGTAGTCCGTACACAAGAAAATCTCTTCAAGTAATACGTAGGACTACAGAAGGTAATACGTCACAGTTCTGTATTTTGCAGGCAAATTGTTTACGGTGTCACACGGCAGATGTTCAGAGTGAGGCTCTGACACCGTAATATTATAAATTGGCTCAAAATTCCCTAAGCCTCACACGGTAGCAGCTGTGGGCGACGGAAGTGCTGCGACGTCAGCGGCCCTTGCCTGCGGCTGAGTGTCGGACGCCCGAACATTCTCCAAGATCAGCTGCTGGCTGAAGGTCGCGAATCAGCAATCGAGGTTATGAAGTAGAAGTTATAAGACGAAGGTACGAAATTTAGTTAATAGATGTGATTTCTTTCCAACAAGGGATGCTAAATCTGATTGGCTGGGCTCTTAAGGGTCTGAGTTCTGAATGATCACAATTCTCCTCAGAGAGCTCGCGTCCGCTTCTCTGAGCTATGTTTCGCTCGGTTAAGCTTGCGAAGCTCGAGGCTCCGTTTCCACTTGCAAGATACGGTTCTTCAGCGCCCGTCCCCACGTTTGGCGGACGATAGCGCCGCTCGGCAAAGCTTCTGCCTCACTGCCGCTCGTGAGACCCCCCCCCCCCCCCCCCCCCAAGCGCTAACCTCCCACTCTCTCGGAAGGACGCTGCAGGCTGGCCGCCTGTGTTGGCCACTGTGGCTCCAAAACGTTTCTCTAGTTCCCTACTGCCATCTCCATGTGTTTTAGTCTCCTCATTCTGCTTCTGCACAGAGACAAGTAACGAGTAGGAAAGTTACTAAACCTTTTGGATACTTGTACGACCGTCAGCCGAATACACTGACACCATACTACCACAGAGTACGGGTGACTTACTGAAGAAAAATCAGCTACACACTGTCTAAATAAAACTCTGCAGGTGAATGGGACCTCATGCTCTTCCAGATGTTCTGGTCGTGCAAGGATTTTCTAGTTATTGCATGTCCGGGCTTGTTGCAGTTGTTATCACGAATCATTTTGTAACATCGCTGTGTTGCGAATTAATTTCAAATACAGGGTGTTTCCATGTGTGAATTATTCACCATCACTTCTCAAAGCACTAGCAAAAACTAGTCAAACGTCCCAATACACATGGGTACATAAATCAACCGTTGTAGACATACAGCACATTGACTCTTCCAGTTCATCAGTGTCAAGGAACACACGGCATCTCTAAACGTTGAAGTAAGTGTTCAAAATGTGGTCCATGCGACTGAATAAAACAATGAACTCGTCTCTAAAATGAGTTACGAATCCTCTCAGGCAGTTCTAGGAAATCCCGTACATGCTGGAGCGCTGCTTCAATCCGCAAGTCTAGTTCCTCAAGAGAGCTGATCTCGGTAGCGTAGACCTGGCTTTAGACATGACCCCACCACAGCAATCCGTGAGATTTAAATCCGGAGACTGTGGGGGCCACAGCATAGGCATTGCTCTGCCTATCCAATGTTGACCGTACGTCCAAATTGGAAGCAGGTGCACTCTTAGATGAAAATGTGCTGTAGCGGCGTCATGCATCAGCCACGTGTTCAGGCGTTGGTTCAGTGGGACATCATCGTGTAAGTCTGGAAGTATCGTTCGCAGAAACCGCATGCACTGCTGTCCGGTTAGTCTTTGTGGTATGAAGAGTGGTCCAGTTACATGGTGTCCGAGCAGTACTGCCTTGAACTTCATCGAATAATGCTGCTGATGTTGTCATACATGTGCTCCGTTAGGACTGAAATCGGCCCAAATGTGACACTTATCGTAATTAAAAATACCCTCACGGGTAAATCCAGCCTCATCTTTGAACAAAATACTGCTTGTAGGCAGGGATTCAGGATGCACTGTTTCACCCATTGGCAGAAATTCGCTCTAAAAGAGAAGTCTGCATTGTTGAGGACTTACACTCGCTGGAGATGATATGGATAGATGTAAAATCCGCCACACACTGCTACGGCTCAGGACACACTCTTGGGTAGCAATCCTCCTCGTTGAAGTACGCATTGTACACGAACATCAGAGTAACACCCTTTTCTCAGCATCGGGTGTTATGGATGTGGGTCGACCTTCTCGTGCATGTGCGAAACTCCCGGTTTCTTTAAGGCGTTGATATAGCCAGCTTAATGTACGCCTATTCAGCTGCCTGCAGAGAGAGAGAGAAAGCTTCTTCATAGTATACCGTGACGTCCGTTGTGTTGTTGTATTTTAAGGCGCCACGTAACCGTTTGTGCATGTATACGCGTATGTCGTCGTTGTCGTCTCTTCTTTCCATCTTCCATGTCAGAGCATGAGAAATTTTTATGTTTGAGTGTACCTATTTGTTGTCGACAACACACAACTACACGGTCACGGTATCACCTGATTCCGGAATAGCTAGCTTAATACATTATTAAGGTAGTGGGTTTCGATGCAGCGTTATTTAAGTGTGATATTATTCTTCACTTAACCTTTGAGACTTTAACGAGTAGCTGGTTGTTAATCAGGCCCAATACTTGACTTTTAACGACAGCACTTGTGACAGACTGATCGTAATATTAATAATACGTAAGGCTCTACACCACCATAAAATATCACTGTTCATGAAATAACAAAATATTCGAATAAACTCCATATTTTTCCTTTTATTTAATCAAATTCTTTCAAATGTTTATATCGAGGTGTGGATGATTTGTGGGCGCAAAATATAGTGTGCATGAAAAATAGTACACTGTTTCTGCTGATCAAGTATGAGCTTTTGGGTTGATAGGCTACTTCAACCAACAGCATTTATATTGGATTTTGAAAATGATCTTTGTATCGAAACTTACGTCCTCCACAATGGCTCATCGAATATTCTACCCTTTCGCGATAACTAAGAATTCGCATAAATTGTATTTTCGGGAGTTTAAAGCAAACCATCGGCCGCGACACACTCGGGACGCTTACCAGCCTGTCACGAAATTGACCTGCACACGTCTACAACCAATTTTCAAGGTCACAATTCGCCCTACACGACTGTGTGCAATTTAACTTCGACCAATCAATTATTTCTGGAATCGTAATCACTGATCCCGACACTGACCGTCCATAAACGCACAATTAACACTTTTTTCTTCTAAGAGTAAACGAATGACGTCACGTCATCTACATAGACATCATCTGGAATAATATTTTAACAATTAACATTTATCGTCATATGTTAATGGTAATCAGAAAAAAATTTGATTTATTATCGGAAAGTAACACATAACAGATAGCAAATCACAGGTAACTAAATGACTGCTTTCCATAGCGTCAGGACTTAATCACGCAAAACTATATAAAGAAATCCCCCAAATTTCTCCATACCAACTGACAGATACAAGTAAGATATTCAACACGTCACAGATCAATCCCATGAACATCAACAAAAGCAAAACGAGGATAATGGAATGTAGTCGAATTAAATCGGATGATGCTGAGGGAATTAGACTAGGAAATGAGACACTTAAAGTAGTAAAGGAGTTTTGCTATTTGGGGACCAAAATAACTGATGATCGAAGTAGAGAGGATGTAAAATGTAGACTGGCAATGGCACGGAAAGCGTTTCTGAAGAAGAGTAATCTGTTAACATCGAGTATACATTTAAGTGTCAGGAAGTCATTTCTGAAAGTATTTGTATGGAGTGTAGCCATGTACGGAAGTGAAACATGGACGATAAATGGTTTGGACAAGAAGAGAATAGAAGCTTTCGAAACGTGGTGCTACAGAAGAATGCTGAAGATTAGATGTTCTGAGGCATCAAGGGATCACCAATTTGGTACTGGAGGGCAGCGTGGAGGGTAAAAATCTTAGAGGGAGACCAAGAGATGAATACACTAAGCAGATTCAGAAGGATGTAGGCTGCAGTAGGTACTGGGAGATGATGAAACTTGCACAAGATAGAGTAGCATGGAGAGCTGCATCAAACCAGTCTCAGGACTGAAGATTACAACAACAGATCAATCCCGACCTGTAATGTTGTAATAGGATCGTGCAGTCTCAAGGGCACAGCCATCCGCTTTGCCACACGTGAAGGTCATTCCAGCGTATTCTTCATTGGTGTAACCTCTCTCTCCATGTCGTCTTCATATTCGTAACTGATTGTGAGGCCAGAGTGCACGGGGAGGGAGGGGGGTGGGAGGAGAGGGGAGGGAATTAGTGGGGGGTGCGTAAACGATTAGTCGATTCAAAACTTTAGGATACCAATGTAAATACCGTGGTAGCCATCGGCATTTATAGTTTGTTGCCATCTATAATTAATATGATAACCTGGCAAGCGATGATATGCGCACCCGCATTTACTGGATCTCTTTAGCTACTTTTGGCCCGTACTTTCCATGTGCACTACTGAAACACCCTGTATATTGGTATGATGTAATATCGCTGTTGTGCACAACAGTGATCCTTGACGAGTATGTTTATCGTTCTACATGAATCTTTATCCCTTTTGAAGCGTTTTCAATGGCAGTATCGCTTTACTCTTTTTATTGCTACTATGAAAGTCGAAAACTGAGGTGGTTTATGAGACATAGTGCCGCTTGTTACTTGAGGATAGAAACGAAGGGTTCCCTGCACGTCCCAGTACAAACACGCATGCGTGCCCTTCCACTTTACTTCAGCTGGTGGTTTTGGGTACGATCCTCACGACTATCCCCTCAGGGCCCGCCGCTCTTTGGCGAGTTGGTGCATGGCTACCACAGGGCCCCAGCCTTGGCAGCATCTTTTTGCTTCCCTGCTACGTGTCTATCCTCTTGCTTTTCTTTTTCCCATCCCTTGGGGAACATGTTTGGGATCTTTTTGGGAATATGCTCTGCATTTTCAGTAGCCTAACATCGCCACTTATTTTCGTTCCTTTCTTCTTTATTTGTTCCCCTTGTCTCATCCTTCCTCTGCTTCGGCGTTTGAGGTTCCTCTCTTCGTTCTTCCACCCTCTCTGCTCCCGAAGGCCGGCCTACGCATCTGATGCATAACAGGTGATGTGTAACGCGTAATTCCCAGCCCCAGGTGGAAAGGTAGAGTTTGCACATACCCCTGGTACAGGCCAGACCCTGGGAGGGGTGAGTGCCTGAGATGTTACCTTCTCAAATTGCCAATTGGTCCCCCTGTCAGGTGTTCGCGAGGTGTGATCTGAGGTGTGAACAATCACCTAAGGCGGGTAAGCCCCTACTGAGGGGTGGCCCCACAGTTGGAAAGAGCGCGCCGTCAGAGACATTGGCAATCATTGGCGATTTTCTCACAATGAGTCAATCATCTTCTTCACAGTCTACACCTACAACACACAAACGAAATATGGCTAACGATTCAAAGACCCTACCAGCTGCACCATGGTTCATTGTGGTTTCACGTACTGAAAATGGTCTGTCCTCCATTTATTATTCAGAGGTGCTGATGCAATTGATGGCCCTGTGAAATCCTGCTCTAGTTTACGATATGGCACTTTGCTTTTGGAGACTACTACTGATTCTCAAGCACAACTGCTTGCTGCTTTGCTCCTCCATTGCGATCATATTCGTGTCAAGGCCCATCGAATGCTCAGTTCTTCACGTTGTGGTATTTACTATAGGCTGCTCGATGGTCTAACCGAGGTAGAAATCCAAAGATACATCTCTGAGAAGGGCGTCATTGCAGTACATCGAATGATGGAAAAGGTAGATGCATCCTTAGTGCCCATAGGCTCTCTTTTCTCACTTTTGTTAGAGTAGTACTTCCATCAAAGATCAAAGCAGGCTATGAAGTTATCGCAGTCCATCTGTACATTCTGAAGCTGACGTGCTGTTACCAATGTCATCGTTACAACGCTCTACCCATATGACCAGGAGTTGGCAGGATGTTAACCTGTCGTTGGGGTGCTCATGAGGACGATTGTCCACCTCCTCCTCTGCACTGTATCAATTGCTATGGCGACTTTGCAACCTCCTCCCGAAATTGTCCCATGTATCTCAATGAGCAGGCCGTCCAGGAGCTCCAGGTGAAGGTTAAACGCCGGGTTACTGACTAGCCAACAACTTGCGAGCGACAGGGTAAGGCAGTTTTTCCATCTGGCACTTACAGTACTCTTTTTGCCACATCTCGCTCCATGAAGGACATGGCCACAGAGACATGCAACCTCAAATTCAGCACCATAGTTGTAAATGGCAGCATCCCCGTCTCCTCCTCCTCCTCCTGCTCCAGCTCCAGCTGTGCAGCAAGCCACGAAACTTTCGCCTCATGGGGCGAAGTCACATGCTACACAACCAGCAGGCCGAAAAGGACAGAAGTAACACTCCTGCAAAAACTTTTTACGTCCCTCCAGCCAACAAACATCTGAATCGTCATCTGCCACCCGCAAAGGTTTCAAAAAGTCAAAGACAAATGGTCATCGTCTTCGCCGAATCAGAGTCACCACATGATACCCTCACCCAGCCGACCTCCTTGTCGCCGGTGCGCACTGCCAACAGATTTTCTTCCCTCGACTCTGCAGACCAATGGAGGGAGAATGCCAACGCCTCTGTAGATCTTATGGAGCAGGATCTTCGAGCCTCCTTGCTCTGTAGCAGTGAGTCTTTCAAGTTTGACTCTCAGCAGCCAATGAAAGTGTAATGTCCCCACAGAAAATACCCTCTACCACGCACCAATTAATCATTGTCAATCAAACCATCCACATTCATTCACTTTGGAAAAGTATCTGATCTGATTTTCTTGTAATATATGCGGCGACAGCTCGTCGACGCCCAAGTATTTTCTAGTACGTTTATTCTTTGGAATAACAGATGCATATATGGATTCTCCATGGTTGTTAGAGTGGTAACTAGGACAGCTTCTGCAGTATCTGTTGAGGGATTGACGTGTTTCTGAGAGATACTATTTTGCTTTTCTTCTCGCTAAAGCGAGCCATTAACATTTGTGCCGCTAGCGGTTTGGTTGAAGAGAAAGAGACTGTAAACGGAAAATAATTAAGACTTGGAATCACTGGAGATCTGGATATGTAATGGAGATGGATTGAATACACAATTTCCTTCATAAATAAGGTTTGTGACTTTTTTGTTCTGGAGAGAATGAACGAATGAGTTTTTTTCTGAATCATTTGATGATCACGTTGGCCCTGTAATTAGTGGGGAAGTTTCAGCTCTGTCGAAGAGAGCCTGCAATCACTGAGTGTGTTAAATCGTCCAAAAAGGCTTCGTACACATCTGGAATTCGCAATCTCTCGTAAAAGGAACAAATTGTCCACACGATTGATTCTCCCGAGTGAATGCAGTGCTTAACAGTAATAATAAATGTAAAGATCTCTTACAGCAAGCCAGCCGCTGAATACCAAGACGAAGGACTCCACCAAAGATTCTATTTGGCTGATTCACGTAATGAAATATTATATTAAAAACTGTACATAGATAAAGGAGAGAGAGAGAGAGAGAGAGAGAGAGAGAGAGAGAGAGAGAGAGAGAGAGAGAGAGAGAGCGAATGAAAATAGACTAATGGAGGATTATTAGTATTTTCTCTAACTTTTCGCCTGTCTTATCACGGATCAGCCGATAAAAGGGGAGGCCCTTACTTTACTGCATAGATTTATGTGTTAAGGTGAAGGGATCTTAAAGGCAACAGATACACGTCTATACAGACATTACACAAAGTTAGCGGCTAGCTGCATTCATCATCTATTCTTACATGAAGAGACGTCAACTTATTATCCTTAACATTTAAAAAAATGTTAAAAAATGACGCCTCTTCATTCTTTCCCTCTTCTCCTATCCTCGTCATGACTCTCCTCGAGTGGAATGCTTGCGGTGTTGTATCCAGCAAAGAGGACTTAGAATGGCAGCGTTCTCTGAGCAACAGTATGTCTCCAGAAAACAAAATTGCGTCCTCACGACTGCTTTGAGCTCTCGCATTTCTTCTTGGTATGCTTTAAACTTCCCCCTGAGGACGGCATTCCATCTCATGGGGGCGTCATGCTACTCTTCCAGAATGACGTTCATAGTCAACCCATCTCCCTGACTACCCACCTTCAAATTGTTGCAGTTTGTATGTTCCTTCCCACTTCAGCTTTCCCTTTGTACCTTTTACATCGTTGTCACAAGGGCAGATTCATGCAGCTTATTGGGCACTCCCTCACCCCTTTATGCTGCTCGGTGACTAATGAGCACCATGCCGTTTGGGGGCTCTCCCAGAACCTGTCCGAGAGGTGCCTTCTTGGCTGACCCTCTCAATCAATTTAAGCACCCACGTTTCCGTCCAACTCCTCATACACCAATTCCCATTTGGACCTCTTCTCCACTGTCCAGATTGCCCGTCGTCTCGAGAGGTCCGTTCTCTGACACGTACTCAAGAGATCGTTTCCCCATCTATACGTTTGCTGACTCGCATCCCACTTATATCCACGTCCAAATGGCGGCTTTGTAAGGCTGAGAGGAGACTTTACTTCTCCCTGGCGCCTTTTGACGAACAGTATCTCCTAAGACCAGGCAGAATACCTTACGAACGCTGTCATTACCACCACAGAATGTTCCATTCCTCGCACTTCATCTTTACCACGCTGTGTTCTGGTCCCTTGGTGGACTGAGGTATGCCCCGACGCAATTTGCGCGTGAAGACGTGCTCTCTGCGTTTTAACCGTCATCCTACAATCGTTAACTGTATTCGTTATAAACAGTGATGTGTGCCGTGTCGTCTCGTTTTTGGGATAGCAAAAAAGGTAGCTGAATTTCATTTACTAGTTCTTTCAACAGTTCCGCTCCCTTTTCCGTCATGTGGGCCTACCTCCCACGGCTCTCCGTGACCAAGGTCCATTCCCCAATATCCATTCTGACAGGAGCAGATGATAATACTGCTATCACCAAGACCTGGGATCGCTATTTTAACCAATATTAAGAACGCTGCTAGCTTCAAGCTTCCATCCACTATCACCAAGCCTTCCTCCATCGGAAACGAGTGGAGGCGGCTCAGATGAAACCCATCTCTTCTCAGAATCGTGAGTGCTAGGACGCCGCTTTCACCATGAGAGAGCTAGGTCATCCGAATCCTCCACGCCAGGTCCAGAAGATGTTAACATTCAGATGTTACAGCACATTTCTCTTTCACCACCATACGTACTATCGCATCTGGGCAGAGGGCACATTTCGCAGATGTTGACGTGAAGCCACTATCATCCCTGTACGTAAGCCAGGTAAGGCTTATCCCTTTTCTCTCACTAGCTGTGTTTGCAAGGCGCTAGAATGTATGATTCATGAGCGGCTGGTATGGTCGTTCAAGTCCCGCAATTTACTAACCACTGCACTATGTGGATTTTGAGCATGCCGTTCTGCAGTTGACCATTTCGTCACTTTGTAGAAAAACGTTCAGAGAGGGCCGTTTGACAGAGATACCAGACTGACGCCTTGTTTTTTGATTTGGAGCAAGCCTGGAAAACTCGGTAGAGAACTGGAATCCTATGAGGAATTTTTTAAGGACAAAGAAACGGGGCAGGCGACTTCGAAAGCCCCACATGTACTACAAAGTTTTCAACCTTCGTGTGCTTTGTGCCTTGTCCGACATTACCCAGGGTGCCGCCCTGAGCGTCGTCCTCTTTGCTATCACCATTAATCACATAATGGTCTTGCCTCCCGCCGGGCATCTCCAGCTCCCTTTTCGTTTGAAGATTTTGCCTTCTATTGCTGTTCTCCACGGACCTGTCTCATTAAGCAGCGTGATCAGTGGTTTCTCGATCGTCTTTACACATGGAGCATCGACAATGGCTTTCGTTTTTCCGCTGAGAAAACCGTTTGTATGAATTTTTGGTGGCCCAATTGGTTTCTTCCACTGTATTTACATCTTGAAGCTGTCGCTCTTCCGTTCGTCGAAACTACAAAATTCCTGGGGCTCATGCTCGATAGGAAACGTTCTTGGTCCTCCCACGTTTGTTATCTGGCCGCCTACTGTACGCAGTCCCTAAACGTCCTAGGTGTCCTCTACGCTACATCCAGAGGAGCGGAACGGACCACCTTACTCCATTTGTACCTGTCCCTTGTCCATTCGAAGCTAGACTATAAGTGGGGGGTTTATGTATCTGCACGTTCGTCCATCTTATGCTGCCTCTATACATTCTGCCACCATGGCATTTGTTTGGCCACTGGCGCCTTGTACACTACCCCAGTTGAGTGTCTGTATGCAGAAACTGCCCAAACTACTGCTGCCCAAACTACTGCTGCCCAAACTACTGCTGCCCAAACTACTGCTGCCCAAACTACTGCTGCCCAAACTACTGCTGCCCAAACTACTGCTGCCCAAACTACTGCTGCCCAAACTACTGCTGCCCAAACTACTGCTGCCCAAACTACTGCTGCCCAAACTACTGCTGCCCAAACTACTGCTGCCCAAACTACTGCTGCCCAAACTACTGCTGCCCAAACTACTGCTGCCCAAACTACTGCTGCCCAAACTACTGCTGCCCAAACTACTGCTGCCCAAACTACTGCTGCCCAAACTACTGCTGCCCAAACTACTGCTGCCCAAACTACTGCTGCCCAAACTACTGCTGCCCAAACTACTGCTGCCCAAACTACTGCTGCCCAAACTACTGCTGCCCAAACTACTGCTGCCCAAACTACTGCTGCCCAAACTACTGCTGCCCAAACTACTGCTGCCCAAACTACTGCTGCCCAAACTACTGCTGCCCAAACTACTGCTGCCCAAACTACTGCTGCCCAAACTACTGCTGCCCAAACTACTGCTGCCCAAACTACTGCTGCCCAAACTACTGCTGCCCAAACTACTGCTGCCCAAACTACTGCTGCCCAAACTACTGCTGCCCAAACTACTGCTGCCCAAACTACTGCTGCCCAAACTACTGCTGCCCAAACTACTGCTGCCCAAACTACTGCTGTCACACCACTGTGGTTTTTCTCCTCAGCAGATATGCATACTGTTTGATATTCCTAGCCACCCATCCTATGCCTCCTTCTTCGATGACTCCTTTGATTACAAGTACTGGATGCACCCCTCTTCTGTTACCTCCTGGTGTTTGACAGGCAGTGTGGAGTTAAGGTCCTGGAGCAATAGCCAAAAGCACTTTCCCAGTTGGGTCACTGCATGAAGCCATGGTGGTGAAGGGCTCACATCGTGTTCACCTTGGACTTCATTTGCTTCCTAAGGACACTACCGCAGACTCGCTTTATCGCCGTAAGTTTCTTGACCTTCGCATGGAACTTCGCAATATTGCCTTTGCTTACATTGATCGGACCGACCGTTTTGTTCGGTGTGCCTTCGTCATTGGCACTGACGATATGCAGTATCGGCTTTCGAAACACTACTCAGTATTTACAGCAGAGCTCTTTGCCCCATGTTAAGCCATGCAGTACGTCTGGCAACACGGAGCAAATGACACGGAGCAAATGACACAATCGAAAAGCCTAACTGTCTTAGTGGCCTTCAAAGCCGATATGTGCTGTACACCATCCATCCCATAGTGGAACGGGTCCAGGAATGCTTTCACTCGGTCACTCTCGATGGGGCCACTGCGATGCTAGCGTGGGTTCCTGGTCACATCGGTCTGACGGGGAACGAGGCCTCCGACGCTGCTGTCCTCGTGCCTCAATCCGCTAGTTCTTCCGTTCCCTCCAGTGAACCCTGTGTTGCCGTCGGTCAGCGGGTGGTGTCACGTTGGCGTCACCACTCGTCTTCCCCTTCGTGGGAACAGGCTCTTGGTATATAACCCTCAGCCCTTTCGAGGCGGAATCATTCTAGCTGGGTTGCGTATTGGGCACTGTCTTTTTGTCCATCGCCATTTGTTGAGCGGTGAACCCCCGCTACTTTGAACCATTTTTGAACATTGAGCGCAAATGGCCCTGAGCACTATGGGACTTAACATCCGAGGTCTTCAGTCCCCTAGAACTTGAAACTACTTAAACCTAACTAACCTAAGGACATCACTCACATCTATGCCCGAGGCAGGATTCGAACCTGCGACCGTAGCGGTCGCGAGGTTCCAGACTGAAGCACCTAGAACCTCTTGGCCACACTGGCCAGTTGTGCTCATTGTCCTTTACCTTTGACAGTTCGCCGTTTCCTGACGGAATGCCCTTTTCTCAACCACCTACATTCCAATTTATGTCTGCCATCAGAGCTGTCGGCAGTCTTAGCGAAAGACGCGCGAGCTGTCGACCGCGTTTTACTTATTATCGGTAGTAGCAATACGGCGAAGGACGCTTAATCTTTAGTTCACGACCTCCTTTGTCTCTATGACGTCTTTGATGGTCCTCTCTCTCTCTCTCTCTCTCTCTCTCTCTCTCTCTCTCTCTCTCTCTCTCTCTCTCTCTCTCTCCATGACGCTGCTTTTAGCTATCTTTCATTCCGTCTATTGGGTATAACGTGCAGTTGCTTTTTACTCCGTTTTCGTCTTCGTCTTCTTTGTTTTAGGGCACACAAACAGCTAGGATCAACCGAACTCATGTCAGAACCAAACACAAAGAAACTGTAGCTGTCATGGCTGCAGTTGAGTAACAAAAGCAGACTGAAATAGGCCTGGAAGGCGTTTAGGCAGTTAGCGACCTTTTCATGGAAAGGTGCATTATGTTTTAGGGGGCTCATGGTCGTATGCAGGTGGATTTATTCACCTTTACAGGGTTAAATATTGTCGGGTGTGTTCTTTTTCATCCCACTGAGTTGGGAAGGTTGCATAAAACATTACAAATGTTTTATTTCTATTGGGTTTTCGCATTACTCAAATCTGTAAGTGTGGATTACCTGAATTACCTGTCTTAGTGATTTTATTGTGATATATTCGGTACTTTATGTTTCAATGGGACTTTTAGTCGTTATATGTTTAGTGTCTGCATGGAGGCTTGAAGCAAGCAGCGTTCTTAGTATTGGTTAAGGCCGTTGACATTTTTATATGCATTTATGACAATTGGCTTTCTGATGGCAAGCTGTTCTTTTCGTTAGTTCAAGGTATGGGTACACGTTTCATTGTTAGCAGCAGCTTTGGGCAGCATTATCACTTTATATTGGAATATTTTTAGGACAAAGATAAAGCGACGACCAGCAGGAAATGTAATAGTGGTGTAGCGTAACTCTCGTGACAAGACATCACAGCTTGGTTTAGTGTTTAGGATTTGAAGTACTGAAATAGCAAAACGCTTTAATTATTTTGCGTAGATTCTGAGACAGAGAGGTGTCACTCTCAAAGACCAACCTCACAGAAGAAGAACCGCATGTTCTTGCTTCGCCTTCCTATTCAGTCTAAATGTCGCTGTTACTAGATGGACTTACCCAATTGGGCTAAGAAATGGAAGTCGAGCACATAAAGGTCGCCTCTTCAGGCTTGCGGGAGAGACACGACATTGTCCACGAGAACGCATTATACCAACGTCATTAAGTACACTCTATGGTGTCGTCAGCTACGATGCCACAAAGTGGGTGCGCTCTGCTAGGTTGGCACTACGACAGACACCGACGACAGCGCACTCTAGCTGGAGCGGGAGAGATCTACGAGCTCCACTCCAGATTCTGCCCATTTGATCAAGAGGATACGGCCGGGACACTTCGCGCCTCATTGCAAAGATATGTATTCTTCTTGCTAAAGTGAAGGTGATTTAAATTCATACTGTAGTACCGACGGGTATTACCTTTTCACGCTCCTACCCACGCACTGCCTTCCAGGTGGGATACAAAAGTGGCGACGAGGCTACTGTTTTTCCATCTCCTAGCATTTACTATTTTTGCTCGGTACTGCTTTCTTATCGTGCTAGCCTCAGTACAGAACTTTCATTTGCGTAAACCAAGGCTTCGTCACAGGAACAGGCTTCGCTGTCCGATCTTGTAGGTTTTTAGGCTCAGCAAATGACGCTGCTGCTTGCTGCCATAAATGGACTGGTCACAATACAAAACTGCAGCTACTTCGGCGCCTCCGACGCCACCGCCTGTACCGACGCCGTCGCCGACGGCGCCGCCATTTCGTGCCTTCAGTCCTGACGTTGAACGCTGGCCAGCATACATCGCCCAGCTCGAGGCACACTTCGCAGCATACAACATACCAGGTACAGAGCGGCTTGCTTTTTCTCATTGCCAACGCGGGTGTTGTGTTGTACCGTGTGCTCGTGAAGCTGTTTCCCACCACCCGCCCAGAAACTTACGATGTAGTGATTGAAGCTTTGAACTCCCACTTCCGTGACAGTGTAAGTTTTAATGTGGTAGCTGCACAATACAAATTCCTTCGCCTCTAGGTGGCCCTACTCAGTCCAGTAAATTTTGGTTAGCGGACCTTCAGGGACTAACTTCTGATTGTGACTTTAATTGCTCATGTGGACGCTCATATGCGGATACAATGATTAGAGACGCTAATCCGCAGAATGTGGCTGATCACCGCATCCGCAAACAAGTCCTCAGTTTTGAAAAGCCGTCTTTGCAGGAAGTAGTGGACTTGCTGACCAGATGCATTAGACATGGCTACCTCCGCTTTCGACGTGATCCCGGGTGCCGGGTGTTTTTTTTTGTGGTTTTAGGGCACACAACTTCAATGGTCATTAGCGCCCTGACGACGTTAAGAATGCACCGTGAGGCACAAGTTCAAAACAACAACTAAAAGGGAAAACACGATAAAAGAGACTGACAGGCATAGGATTAAAAAACAGCATCATCAAATGTCCTTAGTGAGGTTTGTCAAATTGATAAAACGAAGAACACGAGCAGCTGCTCGAGGGTCATCCGCTAAAATTGCATCGAAAGTATTAGGCAGTTTAAGATCGAGGCGCAGTTGGTTAAGATCTGGACAGGACATTAAAATGTGTCTAACCGTCAGCAAGTGCCCACATGGGCAGAACGGCGCAGGCGCAGCCGTCAGCAGATGGCGATGGCTGAACCGGCAGTGTCCAATTCGTAACCTTGCTAAAACGACCTCCTCCCGCCGAGAAGGGCGTGAGGAGGACGTCCAAGCCACGGGAAGAGGTTTTAAGGCCCGAAGCTTGTTGTCGGTAAGTGCAGCCCAATCGGCATGCCACAGCGACACAACGCGCCGACAAATGACCCTGCTAAAATCGGACGAAGGGACACAACAAGAAGCTGTCCGAGGCTGGAGGATCGCAGCCTTGGCCGCGGCATCTGCAGCTTCGTTCCCAGGGATACCGACATGGCCAGGAACCCACATAAAGCTAACCGGAGAACCGACGTCCACCAGCCGCTGAAGAGAGCGTTGGATCCGGTGTACGAAAGGGTGAACCGGGTACGGATCACTGAGGCTCTGGATGGCGCTCAGAGAATCTGAGCAGATGACATAAGCAGAATGTCGGTGGCGGCAGATGTAAAGAACAGCCTGGTAGAGGGCAAAGAGCTCAGCTGTGAAGACCGAACAATGGTCATGGAGCCGATATTTGAAACCCTGTGCCCCGACTATAAAGGAACACCCGACCCCGTCATTGGTCTTAGAGCCATCTGTATAAATTAAAGTCATGTTGATGAACTTCGAACGAAGTTCCAAAAAACGGGAGTGGTAGACCGAACCGGGGGTGACCTCTTTTGGGAGCGAGCTGAGGTCAAGGTGAACGCGGACCTGAGCCTGGAGCCATGGTGGCGTGTGGCTGTCGCCCACTCGAAAGGTTGCAGGGAGTGAAAAATTAAGGTGTTGAAGGAGGCGACGAAAGCGAACTCCAGGGGGTAGCAGGGCAGAGACATACAACCCGTATTGACGGTCAAGAGAGTCGTCAAAAAAGGAACGATAAGACGGATGGTCGGGCATTGACAGTAGCCGACAGGCATACCGACAAAGCAGTATATCGCGCCGGTAAGTGAGCGGCAATTCGCCAGCGTCAGCATGAAGACTCTCTACGGGACTGGTATAAAATGCTCCGATCGCAAGTCGTAAATCCCGATGTTGTATGGAGTTGAGGCGGCGTAAGATGGATGGCCGTGCAGAGGAGTATACGTAGCTCCCATAATCCAGCTTGGAGCGGACGATCGACCGATATAGACGAAGTAGGACGGTTCGATCCGCTCCCCACGACATACCACTGAGAACACGGAGGACATTTAAAGAACGGGTACAACGGGCGGCCAAATATGACACATGTGGAGACCAGCTAAGTTTCCTGTCAAAGGTAAGGCCTAAAAATTTGGTGGTCTCCACGATTGGGAGAGCAACGGGACCAAGTCGTAAGGACGGTGGGAGAAACTCTTTGTAGCGCCAGAAGTTAATACAGACCGTCTTCTCGGCTGAAAAACGGAAGCCATTGGCGACACTCCAGGAGTAAAGACGGTCAAGAGAACGCTGAAGACAGCACTCCAGGACACATGTACGCTGCGCGCTGCAATAGATGGTAAAATCGTCCACAAAAAGGGAGCCTGATACATCAGCTGGGAGGCAATCCATTATTGGATTGATCGCGATGGCGAACAGAGCGACGCTCAAAACTGAGCCCTGTGGCACCCCATTCTCCTGGCGAAAGGTGTCGGACAGGACAGAACCCACACGTACCCTGAACTGTCGATCCATTAAGAAGGAACGAATAAAAAGAGGGAGGCGACCGCGAAGGCCCAATGCATGCATGGTGCGGAGAATGCCCGCCCTCCAACAGGTGTCGTAAGCCTTCTCCAAATCAAAGAACACAGCCGCGGTCGGGCGCTTCCGCAAGAAGTTATTCATAATGAAGGTCGACAAGGTAACCAGATGGTCAACAGCAGAGCGGCGCCTACGAAATCCACATTGGACATTGGTAAGTAGGCTTCGAGACTCTAGCAGCCAAACCAATCGAGAGTTAACCATTCGCTCCATCACTTTACAGACACAGCTGGTAAGTGAGATAGGTCGATAACTGGAAGGCAAGTGCTTGTCCTTCCCCGGCTTAGGAATTGGGACAATAGACTCGCGCCAGCATGCGGGAACATGTCCCTCAATCCAGATGCGATTGTATGTATGAAGAAGAAAACCTTTACCCGCAGGAGAAAGGTTCTTCAGCATCTGAATATGAATAGAATCAGGCCCTGGAGCGGAGGACCGTGATCGGCCAAGTGCGGTTTCGAGTTCCCGCATGGTGAATGGGGCATTATAACTTTCACAATTCGAGGAGCAAAAGTCAGGTGGCCTAGCCTCCTCTGCCTGTTTGCGGGGGAGGAAGGCAGGGTGGTAATGAGCGGAGCTCGAAACCTCGGCGAAAAAGCGGCCGAAGGCATTGGAGACAGCCTCAGGGGCCACAAGGACTTCATTCGCGACCTTCAAGCCAGAAACTGGTGAGTGGACCTTAGTGCCATATAGCCGGCGCTGGCTACCCCAGAAAACAGAAGAAGGAGTAAAACTGTTGAAGGTGCTTGTGAAAGCAGCCCAGCTGGCTTTCTTGCTTTCGTTAATAATACGACGACACTGAGCACGTAATCGTTTATAATTAATACAATTCGCCACTGTAGGGTGGCGTTTAAAGGTGCGTAAAGCACGTCGACGAGCACGTAAAGCGTCTCTACATGCTGCGGTCCACCAGGGGACCGGTACGCGACGTGGAGAAGAAGTAGGGTGAGGGATGGAATATTCAGCAGCAGCGAGAATGACTTCCGTGAGGTGTGCGACCTGACGATCGCAGCTTGTGAAGGTTTGATCCTGAAAGGTCGCCCTGGAAGAAAAGAGCCCCCAGTCTGCCTTGGAGATGGTCCAACTAGAGGAGCACGGAGAGGGAGTATGCTGCAGGAGATGGATAACACACGGGAAGTGGTCGCTCGAATATGTATCAGCAAGTGCATACCACTCAAACCGGCGTGCAAGTTGGGGAGTACATATGGAGAGGCCTAAATGGGAATAGGTATGAGATGTGTCCGAAAGAAAAGTAGGGGCTCCAGTATTGAGGCAGACAAGATTGAGCTGGTTGAAAAGGTCTGCGAACAAGGAGCCCCTCGGGCAGGAGGCTGGAGAACCCCAAAGGGGATGGTGGGCATTGAAGTCTCCAGTTAACAAAAACGGTGCAGGTAGCTGAGCAATAAGTTGCATCATGTCTGCCCTGGTAACGGCAGAGGACGATGGAGTGTAAACGGTACAAAAGGAAAAAGTAAAAGTGGGGAGAGTAATGCGGATGGCAACTGCCTGCAGGCCGGTGTGCAACGTGATGGGATCGTAGTAAATATCATCCCGGACCAGCAACATAACCCCTCCATGAGCTGGGATACCTACCACAGGGGGTAGGTCAAAACACACAGAGGTGTAGTGTGCCAAGGCAATGTGATCGCATGGGCGTAGCTTCGTTTCCTGGAGGGCTACGACGAGCGGACGATGCAAGCGGAGCAGCAACTTCAAGTCCTCTCGGTTGGAGCGAATGCTGCGAATATTCCAGTGAATAAGTGCCATCGTAAGAAAAGGAAGAGGAGAGAAGGGGTCACCTCGAAGGCCGCTTAGGGCCTGGCTTCGAGCGAGCACTGCCGCCGCTATCAGTAGGCGGACAGTCATCGTCCATGGGGTCTATAGGGTCATCGGCCATCTCGGGAGGATGGCCGGGAGGGGGAGCTTCCTCCGCCGGTGAACGGCCAGATATACGGCTACCGGCGGTGCGGCCAGGCGAAACGGATGACGGCCTGGGGCGGCAACCGCTGGGTGGCGCAGGAGAAGAAATGCGCCGTGGCGGAGAAGGAGAACTATGCTTCCTATGCGCCTTTTTGGATGGACGTTTGGTGGAAGTACCGGTCGAAGGCTGGGAGGTCGAGGGACGGAGGAAGTCTGGACGGGATGGTTCCTTCTTGAAGGCCCGTGCATCTGACTTCGGGGTCTTCGACTTAGCAGAAGCTGAGGAAGTGGCTGGTGTCTGCGGTGTGATGGGAGGAAGAGGAGACGTCGACCGCGCGATCTTAGCACTGGCCGAACGGACGACCGTGGTGCTGAAGGTCAGATCGCATGTCTGGGTTGCTACCTCCTGGGTAGTCCGAGGAGAGGCGAGGACAGTACTATATTTCCCCGCTGGGAGCAGCGTGGGCTTCCTACTAGCTAATAGCTTGCCAGCAGCCGAGGTGGACACTTTCTCTTTGACCCGAATTTCTTGGATGCAACGTTCGTCCTTATAGACAGGACAGTCGCGGGAGGATGCGGCATGGTCACCCTGACAGTTCACACAACGAGGAGACGGAGGTGGACAGTCACCCTCATGGGCATCCCTGCCACAAGTGACACATTTAGCCGCATTGGAACAAGACTGTCGAGTGTGATTGAAACGCTGACACTGGTAGCAGCGCGTAGGTGTCGGGACATAGGTGCGAACAGAAATAACCTCGTAGCCTGCCTTGATGCGCGATGGCAGCTTAACACTATCGAAGGTCAAGAAAAGTGTCCGGGTCGGTACAAGGTCGTTGTTGACCTTTTTCATGACCCGATGGACAGCCGTCACGCCCTGCTCAGCGAGGAAAGATTGAAGCTCCTCGTCAGTCAATCCGTCGAGGGAGCTAGTATAGACTACACCACGAGACGAATTCAAAGTTCGGTGGGCCTCCACCCGGACAGGGAACGTGTACAGGAGGGTGGCCCGAAGCAGTTTTTGTGCCTGAAAGGCACTCTCAGTTTCTAGTAATAAGGTGCCGTTACGCAACCTGGTACAAGATTTGACAGATCCGGCTATGGCATCAACGCCCTTCTGAATAACAAAAGGGTTGACAGAGGAAAAATCCTTTCCGTCCTCAGTGCGAGAAACTACGAGGAACTGTGGGGCAGGCGGTAGTACTTTTGTCACTGTTGGCTGGTCACGTTTCCGTTTTTGGGTCGAAGTCGAGACAGATGGAGTAGAATCCATTGCGGAGGAATCCCCCATGATTGCCAGCGTCTCCGATGGCGCGCTCCTTCCTTGTGGGGACCCTCTCAGAGGGCACTCCCGCCTTAGGTGAATGTTTACACCTCAGGTCACACCTCCCGAGAAACAGACGGAGGGACCAATCGGCATGGTCAGAAGGTATCAGCTCAGGCAATCACCCCTCCCCGGGCCTGGCTTTTACCAGGGGGTATGCGCGTGCCTTACATGTCTACCCAGGGCGGGGAATTACGCGTTACCCCGTCACCGGCTACGCGTGCGAACGTGTGGGTCGGCCTTCAGGCACGCACAGGGAGGAAGGAAGAAGAGGAAAAAGAAGAGGGAGAGGGAGAAAAAGGACAGACTGTCTCAAACGCCGAGGCGGAGACCAGAGAGGGCAAGGAAAAGAGGGCAAGGAAAAGAGGGCAAGGAAAAGAGGGCAAGGAAAAGAGGGCAAGGAAAAGAGGGCAAGGAAAAGAGGGCAAGGAAAAGAGGGCAAGGAAAAGAGGGCAAGGAAAAGAGGGCAAGGAAAAGAGGGCAAGGAAAAGAGGGCAAGGAAAAGAGGGCAAGGAAAAGAGGGCAAGGAAAAGAGGGCAAGGAAAAGAGGGCAAGGAAAAGAGGGCAAGGAAAAGAGGGCAAGGAAAAGAGGGCAAGGAAAAGAGGGCAAGGAAAAGAGGGCAAGGAAAAGAGGGCAAGGAAAAGAGGGCAAGGAAAAGAGGGCAAGGAAAAGAGGGCAAAGAATAGAGGGCAAGGAAAAGAGGGCAAAGAATAGAGGGCAAGGAAAAGAGGGCAAAGAATAGAGGGCAAAGAATAGAGGGCAAAGAATAGAGGGCAAAGAATAGAGGGCAAAGAATAGAGGGCAAAGAATAGAGGGCAAAGAATAGAGGGCAAAGAATAGAGGGCAAAGAATAGAGGGCAAAGAATAGAGGGCAAAGAATAGAGGGCAAAGAATAGAGGGCAAAGAATAGAGGGCAAAGAATAGAGGGCAAAGAATAGAGGGCAAAGAATAGAGGGCAAAGAATAGAGGGCAAAGAATAGAGGGCAAAGAATAGAGGGCAAAGAATAGAGGGCAAAGAATAGAGGGCAAAGAATAGAGGGCAAAGAATAGAGGGCAAAGAATAGAGGGCAAAGAATAGAGGGCAAAGAATAGAGGGCAAAGAATAGAGGGCAAAGAATAGAGGGCAAAGAATAGAGGGCAAAGAATAGAGGGCAAAGAATAGAGGGCAAAGAATAGAGGGCAAAGAATAGAGGGCAAAGAATAGAGGGCAAAGAATAGAGGGCAAAGAATAGAGGGCAAAGAAAAGAGGGCAAAGAAAAGAGGGCAAAGAAAAGAGGGCAAAGAAAAGAGGGCAAAGAAAAGAGGGCAAAGAAAAGAGGGCAAAGAAAAGAGGGCAAAGAAAAGAGGGCAAAGAAAAGAGGGCAAAGAAAAGAGGGCAAAGAAAAGAGGGCAAAGAAAAGAGGGCAAAGAAAAGAGGGCAAAGAAAAGAGGGCAAAGAAAAGAGGGCAAAGAAAAGAGGGCAAAGAAAAGAGGGCAAAGAAAAGAGGGCAAAGAAAAGAGGGCAAAGAAAAGAGGGCAAAGAAAAGAGGGCAAAGAAAAGAGGGCAAAGAATAGAGGGCAAAGAATAGAGGGCAAAGAAAAGAGGGCAAAGAAAAGAGGGCAAAGAAAAGAGGGCAAAGAAAAGAGGGCAAAGAAAAGAGGGCAAAGAAAAGAGGGCAAAGAAAAGAGGGCAAAGAAAAGAGGGCAAAGAAAAGAGGGCAAAGAAAAGAGGGCAAAGAAAAGAGGGCAAAGAAAAGAGGGCAAAGAAAAGAGGGCAAAGAAAAGAGGGCAAAGAAAAGAGGGCAAAGAAAAGAGGGCAAAGAAAAGAGGGCAAAGAAAAGAGGGCAAAGAAAAGAGGGCAAAGAAAAGAGGGCAAAGAAAAGAGGGCAAAGAAAAGAGGGCAAAGAAAAGAGGGCAAAGAAAAGAGGGCAAAGAAAAGAGGGCAAAGAAAAGAGGGCAAAGAAAAGAGGGCAAAGAAAAGAGGGCAAAGAAAAGAGGGCAAAGAAAAGAGGGCAAAGAAAAGAGGGCAAAGAAAAGAGGGCAAAGAAAAGAGGGCAAAGAAAAGAGGGCAAAGAAAAGAGGGCAAAGAAAAGAGGGCAAAGAAAAGAGGGCAAAGAAAAGAGGGCAAAGAAAAGAGGGCAAAGAAAAGAGGGCAAAGAAAAGAGGGCAAAGAAAAGAGGGCAAAGAAAAGAGGGCAAAGAAAAGAGGGCAAAGAAAAGAGGGCAAAGAAAAGAGGGCAAAGAAAAGAGGGCAAAGAAAAGAGGGCAAAGAAAAGAGGGCAAAGAAAAGAGGGCAAAGAAAAGAGGGCAAAGAAAAGAGGGCAAAGAAAAGAGGGCAAAGAAAAGAGGGCAAAGAAAAGAGGGCAAAGAAAAGAGGGCAAAGAAAAGAGGGCAAAGAAAAGAGGGCAAAGAAAAGAGGGCAAAGAAAAGAGGGCAAAGAAAAGAGGGCAAAGAAAAGAGGGCAAAGAAAAGAGGGCAAAGAAAAGAGGGCAAAGAAAAGAGGGCAAAGAAAAGAGGGCAAAGAAAAGAGGGCAAAGAAAAGAGGGCAAAGAAAAGAGGGCAAAGAAAAGAGGGCAAAGAAAAGAGGGCAAAGAAAAGAGGGCAAAGAAAAGAGGGCAAAGAAAAGAGGGCAAAGAAAAGAGGGCAAAGAAAAGAGGGCAAAGAAAAGAGGGCAAAGAAAAGAGGGCAAAGAAAAGAGGGCAAAGAAAAGAGGGCAAAGAAAAGAGGGCAAAGAAAAGAGGGCAAAGAAAAGAGGGCAAAGAAAAGAGGGCAAAGAAAAGAGGGCAAAGAAAAGAGGGCAAAGAAAAGAGGGCAAAGAAAAGAGGGCAAAGAAAAGAGGGCAAAGAAAAGAGGGCAAAGAAAAGAGGGCAAAGAAAAGAGGGCAAAGAAAAGAGGGCAAAGAAAAGAGGGCAAAGAAAAGAGGGCAAAGAAAAGAGGGCAAAGAAAAGAGGGCAAAGAAAAGAGGGCAAAGAAAAGAGGGCAAAGAAAAGAGGGCAAAGAAAAGAGGGCAAAGAAAAGAGGGCAAAGAAAAGAGGGCAAAGAAAAGAGGGCAAAGAAAAGAGGGCAAAGAAAAGAGGGCAAAGAAAAGAGGGCAAAGAAAAGAGGGCAAAGAAAAGAGGGCAAAGAAAAGAGGGCAAAGAAAAGAGGGCAAAGAAAAGAGGGCAAAGAAAAGAGGGCAAAGAAAAGAGGGCAAAGAAAAGAGGGCAAAGAAAAGAGGGCAAAGAAAAGAGGGCAAAGAAAAGAGGGCAAAGAAAAGAGGGCAAAGAAAAGAGGGCAAAGAAAAGAGGGCAAAGAAAAGAGGGCAAAGAAAAGAGGGCAAAGAAAAGAGGGCAAAGAAAAGAGGGCAAAGAAAAGAGGGCAAAGAAAAGAGGGCAAAGAAAAGAGGGCAAAGAAAAGAGGGCAAAGAAAAGAGGGCAAAGAAAAGAGGGCAAAGAAAAGAGGGCAAAGAAAAGAGGGCAAAGAAAAGAGGGCAAAGAAAAGAGGGCAAAGAAAAGAGGGCAAAGAAAAGAGGGCAAAGAAAAGAGGGCAAAGAAAAGAGGGCAAAGAAAAGAGGGCAAAGAAAAGAGGGCAAAGAAAAGAGGGCAAAGAAAAGAGGGCAAAGAAAAGAGGGCAAAGAAAAGAGGGCAAAGAAAAGAGGGCAAAGAAAAGAGGGCAAAGAAAAGAGGGCAAAGAAAAGAGGGCAAAGAAAAGAGGGCAAAGAAAAGAGGGCAAAGAAAAGAGGGCAAAGAAAAGAGGGCAAAGAAAAGAGGGCAAAGAAAAGAGGGCAAAGAAAAGAGGGCAAAGAAAAGAGGGCAAAGAAAAGAGGGCAAAGAAAAGAGGGCAAAGAAAAGAGGGCAAAGAAAAGAGGGCAAAGAAAAGAGGGCAAAGAAAAGAGGGCAAAGAAAAGAGGGCAAAGAAAAGAGGGCAAAGAAAAGAGGGCAAAGAAAAGAGGGCAAAGAAAAGAGGGCAAAGAAAAGAGGGCAAAGAAAAGAGGGCAAAGAAAAGAGGGCAAAGAAAAGAGGGCAAAGAAAAGAGGGCAAAGAAAAGAGGGCAAAGAAAAGAGGGCAAAGAAAAGAGGGCAAAGAAAAGAGGGCAAAGAAAAGAGGGCAAAGAAAAGAGGGCAAAGAAAAGAGGGCAAAGAAAAGAAGGCAAAGAAAAGAAGGCAAAGAAAAGAAGGCAAAGAAAAGAAGGCAAAGAAAAGAAGGCAATGAAAAGAAGGCAATGAAAAGAAGGCAATGAAAAGAAGGCAATGAAAAGAAGGCAATGAAAAGAAGGCAATGAAAAGAAGGCAATGAAAAGAAGGCAATGAGAAGAAGGCAATGAGAAGAAGGCAATGAGAAGAAGGCAATGAGAAGAAGGCAATGAGAAGAAGGCAATGAGAAGAAGGCAATGAGAAGAAGGCAATGAGAAGAAGGCAATGAGAAGAAGGCAATGAGAAGAAGGCAATGAGAAGAAGGCAATGAGAAGAAGGCAATGAGAAGAAGGCAATGAGAAGAAGGCAATGAGAAGAAGGCAATGAGAAGAAGGCAATGAGAAGAAGGCAATGAGAAGAAGGCAATGAGAAGAAGGCAATGAGAAGAAGGCAATGAGAAGAAGGCAATGAGAAGAAGGCAATGAGAAGAAGGCAATGAGAAGAAGGCAATGAGAAGAAGGCAATGAGAAGAAGGCAATGAGAAGAAGGCAATGAGAAGAAGGCAATGAGAAGAAGGCAATGAGAAGAAGGCAATGAGAAGAAGGCAATGAGAAGAAGGCAATGAGAAGAAGGCAATGAGAAGAAGGCAATGAGAAGAAGGCAATGAGAAGAAGGCAATGAGAAGAAGGCAATGAAAAGAAGGCAAGGAATAGAAGGCAATGAGAAGGCAAGGAAAAGAAGGCAATGAGAAGGCAAGGGAAAGAAGGCAATGAGAAGGCAAGGGAAAGAAGGCAATGAGAAGGCAAGGGAAAGAAGGCAATGAGAAGGCAAGGGAAAGAAGGCAATGAGAAGGCAAGGGAAAGAAGGCAATGAGAAGGCAAGGGAAAGAAGGCAATGATAAGGCAAGGAAAAGAAGGCAATGAGAAGGCAAGGGAAAGAAGGCAATGAGAAGGCAAGGGAAAGAAGGCAATGAGAAGGCAAGGGAAAGAAGGCAATGAGAAGGCAAGGGAAAGAAGGCAATGATAAGGCAAGGGAAAGAAGGCAATGAGAAGGCAAGGGAAAGAAGGCAATGAGAAGGCAAGGGAAAGAAGGCAATGAGAAGGCAAGGGAAAGAAGGCAATGAGAAGGCAAGGGAAAGAAGGCAATGAGAAGGCAAGGGAAAGAAGGCAATGAGAAGGCAAGGGAAAGAAGGCAATGAGAAGGCAAGGGAAAGAAGGCAAGGAGAAGAAGGCAATGAGAAGAAGGCAATGAGAAGAAGGCAATGAGATGAAGGCAATGAGAAGGCAAGGAGAAGAAGTCAAGGGAAAGAGTAAGGAAGACAGTGAGGCGGAGAAGAACAAAGAAAGTAACCAACCAAAGGAAGGAAGAAACGAGGAGTGAAAAACCAAAAAGACCACAATTATAGGTCGTGGAACCGTCCGTCTCCGGACGCAGGCGCTAACTACCCCCGTGAGGGGGATGGACTCCTTTTAGTCGCCTCTTACGACAGGCAGGAATACCTCGGGCCTATTCTAATCCCCGGACCCGAAGGGGGGGGGGGGTGCCGGGTGTGTGTACTGTCAGCGCCAGCACTGCCAGCCACGCCTCGCTGCTCGCGCGCACCTAAACAGGTTTCACGCCTGGCACCTGCTCAGAAACTGAAATCGTGTCCGAACTGCTTTCGTGCCCACCCACGGGACAGTTGCCCATCCTGTCAAGCACAGTGTTATTTTTGTAGTAGGAAGGCCGTGTGCAAGTTGTGTGTGGTAAGAGAAACACTAATTCACAACTTGTCTCCCGTTCGCGTGACTCGCGTGGGCGTCACCGCAACGGTAACCGCCACGATCATAATCCACATCAGCCTATGGACGCCAAGACCTTTTATTGAAATCCTTCTGCTTCACGTGCGTCAACGGATCGTCGTGAGGATCAAGTTTTGCCAGACACTTCCTCTCGAATTCAGCGCGATGCGAGGAAACTGTCACTTTGCACATTTGTGGACCTTATGTTCGCCTGCAGCTTGACACTGGTGCGTCTGTTTCTTTACTGAACAGATCGACGTATGACTTGCTCGGTTCACCCCCGCTTCATCGTTCACATTCCACACTGACTGCATTTACTGCACAAGAAATCTCAGTCCTCGGCGTGTGTAGTTTGCAAGCCACATATGGTGCAACAACCCGTACAGTGTCTTTCCATGTACTCCGCTCTAGTGATACTATGAACATATTTGGCATGGACGCATTTGAACTTTTTGGCCTCGCAATTCAGGACAATGTACTTTGTCTGCACGGTCTCTAGCGTTGATGCAGTGTTGCCACACTATGCGATGATTTTGCTGAACTCTTCTCTGATGGCCTCAGTTGTGCCACGGACTTTGCAGCGCATGTTGTAGTTAAAGGCAATGCCGTGCCTGTTTCCCGGCGCGCACGCCCGGTACCGCACACACTGCGCGACGCCGTAGCTGCTGAACTTACGCTGTGGGCTGTCAAGGAGAAGACCGATGTGTGGCGCTCCTCCCTGAGGTCTTCTCGCAGGGACTCTGTCATCCTGTGTCGGCTCCGCATCGGCCATACATACCTGACGCACGGCCATCTTTTGCGTCAGGGGGATCCCCCCTGTGTCGGTGTGGGTCCCGGCTGACGGTCGCCCACGTTTTATTGGAGTGTCCCCGACTGCGCACCCTTCGGCAGTCTTTTAATCTCCCGGGCACCTTGCCTTTGATTTTATGCGACGATGCCTACATGGCTGACAGTGTTTTACATTTTATCCATGCTAGTCCTTTTTATGGCTCCATTTAGAGTAGTCCTGCACCTTTCCCTTTGTGTGTCTCTTGTCCTTGAGTCTCTCATATTTGGTTGCAGCTTTTAGTGTGTAGTCGGTTGGTTGACTCTTTCCCTTTTTTGTTGTCGTGGTCAGTCAACCAGTCTCCGGCCATCTTTTCTTCTGTTTCTTTCTGTCTGGTGTTCATCTGTCCTCTTCGTGTCTGTCATATTTGTTACCGCATTTGTGTTCTTTTAGGGCCTGGGGGGGAGTATCCTTCCCCTTGGGGTTTTATCTGCTCCGCGCCTTAATGTCTCGCCTGTTTTTGGAATGGGGGGCTGATGACCTTAGCTGTTTAGTCCCCCTTAAACATCCTAACAACCACCACCACCACCATTTGCAAGACAGTGGCGTCATCGAACACGTTTCTGCTTCGCCATGGGCTTCGCCTAAATTGTGTGTGAAGAAACCAAAGGTCGTCTCCGTATCTGTGCTGGTTAAGTCTACAGTAAATCCCCAGACAGTGGTAGCTACGTTTCCCTTACCGCGTCCTGAAGACATTTTTATAAGCTTGGTGCAGGAAAATTCTTTTCCACGATTGATTTGCGGGACGCATACTTTGATTCCGCTCGACGAATAGTCACAGCGCTATTTTGTGATCCACACCCACCATGGATTGTTCAAGTTTTGCCGACTTCCGTTCGGTTGTGCTCCGGCTCCTATTTTTCAGTCTTATTTGCAGCTGTTGTGTGCCACTGTCCTTGGTTGTGCCAATTATCTGGACGATATAGTTGTGTCAGATCGCATCCCTGACGAACATTTGCAGAATTTGTGTGCCTTATTTACTGTACTTTGTAATGGTCGCCTGGTCGTAGATATTGCTAATTGCTATAATCGCACTATTTCACTCCCATTTACGGAGCTTGTTAGCACTTTATGTTAGGTTGGCGCCATTACAATGCATTGTAGTAATCACTGCTGCTTGCTGGATCGCTGCTGTGTCTCTATGTTGATGCTGGCTCTAAATCTGGTTGTCTAGGGTTAAAAAGCATGAGGTCCCGTGTTTCGTTTTATGTGCTTTTGATGATAAAGGATGAACGAAACCAACAAATATGTAAACTTCAAATATTTATTTCTCTGGTGGCCATCTTAATTCCACTGTCCACCAAAGACTATGACACAACACATCTTCCTTTACATGTTCTTTGCATTGTTTATCCACCTCAAACAATAACACACAAACACACTGTACCAAAGTGACATTCCAACTACCTCTCGACCCTTCTTGCTGCTCGTATTTATAACATTGTCAAAGAACTACTAAAAAGAGATATAGTTTACAAGTCACATGTACATCTGTTATCATAATTTGTGCAGAAAAGTTATTAATTTGCATCGAGTGACATAATTTAACATGTTATTAAAATGACAGACAGATTTGTTGACTTGACAGAATAATTCTTTGTTACAAAAAGTCCGTTTTCTAGAAGTTTGTCAATTGACTTCTCTAATTTGCATAAATAAGTAATTAACATGAATTATTAAGAAATACATTGGTTTTCGTCTAAAACAGGATTGATTTCGTGAATACTAAGTGAAACCGCTCCTAGTGAACAAATAGGTTTCACTGGGTGATTTTTATTTAAGGAGATCCAAAATACCTAAGTTGTACCCTATTTTTCGTACTTCATATTAAGATGAACTCAGTGTTTTTACATGATGACATTTGCTGTATCAGTGATCAAGTGATATTAACTTCTGTGTGGGTTAGTTATTCAGTATAATTTAATGGGTTGACTGTTTATGGAGACATGTTACGCAATCATTGTTACCATACACAATAACTTTTCTATAATCATAAATACTCGTGAAGCTGGTTGAATTTGGAGGGTATCGCATACTTCAGTACAGTAAAGCCTTTAATATGTTTCGTTACAACATCTACAGGCGGGGTTGAAGTGTAACAGAGACAAGTCCAAATTTTTTCAAACAGATTCAGTATTTAGGATATATGATCAATGGACAGGGTATCCACCCCACGCCGTCATATCTCAGTGCGATTAGAGACTTGCCAACACCCAGGAACTTTAAACAACTTCAGTCAGAGTTGGGCAAAATTACATGTTATATTCGGTTTATACTAAATGCGGAGCAGATTACAGTGCCTTTGCCTCGCCTTCGGCGTAAGAACGTTCCTTTTGTTTGGTCTTCGAAATGTGGCGCTGCTTTCCACAAGCTCAAATCTGCTTTGTTGAGTGATCACTGTTTGATTCCTTTCGATTCCTCCAAACCAGTTGTTTTGGCTGTCGATGCATCTTCGCACGGCATCGGAGCAGTTCTCTTGTATCGCATTAACTCTGTCGATCACCCGATCGCTTTTGCATATAAGTTGCTCAATTCTGCCCAGCAAAAATTCTCAAATCGAGAAAGAAGCTAAGTTTCATTATTGTTTTGTATGGTCGTAAGTTCTATTTGGTCACAGACCATAAGCCTCTGGCGTTTCAGGCCTAGACTGCCCAGAAGTTGCAACGTTGGTCCTTGCTTTTGTCTAACTACAATTACGAAATTTTGTTTCGGCCTGCCTATAGGTCCTGACAAAGTGTTTGATTCTTCCGAATTGTGCTGCATGTTTACCGGAAAACCATCAGCTAATTCCTTATCTTGTGAATTGGTAGATTTTCGTCGCATTGCTACCGTGACAGCTGCCGATGCTTCTTTGCAGATTCTTTTGCAGTATATTCGTACTCAATGGCCTCACCCTGTTACGCAGATTCGAGATCCCTTGTACGGCGTTAATTTGCGCAACTTGATAACTTTTCTGTACACCATGGTGTTATCTTGTTACGAACTGAATGATCAGTCGCGTGTGGCTGTACCTGGTTCGTTACAGTCGGAAATCCTCCGATTGCTGCACTCTGGTCATTGGGGTACAGTGCAGACGAAGCAATTAGCGCGTCGTCACTGCACTTGGGTCGGCATTAATAAACACGTTGAGAATTTGCTTGCTAATTGTAGCTCTTGCGCCGAGCATCAATCCAATGGTATTCGCCATCTGACCTCAGCCCCGTTCTACCCCCAGTGGAACGGCGAGGCTGAATGCTTTGTGCGTACGTTTTCGCAGATGAGCAAGTTGCGTGCAACGCACTCTCGCGAGCGCACGCTCTGGACTTTCCTTGCTTGCTATCTGTATCAGCCACGCGGCACCCGTTCCCCAGCAGAAATGGTACATGGCCACGGCCATCGGTCGCTCCTGCAGCTACTGCACCCGCCGCCACGCGCTCCCCCTGCTCCGCCCCGTTCTGCCTTGGCGTCACACGATTTGGTGTTCTATCGCGTTTTCTCTGGCAGGCTGCGCTGGCGCATTCTTCGCCAGCATGGCCATGCCTTATTTGTCATTTCTGGTCCCTCCGGCACTGTCAAGCGACACCGGAACCAGATCCGTTCGTGCCGTCCTCTGTTTTCTGCTGCTGGAAACCAGCAGCAATGGGAGCAAAACTCAAAAAAGTAGGGGAAACCAAAAACAGAAGGAAAGCTTAAAAAACCACTATAGAAGGGTGTTGTTTGTCCCCAAAAAGAGCTTCAAATTACTGACATCTCACTGGCACTAATAAACTCGAGAACGCGATCGGCTGAGCGCGTGTCATCTGCTAAAATGGAAGATATATCAGGCGACAGCTGTAGACGGGCGCGTAACGGAGTCAAATAGGGGCACTGAAGTAAAAGGTGTCTTACCGTCCACAGCTGAGAGCAGTGGGGACAGAGTGGGGGAGGATCGCCGCTAAAATGGTGTCGATGGCTAAAAAGACAGTGCCCTATCTGGAGTCTAGTTAAAATTACCTCCTCCCGACGACGCGTTCGGGAGGAAGAGGTCCAAGCACAGGGAAGAGTTTTCACGTCCCGCAATTTATTATTGGGAAGAGCAACACGACGACATAAAACACTCTGTTGATCGGCGAAGGGAATCATGCGAATACCAGGCTGAAGAAGAGAGACTGCAGCCTTTAACCTATATCCGCCGCCTCATTTCCACAGATACTAATATGTCCTGGCTTCCAGAGGAATGAAGTTTTCAAGAAAGTTTTAGGAAAGAGAACGTAGCAGTTGATGCACTGATTCCAGCCTTACTCCTCACTGCATTGGCTATCATGCTGCAAGGTTATTTATACACAAATGAGAAGACATTGCTGCATGTGGCCAAGCACTATTCTGGTTGACGTAATTCGTGTGTAATATTTTCTGCAATGCCTCATTTTCTTTTGTTAAATGAAGCGAACTCTGTATCTAAAGCATTTGTCACCTTTTGTTCATTTTTGTCTCTGTAAAAAGAAGTTCTGCTTTACAGCACACAGTCTAGATAAGATCTGAATGTCAATGATAATTATTGATACATCTTTATAATTTCAGGAGTGCCTGATGAGATAAAAAGATTTTTTAAGGGAGTACCTTGACGTTGGAGACACTACTGTTCGGAGTGGACAAAGAATGAAGGTACTTAATTTCATTTGTTGCACTTGCTGAAGCTAGTTTATTTACAGTTCACAATGAACTCACCATTGGAAAAACATTCTGCATTAGTCCCTCATTTCAATCTACCTAAGGGAAGGTAACTATGAGAAAAAGATGGAATAACTAATTTATTTAGGGCACATGTTAACAGATTTTCAATCAAATGATACATATACAAACTACTAAACTACTACATTTCAACACAGCTCTCAAATGTAATACGACACAAAAGACAGTAGGTACAATTTCAGAGGGTTACTTTTTAAATGAAAAGATTTGACATGAGATGACTTATTACTTCTTCATTTTTGCTTTACAGATTACTCACACCTGTAGCTCTGTTACGTAGCTCATCACATTAATCATCACTGCAAGAAATTCTTCAAAACGACCCTTGTAGGCGCTTGTGGGACATGTTTATAACACATGAGCTACTATCTGCCATCACACACCACAGTCCCAAGATAGTAATGAAGATTTACCTCACTTGTGGAACATGTTTACACATCTTCCATGCACCATTCAAATCCACAAATTTATCAGGGCTTGTCAAGTCCGTGAATTTTCTTGTGGGTGCAAGACAGTTTCAGACATGTCAGAACACTTGTTGCTGACAGCATTTCTGTTTATCGGTGGCAATGAATTCATTTTCAGGAAGAAACCCGGCCATGATAAGAATTCTGATGTGTGTAGTAGAGCACTTTTTCACCTTATGTAATGATGTGGAATATGACCTGAAATAGGTAACCAATGTGTGGAAATATATTGTACAGACCTACTGACAGTGGATGCAGATCAGTTAAGATGTACATATATCTTTCACATATGTACTATTCCACTAAATGGGCACACAGTTGATGTACTGTGCTATTGACTGAAGAGTGTTTGCTGACACTGCCTGACTAGACCACAGAGCTTGTTCATAATGTTGTATGTGCTTTTGAGCTTTCCAGGTGTTGGTGTTAAGTGCTACTTACAAGGAAGTGTCTGTCCCAAGGTATTTTGGGTGCATGTTATGATACTCTGTCTCTCTCAAAATGGGCATCAAGGGCTCTGTGTGCCAGTCTGTTTGACAGGTGAAAACGTGCAACTTAAGTTTTGCTTACATTAGGTTGTAAACTTTTTTTGAAGTATTGGTTGAATATTGCTAGATCAGAAGATGTTGACCAGTCATCTGCATAGCCAAATTATTTGGGCTGTATTGGAGAAATATCACATTCATTTAAATTAAAAAGAGAAGCGAGGACTGATCTGTGTGGTAAGCCATTATGCAAAACTTCTGCGCAGATGCTGTCATTCCTTTTAGTCATAGCAAATATCTTTCCAACTAATATGTTGTCAAATAGTTTCAGTGTCCATTTTCATGGAATAAGTTGTAATAATTCATGGCAGATATCTGAAGCCAAGAAGCAGAGGCCATCAGATCATTCCAAAGATTCCTTGGCTAAAATCAAATGAGTCACTGTGTATGTTCTAATCCCACAAGAGAACACTATGTGGCGACAGACACAATGAACTTTATTACGCCTAGACACAGCTTGTTATAATAGATACACTAGCAATGGAGAGGTGCACAATAACAGTGAGGTAACACACACATCAAGGCAAACATGACTGAGTTAGAGCTGACCAGTCCTGTCTCCAAAAGCTGTCAGTCAACCTGTAGAATGCACAGATGAGAGGCTCTGTGAGCATCCATGACTGTCAGCCTCTGGCTGTTGTTGAACTTCTAGCTGTAACTGCTGACTTGTGTGATGCACATTACAACTGCTTACCCAGATTTTGGGTATGGATCTGTGCAGGTAAATACAGTGGGCAGTTCAGTAATAAGATTATGCTCATCAGAACTGACAGGGGGGGGGGGGGGGGGAAACCACTAATGGTTCAGGTATATCTGCCAATGTCACAATCTGATAAAGAGAGTGAAAGTATAGGACAAAATGTTTATGAAAGGAGTACGGAAATCTAATAACCGTGAGTGATTGGAATGTTGTAGTAGGCGATCTAATAGAAGGCAGAATTATAGAACAGTATGAACTTGGCAGTGTGAGCGACAAAGTAAAAAACACAGATTCAATTGTTCTAGAAGTTTATTATTAATTATGAATATACTATTCGAAAATTAATAGAGGAGGAGGTACATTTCGAAAAGTTGTAGAGTCGTGAGAAGATTCTAGCTGGATTACATCATTTTGAGACCTTTTTCAAAATCTGATATTGGATTGCAAGGTATACCCAGGAGCAGATATAGAGTCATATCACAATTTAGTAATGATATTAGTAATGATGAAGAATAGACTGAAGCTTATGAGAATTATCCAGAGCTATTGGTGGTGAAGGAAGTGGGGTACTTGGAAGAATGTGTGTGTTTGAAGTTCTCTGAAGCAGTAAATACTGTGGTAATGAATACTGCAATAGGCAGGTCAGTTGAAGAGGAAGGGATTTATCTGAAAAGGATAATCACGGAAGTTGAACAGACAAGTGTAAGTATGCAAAGGTGACTAAAGAAACATTGTGTTACAGAGGAAATACTGAAATTGATTTGTTAAGTATGTAAATACAAAAATGTGCAGTAAGAGATAGGAATACATCATTATAAGACATTTAAGTGTAAAATAAATAGGAAAGCAGAGGAACCAAAGTGAAATGACTGCAGAAAAAATGTGAAGAAATCAAAAGTGAAATAGTCATTGGTAGGACTATTGAGCATATAAAAAAGTCAAGGAAACCTTTGGTGAAAATAAAACCAAAGGAACAAACATTAAGAATGCAAAAGTAGTTCCACTGTTGAAGTCAGAGTATTGAGCTGATAGGTGGAAAGTGTGCATTAAGGCATCTATGTGGGGTACAATTTGTCTGATGACATGATAGAAGAGGAGTTAGAAGGCATTGGTTATCCAATGAAGATTGTTTAACTCAAAGTATTGGGAGACGTGCAATCAAATAATGCTGCAGGCACAGTTAACATTTCTTCACAAGTCAAAAGACTGGGGGGCATGGGGGTCAGGGTGGGGGAGCATTGTAAATTTGGAAGGACCACAGAATTGTATAGAAGTCAATTAAGTATTGTGAGAAAATCAGAAAAGGACAGAATCAGAATGTTAGAGATATGGTTCTACATAGAAATGTTGAAAATTCAGTGGCCCAAATTATTAGAAACGAAGAGTTTCACCACAAACAGTGACAAGAAGGGACAAAATGACAGGCCACATGTTAAGAGAGCAATGAGTATCTTCCATCATACCTGGGGGAGCTACAGAGAAAATAACTTTAGGAGAAGGGAGAGATTAGAGTAGTCCAGAAAATAATTGAGTGTGTTACACTGTGAGGTGAAGTAGTTTGGATAGGAGAGTAGTTCAGGATGGGCCACAACAAACCAGTCAGAAGACTGATGAACTCTTCTGGATCATGTACAACAAATTTGATAAGAGAAAACTTTTACTGTAAATCTTTAGATAAAATACCTAACCCCTTAGTTTAAACCAAGGGAGAATACCACATATTTTTATGGCATCCTGATATACAATAATGTCTTGCTTCATGTGTCTAATTAAATCAAGTGATTCTGAGTGAATTAGATTGTGGAATTAGACTACTTTCCATTACATTTGTTTTGCTTTTGTTGTTCATCTTATAATCTCTTTAAAGAGATTTATTTAACTGCTCTCCCAAGTGATTTTCCATCTCTCACAGAATTAAAATTCATTGAAAAACCTCAATGTTTTCCTTTCATCTTTTTTAAACTTCTTGTTTGATGTACAGACTGAATAGCATTGTGGCTCTCTTCTCAAACAATGTTCCCCTTCTGTTCTTTTCAGCACTTGTGTCTGCAGTATGGCATCTGTACAATTTTGAAATAACATTTTTCTCCAGGTACAGAGTGTCAAATTGAACTCCTGTTAGCCATCTAAATTTCCAAATTGTTATTTTACCGAGAATACTGTTTTGGTGATATATTGTGCCATCTTCAGCCACCGTGCACAATGTATTGGAAGATTCCCATGTCTGATCCAATCAGAACAAAGGCCAATATTCAATGACTGTATCAAATATCTACAGGTGCCAGTGATCACTTGAAACATCACCTGCTGGCTGTTCAATTGTACAGAGTGGAAAGTCCATACTGAAAAGCCAAGGCCCACAACCATCAGTGAGAAGATGGATGTATAGAATCTTCCACTCCATGTGTTTTGTAGAGTTCAAATGCCCCATTTGTGCGTTTGTATGTGACATTCTGTATGTGGCTAATTTTTGTGCATTAAAACTTAAGGCCTACTCATCGTTCTTCACTGCAGTATGTCCATTTGTCCTATTCTCTGAGTAGTGAGTCATGTTTATTTGTTAGTAAATATATCCATTTAAAGTTAGACCTCTCCCTCCCACCCACCTGTACCTCTGCAAAATATTCTGCATGCATCCATTATTGTGGTCAAGGCCTTAGAGATGAGCACCATAAACTAGATTCACTTCAGTACTCCACACGTAGTACTTGGCCAGACTTACATCAGCTTCAGAATATGATACAACATTTTGCAATATATGCTTCTGTATGTTAAAAGTACACATATCTTTTCCTTATTTCTGTATAATTAACCTAGTGTTTAATTAGTCTGATTTGGAAAATGGAACATTCACGTGAATGTCACCAATCCTTGTTACTTTCACCTACCTTCACTTTGCAAATGGAGCTGTTTTTATTTTATTTTTTGTTTCATGCAGTTTGTCTGATGTCTTGAACTCAACGTTGACTAACTGCTAGACACCTGAACCATAATTTATTTTATATTGTACACAAGGAGAGAATCAAATGGACCATGAAATATGGTCATTTTGTATGGAATACACCTGAGGAATGTACTACTTGTCGAAGAAAATTATTCGCGATAAGAATTTCACTGCTGAGTCCGATACTTTCTGAAGGTAGACTCGTCCTGTCTATTAATGTCTGGACATGAGGAATAACTTTTTTTTACTCAACTCTTCAATTCATCCACCAGACCCAATGTCAGTTTGTGTCCTTCAAATAGGTCTGGTAGCCCGTATCTCACTCCAGCTGGCTTACAACCAATGTTTAACTTTCTGTGGGTGCATAATGGCCACCAAACTTCACATTAGAATGAGTGTCTGGTGCATCTATTGTTTGATTTGAATGTGTACAACATCTAAGAACCACAACTGTAAAACAACTTTCTCTACAGCATGAGATTTGTCACCTAAATCTCTTCTTGGTTACCTCCACTTCCATGAGATTCCCACTCCATGACATCCTTCAACCCCCCCTGCATCCCCTCTGCCACTTTATCACATGTGTTTCATGTTGGGCAAAGTTTCTTCTAATTCTATGTTATAACAAGATACCAAATGGGGAACAAATAATTATACCATTTTCCTGATGACTCTTTGCCCTTTTCTGTATATTGACAAGACACTCTTCTGGGGGTGGAATTCCTGCAGGGCACATTTTACATTTGTACACTAATATGTTAGTGAGGCATAGTGGACTACTCAGCATTTTTTTTTCTCTCTTTAGTTTTGTTAGATTGTGGGCTGCTTAATCAGAAAATATTTGAAGCTGGTGCTTTTGGTCTTTTCTTGAGCAACTAAGGAGGGATACAGTTTAAAGTTCAGTTGGCATGTCTGTTGTGACTGAAATCTGACAGTTGCCTTTCCACCCCACCACCTCCACACCATCCTCATCCCCTTCACCACCCCATTAGCCAAACACAAGCACACACTGGAACAGAATGTCCTAGTAATTATTAATACATGCAACTTTATAAAATTAATACAGTGAATACTAGCAAATAGTGTCACATAACATGTTCTTTATCTATAGTGTACTTTTAAGGTTTTATCATTTAAAATGTAATTACATTTGAGTCACATTTCAGTTACCTGTTTGGTTTTTTTACCCACCATCTGTGTTACAGGTGCACTACTATTACTTTTCAGAATTGTTATACATCTGAAATAATTTATATTTTATTTTTATCATAAATAAACCCATAACTAAGTAACAGTACACCACTAAAAAGTACCATTATGCAGAATGTGCCTTTGTCTTACAGCAAATGACAGCAGTGTTTTGGACCAGGCGACACTGCAAGCTGCTGGCATTAGAACAAGCAAATGTGGCCGTCTGCAGATCCAGTGCATGAAACACTGGCTAGGTAGTAACATTATACTAATTTACACCTCTTTGTTGATTGTAAACAACTCTGATAGATACTCAGAATTATGTCATAATTTTTACAAAAATTACTCCCCAGATTCAAAATTTTTTTTTACTTATGGTAAGTGTTCAATACCTGTGGCTTCGGAAGCCGTGATAAATGTCCTCATAGTGAATGTTTCACTCCCAGTAGTGTGTGCTGTGATATGAAAATTGCTGGCAGATTACAACTGTGTGGAGGTCTCCAACTTGCACTGTGAACCTTTGCCTTTCACTTGCATGTGTTCTGCTGACTGAGCTACCCAAGTAAAAGTAATTTCTGCCAATAAATTCTTTCAGAAACGTTTTCATCTGTTTCTGTTCACATTTTAGCTATTCTACCTACATCTATTCTTATACATAATGTTCTTTGTGCAGTTGAGGATAGTGCCACGTACATTGAGCAGAGGGTGAAGAGGTTAAGACGAGCAGAGGAATAGAACATACTATAGAGGTATGAAGTAGATTATTAAAATATCTTTAAAATAATGAAAAGTAATTTGGCCACAACATTTGTTGTTTAAAGCAGAAGTTCTCATTAATCTGTCCAACTCTCCAAGCTATCTTTCTCTGGGTTTACTTTCAGGATGATAACTTGATTTTAGGATTTGTTCAATGTAATAAACATGCAGGAACTTTTTACATTTTACACTATTAAATTTTTGTGCATTATCAGAAATGATTACACTCCACATGTTGGCAATCAAGAAGTAATTTTTAATCACTTGTCATATTGTCACTGCACCAGTGGCACTTTTCAATATATGTAAGTTGACATATTTGGAAAATAGCTTTCATATTCCAACAATGTGTTTAACACCTGCACAGCCCCAGGGAAGGGGACCAGCTTAAGTGAATGGCAAGGATTTTCAGGGGTTTCTTGGTAATGATTAGGTGTAGCTCACCTTTGGAGCCATGGTTCGAAGGTTCAGCATTTTGACAGACTAGGAATTTCTGGATAATTCATTACACACTGCTTTGGAGGAAAGAAAAAACAGCATTGGTCACTGATTTTCTCAGCACATTTAGCCACTCCAGGATCCCCATTGCTCTATGGGTGCACAAGATTAGCTTCTCCAGACTGTCCTGTGGAATTCAATTGCACCCATTATCATACCTCATGAGACAGCAATAACGTAATACATTATTGTGAAACACACAGTATCTAACTAGTGCCTCAGGTAGGTTAAGGGTAAATTGGATTCAGATTTCTCTCCACCTGGGGTCTCTGTCATGGAGATGCGACACGTAACTAAAGATATTTAATGCAGATGATAAATGTTTTCTTGCATCAGTAAGACTTTATATTTAGTACTTTATCCCTCAGATCCCAAGTTACTACATCATTCTCTCCCATTATGTAAACTATTTCAAAACCGTATTTAGAGCTGAACCAGTGCTGCGTGCAGTTATTTGCAATTGAGAAGGAAGCTTAAAGGCTGGTTATCACAGTATACTTTGGTGTGATTACCAACAAACAGTGACTGAATTTCCTAAAAGTGCATATAATAGTGAAAACTAACTCAGCGGTCATGTAGGCTCACTAGCAAAGAGTATTGTACAGACAGTTCATGTACTGTAAATGCTTCTGATTTGGAAGGGAGAAGCTCCCAACCTGGTGCATATCCAGATGGTACAACAATTGTGAATTAGCTAGTGCATTTTTTATTTTACTGAAAGCAGATTCGCATAGTTCTGACCAAATCTATGATATCTGTTTGTGTAGAAATTTCAGTAATGGTTCTGCATTAAATAATTGATCTGGAATGAAGTTACTCTGGAAGTTGGATAAATCTAAAGGTACTTTTGATTGCCTCTGTCTGACATACTGGAAAGTAATGAACTGGTTGTATTTTTGTTGTCAGTTAGGACACAGGCATAATAATGTGCCCCAAAAAATTCATTTTCTCACCACCAAATTTCATTTTTTGAAATTGCCTATTACATCATGTTGCTCAAATTAATAAAACTTTCTCTACCATCTCCTCATGCTCTTCACAAGTTAGTGTGGCAGTCAACAAATCATCCACAAATAAAGTAATTCTTTTTAGTAATTCCAGGCCTAATAAATAATCCATTGGTGCTATAATCAAACCACCACTCAGATTGAGAGTAAATGACATTCTACACTGGTAGGTATGACCTGTAAAGATAAAAGCATGGTCTTTCTAGAAGTATGCAAGTATGACACACTCAAATTAATGGAAATGAAATACTTGATCCCTTGGATCCACTGGATTGTTGATTTAAAATTTTCTGGTCAGATATACAGGATTACCATTTTATTGATTTCCCTCACGGGCAATACCAGCCTCATACTTCTCCCAGCCTTAGCCCAATCTCTAACCTCTTGTTAGCTGCAGCTGTTTTATGGCCCAATTGCTCCCCAATACACCATCATGTGTACCTCTTTCACTACAGCTGTCCGTTTCAAACAAGGAATGGACAGAAAGGTAGAATGGTTAATGTGCTAGAAGAAAAAGCTAGTGTTACCTGAATATTCAAGTATATCAGCTCATTTCCCTGAAATATTAACTAAACCTTTTCTCTGAATTTTAGTTAAACACTGAGATTCTCATAACTTCAATTTAATTTTCTGTTCAGTACTCAGTCAAGCGAGTATTTCAGTATGCTGGTGTCAAGATTTATTTTCTATGTCGACGAACTGCGATTTGATCACCTGGAAATTTTCATCCCAAAGAGATGAGACTGTGCTTTACTCCATGTAGGCATCTACTATAGCCTTCTTCTCACAAGACAAATGACCATCTATTAGCAGTCCGTGATTAATGCTTTTACTATGAGCAACATGCCTATCATTGCTACATTCCCTATCACCAGCAGAACACAGGTCTGCCATTTAATTATCTGAGATTGTGTGCTATGCTATAGCTACTAAAATCATGCCATAAATTAGGCACGTTAATCTGATGACACTATGTTTCAAACAGGCCTTGGGAAATAACACTTGCTGCGTCACCCGTGTCTGCTGTCATTATCGTAAGTATGCCTCCCACCACAGCATGTATGGCAGCCTACAACACAGTTTGGATAGTCTGACACTTTATGTTTCCATTAGATAGATAAAATCTACTCAGCAGGGCAAGAGGGGACGCACACAAACACACACTTTTGGAGCCACTGGTTCCGTCCTCAGAAGGGTTGAGAGAGAAGGAAGAGGGATGAAGGGAAAGGAACTGGAGAAGTTTAGAAAAAGGGATAGAGTTTGGAAAAGTCACCTAGAGCCTTGGGTTAGGGTAGACTTACCAGACAGGATGAGAAGGGAAGACTGACTGTTTGGGACTGTACCAGACGAGATTCAAAACCCTGAGAACTTTGATGTGGAAGACAGAGTAATCTGCAAGAAAGACATTAGTGCTAAAACATTGTTATTATTATGTACAATGGACTCAGTCTTTTGCTCTTAACTCGTGCACAGAGATGGGGCAAGGATGGGGACAGTCGAAAATATACAGGTCAGAAAGTGAAAATGTAGAAAACTAAAACGGAGTGAAGAAAGTAGTAATTAGTGTGAAGAAATGCTGAGATGCAAGACATTGATGTGCACTCACAAACTGTGTAACTTTCCTGGCTGTGGCCTTTTACAGCCTGTTCAGTAGCATATACTGTGATCGTGTAGTTGGAGTTGTCTGCAAAGCAGAAGCAGCAGTACTTACTGCAGCCTACATCCTTCTGAATCTGCATAGTGTATTCATCTCTTTGTCCCCCTCTACGATTTTTACCCTCCAAACTGCCCTCCAATGCTAAATATGTGATCCCTTGATGCCTCAGAACATCTCCTACCAACTGGTCCCACCTTGTCAAGTTGTGCCACAAACTCCTCTTCTCCCCAATTCTATTCAATACCTCCTCATCAGTTATGTGATATACCCATCTAATCTTCAGCATTCTTCTGTAGCACCACATTTCAAAAGCTTTTATTCTCTTCTTGTCCAAACTATCATCCATGTTTCACTTCCATACATGGCTACACTCCATACAAATACTTTTAGAAACGACTTCCTGACACTTAAATCTATACTCGATGTTAAATTTCTCTTCTTCAGAAACGCTTTCCTTGCCATTGCCAGTCTACATTTTATATCCTCTCTACTTCGACCATCATCAGTTATTTTGCTCCCCAAATAGCAAAACTCCTTTACTACTTTAAGTGTCTCATTTCCTAATCTAATTCCTCAGCATCGCCCGATTTAATTCGCCGACATTCCATTATCCTCGTTTTGCTTTTGTTGATGTTCATCTTGTATCGTCCTTTCAAGACACTGTCCATTCTCTTCAACTGCTCTTCCAAGTCCTTTGCTGTCTCTGACAGAATTACAATGTCATCGGCGAACCTCAAAGTTTTTATTTTTTCTCCATGGATTTTAATACCTACTCCAAATTTTTGTTTTGTTTCCTTTACTGCTTGCTCAATATACAGATTGAATAACATCAGGGAGAGGTTACAACCCTGTCTCAATCCCTTCCCAACCACTGCTTCCCTTTCATGCCCCTCAGCTCTTCTAACTGCCATCTGGTTTCTGTATAAATTGTAATTAGCCTTTCACTCCCTGTGTTTTACCCCTGCCCCCTTTAGAATTTGAAAGAGACACATCTAACTCTTCATTAAACTGTGCCTGTTCAGTCATGTCTGCCATACATGACTGAGGTTTAAATTATTGAACCTTATGGGGCTCCTACTTGTGGGGTATAAGTTTCAGGTAACTATTTATTTCTCAATATGATTATAAACATGTCATCTATTGGATTTGACAGCTTTTTTGGATTCTGAGATTTAGGAATAATTTTTACTGGTTTGTTCTTTTGTTGGTATGGGATTTATTATGAACCCGAGTGCAGAATTTTGAGTTGTGTTGAGGTGTGGCTCCAACCACACCAGGTACCCTGTCTTATTCCCCATTCTGCTGAGACAATATCTGTTACGTAGTTAGTTTGATTATCAGCGCAGGAGAAGAAACGCAGTGGCGGAGAAGGAGAACTTTGCTTCCTATGAGCCTTCTTGGAAGGTCATTTAGTCAAGTACTGGTCGATGGCTGGGAGTTCGGGGGTATGTAAGAAGTCTTCATGGGACGGTTCCTTCTTGAAGGCCTGCGATTCTGACTTCTGGGGCAGAGTCTTGGCAGAAGCTGATGAAAGTGCTTGTGTCTTAGGGGTGACGGGATGCAGAGGAGACGTTGACCGGGTGATCTTAGCACTGGCCAAACGGACGACCATAGCGCTAAAGGTCAGATCGCATGTCTGCGTCGACACTCCCTAGTAGACCAAGGAGAGGTGAGGACGGTACTGTATTTCCCTGCTGGGAGCAGCATGGGCTTCCTACTAGCAAATAGCTTCTGAGCAGCCGAGGTAGACACCTTCTCTTTGACCCGAATTTTCTGTATACAGCGTTCATCCTTGCAGATGGGACAGTCACGAGAGGACACTGCATGGTAACTGACTGTCCACCTCCATCTCGTTGTTGCTTGAACTGTCACTCTCATGGGCGTCCCTGCCGCAAGTGATGCATTTAGCCGCATTAAAACAAGACTGGCAGGTGTGGTTAAAATGCCGACACTGGTAGCAGCACATAGGTGTCAGGACTTATGGGGCAAATACAAATAACCTCACAGCCCACTTTGATGCGCGAAAGCAGCTGAACACTATCAAAGGTCAAGAAGTGTCCGGGTGGGTACAAGGTCATTGTTGACCCTTTTCATGACCCTATGGACAGCCGTCACGCCCTGCTCAGTGGGGAAAGACTGAATCTCCTTGTCAGTCAATCCATCAAGTAATCTAGTAGATACCACACCATGCGATGAATTCAAAGTGCGGTGAGGCTCCACCTGGACAGGGAACATGGACAGGAGTGTGGCCCGAAGGAGATTTTGTGCCTGAAAGGCACTCTCAGTTTCTAGTAACAAGGTACCATTACGCATCCTGGTACAAGACTTGACAGGTCCGGCTATGGCATGCATGACCTTCTGAATAACGGAAGGGTTGACAGATGAAAAATCCTTTCCGTCCTCAGATCTAGAAACTACGAGGAACTGTGGGGCAGGTGGTAGTATGTTTGCAACTGGTGGCTGGTCAAGTTTCCGTTTTTGGGCAGAAGTCGAGAGAGAAGAGAAATCCATTGCGCATGAATCTTCCATTATTGCCAGTGTCTCCAATGGCATGCTCCTTCCTAGTGGGTACCCTCTCTGAGGGCACTCCCGCCTTAGGTGAATGTTTACACCTCAGGTCACACCTCCCAAGAAACAGACGGAGGGACCAATCGGCATGGTCAGAAGGTGTCAGCTCGGGCAATCACCCCTCCCTGGGCCTTGCCTTTACCAGGAGGTACGCACGGGGCCTACTTGCCTACCCAGGGCGGGGGATTACGCTTTACCCCATCACCGGCAACGCGTGGGTTGGACTTCAGGCATGCATAGGGAGGAGAGAATAATAGGAAAAAAGAAGGGAGAGAGCAAGGAGAGCAAGGCAAGGTAAAGCAAGGTAAAAAGTAAGGAAGACAGTAAGAGGGAGAAGGACAAAGAAAGGAAACAAACGAAGGAAGGAAGGAAGAAACCAGAAGAAGCAAAAAACCAAAATGACCACAAATGTAAGTCGTCTCCAGACACAGGCGCAAACTACCCCTTTGAGGGGGAGGGACTCCTTTTAGTCACCTCTTACGACAGGCAGGAATATCTCTGGCCTATTCTTACCCCAGACCCGCAGGGGAGTAATTCATTGAGCATACTACTACCACATGCTACTGTGTTTTAATTATATTGTGGAAAGGAAAGTTGCTACTCACCATATAGCAGAGATGCTGAGGGGCAGATAGGCACAACAAAAAGACTGTCTCAAATATAGCTGGTAATAGTACACTACTAGCCATTAAAATTTCTACACAAAGAAGAAATGTAGATGATAAACGGGTATTCATTGGACAAATATAATATACTAGAACTGACATATGATTACATTTTCATGAAGTTTGGGTGCATACATCCTGAGAAATCAGTACCCAGAACAACCACCTCTGGCCGTAATAATGGCCTTGATACGCCTGAGTCACAGATTTGTGTTTGCTTGTACTTCCAGTTCCAAGAACATCTGCCAGCCATGGCAAGTAGCTGTTTTTTTATGCTGCAAAGCGATGGGAACGACAGGGGCACCCATGGCTGCCCTCACCAGCACCAACAGAATCAGCCTCAGCCAGAGGCTGGCCAAAATTGTATACATGTGGAATGTGGAAATTGACAGGAAAGGAATGCTCTGTTAAGCATGCTGTTCACAAATTAATGAGGTAGACCAAAAGGAAATGTGGGTAAAGCAGCTGAAGAAATTAATTATACTCTGTGTGCTCCCCAGAGACCCTGATTATGGTAAGCATAGCAGACACTCCACAAATGAGTCACATCTGATTTTTAGTATTTATGACAATTTTGTCTAAACAAATTATTGTGATTTCAGTACAACATGGGAAAAAGGAGGGAGGGGGGGGGGGATGGTGTGATCATTCTAGTTGAGAGTGGTTTATGGCTGTTGTGGAACACTGAACCCTGCTATTTCAGTGGACCACCTTGCTTATTTTGAAGGTCACTAAATGAAAAAGACTGAGAATCCTGTTTTATTCAGTGAGTGGAACGTTTGGCAGCGCTGCTCTACGAGTATAATCTAAGCTTTCATTGTTATTCAGGGCACTTACAAACTTTTTCATGGTTCTTCCAAATCAGAAAATGTTTTGCATGAAATTCAGTGTGCTTTAGAGCAACCTGTTTTAAAAATATCCAAAGCTGTTGACATCCGATGGTTTAGTACCTATCGCACAGTTCATGCTATTTTCCTAACCTACAAGTCCATTATAATGGCATGTGAACATACACACAAGGATGGCATGGATTTAACGAGTTTAGCTGGAGGAATCTTGTTAGAAATGATTAATTCCAATTTCATTGTAGGTTTAGTGATTTTAGACGATACATTAAATGCAGTCTCAAACTTATGTAAAAGTTCGCAAATCCCTCTAGTTGTTCCTAGAACTCAAACATTTAAGACACATCGATTGTCTTTGTGACTGGGATGGATGTAGTGCAGAAAATGGAACTTAATGAAATTAAAAAACTGCAGGAGGCTGCAAGAGAAGTTAAAGGTGTGCTATTCATGAATGTAGAGGAGCAGATTCGAGCTACAAAAAGTGCAAGGAAATTTGTTGGAAGTATGATTGATGAAACTGAGCAATGGTTCGATGAGAAGGCAATAAAAGTGATAGAACTAAGAGCATATTATGAAAGTTTTAAAGAATTTCTGGATTTTAGTGATAATGATTGTAAAGAACTGTGCTTGATTTTGGGGCTTACAAACATCGACACTTATTAGACGATACTTCTTCTGATGTTGCTTCTTTCATTCTGAGCCCCAACATCAGCTATGAAGCACTACGGACACTCACTGAATGTGTACTGTGCATTCCAGTTTTGACTTGCAGTGTTGAAAGGTCATTTAGTACAATGAACAGGGTGATGACAAAATTAAGGAATAGGATGGGTCAGGAAACTCTCCAAGCTTATGTGAAGATTTTAACTTCAGGGTACGACAAGCCAACAGAAAGTTTTATTGTTGACATCATCTAGAGATATGCTGTAAAAAAGCCTCTACGTATTAGTTTGATGTAAATGTGAGTTTTTTGCATGCAATAAAATTATTTTATTATTTAATATAATAAACTTAGGCTTAGCCTAACAGCTTAGTACTTAAACTACATGTTATTTAATTATATATTAGCTATTCATGAAAAATTGAAAATATTAATAGCACTGTATGAAGGCTTTCAAGACCGGATGACATATCTTCTGGTAAACCTTCCGGGATGTAAGGTCGTGGTCCATGAAACTCTTCAGCTCCTAATGTTTCGTCCAGAGCTGTGCTGGACATCTTCAGAGGGGTGTTTCTCCTCCGGTGAGTTAGGAGCTGAAGAGTTTCATGGACCACGACCTTGCATCCTGGAAGGTTTACCAGAAGATATATTAATAGCACTGCTTTGTCTTTAGAATGCTATCATTTAAATTTTAAGCCTATAACTTTGTCCTGTTTTTATTAACTTATTTCTGTCTCTCAAGAATGGAGGAACATATGACAACACAGAAATATTTGTTTCAGGAAATAACACTTTAACAAATTTATACAAAGTTCGTGCACTTCTGCATGGTCCAATTAACTGATATTAAAAATGGAAGATATGTCTTATAACTTCATGCAATAGAAACTAAAGAAAATCTCCGTCTAGTTCAGCATGCTAAAGTTTGTTAGAATAGAGATTCGGGAGCTCGAGTGAATGTCAGAAGTAATGATTGTCAATCACAAATTGTGTGGGATAGGTCATTTCATCATATTTTGTACTGCTTAAAACTGCTGGTAATAGTAGTTACTGGTACTCCTTTTAGGGTATGCAGAATTTTAGTCCACTGTAACAAACCAATATTGAAAAATACTTAACACAGACATGTATTTGCTTTTACTTCCAGTTACAAGGATGTCAGCCAAGCAAGCGCTATGTGTGTGGAGGAGCAGTTGGTCGAACAGGCTCACCCCTGACTGCCCATACTGGCACCACAAAAATGCGGCTATATCAGAGGCTGGCAAAAATAATCGACATGGTGGACGTTGTCATAGAGTGAGCCGGAATGGTGTGTGAAGCGTGCTGTGCCATAATTAGTAAAATAGATAAACAGGAAACCCGGCTGAAGCAGCAAAAAGAAATAATAATCCTCCACGTTTCCCCAGGACCCAGATTATGGTAATCACAGCAAACACTCCCAAAATTAGTCACATTATCTGATTTTTAGTCTTTGGCACTCATTGCAACACACGTTATACTGTTGTTTATTACTTCCAGTATCCCTGAAAGGGCTGTGAGTGGGTTTTCTTACAAATGTGTTGCTTTAAATGAGTGATTCCTGACTGGAAACACAATAATGAAAAGTAGCGTATGTGCAATATACCTGATGTTTCCATCCACAACCAATCAAAATTTGTTCTACGCTTCAGTGATTAAACTTGCCACAGCGAGTTAAGCATGTAACTTAAGATTGTATGTTTTAATAAGCAGATTACTACAGCATTTTATATTTTAAATTTTGGTCACTAATTACCAGAAATGTTGACAATAAAGGTTTACTTGCCCTGGAAAGGTTTTAGATAGCCACCCTGGAGCTGGAATAAAGTTCTGGCTTTCTGGAACTCTACTCAATGATGTACAAGAATCAACATTACTAGCAGATTTTATGCTCAGTCACACACTGATCAGTAAGCACCCTAAAATATTCAAATAATTGATTGTCCTTTCTCATTTCATGCTGAAGTTATATTAGGTTCTCATTTGGTCGTTTTACTTTTGAAAATAAATTATTTGTTATATTAAATCAAAATTTCGTTGTTTATTTTGTCAATCAGGCCCCTTTGAGGAGGAAGGTCCAGCTCCTGTCACTAAAATGTGAGAAAGGGGTGGAAGCACACCTGGTGCTGGCACATTGAGGGCGAGTTTCACAAGCAGTAAAAAGTTTGATTTTGTAACATAATTAACACCATCCTGTTTCCTGGCCTCCTTCCAGGGTGCTCACAAATTGCATCAGCTCAGGGCACAGCCATTACAATACTTCCTCCTCTTGTGTGCTGCCCTGCACAATACTGACTGACTTGATCAAATAAACTCTCTTCTACATATCTTATTCATTTCCATTTCATTCTCATTACAGCTACCATGCCAGTCTATTTCCTGGCCCCACAAACTTAGCATTTCAGTTGTTAGTGCAAAAGAAGTTGCAATCTCAAGTCTAAATAAACTGCTAAATGATCGAAAATATTTCTCAAAGACCAAGCACATACTGGCTTTTAATTTACAACAAGAAACTCTTTAATTACCAATGCCATGTCATGTGTCAGTGAATAGTACACAGAATCTTAATGACAGGTCAATTTCATTCTCATCCTCCAGATGTAATGGCAATTGTCATGGTTCTCACAGATCGAGGGGGAAGGCAAATTGCTGAACCAGAATGGGACAGCAGGGAATAAAAAGTGGTGAGACAGGATTGTGTAAAAATTGGGACCTTGTGCAGATGCTGATAACCATGCAGTTAAGTGCCAACCTAAGAAGAAGGTACTGTGAAGAATAGAAATGCTGCATCAATCTGCACAATATTTCATGCACAAGAGGTAAAGCTCCTAAAGATTTTTTTTTATGGTTTTAGGGCAAAAAACTGCTAAGGTCATTAGCGCCCGGTCTGTGACTTAGGAAACAGTAAAAAAAACGAAAACGGAAACTAGCAGCAATGGGAACAAAAGTCATAAAATTGAAGAAACTAAAAGCAGAAGGAAGGCTTAAAAATTCACTACAGAAGGGGGTTGGTTGTCCCAAAAAAAACTTCAAATGACTGATGACATTTCACTGGCATGAATGAACTCTAGAACGCGATCGGCCGATCGCGTGTCATCTGCTAAAATTGACAATATATCAGGCGACAGCTGTAGACGGGCACATAACGGAGTAAAATAGGGGCACTCAATTAAAAGGTGTCTTACCGTCCACAACTGAGAGCAGTGGGGACAGAGTGGGGGAGGATCACTGCTTAAAAGATGTCTATGGCTAAAAAGACAGTGCCCTATCCGGAGTCTAGTTAAAATTACCTCCTCCCGACAATGCGTTTGGGAGGAAGAGGTCCAAGCACAAGGAAGAGTTTTCACGTCCCGCAATTTATTTTGGGGAAGTGTTGACCAGTGCACGTGACAAAATGAACAACACGACGACATAAAACGCTCCGTAGATCAGCGACGGGAATCGATGGAAAAGTTGGCCGAAGAAGAGAGACTGCAGCCTTGGCTGCAATATCGGCCGCCTCATTTCCGCAGATGCCAACGCGTCCCGGGAGCCAGAGGAATGCCACCGAGACGCCCCCCAGGTGGAGCAAGTGCAGACAGTCCTGAATCCGGTGGACCAGAGGGTGCACAGGGTAAAGAGCTTGGAGACTGAGTAGAGAGCTGAGAGAATTGGAGCAGATATCTGCTGATGGTGGCAGATGTAGTGGACAGCCTGGAGAACAGCATAAAGCTCCGCAGTATAGACCGAACACTGGTTGGGAAGCTGAAAGTGATTTGGGGTGTTGCCAACAACATAGGCACTCCCTACACCTAACGATGTTTTCGAGCCATCGGTGTAAATAAATGTGGCTTCAGTCATTTGTGCACATAGAGCAGCAAATGCCCGACGATAAACAAGTGAAGGGGTACCATCCTTGGGAAATCGACAAAGGTCACGGAGCAGGCAGATCCGGGGATGGAGCCAAGGCGGTGCTGTACCCCAAGTTGTCAAGAAGGTTTTAGGAAAGCGGAAGGAAAGAGAATGGAGCAGTTGACGGAAGCGGACTCCCGGTGGTAGTAGGGAGGAGGAGCGGCCTGCATACCCTACATCCAAGGAGGCGTCGAAAAAAAGTCATGGGCTGGATTAGCAGGCATGGAAGACAGATGGCTAGCATAACAACTCAGGAGGACTGCTCGCTGATTGGACAGCAGAGGTTCAGCAGTCTCAGCATAAAGGCTTTCCACAGGGCTGGTGTAAAAAGCTCCAGAAACTAAACATAATCCACGGTGGTGGATAGAGTCGAGACGCCGAAGAATAGACGGCCGAGCAGAGGAGTAGACTATGCTTCCATAGTCCAATTTCGAGCGCACTAAGGCGTGATAGAGGTGGAGAAGGACCACTCGGTCCGCTCCCCAGGAGGTACCATTCAGGACACGGAGGGTGTTGAGGGATCGCAAACAGCGAGACGAAAGATACGAAATATGGGAGGACCAGCAGAGTTTTCTGTCAAACATAAGACCCAAGAATTTAGCGAAGTCTGAAAACGGAAGGTTGACAGGTCCTAGATGTAAGGAGGGTGGAAGAAACTCCTTACGTCGCCAAAATTTAACACAAACAGTCTTACTGGGAGAAAACCGGAAGCCGGTTTCGATGCTCCAAGAGTGGAGGCGATCGAGACATCCTTGAATACATCGTTCAAGAAGGCTGGTCCATTGAGAGCTGTAGTAGATCGCAAAATCGTCCACAAAGAGGGAGCCCGAGACATCAGGAAGGAGACAATCCATAATTGATGGCAATGGCAAACAGTACAACACTCAGCACGGAGCCCTGGGGTACCCCGTTTTCTTCGGAGAAAGTACGGGAGAGAGTAGTGTTCACCCGCACCCTAAATGTGCGTTCTGTCATAAATTCGCGAAGAAAAAGGGGCAGCCGACCTCGAAAGCCCCAAGAGAACAGTGTGCGGAGGATACCTGTCCTCCAACAGGTATAGTATGCTCTCTCCAGATCAAAAAATATTGCTACCGTTTGGCGTTGCCGGAGAAAATTGTTCATGATATAAGTGGAGAGAGCAACAAGATGGTCAACGGCAGAACGATACTTTCGGAATCCGCATTGGGCAGGTGTTAAAAGACTGCGGGACTCCAGCCACCACGCTAGACGGTAATTCACCATACGCTCCAAGACCTTACAGAAACTACTCATGAGAGAAATGGGGCGATAGCTAGAGGGGAGATGTTTGCCCTTTCCAGGTTTCGGAACGGGAACGATGATAGCTTCCCGCCATCGTCTGGGAAAAGTACTGTCGGTCCAAATTCGATTATAAAGGCGAAGGAGGTAATGCAGACTATGGGTTGATAAATGCAGCAACATTTGGATGTGGATACCATCCGGTCCTGAGGCAGAGGAGGGAGAAGAAGAGATTGCATGTTGGAGTTCCCGCATGGAGAAAACAGTATTATAGCTTTCGCGATTTGGAGAGGAGATAGCAAGAGGTCGCACTTCCGCTGCACGTTTCTTCGGGAGAAACGCTGGCGGGTAATTGGAAGAGCTCGAAATCTCAGCAAAGTGCAGACCCAACGAGTTAGAAATTGCGACGGGGTCCACGAATGTATCATGCGTGACAGTGAGCCCAGAGACCGGGGAGAAACTAGGCGCGCCTGAGAACCGTCAAAGCCGACTCCAAACTTCCGAGGAGGGAGTGAAGGTGTTAAATGAGCTAATAAAGAATTTCCAGCTTGCCTTCTTGCTATCGCGGATGACGTGACGGCATCGCGCATGGAACTGCTTATAGCGGATACAGTTGGCCAAAGTAGGATGGTGGCGGAAAACGCGGAGAGCACGTCGCCGCTCACGTATTGCATCACGGCATGCCTCGTTCCACCAAGGAACTGGGGGGGCGCCGGGGCAATTCAGAGGTGCGTGGTATTGAATGTTCCGCAGCCATAAGAATAACGTCGGTAATATGTGTGACCTCATCGTCGACGCTGGGAAAGTGACGGTCATCGAATGTCGCTAGAGATGAAAAAAGTGTCCAATCAGCTTGGGCAAACTTCCATCGTCGCGGGCGCATGTATGGCAGTTGAGACTGCAGTCTAAGGACACATGGAAAGTGGTCACTCGAGTGTGTATCATCAAGGGCAAACCATTCAAAGCGCTGAGCTAGCGGAACAGTACCGACCACAAGGTCCAAATGAGATAAATTTGTCGTGGAGGCAGATACAAACGTAGGGATCCCAGTGTTGAGGCAAACTAGATCCGCTTGGTGGAAGACGTCTAGCAAGAGTGAGCCACGTGGACAAGGATGTGGAGATCCCCAAAGCGGGTGGTGGGCATTGAAGTCCCCAACCAGCAAATAGGGGGGTGGAAGCTGACCAAGAAGATGAAGGAGATCAGCTCGTGCCATTGGTGTGGACGATGGAATGTATACAGTACAAAGAGAGAACGTGTATCCAGGAAGGGAAAGACGGGCGGCGACAGGTTGGAAGGAAGTGTTTAAGGGGATTGGGTGATAATGGAGAGTATCATGGAGAAGAATCATGAGTCCTCCATGGGCTGGAGTGCCTTCAACAGAGGGGAGATCATATCGGATGGACTGAAAATGAGGGCGAACAAAGCGGTCATGGGGACGCAGCTTTGTTTCCTGAAGACAGAAGATGACCGGCGAGTAGGATCTTAAGAGGATCGACAATTCATCCCTATTGGCTCGAATGCCGTGGATATTCCAGTGGATAATGGACATGGGGTGAACAGAAAATGGAGGAATGTGACCAAAGTTGCTGTCAACTCAAAGACTGCTCGGAGCTAGCGACTGACAGCATGGAATGGCATTCAGCCGAAGGCAGAAGATCCTGATCCATAGGTTGGTCAGGAGCAGCTCCTGCCACCAGCGATCGGCCGGTTGACCGGCCACCAGCTGTGCGCCTCGGCGACACAGAAGACGGCCGAGGGTGATTTCCGCCAGGTGGTGCTGTAGATGGGACACGCCTTGGCGGAGAAGGAGAGGAACTGGGTTTCTTTGTAGCCTTCTTAGAATTATGATGTTTAGATGAAGGAGGAACTGATGGTTGGGAAGTTGCAGTATGTAAAAACTCTTCACGAGTATGCTCTTTTTTGGAAGGCTTGGTGTCTGACTTTTGGGCTCGAGATTTAGCAGAACCCGATGAAGGGTGAGCCATAGAGTGGGCAGGCGAAAGTGGTGAGGTTGAACGGGCGATCTTTGCGCTGGCCGATCTGACGACCGTGGCACTAAAGGTGAGGTCGCAAGTCTGCGTGGCCGCCTCCTTTGTCGGCCGAGGAGAAGCAAGGACAGTGCTGTATTTTCCTGTCTGAGGCACGGTGGGCTGGCGACAGGAAAATAATTTTCGAGCAGCAAAGGACGACACCTTTTCCTTCACTCTGATTTCCTGGGTGAGCTTTTCGTCCTTAAAAACGGGGCAATCTCTAGAGGAAGCAGCGTGGTCACCCATACAGTTGATGCAGCGAGGAGATGGAGGTGGACAAGCACCCTCATGGGCATCCGTGCCACACGTAACACATTTGGCTGGATTGGAACAGGACTGGCTGGTGTGATTGAACCGCTGACATCGATAGCAACGCGTAGGGTTTGGGACGTAAGGGCGAACGGAAATTATCTCATAGCCTGCTTTGATTTTCGATGGGAGTTGAACTGTGTCAAATGTCAAGAAGACAGTGCGGGTTGGAATGATGTTCGTGTCAACCCGTTTCATTACTCTATGAACTGCCGTTACGCCCTGGTCAGACAGATAGTGCTGAATTTCTTCGTCAGACAATCCATCGAGGGAGCGTGTATAAACGACTCCACGCGAGGAATTTAAGGTACGGTGCGGTTCCACCCGGACAGGGAAGGTGTGGAGCAGAGAAGTACGCAGCAATTTTTGTGCCTGGAGGGCACTGACTGTTTCTAACAACAGGGTGCCGTTCCGTAATCTGGAACAAGACTTTACAGGACCTGCAATTGCGTCGACACCTTTCTGAATAATGAAAGGGTTGACCGTGGAGAAGTCGTGACCTTCGTCAGACCGAGAAACAACAAGGAACTGTGGCAACAATGGAAGAACTGTCTGTGGCTCAGACTCAATAAACTTACGTTTGTGAGGAGACATAGTGGAAGGTGAGGAAACCATTGCGGAAGAATCCCCCATGATTACCAGCGTCTCCGATGGCGCGCTCCTCCCTTGTGGGGGCCCTCACTGAGGGCACTCCCGCCTTAGGTGATTGTTCACACCTCAGGTCACACCTCCCGACAAACGGACGGAGGGACCAATCGGCCTTCTCGGCAGGTATCAGCTCAGGTAATCACCCCTCCCTGGGCCTGGCCGTTACCAGGGGGTACGTACGTGTCCTACCTGTCTACCCGGGGCGGGGAATTGCGCGTTACCCCGTCACCGGCTACGCATGGAAGTGCCTTCAGACATGCACAGGGAGGAAAAAAGAGAAAGGGAAAGGTAAGAAGCAGGGTCTCAAACGCCGCAGCAGAGAAAAGTGCAGAGAGAAGCGGGAAGGAAAAGAAGGACAGAGGAAGGACAGAGGAACTACAAAGACTTGCAAGTATAGAAAGCAAGGAATTTGTAACAGTTTGGAGCGTCCGTCTCCGGACGTAGGCACAAACCATACTCCCAGAGGGGGAGAAAGGGAAGGAAAGAGCCAGAGGTGAGGGGGGGGGGGGGCGAAGATGGGGGTTGGTTGGTTGGTTTGGGGGATGAAAGGGACCAGACTGCTACGGTCATCGGTCCCTTTTTCCATATACAAAGAACACCCACAGAGAATAAAAACGAGGAACATAATAGATCACAGACGATACAGAACAAGAGAAACGGAGATAGGGACAAGACAAAACGAACTAAAACCACACAGAGTGTGACAGTGGTTGGCCAACCATAGAAATAAAAAAGGAAAAGCCAACCACTTAGAAACACCTTAAAAGATCAGTTTAAAATCATAGGCCAAAGGCCAGAATCAGCACAAAAAATAAAATAAAACAGAAACACTCAGATGAAAGAATAAAAACTCCCTGCCCTAATAAAACGTAAAACTAAGGCAGCCATAACAGGGTCATCACATAAGAGGGCAGGGAGCGTATCAGGCAGCGCAAATGTCTGCCTGACCACAGCTAAAAGGGGGCAGGCCAACAGAATGTGGGCCACTGTCAAAGCCGCCCCGCAGCGACATACAGGAGGGTCCTCCCGGCGCAGTAAATAACTGTGTGTTAGCCGGGAGTGGCCAATGCGGAGCCGACAAAGGACGACTGAGTCCCTGCGGTTGGCTCGCATGGAGGACCGCCACACAGTCGTCGTCTCCTTAATGGCACGGAGTTTATTGGGTGTAATCCGATCGCGCCATTCAGCGTCCCAAAGCGCAAAAACTTTTCGGCGGAGGACTGCCCGCAAATCAGCCTCTGGGAGGCCAACATCCAGAGATGGTTTACTCGTGGCCTCTTTCGCCAGGCGGTCAACGTGTTCATTGCCTGGGATACCGACATGACCGGGGGTCCACACAAAGACCACAGAGCGGCCGCAACGCGCAAGAGTATGCAGGGACTCATGGATAGCCATCACCAGACGAGAACGAGGAGAACACTGGTCGAGAGCTCGTAAACTGCTCAGGGAATCGCTACAGATAACGAAGGACTCACCTGAGCAGGAGCGGATATACTCTAGGGCTCGAAAGATGGCGACTAGCTCAGCAGTGTAAACGCTGCAGCCAGCCGCCAAGGACCGTTGTTCGGAATGGTCCCCTAGAGTTAGCGCATACCCAACACGACCAGCAACCATCGAACCGTCGGTGTAAACAATTCCAGAGCCCTGATACGTGGCCAGGATGGAATAAAAGCGGCGGCGGAAGGCCTCTGGAGGGACCGAGTCCTTCGAGCCCTGTGCCAAGTCGAGCCGAAGGCAAGGGCGAGGAACACACCACGGGGGTGTACGTAGAGGCGCCCGGAAAGGAGGTGGAACAGGGAAAAACCCAAGCCCGCAGAGAAGCTCCTTGACGCGTACGGCGATCGGACAACCCGACCGGGTCCGACGGTCTGGCAGATGGACGACTGACTGCGGGAACAGGACACGATAATTGGGATGCCCGGGCAGACTTAGAACATGGGCAGCATAAGCGGCCAGCAAACGTTGGCGCCGGAACCGCAGTGGAGGTACACCTGCCTCCACTAGTACGCTGTCCACAGGGCTGGTGCGGAAAGCACCAGTGGCAAGGCGTATCCCGCTGTGGAGAATTGGGTCCAGCACCCGTAACGCAGATGGGGATGCTGAGCCATAAGCCAGGCTCCCATAATCCAGACGGGACTGGATTAACGCCTGGTAGAGCCGCAACAGGGTAGAGCGGTCGGCGCCCCAGCGGGTGTGGCTCAAGCATCTCAGAGCGTTTAGATGCCGTCTGTTTAAGCTGCCGGATATGAGGCAGCTAAGTCAACCGGGCATCGAAAACCACCCCCAAAAACCTGTGGGCCTCCACCACAGCAAGGAGTTCGTCGCCAAGATAAAGCCGCGGCTCAGGATGGACTGTTCGGCGCCGGCAAAAATGCATAACACGGGTCTTGGCTGCCGAAAACTGAAACCCATGCTCTACAGCCCAAGACTGCGCCTTACGGATAGCGCCCTGTAGCTGACGTTCAACAGCTGCAATGCCAGTAGAGCTGTAATAAAGGCAGAAGTCGTCAGCATACAGGGAAGCAGAGACAGAATTTCCCACGGCCGCAGCGAGCCCGTTAATGGCTATTAAAAACAGGCAGACACTTAAAACAGAACCCTGTGGCACACCGTTCTCCTGGACGTGGGTGGAACTATAGGAGGCTGCGACTTGCACGCGGAAGGTACGATACGACAGGAAATTGCGGATAAAGATCGGCAGAGGGCCCCGAAGACCCCATCCATGAAGCGTAGAAAGGATGTGATGACGCCATGTCGTATCGTACGCCTTCCGCATGTCGAAAAAGACAGCGACCAGGTGCTGACGGCGGGCAAAGGCAGTACGGATGGCCGACTCCAGGCTCACCAGATTGTCGGCGGCGGAGCGGCCTTTCCGGAACCCACCCTGAGACGGAGCCAGAAGGCCCCGAGACTCCAGTACCCAATTTAAGCGCCGGCTCACCATCCGTTCGAGAAGCTTACAAAGAACGTTGGCGCGGCTAATGGGGCGGTAGCTGTCCACCTCCAGAGGGGTCTTTCCAGGTTTCAAAACGGGGATGACAACGCCTTCCCGCCATTGCGACGGAAACACCCCCTTGACCCAAATACGGTTGTAAAGATCGAGAAGGCGCCGCTGGCAGTCCACTGAAAGGTGTTTCAGCATCTGACAGTGGATGCCATCTGGCCCAGGAGCGGTATCAGGGCAAGCAGCTAGGGCACTGCGAAATTCCCACTCACTGAATGGAGCATTGTAAGATTCTGGGTGGTTGGTGCGAAACTAAAGGCTCCGACGTTCCATCCGCTCTTTAACGGAGCGGAAGGCCTGGGGGTAATTCGCAGAAGCGGAACAAATAGCAAAATGCTCTGCTAAGCGATTGGCAATGACGTCGGAGTCAGTACAAAATGCTCCATTCAGTGAGAGCGCAGGGACGCTGGCAAGGGTCCGATAGCCGTAGACGCGTCGAATCTTGGCCCAGACCTGCGGAGGAGTGACATGGAGGCCAATGGTGGACACATACCGCTCCCAGCACTCCTCCTTACCTTGGCGGATAAGGAGGCAGGCCCGCGCACGCAGCCGTTTGAAGGCGATAAGGTCGTCTAAGGAGGGATGTCGCTTGTGACGCTGGAGCGCCCGCCGGCGATCTTTAATCGCTTCAGCGATCTCAGGCGACCACCAAGGGACAGCCTTCCGCCGAGGGGACCCAGAAGAACGGGGAATGGCAGATTCGGCGGCAGTAACGATGCCGGTGGTGACCGATTGAACCACCGCATCAATGTCGGCATTAGAGAGAGACTCAAGAGCGGCAGTGGAGGAGAACAAGTCCCAGTCAGCCTTATTCATAGCCCATCTGCTAGGGCGCCCAGAAGAGTGACGCTGTGGTAGTGACAGAAAGATCGGAAAGTGGTCACTACCACACAGGTCGTCATGCACACTCCACTGGACAGACGGTAAGAGGCTAGGGCTACAGATTGAAAGGTCAATGGCGGAGTATGTGCCATGCGCCACACTGAAGTGTGTGAAGGCACCATCATTTAAAATCGAGAGATCGAGCTGCGACAATAAATGCTCAACGATGGCGCCTCGACCTGTTGCCACTGACCCACCCCACAGAGGGTTATGGGCGTTGAAGTCGCCCAATAGCAAGAAAGGTGGCGGCAATTGGGCTATCAGCGCAGCCAGGACATGCTGCGAGACATCACCATCCGGTGGAAGGTAAAGACTGCAGACGGTAACAGCCTGTGGCGTCCACACCCGAACAGCGACAGCCTCTAAAGGTGTGTGGAGAGGGACAGACTCGCTGTGCAGAGTGTGAAGGACATAGAGGCAGACGCCACCCGACACCCTTTCATATGCTGCCCGGTTCTTATAATAACCCCGATAGCCACGGAGGGCGGGGGTTCGCATTGCTGGAAACCAAGTTTCCTGAAGAGCAATGCAGAAGAAAGGGTGAAAGCTGATAAGTTGTTGGAGCTCAGCTAGATGGTGGAAAAAACCGCCGCAGTTCCACTGGAGGATGATATTGTCCATGGCTGAGAAAGGCGTGAAAGGACTGGGAAGGCAATTTACGCCGCTTGTTCACTCACTGCCACCGATTCAGTACCCGTATGAGAGGCATCCATGGCGTCTGAGGAACCAGCGAGATCAAGGTCCTCAGCGGACGCTAGAATCTCGACTGCATCCTCAGACGCAGAGCGCGAAAGGTGCGGTGGGGTTGGCGCCACCGCAAGTTCTTTGGCCTTAGAGGTCTTTCTCTTGGACTTCTCTCGCTGAACCTTGGGTTGCATCGGCTGGGAAGGCTTCACCGATTCAGTCTCTGGGACAGAGGAGGATCGTGAAGCCCTACGCCCGGCCGCTGGTGAGGACTTATGCCACTGGCGGCCGTCATCCTTCCCGCTGGTGGAACCCTGGGAAGGGAGGGTCCCAAGGGAACACTTACGGGCGAGAGTAGCCGAAGAAGTTAGACGCTTCTCCGGCTGAGAAGCGGGGACGGACGTCCCCGACGGGTGGGAGGAGGTTGCTCCTGAGGTAGGTGGTGCAGGAGCAACCGGTTGGGTAGAGCCCCCCACAGGCAAGGGGGCAGGAGGAGTCTTACTGCTTATCGAGCTGGCTGGAAGTCTCGAAACTGATGGAGCGAGCACAGTTGTCGTAGCAGCTGCATAAGAAGATGTCATTCTCACAGGATGGAGTCTGTCATATTTCCTTTTGGCCTCAGTATAGGTCAGCCGGTCCAGGGTCTTATATTCCATAATTTTGCGCTCTTTCTGAAAGACTTTGCAGTCAGGCGAGCAAGGTGAATGGTGCTCCCCGCAGTTGACACAGATGGGAGGCGGGGCACATGGAGTATCGGGATGAGACGGGCGTCCGCAATCTCGACATGTGAGGCTGGAAGTGCAGCGGGAAGACATATGGCCGAACTTCCAGCACTTGAAGCACTTGAAGCACCGCATCGGGGGAGGAATATAGGGCCTGACGTCACATCGGTAGACCATCACCTTGACCTTTTCCGGTAACGTATCACCCTCGAAGGCCAAGATGAAGGCACCAGTAGCTATCTGATTTTCCTTCGGACCCCAATGAACGCGCCGGACGAAATGTACACCCCTGCGCTCTAAGTTGGCGCGCAGCTCGTCATCAGACTGCAAAAGAAGGTCCTTATGGTAAATAACTCCCTGAACCATATTTAAACTCTTATGCGGCGTGATCGTAACAGCAACATCCCCCAGCTTGTCACAAGCAAGCAACCGTCGTGACTGGGCAGAGGATGCCGTTTGGATCAGGACCGATCCAGAGCGCATTTTTGACAAGCCCTCCACCTCCCCAAACTTGTCCTCTAAATGCTCGACGAAGAACTGAGGCTTTGTGGAGAGAAAAGACTCCCCATCAGCTCTCGTACAAACTAAGAATCGGGTGAATAACTATTACCTCCATCCTGAGACTTACGCTCCTCCCACGGCGTGGCCAGAGAGGGGAACGTTTTCGGATTGTACTTTTCAGCATTAAAGTGAGCCCGAGAACGCTTAGAGACTGCTGGCAGCTGGCCGCCAGCGAGAGATGATGTACCACGCTTCATTGCGGGTCATCCACCCTGATGCCACCTACTCCGACCAAGGGCCCTCCCCACGGGCGCCACCCAGCCGCAGCAATAGCCACCTGGCAGGATGGCCATTGCCGGGAGTCCTGATGCCCCAGGGAGACTGGCATCTACTCCTTGGCATACGTGGGGAGTTAACGGCGCAGGCATCAGTAGAGCGATCCCTGTGTTGTCAGGGGGCTACAACCAAGAGGGTACATGGCGGCCCCACCACAACGGACTGGCTACCGTGCTGGATCTTAGGTGCAAAACTGTTCAAGGTCGTCGTCGCAGTTAAAAGAAACACTGCAGAGTGCAGCGTGGGAATCACATCCAGGGACGTATCCTCGCCCAAGAGATGGAAAACGAGCGGGACACCATTGCAACAACGAAAAAGCCGGCTAAAGGTCTCAATGCACGATGGATACAGTGCACCACGTAAGGCGCCCTTCCCCAATTGGCTCGCTCTTCGGAATAATTTAGAAAGATGGAGGTCAAACCCGAGAGGGGACCATCACAAAGGCCGAAACATGTGAGACTCCTTTAGTCGCCTCTTACGACAGGCAGGAATACCGCGGGCCTATTCTAACCCCCGAACCCGCAGGGGGAGGAGATGGGGGAGGGGGAAGGATGAGGAAAGGGAAGGTATGCAGCCCGGAAAGGAAGGAGGGCCACATTAGCTCGGGGTCCTGTGCTCGCTACGCACGTGTCCACAAAGGAGTTGTGAACCCCCTGGGGGGAGCTCCTAAAGTGTATAAAAGTTTAAATGCACCATTTGAACTAAAAAAAATTACTTTCTGGTGGCAACCATTGTTCATTGGTACTATAGAAATTACATTGTGAGATGTACAATTTTACCAAAGCGATAGGTTACATCATAGTCAATACTCATTAAACATGACAACTGATATTATTCCAAAATGACAGTCACTACTTACTGTTGCCTAAAATTTTTATTTATTGCATTTGGGAACTGAGCTTTCCTCATTTTTGAGCAAATATCACAAACATGAATGTATGGAGGAGAACAAGTCTATCATTCTAGAAGAGTACTTTGATGCATGTTTCCAATTTCGACTACCTGTCAATCATGGCCTGACAAACCTCCAAAAGTCTTCTGAAAATACTTTCCGGGTTGCGAAATAAGTACGAAGTGCACTTCAAGAGGTCTTCTTGTCTTAGTGGTTCTTGTGTGTGACATGTGTTGATTACTAAGTCAATGAAACTATCTCAGTGTGCTTTAGCATGTGTGTCTCAAATTGTGCAGTTTGATGTAGAGGTAACTGTTTAGTTAACTTCATCCTTTGGGATTTGCTACAGATAATATTAAGATAGGTCTCTGGTACACGAAATGGAATCAAATGATAATTCTTCCGATGGTCTTTCAGATTTTGCATTGACTTCTTTGCCAGCTGTCGTCACCATGACCAACAGGCCATTATCTACTAAGTGGTTTCTTTTTTATATGTCTTGTTCCATAGAATCAATTTGAGGAGCAAAGCTTGGAGGTGATGGAATGTGTCAGAAAATCTACAATGTTTATGAAACCAAAAGAAATCCATAAGTTTATGTAAACACAATCAAAAGTATAACAAGGGAATCAGCTTAATTTTTCAAGCAACTACTTGACAGAACAGGAGGAGGAAACACTTCAATTTTGAGTTGAAACCACATGGATTACTGCTAAGTTTTTTGAATTATTGTGGCAGCATATTGGAAATAGATGCTGCGATATACTGTGCACCTTTCTGCACAAAAGTCAAGAAAGTGCCATCCAAATGCACACTGGATTGTTGCCTAGTGTTAACTGAGTGAATGCTGCCAATTCTTGGGAATAAGCTGACACTGTCCACAAGCATCAAGGAGTGATTGAACCAGTGACAGTATCACTCTAGGGTTCACAGATGTTCATCTTGATGAAACCATCAGGTAATTTGCGACTGTGTATTTTAAAGCCACCGTCAATCCTCAATTTCTTGTTGCAACATTTCCTTCGCCACATCCAGAAGGCTTGTTAGAAAAATATTTGCCTGGACACAATTTGTCAAAGTTAAATCTACAAATGTATCCAACTTTTAATGATATTACATTGTTTAGTAACGCTTCCCTCCATAATATACATCTAAATGCAAATTCAGAAAGATAGAAACTGCAAGGGTCTGTGGCACCAGCTGCGTGTACTGATGTCTGTTTCCAGGTATGTGCACCACCACGTTAAGTATTTAAAGCAGTGGTTAAAATTTCCCAATACATTCATGATGGAATACTTTAACAAAGTGTGAACAAATAATGTACTTGTGTATCTACATGCAGCCATTAAAGCTCTAACGAATGAGCAACATTATTCAATTAGTTATGCAACATTACTGGTTCACCTACTTGTCAGAGGATGTTGATTATAATCTATCACATTTATTATGAACCACTAGAAAAAAGAATGCCAACAAAAGCTTCCAGATGCATTTAAACTCAGATGTTCACATCTTGAAGCCCATTCTACATCTACATCAGTAAATGCACTTAACTCAGTAATTAAGTTTGATATAGCTTGTTGAATACAAACCAAACATCACAAAGAATAAAAACAGTAAAACTAAGGATTCACTGTACCATCCACTTGCTAGCTTAGGTAATCAAAGTATTGCAACAAAATACTTGATCGTATCTCTAACAGATCTCATCTGTCACATGTGCGAAACTTCACTTTCCATTACTGTACTTGTGTATGATCCACTACAATATAGACATTGTAATGTGCAGTTTCACAAACATTTGTGGCAAAAAATGTTGAAGTTCATAAAGAAATGAAAATAAGTAAAATGGGGTTTACAATATTCATGTTTTCATCACATGTGGTTTGTACTGAACGTGAGACCTAGCACACTGTTGTTAATGTACTTGTAAATAACTGCAGGTGCATCCACATGATGTGCCGACTACAAGCTCCATAAAGGAAACAATGAGAAGCGGAAAATGAAGATGGTGAGGTGAGCTGCAGTCTTGTGATAGACCATCATAGCAATGATAATTGGGGCCACACAGTAGTGGAAGATGTCACAGGGAGCCTTTGAACACCAGTGAGACTCCAATTACTAGTAATAAACACAACAAATAAACATATATAAATAAGTACACCTTTGGTTGTCATTACCCATGCCCTAGGTCCCACTCAAACCCTTGATGTCTCCTTAACTGTGATATTCTTATGGGGCTCGTTGTGAATGGGTGTCAGTAACTGAGGTATTGTCAAAGGTGTTTATATCTTGTATGTCAGAAATGGTATATTAGTCCAATGTTGGTTTCTCTCTTGCTATGCTGTTGATGGTGAAAATGTTTAAGGAAATTCTTTGACTACATGGCCTCTCCTCCAGTGTAAGCTGTTCAAGATTCAGCAACATCTGCAGTATGCAGATTTGACATTCCATCAACACGTCATGTATGTGGCATATTTGTAAATTTCTAGGTATCCTGCATTCACATGACAACTACTAAGTAACAGTAACATGTATTGTTAAAGCTATACAAATTCACCTGAAGGACGACTATGGGAATGGAAGACGCCTGAGTCTTGGGAACATATCAACCTGTGTGATGGATGAATCTTTGGAACATCAGAAGTCTATCCTTAAACTTTATGTCTGGACTCAATAACTGAAAGCTATTTAGGACAAACTAACAACAGCCTGACACACACTACTTAAGTGTCTGCTGTAGCTATTTACATTCTTCCTTTTGCTTCAGAATTCAACATAGGACACACATGCATATTAAAATGGTTCATTCCTGGACCAAATTCAAACTAACAACCTCTGTCTTTCCACCTTAGTTCCATTTGTAACAGGAGGTCAACCAGACAAACTTTTTCCCTTAATCTATATATCTTTCAAAGACATCAGATTTGGACATGTCTGCTATAGCCACTGGCATTCAGCAACTCCACAGTAGTTATCAATTATTTGTTCAAATTTGACAGTTTGTTAAGAACTAGCTAACAAATTTTTATTTAGGGACAAAAACAGGTATGCTCAGATGAGCATAACCTCAAGGTAACACCATCCATGCCATAGGTGGGATCGAATCTATGACCCCTGGAAAAGCATCAGCCTCACCCTACACCTTCACAGGCTGGAGCCACATAGGTTTATGTGCAGACAAAGTGAGAAGTCTGTCGCCACTGCCACTCCTGATGGCACCACGTTTACTTCCTCCCCAGGCATCAGCGCAAGAGCAGCAAGTGGAAATAACATCGTGAGCAGTCAGTTGCAATAGCTCACCAGGAGCATTCGACATTCTGATTGAAAAAGACAAGTTTTTGATTAGAGATGCATATAGGATGTACGGCATGCCACTCACTACTCTAAAGAGATGTTGGAACAGTTATGTTGAAAGAGGCATATCAGCAGAACTCCTGGTTTGAGCAAGAAGAGACTGAGCACACAGGAGGATGACACGTGAGCGACCAACTTCCCAGTTCTGATGAGACAGTTCACTGAAGGCTGAGGAAAGCTGTACTGCATGCACAAATATTCACTATAAACCAGGAACTCAGTGAGGAAAATGTGTTGACTGGGTGGCAGTCGCAGAGCTCAACCTGAATGTGGTGTGGGAAAATGTACTTTTCACTGATAAGGTGTCTTACGATGGCCCGAGAGTAGTTTAATGGCCCTGAGGGTCGAGACATCGTCAAGAATAAGTGGTGACAACAAGTAGTACTAGCTGATTGTCAGTTTCCTGGAGGGGTTGGGTTTCTGTGAGAGGAGCAAGAATGCTTCCTCAATAGCAGGCAGTATGCCCACATTTTGAAGAAAGTGATGCTGCCTGTAGTGTGAATGCTATATTGAGGAGAAGAATTCATGCAACAGGAAGTACACCCACTTGCATACAAGTCTACTTCATTAAACAGCAGCTGTCCAACACGGGCATTAATGTAATGAACTGGCTGTGAAACAAACCATTTATAGCTGATGTTCCTTGGGACTGATTTTTGTAGTCTCCGAGGAAGTTGCCTCTTCTGACAGACGCGTCCAATGCCTCAAATTTGGTGCCTGGGTGCATGACTGAAGTTAGAAATAATGGGGCATTCTGGATAAAAATTAAGGCACTGAAAACATTTTAATTTCTTTTTTTCTTTGTTCTGCTGCACAGTGTTCTGTCAGCGACAGCCAGCACATAATATTGAAGATGAGTTAAGAAAATTTGAGCTAGTTCTAATTGACATTATCCTTGTAACTGAAATTTAATTTAGAGCATTATGTTCTCTTTACTTGTTCTATGTCTATATACATAATACACTGAATAAATCAAGAGTGCCTCTTTTTAAGACTTTCTTGTTACTTCAAATTCATCTCTCCCCTCTATTGCCACCCGTCAAACTGCCAAAAACGGGCAAAACATATCTTATGATTTTATATATAAAATCAGTAGGATGATTTGTTGTTTCGAACTTTATATATTGAAATTGGTCTGTGTGCTGCATTTATTTGATGGAGTGCACCTGTTTTCTCATGGTGGAAATAGAATAAGAAACAATATGACATTTCATTTGTGTTGAACAAAACATGTTTGTTTCTTGTCTGAAGGCTGGACTACAGCACTTTTTCCAGAGATCATTCTTCCTATAATAGAGGAAAAATGCAACTGTGGACACTGCATCATGTAATTTCCCCCTTGCATCCTCCACAGTTACACAAAAAACAGCTTTGTTAGAGGCCATCTGGTCTCAACAATTGGTCATTTGGTCTAATCAGTGCTACCTAATAGCAAGACCATGCACTCAATTTACTTACAAAGTCACAATCTGCCTTACATCACTGCAGCCTTCAGTAATAGCTATCGTTATCTTCAGTCTGAAGGTGGGTTTGATGCAGTTCTCCATCCCAGCCTACCTTGTGCAAGCATCCCTATCTCTCCATAATTTATTAAATTCATTATCATCTCTTTCAAGCTGGTAGGAGGCATACAGTAATTATCATAACACAGCACACATGGAGTGACTTCAGTGCAGTCATCTGCACCAACTTCTGTGCAAATAAATAGCCAGAGAATTGTTTACTGCCTTCACACAGTGAATAGAAGTACTTGTTTCTCATGAGGTATTGCAGTGCTGGAAGTCAAGCCCCATCCTGTTAGTTACTGACACAGGCCAAGTAGACCAAAATCCATTTAGTTCACTTTCAGAGGACGAATTCCAGATCACTGCTGTAGCCCCTCAACAAGCTATGGACATTTGTGGTCATGCTTAGATGTTCTACATATTTTTCCACTGTTTCCATTTTAATTTGTTTTATTTCCTGTGTTGCGAGTGCCATGGGGACCCTCATCATTGGGCTGCCCCAGTCCAGTTATGTCCCTTCTCATGCCACTACTCTACAAAAATTTCTTATTTGCAGTTTCTTGTGTATTGGGCATGTTCATTAGTGTCACTGTTACTGCTGTCATAACATCAGCTTCCATCTGTTAGCCATGACCACAGAGATACAAAGAAGCTTTAAAATTGTCCACAGCAACTGCTGTAGCAGCTTCCCAATTAAATGCTCAAATGTGCCAAAATGGAACAGTGAGACGCTGTCTCTAGTTTTATCAAACTGTTTTCTTACAGATTATTTCAAAGCCCTCAGTTTTGACATTTTCTTTCCCCTCCAAGTGATGTAGGACTTGTAAATTTGGATTCTGTGATATGCAAAAGACATTTCAGTTGGATTTTGTATAAATGTTTTATTAGTTTTTTGTAAAAGTTTTAACAGCAGTCCCTGTAAGGACTGCCTGATATTAAGTCATCAGTACTGAGTACCACACTTGTTGGTGATAGTTTTGCTGGTTAAGCTGCAAGTGTTGGAACTCTTATACCTGTATGCTGATTCTTTACAGAGTCACTGTTGCTCTCTCTTACAATGAACAAGTGTTAAGCTGTTACAGTATTTGTGCTTTATGATGCCATGTATCATTGCTACCAATGTCACATAGTGTAGTTGTCTTGAAGTGTACTATCTTATTTGTAAATTAGATATACGTTTCTGCATATCACCTTAACACAGTCTACAGTATGAAGTGGCTTCTGCCTATTCATACATTATGAAACACACCAGTCTCACTTGTTCTGTGTGTACAGCTACAATGCAGTGAAGCTGATACACTGATGCCAGTAGCCACAGATGCATTTTTACAGGAGAATGCCATTGATAGTTATTTGGATGCCTACAGTGCTATATTTCAATCGCATTGCAGTCTGCTATAGCACTGTGAACTGCAATAGCTGTTGACTGTAGTTTGGGGGCTAACTGACCATGTGCTAATCAACACACACACAATTCACACAGAGAAAATAACTAGCCCAATCCCTAACCAACTATGTACCTTGGACCAACTGCCTAACATGATTGTGTGACTCAATTGAAATGGAAACTTATGTGCTGGCCCTCAACACATTAAACTTCCTTACCTGTGAGGCAGCTGTTAGCATGTTGGAATCCAAAATATGAACTCTGATGATGAATTATTCTAACCCAGCAACACTCTGGAACAGGTTAGTTCACCCCTAAATAGACAAATCTAATAAAATCAATGTATTGTTGAGGCCAGAAAGTGGGTCATACATGTATCTAAAGTTTTAAGCTGCCACAACTATTCTACACTACATGGCATGTGATTTGTGACCATTGGCGATCGGCCTCCCGGCAACTGATCTCCAAACGGTTTTGCACCGTCAGGTCTTTGGGTTGTGGGGAGACAAATGGCGCACTGTCTGCACACAACAAGCTGCGGCAGGTAAAGGAGACCACGACTGTGCGGGGTTCCTCCATGAGGGCCTCTCGCAGGGATTCTGTGTAGGCTCCGCATTGGCCACTCTTGGCTGACGCATGGTCATCTGCTGCGTTGAGAGGACCACCCTCATTGTCGCTGTGGTGCAAATATGACGGTGGCCCATATATTGTTGGACTGTCCTCTTTTAACCACCCTCAGGCGAACTTATAATCTCCTAGGTGATTTATCATCTCTTTTGGGTGACGTCTATGGCAGATCATGTTTTAAGTTTTATTCGAGCAAGTGGCTTTTATAGGCCCCTGTAATTTTATTGCGTCACCCTCTTTTGTGCTGTATCTTTTACTTTGTTTTGTGTTGTAATTTGACTCCACCCTAATCTTTTAGGCTGGAGGTTTTAACGTGTTGCAGAGTGGCTGTCTCATCCTATTATATTCGTGATCAGCCAGCCACAGTCCTCTGCTGTGCAGTTTTAATTCCTTCTGCCTTTCTTCTCTATGTTGTTTTTGTTGCTGTGCTCCTTTTTCCATGTTTCTTTATTATTGACCTTGGGGATTTTCTTCCCCTAGAATTTTTATCTTCTGCTTCGAATGACTAATGGATGGTTTCACTGTGCTCTGTATGTTTATGAAACAAGGGACCGATGACCTCTGCAGTTTGGTCCCTTTAATCTTCAAACCAACCAACCAACATCTGCCACATGGAACTATGAACCGCTGTGACTCAATACTCTGGGATCTGTTGGTAATAAGTAACCTGAAATTCAATGTACATACTATCAGAATTATACAAGACAATTTCTCTATCTCCTAACTTTGACAGTCTGTAATTTTATAATGGTCTGTTAATCCTTTCCCCTTTCATGAGGTGTTCATTCTAGCAAACTAGGCTGTACTTTTGTTTTGGTCACAGAGTATTCTTACACCAGCATTCGAACATCTAGCAGTTATGGTCTCATTCCCACAATGTTGACTTCCTTTTTGTGGGCACCTTTGTCCTACTGTGTGACTGGCTGTGTATGGCAGCTGGCAGCTTTAGTAAATTCAGACTATCAAGCTCCATTAAAATTCAAATATTTTCTGATTCTTCACTTGGATCATTATGCAGTTTTCATCAATCTCACTTCTATAAAATTTCGCATGTATCTACTTGTCATTGCATCTGATTCCTAATCTCCATCACTATTTTAGTTTAGCAACTTCAACACTAAGATGAGCATGTGCAGTGTTTATTACATACCACTGTCACATTACAAGGTGTTTGATTTACACTCAAATTCAGTTGATGTAAAGTTATTTAGATTTTTAATTTTTTTTCAGGAGCCACAAGACGTACACCCAGAGGTGGTATTGGCAGGTGAGATTTTTGCTTTCTTCAGCAGCTTAATTACACATTAAAGTTTTCACTTAAATATTTTCTTATGTGGCACATTTTTTTCACTTTTTCTTTGACATTGATTCTTCATTGGTGGTGTGCTAAAATATTTTAGTGAAACAGTTGTTCAAAATTTTATACACGAGCTTGACACTGGATATTAATTACATATTACATAATTCGTACTGAAAATTGGCAGTGACTTTGTAATGACAAAAGATTGGTCACAAGTGTGCAGTTGCGTTTAAAATGTGTACTGTGGTAGATTGTGAGGGAAATGTAATCAAAGAGAAAGAAGACAAATTTTTTAAGTAGCAAATTAACATTTAAAAATAAGTCATTGTAAAGGTAAGCTAACATTACTAATTGTTTGGACTAAAGCATTCCTTTCTATTCTTTCCCTTACATTAGCATAAAGACAAATTCTCTAGTCATCAGTAATGATACAAGATAGAAATGATACAGGATAGAAATGTTCAGTAGTGTTCACATACTCATCAATGACAAGCGAGTGGGTAATGCACATACGGCCAACAACTGATTTTTATGGTTTGGCATGTGGTACCCAAATGCTTTATTTTTGAACCTTCTCCGTTTTATTCAAATGCTGCACAATGATCATACTTCATCACATTGTCAGGTTCCTGAGTGCAGTGATTTGAATCATCATGAATTAATGCATTTAGATGATCTCCATCAAATGCTGAAGGTCTTTCTGAAAATGGAGGGTCATTAATGTCAAAACAATCATCCTTTAAATGAGAAAAACATTTTCTTGCCATGCTCTGTCCCATGGCATTATCCCCATTCATGGTGAAAATGTCACCATTGAAACCACTTATTCATAAACCCCACTATTCTCATTTTGTCCATTTAGCGATTTTAAATTTAAATCTAGCAGTGCTTCACGTCAACATAATATTCGTAGATCGACTATTTACCTAAAAGTGTCCACATTAAGTGAGAACAAGGTAATGTACTTTATAAAAACGTTGAAAAAGCACACTGTATCCTTTGGGCCCTAAGCATATGAAGATGGGACAGTTCATAGTATTTACCATGAAAATGGGAATGAAAGAATATTGAAATACATGGCCTGGTTCATTTTGATTAACTGGAATGAGTATGCCCACGTCATGAAAATCACCTCCAGCCTGAACTACACTCTGCACACTGTGGGTTGAACACTATTTGGCCACTGGTGCAATGTATGACTCAGTACTTTGAAAGGAGGCTGAATTATGACTCTTCACATTGTGCTACACACCTCCAATGAGCTAAGTTTCAGTTTCATTGTTTGGCCTACTGAAATTGTGAAGCCTTATGTCCCACTGTGACCAATAGCCTTTTGCAAGGTACGAGACTCTGATCTTAGATTTTATGCAGTTCGCAAGGAAACGGGTTAAGAGATTAGCATTCACTCAAAGCAGTAGTATTTGTGGAGTATGGATCACATTGTCATAATAAAATCGAGACGCCCTTGCCTGGTACCTGTCAGGTAGAATATTTTTATGATCCTCTTCCTCTATTGTCTTAAAAGGCTGTGAGTTGAACATTTAGACATGTTACATAGCCCATGTTGACACAAATCAGGGAATTTCTTCATGGTGTAGTCACATCTATCTCCAAACATGATACCTCCTTTATGCCATTCTCTTGCATCTCCCATTAACTGTTTCCTCTTTGGTGATTCCATATGTACCCCAAGACTTTAATCAGCTCTGAGGATAGGAGCCCAACTGTTAACAGTTCTAAATTATAGAATGAGATTTTCACTCTGCAGTGGAGTGTATGCTGATATGAAATTTCCTGGCAGATTAAAACTGTGTGTCGGACCGAGACTCGAACTCGGGACCTTTGCCTTTCGCGGGCAAGTGTGCTACCAACTGAGCTACCCAAGCACGACTCCCACCCTGTCCTCACATCTTTACTTCTGCCAGTACCTCGTCTCTTACCTTCCAAACTTTACAGAAGCTCTCCTGCAGACCTTGCAGAACTAGCACTCCTGAAAGAAAGGATACTGAGTAATTTAAATGCTCTCGCAGCCTGTGTTACCCATGGTTATGTATGAAACATAGCGTTACGCAGATACTGGCCGAAACTGCAGGCACACTATTGATTTCAAGGAGTGTCCTTAACTTTTAGCCCAATGCGCATCTCTTGCTCTGGAACTACATGCTGAACCTTGGTCTTCAGCTCTGGAAGTGATTGTGCTTTGTTGGGGTGAACATGGGATTTCAGGTACAGCCCAACAAAGAAACCAGATGGGTCTGTGCCCCGAGACATGGGTGGCCAGTTCAACCCACCGTGTTGGGACATCACCCAGCTAGGGAATTTATCTTTTAACATGTCCATTGATGAGTGACAGACTGCACCATCGTATTTAAACGAATCTTGTCCAGCATTCGCACAATCCAGTTTGGACTATAAACGCTGTGGATAGCAAATGCTACAATAATATTATGAGTTTCTGGTGCTATCTTCTTGGATGTATGGCCCAATAGCTCCCTCAGCCCAAATGCCACACCATATTTTCACTGGTTGTAGATATAATGGCTGTCCCTTAATTACTGTAGATCAGGCTGTTCCAGCTCGTCGGCTCCGCCGTGAGCTGTGGAGCGCTCGCTGCTCCAGGGAGCCATGTCACTCACTGTGACCATTCAAGTGGGCCAGCACGCCGGCACGTGGCACGACTGGCTCAGGCAGGCGGCAAGGCGAGTGTTTTGATGTGCCAGCTGCGTCTTACAACCTCATTCTCTTAGCTGCTAAGACGTGGTGACATGCTACACCAGGAAATATGATGTTCAGGAAATAAATAAGAAACAACTATTGTACAAGAAATTGCATACTAAATTTATTGGGCCTCTGTAGCTTGAAATTTCCTTTTCATTACAAGATCAGAAATATCAGGCATCAAAGTGTTCCACAGTTAATGTGGAGGATGGCCTTCATTGTTGCATCCCGAAGAAAAGATCTTCCTTACTTTTTACTCTTTTCATTGCTGAGAAAAGCTGCTCACAACAACATCTAGATCCAAACACGCACATGATCTGAGTGGCATTGTTCTGAAGCTTGGGAAATGTTTTTTGCTGTAATGAATGATACCATCGTGTTGTAGTACCTCTCAACAAAGTTGAAATCAATAATGTCAAATGGAAGTGACTATGACAAGTCATCAGGGGAAACTGGAAAAGGAGCGCTGAACACCTTAAGTTCCATTTCCAAACTAGTGAGGTCTCAGAATTGTGATCAAACGATGCAATGAGCTGCTTTAACTTTGCTTGGTAATCGCTGAAAGTAGTACCCTCAGGTAATTTTAAAGAAGCAAAGACAATTGAACGTTAAATGTCCATTACTCATCTGCCTCTCAAATAAATGTAACTTTTCCATGAACGCTTGATCTGGTCGTGCATGTCAGCGATTAGCTGCCCTTTGCCCTACAATGACAGATTTATATTATTCAGATGCGTGGTTATGTCAGCTAGGAATGCCAGGTCTGATATCCATTTTATATCTTTCAAACAACGCATTTCTTCCCCTTTCATTTTGAGAAAAAGGGATATTTCCTCATGAATGGCAAAGAAATCATCAAGAACTTTTCCCCGACTCAGCCAACGAGCTGTACTGTGGTAAGGTATATCCCCATACTCCGCTTCCATATCTTTCAGGAATCCTTTGAATTGGCAATGATTCATACCGTGACGACGCAAAAAATTCACACACTTCACATCTTTCATTACGCCACCTAGCTCTACTGTTTCAGCACATAGTGCCTGTTGGTGAATAAAGCAATGAAGAGTCAAAATGTCTTTCCCGAATTCGTCCCCGAGTTTATTTTTCAAACGAGAAGCAAAACCTTGGTGATGCCTGATCATTTGTGGTGCACCGTCTGTCGCTACAGAATGCAGCTTATCCCACTGCAAATTCTTATTGTCCACTGATTCACAAACAGCTTAAAAAATCTCACATCCTGTTGCAGTGTAATCGAGTGGTACCACATCCAAGAGTTCTTCAGTTACTTCCAGCTCCATGTCGACACCATGCACAAAGACTGCAAGCTGAGCACAGTCCGATATGTCGGTGCTTTTGTCAGGCACTAGTGAAAATGTAACAAAGCTCTCCACCTTTTTCATGAGCTGTGTCTCTAAATCCGCTGCAATATCCAGAATTCGACGAGAAATTGTTTGCTTCGACAGGCAAACCCCTTCAATTTCCAGCATCTCCCTTGGAAACAAACATTCTGCAACTGCTGCCATGCACGATTTTACGAGCAATCCCCACCGAAAACGGCTTGCCACTTGTCCCAATGATGTGAGCAACCCTGTAGCTTGCTCGAATTGCAGGTTCAGTAGTGTTTTCTCCACTCTCATTCACCTGAATATTATAAACGCATTACAGAACATGAACTATGTTGCATGTCTTGATACCCTCCATATTACGAAACCATTTTTAAACTTATGTCTCCTCATTTTTCGTTCTTAAGCCTGGCTACCAGTTCTCTGCGTGCAATGCCTTCTACCTGGGCTCTGCATGAAGACGTGTATAATGTCGTTGTATATTGTAGCTCTTCCCAGAATTAAATACTTTATGACATACAAGACACTGTGGATGACCATCCCTCTCAATGAATAGAAAAGTATCATCCTCCAATAGAGGTACAGGGCTCCCGCGGCTAGTCATAGCTGTCATCAAACACGGATTATTGCGTCAGTTGCGGCTGCATGCAGCCAGGGGGCAGTGACTTCACTTTCCCTCTCCACGCGGGCTCCAAGCTGTCGCAGTGAGCACTCCGGAGCACTCCGGCTCCCTGGAGCTCGGTTGGAACAGCCTGCTGTAGATTTTCTTTTTGCTCCACATTTTCTAGTTTTGGTTCATCACGAAGTCATTAAATGGAAAAAGCAAGTCTTCAGTGAACAATATTTTTGAGATTAAGCTGTTGTCCATTCAATTACATAAAACCCAGTCAGCAAATGGTAGGTACTTTTGGTGGTTATTTGGTTTCAGTTCTTTTGTCAATTTTGTTTTGTAGATAAAAAGATGCAGAAAATGTTCCAGATTTAATTGCATGCCAGTCCTGCCAACACCCAATGATAACATTGGCAACAAGATTTCATGGAATCAACGACATTATCCCTCACTATTGTGATGTTGATCACTGAGTGAACAACATGACGATACCTAAAGGATTTTTTGTTTACAAATTAACTGGTTTTCTCAAATTTAGCGATCTTTCTTATCAATGTCAACCTATCCAGTGCGCTACATTGAGCAGTCATTCCACTGAATTTGCAGCCAGTCAGTCTCTGCACAAGATTTACCACATGTTCAATACATTTACACTGTTTAACTTTCTGTTCTGCAGTGAAATGCTTTATTGCTAACTACAATGAACCAATATGAAAATCATGCAGAATACAGTTAAACAGGAACAGTAGGCATTTCAAAAGTTGCATTCTTTATGGGACACCCTTGATGTAGCTATGTTCAGTTTCTCCACACTATGATACTTTGATTGAACCATCCCACCTGCTAATTCACTATGTTTTTCATTTCCTGTGTTTACCCTCTTGCTATACTTCACATTTTTAATTTCCTCCCTGTAGTAAACCAAAGTTCAGTTAACACTCTTCAAATATCTTCTTGCTGAACTGCCTTAATCCTTTCTAATCAAACTGTGAGAGGTACAGGTGAAACTCCAACATAGTTTGACCCGCTCTTCCACTACCTCTCCCTTTTCTTCCTTCGTTGTTAACCCTTACTGTGACGTTTTACTTCTTTTACAATGTATGTCTCCTTTGATTTTCCCACCTAGCCATAAGCAATATTTAGTGAGCTGCCCGTTTTATGTAGATATGAAATGTTCTGAGGAACTTCAAACAATGATGTTTGTACATTAATGGCTAACTGTAGCCCCACTTTATCAAGCACGGATCTGAGGGGGTAACGTGAAAATAATTAACATGCAACAGTTTTTAATCCACAGCTTTCGGTGCAGCTGGGCTGATTTACAAGTTGTTACAACATTTGTTGTACAAGAACATAAATGGTGATCTGAAGCTAGCGATGTGTAACAGTAACAGAAGTGAGCAGGAATTTTTTTACTTTTTGTTAGGTAACAAGCAACACTTCCTCGGCTTACTCAGTTAGCACTATGTATCTACAGCCTGGTAACACTTTGTGCTTAGCGTCAACTTGTCATTGATTAAAATACAGATAATGTTAGGTAACTAAACTTCATTGCACTCTTAACTCCAATGGTTTAAACAACTGATGCCGGAGAATTCACCAGGAGACAAGAATGTAATCTGCACTATTTACCTGGCAATGGGAATGGTAATGACGTCTCAGGGCAACAGCTTGAGTTGCAAGCTGCTACATGAACCAGTGTGCAGCCCAGTGTGAACTGGAATGTGTGTAACTCTTTCCTGCATTTCTCTGGACACCACCTAAAAACTGTACCACCATATCTGTTCTTGCAACCTTAATGTCTGTATGTTCCACATTGTGAAGTCATGCAGGAAGTCAACAGCAGCTCGTCTCCCATTAGTGGTAGCTCGTGGCAACCTGGCAATGCAGTTGGGCAGCCTCACACCTGTCTCCTGTGCACTAGTGAACCTCTCCATTCCTGAAAACCCTATCAAAACCCCTTCAGTAAATTTCAGTGATTAGCCTTCACATACAGACAAAAACCTCAGTGAGATGCTTTGAATGTTTAAAACACGTGCTATGAATTAGTGCTCAAACTGACAGTGATGATACAGGTGACAAGCCAATATATTTCATGAAGCAATTGTGTCAGTAACAGCCTATTCATCTGTAGTTAGGTGAATCTATTAGCGTCTTGGGTACTGCATCCATACCTGGTCTAATTTTTTCTATTAATCATTACATAAAAATCATAAGCTGCTTTCAAAAAGCATAAAGAAATGTTGAGTGACATGCACATCTCAGTGACCAACATAGCTAAAGTAACCATGAAGAGCCTCAGTTGGCTAGATGTGTGGAAAGGAACTCACCAATCCTCATCAAGAGACAAAAGGCCATAAGAAAGTGGTTGCTGGAGACAGATCTTGTGCAGGATTAAGCACGATTTGAAGAGGCTCTAAGAGCTATCCAAGCAACTCTGAGAAGAACAAAGGAATAATGTCACAGACCTCACTGTTGAGGCAGAAGTAGACTGGAGCAAACAAGAGCACAGAATTGTTCCTAATGGTGCCACATTTTATTAAAAGGGTGACTCACTACAAAGAAATTTCTGAAAAACTCCGATTATAAAATCCTTATGGATGACCGAAATCACTAGAAGATGGAAGGAGTACTTCAACAATCTGCAACTGTGATGAACCCAAAGTATGGTTGTATTTTACCACAGCTGACCCACAGTGGCCCCCACTGACACTGGACGAGATCAAAACATATCAAATAGCTGAAGAAGAGCCCAGGTGGAGACAATACAAGCCAAGATGATCCAGACAGGAGGTGAAGAACTTCCAGGAGACTCCAACTGATACCAATCACCAGGACTGGAGAAGAAATACCAACAGTATGGGAAACACTGCTTATCTATCTAGTCCATAAAAAGGGGGGTGGGTATGGGGGGTGAGACAGGATTTTGTGCATTATCGTTGAGCAGCCCTGCTTAGCTTAAGATGCCTGATCCTGTCTAACTGCCTCCTATATAGAACTCAACTCTTGACAATCTTTAATATCAGGGACTTTTCCAGCCAGGGCAGTCAATAATAGATCACATGTTCATTTTTGGACACAGAACTACACATTTTGTTTCTCTATTGCAAGACGTCCTGTGTCTGACAACTGGACAGGGTTCCACGATGGATGCAGAGTTCAGGACACCACTGACAAACACTAGTACACCTTTACCAGGCTGATGAAACCCATGGTTTTCAACTTCCCATCTTCACACCACCAAGTTACTTTGGAGTTTTTCAGTTTTGCCCTTGAGAAGACCCTGTTAGAATTTTAAGGACAATTTTGACAGGATCACAGTATGAGGGAAGAATGTGGAGTATGTGTAATGAGATATCTGATTATTTAGCAGCTCTGAACAGGAATTTGAACACATGACCCAGGCCAAATTAGACTGCTGCCAGCACATTTTGGTTACCCATAAGTGAAGCCAGGCTGGATTATCTTTTTACCACTCTTCGACAAGGTGAAATCTAAAGATCTGGGATTTTTTCATGACTCATCATAGTAAGTAGAGATTGACTCCACATTCCATCCAGGAAACCAATGCTCCTACAGTTTAACTTAACTGCTTTGATCCAGGTGTCTCAAGGCAATTAAAGATAGCTATACAAAACATTGATCCTACCTATGGTACTGTATTGCTGAGACATCTAGTATCGATTGGAGGCAATGGACAAGGGAACTTTTAGCTGCGTATAGTCCATTGGGTGACTGCATGGAAGCAAATTAAGGAAAAACATTCACCTTTTTTCACTGGAAGAGTGTTGTGTGCATGTGTGTGGGGTATTGTCAGTTTTCCCCACATCTGCTATGGCCAGATTCATTTGTGTTTTCCATTCTAGGGGCATATGAATACTTAACTGTAAAGAGATGGGGTGAGAGGCTGTAGAATGTTCTATGTCTGAACAGCGCGAGTATGTTCGCATACCAAAATTTTGGTGAAGAAAGGGGAATGAGAATTGAGCAGTTAGTTCCTCACTTCACTCTTATTGTTTTACAGAGGAACACTGACAGGAGCATTCTTACAGTGCTTGTGTAGTACTTCAGTTCTATCTTCCATGTCCCTGTATGTGACTGTGTAAGGTCACTAAGTAACCATCCCAGAGCCGATACCAGTCGCAGATTGCTTATGTCTTAACTTTCAAGAATGAAAATTTCATTATTTCTCCAAATTGACAAAATTCAGAAATTTAGAATGCCATAATTTACTCTAAAATGTGTAATATAGTAATAGTTCAAACGAAGACAAATAGTACAGTTAGGAACTGGAGAAAGTGAGTGCTTGTCATCTTAACATGGATTGCATGGACATACCTTGACTTTATCCATCCAGTGTTCATGAGAGCACTTACCAACTTCCAACAAACTTTATGCTTAACATCAAACTTTTCCTGAACATTTTCTTGGCTACATGCACCAAGTAAATTACTAACACATAGAGCAATTAGTCTGCAGCTCTTTGAAGCATGGGTGATCAATTCTTTAGACATTATGGATTTATCAGTACATTTGTAAACCTGTATAAGGCATATAATTTTAAGATACAGTACATAAACATGGTAATATCATTGCAGTAATATGTTTGAATTCAAAATAACTATGCAAGCACACTTCATAGTAACTTCAAACAAACTTTTTATTCCTCACAAGTGTCACTTGCAAACCAATATGTACATAATACTTTACTTTGTTCATAAACATTATCTGACTGCTAATACTAACATGAAAAATGGCAAATGTTTTGTTCACACTGATAAGCAATGAAGTCATTAGTTTAATTCATATGGGGAACTTCGGTATACATTTTACAGACTTGAGGTTTCATTGCAGAAATCCATCAATCTGGTAACTAATGAAAACAGGGCATTTCACAATTCCTATCACAGGCTTGTAGAGCAAGTTTAATAGAGGTGGTTTTGGTAAGGAGACAATGTCGACAAATATACAAAGTCTCCTGTACAACTTGTGAAAGCCTGGAACAGGAATTGTGGAACACTCTGCACATTGAGGAGAACAGTGAGAGCGAACGACAGATTATGTCTTTTGCTTGCGGTGGTGAGGTGAGGATTCCTTCACATTACCTTCCCTGCATCCCAACAGTGAACAGTAAGGCATCCTTAATGTACAGGTGCAACTCCCAAATTGTCTTTCTCGACTTTTCAGGAGAGTTCTCTGTATACTTCAATTTAACTTTTGTATTAACACAAAATTACAACTGCTCTTCAGTTCTTGTACAACTAGGCAATCTTATAGCTTTAACTGTAGTGCCACAACCAACAAGTGCATTACAGCAGGTATGGTTCAAATTCTGGGACATAATTTTAGTAATTAAAAACGGAGTGGAAAACTGGACTTTACAATGTTTATACAAGTCTCTGAATTTTCATGTTGTAAGGAGGTATTACATAGAAGCTTTACATTCATATAGTTATGTTTCACAAATTATTATATTAAAGAAACTTATTATTCCACTGTATCATCTGTTTAGGCAATCACTTAACTCACAGATATGACAATGGAAAACATAGTATCCTATATAAAAATTCGGCAGCACAGCTTGCTTAGAACTCATTTTGGTGTGAAATGACCATACCAAGCTAGCTAGCTGTGGAGTAATAAAATTTAACAGCTTGCTGTGGTTTTTTACTGCAAAATACACCTCTATTTCACATATCTATCAGCACTGAACATGATCTGAGAAATAAACTGGTACAGCATTTTTGACTATATAAATAAATGGCAAATATAGTGACACTGATTTCTTTCAGTACATTTAATTTGATGATCAAAGTAATCTGTCATACTTGTAAAATATATGTAGGTTTTTGTTACTGTGTATTATAGATGCCAATTAACTTCATTTACCTGGTACATTCATTTAAATATGCTTATTACATACAGCAGAAGTTATGTTACTTGATACGTACATTAGATTAATTGCAGGCAGTAGTGTTAACATTTGATCACCTGTGTCAGTTGGGGCTTCCACAGCTTCTGTGCTGCAGTATTGGTGCAGAACAGAGGTAGATAATTCTCAAGTAACAAATATTTATATACACAATATTCTATGGTTAAATATAATTGATGAGGAAAACAGCAAAGCTGCAGGAAAGGAATATACATAAATAGCTTGTTAGGAATATCTCAAGTGAAACTAAACCCGGATTTACTTTTTCCCAGTGACACTGCCTGTGCTAGTAAGATGGTTTTGTCCTCCAGGTCACAACTGATTTCATAGCACATATGTCACCAGTGGTAACTTTAGCTGATATTACACTGAAGACAGGTTAACAGCAGTGACCAGGACGCAATTTACTCCTCATAACAGGTTACTTTGTACCCTTTTACCTCTTATCACAAATTCTGGAGTCTCTTGTGAATAGTTCATTGCGAAGTCTACACAGATCTTTGAAGACAGGTGGTGGTTTCAAGTGCCACACAGCATGCTGCATTCTTCTGGTTATCCAGTCTCCCTCAAGAAATATTGTGATAAATCCTCAGCCGGGCCAACTTAGGAACGGCCACCCATAGAGCTACCACTGTTCTTTGAACTTTTTCTAGAACACTCACAGTTCCACCACATCTCACTGATTGGCCTGTGAAACATCAGGATGGGAGTTCCACTAAGACTGGCATCTCACACTGTATTTATTATAAGCTGTCCGTTTCCTCGCCAGGCGAAATTAGCAGTCCACTGGTATTTGAGATTGCATTCAACTGAATATTCTTTGAGATATGAATGTGTTACATGCAACTGATACACTTCTACATCAGAAAATCCACAGCATGTAGACACAGGCAGTCATTATTTACTGTTTGTTCCTTGGTTTCTTGGCTCTTATGATGGACATTTCAGCAAAGGTGAAGGAAGTGCATGACAGGAGGAAACTTGCTGTCTGGTTGGCAGGTAGAGCTTCTTTGTCAGAATTTTAACACTCTTGTGGAACTATGTTGGCCTACAGGTAGTTTATGTCCCTCTCCCAAATGGAAGATTGCAGGTAAAGGTGCTTTAGGTCTCTTGTCAAGCTGACTGGACATCATGTCTTTCTGTTAAAGGTCCAGAAGCATCTTCTTCAGTAACAGTCATATTTCTCTTAGTGTAGTCACCAAAATACAAATGAAGACAAATTAGTGCAGATGTCCATGACGTATGGGATGACTGGCAACTCGGGACTCTTGTATCATCTGAGAGGCTGTGTACTGAAGTGTGTTTTGGCATTAAGTACATTGGTTCGTCATTTCAGCAACAGTCCCCCATAGTGTTTTGTCACTTTCACTTCAGTCTTCCCTTCACATTTGGCACCAGTAACATTACTTTCATTCTGTCCCTCAGGTATATCCAACCGGTGCATAATATCACATGTATTTTGGAACACCAGCCTCCTCTGTTGTACTTTTTTACTTGCCTCGGTGCCGTGGTGAAGTGCTGTGCTTTTATCCAGGATTGTCCTTGTAGTGACGGCACCAACACAGGGTTTCAAGTTTCCATTATTCCTAATTACTTCTTATGATGGTAATTCTTTGAAGATCTGGAACAGTTCCCATTTTATGTTGTCACCTACTTCATTTTCCATGCAGAGAAATGTCTCCAACTGCAGGCCACATTGTTCCCAAATGAGTGTCATCATGGGTGAATGATGGTATCAACACTCCTGTCCACACACCCATTATGGTCTGTTCTCACCATCTCTCTGCTCTTTGTCAGCCTTCATACCCAGGGCTTATTTGGAAGCTTGTGAGCACTAAGATTCTTGCAAGGATAGATTACCAGCCGTCACATAACCCACAGTTAGGAGGACCACATTTTTCTTACAGGTTCACACCCCTAGGAGGACTAGCTTCACTGCGTCTATGGAGGCCCTCCTCCCCACAGAATGTAAGATTAGAGAAAGAAAATGAATGACATCCTCAGGCCTCGCAACCTAATACCATCGGGGTCGAAAAAATCAAGAGTAGGCCAAGAGAGGCCGACAGGAGAGAAAAACAGATGTCTGCAAGTAAGTGGAAGCAGTGTCAGAGCTGTCAGACATGTGATTATCTTTTGAAAGATTGTCTAAGACTATCTGACATACAGAAGAAAGATTCTTGCATTAAGGGTTAGACTCCAACTATTACTTAGATTTTTCTTACATGGATTGTTGAGTAAGATCGTTTTTCCCGTTAGTGCATAAAAGAATCTTAACTTTAAGAGTAACAGTGCTGCTATTCAATAGCAGTAATTTTTACAACATGCAGACACTTTAGAGACTTGTTACATGTTACATCCAATTAACAATGAAAGCTTTATGTTTACCTGCTACAAGCAGGTTACTCCTTAGCTAAAAATAGAAACTACTTCACATGAAAGTATTTTCCTCATTTTAATAATAGTTGAAATAGCTGCACTTTACGTTTTATGTGATCATAATACCAAAGATGATATTCCTCATAACCAAATTGAAATCATTCCATAGAAATGTTACAATCTTTGTCTAAAATACTAAATTACATATTCAATGTGTATCTACAGAAAAGCATCGTACAGCAGTAACACACTGCATGTTTAGTACAACGCTGGGAGACTTTGCAGCTGATTAGTCACCATCAATTGAAATATTTTGTAACAAAATGTTTTGTCATGATTGTAGCTCATGCATTTTAGATAATGACTGAATTCTACCAAGACAAAATGTGTATATTTTTACATAACTAGGTTATAGAACACAGTAAACAACATTTTAGGAGTTCCTCTCACATTTCTATAATACTTACAGAGGCAGTGAAGGTTTCCCTAAATAAAGTTTAAATAATGACATTTAGAAGCACTAACACGGTCTACACCATCTTAGCTAACAATTTTTTCATCTACAGCTTACCAACTTTGAGTAACATTTGTTATATGTGGGACACAGTCTTCAAATATTCCACGAAAGGAAACTTTTTAGCCTTTACATTAATCATATTACTGGCCAGTTTAGACTATCACACTACTGTGGAGCACTTATGAAAAGACATACCACCAGAGCAATATTTAACTTCTACCGTCGAGGGAAGTTAAAACTATATGAACAGTTTGCACTATGTCCCACATGATGTGACATACAAATTATCAGTCTACATATGAAGCCATGTATGCATAATAGCACACTTCTTATGAAATACCTACTCAAGGGCATGAAGTAGCTGACGATCTGTAGGCAACGTAACTTATGAAGATTCTGTCCTTCCACTTCAGAACAACATTGTATTGTGCAAATCCCAACTAAACTACTAGTAACATCAACATACAGAGTCAAGAACTATCTAGCTGTTTTAACTTCTGCCAAAGATACAAAGACAATATACAGGTCTATCGATAATATATGAACCTGTGGCTGATGGTATAATATACATCCTTAATGCAAACAAAGAATGTCTTTTATATAGCTGGGTAAGAGTTTTTAGCAACTGAGGAATATCATTTTAAATATTTTCATATTATGGAACATGCAACCTAAATACTTGATGTTGCATTAAGAGTAGAATACATTTTCTACATCAGTGCTTTACAATTTCCTGTAGTTCATAAATCTCCACATACTGTAATGTCTATGTTGGAAGTACAAAATATGACATTGTGTCATTTAATTGAACTTCATGAAGCTCTGATTGTTGCATATATTTGAACCAGACATTTTACAATGCTTGCAAGAATTGACAGTAATGTAGGAGCTTCAGTAATGTGAATATGAAATACTTATGCTTCCTTTCAAAGGGACCAAATTTAAATGACTAATAGTTACAAATGTGAATTATGATACACTTGTGGAACACAAAATATTTTTAAGTGTGCTTCTGGATAGTAACACTCCAAGCACAGAAATTCTGATTTCTGTAGCTACTTTGACAAATGCAAATTTGTACTACTAATTCAACTTATCAGAATGTACACTTACATGAAATTTATTGTATTTTACACAAAATTTTAAATACATATCATACGACTGTAATAGAGTGTGAACAAGTCATATCAAAACAGTGAAGATGTCAACAGAAATGTTTAACTGAGGAAACTATGGCTTCTTGAGCTAATAATTCTTTCCTCAGCCAGATGAGAGTAGTGTGAGGTTACTTTATTATAACTGGTTTCAGTGATTTACCATCCTCACAGTACCAGTATTGTGTAAAAAACAAAATTGAAGAGAACTGAATAAAGAAGTGCACATATTCTTCACGTATATATGCCATAACGAGAAAAGCAGTGTACCAACCCTAACTTAAGTAAACACACAAAACTGGCATGTCATAAGCAACTCACTCGCTAAAGCTAATCAAGTCCAATATAATTACATCATGTCAAGGAACATAAATGTATTACTATGTCTTATTTATGAAGTCTAATATTATGAACAAATGGCCATCTGTGTATCAAACAATCTTAAACAACTGGCACCCCTAAGCTTATACATAATCACATTAAATTCCCAGACAACAAATATAATTAAGTGCTTTTTGATGTAACCATACATCAACCTTTTTATTAGTCTGCTTAGGACAAGAGGTGGGATGTCAACATTAACAGGCACTCAGTATTTCAGATCATATTATGAGTGCATCTAATATTCTATATGCACAGTTGTTCACTTCAAAGGAAACAATTCGCAACTGAATCACAGTAGTGTACACAAATATATATTTACAGGAAAATGTATCATAAAAAGCCCACAAATTTGTGGTGTAAGCTCTCGTAGAGAGATTAAAAAAGCACAGGAGTAACAATACATTCTTGTGTAGCTGCCCATGAAGATCAGAGCATATTTTCTGCTAAGTATGTCTATGTCTACGAACTACCATGTCATGTACTTAATATAACCTATTTAATAGTATGACAGGAACAAAAGTCATATCACATTACAATTATTTCTATGTTCTTAAAGCTTCAACAGCATGCAATAAAAACCTTGGATAATGGGAAGGCTAAAGGACACAAAGGAGGAGCGTAATACATTTGTTGCTGTAAGTCTTTATTTCAAAAGTATGTGACAGAATTCAAAGGAAAGTGAAGTGTGCTAAACTCTCACATTGGTAATCTAGTTTTCATAGGCCTGGATTTATTGTAGCTCAAGCAAACCTTGAAAATGTTATGGAAGGCCACAAACAAAGGGAAAACATTTGCTATTGGGTTTCTAATTGCTATTATTGCTTCTAATGAACAAACTTCGAATTATTTGGAACTGTTTTAAACACTGCAGTTTCTTTGAACTTCTGTTACTTTGCAAATGATGTTTTAAATGTCTGCTATTAAGAATTTTGAAAAGGTTTGAATTTATAATCAATGTTTGTTAGAAGCAGGTAAGTGCTCTCATTATGAAACACTGGATGAAAATAGTGTGTGTTCTTTGTGCATCTTTATCTGCACTGGCTGAAGACATGCACACCCTTTCTTAATACTTTTCTTCCTATGTTTAACCTCTGATTCAAGATCATACCTCTTATTGACTAAATTCTGACAACAGTTTAATTTCAGTATTTTGTAATTACTGACTACATTTTAAAAAGGAATTTTTCTGTTCACCCAGCAGGACACTGTCAGATAAGCAATATGAAACTGGTACTGCATGTCATGAAGTTAGTATTTTAGTAATATCAACGGAATAGTCTGATTTCTGATAATCATCTGCCTGCTATTGTGAATGGTGTTGAGCATAAATATATCATGTTTGCAGATGGCAGCAGTATTCTAGTGGAGTATCTGTTTTGAGGACGAGTGCCACATCTGAATTATAGCCTCCTTGAGCTGTACTGCTGGCACCCTGGGACTCAAAGGAGAGCAATGTGGAATCAAGTGATGGAGTCCAGTTCAGCAGGACAATGTAAGGTCCCATGTGAAGGTCATGTAACTTAAGGCGATAGAGTTAGACTGGAGTAGTATCCTTAGGAAATGAATGAAGGCCAAAACAGAAGATGTACGAACCCTATACTGGCGATCAGACGATTCAAAGGAGGAGAGACAGGATGGGTGGCCTTGCATGGCAGACAGACAGCATGTGTACCTGCTGAGGAGAAAGTTATGTGGGGACAGTTTTAGTTCAGCAGCTTCGGCATGCAGACATTTCAACAGGCTACCTTTTAAGGTGCCAGTGGCCAAAGGGATGCTACAATGGTGGATAGTAATGAGCTGGTGTAAGAGGGATGGATGTACATATGCATAAACGAAACACCCATAGTCCAGCCTGTTTTGACTTGGATGGAAGCACCTCTCTATGGAAGGTGAGAAAAATAGTGTGTGTGGGCACTAAGAAGTAATCTACCATCTTAATCACCCAATGGATGGCAATGACATGCTGATCAGAAAGGTATGTTTGGACTTTGGCCTTGGTCAGACCATCAAGCAGCGTAGTATAAGGACCACTGCAGAGGAGTTCAGAGTGCTATGGTTGGTTGGTTTAAAAGGTGGAACAGGAGCAAGCTCCAAGGTCATCGGTCCCTTGCTCCCAGTCGACAAATTACCGAAGGGAAAGAAAACAAAGAAGACATACAGCACAATAACAGGAGAAAGGAAGACCCAGAAGAATGACAGGAGAACAACAAACACTACAATGTACAGTACAGGACAAGAAAGCCACAGATACACACAACAGGGAGAAAAGATTAAAAACAAGAAAGCAGACTATCATGGCAGGCTGACCAAGAGAATAAGAGGAGAAGCTAGCCACTCTCCAACACATTAAAACCTCCACCCTACAAGCACTAGGGTGGAGGACACGCATGGACAAAGGACATGCACTAAAACTCAGATCAAATGATAAAACCCGCCCTCATGAATAAAACATAAAACTGAAGCTGCTGTTGAGACACTGTCACAAAACACTGAAGGTAAGGTGCTGGGAAAGTTAAAGGTCCGCCACAGAGCATCTAATGGTGGGCAGTCCAGCAAGAGGTGGACGACTGTCATTTGGGAGCCACAGCAACATTGACTTAGGTCCTTGCAATGGAGGAGGTAACCTTGTGTGAGCCACATATGGCCAATGCGGAGCTGACAAAGAAAAACTGATTCCTATGAGAAGCCTGCAGCAATGCCTTCCACAAATTCACAGTCTCCTTAATGACACGTACCTTGTTATGCATACTTTGATGCCACTCCATCTCCTGAAGCTGAAAAACCTTGTGGCGCAAGACAGAACGCGGGTCAGTTTCAGAAATGCCAATCTCCAGGAGTGGTTTCTGCGTGGCCTGTTTGGCCAGCCTGCCAGCAGGTTTGTTGCCTGGGATTCCGAAGTGTCCTGGGGTCCACACAAACACCACTGAACGACTGGACCATTCCAGGGCAGAGATGGACTCCTGGATGTTTGCTTCCAAAGGATGGCAAGGTTAGCACTGGTCCATAGTTCCTAAGCCGCTCAGGGAATCAAAACAGAGGAATGATTCACCAGAACAGGAACGGATGTATTGAAGTGCACAAGATATATAGCCAGAAGCTCTGCAGAGAACACACTGCAGCCAGCGGGAAAGGAATGCTGTTCGATATGACCTCTGTGGACGTAGGCGAAGCCAACGTTACCATCAGTCATTGAGCCATCAGTGTGAACAACTTGAGAGCCCCAGAACATGTCAAGAATCTAGATGAATTGACAGTGGAGAGGGGCTGGGTAACAGAGTCCTAAGGGCCATGCAAAAGGTCCAGACAAAGCTTCGGCCGAGGTGTACACTAGGGAGGTGTACATGAATGGACCTCAAGTAGAGGTGGTAAAGGGAAAGACTCCAGTTTGGAGAGAAGGGATCGCATGCGAACCACTATCATGAGCCATGACCTGTGCTGCCGGTGTGGGAGATGGACTGCCACGGGCGAGAAAAGGAGACACATTCAGATGCTCAGGTGAACTATGAATGTGTGCAACATAACTGGCAAGCAGCTGCGCATGTTGGATCCACAATGGAGGGACTCTGGCCACCACCAGGACACTGGTCACCAGGCACTTTCTAAAAGCTCCCATCACTAGGCCAACGCCACTGGTGCAATAGATCAAGTACACAATGCTGAGGGCGCACCAAACCATAAACTAGACTCCCTTAGTCAGGGTGGGATTGAACTAGGATTTCAGATGGACTTTAACATTTGTTGATGTGCTTTTAACTTCACGAGCAACAATTTACATACACAGGTATGTCTTTATAATTGTACTATTGTAAAATGTTCATCACAAAAGATGGAAACAAAGTAATACGGGTTACCCCTTCCGAACAGCATGACTTCAGCTCAGTGAGTAAAAAAAGTACACACACACTGACATTGTCAAATTGACATAAGAGAAATATATCTTGCCATAGAACAGATTCATTTGAGTCACTAACCCATGGTCATTATGCATTGTGAAACCTGATTGAAGTTCCCATGAACTAAATAAATTTTTTAAAAGAAATCATTCATACTACAGCTAAATTCCCAGCATACTGAAAGGAAAACTTATCTTTACATTGGAAAACAAATACATAATGTCTGCCTATCTCTCTTACATTATGCCTGGAAAGAAAAACTAACTACTAAATTGCAAAAAGAAAACTATCTTAAGCATGATTCATAGGTTTAATGAAAATTGTCTAATCAATATTATTTGATGACAGTATCTTCAATCTTCAGTTATCATGAAATTCCTTTAACAAATGATGATACATTCCTTTCACCTTTCCATTCTTCACATCCTTCAAAACCAAAGTTCCTGGCTAGGGTATTTTGGTAATCACAAATGGTCCTTGATACAATAATTGCCATTTTGTGTTCTTCATCTGTATAAGTGAAGCCTTAGGATGAGTTTTTACTAAAACTTGGTCTTTCACTTCATATGTTTTTATTTTTCCAAGTCGATTGTCAAAATATATTTTCCTTTTCCTTGCCTTGTCCATTATATTGAGTAAGGATTGTTTTACTTTATTTTGTAGGTCTATTTTGTTAATAGCTACTTTAGGAATTTGTTGAATCCAGTCATTCTGTTCCTGTTTTCCAAAGATCAGTTTGTATGGGGTGTATTCTGTCGTATGTGGCATGTTGTTTACAATTTGCTGAAAATCGTCAAGATAATTGATCCATTTGGGTTGCTGGTTGTGGCAATATGTTCTCATGAACCAGTTTAATTCACGAAAAATTCGTTCCACGGGATTCGCTGAAGGGTGGTACGCTGATGTTAGAATTTGTTTTATACCACAACTGGTTAATGTTTGCCTCCAACGAAATCCAGTTAACACTGACCCACTGTCAGAAAGAATAGCCTCTGGTTTGCCTACTTTGACTATATAATCCTTGACCAGCTTCTTGGCTATGGATGCACCAGTAGCTGATTTTAATGGATAAAGTTTGACATACTTAGTGAATATATCAAGAAAAGCTACAATATATTTGCATCCTCCCCTTGATGGTAGAGGACCACAGATGTCAACCAAAATGACTGGCAGCGGTTTAGTGGGTATAATAGGATGTAGGAAATCTTTCACACAAAAATTTCCTGGTTTGGCTAGCTGACAAATTTTACACTTCCTTCACCTCAAGACACAGAAGATTAACAGTGTTGTGTTTCTTTTGTGAACAGTGTTTAAATTCATTAAAAAATATTGATGTTTTAAATTTTTTTTCCGTTGTAATGCAATTAATTTTCTTTGCAAATGAGAAATACAAGGATGGTAAATCTACCCTGAGGTTTTCCTTGGTTTTCCTTTGTGGGGTTTGGCCGAATGGCTAGATTACCCATTTGAGACATACCAAGGCATGTGACAGAAGCTTTGAGTGAGGATGAAAAAGGTTTCTGATCACATCTCATGCCGTCCTTGACAAATGAATAAAAGCAAGCAAGTAAGCTATGCATATAAGCTGCATCAGGAATTTTCAAGCAGCACAGGCTTTATCAGCAGTATATGCACCCAAATCTATAATTTCCATTTTGATAGTCATTCACTAATACCAAAATATAAGAAATATAGTAGACATTAATACAGCATCATAAACAATCACCGATATAGTGTTGTGTGAAAGCTCGTGTTTGTTTTTGCCAAAAACGTTTGTCCACAAGAGGGGCATATATGGTGTATCATGCACTTGCTGTGACAGAGAGAGAGAGAGAGAGAGAGAGAGAGAGAGAGAGAGAGAGAGAGAGAGAGAGAGAGAGAGAGAGAGAGAGAGAGATATTGTTTATTACTCTGTGGCAGTCAGCACTCACATAATTATTCTTAGGATATAGAGCTTTTGTTCTGGTTAAGAGTAATTTTACAAGAAGAGAGCCATTCTTGTGAAGTAAAAATAGACGCCATTGTGAGATTTTGATTCACATTGTAAAATATATGTGTATATGGAAGGAAATCAGTTAATAGAACAATAAAATATTGTTCATTTCAAGAAGGTACATGTTATTCTACAACCAGCATACACTTCTATTGTGATTTAATAATAAATATCAGCTTGGGAACAGTTCCGACAGAAGTGTTCAGTTCTAGTGAAATAGTTTGATGCTTTCTTCGGAAAAGATCTGATTGCTATGCAACAGAACCCCGAAGAATATTTCTCCGTACTTTGGTTACCACTTTCAGCTCAACACGGTATCTGCAGCACTGGAGCAGATTTCTGCAGTAAACAAATTTTAATTTTTTTTCAAAGGAGCCTTTATAGGCTACTCCAAGAGCATTGGAATTTCCTGAACCATGCTAAAATGTGCACATTCGTATGTCCATATTCCCAGTGAAGTTAGTCAAGACCTTATATTACACTTTACAAAGTGGTTTTCAGGATGTAAATTTTCTTCGAGTACCCGTACTGTGTTATCTCACGTTTGGTTCCTTATTATGGCATAATGCCATATGTGCTAGAAGTTGAAAACGTGCACCTGAAATGCAGCGAACCACGTGTGGAATTAAACACTTAGTTTCAAATATATTGTCTGTCTCAGCAGAAAATATTAATAAAAGAAAATTTCTTTAGCAAACCGACTAAAATAGCTTCATTGTTCTGCAAGGCAATTAATGCTTGACTATCAAAGGTGAAAATAAAATAAAATCTGAAACTGGTAACATATTCAGCCTTCTGTAATTATGTGAATATTTTAATTCACTTGATAGCTCCCAGCCACAGAAATCTTTTGTTTTCATTTGACATGAGAGCAGTAAACGAAGAAGAAACACCAAAATCACTAAATATAAACATGGGTCATGTAGAGACTACCCAATTCCTCACTATAACTCAGCAGTTCAGTTCATGGAAAGCCCAGATCATATCTTCAAAATGTACATGACAGCTGCAGCTGTATGTGTAAAGTTTGATCTGCTCAGAAAGTGTGAGACCACAAGGGACGGGGACTGAATGGATAAGCAGCCCACCGAGGACAAGAAAGCGGATGGTGTCTTGGAATCATAAAAGCAAGCCTTGACGAACATACAGTACATCGGGAGGGTCCTGACAATGATCGTTGCTACCAAGGCCAGTTGGTGGCTGACAAATTACCATACTGGTCAACAAGGAGTCACCACCTATGTGAAGGAAGTATATGAGGCATTGTTTGTCAACCAGCAGGGGGGAGAATACACAATCACAAATGACAAAATCCACTGCATACATACTATAGGCCACTGGGCAAGCACTATACACATATTGACAGTGGTAGGAGTACAGGGACTCAGGAGTACCACTGGTAATGGCAGGGGTGGGGTTGCATCGTTCTGCTTATCTGCCAATGCAAGACAGGTTCAGCTCACTTCCAATGGGGACACACAGGTTAGGGGTTACAAGTGAGGCTTTTGTCAGGTTGGCAAGGTCTCCCCTCCTAGTTGCTTGCCCTGGACCATTTGACTTCTTCCCCTTGCCTGTCCAAAAGCAAGAAATCCTCAAGCACCCTGCCAACTTTCACATTGGGCCACATACCTAACTAGAAACTAGAGATCTGAGTATGAGGACACTAAGTGGAACAATGTTCTGGGAAGGCTAGGCACATTTGTGGGAGTTATGCACCCGAAATCCAAGCTAGCTTTGTCCCCTCACATGTCAGATGGAAGTGTGCAACCCTATGACGACTTTGAGACCCAGTGGGAGACATTCCTCAAGGCCTTCAAGGCCGAGTCGGTTAAGGGTCTTGACCCAGAGCTTGCAAAGCAATTGAGCCAGATAAGCACAATATCCAAGGATGCAGTCACCTCCATCAGGGAATATGCAAGCAACCCCTCAGTAGAAGCTCTGCAGAAATTCAAAGACGAAATCTTCGCAAAGGCTCGTGGTGAGATTGCAATGGCAGAGAAACCAACTCCACCAGTCATACCTCCATTGCCAATTCCTGAGGACGAAGGGATGTCTACAGACAGCCATACCATAATGCCGCACACGCCCAAGAGGAGGGCAGACGACGAAGCCAAGGCTTCAACTTTTAACTTTCAGCTACTGCCCACGGACTGCAGTTACGTGGCCTTTGCGTGGTGGGTATTTAGACAAATTTTCGTCAATGCTGTTTTGATGGTTAGTCCAGTATCTACCATCGCAGAGTAAAGGGGGGAGGAAACCTGAAGCCTATACAGGTAGGTGGACATTTCGTTCAAAGAACGTAAACGCGTCACACCACTCATTCTTTGATTCCTGACGTGCTCCCTACCTCACCTAGGTAAACTTTCCATGCAGAACCCTGCAGACAGCATCGGACACCCAATGGCGCAACGTATTCCACAGCACACTGCGATAAATTTTCGCACCTAGGGAAACGCGACATCACCACCGAACAACAGATGCCGTGCGCCCTGCTTGAACTCAACAGTGGAACCAAAAACTCCAAGGGCTGGACACCACGTGACCTGGCCTGTGGCAACTAGCCCAACACTTCACCAGGGAGAAAATGTACACCCCGACGCTTCAAGTGCCTGGCGGACCTGCATACTCAGTAGAAAAGAAAGCAGAACTAACGGCCCACACACTCGCAGTGTCATTCACACTGAACCTGGTACCATAAGATGCAGTATTCACACTTGCTACTGACCAGGAGGTTACACGCATTTTAGCCCAACCATCGCGCAATGACATTCGACATGCTAGTACAGCCGAAGTCTCCTGGGCTACAATGTATTCCGTTGCTAGGAAAGACCCTGGTCACGATGGCATTCAAAACCGTGTCGTCCAGGAGTTCACGGAAAAATCCACTGAATACCTAACACACATAACGAATGCCATACTAAAACACCAACACTTCTTTGCCTTTTGGAAGGTGGTCAAGGTCCTGATGTTCACGAAGCTGGGGAAAGACCACAGCCTCCCACAAAATTACCGACCCATCAGCCTTATGAGCTCACTCAGCAAGATTGTTGAGAATGTGAGTCTCAAACGCATCACTAGGCACTGCATAACAAATGACATTCTGAGACCGGAGCAATTCGGCTTCAGGAATCAGCACTCAACAACAACAACAACAACAACAACAACAACTCTTACAGGTCGATGAACATATAACATGGCTTCAACACAAACAAAGCAACAGGGGCGGTGTTCCTGGCCATCAAAAAGGCTTTCAACCGTCTATGGCAGAACGGCCTCACCCGCAAACTAAGCAACGCGGTATTCCCTGATGGGCTGGTGTGTGTCACACACTTACCTCACAGACATGGAAAACAACACAGCACGGTATACACGTGGGAATACCACAGGGAAGCATCCTAGGGCCCCTATTTTTTAACCTCTACATAAACCATCTCCCAACCACACACAACACTATGATGGCAATCTACATGGATGACAGACACAGCCATCCTGACAAACAGTTCTACCCTATGCTCAACAGGCATAGCACACTGAACAGAAGGGTGTCGAGGTCCATGTACATGACATGTATTCGACCCCTGATGACTTAAGCAGCTCCTGTTTGGGGATACACTGCGCCCACACACCTGGGCCGTTTGCAGCTCATACAAAATAAAGTACTCAAAGTCATAAGCAATGCTCCAAAATATATAAAAATCGCGGACCTTCACCGGGAATACCGACTTGAGACTCTCGCGGAGGTAATACGGAAACTCACCACAAGACCATACAGTAACTCCAGACATCTGCAAAACCCGTTTATTCTGAATCTGCACACGCACACGCACAGTGAGATGATCTATGGCCGATCTCCCACTACTATATAATGATCTTGATTGTTCCAATCCAGGAATGCAGTGGCTGCAGCAAACTGGGCTACATCGCCATCACTTGCCACAGTAATGATGCATGATACCCATACCAACAAAGCCAACCTTAATGTGAACTACTGCAGCCATTACTGCTCTTACTACCCATCCCACTGTCGCAGAGGTTTTCCCCACAGCAAAAGCATTGGCACTTTTTTCCCTCTGCTCTTCAAATTGCTAACCTCATTCGCAATTCATCCACTATCACCTGATGGACCGTGTTAATGCGTAGTCTTACCCAGATGCACAGATATCCCAGCCCAGTATCCTGTGATCCACCTATTAGATAACTAACATGTTGACGGAGGTGACCGTATAACTTTTGGTCTGGTCACCACGTTGGTGCGGGTCGTGAGGGGTACCATCTCTATAGTGTGCCCTGCGTGCGCCACGACTAAAGCCAGAACTGGCCACCGACGACTGCCAGTCGTGGCACACACTGCGACAGGCAACAGACTACAGCACATACCCACTCCAGCCATAGGAAACCAATTACAATAAATATTACAACTTTCCCACCGAAGACCAGTTCTTTTACCAATTCTGTCATGACATCCTAAACAGATCAGTCAGGACAAAATGCGACAAGAACATTAGACCCTTAAGGTAGTCACTGTAACCGTGGCCCAAAAGATGTTTTTCGTCACAGTTATTACCAGAGGGAGGCGAAGAACGTGATTAGTCAAGTTGGGGATTGTTTTATTTTGTTTTACAGTGCAAAAAACAACTGGGATCATACACACCCAAGTCAAAACTATAGAACACGAACACAGAAAGGAGGGAAATGACTATACGTCAGTCTCAATGGACAGACAGCTAGAAAAAGGCAAGTGGAAAAACGGTTAAAAAATCATTCAAAAATTGAGGTTCAAAACTAAAAATTAAATGGCCTCCACTATATTGTTTCAGTAGATAGAACGTAAAATACGGTCGACAGTCCGCATGTCATTCACTAAAACAGCTGATAAATCAGACGGCCAACACAAGCCGGAATGTAACTTGTTAAGGCAGACCGACATGACCAGGGTCCCACAGAAATTTGACATTGGCTCCACCAAGAATGAGCAAGTGAGCAAGTGAGCATTCCTCGACCCACTGCACTAAGGGATTTTTTTTTTTGTTTTAGGGCGCAAAACTTATGGTCATTAGCTCCCAGCCCGTGACTTAAGATAGTAAAAAACCGAAATTGAAAACCAGCAGCAATGGGAACAAAGTCATAAAATTGGAGAAACTAAAAATAGAAGGAATGCTTAAAAATCCACTACAGAAAGGGGGTGGTTGTCCCCAAAAAAAGCTTCAAATGACTGACGTCGTTTCACTGTCACTAATAAACTGGAGAACGCGGTCGGCTGAGCGCGTGTCATCTGCTAAAATCGACGATAGACCAGGCGATAGCTGTAGACGGGAGTGTAACGGATTAAAATAGGGGCATTCAATTAAAAGGTGTCTTACCGTCCACAGCTGAAAGCAGTGGGGACAGAGAGGGGGAGGATCGCCGCTTAAAAGATGTCGATGGCTAAAAAGACAGTGCCCTATCCGGAGTCTAGCTAAAATTAACTCCTCCCGACGACGCGTTCGAGAGGAAGAGGTCCAACCGCAAGGAAGGGCTTTCACTTCCCGCAATGTATTACGGGGAAGTGTTGAACAATGCGCATGCCATAAATGAGCAACTTTGCGACATAAACCGCTCCGTAGATCGGTGAAGGGAAGCGACTGAATAGCTGGCCGAGGAAGAGAGACTGCAGCCTTGGCCGCTATATCGGCCGCCTCATTCCCACAGATACCAACGTGTCCCGGGAGCCAGAGGAACGCCACCGAGACGCCCCCCAGGTGGAGCAAGCGCAGACAGTCCTGAATCCGGTGGACCAGAGGGTGCACAGGGTAAAGAGCTTGGAGACTGAGGAGAGAGCTGAGAGATTCTGAGCAGATAACGTACTGTATCCACTGATGGCGGCGGATGTAGTGGACAGCCTGGAGAACAGCGTAAAGCTCCGCAGTATAAACCGAACACTGGTCGGGAAGCCGAAAGCGATTTGGGGTGTCGCCAACAATATAGGCACTCCCTACACCTAACGATGTTTTCGAGCCGTCGGTGTAAATAAATGTGGCGTCCGTCATTTGTGCACATAGAGCAACAAATGCCCGACGATAAACAAGTGTAGGGGTACCATCCTTGGGAAATTGACAAAGGTCACGGAGCAGGCAGATCCGGGGACGGAGCCAAGGCGGTGCTGTACCCCAAGTTGTCAAGAAGGTTTTAGGGAAGCGGAAGGAAAGAGAATGGAGCAGTTGACGGAAGCGGACTCCCTGGGGTAGTAGGGAGGAGGAGCGGCCTGCATACCCTACATCAAAGGAGGCGTCGAAAAATATGTCATGGGCTGGATTAGCAGGCATGGAAGACAGATAGCTAGCATAACGACTCATGAGGACTGCTCGCCGATTGGACAGCGGAGGTTCAGCAGTCTCAGCGTAAAGCAGCATAAGGGCTAGTGTAAGAAGCTCCAGACACTAAACGTAATCCACGGTGGTGGATAGAGTCGAGACGCCGAAGAATAGACGGTCTAACAGGAGTAGACTATGCTTCCATAACCCAATTTCGAGCGCACTAAGGCGCGGTAGAGGCGGAGAAGGACCACTCGGTCCGCTCCCCAGGAGGTACCATTCAGGACACGGAGGGTGTTAAGCGATCGCAGACAGCGAGCCGAAAGATAGGAAACGTGGGAGGACCAGCACAGTTTTCTGTCAAACATAAGACCCAAGAATTTAGCGACGTCTGAAAACGGAAGGTTGACAGGACCTAGATGTAAGGAGGGCGGAAGAAACTCCTTACGTCGCCAAAAATTGACACAAACGGTCTTACTGGGTGAGAAACGGAAGCCGGTTTCGATGCTCCACGAGTGGAGGCGATCGAGACATCCTTGAAGACGTCGTTCAAGAAGGCTGGTCCGTTGAGAGATGTTGTAGATCGCCAAATCGTCCACAAAGAGGGAGCCCGAGACATCAGGAAGGAGACAATCCATAATTGGATTTATGGCGATGGCAAACAGTACAACACTCAGGACGGATCCCTGGGGTACCCCGTTTTCTTGGGAGAAGGTACGGGAGAGAGTAGTGTTCTCCCGCACCCTAGAAGTGCGCTCTGCCATAAATTCGCGAAGAAAAGGGGGCAGCCGGCCTCGAAAGCCCCAAGAGAACAGTGTGCGGAGGAAGCCTGTCCTCCAACAGGTATCGTATGCTCTCTCCAGATCGAAAAATATTGCTACCGTTTGGCGTTTCCGGAGAAAATTGTTCATGATATAAGTGGAGAGAGCGACAAGATGGTCAACTACAGAACGATGCTTCCGAAATCCGTATTGGGCTGGTGTTAAAAGACTGCGGGATTCCAGCCACAAAGCGAAACGGTAACTCACCATACGCTCCAAAACCTTACAGACACTACTCGTGAGAGAAATGTAGCGATAGCTAGAGGGGAGATGTTTGTCCTTTCCAGGTTTCGGAACGGGAACGACAACAGCTTCCCGCCACCGTCTGGGAAAGGTACTGTCTGTCCAAATTCGATTATAAAGGCGAAGGAGGTAATGCAGAATATGGGTTGATAAATGCAGCAACATTTGGACGTGGATACCATCCGGTCCTGGGGCGGAGGAGCGAGAAGAAGAGAGGGCATGTTGGAGTTCCCGCATGGAGAAAACAGTATTGTAGCTTTCGTGATTTTGAGAGGAGAAAGCAAGATGTCGGACTTCCGCTGCACGTTTCTTCGGGAGAAACGCTGGCGGGTAATTTGAAGAGCTCGAGATCTCAGCAAAGTGTTGACCCAATGAGTTAGAAATTGCGACGGGGTCCACTAAGGTATCATGCGCGACAGTGAGCCCAGAGACCAGGGAGAAACTAGGCGCGCCTGAGAACCGTCGAAGCCGACTCCAAACTTCCGAGGAGGGAGTGAAGGTGTTAAATGAGCTAATAAAGAATTTCCAGCTTGTCTTCTTGCTATCGCGGATGACAAGACGGCATCGCGCACGGAGCTGCTTATAGCAGATACAGTTGGCCAAAGTAGGATGGTGACGGAAAATGCGAAGAGCACGTCGCCGCTCACGTATTGCGTCACGGCATGCCTCGTTCCACCAAGGAACTGGGGGGCGCCGGGGCAATTCGGAGGTGCGTGGTATTGAACGTTCCGCAGCTGTAAGAATAACGTCGGTAATATGTGTGACCTCATCGTCGACGCTGGGAAAGCGCCGGTCATCGAATGTCGCTAGAGACGAAAAAAGTGTCCAATCGGCTTGGGCAAATTTCCAGCGTCGCGAGCGCATATATGGCAGTGGAGGCTGCAGTCTAAGGACACATGGAAAGTGGTCACTCGAGTGTGTATCATCAAGGGCGAACCATTCGAAGCGCCCAGCTAGCGGAACAGTACCGACCGCAAGGTCCAAATGAGATAAGTTTGTCGTGGAGGCAGACATAAATGTGGGGACCCCAGTGTTGAGGCAAACTAGATCCGCTTGGTGGAAGACGTCTAGCAAAAGAGAGCCACGTGGACAAGGATGTGGAGATCCCCAAAGCGGGTGGTGGGCATTGAAGTCCCCAACCAGCAAATAGGGGGGTGGAAGCTGACCAAGAAGATGAAGGAGATCAGCTCGTGCCATTGGGGTGGATGATGGAATGTATACAGTACAAAGAGAGAACGTGTATCCAGAAAGGGAAAGACGGACGGCGACAGCTTGGAAGGAAGTGTTTAAGGGGATTGGGTGATAATGGACAGTATCATGGAGAAGAATCAGGAGTCCTCCATGGGCTGGAGTGCCTTCAACAGAGGGGAGGTCATATCGGACGGACTGAAAATGGAGAACAAAGCGGTCATGGGGACGCAGCTTTGTTTCCTGAAGACAGAAGATGACCGGCGAGTAGGATCGTAAGACAACCGACAATTCATCCCGATTGGCTCGAATGCCGCGGATATTCCAGTGGATAATGGACATAGGGTGAACAGAAAATGGGGGAATGTGACCAAGGGTGCTGTCAACTCAACGACTGCTCAGAGCTTGCGACCGACAGCATGGAATGGCATTCAGCCGAAGGCAGAAGATCCTGATCCATAGGTTGGTCAGGAGCAGCTCCTGCCAACCAGGGATCGGCCGGTTGACCGGCCACCAGCAGTGCGTCTCGGCGACACAGAAGACGGCCGAGGGCGATTTCCGCCAGGTGGTGCTGTAGATGGGACACGCCTTGGCGGAGAAGGAGAGGAACTGGGTTTCTTTGTAGCCTTCTTGGAAGTATGATGTTTAGATGAAGGAGGAACCGATGGTTGTGAAGTTGCGGTACGTAAAAACTCTTCACGAGTATGCTCTTTTTTCGAAGACTTGGCGTCTAACTTTTGGGCTCGAGATTTAGCAGAACCTGACGAAGGGTGAGCCATAGAGTGGGCAGGCGAAAGTGGTGAGGTTGAACGGGCGATCTTTGCGCTGGCCGATCTGACGACCGTGGTACTAAAGGTGAGGTCGCAAGTCTGCGTGGCCTCCTCCTTTGTTGGCCGAGGAGAAGCAAGGACAGTGCTGTATTTTCCTGTCTGAGGCACGGTGGGCTATCGACTGGCGAATAATTTTCGAGCAGCAAAGGTCGACACCTTTTCCTTCACTCTGATTTTCTGGATGAGCTTTTCGTCCTTAAAAACGGGGCAATCTCGAGAGGAAGCAGGGTGGTCACCCATACAGTTGATGCAGCGATGGGATGGAGGTGAGCAAGCACCCTCATGGGCATCCTTGCCACACGTAACACATTTGGCCGGATTGGAACAGGACTGGGTGGTGTGATTGAACCGCTGACACCGATAGCAACGCATAGGGTTTGGGACGTAAGGGCGAACGGAAATTATCTCATAGCCTGCTTTGATTTTCGATGGGAGTTGAACTTTGTCAAATGTCAAGAAGACAGTGCGGGTTGGAATGATGTTCTTGTCAAGCCGTTTCATAACTCTATGAACAGCCGTTACACCCTGGTCAGACAGGTAGTGCTGAATTTCTTCGTCAGACAATCCATCAAGGGAGCGTGTATAAACGACTCCACGCGAGGAATTTAAGGTACGGTGCGGTTCCACCCGGACAGGGAAGGTGTGGAGCAGAGAAGTACGCAGCAATTTTTGTGCCTGGAGGGCACTGTGTGTTTCTAACAACAGGGTGGCATTCCGTAATCTGGAACAAGACTTTACAGGACCTGCAATTGCGTCGACACCTTTCTGAATAATGAAAGGGTTGACCGTGGGGAAGTCGTGACCTTCGTCAGACCGAGAAACAAGGAACTGTGGCAACGATGGAAGAATCGTCTGTGGCTGAGACTCAGTATACTTAAGTTTGTGAGCAGACATAGTGGAAGGTGAGGAAACCATTGTGGAAGAATCCCCATGATTACCGGCGTCTCCGATGGCGCGCTCCTCCCTTGTGGGGGCCCTCTCTGAGGGCACTCCCGCCTTAGGTGATTGTTCACACCTCAGGTCACACCTCCCGACAAACGGACGGAGGGACCAATCGGCACCTCTCCCTGGGCCTGGCCGTTACCAGGGGGTACGTACGTGTCCTACTTGTCTACCCGGGGCGGGGAATTACGCGTTACCCCGTCACCGGCTACGCACAAAAGGCAATGGTCGGCCTTCAGACACGCACAGGGAGGAAGAAAGAGAAAGGGAAAGGAAAGAAGAGAGGTCTCAAACGCCGCAGCGGAGAAAAGGGTAAAGAGAAGACATAAGGAAAAGAGAAGGACAAAGGAAGGAAGAAGACATAAAAGCAAGGAAGGTTAAGAATGCAGTACATTTACGAGCGTCCGTCTCCGGACGTACGCACAAACCATACTCCCAGATGGGGAGAAAGGGAAGGAAAGAGCCAGAGGTGAGGGGAGGAGGGGCGAAGATAGGGATGGAGAAGGATGCAGAAAGGGAATGTATGCAGCCCGGAAAGGAAGGAAGGCCACATTAGCTCGGGGTCCCGTGCTCGCTACGCACGTATCCACAAAAGAGTTGTGGACCCCCTGGGGGGGGCACTAAGGGATGGTCAGTGCTTCAAATGACTGATCAGTGCACAGAGACTTTGGAGGGCGTTGAGTGAGTCTGGTTGGTTTCAAAGAGGGGGAAGGGGCCAAACTACGAAGTCACCGGTCCCTTGTTCCTAATAAAACATTGTCAAGTGTGAGAATAAAACAGACTAGACAACACAAAACAGAAAGAAAAACCACAAGAATGATAGAAAAGCAACGAACACAAAGGAACAAAAGAGGACAAGAAAATAGATGCAAGAAACAGAAGAGAATAAAAGAAAGAAGCAGATTACAGTGGCTGGCCGACCACGAAAATAAAACGAATAGCTAGCCACCCTGTAACACATTGAAACCTTCACCCTAAAAGCACTATAGTGGAAGACAGGGACAAAGGACATCTGCAAAAACTTAGATGAAATGCTAAAACCCACCTTCATGAATAATACATAGAACTGTCAGCCAATGAGGTGTTGTCAGATAAAATGAGCAGCAACAAGCCTGGTAACCCAAGATTTCGTCGCTGGGCAGTCAAAGTGGGACAGTGAACCAGAATATGGGCCACTGTCAACCGGGCACTGCATTGACAGTGAAGTGGGTCTTCATAGTGCAGGAGATTTTTTTGTGGTTTTAGGGCGCAAAACTGATATGGTCATTAGCACCCTGTCTGTGACATAGGAAAAGGTAAAAAACGAAACTGGAAACCAGCAGAAATGGGAACAAAACTAAAAAAAAATTGGAGAAACTAAAAATATTAGGAAAGCTTAAAAAACCACTATAGAACAGGGTTGGTTCTCCTCAAAAAGAGCTTCAAATGACTAACATCTCATTGTCACTAATAAACTCGAGAACGCGATCGGCTGAGCGCGTGTCATCTGCTAAAATGGAAGATACACTCCTGGAAATGGAAAAAAGAACACATTGACACCGGTGTGTCAGACCCACCATACTTGCTCCGGACACTGCGAGAGGGCTGTACAAGCAATGATCACACGCACGGCACAGCGGACACACCAGGAACCGCGGTGTTGGCCGTCTAATGGCGCTAGCTGCGCAGCATTTGTGCACCGCCGCCGTCAGTGTCAGCCAGTTTGCCGTGGCATACGGAGCTCCATCGCAGTCTTTAACACTGGTAGCATGCCGCGACAGCGTGGACGTGAACCGTATGTGCAGTTGACGGACTTTGAGCGAGGGCGTATAGTGGGCATGTGGGAGGCCGGGTGGACGTACCGCCGAATTGCTCAACACGTGGGGCGTGACGTCTCCACAGTACATCGATGTTGTCGCCAGTGGTCGGCGGAAGGTGCACGTGCCCGTCGACCTGGGACCGGACCGCAGCGACGCACGGATGCACGCCAAGGCCGTAGGATCCTACGCAGTGCCGTAGGGGACCGCACCGCCACTTCCCAGCAAATTAGGGACACTGTTGCTCCTGGGGTATCGGCGAGGACCATTCGCAACCGTCTCCATGAAGCTGGGCTACGGTCCCGCACACCGTTAGGCCGTCTTCCGCTCACGCCCCAACATCGTGCAGCCCGCCTCCAGTGGTGTCGCGACAGGCGTGAATGGAGGGACGAATGGAGACGTGTCGTCTTCAGCGATGAGAGTCGCTTCTGCCTTGGTGCCAATGATGGTCGTATGCGTGTTTGGCGCCGTGCAGGTGAGCGCCACAATCAGGACTGCATACGACCGAGGCACACAGGGCCAACACCCGTCATCATGGTGTGGGGAGCGATCTCCTACACTGGCCGTACACCACTGGTGATCGTCGAGGGGACACTGAATAGTGCACGGTACATCCAAACCGTCATCGAACCCATCGTTCTACCATTCCTAGACCGGCAAGGGAACTTGCTGTTCCAACAGGACAATGCACGTCCGCATGTATCCCGTGCCACCCAACGTGCTCTAGAAGGTGTAAGTCAACTACCCTGGCCAGCAAGATCTCCGGATCTGTCCCCCATTGAGCATGTTTGGGACTGGACGAAGCGTCGTCTCACGCGGTCTGCACGTCCAGCACGAACGCTGGTCCAACTGAGGCGCCAGGTGGAAATGGCATGGCAAGCCATTCCACAGGACTACATCCAGCACCTCTACGATCGTCTCCATGGGAGAATAGCAGCCTGCATTGCTGCGAAAGGTGGATATACACTGTACTAGTGCCGACATTGTGCATGCTCTGTTGCCTGTGTCTATGTGCCTGTGGTTCTGTCAGTGTGATCATGTGATGTATCTGACCCCAGGAATGTGTCAATGAAGTTTCCCTTTCCTGGGACAATGAATTCACGGTGTTCTTATTTCAATTTCCAGGAGTGTATATCAGGCGACAGCTGTAACGGACGCGTAATGGAGTAAAATAGGGGCACTCAAGTAAAAGGTGTCTTACCGTCCACAGCTGAGAGCAGTGGGGTAGGATCACCGCTTAAAAGATGTCGAAGGCTAAAAAAGACAATGCCCTATCCGGAGTCTAGTTAAAATTACCTCCTCCCGACGACGCGTTCGAGAGAAAGGGGTCCAAGCACAGGGAAGAGCTTTCAAGTCCCGCAATTTATTATTGGGAAGTGTCAAGCAATGTGCGTGCCATAAAAGAGTAACACGACGACATAAAACACTCCATAGATCGGCGAAGAGAATCGTGCATACAGCTGGCCGAAGATGAGAGACTGCAGTCTTGGCCGCTATATTGGCCACCTCATTTCCGCAGATCCAGAGGATCCAGAGGAACACCACAGAGACGCCCCCAAGTGGAGCAAGTACAGGCAGTCCTGAATCCAGTGGACCAGAGGGTGGACAGGATACAGAGCTTGGAGACTGAGGAGAGAGGTGAGAGAATCTGAACAGATAACATACTGTATCCGCTGATGGCGACGGATGTATTGGACAGCCTGGAGAACAGTGTAAAGCTCCGCAGTATAAACCGAAGACTGGTCGGGAAGCCAAAATCGATTTGGGGTGTCGCCAACAATATAGGCACACTACACCTAACGATGTTATCGAGTCATCAGTGTAAATAAATGTGGCCTCCATTTGTGCACATAGAGCAGCAAATATCCAACGATGAACAAATGAAGGGGTAACATCCTTGTGAAATTGACAAAGGTCATGGAGCAGGCAGGTCCGGGGACAGACCCAAGGCGGTGCTGTACCCCAAGTTGTCAAGAAGGTTTTAGGAGAGCGGAAAGAAAGATTGTAGCTGTTGACTGAAGCAGACTCCCAGTGGTAGTAGAGAGGAAGGGCAGCCTGCATACCCCAAATCCAGGGAGGCATCGAAAAAAATGTCAAGGGCCGGATTAGCAGGCATGGAAGACAGATGGCTAGCATAACAACGCAGAAGGACAGCTCGCCAATTGGACAACGGAGGTTCAGCAGTCTCAGCATAAAGGCTTCCCACAGGGCTGGTGTAAAAAGCTCCAGACACTAAACAGTGGCGGAGAGAGTCGAGACGCTGAAGAATAGACGGCCGAACAGAGGAATAAACTATACTTCCATATTCCAAATTTCGAATGCACTAAGGCGCGATAGAGGCGGAGAAGGACCACTCGGTCTGCTCCCCAGGAGGTGCCATTCAGGACACCTAGGGTGTTGAGGGATCGCAGACAGCGAGCCGAAAGATAGGAAACGTGGGAGGACCAGCACAGTTTTCTGTCAAACATAAGACCCAAGAATTAAGCAACGTCCACGAATGGAAGGTTGACAGGGCCTAGATGTAAGGAAGGTGGAAGAAATTCCATATGACGCCAAAAATTTACACAAATTGTCTTGCTGGGAGGAAAGCGGAAGCCTGTTGCGATGCTCCAAGTGTGGAGGTGATCGAGACGTCCTTGAAGACGTCATTCAAGAAGGCTGGTCCTTGAGAGCAGTAGTAGATCACAAAATCGTCCACAAAGAGGGAGCCGAAGACATCAAGAAGGCGACAATCCATAATTGGATTTATGCAATGGCAAACAGTACAATACTTAGCAGAGAGCCCTGGGGTACCACGTTTTCTTGGGAGAAGGTACAGGGGAGAGTAGTGTTCACCCACTCTGCCATAAATTCACGAAGAAATAGGGGCAGCCGACCTCGAAAGCCCCAAGATAATGTGCCGAGGATGCCTGTCCTCCAACAGGTATGCTCTCTCCAGATAAAAAAATATCGTTATTGTTTGGCATTTCCGGAGAAAATTGTTCATGATATAAGTGGAGAGAGCAACAAGATGGTCAACTGCAGAACGATGCTTTCGGAAACCGCATTGGACAGGTGTTAAAAGACTGCGGGACTCCAGCCACAAAGCTAAATGGCAATTCTCCACACACTCCAAAACCTTACATACACTACTCGTGAGAGAAATGGGGCAATAGCTAGAGGGGCGATGTTTGTCCTTTCCAGGTTTTGGAACAGGAACGACGATAGCTTCCCGCCATCATCTGGGAAAAGTACTGTCAGTCCAAATTTGATTATAAATGCTAAGGAGGTAACGCAGATTATGGTATGATAAATGCAGCAACATTTGGACGTGAATACCTTCCAGTCCTGGGGTCGAAGAGCGAGAAGAGGAGTGCATTTTGGGCCCTTCCGCATGGAGAAAACAGTATTGTACCTTTCGCGATTTTGAGAGGAGAAAGCTAGAGGTTGCACTTCCGCTGCACGTTTCTTCGGGAGAAATGCTGGCGGGTAATTTGAAGCGCTCGAAATCTCAGCAAAGTGTTGACCCAATGAGTTAGAAATTGCGACAGGGTCCACTAATTTATCATGCGCGAAAGTGAGCCCAGAGACTGGGGAGAAACTAGGCGCGCCAGATATACGTCGAATCCTATTCCCAACTTCCGAGGAGGGAGTGAAGGTGTTAAATGAGCCAGTAAAGAAGCCCCAGCTGGCCTTCTTGCTATCGCGGATGACGCGATGGCATAGCGCACGGAACTGCTTATAGCGGATACAGTTGGCCAAAGTAAGATGGTGTCTGAAAACGCGAAGAGCACGTCGCCGCTCACGTACTGCGTTTCGACATGTCTCGTTCCACCAAGGAACTGGGGGGCGCCAGGGCAATTCGGAGGAGCGAGGTATTGAACGTTCCACAGCTGTAAGAATAACTTCTGTAATTTGTGTGACCTCATCGTCGACACTAGGAATGTGACAGTCATCAAATGTCGTTAGAGACGAAAAAAAGTGTCCAATCGGCTTGGACAAACTTCCAGCGTCTTGTGCATATATGGCAGTTGTGGCTGCAATAGAAGGACACATGGGAAGTGGTCCCTGGAGTGTGTATCAACTAGAGCGAACCATTCAAAGCACCGAGCTAGTGGAACAGTACCGACCGAAAGGTCCAAATGAGATAAATTTGTCGTGGAGGCAGACAAACGTCGGGACCCCTGTGTTGAGGCAAACTAAATCCGCTTGGTGGAAGACGTCTAGCAAGAGTGAGCCACGTGGACAAGGATGTGGAGATCCCCAAAGCAGGTGGTGGGCATTGAAGTCCCCAACCAGCAAATAGGGGGGTGGAAGCTGACCAAGAAGATGAAGGAGATCAGCTCGTGGTGTGGATGATGGAATGTATACAGTACAAAGAGAGAATGTGTATCCAGAAAGGGAAAGACGGACAGCGACAGCTTGGAAGGGTTTAAGGGGATTGGGTGATAATGGAGAGTATCATGAAGAAGAATCATGAGTCCTCCATGTGCTGGAGTGCCTTCAACAGAGGGGAGATCAAATCAGACTGGGGGAAAAAACAAAATGGAAGAATGTGACCAGGGTTGCCCTCGACTGCTCAGTGCTTGCAACCGATATCATGGAACAGCATTCAGCCAAAAGACAGAAGATCCTGATCCATAGGTTGTTCGGGAGCAGCTCCTGCCACCAGCGATCGGCCAGTTGATCAGTCACCAACAGTGCGCCTCGGTGACAGGTCGGCCGAGGGCCGTTACCGCTAGGTGGTGCTGTAGATGAGACATGCTGTGGCGGAGGAGGAGAGGAACTGGGTGGGTTTCTTATTAGCCTTTTTGGAAACAGAACGTTGAGATGAAGGAGGAACCGATGCTTGAGAATTCTGGTATGTAAAAAATCTTCACGAGTAGGCTCTTTTTTGGAACTCCAGCTGTCTGATTTTGGGGCTCAAGATTTAGCAGTACCCGATGAAGGGTGAGCCGTAGAGTGAGCAGGTGAGAGTGGGGAGGTTGTACAGGCGATCTTTGCACTGGCCGATCTGACGACCGTGGCACTAAAGTTGAGGTCGCAAGTCTGCGTGGCAGCCTTCTTTGTTGGCCAAGGAGAGGCAAGAACAGTGCTGTGTTTACCTGCGTGAGGCACAGTGGCCTTTCAACTGGCTAATAACTTTCGAGCAGCAAAGGTTGACACCTTTTCCTTCACTGATTTCCTGAATGAGCCGTTCATCTTTAAAAATGGGGCAATCTCGAGACGAAGCAGCGTGGTCACCCATACAGTTAATGAAACGAGGGGATGGAGGTCGACAAGCACCCTCATGGGCCTCCTTGCCACACAACGCATATGGCCGGATTGGAACAGGACTGGCTGGTATGATTGAACCGATGAACCAATGGGATGTAAGGGCGAATGGAAATTCTCATAGCCCGCTTTTATGTTCAATGAAAATTTAACTCTGTCAAATGTCAAGAAGACAGTTCGGATTGGAACGATGTTCATGTTAACCCTTGTCATGACTAACAGCCATGAGGCCCTGGTCAGACATGTAGTTTTGCATTTCCTCGTCAGACAATCCATTGAGGGAGTGGGTATAAACGACCTCACATGATGAATTTAAAGTGCAGTGTGCTTCCACCCGGACACAGAAGGTGTGTAGCAGTGAAGTAAGCAGCAATTTTTGTGCCTGAAGGGCACTGACTGTTTCTAACAACAAGGTGCATTTCGTAAACGGGAACAAGACTTTACAGGACCTGCAATTGCGTCTACACTTTTCTGAATAATGAAAGGGTTGACTATGGAGAAGTTGTGACCTTAGTCAGACTGAGAAACAGCAAGAAACTGTGGCAACGCTGGAAGAACTATCCATGGCTGAGACTCATTGAACTTACGCTTGTGAGCAGACATAGTGGAAGGTGAGGAAACCATTGCGGAAGAATCCCCATGATTACCGGTGTCTCCGATGGCGCGCTCCTCCCTTGTGGGGGCCCTCACTGAGGGCACTCCCGCCTTAGGTGATTGTTCACACCTCAGGTCACACCTCCCGAAAAACGGATGGAGGGACCAATTGGCACTTTCGGAAGTTATCAGCTCGGGTAGTCACCCCTCCCTGGGCCTGGCCGTTACCAGGGGGTACGTACGTGTCCTACCTGTCTACCTGGGGCATGGAATTATGCGTTACCCTATCACGAGCTACGCATGGGAATGTGTGAGTTGGCCTTCAGACACGCACAGGGAGGAAAAAAGAGAAAGGGAGGAACAAAGAAAAGGAAATGAAAGAAGAGGTCTCAAACACCACAGCAGATAAAAGGATAAAGAGAAGAGGTAAGGAAAAGAGAAGGACAAAGGACAAAGGACAAAGACTTACCAGCATAGAAAGCATAGAAAAGAGACCGATTTACAGTTTCGAGCGTCCATCTCCGGACGTAGGCCCAAAACATACTTCCAGATGGGGAGAAAGGGAAGGGAAGAGGTGGTGGTGAGGAGGTGAGGGGGATACAGGATGGGGAAGGATGCAGAAAAGGAAGGTATGCAGCCCGGAAAGGAAGGAGGGCCACACTAGCTCAGGGTCCCGTGCTCACTATGCACGTATCAACAAAGGAGTTGTGGACCCCCTGGTGGGGGTGCAGGAGGTAACCGTGGGTCGCCCAAGAGTGGCCAATGTGGAGCCGGCAGAGAACCACCGAGTCCCTATGGGAGGCTCCCATTGAGGTCTACCACACATTCGTGGTCCCCTTAACGGCTCACAGTTTGTTGTGCATATTAAGATTTTGCCATTCCGTCTCCAAAAGCCGAAAAACGTTGTGGCATAATAACATTAACAGGTCAGTTGCAGGGATGCCCATCTCCAGAAGCAGTTTGTGTAGCGTGTGTGACCAGCCTGTCAGCAACTTCATTTTCTGTGATTCCGATGTGCCCATGGGTCCATGCCAACACCACTGAATGACTGGACCGTTCCAGGACATAGATGGACTCCTGGATGGACACTACCAAAGGATGACAAGGGTAGCACTGGTCGATAGTTTACAAAGCTGCTCAAGGAGTCAGTACATAAATGAAAAAACTTCTCAGGGCGTGAACGGAGATACTGAAGTGCACGACAAATGGCCACCAGCTCTACAGTGAATACACTACAGCCATCAGGTAAGGAATGCTGTTCAATGTGGCCACTGAACGTAAGCAAAGCCAACGCGACCATCAGCCATCAAACCGTCAGTGTAAACAGCCATCAGAGCCACGGAACATGTCAGGAATCAAAAGGCAGTGACGGTGGAGAGCAACAGGGTTAACGGAGTCCTTAGGGCCACGTGAAAGGTCCAGACAAAGCTGTGGCCGAGGTGTACATGATGGAAGCGTACGTGAAAGGACCGCAAGTAGTTGTGTTAAAGGGAAGGACTCCAGTTCGCAGAGAAGGGATCCATGCGAACTCCCATCATTAGCCCTGAACTGGGCCGCCGATGCCAGAGATGGACTGCTGCAGGCGGGAGAGGGAGACTAATTCAGATGTTCAGGGGAACTACGAATGTTTACTCTGTAACTGGCGAGCAGATGTGCACATCGGCAATGGAGGGACCTCAGCTGTCACCAGTATGCTGGTCACTAGACTCACCCTAAAAGCTGTCACTAGTCTAACCCTGCAGTGGTGCACAGGGTCAAGTAAATGCAACGCTGAGGGTGCTACTGAACCATAAACCACACTCCCATATTCAATTCAGGATTGGACAAGCTGCAGCAGCTTAGAGCTATCTGCACCCCAATTGGTGTTGCTCAGGCAATGGAGGGCTTTGAGGTGCCGCCAGCACTTCTGCTTAAGCTGACGACAAGGGAGCCAAGTCAATAGAGCGTCGAAAACCAGACCTAAGAAGCGATATGTCTCCACTACAGTGAGTGGATCGTCATTAAGGTGCTAGAGCCCATGACTGTGCCTTGTGGATTGCTCCCTGTAGACGACTCTCAATAACACCAGTACTGATGGAGCAGTATGAAATGCACAAGTCTTCCGCATACAGAGAGGGTGAGATGGACGACCCTACAGCTGCTGCTGGACTGTTAATGGCCACTAAAAACAGAGAATACAGAGCCCTGTGGGACTCCACTCTGCTGGATATGGATCGAACTATGGGAGGCACCAACTTGTACACAGACAGTATGGAGTGACAGGAAGTTTTGAATAAGAATCGGGAGCAGGCCCCAGATACCCCACTCATACAATGTGGCTAGGATTTGATGTCACCAGGTAGTGTCGTGCTTTACCCAAGTGAAAAAAGACGGCAACCGGGTGTTGGTATCTGTAAAAGGCTGTTGGGATGGCAAACTCTTTTTTTTTTTTTTTTTTGGGTTTAAGGGCGCTCAACTGCTGAGGTCATTAGCGCCCAGTCACTGTTGTTAAAGCACATGGAATCTGGTAAAACTCAAGGGGATGGAGGGGACACAAGAAGGACCTGACAAAGATGCAGACAAAATAAGTAAAAAGATTAAATGTCTTTGGACAAGCCAGTTAAAGTTATAAAACGCAGAATACGAGCAGCTGCTCGAGCGTCATCAGCTAAAACATCCGGTAAAGTAGATGGCAGGGACAGGACAACACGAAATTGACTAAAACGGGGACACGACAATAAAACATGGCGCACTGTTAATACCTGACCACAAGGGCACTGCGGGGCTGGGTCACCGGAGAGCAGGTAGCGGTGGCTAAACCGGCAATGCCCAATCCGCAACCTGGTCAGAAGGACCTCCTCGCGCCGAGATGGTCGGGAGGATGTTGTCCAAGCAGTTGGTAGCGGTTTCACTGCCCGGAGCTTGTTTCCTTGGAGGGATGACCAAGCATCCCACCACAACGACACAAGCCTCTTACAGACAGCCCCACGAACGTCGGATGACGGGACACAATGGGAGGCTGGCCGAGGCAGGAGGACTGCAGCCTTGGCCGCAGCATCTGCAGCCTCATTCCCAGGCACTCCCACATGTCCGGGAACCCACAGAAAGCTGACAGAACCACCGTTATCAGCGAAATAGTGGAGGGACTGCTGTATCCGTTGAATCAAGGGATGGACCGGATAGGGAGCTCCAAGGCTCTGAAGAGCACTCAGTGAGTCAGAGCAGAGTACATATGATGAATGGTGGTGGCGGCGGGCATACTGAACGGCCTGATGGAGAGCAAAAAGCTCGGCCGTAAAGCTGGAACATTGGTCGAGGAGCCGGTATTTAAATGTGGCGGCCCCGACGACGAAGGCACAGCCGACACCATCGTCAGTTTTGGAGTCATCGGTGTAAATAAAGGTGTGACCGGCAAGTCGAGCACGAAGTTCGGCAAACCGTGAGCAATACATTGCAGCCGGAGTACCATCCTTCGGGAGTGAGCTGAGGTCGAGATAAATATGAACCGGGGCCTGGAGCCAAGGTGGTGTCGGGCTCTCACCCTCTCTGAAGGTGGTAGGGAGGGCAAAATCCAATTGTCGAAGCAGGCGACGGAAGCGGACTCCGGGGGGCAGCAGGGCAGACACATACAACCCGTACTGACGGTCGAGAGAATCGGCGAAGAAGGACTTGTAAGAGGGGTGGTCGGGCATAGACGACAGCCGGCAGGCATACCGACACAGCAGTACGTCGCGCCGGTAGGTCAATGGTAACTCGGCAGCTTCAGCATAATGACTCTCGACAGGACTAGTGTAGAAGGCTCCGGTCGCAAGACGTATCCCCCGATGGTGGATGGAGTTGAGCCGGCGTAAGAGGGACGGCCGAGCGGACGAGTAGACGAAGCTCCCATAATCCAGCTTTGATCGGACTATGGACCGATACAAGCGAAGCAGGACAGTGCGATCCACTCCCCAAGATGAACCGCTAAGAACTCTGAGGACATTAAGGGAACGTGTACAACGGGCCGCCAAATAAGAGACATGTGGAGACCAACACAGTTTCCTGTCCAACGTGAGCCCTAGAAACTTAGTTGTGTCCACGAATGGGAGAACAACGGGACCGAGATGTAAGGATGGCGGCAGGAACGCTTTATATCGCCAAAAGTTGATACAAACCGTCTTTTCTTCAGAGAACCGGAAGCCATTTGCCACACTCCATGAGTAGAGACTGTCTAGACAACGCTGAAGGCAGCGCTCCAGGAGGCATGTTCTCTGGGCACTGCAGTAGATCGCGAAGTCATCGACAAAGAGAGAGCCTGAGACATTAGATGGAATGCAATCCATAATTGGATTGATCGCGATGGCAAAAAGGGCTACGCTCAAGACGGAGCCCTGAGGCACTCCGTTCTCCTGGAGGAAGACGTCGGACAATACGGAGCCCACACGTACCCTAAACTTTCGATCCGTTAAAAAGGAATCAATAAAAAGGAATCAATAAAAAGGGGCAGGCGACCGCGTAGGCCCCACCTGTGCATAGTGCGGAGGATACCTCCTCTCCAACAGGTGTCATAAGCCTTCTCCAAGTCGAAGAACACGGCTACCGTTTGGCGCCTTCGCAAAAAGTTGTTCATGATGAATGTCGACAAGGTCACGAGGTGGTCAACAGCGGAGCGGCGGCGACGAAAGCCGCATTGGACATTAGTAAGTAGCCGTCGAGATTCAAGAATCCAGACTAACCGAGCATTAACCATGCGCTCCATCACCTTACAGACACAGCTTGTAAGAGAAATGGGGCGGTAACTAGAAGGAAGGTGTCTATCCTTCCCGGGTTTGGGTATAGGAACAACAACAACGGCGTCACGCCAACGCATGGGGACTTGACCTTCGGTCCAGACGCGATTGTAGGTACGGAGAAGGAAGCTTTTGCCCGCCGGAGAAAGGTGTGCCAGCATCTGAACGTGAATGTCATCCGGCCCCGGAGCAGAGGACCGGGACAGTGCAAGCGCACGTTCGAGTTCCCGCATAGTAAAGGGGGCATTATAGGTTTCCAGATTCAGCGAGTGGAAGGAAGGTCGCCGAGCCTCTTCTGCCTCTTTCCTGGGAAGGAAGGCAGGATGGTAATGGGCGGAGCTTGAAACCACCTCGAAAAAGCGGCCAAAGGCGTTGGAGACAGCCACCGGATCAACAAGGACCGCATTACCTGAGGTCAGGCCAGGTACCGAGGAGTGGGCCTTAATGCCCGACAGCCGGCGCAGGCTACCCCAAACGACGGAAGAGGGAGTAAAACTGTTAAAGGAGCTGGTGAAAGAGGCCCCAACAACCTTGTTTGCTGTCTTTGATGACTCTACGGCATTGCGCTCGGAGTCGTTTGTATTCAATACAATTCGCCAGCGTAGGATGGCGGCGAAAGGTGCGTAAAGCACGTCGTCGAGCACGGATAGCGTCCCTACAAGCCTCGTTCCACCAGGGGACGGAAACGCGACGTGAAGAAGTAGTACGAGGAATGGAACGTTCAGCAGCATGGATGATAACAGCCGTGAGGTATTCGACCTGACTGTCACAACTGGGAAAATCGTGGTCCGGAAAGGTCGCCAGGGAGGAGTAAAGTCCCCAGTCAGCTTTCAGTATGTTCCAGCTCGAAGGACGTAGGGATGGGGTGTGGTGCAGGAGACGAACGACACAGGGGAAGTGGTCGCTCGAATAGGTGTCAGAAAGGACATACCACTCGAACCGACGGGCAAGAGTGGTAGAACATATCGAGAGGTCCAAGTGGGAGTAGGTATGAGTGGAGTCCGAGAGGAAAGTCGGGGCGCCAGTATTGAGGCAGACAAGATTGAGATGGTTTAAGACATCTGCCAAGAGTGAGCCTCTTGGACAGGATGCAGGAGAGCCCCAAAGGGGATGATGGGCATTGAAGTCGCCAAACAATAAAAACGGCGGGGGAAGCTGAACGATCAGGTGCATCATGTCAGCCCGACTAACAGCAGACGACGGTGGAGTGTAGATGGTACAAACTGAAAAGGTAAAAGCAGAAAGAGTAATGCGGACAGCTATTGCTTTGAGTGGGGTGGTCAATGGGATGGGATGGTAATAGACGTCGTCCCGAATGAGCAACATGACCCCACCATGAGCTGGGACACCGTCCACAGGGGTGAGGTCATACCGCTCCGAGGTATAGTGGTTAAGGGCAATACGGTCAGTCGGGCGCAACTTGGTTTCCTGGAGTCCAAGGACGAGCGGACAGTGCAGGCGGAGGAGCAGTTGTAATTCCTCCCGATGAGATCGAATACCTCTTATGTTCCAATGAAACAACGCCATCGCTAGTCAAAAAGTCGGGGGAACGAGACGGGGGAAGGGCTGGTCACCTCGACGGCCGCGGAGGGCCAGGTTGCGATGGAACAACGCTACAACAGACGGGAGGCGGATCCGGTTCCATCGACTGGTCGCCAGCTGCGGCCGCTGTCCCTGGTGGTATAGGAGGGGCAGCATCATTTGCCGACGAAAGGCCAGCTGAGCGCCTGGCAGCAGAGCGTCCCGGCGAAACTGAGGACGGCCGGGAGCGGCGACTCACGGATGGAGCGTCAGTCGAAACGCGCCGGGGTGGAGAAGGGGATAGAGACTTCTTGGAGGCCTTCTTGGAAGGCCGAGGAGGCACAGGGATGGTGGGCTGGACCCGAAGAAGGTCCTCACACGCGGGGTCCGTTTTGGAATGCCGGACCTCGGAAGCCGGGGTCCGGAGCGTTTCCCCGATGGACGCCTGAGAAGAGGATCGCTTCTCAGGTGGCGTGTGGGGAGAAGGAGGAGGAGGAGGAAGGGTGGCCCCTGGGGCAGAGGGGGTGGGGGCCACGTGGGGGGAGGATTTGGAAGGGAGGGATTTGGGAGGCGGAGGCAGAGCCCCCTGATGGGCGGAGGCGGCGGAGGGGGACAGGAGAGGGGTGAGGATACCGCGGAAGGAGTGGACACAACTGAAGCAAACGAAGTGGTCAATGGCACGGGATGGAGGCGGTCGTACTTCTTCCTGGCCTCAGAATAAGACAGCCGATCCAAAGTTTTGATTTCTTGTATCTTCTTCTCCTTCTGATATGCGGGGCAGTCTGAGGATCTAGGCGAGTGGACGCCAGGACAATTAACGCACCGAGGTGGTGGGGTGCATGTATGTTCCTCACGAAGAGGACGTCCACAATCGCCACAGAGGGGCTCAGCCTCACACCGTGACGACATGTGCCCAAAGCGCAAACACCTAAAACAGCGCATAGGAGGTGGAACGTAGGGTCGCACGTCACACCGGTAGCACATTACCTTTACCTTCTCCGGGAGAACGTCCCCCTCGAAGGCAAGGATAAAGGCCCCAGTGTCGATGCGACGGTCTTTGGGGCCGCGCTGGACTCGCCGGACGAAATGCACGCCTCGGCGCTCCAGGTTGGCCCTGAGCTCATCAGATTGTAGCAGGAGGTCACGATGAAAAATAACCCCCTGCGTCCTATTGAGTGCAAGATGTGGGACAATGGAGACTGGGATGTCCCCTAGGCGGTCGCACGCCTGGAGCGCCGCCGACTGTGTGGCGGACGTGGTCTTGATAAGAACGGACCCTGAACGCATCTTGCTGAGAGCCTCGATTTCCCCGAAGATGTCCTCAATGTGCTGAACAAAAAACATGGGCTTGGAGGTGGCGAATGTCCCCCCATCGGTTCGAGAACAGACCAAATAGCGGTGGAAGTACTTCGCTCCAAGCCGGCGGGCCTGTCCCTCCTCCCATGGAGTGGCCAAGGAGGAAGGGGCAGGAGAACCAGAACTAGAAACGGTACCTTTTCTTTTGAAAGACTCGGCCGCAGAGCGACCCGATACGTGGTGACGTTTCATCTGCGAAACGTCCGCCCCGATACCACCCACTCCGACCAGGGGCTCTCCCCACGGGCGCCACCCAGCCGCAGCAAGGGCCACCTGGCAGGATGACCATTGCCGGGAGTCCTGATGCCCCAAGGAGACGGGCATCTACTCCTTGGCCGACGTGGGGAGGGTGCAGCTCAGGTATCGGCAGTACGATCCCTGTGTTGTCAGGGGGCTACAACCTAGAGGGTACATGACGACCCCACCACAACGGGCTGGCTACCGTGCTGGATTTCTGGTGCCATGGAAAGTCCATCATGATCGCTGGTGCAGATGGAGACGCACTATGGGCGTAACTGGGACAACCCAAAAGGCGTTTAGGCCCAATTTGAGTAATAGTGGGTATGGTTACAACGCCGGTGCAATGCTGAGTGCCAAGGTCTGAGTGCACTTAGGACCAGTGGTACACCACGTAAGGTGTCCTTCCCCAAAAGGCTCGTACTTCTGTAGAAATTTAGAAAAATGGAGGTCAAACCCCAAGGGGGACCATCACATGGAAGGCCGAAACGGTTGAAACTCCTTTTAGTCGCCTCGTACGACAGGCAGGAATACCTCGGGCCTATTCTTACCCCGGACCCGTAGGGGGGATGGCAAACTCGAGGGACACAAGATGATCAGTGGTAGAGTGACCCTGGCAGAAGCTGCGCTGAGATGGAGCCAGTAGCCACGTGACTGTAGGACAACTGCTGACACCATATGTTCCAGCAGCTTACAAAGATCATTGGTGAGGCTGATGGGCCAACAGCTATCCACATAAAGCCGATTTGTACTGGGTTTGAGCACCAGAATGAGGTGCTCTCCAGCCATTCCTATGGAAGGATGCCATTGCACCAGATCCAGTTGAGGAGATGTCACTTATAGATAGATGAGAGATGTTTAATCATCTAACTGTGGATCCAATCTGTTGCAGGAGCTGTCTCTGGGCAATGTGCAAGGGCACTGATGAGCTCCCACTGTTAATGGAGCTATACAGGGTTCACTGCGGCATGTAATGAATGAGAGGACGTTCCCTTCCAGCCACCGTTTGACAGTGCAAAAGGCTAGGGGGTCATTCTCCAACAGAGGCTCAGGCAAAGTACTCAGAATCGCATATGCGTCAGTAGATGATACGCCATGTATGGTAAGACCGGGAACACCGGTTGGGCTCAGTACCTTGCCCAGACTTGGCAAGGTGACATGACACCCACTGGTCGACACTTATTGCTACTAACACTCCTGCTTCCATCGTTCGGTAAGTTTCACCAACTGTGACATAATAGCATATAGAAACAGTGATCCAATACTGTAAACTGTTTTTATTCCAGTCTCTGATCACAAATGAATTCTTTTCTGTGGGAGACATGTCACGATGTATGAAAAGTCCCCTATTGGTCGAGTTCTTACGATCGGTGCGCGCCTACGTAAGATCCTAGTGGCCGACCCAACAGAGGGTGCTGTTCATTGATCTGTGTCTTTCAGCTGTCATATAGACATTTTATCTTTCATAAGCAATTTATAGGTTGCCACAGGCAATTTATTACACTATATTAATTGTTGACCATAAATTCACCATAAAAAAAGTCGGGCCTATACTCTTGATATATATTTCCTTTTGATAATTCTACGTAGGTAACTGCATCCATCTTTTAATGTATCACAATTGGTTTCTATGATAGTCATCAATTTTAATAAGTCTATTGTTCTTCTGTGACATTCCACGTCAATTCAACAAATGAAACCATCGTTTTCAACCTTACCCTTTTTGATTTAAATGAAATTAAGGATGCATATAGTACTCATAAATAGTACCACAAATTATTTTTTCACATTTTTCTCATAAAAAGCTACTGAATAATGGACTTGCAAAAACTGAAAAGGTGACAAATTTTTGACTCGCAAAACAATGTTTTCTTTATAACTCTTGTTCTAATTAAGCTAGAACAATAAAATTTACTTCATTGGAAAGCTCTTTTAAAGAGCTTTTATATGATACCAAACATCATTAGTTTAATATAAAGATACACATTGTTTATAAAAACAACATTGTTGAATTTATCGAATTTTGAAAAACTTTTTTACATCTACATATTCTGAAAGTTTCAACTTGGGAAGAGCATGGGATCACTATCAAAAGCAATTTTATGTTTACTACGATTCTCCAAAATCTCAGCCAGATAGGTGAATTTCTATTATTTTGCCACACATGAAAATATTACAGTGTTACATGGCACACAGATTGTACTTTTGAAACGAATAACTGCTTATTAAACTTTAGTGGTATCTATTAATAGCTGTAAAACCACAGGGAAAAAAAGGAAGCTATCTCATTTTAAAGATTATATATAAAATGATTCTTTGGTGTTACTATCTGCAATCTATTCAGTATTTTATTTTTGGTTAATATTGTCAGCAATTTTCACCTCTTGTTGAAAGTGACCCACACATTCTTTTGTTGTGAGGCAGCTGTAGTGAAATTATGTGATTAACTCTGAAATGTGTTTTGAATCTAGCTTGAAGGTACTTTTGTTCAAACCTCAGAAGAGTCTAAGTTTGTATGCTTACAACCAGTTAATGTTTGCATACTATTAACATAATGATTTTTTTTTACAGGAAGTGAAAGACTAGAGAAGTAATATTGTATAGGATTGAATATAGAAAGCTGGGGCATTCAACTTCAAAAACTTTTTAAATTAGTTTGTTCACTTGAGAAATATAAAATGCCTAAAATTTCAGCTTTGTGCTGTAATCGATTTAATGAAAATGGCCACAATAACTACAAGAAAAACTTACAGCCTGTTTCACAATGGATGAGAGCAAGAAAACCTCTCTTAACTTTAAATCAAAAAGTGTGACAACTGCCGTAAAAAAATTGCACAAGTAGAAATTTGTGATACATCTAGCACAGAAAATAATGATGATCTACTGTATTCTGTGGTGAAACAAGAAAGTGAAAAGGTTTTATGTGATAGTGACGTACAAGACATTGCAGCAAGTGAGGCCTTAGAAAGGTTGAATACTTCTTGGCAGTCTGTTGGTGAATCGCCAATTAAGAAGAAACTACTGTGTGAAGATAAATATTCTAAGGAAAAAACTAATTAAATTAACTTCAACAATTCAAACAAAGGTATTATTGCTTCCTTCCAAAAACGAAGATATACATGATCATGCAGAATCTGAGATGATCAGTCAGCTAAAAGATAAATTTCGTACATGTACATCTCGAAGTAAGCAGATGGAAATTCTTACCATTTTACCTAAAAGCTGGAATGTTAAGAAGCTTCAAGATGAAGCTAACATAACAAATTACATGGCTCGAAGAGTAAAAGATTTGGTGAAGGCCAATGGAATTTTGTCTTCACCAAACCCAAAACCTGGCAAGACTCTTGATCAAACAACTGATTTTGTTAAAAACTTTCGTCATTCTGATGAGATAAGTAGGGCAATGCTGGGGAAAAAAGATTTTGTGCTTGTGAGAGATAACAGAAAAACTGCAAGTACAAAAACGGCTAGTTTTAAATAATTTGAAAGAAATTTACACGAACTTAAATGACCATCCAGAGCTCCACATTGGATTTTCGAAGCATGCAGACCTACACCCCAAAAATTGTGTTTTAGCTGGAAGTAGTGGTACACACAGTATCTGCGTGTGTACTACCCACCAACACTTCAAACTGATGCTGACTGGATGTAACATTCCTCAGCTGACAAAGGATGAAGATAATACAATAAAAACTTACAAAGACTGCATTGCAAGAGTTTTATGTAATCCGTCATTACCTGCTTGTCATTTTGGTGAATGTAAGTTCTGTCCTGGCCCAGAAACATTTAAGACATATTTACAAGATTTGTTGAATACTAATGATATTGATAATATAACTTATCAGCAACGGGTTTCTGTTGATCACACATCTCTAGAAACAATCATAAAATCATCTGACAACTGATTGTTTTTTGATAAATTAAAATCGCTTACACAACATTCATTTTTTGCTAGTCAACAATCAACCTTTCAAAAAGAGACTGAGAAATGAACTTGAAGGCGAGGTCTTGGCAATCTGTGACTTTTCTGAGAATTACTCCTTTGTCATCCAGGATGAAGTTTGAGGCTATCACTGGACAAATATGCAAGCAACGATTCATACCATTGTTGCTTATTACAAGGATGAGAACAAACTTGAGCACACAGGTCTTTTAATCATATCAGAATGCCTAACAGGACGACACTGTTGCTGTGCATTTGTTCCAATCTTACTTGATGGACTTCCTGACTTAAATTCGGTAGAAAACCAAGAAAAATATATTATTTCTCTGGTGGAGCAGCAGCTCATTATAAAAATAGGAACAACTTTATCAACCTGTGCCATCATGAAGATTTCCAAACTGAAGCTGAATGGAATTTTTCAGCCACCTTGCATGGGAAGGGAGCTAGTGATGGTGTTGGTGGAGCAGTTAAATGACTTGCAGCTCGAGCAAGTCTGCAAAGGCCATGCAGTGATCAAATAATGACACCAAAACATCTTTATATGTTTGCCAAGGATAACATTGAAGGAATGAACTTCAAGTATGCTACTAAAGAAGATCACAAAAAATGAAGAAATGAAACTTATGGAGAAATTTGAGAAATGCTGCAAAATTGTAGGGACACAAAAACTTCATACTTTTATTCCTTTTGGCAAGGGCAAAATAATAACAAAAGTGTATTCAAACACTGATGATAGTAAAATTGAACTGGTGACAGTTTCTGACAGTGATACAATACTGTTCAAAGACATAAAAGGATATGTTGCTTGTGATTATAATGGACACTGGTGGTTAACCTGTGTACTTGAAAAGAATCAGGAGAAGGGTTAAATCAGTTAATTTCTTACATCCACATGGACCATCACCACCTTTTACATTTCCGAGTCATCCAGACATTCTTTCCATAAGCAGTAGGGAAGTAGTGGCAATTGTGAACCCTGAAACTGCTACAGGGCGAACATATAAGTTATCCAGTGCAGAAATGTTTATGTGCAGCAGATTGATTAGTTTGACGTGTGAAGAAGTGCACTAATAGGACGCCTATTTGTAAATAATAGCAATTACTAACTGAATTTAGGTCTGATCTCAGGTATTCATTTTTTTTCCTTTTTTTTATAAGTTTTCATTTTGTATTTATTAATTACAGAAGCATAAAACTTATGTTCTTTTGGCAATTATAAGTTATTTTTAATTTCCACATTTTACAACATGCAGCTGGTGAGAAGTAGGCCTAATATCTAAAATAAATTAGTTTTTAGGAATTTTTAAAGCACCACCACTAGTTTGGACAAGAAAAGAATAGAAGCTTTCGAAATGTGGTGCTACAGAAGAATGCTGAAGATAAGGTGGGTAGATCACGTAACTAATGAGGAGGTATTGAATAGGATTGGGGAGAAGAGAAGTTTGTGGCACAACTTGACAGGAAGAAGGGACTGGTTGGTACGACATGTTCTGAGGCATCAAGGGATCACAAATTTAGCATTGGAGGGCAGTGTGGAGGGTAAAAATCGTAGTGGGAGACCAAGAGATGAATACACTAAGCAGATTCAGAAGGATGTAGGTTGCAGTAGATACTGGGAGATGAAGCTTGCACAGGATAGAGTAGCATGGAGAGCTGCATCAAACCAGTCTCAGGACTGAAGACCACAACAACAACAACCAACAACAACAACAACCCTTAACGTGAAATTGCTTTTGATAGTGATCCCAGGCTCATCCCACGCTGAAACTTTCAGAATATGTAGATGTGAAGTGTATCTTTCACATATTTTTAGAGAATTTTAAAAATACAGTTTTTCCAAACTCGATAAATTCGACAATTTTTTAAACAATTTGTGTATATATATATATATATATATTAAACGAATGATGTTTGGTATCATAAATAAAAGCTCTTTAAAAGAGCTTTCCAATGAAGTAAATTTTATTGTTTTAGCCTAATTCGAACATGAGTTCGAAAGAAAACAACATTGTTCCGCGAGTCAAAAATTTGTTATCTTTTCAATTTTTGCCAGAAAAATATGAAAAAATTAATTTGAGTCATGATTTATGAATAACATATGCATACTTAATTTCAAAAAAATCTGAGAGGGTCAGGCTGTAGCACTTGTTGATTTGACATGGAACTGCCCTGTTATCAGATTATGTTTTTGCGTAAGTGATGACTACATATAAGCAAGGCCACAGTAGCGACACATAGGGAGGGTGTAGGCAAACAGGTTTCTGGATGCTACTGTAGTTCAGTAGCTAGTTGGCAATGATCACTATGGGGACGATATGGCCTATTCTACACCATATTTTAAATCTATGCGACGATGCTATGCTGATTATATTTAGATGTTTTGACAATGCCATTATGGTCATATCACTTTAGGACATGGTGTAAAAAAGGTACATTATACCATATTTTTTCTGTAAATGTCCCTGGTTGTATGATACTATATTGTGATACATATTGCTGTTTTATGTTAAAAGACACTGCTCACTAGATGTATATATTTATATATTTTAGATCTGAGGATGGTCTTACAGACAGAAACCGGTCATCATCTCAAGAATTCATTTGTGATCAGAGACTGGAACAAAAAAGCAGTTTGGTAAGTTGGCGAATGAGGGCACAGAGCCGTTTAAAGGCTATGAGGTGCTCCAGTAAAGGGTGCTGCTTATGCCACTGTAGAGCTCGCCAACTCTCTTCAATTGCTTCAGTGACTTCCAACACCCACCAAGGGACTGCCTTACACCTCTGGCACCCTGATCAGCTAGGAATCACGTTTTATGCCGCAGAGACAATTGTTGTAGTCACCTGTTGTACCATCACATCAATGTTACCGTGTGGGGGACATTCAGCTGTAACAGCAGAGGTGAATGTTTCCCAGTCTGCCTTGTCCAAAGCCCATCTGGGCAGGCATCTGTGGGCCTCGTGCTGGGGCAGTGACAGGAAGATGGGGCTGTGGTCACTACCACACAGGTTGTAATGTGCTCTCCAGTGGATAGATGGGGAAGTCCTGGACTGAAAATTGATAAATCAATGGCCGACTCACTACCTCGATCCACGCTGAAATGTGTTGCGGTTCCAGTATTTAAAGAGTTAGAGGTCTAATAGACAGTAATGTTTCAGCATCTCTGCCTCTGTCAGTAAGCACAGTGCCACCCCACAAGGGGTTATGGGCATCAAAATCTCCCGAAAATACGGAAGGTTTAGGGAGTTGATCAGTCAGTACAGCTAACACATTCATTCAGGGGTACTGCACCATGTGGAGGAAGATATACATTTTAGTCAGTTATTTCCTGCATTGTCATTCTGACAGCCACAGCATCAAGAGGGGTTTGAAGGTGCACAGGTTCACTACAGGCTGAGTTTAGAACATAAATGCAAACCCCACCTGACACTATTATAGTCGCTACAGTTCCTGAAATATCCCTTATTGCCACAGAGGGCAGGTGTCTGCATTGCTGGGAACCAGGTTTCCTGGAGGGCAATGCAGATAGCAGGAGTAAAGCTTAACAGTTGTTTTAGGTCAGCCTGTGGTGGAAAAAACTGCCGCAATTCCACTGGAGGATGACATCGTGAGACTGGGGAGGCATGGAACATTCAATGCGACAGTTTACGCCTCTGAGTCACCTGCTGCCACTGACTTATTGCCTGAGCAGTCTATATCCATTGTGTCAGAGTCCGGCGAGATCTAGGTACTCAGCAGATGCCAAAATTTCCACTCCATCCTCAAACACAGATCTTGTAGGTAGCAGTGGTGTGGGTGCCATCACAGTTTCCTTGGTCTTAGGGGGAGGGGGGTTTCTTTTCGGATTTCTCTCGCTGCTCCTTTGGTTTCCCTGATGGAGGACTTCACTGGCTCAGTCTCCGGGACTGGGGATGAGCGTGAAGCCCTAAGACCAGTTGCTTTTGGGTTCTTCAGCCACTGGTTTTTTAAAATGGTTTTAGGGCGCAAAACTGCTACAGTCATTAGCGCCCAGTCTGTGACTTAGGAAAAGGCAGAAATGGGGACGAAACTCAAAAAAAATTGGTGAAACTAAAAATAGAAGGAAAGATTAAAAAACCACTGTAGAACGAGGTTGGTTGTCCCCGAAAAGAGCTTCAAAAACTGACGTCATCTCACTGGCACTAATAAACTCGAGAACACCATCGGCTGAGCGCGTGTCATCTGCTAAAATGGAAGATATATCAGGTGACAGAGTGGGCGAGAATCACCACTTAAAAGATATCGATGGCTAAAAAGACAGTGCTCTATCCGGAGACTAGTTAAAAATACCTCCTCCTGACGACGCGTTCAAGAGGAAGGGAACCAAGCACAGGGAAGAGCTTTCACGTCCCGCAATTTATTATTGGCAACTGTTGACCAATGTGCGTGCCATAAAACAGTAACACGACGACATAAAACACTCCATAGATCAGTGAAGGGAATCATGCAAATAGCTGCCCGAAGAAGAGAGACTGCAGCCTTTGCCGCTATATCGGCCGCCTCATTTCTACAGATACCAACATATCCTGGGATCCAGAGGAACGCCACAGAGACGCCCCCCCCCCCCCCCAAGTGGAGCAAGTACAGGCAGTCCTGAATCCGGTGGACCAGAGGGTGGACAAGGTACAGAGCTTTGAGACTGACGATAGAGGTGAGAGAATCTGAACATATAACATACTGTATCCGCTGATGGCGACGGATGTATTGGACAGCCTGGAGAACAGTGTAAAGCTCCGCAGTATAAACTGAAGACTGGTCGGGAAGCCAAACTCGATTTGGGGTGTCGCCAACAATATAGGCACACTACACCTAACGATGTTATCGAGCCATCAGTGTAAATAAATGTGGCCTCCTTCATATGAGCACATAGCAGCAAATGCCCAACAATAAACAAGTGAAGGGGTACCATTCTTGGGAAATTGACAAAGGTCACGGAGCAGGCAGGTACGGGGACGGACCCAACGTGGTGCTGTACCCTAAGTTGTCAAGAAGGTTTTAGGAGAGTGGAAGGAAAGAGATTGGAGCTGTTGACTGAAGCGGACTCCCGGTGGTAGTAGGGAGGAAGGGCAGCCTGCATACCCTAAATCCAAGAAGGCATCAAAAAAAATGTCATTGGCCAGATTAGCAGGCAGGGAAGACAGACAGCTAGCATAACGACGCAGAAGGACAGCTTCCTGATTGGACAATGGAGGTTCAGCAGTCTCAGCATAAAGGCTTTCCACAGGGCTGGTGTAAAAAGCTATCCTTCCACAGTCCAAATTTCGAGTGCAGTAAAGCGTGATAGCGGCGGAGAAGGACCACTCGGTCTGCTCCCCAGGAGGTGCCATTCAGGACACCTAGGGTGTTGAGGGATCGCAGACAGCGAGCCGAAAGATAGGAAACGTGGGAGGACCAGCACAGTTTTCTGTCAAACATAAGACCCAAGAATTAAGCAACGTCCACGAATGGAAGGTTGACAGGGCCTAGATGTAAGGAAGGTGGAAGAAATTCCATATGACGCCAAAAATTTACACAAATTGTCTTGCTAGGAGGAAAGCGGAAGCCTGTTGCGATGCTCCAAGTGTGGAGGTGATCGAGACGTCCTTGAAGACGTCATTCAAGAGGCTGGTCCTTGAGAGCTGTAGTAGATCACAAAATCGTCCACAAAGAGGGAGCCGAAGACATCAAGAAGGCGACAATCCATAATTGGATTTATGCAATGGCAAACAGTACAATACTTAGCAGAGAGCCCTGGGGTACCACGTTTTCTTGGGAGAAGGTACAGGGGAGAGTAGTGTTCACCCGGTGTGGCATAAATTCATGAAGAAAACGGGGCAGCCGACATCGAAAGCCCCAAGAGAACAGTGTGCGGAGGATGCCTGTCCTCCAACAGGTATCATATGCTTTCTCCAGATCAAAAAATATTGCTACCGTTTGGCATTTCCGGAGAAAATTGTTCATGATATAAGTGGAGAGAGCAACAAGATGGTCAACTGCAGAACGATGCTTTCGGAAACCGCATTGGACAGGTGTTAAAAGACTGCGGGACTCCAGCCACAAAGCTAAATGGCAATTCTCCACACACTCCAAAACCTTACATACACTACTCGTGAGAGAAATGGGGCAATAGCTAGAGGGGCGATGTTTGTCCTTTCCAGGTTTTGGAACAGGAACGATGATAGCTTCCCGCCATCATCTGGGAAAAGTACTGTCAGTCCAAATTTGATTATAAATGCTAAGGAGGTAACGCAGATTATGGTATGATAAATGCAGCAACATTTGGACGTTAATACCTTCCAGTCCTGGGGTGGAAAAGCGAGAAGAGGAGTGCATGTTGGAGCTCCCGCACGGTGAAAACAGTATTGTACGTTTCGCGACTTTGAGAGGAGAAAGCTAGAGGTTGCACTTCCGCTGCACGTTTCTTCGAGAGAAATGCTGGTTGGTAATTTGAAGCGCTCGAAATCTCAGCAAAGTGTTGACCCAATGAGTTAGAAATTGCGACAGGGTCCACTAATTTATCAGGCGTGACAGTGAGCCCAGAGACCGAGGAGAAGCTAGGCGCGCCTGAGAACCGTCAAAGCCGACTCCAAACTTCCGAGGAGGGAGTGAAGGTGTTAAATGAGCTAATAAAGAATTTCCAGCTTGCCTTCTTGCTATCGCGGATGACAAGACGGCATCGCGCTCGGAACTGCTTATAGCGGATACAGTTGGCCAAAGTAGGATGGTGGCGGAAAACGCGGAGAGCACGTCGCCGCTCACGTATTGCGTCACGGCATGCCTCGTTCCACCAAGTAATTGGGGTGCCCCGGGGCAATTCGGAGGAGCGTGGTATTGAACGTTCCGCAGCTGTAAGAATAACGTCGGTAACGTGTGTGACCTCATCGTCGACGCTGGGAAAGTGACGGTCATCGAATGTCGCTAGAGACGAAAAAAGTGCCCAGTCGGCGTGGGCAAACTTCCAGCGTCTCGGGCGCATATATGGCAGTGGAGGCTGCAGTCTAAGGACACATGGAAAGTGGTCACTCGAGTGTGTATCATAAAGGGCGAACCATTCGAAGCGCCGAGCTTGCGGAACAGTACCGACCGCAAGGTCCAAATGAGATAAATTTGTCGTGGAGGCAGACAAACGTCGGGACCCCTGTGTTGAGGCAAACTAAATCCGCTTGGTGGAAGACGTCTAGCAAGAGTGAGCCACGTGGACAAGGATGTGGAGATCCCCAAAGCAGGTGGTGGGCATTGAAGTCCCCAACCAGCAAATAGGGGGGTGGAAGCTGACCAAGAAGATGAAGGAGATCAGCTCGTGGTGTGGATGATGGAATGTATACAGTACAAAGAGAGAATGTGTATCCAGAAAGGGAAAGACGGATGGCGACAGCTTGGAAGGAAGTGTTTAAGGGGATTGGGTGATAATGGAGAGTATCATGGAGAAGAATCATGAGTCCTCCATGGGCTGGAGTGCCTTAAACAGAGGGGAGATCATATCGGACGGACTGAAAATGGGGGAGAACAAAGCGGTCATGGGGACGCAGCTTTGTTTCCTGAAGACAGAAGATGACTGGCGAGTAGGATCGTAAGAGGATCGACAATTCATCCCGATTGGCTCGAATGCCGCGGATATTCCAGTGGATAATGGACATAGGGTGGACAGAAAATGGAGGAATGTGACCAAGGGTGCTGTCAACTCAACGACTGCTCAGAGCTTGCGACCGACACCTTGGAATGGCATTCAGCCGAAGGCAGAAGATCCTGATCCATAGGTTGGTCAGGAGCAGCTCCTGCCACCAGCGATCGGCCGGTTGATCGGCCGCCAGCAGTGCGCCTCGGCGACACAGAAGACGGCCGAGGGCGATTTCCGCCAGGTGGTGCTGTAGATGGGACACGCCTTGGCGGAGAAGGAGAGGAACTGGGTTTCTTTGTAGCCTTCTTGGAAGTATGATGTTTAGATGAAGGAGGAACCGATGGTTGTGAAGTTGCGGTACGTAAAAACTCTTCACGAGTATGCTCTTTTTTCGAAGACTTGGCGTCTGACTTTTGGGCTCGAGATTTAGCAGAACCCGACGAAGGGTGAGCCATAGAGTGGGCAGGCGAAAGTGGTGAGGTTGAACAGGCGATCTTTGCGCTGGCCGATCTGACGACCATGGTAGTAAAGGTGAGGTCGCAAGTCTGCGTGGCCTCCTCCTTTGTTGGCCGAGGAGAAGCAAGGACAGTGCTGTATTTTCCTGTCTGAGGCACGGTGGGCTGTCGACTGGCGAATAATTTTCGAGCAGCAAAGGTCGACACCTTTTCCTTCACTCGTATTTCCTGGATGAGCTTTTCGTCCCTAAAAACCGGGCAATCTCAAGAGGAAGCAGCGTGGTCACCCATACAGTTGATGCAGCGTGGGGATGGAGGTGGACAAGCACCCTCATGGGCATCCTTGCCACACGTGACATATTTGGCCGTATTGGAACAGGACTGGCTGGTGTGATTGAACCGCTGACACCGATAGCAACGCGTAGGGTTTGGGACGCAAGGGCGAACGGAAATTATCTCATAGCCTGCTTTGATTTTCGTTGGAAGTTGAACTGTGTCAAATGTCAAGAAGACAGTGCGGGTTGGAATAATGTTCGTGTCAACCCTTTTCATAACTACGTACAGGCGTTATGCCCTGGTCAGACAGGTAGTGCTCAATTTCTTCGTCAGACAATCCATCGAGGGAGCGTGTATAAACGACTCCACGCGAGGAATTTAAAGTGCGGTGCGCTTCAACCCAGACAGGGAAGGTGTGGAGCAGTGAAGTACGCAGCAATTTTTGTGCCTGGAGGGCACTGTTTCCAACAACAAGGTGCCATTCCGTAATCTAGAACAAGACTTTTCAGGACCTGCAATTGCGTCGACACCTTTCTGAATAATGAAAGGGTCGACCGTGGAGAAGTCGTGACCGTCGTCAGACCGAGAAACAACAAGGAACTGTGGCAACGATGGAAGAATCGTCTGTGGCTGAAACTCAGTAAACTTACGCTTGTGAGCAGATATAGTGGAAGGTGAGGAAACTATTGCGGAAGAATCCCCCATGATTACCGGCGTCTCCGATGGCGCGCTCCTCCCTTGTGGGGGCCCTCTCTGAGGGCACTCCCGCCTTAGGTGATTGTTCACACCTCAGGTCACACCTCCCGACAAACGGACGGAGGGACCAATCGGTACTTTCGAAAGGAATCAGCTCGGGTAATCACCCCTCCCTGGGCCTGGCCGTTACCAGGGGGTACGTACGTGTCCTACCTGTCTACCCAGGGCGGGAAATTACGCGTTACCCCGTCACCGGCTACGCATGGAAGTGCGTGGGTCGGCCTTCAGACACGTACAGTGAGGAAAGAAGAGAAAGGGAAAGGAAAGAAGGGAGGTCTCAAACGCCGCAGCTGAGAAAAGGGCAAGGAAGAGGAAAGGAAAAGAAAAGGACAGAGAAAGGACGAAGACTTGGAGGTGTAGAAAGCAAGGAAGTTGGAACAGTTTCGAGCGTCCGTCTCCGGACGTATGCACAAACCATACTCCCAGAAGGGGAGAAAGGGGAGCAAAGAGCCAGAGGTGAGGGGAGGAGGGGCGAAGATGCGGGATGGTGAAGGATGTGGAAAGGGAATGTATGCAGCCCGGAAAGAAAGGAAGGCCACATTAGCTCGGGGTCCCGTGCTCGCTATGCACGTATCCACAAAAAGAGTTGTGGACCCCCTGGGGGGGTGACGTAAGGGTGTTGTGGTGTGTGACGTCATTACGGCGCGGAGTTTGATTTGTGAGTGTGGCGTGTTTTAGATGTTGTCGTGTTGTGGTTTGTTGTGCCCTCTGGTGGTATGTTCAGGGTTTTCGTTTATTTGGTGTATTAGGCTCAGTTTGCTGTTGCTCAGTGGTGAGTGCTGCTTGCGTATTTTTGAAGCGGAATTTGTATCAGTGAGTAAACGGTTTTGTGGTTTTGTTTGAAGGTTAATGTAGTGTAGAGGCGCTGCTCCGTTGAGTCTTGCCGACTCAACGGAGCCTCTGAGAAAGTCCAGCGCAGTTCTGGACGAAACGTAAGGAGCAGTAAAGTTCTTGGACCACGACCTCACATCCCGGAAAGTATATCAACAGCCATGCGTGAGATTTGTTTTTTTTTTGTTTTAGGGCGCAAAACTTCTATGGTCATTAGCGCCCAGCCCGTGACTTAAGACAGTACAAAACCGAAATTGAAAACCTGCAGCAATGGGAACAAAGTCATAAAATTGGAGAAACTAAAAATAGAAGGAATGCTTAAAAATCCACTAAAGAAAGGGGGTGGTTGTCCCCAAAAAAAGCTTCAAATGACTGACGTCGTTTCACTGTCACTAATAAACTGGAGAACGCGGTCGGCTGAGCGCGTGTCATCTGCTAAAATCGACGATAGATCAGGCGATAGCTGTAGACGGGAGCGTAACGGATTAAAATAGGGGCATTCAATTAAAAGGTGTCTTACCGTCCACAGCTGAAAGCAGTGGGGACAGAGAGGGGGAGGATCGCCGCTTAAAAGATGTCGATGGCTAAAAAGACAGTGCCCTATCCGGAGTCTAGCTAAAATTAACTCCTCCCGACGACGCGTTCGGGAGGAAGAGGTCCAACCGCAAGGAAGGGCTTTCACTTCCCGCAATGTATTACGGGGAAGTGTTGACCAATGCGCATGCCATAAATGAGCAACTTTGCGACATAAACCGCTCCGTAGATCGGTGAAGGGAAGCGACTGAATAGCTGGCCGAGGAAGAGAGACTGCAGCCTTGGCCGCTATATCGGCCGCCTCATTCCCACAGATACCAACGTGTCCCGGGAGCCAGAGGAACGCCACCGAGACGCCCCCCAGGTGGAGCAAGCGCAGACAGTCCTGAATCCGGTGGACCAGAGTGTGCACAGGGTAAAGAGCTTGGAGACTGAGGAGAGAGCTGAGAGATTCTGAGCAGATAACGTATTGTATCCGCTGATGGCGGATGTAGTGGACAGCCTGGAGAACAGCGTAAAGCTCCGCAGTATAAACCGAACACTGGTCGGGAAGCCGAAAGCGATTTGGTTGGTTGGTTGGTTTGGTCGTTTGAGGTGAAAGGGACCAAACAGCAAGGTCATCAGTCCCTTGTTTCAAATAGACTCCATTCTGCTAACGGGACATCTCAGAAAAGGCAGAACAATAAAACGGAAAAAGGGGAAACGTAAAAGGGCAGTCACGTTGTCATTAGTAAAAACAAACGAGGGAAGTTGTCAAGAGAACGAACCCAACACTATGCTGAAGCAGCATAGGCAAGACCACCTGTGACTGAAAAGGGACAACCGCTATAATGCAGAAAGTACGTATGGGAATCGAAAAACTAACCAAGCCTTAAGAAGAAGGGGTGAAAACAGAGTAAAAGGGAAAGAAAAGAGGATTCCAGGCAGGGAGGTGAATCGGGAATCTCTGAACACCGCCTACAGTGGGAGACACCCAAACACTCACCGCCCTGCCCCAACACCAGAGCGAGATTAAAAACTTTAAAACTGAGAATAAAAACCACTCTCCCGGAGGAAACCTAGAACCAGAGAGACCATCCGGGAATCGTCAGCCAACATCAAAGGTAAAGTGTGGGGGAGTCTGTACTTCGCACGCAGAGCCAAAAGAAGGGGGCATTCAACCAAAATGTGGGCCACTGACTGGAAGGCTCCACAACCACATAGCGGGGGTGGCTCATCACACACAAGGAAACCATGGGTCAGCCTGGTATGGCCAATGCGGAGACGACACTGTTTTTTTTTTTTTTTTTTGTGGTTTTAGGGCGCAAAACTTCAATGGTCATTAGCGCCCAGCCCGTGACTTAAGACAGTAAAAAACCGAAATTTAAAACCAGCAGCAATGGGAACAAAGTCAGAAAATTGGAGAAACTAAAAATAGAAGACTGCTTAAAAATCCACTACAGAAAGGGGGTGGTTGTCCCCAAAAAAAGCTTCAAATGACTGACGTCATTGCACTGTCACTAATAAACTGTAGAACGCGGTCGGCGGAGCGCGTGTCATCTGCTAAAATCGACGATAGATCAGGCGATAGCTGTAGACGGGAGCGTAACGGATTAAAATAGGGGCATTCAATTAAAAGGTGTCTTACCGTCCACAGCTGAGAGCAGTGGGGACAGAGTGGGGGAGGATCGCCGCTTAAAAGATGTCGATGGCTAAAACGACAATGCCCTATCCGGAGTCTAGCTAAAATTACCTCCTCCCGACGACGCGTTCGGGAGGAAGAGGTCCAAGCGCAAGGAAGGGCTTTCACTTCCCGCAATTTAATACAGGGAAGTGCCGACCAATGGGCATGCCATAAATGAGCAACATGGCGACATAAATCGTTCCGAAGATCGGCGAAGGGAAGCGACTGAATAGCTGGCCGAGGAAGAGAGACTGCGGCCTTGGCCGCTATATCGGCCGCCTCATTCCCACAGATACCAGCGTGTCCCGGGAGCCAGAGGAACGCCACCGAGACGCCCCTCAGGTGGAGCAAGCGCAGACAGTCCTGAATCCGGTGGACCAGAGGGTGCACAGGGTAAAGAGCTTGGAGACTGAGGAGAGAGCTGAGAGAATCTGAGCAGATAACGTGCTGTATCCGCTGATGGCGGCGGATGTAGTGGACAGCCTGGAGAACAGCGTAAAGCTCCGCAGTATAAACCGAACACTGGTCGGGAAGCCGAAAGCGATTTGGGGTGTCGCCAACAATATAGGCACTCCCTACACCTAACGATGTTTTCGAGCCGTCGGTGTAAATAAATGTGGCGTCCGTCATTTCTGCACATAGAGCAGCAAATGCCCGACGATAAACAAGTGTAGGGGTACCATCCTTGGGAAATTGACAAAGGTCACGGAGCAGGCAGATCCGGGGACGGAGCCAAGGCGGTGCTGTACCCCAAGTTGTCAGGAAGGTTTTAGGAAAGCGGAAGGAAAGAGAATGGAGCAGTTGACGGAAGCGGACTCCCGGGGGTAGTAGGGAGGAGGGGCGGCCTGCATACCCTACATCAAAGGAGGCGTCGAAAAAAAGGTCGTGGGCTGGATTAGCAGGCATGGAAGACAGACGGCTAGCATAACGACTCAGGAGGACTGCTCGCCGATTGGACAGCGGAGGTTCAGCAGTCTCAGCATAAAGGCTTTCCACAGGGCTAGTGTAAAAAGCTCCAGACACTAAACGTAATCCACGGTGGTGGATAGAGTCGAGACGCCGAAGAATAGACGGCCGAGCAGAGGAGTAGACTATGCTTCCATAATCCAATTTCGAGCGCACTAAGGCGCGATAGAGGCGGAGAAGGACCACTCGGTCCGCTCCCCAGGAGGTACCATTCAGGACACGGAGGGTGTTAAGTGATCGCAGACAGCGAGCCGAAAGATAGGAAACGTGGGAGGACCAGCATAGTTTTCTGTCAAACATAAGACCCAAGAATTTAGCGACGTCTGAAAACGGAAGGTTGACAGGACCTAGATGTAAGGAGGGCGGAAGAAACTCCGTACGTCGCCAAAAATTGACACAAACGGTCTTACTGGGTGAAAAACGGAAGCCAGTTTCGATGCTCCACGAGTGGAGGCGATCGAGACATCCTTGAAGACGTCGTTCAAGAAGGCTGGTCCGTTGAGAGCTGTAGTAGATCGCAAAATCGTCCACAAAGAGGGAGCCCGAGACATCAGGAGGGAGACAATCCATAATTGGATTTATGGCGATGGCAAACAGTACAACACTCAGCACGGATCCCTGGGGTACCCCGTTTTCTTGGGAGAAAGTACGGGAGAGAGTAGTGTTCACCCGCACCCGAAAAGTGCGCTCTGCCATAAATTCGCGAAGAAAAAGGGGCAGCCGGCCTCGAAAGCCCCAAGAGAACAGTGTGCGGAGGATGCCTGTCCTCCAACAGGTATCGTATGCTCTCTCCAGATCAAAAAATATTGCTACCGTTTGGCGTTGCCGGAGAAAATTGTTCATGATATAAGTGGAGAGAGCGACATGATGGTCAACTGCAGAACGATGCTTCCGAAATCAGCATTGGGCTGGTGTTAAAAGACTGCGGGATTCTAGCCACCAAGCTAAACGGTAATTCACCATACGCTCCAAAACCTTACAGACACTACTCGTGAGAGAAATGGGGCGATAGCTAGAGGGGAGATGTTTGTCCTTTCCAGGTTTCGGAACAGGAACGACGATAGCTTCCCGCCACCGTCTGGGAAAGGTGCTGCCGGTCCAAATTCGATTATAAAGGCGAAGGAGGTAACGCAGACTATGGGTGGATAAATGCAGCAACATTTGGACATGGATACCATCCGGTCCTGGGGCGGAGGATCGAGAAGATGAGAGGGCATGTTGGAGTTCCCGCATGGAGAAAACAGTATTGTAGCTTTCGTGATTTTGGGAGGAGAAAGCAAGAGGTCGCACTTCCGCTGCACGTTTCTTCGGGAGAAACGCTGGCGGGTAATTTGAAGAGCTCGAAATCTCAGCAAAGTGCTGACCCAACGAGTTAGAAATTGCGACGGGGTCCACTATGGTATCATGCGCGACAGTGAGCCCAGAAACCGGGGAGAAACTAGGCGCGCCTGAGAACCGTCGAAGCCGACTCCAAACTTCCGAGGAGGGAGTGAAGGTGTTAAATGAGCTAATAAAGAATTTCCAGCTTGCCTTCTTGCTATCGCGGATGACGCGACGGCATCGCGCACGGAGCTGCTTATAGCGGATACAGTTGGCCAAAGTAGGATGGTGACGGAAAATGCGAAGAGCACGTCGCCGCTCACGTATTGCGTCACGGCATGCCTCGTTCCACCAAGGAACTGGGGGGCGCCGGGGCAATTCGGAGGTGCGTGGTATTGAACGTTCCGCGGCTGTAAGGATAACGTCGGTAATATGTGTGACCTCATCGTCGACGCTGGGAAAGCGACGGTCATCGAATGTCGCGAGAGACGAAAAAAGTGTCCAATCGGCTTGGGCAAACTTCCAGCGTCGCGGGCGCATATATGGCAGTTGAGGCTGCAGTCTGAGGACACATGGAAAGTGGTCACTCGAGTGTGTATCATCAAGGGCGAACCATTCGAAGCGTCGAGCTAGCGGAACAGTACCGACCGCAAGGTCCAAATGAGATAAGGTTGTCGTGGAGGCAGACAAAAATGTGGGGACCCCAGTGTTGAGGCAAACTAGATCCGCTTGGTGGAAGACGTCTAGCAATACGGAGCCACGTGGACAAGGGTGTGGAGATCCCCAAAGCGGGTGGTGGGCATTGAAGTCCCCAACCAGCAAATAGGGGGATGGAAGCTGACCAAGAAGATGAAGGAGATCAGCTCGTGCCATTGGTGTGGACGATGGAATGTATACAGTACAAAGAGAGAACGTGTATCCGGAAAGTGAAAGACGGACGGCGACAGCTTGGAAGGAAGTGTTTAAGGGGATTGGGTGATAATGGAGAGTATCACGGAGAAGAATCATGAGTCCTCCATGGGCTGGAGAGCCTTCAACAGAGGGGAGATCATATCGGACAGACTGAAAATGAGGGAGAACAAAGCGGTCATGGGGACGCAGCTTTGTTTCCTGAAGACAGAAGATGACCGGCGAGTAGGAGCGTAAGAGGACCGACAATTCATCCCGATTGGCTCGAATGCCGCGGATATTCCAGTGGATAATGGACATGGGGTGAAAAGAGAATGGAGGAATGTGACCAAAGTTGCTGTCAACTCAAAGACTGCTCGGAGCTAGCAACCGACAGCATGGAATGGCATTCAGCCGAAGGCAGAAGATCCTGATCCATAAATTGGTCAGGAGCAGTCCCTGCCACCAGCGATCGGCCGGTTGACCGGCCACCAGCAGTGCGCCTCGGCGACACAGAAGATGGCCGAGGGCGATTTCCGCCAGGTGGTGCTGTAGAGGGGGCACGCCTTGGCGGAGAAGGAGAGGAACTGGGTTTCTTTGTAGCCTTCTTGGAAGAATGTTGTTTAGAGGAAGGAGGAACCGATGGTTGTGAAGCTGCGGTCCGTAAAAACTCTTCACGAGTATGCTCTTTTTTCGAAGACTTGGCGTCCGACTTTTGAGCTCGAGATGTAGCAGAACCCGACGAAGGGTGAGCCATAGAGTGGGCAGGCGAAAGTGGTGAGGTTGAACGAGCGATCTGTGCGCTGGCCGATCTGACGACCGTGGTACTAAAGGTGAGGTCGCAAGTCTGCGTGGCCGCCTCCTTTGTTGGCCGAGGAGAAGCAAGGACAGTGCTGTATTTTCCTGTCTGAGGCACGGTGGGCTTGCGACTGGCGAATAATTTTCGAGCAGCAAAGGTCGACACCTTTTCCTTCACCCTTATTTCCTGGATGAGCTTCTCATCCTTAAAAACGGGGCAATCTCGAGAGGAAGCAGCGTGGTCACCCATACAGTTGATGCAGCGAGGGGATGGAGGTGGACAAGCACCCTCATGGGCATCCGTGCCACACGTAACACATTTGGCTGGATTGGAACAGGACTGGCTGGTGTGATTGAACCGCTGACATCGATAGCAACGCGTAGGGTTTGGGACGTAAGGGCGAACGGAAATTATCTCATAGCCTGCTTTGATTTTCGATGGGAGTTGAACTGTGTCAAATGTCAAGAAGACAGTGCGGGTTGGAATGATGTTCGTGTCAACCCGTTTCATTACTCTATGAACTGCCGTTACGCCCTGGTCAGACAGATAGTGCTGAATTTCTTCGTCAGACAATCCATCGAGGGAGCGTGTATAAACGACTCCACGCGAGGAATTCAAGGTACGGTGCGGTTCCACGCGGACAGGGAAGGTGTGGAGCAGAGAAGTACGCAGCAATTTTTGTGACTGGAGGGCACTGTGTGTTTCTAACAACAGGGTGCCATTCCGTAATCTGGAACAAGACTTTACAGGACCTGCTATTGCGTCGACTCCTTTCTGAATAATGAAAGGGTTGACCGTGGAGAAGTCGTGACCTTCATCAGACCGAGAAACAACAAGGAACTGTGGCAACGATGGAAGAATCGTCTGTGGCTGAGACTCAGTATGCTTACGTTTGTGACTAGACTTAGTGGAAGGTGAGGAAACCATTGCGGAAGAATCCCCCATGATTACCGGCGTCTCCGATGGCGCGCTCCTCCCTTGTGGGGGCCCTCTCTGAGGGCACTCCCGCCTTAGGTGATTGTTCACACCTCAGGTCACACCTCCCGACAAACGGACGGAGGGAGGGACCAATCGGCATTTTCGGAAGGTATCAGCTCGGGTAATCACCCCTCCCTGGGCCTGGCCGTTACCAGGGGGTACGTACGTGTCCTACCTGTCTACCCGGGGCGGGGAATTACGCGTTACCCCGTCACCGGCTACGCACGAAGGGCGTGGGTCGGCCTTCAGACACGCACAGGGAGGAAGAAAGAGAAAGGGAAGGGAAGGAAGAGAGGTCTCAAACGCCGCAGCGGAGAAAAGAGAAAGAGAAGAGGTAAGGAAAAGAGAAGGACAAAGGAAGGAAAAAGACAGAAGGACAAAGGAAGGAAGAAGACATAAAAGCAAGGAAGGCAAGAAATGCAGTACATTTACGAGCGTCCGTCTCCGGACGTAGGCACAAACCATACTCCCAGATGGGGAGAAAGAGAAGGAAAGAGCCACAGGTGAGGGGAGGAGGGGCGAAGATAGGGATGGGGAAGGATGCGGAATGGGAAGGTATGCAGCCCGGAAAGGAAGGAAGGCCACATTAGCTCGGGGTCCCGTGCTCGCTACGCACGTATCCACGAAAGAGTTGTGGACCCCCTGGGGGGACGACACAGTGTGGTCGAGTCCTTGCGGGAGAGGCGAAAGGAAGAACGCCATGGGCCTGGATTCACCTTAATGGCACGAAGTTTATTAGACAGTGGAGTAGCCTCCCAAGAACTGGCCCATGACTGTGCAAAGTGGGATTTGATGTGAAGCCGTAAATCCGCTGCAGGAGGGGTTACAGAAAACGGGGGGTAAGTAACTGCTCCCCCAGCCAAACGATCAGCGAGCTCATTACCCGGGATACCCACATGGCCCGGGACCCATAGGAAGTCAATGGAACAAGAAGCACGGTGAAGATCAGCGAGATGGTCATGGATGGCAGAGACCAAGGGATGGCGCGAAAAACACCGGTCAATAGCAAGAAGGCCACTCATCGAGTCCGTACATCACAAAACGCGGTTGTGTTGGGATTGTTTAATAAAGCTAAGGGCCCGGGAAATGGCCATCAATTCCGCAGTAAACACCCCACATGAGGGTGGCAGCAGATGATTTTCCGTTCCAACAAAGGACGTGAAGGCATACCCAACATGATCAGCAGATTTAGAGCCATCAGTGTAAAAAATAACAGCATCCCGAAACTCCCATAAAATTTGGCGGAAAAAGGAACGGAACACCAGCGGGGAGATGGAATCTTTCGGACCGCGGCGGAGATCCATCCGAATTCGAGGCCGACGAACTAACCAAGGAGGGGTGGAGGGGAGGGAGCGAGGAAGACAGGACAAAGAAGGAAGCCGAAAATCACGGTTAAGAGACGCAAGGCGCAGCCCAACCGGTAAACCCGCCTGAGGGCGGGAGTCAGGCGGACGACGTCCATGGTCTGGGAATAGGATAGAATAGGAAGGATGAGCGGGAGAAGAACGGATAGTAAGGGCATAAGACACCAGAAGCTGGGACCGCCGAACAGAAAGGGGGGGGATCCCAGCTTCAACCAGGAGACTATCAACAGGGCTAGTAGGGAAGGCACCGGTGGCCAAACGGATACCACGATGGTGGACTGGATCCAGCACGTACAGCGTGGAAGGAGCAGCTGAACCATAAACTTGACAACGATAGTCCAAATGTGACAGAACTAGAGCACGATAAAGACGGAGGAGGAGGGAACGGTCCGCACCCCAAGAGGAGTGGGCGCGGAAGCAAGGGACATTGAGTTTACGGAAACATCCTACCTTCCGAAGTCTGATATGCGGCAGCAAAGTGAGCTTCTTGTCGAAAAGAAGACCTAGGAAACGAAACTGTGGAACCACAGGCAATCTTTGTGCAGCGAGATAGAGCTCTGGATCAGGGTGGACCGTAGTACGGCGACAGAAGTGGACCACCCGCGATTTTAAAGGAGAGAATTGGAACCCGTGTGACAGGGTCCATGCAGAGGCACGCCGTATAGCCACCTGGAGCTGCCGTTCTGCAGATGGCATCGAGGAGGAACTAACCCAAATGCAGAAATCATCCACATACAGGGCAGGGGCGACCAAGGGACCAACAAGTCCACAAGTCCATCGATAGCAATGAGGAAAAGAAGGACACTCAAGACAGAACCCTGTGGGATGCCTGTCTCCAGGGTCCGTGGAGAACTAAAAGCAGTACCAACTCTAACTCTGAATGACCGTTGGATCAGGAACTGGCGGATAAAAATCGGGAGTGGGCCCCGAAGACCCCACTGATGAAGGGTTAGTAAGATGTGATGGCGCCAGGCCGTGTCATAGGCCTTGCGAAGGTCAAAAAACACTGCAACCAAATGGCGGCGCTGGGAAAAAGCCTGCCGAACTGCGGATTCCAAGCGAAGTAAATGATCGATTGGAGATCGTCCCTCTCTAAAGCCACACTGGTAAGGGGACAATAGATCCCGAGATTCGAGGACCCAAGTGAGCCGACGGGCTACCAGCCGTTCAAGTAACTTACAACCAACATTGGTCAAACTAATTGGCCGATAGCTGTCAACAGATAGGGGGTTCTTACCAGGCTTAAGGACAGGAACCACAATGCTATCCCTCCACTGAGAAGGGAAGTCACCCTGGAGCCAGATACGGTTAAACACCCGAAGAAGATGGTGCCGTTGTGGAGCACTGAGATGTTGAAGCAGCTGGTTATGAATGGAATCGGGGCCAGGGGCCGTATCATGAGAAGATAGGTTGGTTTGGGGGGGATTAAAGGGACCAGACTGCGACGGTCATCGGTCCCTTTTTCCAAAAAAAGTAAAACCATCCAAAGAGAATAAAAAAAACGAACAACAGGAAAGACGTCAGACGACACACGACAAGAAATACTCCTACAGAGATCAGACGAAACAAATTAAAATCACACAGAGTGTGACAGTGGTTGGCCGACCATAGAGATAAAAAGGAAAAGCCAACCACCGAGAACACATTAAAAACTCAGCGTAAAATCGTAGGCCAATGGCCAGAATCAACACAAAAGAACAGAACAAACACTCAGAGTAAATAATAAAAACCCCCTGCCCGAATAAAACGGAAAACTAAGTCAGCCATACCAGGGTCATCACATAAGAGGGCAGGGAGCGTATCAGGCAGCGCAAATGTCTGCCTGACCACAGCTAAAAGGGGGCAGGCCAACAAAATGTGGGCCACTGTCAAAGCCGCCCCGCAGCGACATGCAGGAGGGTCCTCCCGGCGCAGTAAATAACTGTGTGTCAGGTGGGAGTGGCCAATGCGGAGCCGACAAAGGACGACTGAGTCCCTGCGGTTGGCTCGCAGGGATGACCGCCACAAAGTCGTCGTCTCCTTGATGGCACGGAGTTTATTGGGCATGATCCGATTGCGCCATTCAGCGTCCCAAAGCGCAAAAACTTTTCGGCGGAGGACTGCCCGCAAATCAGTCTCTGGGAGGCCAACGTCCAGAGACTGTTTACTCGTGGCCTCTTTCGCCAGGCGGTCAATATGTTCATTGCCCGGGATACCGACATGACCGGGGGTCCACACAAAGACCACAGAGCGGCCGCAACGCGCAAGAGTATGCAGGGACTCATGGATAGCCATCACCAGACGAGAACGAGGAAAACACTGGTCGAGAGCTCGTAAACCGCTCAGGGAATCGCTACAGATAACGAAGGACTCACCTGAGCAGGAGCGGATATACTCTAGGGCTCGAAAGATGGCGACTAGCTCAGCAGTGTAAACGCTGCAGCCAGCCGCCAAGGACCGTTGTTCGGAATGGTCCCCTAGAGTTAGCGCATACCCAACACGACCAGCAACCATCGAACCGTCGGTGTAAACAATTCCAGAGCCCTGATACGTGGCCAGGATGGAATAAAAGCGGCGGCGGAAGGCCTCTGGAGGGACCGAGTCCTTCGAGCCCTGTGCCAAGTCGAGCCGAAGGCAAGGGCGAGGAACACACCACGGGGGTGTACGCAGAGGCGCCCGGAAAGGAGGTGGAACTGGGAAAAACCCAAGCCCGCAGAGAAGCTCCTTGATGCGTACGGCGATCGGACAACCCGACCGGGGCCGACGGTCTGGCAGATGGACGACCGACTGCGGGAACAGGACATGATAATTTGGATGCCCGGGCAAGCTAAAAACATGGGCAGCATAAGCGGCCAGCAAACGTTGGCGTCGGAACCGCAGTGGAGGTACACCTGCCTCCACTAGGACGCTGTCCACAGGGCTGGTGCGGAAAGCACCAGTGGCAAGGCGTATCCCGCTGTGGAGAATTGGGTCCAGCACCTGCAACGCAGATGGGGATGCTGAGCCATAAGCTAGGCACCCATAGTCCAGGCGAGACTGGATTAACGCCTGGTAAAGCCGCAACAGGGTAGATCGGTCGGCGCCCCAGCGGGTGTGGCTCAAACAACGCAGGGCGTTGAGATGCCGCCAACAAGCTTGTTTAAGCTGCCGGATATGAGGCAGCCAAGTCAACCGGGCATCAAAAAGGACACCCAAAAACCTGTGGGTCTCCACCACAGCAAGAAGTTCGTCGGCAAGATAAAGCCGCGGCTCAGGATGGACCGTTCGGCGCCGGCAGAAATGCATAACGCGGGTCTTGGCAGCCGAAAACTGAAAACCACGCGCTACAGCCCAAGACTGCGCCTTGCGGATTGCGCCCTGTAGCTGACGTTCAGCTGCTGCAATGCTAATAGAACTATAGTAAAGACAGAAGTCGTCAGCATACAGGGAAGCGGAGACAGAATTTCCTACTGCCGCAGCGAGACCGTTTATTGCAATTAAAAACAGGCAGACACTGAGGACAGAGCCCTGGGGTACCCCGTTCTCCTGGACGAGGGAGGAACTATACGAGGCCGCGACTTGCACGCGGAAGGTACGATACGACAGGAAATTGCGGATAAAGATCGGCAGAGGGCCCCGAAGACCCCATCCATGAAGCGTAGAAAGGATGTGATGACGCCATGTCGTATCGTACGCCTTCCGCATGTCGAAAAAGACAGCGACCAGGTGCTGACGGCGGGCAAAGGCTGTACGGATGGCCGACTCAAGGCTCACCAGATTGTCGGTGGCGGAGCGGCCTTTACGGAACCCACCCTGAGACGGAGCCAGAAGGCCCCGAGACTCCAGCACCCAATTTAAGCGCTGGCTCACCATCCGTTCAAGCAACTTGCAAAGAACGTTGGTGAGACTAATGGGACGGTAGCTGTCCACCTCCAGAGGGTTCTTTCCAGGTTTCAAAATGGGGATGACAATACTTTCCCGCCATTGCGACGGAAACTCACCCTCGACCCAGAGACGGTTGTAAAGGTCGAGAAGGCGTCGCTTGCAGTCCACTGAAAGGTGTTTCAGCATCTGACAGTGGATGCGATCTGGCCCGGGAGCGGTATCAGGGCAAGCGGCAAGGGCACTCAAATTCCCACTCACTGAATGGAGCGTTGTAGTGTTCAGAAGCGTTGGTGCGAAAAGAAAGGCTCCGACGTTCCATCCGCTCTTTAATGGAGCGGAAGGCCTGGGGGTAATTCGCAGAAGCGGAACAAATAGCAAAATGCTCTGCTAAGCGGTTTGCAATGACATCGGAGTCAGTACAAACTGCTCCATTCAGTGAGAGCGCAGGGACGCTGGCAGGGGTCCGATAGCCGAAGACCCGTCGAATCTTGGCCCAGACCTGCGATGGAGTGACATGGAGTCCAATGGTGGACACATACCGCTCCCAGCACTCCTTCTTGCCTTGGCGGATAAGGAGGCGGGCCCGCGCACGCAGCCATTTGAAGGCGATAAGGTGGTCCATGGAGGGATGTCGCTTGTGACGCTGGAGCGCCCGCCGGCGATCTTTAATCGCTTCAGCGATCTCAGGCGACCACCAAGGCACAGCCCTCCGCCGAGGGGACCCAGAAGATCGGGGAATGGCAGACTCGGCGGCAGTGACGATGCCGGCGGTGACCGATGTAACCACCGCATCAATGGCATCAGTTGAGAGAGACTCAATAGCGGCAGTGGAGGAGAACAAGTCCCAGTCAGCCTTATTCATAGCCCATCGGCTAGGGCGCCCAGAAGAGTGACGCTGTGGTAGTGACAGAAAAATCGGAAAGTGGTCACTACCACACAGGTCGTCATGCACATTCCAGTGGACAGATGGTAAGAGGCTAGGGCTACAGATTGAAAGGTCAATGGCGGAGTAGGTGCCATGCGCCACACTGAAGTGTGTGGAGGCACCATCATTCAAAATCGAGAGATCGAGCTGCGACAATAAATGCTCAACGGTGGCGCCTCGACCTGTTGCCACTGACCCACCCCACAGAGGGTTATGGGCGTTAAAGTCGCCCAGTAATAAGAAAGGTGGCGGCAATTGGGCTATCAGCGCAGCCAGGACATGCTGCGCGACATCACCCTCCGGTGGAAGGTAAAGACTGCAGACGGTAAGAGCCTGCGGCGTCCACACCCTAACAGCAACAGCCTCTAAAGCTGTTTGTAGAGGGACAGACTCGCTGTGAAGAGAGTTAAGGACATAGATGCAGACGCCACCAGACACCCTTTCATAAGCTGCTCGGTTCTTATAATAACCCCGATAGCCACGGAGGGCGGGGGTGCGCATTGCTGGAAACCAAGTTTCCTGCAGAGCAATGCAGAGGAAAGGGTGAAGGCTGATAAGTTGGCGGAGCTCAGCCAGATGGTGGAAGAAACCGCTGCAGTTCCACTGGAGGATGGTTTTGTCCATGGCTGAGAAAGGCGTGCCGGGACTGGGACGGCAGATTACACCGCTGGGTCACCTGCTGCCTCCGATTGAGCACCCGTGCTAGTGCTATTGCTATTCACGGCGTCTGAGGGACCGGCGAGATCGAGGTCCTCAGCGGACGCCAGAATCTCCACCTTGTCCTCAGACGCAAAGCTAGATGGTAGCGATGGGGTGGCTACCACCGCGCGTTCCTTGGGCTTAGAGCTGCTCTTCTTTGATTTCTCACGCTGCTCCTTGGGTTTAACTGGCTGGGAGGGCTTCACCGATTCAGTCTCCGGGACTGAGAAGGATCGGGAAGCCCTTCGACCTGCAGATTGTGGGCACTTACGCCACTGACGATCGTCAGCCTTCCCGCCGGTGGAAACCTGGGAAGGGAGGGACCCAAGGGACCCCTTGCGAGCGTGAGAAGCCGAAGAAGTTGGACACTTCTCCGGCTTAGAAGCGGGGACCGACGTCCCCGATGGGAGGGGATGGTGTTGCTCCTGAGGTAGGTGGCACAGGAGCAACCCGGTGGGTAGAGCCCCCCACTGGCAAGGGGGCAGGAGGAGTTGTACCACTCGTCGATCCGGCCGGAAGGCGCGAAACTGATGGGGCTAGCACAGGTGTTGTAGCAGCGGCATAGGAAGTTGTCATTCGCACTGGATGTAATCGGTCGTATTTCCGTTTGGCCTCAGTATAAGGCAGTCGGTCCAGGGTCTTATATTCCATGATTTTGCGCTCTTTCTGGAATATTCTGCAGTCTGGCGAGCAAGGTGAATGGTGCTCCCCGCAGTTGACGCAGATGGGAGGCGGGGCACATGGAGTATCGGGATGAGATGGGCGTCCGCAATCTCGACATGTGAGGCTGGAAGTGCAGCGGGAAGACATATGGCCGAACTTCCAGCACTTGAAGCACCGCATCGGGGGAGGGATATAGGGCTTGACGTCACATCGGTAGACCATCATCTTGACCTTTTCCGGTAATGTATCACCCTCGAAGGCCAAGATGAAGGCACCGGTAGCAACCTGATTGTCCCTCGGACCCCGATGAACGCGCCGGACGAAATGAACACCTTTACGTTCTAAGTTGGCGCGCAACTCGTCATCAGACTGCAAAAGGAGGTCCCTATGGAAAATAACACCCTGGACCATATTTAAACTCTTATGTGGAGTAATAGTAACGTTAATATCCCCCAACTTGTCACAAGCAAGTAACCTGCGTGACTGGGCGGAGGATGCCGTTTGTATCAGTACTGAGCCAGAGCGCATTTTAGACAAGCCCTCCACCTCCCCAAACTTGTCCTCTAAATGCTCGACGAAGAACTGAGGCTTTGTGGAGAGAAAAGACTCCCCATCAGCTCTCGTGCAAACTAAGAATCGGGGCGAATAACTGTTACCTCCATCCTGGGACTTACGCTCTTCCCACGGCGTGGCCAGGGAGGGGAACGTTTTCGGATCGTACTTCTGAGCATTAAATTGAGCCCGAGAACGCTTAGAGACTGCTGGCGGCTGGCCGCCAGCGAGAGATGATGTACCACGCTTCATTGCGGGTCATCTGCCCTGATGCCACCTACTCCGACCAAGGGCCCTCCCCACGGGCGCCACCCAGCCACAGCAAAGGCCACCTGGCAGGATGGCCGTTGCCGGGAGTCCTGATACCCCAGGAGGATAGGCATCTACTCCTTGGCATACGTGGGGAGTTAACGGCGCAGGCATCAGTAGAGCGATCCCTGTGTTGTCAGGGGGCTACAACCAAGAGGGTACATGGCGGCCCCACCACAACGGACTGGCTACCGTGCTGGATCTTAGGTGCAAAACTGTCCAAGGTCGTTGTCGCAGTTAAAAGAAACACTGCAGAGGGCAGCGTGGTAATCGCACCCAGGGACGTATCCCCGCCCTAAAGATCGAAAACGAGCGGGACACCATTGCAACGACGTGAAAGCCGGCTAAAGATCTAATTGCACAACGGATACAGTGCACCATGTAAGGCGCCCTTCCCCAATTGGCTCGCTCTTCGGAATAATTTAGAAAGATGGAGGTCAAACCCGAGAGGGGACCATCACATAAGGCCAAAACATGTGAGACTCCTTTTAGTCGCCTCTTACGACAGGCAGGAATACCGCGGGCCTATTCTAACCCCCGAACCCGTAGGGGGCAGAAGAAGATAGAGCAGAAAGAAATTCCCATTCAGTGAAAGGTTCGTTGTAAGATTCTGACTCACAAGTGGTGAAACATAAGGCGACAGCTTCAGCCTGCTGTTTTTGATGAAGGAAAGCAGCTGGATAGGAGGCCGACGCTGATGCCACTGCAAAATGGGTCGCAAGATGTTCTGCAAGAACTAATGGGTCCGTACAAATGCCATCTGGGAGGTGAAGGCCTGGGAGGGTGGACTGCCGATGGCAACCTTGGAGAGAGCGAAGTGTAGCCCATACCCGCGACAGAGGGACAGTGGAACCAAGGGAAGAAACGAATCGTTCCCAACATATCCGCTTGCTCTGTTTGATTAAATAACAGGCTTTAGCGCGAAGGCGCTTAAAGGTAGAAAGGCTGGCTACAGATGGGTGCCTCTTGAAGTGTTGCAAAGCTCGACGGCGATCACGGATGGCAATGGCCGTATTCCACCACGGGACTTGCCGACGACGAAATTGTCCAGATGAGCGCGGGACAGCAAGGGTAGCAGCGCGAACAATCGCGTCAGACACGTCACGTAGGACGTCATCAATACAACCCGACAAAGAGGGAGAAAACTCGACCTGTGCAGTGTATAGAGGCCAATCGGCGCGGTGGGAAGACCAACGAGGTAACCTGTCCATCGGGGAGCGGGAAGGGAGCGTGATAATCAACGGGAAATGGTCACTATCACAAAGGTCGTCGTGTGGCGACCAGTGTAATGAAGGGAGGAGAGAGGGAGAAGAAAGAGAAAGATCAATGGCAGAAAAGGTACGATGACCAGCACTGAAATGAGTAGGGGAGCCATCATTAAGAAGGCACAGGTCGTGGTCTGCAATAAATTGGTCGATAAGAAGACCTCGTCTAGATGGAAAGGCACTGCCCCACAAAGGATGATGAGCATCAAAATCCCCAAGGAGGAGGAAGGGAGGAGGAAGTTGCTGAAGAAGGGTGGTTAAGGCAGCAGGTGTAAAAGTCCTGTCAGGAGGGAGATAAAGATTGCATACTGTGACTGCAGAGTGTAAGTGAACCCTAACAGCAACCGCTTCCAATGTAGTTTGGAGAGGAATCTACGTGCTAGCAATGTCTGTACGGACCAACGTACAAACGCCACCAGAAGCCCGCAAGGGTCCGACCCGATTTCGACAGAAAACACGGAACCCACGGAGGGTCGGTGAGTGAGCATCAGTAAAATGAGATTCCTGGAGAACCACACAAGCTGCTGAGTAGGACGAAAGAAGGGATTTCAATTCCGGAAGGTGACGATAATAGCCATTACAATTCCATTGGAGAACCACAGAACGATGGTTTAAATGAGGGCTGAACACGCTAAATCCAGTCATACCGCCGGGTCCCCACCAGTCACCGACAAGGAGGGGGCGACATCCATAAAAGACAGGTCAGAATCCGGTTGCGAAGTTGGGGAAGGGACCTCCGGTGATACCAGAGGCTCTTTGTCCCGGGACTTAGGTTTCTTCTTTTCAGGCTGAGATCGATGAGGGCTGTGTGGCATAATGGAGCCAGCTGCAGCAAGATCAGGAACAGAAAGAGACCGGGCGACCTGGGGGCCGATAGACCGCGGCTCTCGCGGTCGCCGCGCTGCAGCAGACCTCTGACCTGGGAGGTGCCGGGAAGGGGCATCCCGGGAGAGGCGCCCTTGACCGGCAGACGCCGAAGGAGTGGGACACTTCTCCGGCTGGGGAGGGGGAGCAGCGCCCAGAGGAGAGGGTGTGGGAGCCGCAGGGGAGGGGGGAAGGAGAGGGGTCCGGGATGGGGGTAAGGAAGGGAGAGGAAGGGATGAAGATGTAACCAAGGCGTAACTAGATGTCATGGACACAGGGTGCAATCGTGCATATTTCTTACGGGCATCGGTGTAGCTTAAACGATCAAGGGACCTATACTCCTGTATCTTTTTTTCTTTCTTATAGACTGGGCAATCTGCTGAACGTGGAGAATGACTACCATGACAATTTACACATACAGGAGGGGGAACACAGGGACTCCCCTCATGGAGTGGACGTCCACAGTCACCACAGAGAGGGTCCTGGGAACAGCGAGAAGACATGTGGCCAAAACGCAAGCACTTAAAACACCGCATAGGATGTGGGATGTACGGCTTCACATCACAGCGATAGACCATAATCTTAACTTTCTCAGGAAGGGTATCCCCTTCAAAGGCCAGGATAAAGGCACCAGTATCAATACGATTATCCTTAGGACCCTTCTGAACACGCCGAACAAAGTGAACACCCCGCCGTCCGAGATTGTCCCGAAGTTCCTCATCAGTTTGAAGGATGAGGTCTCTGTGAAAAATCACACCTTGTACCATATTTAGAGACTGGTGAGGGGTAATGGACACGGGAATTGTGCCAAGATGGGTACAGGCACGAAGGGCCGCATATTGGGCAGCCGAAGCAGTTTTTATCAGCAACGAACCCGACCGCATCTTGCTCAGGGAGTCCACTTCGCCGAACTTGTCTTCAATGTGTTCCACAAAGAATAAAGGTTTGACACTAGTGAAAGTATCTCCATCAGTCCTAGTGCAAACTAGATAACGGGGGAAAGGTTTTGCCCCTAGACGACAGGCCCGACCCTCCTCCCAGGGGGTAGCCACGGAAGGGAAGGCCGAAGGAGCAAGAGAAGCAGCACTTGAAGAATCAGTACCACGCAGAGAGACGGCCGCAGAAGAGCGGCCAGAGTTTTGGACCCGTATGCGTTTCATCTGCATAGCGTCCGCCCTGATACCACCCACTCCGATCAGGGGCTCTCCTCACGGGCGCCACCCAGCCACAGCAAGGGCCGTCTGGCACGGCAGCCATTGCCGGGAGTTCCGATGCTCCAGGATGACGAGCAACCACTCCAAGGCATGCATGAGGAGGTCACAGCTCAGGTATCAGAAGTGTGATCCCTGTGTGTTCAGGGGGCTCAACCAAAAGGGTACATAGCGACCCCACCACACGGGCTGGCTACCGTGCTGGCTATGCACCCTAGCATCAGACAACGACGTAAAAGAAAAGGTGGAATGTACTAGGAGGGCGCACGTCGGAGACACTAGGTAAGGTGCTCTTCCCCAAATGGCTCACACTACGGAAGAGAAATTTTGGAATGGAGGTCAAACCCCAGAGGGGGACCAAGGAATGCCAAAAGGAGGAGATGAGTACGCAGCAAAGCCGGAGTGTAAAACCAACAAAACCAGGAGGATAGCGGGGGCCAACATAAGCAAGGACACCAAGAGAGGGAGAGGAGAGGGCGAGGGGAAAGGGGTATGGAGGGGAAGGGAAAGGAAATGCAGCCCGGGAGAGAAAGAAGGCTGCAATGGCTCGGGGCCCCGTGCTCGCCACGCACGTGTCCACAAAAGAGTTGTGGACCCCCTGGGGGGGAAAGCGATTTGGGGTGTCGCCAACAATATAGGCACTCCCTACACCTAACGATGATACGTGAGATTGTGCTTGTTACATATTATTTTTGTTATAGATCCCCACAGAGTTTTTGCGCGCACAAGACTGGTGTGAGTGAGAGGAGCGTTTTAGATTGGTATTCCTTTTGTCGTGAAGTGTGTTCGGAATTTATTAAGTACAGGGCTAAGTTGGGGGGGGGGGGCGGCATGGGGTTGTTGTGGACGTGGACGAGTCACAGTTTGGGAAAAGGAAGTTTGGGAGGGGGAAGTCTGTGGCTGGTCTTTGGGTGTGGGGGCTGTTCTGAGGGGGTGGGGGTTCCGAATGTGTTTTTAGGGTTGTGGAAGGGAGGTCCAAGGCTGAATTAGTGGGGTTAACTGAGGAATATATAGAGCTGGGGTCCACAGTAGTTTGATGCTTTTTCTTCTTATAGGGGGTTGGGTGAGAGGGGATTTAATCATTTAGTAGTGAACCATAGTTTAGAGTTTAAGAATTATGACTCAGGGGCTTGTACTAATACAATAGAGGGGATATGGGGGGCGGTTAAGTCAGTTCTTGGGAGGGGGAAGAGGCGCTCTTTCAACCTTCAGTCTCATTTAGATGAGTACTGTTGGCGGAAGAGTGTCCCAGAGGGCTATTGTATTGTTTGGGTTTTCTTAAAGGCTGTGGGTAAAATGTATAGGCCGAAAGTGGTTGGTTAGTGTGGTCTGGGTAGGTGGGTGGGTGGCTGTGGCTCAGGGTGGGGTGGGTGGTTTATTTTGTTGTATAGTATTTGTTAAGGTTGGGAGGGGGGGAGAAGGGAAGTGTTTTTGTTTGAGTTGTGGAGGATCTATTTTGTTGAAGTTTTTGTTGAGTTGTAGTGTGTGATTGAGATGTTTATGTTGCATTTGGTTTTTGTTTGTGGGTCTTTTATTTTGGGGTCGGGGGGGCGGGGGTTGAGGTGTGGGTGGGTTGGGTTTTTCTTCTTGTTTAGTATTTTTTCGTGTGTGATTGTGGTGGCCAATATAGTTTGTGGGGCTGGTACTTTGTGGTAAGTTCTCATTTTTTTGTTTTTGGCGTACCTGTTGTGTATTGGGGTATAGGGAAGTGTTCATTGAAACTTGTGGCTGTGAAGGTTGGTATTGGTATTTAGAGATGTTTTTGAGTTACATAGGTCAAGGGTAGTTTTTTTTTTGTGGTTTTAGGGCGCACAACTTCAATGGTCATTAGCGCCCTGACAACATTAAGAATGCACCGCGAGGCACAAGTTTAAAACAACAACTAAAAGGGAAAACACGATAAAAGACAGACTGACAGGCATAGGATTAAAAAACAGCATCATCAAACATCCTTAGAGAGGTTGGTCAAATTGATAAAACGAAGAACACGAGCAACTGCTCGTGGGTCATCCGCTAAAATGGCATCGAAAGTACTTGGCAGGTGAAGATCTAGACGCAGTGTGTTAAAATCTGGACAGGACATTAAAATGTGTCGAACCGTCAGCAAGTGCCCACATGGGCAGAACGGCGCCGGCGCAGCCGTCAGCAGATGGCGATGGCTGAACCGGCAGTGTCCAATTCTTAACCGGGCCAAAACTACTTCCTCCCACCGAGAAGGGCGTGAGGAGGACGTCCAAGCCACAGGAAGAGATTTTATGGCCCGAAGCTTATTGTCTGTAAGTGCAGCCCAATCGGCATGCCACAGCGATAAAATGCGCTGACAAATGACCCTGCTAAAATCGGACGAAGGGACACAACAAGAAGCTGTCCGAGGCTGGAGGACCGCAGCCTTGGCCGCGGCATCTGGAGCTTCGTTCCCAGGGTTACCGACATGGCCAGGAACCCACATAAAGCTAACCGGAGAACCGACGTCCACCAGCTGCTGAAGAGAGCGTTGGATCCGGTGTACAAAAGGGTGAACCGGGTACGGATCACTGAGGCTCTGGATGGCGCTCAGGGAGTCGGAGCAGATGACATAAGCAGAATGTCGGTGGCGGCAGATGTAAAGAACAGCCTGGTAGAGGGCAAAGAGCTCAGCTGTGAAGACCGAACAATGGCCATGGAGCCGGTATTTGAAACTTTGTGCCCCGACAATAAAGGAACACCCGACCCCGTCATTGGTCTTAGAGCCATCTGTATAAATGAAAGTCATGTTGATGAACTTCGAACGAAGTTCCAAAAAACGGGAGTGGTAGACCGAACTGGGGGTAACCTCTTTTGGGAGCGAGCTGAGGTCAAGGTGAACGCGGACCTGAGCCTGGAGCCATGGTGGCGTGTGGCTGTCGCCCACTCGAAAGGTTGCAGGGAGTGAAAAATTAAGGTGTTGAAGGAGGCGACGAAAGCGAACTCCAGGGGGTAGCAGGGCAGAGACATACAACCCGTATTGACGGTCGAGAGAGTCGTCAAAAAAGGAACGATAAGACGGATGGTCGGGCATTGACAGTAGCCGACAGGCATACCGACAAAGCAGTATATCGCGCCGGTAGGTGAGTGGCAATTCGCCAGCGTCAGCATGAAGACTCTCTACGGGACTAGTATAAAATGCTCCGATCGCAAACCCCGATGTTGTATGGAGCTGAGGCGGCGTAAGATGGATGGCCGTGCAGAGGAGTATACGAGGCTCCCATAATCCAGCTTGGAGCGGACGATCGACCGATATAGACGAAGTAGGACGGTTCGATCCGCTCCCCACGACATACCACTGAGAACACGGAGGACATTTAAAGAACGGGTACAACGGGCGGCCAAATATGACATGTGGAGACCAGTTAAGTTTCCTGTCAAAGGTAAGGCCTAAAAATTTGGTTGTCTCCACGATTGGGAGAGCAACGGGACCGAGTCGTAAGGACGGTGGGAGAAACTCTTTGTAGCGCCAGAAGTTAATACAGACCGTCTTCTCGGTAGAAAAACGGAAGCCATTGGCGACACTCCAGGAGTAAAGACGGTCAAGATAACGCTGAAGACAGCGCTCCAGGACACGTGTACACTGCGCGCTGCAATAGATGGTAAAATCGTCCACGAAAAGGGAGCCTGATACATCAGCTGGGAGGCAATCCATTATTGGATTGATCGCGATGGCGAAGAGAGCGACGCTCAAAACTGAGCCCTGTGGCACCCCATTCTCCTGGCGAAAGGTGTCTGACAGGACAGAACCCACACGTACCCTGAACTGTCGATCCATTAAAAAGGAACGAATAAAAAGAGGGAGGCGACCGCGAAGGCCCCATGTATGCATGGTGCGGAGAATGCCCGCCCTCCAACAGGTGTCGTAAGCCTTCTCCAAATCAAAGAACACAGCCGCGGTCGGGCGCTTCCGCAAGAAGTTATTCATAATGAAGGTCGACAAGGTAACCAGATGGTCAACAGCATAGCGGCGCCTACGAAATCCACATTGTACATTGGTAAGTAGGCGTCGAGACTCGAGCAGCCAAACCAATCGAGAGTTAACCATTCGCTCCATCACTTTACAGACACAGCTGGTAAGCGAGATAGGTCGATAACTGGAAGGCAAGTGCTTGTCCTTCCCCGGCTTAGGAATCGGGACAACAATAGACTCGCGCCAGCATGCGGGAACATGTCCCTCAATCCAGATGCGATTGTATGTACGAAGAAGAAAACCTTTACCCGCAGGAGAAAGGTTCTTCAGCATCTGAATATGAATAGAATCTGGCCCTGGAGCGGAGGACCGTGATCGGCCAAGTGCGTTTTCGAGTTCCCGCATGGTGAATGGGGCATTATAACTTTCACAATTCGAGGAGCGGAAGTTAGGTGGCCTAGCCTCCTCTGCCTGTTTGCGGGGGAGGAAGGCAGGGTGGTAATGAGCGGAGCTCGAAACCTCTGCGAAAAAGCGGCCGAAGGCATTGGAGACAGCCTCAGGGGCCACAAGGACGTCATTCGCGACCTTCAAGCCAGAAACTGGTGAGTGGACCTTAGTGCCATATAGCCGGCGCTGGCTACCCCAGACAACAGAAGGAGTAAAACTGTTGAAGGTGCTTGTGAAAGCAGCCCAGCTGGCTTTCTTGCTTTCTTTGATAATACGACGACACTGAGCACGTAATCGTTTATAATTGATACAATTCGCCACTGTAGGGTGGCGTTTAAAGGTGCGTAAAGCACGGCGACGAGCACGTAAAGCGTCTCTACATGCTGCGGTCCACCAGGGGACCGGTACGCGACGTGGAGAAGAAGTAGGGTGAGGGATGGAATATTCAGCAGCAGCGAGAATGACTTCCGTGAGGTGTGAGCTTGTGAAGGTTTCATCCTGAAAGGTCGCCCTGGAAGAGAAGAGCCCCCAGTCTGCCTCGGAGATGGTCCAATTAGAGGAGCACGGAGAGGGGGTATGCTGCAGGAGATGGATAACACACGGGAAGTGGTCGCTCGAATATGTATCAGAATGTGCATACCACTCAAACCGGCGTGCAAGTTGGGGAGTACATATAGAGAGGTCTAAATGGGAATAGGTGTGAGATGTGTCCGAAAGAAAGGTAGGGGCGCCAGTATTGAGGCAGACAAGATTGAGCTGGTTGAAAAGGTCTGCTATCAAGGAGCCCCTCGGGCAGGATGCTGGAGAGCCCCAAAGGGGATGGTGGGCATTGAAGTCTCCAGTTAACAAAAAGGGTCCAGGTAGCTGAGCAATAAGTTGCATCATGTCTGCCCTGGTAACGGCAGATGACGATGGAGTGTAAACGGTACAAAAGGAAAACGTAAAAGTGGGGAGAGTAATGCGGATGGCAACTGCCTGCATGCCAGTGTGCAACGTGATGGGATCGTAGTAAATATCATCCCGGACCAGCAACATAACCCCTCCATGAGCTGGGATACCTACCATAGGGGGTAGGTCAAAACGCACAGAGGTGTAGTGTGCCAAGGCAATTTGATCGCATGGGCGTAGCTTCGATTCCTGGAGGGCTACGACGAGGGGACGATGCAAGCGGAGCAGCAACTTCAAGTCCTCTCGGTTGGAGCAAATGCTGCGAATATTCCAGTGAATAAGTGCCATCGTAAGAAAAGGAAGATGAAAAAAGGGGGTCACCTCGAAGGCCGCTGAGGGCCTGGCTTCGAGCGAGCACTGCCGCCGCTATCAGTAGGCGGACAGTCATCGTCCATTGGGTCGATAGGTACATCGGCCATCTCGGGAGGATGGCCGGGAGGGGGAGCTTCCTCCGCCGGTGAACGGCCAGATGTTCGGCTACCAGCGGTGCGGCCAGGCGAAACAGATGACGGCCTGTGGCGGCAACCGCTGGGTGGCGCAGGAGAAGAAATGCGCCGTGGCGGAGAAGGAGAACTGTGCTTCCTATGAGCCTTTTTGGAAGGACGTTTGGTGGAAGTACCGGTCGAAGGCTGGGAGGTCGAGGTACGGAGGAAGTCTGCACGGGATGGTTCCTTCTTGAAGGCCCGTGCATCTGACTTCGGGGTCTTCGTCTTAGCAGAAGCTGATGAAGGGGCTGGCGTCTGTGGGGTGATAGGAGGAAGAGGAGACGTCGACCGCGCGATCTTAGCACTGGCCGAACGGACGACCGTGGTGCTGAAGGTCAGATCGCATGTCTGGGTTGCGACCTCCCTGGTAGTCTGAGGAGAGGCGAGGACAGTACTGTATTTCCCCGTTGGGAGCAGCGTGGGCTTCCTACTAGCCAAAAGCTTGCGAGCAGCCAAGGTGGACACTTTCTCTTTGACCCGAATTTCTTTGATACAGCGTTCTTCCTTATAGACAGGACAGTCGCGGGAGGATGCGGCATGGTCACCCTGACAGTTCACACAACGAGGAGACAGAGGTGGACAGTCACCCTCATGGGCATCCCTGCCACAAGTGACACATTTAGCCGCATTGGAACAAGACTGTCGAGTGTGATTGAAACGCTGGCACTGGTAGCAGCGCGTAGGTGTCGGGACATAGGGGCGAACAGAAATAACCTCGTAGCCCGCCTTGATGCGCGATGGCAGCTTAACACTATCGAAGGTCAAGAAAAGTGTCCGGGTGGGTACAAGGTCATTGTTGACCTTTTTCATGACCCTATGGACAGCCGTCACGCCCTGCTCAGCGAGGAAAGATTGAATCTCCTCGTTAGTCAATCCGTCGAGGGAGCTAGTATAGACTACACCACGAGACGAATTCGAAGTTCTGTGGGCCTCCACCCGGACAGGGAACGTTTTTTTTTTTTTTTTTTTTTTTTGTGGTTTTAGGGCGCAAAACTTCTATGGTCATTAGCGCCCAGCCCGTGACTGAAGACAGTAAAAAACCGAAATTTAAAACCAGCAGCAATGGGAACAAAGTCAGAAAATTGGAGAAACTAAAAATAGAAGACTGCTTAAAAATCCACTACAGAAAGGGGGTGATTGTCCCCAAAAAAAGCTTCAAATGACTGACGTCATTTCACTGTCACTAATAAACTGTAGAACGCGGTCGACGGAGCGCGTGTCATCTGCTAAAATCGACGATAGATCAGGCGATAGCTGTAGACGGGAGCGTAACGGATTAAAATAGGGGCATTCAATTAAAAGGTGTCTTACCGTCCACAGCTGAGAGCAGTGGGGACAGAGTGGGGGAGGATCGCCGCTTAAAAGATGTCGATGGCTAAAACGACAATGCCCTATCCGGAGTCTAGCTAAAATTACCTCCTCCCGACGACGCGTTCGGGAGGAAGAGGTCCAAGCGCAAGGAAGGGCTTTCACTTCCCGCAATTTATTACAGGGAAGTGCCGACCAATGGGCATGCCATAATTGAGCAACATGGCGACATAAATCGTTCCGAAGATCGGTGAAAGGAAGCGACTGAATAGCTGGCCGAGGAAGAGAGACTGCGGCCTTGGCCGCTATATCGGCCGCCTCATTCCCACAGATACCAGCGTGTCCCGGGAGCCAGAGGAACGCCACCGAGACGCCCCCCAGGTGGAGCAAGCGCAGACAGTCCTGAATCCGGTGGACCAGAGGGTGCACAGGGTAAAGAGCTTGGAGACTGAGGAGAGAGCTGAGAGAATCTGAGCAGATAACGTACTGTATCCGCTGATGGCGGCGGATGTAGTGGACAGCCTGGAGAACAGCGTAAAGCTCCGCAGTATAAACCGAACACTGGTCGGGAAGCCGAAAGCGATTTGGGGTGTCGCCAACAATATAGGCACTCCCTACACCTAACGATGTTTTCGAGCCGTCGGTGTAAATAAATGTGGCGTCCGTCATTTCTGCACATAGAGCAGCAAATGCCCGACGATAAACAAGTGTAGGGGTACCATCCTTGGGAAATTGACAAAGGTCACGGAGCAGGCAGATCCGGGGACGGAGCCAAGGCGGTGCTGTACCCCAAGTTGTCAGGAAGGTTTTAGGAAAGCGGAAGGAAAGAGAATGGAGCAGTTGACGGAAGCGGACTCCCGGGGGTAGTAGGGAGGAGGGGCGGCCTGCATACCCTACATCAAAGGAGGCGTCGAAAAAAAGGTCGTGGGCTGGATTAGCAGGCATGGAAGACAGACGGCTAGCATAACGACTCAGGAGGACTGCTCGCCGATTGGACAGCGGAGGTTCAGCAGTCTCAGCATAAAGGCTTTCCACAGGGCTAGTGTAAAAAGCTCCAGACACTAAACGTAATCCACGGTGGTGGATAGAGTCGAGACGCCGAAGAATAGACGGCCGAGCAGAGGAGTAGACTATGCTTCCATAATCCAATTTCGAGCGCACTAAGGCGCGATAGAGGCGGAGAAGGACCACACGGTCCGCTCCCCAGGAGGTACCATTCAGGACACGGAGGGTGTTAAGTGATCGCAGACAGCGAGCCGAAAGATAGGAAACGTGGGAGGACCAGCATAGTTTTCTGTCAAACATAAGACCCAAGAATTTAGCGACGTCTGAAAACGGAAGGTTGGCAGGACCTAGATGTAAGGAGGGCGGAAGAAACTCCGTACGTCGCCAAAAATTGACACAAACGGTCTTACTGGGTGAAAAACGGAAGCCAGTTTCGATGCTCCACGAGTGGAGGCGATCGAGACATCCTTGAAGACGTCGTTCAAGAAGGCTGGTCCGTTGAGAGCTGTAGTAGATCGCAAAATCGTCCACAAAGAGGGAGCCCGAGACATCAGGAGGGAGACAATCCATAATTGGATTTATGGCGATGGCAAACAGTACAACACTCAGCACGGATCCCTGGGGTACCCCGTTTTCTTGGGAGAAAGTACGGGAGAGAGTAGTGTTCACCCGCACCCGAAAAGTGCGCTCTGTCATAAATTCGCGAAGAAAAAGGGGCAGCCGGCCTCGAAAGCCCCAAGGGAACAGTGTGCGGAGGATGCCTGTCCTCCAACAGGTATCGTATGCTCTCTCCAGATCAAAAAATATTGCTACCGTTTGGCGTTGCCGGAGAAAATTGTTCATGATGTAAGTGGAGAGAGCGACAAGATGGTCAACTGCAGAACGATGCTTCCGAAATCCGCATTGGGCTGGTGTTAAAAGGCTGCGGGATTCCAGCCACCAAGCTAAACGGTAATTCACCATACGCTCCAAAACCTTACAGACACTACTCGTGAGAGAAATGGGGCGATAGCTAGAGGGGAGATGTTTGTCCTTTCCAGGTTTCGGAACGGGAACGACGATAGCTTCCCGCCACCGTCTGGGAAAGGTGCTGCCGGTCCAAATTCGATTATAAAGGCGAAGGAGGTAACGCAGACTATGGGTGGATAAATGCAGCAACATTTGGACATGGATACCATCCGGTCCTGGGGCGGAGGATCGAGAAGATGAGAGGGCATGTTGGAGTTCCCGCATGGAGAAAACAGTATTGTAGCTTTCGTGATTTTGGGAGGAGAAAGCAAGAGGTCGCACTTCCGCTGCACGTTTCTTCGGGAGAAACGCTGGCGGGTAATTTGAAGAGCTCGAAATCTCAGCAAAGTGCTGACCCAACGAGTTAGAAATTGCGACGGGGTCCACTAAGGTATCATGCGCGACAGTGAGCCCAGAAACCGGGGAGAAACTAGGCGCGCCTGAGAACCGTCGAAGCCGACTCCAAACTTCCGAGGAGGGAGTGAAGGTGTTAAATGAGCTAATAAAGAATTTCCAGCTTGCCTTCTTGCTATCGCGGATGACGCGACGGCATCGCGCACGGAGCTGCTTATAGCGGATACAGTTGGCCAAAGTAGGATGGTGACGGAAAATGCGAAGAGCACGTCGCCGCTCACGTATTGCGTCACGGCATGCCTCGTTCCACCAAGGAACTGGGGGGCGCCGGGGCAATTCGGAGGTGCGTGGTATTGAACGTTCCGCAGCTGTAAGAATAACGTCGGTAATATGTGTGACCTCATCGTCGACGCTGGGAAAGCGCCGGTCATCGAATGTCGCTAGAGACGAAAAAAGTGTCCAATCGGCTTGGGCAAATTTCCAGCGTCGCGAGCGCATATATGGCAGTGGAGGCTGCAGTCTAAGGACACATGGAAAGTGGTCACTCGAGTGTGTATCATCAAGGGCGAACCATTCGAAGCGCCCAGCTAGCGGAACAGTACCGACCGCAAGGTCCAAATGAGATAAGGTTGTCGTGGAGGCAGACAAAAATGTGGGGACCCCAGTGTTGAGGCAAACTAGATCCGCTTGGTGGAAGACGTCTAGCAATACGGAGCCACGTGGACAAGGGTGTGGAGATCCCCAAAGCGGGTGGTGGGCATTGAAGTCCCCAACCAGCAAATAGGGGGGTGGAAGCTGACCAAGAAGATGAAGGAGATCAGCTCGTGCCATTGGTGTGGACGATGGAATGTATACAGTACAAAGAGAGAACGTGTATCCGGAAAGTGAAAGACGGACGGCGACAGCTTGGAAGGAAGTGTTTAAGGGGATTGGGTGATAATGGAGAGTATCATGGAGAAGAATCATGAGTCCTCCATGGGCTGGAGAGCCTTCAACAGAGGGGAGATCATATCGGACAGACTGAAAATGAGGGAGAACAAAGCGGTCATGGGGACGCAGCTTTGTTTCCTGAAGACAGAAGATGACCGGCGAGTAGGAGCGTAAGAGGACCGACAATTCATCCCGATTGGCTCGAATGCCGCGGATATTCCAGTGGATAATGGACATGGGGTGAAAAGAGAATGGAGGAATGGGACCAAAGTTGCTGTCAACTCAAAGACTGCTCGGAGCTAGCAACCGACAGCATGGAATGGCATTCAGCCGAAGGCAGAAGATCCTGATCCATAAGTTGGTCAGGAGCAGTCCCTGCCACCAGCGATCGGCCGGTTGACCGGCCACCAGCAGTGCGCCTCGGCGACACAGAAGATGGCCGAGGGCGATTTCCGCCAGGTGGTGCTGTAGAGGGGGCACGCCTTGGCGGAGAAGGAGAGGAACTGGGTTTCTTTGTAGCCTTCTTGGAAGAATGTTGTTTAGAGGAAGGAGGAACCGATGGTTGTGAAGCTGCGGTTCGTAAAAACTCTTCACGAGTATGCTCTTTTTTCGAAGACTTTGCGTCCGACTTTTGGGCTCGAGATGTAGCAGAACCCGACGAAGGGTGAGCCATAGAGTGGGCAGGCGAAAGTGGTGAGGTTGAACGAGCGATCTTTGCGCTGGCCGATCTGACGACCGTGGTACTAAAGGTGAGGTCGCAAGTCTGCGTGGCCGCCTCCTTTGTTGGCCGAGGAGAAGCAAGGACAGTGCTGTATTTTCCTGTCTGAGGCACGGTGGGCTTGCGACTGGCGAATAATTTTCGAGCAGCAAAGGTCGACACCTTTTCCTTCACCCTTATTTCCTGGATGAGCTTCTCATCCTTAAAAACGGGGCAGTCTCGAGAGGAAGCAGCGTGGTCACCCATACAGTTGATGCAGCGAGGGGATGGAGCTGGACAAGCACCCTCATGGGCATCCGTGCCACACGTAACACATTTGGCTGGATTGGAACAGGACTGGCTGGTGTGATTGAACCGCTGACATCGATAGCAACGCGTAGGGTTTGGGACGTAAGGGCGAACGGAAATTATCTCATAGCCTGCTTTGATTTTCGATGGGAGTTGAACTGTGTCAAATGTCAAGAAGACAGTGCGGGTTGGAATGATGTTCGTGTCAACCCGTTTCATTACTCTATGAACTGCCGTTACGCCCTGGTCAGACAGATAGTGCTGAATTTCTTCGTCAGACAATCCATCGAGGGAGCGTGTATAAACGACTCCACGCGAGGAATTCAAGGTACGGTGCGGTTCCACCCGGACAGGGAAGGTGTGGAGCAGAGAAGTACGCAGCAATTTTTGTGACTGGAGGGCACTGTGCGTTTCTAACAACAGGGTGCCATTCCGTAATCTGGAACAAGACTTTACAGAACCTGCTATTGCGTCGACTCCTTTCTGAATAATGAAAGGGTTGACCGTGGAGAAGTCGTGACCTTCGTCAGACCGAGAAACAACAAGGAACTGTGGCAACGATGGAAGAATCGTCTGTGGCTGAGACTCAGTATGCTTACGTTTGTGACTAGACTTAGTGGAAGGTGAGGAAACCATTGCGGAAGAATCCCCCATGATTACCGGCGTCTCCGATGGCGCGCTCCTCCCTTGTGGGGGCCCTCTCTGAGGGCACTCCCGCCTTAGGTGATTGTTCACACCTCAGGTCACACCTCCCGACAAACGGACGGAGGGACCAATCGGCATTTTCGGAAGGTATCAGCTCGGGTAATCACCCCTCCCTGGGCCTGGCCGTTACCAGGGGGTACGCACGTGTCCTACCTGTCTACCCGGGGCGGGGAATTACGCGTTACCCCTTTACCGGCTACGCACGAAGGGCGTGGGTCGGCCTTCAGACACGCACAGGGAGGAAGAAAGAGAAAGGGAAGGGAAGGGAAGGAAGAGAGGTCTCAAACGCCGCAGCGGAGAAAAGAGAAAGAGAAGAGGTAAGGAAAAGAGAAGGACAAAGGAAGGAAAAAGACAGAAGGACAAAGGAAGGAAGAAGACAGAAGGACAAAGGAAGGAAGAAGACAGAAGGACAAAGGAAGGAAGAAGACAGAAGGACAAAGGAAGGAAGAAGACAGAGAAGGACAAAGGAAGGAAGAAGACAGAGAAGGACAAAGGAAGGAAGAAGACAGAAGGACAAAGGAAGGAAGAAGACAGAGAAGGACAAAGGAAGGAAGAAGACAGAAGGACAAAGGAAGGAAGAAGACAGAAGGACAAAGGAAGGAAGAAGACAGAGAAGGACAAAGGAAGGAAGAAGACATAAAAGCAAGGAAGGCAAGAAATGCAGTACATTTACGAGCGTCCGTCTCCGGACGTAGGCACAAACCAGACTCCCAGATGGGGAGAAAGAGAAGGAAAGAGCCAGAGGTGAGGGGAGGAGGGGCGAAGATAGGGATGGGGAAGGATGCGGAATGGGAAGGTATGCAGCCCGGAAAGGAAGGAAGGCCACATTAGCTCGGGGTCCCGTGCTCGCTACGCACGTATCCACAAAAGAGTTGTGGACCCCCTGGGGGGGACAGGGAACGTGTACAGGAGGGTGGCCCGAAGCAGTTTTTGTGCCTGAAAGGCGCTCTCAGTTTCTAGTAATAAGGTACCGTTACGCAACCTGGTACAAGATTTGACAGATCCGGCTATGGCATCTACGCCCTTCTGGATAACGAAAGGGTTGACAGAGGAAAAATCCTTTCCGTCCTCAGATCGAGAAACGACGAGGAACTGTGGGGCAGGCGGTAGTACTTTTGTCACTGGTGGCTGGTCACGTTTCCGTTTTTGGGCAGAAGTCGAAAGCGATGGAGTAGAATCCATTGCGGAGGAATCCCCCATGATTGCCAGCGTCTCTGATGGCGCGCTCCTTCCTTGTGGGGACCCTCTCAGAGGGCACTCCCGCCTTAGGTGAATGTTTACACCTCAGGTCACACCTCCCGAGAAACAGACGGAGGGACCAATCGGCATGGTCAGAAGGTATCAGCTCAGGCAATCACCCCTCCCCGGGCCTGGCCTTTACCAGGGGGTACGCGCGTGCCTTACATGTCTACCCAGGGCGGGGACTTACGCGTTACCCCGTCACCGGCTACGCGTGCGAACGCGTGGGTCGGCCTTCAGGCACGCACAGGGAGGAAGGAAGAAGAGGAAAAAGAAGAGAGAGAGGGAGAAAGAGGACAGACTGTCTCAAACGCCGAGGCGGAGACCAGAGAAGGCAAGGAGAAGAAGGCAATGAGGAGGCAAGGAGAAGAAGGCAATGAGGAGGCAAGGAGAAGAAGGCAAGGGAAAGATTAAGGGAGACAGTGAGGTGGAGAAGAGCAAAGAAAGGAACCAACCAAAGGAAGGAAGAAACGAGAAGTGAAAAACCAAAAAGACCACAATTATAGGTCGTGGAACCGTCCGTCTCCGGACGCAGGCGCTAACTACCCCCGTGAGGGGGATGGACTCCTTTTAGTCGCCTCTTACGACAGGCAGGAATACCTCGGGCCTATTCTAATTCCCGGACCCGCAGGGGGAGTCAAGGGTAATGGTCGATCCTAATTTATGCGATTGGGAGCTGCTGTTGAGCTATATAGTTGGAGGGAAGTGTTCAATCTCAATGTTTGGAGGAGTATGTTAGTTTTTGTAATGGGAGATGGGATCGGGAGGTGCTGTTAAGCTATATAGGTCAAGGCAAGTGTTCGATCCCAATTTATGGGATCGGGAGCTGGTGTAGATCTATATAGGTAAAGGGAAGTGTCCGATTCCAGATAATATTGTGTTTTGTTGTATTTGATGAGTGTTGTAATGTCGATTTTTTTCGTCGTTTTGTGTAGCTTTGAATGGGGGTGGGTGGCTAAATTTGTTTATATTTAGTTTCTCCCCACCCAAAAACCCCCTATTTCCCCACGCTTGTCCCGTTAGAGTCATTAGGCTTTTTGTGAATCTTCTGTTTTTTTCGATGTATTTTCGTCTTTATGATACGTATGCAACGATTTTATATCCGCCATATTGGAATTGTCGTTTATGGTCGTTTCCGCCATATTTGTAACGTCATGGGTCAAACCCGACGGGTGGGATCGGACGCTTCCGTATTTCCTTACTGACTGATGACTCACTTTCCTGCAACGCGATTTATAGTTGACTGAGGAGATACAAAACGGTAAAGCAAAGTAAGACATTGAAATAAACTTAATTCCACCGGTGAAGAGTGGCATTTTTCGTAGGGTAGGCTGACAATTATGAATTGCGAAAAAGGGAAATCTTAGAACAAATCTTGTAAAATAAACACCTGAAAAGTAACTTAGTAGAAATACTAGTACATAAATGCATTAAAATACTTAACAGCTACGCATTCATTAAAATGTAAGACCTAATAAAGCACCGTTACACCTTTTTATAAAATTGTTCTAACCACCTGTCCTTTTTCTGGGCATGAACACCGATGACACGAGCTATGAAATCCTGCTATTTGTTTAAGATTTTACAGTTCTCTCCATAGTCAAAATCAAAGTTTGATGGTGTCATTTGTGTTATGAAAGTAGGAAAGTAGGCCTTAACGCTTTTAACGTACTCTTCCTTCTTTTGCAAGAACCAACGACAGTAATTTCACACGTTTAGAGAACACATTTTAATCCGTTGTTTATAATGCATTTAAGGAGGTTCTGAGGATCTAGATGCTTATCCTCACTGCTGTAAATAAATGTAAGTTCTATTTTCAGTTTTTATTGTCAATAAAGGATATATTTTAAGTAGTTTTTCAACGTAACATAGAGAAATTGTTTGGCCTACTGTAACCTGAGAACTTTCTCATTTACAAGTTGTGTAAAATTGTTTCAGGGGAGTCCTGGAATCCTGTTTCCATGTGTACTGCTACTACTACCGTGTCAATTATTTCGAACACTAGCCTTCTCAATTTCTGAACACTTCTGTTTCGTTACAATTCATTTTTGCTACTCCTACTGAATTTGTAAGGCTCTTACCTTCCACAATGCATTTCAGAATAATTTCCTCACATCTTAAGTCTTTCACCAGCCTTAATGCAGTTTTCAATTTCAAGATTACAACGTCTTCTGTCCACAGTTTTACATTGTAAAATGTAATACAAGATACTTGTAATGCAGGGAGATCTAATTGTACAGCGCATGATCCCTCGCTTCTAAACTGATACTGTTATTACTCAGCTTAGCCGCGAGTCCATAGAGGGTGGTATATGTGACGTCCAGTGTAACTGGACAGAATTCCACCCAGAATTTCTTTATTAAAACTGGTAAAAATGTCTTCCTCACGTAAGAGGCACCTTACAACAGCTGCAGTAGAGAAAGATGTCTGGTCACCCAGAATACTATTTAGGCCAATTGCTCGATGTAAGAAATTACCCCACCCTTCATTTTGTATCATCATTAAATGCTGATCATGTCTATAGTGAATAATGGTTTGTATAGCATGTGAATGAAAATACCTTGTTTCACATGAATCTGGTGGTTTAAATCCTCATTCCCTCAGTAGTTAGCTTTTTTACTGGAACTGTTAAAACGCGTGAATCCTAGTTTGCCAGAAAATGTTTATTCGATTAATTTTTACAAGCACAGAGGAGGGTTCAACTGATGGGCGTAGCCGTGGATAGAGAGGGCACGAGGATACGCTTGTTTCACGATAGAATGGACAATTTTTCCGTTCCACTGCACTGCAGCCGCTGTATGTTTGCGATACTCTTGTTTTTATCAGTATTGTAACTGCTTAACACATGCAACGAAACAGTGGCTATGCCTTGTGCATCCCGCTTTTTTGATAAGTCATAAAATCTCGTTATCTCGTGATTCATTATGTGCAAAACGATAATTTACATTTGACTTCCAGTTGAGACATCCGTTGTTTCGTCGGCTTGTACACTTCCACTTAACCACCGTTTTGAATCTTACTCTTGTGTCTGGAATCATCTTACAAATGTTCGTTGATATTTTTTAGTGAAATGAGATGTCCTGTGGCCAGGGTAGCCTGGTTCAAGTGGACGCCACTTGGGGACTGGCGTGTCGAGGAGGATGCAATGAAGAAAATACCCAGTCCCCGAGTGGAGAAGATCACCGACCCAGCCGAGAATCGAACCCGAGCCCCTTTGCGCGGCATGCAGTCGCGCTGACCACTCAGCTATGGGGGCGGACAGATTTTTTAATAGACAAACTTCACGTCAGCTTTCGTTCTTTCACCAGGAGTTTATCTTCCGAAAAAAGACGAAAAAATGCGGGGTTTTCCACTGAAAAATTCTGTGGGTCTTGTGATGAAATAAACGCATGCATGGGAGTTTTAGTCGACAATATTGATTTAAATATTGATTTAAATATTAGACATCTTACCGTTTTCCCTTCGACAATAGTGTCAAGACATTATCGATGACATCTGACGTCACTGGACACACTGGAACATAACATCACTTGTCAGTCACTACCACGACTTACATTTTAACTACTTAATTCATATTAGAGGTTTCACCATAAGCATGCCCATGTTAATCTCCGATTTAATCTGTACTGCTCGAAGTCACTGTGGATTCGCTACAATTCAGGAAAGAGCTTAATTTATTCATCTCTAGTGACGCTCCTCAGATGACGTGTCCCACAAACATCTGCAATTTCTCCAGGAGCACCCACTAAAGACAAACTTGACAGTCGGTTGGCACAATCGCCCAACATCCCGACAAGGAAAGTTGGTCGGTCGAAACGCCTACACGTGTTCAATACGTCGCTTGGTCGGTGCGCGTGCAAACTGATTCACTCACATCTATTACCTTCGCCAACTCATCTTTCAACCTAATCTAGACCTCTAGCTATGCTACAGATCGATCTGAAGCCTTAACCATGATTTCATGGTGGGGGGGAGGGGGGGGGGCAGGGAGAGGGGGTCGCAATATCACAGTCTGCACTTCATACATGGTAACAATTTCGAAGGCAACAGTTGTCACCGAAACCACCAATCCCATCTATACTACAGACGCCAAAAGAGGCAGTTTGTCGCGAGCATAAATGTGAATTTAATGCTTCCAACAAATGAAGTAGGGGTGGCACGAGATAGACCATGGCCTGCACCCACTTCGTGGCGTTGGCTGCCTACACCCGAGTCATTGTCACAGTGAAGTCCGACCCCCTGCGCCGAGTCAAGCCCCCATAAACAATCAATCTTTGACGAATACTCAAACAATGGCAAGTTTGATAAACAAACCCGTACAGGAAAGAAGTTTGTCGGTTTAATTTCACTTTGAAGTATACACTGCTTGTATTTTGACACAGAAGCCACTAATGCAGATAAAGCAGTTCTGGCTTTCACTTCGAAGCCGTTTAGTGATGAGAAAACGGGCACGTATCGAGTTTAGGAGGACAAAACTTTCGAAAATATCTCACTTTTTGATCAGTTAGACTATGTTGATCTCTAAGATATTTATTTTCATCCTCGATAAAAACTTTATAATATATGGAGAAAAAATTTTCATGAAAAATTCTCATTTTTTGACCGGGCCATGAATGTTATTTGCAAACATCATTCGAGCTAAATCGTAGCACATTAAAGCCCTTGGATAAAATCTCATTCAGTTTACACTAAAATCAAATGACAGTGTATTTAAGTGTTAGTTCGGTGTCTCTTCTGTGCGTTTGTTCAAATTCTTAACTAGAATTTTCCCTGATTGGGCCGAATTTCGTATGACAAATTTGTTCGACGTTTGCCGTGATAGTGATTCAGCTATCGAATGGGCTTTCGGTCATGGTTTGCTGAAACGTGAGAGATTCTGTGAAGATGGACAATGCCTTGGCGGTGCGGATAAAATGTTCTTAGAACGCAAGCAATCTGACGACTGTCGTACTTTGCGCTGCTTTGTAAGACGCATTTGCAGGAAGAAGATTTCAATTAGCAAAGATTCTTTTCTTACGGGTAGTCATCTGTCTATCGAATGCATTATCAAAATGGCTTACTTCTGTAGCTTCGAACTCTATAAACAGGAATTTTTGATGCGTGAACTGAAATCTCGGCTAATATGGCTGTGGATTGGAAACAGTTCTGCAGACATTTGCCACGAGTATTTCGTGCGAGAACCGATGGTTTAGGCGGTCAAGGGCGTACAGTTGAGGTCGACGAAAGCTGTTTTGTCCGAAAATACTATCGAGGTGACAAGGTTAAGGAACAGTGGGTATTCGGCGGATACGACACCAAGACCAGAGAAAGCTTCCTCGTTCCTGTAGTTCGAAGAGATGCTGCAACTTCGCTGCCGATTCTACAATATGTGCGGCCTGGGACCACTATTGTTTCCGGTTTGTGGGGAGCGTTTACAGTCCAGAATCTAGGTTATCAGCATTTGACTTTATCATTCCATGCATTTTGTTGATCCAATTACTCACGCAATTACTAATCCTGTTGAAAGCGTACGGCAGAAAGCAAAACAGAAACAAGCGTATGTTTGGTACTCATCGCAATATTCTGTCCAACTATTTGGCCGAGTTTCTACGGCGGCAACGCTTTGGATCAAACCCATTTCACAATCTGATCACATCAGGTGCGTTTATCCGAATGCTGCGATTTAGCTTGCTGCAATTTAAGGAAATACGGAAGCGTCCGACCCATGATGTGCTTTGACCCATGACGTCACAAATATGGCGGAAACAAAAACAAACACACACTTTCCACAAGAAGCCTAATGAGACTAACGGGACAAGCGCGGGAAATGGGGTGTTTTGGGTTAGGGGGGGGGGGGCAAACTAAATATAAGCAAATTTAGACGCCTTGCGTAGCTACAACATGTAAGTGAAGACAGCCATGCATGAATACCCACCCACCTCCCCAGGGGTCGTAACCCCTGCAACCCATAGAAGATAAAGATGCTTCAGTAGCTGATTAGTGTTTTTTGTCTTTTTTTTTAAATCTCACGGGATAGAACGAACAGATCAGAAAGATAAATATAATAAACTAAAACAGAAATTGGAGGAAACAGGTAATTAAAATAAGTAATAAGCGTTTTTAAATTTAAAAAAATCTCACGAGATAGAACGAACAGATCAGAAAAGTAAATAAAATAAGATAAAACAGAACTGGAGACAGCCACACTCAAACCAAACTCCGCGCCGTCATGACGTCACACGACAACACCCTTACGTCACGGGTCAAAGCCGACGCGTGGGATCGGACGCTTCTGTCGACCCCAATTTAATGATCTTTACGCATTGTTGTATTTCGATTACATGAGAATGTTTTATTGTTTCAATCACATTGTTATGTTGTAGTGTTACATTTTGATTAAATGACAATATATTGCTTTACTGTTTCAAAACTGGTGACATATATCCTATTCGTGACCAGCATAGTCTAATTGACGATAATCCATAAAAAAAATCCAAGATTTCATGGGTGTCCCTCGATAAGGGTCGAAAAACGTTCTGGGAATGGCTTAAAATGGGAAAAAGATTTATCCACGAAACTCCCAGTATACATAAATGGTAGAAACGGTGAAAAAATTCTCTTCAGTTCTGCACCTCTAGGGGTACCGCACCACTGTCAAGTAACATGGTGATGAAATACATAGGGTGGAAACTTCAAAATTCTTAAGCGTCCGTATTATTGAGAATTTAAAATGGAAAACAGTTTGGGTCTCTTACAAAAAAACTTCGTTCAGCCACATTTGCACTTAGAATCGTAGCAAATTTTGGGGACAAATCAGTAAGTTGACATTTTGCTTATTTTCATTCAGTAATATAATATAGAAACACGTTCTGGGGTAACTCATCTTTAAGAAAGGTTTTCATTTCCCAAAAACGTGCTGTAAGAATAGTATGTGGCGCTCACCCGCGATCATCTTTTAGACATAGTTTAAGGAGCTGGGCACTAACTACTACAGAGTCTACTAATTCCTCATGAAGTTAATTACAATACCAAAAGAAAAATTGACGTTCAGTAATCAGCATTAAGGTTGTCTTTAGCACAGAAAGGGGGTACACAATGCTGCAACAAATTTTTGACCACTTACCCAGTGATGTAGACTGACAGCAAGGTAAACTTCGAAATAAATTTAAAAAGTTTCTCCTTGACAACTATTTCGTAGAAGAATGTGTGTTTGTGATGTGTAAAAGCTGATGGGTTGGAAATGCTAATTCAATCTTCATTTGGGGAAAGGGGGGGGGGGAGAACTATATGGTGATTCTTGTACAAATTTGCAATATGAATGTAAAATGAGTCATTCCACATGATTTATCGAGCAAAATGAACCATGGACGTTTAAAGTACTAACTCTCCGAAAGTAAATAATTTTCTTAATACCTGATTACACAACTTTCTTCGAATGGTATACGAAACTTAATAACTTCGTTAATGCTGCTTTGTCTTCACAGTGGAAGAGGCACACGGATGCGAAAATTTATCCCCATACTTCGTCCTCTTATGGCAGTTCCTTAAAATACAACATAAGAACATACAGTCCACATTGTCCATAGACGAACCGGAGAATTCTATTATTTCGTTGCGCTTCCACTTTTATGTTGTGGGTGGAATACATTCCCATCTTAATCTCTTCATGAAAGATGCGACAACACTCCCTTTTTGGTAATTAAGAGTGATACTTTCTTTTTACCTTCGTAGTTTCTATAGTTGTGGAAACTGACGACACGGTGGGATAAATTATATTAAAACTATTTTCACTGAACATGAGCGGCGAAAATTCGATAACTGCTGGCATCTTGTTAAACTTTTTGTCGAAAAGCTCTCGCAAACAGGATATATACTTGACAAGTTACACAGCACGGTAAAAATAGTTGCGTTTATTGATTTTAGTGAAATCTGTTTTATATCGTACGGGGGTGGGGGATCTTCACGCTACCCTAGCCCATTACTTCGCCATAAACAAACGTTCTAGCAGCCACGCAATAGCTATTTGTAGAAGCTATGACCGGCTCAACGCATTACGCACCATTATTTACTGGTAATTACGGGACATCCTTTGCGCTCGTCTTCCAACACCATTGCCAACTGTGGTTAATCTTTCCAGTAAGTATTCTATGCAATGAAAATTCTGCGACATATGACTAGAGAGCGCAACAACGAAGTTAAATGTCCCTAAGCAATTATTGCACAAACCGTCAAAAATCCCGAATTAACACTTACTTCAACAAGTTTCACTACTAAGAGAATGCCGAAGCAACTAACTTTTCACCTTTTTAAGTGAAAGTGAAAATTCTCTAAGGAGTTAAAGTAAACTAAAGTTCGCTAAACACAGCAAGCACTGACATCACGCATTAGCTTCTTCGTTGCCCGCCGATAAACAGGGAATACTCTTTAACAGCTGCGCTGTGAGGCGTATCAGCAAAGAATGATCCGTACTTACCGTGAACTACGCAGTCAGACAGCAAACAGCAAAGAGATACAGACCCAGGACACACTGCTCGTGGAATACGGACAACCGCCTTCGTAGCTAAAGTCCTCGTCTCCGTCGCCGAACTGGGGTCAAATAAAAAGATTCGCGGCAGGCGGCCGAACACCCAGAAACGGAACTCCCATCCAGAATACACACATTTTACCATAAACTCTTGGTACAACTGCTCACACTCTCCACGCAAACGAAAGCCTCGCACCGAAAGGTCGAACTGCGGCACTCGACACCGTGAGAGTTAATGGGGTACCGCCGCTTGCACGTCAGACACCACGCGAATCGACCCTAGCGCCTTCCGTACCAGCAATCGACATGGATCACATCTCCAAATCAGACAGATGTAGCAATCTACAAGTTAGTGGAGAACACAGTCTAACATAATATTAGACTGTGGTAGAGAACTCTAAGGGCAGACTTTCCAGTCATGATTGTCGATACCGGATGTATATTTTAATATGAAGAGTCTTGGTTTCGGGCACTGTGCAGCGTATTAAGTTATGGATGAGGGGTTAGCTGTAATAATTCGCTAGGCTATGGAAAATAGTTTCAGTTAACCTATGAAGGAAATTTAATCAACGCGATTTTCGCCTTTTGTAAGGAAGATGGCAGACTAGCGTCTACCGTAACGTTTCTTTCCTTATTGGGAGGTAAAACTGAGAGAAATATTCAGATCAATAAAAAATAATCTGCGCATGGTTATGAGTTTGCCACGGGAAAGATACTTTACAAATGCGATGCCACGATGTGGTTAGTAGCCGTACGCACATCTACGCATATATAATTAAACCTTTTAGCACACTGAACCGTTTCAATTTTTTTTAACCTTTAGGCCATCGCTGTTACTTTCTTTCGGCGTATTAGATCCTGGTTGTTACTGAGCACGATCGACCATCGCTGTTTGAAGCCTCGTTGACCGTAAAACACTACTGTGTATTCGACGTAAAAAGTTAGTATTCGATCGGACTTCGTAAAAATAGATCTTCAGGTCCGACATGTGGAGAAGAACATACTTAAACGGCACAACGCAATAAGCAGTCGTTCGTTTTGCTTTGAAGTAACGCGACCACAATGTCGTGACACATCTACCTGAAAAACATGAAATCATTAAACAAATTCAATATGGTAATACTAAAAGGTTCACTACAATAACTGCAACACCGATATTTATGAATGATACTCTTATTATTCCATAAAATATGTAATATAGGGATTTGGGCAATCGAGGCTTACTACAGCGGATGCCAAAACAGAAGTGAATCATAAGAAGAGAAGGTCTCCGTTTCTTTCGAAAAATTAAGGTAGTTTTTCGTACAGAGGTTTCCTTTTTACGTTTCGTACATATAGTCTTTGAATTTTTCATTGACTCACCCTGTATATATAATTAAACCTTTTAGCACACTGAACCATTACTATTTTTTTAACCTTCAGGCCATCGATGTTACATACTTTCGGTGTATTAGACCTTGGTTGTTACTGAACACCAGCGACCATCGCTGTTTGAAGGCTCGTTGACCGTAAAACACTACTGTGTATTCCACATAAAAACTAAATATTCGATCGGACTTCGTAAAAATAGATCTTCAGGCCCGACCTGTGGAGAATAATATGCTTAAACGGCACGTCGCGATAAGCAATCGTTCGTTTCGCATTCAAATAACGTGACCACAATTACGTGATACATCTATCTGGAAAATATAAAATCATTAAAGAAATTCAATATGATAGTGCTAAAAGGTTCACTGCAGACACAGACAGTTATGATTGATAACCTTATGTTCCACAAAAAATATATAACATACAGATTTCGGCAACCTACCTTTTAGTACATCGAATGTCAAAACAGAGGTGAATCATAGAAAGAGAAAGTCTCCGTTTCTTTCTAAAATCACTTGTTTCTTTCGAAAAATTAACGTAGGTTTTGCTACAGAGATTTCCTTTTTACGTTTCATACATACAGTTTTTGAATTTTTCATTAAAATCTGTTAGTTAATCATTGACATGGAGGTTTAACGATTTGAAAGTTTCTGCGTAAAGAAGGAGGGACTGAAACGTCTTTTTTTTAATTTACGCTTCACTAACCTCCTGAATTCTGCATGTTACCGTATAAGAGCACTTCACATCTAGCATTCGGCTGAAATTATTAAAATGGAGTTTCGGGTGGTTACTTGACTAGAGTACACGCAGATTCCTTCGTTCACACAATCTGAAAAGTTAACAAAACTTACTATTCTGCGCAAAACATTTGAGCGTTTAATGACTCATTCAGGAAGTCTGGAAATATTTTGACCTTAGTCTGGACAGATATTTTGGTTTTTTAACCAGTTTGGGTGCGTATTGAGGAAACCGGACTAAAAACACCAATCTGAATCCTCAGACTTCCTTATTTTCAATATTTTTAATTACACGACTTTCAGTAACTGGTACATTTATTTAACTTGGAAAACGCCACGGAGTAAGCGCTCAGTTTGTGAAAAGGCAAAGAATATTTTTAGTTGCAAGATAAGAAGAATTAATTTTTGAGTAGGTTTCCTTGGCGTTTTGTAATAGTACCTTGAAATTTAGAGTTCATTTGCGTTAAGGTGATGAATTTAAAGGTATTTTCTAGAACGACTTTTCTTTATGTTTCATTGTGATCGTATTATACAGTTTTGATTTCAGTTAGCACATTAGATACGTATGTTTTACGGAAGTGGCTTTAATAGTGAATAAGAAAATAGGAATGCAGGTAAGCTACTGTGAACATCACAGTGGCCGTTTTACCGTAGCCAAAACAGACACGAAGCCCAGACTTACTACCGTAGTACAAGTTTACATGCCAACTAGCTCCGGAGATGATGATGATGATGAGATTGAAGAAATGTATGATGAGATGAAAGAAATTATTCAGGTAGCTAAAGAAGACGAAAATTTAATTGTGACGGGGACTAGTTTTTGACAGTAGGTAAAGGAAGCGAAGAAAGAATAGATGGTGAATACGGACTGGGAGAAAGAGGAAGCTGGCTGGAAGAATTTTGCACAGAGCGTAACTTAATCATCGTTGACACTTGGTTTAAGAATCATAAAAGAAGGGCATATACGTGGAGACACCAGAAGGTTTCATGTTAATTATATAATCGTAAGACAGATATCTAGGGACCAAATATTAAATTGGAAGATTTTTCCAGGGGCAGATGTGGACTCGGGCATTTTATTGGTTATGAAATGTCGATTAAAACTGAAGAAATTTGAAGAAGATAAGAAATTAAGGTGATGGGACTGAATAACGTAAAGAAACAATAATTTTTTTTCTTGCTGATGTACAGATAATTATTCGACACTCATACCAAGATTAATTTGAAAAGGATTTAACACTGACGGACGAAAGAAGATTTACACTCTTCGTTTATTAGTTTTAGTAACAGTTACCATTCGTTGTTCTCATGTCCTGGTAATTAGACATATAAACGAAGTACTCGGTATTGTCAAGCAAAATTATGCCAAATAATGAAAGCAACTTCTGAAACAATATGAGTTTCTCATTTACCATACCATGGATCCCAGCTCCTGTAATTATTATTATTTTAATTTTGGATGGAGAATTTAGGTGCAGGCGACGATCTTCAAGACGGCGCTGCTCAACTATAGAGGTACGTGAATGTGTTTATCTCTTTCCCTTCGTGCCTAATTTCAGTATTTATGTCATATTTGCCACGACATTCAGAACCTGCAATCTTTCTTTTCATTTAATTACGAAGTCCGATCATATTCTTACTCAGGTGCATAAATGCATTTTAATTAAAAATACTTGCAAAACTATAGTTCTGTGTGGCGATTTAAATATTGACCTCTTAACACACAGCCACCAAAGAGAAAAATTCCTTAATATTATTCAAGAATATAACCTGTGCACTAAAGTAAACTCCCCTACACACGTAAGAAAAACTAGTGCTACACTTATAGATCCGATCTTTGTAAACACTGACAGGCACACCTCAGAAAACTTTAATACTGGCTACAGTGACCACAATGCACAGCGACTTGCCGTATGCGGAAGTGTTGATTTGTCTAGGAATGGAAGTGTTATCTACAAGAGAAAATTCAGCATGCAAAATACTGAGCACTTCAAACATATGCTAAGTACCCACTCGTGGAATAAAATCTACAACAGTTACAACACAGATGAAAAGCTGGATAATTTCATGGAAATTTACAGACATTGTTTCGAAATTGCATTTCCAAAAAAGAAAATAATTTGTAAAGGCCCCAGAAAACCCAAAACTTGGATTACATCAGGGATCAAAGAATCATGTAAAAGAAAAAGAGAACTTTTTGCACTATCAAAAACAGGTAGCAGCCCTGAATTTGCTCACTACTTCAAAAAATACAAGTTAACTCTGAGTCGTGTAATAAGGGAAGCAAAATTAAGAGAAAATGACAAACTTATTATGGAATCATCAAACAAAGCTAAGACAATGTGGAATACGGTACAGAGACTTACTGGAAAGGTGGAAACACACAAAAACATTGTATTGTCACAGGCGGGCAGCAAGATCACTGATCCAAAATTAATTGCTAACCACTTCAATTCTTACTACACCAATATTGCTCGTGAGTTAGCGATGGAACAAATGGGAAAAACATCAAATAAAATATTACAGGAAATTTCTGGAAATAGTGTAACAATACATCCATGTTCCTCTGACCAATAAGTAGGGAAGAACTGTTAAACAGCATAAAGTCATTATAAAATAAATATTCAGCCGGAGTCGACGATGTGCCATACTATATTATAAAAGTATCAGCTGAACAGATACTCGCACCACTGCTAGATATATGCAATTCTTCACTATCAAGTGGTATTTTCCCACAACAGTTAAAAACTGCAAAAGTTGTACCCCTTTACAAAAAGGGCGATCGGCAGCAGATGGTCAACTATAGGCCTGTGTCACTCCTATCAGGTTTTTCAAAAATCATTGAAAAACTAGTTCTGGTACAACTAATTGATTTCTTTAACAAAAACATATGATTTCAGGATGTCAGCATGGCTTCAGGCCTCAGTGCAGTACTGAAACAGCCACTTTTAGCCTCATAAATCGTATTTTAAATTCAGTGGATAATCACAAAAATGTTTCGGGGATTTTCCTGGATTTAACAAAAGCATTTGATCTAATAGACCACGAAATTCTCCAAAGAAAGTTAAAGTGGTATGGTGTAAGAGGCCTGCCACACGAGTGGCTGAAATCATACCTAGAAAATCGCTCTCAGATAACAGAGGTAAAACACATGGGAAAAAACGAACTCCAAGCTTATCAATCTAAACCTTCCACATTAACCCATGGTGTACCACAAGGCTCAATTTTAGGCACCCTTTCTCTTCCTAATTTTCATAAACGACTTCCCCCTACATGTTCAACACTCCGAACCAGTGCTATTTGCAGATGACACAAGCATATTAATTGAAGGTGAAAATGAACTGGCTCTAAGTTTAAATGCTAAAGTCACAAGTGAAAATGTCTCAGAGTGGTTTATGAGGAATAAATTACTGATAAACCCTCAAAAAACAGTCGTCTTACACTTCCATACACAACAAAATAAAAACCCATTAAAACCAAACATGTCAATGGAAAACCAAAGAATTAACAGTGTCACTGAAACAAAATTTCTTGGCTTCTACTTACAAGACAATCTTAAATGGAATTCCCACATCACTTCATTAAATTCTAAACTATCCAAAATGACTTATGCGATGAGGATTACATGGAACAACACAAGTCCTGAAACAGTTAGAGCAGTGTATTACGCTTGCATATACTCCCTATTGAGATATGGCATCATATTCTGGGGAAATTCTCCTCATAGCATAACCACATTCTGGAAACAAAAAAAGATTGTGAGGATAATCAAAAATGCCAACAGCGGAAAATCATGCAAACCATTCTTTAAAGAACTGGGGATTCTACCCCTACCATGTATCTATATACTAGAAGTTGTAATGTTCCTAAAAAAAGCATGCTAAAAAATGGAAATGCATTTATTCAAAATAAATCTGTACATGAACACCATACAAGGGCAAATAGTGACATACACAGACATAATTGTTATACCACACTGTGCAAAAAAGGTGTATATCACTCAGGTTCACATTTGTTTAATAATCTGCCAAGTAACCTAAAGGCCATAAACAAAATCCATAGCTTTAAAAAATCTGTAACATCATATCTTTTGGAAAACTGTTTCTACTCAGTAACACAGTATCTTGAAAAATAAGTTAATTTTGGTTGTAACAATATAAAAATGTAATGTAACAATATAGCAATATAAAAATGTAACAATTTATAAATGTAATGTATACAATCAATGTAACAGTATATTAATGTAATGTCATTTTGTCCAACATCTAAGGTATGGTATATGTACCACAAAGATTCAGGACGTAAATAAATGAAATAAAATAAATTAAAACCACAATTCTTTATACTCAGGCCACGGGAAATGATGGTACAGTACTCAGAATGTACGTGCCTCTATCCCGATCTTGCGTTCGCATACAACTGAGTATGTAACAACGTAACTATACTTGTGACCTATTTCCCTTACAGTATTAATTCTTATTTTGAAGCACTCACTCGCGAATGTACGTGCCCTTTTATTTTGTGTAGTCAGTCCGGTGTATTCATTAATAACATTACTTTTAACATTCAGTGGCTTAGTTTCCACAACTGGCCTTTGCCTATGTCGCAACGGCGCTTCGCGTGAAACATTTATTACGCGATATTCGTACTAACCCTTATTTCAAAATTATGACACCGGCTGACTACCTTTCTTACAATTTAACAGGGCGGTTACAATATGTTGTTAGGACCAGAGGTTGCTGAAAGCCTCAGAGGGAGCATCAGGCAACAGTTGACTAGAACAGGAGAAAGAACACAGTAGAAGACGAATGTGTAGCTTTAAGAGATGAAATAGTGAAAACAACAGAGGATCAAATAGTTAAAGACATAATGCCTAGTAGAAATCCTTGGATAACACGAGATTCAGTTTAATTGATGAAAGAGGAAATTTAAAAATGCAGCGAATGAAGCAGGCGAAAGGGAATGCAAACAGGAAGTGCGAAATGGCGAAGTAAGACTGGCTAGAGGACAAATGTAAGTTTCAAGGGAACTAGAACCAATCAGATAGGCCATTCCGGCATGCTGCTACTGGCTAAGGCGATTGACGTCCGCAGGTATACTGTACTACCGCTGCACTGATGCACATTATTAAGCATCGCTTAAATCTAAAATTATAATAAATGAACACCTCCATATCACAATAACAGCCATGTTGAAATATTTAAAATTAAGAGCTAGAGTTCACTGTAACACACTGTAATTCAGGAAGAACACGAAGCAACTCACTCAAGATTTTGCTTCATGGGGAATTTTATAAGTTCCCTGTTTCAGTTTGTGTGCACTTATGCCTTTTTCTAACGAAGGTTCTTGGTCTTACGTAGAGAGAAACCATTTTGCGATGAATTTCGGGAAACTTTGAAGATATTGTAGAAATTATCTTTTGCATCACTCCGTCACATATAGCAATATGTCGCCCATGAAAACTGCAAAATAACACTTGAAACTCCATTAATTTATTGAACCGATCAATTGAAGGAGAAGAGAGCCTATACCAGTCATTAATGGAGATGTAGTCTGAATCCGGAAGAAGTTTCTCTCAGAGTGAACCCAAGAAACCGACAAATGTAAGATCGAATCTGGCCTGGTCTGAAAAACTGTCTAATTTGTTGTTTTATTGCAGAAAAAAACTGATGATGAACTGTAAATAGCGGAAAGTATGAAGTCATCCAGATGAGTACAAAATGAAATCCTTCAAATTCCCGTTACACGATGTTGTTGTTGTCTTCAGTCCTGAGACTGGTTTGATGCAACTCTCCATGCTGCTCTATCCTGTGCAAGCTTCTTCATCTCCCAGTACTTACTGCAACCTACATCCTTCTGAATCTGCTTAGTGTATTCATCTCTTGGTTTCCCTCTACGATTTTTACCCTCCATGCTGCCCTCCAATGCTAAATTTGTGATCCCTTGATGCCTCAGAACATGTCCTACCAACCGGTCCCTTCTTCTTGTCAAGTTGTGCCACAAATTCCTCTTCTCCCAATTATATTCAATACCTCCTCATTAGTTATGTGAACTACCCATATAATCTTCAGCATTCTTCTGTAGCACCACATTTCGAAAGCTTCTACTCTCTTCTTGTCTAAACTATTTATCACCCATGTTTCACTTCCATACATGGCTACACTCCATACAAATACTTTCAGAAACGACTTCCTGACACTTAAATCTATACTCGATGTTAACAAATTTCTCTTCTTAGGGAAACGCTTTCCTTGCCATTGCCAGTCTACATTTTATATCCTCTCTACTTCGACCATCATCAGTTATTTTGCTCCCCAAATAGCAAAACTCCTTTACTACTTTAAGTGTCTCATTTCCTAATCTAATTCCCTCAGCATCACCCGATTTAATTCGACTACATTCCATTATCCTCGTTTTGCTTTTGTTGATGTGCATCTTATATCCTCCTTTCAAGACACTGTCCATTCCGTTCAACTGCTCTTCCAAGTCCTTTGCTGTCTCTGACAGAATTACAATGTCATCGGCGAACCTCAACGTTTTTATTTCTTCTCCATGGACTTTAATACCTACTCCGAATTTTTCTTTTGTTTCCTTTACTGCTTGCTCAATATACAGATTGAATAACATCGGGGACAGGCTACAACCCTGTCTCACTACCTTCCCAACCGCTGCTTCCCTTTCATGCCCCTCGACTCTTATAACTGCCATCTGCTTTCTGTACAAATTGTAAATAGCCTTTCGCTCCTTGTATTTTACCCCTGCCACCTTTAGAATTTGAAAGAGAGTATTCCAGTCAACATTGTCAAAAGCTTTCTCTAGGTCCACAAATGCTAGAAATGTAGGTTTGCCTTTCCTTAACCTATTTTCTAAGATAAGTCGTAGGGTCAGTATTGCCTCACGTGTTCCAAAATTTCTGCGGAATCCAAACTGATCTTCGCCGAGGTCGGCTTCTACCAGTTTTTCCATTCGTCTGTAAAGAATTCGCGTTAGTATTTTGCAGCTGTGGCTTATTAAACTGATAGTTCGGTGATTTTCACATCTGTCAACACCTGCTTTCTTTGGGATTGGAATTATTATATTCTTCTTGAAGTCTGAGGGTATTTCACCTCTCTCATACATTTTGCTCACCAGATGGTAGAGTTTTGTCAGGACTGGCTCTCCCAAGGCCGTCAGTAGTTCCAATGGAATGTTGTCTACTCCCGGGCCCTTGTTTCGACTCAGGTCTTTCAGTGCTCTGTCAAACTCTTCACGCAGTATCGTATCTCCCATTTCATCTTCATCTACATCCTCTTCCATTTCCATAATATTGTCCTCAAGTACATCGCCCTTGTATAGACCCTCTGTATACTCCTTCCACCTTTCTGCTTTCCCTTCTTTGCTTAGAACTGGGTTTCCATCTGAGTTCTTGATATTCATGCAAGTGGTTCTCTTTTCTCCAAAGGTCTCTTTAATTTTCCTGTAGGCAGTATCTCACAATCACTGCATTTTTATATTTTCTCCTTTCATCAATTAAATTCAATATTTCTTCTGTTACCCAAGAATTTCTACTAGCCCTCGTCTTTTTACCTACTTGATCCTCTGCTGCCTTCACTACTTCATCCCTCAGAGCTACCCATTCTTCCTCTACTGTATTTCTTTCCCCCATTCCTGTCAATTGTTCCCTTATGCTCTCCCTGAAACTCTGTACAACCTCTGGTTTAGTCAGTTTATCCAGGCCCCATCTCCTTAAATTCCCACCTTTTTGCAGTTTCTTCAGTTTTAATCTACAGGTCATAACCAATAGATTGTGGTCAGAGTCCACATCTGCCCCTGGAAATGCCTTACAATTTAAAACCTGGTTCCTAAATCTCTATCTTACCATTATACAGGGTTATTACAAATGATTGAAGCGATTTCACAGCTCTACAATAACTTTATTATTTGAGATATTTTCACAATGGTTTGCACACACATACAAAAACTCAAAAAGTTTTTTTAGGCATTCACAGATGTTCGATATGTGCCACTTTAGTGATTCGGCAGACATCAAGCCGATAATCAAGTTCCTCCCACACTCGGCGCAGCATGTCCCCATCAATGAGTTCGAAAGCATTGTTGATGCGAGCTCGCAGTTCTGGCATGTTTCTTGGTAGAGGAGGTTTAAACACTGAATCTTTCACATCACTATGCGTGAAACTTGCCCGCACGAGTTCAACCGTTTCTTCGCTCACTGCAGGCCGACCCGTTGATTTCCACTTACAGAGGCATCCAGAAGCTTCAAACTGCGCATACCATCGCCGAATGGAGTTATCAGTTTGTGGATCTTTGTTGAACTTCGTCCTCAAGTGTCGTTGCACTGTTATGACTGACTGATGTGAGTGCATTTCAAGCACGACATACGCTTTCTCGGCTCCTGTCACCATTTTGTCTCACTGCGCTCTCGAGCGCTCTGGCGGCAGAAACCTGAAGTGCGGCTTCAGCCGAACAAAACTTTATGAGTTTTTCTACGTATCTGTAATGTGTCGTGCCCATATGTCAATGAATGGAGCTACAGTGAATTTATGAAATCGCTTCAATCATTTGTAATAGCCCTGTATAAACTATCTGATACCTTTTAGTATCTCCAGGATTCTTCCATGTATACAACCTTCTTTTATGATTCTTGAACCAAGTGTTAGCTATGATTAAGCTCTGTGCAAAATTCTACCAGACGGCTTCCTCTTTCATTTCTTAGCTCCAGTCCATATTCACCTACTATGTTTCCTTCTCTCCCTTTTCCTACTCTCGAATTGCAGTCACCCATGACTATCAAATTTTCGTCTCCCTTCACTACCTGAATAATTTCTTTTATCTCATCATACATTTCATCAATTTCTTCATCATCTGCAGAGCTAGTTGGCATATAAACTTGTACTACTGTAGTAGGCATGGGCTTCGTGTCTATCTTGGCCACAGTAATGCGTTCACTACGCTGCTGGTAGTAGCTTACCCGCACTCCTATTTTTTTTATTCATTATTAAAACTACTCCTGCATTACCCCTATTTGATTTTGTATTTATAACCCTGTATTCACCTGACCAAAAGTCTTGTTCCTGCTGCCACCGAACTTCACTACTTCCCACTATATCTAACTTCAACCTATCCATCTCCCTTTTTAAATTTTCTAACCTACCTGCCCGATTAAGGGATCTGACATTCCACGCTCCGATCCCTAGAACGCCAGTTTTCTTTCTCCTGATAACGACGATCTCTTGAGAAGTCCCCGCCCGGAGATCCGAATGGGGGACTATTTTACCTCCGGAATATTTTACCCAAGAGGCCCCCATCATCATTTAACTATACAGTAAAGCTACATGCCCTCGGGAAAAATTACGGCTGTAGTTTCCCCTTGCTTTCAGCCGTTCGCGGTACCAGCACAGCAAGGCCGTTTTGGTTAGTGTTGCTAGGCCAGATCAGTCAATCATCCAGACTGTTGCCCCTGCAACTACTGAAAAGGCTGCTGCCCCTCTTCAGGAACCACACGTTTGTCTGGTCACTCAACAGATACCCCTCCGTTGTGGTTGCACCTACGGTACGGCCATCTGTTACGCTGAGGCACGCAAGCCTCCCCACCAACGGCAAGACCCATGGTTCATGGGGGTAGGCGTTACACGATAAATCACGCAAATCTAAAGGCTGTGAATTCAAGTAAATACTTAGGGACTACAATTATGAATAACTTAAATTGGGACGATCACATAGATAATGTTGTTGGGAAAGCAAACCAAAGACTGCAATGTATTGATAGAACTCTTAGAAAACGCAAGAGGTCTATTAAAGAGACTGCTTACACTACGCCTACCCGTCCTCTTCTGGAGTGTTGCTGTGTAGCGTGCGATCCGCATCAGACAGGATTGACGGAGGACTTCGAAAACGTTTGAAGAAAGGCAGTTCGTTTTGTGTTATCGCAAAATAGGGGAGAGAGTGCCATGCATATCATATGTGAACTGGGATGGCTATCACTAAAACAAAGGATTTTTTCATTGCAGTAGAATCTTCTCGTGAAATTTCCAACACTAACTTTTTCCACCGAATTGAAAAATATTTTTCTTGGCGCCCATCTACATAGTGAGAAATGAGAAGCGTAATAAAATAAGAGAAATCAGAGTTCGCACGGAAGTATTTACGCGCTCGTTTCTCCCGTGCTTTGTTTGAGAGTGGAATAATAGAGGAATAGCTTGAAGGTGATTGGATGTACTGTCAGCCACTTAACTGAGAAATCCAGTGTAGTCACGTAGATGTAAAATAAGCACGCCTCTTTACTTCCACAACATACATACTTCGAATACTTTGTTTGCAGGCCCTTCTTACTTCGTTCAAAAAATGGCTCTAAGCACTATGGGACTTAACATCTGAAGTCATCAGTCCCCTAGACTTCGAACTACTTAAACCTAACTAACCTAAGGACATCGCACACATCCATGCCCGAAGCAGGATTCGAACCTGCGACGTAGCAGCATCGCGGTTCCGACTGAAGCACCTAGAACCGTTCGGCGACAACGGCCGGTCCTTAACTCTTGTGTAGAAATGTGTGCAGTATACTGCTGCATCCATTTTCAATAAGCTACCACAAGACTTCAAAAATCTTAGCAGTAAACCACGCGCTTTCAAATCGAAACTGAAGAGTTTCCTCATGGGTCACTCACTCCTCCTATTCTGTCGAGGAGTTCCTTAAAAAATTAAGCTGCTTCTTATGTTATATTGCTCATTGTGTTTACTAAACTTATGGTTTGCTCTTTATTCGATTTAAAAACATTTTATTTTGTCTGTATTATTTTTGTGTTGTAGTTTCATGCACTGACGCGTTCCATTACCTTGGAGATTTGCTCGTCAATTTGGTCCTACGGAACTGGTCGTGTAAATAAAAATAAATAAAATAAGGGTCGAGCGACACGAAGGAGATGCAGTGGTTGGGAAGGGAGTGAGATAGGGCTGCAACCTATCCCCAATGTTATAAAATCTGTACATTGAACAAGCACTAAATGAAATCAAAGAAAAATATGGAGTAGGAATTAAAGGTCAGGGAGAAGCAATAAAAACTTTGAGATTTGCCAATGACATCGTAATTGTATCAGAGACAGCAAAGGACTTGGAAGAGCAGTTGAACGGAAAGAACAGTGTCTTGAAAGGGGGTTATAAAACGAACATCAACAAAAACAAAACATGGATGTGGGATGTAGTCGAATTAAATCAGGTGATGATAAGGGAATTAGATTAGAAAACGAGACATTCGACGTCATAGATAAGTTTTGCTGTTTGGGCGGCAAGAAACTGATGAGGGTGGAAGTAGGGAGGATATACATTGATCAGCCAGGACATTATCACCACCTACCTAACCACCGGTCTGTCCACTTTTGGCATGCATAACAGTGGTGATCCATCATGGCATGGAAGCAGTGAGGCCTAGGTAAGTCGCTGGAGGGAGATGGTACCACATCTGCACACACAGATCACCCAGTTCCCGTAAATATTGGGAAGTGGGGCAATGAGCTCTGACGACACATTCAAAGACATCTCAGATGTTTTCGATCTGGTTTAGATCTGGCGAGTTGGGGGGCCACCACATCAAATGGAACTCGCCGCTGTGTTCCTCGAAGCACTCCATCACACTCCTGGTTTTCTGAGATGGCGCATTACCTTGTTGAAAAGTGCCACTGCCATCAGGAAACATGATCGTCATGAATGGGTGTACGTGGTCTGCAACCAGTGTGTCATACTCCTTGGCCGTGCATGTGCTCCACTGGATCCGTGGATGCCCACGTGAATGATCCTCAGAGCGTAATGGAGCCGCCGACAGCTTGTATCCGTCCTGCTGTACAGGTGTCAAGGAGCCGTGCTCGTGGAAGACGACGAACTCGCGCCTTCCCATTGGCCCGATGAAGAAGGCGTTGGAATCCACGACAGCATGCAACTCTCTCCACTGCGGAAATGTCCGATGCCGATGGTCACGAGCCCATTTCAGTCGTAGTTGCCAACGTCGTGGCATTAATATTGGCACATGCGTGGGTCGTCAGCGTGGAGGGACACTGTTGGGAGTGTTCGATGCTCTGTGTGTTCAGACACACTTGTACTCTGCCCAGCATTAAAGACTTATGTTAGTTTAGCCACAGTTCGTCGCCTGTCCTGGTTTACCAGTCTGCCCAGCCTGCAATGTCCGAAATCTGTAATGAGGGATAGCCGCCCAATCCCAGAACGTCTGGACGAGGTTTCACCTTGGTTTCACCTCGTGCTAAAGACACTCACCACAGCACTCCTCGAACAGCCGACAAGTCGTGCAGTTTCCGAAATGCTCGTGTCAAATCTCTGGGCCATCACAACCTTCCCTCGATCAAACTCAGATAGACCGCGCGCCTTCCCCATTCTACACACGGTCAGGATACTTACTGATACGACATGCACCGTGCGTGTGTCTGACTGGCAGTCATTCCTTTCCAAGTGATGCTGCCGTAGCCTGGAAGGGTTTATACCGATAGTAGGCCGGTATTCATAATGTTGTGGCTGATCAGTGTAAAATGCAGATTGACAATGGGAAGAAAAGCATATCTGAAGAGAAATTTGTTAACATCTAATACAGATTTAAGTTTTAGGTAGTCTTTTTTGAAGGCATTTGTCTGGAGTGTGGCCATGTATGGAAGCGAAACATGGACAATGAACAGTTTACACAAGAAGAGAATAGAAGCTTTTGAAATGTGATTTTACAGAAGAACGTTGAAGATTCAATGGACAGATCACGTAACTAATCAAGAGGTGCCGAATAGAAATGGCAGACAAGAAATTAGAGACACAGCTTGACCAAAAGAGTGGATACGTTGATAGGATACATTCTTAGACATGAAGGGATCGCCAGTATAGTACTGCAGGGATGTGTGGGAGGTAAGTAAGCAGGTTCAGAAGGATGTAGGTTGCAGTTGTTATTAGGAGATGAAGAGGCTCGTACGGGATAGAGTAGCATGGAGGGCTGCATCAAACCAGTCTTCGGACTGAAGACCACAACAACAACAATATTTTACAAAACAAGATTTTGTTCTATTTCTATGCCAGAAGGTTGCAATCGTTATTATGCGATAGATGGCACGTGTGCGTGGAATTCTGTGACATCAGCCAGGCTGGAATCGCAGCGTTTAGGCGATCGCTGTTGCTACTATGCCGCCTCTGTTGCGGGGTCGCCATCTGTTGAAGTCATCATTGCTCAGCTGCTCTTCATTGGTTAGAACAGTCGCTCATCCGGCTTTGTATGCAGTTCACTTGTAGGCCTCTGATCGTGCATCAGTACATTTCAGTTTAGAATGTGTAGTACTAAAGGACTCACTGCCCTCCCCTTATTTCCACTCCCCAGTGATTTCAACAACCTTTACGCGGAAGTACTTTATTTCGTAGTACCTCACAAGTGCATAAATTGAAAAATGGATACATTACAAATTGTGTCTCTTGATGGTCGAGACATACGTCTGCTGGCTGCGATGTCTCCAGGCTACCTGAGGCATTTGCTCTCAATAGTTGTCTGGCAGTACGTGAGGGGAGAAAAGACCTGGAAAGTCCTGTTCCACACACATGATGTTACAATATTTCCTGACTGGGAGAGGATTATACTGGGCAGACTGACTGTCCAGTTCCCAAAATGCGGCTAGATGGCACTTAGGAGTGGCAACTGAGTTATGGAACACACCATATTCCGACTCTAAATTGAGTTTTCTCATTTCAGAAGATAAACTCGAATTTAACACATAACAAAGTGAGAACGTAAATTCCAAACAAGAAAAAAAAATTGACTAGAGACAATATCAAGGCATATAAAAATGAAATACTCTAAATGGCTCAAATGGCTCTGAGCACTTCTGAGGTCATCAGTCCCCTAGAACTTAGAACTAATTAAACCTAGCTAACCTAAGGACATCACATACATCCATGCCCGAGGCAGGATTCGAACCTGCGACCGTAGCAGTCGCGCGGTTCCAGAATGCAGCGCCTAGAACCGCTCGGCCACTGCGGCCGGCGAAATACTCTAAGAATTAGAATACACACACCAGCAAAATATTACTATCACACTTCATATGAAACATGAAGGGTACTAACGTGTAAGACATAAAAAACTATTAATATTAATGTCATATTGCATAAGAGACAGTAAAGGCACTAACATTTAAGACATAAAAGCGACAAAAGTATTACTTTCACACAGCACATGAAACTTAGGAAATCAATATTGACAACAGATTTTGCTATGATCTCCCCGTTAGCAGTTTTCACCACAACTACACGGACATACTTGTCAGGTCCAGGGAACAGCTGCTCGACGATACCCAACCCGGCCTCCATACCAAGGGAGCACATGATCGCCGATCTGGGGCTACCATGCTTCTTCCTATGTCGATCTACTGTGTTGCTGCAGCTGATGCAGGTACTCAGTGGCCCGGCTGATGCAGCTGCTGTACAAGTTGTCACCTGTGCAACCTGTTGACAGAAAACTCAAGGATACGTCATGAGAGAGAGAGAGCCCACAATGGCATTGAATTTAGGCATGCTTCTACCTATCAGTTCTTCAGATGTCTGTACTGTATTGCCAATGACACGCTTGAGATATGACTATACATTTGACTACTGCTTCCCACAATCGACCAACGTGAGGCGCACGAGGTGGAGTAAAATATTAAATGATACTGTCTGAGGTCGAAAAGTTCACTACACTTTCAACTGTAGCATTATCACAGAGAAAGCACCTACAAATGTGGTACCATTATCACTATACATGTGAGGTTTTCCTCTTTTCGCAATGAATCACGTGAGAGCAGCCAGAAATGATCTATTTACCAAGTCGCTAACTCTAGATGTGTGGCTTTGGTTCCCACGTAAATAAATAAAGCAATATAGGCTTTGGTAGTAATGTTACTCCGCCTTCCACCATGCTTCACTGTAACACGGCCTGCATAATCCACTCCACTGGAATGGACGAGACTGGTTTACTCTAGATGCTGGTGGGTGGCCCATAAGTTGAACTGCAGTCTGGGACTTTAAGGGTTTCAAACATTTCCCGATAACTCCTTTCACTGTGTTGCGAACGAGGGAATTCAAAACCTCCTACGCAACATAGAAAGCGAAAACTATGACACAGCATACAACAAATGTTCATATACATACACGATGATAATTTATGATGGTGTGATGTCGCTCATCATACGGTGCGTTGGCACTCATCAGCCTCCCTCCCGCTCATAAAATAGCTTCTGGATCAATTGATGGATGCAAATCTCTTAATTCGCTATTATGAGGAATAGAAGAACTGGCCTTCAACAATTCGATCTCACTATCTTAATCATCATGTTGAACTATGCCAAAGGCTCTTTGGATAGCGTTTTGGCATTATTGTGGGGTGAGTGGTCCAGTTATCCTCTCTGTTTGTTGCAGCCTTATATTGTTAACAAACCTTAGTGCATAAGCCAAAACCCTGTAGGTTTCCTTGAAAGAGGAATATTTACACGACAATTCAGCATCAAGCTTAATAACAGACATCAAAAAGAACTACACACACCTTTCTGTCGCATCTTCTATCACGCGTGAAGGACAAGTGCTGTAGTCCAGGTCACAGCAGAATAGCCATGATGGGACAGACCACCACTGCAAAAGTAAATCCATATGTGCAGCGCTGATGCCACGTGATAATCAATCAGCGGGATTGTCTTCTGATTTGACGTGTCTCCAGTTGGAAATAACTCAGTTCCTGGATTTCAGAGACTCTGGTAACAACGATGGTTTTCAAGTGACTGAGACGACGTTGCAGCCAGCTTCGAACTATTGCGGAGTCCGTCCAATGGATATCGCTACTGTTTACAATGTCTAAGGCACTGGCCAACTTATGAATGAGTCGAGCAAGAAGAGGAGCGTCTCATAATTCCAGTCACGGAAGAGATTGTTGTTTGACAGAGGCTAAACGAGATTCGGCCACAGCCAATGAAACTACAATCTTGTTGTTGGGAAGAACACATATGATGTATACACACGCATCATATGACAACTGTGAAACATCACAGAAACATGAAATTTCTAATTTAACGTATTGAGGACAGTGAATGACCTGCTTCCTAATAAAAATATCAGTTCGAGAAGGCAGTTACATATAAAGGACATTCCATTCATCAGCTAGGTTGGATAGAAGAACTTCATCCAAATCAAGGCTTAGTTGACACAAGCGCTGCAAGACAGCTTCATCTTGTGACTAATGGGCCCAAAAGGCCTTGTGAGTAAAAAATCAATGCTATTGTAGACAGGCGATCTTTGAGCACCGATGATTCTTCAGCTGCACGTGGAACTGACACGGATCAGAGCTGTGGTACCGTAAGATTCCCGATGTTTTTATTGCTTCTCCATCAATGAGATTACAATGCAAAGACGTTTCTGTGTGCTGCACTGGAGTTTGTTCCACAACCTTGTCGCTACTGGAGCTCCATTTACTCAGTGGTAACCATCCAGAAGCAGATAGCTGAGTCATCTGGGTTTGAAGTTCCTGAGTTTCCGCTTCCATTGCTGACTCGCCTAGGAAGTCGTCCACATAGAAACTAGACAACAAAGTTTACGCTGCCATTTTGATTTTCGAAGCCCAACTGTTGGAGACATCTAGTCGCAATAAAGGCAGCAGGAGCGGTTCTGTAAGTGGCTGTGGACAATCCATATTCTTGTATCAGCTCACACAGTGATTCTCACCACAGAATTCTCTGAAAGTTACTACTATCAGGATGGAAATACACTTGGTGATGCATGGCCTCATTAAATCAGCGAAATTTTATAATAATGGAAAATAAATCTGGTTAGATAGTGGGACCAGCCATCAAGATATCATTGAGACATCTCCATTAGAACTGGGAGCAGAGCCATCAAATACTAGCATCGATTTGGTAATGGCGCTGTATTCCTCGAAGACAACATGGCGTGGAAGGTAAAACCTTGAACCAACAATATCCTGATAATTAGAGACCTCCATGTGTCCTAGTCAATATAGTCACGCGTGAATGCAGCATATTCCACATTTAGATTCGGTTGCGTTTTAAATGTCCTCTCAGGATGCTTCAGTCCTCGACAGACCTGTTGCCGTGATTCGCCTAAGGGATCACAATCAGGTTTCTCTGGCTCCGAACCACAAACCTCCCACTTTCATCTTGAGTTGTGTGTCACTGAAAGTGAGCCTCACACATTTTGTCCTGCTCCAAAAACCTTTGCAGTTTGGCGCCTAAACTCTCACTTCTAACAAAGCACGATATCACAGTAGAAACAGGCGTGTTGCATGAAGTTGAAGGCATCCTACCAGACAAAATCCAGCTGTATTTAGTTTCAATCAGTGATGGATGATTTGCTTTCTCCGGGCTTACCCTGCACACAACATCAAAGTAAACTTCAGTACCAAGAATTTGTAACGCCGGAAATGCATATCCTCCTATTTCCTTCTATTGTACTATAAATTTGTTTTCCTTATTTTTGTTACCTGAATATATGACATTTCTGTGTCTTTCCATATTGTAATTGTTTGACTATTTGTATATATATATTTATGCATTTATGTCGATGTATAATTGGTTTGTTTCGTAAATATTATTTGTATTTTTACGCTGGGTCTTGCCTAGGGAAAACTACTATCGAACGATTACATCGATAGGTCGTGTGAAGAATCAAAGTGTGTAGGATCTTTGGTGGTGTTAACTCGGTCGCGTGGAGCTCGGGCAGAGAGGGAGTCTGGCTGGAGTAGGCAGTGGAGCAGGTGTGTTGTGTGAAGCTCCCGCGAGTTGCCGCGCTTTTGGGGTTTGGCAGCATATAATTGCGCTCGACTTGCGATGATAGTTTCTGACATGGTGTCGCGGACGGGAAGCATTAGCTGGCGCACATCAAGAGCCCGTTTCGTCTGGTGACGGTGTCGAGAATGAGGCGCGCCAACATCCAACTTCTGCAACAGCGACGGCCGAGAATGAGTGACTGTCGCCACCTCCTCGACCGACGGCTTCAATCCTTCAATCAACCAACGAGGAAGACTGGAAGCACGTAAAGGTTTAGAACTGTATGGCAGATCTCAGCTTTTCAAACTGTACCATTTTCGTAACTATAATTACAGCAACTTAGCGTGAACATTTGTTGCTCATTGTCCCAATTGCATTACCAAGCAAGATCCCTTCCTTTTCCGAAATGAACCCGAGTGTCGTTGAAATTCAAATATAATTCGATTTCACTGCTTTAATTTCAAAGTTCAGTTAAGGCATTCATAGCTGGCTACAATATTTAGATTACACAAGCACGAATTAAGAGTGCGAGTTTTGTTACCGTATTTTAGCTTACCTGTGACTGCAGCTCAGCGTGGTATGTACTTAATTTTACTATTGTTAATTGTTCAGAATCATTTAATTCAAGTTAAAAGTTAAATCTCTTATTTCTAAATTGCATAGATTCAAGTAGCTTTTGAAATGATTGTTGAGGTACTCCAAGACTAACCGTAGTTTACTGAATTTCGATGCGCTTCAGAAAGAAAGCTCACTATTAACTTCAGTCACTAAATTAACTTTCGATTTTCCGATTTTATTAATTCTTTTGCTAAATTAAGTCAGGGTGTAGCGAAATTTATTACTTCTGACAAACTTTCAGTTTTCACACTACACGTGTCAACCTTCAGTTGCCACGCTTCCAGTGCTAATTATATGTGTAATAATATTTCTTTTTCAGTTACTATAGTAATTGTCCTTAGGACTGGCGACCGTAATTTCCCCCTAATCTCAAATATCTAATTACCGCTAGTTATTTGTTAACGTAACGGCTGCACATTTACTTTCTTTATTAACTTTACCCCTTTTCAAAATTAATTTCCACCAGTTTCATTAGCATTTTTCCTTTCATTTAGATGTAACCCTTTCCTCCCTCTTTACCGACAGATTAACTTCGGTGACGATTGCTTTTCCCAAATTTCCATTAGGTACACGCGGTTTAATTTTTTTACTGTCATTAAGGTCGATAAGTGAGGGGGAGGTTACAAATTAAGTCTAATATGGCAAGTTTTTTGAACTCGATATCGGAAAGTGGTTTATGCAGGGTGGTCCCATGATCGTGACCAGGCGAAATATCTCACGAAATAAGCGTCAAAAGAAAAAACTACAAAGAACGAAACATGTCTAGCTTGAATGGGGAAACCAGATGGCGCTATGATTGGGCCGCTAGATGGCGCTGCCATAGGTCAAACGGGTATCAGTAGCTTTTTTAAAAAATAGGAACCCCCATTTTTTATTACATATTCGTGTAGTACGTCAAGAAATATGAATGTTTTAGTTGGACCACTTTTTTCGCTTTGTGATAGATGACGCTGTAATAGTCACAAATATATGGCTAACAATTTTAGACTTACAGTTGCTAACAGGTAGGTTTTTTAAATTAAAATACAGAACGTAGGTACGTTTGAACATTTTATTTCGGTTGTTCCAATGTGAACTTATCATTTCTGAGACCACATGCTATTACGGCGTGATTATCTGTAAATATCACATTAATGCAATACATTCTCAAAATGATGTCCGTCAACCTCAATGCATTTGGAAATACGTGTAACGACATTCCTCTCAACAGCGAGTATTTCTCCTTCCGTAGTGTTCGCACGTACATTGACAATGCGCTGACGCATGTTGTCATCCGTGATGTGAAAGGGCGAGCAATAGGACGCCTTCGCGCCCTGTATCCGCTGCTAAACCCGCAGTCGTCATTGCCACCGCAACACGGCATCACGCTTTAGGTAACATTGGTTCGCCCACTGTTAGGAACCGCAGGAATGACAAATTTTGTCTAAACTGCACCACCTCGAGCCAAGGATAGGCTCGTCTTTCCAGCGTCAACGTGTAACGACATTTCTCTCAACAGCGAGTAGTTGGCCTTCCGTAATGTTTGCACATGCATTGACAATGCGCTGACGCATGTTGCCAGGCGTTGTCGGTGGATCACTATAGCAAATATCCTTCAACTTTCCCCACAGAAAGAAATCCGGGGACGTGAGATCCAGTGAACGTGCGAGCCATGATATGGTGCTTCGACGACCAACCAACCTGTCATTAAAATACGTTCGTCATTCGGTACCGCTTCAACCGCACGCGAGCTATGTTTCGGACATCCATCATGTTGGAAGTACATCGCCATTCCGTTATGCAATTCAAATGGCTCTGAGCACTATGGGACTTAACTTCTTAGGTCATCAGTCCCCTGGAACTTAGAACTACTTAAACCTAACTAACCTAAGGACATCACACACATCCATGCCCGAGGGAGGATTCGAACCTGCGACCGTAGCGGTCGCGCGGTTCCAGACTGTAGCGCCTAGAACCGCTCGGCCACTCCGGCCGGCTGTTAAGCAGTGAAACATCTTGTAGTAACATCGGTAGAACATTACATAGGAAATCAGCATACATTGCACCACTTAGAATGTCATCGATAAAATTATCCTTCCTCCCATAGTGCCGCACCATTCATTAACCCGCCAGGGTTGCTGATGTTCCACTTGTCGCAGCCATCGTGGATTTTTCGTTGCCCAATAGTGCATATTTACGTTACCGCTGTTGGTGAATGACGCTTCGTCGCTAAATAGAACGCGTGGAAAAAATCTGTCATCGTCCCGTATTTTCTCTTGTGCCCAGTGGCAAAAGTGTACACGACGTTCAAAGTCGTTGCGATGCAGTTCCTGGTGCATAGAAATATGGTACGGGTGCAATCGATGTTGATGTAGCATTCTCAACACCGACGTTTTTGAGATTCCCGATTCTCGCGCAATTTGTCTGCTACTGAACTGATGTGCGGATTAGCCGTGACAGCAGTTAAAACACCTACTTCGGCATCATCATTTGTTGCAGCTCGTGGTTGACGTTTACCATGTGGCTGAACACTTCCTGTTTCCTTAACGTAACTATCCGGCGAACTGTTCGGACACTTGGATGATGTCCCGGATACCGAGTTGCATATACAGCACACGCCCGTTGGGCATTTAGGTCACAATAGCCATACATCAACATGATATCGACCTTTTCCGCAATTGGTAAACGGTCCATATTAACACGGGTACTGTATCACGAAGGAAATACCGTCCGCGCTGGCGGAATGTTACGTGACACCACGTACTTAGACGTTTGTGACTATTACAGCGCCATGTATCACAAAGCGAAAAAAGTGGTCCAACTAAAACATTCGTATTTCTTTACGTACTGTAACGTTCCCTGGCAAACTCACGCTATTAATGAACAAGAGTTTATTTGTACCATATACGCCGCTCTGCGCGAGTTGTATATACCGTAATTATTGAACAAGAAATATTATTGCATTTTGTGTAAAAGACATTTGTTATTATCGTAATATTTTTTGTAGTAGTATTCTCTCTGTATTTAGGATAGTAATTTTTCTATATTTTTTATGTGATTGTGAAATGTGTCAGTATCTGCGATAACAGAGATGTGAAAGTTAGCCAGAGGAGAATAATATTGTCAAATTTCAAAGAAATGTTAATAGTCAGCAGTAGTATAAAAGAAATATGTACAGCGTATTCTTGGGTCTTCTCTGTCTAGAGCTGAATGCGAGAGGAAGCTGTGTCGAAGCGATTTATGAATGGGTAGACTTCTTTTGTCTCTGTCTAGATTTAGCCGCCATTAGAGGAGGCGTTACAAATTAATGTGAATTGAATTATTGTTTGATCTAAATATATCAGAATTTATCAAAAGTGTGTATTATTAATGTAAATTAGCTTGCCCATATCATCTATAAAAATTTCTTTAAAGAATTTTCAGCATTTTTAGCGGTGTTGCTGGGCTGTGCCGCGACCGATCGATTTGCAGCGGCGGCACATTTGAAAAATTGTTCCGCTAAAGGAAAAATCGACCAAACCCGTAAATCGGGAACAGACAGATAAAAATTAACAGTGAATTAAGAAATTGTTCTTCTTTTACAGTGATCCTGAGACTGATGAATTTTTAAACTAATTATACGTTTGTGCATTCGTAGGCGGATAGTTAATGTTAGTTAACCTTGAAATTAAACAATTTTGGTTCTTTCAAATAACTTAAATGTATAGCGAAGTAGGTTTGATCAGTGATAATTAAATGTCGGCTTGGCAATAATTAACCATTTTCTGCTAATAGAGATAATCTTGTGCTCCATAGTTAACGCCGGGATAGAATTCAGTAAATATTTAACAGAAAAACCCACTGCATTTAGAAAATGTGTGCCAAGGCCGAATGATGTAAAGGATTTAAATTTCAACTAAATATTCTTAATCAGTTAATATGAGTTCACGTAATTTTTAAATGTACGTAATTCTTTTGAAAGTGAATTTTTTTATTACCACACGTAAATAAGAGAGAGGTTCTACCACACTGCATTTAGAAAATGTGTGCCAAGGCCGAATGATGTAAAGGATTTAAATTTCAACTAAATATTCTTAATCAGTTAATATGAGTTCACGTAATTTTTAAATGTACGTAATTCTTTTGAAAGTGAATTTTTTTATTACCACACGTAATTAAGAGAGAGGTTCTACAACAAAGTTCGTACGTACAGAAGAAAGTTAAAGAGAGGCAAATGAAGTAACTAAAAGCAATCATAATAAATAATAATTAATAATTATTCTTTAACGAATTTAATAGCAGTGATTTCGTTAAATTGGCGCCCAGCGTGGGGCTCGAATATGCAGTGGCCACTAAATACCCATGAGATAACTAGGGAATTATTATAGTCGAACTTTGTTGGAGAACAATTAATAATTTTTCCATGTATTGTATGTATTGCATAACCAATATTGTGTGGTAATACCTGTATATGATTTTTTGCATGAGAACACTATATACCCAGAGGCAAGCTGAAGAAGAGAGCTCATTATTTCGAAAAATTAATTACCTACCACAATATCAGGGGGCAGCTGCACCCAAGATAGATCACCAAAAGGTAAAGCTACAGTGTAGTTGTCCTGTGGGTAGTAAAGTAGCCTCAGTGCAGTGTTCTCGGATCATTAGTGGTGTGCTTGTTGTTAGTGCTTTGTTTTAAAATAACAGGACATTTGAGTAGTTAGTCACTGTAGTATATAATAAGTGTGTTTTAACAAATGACCATTTCTTGTGTGATTATGTCAGTGAAACCTGAGTGTTAGGATATTTAGTTCAGATTTTGTTTCTTTAGTTGACTATGGTTAGGTTGCGTAGTCAGAAAGATATCAACATGGATAATGAACAACAGTTAGTAAGTAGTGATACCGAGTTAGAAAGTGGGACACAAAGTAATGTTAGTGACGTAGTTCAGGAAGTACAATGTGAGAATCTGGGGGCAGAAGGGCAAGAAATGTTGCCAGTTGATAGCGGAAATACTGTGCCACACGCAAGCACTGGACACGGACCAGAGAGTGGTGAGGTGTCAGAAGTGCAATCATTAAGAGTTATGTTCGAGCGCATGCTCAATTTTCAAGCTGAATTTGTACGTGTGCAAGCAGAGCGTGAAAGAGAACGTGATGCTGAACAAGCAGAGCGTGACCAGAGATTGGTAGCTGAATTTGCACGTATGCAAGCACGCCTGCATGAGACAGACTTGCAGTTAATGCAATCTTTGGAAGCTATGCAAAGTGAGATAGTTAGTTTGAGACAAAACTATGAAACCATACCCAAAACGGTGCAAGAACTAAGCGAAAGAGTAGATAGTATCCAAGTGGCTAACGCCAGTATCGTAGATGAAATCAGTGTACTGACCAACAGGGTGGAACAATTAGAGATTGACACAAATCAAGTAATTGAGCACAAAGTGTCCGAACAAGTGCACAAAATGGAAAGCGAATTTTTAAAGGAAATAGACGAGAAAGTGCACGCCGCGATTGAAGCCAAAGATGTGGGCTCAAATGCGGAAGTGCAGAACCTGAAAAAGGTGGTACACACTGACATTCCGCTGTGGCAGCGGAATGTCAACAGTCGTCTTGCCGAAATAGAAATCAGCTTGCGGCATGACGACACACAGGTGTATGTCACGCCAGCCAGGTCCAACAATGACAGGCATATAAATACAGCAGTGAAAAATTGCGACTGCGAGACAGAATAGGCAACCAATGTAAGTGAAACAAATGAATGTCATTCCAAAATAGTCATTGAAGAAAGCCTGATTAGAAACCGACAGTTTCAGGTCTTTACAACGGAGAAGAAATCTGTTCACCCTGTAGTGTTTATCAAGGGATTTAGAAACATTTTGCCTAGCGTTTGGAGTCTTACACAGAAAATACAGTTCGTTATGTCTTACATACAAGGAGATGCTGCATTATGGGCAACCGAAGCAGCTGACAGTTGCGATACATATAAGCAATTTGAAAAGGCATTCTTGGCCAAATATTGGTCAACATGTATTCAGGAGAGATTACGGAAGGAGGTATATAATCCAGAGCCGTATTCTCCACGATTAGGCAATTTGCGAAAATATTTTGAGAAGTACATTAATAAGACCCGTTACTGGGACGAGAAGATTTCATCCCGGGATTTGATCAGACTTTTGAAATCACACTTGCCGATACACGTAAAGGAAAAACTTATACACGTGCCGGAGAATGACATGGAACATTTCTTGTCTGTTCTGGACTCAATTGACCTGATTCAGGAGGATGTTAAGGTAGCCTCTGAACAGGCTAGAAGTAACGGAAACGGTTACAGAAATGGTCGAAATAACACGCCTCCACCAAATAATGGAAACGGCGGAGGTAACAATAGGAGACAAGATTATGTACAAAACGGGAATAGAGGTAGAGACCGGAACGGCAATAGTCCGCCGGTGAATAATGACCGGAAAAGGAGGTCTGATGACCGATATGAAACAGGCCCACCAAGCAATAGTAGATGGAAAAATGCCAGGGGGCCGTGGAACACTAATACCTATAATGATGCAAACCGAACTTGACCACAGAACCAGAGGCACAGTACGCACCGGCCAAACAGTGATGGATATGACAATAACCGACCGCCACCACAAAATGCGCCAATTGCGCAACCGTGGCGGCCGACACAACACAACTTACACATAGTGGAGGTCAGTGACACAGAGCAGCCACGCCCATCCACCTGTAATAATTCAACAAACTAGATTCAGCCGAGATACGCTCTCCATCATCGGCTGAGGTTTGGAGTGAGAGCAGCCCGACACCGAACAAAACATTGGGAATCTGTATCCTCAGGTATAATGACGGGGTACAGATGGGACATGAATTGATAACTGAACCATCCACGTGCGTAAAGGAGCACAAAGACAAAGTACAAGCGATAATAGAGATCAAAATTAATAATATTGATGTGCAAGCGATCGTAGATACAGGTGCTACTGTCAGTGTCATGAGTATGGTCTTATTCAAAATACTGGGGAAAGAAAGGCGTATGCTGACTTTTCCTGTGAACAATTGTAAAGTCACTGGAGCCATAAGTGCACAGCGACAAATAATTAAACTCCAAGTGCGGGTAGAGTTGTATATAGGGGAAGAAGCCATAGCGTGCTCATTCCTGGTAGTAAAGGGTTTAAGGGTAGCCTGCATTCTGGGGGTAGATTTTTTGAGAGAAAAGGACGCAGTAATCGACCTTTCTCGGCGAAAATTAAGTTTGATGAACGCTGGTAGGAGGATAGAATTGTCCATGCTCAGATCTGAAGAGGTACCTGTGCCTAATTGTAATGCTATTAACATAAAGTGTAGGAATCAGTGGATACTACATTTAGACAATCATTGTCAAGGACAAAATCTCTATTATCCAGACGTACAAAGTGATCAATTATAAGCAAATGTGGACGCACTAGTGAACAAAGTATCACAGTCCGAAAATTTGAACTCAATGCAACAGCAGGATTTGGTACAGTTATTAACTAACTATGCAGATGTATTTTCAGAACGACCAGGAATTGTTAAGGGATATCAGTACAATATCGAGGTGAAGCCTCACAAAACCTACTGTCGAGCCTCATACTCCATTCCTTGGTCCAAGAAGGAAATAGTAGCTAAAGAAATAAGAAAACTGATCGAGTGGGGAATAATAGAACCGTCTTTGTCCCCTTATAGTAGTCCTTTGGTGGCGGTAGCAAAAGCAGACGGACAGGTACGGTTAGTATTAGATGCGAGAGACATAAACGAAATTATTGTACCTGTCAGGACTCATCCGGAAAACGTAGATGAGCAAATTCAAAAATTCCATGGAGTGCAATGTTTGACATCTATTGATATGAAAAGTTCATTCTGGCAAATCCTGCTCACACCCGAGTCGAGGAAATATACTGCATTTATGTTTGGGGGAAGGAGCTACCAATTTAGGGTACTACCTTTCGGCTTAAATGTAAGTGCAGGAGTTTTCATAACAGCCCTCGACGCGGTTTTAGGTCCGGATTTGCTGCAAAGGGTAACAGTGTATGTAGACGATCTGGTGATTGCTACTGCCACCTGGGAGGAGCACGTAGAACTACTGGGTAGAGTCTTAGAAAGGTTTAAGCAAGCGGGGGTAACAGCGAATCTTGAGAAATCCAAATTTGGACGTAATCAGATTAAATTTCTAGGTCACATAATAACACTACAAGGCATCAAACCTGACAGCAAAAAACTTGACGCAATTCGTGGGTTTCCTAGTCCGAGAACTAAGAGACAACTCAAAGCGTTTATAGGTCTTGCATCCTTTTTTAGACGGTTTGTTCCAAACCAATTAATGAATAACGAATCTTTATTGAGCCTGTTGCGTAAAAATGCGCACTGGGTGTGGACAGAAGAATGTCAACGCGCATTTGACGCTATCAAAAACGCCTTGGTGAATGCAAACATACTGCGACACCCAGACATGACAAAAGATTTTTGCATAGCGACAGATTCGTGTTCATACGGTCTGGGCGCTTGTTTATTTCAGTGGGACAGGAGCAACGACCCCACAACAATCAATGTAATCGGATTTGCCAGCCGCACACTAAACAGCTGTGAGAGAGCATATTCCGCTACCGAATTAGAGGCTCTTGCAGTGGTTTGGACGGTAAAGAAATTCAATTATTACATCTGTGGTAAAGAAGTCAAAGTATTCAGTGACCACCAGGCTCTGAGCTATTTAATGTCTTGCAAATTATACCATACCCGCTTGCTAAGATGGAGGTTAGCATTGCAGGAATATAAAATTAAGATTATGTACCTAAAAGGACAAGATAATGTTGTAGCTGACGCCTTGTCGAGGCTCCCACTAGGGCAATCCTCAATGTCAAAGATTTTGGAACAATCGGAGGAATATCGAATACTCTTAGTACAAGATAAGGTACATAGGAGGAACTTTTTACACATGTGTAAGAATATGTCTATATTGCAGGAAACTGATCCGATTTGGCGAGATATCATTAGCAAAATTAAAGAAGGAACCAATGTTAAAAGTGTTCAGAATTTCAAAATAGTAGATAATATTCTGTATTATAAAACAGGTGTGTCAAATGACCATGGAGTCGTGTGTATACCGCAACAGGCTATCCCAGCTGTAGTGTGGCACACGCATTTAGCATGGGGTCACGCTGGGATAGGCAAAACAATAAGGATTTTATCCAGATTCTGTTACTTTAAGGGAATAAGCCAGCAGACTCGCACCATTATCAGGACTTGTCCTCTGTGCCAAAAAGCTAAGTTTCAAAATAAGTCCACAAGGTTTGAACTGCATCCTATAGTGCCTCATCGGCCACTTCAGTTAGTATCTATAGACATAGCAGGACCCTATCCACGAGCCAGGGGTGGATTAAAGTACATTTTAGCGGTGTATGACCTTTTCTCTAAATACTTAAAAATATACTGCCTTAAATCAGCCACTGCTCGTGGAATAGTTAAATGGTTAGGGAAAGAATATTTTACAGAAGTGGGTAAGCCTGAAGCGATAATATCGGATAATGCTTCCTATTTTACAGGCCATACCTGGAAAAACTATTTACATGAACACGATATAAAGCACTTACTAATATCCCGTTTTCACCCACAAGCAAGTTTAGTAGAGAGAACATTTGGAGAGTTAAATAAATTTTTCAGGTTATACATTGCATATAAGCACACAAGATGACCAGATCTGATACCCAAGTTTTTGGAAATTCACAACGCAACCCCGCATGCTTCTACGGGGTATCCACCAAACGAGATTATAATGAATAATAACAGTGTTCTGAATGAGTGGCTGGCACCTTTGCCTAAGGTCCCAGTCATTCCTGAGCCTAAGGAAGAGAAGATAAGAAAAGCAGGGTGCAACCTTACCAGGTGCGCTCAGAAAAGGAAAGAAAAATATAATCGACATGTGACGAACAACCAAAAATTTAGTGTTGGGGACTTAGTACTCTTACGCAATCATCCTAAGTCCTCGGCATCCTTGAAACAGAATAGCAAGTGGCAATTGGTGTACAATGGACCTTTTAGAATAGTAAGTGTGCCACATGAGTGTAGCTATCTCTTAGCAGATCCCCACTCAGGGAGAGTACGGGGACTGTATCCGCGTAAGGATGTAAAAATATTCCTACAGTAAAAGACTAATAGTCCTATGTGGACACCATTCTTTTGTAAATGAATGAACATTAATGATATGTGATCTGTAGAGATAATGTACTAGTGTAGAAGTATTTAGTTATAAGAATATGATTGACTTTCTCTTTTGGTTATGAATATTTGTGTTATGTCTTCTTTTAATTAATGTTAGCTTAAACATGCTCTAAATGTCTGCACAGATAACCTGATTAGTGCAATTATTTATAGTGTTAAACTGTGACAGAGATCAGTCAGGAGGAACATTTTAGTAATGATTAGTTTGTGTACTGCATAATATTCTATATGTGTGTCAAACTTGAAATATTTCTTGTACAATCTTTTCTATTATATGTGTATATATGTATATATGTGTAGCTGTCAGATTGACAGATTCGAACCCAGAATAATATCAATAATATGAGGCCCTGAGAACTTTATTATCTAACCAATGTTATCAGAGAGAATAATGCACCCAGTAGTGACCCGAGGGCACCATGGGAGGCAAACTTATTGCAAATTTAAGTAGCGCAAAGTCACGCACAAAGAAGCTTCAATTGAAGCATGTGCAGATTCAATCAGTAAAAAAGGAGCTAGCCTGATACAGTCCAAGTCAATTTTAGCCTACAGAGACTACACTGTAGTTACGTAGGAACTTGCAAGTGAAGTAAGACATAATTTCAAAGGAGTTATTGAACAATACGCCTGAATCCGGCTGGAATGCACAAATAAAATCTACTCGAACACGAATATAGATGATTCTTGGGCAAACTAATACGAAATTTTAATATTTGTTACCATGTACGCAAATATCACACACCTTGGTAAAGAGTTACGAATGTGCTGTTACAAAAATTGCACAACGGACATTGTAAATAAAAATAAAGGAACTTAAACAAGTGCAGTATTGTGTGGTAGAGACAGACAGTGACTGTTAAACCTGCAGCAATACGTCACGAAGTTGTTGTGTATAAGTAATAAAAAAACTGTATCATCGCCGTGTGTGCAAGTGGACAAGGAACTAGCACGACACGAACAGTGAGCCGATAACGGACGGTGGACCAAGTTAGTGTCAAACTTTAATTCTTTGTGTGTCAAAGGACGCTAGGAAAGCGCATTGACTACAGAGATACATTTTGTCCTAAGGTGAAAACTTGCGTGTGACTAATGACAAGTCATGACATGGTGAAAAATATTGTGTGCCCATAAAACGTGTTACTGTGACAACGAAACATTGTGCAAACCAGACTAGTGAAGGCCTACTGAATAATAACTGCCAATAACTGTGTGCGTTTTTTCCCACAGCAGGAAAAATGCCCATAAGGATAGTACACTGTTTGTGAACTTGTTGCATGTTTGCTGGAGCACTGCAAGAAGACGTCACACGGGCGAGCTGATACACAACGCGCATCCGGCTGCATCAGCCATGCAGCGGCCGCAGCAGCCCGTAGCAGACCAGACAGCCACACGCCTCTCCGCGCCGTAGCTGTCAACACCGGGGGCGGTGACCTACACGGAGCCGACGCGCCGCGCCGAGCGCCGCTCAACAATCACTCCGCACCGCTCACCGACTACAGCATTATTGACTTTTTCCAAAATATTTACATAAACTGCATAACATGTCTATGACTCCATTTTGATAAACATTGAACATTTATTATGTATGTCCGTAAACTGATAAGAGAAAATGAACACTAACAAGTGCAAGAGATGAATTTGTAACACGGAGGTAGTGGAAACATTATGAAAAGTGATCCTGTGCTCAGTGATTTAAAATAAAAAAAAACTAAGTGATATATCCTAGGACAAGTGATCTTGCAGTATATCCCAAAAATTAATAATAACGAATTGTTAATCACACACAAAAAACTTTCGTTGACCTGTATGTTACTGTGATATTATGTAACCGTTGGTGACAAACTGCTAAATTAATTCAAATGAATGACTGTTAAAGAGACAATATTAATCATGAACCAACTGGGATGGCTGGGCTCCGGCACAGTTTTGCCCAGGTTTCCTGTCTGCCTTCGCCCAAATGGGGGAGCCATGAACGTATATAACCCTGGGACTAATTAAGAGAGCCATTCCATAAAAAATACAGAATTGTAAAGAACGTTACTGGCACCATTGTGTCAAAGTATAGAAACTCTTTGCCAAATGCTGCCAGGGGGCAATGTAACGTTCCCTGGCAAACTCACGCTATTAATGAACAAGAGTTTATTTGTACCATATACGCCGCTCTGCGCAAGTTGTATATACCGTAATTATTGAACAAGAAATATTATTGAATTTTGTGTAAAAGACATTTGTTATTATCGTAATATTTTTTGTAGTAGTATTCTCTCTGTATTTAGGATAGTAATTTTTCTATATTTTTTATGTGATTGTGAAATGTGTCAGTATCTGCGATAACAGAGATGTGAAATTTAGCCAGAGGAGAATAATATTGTCAAATTACAAAGAAATGTTAATAGTCAGCAGTAGTATAAAAGAAATATGTACAGCGTATTCTTGGGTCTTCTCTGTCTAGAGCTGAATGCGAGAGGAAGCTGTGTCGAAGCGATTTATGAATGGGTAGACTTCTTTTGTCTCTGTCTAGATTTAGCCGCCATTAGAGGAGGCGTTACAAATTAATGTGAATTGAATTATTGTTTGATCTAAATATATCAGAATTTATCAAAAGTGTGTATTATTAATGTAAATTAGCTTGCCCATATCATCTATAAAAATTTCTTTAAAGAATTTTCAGCATTTTTAGCGGTGTTGCTGGGCTGTGCCGCGACCGATCGATTTGCAGCGGCGGCACATTTGAAAAATTGTTCCGCTAAAGGAAAAATCGACCAAACCCGTAAATCGGGAACAGACAGATAAAAATTAACAGTGAATTAAGAAATTGTTCTTCTTTTACAGTGATCCTGAGACTGATGAATTTTTAAACTAATTATACGTTTGTGCATTCGTAGGCGGATAGTTAATGTTAGTTAACCTTGAAATTAAACAATTTTGGTTCTTTCAAATAACTTAAATGTATAGCGAAGTAGGTTTGATCAGTGATAATTAAATGTCGGCTTGGCAATAATTAACCATTTTCTGCTAATAGAGATAATCTTGTGCTCCATAGTTAACGCCGGGATAGAATTCAGTAAATATTTAACAGAAAAACCCACTGCATTTAGAAAATGTGTGCCAAGGCCGAATGATGTAAAGGATTTAAATTTCAACTAAATATTCTTAATCAGTTAATATGAGTTCACGTAATTTTTAAATGTACGTAATTCTTTTGAAAGTGAATTTTTTTATTACCACACGTAAATAAGAGAGAGGTTCTACCACACTGCATTTAGAAAATGTGTGCCAAGGCCGAATGATGTAAAGGATTTAAATTTCAACTAAATATTCTTAATCAGTTAATATGAGTTCACGTAATTTTTAAATGTACGTAATTCTTTTGAAAGTGAATTTTTTTATTACCACACGTAATTAAGAGAGAGGTTCTACAACAAAGTTCGTACTTACAGAAGAAAGTTAAAGAGAGGCAAATGAAGTAACTAAAAGCAATCATAATAAATAATAATTAATAATTATTCTTTAACGAAATTAATAGCAGTGATTTCGTTAAAGTACTACACGAATATGTAATATAAAAATGGGGGTTCCTATTTTAAAAAATCGCAGTTGATATCCGTTTGACCTATGGCAGCGCCATCTAGCAGGCCAACCATAGCGCCATCTGCTTTCCCTCATCAAGCTAGACGAGTTTCGTTCTTTCTAGTTTTTTCATTTGATGCTTATTTCGTGAGATACTTGGCCCGCTCACTATCAATGGACCACTCGGTATAGCTTGCCAGTAAGTCACTGGTGAATCTGTCCACAATAGCACAAGTAGTTCTAATTTGAAAATCACTAATCCTAGTCGACAGTTCAACGCTGGAAAGGCTCTGTTTACTCCATTTAGAGAAAACGACTGTTTATTTCGTGTTAATTTTAATTTATCTGCCATACCCCTAGATATAAAGGACAGTTGGCTCACACTATCTAGCAGCACCCTAGTGGGCTGCTGGTTACCCATGCTGTCCGTGGTGTTGGCAACAGCGGTTGCCAACGAAGCATTACAATTTATGTTAGATATGATGGACCAAGGAATGGCTTCCATATGCACCATTCTGTCTGTTCTATGAAGCCGCTGACTTTTGGGAAGTATGTTGTGCCTTCCCTTACAGTTCTTACGAGGAAAGATCTTGCACTTACTCGAGAAGTGACCAGTGCTAATTAACAAAAAACAAATCTTATCTCTTGTTACAAATGCCCGACGCTCACCGATATTTCGCGCTTGAAACGCCTTGCACCTGCTGATAGCATGTGATTCATTACAAAACTGACTTGCCCCAACAGCATCAGCACTAGCCAGATGTGCCTTCCTCACGTGCCTCGTTTGATTTGAGTTACCGGCAGTTTCTTGCGGATCTTTGAGATGATGACCCTGAGTCTGATCAAGAATCTGACACTTTGTTTCCATAAAAATTATCGGTTGATTCGATGTGGTGAAACTGGACACAGAAATCTTTGTCTCCCGCTGATGACGAGCTGTATGTCACAAACCGGTCAGAATTGCTTCCCAAAGTATGGCTTCGTGTAGTGGGACATCAGCTTTAAGAGCCTCTAAGGCCTTCAAATGGCTACTCACATGGTTAATTAATTGCTTATAATCGGTTTCTGTGCCATGGTTTACAGTGGGTAATGCGAACAAAGCATTTTCATGTCTGGCTTCAATTATGTTTGGGTAACTAGTTATCTGAATACACTGTAGCTGTTCGTTGCACATTTTTGACATGGTTTTCACATCTTCAGAAATACCATTTTTGACCTTGGTATGATGATCTGAAAATAACTCGCGGCCCGAAACAAGAATAAAAAAAGTAAACTTTGCAACTTTGGACTGGTGTTTCCGTTTTACTGATTAACAGTAGTTGCTGACCCATAACTATTTCAGAATGCCAGAAATTTGTAAATTTTGTCTGTGTTTAGCATGTTTAATTAAGTCCACCTTGAAATTGGACACCTTTTCCACTATGCCTACCAAGTCTGGCAAGCTTTCAGGTAATCTAGTCAGAGCATCAGCTTTAATGTTATCCTCGTCACTTTGAGAGGTGGCATGAGCCCCCTCTCATATTTCTATCTTACGATTCTCCTCTCTAATTGCATGTGGTGGAAAGTTGCTATTCCTTCACATGCGGACTTCCCACGCAGCGTCTCTCATCACCCGGGTGGTCCAGTGACAGGCGGGCTCTGTTTGACTTTGAAAGGGTAAGCCGACAGGTGTGAGGGAGTCGAGTGAATGCTTTCCAGACGCCGACATTGTCAAGAGGCATGCCCGCAGGGCCTGAGGTAGCGCCTGGGCTAGAGGTTCCGTTACTTCGCAGAAACTTAGCGAAAACACTTTCTGGCGGGCTACCAGCGAGGCGTGGGAATGACTTGTGTACCCAGGCAGCTGTGGCGGGAAAATTCCCGCGCTTTCTGCAAAGTAGTAACTGTGATTGGCTTGCTCAGGGCATAGCTCCGTGACGTAGCAAGTCAGCGCAGAAATTGGCGCCAAGAATCTCCATTGGTGGAATGGTAGCGTTCCGGCAATGGAGTGGAATTTTCCGCCGGTTTTCGAGTTGCTGATTGGAACGTTTAACCACGGCCACTGTCGTGGGGGCGGGAATGTTCTGTGTTCGGTTTTGTACGGGTGCTCTTGTGGGTAGTCGGCTCTCGCCTTTCGGTCGAGGACGTCGAAGCAACCAGCCAACGGCTCCGGTACGCCAGATCGTGTCCTGGCAGTCAAGAAGACAGTTTGGTAATGTATGTCCGCAGCACCGGCAGATAGGGATTTTCCTAGGTGATAATCAGAGCTCAGCAGAGCGCGCCTGTTCGTCTTTTTTCTAACTTTGTTCTGTCTTGGGTAGCAGCAATTAATGTTGGGTTGGCTATGTGTTTTCTCTAAGATTTGAGTTGCAAGGAATTGGCTGCACATACCACTTCGTCATAATCCTCACAATCTAGTTTAGGGACAACTTCACATTCACAGCGTTTGTTTGAGTATCCAATTTGAGCCAATTTGATGTATTGTAAATGTTTCATGTGTTTTTGTTTATTATTTTGTGTTTAGTCTTAATAAATCATATTGTTATTTTGGACAGAACTTTCATTCTGTTAATCGGTAGAGCAACCCCATCATTCCTCACTATGTTAATGAAACCTTCGTTTATTTAACTTATTTATCAAATTAAATTATTGCAGGTGCCAAACTCTCTTCTACTCCACTGGCAGGGTTGATTAGAGTCAGTTCGCGTATTTTTTTATCCTTGTGCAACAGCAAAAGTTGGAGTTAGAATAGGGGGGTGGGGGCTTAGAGCATCATGTACATATGTAGATTCTAGAAGAATTGAGTGTTAAATACACTGCTAGCCCCGGCACCTCGCAACTTGTGTGTAATGTTTCGAAGTTGTGTTCTTGCACTGATAATGTTCATTTGACGAAATATGGGTGTAACAATTTACAACCGAGTAGAAAGCGTAAAGCTTTGTGATCACAGTATATCTTTGCGTGTTTTCCATATATGTCATTATGAAATTTTTTGAAAGCCCAGACCATGTCCAGAGGCTCTAATTCTGTTGCTGAATATGACCTTTCACACTCTGTTAACATTCTGCAGGCAAAACCCATTGTATGTACCTCAGATGTTCCATTTTCGTCTATAGTTTGAAGGAAACATGATCGAAGACCCGAACATGCAATGCAAGAGTCTGTTCATGTCTGTATGGTGTAATATTTTTGAATGGACTAATGCGTGTTTACTTTTATTGACTGCTGCTTGACATTCCTATGTCCAATATCATGGCACATTCTTTCTTAAAATCTTTAGTAAATTATCATTGTTCAGCAGTCTTCTAAGGAATTAGGTGAGGCCAAGTAGAGCTTTTAGTTGTTTCTGTGTTCTTGATGGCGGAAAACTCTTAATGGCTTTTTTCTTATTTGGGTCCAGTACATTGTCGCTTGTTGGTATGATACGATCAAAAAATTTTAGCTGGTTTCTTCTGAACTCAGATTTCTTTAGTTTAACTGTGACTCCAAAGTGTACACATTGATGCAGTATCTTTTCTATTGACTGCAACTGCTTCTCATGTATAGATGTAGCTATTAAAAATCATCCACATAGAACATCACTTTGTCGAGCAATTCTGGTCCTAATACTGTGTCCAGTTCTGTAATAAAATCCCCGGCACTGACATTTCGCGCAAAAGAAAGTACACTGAACCGATAACTCCTGCCCCCAAGAAGGAAAACTGTGTAGTTTCTGGAATTCTCTGATAGTAGGATCTGTCAGTATGAAGCCCTCAGATCGATACTAGTTAAGTACCGACACAATTATTTTATTTATTTCTGATATGTCGATTACAAATCCTTGCTATTAGAGGACGACTTTCATTCATCAAAACACTGAGACTGTATATTGTTGATACACAGTAATTATTTCTGTAGTATGTGTACCCAGTGCCGGCCGAAGTGGCCGCGCGGTTCTGGCGCTGCAGTCTGGAACCGCGAGACCGCTACGGTCGCAGGTTCGAATCCTGCCTCGGGCATGGATGTGTGTGGTGTCCTTAGGTTAGTTAGGTTTAACTAGTTCTAAGTTCTAGGAGACTAATGACCTCAGCAGTTGAGTCCCATAGCGCTCAGAGCCATTTGAGCCATTTGTACGCAGTGACTCTGGCAGTATCTGCCATGCTGTGCTCTAGGTTTCAATAGATACACCACATGAAAGGTTATTAATACTGCTCCTATAATGCATTAAATCTAACCAGTTATGCAACTCACAGTTAAGCTTTTAATGATTAGGAATGTGCATTTCAGTACAACATTGCCTATATTCAATTTAAGCTGCGAATGCCACTTAGCACTTCATGATTTCACACAAATAGTTCCGAAAATCTTGCGGTTCTCACTGGCGAAGTGGGTATACGTTGGGTCTCGCTGATCTTATCAAAAAATTTCTTACCATAATGTTTACATGGCACTTGCGTTTAATAGGGAGGCTCCTTCCATTATTGCACTAATAGCCACGTGGACTAAATCCTGCACAGCCAGGTGTCCGGACACTTTCGATCACATATTGTATCAAATTAATTTACTAATTAATTAAATTGATTGAAAAAATGGCGATAGATGGCTCAGTTGTGTCACTTTCGGTATTCACGGGCTGCTTCAGGTTATTCAAATAGCTCCCCGTATCACTGTATCAATTTGATTGTGTAATTAATTTATTAATTACATAGATGTCACTCAGCTTTCCTTACCCAACTTCCCCTTCTGTAAATATTGATTGAGCTATTGTAGTATATGGAATATTGTTTAAACGCTTTAGACAAAATGTGGAATATTGCTTATTTAAAGAAATTAATGGGATACAAGGTGGTGTATGGACTACAGTTTATTTAAAAAAATTGTCAGGAACTCGATCGCAGTGTGAAGATATTTAAACAATTCCGGTGCCTTTTGCATTCCGATAACGAAAGGAAACGCGTAATTACACCGTGACAGATCGCTGAAACATACGTGAAGAACTTTCTGGCGTCTCGCCACCCCCGCAGGCCGCCCCAGCCGCGCACCCCGGGGACCGCGCCACACAGGCGACAGCCTGAGAAGCGGCGGCGGCGGCGGCGGCGGCGGCGGCGGCGGCGCTCGTGCGTGCTGTGGTGCTGAGGGCCGGCCACAGCCACCTCAGGTGGTCTGCACGCGTCACGCCACCTGCCGGTACCTGCGCACACGAGAGACGCCTCCCTTCCAGGGTGAATACCTGACAGGGAACCGATACAGAAATACTGCTCAATAAATATTCAATGCTCGATCACGTGATCGTGATGTAAGGGATACAAGGCAGATGCGGTAGCTGCTTCACACACACAAACTGACGGTGTCACAAAGCTAGTAGCAGGCTGACTCGAAATACGGTGTAAAAAAAGATCGTAGCGAGAAACAGATGTGCAGTTTGCTTCGCGGATGACAAAGGAACTAGCACGTGATATTTCATTCCGCCGTGGGATCTAAGCTGGCCTGCCTTCCTGGCGCAGTTTCGCGAACTGCTTCAGGAGTTATTTAGTGGAGAATATCACATGCTAAAGATTCCGCAAACGTTGCTTCAGAAGACGTACGACAGGAACTATAGGTTACATTGTTAGTATACGTATTTAAACAAGTAGCTTCATACACTTTAAAACCATTTGAAGTAAAAAAAGACCGACACAGCACAGTAGTTTGCGTGCATAAACAACTATGTTATGTTTTTGACGATAAATTTCATTAAATAATCCAAAACTATTATTATTGGCGCCCGGGTTCAAAAATGGTTCAAATGGCTCTGAGCGCTATGGGACTCAACTGCTGTGGTCATAAGTCCCCTACAACTTAGAACTACTTAAACCTAACTAACCTAAGGACATCACACACATCCATGCCCGAGGCAGGATTCGAACCTGCGACCGTAGCGGTCGTACGGTTCCAGACTGTAGCGCCTTTAACCGCTCGGCCACTCCGGCCGGACCGGGTTCCCGGGTTCGATTCCCGGCGGGGTCAGGGATTTTCTCTGCCTAGTGATGACTGGGTGTTGTGTGATTTCCTTAGGTTAGTTAGGATTAAGTAGTTCTAAGTTCTAGGGGACTGATGACCATAGATGTTAAGTCCCATAGTGCTCAGAGCCATTTTTTTTATTATTATCGGACGTCACAATTGGAAGCAATGATGTGTGAAATGATCGTTGGAATGTCAAATGTCGGTGTGAATTTATACCGTCGCCGGTATAGAGTTACGGACTGGGAATACATAAAATTAGAGACAAATACCACGAAAAGTGTACTGAGTAAAATCAATAAAATTGCGTGTTCTGAAGGAGGAGAGTAAACTGATGCTACGTACACACACCTTGATAGTCAAGAGAGGAGGCAGTCTACGTCAAATTGTCTTTGGCGAAAAATGTGCTTAATGATTCCATCGTTGACTAGAACCACTGAAAGAATTAAAGACAATGTGTTCATAAATTTTTACCCAAATTTCATGATTAAGTATTTATTATATTTATGATGGTAACGTTTCCTTTTTTCTTTTTGTTACTAGTCTACTAGGGAACCCATGAAGTTTCTGTAGCACTGTTTCTCATTCAACACTTCTGCGAGAAGGAGCGTCTTGTGAGCTACATTGTAAAAATTGGCTTCCCCCCTCCCCCGCCAGAGAAAAGAAACAGTGTGTTATGTCGCTGGTAGAAACTAAATCATCGAATACAGTGTAGCGAAAGTTTGTGTCCCGTTATAGAAAGAAATCACCTCAAGCAGCGGCAGACCATTTGTTTCGGGGGAGTCTATGCAGGCAGTTCAAACCGCATTCACGAGGTCTCCACAGAAATCGATTAGACAAGCTACGCGGCATCTTCGAGTAGTTCGCAAGCGTCTTAATTTCTATGCATACGAGGGCCAAATTTTTCGCGCGTTACAAGCAGATGATGGCCCAAAACATGAACGATTTGCAATGGATTGTCTGAACCGTTTGGATGACAGTGATTTTTTGAAGCGTGAGTGTTTTACCGATGAAGCTACATTTCATGTTTATGATAGAGCTAACCGACATAATGTCCGGATCTGGGGATCAGAAGATCCTCATATTATACGAGAACACATTCGGGACACCCGAAATGTTAATTTTTGGTATGGGTTAATGTGTGATCGAGTGACTGGCCCATTTTTCTTCCTTGAAATCAACATAAGTGCATATATGTACCTAGACTCGACGGTGAGTTAAGCAGTCCTCCATCTACAGGATATACAAGACACTATCATCTATGGTGATCCCCATCATTGGACTCTGGGTCCGGGGTTTTCTTAATAAAAGTTCCCCAGCAGGTGGACAGGCAGAGACAGCCCAGTTCCGTGGCCGCCGAGATCACCTGACATTACCCCCTTAGATTTCTTTCTTTGGGGATATGTGTACAAAAACAAGCTGTTCCTAAAACTGCTACAATGCAACACCGCATCAGAGAAGCCATTAGCACAATCACACCACACATATTGCAAAATGTGTGGCAAGAGATTGAATACTGGCTTGATATTTTGCTTGTTACCAGTAGTGCACATGGTGAAGTTATTTCAGTGTTTGAAGTCAATTACCTGTATTAAAATGTTTATGTAATGTTCGAAACTGAATGAGCAAAGGTCTAAGTGGTATAACAAATGTTTCATTTGTTGTATTCGATAAATACACTCCTGGAAATTGAAATAAGAACACCGTGAATTCATTGTCCCAGGAAGGGGAAACTTTATTGACACATTCCTGGGGTCAGATACATCACATGATCACACTGACAGAACCACAGGCACATAGACACAGGCAACAGAGCATGCACAATGTCGGCACTAGTACAGTGTATATCCACCTTTCGCAGCAATGCAGGCTGCTATTCTCCCATGGAGACGATCGTAGAGATGCTGGATGTAGTCCTGTGGAACGGCTTGCCATGCCATTTCCACCTGGCGCCTCAGTTGGACCAGCGTTCGTGCTGGACGTGCAGACCGCGTGAGACGACGCTTCATCCAGTCCCAAACATGGTCAATGGGGGACAGATCCGGAGATCTTGCTGGCCAGGGTAGTTGACTTACACCTTCTAGAGCATGTTGGGTGGCACGGGATACACGCGAACGTGCATTGTCCTGTTGGAACAGCAAGTTCCCTTGCCGGTCTAGGAATGGTAGAACGATGGGTTCGATGACGGTTTGGATGTACCGTGCACTATTCAGTGTCCCCTCGACGATCACCAGTGGTGTACGGCCAGTGTAGGAGATCGCTCCCCACACCATGATGCCGGGTGTTGGCCCTGTGTGCCTCGGTCGTATGCAGTCCTGATTGTGGCGCTCACCTGCACGGCGCCAAACACTCATACGACCATCATTGGCACCAAGGCAGAAGCGACTCTCATCGCTGAAGACGACACGTCTCCATTCGTCCCTCCATTCACGCCTGTCGCGACACCACTGGAGGCGGGCTGCACGATGTTGGGGCGTGAGCGGAAGACGGCCTAACGGTGTGCGGGACCGTAGCCCAGCTTCATGGAGACGGTTGCGAATGGTCCTCGCCGATACCCCAGGAGCAACAGTGTCCCTAATTTGCTGGGAAGTGGCGGTGCGGTCCCCTACGGCACTGCGTAGGATCGTACGGTCTTGGCGTGCATCCGTGCGTCGCTGCGGTCCGGTCCCAGGTCGACGGGCACGTGCACCTTCCGCCGACCACTGGCGACATCGATGTACTGTGGAGACCTCACGCCCCACGTGTTGAGCAATTCGGCGGTACGTCCACCCGGCCTCCCGCATGCCCACTATACGCCCTCGCTCAAAGTCCGTCAACTGCACATACGGTTCACGTCCACGCTGTCGCGGCATGCTACCAGTGTTAAAGACTGCGATGGAGCTCCGTATGCCACGGCAAACTGGCTGACACTGACGGCGGCGGTGCACAAATGCTGCGCAGCTAGCGCCATTCGACGGCCAACACCGCGGTTCCTGGTGTGTCCGCTGTGCCGTGCGTGTGATCATTGCTTGTACAGCCCTCTCGCAGTGACCGGAGCAAGTATGGTGGGTCTGACACACCGGTGTCAATGTGTTCTTTTTTCCATTTCCAGGAGTGTATTTACATTGCTTTGTTGTCAGGGCAAACGTTGATGGACATCCTGCATTTATCACAAGATGTCAAAAAAAGAAGTGGCATGATTACAACATTTTGCTGCACTTGAGCCCACTAAACAGAATGTGTGTGCTGAATAAGGAATAAAGTAAGCGTAGAGAGAGACAGCTTTAATTGTAGCTTGCAAGTCAGGGTAAATACTGGGTGGTTATAATTAAAATGCAATTACTTATGGAGTTCCAGTGCGGGCTGTAATTATCCTATGGCTACGAAACTTGGTAGATATGCTAGTGCGTTGATGCGAAACTGATTTACATCGGAAAATAGTTGCAGTTTTGTCCACCAGGTGCAAACCTGGTGCTGTAAACGGTTTGTATGACGGTATGACATCCACGCTGTCATCTGGAAAGCCACAGCGTGAGTGAACAGTGTGGCTATCGAGGGGAGAGAACGTGCACTGTTAGTGCAACTGTTTTATGCGAGCGGCAGCAAATTTCAGTGTTGCATTAAGAGAGCATCGCTAACGGAAAGGTCTGATGTCATTACATGGTATAATGAAGATGGTAATAAAATCCGAAAACACGGCTGTTTTTTATATGGCATCTGGAAGGAGAAGGCCTCCTATCGCAGTGGAAGTTACTGACGAGGCTGCTGTTGATGTAACTGACCACGGAGCATGTGCCCTTGGAAGTGCCAGTGCATGAGCAGCGCCACGAGAATCATCCATCCCATGGGCAACAGCACGGAAAGTTTTGCTATTTATTTTACACTCATACCCATACAGGATTCAGAAGGGGCAGCATCTGAAACCTCACGATGCACAGCAACTTTCTGATTTGTTCTTCTGTTTCTGGCACAGATTGAAGTTGGTGACATGTGGCCAGACAATATTCAATGGAATGACGAAGTATATTTTACATTACAGGGAGCAGTGAATAAACAGAACTGCCCAATTTGGGGTACTGTTAAACCGTCTGGTGTACACGAGGAGCCGCTGCACTCGTATGTGACTGTGTGGTGTGGATTCTTGATGCGTTCTTCTTTGAAGAAAATACAACAACGAGGCCTGTCGGGTCTACTGTGGCGCCTACACGTTATCGAGACCTGCTGGCAGAGCGTGTGATTCCTACTGTGGAAGAGCGCACCTTGTGTGGATACCACTGTTTCCGTGCAAGTTGGAGCAACACGTCATGTCGCTCCCCCACTGAAGGATCTGCTTAATGCAACATTCTACGAACGTGTTGTTTTCACAGGCTTTCCAGATGCATGGCCAGCAAGATCACCTGATTTGAATCCAGACGACTTTCGGCTCTGGGATTATCTAAGAAAACGCGCGCTTACCAGTGAAAAATTGGGTTTGTACCTAATATGAAGGCCTTTACACGGGGACATGTGGCTCGGACTCGACCAGAACTGCTGCAAGCCGGCCGGAGTGGCCGTGCGGTTCTGGGCGCTACAGTCTGGAACCGAGCGACCGCTACGGTCGCAGGTTCGAATCGTGCCTCAGGCATGGATGTGTGTGATGTCCTTAGGTTAGTTAGGTTGAAGTAGTTCTAAGTTCTAGGCGACTGATGACCTCAGCAGTTAAGTCGCATAGTGCTCAGAGCCATTTGAACCATTTTTCTGAACTGCTGCGAGCAGCTGTTGTTCAAGTTATATTGTGGATGCAGCCTCTCTTCGACGCCTCCAGTGCCCATATTGAACAAATTGTGTAAGCAGCACTTCATAATAAAATCAGCGTTATGCCTTCCTTACTTATTTGACCTTGTTTGCCCACATTCCGTTCCTAATCCACTACATTCCTATACGTATTTCTTGCAGATTTGCACCTATGGGCAAAACTCGAATTAATTCCTTTCCGGTGTAAACCGTTTCCGCATTGACGCATTAGATTATCTTCCAAATCCCACTGCCATATGATAATTACAGCCCACGCTGGACTTCTGTGAGCAGCTGCACTTTAATTATACCCATCCTATACCTGTCATGTTTTGTTTGTTGTCCTCTACAGTTCCTTATGTCCAATTCGTGTCTGTCAAGAAAGTGGAGTACCGCATGAGCCAGGTCCTCGCCACCACGTCGTGAATCGGGTGTAAATTCGACACTACGCTCTTCTGCTAATCACAGTTTTTTGCCATGACACCACAGACACCTTAAGTAATCATTGTATGCAGTATCAGGACTGGGGTCAACAATAGCAGTATAATACATATCTGCAAATAATTTCTGTCACTATTTCGTCAACTACCTTCTTCCCAACCATTCTGATTCATTCCTCGTATGTAGCAAAAGTCTAGTACGGCGTTTCCAGAATCCTTCTTTTGTGACAGATGACCGGCAAGAAATGGTCCAAATCCAGCAATAAGGTCCACACACATTAACAAGCTGCCATTATGAACATTTCTATGTTCTTCATCATGACGACAGAAAGACAGAATTCGAGTAGAAAGATTCTTAACAACAGTAGTAACTCCTTGTAACACATAAAGCCAGCACTGCACTTTATTTCCAGGTTGTGGGAACAATTTTCCATCTATCCTGGTCAGAGCAGAGCTTCTGTTCTTAAGACTAAGGACACAGTCTCGGTGTCCTGAACTGCTTTCACGAGTTGCAGTTACCTCCGGATGCTTCCTGTCCTAGCAATCACACAGGCCAGCCAAGTCTCTCGTACATGGTGCACACAACACTGTTCCCTGAATTTCTGAATACCCCTTCACTGTCATTAAGGTCGATAAGTGAGGGGGAGGTTACACCCTAAAGAATCTCCATCAATAATTCTATTGACTGCGAGTGTTCTCTGAATAAATTCACTAGTACAGCGTCTTGTGGTACCATCATTAAACTTACGTTTTTATTTTAACAAATCATTTTATTTATTTTGTTTTATCCCTTTCATTGCAATGCAGTTCCGGATTTTTCGGGTTTTTCCAAAAAGAAAAAGAAAGTTATCAGTGTAGTGAAATGTTCCTCGAGAATGATGGGCGGCCCATTTTCGATTCCTTATGGTGAAAGTGTTTTGTCTTCATCATTGGGGTAAGTGTTTCTTCCTGGTCTTCTACAATTTCAGTTGGAGAGAGCGCTTATTGTCTATCCGAATTCTTTGAGGATTTTATAAAAAAGTCAAGGCGAGAAAGTATCTTCGATGCTTATTTTCTTTTCCTTTTGCCGGAGATCGATACTGAGCCCCACTTAGTCGCTTTCTTCCGGTCATTTCTTCAGTGATTATCAAAATATTGCAAAGCAGCATCCAGTAAAGCTGCCGCACTGGCCAGTTGCCCAGTTTGCCCCACCCACCTCATCCCCTAAACACGAACGTGACTATGCGCACTCGCAAGTCGACGGTTGCCGGGTGGCTTAGAAGAAAGGGAGAGGATAGTAACCTGAACAAGCAGCCTCATTCTGCTGCAGCTGCTCACGAGCGGCGGGTATTCTGTTTCACTGGTAGCCACCCATTTTTCAATGCACGACAAATTCAGCAAGTTTCAAGTTTCGCTATTAGCAGCTGGACTGTCATTCGTCGTCTAAGGAAAGCAGAACTGAGAGCAAAAAACGCTGTCGTCAAAGAGACATTGTTTGCCACAGAGAAGCATGCCTACCTTTTGCTCCTGCTAATGACGACAGAGGTCTCCAGTTTCGGAGACGAGTGGTTGTCACTGGTAAAAAGGTTTCCTTCCAAAAGGTGCTGATAAGTATGATCCTATATATATATATATTGCAAGAGAAAAAAAATACGCATCATGAAGCAGCTATCGGATTGGGAAGGAAGTCGGCAGATGTGACGTACAAGTACAGAAAACTTGGATGATTTAATCAAGAGCTTCACGAACTGAGAAAGTCAGTAATGTGTTGGTCTACATCTGACCCTTATGCAATCAGTTGTTCTGCCTGACATTGATTGACAGAGTTTTTAGATGTCCTCCTGGGGGATATCGTATCAAATTCTGTCAAACTGGCACGTTAGATCGTCAAAATCTCGAGCTGGTTGTAGGGCACATCCTGTAATGCTCCAAACGTTCTCAATCAACGAGACATATGACGGCCTTGCTGGCCAATGCAAGGTTCGGACAGCAGGAAGGCAGGCGGTGGAAACTGTCGTCGTGTGCGGGCGGGCATTATCTTGCTGAAATGTCAACCCAGGGTGGCATCCCATGAAGGGCAACAAAACATGGCGTACAATATTGTCGACGTACCGCGGATGACAACCAAAGGGCTTCTGCTATGAAATGAAATGCCACCCAGACCTTCACTTCTGGTCGTACGGCGGGCGACAGTCAAGTCGGTATCCCACCACTGTCCAGGGCGTCGTCAGGTACGTCTTCGCTGTTCATTCGGGCCTGGAATCTCATTGACTGGAGTAGAATTGTCTTCAGTGAGGAGTCCCACTTCGAACTAAGTCCCGATGACCAGCGAAGACACGTCTGGAGACATCCTGGAGAGTGGTGGGATACCGACCTGTCCGCCAAAGTGGTGGCCTGGGATGACATTCCATTTCGTAGCAGGACCCCTTTCGTTGTCACCTGCGACACCCTTACAGCACAATGGCACATCGACTATATTCTATGACCCGTTCTTGTGCCCTTCGTGGGAAGTTATTCTGACCTTACATTTCAGCAATATGATGACCGCCTGCATGCAGATGGAGTCTCTGTTGCACGTATCGTGCTTGCCAAATCCTATCTGGGCCAGCATGATCGCCAGATCTCTCCCAAGGTCGGAAAGTTTGGAGTATTATGGGCAGGACCTTCCTACCAGCTAGGGATTTTGACGATCTGAAGCGCCAGTGGGAAAGAATTTGGCTCGACATTCCTCAGGAGGAGATCCAACAACTCTGTCGTTCCAACCCGAATAACTATTTGCATAACGGCCAGAGGTATACTAACGCGTTACTTACTTGCTCTTTCTCTCGAATAAATCACCCACTTTTTCTGAATTCGTAATTATTTGTTTGTCTGTACATGTTGTAACTCTATATTCATCACGTGAACTAAAAATGGCAGGGGCTCTCTCTCAGCCAATGGGAGCACAATAAAATGGCGGGAGCCCCAATAGACCAATGTGGATCAAGCACCTTTCCTCCTTATCATCTCTCATATCTAGCTCACCTGCCCATAGGCCTCTTCATTTGAGGTCTGAGCATCACGTGATAGAGGTGCAGGTTTGATATAAGCAACAGCAGATTATCAATAATAATTTTCTCTCTGTATGTACAGCTGAAATGCATGAGCCGAGTCAGTTGTCCTCTGCAGTGAACGGGTTCCTAAATTATAACATTATTCCGCAATTTTTCTTAACTTTCCCTATTTTTGGTATCTTCCCCAATGTTTACTTATTTTTCACACATTTTCGTAATTTTATCGGGTTTCCCATAATTATACACATTGTGTCCAACCACACAACATCCACCCCACTGTTCCGATGTCGCGTCAACGTTTTGATGCCCTCAAGCACTCACAGTGCTGCATGGGTCTAATTTATTTATCATTGCTAAGCAAGTACTCCATCACTAGTGTGTGTGTATACATGTGTGTCAGACGTCATATTGTATGTGTTAGAAACGAATGCATTGCAGAAATTATGTCATAGCAAATTCTATAAGCACTATCGATTTCTAACAAAAGATATATTATAAGAAATACTACACTGCGATAGGTGAAACCCTGCCAAACCACTATTACGTTACTAGATTGTGTGAAGTGATAATAAAATTACGATGCGTCGAATGTGAGATACTGTTTCAGATGCTGTACAGAGGTACAAAATACGCAACTAGAGATACGCCACAGCGAATATCAGTTCGCCTAGGGTAGACTACCCCTCGGACTCCAAACTGTGGATGCATAGCCGCAGAAACTGCTGCTTGGAATATTATCGCGACACGCCGAGCATTTGCTGAGAACGTTGGGGCACAGTCATTTCCAACCTGGTGGCTCACACCGATTTTGTATCAGTTCTGGCCGAGAAATCTCACGCCCGCTGTAGTAACAGTAAACAGATCCCAACATGTCGGTGGAAATTCAAAGAATGCTACAAATACACACCTGGGTTAGGAGGATCTCCTCCGCTGTTCTCACTGGATAATGGCGGTAGGGTATGGAACTCCGACTCGCGAATGAGAGAGCGCTACATGTCTGCCTAACACTACACCAGACCAAGTCCCCAGGTGTGGCGGAGAAAATTGCATTGTTTAAACAATATGTATGAGTATTCACCTCCGACGCAAGCGACCTAGTGGCTGGCACAAATAGCACTCAATCATTTGGGGAGGGGACAGTCCGCCACGGCAAACATGTCGTATTGCGCAGACGCCCTTGGACATAAATGTTGCTAACAAATTTAGCGCCAAGCACTCCCTTTCCCACCCCCTTTTCTCTAGACCAATCAGAATTTCCTCTCTCGTGCCTTTACCTTTCCTAAAGCCAAAATAATCGTCATCTAGCACATCCTCAGTTTTCTTTTCCATTCTTCTGTATATTATTGTTGTAAGCAACTTGGATGCCTGAGCTGTTAAGCTGATTATGTGGTAATTCTCGCACTTTTCAGCTCTTGCTGTATTCGGAATTGTGTGGATAATGCTTTCCGAAAGTCAGATGGTACATTCTACACACCAACGTGAATAGTTGCTTTGTTGCCACTTTGCCAATGATTTTAGAAATTCTGGTGGAAATTAATCTATCCCTTCTGCCTTATTTGATATTAAGTCCTCCAAAGCTCAGTTAAATTCTGATTCCAATACTTGATCCTCTATCTCTTCTAAATCGACTCCTGTTTCTTCTTCTGTCACATCAGACAAATCTTCCCCCTCATAGAGGCTTTCAATGTATTCTTTCCACCTATCCGTTGTCTCCTCTGCATTTAACAGTGGAATTCCCGTTGCACTCTTAATGTTATCACCCTTGCTTTTAATGTCGCCGAAGGTTGTTTTGACTTTCCTGTATGCTGAGTCTGTCATTCCAACTATCTTTTGCCGGCCGGGGTGGCCGAGCGGTTCTAGGCGCTACAGTCTGGAACCGCGCGACCGCTATGGTCGCAGGTTCGAATCCTGCCTCGGGCATGGATGTGGGTGATGTCCTTAGGTTACTTAGGTTTAAGTAGTTCTAAGTTCTAGGGGACTGATGACCTCAGAAGTTATGTCCCATAGTGCTCAGAGCCATTTGAACCACTTTGAACTATCATTTCTTTTTCGAGCTCTTCACATTTTTCCTGCAGCCATTTCGTTTTAGTTTCCCTACAATTCCTATTTGTTTCATTCCTCAGCGACTTGTATTTCCCTATTCCTGAGTTTCGTGGAACATTTTTGCACTGCCTCCTTTCATCGATCAATTGGAATATTTCTTCTGTTACCCATGGTTTCTTCGCGGTTACCTTCTTTGTACCTATGTTTTCCTTCCCAACTTCTGTGATGGCCCTTTTTAGAGATGTCCATTCCTCTTCAACTGTACTGCCTTCTGAGCTGTTCCTTATTGCTGTATCTGTAGCCTTAGAGAACTTCAACCGCATCTCGTCATTCCTTACTGCTTCCGTATCCCACTTCTTTGTGTATTGATTCTTCCTGACTATTGTCTTAAACTTCAGCCTACTCTTCATCACTACTATATTGTGATCTCAGTCTAAGTCTGCTGCTAGGTACGCCTTACAATCCGGTATCTGATTTCGGAATCTCTGTCTGACCAAGATGTATTCTAATGAAATGTTCCTGTATCACCCGACTTCTCCAAGCATGCCTCCTCCTCTAGTGATTCTTGAAGAGAGTACTCGCCATTACCAGCTGAAACTTGTTACAGAACTCAATTAGTCTTTCTCCTCTCTCATTTCTTGTCCCAAGCCCATATTCTCCTGTAACCTTTTCTTCTAGCCCTCCCCTACAACTGCATTCCAGTCTCCCATGACTGTTAGATTTTCATATCCCTTTACATACTGTATTACCCTTTCAATATCCTCATACACTTTCACTTTCTCTTCATTTTCAGCTTGCGACGTCGGCATATATGCCTGACCTGTCGTTTTCGATGGTGGTTTGCTGTCGATTCTGATAAGAACAACCCTATCACTGAACTGTTCACAGTAACACACTCTCTGCCCTACCTTCCTACTCTACTCCTTTAATACCATTCTCTGCTGCTGTAGATATTACCCTATACTCATCCGATCAGAAATCCTTGTCTTCTTTCCACTTCACTTCTCTGAACTCTACAATATCTAGATTGAGCCTTTGCATTTCCATTTTCAGATTTTCAAGTTTCCATACCACGTTCAAGCTTCTGACATCCCCCTTGGCAGTCCCACCACGAAGATCCGAATGGGGGACTATTCCGGAATCTTTTGCCAATGGAGAGATCATCATGACACTTCTTCAATTACAGGCCACATGTCTTGTGGATACATGTGACGTGTCTTTACTGCAGTAGTTTCTATTGCCTTCTGCATCCTCATGCCGTTGATCATTGCTGATTCTTCCGGCTTTAGAGGCAGTTTCCCACCCGTAGGATAAGAGAGTGCCCTGAACTTCTGTCCGCTCCTCCACCCTCTTTGACGAGGCTATTGGCATAATGAGGGGTGACTTCTTATGCCGGAAGTCTTCGGCCGCGAATGCTGATTACTAATCAAAATTTAAGCGGCGGTGGGATTCGAACCCAGGACCGAAGACATTTTGATTATGAATCAAAAACGGTACCCCTTTTTTTGTTCTCATTTTGTTCCATATTGTTCGTTGCATTTGTTCGGTGCTGATGTACCATGACACCCGTTCAAGTTCAGTGTCGAGCCGTTCACTCAGTTTTTAATACGGACGGCAGCTAACCCTCTAACCGAACACGCTGAGCTACCGTGCTGGCCCCTAGACTACGGGGTTTACCATGTAATGTAATTCGCGTAAATAACGGGCCACTGGTTTGCGTACAAGGTGGTGGCGCCCGATAGCTACCCAGATGCGTTCCATAGGAATACATCAGGCGAATTTGGTCACCGAGACATCAACGTAAGTTCATTATAGTCCTCCTCAGACCACTGTAGCGCGGTTCTACCTCCGACACGGACAGCTACAGAAAGATGACATCGCCGACGGGGATGACATTGAGCATGAAGGGATGGAAGTGGTTCGCAGCTGTCAGCGTGCCTTCGGTTACTACCACAGGTCCCATGCAAGCGCAGGAGAATGTCTCCCATAACATACTGCTCCCACCGGCCTGCGTCCGCGGCGCGCCGCACATTTCGCCTTGCCGTTCACCTCGATGACGGTGTTTGTGGAAATAACCATCGATCTAGTGTGGCACAAATACACTCCTGGAAATGGAAAAAAGAACACATTGACACCGGTGTGTCAGACCCACCATACTTGCTCCGGACACTGCGAGAGGGCTGTACAAGCAATGATCACACGCACGGCACAGCGGACACACCAGGAACCGCGGTGTTGGCCGTCGAATGGCGCTAGCTGCGCAGCATTTGTGCACCGCCGCCGTCAGTGTCAGCCAGTTTGCCGTGGCATACGGAGCTCCATCGCAGTCTTTAACACTGGTAGCATGCCGCGACAGCGTGGACGTGAACCGTATGTGCAGTTGACGGACTTTGAGCGAGGGCGTATAGTGGGCATGCGGGAGGCCGGGTGGACGTACCGCCGAATTGCTCAACACGTGGGGCGTGAGGTCTCCACAGTACATCGATGTCGCCAGTGGTCGGCGGAAGGTGCACGTGCCCGTCGACCTGGGACCGGACCGCAGCGACGCACGGATGCACGCCAAGACCGTACGATCCTACGCAGTGCCGTAGGGGACCGCACCGCCACTTCCCAGCAAATTAGGGACACTGTTGCTCCTGGGGTATCGGCGAGGACCATTCGCAACCGTCTCCATGAAGCTGGGCTACGGTCCCGCACACCGTTAGGCCGTCTTCCGCTCACGCCCCAACATCGTGCAGCCCGCCTCCAGTGGTGTCGCGACAGGCGTGAATGGAGGGACGAATGGAGACGTGTCGTCTTCAGCGATGAGAGTCGCTTCTGCCTTGGTGCCAATGATGGTCGTATGCGTGTTTGGCGCCGTGTAGGTGAGCGCCACAATCAGGACTGCATACGACCGAGGCACAGAGGGCCAACACCCGGCATCATGGTGTGGGGAGCGATCTCCTACACTGGCCGTACACCACTGGTGATCGTCGAGGGGACACTGAATAGTGCACGGTACATCCAAACCGTCATCGAACCCATCGTTCTACCATTCCTAGACCGGCAAGGGAACTTGCTGCTCCAACAGGACAATGCACGTCCGCATGTATCCCGTGCCACCCAACGTGCTCTAGAAGGTGTAAGTCAACTACCCTGGCCAACAAAATCTCCGGATCTGTCCCCCATTGAGCATGTTTGGGACTGGATGAAGCGTCGTCTCACGCGGTCTGCACGTCCAGCACGAACGCTGGTCCAACTGAGGCGCCAAGTGGAAATGGCATGGCAAGCCGTTCCACAGGACTACATCCAGCATCTCTACGATCGTCTCCATGGGAGAATAGCAGCCTGCATTGCTGCGAAAGGTGGATATACACTGTACTAGTGCCGACATTGTGCATGCTCTGTTGCCTGTGTCTATGTGCCTGTGGTTCTGTCAGTGTGATCATGTGATGTATCTGACCCCAGGAATGTGTCAATAAAGTTTCCCCTTCCTGGGACAATGAATTCACGGTGTTCTTATTTCAATTTCCAGGAGTATATGATTCACCTGAAGGACCGACACGTTCCATTGCTCGACGGTCGAATCCCGATCTGTCCTACTTTACAAAGCAGACAAGCCTCCGAAACCCACCTTCTGTGAAGCATTGTGCACGTCCTATCATTTTGTGCCTAGCGGTAGTTTCACTATCCTACCTCGTTCCGCAGATGCTCGCTATAGTAGCACCTGGACATTCGACCAGCTTCGCCGTTTTCCAGACACTCGTTCACAGCCTGTGTAAAATGATTGTCTGACCTTTGTCAAAGGCCCTTATTTCGATGGATTTCCCCATTTGCTGCCCATATCTTCGCTAGGGTGTTCTCCCGTCCGTGTCTGCTCCACTTAGGTACTTTTGTTACCATATCACATACCCACAAGGGCATTAGGCTGCATCCAAAGTCGCGGTGGTCATTGGTCGTAATGTTTTGGCTCTTCCTTGTATACTGAGAGGCCAGTGTCAAAATATCTGGAATAACGAACAGGAGCCGAGAAGAAGTTCGAGAAGTTACACCACTTATTGCCAGAACCGCCGGTTTATGAGCCAAAAATACCCTTTGAGAATGGGAAGAGTTACCGCAAAATATAATATACACATCAAAAAAAGTTTTTCATCACCTTGATTCCAAGAGGTCCGGAACCTGCACAGGAAATTGGAATAGATATCAATATAAACGTCATTTCCGCCCTTTTTATTGCTCACGAAGACCACACACTGGACGTTATACCACCACACAGCGAGACCTTCAGAGGTGGTGGTTCAGACTGCTATACACACCGGTAGCTCTAATACCCAGTAGCACGTCCTCTTGCATTGATGCATGCCTGTATTCGTCGTGGCATACTATGCACAAGTTCATCAAGGGACTGATGGTACAGATTGTCCCACTCCTCAATGGCGATTTGGCGTAGATCCCTCAGAGCGGTTGGTGGGTCACGTTGTCCATAAACAGCTCTTTTCAATCTATCCCAGGCATGTTAGATAGTCTTCATATCTGTAGAACATGCTGGCCACTCTAGTCGAGCGGTGTCGTTATCCTGAAGGAAGTCATTCACAAGATGTGCACGATGGGGGCGCGAATTGTCGTCCATGAAGACGAATGCCTCGCCAGTACGCTACCGATATGGTTGCACTGTCGGTCAGAGATTGGCATTCACGTATCATACAGCCATTACGGCGCCTTCCATGACCACCAGTGGCATACGTCGACCCCAAATAATGCCACCCCAAAAGAGCAGGGAACCTCCACTTTGCGGCACTCGCTGGACAGTGTGTCTAAGGCGTTCAGCCTGACCGGATTGCCTCCAAACACGTCTCCGATAATTGTCTGGTTGAAGGCATATGTGACACACATCAGTGAGGAGAACGTGATATCAATCCTGGGCGGTCCATTAAGCATGTTGTTGGGTCCATCTGTACTGCACTGCATGGTGTTGGGATTGCAAAGATGGACCTGGCCATGGACGTCGAGAGTGAAGTTGCGCATCTTGCAACCTATTGTGCACGGTTTGATTCGCAACACGACGTCCTGTGGGTGCATGAAAGGCATCATTCAACATGGTGTCGTTGCTGTCAGGGTTCATCCGAGCTATAATCCGTAGGTAGCGGTCATCCACTGCAGTGGTAGCCATTGGACGGCCTGAGTGAGGTATGTCATCGACAGTTCCTGTCACTCTGTATCTCCTCCATGTCCGAACCACATCGCTTTGGTTCACTCCATGACGTCTGGACACTTCGCTTGTTGAGAGCGCTTCCTGGCACAAAGCAACAATGCGGACCCGATAGAACCACGGTATTGGCCGTCTAGGCATGGTTGAACTACAGGCGACATGAGCCGTGTATCTCCTTCCTGGTGGAATGACTGGAACTGATCGGCTGTCGGACCCCCTCCATCTAATAGGCGCTGCTCATGCATGGTTGTTTACATCTTTGGGCGTGTTTATTGACATCTCTGAACAGTCAAAGGGACTGTGTCTGTGATACAGTACAGGAGTTCTGGGAACGGGGGTGATGCGAAACGATCTTTTTTTTTTAGTGTGTGTGTGTGTGTGTGTGTGTGTGTGTGTGTGTGTGTGTGTGTGAAATCTTATGCGACTTAACTGCTAAGGTCATCAGTCCCTAAGCTTACACACTACTTAACCTAAATTATCCTAAGGACAAACACACACACACCCATGCTCGAGGGAGGACTCGAACCTCCGCCGGAACCAGCCGCACAGTCCATGACTACAGCGCCAGACCGCTCGGCTAATCCCGAGCGGCAAACTTTTTTTGATGTGTCTACGTCATAAGTGAATGAAAGTAATCAAGGTAGGCTACTTTTCGTGTCGAACTAGCACTTACTTCAGATACTGTTCTGATAGTAAAAAGGCCAGCATTAAGTCTTTCAACAAGATCCACAACAGTTTACTATCTGAACATTTCAGTCTCACTGCCCATTCTGTGTAATTAAAACGTCAAGATTTGTTGAATTGTACGTTAAAAACTGTAAGAATCGAGTCTTATTGTGATTTAGTGTTTGTTTATTTTCTACAAGCCATGAACTTATGTCTTTAACTGCGCTATCTGAAACAGAGGCAGTGCTGCACGCATCCTTTATTAGTGTCATCAACAAAGAGAAATATTTTAGTAGGCATATCGTTTGTATAAATGACGAACAGGAGTGGCCCAAGCACTGATCTCTGGGGCACCCCCCTCCCCCCAACCCCAGTTTAACCTGCCCCACTTGGACCCCACATCACAGTCATTCTCAGTACTGTGGAGAATGACCTGTTACTGCCTGTTCTTAAAGTAAGAGGTCAGGCTATTGTGAGCTACTCCATATATTCCGTAATGGCCAAACTTTTGGAGCAATATTTTGTGATCAACACAATCAAATGCTTTAGTTAAATCAAAAAATGCGCGCAGCGTTTGAAACCTTTTGTTTAATCCACCCATTACCTCACAGAGAAAAGAGAAGTGGTTCGACAATTGTGAATGCTATATTCTAACAGCAAAGTGAACATTTAGCAGCAAATTATGTGAAATACTTCGTAATACTTTAGCAAGCGCAGATCGCATAGAAACAGGTCTAAGATTGAAACTTTCTGGCAGATTAAAACTGTGTGCCGGACCGAGACTCGAACTTGGGACCTTTGCCTTTCGTGGGCAAGTTCTCTACCATCTGAGCTACCTAAGCACGAATCACGCTCCGTCCTCACAGCTTCACTTCTGCCAGTACCTCGTCTCCTACCTTCCAAACTTTACAGAAGCTCTCCTGCGAACCTTGCAGAACTAGCACTCCTAAAAGAAAGACAGGACATGAGTCATGCTTGAGTAGCTCAGATGGTAGACCACTTGCCCGCGGAAGGCAAAGGTCCCAAGTTCGAGTCTCGGTCCGGCACACAGTTTTAATCTGCCAGGAAGTTTCATATCAGTGCGCACTCTGCTGCAGAGTGAAAATCTCATTCCAGGTCTAAGATTCTCTACATTATCTCTTTCTCCGTTCCTCCCTTTTTATAAAGCAGCTTTGCTACTTAGTACCTTAATCGCTCAGGAAACTTACCATTCCTCAATGAAAAGTTACAAAAATGGCTAAGTACAAGGTTAACGTGTGCAGCACAGTATTCTGCTAAATACTTTGTCATATCCATGAAAGTCCCAAGTCTTCAGTGATTTAATTATTGACTCAGTCTCCCATCGTCAGTATCATGGAGGAGTATTTCAGATATCAGTGTCGGAAAGCCATTTTCCAAAAGAGTTATATGATTCCCTGTGGAAATTAAGTTTTTATTTAATTCACCAGATATGTCCAGAAACTGATTGTTAAATACTGTATCTATATCTGTCTTATCAATAACAGAAACATTTTTTCTACGTACTGACTTCATATCTTCGACATTATGCTGCTGGCCACACGCTTCCTTCACGATTGACCATTTGGTTTTAATTTTTCCCTGTGAATTAGCAATTCTTTTTGCTTACCACATTCTGTTTGCCTTCCTAACAACATTTTTAAGTACCATTCAGTACTGCTTGTAATGGGATACTTAGCTCGTTTCTGATTACGTACAACATTTTGGTATAATTCCCACTTTATTTTACATGATATTCTTATCCTACTAGTCAGCAATCCAGGCTGCCTTTTACTGCTAGTGGCCTGTTTTCAACGTTCTAATGGAAAGCAACATTCAAAGAGCATGATAAATGTATTAAGGAAAGCATTGTATCTGTCCTGCAACTCTTGTTCCTTAATGATATTTAATATACACTCTACTGCCGTTGGATTAGTTTTTCTGTATGGTTTGGAATTATATACAACATTTGTCTGAGTACAAAAATTTGTGCATGATGGCCTGAAAGGTCATTCACCCTGACAGAATGCCCATCTAGTAACGATGAATGAATAAAAATATTATCTATGATTGTGCTACTGTCCACCCGCACCCTGGTTGGAAGAAATACAGTTTGCATGAGATCATATGAATGTAAGAGATCTTGCAACAACCTTTTTCTTGCACAATTACGTGCAAAATGAATACTGAAGTCACAACATAAACTAATTTTTGGTACCTCCTATAAAGTGGACCATGAAACCTCTCTAGCTTGAGCAGAAATATTACGAAGTCAGAGTTGGGGACCTATAAATAACTATAATTAAAAGTTAAGTTTCATTAAATTCAACTACTCCTCCACAACATTCAAATACCTGTTCAATATAGTGTTTCGATACATCTATGGACTCAAATGTTATACTACTTTTAAGGTACATGACCACTCCCCTACTCAACAAACAAATCCTTGAAAAACAGCCAGCTACTCTGTATCCTGGCAAAGAAAGCCTCTGAGTTGTCACACTATTTCAAAAATGGCTCTGAGCACTATGGGACTTAACATCTGAGGTCATCAGTCTCCTAGAACTTAGAACTACTTAAACCTAACTAACCTAAGGACATCACACACATCCATGCCCAAGGCAGGATTCGAACCTGTGACCGTAGCAGTTGCACGGTTCCGGACTGAAGCGCCTAGAACCGCTCGGCCACCAGCGGCCGGCGTCACACTATTTAAGTGGTGCTCTGATATACAATAATTTCAGAGTCGACATCCATAAGCATTTCACTAACTTTATCTCTAATACCTCATATATTTTCATAAAATATGCTAATTGCTTCACTACTTGGATAACTGACCTCCTTCGAAGGGGTAGTTTCTTTGTTAGAGAGACTTTCCTTATGCAGGGATACCTATCATTTAACTTTAAAACAGGTGCAGCTTTAACACCAACTACTGCAGGAGTTTTCTCACTAGTGATCCCACCACCGCCCACTACACTGTTACCTATAAGCTTTGCCAACCTCCCCTTCAAAATAAATGGTTCAAATGGCTCCAATCAGTATGGGACTTAACATCTGAGATCATCAGTCCCCTAGACTTAAAACTACTTAAACCTAACTAACCTAAGGACATCACACACATACATGCCCGAGGTAGGATTCGAACCTGCGACCGTAGCAGCAGCGCGGTACCGGATTGAAGCGCCTAGAACCGCTCGGCCACAACGGCCGGCAAGCTCCCGTTCCCATACCTATTGACGTGCAGTACACGCCTAGTAAAACCCGATCTATCGATAGGATCTACAGGCACCACTAGAACCTGAACCGTGCTCTCAACCACCAATGCCTTCTCGAGCCTCATGTTAACACGCCTGACAGCAACATTCTTTTCTAGCTCACCACCTGAATCATACTCCCTCTCCATATCAAGACTATCCCCAGCTCCACCCACGATTCACTACCCGATCTTCTTTCACAAAACTCTTCGTAACTCCCCTAAGTTGACAGTCAGTTGAGCCAACCCTGCACTAGGTTTCGCAATGCTGGTGATCTGGTAGTCACTCCCCAACACTTTCTGCTGGTCTACACCTCTGCCATGTGAACTCCCTAGTAGCAGAACCTCCTTCTATTTGAAACTGTGGCTGTCTTAGGGTTTTTAGCTACTGAGGTGTGCTGCATGTTTCCTACACCTATGGCTACAAGAGGTTCCTTCCTATTAAACTCCGACAGTTGGTCAAATCTATTGGTGATACGCAAAATACAGCTGTCTGAATATCTCTTCCTCCTAGCAGTCTTCTTACCGTCTGCGTTCCCACACCCCAGCACCCTTTCCCCTCCTCAACCTACCTCGTTTGCGATTTGTAACTGCACCTCAAGAACACAGACCTTTCGCTACTGCTCCTCTATTAACTTATTTCTGCTAAAAATTCTGCGTTTCCAGGAGAGGGTCTCGCTGGAATGCCCACTGGTTTCCCCAGTGTATCCCCCCCCCCCCACCCAATGAAAATACTTTAATTAGATCTCACACATTTTTTTTTTTTTTGTGGTTTTAGGGTGCACAACTGCAATGGTCATTAGCGCCCTGACTACTCTAAGAATGCACCGCGAGGCACAAGTTGACAACAACAACTAAAAGGGAAAACACGATAAAAGACAGACTGACAGGCATAGGATTAAAAAACAACATCATCAAATGTCCTTAGCGAGGTTTGTCAAATTGATAAAACAAAGAACACGAGCAGCTGCTCGTGGGTCATCCGCTAAAATGGCATCGAAAGTATTAGGCAGGTTAAGATCGAGGCGCAGTGTGTTAAGATCTGGACAGGACATTAAAATGTGTCTAACCGTCAGCAAGTGCCCACATGGGCAGAACGGCGCAGGCGCAGCTGTCAGCAGATGGCGATGGCTGAACCGGCAGTGTCCAATTCTTAACCGGGCCAAAACTACCTCCTCCCGCCGAGAAGGGCGTGAGGAGGACGTCCAAGCCACGGGAAGAGGTTTTAAGGCCCAAAGCTTGTTGTCTGTAAGTGCAGCCCAATCGGCATGCAACAGCGATAAAATGCGCCGACAAATAACCCTGCTACAATCGGATGAAGGGATACAACAAGAAGCTGTCCGAGGCTGGAGGACCGCAGCCTTGGCCGCGGCATCTGCAGCTTCGTTCCCAGGGATACCGACATGGCCAGGGACCCACATAAAGCTAACCGGAGAACCGACGTCCACCAGCTGCCGAAGAGAGCGTTGGATCCGGTGCACGAAAGGGTGAACCGGATACGGATCACTGAGGCTCTGGATGGCGCTCAGGGAATCGGAGCAGATGACATAAGCAGAATGTCGGTGGCGGCAGATGTAAAGAACAGCCTGGTAGAGGGCAAAGAGCTCAGCTGTGAAGACCGAACAATGGCCATGGAGCCGGTATGTGAAACTTTGTGCCCCGACAATAAAAGAACACCCGACCCCGTCATTGGTCTTAGAGCCATCTGTATAAATGAAGGTCATATTGATGAACTTCGAACGAAGTTCCAAAAAACGGGAATGGTAGACCGAACCGGGGGTAACCTCTTTTGGGAGCGAGCTGAGGTCAAGGTGAACACCGACCTGAGCCTGGAGCCAAGGTGGCGTGTGGCTCTCGCCCACTCGAAAGGTTGCAGGGAGTGAAAAATTAAGGTGTTGAAGGAGGCGACGAAAGCGAACTCCAGGGGGTAGCAGGGCAGAGACATACAACCCGTATTGACGGTCGAGAGAGTCGTCAAAAAAGGAACGATAAGACGGGTGGTCGGGCATTGACAGTAGCCGACAGGCATACCGACAAAGCAGTATATCTCACACCGTAACACAATACTTTCAAACCTACGAAAAATCTATATGTCTACGTTACCTAAGTTCAGTTACTAAAGTAGAACGATTTAAACAACAACAGTGATCTCGAATTTTGCTCTGTACTAAGAAAGAAAGTCCTTATATTACTAACACTAAACCACAATTAATACCACAATCAAGAAAACTTGACACAATTTCTTGTGTAAAACAAAAAATTGAAGCCTATACCGGAAATCTCAACGAAACTAAACACAATGAGCGAAAGTTTTTACATGAAGTATTTCACTAGAAAAATCAAGAAACACCACCTGAAAACTACCAAACTAAATTTAATAAATGACTACAACTCACAAACAACTTTATGAAACACAGGGAGCGGAAGATTCCGAAAGTTTATTCATCCGTTGTTTCTCCAGAAACAGCACTAGAAAAAATTGAAAAGTATTAAATTTAGTAACAGAATGTAGTACACAGATAGGTTTGTCAGTACTTTAGAACCACTACAGCTGCAACTGCACATCGCGAAGTGTAAACACTCTTTGCTCTGCAACGCCCTCACAGGGCGATCTCACAGGTCAAAAACACGTCATTAAGGTTGCAGTACCCATGGTCTAGGGGTAGCGTCTTTGATTCATAATCAAAACGTCTTTGGTCCTGGGTTCGATCCCCGCCACTGCCTAAATTTTGATAAATAATCAGCATTGGCGGCCGAAGACTTCCGGCATAAGAAGTCAGCCTCATTCTGCCAACGGCCTTGTCAGAGAGGGAGGAGGAGCGGATAGAGGTTCAGGGCACTCTCTTGTCCTAGGGGTGGGAAATTTCCCCTAAAGGCAGAAGAATCAGCAATGATCAACGACATGAGGATGCAGAAGGCAATGGAGACCACTGCATTAAAGACACGTAACGTGTATCCACAGGACATGTGCCCTGTAATTGAAGAAGTGTCACGTCTCTCCATTGGCAAAAGATTCCGGAATAGTCCCCCATTCAGATCTCTGGGAGGAGACTGCCAAGGGGGAGGTTACCATGAGAAAAAGATTGAATAATCAACGAAAGGATAACGTTCTACGAGTCGGGGCGTGGAATGTCAGAAGCTTGAACGTGATAGGGAAACTAGAAAATCTGAAAAGGGAAATGCAAAGGCTCAATCTAGATATAGTAGGGGTCAGTGAAGTGAAGTGGGAGGAAGACAAGGATTTCTGGTCAGATGAGTATCGGGTAATATCAACAGCAGCAGAAAATAGTATAACAGGTGTAGGATTCATTATGAATAGGAAGGTAGGGCAGAGGGTGTGTTACTGTGAATAGTTCAGTGACCGGGTTGTTCTAATCAGAATCGACAACAGAGCAACACCGACAACGATAGTTCAGGTATACATGCCGACGTCGCAACCTGAAGATGAACAGATAAAGTGTAAGAGGATATTGAAAGGGTAATGCAGTATGTAAAGGGGGATGAAAATCTAATAGTCATGGGCGACTGGAATGCAGTTGTAGGGGAAGAAGAAAAGGTTACAGGAGAATATGAGCTTGGGACAAGGAATGAAAGAGGAGAAAGACTAATTGAGTTCTGTAACAAGTTTCAGCTAGTAATTGCGAATACCCTGTTCAAGAATCACAAGAGGAGGAGGTATACTTGGAAAAGGCCGGGAAATACGGGAAGATTTCAATTAGATTACATCATGGTCAGACAGAGATTCCGAAATCAGATACTGGAATAGGAAGCTAGTTTACATTCAGAAGCAGATATATTAAGACTAAAGATAGAATAAGTAAAAAGTCCTAGTTGTAGCAAGTGCAAGTGTGAAAATTAGTCAAGAGTGAGAGTTATCAGTTGATTGTGAAGTATTAATAACAGTAATTCATAATAATTTCTCAGTAAAAATATTGTTACAACACTTTTAACAATATTTTTATTAATAATGTAAAAATAGTATCCATTACCAAATTCGTAATACCAGTTAGATATGGCAAACTATTGATGTGTATATGTACAGGAATAGTGAGTTTCGAGAAGATTGCAAAAAAATGCACTGTTTCTATATAGGCTCTCTATCGAATGCACTAGAAAGGAATGGAATCGACAACAAAGGTTCCACAGGCATAAATTGCCAGCTGATGTCATCACTGGAACCTCGCCCTTAAAATGTATGTAGTTAGGTACGTATTGGCTTGTCGATTTCACAGTAGGTATTTGTATGTGTGTATAATCAGTTGAAATAAAACTTTCTTATACTTTGCATGTGACTTGATTATTTTTAATTATGGTAAAAGTAAAAGTAGCTCAAGACATCTTTAGTACCCCCTCCATGAGGTTTTTCTGTATCCGGCACTGGTTAGGACTATTGGCATTTTTGAAAGTATCAGGAATCTGATATATTTAAAAAAGTATTGTTGTCGATCTTCAGCACATCTAAAAAGTATCGCCTTATCGACGAAAAGAATACCGACGTACGAGGCTATAAATATATCGACTGCACATTGTCTGCCGGTCTAGAGCTGTATCGGGGATGTCCACAAGCAGAATGACTCTGACAATGTCCTCGAAGCTTATGCAATAGCCAGCACCTGCCTAATGGCGAGACAAATCCTGAGGGTGGCATTCGCCTCTTGGAGGGAAGTAGGAAGGGAGCCTGTAGCAAGCAGTCACAAAGAAATTTCTGTGTCGCATCATCAATGTGAGGGTGCAAGGGTTACAGTAAACGGGCAGCGGTGCATCGGTTACAAACTACTGGACTCCCATACACCATACACCTTTATATTGTAACCCAGGTGATGGACGACTGGAACGGGCTGCAGAAAGCCTCCTTACCAACATACACCGTCTGTAGATACAATTGCTGCACAGCCATATATATTACCTTTATTTTGTAACCTAGATGAAAGACGACTGAAAGGGGCTGCAGAAAGCCTCCTTACCAACATACACCATCTGTAGATGTAATTCCTGCACAGTCGTATATATCACCTTTATTTTTCACCTAGGTGAAGGACGACTGGAAGGGGCTGCAGAAAGCCTCCTTACCAACATACATCATCTATAGATCTAATTCCTGCACAGCCGTATATATCACCTTTATTTTCTGACCTAAGTGAAGGATGACTGGAAGGGGCTGCAGAAAGCCTCCTTACCAACATACACCGTCTGTAGATACAATTGCTGCACAGCCATATATATTACCTTTATTTTGTAACCTAGATGAAAGACGACTGAAAGGGGCTGCAGAAAGCCTCCTTACCAACATACACCATCTGTAGATGTAATTCCTGCACAGTCGTATATATCACCTTTATTTTTCACCTAGGTGAAGGACGACTGGAAGGGGCTGCAGAAAGCCTCCTTACCAACATACATCATCTATAGATCTAATTCCTGCACAGCCGTATATATCACCTTTATTTTCTGACCTAAGTGAAGGATGACAAGAAGGGGCTGCAGAAAGCCTCCTTACCAACATACATCATCTATAGATGTAATTCCTGCACAGCCGTATATATCACCTTTATTTTCTGACCTAGGTGAAGGACGACTGGAAGGGGCTGCAGAAAGCCTCCTTACCAACATACATCATCTATAGATCTAATTCCTGCACAGCCGTATATATCACCTTTATTTTCTGACCTAAGTGAAGGATGACTGGAAGGGGCTGCAGAAAGCCTCCTTACCAACATACACCGTCTGTAGATACAATTGCTGCACAGCCATATATATTACCTTTATTTTGTAACCTAGATGAAAGACGACTGAAAGGGGCTGCAGAAAGCCTCCTTACCAACATACATCATCTATAGATGTAATTCCTGCACAGCCGTATATATCACCTTTATTTTCTGACCTAGGTGAATGACGACTGGAAGGGGCTCCAGAAAGTCTCCTTACCAACATACATCATCTATAGATGTAATTCCTGCACAGCCGTATATATCACCTTTATTTTCTGACCTAAGTGAAGGACGACTGGAAGGGGCTGCAGAAAGCCTCCTTACCAACATACATCATCTATAGATGTAATTCCTGCACAGCCGTATATATCACCTTTATTTTTGACCTAGGTGAAGGACGACTGGAAGGGGCTGCAGAAAGCCTCCTTACCAACATACATCATCTATAGATCTAATTCCTGCACAGCCGTATATATCACCTTTATTTTCTGACCTAAGTGAAGGACGACTGGAAGGGGCTGCAGAAAGCCTCCTTACCAACATACATCATCTATAGATGTAATTCCTGCACAGCCGTATATATCACCTTTATTTTCTGACCTAAGTGAAGGACGACTGGAAGGGGCTGCAGAATGCCTCCTTACCAACATACATCATCTATAGATGTAATTCCTGCACAGCCGTATATATCACCTTTATTTTCTGACCTAGGTGAAGGACGACTGGAAGGGGCTGCAGAAAGCCTCCTTACCAACATACATCATCTATAGATCTAATTCCTGCACAGCCGTATATATCACCTTTATTTTCTGACCTAAGTGAAGGATGACTGGAAGGGGCTGCAGAAAGCCTCCTTACCAACATACACCGTCTGTAGATACAATTGCTGCACAGCCATATATATTACCTTTATTTTGTAACCTAGATGAAAGACGACTGAAAGGGGCTGCAGAAAGCCTCCTTACCAACATACATCATCTATAGATGTAATTCCTGCACAGCCGTATATATCACCTTTATTTTCTGACCTAGGTGAATGACGACTGGAAGGGGCTCCAGAAAGTCTCCTTACCAACATACATCATCTATAGATGTAATTCCTGCACAGCCGTATATATCACCTTTATTTTCTGACCTAAGTGAAGGACGACTGGAAGGGGCTGCAGAAAGCCTCCTTACCAACATACATCATCTATAGATGTAATTCCTGCACAGCCGTATATATCACCTTTATTTTTGACCTAGGTGAAGGACGACTGGAAGGGGCTGCAGAAAGCCTCCTTACCAACATACATCATCTATAGATCTAATTCCTGCACAGCCGTATATATCACCTTTATTTTCTGACCTAAGTGAAGGACGACTGGAAGGGGCTGCAGAAAGCCTCCTTACCAACATACATCATCTATAGATGTAATTCCTGCACAGCCGTATATATCACCTTTATTTTCTGACCTAAGTGAAGGACGACTGGAAGGGGCTGCAGAAAGCCTCCTTACCAACATACATCATCTATAGATGTAATTCCTGCACAGCCGTATATATCACCTTTATTTTCTGACCTAAGTGAAGGACGACTGGAAGGGGCTGCAGAAAGCCTCCTTACCAACATACATCATCTATAGATGTAATTCCTGCACAGCCGTATATATCACCTTTATTTTCTGACCTAAGTGAAGGACGACTGGAAGGGGCTGCAGAATGCCTCCTTACCATCATAACGCCTGGCCAGACAGAATGCGGCCTGGCCGTCAGGCCTGTGGCCTTGAGCCGCAGCCGGCAGGCCGCACTGTTGAATCGCTCGTTACTGTACGGCGCCGGTCACACAGAGTGCGGCTCTGCCGCACCGGCCGCCGCCGGGTTGTCACAGGTTACAGATTCGCCGCAAGCCGGAGCGGCTGCCTGCCTCTGTTGGCGCACTCAACCGCTCTGCGGTCACACTGGAAGCAGCGGCTTGAGGCGGTTCTTGCCTTGCAGCTCGTAGTGCATGCATCATGGACACAGACAGACTTAGGCTAGGCGCGCACTGGCGATCTTCCGTCGCGCGATTTATTTGTCGCAATAATGAAACACAGTGGCTCGAATAGGAGCGCGCACGTGCGACAAAAAAGTAGCGGCGATTTAAAAGACGCAACCGGCCCTATTTCACGCGCGACGCGATTGTCGCAGGTGTGGAACGATTCTCAGGCACTGGCATGGGCCCGCGTGCACTAGCGACGCGATTTCTCAGTCAGTCCCTCTCGCTCTGTGTTACAGACAAGTTCAGTGCGCCAGCAGCATGTCTGATAACGGGAGTTGCGCTACGGATGATATTGTAAGTTGTGTTGTCGATTCCGAAAGACTAATTGCAGAAGTAGAAAAGCGACCAGCTCTCTACAACAGGAAATTAAAAGAATACAGTGACCGCAATTTGAAAGAGAAACTATGGGGAGAAGTATGCTGCAGCCTAATTCGGAACTGACTGAACTGCCTGGACCAGAAAAGACTAAACAAAGGTATTTCATGGTTCACTTATTTTATTCATTCATGTAGTTATCTGCATACCACACGCATCAGCTCTTATTCCTACAGGCTCACAGCCTTGCAGAAGGCATTCGTACGACTCGTCCTCAGTTCGTACACCGTCATTTCGTCTTACGAAATTATGCAGAATACATGCTTTTATGATTATGTTTTTGCAGTTTTCTCATGAAACAAGTTCGCCAGTTTCGACTTGCAGTAGTGATTTTCTTGATGTATCTGATCAGTAATGTAAAATGGCAACAGCAATTGTTGAATGATATGATTCTCTTGATGTATCTAATCAATAATGTAAAAGGGCAATAAAAACTGTTGAATGAAATAATGTGTGCTCACCTCAAAGTCACTGATAAGCGCTCCTCATGTGGTATACACTTCCTCCATGTCGTATCTTGTTTTGTTACATTCGGTCCTACTGTCTGAAGCAGTGTATCAAAACTATTCTTACTCATTCGATAGTATTGAAAGAATTTATTTTGGTGATTTTGTAACCCTTCGTGTAATTTGTAAAACTGCCCTTTAACTAGTCTTTGACTTACAATCGGATGCACCCAGTAACGACATTTGCGCTGTTTTCTCGCTCTTCTTCGTAGTAAAAGCGCCACCAAACAAGCTGTTTCGATGAAATCCATGCTGGTACTGAGAGTAGTTGCGATTTTCCTGCCGCTGTGTGTGCACCACAATGTACTTCCGCGACAGCGATTGTTAAGTCGCGCCGACTGAAAAATCGCCTGTGCGCGCCTAGCCTTACAGAGGAGGTGAGAGAATACAACTTTTTGTCTGATGCACGCGATCCTGATTTGGAGGTAGAATACTTTTGCCCTCGATATACTCTTCATAGAAAGCTGAATTCTCAGAAATAGTGTTGTCACTGTGACGTCCATAACTTCCAATATCAACTACGGTAAACACCGTAGTATGGATCAACGATCGCCAGGAGAACTAACTAAAAGAACTGTTCGTAACAGAAGAACTGGGGGCCACTATCCTTCGGGCATTTTAACCTGGATAAGCTTTCCGTCTATGCTTCCAAGGCAGTCCGGAAACACCCAAAGTTCTAGAAATCATCCTTCAGATTTCTTCCACATCTCTGTTGTAGGAGTATGTAAATACTTGGGCTGTAGAACAGTCCATATTGCCTGGCACACTTATTTCACAATATCTGAGACTGTTGAACGTCCTAACCGAAAAGAGAAAGCTATGGTCTGGTGACTGTCGCCTGTAATCAAGTATCTGGAAAAGATTAAAATCTGTTATGCCGCTAAAACGAATGGATAAGTTAACGACCAAAGATATGTTTGTTTAAATTCAATGACAATGGTATGAATACAATGAAACAAAACAACCTATTAAGTCCTCTCTAGCGGGACATACGGAACTAGATGTTACTATCGTTAGCTGTATTCGTAAACACTGCAAATAAATTTATCACTCGACTCGTAACTACGTTGTGGGATAGCACTTTCTTCCGCCGAACCTTTCATATGATACAGCAAAACTGATATGGAATAATTTATGTGACTTCTGTTTGAAGCACAAAGAGGCCGCAAACGGTAAAACTTACCTCAAACGAAAGGTTAGCCTGTGCCTTGTATCAATTGGCTTTCTCCAGTTCGTTGTGCACTTCTCGGTGCTACCTTTTTATCAGGCGATGCATTTCCTCGAAACATTCTCGCGACATACGAAAATATTTGAATAATCTATCTTCGTCATACTCTTAGATCAGTACATAGACGATTGTATTCTCCTAAGCACTCTCTCTCTCTTGCTATTAATGTCGTGCACCCAACATCTCCACTTCTTAGTGCCATTTCGTATCGCTAGTGCGAGCTACTCATTTCTGCAATAAAAAAAATAAAACTCGCACAAAGATAATGCGTCCCGTGTGAGGATTCCAAATCGTCTAACGCCAAGATAATCGCGCTATACGTGCAAACTTAATAATGGGGTTCGGCCCCTTCCACAGTGTAGCAGCTGACGCATCAAGAGTCGCTGCGGCCGGCCGTTGCCTGTGTGTCGTCCCTGGCCGCCGACGGGTCCGGCCCACCACTGCGCCGTCCGTCGCAGCGGCAGGCCGGATTCTGTCTGGCCAGGCCTATACACCAACTATAGATGTAATTCCTGCACAGCAGTATATATGAACTTTATTTTCGAACCTAGGTGGAGGATGACTGGAAGGGACTGCAGAAAGCCTCCTTACCAACATACATCATCTGTAGATGTAATTCCTGCACAGTCGTATATACCACCCTTACTTTATAACCTCATTGAAGGACGTCTGAAAAGGGATGCAGAAAATCTCCTTACCAACATACACCATCTATAGATGTAATACCTGCTCAGCCGCATATATCACCTTTAATTATTAACTTAGGTGGAAGACGACTATAAGGGGCCGCAAAAAGGCTCCTTACCAACATACACCATCTGTACAAATAATTCCTGCACAGTCGTATATATCACAATTACTTTCTGACCTAGGTGAAGAACGACTGGAAGAGGTTGCAGAAAGCCTCCTTACCAACATACAACATCTGTAGATGTAATTCCTGCACAGCGGTATATATCACCTTTATTTTCTGACCTAGGAGAAGGATGACTGCAAGCGGCTGCAGAAAGCCCCTTACTAACATACACCATTTGTAGATGTAATTCCTGCTCAGCCGCATATATCACCTTTAATTATTAACTTAGGTGGAAGACGGCAATCAGGGGCTGCAAATAGCCTCCTTACCAACATACACCATCTGTAGAAGTAATTCCTGCACAGCCATATATATCACCTTTATTCTCTAACCTAGGTGAAGGACGACTGGAAGGGGCTGCAGAGAGTCTCCTTACCAATATTCACCATCTGTAGATGTAATTCCTGCACAGCAGTATATATCACACTTATTTTCTAATTTAGGTGAAGGGGGACTGAAGGAGGGGTTGAGAGTACCTCCTTACCAACATTCACCATCTGTAAATGTAGTTCCTGCACAGCTGTATATATCACCTTTATTTTCTAACCTAGGGGAAGGATGACTGGAAGGGCTGCAGAAAGCCCCTTACCAACATACACCATCTGTATTGTTAATTCCTGCACAGCCGTATTTATAACCTATATTTTCTATACTAGGTGAAGGACGTCCAGAAGCGGCTGCAAAAAGCCTCCTTACCAACATACACTATTTGTAGATGTAATTCCTGTACAGTCGTATATATCCCCTTTATTTTCGAACCTAGATCAAGGACGACTAGAAGCGGCTCCAGAAAGCCTGCTTACACAACATACACCATCTGTAGATGTAATTCTTGCACAGTCGTATACATCACCTTTATTTTCAAACCTTGGTCAAGGACGACTGGAAGGGGCTACAGAAAGCCACCTTACCTATTTACACCATCTATAGATGTAATTCCTGCACAGCCGTATATATCACCTTTATTTTTTAACCTAGGTGTACGACTACTGGAAGTGTCTACAGAAAGCCTCCTTACCAACATACACCATCTGTATATGTACTTCCTGCACAGCCGTATGCATCACACTCTTTTCTAAAATAACTGAAGAATGACTGGAAAGGGCCGCATAAAGCCTCCTTACCAACAAACAACATCTGTAGTATTGAATGCCACACAGCCGTATATATCACCTTTATTTTCTGTAGTAGGTGAAGCACGACTGGAATGGGCTGCAGAAAGATACTTTACCAACATACACAATCTATAAATGTAATTCCTGCACAGCCTTATATATAACCTTTATTTTCTGACCTAGGTGAAGGACGACTGGAAGGGGCTGCAGAAAGCCCCTTAACTACGTACACCATCTGAAGACGTAATTCGTGCACAGCCGTATATATCATCTTCATTTTCTGACCTAGGTGAAGGATGACTGGAAGGGGCAGCAGAAAGCCACTTTCCTACATATACCATCTGCAGACGTAATCCCTGCACAGCTTTATATATCACTATTACGTTCTAACCTCGGTGAAGGACGACTGGAAGGGGCTGCAGAAAACCTCCTTACCAACACACATCATGTGTCGATGTAATTCCTGCACAGCCGTATATATCATCATCATTTTCTAACCTAGGTTAAAGACGACTAGAAGGTGCTGCAGAAAGACACTTACCAACAAACACCGCCTGTAGTATTGATTGCTGCACAGCCGTACATATCGCCTTTATGTTCTATACTAGGTGAAGGACGTGTGGAAGGAGCTGCAGGAAGCCTCCATACCAACATACACCATTCCTGCACAGTTGTATGTATCACCTTTATTTTCGAAACTAGGTGAAGGACGACTGGAAGGGGCTGCAAAAACGCCCTTCCCAACAAACATCATCTATAGATGTAATTCCTGCACAGCCGTATATATCACATTTAATAATTAACTTAGCAGGAAGACGACTTGAAGGGGCAGCAGAGAGCCGCTTTACCAATATACACCATCTCTAGATGTAATTCCTGCACCGCTGTATATATCAACATTATTCTCAAACCTAGATGAAGAACGACTGGAAGGGGCTGCATAAATCCTCCCTAACAACACACACCATCTGTAGAATTAATTAATGCACAGCCGTATATATCACCTTTATTTTCTAACCAAGGTGAAGTATTACTGGAAGGGGCTACAGAAAGCCTCGTTACCAACATATACCATCTGTAGATGTAATTCCTGCTCAGCCGTATAAATCACCTTTAATTATTATCTTAGGTGGAAGACGACTATAAGGGGCTGCACAAAGTCTCCCTACCAACATACATCATCTGTAGATATAATTCCTGCGCAGCTGTATATATCACCTTTATTTTCTAACCTAGGTAAGGACGACTGGAAGGGGCTTCAGAAACGCTCCTTAAAAACATACACCATCTGTAGATGTAATTCCTGCACAGCCGTATATAAAAACTTTGTTTTCTAACCTACATGAAGGACGACTGGGCGGGACTGGATAAAGCCTCCTTACCAACATACACCATCTGTAGAATTAATTCCTGCACAGCCGTATATATCACCTTTATTTTCTGACCTAGGTGAAGACGACTGGAAGGGGCTGCAGAAAGCCTCCTTACCAACATACACCATCTGTATATGTACTTCCTGCACAGCTATATATATCACCTTTATTTTCTGTAGTAGGTGAAGCACATCTGGAAGGGGCTGCAGAAAGGCTCCTTACTAACATACATCATCGGTAAATTTAATTCCTGCTCAGCCGTATATATCACCTTTATTTTCGAACCTAGGTGAAGGATGACTGGAAGGTGCTGCAGAAAGCCACCTTACCAACATACACCACCGTTAGATGTAATTCCTGCACAGCCGTATATCTCACCTTTATTTTTAAACCAACGTGAAGGACGACTGGAAGGGGCTGCACAAAGCCTCCTTATCAACATATATCATCTGTGGATATAATTCTTGCACAGCTGTATATGTCACCTTTATTTTCCAACCCAGGTAAGGACGACTGGAAGGGGCTTCAGAGAGTCTCCTCAGAAACATACACCATCTGTAGACGTAATGCCTGCACAGCCAAATATATCAACTTTATTTTCTAACCTAGGTGAAGGACGACTCGAAGGGGCTGGAGAAAGCCTCCTTACCAACATACACCATCTGTAGAATTAATTCCTGCACAGCCGTATATATCACCTTTATTTTCTGACCTAGGTGAAGATGACTGGAAGGCGTTACGGAAAGCCTCCATATCATCATACAACATCTGTAGATGGAATACCTGCACAGCTGTATGTATCATCTTTTTTTGTAACCTAGGTGAAGGACGACTGGTAGAGGCTGCCGAAAGCCCCCTTACCAACAAACACCATCTGTAGATGTAATTCCTGCACAGCTGTATATATCCCCTTTTTTTTCTATACTAGCTGAAGAACGACTGGGAGGGGCTGCATGAAGCCTCCTTACCAACATACACCTTCTGTAGATGTGATCCCTGCACAGCCGTATATATCACATTTATTTTCTAACCTAGGTGAAGGAAAACTGGAAGGGTCTGTGCAAAGCCTCTTTATGAACATACACCATCTGAAGATATAATTCTAGCACCACTGTATATATTACCTTTATTTTCTAACCCAGTGGATGGATGACTGAATGGGGCTGCAGAAAGCCTCCTCACCAATGTACAACATCTATAATGTAATTCCTGCACAGCCGTATATATCACCTTTAATTATTAACTTGGGTGGAAGACGACTGGAAGGGGCTGGACAATGCCTCCTTACCAACATACACCTTCTGTAGTTTTAAGTCCTGCACAGCAGTATATATCACCTTTATTTTCTGAGATAGTTGAAGGACGACCGGAAGGGGCTGCAGAAAGCCTCCTTACCAACATACATCATCTATAGATGTAATTCCTGCACAGCCGTATATATCACCTTTATTTTCTGACCTAGGTGAAGGACGACTGGATGGGGTTGCAGAAAGCCTCCTTACCAACATACACCTTCTGTAGATGTGATACCTGCACAGCCGTATATATCACATTTATTTTCTTACCTAGGTGAAGGAAAACTGGAAGGGTCTGTGCAAAGCCTCTTTATGAACATACACCATCTGTAGATATAATTCTAGCACCACTGTATATATTACCTTTATTTTCTAACCCAGTGGATGGATGACTGAATGGGGCTGCAGAAAGCCTCCTTACCAATGTACAACATCTATAATGTAATTCCTGCACAGCCGTATATATCACCTTTAATTATTAACTTGGGTGGAAGACGACTGGAAGGGGCTGGAGAATGCCTCCTTACCAACATACACCATCTGTAGATTTAAGTCCTGCACAGCCGTATATATCACCTTTATTTTCTGAGATAGTTGAAGGACGACTGGAAGGGGCTGCAGAAAGCCTCCTTACCAACATACATCATCTATAGATGTAATTCCTGCACAGCCATATATATCACCTTTATTTTGTAACCTAGGTGAACGACGACTGAAAGATGCTGCAGAAAACCTCCTTACTAACATACACCATCTGTAGATGTTATTCCTGCACAGCCGTATATATCACCTTTATTTTGTAACCCAGGTGATGGACGACTGGAAGGGGCTGCAGAGAGCCTCCTTACCAACATACACCATCTGTTGATGTAATTGCTGCACAGCCGTATATATCACCTTTATTTTGTAACCTAGATGAAAGACAACTGAAAGGGCCTGCAGAAAGCCTCCTTACCAACATACACCATCTGTAGATGTAATTCCTGCACAGTCGTATATATCACCTTTATTTTCTGACCTAGGTGAAGGACGACTGGATAGGGTTGCAGAAAGCCTCCTTACCAACATACACGATCATCTATAGATGTAATTCCTGCACAGCCATATATATCAACTTTATTTTCTGACCTAGGTGAAGGACGACTGGCAGGTGCTGCAGAAAGCCTCCTTACCAACACACATCATCTATAAATGTAATTCCTGCACAGCCATATATATCTCATTTATTTTCTAACGTAGGTGAAGGACGACTGGAAGGGGATGCAGTAAGCCTCCTTAGCAACATATACCATCTGTAGATGTAATTCCTGCACAGTCGTATATATCAACTTTATTTTGTAACCCAGGTGATGGACGACTGGAAGGTGCTGCAGAAAGCCTCCTTACCAACGTACACCATCTGTAGAAGTAATTCCTGCACAGCCGTATATATCACCTTTATTTTCTGACCGAGGTGAAGGACGACTGTATTTGGCTGCAGGAAGCCCTCTTACCTACATACATCATCTATAGGTGTAATTCCAGCACAGCGATATGTATCACCTATAATTATTAACATAGGTGGAAAAGGACTGGTAGTGGCTGCTGAAAGCCTCATTTCCAACATACATCTTATGTAGATGTGATTCCCGCACAGCCGTATATATAACCTTTAATTTCTAACCTAGTTGAAGGTCGACTGGAAGGGGCTGCAGAAAGCCTCCATACCAACATACACCATCTGTCAATGTAATTCCTGCACAGCTGTAAATATCACTTTTACTTTCTAACCTAGTTGACGGATGACTGGAAGGGGCTGCAGAAAGCCTCCTTCACAATATACACCATCTGTATATGTAATTACTGCACAGTTGTATATATCACTTTTACATTCGAACCTAGTTGACGGATGACTGGAAGGGGCTGCAGAAAGCCTCCTTACCTACATACACCATCTGTAGAAGTAATTCATGCACAGCCACATGTATCTCCTTTATTTTCAAAGCTAGCTGAAGGACAACTGTAAGGGGCTGCAGAAAGCCTCCTTGCCAACGTACATCTTCTATAGATGTCAATCCTGCACAGCCGTATATATCACCTTTATTTTCTAACCTTGGTGAAGGAAGACTGGAAGGGTCTGAAGATAGCCTCCTTCCAAACACTCACCATGTGTAGATGTAATTCCTGCACAGCCGTATATATCACCTTTATTTTCTAACCTAGGTGAACGACGACTGGAAGTGGCTACAGAAAGCCTACTTACCAACATACACTATCTGTAGATGTCATTGCTGCACAGCTGTATTTATCACCTTTATTTTCTAACCCAGGTGTAGGACGACTGGAAGGGGCTGCAGAAAGCCTCCTTACTAACGTACACCATCTGTAGATGTAATTCTTGCACAGTCGTATATATCAACTTTATTTTCTAACCTAGGTGAAGGACGACTGTAAGGGGCTCCAGAAAGTCTCCTTACCAACATATTCCATCTGCAGATGTAATTCCTGCACAGCCGTATATATCAAGTACTTTTCTATCCTAGGTGAAGGACGACTGGAAGGGGAAGCAGAATGCCTCCTTACCAACATACACCAACCGTAGATTTAATTCCTGCACAACCCTATATTACCTTTAATTTCTAACCTAGGTGTAGGATGACTGTAAGGGGCTGATGAAAGCCTCCTTTCCAACATACACCATCTGTAGAAGTAATTCCTGCACAGCCGAATATATCACCTTCATATCGAACCTAGGTCAAAGACGACTGGATGGGCTTCATAAAGCCTCCTTACCAACATACACCATATAGAGATGTAATTCCTGCACAGCAATATATATCACCTTTTTTCTTACCTAGGTGAAGGGCGACTGGAAGACGCTGCAGAAAGCCTCCTTACCAACATATATCATCTCTAGATGTAATTCCTGCACAGCTGTATATATCAACTTTTTTTTCTAACCCAGCTGAAGGACAACTGGAAGGGGCTGCAGAAAGCCTCCTTACCAACATACAACATTTATTGATGTAATTCCTGCACAGCCGTATATCTCACATTTATTTTTTAACCTAGGTGAAGGACGATTGGAAGGGGCTGCTGATAGCCACCTTACCAACATACACCATCTGTAAATGTAATACCTGCACAGCCGTATATATCACCTTTAATTATTAACTTAGGTGGAAGACAACTGGAAGGGGCTGCAGAAAGCCTCCTTACCACCATTCACCACCTGTAGATGTAGCTCCTGCACAGCCGTATATGTCACATTCATTTGCTAATGTAGGTGAAGGGGGACTGAAGGTGGAGTTGAGAGTACCTCCTTACCAACATTCACAATCTGTGAACGTAGTTCCTGCACAGCCGTATATATCACCTTTATTTTGTAACGTAGGTGATGTACGACTGGAAGGGGCTGCAGAAAGCCTCCTTAGCAACATACACCAACTGTAGTATTGATAGCCTCACAGCCGTATATATCACTTTTATTTTCTAACCTAGGTGGAGGATGACTGTAAGGGTCTGCAGAATGCCTCATTACCATTATACACTAATTGTAGATGTAATTCCTGCACAGCCGTATACATCACCGGTATTTTCTAAGCTAGGTAAGGGACAACGGGAGGGTGCTGCAGAAAGCCTCCTTACCAACATACACCAACCGTAGATGTAATTCCTGCATAGCCGTATATATCACCTTTATTTTCGAACCTAGTTAGAGGATGATTGGAAGGGACTGAAGAAAGCCTCCTTACCAACATACACCATCTGTAGATGTAATTCCTGCACAGATGTATGTCTGACCTACATTTTTTAACCTAGGTGAAGGACGACTGGAAGGGGTTGCAGAAAGCCCCCTTACCAACATACAACATCCCTAAATGTAATTCCTGCACAGCCGTATATATCACCTTTATATTTTAATGTAGGTTTCAGACAACTGCAAGAGGCTGCAGAAAGCCACCTTACCAACATACACCATCTGTAGATGTAATTCCTGCACAGCCGTATGTATCACCCTTTTTGCTAACCTAACTGAAGGACGACTGGAAGGGGCCGCAGAAAGCCTCCTTACCAACATACATCTTCTGTAGATGTGATTCCTGCACAGCCGTATATATAACTTTATTTTCTAACCTAGGTGAAGGACGACTGGAAGGGGGCTGCAGAAATCCTCCTTAACAACATACACCATCTGTAAAATTAATTCCTGCACAGCCATATATATCACCTTTATTTTCTGACCTAGTTAAAGGACAACTGGAAGAGGCTGCAGAAAGCCTCCTTAACAACATACATCATCTGTGGACATAAATCCTGCACAGCCATATATATCACCTATATTTTCTAACCTAGGTGATGGTCGACTGGTAGGGACTGCAGAAAGCCTCCTTACCAACATACAACATCTGTAGATGTAATTCCTGCACTGCCGTATATATCACCTCTATTTTCTCACGTAGGTGTAGGACGACTAGAATGGGCTGCAGAAAACCTCTTTTCCAACATACACCATCTGTAAATGTAATTCCTGCACAGCCGTATGTATCACCTTTTTTGCTAACCTAACTCAAGGACGACTGGAAGGGGCTGCAGAAAGTCTCCTTACCAACATACATCTTCTGTAGATGTGATTCCTGCACAGCCATATGTATCACCTTTGTTTTCTAACTTTGGTGAAAGACGACTGTAAGGGGCTGCAGAAAGCCCCTTGCCAACATATACCATCTGTAGATGTAATTCGTGCACAGCCGAATATATCACCTTTGTTTTCTAGCCTATGTAAAGGGCGAGTGAAGGGGCTGCAGAAAGCCTCCTTACCAACATACACCATCTGTAGATGTAATTCCTGCACAGCCGTATATATCACCTTTATTTTCTAACCTAGGTGAAGGACAACTGGAAAGGGCAGCAGAAAGCCTCCTTACCAACATACACCATCCGTAGATGTAATACCTGCACAGCCGTATATAGCACCTTTAATTATTAACTTAGGTGGAAGACGTCTGGAAGGGGCTGCAGAAAGCCTCCTTACCAACATTCACCATCGTTTTTTTTTTTTTTTTGTGGTTTAATTTCACAACTTCAATGGTTATTAACACCCTGACGACGTTAAGAATGCACCGCGAGGCACAAGTTTAAAACAACAACTGAAAGGGAAAACACGATAAAAGACAGACTGACAGGCATAGGATTAAAAAACAGCATCATCAAATGTCCTTAGTGAGGTTTGTCAAATTGATAAAACGAAGAACACGAGCAGCTGCTCGTGGGTCATCCGCTAAAACGGCATCTAAAGTACATGGCAAGTTAAGATCGAGACGCAGTGCGTTAAAATCCGGGCAGGACATTAAAATATGGCGGATCGTCAGCAATTGCCCACATGGACAGAACGGTGCCGGCGCAGCCGTCAGCAGATGGCGATGGCTGAACCGGCAGTGTCCAATTCTTAACCGGGCCAAAACTACCTCCTCCCGCCGAGAAGGGCGTGAGGAGGACGTCCAAGCCACGGGAAGAGGTTTCAAGGCCTGAAGCTTGTTGGCTGTAAGGGCAGCCCAATCGGCATGCCACAGCGATAAAATGCGCCAACAAATAACCCTGTTAAAATCTGACGAAGGGACACAACAAGAAGCTGTCCGAGGCTGGAGGACCGCAGCCTTGGCTGCGGCATCTGCAGCTTCGTTCCCAGGGATACCGACATGGCCAGGAACCCACATAAAGCTAACCAGAGAACCGACGTCCACCAGCTGCCAAAGAGAGTATTGGATCCGGTGCACGAAAGGGTGAACCGGATACGGATCACTGAGGCTCTGGATGGCGCTTAGGGAATCGGTGCAGATGACATAAGCAGAATGTCGGTGGCGGCAGATGTAAAGAACATACTGGTAGAGGGCAAAGAGCTCAGCTGTGAAGACCGAACAATGGCCATGGAGCCGGTATTTGAAACTTTGTGCCCCGACAATAAAAGAACACCCGACCCCGTCATTGGTCTTAGAGCCATCTGTATAAATGAAAGTCATATTGATGAACTTCGAACGAAGTTCCACAAAACGGGAGTGGTAGACCGAACCGGGGGTAACCTCTTTTGGGAGCGAGCTGAGGTCAAGGTGAACGCGGACCGGAGCCTGGAGCCAAGGTGGCGTGTGGCTCTCGCCCACTCGAAAGGTTGCAGGGAGTGAAAAATTAAGGTGTTGAAGGAGGCGACGAAAGCGAACTCCAGGGGGTAGCAGGGCAGAGACATACAACCCGTATTGACGGTCGAGAGAGTCGTCAAAAAATTAACGATAAGACGGATGGTCGGGCATTGACAGTAGCCGACAGGCATACCGACAAAGCAGTATATCGCGCCGGTAGGTGAGCGGCAATTCGCCAGCGTCAGCATGAAGACTCTCTATGAGACTAGTATAAAATGCTCCGATCGCAAGTCGTAAACCCCAATGTTGTATGGAGTTGAGGCGGCGTAAAATGGATGGCCGTGCAGAGGAGTATACGAAGCTCCCATAATCCAGCTTGGAGCGGACGATCGACCGATATAGACGAAGTAGGACGGTTCGATCCGCTCCCCACGACATACCACTGAGAACACGGAGGACATTTAAAGAACGGGTACAACGGGCGGCCAAATATGACACATGTGGAGACCAGCTAAGTTTCCTGTCAAATGTAAGGCCTAAAAATTTGGTTGTCTCCACGATTGGGAGAGCAACGGGACCGAGTCGTAAGGACGGTGGGAGAAACTCGTTGTAGCGCCAGCAGTTAATACAGACCGTCTTCTCGGCAGAAAAACGGAAGCCATTGGCGACACCCCAGGAGTAAGACGGTCAAGAGAACGCTGAAGACAGCGCTCCAGGACACGTGTACACTGCGCGCTGCAATAGATGGTAAAATCGTCCACGAAAAGGGAGCCTGATACATCAGCTGGGAGGCAATCCATTATTGGAATGATCGCGATGGCGAAGAGAGCGACGCTCAAAATTGAGCCCTGTGGCACCCCATTCTCCTGGCGAAAGGTGTCTGACAGGACAGAACCCACACGTACCCTGAACTGTCGATCCATTAAAAAAGAACGAATAAAAAGAGGGAGGCGACCGCGAAGGCCCCATGTATACGTGGTGCGGAGAATGCCCGCCCTCCAACAGGTGTCGTAAGCCTTTTCCAAATCAAAGAACACAGCCGCGGTCGGGCGCTTCCGCAAGAAGTTATTCATAATGAAGGTCGACAAGGTAACCAGATGGTCAACAGCAGAGCGGCGTCTACGAAATCCACATTGTACATTGGTAAGTACGCGTCGAGACTCGAGCAGCCAAACCAATCGAGAGTTAACCATTCGCTCCATCACTTTACAGACACAGCTGGTAAGCGAGATAGGTCGATAACTGGAAGGCAAGTGCTTGTCCTTTCCCGGCTTAGGAATCGGGACAACAATAGACTCGCGCCAGCATGCGGGAACAAGTCCCTCAATCCAGATGCGATTGTATGTACGAAGAAGAAAACCTTTACCCGCAGGAGAAAGGTTCTTCAGCATCTGAATATGAATAGAATCAGGCCCTGGAGCAGAGGACCGTGATCGGCCAAGTGCGTTTTCGAGTTCCCGCATGGTGAATGGGGCATTATAACTTTCACGATTCGAGAAGCGGAAGTTAGGTGGCCTAGCCTCCTCTGCCTGTTTGCGGGGGAGGAAGGCAGGGTGGTAATGAGCGGAGCTCGAAACCTCTGCGAAAAAGCGGCCGAAGCCATTGGAGACATCCTCAGGGGCCACAAGGACGTCATTCGCGACCGTCAAGCCAGAAACTGGTGAGTGGACCTTACTGCCAGATAGCCGGCGCAGGCTACCCCAGACAACAGAAGAAGGAGTAAAACTGTTGAAGGTGCTTGTGAAAGCAGCCCAGCTGACTTTCTTGCTTTCTTTAATAATACGACGACACTGAGCACGTAATCGTTTATAATTGATACATTTCGCCACTATAGGGTGGCGTTTAAAGGTGCGTAAAGCACGTCGACGAGCACGTAAAGCGTCTCTACATGCTGCGGTCCACCAGGGGACCGGTACGCGACGTGGAGAAGAAGTAGGGTGAGGGATGGAATATTCAGCAGCAGCGAGAATGACTTCCGTGAGGTGTGCGACCTGACGATCGCAGCTTGTGAAGGTTTGATCCTGAAAGGTCGCCCTGGAAGAGAAGAGCCCCCAGTCTGCCTTGGAGATGGTCCAACTAGAGGAGCACGGAGAGGGGGTATGCTGCAGGAGATGGATAACACACGGGAAGTGGTCGCTCGAATACGTATCAAAAGGGCATACCACTCAAACCGGCGTGCAAGTTGGGGAGTACATATAGAGAGGTCTAAATGGGAATAGGTGTGAGATGTGTCCGAAAGAAAAGTAGGGGCGCCAGTATTGAGGCAGACAAGATTGAGCTGGTTGAAAAGGTCTGCTAACAGGGAGCCCCTCGGGCAGGATGCTGGAGAGCCCCAAAGGGGATGGTGGGCATTGAAGTCTCCAGTTAACAAAAATGGTGCAGGTAGCTGAGCAATAAGTTGCATCATGTCTGCCCTGGTAACGGCAGATGACGATGGAGTGTAAACGGTACAAATGGAAAATGTAAAAGTGGGGAGAGTAATGCGGATGGCAACTGCCTGCAGGACGGTGTGCAACGTGATGGGATCGTAGTAAATATCATCCGGACCAGCAACATAACCCCTCCATAAGCTGGGATACCTACCACAGGGGTAGGTCAAAACGCACAGAGGTGTAGTGCGTGAAGGCAATTTGATCGCATGGGCGTAGCTTCGTTTCCTGGAGGGCTACGACAAGCGGACGGTGCAAGCGGAGCAGCAACTTCAAGTCCTCTCGGTTGGAGCGAATGCTGCGAATATTCCAGTGAATAAGTGCCATCGTAAGAAAAGGAAGATGAAAGAAGGGGTCACCTCGAAGGCCGCTGAGGGCCTGGCTTCGAGCGAGCACTGCCGCCGCTATCAGTAGGCGGACAGTCATCGTCCATTGGGTGTATAGGTTCATCGGCCATCTTGGGAGGATGGCCGGGATGGGGAGCTTCCTCCGCCGGTGAACGGCCAGATGTTCGGCTACCAGCGGTGCGGCCAGGCGAAACGGATGACGGCCTGGGACGGCAACCGCTGGGTGGCGCAGGAGAAGAAATGCGCCGTGGCGGAGAAGGAGAACTGTGCTTCCTATGAGCCTTCTTGGAAGGACGTTTGGTGGAAGTACCGGTCGAAGGCTGGGAGGTCGAGGTACGTAGGAAGTCTGCACGGGACGGTTCCTTCTTGAAGGCCCGTGCATCGGACTTCTGGGTCTTCGTCTTAGCAGAAGCTGATGAAGGGGCTGGTGTCTGTGGGGTGATGGGAGGAAGAGGAGACGTCGACCGCGCGATCTTAGCACTGGCCGAACGGACGACCGTGGTGCTGAAGGTCAGATCGCATGTCTGGGTTGCCACCTCCCGGGTAGTCTGAGGAGAGGCGAGGACAGTACTGTATTTCCCCGCTGGGAGCAGCGTGGGCTTCCTACTAGCCAATAGCTTGCGAGCAGCCGAGGTGGACACTTTCTCTTTGACCCGAATTTCTTGGATACAGCGTTCTTCCTTATAGACAGGACAGTCGCGGGAGGACGCGGCAAGGTCACCCTGACAGTTCACACAACGAGGAGACGGAGGTGGACAGTCACCCTCATGGGCATCCCTGCCACAAGTGACACATTTAACCGCATTGGAACAAGACTGTCGAGTGTGATTGAAACGCTGACACTGGTAGCAGCGCGTAGGTGTCGGGACATAGGGGCGAACAGAAATAACCTCGTAGCATTGGTGGCGCGCGTTGCGCACATTGTCGGAGAATCTATACAGCAGCAGCCAGCCGGAAGGATCCAATGCTGGGTCGTGAACAACTGTTAGCATGTGAACCATTCGATGACACATCATCGATACAGGCTTTCCGAGCTGAAAGCCCACTCGTGTACTCTCGACGACTCTACGACGCAAAGCTTTACGCCTCGCCTGGGCCAGTCAACACCGACCCTGGACTGTTGATGACTGGAAACGTGGTCCTGGTCGGACGAGTCTCGTTTCAAATTGCATTGAGCAGATGGACGAGTATTGGTATGGAGACAATCTCATGAATCGATGGACCCTCGACGTCAGCACGGGACTGTTCAATCTGGCGGACGTTCGGTAATGGTGTGGGGCGTGTGCAGTTGGAGTGATGTTGCCTGTCACAGTCGTGTCTACACATATCAGGGGTCTCACAAGTACATACGCATCCTGTCTCATCACCTGCATCCATTCGTGTCCATTGTGCATCCCGACCGACTTGGGCAATTCTAACAGGACAATGCGACACCCCACACGTCCAGAATTGCTACAGAGTGTCTCCAGGAACACTCTTCTGTGTTTAAATACTTATGCTGGCCAACAGATTCCCCAGACGTGAACATTATTGAGAATATCTGGGATGCCTTGCAACGTGCTGTTCAGAAGAGATCTGCACCCCGTGTAGTCTTACGGATTTATAGACAGCCCCGCAGCATTCATGATGTCTGTTCCCTACAGCACTACTTCAGATGTTAATCTAGTCCTTAACACGTCGTGTTGCGGCACTTCTGCATGTTCGCGGGGGCCCTACACGATATTGGACAGGTGTACCAGTTTCTTTGGCTCTTCAGTGTACGCCATACATGCTTAAATATCTCAGGAAAATACCTTCTCTCAGTCGCGAGTAGTTCCCACAATTACCCAGGAATTGTTTAATTATCCACTTCACAATAAATAAACGAACTAACTGGCAGTACAATACAACAGTAAATATGTAATGACTGCTCTATTGTTGTAGTACTGAAACAGTGGTACTATTATTATTATTTCTATTTTTCTCAGATCTTCGGTCTGGTTAAAAATGGAAAGTGACGCGGACCTTCATCAAGCGTGACTTCCTTGTAACTGTATGGTATATGTTACATTTCGGGTTATTGAACACGTATCAATAATTACGGATTTCTGTAGTTGTATATATACGTTTGGATGTAGCTGTATTGCGTTGATGTACTGGTGGATATTGTGTGGTATGACTCCTGCAGTTGATAGTATAATCGGTATAATGTCAACTTTATCCTGATGACACATGTCCTTGACTTCCTCAGCCAGTTGGATGTACACTCCTGGAAATTGAAATAAGAACACCGTGAATTCATTGTCCCAGGAAGGGGAAACTTTATTGACACATTCCTGGGGTCAGATACATCACATGATCACACTGACAGAACCACAGGCACATAGACACAGGCAACAGAGCATGCACAATGTCGGCACTAGTACAGTGTACAGTGTATATCCACCTTTCGCAGCAATGCAGGCTGCTATTCTCCCATGGAGACGATTGTAGAGCTGCTGGATGTAGTCCTGTGGAACGGCTTGCCATGCCATTTCCACCTGGCGCCTAAGTTGGACCAGCGTTCGTGCTGGACGTGCAGACCGCGTGAGACGACGCTTCATCCAGTCCCAAACATGCTCAATGGGGGACAGATCCGGAGATCTTGCTGGGCAGGGTAGTTGACTTACACCTTCTAGAGCACGTTGGGTGGCACGGGATACATGCGGACGTGCATTGTCCTGTTGGAACAGCAAGTTCCCTTGCCGGTCTAGGAATGGTAGAACGATGGGTTCGATGACGGTTTGGATGTACCGTGCACTATTCAGTGTCCCCTCGACGATCACCAGTGGTGTACGGCCAGTGTAGGAGATCGCTCCCCACACCATGATGCCGGGTGTTGGCCCTGTATGCCTCGGTCGTATGCAGTCCTGATTGTGGCGCTCACCTGCACGGCGCCAAACACGCATACGACCATCATTGGCACCAAGGCAGAAGCGACTCTCATCGCTGAAGACGACACGTCTCCATTCGTCCCTCCATTCACGCCTGTCGCGACACCACTGGAGGCGGGCTGCACGATGTTGGGGCGTGAGCGGAAGACGGCCTAACGGTGTGCGGGACCGTAGCCCAGCTTCATGGAGACGGTTGCGAATGGTCCTCGCCGATACCCCAGGAGCAACAGTGTCCCTAATTTGCTGGGAAGTGGCGGTGCGGTCCCCTACGGCACTGCGTAGGATCCTACGGTCTTGGCGTGCATCCGTGCGTCGCTGCGGTCCGGTCCCAGGTCGACGCCGCACGTGCACCTTCCGCCGACCACTGGCGACAACATCGATGTACTGTGGAGACCTCACGCCCCACGTGTTGAGCAATTCGGCGGTACGTCCACCCGGCCTCCCGCATGCCCACTATACGCCCTCGCTCAAAGTCCGTCAACTGCACATACGGTTCACGTCCACGCTGTCGTGGCATGCTACCAGTGTTAAAGACTGCGATGGAGCTCCGTATGCCACGGCAAACTGGCTGACACTGACGGCGGCGGTGCACAAATGCTGCGCAGCTAGCGCCATTCGACGGCCAACACCGCGGTTCCTGGTGTGTCAGCTGTGCCGTGCGTGTGATCATTGCTTGTACAGCCCTCTCGCAGTGTCCGGAGCAAGTATGGTGGGTCTGACACACCGGTGTCAATGTGTTCTTTTTTCCATTTCCAGGAGTGTATATATATGGTTAATTAAATTCCCTTCATAGTCCTTGGGGGCAGGTGGGGTGACGATGGCAACTGGGGGACCCCGTGTGGCAGAGTGCATCAGGCTTGCAGTGTCAAGGTAATGGTCCACATTCTGTACCTTGTGAGCCAATCGGGCCTGACCGACCGCCATGTCACCCTGTGCCAGTGGCGTCATCAGTAAGGAGGGGCATGTGGTCAGCATGGCACTCCCCCGGTCGTTGTCGGGTTTCTTGACTTTGGTAATCGGAAGAGCAGTTCCTCTGTTGGCCTCACGAGGTTGGTTCCACCCCGTAGCAATCCTCCCACTGAGGGAAAATCCCTGGCACTACCGGGAATCGAAGCCAGGTCCTCCAAGTGGGAGTCAGCCACGCTGGAAACTCAGCTAAAGTGCGGACGTCTCCCCTGTAATTCTTGATAAATTTCTTTCTTTTGACGCCAAACATTGTCAGTCTCAGATACATTAAGGATAGCAGTTTAGGAATGTTGCGCCCTGTGGGATAAATTTCTGCACACACCTGCGGGGAGTGCACGAATTCGCTTTGCTCGACATTAGTCCGTTGGTTGTGGCTCTCCCTTGTGGGAGCCTCGAGGAAACTCACGGGGTCTGAATAACACTCGTAGCGATCAGATTACCCAAGAGAGCAATCGGTCACAGAGCCAAAAGTATGAGTGAACTAAATGTGGAATCTGCACTGTGTGATGTCTTCTGTGCAGACATCAGTTCCTCAGGCGCTGCTGCAGGACTCACTGTTTGTTAGGCACTTGGCGCGCCTCCACGAAGCAGAAACCACACAGCAGGTTACCGGTACGTTTCACACTATTTACGAAAATTCATACACGGTTGCAATAAATGTAAGCCACTTGTTATCACTGGAGGCGAGTTCACTACAAGCGGGATGAACGGTTTTCTTAACTCATGTTTACTCAATGTGTGCCGAGCTGCCTTCAAGCTTTAAATCAGGGCTTCAAATTGTCGTTCACGAATACCAATTGTTTGAAACATTTACATCTGGTCATTCGAAATTCGTTCCCAAGAAGCAAAAATTACAGAGAAACTATTAAACGGCTTCTGGAAATGACAAGTCACTAACTTGCAATTCTGAGACATGTACTTGTGGGAAGCACTTGAACGAAATTACACTACTGGCCATTAAAATTGCTACGCCACGAAGATGACGTGCTACAGACGCGAAATTTAACCGACAGGAAGAAGATGGTGTGATATGCTTTTCAGAGCATTCAGACAACGCTGGCGCCGGTGGCGACACCTACAACGTGCTCACATGAGCTACGTTTCCAACTCACACACAAACAGCAGTTGACCGACGTTGTCTCGTGAAATGTTGTTGTGATGCCTCGTGTAAGGAGGAGAAATGCGTACCATCACGTTTCCAAATTTGATAAAGGTCGGATTGTAGCCTATCACGATTGCGGTTTATCGCATCGCGACCTTGCTGCTGGCTTTGGTCGAGGATCCAATGACTGTTAGCAGAATATGGAATAGGTGGGGTCAGGAGGGTAATGCGGAACGCCGTGCTGGCTCACAATGGCCTCGTATCACTAGCAGTCGACATGTCAGGCATCTTATCCGCACGGCTGTAACGGATCGTGCAGCCACGTCTCGATCGCTGAGTCAACAGATGGGGACGTTTGCAAGACAACAACCATCTGCACGAACAGTTCGACGACGTTTGCAGCAGCACGAACTATCAGCTCGGAGACCATGGCTCCAGTTACCCTTGACGCTGCATCACAGACAGGAGCGCCGCGATGCTGTATTCAACGATGAACCTGGGTGCACGAATGGAAAAATTTCATTTTTTCGGATGAATCCAAGTTCTGTTTACAGCATCATGATGGTCGCATCCGTGTTTGGCGACATCACGGTGAACGCACTTTGGAAGTGTGTATTCCTCATCGCCATACTGGTGTAACACCTGGCGTGATGGTATGGGGTGCCATTGGTAACACCTCTCGGTCACCTCTTGTTCGCATTGACGGGACTTTGAACAGTGAACGTTACATTTCAGATGTGTAACGACCCGTGGCTCTACCCTTCATTCGATCCCTGCGAAACCCTACATTTCAGCAGGATAATGCACGACCCCATGCAGCAGGTCCTGTACGGGCCTTTCTGGATACAGGAAATGTTCGACTGCTGCCCTGGCCAGCACAGCATCCGAATCTCTCACTAACTGAAAACGTGTGGTCAATGGTGGCCAAGCAACTGGCTCGTCACAATACGCCAGTCACTACTCTTGATGAACTTTGGTATCATGTTGAAGCTGCATGGGCAGCTGTACCTGTACACGCCATCCAAGCTCTGTTTGACTTAATGCCCAGGCGTATCGAGGCCGTTATTACGGCCAGAGGTGGTTGTTCTGGTTACTGTTTTCTCAGGATCTATGCACCCAAATTTCGTGAAAATGCAATCAAGTGTCAGTTCTAGTATAATATATTTGTCCAATGAATAACCGTTTATCATCTTTATTTCTTCTTGATGTAGCAGTTTTAATGGCCAGTAGTGTACTTCAAAGATATGTCAAGTTTTGGGAAATGTTTTCATAAACATGTATTTTAAAATAAGGAACAACTTCCTTGTAAACTACATTGGACAAAAGAAAATTTCAGTTTCAAAATAAATACAAGTTTCTGTGTAGTGGTGTGACTTTGCCTCACAAATTCCCCTCCTCCCTTTTCTGAGGTGGCTTTATTTTTTATTTTTTTATACCTCTTGCAACTGATCCCCTGGATGGTAGCACTGTTTTTGCTGAACAGAGTTTATAGGCTTTACACCGTCCAGGAACTGACAAGGAGAATAAAGTTGCCTGCACGAGATGTTCTGTATCTGACAGTATACGTATCCTCGCCACAATTTCCTACTGGAAGCGACGCCAGACCGGCTAGCGCCAGTGTCCGTGCGCAGCACTCAGTCTGTGACGTCATTATGCGGAGTCCGTGTCAGGCGGGTCTCCTGCGACCCTCCACTTGCCAGGCAGTTCCCCTGCGGAACACAGCTCTTACGGAGCGCTCCGCAAATTGCATCCCCCCCCCTCCCCCAGTCATTCCGTCACTGCTCTGCGTGCCGCCGGCACCGCCCCCCCCCCCCCCCCCTGCCGCTCACGGGGGTGCGTGCCCGTGTCCCGTTTCACACGAGCGACTTCCCGCTCAACATCGACTACTACTTGTCCGTTGGCGTCACGTATTCGAGAATACGTACAGTGGAAAAAATCGTACAGAAGACGTGGTAAGACTTTTAGGTTCGGCTGCTTTTGCCGTAAGAGTATTTTACAACTAAATGGGGTGTATTAAAAAAGCAGGTTACAGGTATTTTTCTTGCCCAGATATTAGGTTGTGTGTAAGTTTGTAGCGTTTTTGTTTCGCATTTTGGTATTCGGGTTGCTCCAAAGGAAGCAAGTGTTGACACATGTAAAAATTACCGAACTATCAGTTTAATAAGTCACAGCTGCAAAATACTAATGCGAATTCTTTACAGACGAATGGAAAAACTGGTAGAAGCCGACCTCGGGGAAGATCAGTTTGGATTCCGTAGAAATATTGGAACACGTGAGGCAATACTGACCTTACGACTTATCTTAGAAGAGAGATTAAGTAAAGGCAAACCTACGTTTCTAGCATTTGTAGACTTAGAGGAAGCTTTTGACGATGTTGACTGGAATAATGTCTTTCAAATTCTACAGGTGGCAGGGGTAAAATACAGGGAACGAAAGGCTGTTTACAATTTTTACACAAAGCAGATGGCAGTTATAAGAGTTGAGGGACATGAAAGGGAAGCAGTGGTTCGGAAGGGAGTGAGATAGGGTTGTAGCCTCTCCCCGATGCTATTCAATCTGTATATTGAGCAAGCAGTAAAGGAAACGAAAGAAAAGTTCGGAGTAGCTATTAAAATCCATGGAGAAGAAATAAAAACTTTCAGGTTCGCCGATACCATTGTAATTCTCTGAGAGACAGCAAAGGACTTGGAAGATCAGTCGAACGGAATGGACAGTGTCTTGAAAGGAGGATATAAGATGAACATCAACAAAAGCAAAACGAGGATAATGGAATGTAGTCGAATTAAGTCGGGTGATGCTGAGGGAATTAGATTAGGAAATTAGATACTTAAAGTAGTAAAGGAGTATTGCTATTTGGGGAGCAAAATAATTGATGATGGTCGAAGTAGAGAGGATATAAAATGTAGACTGGCAATGGCAACAAAAGCGTTTCTGAAGAAGTGAAATTTGTTAACATCGAGTATAGATTTAAGTGTCAGGGAGTCGTTTCTGAAAGTATTCGTATGGAATGTAGCCATGTATGGAAGTGAAACATGGACGATAAATAGTTTGGACAGGAAGAGAATAGAAGCTTTCGAAATGTGGTGGTACAGAAGAATGCTGAACATTAGATGGATAGATCACATAACTAATGAGGAGGCATTGAATAGAATTGGGGAGAAGACGAGTTTCTGGCACAATTTGACCAGAAGAAGGGAACGGTTGGTAGGACATGTTCTGAGGCATCAAGGGATCACCACTTTAGTACTGGAGGGCAGCGTGGAGGGTAAAAATGGTAGAGGGAGACCAAGAGATGAATACACTAAGCAGATTCAGAAGGATGTAGGCTGCAGTAGGTACTGGGAGACGAAGAAGCTTGCACAGAATAGAGTAGCATGGAAAGCTGCATCAAACCAGTCTCTGGGCTGAAGACCACAACAACAACAACAGGTTTATTTATCGTTTGTCATTTTTTATTTGTAGTCAGTTTGCGAGGAGATGGTAAGTGGAGCTGTGGGCACTAGAAAATGGAGTGCCTGCTGGAGAAATCGGAACATTTACGACGTATTCGCTTGTTTTTCAATAGCGGGGTGTCAGCAGCGGAGTCAGCCAGAAACATCTGCGCAGTGTAGGGGGGCAGAGCGCACAAAATGGTTTCCTCGTTTTAATATCGGTCAATCTCCACGTTCGGGAAAGCCTTGAGGACCTGATGAACATCGCTTAAACGCATTGTAATATTATTGGATTTCAGATACTTTGCATATGAGATATTTGCCATAAAAGAAATGGGACGCCAACGAGCTGTAGTTCGTAAAGATGCTAAGCATCACAGCGCGAGAGTGGAGAGACATAGTACTGTATAATGTGCGGCTACACCAAGACGCGCGTTGTAACATTGTGTGATGGCCTTATCATTTTAAATCATTCACTAAACGAACAGTCGCTCGGCAACAGCTACAGTTATCAAATAATGTTGCGAGAATGTAAAAGGTGAACGTCCTGTGACGTAACGTGTTTATTGTCGAAGCGCCGCCAGAGATGCAGTGAGTTAATGACTTTGTTCTTCTGTCCGTTTTTCGCGCCGCGGTTTTCACTTTTACACATTTTTTTGATGTACGAGATATTCTCGATGAACAGTTACACATTTTTCTCTTGTCTCGTAACTTGTGTCGGACGCGCATGTCATGGCGCCGTATTATTATTGTTAAAAATATATTATTTTAGTGTAAAGTAAAAGTGCAATACTGAAAGTGCAATACTGCATAGCAGTAGATTTATTGTGCGACGTGTGTGTGAAAATGTCAAAGGAATTATTTTCATTACGAGAAGAGAAGTGCCAGTCAAAACGGCATCCATGTTAAATCCTTCATTGGAGTGTAAGTTCATCTATTAATTGCCATAAATTCAGCGTTGAATGGAACTGGTGTATGGACTATTTATTTATTATAGAATCTATGTCTCACTCTTTCATGAATTTATTTAATTTTCTTTATGTTTCTGCCAAGTAGAGAGTTCACAGTCACGAATTCTTTCGTCGAAATCGGACGGAAGTTGCATGCGGCGAAATATTTTCTCCGCGCCATATTCTACTGGTAAATGCATGATAAACTACGGTCCCTTAGGAAATTCATGTTGAGCTATCCAAAAATATTTATATTTTGAACAGGCATTTACTCTCCTCTGCAATGCAACTTCCGACTGATCAGACGATCCGACAAAAAACAGCCGCACTCGGTCGGCGTTCGCACACCGCTGATTATAGCTATATGTTACAGCACAAAAGTGAACATATTGTTATAATTAGCGACTTCGAACGGGGACATTTATAACTGTATGTTTATGTATACACATTACGTAAACATATCGTTGTAGCGTCCAGCGTTAAAATATTTCAAATAAACGCTGTAACCCGCTGGGCGCAGATATTTAAATCATTGCACACCGCGCTCGGTAGCAATAAGCTGCGAAACATTTGAAAGAACAATCTATCTTTTGTTAAGAAATATTCTAGAGACTTCATTATCACTTGTACTTTTGGTCGCCGACATGTTACGACGTACTACATAGCATTGCTACAAGTTGTATTTTTATTTTGTGTATAAACATAAACGACGGTAACTCGGGTGAGGATACAATGTACTTACGCACACGCAAGGACATTTAATTTTAAGAAGGAACGGACTGACAGAGCAGCGATTATTCGACTGCACCATCCACAAAAGAAATATCAGATGTAAGTCAGGCATTTATTGTATATTTGTCAATGTCTAGTAGTTTAAAGCCAATTTGTTCAAAATATATTAATATTATACGATGCAGTAATTTTCTTCTTATTCTTTTCTTTCAAATGATGTTCAAATGATGTTCAAATTGTATATGAGCTTTGTTACAGGTTCGTTCTTTATCGCGGTGTCTCGATTGTATTCGGGAGACCACCAATGTGTTCAACTTCCGAACTGTTAATCTTTCTATTACGAAATTCCACTAATTTGCCTTCATTTCCATTTTTATATTCAAATAGGTCCCTTAGGTATTTTCATCGAAGATTCTGATTGCGCGAAGGCAATTCGGGTCAAAAGGTCAATTAAGAAAACCCCTTCGCGTAATCAATCCGTACGTCACCTGAACACAATCCAGAACCGACACATCGGTGATCAATTAATAATCTCTCTCTCTTTTTAAGTCGTACTAAAAAACGGCCACACAGGATAGCCGTAAGTACGCAATCTGGTGTTAGGTTGCATTTTGCCAGTAAATATTACCAACCGACAGTTACAGCATCACTATTATTATCTACTACTATTTCTTATACAGAATAAGCAAGTTCCTAACGCCAGAGCATTCAGTGATGAACTGTCATCATTCCATCATCGTGGAACATTTGCATGCAATGGGAAGGGTTTACAACTTGTGTGTACGGGTACGGCATGCTCTAAGCTGAAAAAACAAGAATCATCAGGTGGCCACATGTGCACCTCTGCTTTCTCGTGAATGGCACCGATCATTCCTATACTCTATCGTAACTGGTGACGAGGAATGGCGTCTCTTGCTAACATAAGGGAAAGAGAGGAGAGGCTGGGGCCAAATAAAGCAAGTCCCTCGTACAAAGACCTGCGTGCATCCACAAGAGGTAATGTTATGCATCTGGTGGAACAGCAGCTGTGTGCTGTACTAAGCACTGCTTCCCCGGAAAGTGGCCATCGCAGCTGACATTTACTGTCAACAACCGAGAGATCGGAGAACGAGACCGGAAAGATTGCGTTCAGCGATGCTGCTCCACAATAACGCCCGCCCGACAATAAACACTCTACAGGAGTTGCGCTGGGAAGTCACCTTATTCGCCTGATTTTGCGTCCTCAGCTTTTCACCATTTTCGATCTCTATCGAACAACTTACAAGGAACTTTCTTTCCGGATGAAATTGCGCTCCGATCGTGGCTTCGCCTTAAAACCACGCGATTTCTACAGTTCGGAATCGAGAAGCTTCCCCGGCGTTGACATTACATACATACATTCCTTGACAATTATTGATGCTTCTCGAGGGAACCAATTTTTTGCATAAGTTTAGGCTTACTTAACAGATAATTGTAAGATGACACACACAAAAATTCTTTGAAATTACACTGGACCACCAACAGGCCTTTCACTAATTCAAGGTTTAATCTATTCCACTCATCAGTCCACAATGTGGTAATTAGAGAAAATATTCCTTCGGAATTATGCCCTGAAATACTGAAAAAGTATTCAGCAAGTCTGAGTGACAGTCAACTGACTTACTTTCACAAAAAAATCTTTGCCCGTTTTTTTACTACAAGATAAAGTCCTAAATTATGGATGAAATAAAACCGTGACAGTTAATCTGTCGAGTTATTTCTTACCTTTATTGGCCACTGAGTCGTACGTTCCAGCTCCACATATCTTACATTCCGCTTCAAATTCATTTCTCCCATTTTGGAAAGCAGGATATTTGCAGGAAAGGACATCAGAAAATGTACACTTTCGTTTAGGCGTAGCCAAATATTATACGTAACTCAGTCAGTTAAAAATTACACTCACAAATCACACGTGCACTACAGGAAGCCAAGCGAAGATACGAAACGAAAATTTTAAATAATCGATATTTGCATTCGCTTGTAGGTCGATCAACGATAACATCGACGATCCTGGTGCCACCTACTAACACCGCCTTCGTGCGTGTTTATCACGAAGGCTGTGCCAAGAGTTAAAGTATTTAAGAAAAGAACAATAGAACGGGACGAGTTGTAAATTTAACTGTATTACGCTCAACTTTGCGAAAAAGCCGGACACTGTAAAAATCCGCCCGGACCCCGGACAAAGATCTAAAAAGGAGGACATGTCCGGATTAATCCGGACGTCTGGTCACCCGATGTGCGAACGTCGTCACTGACAGAAAATCTGCGATTGCTGCAAATCGGCCGCCGATTGTTCGCACATTGTCGTCTGCAGCCGAATCGCTGGCACAGTTCCACCACGGCTGGAATCCGCGTGCTCTCCAGACGTTTTGCCCACCAGAATCGTACTGCCCCGGAGTACTTTTCCAGCTGTCGTGCGACTACGCTCGCCCACCGGGGAGCACCTGTTACTTGTACCGCGGCAGAACTGCGTGTGCAGGAAACCTGTAACCTGAACCCTTCTCCTCACAACGTGCCGCCACTCTCGTTGCACAGCGCTCTTACAATGGGACCGCGCCAACTCGTCATCACCGATTTCGTCCGAATTTGTGGTATATGCAGAAATCGAGAGAAATGTCAGCTCCAGATGGCCAATTGCTGAGGGAAAGACAGCATTTTTGGCGTGGGTCGGGCGAAACGCGAGCCGTTACGTTAGTGCGGGCCCAGGCGGTGGCGGAACAGTGATCCCGAGATCGTGGGGACCGGTCCTTCTGCAGAATACCTGTTTATTTTTAATTTTTACGTTACTTACACTGCGAATGAACCGAAAAAAGAGCGTGCAAGCGGACGAGCCCCGTAGCCGTAACTAGTCACGTGCCTCCCCAACGGCCGATTTTATCTCCTTGGAGAAACTATTGCTCGCATACGGCAGCCGGGGGCTGCTCGCCGGTCAAAATGAAACAAACGGATTAGGAAGTCCTGTATGCTTTAACTACAGTCCCTTCTTAAAGAGTTATTTCCAGAGTCCTCGCCGACACTGCACGCGCAGCTCATCCGTGGAACTTGTTTCCAGTTCCAAATTTCCTTCTTTGTTTCTTCATGTGTTTTGTGAATATACACTACTGGCCATTAAAATTGCTACACCACGAAGATGAAGTGCTAAAGACGCGAAATTTAACCGACAGGAAGAAGATGCTGTGATATGAAAAAGATTAGCTTTTCAGAGCATTCACACAAGGCTGGCGCCGGTGGCGACACCTACAACGTGCTGACAAGAGCAAAGTTTCCAACCGATTTCTCATACACAAACAGCAGTTGACCGTCGTTGCCTGGTGAAACGTTGTTGTGATGCCTCGTGTAAGGAGGAGAAATACGTACCATCACGTTTCCGACATTGATAAAGGTCGGATTGTAGCCTATCGCTATTGCGGTTTATCGTATCGCAACATTCCTGCTCGCGTTGGCCGAGATCCAATGACTGTTAGCAGAATATGGAATCGGTGGGTTCAGGAAGGGTTGTGCGGAACGCCATGCTGGATACCAACGGGCTCGTATAACTAGCAGTCGAGAAGACAGACATCTTATCCGCACAGCTGTAACGGATCGTGCAGCCACGTCTCGATCCCTGAGTCAACAGATGGGGACGTTTGCAAGACAACAACCATCTGCACGAACAGTTTGACGACGTTTGCAGCAGGATGGACTATCAGCTCGGAGACCACGGCTGCGGTTACCCTTGGCGCTGCATCACGGACAGTAGCGCCTGCAATGGTGCACTCAACGACGAACCTGGGTCCATGAATGGCAAAACGTCATTTTTTCGGATGAATCGAGGTTCTGTTTAGAGCATCATGATGGTCGCATCCGTGTTTGGCGACATCGCGGTGAACGCACATTGGAAGCGTGTATTCGTCACCGCGATACTGGCGTATCATCCGGCGTGATGGTATGGGGTGCCACTGGTAACACATTTCGGTCACCTCTTGTTCGCATTGACGGCACTTTGAACAGGGGACGTTAAATTTCAGATGTTTCGACCCGTGGCTCTACCCTTCATTCGATCCCTGCGAAACCCTACGTTTCAGTAGGATAATGCACGACCGCATGTTGCAGGTCCTGTACAGGCCTTTCTGGATACAGAAAATGTTCGGCTGCTGCCCTGGCCAGCACATTCTCCAGATCTCTCACCAACTGAAAACGTCTGGTCAATGGTGGCCGAGCAACTGGCTCGTCACAATACGCCAGTCACTACTCTTGATGAACTGTGGTATCGTGTTGAAACTGCATGGGCAGCTGTACCTGTACACGCCATCGAAGCTCTAATTGACTCAATGCCCAGGCGTATCAAGGCCGTTATTACGGCTAGAGGTTGTTGTTCTGGGTACTGATTTCTCAGGATCTATGCACCCAAAATGTGTTATAAATGTAATCACATGTCAGTTTTAGTGTAGTACATTTGTCCAATGAATACCCGTTTATCATCTGCAGTTCTTCTTGGTGTAGCAATTTTAATGGCCAGTAGTGTAGTAATAAATAAAGTAAATGAACAATCATTTTGGTTTATTTGCAACGTAGGTAACGAAAAAATTAAAATTCAGAAGTGTCCACACAGGCACGTGATTCCGTGACCCTTCCGGCTGCACCAGCTGCTCCCTGCCACCTAAAGTGGCTGAGTCGCGCACAACTTCCCCCCCCCCCCCCTAAATTGTTGATCATCTGTGGCCCTCAGTTCTGCCACTCTCATATCTCGCCAAGCCCTGCATACACCTCAAGTCTGGACCAAATAAGTGATGACGAGCAGGCGCAATCCACTTGTTAACATTCAACAACATGTTTAACTTACTGTTTCACTGATTGATTTCGGTCCCGTCAGATTACGGAATGAAATCGGCTGTGCCCTTTCAAAGGAACCGTCCCGGCATTTGCCTGAAGCGATTTAGGGAAATCTCGAAAACCTAAATCAAAATGGCCGAAGGCAGGTTTAAACCGTTCTCCTCCCGAATGCGAATCCAGTGTGCTGACCAGTGCGCCATCTCGCTCGGTAACTTACTGTTTCGAGTTTCCTCGTGAAAGTCGGTAAGTTAACTTTGCATATTTTTGTTCACTGGTACGTTACGGTACATTACAGGGTCAGTGAAAAAGGACTTTACAATTCGTGGAGGTATGGTCCGTCTGTGCAACTAATTGAAGGCTATTTGTTTATTACCATGCGCGTTTCCCTTCTTTTATTTGCGAAGCATCTTCAATCTTCAGTGGCCTGTAATACATGTTTCTTTTTATACATACAATAAACGTATTATTATAATCTACCACATAATAAGTTTATTGTATGTATAAAAACAACCATGCATTACAGGCCACTGAAGATGATTCCCAAATAAAAGAAGAGAAATGAGTATGGCAATAAACAAACAGCCTTCAGTTTGTTTGCGTGGCCCTCCTCCGCTGCAAGTACAGAAATATTTCTTTTGTGTATAAAATCGCCTTTTCCTGCTGCCACTTAATTTATTTTTCCCAGACGCGTTTCGCCTTTTTCGTGTTCCAAAGCATCATCAGTGTGCTCATTTGCTCTGATCTGTGTTTTCTGTCAACTGGTCTGGGGGTCGCACTACCACTTTTTACCGACATATAAGCACAATTTTGAGTTTCGACATTTTTCACACTGTTCGCCATGTTTCAACCACTCGCTAACCGCGGTTAGCAAGTAAATCGGAAATAAAATGGTAGTGCGACCTCCAGACCTGTTGAGAGGAAACACAAACCATCCGACTGAGGATGCTTTAGAATAAGAAAAAGCCGAAACGTGTCTGAGAAAAATACACTCCTGGAAATTGAAATAAGAACACCGTGAATTCATTGTCCCAGGAAGGGGAAACTGACAGAACCACAGGCACATAGACACAGGCAACAGAGCATGCACAATGTCGGCACTAGTACAGTGTATATCCACCTTTCGCAGCAATGCAGGCTGCTATTCTCCCATGGAGACGATCGTAGAGATGCTGGATGTAGTCCTGTGGAACGGCTTGCCATGCCATTTCCACCTGGCGCCTCAGTTGGACCAGCGTTCGTGCTGGACGTGCAGACCGCGTGAGACGACGCTTCATCCAGTCCCAAACATGCTGAATGGGGGACAGATCCGGAGATCTTGCTGGGCAGGGTAGTTGACTTACACCTTCTAGAGCACGTTGGGTGGCACGGGATACATGCGGACGTGCATTGTCCTGTTGGAACAGCAAGTTCCCTTGCCGGTCTAGGAATGGTAGAACGATGGGTTCGATGACGGTTTGGATGTACCGTGCACTATTCAGTGTCCCCTCGACGATCACCAGTGGTGTACGGCCAGTGTAGGAGATCGCTCCCCACACCACGATGCCGGGTGTTGGCCCTATGTGCCTCGGTCGTATGCAGTCCTGATTGTGGCGCTCACCTGCACGGCGCCAAACACGCATACGACCATCATTGGCACCAAGGCAGAAGCGACTCTCATCGCTGAAGACGACACGTCTCCATTCGTCCCTCCATTCACGCCTGTCGCGACACCACTGGAGGCGGGCTGCACGATGTTGGGGCGTGAGCGGAAGACGGTCTAACGGTGTGCGGGACCGTAGCCCAGCTTCATGGAGACGGTTGCGAATGGTCCTCGCCGATACCCCAGGAGCAACAGTGTCCCTAATTTGCTGGGAAGTGGCGGTGCGGTCCCCTACGGCACTGCGTAGGATCCTACGGTCTTGGCGTGCATCCGTGCGTCGCTGCGGTCCGGTCCCAGGTCGACGGGCACGTGCACCTTCCGCCGACCACTGGCGACAACATCGATGTACTGTGGAGACCTCACGCCCCACGTGTTGAGCAATTCGGCGGTACGTCCACCCGGCCTCCCGCATGCCCACTATACGCCCTCGCTCAAAGTCCGTCAACTGCACATACGGTTCACGTCCACGCTGTCGCGGTATGCTACCAGTGTTAAAGACTGCGATGGAGCTCCGTATGCCACGGCAAACTGGCTGACACTGACGGCGGCGGTGCACAAATGCTGCGCAGCCAACACCGCGGTTCCTGGTGTGTCCGCTGTGCCGTGCGTGTGATCATTGCTTGTACAGCCCTCTCGCAGTGTCCGGAGCAAGTATGGTGGGTCTGACACACCGGTGTCAATGTGTTCTTTTTTCCATTTCCAGGAGAGTGGCAGCAGGAAAATGCAGTTCAATTTACAAAACAAGTATTTATGCCTTCAATTAGTGTATTTATAGCAATGAAGGGAAAGACGGAAAACAGAAAAAAATGAAGACTTTACAAATTTTGAATGGTATAGAATTTTACTGTGGTAACTTTCACAATGGGCAGACGTGTCGTTTTGTAGCAAACAACCTCAAGTTTGTTTGACGTAGTGCAGCAGTACCCCCTTCCGTCACCAGGAGCGCCAACGCATTGCACAATTAAAATGGCCACTTTCACTGGTGTGGAGCATGCTCTCTGAGTGTTTTGGTTTCGTGAAACAAAGTGTGCTACAACTGACAGCCGTCAATTTCGCACTGAATACGGTAAACAACCTCTAAGCAGACTTGGGCATACAATTTCGCCGAATCCACGTTGCCGTTGCTCGCACACTAGGCTCTCGCTAATCCGGCCTCTCAGGAACCCGGCGCACATCCAGAAACACATGCACAATGAATTATCGTGCGCAACAATGCTTAGTTAAACAATGCTTTATATACTGTATTTGAAATTGTAGCTTTCCTTACAGTTCGAAATAATGTCTTCTAAAAGGAAACATGTTATGCTAGAACTCAAGCAAAAACTAGAAATTTTAGACAAGTTAAATCGAGGTTCTTCGCAGAAAGCCACTGCTGCTGAGTTCAGTGTTGGACGAGCAACTATTCGTGACATCAAAAAGAAAGATGTCGTTCGACAGTACTCGACACAAGTGGATAGTGAGTTGGGAAATCGGAAGGTTATGCAAAAGAGTGAGACTGGATGTTGCTAGCTGTTTATAGACTGTTCGTACAACAACGCAGTAAAGGAATTCCAATCAGTGGCCTGATTATACAGGAAAAAACAGCTGCATTTAACAAACGACTCGGAGGTAGTAGCCGGCCGGTGTGGCCGAGCGGTTCTAGGCGTTTCAGTCTGGAACCGCGCGACCGCTACGGTCGCAGATTCGAATCCTGCCTCGGGTGTGGATGTGTGTGATGTCCTTAGGTTAGTTAGGTTTAAGTAGTTCTACGTTCTGGGAGACTGATGACCTCCGATGTTAAGTCTCATTGTGCTCACAGCCATTTCAACCATTTGGAGGTAGTAGCTCGTTTCCGGCGAGCGAAGGTTGGTTGTCAAACTGGAAAAAACGACACAGCATTCGGCAGCTAACTAACCTAAGGACATCACACACGTCCATGCCCGAGGCAGGATTCGAACCTGCGACCGTAGCGGTCGCGCGGTACCAGACTGTAGCGCCTAGAACCGCTCGGCCTCTCCGGCCGGCCTGCGCTCAGAAGAAAGCGTGGATGGACAGACAAATATTCTCTTGGTGGTTCCATGAAACGTTTGTACCAGCAGTGAGAAAAGAGGTAATTCCAAAATTCCCTTGTCTCTGGTCCGTGGGCTGAATTAGGCCTGTCACATCGGGTGGGAGAAAGAGTGCTTGTACATGTGTACCATCGGACACGGTTCTGAGCCACCCAGTCTGTGATCACAGCTGCTTTCTCCTAGGTGAATTGCCTACCCTTGGTGTCCTTTGTCGTTGCCCATCTTTGGATCTTCCGCCTTTAGGGATAATTTCTCAACCCAAGAACATAGGATGTCTTAATGTCCTAATCTCTAACCGCTCATCCGCCCTGCGAGGAGGACGTTGGCATGGAAGAAGGCGACTCCTTATCCAGTGAGTCACTCGGTTGCCAGAGCCTCGTCAATTTACAGCAGGCAAGGATGGCATTTCTCACCCCTTACACGCCATACCATCGGACTTTAGAGAAACATCTGAACGACGACTGGGAGCATTGTCAATTATAAGGATACCTTTCAGTGGAAGCTTTTTCTTCTTTACCTCTTTTCTCACTGCTGGTACAAACGTTTCGTGGAACCACCTAGAGAATATTTGTCTGTCCATCCACGCTTTCTTCTGAGCGCAGGCCGGCCGGAGTGGCCGAGCGGTTCTAGGCGCTACAGTCTGGTACCGCGCGACCGCTACGGTCGCAGGTTCGAATCCTGCATCGGGCACGGATGTGTGTGATGTCCTTAGGTTAGTTAGGTTTAAGTAGTTCTAAGTTTTAGGGGGCTGATGACCATAGTGCGGGCCCGATTCCCGGTAATACCTGGGCGGTTTCCCCCGGTGGGGGGACTGGAACAGAGGGTGTTACACCTCGAAATTCCGACTGAGGAGGTACTCGAGTCTGTAGCAGCGGCTCCAGACACAGGAAAGGCGACGAGGGCCGGGGAAGCGGTGTGCTCACCAGACGCCCTGCAGGCCGCATCTGATGACACGGCGCACGGTTGGGTCAGAGTGACCAGTCCAGGGCCAGAAGGCGGAACTTGGGCTTTACATTAATATTACGCATAGCCACTGAGGAGACAGTCATCAGACCAGTCTTTGGACTTAAGGGGAGTAGGGCGTCAAACGGGCCGACTTGGAGCAGGAGAGGTACCACAGGACATTTTAATTTCCACTGTCTACAGGGTGTTACAAAAAGGTACGGCCAAACTTTCAGGAAACATTCCTCACACACAAATAAAGAAACGCTTAATTTCCATGTTAGAGCTCATTTAGTTTGGGCCCCATGTTCTTCCACCTACGCTCAATGCAGCACGTTATCATGATTTCATACGGGATACTCTACCTGTGCTGCTAGAACATGTGCCTTTACAAGTACGACACAACGTGTGGTTCGTGCACGATGGAGCTCCTGCACATTTCAGTCGAAGTGTTCGTACGCTTCTCAGCAACAGATTCCGTGACCGATGGATTGGTAGAGGCGGACCAATTCCGTGGCCTCCACGCTCTACTGACCTCAACCCTCTTGACTTTCATTTATGGGGGCATTTGAAAGCTCTTGTCTACCCGGCCCCGGTACCAAATGTAGAGACTCTTCGTGCTCGTATTGTGGACGGCTGTGATACGATATGCCATTTCCCAGGGCTTCATCAGCGCATCAGGGATTTCTTGCGACGGAGGGTGGATGCATGTATCGTCGCTAACGGAGGACATTTAGAACATTTCCTGTAACAAAGTGTTTGAAGTCACGCTGGTAAGTTCCGTTGCTGTGTGTTTCCATTCCATGATTAATTTGATTTGAAGAGAAGTAATAAAATGAGCTCTAACATGGAAAGTAAGCGTTTCCGGACACATGTCCACATAACATATTTTCTTTCTTTGTGTGTGAGGAATGTTTCCTGAAAGTTTGGCCGTACCTTTTTGCAACACCCTGTATACTTTTACAAATAAATTAGTAAAAATTTATCAGCATGACCAGGAAGCAGTCGGGATTCATACTCATAGCACTGGAAGCTCAAAAACGTAACAAAACAAATTTTTATATGTGAAATTTCATCGCTTTTTCACTTACTATTGGCTACATTTGTTTGTTATAGGTACACTTTCCTTCATAAGTAAGAGAGATTCTTCAACGAATTTTGCACAGCATACAAACCATACAGATGTATGAAACTCTAGAATTTATTCAATTTACGAAAAAATGAATGAGCTGTTACATTTTAAACTTCGTGTTTAGAAAAAAAACTTAAATTTTATGGTTAGTTTTTAATAGATTTGGAAAATTCTAGTGTTTTGAATTAAGTATTTTGTCTTTAATAAGCATACCAAGTTTGAAAGCGCTAGGATATTTATTTTGGATGTTACATGTACCTAAGTACAGAAATTTGTGTATTGCGGAAAATGGCCGTTAAAGTTTCTGCTTGTATTTGGCATTCTTTTAGAACTGTCCAGCATCATAAGCAGATTCTTTTCCATTTTCTAAATCAGTTTTCTTCCTTTTCACACTCTTATGATGCACTCTTCCTGATTTTATTACCTCCAAAAATGATTTATCTGCTTTCACTACACGCTCTCTGTCTATGGCATACAAAGCTTTGGTCCGGTTCACTCCGGCCTTCATTCCCATTTTCTTCAAATGTTTAAATATGTGTGAAGTCTTATGGGGCTTAACTGCTAAGGTCATCAGTCCCTAAGCTAACACACTGCTTAACCTAAATTATCCTAAGGACAAACACACACACCCATGCTCGAGGGAGGACTCGAACCTCCCATTTTCTCTAAAACATATTTCCTGCTTTGCGCACCATCATTAAAACATGAAACTGCATTATAAACACAAATGGCAAGCGCATTTCTTCCCACAAAAATAGTTTTTGGCAATCTTTTCCCATAGACATTTGTTAGAACTTTCATTTGCGTTTTGGGTACCGCCACAAAGACATTTCTCCAGAGAAAGTATCGATATCAATAGTCCTTTCTTTCACGTATGACAATCTCTGGCGCAAATATAAACAATCGAATTCTACAGAGCGAAATACACTCACGTATGACATAAGAATGGTGTGGCGCTGCATCTTGGTACCAAATAATCTGCCTTATAATCTCGCAAATATACAGGGTGATTATAATTAAAGTTAAACTTTCAAAACGCTTTAGAAATAACACCACTTCTCAGAATGACGTCAAATTGCAACGGAATATTATCGGAGAAGGCGGAAAAGGTATGGCATAAGAAAAAGAGCAGTGATAAAGTTGGTGTAAACACGCCGGGTTCACGGCTTTTCCTCCTTTCGCGTCTGCGACGTTCGCCATAAATAAATCAAAGCAGGATCGCGCTCTGCTTGTACAGCTGCATTACAAGAATCATGATCAATTTGCTGCCCACGTCGCTCTGCATAACTTCAAGGCACTGAAGGGTTTGAAAGAAGGCGTTGATCGGATGACTGCCGTGGGTCTGGAGAAAAAGATTCGGAAATTCGAAAACACGGGTTCTTTTGGTGTGCAACCTGGTAGAGGGAGAAAACGAATTGATTCGGCGTCAGTGGAAGCAGTGGCCACAGCAATGTAAGAGAAGGCGAGTGGTGGTGTGCAAACGTGTGGGGCACGGAGAATTGCCCGAACATTGTACATACCCTTGAACACGCTGTGTAAAATCCTACGAAACATCCTCCTTTGCTATCCATTCAAAATTACCCATGAGCACGAGCAGCTTCCTGTTGACTTGCCAATAAGGGAGACATTTGCTTTAGAATTTCCTGCTCGCATGGAAGTGGACAACGATTGGCGTCGAAGATTTTGTGGATAGACGAAGCCCTCTCCCTTCTGACAGGATGTGTCAATACACAGAATTGTCCAATATGGGCAACGAAAAATACAACACGCAAATCAATCATCCTGAAAAGGTCACTGTGTGAAGCGGGTTTACGGCATCATTTAACATACGGCGATATTTTGTCGAAGAGACAGGTGCTTCCGGTCCTGTTACCTGTGCCGTCACTGGTAAGCACTACGACTGTCTTGTGCGCAACCACGTCATTCCAGCTCTCCAACAACGTGGATGTGATCATTTTTATGCAAGATGGCGCACTTCCGCAGATTGCAAATCTAGCTAAGCGGCGTCTGAATCGACATTTCTGAAATGCTAGAATTATCGGCCGCCATTTCCCTACAGCCTGACCGCCCCGATCACCTGGTCTTACTTAATCCGTGTGACTTCTGGCTGCGGGGCTGTCTGACAGGTGTTGTGCTCAGTGCTCCGACTGCAAACTTACCAGCTGTACTGAAGGCACGCGCAACACATTCTGAACGTGACCCAGGAAACATGCTGTTTCTCGACTTCAACTTGTTGCAGAAAACTGTGGGCAGCAAATTGAACATGTTTTGCGCCAGTCACACGGTAACTAATAATCCGATTTGATTTTGATTGATGTTTTTTATGCGGTTTTTGGCCTCAGGACAGCTAAAAACCGATTTTTCTCATCCGATGTGATTTGGTCCCATAGGAACTTACCACAAATTTCCAAATTTCTGTAAATACGAAAGGAAATCCCCCGACTGAATGGTGACTCATCATCACCCAGCCCAAACCGCCAATATTTGGAGAAGAAGTTGATCTTATACCGAAGACATCGTTGAAGAAGGGATTTTTCGGAATTCCACACATGAGGGGGCGAAATAGGGGATGGAAGCCTTCCTGACAACATATCGCTATTACGGCAATTTTGATGCTAGAACTACGCAAATTGGTATTTGGTTTCTCGTCCAGAAATAAAAAGACAGATGTTTCAACATTTTTCGAAATTCAACTCCCAAAAGAGTGAAACAGTGGGTGAATTTAAAAAAAATTAATAATTAAAGGACTAGTAAAACATTTTAAAGCTATGTCTATGCAACTTTGTATTTATCTTCTTGGTTGGAAATTAAAAAAAAAAATACTTGTTTCAGCAATTTTAAAGATTCAACTCATAAGTTTGGAAATAGGGGAAGAAAGTTTCCATGAAAATATTTGTTACATCAAAATATTTTTAAAGCCAAAGCTAGGAAAATTGGTATTTCATTTAGCTATTAGAAATTTGTGTTAGGAGATATTTTCCATGGGAATGTTACAACAAGGCAGGATTAATAAAAACCTCCCACTCCAGCTATCCGAATCGCTTTTTGTAGTGCTTAAATGGCAAAAGAAAGCCATAAGGTGCATAGCAGGACTTAACTCCTACAAATCACGAAGTGATTATTTTAAGAAACTAAATATAATGACAGTGTCCGGTCTGTATATTCACAACTCCCTTGTCTTCGTTAAAGAGAATCTGAGTAAATTTGACTTAAGGAAGGCATTTCATGACCGTAATATAAGAAGTGGACATACAATTAATATGCCATGTTAGGTTTGCAAAGACACACAACAGATACAAAAATCTTGGTCCTGTCTGCTTCAACAAATTACCTGAAAATGCCTACACAGCGCCAGTAAATAAATTTAAAACTAGTCTTTCAAGGTGGATCAAAAGTAAATTAATTTACTCAGCTCAAGAGTTCCTCGAGTATGTGACAAATTACCCACTTTCCTTATGAGAAAGAAGAATAAATTTAACTGCAAACTGTACATATGTCAAAATTTTTGCATGTGAGATCTGCCAGTTGTGCAAAACACCGTTTTTCTCAGTACCCAAACATGTTTCGGCACCATCAGTGGATTTTCGTTTTTATTTATTCCGCAATGTGAATATTTTTGGTAGGCCTAAATGATTATAAAATTATGTGCATTTCTAGTTCAAACAACACATCGTTTCTTTTTGTAAATACGTTTACATTTGGTGTGCATGAATTTTCTGGCCCACTTTTGTGTTAATTACTACTGGTTGCCTGTCATCTGCAAGCAAACAATGTTAATGAGAAAGTTTTTTGCTGGGAGTTAATCTATCTTTTAGAATGTAATTTAGTTTTTTCGCGCTTATTTTCGTATTTACTTACGTTTTCGTGTGGCAAGCACTTGCATTTTCCGCATCATGCTGAGATGTTGTCATGCATACGTAACTATTACAAGTATTTTCCACAAATAACGTAGTAAAACACTTTTTCACTACACAGTACTCCAGAACACAGTGTGATTGTGGTTTGTTGTGTGTCCCAGTCCAGTCCGTGTGCATTTGTTCACCAGAGAGTTCGGCGCCAAAATTGAATTTTGTTTGCATTTTATGTGTGTGTGTGTAGACTTTATCTGTTTTTATTTGTAAAGTTCCTTTAATGTGTTAAACGAATACACTACACTCTCCAATGGCACACTATTTAAGACCTGTTTTCCTTCTGCTATTGCCTTCTGTGCATTTAAGTTTTCCTCAATGGTCAGTTTGCTGTATTGGCTGTGGCTGGGTTTTTAGTATTCATAAGTCTGTTTCTATTTTGGTTGGGTGGTGCGATTGTTGACTATAAGGCGGTCAGCAAATGTGCTATGGGAGCTGTTGCTTTTATAAGCTCTCAGATGTTCCAAATATCTTGTTTTGAAGTTTCTGCATGTTTGTCCTACTTATACTGACTGGCAAGTGTTGCATGTGAGTTCATATATTCCTAATCTGTTAAATTTATCCATGGGCGTTTCTTGTGTTCTTATCTTGTTCTGTGTTGTGTTCTCTGTCCTGTATCCTATTTAGAGTCCCTGTTTCTTTAATATGTTACCTATTCTGTGAACGATCTTGTTATTGTAGGTGAGTATGTGCCGTTTCGTTTCGTATGTGTGTTGTTGCTCTGTTGTGTTTTGTGTGTGGTCATTGTTTGTGTTGTTCTGTGCTGGGTGAGGATTTGTGTGTGTGTGTGTGTGTTCATTTTTGTACTATTTGGGTATCTTTTGATTTAACTTGTCTACCATATTACGGTACAACCATTTTCTGCTATATTTGCTTTATTTTGTTTAGTTCTTGTGTGTAGTTCCGTTTCTTCATGGGTGTTCTGTTTAATCTGTGGAGCATGAATCTGAAGTTTGCATGCTTATGTGTCAATGGGTGGTTTGATAGGTTGTGAATGGTGGTATTTGTGGTTGTCAGTTTCCTGAATATTGTGAAGTTGTGTGTGTTGTTTGCTTTTTGTATGGTGTTGTTAGTTTCTGTTTCTATATAAAGTTAATTTTTTGTGTAAGTTGCTTATTTCATTGTGTAGCTGTTCTATGTGTGTATGTGGTTCATCAATCCGGCATATTATGTCCTTGACATAACGGTACCAGTATATAACCTGTAGTTCTTTGGTTTTATTATGTGTCTGAAGATCATGTTCTCCAGGTTGTTCATGAATATGTTAGCTAGGAGGCCCCTGATTGGTGATCCCATAGGCAGTTCTTCGTGTTGAGAGTAAAATTCTTTGTTGAATACAAAATAATTTTGTGATGCTATGGTCTTGAGTATGTTTGTTATTTCATTGATTTGTGTGTCTGGTATGTTTCCTTGTTGTTTTAATCTTTGTGTGATGATGTGATTGTTTCATTTCTTGGAATGCAAGTGTACATTGATGTGACGTCGAATGGTATGAGCGTTGCTGTGTCCAGTATGTGTGTGTTCTTGATTCTGTCTATTAACTCCTTTGAGTTTTGCAGATTCCTGTTGTTATCAAATGTGTACAGTTTTTTAAGTAGTGTGTGTGTGTGTTTGTGTGTGTGTGTTGGACTAGGTGGTAGGATGGAGCGTTTCGGAAGTTGATGGGATATTATCCTTGTGCACCTTTGGTATGGCATTTAGGGTTCTGTGTCATCCTCTTTACCTGGCGTTTTGAGAATGTATTATTGATGTTTTTCAGTGTCTGTTGAATGTTTTTCTGGTATCTTGCTGTTGGGGTCACTGATCAGTTTTATGATATTGTTGTCATTGAGAAAATCTAGTGTTTTCTCTATGTATTCCTTTTCATCCATGATTACAGTAATATTCCCTTTGTCTGCTCTTATTACTATGGCATTGTTCTGTTTTAATTTTTGTTTAAGTTTGCTGGCTGTGATTTCTGCTGATGTTTTATGATTAGAAATCATTGTGGATTTGTGTGTTCTGATTATCTGTGTTATTTCTGCAGCTACTAATTCTCTTGTCAAGTTTGCATTAAAATCTGGTGTCCTCAGTCTTTCTTGTTCCTGTAAAATGTCTTCTGATTCCGTTATGAGGTTTTCTATTGTTTTGTGTGATATGTTTGCATTAATGTTGTGTTTTGGCCCTTTTTCTAGTAGGCTCTTTTCTTGTATGGTAAGATTTATGTCAGTTAGGTTAACAATTCCGTCATGGAACTTATATTGTTGGTTGAGATTGTTTTTAGTGGGTGTGTTTGTGCTGTTGATTATTCTGTCGAGTTTTCTGTTTTTTTTTTCCTTGCATTACTTTCTGAATATATGCCTTTTCTCTCTCTGTTATTTCCTCAAAGTGGGCTGGTATTGTAAATTTGTTGGCCAAATCTAAATGTGTTTGGTAAAGTTCAGTGTTGAGCGACTGCTTTTTAGCATTTAATTCCCTAATTTCATGCGTTAGCCACAAAATCTCCACTTTTTTATACATTTTCTTTGGTGCAGATGACATGCTATTCACAGAGTTTTTGATATAATATGGAATTACATTATTAGCTAGGCAATTTTTATTAAACTGTATATTGAGTATTTGTTGTAGAGATTGCTGAGGAATGCCTGGCTGGACGATGAAATATCCATCATTTTGATTTGCAGCTCCTTGTATTGGCTGTGTTAGCAGTTAAAATTTTTGGATGTGAGGTCCGCCAGTTATGCGAAACACCACTTTTCTCAGTACCCAAACATGTTTCGGCACCACTATGCCATCATCAGTAGGTTTTTGTTTTTATTTATTCTGCAATGTGAACATTTTTGTTAAATGATTATAAAATTATGTGCATTTGTAGTTCAAACAACATATCGTTTCTTTTTGTAAATACCTTTACATTTGGTGTGCATGAATTTTCTGGATCACTTTTGGGTTAATTACTACAGGTAGCTTGTCATCTGCAACCAAACGATGTTGATGATAAAGTTTTTTGCTGGGAGTTAACCTATCTTTTAGAATGTAATTTAGTTTTTCGCGGACCTCGCATCCAAAAATTTTAACTGCAAGCACGGCCAATACAAGGAGCTGCAAATCAAAAAGATGGATATACATATGTCACACTGCGTAACTATTTTATTACTGTATCATGTAGTTATTGTTTATTATCTGTTTGATTTTGTATTTGTCATTCAATGAACAATGTACTAGGGTCACTCCAAAAGAAATGCACACTATTTTTTTTTATCCATCTTTTATTCTACATGTTTGAAAGTTTTACAGTGTGTAGATACATCCTTTAGGAACAATATTTTCATTTCTCCAAATAATTTCCATCCCTCTCAACTACCTTATGCCATCTTGGAACCAGCGCCTGTACACCCGCACAGTAAAATTCTGGACCAACCTGTTGGAGCCACTGTTTGGCAGCATGCACAAGGGAGTCATCATCTTCAAACGTTGTTCAACGAAGAGAGTTTTTCAGTTCTCCAGAGAGATGATAGTCACATGGAGCTATGTCAGGACTGTAAGGGGGTTGTTTCAGTGTTGTCCATCCGAGTTTTGTGATCGCTTCCATGGTTTTTTGACTGGCATGTGGCCTTGCATTGTCGTGCAACAGCAAAACATCCTCCTTTTGCCGATGTGGTCGAACACGACTCAGTCGAGCTTGAAGTTTCTTCAGTGTCGTCACATATGCATCAGAATTTATGGTGGTTCCACTTGGCATGATGTCCACAAGCAAAAGTCCTTCAGAATCGAAAAACACCGTAGCCATAGCTTTTCCAGCAGAAAGTGTGGTTTTGAATTTTTTTTCTTAGATGAATTTGCATGATGCCACTCCACTGATTGCCTCTTTGTCTCTGGTGAAAAATAATGGAGCCATGTTTCATCACCTGTCACAATTCTTCCAAGTAGTTCATCTCCACAATGTTCCAAAAGTTCGCTGCATACAGTTTTTCTTGTTTCTTTGTGAGCCACTGTCAACATCCTGGGAACCCACCTGGCACAAACCTTTTTTAACGCCAACAATTTCAGTATTCTGCAAACACTTCCTTCCCCTATCCCAACGTAGTGTGACAATTTGTTCACTGTGGTGTGTCTGTCAGCAGTCACCAATTCATTAACTCTCTGCACGTTGTCCAGAGTGTGTGCAGTACGAGGCCTGCCGCTGCGAGGACAATATTGCCGTGCCCGCTTTCATCACGTAACCTGCTTGCCCACTGACTAACTGTACTGCAATCGACAGCAGCATCTCCGTACACCTATTTCAACCTCTTGTGGATGTTTCCCATTGTTTCGTTTTCACAGCACAGGAATTCTATGACAGCACGTTGCTTCTGACGAACGTCAAGTGTAGCAGCCATCTTGAAGACATGCTGTGACAGCGCCACTCACGGGAACAGATTGAACTAAGTTTGAAAACAAGTGGGAAGGTTTGTATCTACACACTGTAAAACTTTCACACATGCAGAATGAAAACTGTTTTTTTTACAGAAATAGTGTGCATTTCTTTTGGAGTGACCCTTGTAGTTAATTTATCTTGTAACTGATCTGTTAGGAAAAACTTTTTGTTGTTATTGACATTTGCATAAATATGTATTGTATCCATCTTGGATTATTATATTGTAGTTGATGACATTTGTCCAAGTTTATATTATTATTATTACTATTATTATGTTAACACTGAAGGCACCAATTGCACGTAAATATTTTCAGAGGTGGAATAAAACACTTGTATTTTGTATTTGTATCTGGTGCCCTTACAACATAATGCGTGCAGGTTTCCATTATGGCAGTTACAGAGGTTATTAATGTACCGTGCTTCACATTTTCAATGGATTATCTCAGGCTTACATTAACCTGTGATCTACCAGTGTTAATCACTTAAATATGTTACCTAGATAAATGTAGTCCCAAAATTATATTACTCTGCATCAATTACTTTTTGGTGCTGCAATTTTTTTCCATCAGTGTACATCACAAAAAATATTTTCTTTCTGCCATTACAAACTTACATTTAAGTCATAATCTGTAAAAAATCTCAGGGAAGTACTGTAGGGATTTCTATCTTGTTTCCAGCAATAGGTAAAATGACTGACAAGAAAAGTTTGCGTGTATCACTCACAAATAGTTTGTGTAATTGCCTGAGCTAAGACGAAACGAATTCCCTCGCTGCTGTGAAATTAATACCATCCCCACAACAGGCGTAAGGCCACCCGACTACTGTGCTGACAGTCTACACCTACGACACGTACAGTATCCGTAACGTTTGAGAGTAAAGTAGTACTGGTAATTGACGCGGGAATGCACTTCAGTTCTTTCAGACGAGTTCCAGTACCTCATAAAATATTCACAGAACAATTCAATGTTTGTGTAAAAAATATAGTCCTATAGCCAGCTGTACCATTTTCTTCTCCAGGGACTTCCATCAGATCTTGCCACTAATCACAATAGGGACAAGAGCAGATGAAGTCAGTGCACGTGCAATTGCTCGTTGGCACGGCATGTTAAAATAACTCTAAAATTAATAAAATAAATGAGAAATTAAAATAGCAAATGCAAAATTACAAAAAATTTAAAATGTAACACGAAACCATTCTTAAAAGTGTTGGAATTCTCAGGAACGGTATATGTCAGTATCAGTATTGATAACGGGCAAAAACTATCAATTTTTTTACAGAGCTTTCAGTGGCCGAGTCCTACTGACACTAAATCTAGCCATCCAGACATTTTTCCCTAAATGGTTGGCCACCTGGAGCTCCTACTTGTGTCACTCTCATTTTTGGCAAAACCCAGGAGCACGTGCCATAAATCTGGATGAAGTCAGTGGTGACAAGTAGGCGCGGTCGCTCGTGAGCTCGGATGACTGGATGACAGCTGCTGGTACATCATTCCCTGCTGTTGCAACTCTGTGCCAAAGGTCATCGGTCACTATGTGTGGCAAGTTGTGGCTCGACAACCCGTAACTGGGTGTTTCCAGTGGGTGATGGATAAGGAGAACATCCTCTGTACAGAGGTGAGTCAGTTTGACCTGTGGGACAGTGTTGCAGAGAAGTCGAAAGAACTGAACTGGCAGGTGCGTGTAGATAGACATAAAGTTCCCCGAGAAAGCTGACTAACAAAGTTTCAAAAATGAGCTTTAAGTGACAGCTCTAGGAATACACTACAACCCCCTATGTCGCGCTGTGTCATTGGACTTGTAGGTACGAGAGACTAATTACAGTGCGTGCACACAGGCGTTTAAACAATTGTTCTTCCAGTGCACCAAATGGTACTGGAATGGACAGAAGCACATGCAGTATAAAATCAAAGTAAGGAGAAAATCAATATTACAAATATATCACTGCACATAAAAAAGAAAAACCACTGTGGCAACCAAATACATGGGGCTCACTATAGTGGCTTTTCTCTTTTCTTTTAACTGACAGGACGGTAACAGTAAAACTGGTGCCATATTTCCAAAAACGTGTTGTATATTCACTGAGCAAAATACCAACCAAAATACAAAATAGTCACGAGCAATGGCTGTACGAGTTTGGATATCCAGAAAAATTCAGTGTAATTCTGGGTTACCATCTTCAGTTTACAGTCTTAGTATGATGCACTCTTATTTGAAGACACCAAATCATCATCAAATATTGAACAATAGTGACGAGAATTTGCTCAGGTCATACGTGTTGCAGTGTGACGCGGTCTACAGCATAACAGTGTGCACTATTCTAAACGCATTTTCACGAATGCAATTACATCACCACTAGAACTGTGACTGAACTGTTCAGGTGTGAGTGGGAAATACGTGTAACTGTCTCACCTCTCATGTGTGCTGGTACTTCCAAAATAATACTGACCAATTCTGCATTCGTGTGTGCACAATATCTGTATCTGTTGTGTATGTTATTACTTAAATGCATTTTTTCCATTACAATAGAAGTTTTCATTTCATTCACTTAAAACATTGCCAATGATAGGGTTCTATCCTCTGTTTTGTGCTTACGTGGGGTACGACATGTATACTTACGGTTGACTAGAATTTTCCGCTTTGGCACCGGTACAGTACAAAAAAAAGTAAAAAATTAGGAGACCGTACAAAGAAACCCGACAAGGAAGACAACGATGTCCGGACAACCGGGCTTAATAACCCGGAGCTTGTTGCCGTGAAGGGAGGACCGGTGGTGATGCCGTAGTGAAACCACCTGCGCAGAGACGGCAATGCGGAGACGAGGGGAACGGAAGAACTGGCGGGCCGAGGTAAGAGGACTGCAGCCTCGGCAGCAGCGTCAGCGGCCTCGTTTCCCGTCAGCCCGACGTGACCGGGAACCCACGTATACGTGACGGTGGCTCCGTCAGGAGTGAGCGAGTGACAGCTTTCGTGGACCCGTTGCACTAAAGGATGGACAGTCTGCAGCACACAGAGGCTATGAAGGGCACTGAGAGACTCTGAGAAGATGACGCAGTCGGAAAGCCTCTGTCGCCAGATGTACTACGTTGTCTCATACGAGGCGGAGAGCTGTGCTGTAAATACTGAGCTGTGTTCCAGAAGCTGAAACCGAAAAATGTTGGTGCTAATGGGGAAGGCACACCTGACACCACGGTCACTCTAAGAGCAATCAGTGTACACTGAGGTACTAATCCGAAGTTCCGTGCAAAGGTCACGATACCGAATGCGATAGGGCGAGGCCGAAGTAGTGTCCTTACGAGGCAAACGAAGGTCGAGGTGAACATCGACTGCCACACGAAACCAAAGTGGTGATGGGTATGCATAAATGAGACACCCACAGTCTAGTTTCTAATGGACGAGGGACCGGTACACACGGAGGTGTTCCGATCTGCTCCCCGGGAAGTACCACAGAGGACACGTAGGACATTGAGAGACTGCAGTGGGCAGCCAGGAAAGACACGTGAAACGAACAAGAAAGTTTCCTATTGAGCACGAGTGCCAGGAATTTTGTAGTTTCGACAAACTGAAGAGAAACAGGTCTGAGGTGTGAAGACGATAGAAGAAACCAATTGCACCGGCAGAAATTCATACAAACTGTTGTGTCAGTGAAAAACGAAAGCCACTGTTGATGCTCCACGAGTAAAAACAATCGAGATATCACTGAAGGTGCCGCTCGAGGAGGCGAGCCCGTGGAGAACTGCAATAGATGGCAAAATCGTCAACAAGTAGGGAGCCAGAGGTGCAGGGCAGTAGACAGGCCATTGTAGGGTATATGGTGATAGCAAAGAGGATGACGCTCAGCACGGAACACTGAGGCACACCGTTTTCCTCGATAAAGTCGTCCGACGAGGCAGAACCCACACTTACTTTGAAAACTCAAACTTTTAAAAATTCCTGAAGCAAGTGGGGCATGCAATTACGGAAACCCCACATGTAGAGAGTGTGGAGAACATCGGTCCTCCAACAGGTGTGGTAGGCTTTCCCCAAATCGAAAAACATGGCCACAGTCTGGGATTTCCACAGAAAACTATTCACGACACAGGTGGACAAAGTGACGAGATGGTCAACTGCAGAATGGTGCACTCGAAAGCCACACAGTGCAGTGGTTAGTAAATTGCGAGACTGGAGCCACCGTACCAGCCGGACAGGAATCTTACACTCTGTCACCTTGCAAACCCTTGGTCCCAGAGAGCCATTGGAGGTTGGCCCACTCAACCGAAGAGGGAGTAGGACTGTTAAAAGAACTACCAAAGAAAATCCAGGCATGTTCCCTAAGGGAGGGGAAAACGCACAGCAAGAGGGTAGACATCCAGCATGGAAGGGAGAAGATGTTGCAAAGGCTGGGGCCACATGGTAGCCAAGCATGAACTCACCCAAGAGCAGCAAGCCCCATGCACGCACATGAGCATGTTCGTGTGTGTGTGTGTGTGTGTGTGTATGTGTGTGTGTGCGTGGAGGGGGGGGGTCATGTATAAATCACATTTGTATTCGTTGATGCAATGGCACAGGCTCCAGCAAGGTAGGTGATGTAATGAGAAAGTCCAGATAATACGCTCCAGTTAACCTTTGTGGTAGCACTTATGACCCTATTAATCTATCGCCAAGCACACCTGCCCATAACTTGATTGAGAATTGGTGCTGATGCCCTCTTTCCTGAATTGCTTGAGGATTCAAAAAATGGTTCAAATGGCTTTGAGCACTATGGGACTTAGCTTCTGAGGTCATCAGTCCCCTAGAACTACTTAAACCTAACTAACTGAAGGACATCACACATCCATGCCCGAGGCAGGATTCGAACCTGCAACCGTAGCAGTCGCGCGGCTCCAGACTGTAGCGGCTAGAGCCGCTCGGCCACTCCGGCTGGCGCTTGAGGATTCACGCCTGCCTATACATGCTGGTTATGGGAATTCACAACACCATCTCAAGTGAACCATGCCTCATCGGTAAATAAAATCTCTGATGTGAACAGTAGATCTGCGGCGCACTTCTGCAACAGCCACTGACAGAACCACCATCTGTCATGATGATCCTGTGGCCTTAGGGCCTGAATGTGCTGTACACGATATGGGTAAAGGAACTGTTCATGAAGTACTCCCCAGATAAGAGAATGAGACATGGCTTCTGCTGCAGCTAATCATGGCAACTAGGCCCAGGGGTTTCTTCCACCAAACATAGCACGAGCTCCTTCTTGTCAGGTATTCAGACTCTGTGGGGCCTTCCACCATCAGTCTTCTGAGGCGCAAGGATACCTGTGTCCCTCAGGCGCCGGAAAAGTCTGTCTAACAGCTTATTAGAAGCCATTTTGCACTTTAGATGCATTTCAGCATAGAGAGCAGGAGCTCACAGGCTATCTCCATTTGCTGCACAGTAGCAGAATATCGTATCGGCCACTTGACTCGTCGAGTAACAGGCTACCGTTGCTAACAAGTGGTGGAAGTGAGAAAATGTAAATGTACTATACCATTTGCACATACAAACAGTGCAATAACAGTAAATACATAAGTGAATCCGCATTCGGAAGAAGATAAAACACCGTGATACATACCCAGGGTTGACTGTAATGACAATAAGCACTCGAACATTATGAAAACTAATGCAGCCTACAATACAACTCTAACCACACAACTGGCTGCGGATCACTTAACGGTAAGACAACATAATACCATGCTGACACATTTGACAGGGCACCAATGCGATGACAGTGCTAATATCCACAACCGAGCATCGCGCAGCCATTCCTATAAACACGTCTATCTCAGAAAATATCATTTGCAGACCGGTGTTTATTGGACCTATTTTTCTTTTTTTGATGAGTACTACCACGTCTCAAAGTATCTGAAACTTTTTTGAACACGCTATATATATTTTGTAACAAACTTTTATCTGTGCAGCTTAGTAGTCCGGGTGTTAATCATTACAGTGTAGTACGCCAGAGTTTTTGTTAATTCCACTACAGATGTGCGAGAGGAAGTTTACCTCAGTGACAGAATTAAGCACAGCAATCTCATCTTTAGGAATACAGACTAACTGCGAAATTGCTTGGCTAGAATATCCAGATTTACAGATTTTGCTTTGTGTATTGTAAAACAACATTGGTGCACTTCATTGCATAGGTTTTATTTATTTTCTTTGCTAGGAAAAAACGAGTTTGTTAAATCTGCATTTTTATTTGGATTCCTACTCACTACATTTCAATTTCATTTTGTTTACAAATGAAAATGCCTAGGAAACAGTCAAGTCTTTCTGATTACACCAGAATGGCTAATAGACTGAAGTCTATGCCATCTGAAGAACCCAATAAAGATCACGACGCGAGACTCACTTCGGGTCGAGAACATCAGGCTTTGACTCGCTCTTTGGAAGCTCCTTTCAAGAAACATAACTCCGATCGGGAGTGTTGTGCATTATCTCGCACCTCTGACCTCTTCACTCACACAGGCTTTAAGTTACTCGTCCCCAACGTAACATCGTACAAACAGAAAATTTGACGGGAATCGGCACAAACGAGGGACTTCTTACACCAAAAATCCCACTTATTCTTATCAGTTTATCACTTCCCTTTAAATGGGTGCAATTCACGGTTATGCCAGACCACAAACAAAACACAACACCAGATGCTGCGTGATGCGGGTGTGGACCTTGGCGTCAGTCGCTTTTTGCATGGGCAGCTTTATATGGCTCTCTCCTGTGTTAGTGAAGCAAATAGTCTCTTTGTGCATGTCCCCAATCACACTGCTTCAAACACTGTATACAAAAAAGTCTTATAAGTAAAAAATATGTATGTGGGAAACACCAAGCTTGTCACCTATTCAAATAATGAAAACAAACAAAAAATATATATGTAATCAGTAAATAAGATACTTTGATTTCCACAGAGCAGTTATCAGTTTACAAGAGGGGACCCAGAAGAAACCAGATTGTTGTCACAAAAAATTTATTGATGAACCTTTTTACAAAATTACTTCAGTCACCTTCAAAATACTCTCCATTACATGCGATGCACTTGTCAAGTCTCTTTTCCCACTGTTGGAAGCATGTTTGGAACTCTTCAACTGTGAAATTGTCCAGTGCCCTTTGCGAAGTTGTTTTTACTTCATGGAAATAGGGAAAAGTCGCATGGGGCTAGGTCCGGCGAATACGGAGTGTGAGGAATGACAGACCACCTCTGAGATGCCAAATAGTGGGTCACTCGTAAGGCCGTGTGTGCTGGAGCATTGTCGTGATGCAGAAACCAGTCACCTGATCGCCAAAGTTCTGGGCATTTCCTCTGCACATCCTCTTGCAGACGCCTTAAAACATCCAAGTAAAAGTGCTGGTTAACACTCTGGCCAGGGGTTAAGAATTCCCGATGCACAATTCCACAAACACCAAAAAAGACAATGATCATCGTCTTCGCATTTGACCTCACTCGCCTTGCTTTTTTTGGTCTGGGGGAGTTGGGAGTCCTCCACTGGCTTGACGCTTGCTCGGTTTCTGGGTCATACCCGTAACACCAACTCTCATCCCCTGTAATGACTTTGTTCAATAAGTCCGGACCACATGCAATCTCCGCTTTCAAGTCCTGACACACATTCATGCGGATGGTTTTTTGCTCCTGTGTGATAAGGCACGGAATAAATTTAGCAGCAATGCGTCTCATGTGCAAATCCTCACTCAAAATTCGCTGACACAAGCTCCAACTGATTCCTGTCTCAGCTGAAATTTGGTCGATCGTTTGGTGACGATCGTCGTCGATCTTTTGGCGGACCTTTTCAATGTTCTCCTCATTTCGCGATGTTGAAGGGCGTCCAGAACAAGCTCGGTCTTCAACACACATCTCACCACGTTTAAAGCGCCCAAAGCACTCAAAAACCTGTGTGTGGCTCATAGCGTCGTCCTGGAAAGCTTCCTGAAGCATTTGGTGTGTCTCCGTTGCAGCTCTTTTAAGCAGGAAACAAAATTTCACACACACTCTTTGTTCTTTTAAAGTTGCCATAACGACTTCGCAGAGTTAACCCGCCAACAGTCAGAGAAACACAATACCACACTTGCACGTTCAGCTCTACACTGACACCGTCCACACAGCTGTTTCATGGAGGTCTGTACTAACGCCATCTAGTGTGAGAACCTTTACGTCTACGAGTGACAGCGAACTCTGAGTCCGGTTTCTTTTGGGTCCCCCCTCGTACATCAAGTATAATACTAACAAGTAATATCTTGGACCTCTTCCTAGATAAACTTCCCAGTACATTGACAACATTATGACTTTCCATCTAACATGAAACTGTCTTATGTCTTTCCATCTAACATTAAACTATCTTACTGGCAGATTTCAAGAGATCAATCAATAAAGAGAATCCAGAATGGAATGTATCAATATTATGACAATGACAGTCGCTACTCACCACATAGCAAAGATGCTGAGGAGCAGATAGGCACAGCAATAAGAATATTAGAAAGTGAGCTATGGGCCAACAAGGCCTTTGTCAGAGATAGAAAACACACAACTAATAAACACATGAACGTGACCGCAGTCTCTGGCTGTGGCCTCAGGTGCAAGTGAGCTGCATTTGTGTGTGTGTGTGTGTGTGTGTGTGTGTGTGTGTGTTCTACCTCCAACAAAGTCCTTGTTAACTGAAAGCTCATTTTCTGATAGCCTTTTGGCTGTGCCCACCTGCAGCTCAGTATCTCTGCTACATGGTGAAGAGTGACTATCTTCTTCATAATATTGCTACAATCAATGAAGAGGGTGTCAGCTGATTTCTGCACATCTCAGAACCAGTTTCAGAACACAAACTAAATTCAATTACTAACAAATTCACCTTCATTAACAGTTTTTCCATCATCAAATCTGTTGTAAATTGAACTATAGTAAGACACCACCTCTAAATCGTATGCTGCATCTCGACCTGAAATACGCTGCCCGACGACTGAAGTGAAGTGTCCAGAAGACGTGGCCAGATGACAGTGCAACACTAACACACACGCACCACTGGCCGTCACGTAAATAATTAGAGTCGCGATTCTTTGTGACACGCAGAATGGCCACCAGAGAGCGTTAATCTCGTTCGTGCTTCATGTTGTTATCGGCCCGGAAGGATGTATAAGGGGCACAAACAGTGTCAGAAGTCGAGTAATCTCTGCGGAGGACACAGATCCTGTGAGACAGCAATATCAGCACGTGACAAAGTTCGAAAGAAATTGCTGGCTGGCTAGTCGAGTCGTGCAGTACAGAGACTTGCCGGTCAGTCACGTGTGACAGTGGCCCGATGTCCAAGTGCGTGGGAACGTGAGGGCAGACGTACTAGACTAGTTTCTGGCCAACCACAACCAGGGTTGCCACAAGTTTCCCCAAGTGAAATTCCCCGATTTCCACACCAGTTTTAGCATTTTTCCCTGACAAATTATGAGATCTCAAGGGTAAGTTAAAACTTAAGTCGACAACCAGTCATTGCCACAGTGGTACAAGAAATAATAGTGTAAACGAGGAAATATCTAAAAAAGCTCGCAAGCAGATGGCGTTTCCCGATGTGAGCAAAAATCTTAATTACTGACATTAATATATTTTGTAATGAACTGATTTTAGATGGAGAAAGCAAGCCACATGGTATGTGTGTCTCATTAAGACCACAATATTAATTCATTTCAATGAAATGAAACACATTTGGTGACAAAAGTACGCATTTCCTCAGAGTCGCAAGACAGATTTAAAACAGGTTCACTGACTTAGGAAATAACCTCAGAAAAAAGTAGGCCTCTCAAAAGAAGTGTATAAGAAGGGAAGAATTGTGTAAATCAGCGCTGTAGGTGACAACCGATACAATGTCGGTTCTACTACGTTCGTTATTGTCAATTATTACCCACTGCATTATATCTATTATTTTACAGGTATTTCGAGAAATATACGAGTACGTGGCATACAAACCGACAGTGAGTGACAGTTTTCTTCTTCTCATTGTCCGTACTTTCTAATATATTACCTACTTTCGAAGTGCCAAAATGTACTAGAGTAAATAAAATGTCTATAAAACGTGACACTGTACAACGTGCTTACGGTGAGACAGCTGCAATTCCCGAAATCCGTGCCCAGTGGCCTCTGGCCTGCCGAGGAGCACCGCAGGCCCAGTCCACGGATAAGCCGTGAAAATTCGCCACGTTAAACCACACTCAAGCTGACCGGCCTGCGGGCAGATCGGTGAGAGTAGATCTGTGACGAGCAGGGCTCGCACACCAATGGGAGCCAGATCGGCGAGCCTCATCCGTTACAGGCACCTGCAGAAATCCACTCGTGTGGCCAGCTATTCACGAGCCGCAGACAGCGTGTCAACGAAATGAGACTGCGGCGATCGGTCCGCGCGACAGATAATTTGTTCAAATTACTCTGAGAATCGATAATGATGAGGATAGGTATCAACTCACCGTAACGACGATTGCCGAGCCACCGATAGGATGTATAAAAGACAATTGTCCTCTAACAACTAAATTTTCAACCGTAGCTTTTGTCAGAAAACTAGAGCACACACACACATGCATTCAAACGATCACACAGACACAAGTGCACACATGTTGTTGTTGTGGTCTTCAGTCGTGAGACTGGTTTGATGCAGCTCTCCGTGCTACTCTATCCTGTGCAAGCTTCTTCATCTTCCAGTACCTACTGCAACCTACATCCTCTATGATTTTTACCCTCCACGCTGCCCTCCAATGCTAAATTTGTGAACCCCTGATGTCTCAGAGCATGTCCTACCAACCGGTCCCTTCTTCTTGTCAAGTTGTGCCACAAACTCCTCTTCTCTCCAATCCTATTCAATACCTTCTCATAGGTTATGTGATCTACCCATCTAATCTTCAGCATTCTTCTGTAGCACCACATTTCGAAAGCTTCTATTCTCTTATTGTCCAAACTATTTATCGCCAATGGTTTCACTTCCACACATGGCTACACTACATACAAATACTTTCAGAAACGACTTCCTGACACTTAAATCTATACTCGATATTAACGAACTTCTCTTCTTCAGAAACGCTTTCCTTGCCATTGCCAGTCTACATTTTATATCCTATCTGCTTCGACCATCATCAGTTATTTTGCTCCCAAAAAAGCAAAACTCCTTACTACTTTAAGTGTCTCATTTTATAATCTAATTCCCTCAGCATCACCTGACTTAATTTGACTACATTCCATTATCCTTGTTTTGCTTTTGTTGATGTTCATCTTCTACCCTCCTTTCAAGACACTGTCCATTCCGTTCAATTGCTCTTCCAAGTCTTTTGCTGTTTCTGACAGAATTACAATGTCATCGACGAACCTCAAAGTTTTTATTTCTTCTCCATGGATTTTAATACCTAATCCGAACTTTTCTTTTGTTTCCTTTACTGCTTGCTCAATATACAGATTGAATAGCATCGGGGAGTGGCTACAACCCTGTCTCACTCCCTTCCCAACCACTGCTTCCCTTTCATGTCCCTTGGCTCTTATAACTGCCATCTGGTTTCTGTACAAATTGTAAATAGCCTTTCGCTCCCTGTATTTTACCCCTGCCACCTTCAGAATTTGAAAGGGAGTATTCCAGTCAACATTGTCAAAAGCTTTCTCTAAGTCTACAAATGCTAGAAACGTAGGTTTGCCTTACCTTAATATTTCTTCCAAGATAAGTCGTAGGGTCAGTATTGCTTCATGTGTTCCAACATTTCTACGGAATCCAAACTGATCTTCCCCGAGGTCCGCTTCTACCAGTTTTTCCATTCGTCTCTAAAGAATTCACGTTAGTATTTTGCAGCCGTGACTTATTAACGTGATAGTTCGGTAATTTCCACATCTGTCAACACCTGCTTTCTTTGGGATTGGAATTATTATATTCTTCTTGAAGTCTGAGGGTATTTCGCCTGTCTCATACATCTTGCTCACCAGATGGTAGAGTTTTGTCAGGACTGGCTCTCCCAAGGCTGTCAGTAGTTCTAATGGAATGTTGTCTACTGCGGGGGCCTCGTTTCGACACATGACCGCTGTCTAAGGCCACTGCATCTACAGTCTCTGAGAATCAGATCCGAACAAAGCACTCCTCACGCCTCCCGTCGGGAGCTGCTAGGCTGGTGACAAAAAGTAGTGGCAGCACTGGCTGCGAGCTGAGGGGAGTGGTAGGAAGGGGAGGCGAGGGAGTAGGGAAGAAGTGCACATACTCGGCCGCATCCAGCCATCGACGATGCGTGACACCTCAGCAAACAAACCATTTCATCTACTGAGACGAAAACGAGATTTTTCCAGTGTTTTTTTGTTCAGATTCCCCTGATGTGTTTGGAATTTCCCTGTTTTCCAGAACGTGTGGCAAATCTGACATCTGACTGCCACAAGTTAGGATCGTCCCATGCACCGAGCACACGCGGCCCCTCCTCAGCTGCGTCTGCCACCTGGGTCACTGGGGAACTGCTCTCCCGTGCACAGAATGCCGTTACACAAATTACAACAGTTGTACATAGAAGAAAATAATTTAACATAAACTTTGGTGACATATTCCAAACATGTAGCTGAAGAAAATAATCTTGTCTTTAATCCATCCTAAATTATAAACAGACAAGATATAATAGTCATATTAAGCAGCTGTGGTTATTCAAAGTAAATTTTACTTTAATGGTCTATAGTTCATCAGATAATGCTTCACATATTTTATTTAAGTTAAATAATCTTACACCACATTTACACTGAAATAATCCTTTATTTGTTCCTACTTCTAACATTAATATTTTTCACCTCTGGAAACGGAAATACTCTTTAGATGCACTACTTTAAAATCTTTGATCCAACCAATTTCACTTTACCACTTACTTATCTTCATACCCGACAGTGACTTAACAGCCAAAAACTGGTTTGTGTAACAAATAATAAATGCTGTACAGTATTACACTAGTGATGTGTGGTTCATTTGTAAAAGAGTCTGTCATGTATTTTAATCACAAAGTGGTTCCTCCAAATGAAATTTAATATTTAAAAATGGTATCTAGCAGTATCCTGATAAATATAATTAACACTTAAAATAACAAGGTAACAGTCCTCATTTATTATTGTTTCACAGGTTTATAAAAACAAAGAAGTTTTTAAATTCGACTTACTGCAAAAAAACATTGTCAGTGCTATTTACGAATTGCTACCTGATCTGTGTAGCCGTTTTATCGTTTAAAAAATTTGTTTCATTGTGAATCCATTATTGTTACAACAATAATCAAACATTATTGTAGATTATTACAGCAGGTATTCAAACAACATTACTGTTTCTTCTACACATTACCAAAATTATTTGTTATATTCCTTCAAAACAGTTTCCGCTTATGTTGACAAGTACTGAGATTTGTACTTTCCTGTAAATTTCACATCATTTTTATACATACAGATATATTGCTCTCAACGTCTCTCACTGTCACTGACGCTACTATCGCTGTCGCCTTCTTCGTCACTCTCCGAACGGTCGTCCACCGCTTCGTCTGCTTCGCCGGGCCCTACGTCCTCGAGTGGCTCGAAGTAGAAAGGCTGTGGCTCAGCGTGGATCGTGCCGCGGATTATGAGATTGGGCATCTGCTCGGTCAGCCCGTCTGTGGCTCTGGGGTCACCTCGGCACCCTTCGACACTCAGCTCCCTGTGACAGGAACAAGAGCACTGCTGTTACTGGGACAATGTGACCGACAAACTGAGATCCTTCTGTACTGTGAACGTTTGTACAACAGTATTAAGTATATCTCCACTTCTTAAAACCTCATCAAGTTTCGACACTGCCTTTTTACCAAGCAGCAAGCGTCTCCACAATATCGAGAAATGCTTGCTACTTGATAAAAAGTAAGACCTTGACAAGGTTTTAAGGTGTAGAGATATAATTTTAGGAACAAAGATCCATATTGTAAGGGCTACAGTCTTTCCAGTCGTTATATACATATGTGAGACCTGGACCATTACAAATGTGGAACGAACGGCGAAGAATAAACTCCTTTGAGTTGTGGTGTTGGAGGAAACTCCTTAGAGCCCCTTGGACTTCAAAGAGAATGAATAGGTTAATATTAGAGCAAATAAAACCAGAGCACTCCCTTGGAAGGTCTGATGCTACAAAAAAACCTGACCTACTTTGGAGACATCATGAGAAGATATGTTTCACTGCAAAAAACTCTAACAGTGAGGAAAGGCACTAGAAGAAGAGGACGTCAGAAGATGAAATGAATCAATCGCATCACAGAAGTAATCTGCTCCAACCTGGAAAGCCTACAGGAGAAAGTGCAGGACAAAAGAAATTGGCATACTTTGCTTCATGTGATCACAGAGAATTGGAACAGACTAGACAAATAGAAATAGAAAGAGAGAGGGAGAGAGAGATATTGTTACAAAATTCTAATAACGTACATGAAAATTCATATTTACTCAGAGAAAAAAAAATCTTTAGGAAAGTGAAAAAGGAGGTGTGGCAGGAGTGACCATGTACGGAGTGGGGGAGGGGGGGGGGGGGTGCCGGCATGGCGGGATGGGTAGGGACTGTGGTGGCGTAGGAGGGAAATTGATGGCATGGGGGAGCGGGGGGGGGGGGGGGGGGGTGGTATAGAGGTGCGGCGGCAATGATTTGCAAAGATATAAAGCTACTGGAATGTGTTGTTCTTATTTCACAATCCTTGGATTGTATAAATAACATGGGGAAAGTACTCAATTCTAGGAATTTTGGAGAACGTTCTCAAGTTCACACAAATAAACAAAGTGAGTATGTATTTCACCTGAGTGTGTTCTCAGCTTGAGTAAATGAGTGGGTAACCTTGCTCAACATGAAGAACATTCTCCGATTTCATACGAATAAACACAGTGAAGTTTCTCACGAGCAGAGAAAATTCTCCCCTTTTGATATGAGCTCTGTAACATACTTGAGGCAGATTAAATTCTGCAGACGTTAAGTCTTACCAAGTTTTTTTAGTAAATTTAATAAATTTATGTTGCTCGGAAGGGAAAAGAAAGATATACGTAGCCCGAAGACATGCTGAATAGAGTAACTGTGTAAGTTTATATGGGTTTAACAGTAAAAACATTATTAGGGTGGTGAACTTATTTCCCAAATATCATAAAGAAAAAATGAAAACATTTTTGTGCTATTTACGAGACCCAAGTTTTCCCGACTGGTGTATGGGAAGACCAGGTACAGACCAGACAAATATGTCACTGACCTTTTCAGATGTTCATCATATTTTCGCACAGCACAGACGTTCCAGTTTGCTATGCTAGAAGTAAGTAGGCAAATCATAAAAATTAAAAACAGGTTTATTACAAACCTAGTGAACTGTTTCTCATAACAAAACCACAAGATGACCACTTAAGTACTCGACGTGCCAACAGAATATTACGTGCCATTTAATCGAGATTGCCACGTGTCAGAAGACACTCGTATTGTTAAAATTTCATTCACATAATGCGTTCACCTAACATCAATAAAAAAAAGTTCCCTGCATGGCGAAAATTTGTCAAGATTATCAGAAAATGTATTTTCATAAACTGTCCGTAATCTTCTCAATAATCTGTTGCCGCACAAAAAAGTGAAAACAAAATGAAATTTTATGCAACTCTTCCCAAACATAGTGATGCTACAGTTCCACATTTGTACACCGAATAGTTTGCATATTTCAGCAAGCTGAACGAAATGCAAGATGAAGAGTACGTTCTGTGCCCGGTGCAGACGACACAATACAGAGAACAGATTCGAGCAGGTGGTGAGATAGTGAGAATGAACTCCCTCGTCAGAAAATATGCTCTGAACATTTTGTTCATACGATATAAAGAACTTCCTCAGAGCACGTTCTTTCACTCAGCAAATCTTCTCCAAAGAATATTCTCTTTTTTTATCCGTACGACCTCTTCAGTGTTTGCACCCTTATTCACTTCCTACAAAGCCGACAACTTATCCTCTCCACTCCAGAATCACCTCGAGACTTTCTTCCTTTCACTCCATTACAGGTAACTGAGTAGGCTTCCGCCCACACTGTCATCGACAGCCCGATTGCACCACATGGGCCACACCTCCAAAAGACTGTCGGAGTTGGTCCTTCACACTGTGTACGGCAAGAAGATTGGTGATGGGGAATGTGGAACAGGTAAAAAGAAGCAGATGCCATCCCCAGAGCCCAATGCTGACTTCTCGGTGGTTTTGTCCGGGCCAGGCAAGTCGCAGGAGGGACCGTCAGAGGAAGAAATACTTGAAGGAACTGCGAAAGAAATCAGCAGAACTACAGCATCAGCACACTTCAGGGAAGCAATGACACAAGAGTTTTAAGACTGTAGGTATAACACTGTATCAGTGTAAGATGGCGTCAGCTACTAATTCAGATGTTAAAAGCATCAGTGTGAAGGATGTTCTTGTATTAGTAAAGTCATTTAGTGGAGCTCCAAATTTAGGGATTTCACAGACAATGTGAATGCAGGATTTCAAGTAGTCCAATCAGATGACAAACCATTGCTACTTCACAATATAAGTCTAAAATTATGGCAAAAGCTACAGCAAAATTAACTGTCCGGGATAATTATAACTAGAATCGAGTGAATATAATCGGGGAAGAAAATTATACAGATAAGCGCAGCATAGGCTATTATGCTTGTAGGCCTGTCAGGCCAGACAACACACAGGGAAAGCAATTGCATCATCGGATAATTGGATAGATGAAGTTTAAAAATCATTCGGAGAGGCCGTCACCGGTGACACGGGCAGCACAACTGTGAGGTGCATCGAAACTGGTATGGATACTGGGACAGGATCGCTCCGTGCGGGGCCTAGCGAGTGATAGGATTTGGACAGCTGTATGAAGACACGCCGATTAAATTAGGTTAGGCGCCGCAGCAGAAGAGGCGTTGTGAGAGGAAAAAGCCCTACTCTCCGTGAAAGAAAAAGGATCTATTCCTGAGAGTGAAGGAAGTCTAAACCCTAAGTAACAGAAGGAAGATGATGACACTGAGTGCAGATGGGTCACATGGCTATTGACTGTGGAAAGTCAAAGAGGAACACGAGGGTAGACGGTGAAGGCAGAAGAAGCAAAAGGCTCTCAGAAATATTGTTACCACTGTGACAAACCAGGTGACACAAATGCAGACTTAAAAAGATAACTATTTGTGAAAAATGTAAAAGACTAGACCCCAATTCAATGAGAAATTAGGGGCTGTGCCCGCAAGTAAAATGGAAAACTAAGAGTGTGTTACACGAGGAATACACATCTTACTGTGACAAAATGCCCAAATGTTAAGAGTCACAGATTTTGAAGCAAGAAATGAAATTGCAGTGGAATATTGCTACAAATTAGGAACTCAGTTACAGTTATCAATAGATATCAGGGCACATATGAAGTCGGTTTGATAAGTCATGTAAAATAAGCGAGAAAAATGTTTGTTTCGTAAATAACTCAACTTATTTCTCAACATATTCTGCTTGGAAGGATATAAACTTGGTCCAGGGATCCACCAACTTTTTCATCCCACTGCAAAATACTTGTTGATTGCAACTATCACTTCCTCATTTGATGAAAATTTCTTCCCAGCAAGCCAAAGTGTCAAGTAAGGGAACAAGGTGAAGTCACTTGCGACTAAGTATGGTGAATAGGCTGGATGAGGAACCAATTCAAAGTCCAATTCATGCATTTTCACCATTGTTATCGCTGATGGGTGGGATGGTGCATTATCCTGGTGAAAGGACCCTTTTTTGTGGTTAAACTTGGGTCTTTTCTCCACCAACACAAGTTTCAGATGATGCAACAATGAAGCATAAACAGGTCCAGCTACGGCTGTGCCTTTTTCCAAGTAATCCTTGGGAATCCCAAGAAACAGTGACCATCACCTCACCATCTGACAAAATGGTCTTTGCATTCTTCAGTGGACTGTTACCACCCTTTTATCAACTGTTTTGTCTGCCATTTCGACTCTGGTGTGTAATGATGGATCCAGCTTTCATCAATAATCGCAAATCAGGAAAAGGTCTTTAAGATTGTGATTAAACATAGCCAGACACTGATTGTAATAATGTGCCAGACGTGCCTTCGGTCGACAGAGCAATTGCGGCACCAACCTCGCACGCAGCTTCTTCGTAGCAAATTCTCTGTACGGGATATTAGGCACTCACTCAGGTGAGATGCTTACAGTCTCAGCAATTTCCCAAATTTTTATTTGGCCATCTCACATTACTGTATCGTCAATGGTTTCCCCTTTGTGGTTAACTAAATCGGATGTCTGGTCGGGCAAGCACCAAAGACAAAGTGTGCTCCACGTTTAAATTCATTAAAGTGGTCTTTAATTATCGTGTGAACTTCATCCAATTCTGCTTTGATCTGTGCAGCTGTCCAACTCTTCAAATGAAAATGTTTAATAAAAGCACAAAACTCTGCGATTGAAAATGGAGAAAACAGTCAAGACACTGACCAATTGAGACAGCTGGCAAAACTAAACTGTAGACAGAACATTGCTAAAATTCTTTATTTGATCCTTGGAATAATCAACATGAAGCCGCAACAAAAATGTTCCATCCTGAATATTTACCAGACTTATCAAACAACCTTTGTATCGGTGTTATACAATGAGAGAGGCTCACAAAGGAAGCAGTAATTAGCAGGGAAGATTTCCTTATCCTGAAGCGTGTGATGCCAGGTACAATAGGTTAATTGGGAACCATCAATTTGTAATTACTAATAACAGGGAAATTGACAGTGAAGCACAAGTTCCATATCATAGGAACAGGAATGGATATTCCTTATGAAGCTCTAGTAAGGAGTGACTACCTGAAAAATCAAACAAAAAGTTATTATTAACTGTGGTGAGAGCACCATTAAAATACAGTTTGAAATATTCCACTACTGACAATAACCGAGGCTGAAGCAATGCCGCAAGTCATGCTGTAAAGAACGTGGAAATGAACAGGAAAAGTAGATGGCAAAAAGGATCTATGAATACGAGGGTAAGCTCCACATGACAGACATAAGATGAAAAAGTGTAAATCACAGAATGGTGAAGGAAAAAGTACAAAATGCAAATCAAAGGCAAGTTGTGAGACGACATGTTATGAGTTACCTATAAGGCAAACTAGTGGGGCATCAGAAAGTGATGTGAAAGTAGCTCATAGCAAAGAAAAACATAAGAACGTGTGTAGAAACAGGGTTGAATTCCAGTAATGAAAAAGAAAAGATTATTCCCAAACAAGAAGAAATGCCAAGTGTGCATATAGCCAAATTTATAGTAATAAAGAGCAAGGTAAATATATTTTCAGTGTACTAATTACAAGTGAGGCCAAGTGGAATCTGAGTACAGTGAAAGTTTTAGGTGAACTGATACACCAACATGAGCCACACAGGGAGCAATTAACGACACAAGCACAAAAGGAAATCTCACTGCACAAGTTAGAGAAATGATCTGAATGGTCAGTTGGATAAAGAAGACTGATATGAATTGTATGGCATATGGTGAGGTATTTTATCTAAAAGGTGACAATTTGGCATTCACAGAAATGGTAAGGCATGCATTCCCTATATTGCCAAAAAAAAAAAAAAAAAAAAAAAAAAAAAACAACAACAACAAAGGAAAGGTACATCCCTACAGAATACTGGAAGCACAAAAGGTGATATTAACGGAGCAAATTGAGAAAATGGTTAATGGGGATATAATCGTTCAGAGAACCAGAAAAGTACCCACGGACACCTGTGGGATAGGGAAATATAGAATGAAATCTCAGTGGGGGGAAGCCTTCCCCATCCCCAACATAAGTGAGATACTGGACAAACTGGGGAAAGCCAAGTATTTCTCCACTTTAAATTTGGCCATCATATATTATTAGATTTTAATAGATTCAGCAGATAGAGGAAAACACAGCATTTACTGCAAATTATCAGCACTATGAGTCCAAAAGGATGCCAATGGGGTAAAGAATGCATCAAGTATATTTCAAAGACTAGTGAATGTTGCTTTGGCAAGATTGTATGGGACAAAGTGTTTCAATGTACTCGGATGACGTAACTTGCTAAGGTAGTTCAGTAAAGGAATGTGATGAGAAGTTGCAGGAAAATATTGGATGGTTTAAGGGCACCTAGGTTAAAGTTACACCAGATTGTGTGAATTTCTGAGAAAGAGGTAATATTCTTAGGACACAAAATAACAAAGAAAGATGTGGAGCCAGGTGAGCATAATGTGAAGAGGTGGAGAACAGTTCTGAAATCCATGACAGGATTTAAAGGATATTTAGGGATGGCTGAATATTAAAACTGTGAATCCATCGTATAAATCGCTGAACTGGGAGATCTGCCACAAGCAGCATTTGAGGAACTGAGAGATTAGTAAATCCTCCCATACTGAGCTACCCTGATTTCAAGAAACCATAACACTGGTGCTACAGATACCAGTGCAGAACTGTTCGGAGCAGTTCTGTCACGAAGGGAGATAGATGCAGATTTGCCAGTCAACTGTGCTCCACAGTTGTTGGATAAGGCTGAAACTAAGGTAGAGTGCTTAGCAATTGTATGGCCACAAAACAGTGCAGACCACACATTTCGGAAGATTTTACCATAGTAACAGATCATGAGCCACTGACACGGACTTTTGGTGTCGAAGGTCTGTTGCCGAGATTACTGAAATGGTGGTTGGAACTAGAGGAATATTTTTATTACACTGTGTATAAACCCAGAAATCTTAATGCAAATGCTGATACATCAGTTGTGGCCAGTGGTATCTGAAGCTGGGTGTTGCACCAAAGTTTCAATGTTACATTTTTATACAAGATGGTTACAAGGAAGAAAATTCTTTTATCGGTGCCTCGCTTCTCAACATTTGTTACGATTTAAACATCCTGACAATTCCTGCTGTATGAATGCCAGAGAATTCAATTTTTTAAATCCAAGTTATGATCCTGAAAAAAGTGAGAAATATATCTGACAGAAAAATATCTGTAGCAAAGAGCATGCTATGATTTATCAACTATCTAGAAAAACTATTGAATGAGCTACAGTCCTAGTAGAACTGAAACACACTCATCATTTAATGGACTTGTCTTACTTGTATTGAATCTTTGCCATTCCATTTTCCACTGACAAACTCTTCAGTCACACACCAATTGCAGTCTGTAATCTGCATCGTGAGACCTCTTTCAGCGGAAAGCATCGCTGAGGCCGTCAACCGTTCCGAGTTATGTAAGAACAATTTTATTATTTTCAAAGTTGAAAAGCAGCCTTTCGGTTCGACCGATGTCAAGGGAATTGTGAGAATTACCTTCAACAGTTTGGACTACTTAGTGAACATCTTCCCTGGGTTGTTAGTTGTCAGACTCAACTAGACTAACTGCGCCAGATAATGATCTACATTCTTGTGCTAGGTAGATAAAAGATAGTTAACGATACAGTTTCAGCTTATCCAAAAATGATGACAATGAACACATTTCCTTTAAGGTATCTTTAGGATATCTTAAAAAGATACAAGGGGAACTTAACACGAAAAAACAATGAAGCAGCTACAAGATGATGTGAAAAAATACAATGATCTATAACATCAATCACGTTGCACACCACCTTTGCCTTTCTTTTCTACTCACATCAGGCTATTCCAACTTCCTTCTGTTCACTGATAAATCAGTAGATTCATTAGTAATCAATAGATTCATTGCCACTGGTGATACCAATTACTTCTCAAATCTCGATAACATTTATTTTAAATGTCAAAATGATCTTATGGGCCAGCACGCATTGATTCTCCGTACCGTAACTGACCAAACAGAACTCTGGTGAATGGCATAACTTAACTAGAAAATTCCAACCAATAACTGAAACGGGTACCGTGTGGCCTCCGCTACATAAGTTCTGAGAGTGCTCGCATTGGACAAATGAAACATGTAAAATAAATAAAAAATTACATGCAACTTGTGCCGGCTCTACAATTTTAATTCATAACAGTTTCTGTTCCCCTGCAGGCAAATGTCTGTGCTCACTGATAATTTAAGATATGATTGAAATGAACATTTTTATGACGAATAACCTGGCAAATTGTAGTTTCACTTCTTATAGAATCACCTTCGAGTATGTGATTTATACATTGTTGGAGTAATGAACAGTGTTTACGAATTGAGATCGAAAAATCCACTGGACAAGATCGAGGGAAATGCTTTCTCACTAAGTCACCGAGGATAGTGGTCCACTGCGCACTCTATGAAAAGAATGGACATATTCTCTGAAAACTCTAAATAAATAAATAAATCATACTGCAACTGACTGATGCTGCCTTGCTCATTATAAGATTAACTTCATCAGCATAGCAGTGTACACATTCTGCATTAGGACAATTTTTACACAACAGTTTGTACCCCACCCGAGGAAACAGCCATAACAGATGCCTCATCACAGGTCTGTGCAAGTAATTTTTGGTGAGTCTGATTTACTTTTTGCCTATTCAATTCTTCTAGCAAAGTCGCAGCGAACATCTGTGCACCGTGTTCACAAGGAGATAGGAAACTCTAGAACCTCTGGGTCTCAATACGTAATAGTATACAACAGCCATCTGAAATATGTTTGATCTGTTTGTTTCATCTGCTATAACAGCTAAAAATTATGATTCCTTATTTGCTTTGAAATTTCTTCTTGGTATACATCCAAAATAATTTGGAAAAGTTCACTTTGAATAGTTTTGAAGGTTCCTTTGAAAACAGCTGCCTTACCCAAATTATCTTTTAGTGCTGCATTCAATCCAGAAGTAAAATTCGTCAGGGTTTGATAACAATTCAGTTTCATCATGATCCCTTAAGGCCAATTCGAAGGAACCACAGAAATATATTTAGCCCAGACCTATTACACCCAACTTCTTCTACTACGCAAAATGACGGTGGAGGGAGGAGAAATAAACATACGGGGATGGTACTAAGATATCAGTCGTATCAGGACTTTGTGCAAAATAAGTTGTGACGAGGGATAATGTGCACGCAACTGGGACTCAAACCTGGGATCTCCCGCTTACTAGGTAGTCGCATTAACCACTGTGTGACCCGGACAGACCGTTTATCACAAATGCACAGACTATCTCAGCTGACCTGCACTCCTATCCACAGCCCCCACACGTGTCGTCCACACTAACTACGTTTAGATTCCTGCTGGAGATTGAATGTAAATGTGCACCTGCACTGAAGGTTGTGATTTCAGTGTGCATCACGGCAGATCGGTTATACAAATGTGTGACGTCTGTTCTTTCGGACACGTCATTCTAGGCAATTTTCCTTCTCGATGCACTACTCGGTTGTTCAGCTATTTTGTATTTGAGCAACTGAAGATTCGTGCTTTTACACTTTGTACTCAGATGGTTTACGTCTGTAACCCTCACTTTTGTCCACAAGTGTTCAACATCATACAGGCATGGGAAGCAAAATAATGCATTTTTAAATTCACAGCCACACAACCAATCACTATTTTTACAAATATTAATTTTCAACGCTGTCCTAAACTGTCAATGTCCAGTATCAATATTTTGCACGGTGTTTAAAACTGGTCACACTTTGCAAACTAGGAACTGTGTGACGAGCTAGTTCTCACTGTACAGAACGTATTATATGCAACAGCGCACAGAAAAATGCAGTATCGAGAACCGATACACTTGACCACCTCGAAACGCCGCAACGTATACACACGAGGTTCTCGGAGATAATATTTCTAAATGCGATAAATAAAAACATTAGGACTTCAGTAACAGCTACAACTGCAATATTCCAGCCATTTTTCCAAATGCCACTACATTAAATCTGCGCTCAATTTACAACTGAAAAACTATAAACTCCATATATGCTGATGAGAAAAAAATTTCTCCGAATTTCTACTTCAAAACTAATTTGTCAAAAAACAAAACCATCACAACCAATGTTAAAAGATCGGTACTCTTAACTTTGTGGATGGTGGAATGGCACACTCTAGTGGCCTCGATGACAAATGAATGAGAGAAAGCTGGCAGACACGTCATCCATAGAGTGGAGCCTTTTGATGGGACATTCGGAACTGTCTCAAGTAAGGGAATTTGTGTGCCGACTGCGTTACTCTCTGACGTCACTGGCACATGAACCACCTGTTGCCATGGATGGCCATCGACTCTACTCGTACCCACTCCGAGTACGGTGGTGTGCACTGTCTGCACAGAGTTGGAGTAAGAGAGAAAACTCCGAGTTTGCTTCGAGCCTTGCAGCATTTTCACGTCTGTTATCGAGGTGACAAGATGTCAGGTAATCGAAGACTGTATATTGTAACATGTATTACAGCACATATTAGGTTCCTAAACCAAATGATTACAAGAAAAGTGGACATATGAAGTGTAAAATTACTGGGAGTTGGGCAACATTGCAACAATAACATGCGTCCCCATTGTGATGCATTGAGCCGAATGTGGTCAGACGATGTAGAGGGCACGAAAGTACGAGACACAGAGTGGTTAGGGAAAATTAAGAACGTGTGAAGAAAATGAAATAGACACAGAGGAAAAGGTCGAACTAGTGTTAGGCAGCCATCAGAGGATGCACAGAAACTTAGGCCAAATAGAAAACTATAATTAGTGGAAAGGCATGAAAAGAGGAACACATTAGGAATTATTACAAATGTCAAAGAAATAAGTTCACACAGAGAAGAGGGTACATAAGTTATTAAGGATCCAGAAAACTGTGACGACAGCATTTCACTGACAAACAGTGTGCTCTAGAGAACTCTTAGGACACTGGTGGAATATTTATGACACTTCGTTAGAGAGGATCACTGTACTTGGAATATATGGGAACAGTATACTGTTTCTGTATTTAATATGCCTCACAGTAGCAAAGTATCAACGAAAATAATCAGTTTTTGAAACAAACAAGTAACTGGATAGAAAAAAAATTTATTCATCATGTGGTGGCAGGAGAAAACACGTGAAAAAGGTAATCAAGTTTGCAAGCTTTTGGAGCCATTTGCTCCTTCTCCTAGCAGAAGGGTCGAAGGGGAAGGGAGAGCAGTGAAGGAGGAGGACTGGTAAGGTTTAGGAAAAGGAGTAGAGTTTGGAGGAGTCACGCAGAACCTCTGGTCGGAGGAAGACTTACCGGACAGGACGAGACGGAAAGACTGACCGTTATAGACTGCAGTGGACAAGATTCAAAAATCTGAGAGCTTAAACACAGTAATACGAGAAACAGAGAATACTGCTGTAACATCGTGCACAAGCTAATAAATGCGGAAAGCTAAGTGCACTGTATGTGGCACAGGAGCGATGGGGATGGCAAAAAATAGAAGGTTAGAAAATGAAAGATGTGGAAAACTAATCTATCCAATTACTTATATTTTCACAGTAGCAATGGGTATACATTGTTGGCATAAATTTATGGGAGACAAGTACACATTCCAGGAGTCCTAAAGGCAGAGGAATGAACTGTTATGTTTATCAACCAACTAGAATGCTGCAAGCAGCACATCCAGTAGCACGAGAAACGATAAAAGTAATGAAGGAAACCAGTAAGGCTCACATGAAGAGTTGAAGAATCGAAGAATATTTAGGATGCTTCTTTTGTTTGACGAAACCGTAAGAAGGCGTCATTCTGAGAAGCTAGCTGCACAATTTCGTGGACCGTACAAAGTGATTGCAGATGACCTATCCGATGTGACAATTAAGATGTACAGAACTACGCAGATGGAAGTACGTGCGAAATCCCAAAATTAAACTTTTTCTGTGCTGTGTCTCAATGTCAAGTGTTCAGACTATTTTGTTCTGCTGAAGCTACCATAGCAGGGGTAGCTTATCTGGATATGTTACCAGAACGGCTCTTTCATCAGTTAAAAGGTGACCCCGAAAACTGTACTCGGCAACAACATCGGGCCCCTATCCGTCGGCACATTTTTGTACGAGCACAGTCGAACATCGAAGCCCTTGACTGCTGGACTGGTGCTAATAATCAATATGACGAGGACACTGTTCTGCTGGCCTCGACCCGTGTGATTTTTTTCCTTTGGGCTTTGTAAAAGATCTTGTCTGCTTTGCGCCACTATCTAATGATCTGCCAGAGTTGAGACACAGAACTGAAGGTGCTGTTGTTGCTTCCATTACTCTGGACTTATTACCCAAAGTGTGGGAAGAATTGTATTTTAGGTCGAACTGAGTATTTGTATAAAAAACTGTTATAATATACCACTGAAACGGGACATTCCTTTACAGACAGACTGTACTTTAACACGGACTTTATTATCTACATTGAGGACAGGAACTGATTAACATCAGCTACGTTGTGGGCGACACGTGCAGAGCAGTTGTGTAATGTTATTCGATACTATAACTGCAGTGACAGGATGCAGCGCACACACACTGAACATCACTTGCTTCATGACTCAAAGGACTATGGAGATGCATCAGGACCATTATTTCAATGACCTTCTGGATTTAAATTCTTTATGACAGGGTGTACATGTGGACAATTTAGGGGGAGGGGGGGGGGGGAATAAATAAATAAATGAATAAATAAATAAAAAGAAAAAACCATGTAGATTTTCTCCCGTTAAAAATACACTTTTCCTGGGCGAAAATTACCCAGAGAGAACATTACTCTGAGAGAAAGTACATTTTTCCTTGTTAAGTGCCAGTATATTTTTCTTCAGAGCTGTAAAACTTTTCAATTCTTTGACTGGTAAACGTTTTATACACCAGCACAGAACTTCTAGCACTTTAGGAAACAAAATCCAGCAAGAAAACAATGCGTTGTGGAAAGCTCTTTGCCGTGGGGCAACATAAACATTGTATATATTGGTATTACAAAAGTATAAATACGAATTCCAGCACATACAGCACAGTAGCTTTTGGAGCAGTGAAATTTAGACTGTGCTGCACAATGCACTTCTGTTAACCAATCATAGCTCATGTCACACAATCTAGACAGCCGACGACAGCAGATATTCGGAGCACGGTACGGAGAAGACGAGACAATTTACTGGTAAAATGAGCAGGAAAGAAGCAAACAAGTATTGCTACGATTGCGACATATCCCCCTACGTGTGATAAAACTTTGACCCTTTCATTGGAAATCCAATTATGTGTGAAATTGCCGAACTCATCCTTCAATTTTTTTTTTGTTTTTGTTTTTTTTTTTTTTTCGTTTTCTAAGGATCATCATACTTCTGCCATTGTTTTTGCATAATCTTTAATCTACAAAAGAACTGAAATAAATATGAAAAACTAACCTTGAAGCTTGGTCTCTTTTTAGCATGTGTTAAACACAAATGCACCATTAAAATTTTAAATAAAGTAAAGGCATAAATGGCTGGTCTTTTTTAAAGTGGCTGGCTCTCAAAATGTTTAAGTTTCGAATGACAGTGAAACACTTCACAATTTAATTAATTCATCGCATATTCTCACATGTAACATAATTCGTCTTGTGTAAAATGAAATTTACTTTGAAAGCAGTGCTTCTCAAATCACCATTCACAATATTTTCCCACAGCTTGTTAGAAATGTAAACACCTGTGATGTCACTCTCATCGAAAGCAATTTGTTCTTACAAAGTTTTCACAGTCTTAACTTTTGCTTTGGTGTTATTCTCTGGTTTATGTTTTACTGCTGCAGTATTATTCTGCAGGAGTGGGCATAAATAAAATTATTTGTTAGAATATGAGTTCTTATCAGTCAAAACTACAAAAACTGATCTGAAAATTAAAACAATGAAAAATTCCCAAAATTCTAACAAATTGCTGGACTTTTCCCAGATGAAAAAGTACCCCCATTTTTTCTAGATTTCCTGGCTGTGAGAACGAGCACATAACTCCACAGAATACAGACTGCCACGAAACTGTGATACCAAATAGGAGAACAGCAGCTGTTGTAATTCAGAGAAGTAGCACTGATTCTGACTGACATTTCTTCAAATGATCACTCTGTGTGCACGGACTGGAGGAGTACGTCATCAACACTTGCCACACTTTGGGACGGTACCGTATCTACAAACATCTACAGTGACATAAATGGTTGCACTAGTGCGTCATGTGCAATTTCCTATTCAGACATAAATCACAGCACCCTTTCAACAAATCTAAGCTTTCTGTGCACCTTTCCTACTAATGTTTTGCCTGATCACCATATTTCATATCACTTCTTACTATTACCCATTAATGCATATACAATGTGATACACTCAAGACGTTTGCTACTAATCTTATAAGCAGATACTACACAGCTCTCTCTCTCTCTCTCTCTCTCTCTCTCTCTCTCTCTCTCTCTCTCTCTCTCACACACACACACACACACACACACACACACACACACACACACACACACACAGTCATTATCTTACATTTATCATTATTTAACACAGATACAAAACTGCAAGAGAAGTTATTTATTTTTCCCACATGCTATCTGAGACAGAACACTGAGAAAGCCCGAGTGCTTCTATATTTTTGAACCCTTTGCCAAACAAATGTAAACTGCAGGAAAAGGATAGATTACTATTCACCATAAATATGACATGTTAACATCTCAATCTATCCCTATGCCACTCCCTGTCCCGGGCCATAGCTACAGGGATCGTATCACTGTGGAGACCCTGATGCAGGACCAGCCCAATCCACCTCCCAGCACTTCCAATACCAGTTCCGTCACAGCCTTGTCCTAGCCCATCAGAGGCCAGGCCATCCGAGAAAACAGCGACGTCATCTACCAGCTCTGCAATCACTGCACAGCTTTCTAAATCGGTAAGAGATGAACGGGCACCGCCAACCTGGGGGGGGGGGGGGGGGGGGTGAGGGGGGGGGGGGGGTGAGAGCAAGGTAGCACCACGTGGTACAACTTGCAGCTGAACATAACGTGCCGGATTTTGACGGCTGCTTCACTACTCGAGCCGTGTGGATCCTACCCTCCACCACCAGCTTTCCTGAACTGCAAAAATGAGCATTATACTTACAAGACATTCTCCACTCCCTCCCAAAATTATAGCTGCCTGAACATACAGTAACCTACTGTCGCTACACCCTCCATTTTACTGTTTCCATCCCCTCTGTCCTATCACCTCCTCCCTTTTCGTGTCCTCTCACCCTCACTGTGTGCCTCCCTCTGCCAATGCACCTGACCATCCTTTCCCCTCCCCTTTTCCTCTTTTTCACTCTTCCCCTTCCCTCCACTACCCAATACTGCACCTGGCAGTATTGCTGTACCTCCATCTAGTCCCTGCATGCCCCGCCCGTCTTCTTCTCTCCCCCCACCTGTTGTTGTGGTCTTCAGTCCTGAGACTGGTTTGATGCAGCTCTCCCTGCTACTCTATCCCGTGCAAGCTTCTTCATCTCCCAGTACCTACTGCAACCTACATCCTTCTGAATCTGCTTAGTGTATTCATCTCTTGGTCTCCCTCTACGATTTTTACCCTCCGCGCTGCCCTCCAACGCTAAATTTGTGATCCCTTGATGCCTCAGAACATGTCCTACCAACCGGTCCCTTCTTCTTGTCAAGTTGTGCCACAAACTCCTCTTCTCCCCAATTCTATTCAATATCTCCTCACTAGTTATGTGATCTATCCATATCATCTTCAGCATTCTTCTGTAGCACCACATTTCGAAAGTTTCTATTCTCTTCTTGTCCAAACTATTTATCGTCCATTTTTCACTTCCATACATGGCCACACTCCATACAAACAACTTCCTGACAAATATATACTCGATTTTAACAAATTTCTCTTCTTCAGAAACACTTTCCTTGCCATTGCCAGTCTACATTTTATATCCTCTCTACTTTGACCATCATCAGTTATTTTGCTCCCCAAATAGCAAAACTCATTTACTACTATAAATGTCTCATTTCCAAATCTAATTCCCTCAGCATCACCCGACTTAATTTGACTACATTCCATTACCTTCGTTTTGCTTTTGTTGATGTTCATCTTATATCCTCCTTTCAAGACACTGTCCATTCCGTTCAGCTGCTCTCCCAAGTCCTTTGCTGTCTCTGACAGAATTACAATGTCATTGGTGAACCTCAAAGTTTTTATTTCTTTTCCATGGATTCTAATACCTACTCCGAACGATTCTTTTGTTTCCTTTACTGCTTGCTCAATATACAGATTGAATAACATCGTGGAGAGGCCACAACCCTGTCTCACTCCCTTCCCAACCACTGCTTCCCTTTCATGCCCCTCGACTCTTATAACTGCCATCTGGTTCCTGTACAAATTGTAAATAGCCTTTCGCTCCCTGTATTTTACCCCTGCCACCTTCAGAATTTGAAAGAGACTATTCCAGTCAACATTGTCAAAAGCTTTCTCTAAGTCTACAAATGCTAGAAAGATAGGTTTCCCTTTCCTTAATCTTTCTTCTAAGATAAGTCGTAGGGTCAGTATTGCATCACGTGTTCCAACATTTCTACGGAATCCAAACTGATCTTCCCCGAGGTCGGCTTCTACCAGTTTTTCCATTCGTCTGTAAAGAATTCGTGTTAGTAGTTTGCAGCTGTGGCATATTAAATGGATAGGTCGGTAGTTCAAACAAATTTCGGGCTTGCAGCCGGTCGTCGTTCAATACTTCGCACGATATGTCAACTGGGTACCTGCCAGTGACCTTCAGCTGAGCTGTCGCAGACTGGCGAAAACGTCCTCCATTCCGCAATATATAGCGTACTATAACTATTCTGTGCATGCGTCGAAAACTTGATAGTTGAACCACACTGCCCGCCGGCAGCGCCCTCGCTGGTGGAATAGCGGAACTCAGTCGCCCTATGCGTTGCTGTTTGCCACGGCCGTCGACGCACTCAGTCGTCTTCGATTTGAGCAAATCATGGAGATTATGGGATTCCGTGCACTGTCCAGCTGGTAGCCACTGTCACAGTTTAACAGATTTTCCGCCAGTCGTATTTCTACGGATTCTTTAATAATGGAGTCCCAGAAAGACATTGCTGTGGACAAAATCATTGTTTTCTCATACTCCATTGAATGTCCAGTAGAAATACAATGTTCAGCAGAGGATTCTTGCTATTTTAAACGAAGTGTTGCCAACGAAAGGAAGAAAAGATAAAGATTGTTCTGGCATGTTCTCCTCTTTATTCTCTTCCTGCTTCTTAGTTTTAATTGTTAGTGACCTGTTAATCTGCCGGATAGAATACCCATTTTCGCTGAGTACAGTCTTTAGATGGGCGAGTTCTTGAGGTAAGCTATCTGGATCTGAGACAGTATGAGCTCTATGAACAAGTGTTTTAAGCAAATTCATGGTTTGTGATGGGTGACGGCAACTCGATGCTTGCAGGTACAAATCAGTATGAGTGGGTTTCCGGTAAACCGAATGCCCTAGCGAACCATCATTCTTCCTTCGACCAGGACATCCAAGAAAGGCAAACAACCATCTTTCTCTATTTCCATGGTGAACAGGATGTTGCTATGAATGGAGTTGAGGTGATGCAGAAACTCCATTAATTTATCTTCTCCATGAGGCCACACTATGAAAGTGTCATCTACATACCGCCAAAAAACTGTTGGCTTCAGGGCAGGTGATTCAAGCGCTCTCTCTTCAAAATCCTCCATAAAAAGGTTGGCCACCAAAGGAGACAGAAGGCTATCCATGGCGACACCGTCAGTCTGTTCAAAATATTCTTGATTAGACATAAAATAAGTTAAAATTCACATGATAGATCGGTAATTTTTACATCTGGCAACACCTGCTTTCTTTGGGATTGGAATTATTATATTCTTCTTGAAGCCTGAGGGTATTATGCCTGTCTCATACACTTTGCTCACCAGATGGTAGAGTTTTGTCAGGACTGGCTCTGCCAAGGCCATCAGCAGTTCTAATGGAATGCTGTCTACTCCCAGGGCCCTGTTTCGACTCAGGTCTTTCAGTGCTCTGTCAAACTCTTCACGCAGTATCGTATCTCCCATTTCATCTTCATCTACATCCTCTTCTATTTCCATAATATTGTCCTCAAGTACATCACCCTTGTATAGACTCTCTATATACTCCTTCCACCTTTCTGCTTTCCCTTCGTTGCTTAGAACTGGGTTTCCATCTGAGCTCTTGATATTCATACAAGTGGTTCTCTTTCCTCCAACGGTCTCTTTAATTTTCCTGTAGGCAGTATCTATCTTACCACTAGCAAGATAAGCCTCTACATCCTTACATTTGTCCTGTAGCCATCCCTACTTAGCCATTTTGCACTTCCTGTCGATCTCATTTTTGAGACGTTTATATTCCTTTTTGCCTGCTTCATTTACTGCATTTTTATCTTTTCTCCTTTCATCAATTAAATTCAATATTTCTTCTGTTACCCAAGGATTTCTACTAGCTGTTGTCTTTTTACCTACTTGGTCCTCTGCTGCCTTCACTACTTCATCCCTCAGAGCTACCCATTCTTCTTCTACTGTATTTCTTTCCCCCATTCCTGTCAATTGTTCCCTTACGCTCTCCCTGAAACTCCATACAACCTCTGGTTTAGTCAGTTTATCCAGGTCCCATTTCCTTAAATTCCCACCTTTTTGCTGTTTCTTCAGTTTTAATCTACAGTTCATAACCAACAGATTGTGGTCAGGGTCCACATTTGCCCCTGGTTCCTAAATCTCTGTCTTACCATTATATAATCTATCTGATACTTTTTAGTATCTTCAGGATTCTTCCATGTATACAACCTTCTTTCATGATTCTTGAACCAAGTGTTAGCTATGATTTAAGTTATGCTCTGTGCAAAATTCTACCAGACGGCTTCCTCTTTCATTCCTTACCCCCAATCCATATTCACCTACTATGTTTCCTTCTCTCCCTTTTCCTACTCTTGAATTCCAGTCACCCATGACTATTAAATTTTCGTCTCCCTTCACTACCTGAATAATTTCTTTTATCTCATCATACATTTCATCAATTTCTTCACCATATACAGATCTAGTTGGCATATAAACTTGTACTACTGTAGTAGGCGTGGGCTTCGTGTCTATCTTGGCCACAATAATGGGTTCACTATGCTGTTTGTAGTAGCTTACCCATACTCCTATTTTTTTATTCATTATTAAACTTACTCCTGCATTACCCCTATTTGATTTTGTATTTATAACCCTGTATTCACTTGACCAAAACTCTTGTCCCTCTTGCCACCGAACTTCACTAATTCCCACTATATCTAACTTTAACCTATCCATTTTCCTTTTTAAATTTTCTAACCTATCTGCCCGATTAAGGGATCTGACATTCCACGCTCCGATCCATAGAATGCCAGTTTTCTTTCTCCTGATAATGACATCCTCTTGAGTAGTTCCCGCCCGGAGATCCGAATGGGGGACTATTTTACCTCCGGAATATTTTACCCAAGAGGACGCCATCATCATTTAACCATACAGTAAAGCTGCATGCCCTCGGGAAAAATTACGGCTGTAGTTTCCCCTTGCTTTCAGCCGTTCGCAGTACCAGCACAGCAAGGCCGTTTTGGTTAGTGTTACAAGGCCAGATCAGTCAACCATCCAGACTGTTGCCCCTGCAACAACTGAAATGGCTGCTGCCCCTCTTCAGGAACCACACATTTGTCTGGCCTCTCAACAGATACCCCTCTGTTGTGGTTGCACCTACAGTATGACTATCTGTATCGCTGAGGCATTCAAGCCTCCCCACCAACGGCAAGGTCCATGGTTCAGATTGCTATTAATGTGACAGTTGTGTTCCAGTCAGACCTGCTGGTGGAAGCGGACATGTGTGCATGAGGTGTGCTGGCTTGTCTCAATGTGCTTCTCTCTCTCTCTCTCTCTCTCTCTCTCTCTCTCTCTCTCTCTCTCTCTCTCTGCAGAAGAAGGCTTTTGTCGAAAGCTATACTGTGTTACAGTGTTTCTGTCATGCGTTTCTGCTTCTCGATAGGTCACCTTTGTCGTGAGTAAGAATCTATCCTTTTCCTTATATTATTCGTATTCCAACCTGCAGTTTCCAAAGCTTGAGCCTGCAAAGTAATCATGCAGACACAGATCTTTCCTTACCTGAGACTGACGAGATTCTCCGGAAACTTATCAAAAGGCACTCCAGTAACATCCGAATAATCGAATGTCAGACAGCGCAAACCTGACAATTTGAGGATGCTGCTCACACCTGGCTGCAACTCTGTAAAATACGTGGTACCAAAATCCATGGTACCCATTCGCAACGTGTGAAGTCGCAGTAGCCCGACGAGGCAGGGGAATAGGCCTCCGCCGAGTCTGCTACAACCTGTCACATCTAGTCTGGAACAAACCACAAGTGCACTATCCTTTACACAGGAACAAGTTGGCAGAAATAAATATGATGAATTGTACTCCTAGCTGTCACCTTTGAGACAGAGCATTTTTCATGTAAATCAAAATTATTGTACATCGTCAAGTAAAATTGTTCCAAAATTAAACTTAAGTCTAAGGTGAGGGTGATAACAAATACACCTACAAAGTGGCATGACTGTCATAAAGGAAAAGTCACAAAAACAACACCTTACACAAGTTATGAAGCAAAGATTTGCTACACTGATGACGATACCCTACTCCTTGAGATAGTCTGAACATCAGGTTTATAATCAGTAATCCATTTTTAACACAATGGAAAAGAGCAAAATGCTACATTAGCCACTATCTCACAATGAGAAACTTCAGGGTTATGCACTGAGAAGAAAAAATTTCCTTGATTTCTTTAACAAAAACACACTTTTTGCCTAGAGAAAATACACTATTCCTTGGGTGAAAGTACATTTTTTCCATGTTAAGTGACAATATACTTTTCCACTGAGCTATAAAATTTATCAGTCCTGGGAACTGTAAAGGCTTTTACGCTCCAGTGTAGAGAAACCAACATTGTAATATTTCCTTACGTAACGAATGTAGGTAGAGGTTTCGCTAAGAATTTTGCACTGAAATGCCGATTCTCTGCATATACAAATGTTTACCGCATTTACCCGATTATAAGATGAGGCTTTTCCCAAACTCATCATTCCTAAACTGCAGGATCATTTCATCTCGTATTAACAGTCAACATTTTCACATTGTTTTGTAGAGCATATAGAGGTCATAATACATTTAGAGATGAAGTTTTGGCTCTGAGGTCACATGCAGGTCAGTTCTGAAGAATTTGGAAGGGCAGGGAAAGGGTGGAGGGAGGGATGACAGATGCCTTCTCAGGTCCCACCAAAACCTTTGAAATTGCAATGTATTCTGAATAAACAGGCAAATAATTGTGACAGCAAAGATATAAATTTCACAGCTGTACTGTCAGGATAATGATTAAAAACAGTGGTACCACAGAAAACTGGGTTATAAGCAAAATAGGTAGAAAAGAAAACAGTCCAAATATTAATGAAAACCATATCTTTTCCTTTATTTTAACTCCTTATCATAAAAACCTGAGTTACCTCGGTTTTATTATTCTGACAGATACTAAAAATCCACCGTGTACTTGGGCAGCTTATAAGTAGACCTGTGAAAAAGTGAAACTCCATTTATACCTGTTTCAGCACTGATAGTTAAGCGTCCAGCCACTATAGAGCATCTGGTACCACGTTTGCACCTGGCTGTCGTGGTATGTTTGAGGTGGTTGCCACTCGGTACCATCTTTACTGTGTGCAGCTTTAGATGCACGACAATTAAAGACGTGCTTTCCAGCCTTTTTCCTGTATTGTTGTTTAGGTTTACTACAGAGATCCTAAATTTGACATTGAATTTAGGCATGTTGTTGTTGTTGTTGTGGTATTGAGCCCGGAGACTGGTTTGATGCAGCTCTTCATGCTACTCTATCCTGTGCAAGCTTCTTCATCTCCCAGTACCTACTGCAGCCTACATCCTTCTGAATCTGCATAGTGTATTCATCTCTTGGTCTCCCTCTACGATTTTTACCCTCCACGCTGCCCTCCAATACTAAATTGGTGATCCTTTGATGCCTCCGAACATGTCCTACCAACGGATCCCTTCTTCTGGTCAAGTTGTGCCACAAATTCCTCTTCTCCCCAATTCTATTCAATACCTCCACATTAGTTATGTTATCTACCCATCTAATCCTCAGCATTCTTCTGTAGCACCACATTTCGAAAGCTTCTATTCCCTTCTTGTCCAAACAATGTATTGTCCATCTTGTACTTCCATACATGGCTACACTCCATACAAATACTTTCAGGAAATACTTCCTGATACTTAAACCTATACTTGATGTTAACAAATTTCTCTTCTTCAGAAACGGTTTTCTTGCCATTGCCAGTCTACATTTTATATCGTATCTGCTTCGACCATCATCAGTTATTTTGCTCCCAAAAAAGCAAAACTCCTTACTACTTTAAGTGTCTCATTTTATAATCTAATTCCCTCAGCATCACCTGACTTAATTTGACTACATTCCATTACCCTTGTTTTGCTTTTGTTGATGTTCATCTTCTACCCTCCTTTCAAGACACTGTCCATTCCGTTCAATTGCTCTTCCAAGTCCTTTGCTGTTTCTGACAGAATTACAATGTCATCGACGAACCTCAAAGTTTTTATTTCTTCTCCATGGATTTTAATACCTAATCCGAACTTTTCTTTTGTTTCCTTTACTGCTTGCTCAATATACAGATTGAATAGCATCGGGGAGTGGCTACAACCCTGTCTCACTCCCTTCCCAACCACTGCTTCCCTTTCATGTCCCTTGGCTCTTATAACTGCCATCTGGTTTCTGTACAAATTGTAAATAGCCTTTCGCTCCCTGTATTTTACCCCTGCCACCTTCAGAATTTGAAAGGGAGTATTCCAGTCAACATTGTCAAAAGCTTTCTCTAAGTCTACAAATGCTAGAAACGTAGGTTTGCCTTACCTTAATATTTCTTCTAAGATAAGTCGTAGGGTCAGTATTGCTTCATGTGTTCCAACATTTCTACGGAATCCAAACTGATCTTCCCCGAGGCCCGCTTCTACCAGTTTTTCCATTCGTCTCTAAAGAATTCACATTAGTATTTTGCAGCCGTGACTTATTAACATGATAGTTCGGTAATTTCCACATCTGTCAACACCTGCTTTCTTTGGGATTGGAATTATTATATTCTTCTTGAAGTCTGAGGGTATTTTGCCTGTCTCATACATCTTGCTCACCAGATGGTAGAGTTTTGTCAGGAATGGCTCTCCCAAGGCTGTCAGTAGTTCTAATGGAATGTTGTCTACTCCCGGTGCCTTGTTTCGACTCAGAACTTTCATTGCTCTGTCAAACTCTTCATGCGGTATCATATCTCCTATTTCATCTTCATCTACATTCTCTTCTATTTCTATAATATTGTCCTCAAGAACATCGCCCCTGTATAAACCCTCTACATACTCCTTCCACCTTTCTGCTTTCCCTTCTTTGCTTAGAACTGAGTTTTCATCTGAGCTCTTGATTTTCATACAAGTGGTTCTCTTTTCTCCAAAGATTTTCCTGTAGGCAGTATCTATCTTACTCCCCTTGAGATAAGCCTGTACATTCTTACATTTTTCCTCTAGCCATCCCTGCTTAGCCATTTTGCACTTCCTGTCAGTCTCATTTTTGAGATGTTTGTATTCCTTTTTGCCTGCTTCATTTACTGCAGCTTAGAAAGTGAAGAAGAATGTGGTGTTATTTCATTCGAGACCGAAAGTGACGACAGTTTGTCAGTCGAGTGCCAAGTACTTGCCGGTGGTACGAGATAAATACGTCCAATGTGCTCTGGCCAGCTTCTACGAGATTTCTGTTCACAGGAAACCGTTGTGAAATCCACACTTAGAATTGACAGCTGCACAGAAACCTAAACATGACTCCAAGTTTCAGATACATCAATCAAAGTCTAGTGCACGAGCATGCTCGGGATTTTACTATTGGTGATTTAAAAAATTTGTAACTTATAATTTTGAGCTCGTGGTTCATGGTGTGGGTTCCTGTAGTCATGTCCTAGTTCATGAACCACGGGCAATGTATGAGTGGCCAAGTAAGTGGTCCCGACAGTCGGGATACCAGTTACTTTGGAATAAGGCTGGGCATCTCGGACATATTCTGAGTCGTGGTCACCTTTGTGCTCATACGGCAAAGACTGCCAAATCCACCGGTTAGTCCCTCAGCCATTAGGGGTAAAACCCAATGGGACTCGGGGCAAGTAAGGCTAGCAACCTGCTTCCCTGGCACTTTAAATATGATGCTGGCAACAATCAGAGCAAAATGCCTCGGACCTTTGGAGGTGTCGGATTCCCACCTCTAACTGACAAACCAGGGACTCCTAAGATACGACTTGGCAAACAAATGGTAATGAGATGGGGTGCTATTAATATCAATGGGGGCTACTCTGGGAAGAAGGTAGAGCTGGCAGAGGCTGCAAGTAAGATGGGGCTGGACGTTTTAGCTGTTAGTGACATTCGGGTAAGGGGTGAGAAAGAAGAGGAAGTGGGAGAATACAAGGTCTACCTGTCAGGAGTCAAAGCAGGAATAGCACAATGGGGTGTAGGGCTTTACATCAGGAAAGAAATGGAACCCAGCGTAGTTGCAATAAGGTATGTAAACGAACGACTGATGTGGATAGATTTGACAGTGTCTAGCAAGAAAATTAGGATTGTGTCAGTATATTCGCATTGTGAAGGGACAGATCAAGATAAGATGGATAGTTTTTATGAGGCACTCAGTGATGTAGTTGTTAGAGTAAAGGACAAGGACAGTGTTCTGCTCATGGGTGATTTTAACGCCAGGATTGGAAATCGAACATAAGGGTATGAAAAGGTTATGGGTAAATTTGGAGAGGATATGGAGGCCAACAGGAACGGGAAACAACTCTTGGATTTCTGTGGCAGTATGGGCTTAGTAATCACAAACTCATTTTTTAAACATAAGAACATTCACCGGCATACTTGGGAAGGCAGGGGAACCAGATCTGTCATTGACTATATAATAACAGATCAGGAATTCAGGAAGGCTGTGAGGGACACACGTGTATTCAGGGGATGCTTTGATGACACTGATCATTACTTAATCTGCAGTGAAATTGGGATTGTGAGGCCAAAAGTGCAGGAGGTCAGGTCCATATGTAGGAGAATAAGAGTGGAGAAACTTCAGGATAAGGAAATCAGGCACAAGTACATAACAGCGATCTCAGAAAGGTACCAGTTAGTTGAATGTAGTCAATTACAGTCATTGGAAAAGGAATGGACAAGGTGCAGGGACACAGTACTAGAAGTGGCTAAAGAATGTCTTGGAACAGTAGTGTGTAAAAGTAGGATGAAGCAAACAGCTTGGTGGAATGATACAGTCAAGGCAGCCTGTAAAAGGAAAAAGAAGGCGTATCAAAAATGGCTACATACCAGAACCCAGGTAGACAGAGAAAGTTATGTTGAAGAAAGAAACAAAGCCAAACAGATAATTGCAGCATCCAAGAAGAAATCGTGGGAAGACTTTGGAAACAGGTTGGAGACTATGGGTCAAGCTGCTGGAAAACCATTCTGGAGTGTAATTAGCAGTCTTCGAAAGGGAGGTAAGAAGCAAATGACAAGTATTTTGGACAGGTCAGGAAAACTGCTGGTGAATCCTGTGGATGCCTTGGGCAGATGGAGGGAATATTTTGAAGAGTTGCTCAATGTAGGTGAAAATGCGATCAGTAATGTTTCAGATTTCGAGGTAGAATGGGATAGGAATGATGATGGAAATAGGATCACATTTGAGGAAGTGGAAAAAATGGTCAATAGATTGCAGTGCAATAAAGCGGCTGGGGTGGATGAAATTAAGTCAGAACTCATCAAATACAGTGGAATGTCAGGTCTTAAATGGCTACATAGGATAATTGAAATGGCCTGGAAGTCGGGACAGGTTCCATCAGACTGGACAAAAGCAGTAATCACACCAATCTTTAAACATGGAAACAGAAAAGATTGTAACAACTACAGAGTTATCTCTTTAATCAGCGTTGTGGGTAAAATCTTCTCAGGTATTGTTGAAAGGAAAGTGCGAGTATTAGTTGAGGACCAATTGGATGAAAATCAGTGTGGGTTTAGGCCTCTTAGAGGTTGTCAGGACCAGATCTTTAGCTTACAGCAAATAATGGAGAAGTGTTATGAGTGGAACAGGGAATTGTATCTATGCTTTATAGATCTAGAAAAGGCATATGACCGGGTTCCTAGGAGAAAGTTATTGTCTGTTCTACAAGATTATGGAATAGGAGGCAAACTTTTGCAAGCAATTAAAGGTCTTTACATGGATACTCAGGCAGCAGTTAGAGTTGATGGTAAATTGAGTTCATGGTTCAGAGTAGTTTCAGGGGTAAGACAAGGCTGCAACCTGTCTCCACTGTTGTTCATATTATTTATGGATCATATGTTGAAAACAATAGACTGGCTGGGTGAGATTAAGATATGTGAACACAAAATAAGCAGTCTTGCATATGCGGATGACTTAGTTGTGATGGCAGATTCGATTGAAAGTTTGCAAAGTAATATTTCAGAGCTAGATCAGAAATGTAAGGACTATGGTATGAAGATTACCATCTCCAAAACGAAAGTAATGTCAGTGGGAAAGAAATATAAACAGATTGAGTGCCAAATAGGAGGAACAAAGTTAGAACAGGTGGACGGTTTCAAGTACTGAGGATGCATATTCTCACAGGATGGCAACATAGTGAAAGAACTGGAAGCGAGGTGTAGCAATGCTAATGCAGTGAGCGCTCAGCTACGATCTACTCTCTTCTGCAAGAAGGAAGTCAGTACCAAGACTAAGTTATCTGTGCACCGTTCAATCTTTCGACCAACTTTGTTGTATGGGAGCGAAAGCTGGGTGGATTCAGGTTACCTTATCAACAAGGTTGAGGTTACGGATATGAAAGTAGCTAGGATGATTGCAGGTACTAGTAGATGGAAACAATGGCAGGAGGGTGTCGACAATGAGGAAATCAAAGAAAAACTGGGAATGAACTCTATAGATGTAGCAGTCAGGGCGAACAGGCTTAGATGGTGGGGTCATGTTACACGCATGGGAGAAGCAAGGTTACCCAAGAGACTCATGGATTCAGCAGTAGAGGGTAGGAGGAGTTGGGGCAGACCGAGGAGAAGGTACCTGGATTCGGTTAAGAATGATTTTGAAGTAATAGGTTTAACATCAGAAGAGGCACCAATGTTAGCACTGAATAGGGGATCATGGAGGAACTGTATAAGGGGGGCTATGCTCCAGACTGAACACTGAAAGGCATAATCAGTCTTAAATGATGATGATGATGATGATGGATTTTGAGCTCTAAAACCCATCTTTATATTTCAGTATGTAATGCCTTTCAGTATATAATGTTTTTCATTAATAAAAAATATCATTTTTGGAACATAATTTGGGGAAAAAAATTAAGGGGTTAATTCTCCTTGTATTATCAAAATGTAGACAGTCAAAACTGGAATTTTAGGCAGATACATAATGTCAATAAAACAGTTTGTTACTCTGATTAGTCAGGGTATGTTAAAATAAATGTATCTAAAGAAGCCTTTCGAATCGTCTTATACTTGGGTAAAAACGGTAGTAAACTTCATGCGTGTTTGACAATTGTTGCACTCTACCTCTGTGATATTGCAGTTTTAATGGCCAGCTGCATATTTTATTTAATGTCTCGACTTACAATTCTTTTTCAACACAATTTCACTCACAACATTTACGAGTAACTCACACGATTCTGTACTACTTCACCAGTTACGTTTTAATTATTCAGCAAAATACTCTGTCTGCACTACACTGCAAAGCCAGCAACATCACTTACATTTCAAGATGTTCCAGACGGTCGATCTCTGAGAAGGCGGCGGGCGACAGCTTCGTAGCGTGAGTGACGGAGAGCTGCCGCAAACTGGGACATCCGTGGCTGATGGCAATTACTGTGTTATCTTCCACACCGTATCCGTGTGGTAGATCCAGCACTTTCAGTTGTGGCAGTCCTCCATTCCTTAAAAATACAATCGAGTACATAGTTTATGTTGTGTCACATTATTTTGTCTTTATAATGGGGGGAAAAAAATAAGAAACAGCAACCTGACACATTCTGCTTACAATGACAGAACACACCCTGCTCACCAATTTTGATAACTTCAGGATGCTGATCAGTTGCCACAGCAAAGTAACTCTCATGAAAGGATAGGGTCACAACACTACATTTTTTGAAAACATCCACGTCAAATGACCCGAGGCTCTATCTGATTTGCACCAATTACAATTTTAGAACACTAAAAAATAGGGAAATTGTAACTATATTAATTTTCCAGGTATAAAAATTCTAATTTAAATTTGTTTCAGATATGTTCGACTGATCACAGACAGTGGGGACACGTGGATATCGAGGTGATCATTATATAGTATGGGAAAATAAAACTGGCCATAACACGAGATTAGAGCAACATAGGCAACGTCGATTTGAGCAATATTTCCTAGAGAACCACGGGTCAGAAATGCACCGTCGGGAAGCTCCCGCTGTAGAACAGCAGCCGGTCAGCTGCGAGGATGTGTCTAGTTGTGTAATTTTGTCAGAATCGGTGCCACTGAAGTTGTTAGAATAAAAGTTAATTCAGGTTATCTCTACATGTCAAAAAAACAAACATGTAGCCTATACCAGAATGAGATTTTCACTCTGCAGCGGAGTGTGCGCTGATATGAAACTTCCTGGCAGATTAAAACTGTGTGCCCGACCGAGACTCGAACTCGGGACCTTTGCCTTTCGTGGGCAAGTGCTCTTGTCATGTTTCATGTAGCCTATACATTTCAGTATTAACAACACTGAATCTTACAGTACCTCATGTCAACTATCTACATGCAGTCCTGTTTCTTCAGTACCAATTAGTATCTTATTATTGACATTACAGTACTATTAGCATAATTGGATTTAACAGTCTACCATTAAACAGTAAACATAACAGAAAATTCGTGTGTCAGGTAACTAGCCGTGGATATGTATTTAAAGTTTTACCAAGTTTGACAGACCAGCTGGTACTATCATCTGCAGCTAATTTAAGTAGTAACTGTGCTCTTTAGTGTAACAGGCAATTACGCTGCAGAAAGTTAGTTCAAGAGCACACACTTTTCAGTGCTCTCGTTACTGATCAGCTGTAGTTCCACAACGGTGCAGTTATGACCTACAGTTATTCAGAAAATGTTTGTCAATTCTGTGTCCTCTTCTGTGGTCTGAATCGATTAGTCAGGTTGTTTTTCTCTGTCTTACATATGACCAAACAACTCAGTCATTTACGTCATACAACTGAGTCTGTGAAAATAAAAGTTTCTTAAAATGTATACAGCTGTGGTATGTGTCACGCCAAAGTTTCACCCGTTACCACAGATGTGCCTTGAGATAAAGGCCTCACTGACTGTGGCCAACTGGTACGAGACCTGTGTTCATATTCTTAGGTTACTTTGATCCTCAGTCCAGATTTTGCTTTCTGTACGCTTTCTGTTTTTCAATGGCAACAAAGTGTTTTACAATTCCTATTGCAGTCTTCTAGGACTTGGAGAGGGGACTTAGTATACAAGTTTTTAATAATGAACCCACACCTCTTGAGATGTAAAATAAGTTTGAAGATTAGAAAACTTTCGAATTTTCCACTTCCCAGTATGCGCACCTATCGAGAAGAGTGTGCCGTTCTCACACGCTGTTGTAATTATGACATCACGTACTATTTTCCTCTGACTCCAACAATGGCTGCAAGAAACTGGTCAGTACGTTCACAACTACAGCGATCTGCGGTGCTTCACAGACCGGACAAACTCTCTACTTTGAAGAGAATGTCTTTCACCACATAGAATGGAACACTAAGATGAACATTCTAAACACTGACTGTATCGTGTGCTCCTACAGCACGCGAGTCGGAGCTCATTACCTCCACTGTGTGCGTGTCTGCACACAGTGAAGTGGTTGATATGAAAGTGATCCAACCTTCAAACTTATTTTACATCCAAATGGTAAATTTGCAGACATGGGTTCCTTATCAGATTTGTTCTGCCAAGTCACCTTCACAACCCTTAGGAACCTGTAACAGGAATTGTGAAAATCTTTCTTTAAGCGTTTTTTGGAAACATGAATATGAAAAACAAAAATTGTTACACACACACTCACTCACTCTCTCTCTCTCTCTCTCTCTCTCTCTCTCTCTCTCTCTCTCTCTCTCTCTCTCTCACTCTGTTGTGGTCTTTAGTCCAGAGACTGGTTCGATGCAGCTCTCCAGGCTACTCTATCCTGTGCAAGCTTCTTCATCTCCCAGTATCTCCTGCAACCTACACCCTTCTGAATCTGCTTATTGCATTCATCTCTTGGTCTTCCTCTACGATTTTTACCCTCCACACTGCCCTCCAATACTAAATTGGTGAACCCTTGATGCCTCAGTATATGCCCTACCAACAGATCCTTTCTTCTAGTCAAGTTGTGCCACAAATTTCTCTTCTCTCCAAATCTATTCAATACCTCCACATTTTCTACCCATCTAATCTTCAGCATTCTTCTGTAGCACCACATTTCGAAAGCTTCTATTCTCTTCTTGTCTAAACTATTTATCGTCCACGTTTCACTTACATACATGGCTACACTCCATACAAATACTTTCAGAAACGATTTCCTGACACTCAAATCTATACTTGATGTTAACAAATTTTTCTTCTTCAGAAACACTTTCCTTGCCATTGCCAGTCTACATTTTATATCCTCTCTACTTTGCCCATCATCTGTTAATTTGCTCCTAAAATAGCAAGACTCATTTACTACTTTAAGCATCTCATTTCCTAATCTAATTCCCCCAGCATCACTCAATTTAATTCGACTACATTCCATTATCCTTGTTTTGCTTTTGTTGATGTTCATCTTATATCCTCCTTTCAAGACACTGTCCATTCCGTTCAGCTGCTCTTCCAGGTCCTTTCCTGTCTCTGACAGAATTACAATGTCATCGGCAAACCTTAAAGTTTTTATTTCTTCTCCATGGATTTTAATTCCTACTCCAAATTTTTCTTTTGTTTCCTTTACTGCTTGCTCAATATACAGATTGAATAACATCGGGTAGAGGCTACAACCCTGTCTCACTCTCTTCCCAACCACTGCTTCCCTTTCATGTCCCTCGACTCTTATAACTGCCATCTGGTTTCTGTACAAATTACAAATAGTCTTTCGCTCCTTGTATTTTACCACTGCCACCTTCAGAATTTGAAAGAGAGTATTCCACTCAACATTGTCAAAAGCTTTCTCTAAGTCCACAAATGCTAGAAACGTAGGTTTGTCTTTCCTTAATCTAGCTTCTAAGATAAATCGTTGGGTCAGTATTGCCTCACATGCTCCAACATTTCTACGGAATCCAAACTGATCTTCACTGAGGCCAGCTTCTACCAGTTTTTCCATTTGTCTGTAAAGAGTTCACATTAGTATTTTGCAGCTGTGGCTTATTAAACTGATAGTTCGGTAATTTCCGACACACACACACACACACACACACACACACACACACACACTTTATTCCTTGACAACTGACTTATTTGTAATTTATGAAGACAGTAGTCTTGGTGATTGATTTTGTCATGTACCCTACTTACACAGATGGTGCGAGATGGATTCACGATGTGTGTCCAGCCTACACCATGTAGGCATATAGAGGGAAACATTCCACGTGGGAAAAATATATCTAAAAACAAAGATGATGAGACTTACCAAACAAAAGCGCTGGCAGGTCGATAGACACACAAACAAACACAAACTCACACAGAAAATTCGAGCTTTTGCAACCCCTGGCTGTTTCATCAGGAGAGAGGGAAGGAGAGGGAAATACGAAAGGATGTGGGTTTTAAGGGAGAGGGTAAGGAGTCATTCCAATCCCGGGAGCGGAAAGACTTACCTTAGGGGGGAAAAAGGACGGGTATACACTCGCACACACACACATATCCATCCACACATATACAGACACAAGCAGACAAATACAGAGGCAAAGAGTTTGGGCAGGAAGTGCAGAGGCAAAGATGATGTTGAATGACAGCTGAGGTATGAGTGGCGGCAACTTGAAATTAGTGGAGATTGAGTATAAGGAAGTGGCATCAATGGTTACAAGGATTGTGTCCGGGGGTAACGGATTGGGTAAGGATTCCAGGCGTTCGAGAAAGTAGTTGGTGTATTTGATGAAGGATGGGAGACTGCATGTAATGGGTTGAAGGTGTTGATCTACATAGGCAGAGATACGTTCTGTGGGGGCTTGGTAACCAGCTATAATGGGGCAGCCGGGATGATTGGGTTTGTGAATTTTAGGAAGAAGGTAGAAGGTAAGGGTGTGGGGTGTCGGTGGGGTCAGGAGGTTGATGGAGTCAGGTGAAAGGTTTTGTAGGGGGCCTAAGGTTCTGAGGATTCCTTGAAGCTCAGCCTGGACATCACGAATGGGATTACCTTGGCAAATTTTGTATGTGGTGTTGTCCGAAAGCTGACGCAGTCCCTCAGCCACATACTCCCGATGCTCAAGTAACACAGTCGTGGAACCCTTGTCCGCCGGATGAATGACGATGGATTGGTCAGCCTTCAGATCACGGATAGCCTGGGCTTCAGCAGTGGTGATGTTGGGAGTAGGATTGAGGTTTTCTAAGAAGGATTGAGAGGCAAGGCTGGAAGTCAGAAATTCCTGGAAGGTTAGGAGAGGGTGATTTTGAGGAAGAGGAGGTGGGTCCCGCTGTGACGGAGGACGGAACTGTTCCAGGCAGGGTTCAATTTGGATAGTGTCTTGGGGAGTTGGATCATTAGGAGTAGGATTAGGATCATTTTTCTTCATGGCAAAGTGATATTTCCAGCAGAGAGTACGGGTGTAGGACAGTAAATCTTTGACAAGGGCTGTTTGGTTAAATCTGGGAGTGGGGCTGAAGGTGAGGCCTTTGGATAGGACAGAGGTTTCGGATTGGGAGAGAGGTTTGGAGGAAAGGTTAACTACTGAATTGGGGTGTTGTGGTTCAGATTGTGTTGATTGGAATTTTGAGGTTTTGGAGGGAGTGGAGCTGGAAGTGGGAGATTGAGTAGATGGGAGAGACTGGGTTTGTGTGCAATGAGAGGAGGTTGAGGTTTGCTGGAAAGGTTGTGAAGGGTGAGTGAGTTGCCTTTCCGGAGGTGGGATACCAGGAGATTGGATAATTTTTTGAGGTGAAGGGTGGCATGCTGTTCTAATTTTCGGTTGGCGTGTAGGAGGATGCTCTGAGTAGCTGGTGTGGATGTGGGAGAGGAAAGATTGAGGACTTTTATTAAGGATAGGAGTTGACGAGCGTGTTCATTGGCTGAGTTGATGTGTAGGTGAAGGATTAGGTGGGTGAGAGCAATGGATTGTTCAGTTTGGAACTGGTATAGGCACTGATGGAAAGAAGCGTTGCAGCCAGAGATGGGAACTATAAGTTTGAGGCCTTTGGGGGTGATGCCAAATGTCAGACAAGCCTGAGAAAATAAAATATGGGAGTGTATCTGGCTAGGGCGAAGGCATGTTTGCGGAGGGAATGTAAATAAAACTTAATGGGGTCGTTGTGGAGGTGTTGTGAGGGTGACATGGTATTAGAAGGTGGAATGCATAACATGAGGCTGAAATAAAAATGAAAATAAATATAAAAATATATGGGGGGAGATAAAGGTGATCTCCATTTGCTTTCTAGCTCACCTTTATCCCCCCCTCCCCCCCATATATTTTCTAATTTCTTTTCATTTTCATTTCAGCCTCATGTTACACATTCCACCTTCTAGTACCATGTCACCCTCACAACACCTCCACAATGACGCCATTAAGTTTTATTTCCATTCCCTAGCCAGATTACACTCCCATATTTTATTTTCTCAGGCTTGTCTGACATTTGGCATCACCCCCAAAGGCCTCAAACTTAAAGTTCCCATCTCTGGCTGCAACCCTTCTTTCCATCAGTCCCTATAACAGTTCCAAACTGAACAATCCATTGCCCTCACTCACCTAATCCTTCACCTACACATCAACTCAGCCAATGAACACACCTGTCAACTCCTATCCTTAATAAAAGTCCTCAATCTTTCCTCTCCCACATCCACACCGGCTACTCAGAGCATCATCGTACAGGCCAACCGCAAATTAGAACAGCATGCCACCCTGCACCTAAAAAACTATCCAATCTCCTGGTTTCCCACCTCCGGAAAGGCAACTCACTCACCCTTCACAACCTTTCCAGCAAACCTCAACCTCCTCTCATTGCACACAAACCCAGTCTCTCCCATCTATTCAGTCTCCCACTTCCAGCTCCATTCCCTCCAAAACCTCAAAATTCCAATCAACACAATCTGAACCACAACACCCCAATTCAGTAGTTAACCTTTCCTCCAAACCTCTCTCCCAATCCGAAACCTCTGTCCTATCCAAAGGCCTCACCTTCAGCCCCACTCCCAGATTTAACCAAACAGCCCTCGTCAAAGATTTACTGTCCTACATTCGTACTCTCTGCTGGAAATATCACTTTGCCACGAAGAAAAATGATGCTAATCCTACTCCTAATGATCCAACTCCCCAAGAAACTATCCAAATTGAACCCTGCCTGGAACAGTTCCGTCCTCCGTCACAGTGGGACCCACCTCCTCTTCCTCAAAATCACCCTCTCCTAACCTTCCAGGAATTTCTGACTTCCAGCCTTGCCTCTCAATCCTTAGAAAACCTTAATCCTACTCCCAACATCACCACTGCTGAAGCCCAGGCTATCCATGATCTGAAGGTTGACCAATCCATCGTCATTCTTCCGGCGGACAAGGGTTCCACGACTGTGGTAATTGATCGTCAGGAGTATGTGGCTGAGGGACTGCATCAGCTTTCAGACAACACTACTTACAAAATTTGCCAAGGTAATCCCATTCCTGATGTCCAGGCGGAGCTTCAAGGAATCCTCAGAACCTTAGGCCCCCTACAAAACCTTTCACCTGATTCCATCAACCTCCTGACCCCACCAACACCCCGCACCCCAACCTTCTACCTTCTTCCAAAAATTCACAAACCCAATCATCCTGGCCGTCCCATTGTAGCTGGTTACCAAGCCCCCACAGGACGCATCTCTGCCTATGTAGATCAACACCTTCAACCCATTACATGCAGTCTCCCATTCTTCATCAAAGACACCAACCACTTTCTCGAACGCCTGGAATCCCTACCCAGTTTGTTACCCCCAGAAACCATCCTTGTAACCATTGATGCCACTTCCTTATACACAAATATTCTGCACGTCCAGGACCTCACTGCGATGGAGCACTTCCTTTCATGCTGATCACCTGCCACCCTACCTAAAACCTCTTTCCTCATTACCACGCCAGCTTCATCCTGACCCACAACTTCTTCACTTTCGAAGGCCAGACATACCAACAATTAAAGGGAACAGCCATGGGTACCAGGATGGCCCCCTCGTACGCCAACCTATTCATGGGTTGCTTAGAGGAAGCCTTCTTGGTTACCCAGGCCTGCCAACCCAAAGTTTGGTACAGATTTATTGATGACATCTTCATGATCTGCACTCACAGTGAAGAAGAACTCCAGAATTTCCTCTCCAACCTCAACTCCTTTGGCTCCATCAGATTCACTTGGTCCTACTCTAAATCCCATGCCACTTTCCTTGACGTTGACCTCCACCTGTCCAATGGCCAGCTTCACACGTCCGTCCACATCAAACCCACCAACAAGCAACATCTTAGCGCAGTGTTACACCGTCCGGGTTATCTGGATACTTCCTACTAACACCAACCTATCCGAACTCCGGAGATGGGAACTTGCTCTTCAATATATCCTCTCTTCCCGTTATCCTCCAGGCCTCAATCTCCGCTAATTTCAAGTTGCCGCCACTCATACCTCACCTGTCATTCAACAACGTCTTTGCCTCTGCACTTCTGCAAGTGTCTTTAAATATGTCTGCTTGTGTGGATGGATATGTGTGTGTGTGCGAGTGTATACCCGTCCTTTTTTCCCCCTAAGGTAAGTCTTTCTGCTCCCGGGACTGGAATGACTCCTTACCCTCTCCCTTAAAACCCACATCCTTTCGTCTTTCCCTCTCCTTCCCTCTTTCCTGATGAGGCAACAGTTTGTTGCGAAAGCTTGAATTTTGTGTGTATGTTTGTGTTCGTTTGTGTGTCTGTCGACCTGCCAGCACTTTCATTTGGTAAGTCACATCATCTTTGTTTTTAGGTATATTTTTCCTTCGTGGAATGTTTCCTTCTATTATAAAATATATACCTAAAAACAAAGATGATGTGACTTGCCAAATGAAAGTGCTGCAGGTCGACAGACACACAAACGAGCACAAACATACACACAAAATTCAAGCTTTCGCAACAAACTGCTGCCTCATCAGGAAAGAGGGAAGGAGAGGGAAAGACGAAAGGATGTGTGTTTTAAGGGAGAGGGTAAGGAGTCATTCCAGTCCCGGAAGCGGAAAGACTTACCTTAGGGGGGAAAAAGGACGGGAATACACTCGCGCACACACACATTTCCATCCACACATATACAGACACAAGGAGACATATTTAAAGACAAAGAGTTTGGGCAGAGATGTCAGTCGAGGCAGAAGTGCAGAGGCAAAGATGTTGTTGAATGACAGGTGAGGTATGAGTGGTGGCAACTTGAAATTAGCGGAGATTGAGGCCTGGTGGATAACGGGAAGAGCGGATATATTGAAGAGAAAGTTCCCATCTCCGGAGTTCTGATAGGTTGGTGTTAGTGGGAAGTATCCAGATAACCCGCACAGTGTAACACTGTGCCAAGATGTGCTGGCCGTGCACCAAGGCATGTTTAGCCACAGGGTGATCCTCATTACCAACAAACACTGTCTGCCTGTGTCCATTCATGCGAATGGACAGTTTGTTGCTGGTCATTCCCACATAGAATGCATCACAGTGTAGGCAGGTCAGTTGGTAAATCACGTGGGTGCTTTCACACATGGCTCTGCCTTTGATTGTGTACACCTTCCGGGTTACAGGACTGGAGTAGGTGGTGGTGGGAGGGTGCACAGGATAGGTTTTACACCGGGGGCGGTTACGAGGGTAGGAGCCAGAGGGTAGGGAAGGTGGTTTGGGGATCTCATAGGGATGAACTAAGAGGTTACGAAGGTTGGGTGGACGGCGGAAAGACACTCTTGGTGGCGTGGGGAGGATTTCATGAAGGATGGATCTCATTTCAGGGCAGGATTTGAGGAAGTCGTATCCCTGCTGGAGAGCAACATTCAGAATCTGATCCAGTCCCGGAAAGTATCCCATCACAAGTGGGGCACTTTTGTGGTTGTTCTGTGAGAGGTTCTGGGTTTGAGAGGATGAGGAAGTGGCTCTGGTTATTTGCTTCTGTACCAGGTCGGGAGGGTAGTTGCGGGATGCGAAAGTTGTTGTCAGGTTGTTGGTGTAATGCTTCAGGGATTCCAGACTGGAGCAGATTCGTTTGCCACGAAGACCCGGACGTGTGAAGCTGGCCATTGGACAGGTGAACGTCAACATCAAGGAAAGTGGCATGGAATTTGGAGTAGGACCAGGTGAATCTGATGGAACCAAAGGAGATGAGGTTGGAGAGGAAATTCTGGAGTTCTTCTTCACTGTGAGTCCAGATCATGAAGATGTCATCAATAAATCTGTACCAAACTTTGGGTTGGCAGGCCTGGGTAACCAAGAAGGCTTCCTCTAAGCGACCCATGAATAGGTTGGCGTACGAAGGGGCCATCCTGGTACCCATGGCTGTTCCTTTTAATTGTTGGTATGTCTGGCCTTCAAAAGTGAAGAAGTTGTGGGTCAGGATGAAGCTGGCTAAGGTAATGAGGAAAGAGGTTTTAGGTAGGGTGGCAGGTGATCGGCGTGAAAGGAAGTGCTCCATCGCAGCGAGGCCCTGGACGTGCGGGATATTTGTGTATAAGGAAGTGGCATCAATGGTTACAAGGATGGTTTCTGGGGGTAACAGATTGGGTAAGGATTCCAGGCGTTCGAGAAAGTGGTTGGTTTCTTTGATGAAGGATGGGAGACTGCATGTAATGGGTTGAAGGTGTTGATCTACGTAGGCAGAGATACGTTCTGTGGGGGCTTGGTAAGCAGCTACAATGGGGCGGCCGGGATGATTGGGTTTGTGAATTTTAGGAAGAAGGTAGAAGGTAGGGGTGGGGGGTGTCGGTGGGGTCAGGAGGTTGATGGAGTCAGGTGAAAGGTTTTGTAGGGGGCCTAAGGTTCTGAGAATTCCTTGAAGCTCTGCCTGGACATCAGGAATGGGATTACCTTGGCAAACTTTGTATGTGGTGTTGTCTGAAAGCTGACGCAGTCCCTCAGCCACATACTCCCGATGATCAAGTACCACAGTCGTGGAACCCTTGTCTGCCGGAAGAATGACGATGGACCGGTCAGCCTTCAGATCACGGATAGCCTGGGCTTCAGCAGTGGTAATGTTGGAAGTAGGATTAAGGTTTTTAAAGAAGGATTGAGAGGCAAGGCTGGAAGTCAGAAATTCCTGGAAGGTTTGGAGAGGGTGATTTTGAGGAAGAGGAGGTGGGTCCCACTGTGACGGAGGACGGAACTGTTCCAGGCAGGGTTCAATTTGGATAGTGTCTTGGGGAGCTGGATCATTAGGGGTAGGATTAGGATCATTTTACTTCGTGGCAAAGTGATACTTCCAGCAGAGAGTACGAGTGTAGGACAGTAAATCTTTGATGAGGGCTGTTTGGTTGAATCTGGGAGTGGGGCTGAAGGTGAGGCCTTTGGATAGGACAGAGGTTTCGGATTGGGAGAGAGGTTTGGAGGAAAGGTTAACTACTGAATTGGGGTGTTGTGGTACCAGATTGTGTTGATTGGAATTCTGAGGTTTTGGAGGGAGTAGAGCTGGAAGTGTGAGATTGAGTAGATGGAAGAGACTGGGTTTGTGTGCAATGAGAGGTGGTTGAGGTTTGCTGGAAAGGTTGTGAAGGGTGAGTGAGTTGCCTTTCTGGAGGTGGGAAACCAGGAGATTGGATAATTTTTTGAGGTGAAGGGTGGCATGCTGTTCTAATTTGCGGTTGGCCTGTACGATGATGCTCTGAGTAGCTGGTGTGGATGTGGGAGAGGAAAGATTGAGGACTTTTATTAAGGATAGGAGTTGACAGGTGTGTTCATTGGCTGAGTTGATGTGTAGGTGAAGGATTAGGTGGGTGAGAGCAATGGATTGTTCAGTTTGGAACTGATATAGGGACTGATGGAAAGAAGGGGTGCAGCCAGAGATGGGAACTTTAAGTTTGAGGTCTTTGGGGGTTATGCCAAATATATATATATATATATATATATAAAAACAAAAACAAAGATGATGTGACTTACCAAATGAAAGTGCTGGCAGGTCGACTGACACACAAACGAACACAAACATACACACAAAATTCAAGCTTTCGCAACAAACTGTTGCCTCATCAGGAAAGAGGGAAGGAGAGGGAAAGACGAGAGGATGTGGGTTTTAAGGGAGAGGGTAAGGAGTCATTCCAGTCCCGGGAGTGGAAAGACTTACCTTAGGGGGAAAAAAGGACGGGTATACACTCGCACACACACACATATCCATCCACACATATACAGACACAAACAGACATGTGTGTCTGTCGACCTGCCAGCACTTTCATTTGGTAAGTCACATCATCTTTGTTTTTAGGTATATTTTTCCTTCGTGTAATGTTTTATTCTATTATAACCATATCATATATATATATTATATATATATAGAGGGAAACATTCCACGTGGGAAAAATATATTTAAAAAGAAAGATGATGAGACTTACCCAACAAAAGCGCTGGCAGGTCGATAGACACACAAATAAACACAAACATACACACAAAACTCTAGCTTTCGCAACCAACGGTTGCCTCATCAGGAAACAGGGAAGGAGAGGGAAAGACGAAAGGATGTGGGTTTTAAGGGAGAGGGTAAGGAGTCATTCCAGTCCCGGGAGCGGAAAGACTTACCTTAGGGGGAAAAAAGGACGGGTACACACTCGCACACACACACACACACACACATATCCATCCACACATATACAGACACAATGTTTCCTTCCATTATAACTATATATATATATATATATATATGAATATAATAGAGGGAAACATTCCACGTGGGAAAAATATATTTAAAAAGAAAGATGATGAGACTTACCAAACAAAAGCGCTGGCAGGTCGATAGACACACAGACAAACACAAACATACACACAAAATCTAGCTTTCGCAACCAATGGTTGCCTCGTCAGGAAAGAGGGAAGGAGAGGGAAAGACACAAGGATTTGGGTTTTAAGGGAGAGGGTAAGGAGTCATTCCAATCCCGGGAGCGGAAAGACTTACCTTAGGGGGAAAAAAGGAGGGAAAAAAGGACAGGTATACACTCGCACACACACACATATCCATCCTCATATACACAGACACAAGCAGACATTTTGTCTGTGTCTGTGTATATGAGGATGGATATGTGTGTGTGTGCGAGTGTATACCTGTCCTTTTTTCCCTCCTTTTTTCCCCCTAAGGTAAGTCTTTCCGCTCCCGGGATTGGAATGACTCCTTACCCTCTCCCTTAAAACCCAAATCCTTGTGTCTTTCCCTCTCCTTCCCTCTTTCCTGACGAGGCAACCATTGGTTGCGAAAGCTAGATTTTGTGTGTATGTTTGTGTTTGTCTGTGTGTCTATCGACCTGCCAGCGCTTTTGTTTGGTAAGTCTCATCATCTTTCTTTTTAAATATATATATATATATATATATATATATATATATATATATATATATATATATATATATATATATATATATATATCTCTGATGATGTGACTTACCAAGAGAGGGTGCTGGCGGGTCGATGGTCATACAAACATACACGTGAGGTTCAGGCTTTCGCAACCATTGGTTGCTTCGTCGGGGGGGAGGGTGGGGAGTCGTTCCGGTCCCGGGAGCGGGGGGACTCTCCTTGGGGGGAGGAAGGGACGGTTGTGCACTCGCACACACACGCATGTCCATCCACACATATACAGACACAAATGTCTGGCTGTGTCTGTATATGTGTGGATGGAGGCAAGATAACTCTTTGCCTCTGTATATGTCTGCTTGTGTCTGTATATGTGTGGATGGATATGTGTGTGTGTGCGCGCGAGTGTATACCCTTCCTTTTTTCCCCCTAAGGTAAGTCTTTCCGCTCCTGTGATTGGAATGACTCCTTACCCTCTCCCTTAAAACCCAAATCCTTTCGTCTTTCCCTCTCCTTCCCTCTTTCCTGACGAGGCAACCGTTGGTTGCGAAATCTAGAATTTTGTGTGCAGTGTTTGTTTGTGTGTCTATCGACCCGCCAGCGCTTTTGTTTGGTAAGTCTCATCATCTTTCTTTATATATATATCTGGTGCAGTGAGTGGCTTCCTTTACTTCATAGTATTTACATTAGAATTGCCAGATCTGTGGCTGGTTGATTTGAAGCCACCGAATTTGTGAGTAACCCTGACAATTGAGAGACCTAACCCCTGCTGGCTCAGTACATGTTTTCAGTAACAAACTGCACACCATACTGTAGTTATGCAAGGGTAAGATGACCCCAATTTTAAGACGAACCCCCTTTTATTTGACTGGCTTCTTAAGAAAAATTAATTTTTAACATATTCTTGACCAATCAAAATTACAAACTGTTTTATTGACAAAGTATTTGCCTAAAGAGCTGTTATACCTGTTCTAAATTTATGCCTAATATTATACCTGTTCTAAATTTATGGCATTTTAATTGAATTAAATGTGAGTTCTTTGTGAAACATTGTAAATTAACTAAACAAACACTGTTTTTAGCGTTGTTTCACAATTTATTATTAATGTAATTGCACAATCTAGGTTTCAGGGGTTGTAAGTCCATTTTCAAGTACATTTATGATTCCCAATTCGATAAACACAATGACGAGGCAAAGATATCCTGGGGTTGTGATCTCATCTAAAAGAGGTGAATAATTGAGATCACAACCCCAGAACAGAAGCAAAACTTTGGGCCCCAGTTAATTGTAGTTAAAGATGTCTTAGGTGATGCATAACTTCAGTCTGGTCATTGTAGTATAATTGGGGAATGTGTAATAATGGATGTAATTTGTTAAAAAAATGGTCACCAATGTAAGTGTACATTAAGCTACAGATTGATACCTGAGAAGTTGAGATTATCTTTGCCTCGTCATCACATTTATCGATGCATTATCATCTCTGGGAATCAGCAATGTACTTGAAAATGGGCTTATAACTCGAAACCTAGGTTGTGCAATAACATTAGTAATAAATAGTGAAACAAGGCTAAAACAGTGTTTGCTTAGTTAATTTATGCCATTTATTGATTGTTTATTTTTCCTTGCATTATCAAGATGCAGTCAAACTAAAAGAAATGGTTTCCTTTAACTTGTGGTCTGTTTCCTTTTCTACATTTTTTGCTTACTAATCTGTCATCTGTGGTATCAGTACCTTTAATGATCATCGTGATAATCACTTGAGCACAACATTTATATCTTCATTGTCACAAATATTTCACTATTTCCTCCAAACATGTTGCAATTACTGATGTGATGACCTCAGGATACGGCTGTTTTCATCCAAATACGTGTAGGATTTTGCTTTTGTACAGGTGTGACAATTTTGCGGTGTCTCTCACTTCCAAACACATCGTCTGCTCACTGCTCTCTCATTAGCTACATAGAACCGACAGCTGACACATATCCTTTCACGTCCGTCATACATCACAGTGAACATCGATAACACTACAGTGGGAAACACACAACTACGCCACTGGCCCCTATGTAGACTAACTGTCTGCTGCAGAAATTAATACTACTGTTGTGTTTTTGTCCAGTTTTAAAGTCAATTCAGTTCTGAATACATATGCATTCAGGCAAACTGCAGTTTAAACATGGAAGATGTACAAAAAGAGACAGAGTATGTGGTGCAGGTTACCATGGTTGGCATATCCGGTATCTTATGTGACCTCAGTAAGGCATTTGTTATGGTAAACCATACACAGCTGCCCCTCAAATTAGCTTCTTATGGTGTCCGTGAAAAATCTTTAAATTAGTTCAAGTCATATCTCAAAAATAGGAAACAGAGGGTAGTTACACAACATACGGGCAAGAAAGCTTGCTCTAGTTGGAAGGAAATACATGCAGGTGTACCCCAGAGGTCCATACAAGGCCCATTACTATATAAATGACACACCAGGTAAGGTAACTTCAGATACGATTCTGTATGCAGATGACTCAACAGCAGTAGTCTGCTGTAAAAACACTGAAGAATTAGCACAGAAAACAAAACAGACTGATCATGTGGATTGCTTACTGAAGCAGTTAAATAGTTTTGTTTATGCAATGAGAGTTCTGAATAAAGTAACTGACTTAGCTGTTAGAAAAATTGTGTATCATGCATATTTTATATCAGTTGTAAGGTATGGCATAATTGTTTGGGGAGTTGAAAAGGAAGCCACCTAAGAGTGTTCAAGCTACAGAAAAAAAATTATCAGAGCTATGACTGGAACAAACCTTTATTTGCAAGCCTTGACTTTCTGACAATTCCTTCCATGTTTATATATGAAACACTTCTCTGAGTTAAAAAACCCACATCTTTTTGAGGGAAATTCATTTACACATACTTATCAAACAAGATTACATGTTACATTGCCACAGACTAACATTATTTGAAAATACTGCATATTACATGGCTTTGAAGCTTAGCAAATAAAATCCATTCAATGATGAAGGACTGTAAGCTAGAATCTACCTGTGCAAACATTGAAAATATTTAAAAAGCCAACCGCTACTACAGTGTGGATGATTTTATAAACAGGGACAAGTAGGAGATAATACATCTGTTTTGTTTTCCTGTTTTTTCTACATTATGTTCTATGTGTATGCTTATGTTCCCTTTTACTTGAGGTATATGTTCTTTTTAAATGTGTCGATACTTGTAAACTATCATATGAACTATGTATCTAAATATGCAGATGTAAACACATACACTACATTTATGGAAGTATGTGGTCTTTGAGGTATGTCCACATTTATAAACTACAGAAACAAACATGAAAAATACTTTAAAAGAATGATTTCAAACCACTGTGAAAATTTTAAGAAAAAGGAAGAAATCTAACATGTAATTAACTTTTTGTGCTGTAATGTGCTTCTGGGAGCATCCATATGCGTTATTTTAATGTATCTTGTTTTAGGTATCCTTAGGTAGGCACAGAATTATTCATTGATGAGTGACCAATATTTCAATCAAATGCCTGTATATAACATCATGTGACAATAAAGATGTTGTGTAGGCTGAAGAGTCAACACCATGTTACGAGAGGAGGCCAAAAGGCACGCATTTTAGCTCATGCAGGCTGGCGTAAGGAGGGAAGAACTATATTGGCGTGAGGTCTGGAACATGACAAGGAATTAGATTTCAGAAAGCAGACATAATTGGTTTGATACTTAACTTTAATCCATTAATGATGAACATCACTCTTGACGGTACACGATTCACAATATCATCAGTTCAGATTATAGTAACTGAAAATGGCACCTTGCTAGGTCATAGCAGGTCCGACGTATACTAACGGACTGCAGCCAATTTAAAGGCTACCACCTAGCAGGTGTGGTGTCTGGCGGTGACACCACAAAAGATTCTCTTCTGTTCTGTTCCCCTCCCCACACTCATCCTAGTTCCCTGCCAAGCTGTTCCCCCACTGAGCCTCGTATAGTGCTGCTCAAGACTGTGAAACGTGCACTACAATACCTTCAGAGTGCAAGTCAGATGTAACAACAATGACAACCACAACCGATACATAAATAAAGTTCACAGTCACGATTCGGTCCAATTCTTTAACTATTGCTCACCCCACGATCTACTGACGTCTGTCAGTACTATCTCCTGATGAGTCTCGCCACTGTAATTTACAGTCAACCTAATACGATTTATTTTGTTAATTAGAAATCTAATTCTGGATTAATTTTCCTGTCTTCTCATCTGAATGTCACCATGTTCTAAAGCTGACTGAAAGTTGGTAATGTTTTATCCATTGTTCTAATACACAAACAGCAACTGAATTTCTCACTTGCAATGCACTTGATAAATCCTTACAGTCTCTCATAATCAAATAAAATATTGATCTGGGGTCAGAATCGAGTAATGTTTTTTGAAGGACTACATTTCCGCTTTTGAATGTTACGTTTACTTAAAAATTAGTATTAATGTTTCTATCGGGAAACCTCGAGACTCTTTCGATGCAAATATCGTTTGCCCGGCCCTGCCCTTCTGAATTCTTCAAAATAAACCTGCATGTGACCTCAGCTAGCAAAGCTTCATCTGTAAATGTAGGATACCCTCTATATACTCTATTAAACAATGTTAAAATGTTAATCTCAGCAGCAATAGTTTAATCTGCCAATATAACTCGATCTCATATTTTCTGAATGGCAAATTTGGAAAAAAAAACCTCATCTTATAATCAGGTAAATACAGCAGTTACCTATTTGATGCGTCACTTACGTAAAAGCCAGAGCAGCTGTTCCGGGCGGTATTCGATCAGGGACGGACATCCTGAGTTCCTGCAAGTTCTTCAAGCTTCCGACGGTGGTGAACGCCTCTCTGGCCGAGTCGCGGACTATGTCATACTCGTAAAGTTCCAGACGTTCCAAGCTGTCGGCATATACCGGCAGCAATGGTACGACGCGCCTGTGTAACAACAGAAATGGGGCTCGTGAAAATTATTGGTCTTCTGTCACATTTGAGGAGACCACACAAACGGCATACACTATATTCCAATTCCAAATTAATGGTTCTTATTCTGCATTTGTAACATTTCTGTGTTTGACTGTCACCTTTACGTCACTTGCCACTGAAATATGACATCATTACTATTACCACCACATTAATTTGCATCGAAAGTATACCTGTGAGGGACAGATTGTGTTGCTATACGTTAGACATCGTGGTGAGCGTCAGGGCACTGGGTACTAGGCCTTCTGTTGGGTACAAAATAGTCTTTTCATTGGACAGCTTTTAATGCTACTAAGGCTTCAACATAAATAATAAAGCCTTTAAAAAGCGAGCATTCAATATTTATTATGTATATGCAACACCTGACAACTTTGTGCTGCCATCTGTCGACTGTTGCTGCAACTCGGTAATTTATTCTTGAGATTATATATATATAAAAACAAAGATGATGTGACTTACCAAAAGAAAGCGCTGGCAGGTCGATAGACACACAAACATACACACAAAATTCTACCCATCGCAACCAATGGCTGCGTCATCAGGAAAGAGGGAAGGAGAGGGAAAGACGAAAGGATGTGGGTTTTAAGGGAGAAGGTAAGGAGTCATTCCAATCCCGGGAGCAGAAAGACTTACCTTAGGGGGAAAAAAAGGACGGGCACACACACACACACACACACACACACACACACACACACATCCATCCACACATATACAGACACAAGCAGACATATTAAAAGGCAAAGAGTTTGGGCAGAGATGTTACCTACATGCGTGTGCGCGAGTGTATACCTGTCCTTTTTTCCCCCTAAGGTAAGTCTTTCTGCTCTCGGGATTGGAATGACTTCTTACCCTCTACCTTAAAACCCACATCCTTTCGCCTTTCCCTCTTTCCTGATGAAGCAACTGTTTGTTGCGAAAGCTTGAATTTTATGTGTATGTTTGTGTGTCTATCGACCTGCCAGCACTTTTGTTTGGTAAGTCTCATCATCTTTGTATATATATATATATATATATATATATATATATATTCCCACGTGGAATGTTTCCCTCTATTATATATATATATATATATATATATATATATAATAGAGGGAAACATTCCACTTGGGAAAAATATATCTAAAAAAAGATGATGAGACTTACCAAACAAAAGCCCTGACAGGTCGATAGACACACAAACAAACACAAACATACACACAAAATTGAAGCTTTCGCAACCAACAGTTGCCTCTGTCCTACACCCGTACTCTCTGCTGGAAATATCACTTTGCCACGAAGAAAAATTATCCTAATCCTACTCCTAATGATCCAACTCCCCAAGACACCATCCAAATAGAAACATGCCTGGAACAGTTCTGTCCTCCGTCACAGCGGGACCCACCTCCTCTTCCTCAAAATCACCCTCTCCAAACCTTCCAGGAATTTCTGACTTCCAGCCTTGCCTCTCAATCCTTCTTAAGAAACCTTAATCCTACTCCCAACATCACCACTGCTGAAGCCCAGGCTATCCGTGATCTGAAGGCTGACCAATCCATCGTCATTCTTCCGGTGGACAAGGGTTCCCCGACTGTGGTACTTGATCGTTGGGAGTATGTGGCTGAGGGACTGCGTCAGCTTCCAGACAACACTACTTACAAAGTTTGCCAAGGTAATCCCATTCCTGATGTCCAGGCAGAGCTTCAAGGAATCCTCAGAACCTTAGGCCCCCTACAAAACCTTTCACCTGACTCCATCAACCTCCTGACCCCACCAACACCCCGCACCCCTACCTTCTACCTTCTTCTTAAAATTCACAAACCCAATCATCCCGGCCGTCCCATTGTAGCTGGTTACCAAGCCCCCACAGAACGCATCTCTGCCTACGTAGATCAACACCTTCAACCCATTACATGCAGTCTCCCATCCTTCATCAAAGACACCAACCACTTTCTCGAATGCCTGGAATACCTACCCAGTTTGTTATCCCTGGAAACCATCCTTGTAACCATTGATGCCACTTCCTTATACACAAATATTCTGCATGTCCAGGGCCTCGCTGCGATGGAGCACTTCCTTTCACGCCAATCACCTGCCACCCTACCTAAAACCTCTTTCCTCATTACCTTAGCCAGCTTAATCCTGACCCACAACTTCTTCACTTTCGAAGGCCAGACATACCAACAATTAAAGGGAACAGCCATGGGTACCAGGATGGCCCCCTCATACGCCAACCTATTCATGGGTCGCTTAGAGGAAGCCTTCTTGGTTACCCAGGCCTGCCAACCCAAAGTTTGTTACAGATGTATTGATGACATTTTCATGATCTGGACTCACAGTGAAGAAGAACTCCAGAATTTCCTCTCCAACCTCAACTCCTTTGGCTCCATCAGATTCACTTGGTCCTACTCTAAATCCCATGCCACTTTCCTTGACGTTGACCTCCACCTGTCCAATGGCCAGCTTCACACGTCCGTCCACATCAAACCCACCAACAAGCAACAGTACCTCCATTATGACAGCTGCCACCCATTCCACATCAAACGGGCCCTTCCCTACAGCCTAGCTCTTCGTGGCAAACGAATCTGCTCCAGTCCGGAATCCTTGAACCATTACACCAACAACCTGAAAACAGCTTTCGCATCCCGTAACTACCCTCCCGACCTGGTACAGAAGCAAATAACCAGAGCCACTTCCTCATCTCCTCAAACTCGGAACCTTCCACAGAAGAACCCCAAAAGTGCCCCACTTGTGACAGGATACTTTCCGGGACTGGATCAGATTCTGAATGTGGCTCTCCAGCACGGATACGACTTCCTCACATCCCGCCCTGAAATGAGATCCATCCTTCATGAAATCCTCCCCACTCCACCAAAAGTGTTTTTCCGCCGTCCACCTAACCTTCGTAACCTCTTAGTTCATCCCTATGAAATCCCCAAACCACCTTCCCTACCCTCTGGCTCCTACCCTTGTAACCGCCCCCGGTGTAAAACCTGTCCCATGCACCCTCCCACCACCACCTATTCCAGTCCTGTAACCCGGAAGGTGTACACGATCAAAGGCAGAGCCACGTGTGAAAGCACCCACGTGATTTACCAACTGACCTGCCTACACTGTGAAGCGTTCTATGTGGGAATGACCAGCAACAAACTGTCCATTCGCATGAATGGACACAGGCAGACAGTGTTTGTTGGTAATGAGGATCACTGTGTGGCTAAACATGCCTTGGTGCACGGCCAGCACATCTTGGCACAGTGTTACACCGTCCGGGTTATCTGGATTCTTCCCACTAACACCAACCCGTCAGTACTCCGGAGATGGGAACTTGCCCTTCACCATATCCTCTCTTCTCGCTATCCGCCAGGCCTCAATCTCCATTGATTTCTAATTTCAATTTGCCGCCGCTCATACCTCACCTGTCTTTCAACATCATCTTTGCCTCTGTACTTCCGCCCCGACTGACATCCCTGCCCAAACTCTTTGCCTTTACATATGTCTGCTTGTGTCTGTGTATGTGCGAATGGATGTGTGTGTGTGTGTGTGTGTGTGTGTGTGTGCGCGCGCGAGTGTATGCCTGTCCTTTTTTCCCCCTAAGGTGGGTCTTTCCGCTCCCGGGATTGGAGTGGCTCCTTGCCCTCTCCCTTGGGACCCGAATCCTTTTGTCTTTCCCTCTCCTTCCCTCTTTCCTGACGGGGCGGCCGTTGGTTGCAAAGGCTGGAATTTTGTGTGTATGTTTGTGTGTCTGTCGACCTGCCGGCGCTTTTGTTTGGTAAGTCTCATCATCTTTCGTTTTGGATATATTTTTCCCACGTGGAATGTTTCTCTCTATTATATTCATATATATATATATATATATATATATATATATATATATATATATATATATATATATATATATATATATATATATATGAATATAATAGAGGGAAACATTCCACGAAGGAAAAATATACCTAAAAACAAAGATGATGTGACTTACCAAATGAAAGTGGTGGCAGGTCGACAGACACACAAACGAACACAAACATACACACAAAATTCAAGCTTTCGCAACAAACTGTTGCCTCATCAGGAAAGAGGGAAGGAGAGGGAAAGATGAAAGGATGTGGGTTTTAAGGGAGAGGGTAAGGAGTCATTCCAGTCTCGGGTCGGAAAGACTTACCTTAGGGGGAAAAAAGGACAGGTATACACTCGCACACACACACATACATGGATATGGACTCCTTACCCTCTCCCTTAAAACCCACATCCTTTCATCTTTCCCTCTCCTTCCCTCTTTCCTGATGAGGCAACAGTTTGTTGCGAAAGCTTGAACTTTGTGTGTATGTTTGTGTTCGTTTGTGTGTCTGTCGACCTGCCACCACTTTCATTTGGTAAGTCACATCATCTTTGTTTATATATATATATATATATATAAACAAAGATGATGTGACTTACCAAATGAAAGTGGTGGCAGGTCGACAGACACACAAACGAACACAAACATACACACAAAGTTCAAGCTTTCGCAACAAACTGTTGCCTCATCAGGAAAGAGGGAGCATTCCACGTAGGAAAAAATCTACTTAGAAGCAAGGATGATGTGACTTGCCAGATGAAAGTGCTGGCGGGTCGACGGACACACGAGCGAACACAAACATACACACGGGGTTTTCAAGCTTTCGCAACAGACTGTTGCCTCGTCGGGGGGGAGGCAGGGAGAGGGAGGGATGAAGGGATGTGGGTTTTTTGGGGGGGGGGGGTGTGAGGAGTCATTCTGGTCCCGGGAGCGGAAGGACTTACCTTGGGGGGAGGGAGGGACGGGTATACACTCGCACACGCGCGCATGCAGACGCGTATGCGGACGCAGGCAGACATATTTAAATATGTCTGCTTGTGTCTGTGTGTGTGTGGATGGATGTGTGTGTGTGTGTGGATGGATGTGTGTGTGTGTGTGTGTGTGCGAGTGTATACCTGTCCCTTTTTCCCCCTAAGGTAAGTCTTTCCGCTCCCGGGACTGGAATGACTCCTTACCCTCTTCCTTAAAACCCACATCATTTCGTCTTTCCCTCTCCTTCCCTCTTTCCTGATGAGGCAACAGTTTGTTGCGAAAGCTTGAAATTTGTGTGCATGTTTGTGTGTCTGTCGACCTGCCAGCTTTTTCATTTGGTAAGTCACATGATCTTTATAAATACACTCCTGGAAATGGAAAAAAGAACACATTGACACCGGTGTGTCAGACCCACCATACTTGCTCCGGACACTGCGAGAGGGCTGTACAAGCAATGATCACACGCACGGCACAGCGGACACACCAGGAACCGCGGTGTTGGCCGTCGAATGGCGCTAGCTGCGCAGCATTTGTGCACCGCCGCCGTCAGTGTCAGCCAGTTTGCCGTGGCATACGGAGCTCCATCGCAGTCTTTAACACTGGTAGCATGCCGCGACAGCGTGGACGTGAACCGTATGTGCAGTTGACGGACTTTGAGCGAGGGCGTATAGTGGGCATGCGGGAGGCCGGGTGGACATACCGCCGAATTGCTCAACACGTGGGGCGTGAGGTCTCCACAGTACATCGATGTTGTCACCAGTGGTCGGCGGAAGGTGCATGTGCCCGTCGACCTGGGACCGGACCGCAGCGACGCACGGATGCACGCCAAGACCGTAGGATCCTACGCAGTGCCGTAGGGGACCGCACCGCCACTTCCCAGCAAATTAGGGACACTGTTGCTCCTGGGGTATCGGCGAGGACCATTCGCAACCGTCTCCATGAAGCTGGGCTACGGTCCCGCACACCGTTAGGCCATCTTCCACTCACGCCCCAACATCGTGCAGCCCGCCTCCAGTGTTGTCGCGACAGGCGTGAATGGAGGGACGAATGGAGACGTGTCGTCTTCAGCGATGAGAGTCGCTTCTGCCTTGGTGCCAATGATGGCCGTATGCGTGTTTGGCGCCGTGCAGATGAGCGCCACAATCAGGACTGCATACGACCGAGCCACACAGGCCAACACCCGGCATCATGGTGTGGGGAGCGATCTCCTACACTGGCCGTACACCACTGGTGATCGTCGAGGGGACACTGAATAGTGCACGGTACATCCAAACCGTCATCGAACCCATCGTTCTACCATTCCTAGACCGGCAAGGGAACTTGCTGTTCCAACAGGACAATGCACGTCCGCATGTATCCCGTGCCACCCAATGTGCTCTAGAAGGTGTAAGTCAACTACCCTGGCCAGCAAGATCTCCGGATCTGTCCCCAATTAAGCATGTTTGGGACTGGATGAAGCGTCGTCTCACGCGGTCTGCACGTCCAGCACGAACGCTGGTCCAACTGAGGCGCCAGGTGGAAATGGCATGGCAAGCCGTTCCACAGGACTACATCCAGCATCTCTACGATCGTCTCCATGGGAGAATAGCAGCCTGCATTGCTGCGAAAGGTGGATATACACTGTACTAGTGCCGACATTGTGCATGCTCTGTTGCCTGTGTCTATGTGCCTGTGGTTCTGTCAGTGTGATCATGTGATGTATCTGACCCCAGGAATGTGTCAATAAAGTTTCCCCTTCCTGGGACAATGAATTCACGGTGTTCTTATTTCAATTTCCAGGAGTGTATATATATGAGAATATACTGCCAAAATAAAAATCTTCGTATAAAATATCTTTGTTAACAATACATACAGATCGGTCTAACATAGGTTTCCACAGCCGGTGTTAACCTCAGTTGAAACTTCGACACCGAGAGGCTCTGCTCGACAAGTAAACCTATTGTGTGACATTTCATTTTCAACTGTGGGAGGTATCTTTGGAGGTAAATCTATGATCAATAGCATGTCTTTCACCTAAAAAGTTTTAACTGAAGATTCATATACTTAGATATTCAAAAAGAAGGAGCAGATTTCAAAAATTAATTTCTGTACAAAAGTACAAGCACAATTCCAATGTTTCTGAACAGGAAAAGGTTTAGATTTCAATGTTCCAACAGTTATGCAATCATTCAATGGGAGCACAATTTCTTATATCAAAATGAAAATTCATTTCTGCCCATACACCATCGAACAGGTCACTATCGAATTCACACCTTCAACAATTTGACATCTTAGAGAGTAGTAGGCATATGTAGGATGAAAAAACTGTCTCGTGTAGACCGACAGACAAAAATTGCAGGGACATAATGTCTGGTGAACCGAGGAGGCTGCTGATAATGAAACCGATCATCCACTCCTCGTCCTCCAACCCGCATCCTAGAGTGGCGTTACTCAGTGACGTCGAACACGGTCAGAGAAGACGCACGTGCCACCTTACGGAAGGATGAGTTTATGTGAATCACTTTCAGGATGAGGAAACGGCCAGTTTTCTATCATATCTGGATACAAGATACCTGCAACAGTGTCCTCAATTACAAAGAGAAAGAGAGAAGACTTTCACTTTTGGTGAGTCTCATTTGTGCTGAGCTACTACCATAGGAGTTTTGCTCTCCCAAAATCTAAATGTAGCTTTCTGCCAATTAACTGTACCAGAAAGATGAAAAGTGGATTCATACAAAAAATATAATAGTTCAGAAAAAATGTGCACCTCCATTTCTTCTAGAATTCCTGTGCAAAATTCTTACCTTTTGGTGTGGTCATCAGATGCAATGCTTGCAACAACTCCAGTGTGTATGATTTCTGATGCAGTCAGTTTCCTAACTCACCATATCTCGAGTTGAAGGGTTTTAAGTTTATTGATCACTCGTGTCACGGATTTCCTAGGGCGCCTTTTGTAAGTTGCACAGATACCTTTGACATCTTCACTCTACGTGCGAGGATGACCCACACTTTTCCATTTGCAGATGCACCAATTTTCTGTGATTTTCAGTGGCACTCGTACATTTGTTTACTGGCAGGCAGCTCTCTGTCAAATTGTTATCAAAATACACATTTCACACTAACGGTGGACTCCGATTTTGTTAATTGCAGCACGCGAAACAAATGCCCCCGTGGTGTCTCCATTTTCCTACAAACGAGCAACAGCAGTACTGCACCTTTAATTGAACTTCTATGTCAACTGCTCAAAAGTTTCCACTTTTCTCTGTCTGGAGTTGCATTTCTATCCTTTATAGTATGTAAAAGATTAATCCCAGAAATATGCCACTCCTCTTTGAATAACCCTGTCTTTTGGCAAGTGTAGTCCTGTAAAATGACTGTCGTGTATGAGGCACGGACTGACAAGCCGCAGTGGAAGAGATGCTCCGCACTAGCTTCGAATACGAGTAGGTGCGCGGTCGAATGCCGGGCACTCGTCGACAGGCGGTACCGAGAGAATAACCTAGGCACGTAAAGCGCCAACCCAACTGATTTTTGTAGTTCAGTTAGGCCCTGATCAGTTTGTGAGTTCACCACTATCCAACTTTACAAATGTTAATCCGAGAATGCAGCATTTGCAGTGAACTTTGTGTTTCAGTGTGAAGTTCGTATCTCTGCCTCAAATCTGTTCCTCACTACAGGATAATAACCAATACCATGCTCCATTGCTGCTGCTGCTGCTGCTGCTGCTGCTGCTGCTCCTCCTCCTCCTCCTACTACTACCACTATTATTATACAGTTATATCACAACCATCGTCGTGTACCGGTATTTATCTAAATAATTTAATTACATTTTTGTGAGTTCAATGTGTCATTACAAGATATGAAATATGCATTTGTGCTGACATGAATTCATGAACAAAAGGTGTTTATGGTTTTCTCCCCCCCCCCCCCCCCCCCCCCGCTCTCTCTCTCTCTCTCTCTCTCTCTCTCTCTCTCTCTCTCGCCTAGGTGTGAGGTTTATTTTGTTCAGATACTGTTGCCCCATGTGTCAGCGTTATCAACCATCACTGCAAATACATGTGTTCACTGAACACTATCTACAGAAAATTCTATACTGTATTTTTTTTTAAATGTTGAGTGTGTATTCCACAGGGAGTTATTCTTGTGTGTGCATAACAATGAAACAATGACAGTCCAGGCCACAGTGGTTCCTGATAAGGGTTAATTGTGGACAACAGTTAATGTATCACAGGCAAAGGGACTCTGAAGTGTGTAACTGAACTGTAGTATACTGAATTTTTACATCCGAGTGCTGGGACCAGCTCTTGACATACAGTTAAATCCCTGCTTACACTTTTCAGTGGAATGACCCACACACACACACACACACACACACACACACACACACACACACACGCAAAGTGTAAGTTGCAGGAAAGTGCAAAATACAGGAAAGCATTGGAAACAAACCAAGTAAAAAATGAATAAATTTATCTTACTGTCATTCTCTTTATATTGTTCAAAATCAGAAATTATAACAATCTAAATTTTGCCTATTTAAAAAAAACTGAAATAATTGTTTTTGTTTCTTTCTAACAGCAATTTGTTGTACTCTTTTGTGAAACCGCATTAAAAGAGCATTTTAATTCTACTGTCAGACTTATTACTGGTAATCATTATAAACCTATGCTAAATAAAACTTGTAACACAATATTGATTGAAACACTAATGTTGGGAATCTTTAATAAATGGAGAACAACAGACGCAAAATCATACAGCTTGTTGTCGACAAGGAGATCACACGGTTCAGGAATATCCTGGGCGAGGAAGAGGACAGAAACTGCAACATTATGGAGCATCTCGAGGAGGAATATTTACATCTGACACTAAGTCGTACCGACATAAGACTGCATGCCTAGTACGGATTCATGTATTTTACACTGAAGTAACAATAATTCGTGAAAGCTTGTTATAGAGTGATGACTTGTTTGTATAAATGACTGAAATTAAATCAAAGCTGTAGTAATACAAGACAATGAGCAGAAGGAAGGCTGCTACTACAGTCACTACTGTCAGATCATGATCATCATTCGGGAAGTGCCTCAGCATACTTTCCCACCCTTCCAAACACTGCGTACCTATAAACAGGTGGCTGTGGCCAAACATGATGACAATGAAAATCTCACTTACTATGCTAACACTGTCTGACACGATTATTAACTTTGTGTATAGTCTCCATTTTCTGCTTTGTTCCGAGGTTGACTTTGAGTACGAATACAATGCACTTTTTGCAGATATCTGCATGAAAAACAAAGTCAAATGTTGTGATAATGTCAAAGAAAACTTAAAGGTGTGGGAAATGTCGTAACACGGAATCAGTGACGACAGGAAAGTACTGAATTGAGAGAATGTGACTCCTGATTGTAATGACAAAAATGAATATAAGGAGCAGGAAAACGTAAAACGTGAGAATGTAAAAACAGTGTTTTACTGTATTTATTTTCGGGAGTTTAGCATGACATTCACACGGTCACACTTTCATATGCGAGCTGCAGCAGAAAACCATTTTTGCCAAACGTTTCACAATAAATTTACATAGTACCAAAACATATGTTCCACTACAAGCTTGCACAGTAGCATGCACAGTCCCCTCACGTATGAGTTGCCAAGTTTCTCATACTGTTGCTACTGCACAGCAAAAAGTAGAAGAGAAGTAAATGATGACAGAATATTGCTGATGTAAATGGGAAAGTAATGGGCCCAGAATTGTACCCTGAGGGATAAACATTTCAAAAACTTCCTCTTCCACAGGCTGCGCATACGCAATCAATCGACAGTGGCATATGTTAAATTGTAAGTCCCCATTCTGAAATGACACATTCTACCCATTAATTTCACTACGAAGTCCCATCTACAGACTGTTGTTGTTGTTGTGGTCTTCAGTCCTGAGACTGGTTTGATGCAACTCTCCATGCTACTCTATCCTGTGCAAGCTTCTTCATCTCCCAGTACCTACTGCAACCTACATCCTTCTGAATCTGCTTAGTGTATTGATCTCTTGGTCTCCCTCTACGATTTTTACCCTCCACGCTGCCCTCCAATGCTAAATTTGTGATCCCTCGATGCCTCAGAACATGTCCTACCAACCGATCCCTTCTTCTAGTCAAGTTGTGCCACAAACTTCTCTTCTCCCCAATCCTATTCAATACCTCCTCATTAGTTACGTGATCTACCCACCTTATCTTCAGCATTCTTCTGTAGCACCACATTTCGAAAGCTTCTATTCTCTTCTTGTCCAAACTAGTTATCGTCCATGTCTCACTTCCATACATGGCTACACTCCATACAAATACTTTCAGAAACGACTTCCTGACACCTAAATCTATATTTGATGCTAACAAATTTCTCTTCTTGAGAAACGCTTTCCTTGCCATTGCCAGTCTACATTTTATATCCTCTCTACTTCGACCATCATCGGTTATTTTACTCCCTAAATAGCAAAACTCCTTTACTACTTTAAGTGTCTCATTTCCTAATCTAATTCCCTCAGCATCACCCGACTTAAATTGACTACATTCCATTATCCTCGTTTTGCTTTTGTTGATGTTCATCTTATATCCTCCTTTCAAGACACTGTCCATTCCGTTCAACTGCTCTTCCAAGTCCTTTGCTGTCTCTGACAGAATTACAATGTCATCGGCGAACCTCAAAGTTTTTACTTCTTCTCCATGAATTTTAATACCTACTCTGAATTTTTCTTTTGTTTCCTTTACTGCTTGCTCAATATACAGATTGAATTAACATCAGGGAGAGGCTACAACCCTGTCTCACTCCTTTCCCAACCACTGCTTCCCTTTCATGCCCCTCGACTCTTATAACTGCCATCTGGTTTCTGTACAAATTGTAAATAGCCTTTCGCTCCCTGTATTTTACCCCTGCCACCTTCAGAATTTGAAAGAGAGTATTCCAGTCAACATTGTCAAAAGCTTTCTCTAAGTCTACAAATGCTAGAAATGTAGGTTTGCCTTTTCTTAATCTTTCTTCCAAGATAAGTCGTAAGGTCAGTATTGCCTCACGTGTTCCAACATTTCTACGGAATCCAAACTGATCTTCCCCGAGGTCGGCTTCTATTAGTTTTTCCATTCATCTGTAAAGAATTCGCGTTAGTATTTTGCAGCTGTGACTTATTAAACTGATAGTTTGGTAACTTTCACATCTGTCAACACCTGCTTTCTTTGGGATTGGAATTATTATATTCTTCTTAAAGTCTGAGGGTATTTCGCCTGTCTCATACATCGTGCTCACCAGATGGTAGAGTTTTGTCATGACTGGCTCTCCTGAGGCCATCAGTAGTTCTAATGGAATGTTGTCTACTCCCGGGGCCTTGTTTTGACTCAGGTCTTTCAGTGCTCTGTCAAACTCTTCACGCAGTTTCTTATCTCCCATTTCATCTTCATCTACATCCTCTTCCATTTCCATAATATTGTCCTCAAGAACATCACCCTTGTATAAACCCTCTATATACTCCTTCCACCTTTCTGCTTTCCCTTCTTTGCTTAGAACTGGGTTGCCATCTGAGCTCTTGATATTCATACAAGTGGTTCTCTTCTCTCCAAAGGTCTCTTTAATTTTCCTGTATGCAGTATCTATCTTACCCCTAGTGAGACAAGCCTCTACATCCTTACATTTGTCCTCTAGCCATCCCTGCTTAGCCATTTTGCACTTCCTGTCAATTTCATTTTTGAGACGTTTATATTCCTTTTTGCCTGCTTCATTTACTGCATTTTTATATTTTCTCCTTTCATCAATTAAATTCAATATTTCTTCTGTTACCCAAGGATTTCTATTAGCCCGCGTCTTTTTACCTACAGACTAATGTGAAAAAAACTGAGAAACCCAAAATGTGCGAGTGAGACAGGTCTGCCGGGTACTACTGAATCACACAGAACTGAACTGGGCACAACTGTTAAATACAGCAGCACTATTAGCTACGAGTGAAAGTAATTACGTAATAAACGTGACAGAAGATGTTTGAAGACATAGATATGTTTACTGAACTAGACCTAGCTTAAAAGCACTGTAACAATAATTAGATGTCTTCTTAACATTTTGTATCTCGTGTCCCTATGCATATGTAAGGGTGAAATATGCCAAATGTCTTTTACGTAGTGTGAAAAATACTGAACATACGAGAACAGTATTTGTCAAGCAAAAGTTGGCTCGAGTAAAAGTTAGACATTCGTACGAGTACTCACCTCGTTCCACCCACCGACCACTTTATTCGTAAGCACTTTAGGGTGTTCTTCTTGGCATTCAGAAAGTACTTCAGATCGTCCGTATCGACAGACATACGTCCGAAGTCAATCTCGACCAGTCGGGGGCACCCGTCACCCAAAGGTCTCAGCACACAAGGGCGCAGGACGCAAGTCGTTCCCACGTATCTCTCTTGCAGACACAGCACACGGAGGTGCTGCAGACGCGACACTGCCTCTGAAAATTTCTCGGTCTTCAGCAGTTCGTCAGGTGCCATCAGCACGCGTATCCCGGAGCACTGCTCGACCAAGTTCTTCACCGTCTGCAACCGCACACTTCCTGTAGTACAGTAACACTTCAGAGCTAAGGAGTGGGATGCACTGAAACAAAAGAAGCACTATTAATGGTTGTTCAAACAGATGCTTTCTGCCTCTTCTGAAGCACCTGACCAATTTCCAGCAACAGAAGTTGCACGGCAGCTAAACAGATGGCCACAGAGGAAGTCAGTAACTGTGGTGAACGAGAGGAAAGCACCCGCATTGTCCACGCTCAACGAACTGTCAGCTAACAGAAGGCTGCTATTCACTACAAACAGGTGTCCTCCCTTCCGATGACTCCTGAGTCAGTTCGTACTGTCGATGCCACAGCTGCTCGCACCACCGTGTGCAGTTTTTGATCCCAGAAAACACTCTGACTGGCCTACATTTCAGAACAACTGAACTCTACTCTTCTTCCTTGTTGTTAATTGACTATGTGCCACCCCAGTAATCATACATACATTGAGACAAAGTAGTTACTGGGCAAAAGCTCAATGTATTAGAATGGAAATATATTAGTGGAATTTCCTCAGTTCAGAAGGAGTTTTCAGTAAAAAATGCTTACTACCCAAAAGGTTCATTTAGGTCCATTATAGTTTATTTAATGTTTTTTTTTTTTAGTTGTTTTAAGCTGTAATACGATACCAATGCAACATTTGACCAACATTATTTTAAGAAACAAACTATCACATACAAAAATGGCATTAAATGTGTGATTACATATGAGTTAATGTGTTAATGTTCAGCATGTGAAGAAGAAAATGTTTAGTAAAGGTTAGAAATTATGTTTGAAGTGTGCTGAAAGTCAATGACCATCCTATTTCTCAAACACTGGAGGAGTATTATTCGGATAACTTTTTTCCGTTTTAAGCAAAATGCAGTCTTTCATACGTCTCAGTGCTCACGATTAAATATCTCCCTGGATATCACAAGATATGTTTAATTCAGTTGACGAAAGGAGAAAATATAAAAATCCAGCAAATGAAGCAGTTGAAGGGGAGTACACACATATAAAAAATGAGATTAACAGAAAATCCAAAATGGTTAAGCAGGAATGGTTTGAAGACATAGGATACAGAAATATATATAACCCAGTGAAAGATAGATACCACCTGAAGGAAAGTTAGAGAGACATTTTCAGAAAAGGAAAGCATCTGTACAAATAACAAGAGGCCAGATGGAAAACCAGTCCTAAGCAAGAAGGGAAAGGTGACTGGTGGAGGGAGTATGCAAAAGGTGTACACAAGGGAAATGAACTTGAAGACAATATTATGGTAAAGCAAGAGGATACAGATGAAGACTAGAGATACGATACGATATGATACTGCGAGAGTCGAAACATGGCCCCTAGAATAGACAACATTCCCTCTGAACTAATGATATCCTGGTATGTAAGATATATGAGACAGGTAAAGTACCCTCAGACTTGAAGACGAATATCATAATTCCTATTCCAAAGAAATCAAATGCTGACAAGTCTGAATATTACCAAACTATCAGTTTCATAAGTTCTGGTTCCAAAATAATAGCACGAATTCTTTTCAGGTGAATCGAAAAACTGGTAGCACTCAATCTCGGGAACATATTTTTGGATTCCAGAGAAATGTAGGGACACCCGAGGCAACACTGACCCTATGACTTACCTTAGAAGATAGATTAAGGAAAGGCAAGCTTACACTTATAGATTTTGTAGGGTTGCAGACAGCTTTTGTTAATGTTAAGCGGGATACATTCTTTAGTTCTGAAGGTAGCATGTGCAATGTGTCAGGACCAAAAGGTTATATACAACTTGTACAGACACCAGGTGGCAGTTACGAGTTGAGGGGCATGAAAAGGAAGGGAGTGAGACAGGGTTTTAGCCTATCACCGTGTTATTCAGTCTCTACACTGAACAATCAGTAAACAAAACTACAGAAAAAATTGGAGTAGGAATTAAAATTCAGAGAGAAGAAATAAAAACTTTGAGGCTTGCCGACGACATTGTAATTCTGTCAGGCAACAAAGAACTTGGAAGAGCAGTTGAACCGAGTGGATAGTGTCTTATAAAGAGAAAATAGGATACAAAGTAAAACAAAGGTAATGGAATGTAGTCAAATTAAATCAGGGGATGCCGAGGGAATTAGATTCAGAAACGAGACACTAAAAGTAATAGATGAGTTTTGCTGATGAGGGCTTAACTAGAGAGGATATAAAATGTAGATTGGTAATAGCAGGAACAGAGTTTTTTAAGAAGAGAAATTTGTTGACATGAAACATGGATATAAGTGTCAGGAAGTTGAAATGTGGTGCTACAGAAGATTGCCGAAGATTAGATGGATAGATCATATAATTAATGAAAAGGTACTGAACAGAACTGGGGAAAAAAGAAATCTGTGGTGTAACTTGACTAAAAGAGCTCAATGGTTGACAGAACACATTCTGAAAAATCAAGCAATTACCTGTTTAGTACTGGAGGGAATTACTGGGGGTAAAATCATAATAAAATAAGAGAAAGCAGAGCTCATACAGAAAGATTTAGGTTTGTTATTCCTGCACGCTCTTCAAGACTGGAACGGTAGAGTGGTAGCTTAAGTCTAGTTCTATGAACTCTCTGCCAGGCACTTAATTGTGAATTGCAGAGCAATCATGTAGACGTCAAAGGAACATACAGGGTGTACATAAAGCCCAGGAATACTTTCAATGATTTATTGCGCAAGAACTAAACATTGCACAGATGTCATACATATTGCATTTTGAAGAGAAACTATGAACGTTTTTTGTACAAAAATTCGATGTGCAAACCATGAGTGGTAATCAAATTCTTGCAGTACCCGTTCCAGCACGGCACAGTCGACTGTGGCAGTCGCTTCCCGTATTCTCTCCCGGAGCTCTGCTACATCACGTGATAAAGGAGGTACATACACCAGGTCTTTAATGGTCCCCACAGAAAAAAAAAAAGTCATACGGAGTGCAATCTGGCGATCAGGGAGGCCATTTCGTGAGACAGCTGTTCTCCTCTGTAGCACGGCCGATCCGTCGATGCGACAGCTCCGTGTTCAGGTACCCATGAACTTCACGATGAAAATGGGTGGAGCCCCGTCCTGCTGAAAGATGAACGGAAAGTCCAACTGCATTCGAGGCATCAGCCATCGCTGCAACATGCCCAAGTAGGAATATCCAGTGACAGTGCTCTCGGCCGAGAAGAATCACCCGTACAGTTTTCGACACGACGAGGCACAAAAAACATTTACCTTTGGGGAATCACACTCAAATTCAATGCATTTGTGTGGATGCTTTGTAGCCCAGATTCGACAGTTACGCCTATTCACTTTCCCACCAGTGTGAAAAGTAGCTTCACCGCTACAAATTTTGTGATCAACAGTGCCATCCCCATTCTCATTCAGTTGTTGCAACTGTGAACAAAACTCAAAATGCTCGTCTCTGTTGTCGTCATTGAGCTTCTGCACTAACTCCAATTTGAACGGTTTCACAGACAGCTTCTGTCGCAGGACTTTCCACACTGTCATCGGAGCCATTTCGAGTTCACGGGATGCACGACGTACCAATTTCTTTGGACTGCTTACGAATGTCCCTCGTATGCACTCCACATTTACTTCACCCACACTGGGAAGTCCGCTCGTCTTGCCGGGCACAAGAAATCCATCGTAACGAATTTGTTGTGCCAGCGGTAAATAGCCTTCCTTGTCAGTGGCTTCTTACCGTACTCGGTTCTAAGCATCCGCCGCACCTGAAATCGACACATTTGCGACTAGTGCCAACTATCGGCAAATTACCCAACTATGCTGTGGCGGTATATGTGAAAAAAACTTTCATGTTTTCTCTTCAAAATTACATATGTATGATACCTGTACAATGTTTAGTTCTTGTGCAATAAATTATTTGAAGTGTTTTTGGGCTTTATGTACACCCTGTATATTGCAGTTATTTGGAAATGACGGAGCCTGCACAGGACAGAATACGTGTAGTGTGAAGAGCTGCGTCAAACCAGTCTTCAGACTGAAGACATATACAGCCATATCTCCTAATCTATCTGTGGTAGAATGATATTCAATGCTATATGTGGATACTGTCTGCAAAACATGTTGAAAATAGAGATAGTAGTGAAGAAGTAGTAAAGTAATGCCTGATGTGGATGTTTCACTGCATGAACAGTGAAAATGTGATAAGTGATGAAATTCTATTTGTGTGTGTGTTTGTGTGTGTGTGTGTGTGTGTGTGTGTGTGTGTGTGTGTGTGTAAGTATACAGTCTGGGTAATTTGTGTGCTGTGTGTTATGCAGCCTCAAGATGTGCACAATTTTGAACTGTAATACTTGTTTTATTACGTTAAATCTTTGACTTAGGATTATACCTCTCAATGAGTATATTATGACAGCATTTTCTTTTAAGGTCAGACAGTAATTATATGAAGTACCGAAAATCAATTGTTTGTTGCCCCTGTAGGCTGTTACGCAGCCAATCTGCAATGGGGACCAGTATCGTGTCAGCCATTTAGTGGTATGGATTTCAGCAGTTTGAATTGAAGCAAGCAAAAAACAATGCCACAGATATCTGTAATAAGCCAACCAGAAACTATGTTTCGTCCACAAAACAACACTGCAACCTATTTATACAGAAGCAATGCCAAGCTGGTTATTTCGGCTCCTAATACCCAACATGAGTATTTGCAAGCACAGGAAAAGTGATGGAAAGGTGAAGAGAAAGCTAACAGTCTGTGCAAACAAGACTTAGTAGCTGCCAGTTCACTGACCACCCCCCCCCCCCCTCCCCCCACCTGTTTTACTACTTTCCAACATGATAATGCCCAGGCACATGTAAGCAGTATTCACTTTCCATTGAGAGAAAGTCCTTCAATTTGCTAAAGAGCTGATTTGTTGACCCACAATTTCTTCACACATCCCTGTTCACGTTTTTCTGGACCGTGTTTCGATGAAGACGTGAAGTAAATCATTACTAACTGATTTTGATCACAGGTGGCAAATTTGTATGACTGTTTGCAAAATTGTCCCCTACAACATGGGCCTCCAAAGTGGGTCACAAATGTATGAAACTAGCAGAAGCTACTTATTAAGGTGATTTGAAAAATTTTCGGCCTAATCCTTATATCGCAGGTCTAGGTGCGCAATTTCTGCCCTCTCGAGATTGGTAAACTTAAGAAGTTCTGTGTGAAACTGCAAAGCAACTTAGTCCAGTAATTGGCTTTGTCTGAACTAGGTGCGGTAAGTGAATTCTCAGCAACACAGAAAGTAGGGTCTCGTGCAGCACTACAGTTATTTTGTTAAAGAAGGCTCGAAGCCCACAAAATTCATTCGAGTTTCACCAAAGTGTACAGTGACTCTCCTGCTGAATTTAAATGAGCCTGGGAGAGTCTCCGAGATAATCCAGTAGACGGACATCCGAAAACTGCAAATACACCAGAAACTGTTTAAGAATGGCACGATACGATCTCAGTAGACCGGCATATCGAGATGCATAAAATTGCAAAGTTGCAAGGATTTCAGAAGAACGTATCAGCTACATTTAGTCAGATGAATTCTGCATGAGAAAACTTTGCTGCAAGACTGTTGCTAAACCTGTTCACTGTGTATCAGAAATGAATTCACATGACAATTTCCGAACATTGTCAGCATGTCTTCATAAAATAATAATTAAGTGATTTTCTGTATTAGTGTGTGAAATGGATGAAACGTACCTTCACCACTGTTCAGCAGAATCAAAACAGCAAACAGAAACAACAGAAGGCAGTTCTTCAGCTCCAAAGAAGGGGAAGACGACGTCATCAACAGGACAGGGCACACAGCATCAGTTAATAAACTATTGTTGTAATGGAGTAATATTCTAACATTCTAACAGATCTGGAAACAAACATCTGAGAAAAGAGAGCCGATTTTCCTCAAGACATTGACACGTGCAATAAAGTATCTCAGCACTCGAAAATTGAGTGATCTGCACTATGGACTCTTGCAGTGTTCCCCAGAGTTGGCTCCCTCTGAACTCCATGTCTTCTCATAACATCAAGTTCTCTCTGCTCCTTAGTATCTTTTGCCCAACCGAGAAGCGAATGCAGCTGTGGATTAGTATTTTACATTAGTTCAAGAGGAACACTGTCATTCCACAGATGCCATACTGTCACTGAAACACTACTGGATAAAGTGTGTTTATCTCAAAGGAGATCACGTCGAAATACAAAAAGTTTTTGAAGATTAAATTCTCATTTTCACTAGCAGGCTGAGCACTTCTTTTGTTTTTTCGCAGAGGTGGTGGTGGTGGTGGTGGTGGTGGTGGATGTGGTGGTTGTGGTGCTGGTGGTGTGGGAGAATTTAGGCACAGTTCATGGCGTAATGTTTTGTACCCAGCTGTGTCGTACAGAGCAACTACTGACTCAGGAACTTAAATTCTCTGCCAATTGCCAATTTCAAAAGTGAATTGGTTTAAATCTCCACCAGCAGAAATTCTGAAGTATCCCATACTGAAACCATAACCATTGGAGAGAACTGTGTCCACTGCTCGTCTCTCTCTCTCCAGCTGACCAAATTATAAGCAGAAGATTATTGCTCTAATAAAGGCCTGGGCAAAGTTTTATATCCCCTAAGAAGTGAACGATTCCACCGTGTGACCATTGGTCAGCTTACTTGCTTGCACATATTTACAAGATGAAAGGGTAACTAGAGAGATAACCACCAATATAAGGTGAAGACTTTAATACAAAGAATGACAATATTTTGAAAAGGACGGATTGCTACTAACCGTACAGTGGAGATGGGTCGCAGGCAGGCACAACAGAAAGAATGCGAAACAAATAAGAAGCTGTCGATCAAGAGGCCTCCTCCTGTAGTACACCCACCCTCCCACACTCATCCGTCCCATGCACCCGCATGCAACTCACTCGCACGCGACCGCCGTCTCGAGCTGCTCGGGCCAGGGTGCGAGCTACTGCTGTGCGAGGTGGGGGAAAATGTGGGTGGTGGGAGTAAGGAGGAAGCTGGGGGCGGGAATGGGAAGGGATGGCAGGATAGGAGTGGGGGATAGTAGAGTGCTGCTTGTGGGAGCATAAGGGACAGAGTGGGTGTAGTAACCAAAACCAACTGCGGGAACACCTTCAGCTGCAGACTGGAGCCGCCAGGCGGGGAAGCCGCCGGCGGAGGAGCACGCGACACCAGGTAAATACGAGGATGAGTTGGACGACAGACCAACGACAACCGACCACGACCGACTGTGACCGACACGACAAGGAAGAGATAAACAATGGAGGCTTGTAGAAACCATGACACCAAACACCAACAGTAAATCCACTCAGAACCAGAGCCAGGCAAATGTCAACAACGAGCAACAACCAGAACGCAGTACCGCCGAGAGAGAAATGAAATCCAGAGTGAGTACCAGACTGGCTGGACTAGGGCAGAGCGGGTCCCTGTGTACGAAACCGGAGGGAGTGGCTATTGGCCGCTGTCTGCGGTGGTACCCTCGCTGCGCGAGAACCGCTGCGCGGAATAGCCGCCGCGGACACGGAGCCCTCTACGGGCTGACCACATCCATTTGTTCAGGCGCATGTTCGACTTCCGCAGCGGGAGGTACTAGAGTGGGGAGAGGGGAGGGCAACTAGGTGCAGTCGGCAGATTAGAGAAGGGGCAGGGGGTGGGAAAGGAGAGTGGAAAAGGAAGAAGTGCAGTGCTGAGGGGTAATGAGGAAGGGGACAGGCGGGTGAAGGACAATGGGCAATAACTAATGAAGCTTCAGCCTGGGAGGGTTGTTGGTACTCGGGATGTATTACAGGGAGAGTTACTACCTGCAAAATTCAGAGAAACTGGTACTGTTAGGAAGGACACGTTAGGAAAGATCCAGATGGCACAAGCAGTGAAGCAGTAATTAAAATGGAGAATGTCCTGAAGAGCAGCCTGCTCAGCAACTGTGGGGTCCAGCTGTTTCTCGGCCACAGTTTGCACACAGACAGCCTGACAGTTGTCGTGCCCACTTAGAAAGCAGCACAGTCGTTGCGGCTTAGCTTGTAAATCACACGATCGGTTTCACAGGTAGCCCTGCCTTCGATGGGATTAAGTATTGCTTGTGACCGGAATTTCATTTTCATTTCATTTATTATCATCCTTTGCATCATTTACATGATATGGGAAATGTCATAATACTGTCCAGGATATGCACGGCAGAATATTACAAATTTCTATCAAACACATAAAATTAACATTGTATAATATGTTGAAAATTAAAACATGCTCTTTTAACGTGTACCGTATGTGATGAATTTATATATATTTAGTACATTTTCGAAAACATATTACACATAATTTAGAGTTAAAAGAGTATAAAGGAGACATGGAATTGACAATGAGAACAACATGATATTGACAATACAACTATCAGTTAGTGACTTAAGGATTCAAAATATTCCTCTATGCTATAAAAACATTTATTTAGCAGATACTTTTTTAATTCTGACTTATATTTTCCTTCATCTTCTGTTCCCCTGATGCAGAGTGGCAGAGCATTATAGAGCACCCCCTGTTAACTTCCCAGAATTTCTTAAGCTCGAACCTTGCCTCACCGTAATTTATTCCACAGTGGCTCACATGTTTTTGAGTTTTTATTTCCCTTGTTCTTTCTACATGCAGATTCTTACAGATACGTGTATTATAGTCATGAAGATCTGAATTTACACGTAAACTACTTGAGTGTGTTCTTGTATGTAGTATGCTTTTTAATATGTGCAAAGATGGTACTGTAAGTATGTTTAGCTGCATGAACAAGGGATTGCAGTGTGTTTATGGAGAGCTGTGTGTAGTAATGCTAATGGCCCTTTTCTGTAATTTAAAAACCGCTCTCAAGCGATATTTAGTTGCACCCACAATGTTATTCCATAGCATATAACAGAATCGAAATACGCCGTGTACACTAATCTTGTAAACTCTGCACTGCAAACTCTGGAAATTATTCTCAGTGCAAAACATGCTGAACTGAGTTTGTTTCGATATGTATGTGACACGGGCTTTCCAGCTCAAGTGTTGATCAATGTACATGCCCAAAAATTTTGTACAGCAGACTTTCTCTCTTTCATGGTCACTCAATGATAAATGGAGATCATCCTTCTCATTTAATACAGTACTATATGTAATTTGTTTTATTTAAATTGAGTGTAAACTTATTACATAAAACCACTGTTGCACTCTCTTCACAACTTTTTCAGCTGTACTGAATAAGGATTTGCTGTCATCACTTATAATTATGCTTGTATCATCTGCAAATAACATAATTTTTTATCATCTGTTCGGCCTTTCAATGTCATTTATATAGATTAGGAATAATAGGGGGTCACTATCTTATGCGTATCCCCATTTTTGAATAATGGTTTAACCTTAGAAATTTTCAGCCTTTGGGGGAACTCACCTTCACTGAATGATAAATTGACAATATATATCAGTGGTTCCAAGATTTGTGAGCCGACTTTTTCATTATTGTCACTGACACTTCATCCAGTCCTGCAGACATTTTAGATTTCATACTGTTAATTACTTTCAATATTTCATATGTACAGGGTTATTACAAATGATTGAAGCAATTTCACAGCTCTACAATAACTTTATTATTTGAGATATTTTCAAAATGCTTTGCACACACATACAAAAACTCAAAACGTTTTCTTAGGCATTCACAAATGTTCGATATGTGCCCCTTTAGTGATTCGGCAGACATCAAGCCGATAATCAAGTTCCTCCCACACTCGGCTCAGCATGCCCCCATCAATGAGTTCGGAAGCATCGTTGATGCAAGCTCGCAGTTCTGGCACGTTTATTGGTAGAGGAGGTTTAAACACTGAATCTTTCACATAACCCCACATAAAGAAATCGCATGGGGTTAAGTCGGGAGAGCGTGGAGGCCATGACATGAAATGCTGATCATGATCTCCACCACGACCGATCCATTGGTTTTCCAATCTCCTGTTTAAGAAATGCCGAACATCATGATGGAAGTGCGGTGGAGCACCATCCTGTTGAAAGATGAAGTCGGCGCTGTCGGTCTCCAGTTGTGGCACGAGCCAATTTTCCGCGGGCTACGCGTGAAACTTGCCCGCACACGTTTCAAGTGCAAGTTTCACGCGTTCAACCGTTTCTTCACTCACTGCAGGCCGACCCGTTGATTTCCCCTTACAGAGGCATCCAGAATCTTTAAACTGCGCATACCATCGCCGGATGGAGTTAGCAGTTGGTGGATCTTTGTTGAACTTCGTCCTGAAGTGTCGTTGCACTGTTATGACTGACTGATGTGAGTGCATTTCAAACACGACACATGCTTTCTCGGCTCCTGTCGCCATTTTGTCTCACTGTGCTCTCGAGCGCTCTGACGGCAGAAACCTGAAGTGCGGCTTCAGCCGAACAAAACTTTATGAGTTTTTCTATGTATCTGCAGTGTGTCGTGACCATATGTCAATGAATGGAGCTACAGTGAATATATGAAACCGCTTCAATCATTTGTAATAGCCCTGTATTAGTGGGACTTATTATCATGCTACTGACTACTTTTGGTGCTGTTGTTTGGTAAGGCTCTTGCTTAATTTGTCAGGTACACTTAGAAAGTAGTTGTTAACGTAACTGGGCAGGACTTCCTTCTTTATTTCAATGTTATCACTAGATTTAAGTACAATATCCTGGTCTTTAGAGCTTTTTCCGATTTCTCTTTTAACAATTTCCCATGTGGTCCTTGATTTATTGTCTGACTTCCTTATTAGTCTATCATTACTTAATACTTTTGCTAGATTAATTATCCTTCTATATGCCTTTTTGTAGTTACTAACATATTTTTTTAAAAGTAGTGTCAGTATTGGTTTTCATTTCAGAGTTTAGTCTTTTCATAGTCTTGGAAGAGTTTTTAATGTCAGATGTGAACCAAGAATTTGTGTGTGTATGGCTAGATGAGTTGATTTTAACTAATCTTTTTGAAAAGCACATTTCAAATTTTGTCATGAAAAGAGAGTAGAATACACTGATGCAGCATCTGTATCAGTTTGTGACAGTACTTCTGCCCTAGATTGGTTAGTCAATGTGATACCAAACTGGTTGCAGTTTTCGGGAGAGAAAATTCTCTTATACATGTGATGTACTGTTTTTGTATGTATTGGAACTGTGAGCACTTTAATAATAATTGCATTATGATCAGATATTCCTAGGTCAATATTCAAAACTTCTGTATCTGGGCTTTTTATATTTGAAATTATATTATCTATGAAACTTTTTTGAAGTGTTTGTTACCCTCGTAGGACTGTTTATGTTAGAATATAGGTTGAAACTATGTAAAATATTGAGGAATTTAATTTTAAATGAACTACCTACCAACATATTGACATTAAAGTCCCCACATAGAATTACTGATGTCTTCTCATCATGTAAGACGCTCAGCAGTTCTTCAGTCTTATTTTTAAAAAATTCTGGGTCACCACATGGTGATCTATACACTGACATGACTGTTATTTTCCTATTTTTTACACTCATTTGCACTGCTGTTGCCTCAAAATGTTTTTCTATGCTCAAGAGTTCAGCTTCGGGCCTGTTTTTCACTTTAATATTTGATTTTACATAAATGCAGACACCCCCATTCTTGGCTTCCTTCCAAAAAAACTGATCAACCAAGGTATATGGGGAAATATTAATGTATTCTAATTCATCATTTTTGCACCAGTGCTCTTGATTACAAATACAATCAACACAATATTCACTGGCCTCAATCTAGAATTTTATTTTTGAGACACTGTATATTAAGGCTAAGTAATTTTAAGCTGCTGCAACTTGGTTGAGAGGACCTCTTCCTTGTATTGTCCAGTGGCAACAGTTTCTTCATATTGAGGCTGGGTACCAAAAATCCTTTAGGGACACAGGTTTCCTGCATCTTGTCTTTCTTTCTTCTGTATGTGTCGCAACTTTGATACGCTGGCCGTAAGCACATTTCTTGCTAGTGATGCTGCTGTATAGTCTGTAGCAGTTTCTGATACTGTTGGAGCTGTTGTGGAGGCTTTATTTGCCTCAGCTACTTTTGTGGCAAGTGAAGATTCTAGTGCTGGATATACTGCCAGTGAATTAGTTTCATTTTTATGTTAGAGAATTTCAGTTGCTGTGATGGGTGGTGGCAGTGGTATGGTATGGATATTCTTGTCTTCAACTGCTAACACTGCATTAAGTATTTCTCGACTAATGAATGCTTTTCCAAGTTTATTTCTGTGTAGCCCATGCCTGGTAAAATGACTTTTTTCTGAAGTGTGGCATTCGGGAAGCTTCGGCATATTTTTTCAAATTTTCTATTAGTGCTCTTGTGGGAAGTTTACCCTCATTCCTATAAACGTCATTAGCACCCCCAATTATTAAACAGTTTCTTCTGGGCTCCAAAAAATGCTCACAGTGTTTTAGAATTTCACTCAAGGGAGCGCCCGGTTTTGTCATTCCACTAACTTTAAACACAGTTTGCGTGTTACACATGATACCAGCTAAGCCCTCTCCACGACTGTCTGAGAGCATGTAAATATCTTCTTTGTTCTTCTTACTTGTGTTCGTCATGTTCTCACAATATGTATGTTCACTGCAAATTATAGTACCGGTACTTCCTCGCTCGTTATAACAAGACTTCGTACTCGACTGGTTTTTGAACTCTGCATTTGGTGAAAGTACTTTGTTTCTTTCGCTATTTTCACATCTTTTAGACTGATCACACGTTTTTTGCCACTGGTAGACTGAAGTTGATCTCGTTAAGGTTAACACGAGGGAACTTTTTAGGCCATGTGAAGTTATCATTTTGCCCATTTACAACAGTGTGACTGCACTCTGAATTGATTTCTATCACTTTTTCAAGCTTCTGTACGTACAGTTCGGCTAACATAAGATCGTATTTTAATGAAGCAGTCACACAGTCTTCTCGATATTCCTTTTGCAAACACAATACATCACGATAACTACAGTGCACATTTCCACAGTCGCAAGTCGCATTTCTTTCTTCTAAAGTATTTAAACATTGTCGACGGATCCATTTTTGGGACCGTGGGCATAATTTAACACCATTTCTCACCTTCTTACTACATTTTACACACACAGGATTTAAAAACTCTAATTTTCCGCAGATCTGTCGAGTAGTACGTCTATACGCGGCACCACCATCGTAGGTGGTGACGGAAGAATATACAGAACAGGTCTCGCATCTCGGTTTTTTTACACAGATACGAGCTAGAGGCGTAGGGTAGGGAGCAGAGGCCATCTAGGGTGGACAGCGGAATACCAGTGTGGGAGGGATAGTGGGCAAGACATTCCTCAGCTCAGGGCACAGCGAGAGGTAGCCGAAACCCTGGCAGAGAATGTGATTTAGTTGCTCCAGTAGTGGCCGGTACTAGAGATGGGGGATCCGCTCTTGAACTAATTCATAGAGTTGAATCTTTCAAAGGAGTGAACAATCAGTGATTCAGAAAAAAAGAACGGTAGCTCCAAACGTTTCCCATGGCAGAGAGAGAGAGAGAGAGAGAGAGAGAGAGAGACACGGAGCATATCAGCAGCGCCTCTGCTGGTCAGAGCACAGTGCACGCCACACAACACAGCCAGCGCCGGCCTCTGCCCTGCTTCTACCTTGGCTGCCTGCATTGTGCAGTGCCCCATTGGATTTTGTGTTTCACATATGCCGTGCCATCTCCGTGCGTCGTCTGCCGCATGCAGTGTCTGGCGCAGCTTAACTTCGCATCGCACTCTGTCGGCGATCGTTTCAGTCGCACGTCCTGCCCTCTGGGCAGTTGATGCGAGCAACAGGACAGAGAGCCACCTAGCGGATAACATAGGAACTACTTGCAACAACCTGCTCGCAAGGGAACGGACGATTTGTTTCGGAGCGGGTGAGTTCACCGCTCCCCCCACCCTCGGAACTCGCCCGCTCAACGCTCACCCCACTATCTCGACACTAGCCAGAGCGTTGAGCAAAGCAACTCAGGTGTCACTGTGGTCTCTGCGGTCTCAGCTCACGCAGTAATACAGCTCGCGGCTCGACCTGCTCGACTCAGCACCTCTGAATCGGAGTTCGTCCCTACTGGATATTGTTCTTCGTAGTAATACCGCTATGTATATTACATTATTATGTTATGTATACATCAATTGTTTTTATTTTATTTTTATTTGTTTAAACTGATTAGATTAGGTTCCTGATGACTCCTCTTACTATAGGATTTTTATTATGGACACTCGAATTTACGCTTTAATTACGAGCGAACCGATAAACGTATCGCAGAATGTGATACACCAATATTTTCCTTGTTTTATTCTGCGTAAGGCTATATGCAGCACTTTCGTTTTACAGTCAAATTTATATGTTTTTTTCTTATTCTGGTACGGATTTTGCGATTTTAGGCGTCTTCGGAAGGAAACGTTCACTTTAAAAATATATGGCTTGCGATGTATTTGTATGAGGTTAATGAAATTTTAATACATTATAGCCAAATATATTGTTAATGTAAATCTCAAGTTACAACATTTTCCGATCACCCAAAAAACCACGATAGCGCAAAATAAATCAATAATCAAAAACTTTGTCATATCGTGGAAATTTCAATAAACAATACAAAATTCTTACTCATTATCTGTGTTACTTCAAAATAGGATCAAATAAGATCAAAATACAGGTATAGTACTGGAATAAACCAAGTTTAAAGGGCAATGTGCCTTCCATTTATTTTCTATTGTAAATGAGTGGTGAGTCATGAAAAAGAGCTAATTCATTTCAGGGAGTGAACAGTTCTGATCCGATCTCTGAAAAGAACAGTTTTGCCCATCTCTAGCCGGTACCGAGTCATGAGAAGAACGGTCCTCTGCGGTCGGACAGTGGGACTCTGGAAGGTGGCGGGTGACCGGAGAAATAAGGTGCAGGATACCTGTTTCTGCACGAGGTCGGTCCGTGAAGGTGTCAGCAGGAGGCACTGCTCGTCACTACAGATGCGACGGCCGGGAGTGGCTAGGCTGTTCGAAGGGGCTTCTCAGTACGGAACGGGTGTCAGCTGTGCCTAAGTGGAGGTATCGCTCGTGGTCGGTAATTTCCGTGTGGACAGAGGTGCCGAAGTAGCAGCGCTCGAGGTGGAGGACAGTATCGAGGAAGGTGGCTTGTCGGGTTGAGGAGTACCAGATGAAAGTTGGTCAGGGTGACAGAAATGAGGTTGTAGATCTGGAATCTTTCAGGAGCAGCATTCAGTATTGGCTACGCTGTGGGCATCAGGATGGGAGGGGGCACCAATAGTGACGAGCAGGCACCGTGCAGTAAAGGAACTGTGGAGAGTCTGAGGAGAAAATGGTGGGTGTCTTTAAGATACGAGTGTAGGTTGCAAGTAATAGGCTGAGGGTGTCGGTCTACGACAGCAGAGATTCTCTCAGTGGGGGCACAGTAACAGAGAGAGAGAGAGAGAGAGAGAGAAAGAGAGAGAGAGAGAGAGAGAGACTCTGGGGAGAGGTTGTGCAAGATTTTAGGAGAGTCTGGAGACCCTGCTGGATTTCTAGAACAGGGTCAATGTGGCACCGTTTGTCGGTGGACAAATCAGGCAGCTGGTGGAGCCCTTCTGCCAGGTAATCCTTGCAGTTCAAAGCCACTGTCGTGGAGCCTTTGTCAGCAGGTAGGCTTGCAAGTTCAGGATCAGTTTTTACATGGTGGATTGAGGTCTTTCTCCAGATGGAAAGTTAGTTTACACATTGAGGGATTTGGGGAATGACGGTGAGGCGAGGTCCGAGCTTAAGGAATTCTGGAAAGTTAACAGCGGGTGAGTTGGGGGCAATGGGAGGGAACTGAGTCAGCCAGGTCCGACATTAGTCTTCGGTCGAGTCTGGTGGGTAGGGTCGGTAGCAAACAATTTTTTCCACTGCAGAGACCAGGAGAAGGAGAGAAGTTCCTTAAAAAGTCCAGCAGGACTGAACTTTGGAATCAGGCAAGAGGTAAGTCCTTTAGAAAGGACTGATACTTTCTGGGGCTAAGTCTTTCGGAGGAAAGATCACGACTGTGTTTCGGGTCTTTTTAGGTTCTGAATTCCGGACGGTGGTGGAAGGGAGTTTTTGAGGGTGGGGTAAAAGTAGAACATTAGCAAGGCAGGGTTTATCAGCTATGAGGCGATGTGTGGGAGGTTCGGAGGCTTTTGTAGAGGTGGTACAGAGTTGCCGAGCGTGCTGTCCGACATGACATTCTTCATTTTAATGACTGCTTCACAGCCTGTGCCACTTGGTTCCTTCCTACCACCACCAGCTTTTTCTGAACTGCACAGCTGGGAACTCTAGCAATATATCCTATGTTCTCGTAACTCTCCTCGCCACAACCTCTGTCGATAATTGTCTTTAACCCACCTATCCTATTCTCTGTCCCCACTCCAGCGCTACACAGCCTTCTATTCCACCAATGCACCCACAGTCTTTTTACTTCTCTCCTTTCCCGCACCCCCCTCTCCCCAACTCCACGCTCTCTGTCTAACCCCCCGGCTGCACCTAGCTGCCCTATCATCTCCCTTCCTCATTCCTATATGTTCCCACAAGCAGCACTTTAGTGTCCCCCACCTCTACGTGCTACCCCCCCCCCCCCCAGTCTTGCTACCCCCCCCCCCCCCCAGTCTCATCCTCACCCACTCTTCCCAGATTGTCTCTCCCATTACATGCAGTTGCTCACAATCTGGCCTCAGCAGCCTGAGACAGTGGGCATGTATGTGAGTTCCATTTGCGTGCGTGCGTGTGCGGTGTGTGTATGTGTGTGTTTGTGTGTGTGTGTGTGTGTGTGTGTGTGTGTGTGTGTGTAATCCAGGAGGAGGCCTTTCAGCCGTAAGTTTACTTGTTCAGCACTCTTTTTGTTTTATCTGAGACTCAGCATCTCCGTTATATGGTGAGTAGCAATCTATCCTTTGCATAATATTGTCATTACTCAATCCCAGATTTCCCATCGTTCAATATAAAGAATGTAACACTTACCGAATAGCCGAGCTTCTGGGCGGAGTGCAGGCGGAGATCTGCGAGTCTCCGGCATTTGTCGCAGAGCACGTCAATGACATGGGGGCTGACGGCGCACCACATGTGTACTTTACGCAGGTTTCGGGCACTGCGGAAGATACGTACTGCCTCCCGCTCGGTCCTGCCGCTCTTACAGTTCTCCGAGTTGCAGTGCCTCGAGACCCTGCGGAATAGCAATATGTCGACAGTTCACTCCTGAATAGTATCTCCGACTGGCAGGACAGAGAATTTGTCAACACACTGTGGCAGTCTATTTTAGCACCCACAATTGAAGTACTGTCCCGTGCGAAACCAAACAATAACAAACACAGGCACAAAAAGGGGGGGTGGGGTACATATCAGCACAAATGTTAACTTTCAGAACCAGTGGTTCTGATGTTGATGGGAAGGAAGGATCATTAAAAGTAGTAATTACACCTTTATAAGGCATCCATGGAGAAGAAATAAAAACTTTGAGGTTCCTGATGACATTGTAATTCTGTCAGAGACAGCAAAGGACTTGGAAGAGCAGTTGAACGGAATGGACAGTGTCTTGAAAGGATGGTACAAGATGAACATCAACAAAAGCAAAACGAGGATAATGGAATGTAGTCGAATTAAGTCGGGTGATGCTGAGGGAATTAGATTAGGAAATAAGACACTTAAAGTAGTAAAGGAGTTTTACTATTTGGGGAGCAAAATAACTGATGATGGTGGAAGTAGAGAGGATATAAAATGTAGACTGGCAATGGCAACGAAAGCGTTTCTGAAGAAGAAAAATTTGTTAACATCGAGTGTAGATTTAAGTGTCAGGAAGTCGTTTCTGAAAGTATTTGTATGGAGTGTAGCCATGTATAGAAGTGAAACATGGACAATAAATAGTTTGGACAAGAAGAGAATAGAAGCTTTCGAAATGTGGTGCTACAGAAGAATGCTGAAGATTAGATGGGTAGATCACATAAGTAATGAGGAGGTATTGAATAGAATTGGGGAGAAGAGGACCTTATGGCACAACTTGACTAGAAGAAGGGATCGGTTGGTAGGACATGTTCTGAGACATTGAGGGATCACCAATTTAGTATTGGAGGGCAGCATGGAGGGTAAAAATCGTAGAGGGAGACCATGAGATGAATACACTAAGCAGATTCAGAAGGATGTAGGCTGCAGTAGGTACTGGGAGATGAAGAAGCTTGCACAGGATAGAGTAGCATGGAGAGCTGCATGAAACCAGTCTCAGGACTGAAGACCACAACAACAACAAGGCATTTTATGAGGTCTGTATCTTGGCTGAGGGTCTCCCTGTGTATTTGTGAGGATTATTGTGGGCATCGGGTCCACGAAGTACAGAAACATGCGAACTACAAGTTATTAGCCATCACCACTTTATTTCTATGAAAACATTTATAATAACGTGCTTGCTACACTGACCTGTCATAACATGTGACCTCCTATCATGAACAAATATAGATTTGTCAATACTTCATTGTGAGTTCAGAAAGACACGATTCTGCATCAGAACCACGTGCATCGGAAACTGTTTTGCCTGTGGAGGCAGCAAGTGATGCGACACAACTCCTGTGCATGTGTGTGTGTGTGTGTGTGTGTGTGTGGGGGGGGGGGGGGGGGGGGAGGGGGGGGCTCCGATGTGAGAATAAAAGTGCTGAAAACCAAAGTGTAGGTTGAAACGACTGAAGGTTGTTACACAAGGAGACATTATAATCTCCATCATTCTTTCCGAGCCATTTTGGACACGGCATATTGAACTGAGTAGGTTTGACTTAACAAGTCTACGCAAGTTTTGTGAAGAAAATACACATTAATGCAATTGGTATCTCACAGGTTATCTGGTACAGATTAAAAATGTGGTGTAACAGTTGTTAATAGCAATGCTAAAACAGATGGATCAGAAGTCCAACAAGCACATAAAGGCACAACTGTCAAGAATAAAAGGTAAAGGAACGCTAAACCATATTAAATGTTGATACCACTTGAGATACTAAGACTTCCAAAATTACACTGTATAATGATAAGCATTTTAATGAATAGGAACACTAGTAGTAGTAGTAGTAGTAGTAGTAGTAGTAGTCGTCGTCGTCGTCATCTTAGTCAAACAAAAGAAGCAAGGGAGATTAGCATTTAACCTACTGTCGACAATGAGGTCACTAGAGATGGAGCTGAAATTCAAATACAGTTTTTATTTTCCTTTGTGCATAGCACAAATTTTTGGAGACTGTCGACTAAAGTTTTTACTTTCATTTTTGTACTTATTTTACAAGAACCTTCTACAAAGTCAATTATACGTAACAAGCATGAACAACATCATCAGCTACAAATTTTAGACTTTTATTTTTAAACAAAATTCTGACTTTATCTTATTTGTTTTTATTGACAATCACCTGTGATTATGCACGTCATGGGTATATCAGATGCAGAATCTGCCATTTGTCCACTGTGAACTAATTCCAGTGGTGATACAGTTGTCATGACAAGACAAAGATCATGTGTAGCAATAATTGTTTCTGTATATGTGTACTAAGAATAGACTAATTTCACTGTCAATTTAGCCATATTGTATCTGCTTTTTCTTATGTTGAAAAATTACATATATGAGACAGGTCAAATAAACTATAATAAAACACGATCTCTCTTTCGCATTATTGCTCTTAGAGTTAATGTGTATCACTGTTTCTTACTAACAATACATAAATGAATTTTATTTTAAAAAGTAAGTAGAGATGAGCCTTTCTACATAATTAATTATTCTGAGACTGTTTAATGAAAACGTGTTGGACTGTTATTGCAGTTTTATGTAATTTGGTATTTAAGTACTGTTGCTGCCGAGAAAGTTTCAGCAAGACCAAAATAAGCTTTTAATTTATTGTCATTTGTTATGTTTTCTTTTTTTCAGTTTGTGTGGTTTTGTTGCTCTGAATGAATTTTCAACCTCAAGCACAGTGTGTACCAATTCGAAATTCAATGGCAGATTAAAAGTGTGTGGCTGACCAAGACTCGAACCTGCCAGGAAGTTGCTTATCAGTGTACACTCCACAGTAGAGTCAAAATTCATTGCAGAAACTACGTTTTAGGCAACAGCTGAGCCATTTCTGGGTACGATCATTTCTTTAGGGAGTGTCGAGACTGCGAGGAATGTGACAGAACTTGTGTAAAGTTTGGAAGGTAGGAGATGAGGAACTGGTAGAAGTAAAGCTGTGAGCACAGGTCGTGAGTCGTGCTCGGATTGCTCAGTAGGCAGGACACTTGCCCGTGAAAGGTATTGTCCCACTCCGGCACACAGCTGTAACTTAACAGGGAGTTGCAGTAGTGTTATAGTTACATTATGTACACTACAACTGCAAACTACAGACTGATTCGAGTTGATTTGTATTTCATTTTGAGAGTGAACAATATACATAGTAACTTAAATGCTTTGAGTTACAATAGTAAATATGAGAATTGAGGAGGTTATCTGTATAAAAAACTGAATTCTCAACTACATTACAAGCATTTTAGACACGATGCATACAAGTGGCTAAGAGGTCTGTCAAGATCACAGTACAGGACTGTCGTCATTACCGGCCGATTGCAACACAAACTGTTAATGTTCTTTACTTTTGTTGTTGCAGTAAAAGTAGTACTATTTGGGTGCAACTGACACTTTGCAAAGTGGTCATACACTTTTTTGATTTCACCAAATGCTGTTTTTCAGGTACTACTGCTGCCGAGCGGGTGCTGTTCGACGTGCAACTGATTGGAAACAGATTTGCGCAGAAAAACGGAGTTACACTAATTCTGCTACACGGAAAGAGCAACTCGCACGAATATTCGAACTTAGGCTCGAGAGTTTACATCCTGAATTGACAATTAATGCTACACGGTGTCACTGTCCACTGCGCAAAGTGGTACCGAAATTTATAGATTCTAAGACTACATATTTTTTCTTGGATGTTAGGTTTTATACCTAATATCCTGGCAACTGTCACCTTTTTTGCAATCTCCTTTGCTCGGATTCACACAGTTGAAAATGTGAAGAGGTTACAATTACAGAAGCAGGACAACACAAAGAAATGTGTCGGTCGGTCGGTAAGGATCGAGGGACTCATGGCGATGTATCGGACTGGGGTTGCCACAAGTTTCCCTGAGTGAAATTCCCTGATATTTCCCTGATTTCCAGACAAGTTTTAGCATTTTCCCTGACAAATTTTGAGATTTCAAGGATGAAAATTAAGACGTAAGTTGAAAATCTGTCTTTGTAGCTACGGTACAAGAAACAATAGTGTAAACTAGGAAATATCTTTTAAAAAACCTTGCAAGCAGATGGCATTTCCTGATGTGAGCAAAAATCTTTAGTACTAACCTCAACATCTTTTGTAATGAACTGTTTTTAGATGGAGAAAGCAAGCCAAACGGTATGTGTGTTTCATTAAGACCACTGATATTAATTTATTTCAACAAAATGAAACATTTTTGGTGACAAAAATATGCATTTCCTTGGAGTTAGAAGAGATTTAAAATACCTTCACCAATTTCATAAATAACCTCAGAGAAAAGTAGGCCTCTTGAAAGAAGTGTGTAAGATGGGGATGAACTGTGTAAACCAGCACTGTCGGTGGCTGCCAATAAAAGGTTGGTTCTACTATGTTTGATATCGTGTTACATCTATTATTTTACGAGTATTATGTGACTTTTCTTTTGACAAATACATGAGTACATAGTGCACAAGCTGCCAGCAACCAACACAATTTTTCTGATATATAAACTACTTTTGAAGTGCCAAAATGTACTAGAACAAATAAAATGTCTATAAAATGCCGCACTGTGCAACGTACTTGTGGTGAGACAGTCACAATTCCTGAAATCCATTGCCCACAGCCTCTGGTCTGCTGAGGAGCACCGCAGACCTGGGTCCGAGGATAAACCGTGAAAATCTGCTGCATCGCACCACACACAAACAGATCCGGCCTGCAGGCAGATCAGTGGGACTAGATCAGACAGGCAGGGCCTGCACATTAGTGGAAACTGAGCACCAGGCCCGACACATTAGAGATACCCGCAGAAACAACCTGCAGTTTTAGGTCGTCGTGGAAATCCACTTGTGTGGCCAGCTATTCAGAGTCACAGACAGCACGTCGACGAAACGAGGCCACGGTGACCCATCTGTGCGAATACTCCGAGAATCGATAATAATGAGGATGGGTAGCGACTCACCGTAAAGATGATCGCGGAACCACAGACGGGCACGTAAAAAAGACAGTCACACTCTCACAACTAAATTTTTAGTCACAACCAAACAGGAGCACACAAGCATACACACAATCACTAACGCGCAACTCACGTACTCAGGGCTGCCGTCTCCGGCCACTGCATCTACAGTCTCTGAGAATCAGATCCGAACAAACCACTCCCCACGCCTCCACACCTCTCGTCAGCTCGGCAACTGCCAGGCTAGCGGCAAGAAGTGTCGGCAGCACCGACTGCGAACTGATGGGAACGCTAGGAAGGGGAGAAGAGAAGCAGCAGTAATGAGGGAGTAGGGAAGAGGCACACGTGCTCAGCTGCACCCAGCCAGCGACAATGCACGACATGTCAGTAAACAAACCATTTTGCATACTGAGACAAAAATGAGTATTACTAGTGTTTTTTCAAATTTCCCCAATTTCCCTGACGTGTTTAAAATTCCCCGATATTCCCCAATTTCCAGAGCCTGTGGCGACCTTGCAGACATTCTGTCACTTAGCTGAGAAATAATTTAAAGAGAGGTAAATGTCTACGGGTTGGGCAGCTACAAAATTCTAAGAGCATACGAGGACTCTCCCCACACCCATTTGTGGAGGCAGAAACTTCACTCCTATCCGATCCCCACCGACCACATAAAGGGCTGACCAAGTTACAGGGGAAGAAGACGACCTAGCCAGGACATTCAAAATAGCAAAAGTCATAAATCTATAAACGTAATGAACATCAGATGGGCTGCCGACAAGAAAATAAGGTGAGAGTAACAGTGACGTCGAGAGGTGGGTGGGCGCAGGCGAGTGTCGCTCGGGGCTCCGCGTGTGATGGGAGTCTCCCCTCCCACAGCTGCCCCTCTCCAGAGAGTCGAAGTCTTAAAGAGGGGAACAGCACCCACTATCTTGGGGGAAGCGTGAAAACCTATTAAGCAGATATTCTGTCAACAGCTAGCGTGAAGGGTAAGAAATACTGAAGGTCTTGGCTACAATGGAGTGTTACCCCTAAAACACAAAATAGGGTATAGCAGAAAAAAGGGCAAACCACACCTGAAATTGATTAAAACAGAGTAGGAGAGGAATGACCATGGCAGCTGATAGAGATCGTGGTGTTGACAATCCCACAGAACCAGCCAAACCATCCTGCACCATCCCAAAAGAAGTTCTAAACCACCGTACGCTGTCCACCAACATTAGAGGTGAACAATCCGGAAGACTGTGCTACGTAGGATAGGAGATTCATTACAGCAGTACAGCAGCAGTCTCCTCGATAGTGTAGAGTTTGTTAGAGGGGACAGTAGCTCACCAGAGGTTCTGTTTCTGAGTGAACAGAGGTCTGCAAATCTCCACACGCTACTGTCTACATGAATGTCGGGTGGGTAATCGCTTCTCCAGCCAAACAGGCAGCCAGTTCATTCCCTGGACTCGGGACCCAGAGACAGACAACTGAGCAGGCACTGCAACCGAGGTCACGGAGAAGATTGTAAACAGTAGGTGACAAAAGTAACATCGGTCAATAGTCCGGAGACTGCTCACTGGGTCACTACAAATTAAGATCTCATCAACAGAAGTCTGTTTTATAAAACTTAAAGCTCTGTTAATGACTATCAGCTCTGCAGATGTTGCTGGTAGCAATTCTCTTTTTTTTAAAAAAAAGGGTTAGCAGGAGGCGTAAAGCATATCCTGCCTTACTTGTGGTTTCAGAGCTACTAACATCCTGATACTCCTGATGAACTGACAAAAACAGACTCTGAAAGATAACAGGGATGATGCAGGTCGGTCTCAATTCGTGGTCTGGGTGCTAACGGAGTGGGCAGAACACGGTGTGCACATTCTAAGCAGGTTATGTGGGGGACCTCCAGGTGCATTTTGACTGTTAATCACCCCCGAGGGTGGGTGGATTGGTGCCCCTTATCCGAGAAGAATCCGATAAGTTGGACAATTAGGAAAACATTTGAGTGTGATTGCGTAAGTGAGCTGGAGTTGGTACTGTGAGAAACAGAGAGGTAAGTTCTCTGCTTCAGCAAAGACTTTAAGCAGAACTGACCTACTTATTGTAGTTCTTTCCTCAGTAGCATCATCACTCTTTTATCACTGAAGTTGAAAGTCCAAATGAGTGAGGGATGGTGTTTACTCAAAACTGTACATATAATCTAGATTGCATTAACACACATACATGCATTCTTCACTAAGTTCAACTGTTACGAACAGTGACCAGTTTATCAATTACAAAAACTTACTAGCCCACAGAACCAGATCGACATCTACAATAACAGTGGTGAAGTTAATTGTTTGACTGTGGTACAAAATACAGTCAGTATTTACACAAAAAAGTCACAGTTCCTTTTTAACACTACCCTGTAGTAATTTATTACAGAAATGATTACACTTCGGTAGTTCAATCCAGTCCATAACGAGCTTCAGTATGCAAAAATTGGTAGTTTTGATGACCATAACATTTCCTACCATTTTTCAATCACAACACAGTTTAGTAAAGATGTTCATTAATTTAGGCTACAGAAATCACTCAAAAATTATTAAGCATTCAAGTCTCGAGCTTTGCTGTTGACAGTGGACATATTTTTGCTTGCCGAACACACGTAGTAGTGGCACAAATTGACACTGTGAGTGCTCCCGACATAGGTCTTACTCGTGAGCTTTCAAATGACTGACTGCCAATTCTGGGTGATGTCTGACTCTTTGTAGACTGGCACAAGACCAAACTCCTATTTTGGAGGCTACATTGTGGTTTAAAAATGGCTAGGTTGGATTTTTCTGATTTTCTTATATTACAAGAACTAATATGATTTTGGCTCACAGAAAATGTTGTTGGTCAGAAATTCAGAAAAATACTTGGGTGCTATTACTTTCACACAATGTAGATCCCTTATTTACATGCATCAGTGCCCTACTGCAAATTAGGGTAAATTATATGAAATTATTAATTATTAAATCAATTAATCAATACTGCATATCATTTTATACACAAAAATAAGTATTCAAAAGTCATAATCTAACAGTAGCTATGATGAAATTTGCAATGGAAGATGGGGCTGCTGATGTATTTGAATGTCAACTGTCTTGTCACTCAGTTTCTGGTAATTTACAGTACTTTCCATAAAATTCAGAATGCTCAGCATTCTGTTGGTATGGGTCATTAAATTAAATTGTGCCGATTAGCTCACCAAGTTTCACACGTATCGAACTATGGTGTTAACCCCAATCGATTGTAATACTTAATCAACACCTTCCACAGGCAAACTGATGCCACCAATGCAATCAGCGTAGTGAGAAGAATAAACTAAACGACAAAGCTAAATGGAGAAAGCCCAGTTACACCTCTGGAAAAGCAATACATGTGCCATATATGACTTACAAAACAGTACTGGAAACATGGTAGAAAATTATAGGAAAGAAACAAGAAATTGCTATCAGCAGATATTCATAACTTAGCAGATGGGAGAGGAGAACCATGCTATATCACAGAGTGTCAAAGGAAGTAGTCTCAATGAAGTGGTCTCAATGAAGTAGTCTGATGATGATGATGATGATGATGATGATGATTGGTTTGTGGGGCAGTGCGTGGTCATCAGCAACCACACGAAGTCCCAATTTTTACACAACCCAATCTAGCCACAATCACAAATGATGATGATGATGATGATGAAGAAATTATGAGGACAACACAAACACCCAGACCCCGGGCTGAGAAAATCCCCAACCGGTCCGGGTGTCGAACCCGGGACACTGGAGCCCAGAGGCAGCATCGCCAGCCACTGTACGACGAGCTGTGGACTGGTGCCAGTGACTCGACTTATTCCACGATGACAGACTGGGTGCAGTCATTTCAAATTTGAAGGTACCCCTGAAGCATAAACCTGGTGACCACCATCCAGTTAGGTTGAAACTGTGGCCCAGTACGTACGGAGTTAGGCTGAATAGGACGATTCCCTCCCCCAGAGGTGTGGGCAAGGAAGTGGAGAGGTTTAAGCTTACGCGTGCGGGCTACTCTTTAGTTAACAAATATGGGACAGCTGTGTCAGCTTTTTATCAAAGAGGAGTCCCAAAAATTGAGACTGTGCAACAACGTCCCGGCACTGAGTACACAAGTCGAGTTCTGGGTCCAGACGGACTGCGGTATGACGACACAAATGCGTTTCTCACATTTTTGTCGAAGAGAATTGGAGGTCGCGGGAAAGGGTCCAAGTGGAGGCTCCGTGGATACACCTTGAAATTGGTGTTTGGTGAAGGCTACAGACTGGGAGCTGTTACAAATGCAAAAGTTGAAACAATGTAAGTGTGACGAGAGGTACGACAGGTTGTGAAATGCACGGAGCCCTGCCATTTTTTTGGACCTGTGCGCTCTGAGTGGTGTACCGACTGCAACACGAAAAAATCAGTGGAGTAAAAGCCGACAAATAAAAATCAGTAGGGCGTCTTGAAAGCCCCTGTCATTTAGGTTAAGTAAAATGTGATCATGCCGGGCAGTGTTGTATGCCTCGTGGAGATAAAAAAGGCTTCAATGAGATTTCACCGTTTAGAAACACCCCATCAGATTGCCGTTTCCAACCTAACCACACGGTTAATTGAGGATTGTTCCTCCTGGAAACTGGGGGACAAAAGGCCCAGTGATTCGAGAAACTAGAACAACCGTTGGGCTACCATCTTTTCGAGCAGTTTTCAGAGCACATTGATGAGGCTAATCGGTCAGTAGCTGTCAATGGATGTCTGGATTTTGCCTGGTTTAAGGATAGGGATACTATCTCGACCCTGTAAAGCAAAAATACTTACTGGCCAGGTTTGAGTAACATTCACATGTTGGATGATGAACTGAACCAGGGCCTGAGGCCACACTGTTTGATGCGTCAAGAGCCTGAAAGAGTTCCTGATCAGAGAAAAGTTCATTATATAATCAATCATGACTGGGGGGGGTGGGGAGTGGATAGGGAGGTGTCTTCAACATGTCTTATGTATTTTTTTAAAAAGAAAGAAAGAGAGTGAGATGGCGGGGGGGGGGGGGGGGGGGGGGGGGGGGGAGAGCTATATTGCTATGTTGTGGGATTCATATGAATGGTTCAAATCTTATCTTTGTAACAGGCACCAAATGGTAAAGATACAGGGAAAGTTTACTCATCAGAATACCAAAGAGTCGCATACAGTGTGCCACAAGACTCCCTGCTGGCACCACTGCTGTTCTTAATATTTATAAATGGCATGCCAAGCCATGTATCAGCAGCAGGTACAATATTGTTTGCTGATGACACCAATCTGTCTGTTAAAGCTACGAATGATGCTGGCCTTCGAGCAGACAGTCAGTAGCGCAGAAATATGAAACGTATTGTTTATGGATAACATTTTAATTGTGAATGACAAAGAAAGAGTTTCGGTAGACTTCAGACATAAAACAAACTAGGAGCCACATAACAACAGAACTTGGGCAGTGTAAGATAAAGAAAACCCGTGTCACTAAATTTTTAGGAGTACGGATAGATGAAAATGTAATGTGGGAAAACATACAGAAATGTTTCTCGCATTAAACATGTAACTACACCACTGGCCCTATCGCAGACTTTTATGCCGGAGCACAATAGGAACTGGTGTTGGGCAGAAACATTTAATCGGCAGAGACAGTCACCGATCTTCGGAATGTTCTGAAACTCCGTCAGGGAAAAATGAGGGCAAGAAAAAAATGAATGGGTACATTCTCACAAAGAGAAGTAAAGGGGTAGAAAAGAAAGGTAAAAATATGGCGTGTACCCTGGTTCACAAACAGAACAGGGTACAAGACTAACGAAGAAGTAAAAGCAGACAGTTTATTACTAGCACCTGTGCACCAAATTACACTATCCAACTTAGCTAACACACTCAATCTAACAAATATACCAAAATCAAATAGGTCTTAGCTCCTTTACAGGATTCTAAAAGTGGAACTCATTTTGAATACAAAAGCAGAATGATCTAAGTTGCGCCGACAGTGTGCTCACATCCAAAGTTCCCACGTCAGTTTTACAATGTTACAGCCAGCAGGTTACTTACCCGACATGGTATTCCTTGTCAGCCCACAACCTCAAATCTCGCGACAGCTTTCTCCAACGACGGCACACTTTCCGTACCACGTCCACTAGCTCAGTGAAAGACAAGTGAGAGAAGATCTTTATCAGTATCTCCTCGGGCAAGTCGTCAATGCTCGTACGCCACACTGCAGCGCCTTCTCCCGCGTGGCGCAGTCCACTGTGCTCAGACTCTGAAGCCATTTCACTGTCGAGCCTGCAGTCGGACCGCGGTGAGGTGGAAGGCGCCGGGGGAGGTGACGAGCTGTCGAGTGGACGTCTGTCAGATATGCTTGCAGACACTGCAAAAAAACATAAACAGCATTACAAACCCGCACTCACACTGATTTCAGCTACTTCCCACGGTGTTAATGGAACAAATACCAGCAACGACATGCCAACATTATTTGACAACTGTCTCTGAAATCATTTCTTATGGCTGAAACTATTTCAGGACAAGTTAACAGTGTGATATTGAGCCAACAGACTGCTCACGTCATTGATGTGATAGAGATACGTGCCTTAAGGAATAACTGACAGCTGACATAATAAAAAACAGAAACACTGCAATATAAATTCCGATGATGTCACAGGATCTCCATTGGCACTGACAGTCAGGAATGCTGTTCTTTTTAATGCCATCTGACGTAGGTGTACCGTAGGTCTGTAGAAAAGCGTAGCATTCCAAAATATTGGAAAAGGGCACAGGTCATCCCCGTTTTGAAGAAGGGACGTCGAACAGATGTGCAGAACTATAGACATATATCTCTAACATCCATCAGTTGTAGAATTTTGGAACATGTATTATGTTCGAGTATAATGACTTTTCTGGAGACTAGAAATCTACTCTGTAGGAATCAGCATGGGTTTCGAAAAAGACGATCGTGTCAAACCCAGCTCATGCTATTCGTCCACGAGGCTCGGAGGGCCACAGACACGGGTCCCCAGGTAGATGCCATGTTTCTTGACTTCCGCAAGGCGTTCGATACAGTTCCACACAGTCGGTTAATGAACAAAGTAAGGGCATATGGACTATCAGACCAATTGTCTGATTGGATTGAAGAGTTCCTAGATGGCAGAGCGCAGCATGTCATTCTCAATGGAGAGAAGTCTTCCGAAGTAAGAGTGATTTCAGGTGTGCCGCAATGGAGTGTCGTAGGACCGTTGCTATTCACAATATATATAAATGATCTTGTGGATAACATCGGAAGTTCACCGAGACTTTTTGCGGATGATGCTGTGGTACATCAAGAGGTTGTAACAATGGAAAATTGTACTGAAATGCAGGAGGATCTGCAACGAATTGACGCATGGTTCAGGGAATGGCGGCTGAATCTCAATTTAGACAAGTGTAATGTGCTGCGAATACATAGGAAGAAATATTCTTTATCATTTAGATACAATATAGCAGGTTGGCAACTGGAAGCAGTTAATTCCATAAATTTTCTGGGAAAAGGCATTAGCAGTGATCTAAAATGGAATGATCATATAAAATTAATCGTCGGTAAAGCAGATGCCAGACTGACATTCACAGGAAGAATTCTAAGGAAATGCAGTCCGAAAACAAAGGAAGTAGGTTATAGTACACTTGTTTGTCCACTGCTTGAATGCTGCTCAACGGTGTGGGATCCGAACCAGATAGGGTTGATAGAAGAGAGAGAGAAGATCCAACAGAAAGCAGCGCACTTCGTTACAGGATCATTTAGTGATTGCGGAAGCGTTACGGAGATGATAGATAAACTCCAGTGGAAGACTCTGCAAGAGAGACGCTCAGTAGCTCGATACGGGCTTTTGTTGAAGTTTTGAGAACATACCTTCATTGAGGAGTCAGCAGTATATTGCTCCCCCCCTATGTATATCTCGCGAAGAGACCGCGAGGAGAAAATCAGAGAGATTAGAGCCCACACAGAGGCATACCGACAATCTTTCTTTCCGCGAATACGAGACTGGAATAGAAGGGAGAACCGATAGAGGTGCTCAAGGTACCCTCCGCCACACACCATCAGGTGGCTTGCGGAGTATGGGTGTAGATGTAGATGTACTGAAAATCTGAAAATATAGCCACTGTAAGAAAATAGTGTCTTCACCAGTGACATAAATTTAACTCTGGAATGCACAATACAGTATACAAAAAGAAAGCCATCACATTCATTGGCTTTGTCAGTGCACAATCAGACTATATTATCTTCCAATCTAACTTAGGGCTCAGGTTACACTACTGGTCAGTCTGTTACTACAAATTTCATACCTAGACCTGGAAAAAGCCTTTGATTGTGTGAATGTTGACATCCTATTAGACAAGCTATGGAACATGGGCATTAGAGGCGTTGCCTATGACCTAATAAAGTGTTATATGAGCAATAGAAAACAGTTTGTTCTACTTAAAATGGAAAGTGGTGTCTACAAATCAGAGATCACGTGCATAAAATATGGCGTGCCCCAGGGCTCGGTGTTGGGCCCCTTTCTGTTCTTTATCTATGTAAATGATATTAAATACTGTACTATAAATTCAAAAATTGTTTTGTATGCCGATGACACATGCATTGTGTGTAAAAAGGTATCATGTAATGAACTAGAGGCCAAGTGTAATAATGTGACAAAAGAAATTGTTCAGTTTTTTAATGAAAGCCACTTAAATGTAAGCACCAGTAAAACATGTTTGATGGAGTTTAACAAAAGTAGTTTGAATAATGAAATTAAATTATACATTGTCAACGAATTCGTAAAGAAAGAGTCTAGTGCAAAATTCCTTGGCGTAACAATCCAAAGCAACCTGAAATGGGACACACATATTGACTCCCTAACAACTAAGTTGTCAAAAAATATATTTGCAATCAGTACTATTAGCAAGTTCTGTAGAGACACTATAGTCCTAAAGACTGCATACTGTGCTCTTTTCTCCTCTCGCTTGAACTACAGTATTGAAATTTGGGGGGGGGGGGGGGGCAACAACCAAACTCATTCTTCAAAAAAGGGGTGTGAGAATAATCTGTGGAGCAAAATATAGGGAATCTTGTCGCAACTTGTTTCCAAAAACAGAGGTGTTAAGTGTTGTAAACACATACATTCTAAAAGCCATATTGCTTCTGAAAAGACTGCACCCGAACACTTATTCAGATTTCCACCAGTACAATACTAGAAATAAAGAAAGTTTTTACATTGGCACCCACAGAACAGCACTTTACGAAAAGGGGCCTCAGTATGCAAGGTATAAAATTAGCTAATGCACTGCCTAGTGCAGTCATGGCTCTTCCTACAGTTAAATTGAAACACCAGCTTAAGAAATTTTTAGTAAAACACCCTTTCTACACATTAGAAGAGTACCATACTAACTTATATGAAGAACAACAAATGCTTTGTGAAATTATGTGAATAGAAATCAGTAAACATCTTACTGTAACTTTGTTGTAAATTAATGACGTATTCAGAAGAATGTGTCTTGTGTATTGTACAAATAACTTTAATCATTACTGTTTCTTTGTACATGTGCAGTGTACCATTCGAATAAAGCTATTATTATTTCTTTCCTTTCTCAGATGTTACGTCTGGTTAAAAATGGAAAGTGACATGGACCTCGATCAAGTGTGACTTCCTTTTAACTGTACGGTATATGTTACATTGCATTTAGGAACGTTCGGGTAATTGAACATGTATCAATAATTACAGATTTCTGTAGTTGTATATATAAGTTTGGATGTAGCTGTATTGTGTTGATGTACTGGTGGATATTGTGTTGTATGACTCCTGTAGTTGATAGTATAATTGGTATAATGTCAACTTTATCCTGATGCCACATGTCCTTGACTTCCTCAGCCAGTTGGATCTAATTTTCAATTTTTTCTCCTGTTTTCTTCTGTATATTTGTTGTATTGGGTATGGATATTTCGATTAGTTGTGTTAATTTCTTCTTTGTATTGGTGAGTATGATGTCAGGTTTGTTATGTGGTGTTGTTTTATCTGTTATAATCGTTCTGTTCCAGTATAATTTGTATTCATCATTCACCAGTACATTTTGTGGTGGATACTTGTATGTGGGAACGTGTTGTTTTATTAGTTTATGTTGTATGGCAAGTTGTTGATGTATTATTTTTGCTACATTGTCATGTCTTCTGGGGTATTTTGTATTTGCTAGTATTGTACATCCGCTTGTGATGTGATCTATTGTTTCTATTTGTTGTTTGCAAAGTCTGCATTTATCTGTTGTGGTATTGGGATCTTTAATAATATGCTTGCTGTAATATCTGGTGTTTATTGTTTGATCCTGTATTGCAATCATGAAGCCTTCCGTCTCACTGTATATATTGCCTTTTCTTAGTCATGTGTCGGATGCGTCTTGATCGATGTGTGGCTGTGTTAGATGATACGGGTGCTTGCCATGTAGTGTTTTCTTTTTCCAATTTACTTTCTTCATATCTGTTGATGTCATGTGATCTAAAGGGTTGTGGAAGTGGTTATGAAATTGAAATGGTGTAGCCGATGTATTTCTATGAGTGATTGCTTTGTATGTTTTGCTAGTTTCTGCTCGTTCTATAAATAATTTTCTTAAATTGTCTACCTATCCATAATGTAGGTTTTTTATGTCGATAAATCCCCTTCCTCCTTTCTTTCTGCTGAATGTGAATCTTTCTGTTGCTGAATGTATGTGATGTATTCTATATTTGTGGCATTGTGATCGTGTAAGTGTATTGAGTGCTTCTAGGTCTGTGTTACTCCATTTCACTACTCCAAATGAGTAGGTCAATATTGGTATAGCATAAGTATTTATAGCTTTTGTCTTGTTTCTTGCTGTCAATTCTGTTTTCAGTATTTTTGTTAGTCTTTTTCTATATTTTTCTTTTAGTTCTTCTTTAATATTTGTATTATCTATTCCTATTTTTTGCCTGTATCTTAGATATTTATAGGCATCTGTTTTTTCCATCGCTTCTATGCAGTCACTGTGGTTATCCAATAAGCAATCTTCTTGTTTAGTGTGTTTTCCCTTGACTATGCTATTTTTCTTACATTTATCTGTTCCGAAAGCCATATTTATATCATTGCTGAATACTTCTGTTATCTTTGGTTGAGTTGTTGATTTGTTGCTGCCAGTAGTTTTAGATCATCCATGTATAGCAAATGTGTGATTTTGTGTTGGTATGTTCTAGTAATATTATATCCATAATTTGTATTATTTACCATGTTGGATAGTGCGTTCAGAGCAAGGCAGAACCAGAAAGGACTTAATGCATCTCATGGTATATTCCACGCTTAACCTGTATTGGCTGTGATATGATATTATTATTATTGACTTTTTTTCCTCAGACTTAAGTCTGGTTAAAAATGGAACGTGACGCGGACCTCGGTCAAGCGTGACTTCCTTGTAACTGTATGGTATATGTTATATTGCATTTAGGAACTTTCGGGTAATTGAACAAGTATCAATAATTACAGATTCTTGTAATTGTATATATATGTTTGGATGTAGCTGTATTGCATTGATGTACTGGTGAATATTGTGAGGTATGACTCCTGTAGTTGATAGTATAATTGGGATAATGTCGACTTTATCCTGATGCCACATGTCCTTGACTTCCTCAGCCAGTTGGATGTATTTTTCAATTTTTTCCCCTGTTTTCTTCTGTATATTTGTTGTGTTGGGTATGGATATTTCAATTAGTTGTGTTAATTTCTTCTTTTTATTGGTGAGTATGATGTCAGGTTTGTTATGTGGTGTTGTTTTATCTGTTATAATCGTTCTGTTCCAGTATAATTTGTATTCATCATTCTCCAGTACATTTTGTGGTGTGTACTTGTATGTGGGAACGTGTTGTTTTATTAGTTTCTGTTTTATGGCAAGTTGTTGATGTATTATTTTTGCTACATTGTCATGTCTTCTGGGGTATTCTGTATTTGCTAGTATTGTACATCCGCTTGTGATGTGATCTACTGTTTCTATTTGTTGTTTGCAAAGTCTGCATTTATCTGTTGTGGTGTTGGGATCTTTAATAATATGCTTGCTGTAATATCTGGTGTTTATTGTTTGATCCTGTATTGCGATCATGAATCCTTCCGTCTCACTGTATATATTGCCTTTCCTTAGCCATGTGTTGGATGCGTCTTGATCGATGTGTGGCTGTGTCAGATGATACGGGTGCTTGCCGTGTAGTGTTTTCTTTTTCCAATTTACTTTCTTTGTATCTGTTGATATTATGTGATCTAAAGGGTTGTAGAAGTGGTTATGAAATTGCAATGGTGTAGCTGATGTATTTATATGAGTGATTGCTTTGTGTATTTTGCTAGTTTCTGCTCGTTCTAGAAAGAATTTTCTTAAATTGTCTACCTGTCCATAATGTAGGTTTTTTATATCTATAAATCCCCTTCCACCTTCCTTTCTGCTTAATGTGAATCTTTCTGTTGCTGAATGTATGTGATGTATTCTATATTTGTGGCATTGTGATCGTGTAAGTGTATTGAGTGCTTCTAGGTCTGTGTCACTCCATTTCACTACTCCAAATGAGTAGGTCAATACTGGTATAGCATAAGTATTTATAGCTTTTGTCTTGTTTCTTGCTGTCAATTCTGTTTTCAGTATTTTTGTTAGTCTTTGTCTATATTTTTCTTTTAGTTCTTCTTTAATATTTGTATTATCTATTCCTATTTTTTGTCTGTATCCTAGGTATTTATAGGCATCTGTTTTTTCCATCGCTTCTATGCAGTCGCTGTGGTTATCCAATATGTAATCTTCTTGTTTAGTGTGTTTGCCCTTGACTATGCTATTTTTCTTACATTTGTCTGTTCCAAAAGCCATATTTATATCATTGCTGAATACTTCTGTTATCTTTAGTAATTGGTTGAGTTGTTGATTTGTTGCTGCCAGTAGTTTTAGATCATCCATGTATAGCAAATGTGTGATTTTGTGTGGATATGTTCCAGTAATATTGTATCCATAATTTGTATTATTTAGCATGTTGGATAGTGGGTTCAGAGCAAGACAGAACCAGAAAGGACTTAATGAGTCTCCTTGGTATATTCCACGCTTAATCTGTATTGGCTGTGATGTGATGCTATCTGAATTTGTTTGGATATTAAGTGTGGTTTTCCAGTTTTTCATTACTGTGTTTAGAAAGTGTATCAATTTAGGATCTACTTTGTATATTTCCAAAATCTATAGTAACCATGAGTGGGGTACACTATCAAAGGCTTTTTGGTAATCAATGTATGCGTAGTGTAGGGACCTTTGTTTAGTTTTAGCTTGATATGTCACCTCCGTATCAATTATCAGTTGCTCTTTACATCCTCGTGCTCCTTTGCAGCAGCCTTTTTGTTCTTCATTTATAATTTTGTTCTGTGTTGTATGTGTCATTAATTTCTGTGTGATGACTGAAGTTAATATTTTGTATATTGTTGGTAGGCATGTTATGGGGCGATATTTAGCTGGGTTTGCTGTGTCTGCTTGATCTTTAGGTTTCAGATAGGTTATTCCATGTGCAAGTGTATCAGGGAATGTGTATGGGTCTGCAATGTAACTGTTAAATAACTTAGTTAGATGTGAATGTGTTGAGGTGAACTTCTTTAGCCAGTAATTTGCTATTTTATCATTTCCAGGGGCTTTCCAATTGTGTGTAGAATTAATTGCTCGGGTGACTTCATGTTGCAAAATTATCACTTCAGGCATTTGTGGTATCATCTTGTATGTGTCTGTTTCTGCTTGTATCCACTGTGCATGCCTGTTATGTTGTACCGGGTTTGACCATATGCTGCTCCAGAAGTGTTCCATGTCTGTTATGTTTGGTGGATTGTCTATTTTAATGTGTGTGTTATCCATTGTTTGGTAAAATCTCTTTTGGTTTGTGTTGAATGTTTGGTTTTGTTTCCTTCTATTTTCACTTTTTTTGTATCTTCTAAGTCGTTTGGCCAATGCTTGCAATTTCTGCTTTTTTTCATCTAATTGCTCTATTGCTTCTTGTTGTGAGATTTTACCTAACCTTTTTCGTTTTTTGTCTGATATTTCATTTCTTATAAATTGTGTTAGCTGTCCGATGTCTTTTCTCAGTTTTTCTATTCTGATCTGTAACCTGTGTTGCCATGCTGGTTTTGTGCGTTTCTTCTGTGTGTTGGTTTGTTCTGATCTCTGCCTAGTGTGTATATTTAGTGTAGTGAGTGCTCCTATATAAACCAGTAGTTGTAACTCTTCCATAGTTGTGTTTTCATTTATTTTGTTGTGTATGATTGTGTTGATAGTTTTTATTGTTGTTTCGACTTGGGGGTTATTTGGCGGTCTATGCAAGAATGGTCTAATGTCTGTATTTGTGTCTTTGTATTCTATATATGTCAGCTGAAATTTCTCTTCTATATCTAACACCTGTGTCTCTTCGTGTTCTATTTGTGCTTGTTCTGGTGGCTGTCTTAAGATTTCGTTTTCCTCTGATTGTTTAATTGATGCGTGTTGGGCTTTGTTTGTTTGCTCTGGGATGTTTGAGTCCATTACTGTGTTTTCTTCTTCTTCTGATTGCACATTATTTTGTTCCAGTATTTGTTGTACTTGTTGTTTGATGTTTTCTAATTCTGACTGGGGTATCCTGTTATTTTTGATTATTACACGGATCTGATCAGCTAGTCGTTGTTCTGTTAAAAATTTTAATTCCGGGTATCTGGTAATAAATGTTGTGTATACTTGTGATCTGTATCCAGTTGTGTTGGTTCCTAGGTTTGTTGCTTGGTAATAACAGAACATGAGGTGTCGATTTACTTCATCTGACCATCTCATCCTCTGTCTTTGTTTTCCTTCTAGGGTGGTTGCAGGAAGCATATCCTGCAAAACACCTCTATTCGGATTTAAATCATTTTCCATGTGGCTAGCAGTGTCGTTACCATTGTGGGCGGGCATAGGGTTCAAGCGTCGTCCCCGACCATGACGGCGCTTGTCCGAGGCTTCTTTAGTTCTGTCCTGAACCAAGTAATCACACTAAAAGGGGGGTTAGCCCTATTAGTGGTTTGTTCTTTTCGTCGCCTTTTACGACTGGCAGAACATACCGGAGGCCTATTCTTTTCCCGGGCCTCCACGGGGTTTATTATTATTATTATTATTATTATTATTATTATATTATACAGAATTTTCTGGCGAGACATTCGACAGGTTCGCTAACTCGGCTGAACAATCGGCTTCCGACATAACCCAGACCTCCGCTACATTACAGCACAGTTCGTCACGGCAACTTCGTCCATGAGATCATTGCTGCCAACGGATTGTCAACTCCACTGTTCCTACAATGCTTACGTGTCAAACGATTACGACCACTGACCACCGCGACATCAGATGCTGCCTGGTGGCGTTGTGGGCATACGATGTGGTAACAAAAGTATGTACGTGGGGCAGACATGTAGAGAAGATACGGGTTGCAAATGGTGAAAGCCAATGAGATAAGTGACTCTGACAAAGGGTAGATTACTACTACGCAGTGCCTGTGAAAGAGTATCTCGAAAATGGATAAGGCGACCAAATGTTTACACGCCACTGTCTCGAGCATCTAGAGAAAGAGGTAGAAGGGCAGTGAAACTAGCACTAGGCACTAAACGGTTGGACGTCCACGACTCTTCAGAGAACGTGGGCAAGATAGGTGGTGAGCTGTGGTGTCTCGGCCAAATGAGCACAATGTCGGTGCACACACAAGTGTTTCATCGTACATTATCGATCACGATGTTACACAGCAGACCACCCCTACGTGTTCGAACGTTAACCCGACAACATTGTCAATTACACTACTGGCCATTAAAATTGCTACACCAAGAAGAAATACATATGATAAACTGGTATTCATTGGACAAATATATTATACTAGAACTGAGATGTGATTACATTTTCACGCAATTTGGGTGCATAGATCCTGAGAAATCAATACCCAGAACAACCACTTCTGGCCGTAATAACGGCCTTGATACGCCTGGGCATTGAGTCAGAGCTTGGATGGGGTGTATAGGTACAGCTGCCCATGCAGCTTCAACACGATACAGTTCATCAAGAGTAGTGACTGGCATATTGTGATGAGCCACTTGCTCGGCCACCATTGACCTTAAAAATTGGCTCTGAGCACTATGGGACTTAACAGCTATGGTCATCAGTCCCCTCACCATTGACCAGACGTTTTCAATAGGTGAGAGATCTGGAGAATGTGCTGGCCAGGGCAGCAGTCGAACATTTTTTGTATCCAGAAAGGCCCGTACAGGACCTGCTACATGCGGTCGTGCATTATCCTGCTGAAATGTAGGGTTTCGCAGGGATCGAATGGACGGTAGAGGCACGGGTCGTAACACATCTAAAATATAACGTCCACTGTTCAAAGTGACAAGAGGTAACTGAGACGTGTAACCAAGAGCACCCCATACCATCACGCCGGGTGATACGCCAGTATGGCGATGACGAATACACGCTTCCAATGTGCGTTCACCGCAATGTCGCCAAACACGGATGCGACCATCATGATGCTGTAAACAGAACCTGGATCCATCCGAAAAAATGACGTTTTGCCATTCGTGCACCCAGGTTCTTCGTCGAGTACACCATCGCAGGCGCTCCTGTCTGTGATGCAACGTCAAGGGTAACCGCAGCCTTGGTCTCCGAGCTGATAGTCCATGCTGCTGCAAACGTCGTCAAACTGTTCGTGATACGGTTGTTGTCTTCCAAACTTCCCCAACTGTTGACTCAGGGATCGATACGTGACTGCACGATCCGTTACAGCCATGCGGATAAGATGCCTGTCATCTCGACTGCTAGTGATATGAGACCATTGGGATCCATCACGGCGTTCCGTATTACCCTCCTGAACCCACCGATCCCTTATTCTGCTAACAGTCATTGGATCTCGACCAATGCGAGCAGTAATGTCGCGATACGATAAACCGCAATCACGATGGGTTGCAATCCGACCTTTATCAACGTCGGAAACGTGATGGTACGCATTTCTCCTCCTTACACGAGGCATCACAACAACGTTTCACCAGGCGACGTCAGTCAACTGCTGTTTGTGTATGAGAAATTGGTTGGAAACTTTCATCATACCAGCTCGTTGTAGGTGTCGCCACCGGCGCCAACTTTGTGTGAATGCTCTGCAAAGCTAATCATTTGCATATGACAGCATCTACTTCCTGTCGATTAAATTTCGCGTCTGTAGCACGTCACCTTCGTGGTGTAGCAATTTTAATGGCCAGTAGTGCACATGTGCAGTGGCCGCGGGACCGTCGGGGTTCGACTGACGATCGATGAAACGTGTCAGCTCTTCGGGTGAATCACATTTTTGGTAAACAACGGTCATGTCCACAAATGCCGCCATCGAGGTGAACGGCGGCTCAGAATGTGCAGCGCACCACGGACGCGGGCTGGTAGGACCAGCGTTATGCTCTGGGAGACATTCTCCCGCATTTGCTCAGCACCTGTGGCAGTAATCAAAGGCACTCTGACAAATGCAAACCACCTGCATCCCTTCACGCTCCACGTCTTCCCCAATGGCGGTGTTATCTTTCTGCAGTATAGTTGTCCGCATCTCGGAGCCAGAACCGTGCAACAGTAATTTGAGGAGCATTATAGCTCACATTAATGTCTCGTTGACCAAATTCGCGTGATGGAAACGCTGTGTGTTTTGCCACTATGAGGCACCACCACCGCGCACACAAATCGGCAGCCCATTATTTGAGCGAATCACGTGACCTGTGCATAAACATCTAGAGCCACAAACCTACCAGTAAGCTGTCGGACCCTGACACGCAGAATCAGTGACGTATTGCATTCCACAGACAGACAAACACGCTATTAAGCAGGTGGTCACAATGTTCTGGCTCTACAGCTGCTAAGAGCTCGGTTCAGCTGCTTCGCGCATCTACCGGGTGATCAAAAAGTCAGTATAAATTTGAAAACTGAATAAATCATGGAATAATGTAGATAGAGAGGCACAAATTGACACACATGCTTGCAATGACATGGGGTTTTATTAGAACCAAAAAAATACAAAAGTTCAGAAAATGTCCGACAGACGGCGCAGGACAGAAAACGTCAGTGACTGCGTGTGACAATCGTGTATAAAAGGAGCTGGTATCAGAGAGAGAATCAGGTGCGCCAGCAGTCGCAGCATGTTGACGTTACCTGAAGAGGCGGTTTTAGTGAAGCTGTATTATCAGAATGGGGAATGTGCTAGTTCAGCGTTACTATCCTATCGCCATAGGAAGGGCATTCGAACGGGTACATGTTACCTGGCGATTTAGTGAAACGGAGGGCATTTGCGGTGTGGTCGTTTCAAAAGATAGCGGAAGATGACGATTGGTTGAGTAACGTGTTGTGGACCGACGAAGCTCATTTCACGCTCCGAGGGTCTGTCAATGCCCACAACGGCAGAATTTGGGCTACCGAAAATACTAGAACTGTCGTGGAAACTCCATTGCACGACGAGAAAGTCACGGTATGGGTTGGATTTACCACATCTGCCGTTGTCGGGCCTTTTTTCTTCGAGTAAATGCGTTGATTCTGGTTTTGTAACTGCTACCGTGTCGGGAGGTTCGCCGATATGTTACAGAATCGCATCATCCCCAGCCTGGCTGATACACACCTGCTGGAACGTACGGTGTTTATGCAGGATGGCGCTCCACCCCATATTGCTAGACGCTTGAAAGATATCTTGCGCTCGTTGTTTGGTGACGATCGTATGCTCAGCTGACACTTTTGTCATGCTTGGCCTCCCAGGTCCCCAGACCTCAGTCCGTGCGATTATTGGCTTTGGGGTTACCTGAAGTCGCAAGTGTATCGTGATCGACCGACATCTCTGGGGATGCTGAAAGACAGCATCCGACGCCAATGCCTCACCATAACTCCGGACATGCTCTACAGTGCTGTTCATAACATTATTCCTCGACTACAGCTATTGTTGAGGAATGATGGTGGACGTATTGAGCATTTCCTGTAAAGAACATCATCTTTGCTTTGTCTTACTTTGTTATGCTAATTATTGCTATTCTGATCAGATGAAGCGCCGTCTCTCGGACATTTTCTGAACTTAGCAGCTGTAGAGCCAGAACATTGTGACCACCTGCTTAATAGCGTGTTTGTCTGTCTGTGGAATGCAATACGTCACTGAGTCCGACAGCTTATGGGTAGGTTTGTGGCTCTAGATGTTTATGCACAGGTCACGTGATTCGCTCAAATAACGGGCTGCCGCTTTGTGTGCGCGGTGGTGGTGCCTCATAGTGGCAAAACACACAGCATTTCCATCACGCGAATTTGGTCAACGAGACATTAATGTGAGCTATAATGCTCCTCAAATTACTGTTGCACGGTTCTGGCTCCGAGATGCGGACAACTATACTGCAGAAAGATAACACCGCCATTGGGGAAGACGTGGAGCGTGAAGGGATGCAGGTGGTTTGCATTTGTCAGAGTGCCTTTGATTACTGCCACAGGTGCTGAGCAAATGCGGGAGAATGTCTCCCAGAGCATAACGCTGGTCCTACCAGCCCGCGTCCGTGGTGCGCTGCACATTCTGAGCCGCCGTTCACCTCGATGGCGGCATTTGTGGACATCACCGTTGTTTACCAAAAATGTGATTCACCCGAAGAGCTGACACGTTTCATCGATCGTCAGTCGAACTCCGACGGTCCCGCGGCCACTGCACATGTGCACTACTGGCCATTACAATTGCTACACCACGCAGATGACGTGCTACAGACGCGAAATTTAACCGACAGGAAGTAGATGCTGTCATATGCAAATGATTAGCTTTGCAGAGCATTCACACAAGGTTGGCGCCGGTGGCGACACCTACAACGAGCTGGTATGATGAAAGTTTCCAACCAATTCCTCATACACAAACAGCAGTTGACTGGCGTCGCCTGGTGAAACGTTGTTGTGATGCCTCGTGTAAGGAGGAGAAATGCGTACCATCACGTTTCCGACTTCGATAAAGGTCGGATTGCAACCCATCGTGATTGCGGTTTATCGTATCGCGACATTGCTGCTCGCATTGGTCGAGATCCAATGACTGTCACTCACAAAACAACTCATTTCAATACTTGAAAAATCTACTATGCTTGAAAACAGTTGAAGATGGGAGACTTCAGATCTACACTTAAAAAACTCTTATCCACTTGTTTATTGTGTTGGGTCCTGCAAAGAAAGTAATATGAAAAGTAATTCCAATGGAATTCACAAAGTGTCTGGTAGAACACACAACATAACTGATAAACTATGCAATGAAATATCATGTTTCTTTAACTCCCTAATGAAAATTCCAGCTGGCAAGTAGTTACAACTGAAGTTTTAAATCTGTGTACATGGGGAAACATTATTATGTGTATACTGTATGCAAGTGTAGTACAACAAATGTACTGTTAATTTTAAGATTAGAGCTCTTAGCTATTGTTATCTCTGCCCATTGTTATTTAAAAGTATAAATATTTGATCATTTATTGTATGTAATGATTTAAACATCATTTGACCAATGTCGTCTGTAATAATTTCAAGCCCTTGTTTGCTAACTTGGCACTGCACGAGCATGTAGAGGGGTAGCGTTTTTACTGAAATTTGCTCCTCTATTACTCTCAATGCAGTTGAGTCTCAGTGATAATTTTTTTGTGAGATATTCCCATGAGAATAAAAAATATTCTGTAAAATTTTCACTTGTTTTCATTCAGCCCCTTTTTAGATATTGACCTGCGAAAATTGACGTTAGAAGGGTTTTGGCCATTTTTGAAAAGCTCTAGAAAAAACTGGAGTGCATTCTCAGAACTGCAACTTTTACTGCAGGTAGTTATGTAAGTACACAACACAGAGATAACATATTATTAGTGAGTCTCTCTTCCTTCATGAAAATTGAAGGCCTTAAAAAGTGAAGATTGATAAATTTTTTCAGAGTCTTTACAGAAAGAGTTTGAGTGACTCTCTTGCATAATAGAAAAATTTAAAAAAAAAAATATGCCTGAAGTTCATTTCATGCTGAGCACACTGGTTCTTGAATTATTCTAATATCTTTTAAAATAACATGGCAATTAAACTTTCCGCAAACGTCGATTTCCACTAAAATTTGCCCAACTGCCAGAAAAAAAACTATGACCTATAAAAAATTTTATAACAGTGTATTGTGAATGTCTGTCTATAGGGAACTCATGATAAAAAAATCAAGAAAATCAAAAATGTTGAGCTACAAATTTTATTCACATTGGGTGATTTTAAATGGATTGACCCAGAAACGTACCTAATAATGCTTGCTGACTCCGTGTTCCCTGCCATTCGTGCATTATACGGTAATGATGAGTTTTATTTCCAACAATATGGCGCCCTGCCGCACTATCGTAGGGACGTACGAGCATACCTGGATCACAATGTGCCAGGCCAGTGGATAGGAGGCAGGGCACCAATCGAGTTTCCTGCACGCTCTCCAGACCTCACGCCGCTGGATTTCTTCTTAGGGGGCTCAGTAAAAGATGAGGTGTACAAACGTACACCACGTAACCCGGACACACTTTGGAATGAGACACAGGCGGTGTGCGCAGGAATCTCATTGGACACTTTGGTACGATGTACGGAATCAGTGGTGACTCGTACTCAGAAATGAATTGATGCTGAAGGCCACTAGTTTGAAAATTAATCACATTTGCACAGTACATTTATTTTTCCAATTGGACTTTAAGTTTTCCATTTCCAGAAATTTAACATTGTAGGACGGGAAACAAATTTTATATGACGCTTCAAAGTGTGTATACAGTTTTTTGACGCACCCTGTATAATGATTTCGATTTCACGATTCCCGAGGGTGCGTCACAGCTTGGACATAATAACAGAACTTAATCCTAGAACATTAAAGGGGGACGGTGACGAGGGGGGGGGGGGGGGGGGGGCACGACACTGACATTACTAAAACGTTCAAATGTGTGTGAAATCTTATGGGACTTAACTGCTAAGGTCATCAGTCCCTAAGCTTACACACTACTTAATCTAAATTATCCTAAGGACAAACACACACACGTCCATGCCCGAGGGAGGACTCGAACCTCCGCCGGGACCAGCCGCACAGTCCATGACTGTAGCGCCTAAGACCGCTCGACTGACATTACTACTAACTATCTTAAGTTTTACTATCCTTATTTTATTCGAAGGAACTCATAATTTATAGTTTACGCACTAATTAATTACAATTATAAGGTCTCCAACGGTTTGTTACATACAAGATAAGTACATAATGTCCTGTTTTACACCATATACTGACGATCGTACGGCTAATAGTGTTGACGGGAACCATGTTGGTGCCAACTACAATCGTAAATTCTAGAAGGGTTTAGTGATCTTGGGTTACATTACTGGGAGTGAAGCTGTGACTTTTGTATTTTTTGTTGTTACACGTACTTGACTGTTCTACGAATAGGTCGCGATTTGCAGGAGCGCGATTAAGCTCTTTTTGACTGTATTTTCCGAATTTCTCGCGATTTCCTGTACTGCTGTTAAGCTGGGGCATATGATCACAGCTTGAATCGACAGCAAAAATCTGGCTTTGGTGACAGACTGATCTGTAGCGTGAAGCCAGAGGCCTACGTACGGTTGGAATACAACAGTGTGGTTGTGACTTGGCGAAGCGAAATTTCGAAAAAGGAAACTCAACAATGGCCGTGAAATCTTACAAAACTGTCGGTGGAATTCAGGGAGGGCCGAACTAGAAAACGCTTCCTTGAGCCCACTGAATTTCGGATGAAGGAAATGTCGTTCAGAATAATAAAAGGAAAGATCCTCTCTGGAAGGATGATCGTAAGTGACTGCTTCAGTTAATACAACACACTAGTAGGCACTGTAGGTTTTCAGCAGGTCAGAGTGAACCATAGTCTGAACTTTACAGATACGAAAGAGCTTTCCGTCCACACACAGAACGTGGAGAGAATGAAGTGGGACTCCAGAGGTGCCATTCCACAAAACGGCAGAAAGACCAAATATTTCCAGGGTTACCTAGCTGAATGTATGTTCTGTCGAGTACATAACCAAAAATAAATATTACATCCATTTTTCGTTGAAGCGGGTAAAGTTTACCCTTCCAGCGGAATTAAGTTATAGTAAGTCTTTTGAAGAATGTTGTAAGCACAAGTCGCGACTACAATTCAGGTCCTTTTTGGGGTAACCGACGCCTTCAATTTTCTCGACATTACAGGTATGTTACGGCTGCATTTTGCTAGGTACTGTACGTTTTGTACAGTACATTGGAATATCCACTTTATTTGTGTTTCAGTCTTAACAATTTTTCCGTCGATTGTGAGTACGCGCGTCGAAAATGCGATGATATGACTGGCTGATTATATAACGTGTAATGTACTCTCATTCTGTGTTCTGATTGGCTGAAGCTATCACGTTCCTCTGCCCAGACTGTAGAACAAAGGCACACCGTGCAGCGCAATCTCGCTTTCACATTTTCCGAAGTTATTGCCCCACATAGACCAGATATGTAGTGCTGTATTTGGTGGACTTCGTATTTATACATGCTTATCACGCAAATACGCAGTTCCGGTGCTACAGTGCGTTATAGTTCTATCCAAGATAGTCCTGTTTTTCTATGTTTGTTGAGCTACAGTGCCTGAAAGTACGATACCGACAGACGAGATGTGTTCAAAAAGTAAGGCGACTTTATATTTTTATGAAAAAACATTTATTTATCCATCAATATTCATGCTGTCCCCTTCAGAGTAATCCCCTCAGATACAATACACTTGTGCCAACGCTTCTTCCAATCCTCGAAGCACTTCTCACAAGCACTTTTTGGTACAACCTTGAGTACTTCCAGCAATGCAGTTTTTATTTACTCTATCGTTGAAAATCTGTGTCCTTTTATAGGTCTCTTCAGTTTTGGGAACAGGAAAAATGTCGCAGGGAAACGTATCCGGTGAATATTGTGGCTGAGGAATGACTGTCGTGTTGTTTTTGGCCAAAAAATCTCCCACAAGCAACGGTCAGTGAGCAGGTGCATTACCGTGATGCAAAAGCGGTGAGTCGATTTTCTTCAATTCCGGACGTCTTCTGCCTATCGCTTCTCGCAAACCTCACATAACGTCAAGGTAATACTCATTGACCGTACGACCTTGAGGCCAAAATTCACGATGCACTACGCCACTGTGATTGAAAAAAAAAAAAAGTGAGCAGCAGAACTTTGACATTTGATCGGACTTGCCATGCTTTTTTCGGTCTTGGCTCTCCGGGATGCTTCCATTGGGACGACTGGGCTTTGGTTTCGACGTCACAACCGTAAACCCATGTTTCGTCACCAGGTATGGCCCATTTCAGCAAAGCAGGATCATCACTGTCGTAAGTCAAGAGCTCCTGAACGATGCCACAGTTCTACTGATCAAAATTGAGAAGTTTCGAAACAAACTTCGCTAAAACTTTTCTCATGCCAAAAAACAACTGCATGACACGAGCCGACCGATATGCCAACATACTCAGCAACTTCTCTTACGGTAATTCGACTATCTTCCAAACCAATTTTCTTTACAGCTTCGACGTTGTCAGCTGTTGTTGATGTGCTGAGGCGTCCAGAGCGAGGTTCGTCAGTGGCATCTCGGCTATCTTGGAAAAGCTTATACCACTTATAAACTTTTTTTTCACTTAGAGCAGACTCACCGTATGCCACTGTCAACATCCGAAGTTTTTTAGAGCACTTGATTCCATTTTTCATAAAAAATTGATGATGCAAATTCTTTGCTCAATTGTTTATAATAATCGAAAATCGTCGAGCACACTAAAACACGTCTAACCTTTCTATCTGTCAAAAACAAACTTGAAACTAAACATATGTTCGGAACATGTGTACCAACATAACAAAACAAAAAGATCGATAACCGGATGTACGTTGTCCGCGCAATTTTAAAAGTCACCTTACTTTTTGAACAGCCCTCGTATAAAATTCTACCATTTTGACAGTAATGAGAATAGCGACAAATGCAGACAAAGCCGTCATGGTATTGAAGTTGGTGCTATGTTTGAAGAAGAAGGAGAAGAAGAAGAAGAAGAAGAAAGAAAGAACAAAAAGGTCACTGGTCCAGGAAATGGCTTAAAATGAGAGATTTACACATCAAAATCTGCTAAACGGGCCTATTATTATCAGAACCCGATGATAAAATCAACTTTCTTCGAATGGGCAACAAAACTCTCAAAAACTCGTTACGGGCCGCGTAAAAGAGGAAATTCGTGTGTCACATTCGCTCTTATCTAGCCACACACATGCCAAACAAGCCCATACACGTGCCAAGAAAGATTGTCAATTTAACCTTACTTTAGAAGCAGACGCTTTTTGTGTATTCTGCATTTGGCACTTGCGGGAATGGCTAGAAGTGCAGATACAGTAATTGCAACAGGAATCTGGAACAATGTTAAAAGAACAAGACGCTGGTACAGGGAATGGTTAAAAATGAGAGAGGAATACACACACGAAAACCCGTAAACGACAGTGACCCATTAGTAACTTCGTCTTCACACTGAAAAAAAAAGAAAAAAAGAAAGCGCCAATTACTGTACGCGCAAAAATATTCCCTTCTACTTGGTCCTCTGACGCGGAAGAACCGAAGGACTTCGATTTACACTCCTGGAAATTGAAATAAGAACACCGTGAATTCATTGTCCCAGGAAGGGGAAACTTTATTGACACATTCCTGGGGTCAGATACATCACATGATCACACTGACAGAACCACAGGCACATAGACACAGGCAACAGAGCATGCACAATGTCGGCACTAGTACAGTGTATATCCACCTTTCGCAGCAATGCAGGCTGCTATTCTCCCATGGAGACGATCGTAGAGATGCTGGATGTAGTCCTGTGGAACGGCTTGCCATGCCATTTCCACCTGGCGCCTCAGTTGGACCAGCGTTCGTGCTGGACGTGCAGACTGCGTGAGACGACGCTTCATCCAGTCCCAAACATGCTCAATGGGGGACAGATCCGGAGATCTTGCTGGCCAGGGTAGTTGACTTACACCTTCTAGAGCACGTTGGGTGGCACGGGATACATGCGGACGTGCATTGTCCTGTTGGAACAGCAAGTTCCCTTGCCGGTCTAGGAATGGTAGAACGATGGGTTCGATGACGGTTTGGATGTACCGTGCACTATTCAGTGTCCCCTCGACGATCACCAGTGGTGTACGGCCAGTGTAGGAGATCGCTCCCCACACCATGATGCCGGGTGTTGGCCCTGTGTGCCTCGGTCGTATGCAGTCCTGATTGTGGCGCTCACCTGCACGGCGCCAAACACGCATACGACCATCATTGGCACCAAGGCAGAAGCGACTCTCATCGCTGAAGACGACACGTCTCCATTCGTCCCTCCATTCACGCCTGTCGCGACACCACTGGAGGCGGGCTGCACGATGTTGGGGCGTGAGCGGAAGACGGCCTAACGGTGTGCGGGACCGTAGCCCAGCTTCATGGAGACGGTTGCGAATGGTCCTCGCCGATACCCCAGGAGCAACAGTGTCCCTAATTTGCTGGGAAGTGGCGGTGCGGTCCCCTACGGCACTGCGTAGGATCCTACGGTCTTGGCGTGCATCCGTGCGTAGCTGCGGTCCGGTCCCAGGTCGACGGGCACGTGCACCTTCCGCCGACCACTGGCGACAACATCGATGTACTGTGGAGACCTCACTCCCCGCGTGTTGAGCAATTCGGCGGTACGTCCACCCGGCCTCCCGCATGCCCACTATACGCCCTCGCTCAAAGTCCGCCAACTGCACATACGGTTCACGTCCACGCTGTCGCGGCATGCTACCAGTGTTAAAGACTGCGATGGAGCTCCGTATGCCACGGCAAACCGGCTGACACTGACGGCGGCGGTGCACAAATGCTGCGCAGCTAGCGCCATTCGACGGCCAACACCGCGGTTCCTGGTGTGTCCGCTGTGCCGTGCGTGTGATCATTGCTTGTACAGCCCTCTCGCAGTGTCCGGAGCAAGTATGGTGGGTCTGACACACCGGTGTCAATGTGTTCTTTTTTCCATTTCCAGGAGTGTATTTTATGTCATTGCACTCACTCTCGTATGTTATACGTAAAACATCGATTTTGTTCATAAACCCTTCCTACCTAGTATAAGGCTGGGAAAGATGTGATACCTCTACCATTTTGATCATTGTCAGTGCTATTTTGTTTTTGTCTTTGATCGTATATTCCACAGTTGTGGAAACTCACAATACAGTGAGATAAATTGTAATAAAACAATTTTCAATAAACATGCGCTGCGTATCATCGACACAACCAAAGTCCGCCAACTTGTCAAGTTTTCCGCCAATCAGAATTTCTCGCACACACGTTAAGCACGATCTAAACTTGACAAACATGCCAAACATCACGGAACACGGCGAAATACACGCATCAAAAACAGTTTTGCATCACCTCGGTACCGAGCGTTCCGGACCTGTACAGAAAATTGGAACAGAGATCGACATAATCATCATTTCCGCCATTTTATTGCTCATGAAAGCCACACATTGCATGTTGTACCACCATACAGCGAGACCTTGCAGAGGTGGTAGTCCACATTGCTGTACACACCGGTATCTCTAATACCCAGTAGCACGTCCTCTTGCACTGATACATGCCTGTATTATACGTGGCATACAACGCACAAGTTCTCAAGGCACTGTTGATCCAGATTGTCCCAATCCTCAACGGCGATTCGGCGTAGATCCCTCAGAGTGGCTGGCGTGTCACGTCGTCCATTAACTGCCCTTTTCAATCTATCCCAGGCATGTTCGATATTGATGTCTGGAGAACATGCTGGCCACTCTAGTCAAGCGATGTCGTTATCCTAAAGGAAGTCATTCAGATGGGGGCGCGAATTGTCCTCCATGAAGACAAATGCATCGCGAATATGCTACCTATACGGTTGCACTATCGGTCGGAGGATGGCGTTCACGTATCGTACAGCCGTTATGGCGCCTTCCATGACCACCAGCGGCGTACGTCGGCCCCACATAATGACACCTAAAAACAGCAGGGAACCTCCACCTTGCTGCACTCGCTGGACAGTGTGTCCAAGGCGTTCAGCCTGACGGGGTTGCATCCAAACAAGTCTCCGACGATGGTCTGGTTGAAGGCGTATGCGACACTCACCGGTGGAGAGAACGTGATGCCAATCCTGTGCGGTCCATTCGGCATGTTGTTCGGCCCATCTGTACCGCGCTGCACGATGTCATGGTTGCAAAGATGTCGGGATGTCGGGAGTGAAGTTGCGCATCGTGCAGCCTATTGCGCGCAGTTTGAGTCATAAGACAACGTCCTGTGGCTGCACGAAAAGCATTACTCAACATGATGGCGTTGATGTCAGGGTTCCTCCGAGTCATAATCGGTAGGTAGCGGTCATCCACTGCAGTAGTAGCCCTCGGGCGGCCTGAGCGAGGCATGTCATCGACAGATCCTGTCTCTCTGTATTTCCTGCATGTCCGAACAACGTCGCTTTGGTTCACTCCGATACGCGTGGACACTTCCCTTGTTGAGAGCCCTTGCTGGGACATAGTAACAATGCGGGAGCAATCGAACCGCGGTATTGACCGTCTAGGCACGGTTGAACTACAGACAACACGAGCCGCGTACCTACTTCCTGGTGGAATGACTGGAACTAATTGGCTGTCGGACTCCCTCCGTCTAATAGGCGCTGCTCATGCAGTGCTGTTTACATCTTTAGGCGGGTTTAGTGACATCTCTTGGCTCGGAGCACTATGGGACTCAACATCTGAGGTCATAAGTCCCCTAGAACTTAGAACTAGTTAAACCTAACTAACCTAAGGACATCACAAACATCCATGCCCGAGGCAGGATTCGAACCTGCGACCGTAGCGGTCTTGCGGTTCCAGACTGCAGCGCCTTTAACCGCACGGCCACTGCGGCCGGCGTGACATCTCTGTTCAGTCAAAAATGGTTCAAACGGCTCTGAGCACTATGAGACTTAACATCTCAGGTCATCAGTCCCCTTGAACTACTTGAGCCTAACCAACCTAAGGACGTCACACACATCCACACCCGAGGCAGGATTCGAACCTGCGACTGTAGCGGTCGCGCGGTTTCAGACTGAAGCGCCTAGAACCATTCGGCCACAGTGGCCGGCTTATGTTCAGTCAAAGGGACTGTGTCTGTGATACAATATCCACAGTCAACTTCTATCTTCAGTAGTTTTGGGAACACAGTTACGTTTAACACAATGGTCGCTTCCGCGGGCCCTTACGTCAGCTTTCCGGCTTCCTCGCTCACTCTCAGGGCCTGCGTGGCTTCACTTACGCCGTGGTCACAGTGGCCCCGATGTCGGTGCATTCCGCCGACGACCGACATCAGCCGGAAACGGCCGATCTTTTCTAGTCAGTACGCCAACACGTGTGCGGCCACGGTGTCAGCGCCCGAGCGCACACACTTCGGATGACGTCGGTGAAATTCACGTGTTTTTTTTTCGGTCGTAATGGCCGCCACGACACGAAACGTGGACTGTAGGTAACTGGTGTTTAGTCAAAGGCTGAGTTTTGTTACATCCTGGGCATAAAAAATATCATCGGGATATAGCCGACCGTAACCCATGGAGTGAAATCACTGGTTTATTGGAAACCAAAAGTAGGCTAAATATAATTCGTTCCAGTGACAAGGGTGGTGTGCCTCATGCTTTAAGTTATTGTGGTGGATCTGTTTTGTTTATGGTAGGTGGATATTAGCTGTTTACAAATTATTATTACTGCTTTTTGGGCTATGGTAGGTGGATATTAGCTGTGTACAAATTATTATCACTGCTAAATAACGTGCTTTGCAAATGTGTGTACCTGTGTATTTCCACTTTTAGGATGTGTACACAGATAAGAAAAAAATTTCCCGATTTTTCCCTGGATTTCCCAGTTAAAGCACATTTTCCCACGTGAAAATTACGCTTGTTCCACGATAAGTGAAAGTATACTTTACCTCGGTGCTGTAAAAATATCAGTCCTTTGAATGGTAAAGGTTTTACCTCGGAGCTGAAAACTATCAGTCCTTTGAATGGTAAAGGTTTTATACACCAGCGTTGAACTCCCCGGGCCTACAGAGAAGGAAAATACTCGGCAAAATAAATTTTGGAAAGCTCTCTGATGTGCATCAACATTTACGCTCCATATTTTCTTATTCGAATTACGAAAGTATAGATTCGAATTCCACCAAATACAGTACGTTAGTTTTCGAAGTATTGAAATCGAGTTTGAAATGCGCGTTTGTTAGCCAATCGTAGCTCATGTCACGTGATCTCGCCAGCCAACGACAGTAGACATTCAGAGCATAGGACACGTGATGTAGACATCCAATAGCAACATCACTGTTAACTGGCGCGATCGCACAAATAGGAAAAGTTAATGTTTTAATTAATGTACAATCTGTAGCTACAAGAAAAGCTAAGCTTTCACATACGATACTGGTCTTTTTGCGTGTGTTACACTTTAAGATACATCACACAAATGTACCAGTAAAATTTTAAATAATGACAATGTCTGGTCTTCTGGACTCGAAGTTCTTCTAAGTGGCTGGTTCTCAATGCGTTAAGTTTTAAATAAGAGTTAAACGCTCGCTGATTTAAGCATTTCATTGCACATTTTCACGCGCAACATAATTCATCTTGCGTAAAAGCAAATTTACTTTTGAAATAAGGCGTTTCGAAGCACCATTCACAATATTCATTCACAATATTTTCGCCGGCCTGTGTGGCCGAGCGGTTCTAAGCGCTTCAGTCTGGAACTGTGCGACAGCTACGGTCGCAGGTTCGAATCCTGCCTCGGGCATGGAGGTGTGTGATGTCCTTAGGTTAGTTAGATTTAAGCAGTTCTAAGTTCTAGGGGACTGATGACCTCAGATGTTAAGTCCCATAGTGCTCAGAGCCATTTGAACCACAATATTTTCCCAGAGAGCGCCGGAGAACAGGCGTTACTGCTCGGGGGTAGCTATGAGGACGCAAGAAGCCCGTATGTTCGTGTATTTAAGAGATATTACACGACGACATAAAAGAAATAGAACATCGGAGGTTACTGGAGCATCGGAATTTCGTAAACCATTCTAAAATGCACAATTCAGCTTAAAGTGCACATTCGTATGTCCAGATTCACAATGAAGTAGAACGAACCTGATATTCAGGTTTTCGGGATGCAAATTTTCTTAGCGTACCAGTATCATGTTTGGTTCTTTATTATGGCATAATGCAATTTGCTTGAAGTACCAGTACTGTATTATCTTATGTTTGGTTCTTTGTTATGGCTTAATGTCATACGTGCCAGATGATGAAAATGTGCAGTGAACAGTTGATAAAAGCCAATAGTGTGGAATGAAACACTTCGTTTCCAATAAATTGACTGCTTCTGCGAAAAAGATTAATAAAAGCAGCATTTATTTAGCAAACCGACAAAAATAACTTCACTGTTCTGCAAGGCAATCAATGCCGGACTTCCAAAAACGTGGAAATACAGTAAAATCAGAAAACTGAAACAAACAACATATTTTAGCCTTCCGTGATTATGTGAGTGTATTTTAATTCACTTATCAGCTCCCAGCCACAGAAAACCGTTTTGTTTTCATTTGACGTTAGAACTGTAAAAGTCCGCCGCTCGTGGTCTCGCGGTAGCGTTCTCGCTTCCCGAGCACGGGGTCCCGGGTTCGATTCCCGGCGGGGTCAGGGATTTTCACCTGCCTCGAGATGACTGGGTGTTTGTGTTGTTCTCATCATTTCATCATCATCCAGGAAAGTGGCGAAATTGGACTGAGCAAAGACTGGGTAATTGTACGGGCGCTGATAACCACGCAGTTGAGCGCCCCACAAACCAAACATCATCATCATCAGAACTGTAAACGAGAAGAAAATAGCAAAATCGGTAACTGTAAACACGGCTCACGTGGAGACTAACCCAGTCCCCACGCGCGAATGTGGCAACTTGGGCGCGCCAGAAAAAAATTTCCGGGTAATATGTGGCTGCTTGTTACTGTTGCTGGCCGTTGTGACCGAGCGGTTCTAGGCGCTTCAGTCTGGAACCGCGCTGCTGCTACGGTCGCAGGTTCGAATCCTGCCTCGGGCATCGATGGGTGTGATGTCCTAAGGTTCGTTAGGTTTAAGTAGTTCTAAGTCTAGGGGACTGATGATCTCAGATGTTAAGTTCCACAGTGCTTAGAGCCCTTTGAACCATTTTGTTACTGTTGCTGATACAGCCAACAGCCACGCTTCAAGCAGGAAAAGGTACTGCTCATAGGCAACTCAACCGCGCATGCGCAGGTGCCCGCTGCCAACTGCTCAAACGAACTTAAACGTATACAATTGTGACGTCACGCTCATCGGCAGCAATTTATTGGTACGAAGTATTCCACAGTCTTCGTCCTAAACCCTCTGACCAATTTGCTGTTTATCAGTTCTTACCAGTTAAAATTACAAAAATTTAAAACTGAAGACTAAAATAATGAAAATTTCCCGGAATTCTAAAAATTTCCTCGGTTTTTGTCGGTTTTCGCCCGGATGAATAAATTCCAGAGTTTCTCCCGGATTTCTCGGAGCATATACACCCTGACTCCTCTGTGATTTAGGTGTTCAGAGTATTTTATATTCTAAGCTTTATGCGTGTCTTCCAAACGTATACTGAATGACTGTCATTTACGGTTAAGTGAAGTATGTCTGTACAACTTCAAATTAATTTAACAGAACAGATGACTGTCATTTACGGTTAAGTGAAGTATGTCTGTACAACTTCAAATTAATTTAACAGAACAGATTTCGAATAGGCCCCTTCCCGGAGAGGTGTGATTCGAGGTCTATTTAAAAAAAAAAAAAAAAAACGATAATCACATTAAAATGCAGTCGTGGCTCTAGTAAAACTAGACGTGACACATTGATGTTTGATATCTGGCGATTACATCTTTCCACTCATCAGGCTTATACTGCGTTTTGAAAAGTACAGTTTCAAAGTTTGTGTGTGATATGTTGGAGGCTATTTACGATGCCCTAAACACTAATTTAAAATCTAATATTTTCACTCTTACACCACACATTCCGCTACTACGAAATTTTTAATTTATTCTACGACGAATTTTGGAGTTGTGCTTCGTACAAATGCATCAAAAGATGCTGTAATATTGTTGATTTTCTTTATTAAAAGACATACTCAATCTATATAATACTCTCACCAGATATTTTGGTACTTCTTCCTCATATTCACTGGGCAAGTGTTAAAAGAGCATTGAAGGTAACTAGATTCTTATCTGAATATACTGACAGTACTGCATTTATTTTCACCATAAAGTGAGCTGCTGTGAAACCGCTAATCTACCTTTCATTAATTATTAATTCTTGTTGATTCACACTCAAATTTTGATCCATGCGCCATATAACAGAAACATCTACTTTCACCACGTAAATTATCCATATGTGCTCATAACCTCACTGGTAAACTTTTACACACCAAAGTCGCACATCCTGTCACTGTAGAATAATAAACTATACTCTGAACGTGTTTTGGAGAGATCCTGAGTGCGGTGTATCATTGAAACTACAATTAGCTTATCGATCAACCAAGAACATTTATAATAATAAATGCCTATCTCGCAAATCCAAAGTAAAACACTACCAAACAGTTATCCACCCTGACGGCGTATACGCCTCAGAAGGCTAGAATCTGAACAGGAAAGGCTTTGCAGATAAACTAGAGATTCAGGAGAGGAGGATACAGAGAAAAATTCTGGGACCGATCAGAACAGATGGTGAGTATAGAAGACAATCAAACCTGGAGCTGTAAAATCATACCTACCGAGAAAATCACAGATGTAGCCAGGAAGAGGCGCCTCACTTCCTACGGACATATCACAAGGATGGACCGAACGAGAGTGACCAGCTGACTTCTCAGCTACTGGGAGAGCCGAAACATCGTGGCACTGTGGCAGGAACAGTGACATTAGAAACCGAGCGCTTCTCAGAAGAACACTAAACAAAAGGTTTCAGGGCAGATCACCCCGTAAAAAGACCGGCGCCCTTTGGACAAAGGAGAGAAAGGAGAAACATAGCCACAGAATGCGGGATATGGCTACGAAGTCTTTCGCAACGTATTTCTTGAATAAAAGTCTCTCGGTATACACGCCGCGTCAGTTCAGGATAAAACTCCAAGCTTTCGACCACTACCTCCATGGTCGTCGTCAGGGCTAAAAATTACTGTCGTGAACTGTCTTTTTTTCTTTATTTTTTTTTATTGAATTTCGATTCCTCCCGAAGGGGGCGGGCTGGCAGCAGCGTGGTATGCCGCTCTTCAGCCTGCAGACTTTGTTAAAAGGATGAAGAGAATAAAAATCGTGGAACTTAAAACATAGAACAAAGGGATGATGATGCGTATAAAATACATACGAAGTAGACAGGTAAAATAATACACAGACAATTTAAAAAGACGGCAACAGTCTGGTTTCTGTTCGCTAAAGACATAAAACTCACACTCAGCGACAGCATGGATTCTGTTCGCAACACTAGAAAGATGAACAACACTGAACATTCACTGGAACACTGCACCAAGAAGTTGGCAAATGTGACATACCACAGCCGAGAGCAGGTGGGGGGAAACTGGACAGATGATGGGAAAATAAAAAATGGGCAGAAGGAAAGGAAAAGAGAAGGGGGGGAGGGGGGAAAGGAGCCAATGGAGGATGAGGACCCATATAAGGGTTGGGGGGTGCTGAGCAGACGCGACAGGGAGTGGGGAAAGTAGAGGATGGGAATACAAAAGTACTCAAGGGGGGGGGGGGAGAAGGGAGGTAGGGAGAGGTTTGGTGGGGAGAAAACGGGATGGAAGGGGGGGAAGAGGGATCCCAGGGAAAGGACGGAGGAAAGGAAGGGGGGGGGTGAGGACCAGAGTTGATAGGAGGGATAAATGGGGGGAGAGAGGGCATCATGCGGGAGGGGGAGTTGATGGAAGCCACCTTGGGAAAGGAGATGTAGGGTGTAGAGATGCAGGGTAGGGGGGACACAACAGTGAAGGCGTGGCAGGGGGTGGAGAGGGGAGACGAGAGGAGAGGAGCAACCAGGGGGTGAGGGGGAGCAAGGCGGCGGGAGGTGTAGAGTGTGCGGATATGTTCGAGGAACAGGAGCAGATGGGGGAAAGGAATGAGATCGTAGAGGATCCATGTGGGGGATGGGAGGCAGATACGGAAGGCGAGGCAGAGTGCATGATGCTCGAGGATCTGGAGGAACTCATCGAGTTTGGGGAGGGGGCGGGGAGCAGATATCCAGGCGGGACTGTCATAATAGAGGATGGGACGGCCAGAGAGGAGTTTGAGGAGTGGGAGGCGGTTGTGGGCTTTGGATTGGATGGAGCGGAGATGAGGGATCGAGGTGAGGTGACGGTCAATGGTGAGGCCGAGGTAGGTGACGGTGGGAGAGAGGTGGATGGGATGGGCACAGATGGTAAGGGAGAAGTCGAGGAGCCGGAAGAAGCGAGTGGTACGACCTACGAAACGTGAACTGTTTTTTTTTTTTTTTTTTCCTTTACTGTGTTTCAATTCCCCATCGGGGCGGGCTGGCAGCAGCATAGGCGCTGCTCTTCAGCCGAAAGACAGAACAAAATAGAAGACATTGAAAAACAGCAAAGGAGAGAATAAGGTGAACATAGATATAAAAAAGGGGGAACAGCATGGAAGACAAAACAAAACAAAACGGGGTGACTGTAAAATGGAGATAACAAAAAAACAGTTTAAAAGTAGCACATATAAAAAGCCACACACGGCGACGGTTAAAAGAACACAAGGCACAGTATGACTGGAGCATAAAAGTAGCGATGGATGGCATAGCACATAACGTAACACTGACGGCGAACGTCAAGGCAGGACACAATTAAAATCACATCTCTTGACGCACACGAGTAACAGCACTAAACACAACACTGATGTGGCACACTGATGATGAGCAATACAGAGGATCTGCCAGGCGCTAGGAGATGAGGGAGACCTGAAGAAGGGAGGGAGTGGAAGAGATGGGGGAGGTGATCAGGGGGCGCACGGGAGAGGGCCAGGTAGGGTGGGAAGGAGAGAGGCAGGTATGGGGTGCAGGGTCTCAGGGGAGGGGCGACGGAGGGAAATCCGCTCTGGGAGAAGAAGGAAAGAGGAAAGGGGGCCCTGGGGAGGGGGGGGGGAACAAGGCCAGGTTATAGTTGGAAGGAAGGGTAGATGTCACGGCGAAGTTCGTCATCCGGGAGGGGGAGGCGTTGGAAATTGCCCTGATGAAGGAGATGGAGGGTGTGGAGGTGGAGAGAGGGAGGGATACAGCGATAGAGGCGCGGCAACGGGCGGGGGGTGGAGAGGAAGGAGGAAACCAGAGGGTGGGGGGGATCAAGTCTGCGAACAATGTAAAGGATGCGGAGATGTTGGAGGAACAGGAGGAGGTGGGGGAAGGGGATCAGTTCATACAGGAGCCGTGTGGGGGAAGGAAGGCGGATACGGAAGGCAAGGCGGAGCGCATGGCGTTCAAGGATTTGGAGGGCCTTGTAAAAGCGGGTGGGGGCGGAAATCCAGGCAACGCTGGCATAACAGAGGATAGGACGGATGAGGGATTTGTAGGTATGGAGGATGGTAGAAGGATGCAATCCCCAGGTCCGGCCAGACAGGAGTTTCAGAAGGCGGAGGCGGGAATGGGCTTTCTGCTGGATGGTCAGGAGATGAGGGGTCCAGGTGAGGTGTCGGTCAAGGGTGAGGCCAAGGTATTTCAGGGTGGGGGTGAGTTGGATAGGACGACCATAAAGGGTGAGGTAGAAATCATGGAGGCGAAAGGAGCGAGTGGTGCGGCCTATGATGATTGCCTGGGTTTTGGAGGGGTTGAGACGGAGGAACCACTGGTTACACCAAGGGGTGAACTGGTTAAGGTGGGTTTGGAGGGTACGTTGAGACCGTTGAAGGGTAGGATAGAGAGCAAGGAAGGCGGTGTCATCAGCATACTGGAGAAGGTGGACTGGTGGGGGTGGCTTGGGCATATCAGCTGTATACAAGAGATAAAGGAGAGGGGAGAGGACTGAACCCTGGGGGACGCCAGCCGTGGGATAAAAGATACGGGAATTGGTGTTGTGGAGGGTGACATAGGAACGTGAACTGGCGAGGCTCCCACTTTTATATGCAAAGGATGGCTTCTGATTGGCTGGAATACGTCATAGCAACAGCGATATGGCGCGTAGTGGTGCCCTCTACTTCCATAGCTGTAGTTTCTGTCCCGCATCGCTTGCAGCGCCATCCCTTGAATCAGGAGGTAAAGTGCGGGAAGATTTCCTCTGCGATTTTTCTTTATCCAGTGCACTCTTCCAGCTGTTGCCGAGTGCGTAACCGTTGTCTCTGTTAAAGTTGTTATCGCTAAGTCTAATTTTGACTGCTTCCCGGATCACAGAGTCCCAGTAATTCGATGCGTGGGCTATTACTCTCGTTTCTTCAAATAAAATCTTATGCTTGTTAAGCAGGCTATGCTGAGCCACCGCAGATTTTTCCAAATACCTGTATTTCAGGTGGAGCTGGTGCTCGATGCAGCGTTCGGCAACGGCTCTTACCGACTCGCCCACGTAATTCTTGCCGCATTCGCAAGGAATACTATAAATTCCCGGCACCCTTAAGCCGAGACTATCTTTGACTAGTCTCAACATTTCCTTAATTTTCGTGGTCGGAAAACTGGTTTTATTCCTTGCCTCTTTAGGACTTTGCCTATCCTGCTTGTTGTAGCACCGCAAAATGGAAGCCGTGCTGTGTGTTGGTCCACTTCTTGTATATGGCCGGCATCATGTCTTACTTTCTTGGGCAATACTGATTTAACTTCACCGGCAGAATAACCATTCCTCTTAGTCGTCAAATGGTTAATCTCGGGACCGAGGCGGTCCTCGTCGGAAATAGTCCTGGCTGTGTGTGCTAAAGTATTCAGCGTAGCTCTCCTCTGAAACGGATGATGGAAGCTGTGGCTATGCAGGCACAAGTGTGTGTGCGTTGGCTTCCTGTACACAGAATGGCCCAGTCGTCCATCCGCTTTTCGCTCCACCAACACATCTAAAAAAGGTGACTTCCCTTCCTTCTCTAACTCCATTGTAAATTTTATGTTTGGATGTACACCATTCAAATGTTCGACGAACTGCTGCCGCGTGTCACTGCCAGATTACTGGGAAAACATCAAGTCCCTCTCCAGGCTGAAAAATTGAATGTCGCGGTCCTTGGCTGGCCCATTCGGAAGAAGAAGAAGAAACTACAGGGTGTCTCACGAAAGAAGTTCGGATTCGTAGTTCTCTGACACCAATACTTTGCGCATACTCCCTTACACTATGCGCCTGAGTGTAATTGTGTTCTGTTTACAGTTCTCCTGTACAGTTTCCATTTCGTACGGTATACACGAAGGATCAAAGAGTGTTTCTTGTGTTGAACTACGCAAAACAGAAACGTATGTGCAATATCGGCTCGAATTCATACGAAAATTTCCCAGTGTGCACGTTCCCAATGATGCGACGACACGCAGATTAGTGAAGAAATTTCAGGGCACTGGATCCGAATTACACAAACGAAGGCCTAGACAATCTGGTGTTTTAAGCGATGTCCGAGAAAATCTCGGCGCCGTTTGGCACTGCCGACTGGTTGTCAAGAACATCTGCTCACAGAGCTCAGCACAAGCCGAAATTGAAACCGTAGAAAACAACGGTAGTGGATCAACTCAGATACTGTTGCTCGGCGTCGTTACTGCAACTGGCTGCTACAGTCTGTGCACGATGGGGAACTTGATCCTGAGATGCTTTTTTTTCTGATTAAGCCTGGCTGCATTTATTGGTACATAAATTCTCAGAGCACTCGACATTGGAGCTCCCAAAATCCTCGTGAATTACATCAATAATCTCTGCATGATGTAAAAAGTGGAGTGCGGTGTGCAGTTAGTGCAATATTTTTCCACGAGGCAATACGTTCTGAAAGGCATGTAAACAATATATTACATCTTTTTTTTTCGAGAAGCAACACCTAATAAAAAGGTGTACGGTTACTTCACACAGGACAATGCGAGAACACACGTCGCTAAAGGTTCGACGACAGCAATACGAGATTTTAATTTCCACTGTCTATACTTTTACAAATAAATTCGTAAAACTTTGTCAGCATGAGAAGGAAGCATTCAGGATTCACACTCATAGCAGTGGATGTTCAAAAACATAACAAAATACGTTTTTTTACATCTGAAATTTCATCGTTTTTCCACTTACTATTGGCTGCATTTGTGCTACGGGTACACTTTTCTTCACGAGTAAGAGATATTCTTCGATGAATTTTGTACTGCTTATTAAACACAAAGTCCTTAATGCAAAACACTAGAATTTTCCAAATCTATTAAAAAACTGATAAAAACTGAAACAATTAACTACAAATTTTGAGTTTTTACTAAAGACGAAGTTTAAAATGTAACAGCCCATTCATTTTTTCATAAATTAGATGAATTACAGACTTTCAGATTAGATTAGATTAGAACAGTACTTGTTCCATAGGTCATGAATACGACACTTCGTAATGATGTGGAACGTGTCAGGTTAATAACAGGTGTCTATACAAGATATTACATTACACAAAATATTACATGACACTCAATATTTTTATTTTTTTGTGGGTGTTGGGGAAATTACCCACTTACTATATCCAAAAATTCATCTAATGAGTAGAAGGAGTTGCCATTAAGAAATTCTTTTAATTTGCTTTTAAATGCTATATATTGCTATCTGTCAGACTTTTGATGCTATTTTTACCCCCTTCTGAGCCAAAGTTAGATTTAACCTTGAGTAGTGATGATCATCCTTTCTCCTAGTGTAATAGCCATGTACACTGCTATTACTTTTTAATTCGTTCGGATTGTTAATACCAAATTTCATAAGTGTATATATATATATATATATATATATATATATATATATTTATTTATTTATTTATTTATTTATTGTGAGGCTACAGTGAAGATCTGTAGCTCTTTAAATAAGTGTCTGCAGGATGATCTTGGATGAGCTCCCGCAATTATTCTGATTGCACGCTTTTGTGCAATGAATACTCTTTTATTCAATGATGAGTTACCCCAAAATATGATGCCATACGAAAGCAGAGAATGAAAATAGGCGTGGTAAGCTAATTTAGTCAGATGTATATCTCCAAAATTTGCTGAACTCAAACGTTTCAGCAGATCCTCAGTGTATTTTTCCCAGTTCAACCCCTCATCAATGCATACACCTAGAAATTTTGAATATTCTACCTTAGCCACCGATTTCTTATCGAAGTCTATATTAATGGTGTCATTGCATGTAGTGTGTGGAACTGTATATACTGTGTTTTGTCAAAGTTTAAATGAGAGCCCATTTGCAGAGAACCATTTAATGATTTTCTGAAAAACATCGTTTACAATTTCACCAGTTAATTCTTGTCTGTTGGGTGTGATAGATATACTTGTATCATCGGCGAAAAGTATCATCTTTGCATCTTCGTGAATATAGAATGGCAAGTCATTAATATATATTAAGAACCTGTAAGAATGATTTGTATGCTGCGCAAAATTCATCGAAGAATCTCTCTTACTTTTGAAGAAAAGTGAACCTGCAAGAACAAATGCAGTAAGTGAAATAAATATGAAATTTTACATGCAAAAAGAAATTATTTTTTTATGTTTTTGAACTTGCACTGCTACGAGTGTGAATCGTGATTCCTTCCTGTTCATGCTGACAAAGTATTACGAATTTCTTTGTAAAAGTATAGACAGTGGTAACTGAAATGTGCTGCGATGCCTCTCCTGCTCCGGGTCGGTTGATCAGATGGCCACGTTGTCCGCGCAACTTAACTCGGGAGGTGACCGTGGTGGAGGGAAGGGGGGGGGGGGGGCCGTACGGCGGCTGCGTCCCTCCCGGGAGTCACTCGTGACACATCCCGTGCACACTTTCGTAATACATGCGTATAACGTGCTGGTTCCTTCTGACGCTAATTGATAGCGAGAGAAGTAAAATGGTGTCACAAAGTTACAGCGTTTTTAACTTTTCTGGCACGACGTGTTTCCCTTCATCTCATATTCGCAAATTTTGATTGGCAATTTCAATAACTGAAGAGAGAGTTACATTACTCGCCACATTCCTTTTCGTGGCGTGCGTTCGGCGTCTTTTTAATGGCAAACAGCGCTGCACTGGCCGTCTGCGAGCACGGAGGCGTCGCGGTGCCCATCCCATGCTACGGGCCCGACACACGCTGAGGCGGCAGAGACACTGGTGCAGGCGTGCGCATTCAAGTAGCCGCATATGTAAGCAGGCAGAATACGGCGCTGCGGCCGGCAACGCCTATGGAAGACGACAAGTGTCTGGCACAGTTGTTAGGTCGTTTACTGCTGCTACAGTGGCAGGCAGTCAAGATTTAAGTCAGTTTGAACGCGGTGTCACAGTCCCCGCACGAGAGATGGGACACAGCATCTTCGAGGTAGCGATGAGGTGGGGATCTTCCCTTACGATCATTTCACGAGAATACCGTGAATATCAGGTATCCGGTAAAACATCGCTGTGGCCAGAAGAAGGTCCTGCAAGAACGGGACCGACGACGGCTGAAGAGAATCGGCCAACGTGACAGAAGTGCGACCCTTCCACAGATTGCTGCAGGTTTCAGTGCTGGGCCATCAACAAGTGTCAGCGTGCGAACAATTCGTTCAACGAAACATCATCGATATGCGCTTCCGGAGCCCAAGTCCCACGCTCAGATCCTCGATGACTGCACGACACAAAGCTTCAGACCCGCCTGGGCCCATCGACATTCGACTGTTGATGACTGGAAACGTGTTGCCTGGTCAGAAGAGTCTCGTTTCAAATTGTATCCAGCAGATGGACGTGTACGGGTCTGGAGACAACCTCACGAATCCGTGGACCCTGCAGCAGGGGACTGTTCAAGCTGGTGGAGCCTCTGTTACTAGTGTGGGGCGCGTGCAGTTGGAGTGGCACGGGACCCCTGATACGTCTAGATACGACTCTGACAGGTGGCACGTACGTAAGCATCCTGTCTGATCAAATGGTTCAAATGGCTCTGAGCACTATGCGACCTAACTTCTGAGGTCATCAGTCGCCTAGAACTTAGAACTAATTAAACCTAACTAACCTAAGGACATCACATACAGCCATGCCCGAGGCAGGGTTCGAACCTGCGACCGTAGCGGTCGCTCGGCTCCAGACTGCAGCGCCTAGAACCGCACGGCCACTCCGGCCGGCCCTGTCTGATCACCTGCATCCGTTCGCGTCCATTGTGCATTCCGAAAAGGGCAATTACAGCAGAAGAATGGGACACCCCACACGCCCAGAATTGCTACAGAGCGACTCTAAGAACACGCTTCTTAGTTTAAAACACTTCTATTCTCTTCTTGTCGAAGTTAACCAAAGCGATGTTGTTCGGACATGCAGGAAATACAGAGAGACAGGAACTGTCGATGACATGCCTCGCTCAGGCCGCCCGAGGGCTACTACTGCAGTGGATGACCGCTACCTACCGATTATGACTCGGAGGAACCCTGACAGCAACGCCACCATGTTGAATAATGCTTTTCGTGCAGCCACAGGACGTTGTCTTATGACTCAAACTGCGCGCAATAGGCTGCACGATGCGCAACTTCACTCCCGACGTCCACGGTGAGATACATCTTTGCAACCACGACACGGTGCAGCGCGGTACAGATGGGCCCAACAACATGCCGAATGGACCGCTCAGGATTGGCATCACGTTCTCTCCACCGGTGAGTGTCGCATACGCCTTCAACCAGACCATCGTCGGAGACTTGTTTGGATGCAACCCCGTCAGGCTGAACGCCTTGGACACACTGTCCAGCGAGTGCAGCAAGGTGGAGGTTCCCTGCTGTTTTTAGGTGCCATTATGTGGGGCCAACGTACGCCGCTGGTGGTCATGGAAGGCGCCATAACGGCTGTACGATACGTGAACGCCATCCTCCGACCGATAGTGCAACCGTATAGGTAGCATATTCGCGATGCATTTGTCTTCATGGAGGACAATTCGCGCCCCCATCTGAATGACTTCCTTTAGGATAACGACATCGCTTGACTAGAGTGGCCTGCATGTTCTCCAGACATGAATATCGAACATGCCTGGGATAGATTGAAAAGGGCAGTTAATGGACGACATGACCCACCAACCACTGAGGAATCTACGCCGAATCGCCGTTGAGGAGTGGGACAATCTGGATCAACAGTGCCTTGGTGAACTTGTGGGTTGTATGCCACGTATAATACAGGCACGTATCAGTGCAAGAGGACGTGCTACTGGGTATTAGAGATACCGGTGTGTACAGCAATCTGCACCACCACCTCTGAAGGTCTCGCTGTATCGTGGTACAACGTGCAATGTGTATTCTTCATGAGCAGTAAAAATGGCGGAAATGATGTTTATGTTGATCTCTATTGTAATTTTCTGTACAGGTTCAGGATTTTCTGTACAGGTTCCGGAACTCTCGGAACCGAGGTGATGCAAGACTTTTTTTGATGTATGCATTATGTTAAAGTTATCGTGGTATTCTGCCAGTTAGATAATTTCATTGTTGTGTCTATGAAGTTTCGTTTACTTATTCCGGTTAGATCGAAGGCGGGTTTCATCTCTAGGCATAGTTGTTTATGACATGATCAAAATTGGTAAATGCGCAAACATGGTACCGGTACAAGAAACTACTAACGAAAATGTTGCCGATGTTAGCGATGTTGCAGTTGACTTGGTAGCAATTGAAACTGAGGCAAATACAGCAGTTGGCAATCTGCAGGGGGCGCCGAACAAAGCCCTGCGACCGCTGCAGAGCCTTTTGCAGCTTTGTTACACAGAATGGAGCACTTAATGAACGAACGCGATAAAGCGCTCATTGAGCTAATCGCAGAACGAAACAGGGAACGCGACGAGATGCAACAGACGAAAGAAAGATAACGCGATGAAGCACTGGCAGCGAAATTGGATGCTGGCTTCATAAGTATTACAAAACATGTCTCAGCAATGCAGAACGTCACTAAAGACCTGGTGCTCTGCCAAGTGCATAGAAAACCATTGAAGCGACGATAGAATCAGTCGAACCAGATCCACCTAAGAGCTAAAATAGCTGAGCGAAGCGAGACTACAAATAAAGAATTCCACGACTGGCTGAGAGGAAAAGCAAAATGACAGGTGACCGTATTAAATACGAAGTAAAGAGCGCGGTAGCCAGCGCTAGAGGCGAAGAATCCGCAGAATTAAATAAGACGATGAAAATAACAGCCACCGAGACAGAGCAGATGAAGCAGGTTGCGACGGACGAAATACCAAAATGGCGCGAAGAAATCGCGACACAAATCCAGAACGTTCGTCGCAAAAATCACGTAGTGTGCCGCAGCGTGATCGGGAAAATATACAGGGTGTTTCAAAAATGACTGGTATATTTGAAACGGCAATAAAAACTAAACGAGCAGCGATAGAAATACACCGTTTGTTGCAATATGCTTGGGACAACAGTACATTTTCAGGCTGACAAACTTTCGAAATTAGAGTAGTTACAATTTTCAACAACAGATAGCGTTGCAAGTGATGTGAAAGATATAGAAGACAACGCAGTCTGTGGGTGCGCCATTCTGTACGTCGTCTTTCTGCTGTAAGCGTGTGCTGTGCACAACGTGCAAGTGTGCTGTAGACAACATGGTTTATTCCTTAGAACAGAGGATTTTTCTGGTGTTGGAATTCCACCGCCTAGAACACAGTGTTGTTGCAACAAGACGAAGTTTTCAACGGAGGTTTAATGTAACCAAAGGACCGAAAAGCGATACAATGAAGGATCTGTTTGAAAAATTTCAACGGACTGGGAACGTAACGGATCAACGTGCTGGAAAGGTAGGGCGACCGCGTACGGCCACCACAGAGGGCAATGCGCAGCTAGTGCAGCAGGTGATCCGACAGCGGCCTCGGGTTTCCGTTCGCCGTGTTGCAGCTGCGGTCCAAATGACGCCAACGTCCACATATCGTCTCGTGCACCAGAGTTTACACCTCTATCCGTACAAAATTCAAATGCGGCAACCCCTCAGCGCCGCTACCATTGCTGCACGAGAGACATTCGCTAACGATATAGTGCACAGGATTGATGATGGCGATATGCACGTGGGCAGCATTTGGTTTACTGACGAAGCTTATTTTTACCTGCACGGCTTCGTCAATAAACAGAACTGGCGCATATGGGGAACCAAAAAGCCCCATGTTGCAGTCCCATCGTCCCTGCATCCTCAAAAGGTACTGGTCTGGGCCGCCATTTCTTCCAAAGGAATCATTGGCCCATTTTTCAGATCCGAAACGATTACTGCATCACGCTATCTGGACATTCTTCGTGAATTTGTGCCGGTACAGACTGCCTTAGACGACACTGCGAACACCTCGTGGTTTATGCAAGATGGTGCCCGGCCACATCGCACGGCCGACGTCTTTAATTTCCTGAATGAATATTTCGATGATCGTGTGATTGCTTTGGGCTATCTGTAACATACAGGAGGCGGCGTGGATTGGCCTCCCTATTCGCCAGACATGAACCCCTGTGACTTCTTTCTGTGGGGACACTTGAAAGACCAGGTGTACCGCCAGAATCCAGAAACAATAGAACAGCTGAGGCAGTACATCTCATCTGCATGTGAAGCCATTCCGCCAGACACGTTGTCAAAGGTTTCGGGTAATTTCATTCAGAGACTACGCCATATTATTGCTACGCATGGTGGATATGTGGAAAATATCGTACTATAGAGTTTCCCAGACCGCAGCGCCATCTGTTGTTGACAATTGTAACTACTGTAATTTCGAAAGTTTGTCTGCCTGAAAATGTACTGTTGTCCCAAGCATATTGCAACAAACGGTGTATTTCTATCGCTGCTCGTTTAGTTTGTATTGCCGTTTCAAATAAACCGGTCATTTTTGAAACACCCTGTAGGATCAGTTTATGAAGAGTATCAGACAGAGGAGCTCCACATAATACAATCGCCTACAGCGATTGGGAGACACAATGATGTGATGGGTATTTTAATGGAAGAGTTGTTGTGGTCTTCAGTCTTGAGACTGGTCTGATGCAGCTCTCCATGCTACTCTATCCTGTGCAAGCTTCTTCATCTCCCAGTACCTTCTACAACCTACATCCTTCTGAATCTGCGTAGTTTATTCATCTCTTGGTCTCCCTCTACGATTTTTTCCCTCCACGCTGCCCTCCAATGCTAAATTTGTGATCCCTTTATGCCTCAGAACATGTCCTCCCAACCGATCCCTTCTTCTCAAGTTGTGCCAAAAACTCCTCTTATCCCCAATTCTATTCAGTACCTCCTCATTACTTATGTGATCTACCCATCAATCTTCAGCATTCTTCTGTAGCACCACATTTCGAAAGCTTCTATTCTCTTCTTGTCCAAACTATTTTTCGTCCATGTTTCACTTCCATACATGGCTACACTCCATACAAATACTTTCAGAAACGACTTCCTGACACTTAAATCTATACTCGATGTAAACAAATTTCTCTTGTTCAGAAACGTTTTCCTTGCCATTGTCAGTCTACATTTTATATCCTCTCTACTTCGACCATCATCAGTTATTTTGCTCCCTAAACAGCAAAACTCCTTTACTTCTTTAAGTGTCTCATTTCCTAATCTAATTCCCTCAGCATCACCCGACTTAATTCGACTACATTCAATTAGCCTCGTTTTGCTTTTGTTGATGTTCATCTTATACCCTCTTTTCAAGAGACTGTCCATTCCGTTCAACTGTTCTTCCAAGTCCTTTGCTGTCTCTGACAGAATTACAATGTCATCGGCGAACCTTAAAGTTTTTATCTCTTCTCCATGGATTAAAATACCGGCAGTTCCAAGAAGCCAGTACACCCGGTTATATTTATCCCGTCGTTTAGGAACGTGCTACGTAAAACATGGAACGAACGCCAACGTATACAGTTCGTATCGTCGGGCAGAATACTAGAAAGTATACTGCTTTCAACTTGGCTGACATGTGTCACCAATTTACGGCTTTTCCCTTCGGCCTTAAGGTAAGCGCCGGAGTGTGTATCTCCGCCACGAACACGGGTCCCGGGGCCGGAATTGCTGGACTCTGTACGTGGACGACTTTCTAGTCGCGACGTCCACGTACGAAGGGCACCTCGATGTACTAGATATGGTGCTCCAGAAGTTCTCCGAGTTTGGTGTAACAGCAGACTTAGAGAAATCGAAGTTTGCTACAGATAAATTACAATTTCTTGGACGCATAGATTCTCCCACGGGCATATTACCTGCTCCAGAAAAGATCGATGCAATTCACAACTTTCCAGCACCTGCCACTAAAAAGCATCTGAAATCTTTCCATGAACTTGTATTCGTTTTATATCCTATCAATCGATGAATGATCCTGATCTTTTAAATCTACTGAAAAATGCCATTTCTTGGAATAGTATATGACAAATTAGCGACACTATTCAAAAACACAGAAGTAAAAAAATCAGCTTCAGCACCAACAACAACCTAAGTAGGAAGCTTATTCAAAATATAAAACCACCAGGTACAAGCCGGCCGGAGTGGCCGAGCGGTTCTAGGCGCTACTTTCTAGTATTCTGCGCGACGATACGAACTGTATACGTTGCCGTAAGTGACGTCCTTAGGTTAGTTAGGTTTAAGTAGTTCTAAGTTCTAGGGGACTGATGACCTCACAAGTTAGGTCCCATAGTACTCAGAGCCATTTGAACCATTTTTTGAACCAGATACAAGTCTTGATGCATCTGGCATTTACAAAATTACCTGCAGCCAATGTAACAGATATTATATCGGCCAAACAGGCAGAAACTTCAGAACCCGATTCAAAGGACATTTACATTGCTACAGACTTGATAAAAGTAACAAATCAGCAGTACCAACTCACATTAAAGACACAAGGGCCACCCTTTGAAAATCGAAGACACCCTCGAAATTGGATGGATATCATGGAAGAAATGGAAATTTTCATACAGAACACAAAGCAGGGAGATAACAGTCTTAATGAAATAACCGAATTCAAAAACTCCAAATTCTTCAACAGTCTTAAGCCAGTTTTAACTCAATAGATTCAAGATATGTCAATGTAAATAATTGACTACAAATCTATCAGTACCAAGAATATCTATGCAAAACCTAGATAGTCGTTACAGACTCACACAGTCCGGCATCTTGTGTTGTGTGTATAATATCGAAGCAATTTGTGCAGTGGCAATCTGCGACAAAATATAATGTGCAATAGTGTAATGTCAATCAACAGCTCCGCCATTACACCAGTGATGCAAGTGAAGCGGCATGATAATGAAATCGTAAGTGATCAACTGTCATATAAAAGCCTTTCACACTATTTTCGTAACACATAACTTATGCAAATATATCTGCATCCTTTACCGGCTGTGATATACATAATCAACCACAAGGAAGAAAACCAGCAGACGACATCAACGATTTCGATTTCTAGCCATACACTGCCCCCGTCCTTCCCCCCAAGTGCCACACCAGTAGCTACAGTAAAAAACAATGGACAAAGAGTTCTAGATTAATCTAGATTAAGACTATTTTTAAGTAACATTTCTCTATATGTATGTTTAAACGCCTGAAGATCAACAGAACATGTTCGAAACGCGTTGCATTATGTTAGATTAAGCATAAAATAAAAAGTGACTGGTAGCAGAAACTTGAAATAAATACACTACTGGCCATTAAAATTCCTACACCACGAAGATGACGTGCTACAGACGCGAAATTTAACCGACAGGAAGAAGATGCTGTGATATGCAAATGATTAGCTTTTCAGAGCATTCACACAAGGTTGGCGCTGGTGGAGACACCTACAACGTGCTGACATGAGGAAAGTTTCCAACCAATTTCTCATACACAAACAACAGCTGACCGGCGTTGCCTGGTGAAATGTTGTTGTGATGCCTCGTGTAAGGAGGAGAAATGCATACCATCACGTTTCGAACTTTGATAAAGGTCGGATTGTAGCCTATCGCGATTGCGGTTTATCGTATCACGACATTGCTGCTCGCGTTGGTCGAGATCCAATGACTGTTAGCAGAATATGGAATAGGTGGGTTCAGGAGGGTAATACGGAACGCCGTGCTGGATCCCAACGGCCTCGTATCACTAGCAGTCGAGATGACAGGCATCTTATCCACATGGCTGTAACGGATCGTGCAGCCACGTCTCGATCCCTGAGCCAACAGATGGAGACGTTTGCAAGACAACAACCATCTGCACGAACAGTTCGACGACATTTGCAGCAGCATGGACTATCAGCTCGGAGACCAAGGCTGCGGTTACCCTTGACGTTGCATCACAGACAGGAGCGCCTGCGATGGTGTACTCGACCACGAACCTGGGTGCACGAATGGCAAAACGTCATTTTTTCGGATGGATCCAGTTCTGTTTACAGCATCATGATGGTCGCATCCGTGTTTGGCAACATCGCGGTGAACGCACATTCGAAGCATGTATTCGTCATCGCCATACTGGTGTATCAGCCGACGTGATGGTATGGGGTGCCATTTGTTACACGTCTCGGTCACCTCTTGTTCGCATTGACGGCACTTTGAACAGTGGCCGTTACATTTGAGATGTGTTACGACCCGTGGCTGTACCCTTCATTCGATCTTTCCGAAACCCTACATTTCAGCAGGATAATGCACGACCGCATGTTGCAGGTCCTGTACGGGTCTTTCTGGATACAAAAAATATTCGACTGCTGCCCTGGCCAGCACATTCTGCAGATCTCTCACCAACTGGAAAGGTCTGGCCAATGGTGGCCGAGCAACTGGCTCGTCACAATATGCCAGTCACTACTCTTGATGAACTGTGGTATCGTGTTGAAGCTGCATGGGCAGCTCAACCTGTACGCGCCATCCAAGCTCTGTTTGACTCAATGCCCAGGCGTATCGAGGCCGTTATTACGGCCAGAGGTGGTTGTTCTGGGTACTGATTTCCCAGGATCAATGCACCCAAATTGTATAATATATCTGTCCAATGAATACCCGTTTATCATCTGCGTTTCTTCTTGGTGTAGCAATTTTAATGCCCAGTAGTGTAATTACTGAAAAAGAATGTAGTTTGGCATTCGTCGAGGAAATGCCAGCAGGCATTCGATAATATCAAACAGAGTTTGATATCAGCGAACATACTGCATAAGCCCGACATGACCAAGATTTATGCTTAGCAACTGACGCCTCCTGCTCCGGTGTAGGAGCGTGCCCCTTTCAGGAGGGCAACACAGAAGGCAAGATAACGTACACAGTTATCAGTTTTGCAAGTCGAGTCCTGACTGAATGAGAAAGACCTTACACCACTACAGAGTTAAGAGGCGTTGGCCGTTGTGTGGCCTTTCAGGAAATTTGGTTATTACATCTCTGGTAAACATACCAAAGCTTATTGTGACTCCCAGGCCCTTGGTTTTCTCCGAACGTGCAAACTGTTGCATCAGAAGATAGCGTGGTGGACGCTGCTACTCCAGACATTGCGCATGTTAAGTGGTAGGGAGAACGGCGTAGCAGACGCGCTCTCTCGTTTACCACAAGGTTCACCGGAGTACTCAGACTTAGTGGAACAAATGTCCAATTTCAAAATTATGTCGATAAAAGGCCCTTTACACCGCCAGTACTATTTAGAAATGTATAGGAACATGGCTAATTTACGGGATGCAGTGTGTACATAAATTAATTCGCACATGTCAGCGAAGTAAGGCTTCTACTCTTTCCAACAAATAGCACTGCATCCAATTATCACCAATAAACCGGGGACAGGTGGTGGCCATTGACGTCTCCGGCCCCAACCCCAGGCGAGGGGGAGGTGTCAGATACATTGTCGCCTTGTAAGACCTCTTCTTGAAATGTGTACTTTCTATGCCACTAAGTCAGCAACAGCAGCGCCAATCATTAAACGAATGCGAGGAGGGTTCTTTTACCGGTTCGGGAAGCCGGATCCTATTCTTACCGATAATGCACCAAATTTCACTGGCAAGAGTTGGAGAAAATTCTTACAGGAAAATGATATCTGCCAGATATTCATAACCAGTTTCCATCCAGAACCAAATCCCACGGAAAGGATATTCCGCAAATTCAATAGGTTAATTCGAACATACCGGGTGATCAAAAAGTCAGTATAAATTTGAAAACTTAATAAACTACGGAATAATGTAGATAGAGGGATAAAAATTGGCACACACGCTTGGAATGACATGGGGTTTTATTAAAACAAAAAAAAACAAAAAACAAAGTTCACAAAATGTTCGACAGATGGCGCTGGACAGCAAAACGTCAGTGACTGCGCATGACAATCGTGTGTAAAAGGAGCTGTAATGAGAGAGAGAATCAGATGCGCCAGCAGTCGCAGCATGTAGACGTTACCTGAAAAGGCGCTTTTAGTGAAGCTGTATTATCAGAATGGGGAATGTGCTAGTTCAGCGTTACGATCCTATCGCTACAGGAAGGGGATTCGAACGGGTAAAGGTGCGTTGACAAATGCAGCTGTGGCGAGAATGATTTCGAAGTTCGAAGCCACGGCTTGTTTAGTCGACAGACCCCGTAGTGGCCGACCGAGCACAAGGCGTAATGCTGCTGAGACAGTTCAGGAAGAAATGGAGACCGTAGCGGGTTCGTCTATGCACGGGGAAGTCAGCGCTCGTGTAGTCGCACGTCGCACCGGCATTCCATACACTGCTGTTTGGTTGGCACTGAGGCGTACTCTCCGATGCTATCCGTACAAAATCCATCGGCATCATGAACTGTTACCTTGCGATTTAGTGAAGCGGAGGGCATTTGCGGTATGTGAGTTCCAAAAGATGGCGGAAGATGGCGATTGGTTGAGTAACGTGTTGTGGACCGACGAAGCTCATTTCACGCTCCGAGGGTCTGTCAACGCCCACAACAGCAGAATTTGGGCTACCGAAAATACTAGAACTGTCGTGGAAACTCCATTGCACGACGAGAAAGTCACGGTATGGGTTGGATTTACCACATCTGCCGTTGTCGGGCCTTTTTTCTTCGAGGAAATGCGTGATTCTGGTTTTGTAACTGCTACCGTGACGGGTGAGAGGTACGCCGATATGTTACAGAATCGCATCATCCCCAGCCTGGCTGATAAACACCTGCTGGAACGTACGATGTTTATGCAGGATGGCGCTCCACCCCATATTGCTAGACGCGTGAAAGATCTCTTGCGCGCGTCGTTTGGTGATTGTCGTGTGCTCAGTCGCCACTTTCGTCATGCTTGGCCTCCCAGGTCCCCAGACCTCAGTGCGTGCGATTATTGGTTTTTGGGGTTACCTGAAGTCGCAAGTGTATCGTGATCGACCGACATCTCTAGGGATGCTGAAAGACAGCATCCGACGCCAATGCCTCACCATAACTCCGATATGCTTTACAGTGCTGTTCACAACATTATTCCTCGACTACAGGTCATAGGTGGACATATTGAGCATTTCCTGTAAAGATCATCTTTGCTTTGTCTTACTTTGCTATGCTAATTATTGCTATTCTGATCAGATGAAGCGCCATCTGTCGGACATTTTTTGAACTTTTGTATTTTTTTGGTTCTAATTTGTCATTCCAAGCATGTTTGTCAATTTGTACCTCTCTATCTACGTTATTCCGTGATTTATTCAGTTTCCATTTATACTGACTTTTTGATCACCCGGTATATACCGAATACACATACCAAATGGGTGGAATTTGTTTCATCATTCGAGCAGGTGGTTAACAATCTTCCCCACACAACGACGCAACTTACGGCAGCGTCTGTTATGTTCGATACCAAAGAGAGGAATGAATCGGTCAGTCCTCTGCCGAGATATTCTGGTGACGAATTATCCAGAGAGGAACGAATCGGACGAGAGCTTACTACTGTTAGAGCAGGTGCACTGGCTAGCAACCGTGCTTATGATGAGAAGCTCAGAAAAGTGCAAAAGTATAATTTCGGAGATCGTGTCCTCCAGAGATCGCATCCAAGATCTTTTAAGGCAGAAGAAGAAGTGACAAACTCTGTACACCGGCCCTTACGAAAGTGTAAGTATTCCTCGTTAAGGCTGTTACCTGCTTGCCTACCCAGAGTATCGGAAGATCAAAGGCTTATACCATCAAAATGATCTAAAGAACTATGTACAATGATGAACAGAAGTCATATTTATCCATGTAAACAAGGGCATGCAGCATTTTGTCTAATTTTCCGTATTATTATTATCATCATCTATGTTATGGATTATGTAATCATATATTTGTTAAAATAGACTGAATATGGACTATAAAAGGAACAAACAGAGACTGTCAAGTCGTACATACAGAAATGAACCGATTTTGACTAATTAATGAGAAAGCACGGTAGTGCATACAATGTGCATACTATTCTAATGCAGTGATTATTACTAGTTTTTGTATTCATTTCCTGTGTTTAGCTGTAAAGTATTTCTCATGTTTCCTCTTTGTTTGTATATTTTATATTTATTCGCAGATTAATAAGTGTCATTCAGACACTGCAAGTAATGGACTGAACAAAGTGCTTACAGAAAATAAACATGAACTGAAATGAACTGAGAAATGTTGCCACTAAGGAAACTGTCAGTATCTGGCATACTCTGTAAACAGTTACATTAAAATATTTTGCTATTTCTATCTTTTATATAAACAATTCTATGACTATGCAGTCATGTTATTGACTCCTATTTGCCTAAGGCAAATACAAAGGTAAAGAAACGTTTTTATTCGTGATTGTGCTGGTTCCAAAACATTTCCAACAAAAACTGTACATTAGGAAAAAGAAACTAGGAAGTGTAAAAATTCTATAAAGAAAGTTATTCTTGAAACCTTAGGAAAAAACAGCACTTTTTTAATGCACTTGAACATAAATGGCATGGTTACAACCCATGAAAATGAAAAAATGAATAAAATTATGAACTACAATTTTTACTCTCAGAATGTAAAAATTATTAAATTTGTTTGTTTAAACGAGCATTGGCTTACAAAAGGCAGTATCATAATTTTAAATAAGTTAAAAACTTCAATGTAGCCTCAAGTTTTTGTGGAACAAACAGTACTTATGGGGGCTCATGCTTACTTGTAAATAACTCTGTACAGTATAAAGTGAAAGACGATTTCAATTTTCTAAATGAAGGAGTATTTGAAAGCTGTTCAGCTGAATAAGAAACACAAAATATTATTATTGTTTCTATATAATGAATCCCAGGTGTACAGATAACAAAATTATTTTTACTAAAATTACAAAATATTCTTCAGAAAATCATGTACGAGAAAAAGAAAAAGGTATTAATAGCAACTGATTTCAATATAAATTTATTAAATCAAACAAATGACTCAATAAAGTTTATAGACTTAATCCACAAATTTGGCTTCAAAGTAAACTTCATGGAAATCACAAGAGAAAACGAAAACACAAGAAGCTGTATTGGTAACATTTTAACAAAATATAAATTTGATGATTCAAAGAAGTTATGTATGGAATTAGGACTCTCAGACCAATAGCAAATGCAAATGAACCAAGCACTAAAAATACTTCTAGCAAAAGACATTTTACTGTTGAAAATTTAAAACAGTTCTGTTCTAACTTAGAGGAGGTGGAACGGCAAGTTGAAGATGATACTCCAATCTCTGTAAAATTTAACAGGTTTCTAGAAAGTTTCTTGGATGTATTTAATGGAATATTTCCACTTAGATTATTCCACACAAAGGTGTCAAATAAGCTAAATTGGATCACTGCTGGAATAAAAATGTCCAGTTGGAAGAAAAGACAACTCCACAAGGAGTTGAAATACAACAAAGACCCTGTTTTCATAAAACATGTCAAACAGTATAAAGGCTTATTTAAAAGGGTAGTGAAAGATGCAAAAGGAATGGTAAATAATAAATACATCTTGGCTCATGAAAACAAATCAAAGGCAGTCTGGTCTCTCATAAAATCAGAACTGGCGATGAGAACTAACAGCAAAGTTATCTCCAAAATTAAAGTGGGAAAAAAATCATAACAAATCCTGCTCTTGGAAGGAGAGACAGCATCGGTCGAATTTTTTTGTTTTATTAACCGCAAAATCGATTTTCGGTCACTTAGTGACCATCCTCAGTGCTGTAATATACAATTTAAATTGGTAGGCACTGGTGCCAACAAGCTTAGAGCGATCACGAGTTTGTGATGCAGAGAACACTATATTACAACTCAAAAACAAAAATTCCGCAGGATGGGATGGATATCTACTAAAGTAGCTAAATCAGCTTCCAGGATAATAGCTCACCCCCGTTGCTTAATAATCAATACATCACTCGAAGAAGGCCACTTTCCAGATGCCCTGAAGCATGAAGAGGTAAAACTTCAAAAAAGGCTCAAGAGAAAACATGGGGAACTACCACCCAGCCTCTATTCACCCAATTTTCTCAAAAATATTTGAACAAGTGGTAGGAATGCAAATCAAAAAAATTATAGGAAAATAAAACATACTGTCTGATAATTGATTCGGCTTTCAGAAAGGCAAAAACACAATAGACGCCAAAAATTAGTTTATGAAAAAAAATTGTTCTGCCTTAGACAAATCTAGCAAAGTTGCAGGATTGTTCTGTGACCTCATGTAAGCATTTGATTGTGTAAACCAGGGGCGGGCAAACGCTGCACGCGGCTCGTGAGCGCACAGCGCTGCACGTGTGCTGCTCGCGTGCAGGCGTCGACAGGGGCAGTGGCGACAGCCGGCAGGCTGCGGCAGTGTAGTGCCAGGCTAAGCTGCGGACGTTGATGCGTAGCGACCACTACGTAGTCAACGTTGTATTTCAAGAACCGGAAAATGCAGAGTGAAACAAGGAAACGGAGAAGTGTAGATTTGCTATCTTTTAAAAAGTAATGGGAGAATCATTTTTTCTTTGTGCAAAAACGTGAAAATTCAAAATGTTTAATGTGTGGCAGTATTCTCGCTGGTCAGCGGAAGTTTAGTATTGAAGGCCATTGTAACAAATTTCACAAGGACGAGTACAATTTATTGTCGTATTCTGAGCGGATGGGGAAAATGACTGAGCTTAAGAAGAGCGATCTGACGATACTAGATGAATCTGTCGTAGTTGCTGTGGTCACGAGAGATCTGCGACTTCCTTTCGTCATGTCTCTCTTGTAACTGATTTAACATTTTATGGAGCACCGTTTTCAGTTTTTCAGGACGACAACAATAATAGCCCAGCGGTACGAGCTTAATATAGCGAGAGCTGTAAAACCATTTGCTGTAACCTTATTTTGTTCCACTCCACCTGTGATAATTAAATAAAACGTATCGTAGGTAATAGGTACTCTTTCAAACCACGATATCTTTCAAGCACTACTACTACTAAACTTATTCCTACATTCAATAAAGCAAGCCAGGAAACAAAATGCATTGCAGAGGAAGGAGCGGACAGAAGGTATGGTGGGGAGGGGAGGTAAGCGGGTGACCAGCTTGCCCCTGTGTGCACGCAGAACACCTGTTAACTGCACGCGTGCAAGTGCACCGCACACGTGCAGGATTCCTGCCCGCCCCTGGTGTAAACCATCAGTTGCTCCTGTATAAAAGGGAAAAATACGGGATTGGAGGTCATGTTTTAGAGTGGTTCAGGTTATACCCCCACAGAGAGAAAACAAAGAGTAGTTATATCAAGCAATGGAAATTTCTTCTCTGAATGGATGATTATTTCACAAGGCGTTGCACAAGGCTCAAGTTTGGGTCCAATTTTATTCTTACTTTACGTAAATGACTTGCCACTAAACATAAATTCACACTCAGTTTTTTTCGGTGATGATACGTCTGCCCTCATCAAAAGCAATCACTCAGAACAAATTCCCTCAACTGTCACAAATCTACTAGACAGTTTAGAAAACTGGCTCCAACTAAATGGGTTAAAATTGCATAGGCTATTGGAAAAAAAACTTTTACTACAGTTTAAAACTAAAAACTCTAAGATAAATGAAATTCATATTACCTGCAGAAACCAAGTACTGAAAGAAACAGATTGTGTTAAATATTTAGGAACCAAAATATATAGAATATAGAATACTTAGCAAATAAGTTAAACAGCCTGACCTTTGCTATGAAGATTTTGTCATATTCAACAAGTGTGGAGATAAGAAAAATAGTTTATCACAGCTATTTTCAAGCTGTTATAAGGTATGGCATTATCTTTTGTGGTAATACAAGTAAAATCATTAGAATATTAAAATTAGAAAAATCAATTGTTAGGAATATGTGTAACGCAAGACCAAAAAAATCTTGTCGGCCACTGTTAAGAAATCTGAAGATATTAAGTGCCCTCTGTACATCTCTGAACTGATTATTTTTGTATACAGTAACCCTACGTTATTCACAGACAACAATCATTTAGGCGCCTTGCTGTAAGCACAGTTTTATAAGACCACGAATGAACCGATTATGCTAGGCGAGACACAGGCTTGACACACATGGTTTCTGAGGCAGGTTTAATTTCGCGACCACGAATTTCAGGTTTTGGCTTCCTCTTTTTTTTTTTTGGGGGGGGGGGGGGGGGGGATCTCTCGTGCTTTGTTCTCTGCGGTCGTTTTCCCTTTGGTGTGAATAGGAATTTCACCTGTACTGTGCAACATGGAACGGTTGTGGTCTCATAAGTGTTGACAATGAGCCACTCATTAGGAATGTTAAACCAGACTGCTAGAGTAAATTTTATAGCAGCATCATATTTCTATGCACGCATGGTTTCAATATAAACAATTTTAATACTTATACATTATGTAAATAGTTAGGTATTTAGTACATCGATTTCTGGTATTCAGGTAGCAGGGACTCACTTGTAAATAAGATGTAAATTTGCGAAAGTGACTGTTTACATGTGTCGCAAATAGTGCCGCAAGGATAAGTGGGACTATGAACGGAACATGGGACACTCAAGAGAGTGCGAAATGTGGACTTCGAAGTGTTTCCTTATAATTACGTTACGCGAAAGGGACGATAAACAAGGCTAGGTTCCACTTACCGTTTGTGGACGATGTGTAGCAGCCGACGGGAGAGGAACCAACGTCTTCAGCCTCTTCTTGTGGCCTAATCCAATGAGTGATAAAACATTTTCACACGCACACAGAGCAATATAGTGAAGTGCACCATAGTGACATGCTACTTTTAAGGCACAAACTGTCACTAATTTCGCTAAAGACACAGTGCTGGGATGATGTGTTATCGACAATACATAAACAAACAGTGCAATCACACACGATGAGACTTCACGGTGCGATGAATAAAAAGTGTTAGCAGAGACGTTTAATAAATGCACGCTTAAAAACATGCGTATAAACTGTTAAGACACTTTTTTGTGGTTATTCAAACCGGGAACGATTTTAAAACAGTATGACAAGCTTCAGTCGTGTGAACTGTTAACCCTCTAGTGAATAAACAGTGACAACTTACATTCATGCTAGAGGGATACTTATCACGCAACACAACACGTGCTTATCCGAACCTTTTTCACAGGACGCTACAGTGTGTAGTAATATGTAAAGGACTGATTCTGCCGCGTTTTATGCATTTCATGAACGCAAGAAGCTTCGCGTGGATTGGCACTAGGTGCATCCGCGCAGCAATGCAACTCGAATCACGTGCGCGGAACGTGCCTGCCCGCATAGTTCCACCGGCCGGCAGCAGGGCGCGCGGCATGCGGCGAGTGATCGGGTGACGTCACCGCTACGAGATGGCGCTAGCTGCCACCTGTTGCTAGAGAGCCTGTACAGGGAGAGAGTGGAGGTTGCTAAGTTCACCGGACTTGCATACGATGTGACGTCATTATGACGTGTACACGCTACATCGAAAACGATAGAAACCGTATATCGACTATTCGACTTTAGTGAACTTTCGAGAGGTTGTGACAGGGTAGCGCTGTGCTCTGCGCCATTCGTTTAGATGTGTTTTGCGTTCCTTGCGTTTAAATCGTGTATTGTACTGTGTTTGTGTCGTGTGCGTTGTTTTTCGTTTGCTCGTCTCTAATTATGTGTTCAGCATTCGAGAGACTAATGAGAGAAAAGCTGAAAGAGTTCAGCATCGATGACGACGGGCAATTGCGTGGTTATTGTGAATCTCAAGCAGAAACTGATGTACTTCTGACCCAGCTGAAGTGCGTCGGTTATTCGTACTCGGTGAGAAGAAGCACTCAGCAGCCAAAATCTTTAGATGCGTCAAGACACTAACCTTTGGTTAAGATTACTTTGAGAAGTCCACTTCCCCTCGTATTTCATCTCCGGTCGACGATTTTTCTTCAACAATCCCTCATATTTTTATTTTTAAGTTCGAAATCCAATCATTCTACACGCCAGTCAATACTGGACACTAAGGTACCTGTCTCTGCGGTCCGAGTGTAAAATTACTTGGAATTATGGTTGATAAAAGACTATCTTGGGATGGACATATAAATTACTTAGCTAACAGACTTGCATGAGTTCTCTTTCAGCTATATAAATTAAGAAAAAAAAGTCAGCAAGAGTATGCTGCTACAATCTAATATGTACTGAAAAGACCAATTGTATGAAACCTTACTAAAATATTGATAATAAATAAATATTATTTTCGGCGTAAGCGTTCAATACAACAATCACACTATCTAATCTGGTCGGGACATAAGAAGACTTCACTTTTTTACGACACGTGTTGTCTGTGGTGTTTTCAAGGCCACGGTCAGGAATATTTCTATTAATATCCAGCTCTTTTATTTTGGCGAAATACTTATACGCTGCCACACTGAGCTGTTATCAGAATCGCACGTGTCAAAACAAACCACTAGCTGACGACAGTTTAGAATCTCGAACGTTCGTAAAAGTCGATAGCTGTGTTAATCGACTAAAGTGTATATGAGTCATAATGACGTCATATCATATCCAGGTTGGGTGAACTTAGCATCCTCCGGAGAGAGTGGCCAACCGGGCGATACGGCGGCCATTTTTCTGCCAAACTCCGGGCGGAACTTTTGTATGGCCAGTAGTGGAGTACAAACTCACCGAATCAAAAGCACAAGACAATATGGCGAAATCATGCGTTAAATGCCTTTCTTTACAGCTATAATATACTCATAGTAGCCTACTACGTACAGCACAGGAAAATTTGATACAGTGGCTGTAAAAATTATTCGTTACTTGCATTTATCTCATTTAAAGTTCGTTTACTAGACATATTGCAATAAAAGTAACGTAAACAAAAAAAATAGTGTATAGCATTTGTTTTGTATCGGAAGTGCATAACGCTAAAGATTTGACGTACCTGTATTACGTCCGATGAATGAAAGTCGTAAGCAGTTGAAACTTCCTGGCAGATTAAAACTGTGTGCCGGACCGAGACTCGAACTCGGGACCTTTGCCTTTCGCGGGCAAGTGCTCTACCAACTGAGCTACCCAAGCCCTTGCCCGCGAAAGGCAAAGGTCCTGAGTTCGAGTCTCGGTCCGGCACACAGTTTTAATCTGCCAGGAAGTTTCATATCAGCGCACACTCCGCTGCAGAGTGAAAATCTCATTCTCGTAAGCAGTTGTTTACTTGTGACATGCAAAAAGTGTGAGACGTATTAGTACTTCTTGTCACGTCTTCAAACATCTTGCATGTCACAAGTAAACAACTGCTTACTGAATACCTCTCGTAGATATCAAACGAAAAAGATAACAAAAATCAGGTAATATTAAATGTAGGCTGCTGAAATAACGACCAAATATAACAAGAAAACTACCGTATCGCTTCTACCACACAGTAAGTAGGCCTATTAAAAACTGTCTTCAAGAATACCTACAATTATTTAGTACGGATAATGTTTCAGCAACCACGACAACTGCGCGAAACGTGCTTACAACTTGCCTGCGTCAACAGTCAGGCAAAAATAATACTGAAACCAAAATAATGCCTTGTGTTCTGATTCCGAACGAAATAAAGTTTGACGCTATAAAGTCGAATTAGCATGGCACAACAATTACAGGAACTTTCCGTTTCCAGCAAGGACTGTCAGATATTGGCTCCAGAAAAGCTCGTGATGCTACCAGTATGCACGAACTGTTAAAGAAATAAGAGCTTAAAAATGCAGTAAACTGTAATAGGCCTACCTGTTTTGCGTGGCTAAAAGTACTTAAAAAAACTGACCACTGCTTTCGTCTTTCTTCATTGCGTGGAAATGCTAACATGCGAAATCCACCTTCGCCTCTATTAGTACAACCAAATGCAGCACAACCAGGCATCGTTTACGAACGTCTGCAGAACGAATTACAGATGTCAAAAACAATACTGTGCAATTGCTAACGTGTTTACTTCAAACATGTAGGCCTACCGACTTCATCACAACACGCTTCATTATTTCAACTCGTATTTTAGATCCCAAACGCTAATTACGTACTAAAAACGATATACAACTAAATCGAACATGCGTGCACACCGCATAACAAGTCTCTCAATAATTCAGATACCTTTTAATCGTTTCCAAAAGTCCTCTGAACTTTAATTCAGCTCAAAAGCACGGCGAACATAAGTAGCGCAAGAGACGTTTGGCAGAAAAACGGCGCCAAAGTTAATCAACCAATCACGGGCAACTTCCCCTGTGGCCACTCTCTCTGTATACGGGCTCTCCACCTGTTGTCGACGCTCTTCGCTTGTCTGCCCAGTTGATTGAGCGCCGGGAGCAATGACCACGCCCACCGCGCCGCTACTGCGCGCTCAGCCAATACGTTCGCTCGGCGGACTTTTAACTAAATAAATATGCAAAGCAGACACTTTTTTTTGACGAGACATGAACAAATACGTGCCAACAGCACAGTAAAGAATACATTATGTGTGTTTTCTCATTCGTAAAAGGCGTTTACACATGAAGTAACATTTATAGGACTTGTATGATTACTACGATAATTTGCGGAACTTTTAATGAAATGATTGATCAGTTGAACTTTAAAGATGAAAGACAATTTCCGTAAACATGAACATTAACAAAACTATAATTAAAAAGTAAAACTATGTAAAAGTTTGCCTGCTACCTGACTTTTACATTCAACTGAATTCTACTTTATATTTTCTAACATGTAATGAAACTAAGAAGTATCATTCAAGGGAGCAGTGAAATGTTTCTTTTTACGCGTAAATAAATTTAAATCTCAAAAAACTAAAATAATTTATGTAAACCTACGTAAGAAACGCAGTAGTTGTTGCTGTGGTCTTCAGTCCTGGGACTGGTTTGATGCAGCTCTCCATGCTACTGTATCCTGTGCAAGCTTCTTCATCTCCCAGTACTTACTGCAACCCACATCCTTCGGAATCTGCTTAGTGTATTAATCTCTTGGTCTCCCTCTACGATTTTTACCCTCCACGCTGCCCTCCAATACTAAATTGGTAATCCTTCGATGTCTCAGAACGTGTCCTACCAACCGATCCCTTCTTCTAGTCAAGTTGTGCCACAAGCTCCTCTTCTCCCCAATTCTACTCTCCTGGAAATTGAAATAAGAACACCGTGAATTCATTGTCCCAGGAAGGGGAAACTTTATTGACACATTCCTGGGGTCAGATACATCACATGATCACACTGACAGAACCACAGGCACATAGATACAGGCAACAGAGCATGCACAATGTCGGCACTAGTACAGTGTATATCCACCTTTCGCAGCAATGCAGGCTGCTATTCTCCCATGGAGACGATCGTAGAGATGCTGGATGTAGTCCTGTGGAACGGCTTGCCATGCCATTTCCACCTGGCGCCTCAGTTGGACCAGCGTTCGTGCTGGACGTGCAGACCGCGTGAGACGACGCTTCATCCAGTCCCAAACATGCTCAATGGGGGACAGATCCGGAGATCTTGCTGGCCAGGGTAGTTGACTTACACCTTCTAGAGCACGTTGGGTGGCACGGGATACATGCGGACGTGCATTGTCCTGTTGGAACAGCAAGTTCCCTTGCCGGTCTAGGAATGGTAGAACGATGGGTTCGATGACGGTTTGGATGTACCGTGCACTATTCAGTGTCCCCTCGACGATCACCAGTGGTGTACGGCCAGTGTAGGAGATCGCTCCCCACACCATGATGCCGGGTGATGGCCCTGTGTGCCTCGGTCGTATGCAGTCCTGATTGTGGCGCTCACCTGCACGGCGCCAAACACGCATACGACCATCATTGGCACCAAGGCAGAAGCGACTCTCATCGCTGAAGACGACACGTCTCCATTCGTCCCTCCATTCACGCCTGTCGCGACACCACTGGAGGCGGGCTGCACGATGTTGGGGCGTGAGCGGAAGACGGCCTAACGGTGTGCGGCACCGTAGCCCAGCTTCATGGAGACGGTTGCGAATGGTCCTCGCCGATACCCCAGGAGCAACAGTGTCCCTAATTTGCTGGGAAGTGGCGGTGCGGTCCCCTACGGCACTGCGTAGGATCCTACGGTCTTGGCGTGCATCCGTGCGCCGCTGCGGTCCGGTCCCAGGTCGAAGGGCACGTGCACCTTCTGCCGACCACTGGCGACAACATCGATGTACTGTGGAGACCTCACGCCCCACGTGTTGAGCAATTCGGCGGTACGTCCACCCGGCCTCCCGCATGCCCACTATACGCCCTCGCTCAAAGTCCGTCAACTGCACATACGGTTCACGTCCAAGCTCTCGCGGCATGCTACCAGTGTTAAAGACTGCGATGGAGCTCCGTATGCCACGGCAAACTGGCTGACACTGACGGCGGCGGTGCACAAATGCTGCGCAGCTAGCGCCATTCGACGGCCAACACCGCGGTTCCTGGTGTGTCCGCTGTGCCGTGCGTGTGTTCATTGCTTGTACAGCCCTCTCGCAGTGTCCGGAGCAAGTATGGTGGGTCTGACACACCGGTGTCAATGTGTTCTTTTTTCCATTTCCAGGAGTGTATTCAATACCTCGTCATTAGTTATGTGATCTACCCATCTTCCAAAGCTTCTATTCTCTTCTTGTCCAAACTATTTATCGTCCATGTTTCACTTCCATACCTGGCTACACTCCATACAAATACTTTCAGAAACGACTTCCTGACACTCAAATCTATACTCGATGTTAACCGATTCCTCTTCTTCAGAAACGCTTTCCTTGCCATTGCCAGTCTACATTTTATATCCTCTCTACTTCGACCATCATCAGTTATTTTGGTCCCCAAATAGAAAAACTCCTCTACTACTTTAAGCCTCTCATTTCATAATCAAATTCCCGCAGCATCACCCGATTAGATTTGACTACATTCCATTATCCTCGTTTTGCTTCTGTTAATGTTAATCTTATATCCTCCTTTGAAGACACTGTCCATTCCGTTCAACTGCTCTTCCAGGTCCTTTGCTGTCACTGACAGAATTACAATGTCATCAGCGAAACTCAAGGTTTTTATTTCTTCTCCATGGATTTTAATACGTACTCCGAATTTTTCTTTTGTTTCCTTCACTGCTTGCTCAATATACAGATTGAATAATATTGGGGAGAGGCTACAAGCCTGTCCCACTCCCTTCCCAACCACTGCTTCCCTTTATGAATTGTAAATAGCCTTTTGCTCCCTGTATTTTACCCCTGCCACCTTCAGAATTTGAAAGGGAGTATTCCAGTCAACATTGTCAAAAGCTTTCTCTAAGTCTACAAATGATAGAAAGGTAGGTTTGCCTTTCCTTAATTTAAGATAAGTCGTAGAGTCAGTATTGCCTCACGTGTTCCAAAATTTCTACGGAATCCAAACTGATCTTCCCCAAGGTCGGCTTCTACCAGTTTTTCCATTCGTCTGTAAAGAATTCGCGTTATTATTTTGCAGCCGTGACTTATTAAACTGATAGTTCGGTAATTTTCATATCTGTCAACACCTGCTTTCTTTGGGATTGGAATTATTATATTCTTCTTGAAGCCTGAGGGTATTTCGCCTGTCTCATATATCTTGCTCACTAGGTGGTAGAGTTTTGTCAAGACTGGCTCTCCCAAGGCTGTCATTAGTTCTAATGGGATGTTGTCTACTCCCGGGGCCTTGTTTCGACTTAGGTCTTTCAGTGGTCTGTCAAACTCTTCACGCAATATCGTATCTTCCATTTCATCTTCATCTACATTCTCTTCCATTTCTATAACATTATCCTCAAGAACTTCGAACCTGTATAGACCCTTTATATACTCCTTCCATCTTTCTGCTTTCCCTTCTTTGTTTAGAACTGGATTTCCATCTGAGCTCTTCATATTCATGCAAGTGGTTCTCTTTTCTCCAAAGATACCTTTAATTTTCCTGTAGGCAGTATCTATCTTACCCCTACTGATATGCGCCTCTACATCCTTACATTTGTCCTCTAGCCACCCCTGGTTAGCCATTTTGCACTTTCTGTCGTTCTCATTTTTTAGACGCTGGAGAACCGCAACGGAAATGACCTTGGAGAAGCCCTCGGACGTTGGCGCGCCAGGTACATATAGTCTGCGGCCGCGAGCTCGGCTCCAGTTCACCACCGGCAATGGGGGGTGAAGCTTTGACAATGCCAGCCAGTCGTGCTGGCGAAACGTCAGAAAAATCATCAGAGAACGTCGGTCGAAGAACCCGAGACAGAAGCCAATAGGCAGTTTGTCAACAAGTGGCCACGAAAGCCTTAACAATTTTGTATAAATTCAATTGCTTCTTATTTGGGGCGCAGCTGTTTAAACTGTGCAGGTATCTGCAAAACAGGGACAGCGTCGCAACCCAGGATATCCTCGAGAAAGCAGTGAAATATTTCTATACTCTGTGTTGCTACGCAGTCGATCCGCACCTACGCACTGAGTAAACGCATCAACGTTTCTTATTATATTGAAATATTGAACATGTGACTGTCATTAGTAGCCGTGCGGTTCTAGGCGCTTCAGTCTGGAACCGCGAGACCGCTACGGTCGCAGGTTCGAATCCTGCCTCGGGCACGGATGTGTGTGATGTCCTTAGGTTAGTTAGATTTAAGTAGTTCTAAGTTCTAGGGGACTTATGACCTCAGAAGTTGAGTCCCATAGTGCTCAGAGCCATTTGAACCATTTGAACTGTCATTAATAAACTCTGACACACCTACCTTTTCGCAAGACAGAATTTGGAAAAAAAAAAAGATCCACTTCCTGATGATTCCATTCACACAAACCTGTCACTCTTTCACTCTTTTCAACACTCATTTCAACACCATATATCTGCAACTATCCCACGAGACATGCACCAACGAACGGCGTCGCTGTGCACAACTTATTTACTTAGATCAGTCCACTTTACAGCGATCCCTGCCACACACACACACCGAAAAACAGCAAACAAGACAACGGTGTCAATGTCGGCGCTGGGAATACAGTGGCTCAGTTGTCGCCTCTCATAGGTTATGTCAAAGCATCAGCGCATTGGCTGCGGGAAACTGACGTGCCGCCAACCCACGAGCAGTAGACTGGAAACGCCGTTACTGCCAATGGCCCTGATCCAGTGGTCGTCGAAATTTTTTTGCTCAAGGGCCAAAACTAACAACACGATGGTGGCACCTCTTGCCGCAGAGTTCCACGACTTTTTATTAACTGCCAAACCACGTAAATGGTGTATTGTGAACCTCCAATAGACCAGCTATAGTAAAGAAGCGAGAGGTTTACCACTAACTTTCTAGCACTTATCGTTAAAGTCGATACTATTCGGACCACTACGTGTAGAATGTTCTCTGTTTCAGATTGTCGCCACCCATAAAGTGTAACATTGTAATCGCCCGACGAAATGTTGCTGCGCTGTCTTTGTAAACAGATGGTTAATAACAGTAAATAGACTTATACTTAAATGTTGGAAGTGAAACATGGACGATAAATAGTTTGGACAAGAAGAGAATAGAAACTTTCGAAATGTGGTGGTACAGAATAGTGCTGAAGATTAGATGGATAGATCACGTAACTAATGAGGAGGTATTGAATAGAAAAGGGGAGAAGAGGAGTTTGGGCAAAACTTGACAAGAAGAAGGGACCGGTTGGTAGGGGATATTCTGAGGCATAAAAAAAATCATAGAGGGAGGCGAAGAGATAGATACAATAAGCAGATTCAGAAGGATGTAGGGTGCAGTAAGTACTGGGAGATGAAGAAGCTTGCACTGGATAGAGTAGCATGGAGAGCTGCCTCAAACCAGTCTCAGGACTGAAGACCACGACAACAACAACTAGTATAAAGCCTTGAATAATCTACTCAGGTCAAACTTCAAAATCACAGAAAAAAACTGAGAAGCAATTCAGTTATTCGATTGTGTAAGCAAACACGCTACCTTTCTTTTACAGCCAATCAGCTTCTAAAGAAAGAAACAAAACACAAGACCAATAAAATTTTTGCATTCGTAGCGCAGTACAGTGTGATGCACATCTAAGTATGTAGTCGAACATTACATTCACTGGCGTTGATTTCCTGATGTACCTGAAGGAGAATCCTTCGTAACAGCACAATCTGTGAAAATAATACCTTAAGCAGTTCATCTCCAAAAATTTGAGAATTACTACAAGTTTTAAACGTCGTGTAATCTTAGTCGTCATGTAACACTTCATTTTCATCGTATGTAGACTCGTCAAGGGCTCTCTAAATCATTTTTTTCCAAACGTTTCTTCTCTTTACAACACATTCTGAACACACAGTCGTACTAATCCGCGAAACAGATGACTCTATAACGTCACCTAGTGCCTACGAATCAACAAAGGTTTCAAAAACGATGAATGGTTAAACTGATACCGCTACGATGTCTGCAGATCTCACAGATCATTCCGGGAGCAAAAAAAGAATGTTAGAAACGACTGAAAATCATCGGAAGTGGCGCGACGTAATATTGCATCCGCCGCGTGTTGCCATTTCCTGCAAACGACGAAGTATTACGTCAGCCGCATGCCAGGTGTTGTTTACAGTTTTGCAGTTATTGCCTCGACAGCAACAGCCGCACGTCGTGACAAATGTCAAATGCAGATGTTCACCGAGGAACAGCATCTCGGCACCAAAAACCGAGCATCACTAGGCGGAAAGTAAACACGTTGCCCTCGTTTTTCTAATAACTTCTCGAAACGACGTACTTTCCTTGACAGAAAAAACTTGTCGTCTAGCTGTATATACTGTACGGCACAGTGTCGTAGTAACACGATAGTTCGTGAATTCGAAGCAAAAACTGTAGAAAAAGAAAGCGCAGCACTTACCACGCACAGTTTCCGAGTGCAACACAAACAAACAGCGCGGTGCGTCCCACGAGTCCACACACGGGCACAACCTGCCGCTCAGAGCATTCTTCCACTCGGCTGGCTTGTCTTACGCCACTCCTGCACTGCTCATGCGCGAACAAGCTGGGAACTTTTTACAACAGTAGCACGCGGTCGACTTCGTCGCGCAACTCTTTCGTCCGTCCCATAGGTAACTTGTCAAAAGTTACACTCGTGTCGAATGTTGAGGACACAGGCCACTTCAAAACGACGTGTACTTGTCGACTGCAACGTAAAAAGCAATAGCAAAGAGTCTGGTTTCAGGTAACAGTTGCCCACCGCGCACGCTCTCTCTCACAGGCCGAAGCAACGACAGAGCAACAGAGACGAACTTCTCCGACAGGAAGATGGGCCCGCCCTAATTCGAGTGTGGCGCCATTACTTTTTGTGACTTTCAGTCAGAGCACTGAATAAAATGACCAGTCATATCTACATCCATACTCCGCAAGCCACCTGACGGTGTGTGGCGGAGGGTACCCTGAGTATCGGTTCTCCCTTCTATTCCAGTCTCGTATTGTTCGTGGAAAGGAGGATTGTCAGTATCTCTTCGCGAGATATACGTGGGAGGAAGCAACATACTGCTTGACTCTTCGGTGAAGGTACGTTCTCGAAACTACAACAAAAGCCTGTACCGAGCTACTGAGCGTCTCTCCTGCAGAGTCTTCCACTGCAGTTTATCTATCATCTCCGTAATGCTTTCGCGATTACTAAATGATCCTGTAACGAAGCGCGCTGCTCTCCGTTGGATCTTCTCTATCTCTTCTGTCAACCCTATCTGGTACGGATCCCACACTGCTGAGTAGTATTCGAGCAATGGGCGAACGAGTGTACTGTAACCTACTTCCTTTGTTTTCGGATTGCATTTCCTTAGGATTCTTCCAACGAATCTCAGTCTGGCATCTGCTTTACCGACGATCAACTTTATATGACCATTCCATTTTAAATCACTCCTAATGCGTACTCCCAGATAATTTATGGAATTAACTGCTTCCAGTTGCTGACCTGCTATATTGTAGCTAAATGATAAGGGATCTATGTATTCGCAGCACATTACACTTGTCTACATTGAGATTCAATTGCCATTCCCTGCACCGTGCGTCAATTCGCTGCAGGTCCTCCTAAATTTCAGTACAATTTTCCATCGTTACAACCTCTCGATATACCACAGCATCATCCGCAAAAAGCCTCAGTGAACTTCCGATCTCATCCACAAGGTCATTTATGTATATTGTGAATTGCAACTGTTCTACGACACTCCCCTGCGGCACACCTGAAATCACTCTTACTTCGGAAGACTTCTCTCCATTGAGAATGACATGCTGCTGTTTACAGGCTAAAATATTCATTTTACGTTGTCAAAACTTATATGATAAAAATACATATTGAAATACAGGGTGATTCAAAAAGAATACCACAACTTTAGGAATTTAAAACACTGCAACGACAAAAGGCAGAGCTAAGCACTATCTGTCGGCGAATTAAGGGAGCTATAAAGTTTAATTTAGTTGTACATTTGTTCGCTTGAGGCGCTGTTGAGTAGGCGTCAGCGTCAGTTGATGCTAAGATGGCGACCACTCAACAGAAAGCTTTTTGTGTTATTGAGTACGGCAGAAGTGAATCGACGACAGTTGTTCAACGTGCATTTCGAACGAAGTATGGTGTTAAACCTCCTGATAGGTGGTGTATTAAACGTTGGTATAAACAGTTTACAGAGAATGGGTGTTTGTGCAAAGGGAAAAGTTCTGGACGGCCGAGAACGAGTGATGAAAATATAGCACGCATCCAGCAAGCATTTGTTCGCAGCCCAGGAAAATCGACTCGCAGAGCTAGCAGAGAGCTGCAAATTCCACAATCAACTGTATGGAGAGTCCTACGAAAAAGGTTAGTTATGAAACCTTATCGTCTGAAATTGGTTCAAGCACTGTCTGCAGCTGATAAGATTAAAAGAATCGATTTCCGTGATTTTAACCTTGCTCAAATGGAAACAGATGAATCTTTCGTTTCAAAGATTGTGTTTAGTGATGAAGCAACTTTCCACACTAACGGGAAAGTCAACCGTCACAATGTCTGTATATGGGGCACTGAGAATCCACGGGAAACAACTCAGTATGAATGTGACTCGCCTAAGGTGAACGTTTTCTGTGCCATTTCAGCCAATAAAGTTTTTGGTCCCCTTTTTTTTCGAAGGTGCTACTGTAACTGGACTACAGTATCTGGAGATGTTAGAGAATTGGCTGTTCCCTCAGCTCGAACAAGAAGCACAACAGTTCATATTTCAGCAGGATGGAACGCCACTACATTGGCACTTATCTGTCCGTAACTACCTGAACGTCAACTACCCGAGGCGATGGATCGGCCGCCAGGCAGCCCGTGACAGAGCACTTCATCACTGGCCTCCAAGAAGCCCTGATCTTACCCCCTGCGATTTTTTCTTATGGGGGTATGTTAAGGATATTGTGTTTCGGCCACCTCTCCCAGCCACCATTGATGATTTGAAACGAGAAATAACAGCAGCTATCCAAACTGTTACGCCTGATATGCTACAGAGAGTGTGGAACGAGTTGGAGTATCGGGTTGATATTGCTCGAATGTCTGGAGGGGGCCATATTGAACATCTCTGAACTTGTTTTTGAGTGAAAAAAACCTTTTTAAATACCCTTTGTAATGGTGTATAACAGAAGGTTATATTATGTTTCTTTCATTAAATACACATTTTTCAAGTTGTGGTATTCTTTTTGAATCACCCTGTATATCTTATTGTTCTGATTTACAGCGGGCAAAGCGGGATTTCCTTCTTACTTGTGTTCACAAAAAGCATCGCACATTCCACATGTTTTCACAAAAAGAATCCCCAAGCTCAAACTCTGCATACTGCCACTATACGTAATCACGTAGAGGATTCAAACACTCGATTCAATTTCGCTGGACGCCATTGTAATATTAGTATTTTTAGCCTCACAAACATTAATATACGCTCAATAGTAAACGCCTGATGCCCTAAAGTTATCGAACAATTGTAAAGTAAATCAAATGAACTATCGCATAGCAGCGACAGAGTCTATCATTCTTTATATTTGCCGTTCTTGCGCGGTGCCTGTAAATCTCTATGTTCTTGTGTCGATTAATGGTATAAAAAAGAATTCTGTTGTTTCAAGACAAATGAGGCATTGGCTGCCTCACCTTTTGCTGTTTGTATTCCATGAAAGGCGGGCGCGGACTTGCTGCGTTCCGCATCGGTATTTTATATTTTATGTGAAAATATTCACTAAATATGTTAATTGTTATTTTTTCCAATCAGAAAACATGTAGTTTCTTGTAACTGATTACGAACACACAACAGCAAGAGGACATTTTGACTTGTGTATAAACTATTTAACCACAATGGTCATCTATTGTAATTTAATATGAAAAGGTACGTAGCATTAAAAAAAACTTGTTTGCTTATTTTAGTAAATTAAACTTGATGATTTCCATCTCCTTATTTACCTGAATTATAATTATTTTGTGTTACTTCATCACCAGAAATTACGATCACGCTGATGGGCCGAACGCAGCACCAGGCGGAAGGAACATCATGGTTTTCCTATTATTTCTGAATCAGCTTTTTTTCTTTTTTTTTAATTGTGTAGTGTTGCATTTCTTTTAAAGTCTATAAATGTTCTGGTCCCTTAGTGTTGATCCGGGTATGACTACATCGCGACTATAAAAATTCGCAGAAATGATAATGTTTCTTCCGAACGATCTCAATTATATCAATATGCTGCTCTTATTCAGGTATAGATTTAAGTGTCAGGAAGTCGTTTCTGAAAGTATTTGTATGGAGTGTAGCCATGTATCGAAGTGAAACATGGACGATAAATAGTTTGGACAGGAAGAGAATAGAAGCTTTCGAAATGTGGTGCTACAGAAGAAGAATGCTGAAGATTAGATGGGTAGATCACGTAACTAATGAGGAAGTATTGAATAGAACTGGGGAGAAGAGGAGTTTGTGGCACAACTTGACAAGAAGAAGGGATCGGTTGATAGGACATGTTCTGAGGCATCAAGGGATCACCAATTTAGTACTGGAGGGCAGCGTGGAGGGTAAAAATCGTAGAAGGACAAGAGATGAATACACTAAGCAGATTTAGGAGGTTGTAGGTTGCAGTAGGTACTGGGAGATGAAGAAGCTTGCACAGGATAGAGTAGCATGGAGAGCTGCATCAAACCAGTCTCCGGACAGAAGACTGAAAGGTGGCTACACTGAGCCACAGCGCCAGAAATCGCACCAGAGAGTATTGTTCCGCCGCCTCCACTGGCAGTGCTTATTGAGACGTAGCGGCAGGCAGTTCTTACCGAGAAGTTGTGGTGGACACTGCTTGTCGTGAAGTCAGAGTGAGATGTGGTAGTGGAGAGTGTTGTTCCATGTTTTATGCAGTGGTTTGATGGGAGAGATAGCAGATGTTATTCCAATGGAGATATTGTAATGATCCGAGTGCTTTTCGTCAATATATATGAAGGTAATAAATATTATGTTGTTTATTTATTTGTGTGTCCTGAATAATGTGTTATGACAGGTTCAGTCAACAAAGCATCTGGCTTGTGTTCTTGTATTAGAGTGTAATTTTGGTTTTCTTGCACAATTATAGTATTTGTAATTTCCTTTTATCACGTCAGTATAATTGCTATTTAAAATTTCTTGTCTTGTTGAAAAAGAACCGTGCCAGATGTGTACGTTGAGTCATACTTCCACATACAGAACAGCTACACTTGTGCTTTGTTGGCTTCGTAGATTTTATAGTTGCTGGGGACTTAATTAATTAATTGTGCTAACAGAAATTTTCTTACATTCTTGTTGTCATTCTAAGCAGTCAGATTGCGTAATAATACTAGTCAGGGCCAGCCGTTTACGAGACTTGCGTAATCGGACAGACAGTAAAAAAAAAATTATTTGCATAATTGTAAAAATTATTTAATAAAGCCCCCATGCAAGACCACAACAACATCATGGTCAACCAGCTTTATCAGTGATGTATCCGTACACTGTGTATATGAACATCTTCGAAAAGTCATCTCACCGATTTCTCTGACGTTAACTTCCGTGTGGGCTCGTAGCACAAATCTTCATTCGTGTTGTGACATTCGCTGGCTAAAGTGGTGGCAATTTCTTCGTAAAAACTGGAAGCTCTCGAAGGAATGCCCCACCATAACCTCGTGTTCCACGGTTTCATCATTCCGACGTGTAAAGTGGACGCTGAGGATTTCAGAACATTTTTAAGAGCACTAGCGACCTCACTACCAAACGAAAGCTGGTGTTCGTGCTAACAATGCACATTTCAGAAATTTTACGATGACGAAATTTTCAACAGGTTGCCGTACACTGTTGTTTAAAGTAACACATTCTTCGTCGGACTCCTGGGAGGCGACAATTTTCTTCGAGTCTGACACACTGAATGCTTTGGATTGAGGCAGTCGGGTAGAGGGAGTATATCCCGATTTCCGAAAAGTAGCCGCCTCAGGAAACCTACAGATGTTGTGAAAAGTACGAGCATAAGGGGTGCAGAGTGAAATCTGTGACTGGCTTGAAGACTTTTTGGTGGTCAGGGCGCAGCACGTCATCTCGGATGGAGGACGGGTTGTGGGTCGTGCCTGGGGGATCACGTGGTACCGAGATGGTGCAGGAACGGCGCAGTGTAAGCAGCGCTACGGACTGACACTGCTCTGCACCCTCGGCAAGAGATTTCGTCCTCAGACGGTCTAGCACTCAGCGAGTGGCTAGGGAAGTCTAAGAACACCATTTTTATTAGTGGAGACTGTCCGTTGCTCGGACACGCAATGTAAAGTGAGATGAAATGATGCGTTTACAAGAAAATATTCGAGGAAATGGATGGTGACGAATTTTGTTGGCAGTGAAGCTTACTGGCAGATTAAAAGCGTGTGCCGGACCGAGACTCGAACTCGGGACCTTTTGCCTTTCTTCTCAGGAGTGCTAGTTACGTTTCGCAGGAGAGCTTCTGTGAAGTGTGGAAGGTAGGAGACGAGGTACTGGCGGAACTGAAGCTGTGAGGACCGGTCGTGAGTCGTGCTTGGGTAGCTCAGACGGTAGAGCACTTCCCCGCGACAGCCAAAGGTCCCGAGTTCGAGTCGCGGTCTGGCACACAGTTTTAATCTACCAGGAAGTTTCACATCAGCGCACACTACGCTGCAGAGTGAAAATTTCATTCTGTTGTTGAATGTTTGGGTAGTGGAACTATTGACAACTAGAGCACTGGCCATTAAAATTGCTACACCAAGAAGAAATGCAGATGATAAACGAGTATTCATTGGACAAATCTATTATACTAGAACAGACATGTGATTACATTTTCATGCAATTTGGGTGCATTGATCCTGGGAAATCAGTACCCAGAACAACCACCTCTGGCTGTAATAACGGCCTTGATGCGCCTGGGTATTGAGTCGAACAGAGCTGAGCTTGGATGGCGTGTATAGGTACAGCTGCCCATGCAGCTTCAACACGATACCACATGTTCATCAAGAGTAGTGACTGGCGTATTGTGGCGAGCCAGTTGCTCGGCCACCATTGACCAGAGGTTTTCAATTGGTGAGGGATCTAGAGAATGTGCTGGGCAGGACAGCAGTCGAACATTTTCTGTATCCAGAAAGCCCCGCATAGGACCTGCAACATACGGTCGTGCACTATCCTGCTGAAATGTAGGGTTGCGCAAGGATCGAATGAAGGGTAGAGCCACGTGTCGTTACACATCTGAAATGTAACGCCCACTGTTCAAAGTGCCGTCAATGCGAACAAGATGTGACCGAGACGTGTAACCAATAGCACCCCATACCATCACGCCGGGTGATACGCCAGTATGGCGATGACGAATACACGCTTCCAATGTGCCTTCGCCGCGTTAAGTCTTGCCCTTGTTGCAGTTCGTACCTCTCTTGATAGGACACTTCGAGAAGTTACTAATAGTGTGCAGCGATGACCCAACCTTCTCGAAGAGATACATTGAAATTTACTTTTGATACTCGATATGCTCGATCCAAGTCGTTCGAAGTAGAGAATTGGTTAGAAGTAGATGAGAAATTCTGCTTTACTGATATAATAGGGATTCACCTGCCAATCGTAGCTTGTGTTGTCTTTGTAAAATTGAGTAGTGCCGAGTTCCGCGAGAAAATAGTTGAGTCTTGCGGAGGTGTCATGAAATTTAAACATTCTGATGGAAATGTTGGTGAAGACACCGTTGCACATGCTGGTTTCGACATTCGTACAGTTCCAATCTTCGAACTGCCGTTTGAGGTTACAGCATAACAAATTAATACCGTAATATCACCCTTTGGGAAAGTGCTTAGCAACTCTGCCGAGAAATGGTCAAGCGCGGTCAAATTTCCAGTACTAAACGGAGTACGGCTGCTTCGAGTAGAGTTACAAAAGTACATACCATCGTACACTGTGTGATCAAAAGTATCCGGTCACCACCAAAACATACGTTTTTAAGATTAGGTGCATTGTGCTGCCACCAACTGCCAAGTACTCCACATCAGCGACCTCAGCAGTCATCAGACATCGTGAGAGAGCAGAATGGGGTGCTCCGCAGAACTCGTGCACTTCCAACGTGGTCAGGCGACTGGGTGTCACGTGTGTCATACGTCTGTACGCGAAATTTCCACATTCCTAAACATCCCTAGGTCCACTTTTTCCGACGTGATAGTCGTGGAAACGTGAAGGGACACGTACAGCACAACTGTGTACAGGCAGACCTCGTCTGTTGACTGACAGAGACCGCCGACAATTGAAGAGGGTCGTAGTGTGTAATAGGCAGTCATCTATCCAGACCGTCACACAGGAATTCGAAACTGCATCAAGATCCGCTGCAGGTACTATGGCAGTTAGGCGGGAGGTGAGAAAACTTGGATTTCATGGTCGAGCGGCTGCTCATAAACCACACATCTCGCCAGTAAATCCCAAACGACGCCTCGCTCGCTGTAAGGAGCGTAAACATTGGACGATTGAACAGTGGAAAATCGTTGTGTGGAGTGGCGAATATCGATACACAATGTGGCGATCCTATGGCAGGGTGTGGGTATGGCGAATGCCCGGTGAACGTCATCTGCCAGCGTGATTACTGGCGACAGTAAAATTCGGAGGCGGTGGTGTTATGGTGTAGTCGTGTTTTTGATGGAGGGGGCTTGCACCCCTTGTTTTGCGTTGCACTATGACAGCGCAGGCCTACTTTGATGTTTTAAGTACTTTCTTGCTTCCCTTTGTTGAAGAGCAATTCGAGGACGGCTACTACATCTTTCAACACGATCGAGCACCTGTTCATAAAGCACGGCCTGAGGCGGAGTGGTTACACGACAATAAGATCAGGCGAAATTCCCTCAGACTTCTAGAAGGATATAATAATTCCAATCCCAAAGAAAGCAGGTGTTGACAGATGTGAAATTACCGAACTATCAGTTTAATAAGTCACAGCTGCAAAATACTAACGCGAATTCTTTACAGAGGAATGGAAAAACTGGTAAAAGCCGACCTCGGGGAAGATCAGTTTGGATTCCATAGAAATGTTGGCAAACGTGAGGCAATACTGACCCTACGAATTATCTTAGAAGAAAGATTAAGGAAAGGCAAACCTACGTTTCTAGCATTTTTAGACTTAGAGAACGCTTTTGACAATGTTGACTGCAATACTCTCTTTCAAATTCTGAAGGTGGGAGACGTAAAATACAGTTATAAGAGTCGAGGGGCATGAAAGGGAAGCAGTGGTTGGGATGGGAGTGAAACAGGGTTGTAGCCTCTCCCCGATGCTATTCAATCTGTATATTGAGCACGCAGTAAAGGAAACAAAATAAAAATTCGGAGTAGGTATTAAAATGGATGGAGAAGAAATAAAAACTTTGAGGTTCGCTGATGACATTGTAATTCTGTCAGAGACAGCAAAGCACTTGGAAGAGCAGGTGAACGGAATGGACAGTGTCTTGAAAGGAGGGTATAAGATGAACATCAACAAAAGCAAAACGAGGGTAATGGGATGTAGTATAATTAATTCGGGTGATGCTGAGGGAATTAGATGAAGAAATGAGACACTTAAAGTAGTTAAGGAGTTTTGCTATTTGGGGAGCAAAATAACTGATGATGGTCGAAGTAGGGAGGATATAAAATGTAGACTGGCAATGGCAAGGAAAGCGTTTCTGAAGACGAGAAACTTGTTAACATCGAGTATAGATTTAAGTGTCAGGAAGTCGTTTCTGAAAGTATTTGTCTGGAAGTGAAACATGGACGATAAATAGTTTGGACAAGAAGAGAATAGAAGCTCTCGACATGTGGTGCTAAAGAAGAAGAATGCTGAAGATTAGATGGGTAGATCACATAACTAATGAGGAGGTATTGAATAGAATTGGAGAGAAGAGAAATTTGGGCACAATTTGACAAGAAGAAGGGATCGGTTTGTGGGGCATATTCTGAGCCATCAAGGGATCACCAATTTAGTACTGGAGGGCAGCGTGGAGGGTAAAAATCGTAGAGGGAGACCAAGAGATGAATGCACTAAGCAGATTCAGAAGGATGTAGGCTGAAGTAGGTACTGGGAGATGAAGAAGCTTGCACAGGATAGAATGGAGAGCTGCATCAGACCAGTCTCAGGACTGAAGACCACAACAACAACAAGATCCGAGTAATGGATTGGCCTGCACAGAGTCCTGGTCTGAATCCTATAGAAGGTCTTTGCGATGTTTTGGAATGCCGACTTCGTGCCAGGCCTCACCGACCGACATCGATACCTCTCCTCAGTGCAGCACTCCGTGAAGAATGGGCTGCCATTCCCCAAGTAACCTTCCAGCACGTGACTGAACGTATGTCTGCGAGAGTGAAGCTGTCATCAAGACCCCAAGGGTGGGCCAACACCATATTGAGTTCTAGCATTACCGATGGACGGCGCCACGAATTTGTAAGTCATTTTCGGCCAGGTGTCCGGATACTTTTGATTGCGCAGTGTATATCATTATCTGTGAGTAACAAGGTCGGGCAGCTTCGGCAGGCGCAGACGGCACTTCCCGGGACTTAGGCCTCCGTGTGACGCGCACGGCCGACTACTCCCTCAGCCCCTGAAGCTTGCACAAATACAAGTACTCCAGACACCGAAATTCCGATGGACGCCAGTGCAGTCATAGCTGACGACCTACCAGAGTCCCGCCAATCTACAAAATCTGTCCAAGTTCCACCCATACAGGTCCCTGCAACTGTAAAGGATGCAGATCCGCCGGCGGTTGAAGACCGAACCTCCTCGCAGGAAAACGAAACTAACTCGGACACTGAAGGAAGTCCGTCGAGAGGCAAGCGTCCGAGGACAAATATGAGATGCAGGCTGGTGCGCAGATGTGCATAGGAGACAGCTCCCATTCTGCGACAAAAAGCGAAGGAGATATGTAGTAGCTGGAGCCGGCAGAGGGACAGCGACACCAAAGTGACGCCAGTTTCCGAGGAGGTTTCCCCGAGGAAATCCCGCAAAGAAAGCATCCGCAACACCCTCGAGAAAGAACCCACTCTCCTGAGGATTCGATCGTCCCACTGTGGCGGTAGGCCACATAGCGTGATAAAAAGGATATCGAATAACTTCGCAAATGTACCAAAACTGACGTCGTAACGAAACGTAAACATTGTCTCAGAAAAATAACATAGACTCTGTAATCAATTAATATGATCTGCGAATGTAATTGCAATTTTTTTTCCCCATAACGATCCCTGGCTCATCCCTTTTGTTTGTTCGTAGTGTAAGAAGCCATTTGTGACGAGGCAAGTTATCTGTACCAGCTCCTATATTTATGATGTGGTAGATTTAAATTCTTTATGCAAATTTTATAGGGGAACTTTGGTGCAGAGGTCAGCGCCATTGTTCTAAATGATTACGGCCCAGAGTCGTAATAAATATCTTATTATTCTCTAATTTTGACAAGTAAACGTAAATGGGAATGTATGAGATTGCTCTTGATTAGCAGTTCTCCCTTTGAAACAATAAAAGTAATCAATATTTCCAATATTGAATAATATTTGAGTAAACAGAGTTCAGTAAATTTTTTCGATCCCCCTCTTAACGAAATCGCGAGAATCTCCTCAGCCTTGCATTTTCACCAAAGTAAAAATAATTTACAAAAATAAATTTTAACAACTATTACAGTCTGTAAGAGGTCCATGACTAAGGAATTTGTTTCTAGCGCACTCGAGCAGATGTAGTTTCGATGGGTTGCTCATGCGCTGCCTGCGATATGTAAGCTGTAAGAGAGTCTCAGACCCAAGAGCAGTGTTGTATGCAGTAGGAACTGTGTGGCAGTAGGAGTAAGTGGTAGGTAGCCAGCAGTCTGGTGTATCGTGTTGGCTGGGCCGGTCGTGTGGAGCGATGGCGGTGCCTGAGCAATGTAGTATAAGATAAAAGCAGCCTCGCGCATATGTACTATTGTTATGTCAAGTCCCATGTAAATGTTTTTAAAAAATCTCTTAATAATAATCTTTCTTATAAAAATTAACTTTTGACGATAATTCATCTCAGTTTAAAGAACTTACTAATTTCTCCAATCCGTGGTCATCCCGATTATTGTAAAGAAAAATCAGTTGTTTCTTTTTATACCTGACAAATCTATCGGCCAGCATTGCACTGGGCTGTGCCAGAAAAATTTCTTATAGGAGCAGATATATACGCGTTATCCGGCGACCTTATTGAGGTAAGAATTTTCAATTTATTCAGTATGATCTTTCAGGGCTATGACGCAGCACTGCTGAAGTCCAAATTTACCTGTTTAAATTCACAAACAGTTAATTTTTGAAAGGTTACATATGACTCACATTTTTTATTACGAGGTTAGTCACATTTTATTATTGGTAGGTTACGGAATTTAAATGTTGGTAGGTTATGCTCAGTGTAAATGAATTATATAATTACATTTTTTTTCTGTTGGGAGGCTATTATAAATATATTTTTTTTGTTGGGAGATTATATTTTTTGCTGTTGGGAGGTTACAAGTCACACGCAGCTCTCCAGCTTATCGAAAAGCACAGTGAGAAGAAAAAAAAAAAATCTACACTTCGCCTTTCTCGATCTCGAACAGGCCTTTGACCGAGTGCGACACGAGTTAATTTGGTTTGCCCTGCGAGAGCACGGAGTGCGTCAGGAGCTCGTTAGGTGCGTCGGACTGCGTTGCGTGGGGCTGAACGCTGGCCTTCGACAAAGGAAGCAGGGCAAAGACTTGCTGTTATGGAGGCGAAAATGCTTAGGTGGACATAGGGATTAACACTGCATGACCACGTTACAAATAACGGAGTTCGCAGGCTAGACGGTGTTGCACCAATAATTGACAAAACGAGGGAAGCCGCCTACGTTGGTACGGACGTGTCCTCAGAGCAGACGAGACAACAGTGGCAAAGACTATTTTCAACCTAATTCTAAATGGCAAACGGCTAGCAGGACGACCAAAGAGCGATGGCTCGACACCCTGCACGAAGAGCTCGAGGTCTCAGGCCTTCACGCTGCATCCTTTATTGTATGATTATATGATAGCGGAACAAACACTGGTAGCAGTTACTTCTGTAAAATGTCTGGGAGTATGCGTGAGGAACGATGTGAAGTGGAATGATCATATAACCCGGCTGCCGGGTTGAGATTCACTGGGAGAGTCCTTAGAAAATGTAGTCCATCAACAAAGGAGGTGGCTTACAAAACACTCGTTCGACCTATACTTGAGTATTGCTCAGCAGTGTGGGGTCCGTACCAGGTCGGGCTGACGGAGGAGATAGAGAAGATCAAACGAAGAGCGGCGCGTTTCGTCACAGGTTTATTTGGTAAGCGTGATAGCGTTACGGAGATGTTTAGCAAACTCGAGTGGCAGACTCTGCAAGAGAGGCGCTCTGCATCGCGGTGTAGCTTGCTGTCCAGGTTTCGAGAGGGTGCGTTTCTGGATGAGGTATGGAATATATTGCTTCCCCTACTTGTACCTCCCGAGGAGATCACTGATGTAAAATTAGAGAGATTCGAGCGTTCACGGAGGCTTTCCGGCAGTCGTTCTTCCCCCCAACCATACGCGACTGGAACAGGAAAGGGAGGTAATGACAGTGGCACGTAAAGTGCACTCCGCCACACACCGTTGGGGGGCTTGCGGAGTATAAATGTAGATGTAGATCAGGCACAAGATCGCAAGCTGTGGCGACAACGAGCCAAAACAGCGGACCCCGCCAGCACGCTGGACAAACGGTAAGGAAGAAGAAGAAGAAGAAGAAGAGAGAAGAGAAGAATTACAGTCACATACCTGGTAATTTGTTTGTTGGTTTCTTCGTGGTTACAATACAGCATCACCGGTCTTTTGCGGTCTAACTGTGTTAGTGAGGCAGTAAATTTATCCACAGGGCAGTGACACTGCGTCACTGCAGTACACTTTGGAGGTGTGGCGGTGGGACTCGCAGTCCCGTAGTGACAGTACTACATCAGTCAGGCAGAAAAATTCATCCCAACGTCGGCAGGTGGGATGGGAAAGTATTGGACCTAGAATGGGGGCTAGTCCCGCCAAAGGATGGTTAGTTGGTTGGTTTTGGGGTTTGATGTGGGTTAAACATCGTGGTCATCAGTCCCCAGTTCCAAACAGACATACTTGTAAAAGGCCTGTACAGTAAAAGCGTAACCTCTGCACCCAGAGGGAGTGAACACCAAGGGGTACAGAACTAAAATGAACACCGCAGTAACACAAAATAGAGGACACTTAAAAGGAGCAGAGCAAATAGTTGACTAGAGTAAAACAGACTACAGTGGTTGATGGATCAGGTAGAAGGTCAACCACTCCACTACAAACGAAGATCCTCCAGCTGGAAAGCGTTGATAGAGGTACCAACACAACTTGTTACCATAAAAGACACTATTTTGGTATCCACGTCACAATTAAAAGTCGCTGGAGTGGGTGTTGTCTGAGAAATCGTGCGAGAGCGTCCACACTAGAGCGAGTGATAAAACCCAGCTGCACGGATAAAACGTAAAACTGAGTCAGCTATAGAGACATCGTCACCTAGAATTAAAGGAAGTGCAGCTGGTAAATTAAAGGACTGCCGCAAGGGGGCTAGACAGGGGTAGTCCGTCAGAAGATGGACCACTGTCAGCACTGCATCACAGCGACACTTGGGCGGGTTCTCACGACGAAGGAGATAGCTGTGGTTCAACCGCGTGTGTCCAATTCGGAGACGGCAGAGAGCAACTGAGTCCTATGCGTGCCCCTCAAGGACGAGTTCCGTACGGCCGTGCACGACTTGACCGTGCGGAGCTTATTTGCCGTTTTCGGGACAGACCATTCAGAGCTCCACACATCGCGGACCTTGCGATGTAGGGCTGACTGGAGGTCTCTTTCCACGAGACCGAGCTCCAGGGGTAGCGTTGTGGTGGCCTGCTTAGCCAACAGATCGACACGTTCGTTTCCTGGAATGGCGATGTGGCCCGCGGTCCACACAAACGTCGCTGAACGACCACACTCGGCGAGAGCAAAAACAGCATCTCGAATACCGCGCACCAAAGGGTCCCGCGAAAAACACTGGTCGAGTGCTTGCCTAAGGATGCATCCGTGGTGGGCGTGCCAAGCCTATCGTTAGCCACGGTCGGAATTCGACTCCTCTAGGATGGTTGGGGGAACCGGATGTCGATGCCAGCGATGTGGAAGTGTGGTCCCAACGTGGCGGAAACCACTGTGTGTCCCGCAGGGCATCCACTTTCTCATAGGGCGTCCGCGAGTTGTTGCGTACAGTCGTCTTGAAGGGGACGATATCTGCTTCTTCACAGAGAGTGACAATTCTCGGGAGTGGTGGGAGGGTGCAGGCTCCACCTGAGCACCTAGTTCGCATCCTGGTCACACTAATCGTGCCCCGTGCAGCATACGGTGGATGCGGAGCTCGGTATGCACGTTTAGTTGCCTACTGCGGAAAAGTGGCTACAAAGGCCTGGTCAGCTTTTGCCCGTTGTTGGCGACGTACTCCGCATCACAGTGGAGGAGCAACTTGTGGTCCATCTGGACCCCGAGATGGGCTATTGTCAGGGACCAGGGCACCTGCACGCCTGCAATCGAGATATTGCGGTGAAGGACTGGGCGCCGTTTGGTGATACAGAATGCCGTACTTTTGGCGGCATTGAGAGCTATCTGGCATCAGGTGAGGGTGGCGTCCACCTGTCGCTGGAGGCGAGCGACGATGGCGCCAGTAATGCGGCCAGGGTTGTATAGTGCTGTGTCGTCAACATATTGTGCTAGGTGGCACTCGGGGATAACTGGCATGTCATCACATTAAATAGGATGGAAAAAATAACACCCATCCTTGAGCAGTGCCTGCCTAGAATAGGCGAATGGTGGTGTCTTTTAATGCAAAATCGTTCAAATGGCTCTGAGCACTATGGGACTTAACTTCTGAGGTCATCAGTCCCCTAGAACTTAGAACTACCTCAACCTAACCCAAGGACAGCAGACACATCCATGCCCGAGGCAGGATTCGAACCTGCGACCGTAGCGGTCATGCGGTTCCAAACTGAAGCGCGTAGAACCGCACGGTCACACCGGCCGGCTACGAACAGTTCGACGACGTTTGCAGCAGCATGGACTATCAGTTCGGAGACCATGGCTGCGGTTACCCTTGACGCTGCATCACAGACAGGAGCGCGTGCGATGGTGTACTCGACGACGAACCTGGCTGCACGAATGGCAAAACGTAATTTTTTCGGATGAATCCAGGTTCTGTTTGCAGCATCATGATGGTCGCATCCGTGTTTGGCAACATCGCGGTGAACGCACATTCGAAGCATGTATTCGTCATCGCCATATTGGTGTATCAGCCGACGTGATGGTATGGGGTGCCATTTGTTACACGTCTCGGTCACCTCTTGTTCGCATTGACGGCACTTTGAACAGTGGACGTTACATTTCAGATGTTTTACGACCCGTGGCTCTACCTTGATTCTATCCCTGCGAAACCCTACATTTCAGCAGGATAATGCACGACCGCATGTTGCAGGTCCTGTACGGGCCTTTCTGTATACAGAAAATGTTCGACTGCTGCCCTGGCCAGCACATTCTCCAGATCTCTCACCAACTGAATACGTCTGGCCAATGGTGGCCGAGCAACTGGCTCGTCACAATACACCAGTCACTACTCTTGATGAACTGTGGTATCGTGTTGATGCTGCATGGGCAGCTGTACCTGTACACGCCATCCAAGCTCTGTTTGACTCAATGCACAAGCGTATGAAGGCCGTTATTTCGGCCAGAGGTGGTTGTTATGGGTACTGATTTCTCAGGATCTGTGTACCCAAATTGCGCGAAAATGTAACCACATGTCAATTGTAGTATAATATATTTGTCCAATGAATGCCCCTTTATCATCTGCATTTGTCCTTCCCTACAACTGACTCACTGACGTAAACAATTTTCCAGTTGTGAAGGAGGCACAATAACGTTAACTCCACCTTTTCATAATATATAAATACCAGTGCATAAACAACCACCACACCACCCAAGGCGACAAGGTCATCCGACTGGGCCGACGAAAGCGACCACAACAGCGCGGATGAAGAAATGAACGAAGTTTCCGAAACTAAGACAAACTGCACGCCAGCCCCAAACGACGATGATTCTTCGACAATAACGTCTCCGTGAACGAAATTTCTAAAAAACAAGGACACGCCCCTGAACAGTTTGCTACTGGTGAATATTATTAAAATTTATTTTAAATCTGACGCTTGCGAGATGAAACTGAAGAATGTTTCTTAAAGTTTGATCAAGTAGAACGAACTATGTCTGACGTGCAAGCATACAAGATCGCTGCAGTGCACCTCAACAAGATTCACAGTTCCTTTAAATTACAAAACTTAAAAGATTTTATACAGGGTGGCGCACGAAATGTGTTACCATTTTGTTTTTGAATATAAACTTTATTGTCAATACAATCTGAAATGACATATACTACAATGAAGAGCCGTCAGTGGAGATTTGTTCTAACTCAGCACATGCTCAATATGTCCACCATTTCGTTTGCTAACTTCCTTCAAACGAACACTGAAGTTAGTATTTACCCTACGGCACATGTCTTCCGTAATTTCACTGCAAGCTTCAAGAATAAGTCTTCTGAGCTCCATTAAATCACGTGGACGTTTCGGGAAAATTTTTTCCTTTAGGTACCTCCAAAGAAAAAAGTCACACGGATTGAGGTCTGGACTATTAGGGGGCCAATTTTGTCCGTCATTGAAGCGACCTGGAAACCTGAGTGGAATGATTCGCATGTCGAAATGCTCGCGTAAAAACTCCAACACAGTCTTTGCAGTCTGTGGCCTTGCTCCATCTTGCATGAACCACTGCGTGTTGAAGGGCAAGGCAGTAGCAAGAAGGTGTGGAATGCTATTGCGAAGCATGCTCAAATAACGTTCGCTATTCACAGTTTCTTCAAAGAAAAAGGGTCCAATAAGTCCGTGACTGGGAATTGCTGCCCACGCTCTAATCCTCGGAGCATAATGTTGTCGTTCATGAAGCACTTGTGGGTTTTCAGTGGCCCAAAAGCGTGCATTTTGTTTGTTAACCACACCATCTAAATGAAAATGCGCCTCGTCTGAAAACCAAACGTTGCTGAGAGTTTATTCCCTATCCTCCGCCCACTGAGCAAACAGCAGTCTCTGCTGCTCGTGTTGTTCAGTGAACTTCTGTGCACAGGTCATCTTGTATGGGTACACATTGAGGTCACTTTTAAGAATGCGTTGAACGGAGCGTCTGGATATTCCCAGTTGCACTGCTGCCTTTCTACACGTTTTCCCGGGACTTCTCTGTACAGCAACTCGTACCGCTTCAATATTCTCCGGCGAACAAACAGACTTAGGCCGAGGTCGCTTCGCTTCCAATACTGTTCCTTCCTGTACAAGTTTATCGTACAACCTGTGGATGGTCTTCTTCCAAGGGACCCATCGTGAGTTGAACTGTTGTCGAAAACGCCTCTGAGTCACAACAAGGCTTTTCGTTTCACGAAAAAGTAACACAATTGCCGATCGTTGCTGTGTCGTCAGTCTTTACTGTTAGCCTTTGCTGCTTACTAGTCTCCTAGCGGCAGTATCGTGAATTACTCGTCATTTCGTAACTCATTTGTTTTTCCAAGCTCTGCTGTTACTGCTGTAGAGATCCCAGCGGGATATCTAACGTGCGTCGTAAACTGTGAGAGAAGCAACTGGTAACACATTTCGTGCGCCATGCTTCTGACAGTGACATTGTGCTTTTAACAGGAAGTGAGAGACATCCAGCTTGATAACGTACCTGGCTTCAACGCCATAACAAACCCAGGGCGTGGAACTGAAATGTGCACAGCTCTGCTCACAAACGAGGGCAGAGTAGTCCAAGATGTGGTAAAACTACCAAACAGTAAAGGCATAGCGGGCACAACAAACAAATGCGACTCATTACCGTATAAGCCCCTTCAGGGTCCAGCAAGAGGCACCGCAGAACGGAGTTCTTTAAAGAAGAAGTAGTCCCTCTGTTTGGAACCCGATATGAACATTTTATCCTGAGAGATTTTAAGTGTGTGCTGCATGTCAAAGACCAAACTCGCAATTTCAGCAATGTACTGAACTGGAACGCGTAGTTGATGCATTAAGGCTACTAGACTCACGGGAGCATATGGACGGCGCAGCCCCTGCCTTCACCCACACCACAAGCCACTCGGCGAGTCGTGGAGACAGGATATACAAAACGTACAATATGAAACACCTCATTTTGGAGTCCGAAGTACGGCCTACCGCTTTTTTTCGGATCGTGCTGCGTACATATGCACAATCGATCTGATAAAACAAGGTAGGTACCGAGGTAAAAGCACATGGAAGCTCAACGTGTCACAACTGGAAGAGCATGCTGGTCAGGAGGCATTTCATAAAGTATGAAGAGAGTGTGAAAGCAAATTTAGCTCGTACAACTCTGGCATTGACTGGTGGCTTAAAACATGCCAAACCTAAGATTCGGAGGATTTTCACAAATCATTCGAAAGACGAAAGCTTTTGGTACAAATCAACTATAGAGTTCTACTTCCAGTGTCTAAGGATTTGTACAAGTCAGATGCAACATTTGTGCACAGCTGCCAAAGAATTATAAAAATTAAGGCAAAAATTTTGGTACTTCGGTGTAAACAACTGGAAGGCTACCAAATAAGATCGCGTGCCCAGAATATGGCACAGTGCGAGGTCATGTCATTCGTGAAAGCAAAAGGGCGTCTCGCAAGATATTATCTGAAATAAAAGCTGGTGATTGGAGGGAGCTGGCGATGCACAGTGAGATTAAAGAGGCAATCGCACAGCATTTTGCCTCCTTAATGTCTAGTCGATCCGTTGACGAACAGCTTCAAGATGAGTTAATGATCAACCTACGAGGCAAAGTATGCCACGCGCAAGCACAAACTCTCATCTCGGAAGTGACTAAGGAAGATGTCGAAGTAGCATGAAGCATGGAAGAATGAAAAATAAGGCTCCAGGGGCAGACAGAATTCCGGCAGATTTTATTGCAAATTCAGTGGCCTCATAAGAGCCAAGTTTACTCTCATCTGCAATGGAGTGCTAAACCCTGACAATGACATCCCGAAAGAATTTCGAAATGGACTCGTAGTGTTAGTGGCGAAAAATACCGACACGAAAGCAGTGAGCGCTCTGAGGCCAATACACTTCTACATCTACATCTGCATACATACTCCGCAATCCACCAGCATCTTCTCTCCCTGTTCCACTCCCAAACAGAACGAGGGAAAAATGACTTCCTATATGCCTCTGTACGAGCCCTAATCTCTCTTATCTTGTCTTTATGGTCTTTCCGTGAAATGTAAGTTGGCGGCAGTAAAACTGTACTGCAGTCAGCCTCAAATGCTGATTCTCTAAATTTCCTCACTAGCGATTCACGAAAAGAACAGCTCCTTTCCTCCACAGACTCCCACCCGAGTTCCTGAAGCATTTCCGTAACACTCGCGTGATGATCAAACCTACCAGTAACAAATCTAGCAGCCCGCCTCTGAATTGCGTCTATGCTCTCCCTCAATCCGACCTGATAGGGATCCCAAACGCTCGAGCAGTACTCAAGAATAGGTCGTATTAGTGTTTTATAAGCGGTCTCCTTTACAGATGAACCACATCTCCCCAAAATTCTACCAATGAACCGAAGACGACCATCAGCCTTCCCCACAACTGCCATTACATGCTTGCCCCACTTCACATCGCTCTGCAATGTTACGCCACAATATTTAATCGACGTGGCTGTGTCGAGCGCTACACTACTAATGGAGTATTCAAACATTACGGGATTCTTTTTCCTATTCATCTGCATTAATTTACATTTATCTATATTTAGGGTTAGCTACCATTCTTTACACCAATCACAAATCCTGTCCAAGTCATCTTGTATCCTCCTACAGTCACTCAACGACGACACCTTCCCGTACACCACAGCATCATCAGCAAACAGCCGCACATTGCTATACACCCTATCCAAAAGATCATTTATGTAGGTAGAAAACAACAGCGGACCTACCACACTACACTGGTGCACTCCAGATGATACCCTCACCTCCGATGAATACTCACCATCGAGGACAACGTACTGGGTTCTATTACTTAAGAACTCTTCGAGCCACTCACATATTTAGGAACCAGTCCCATATGCTCGTCCTTTAGTTAGGAATCTGCAGTGGCGCACCGAGTCAAACGCTTTCCGAAAGTCAAGGAGTATGGCATCCGTCTGACACCCTTCATCCATGGTTCGCAAGATGTCATGTGAAAAAAGGGCGAGTTGAGTTTCGCAGGAGCGATGCTTTCTAAAGCCGTGCTGGTGCATGGACAGCAACTTCTCTGTCTCAAGGAAATTCATTATACTCGAACTGAGAATATGCTCGAGAATCCTGCAAGAGACCGATGTTAAGTATCGGTCTGCAATTTGAGGATCCGTTCTTCTACCCTTCTTATATACAGGCGTCACCTGCGCTTTTTACCAGACGAGTGTGGGCAAAGGCAGGAAAATTCTGCAGACCCTCTGTCATTACAGGGAGCTAATTTCAACGGCCGACGTCTGCAAAATAAAATGTGCACTCATCTCTCTAGACTCTGATAAAGCCTTCGACAGGGTTAATCGTCGTTTCCTACTTCGGACCACGGGCGCAATGAGCTTCCCACGCAGATTCATTGCAGTAGTACGCAATACATTAACGAACAACCATTTTTGAACCAAAGACAAGTTACGATCTTTCCTTACACTGAAACCCAAGACAAGAAACATAATCAGTAAAGGAAGACATCTACCTCCTTAAAGTGTCAGAAACTGTTTGCATATAGCAAACGGTAAACGGACACGGGTCCCTGAAAAATGTTAGAGGAACTTTACAGGAAGATGTCAGGAACTAGTCCCTTCAAATATTAAACTAATTTCAATTAAAGGAGATAAAACTGGCGCTATCCCCTTTTAATGACTAAAAACAATTAATACAGAAAAATCAACAAATAGATGCCGGGATCTAGCCCCTTCAAATATTAATGTAATTTCAATATGCGGAATGTAAAGTGGCAACTAGACTTTTCAGTGACAAAAAGAGTATAATCAAGAAAAACCGGCATGCTTGTGTCGGGAGCTAGACCTGTCAAATATTAAACAGATTACACTGTAGGAGAGATAAATTGGTCGCTAGCCGTCATTTGATCTGACGTGATTTTAAAACAATTAACGGGTCTAAAAGTATCACTCGTAATAAAACAGCCAGACAGCCATCAGCTCACCTCACCAACACAGTGCCACAAGTGCCGGAATTACTCAGCGAGTTAACAGCCGTCCAAAACTCGAGGCACTGGAACGTCGTTACTGCCCACAGCAAAATGACACAGAGGTGAACAGCCCACAGGAAAACAGGCCAAGCCACGCTAGGATAATTTTTTCAGGATACCAATTTTAAACTTTCAAGATTAGTAAAAATACACAACTAAAATGTCAAATATAATAATGGTAGAGGATGTAAAGTCGTGCTCAAAAGTATCCGAACGACCTGAATTGCATATCGCCTGATTAGCATGCAACCCGCATAACGCAGCTGTCTAGCAGGTCCTCTAATCACTCCTCGGTATAGTCGTTGGGCTATTGAAAATGGTTCCAACAAGTCATCACTAGAAAACACTGCTATGTATCGCAATAGCTCAAGATGTAAAGTAATACCACGATACTGCAAATATCAGGGAACACCTTATCACATATAAGACTGTCCTTAAGACTTGTAGGCTCACATTTATTACAATAAATGACATACCTGAAATGTTACCACTCTCATTATTACGTCAGATAGGTAACGCACGTAGTAAGTTCGTCGTAGTCATGAATTCTTCTTCAGAGTAACATACCGTTCTTATTATTTAACAGAAAATGATATTAAAAATTTAAGTCATTCACGAGTAGCTATTTGGGAATATGTTTGAACTTCAAATGACACGACGAGCCATCACGTTCTGGATATGGATTCAAACTCAGTCACGAAATCTTTGCTTAGTCTGCATGACCTGACGGAAACTAACAGTCATTCCTGACTGGGCACACAGAGAGTGATATAACACGATTTTAGATAGTATCAGTTAGGAAATATCAACTTTAAGTTACAAAAGGAAATCATTTTTGACGTACTCGAATTCCACCCAGCAACTGTTGTTCGTGTTAACGAATTACAAGACATGTTAAATATTGCTTCTTCACAAGTGACTTACTTGAAATGCCGTGAGGTAAAGCTTTGTGTTGGACAGGAATTCGAACCCAGAACCTGTTCTGATTGTTATCGAAACATAATCAACTGTGACATATCGGATTTTCAGGGCAGTAGCTAGATGTTTTAACTGAAATGACGAGATCAAACATTAATTTTTATCTTCCCAGTACTCCAAACCGGCACCTATCGCTGTTATATTATAGAGAAAACGAACGTTAAATGAGGGTTTGTTACACCAGCAGCGACATGTGAGCATGTTTGAACTAGAAATAATATGACGAAGAGATCAGTGCTGACTGGTAATCGATCCCCACACATAGCGTTGTTGACTACACACAAAGATACGTAGCTACCCAATTTTTCTCCACCAGCAGCTCAGAATCACATCCTTGAACTTACAGTCATCTCGCAAATACGTAGTTCTGTGTCTTACTGGGAGTCAAAAACGTCAGATATCGTTAGTGTTGACAACGAATGAAAATATATCAAAAATCAAAATTATTGTCCACCAGCAGATAGGTGTTCTCATTTTAGAACTTGATAATATATAATGAAAACTTTAGTGCCGGGCCAGGATTCAAACCCATTCACGCGCAACATTTGGAGATGTTGAGGAATCTGCAGTTTTGAACAAACAACAAATTGTAGTCGAGCTGTATTGTCACGAAGGGATCAAATTCCATATTAAGGGCGGTATGAGTTGCATTACCAGTTCAGAACCAATTTTATCAACATACAGAAACTCAAATAAAAGATGGAATAAGTGTCCTGTGATACTACATAGCGTTTGTATCGTCACTAGAAAAAAATAACTAGTATAAGAAAGGTTACTGGTGATAGAGTATCTACATGTCGCCACTCCTGGCTCTATTGTGGTTCAACCTAACGTCTACTTGGTAGAGAAGGAATATCACGTTTAATAGGAATTTCAGACGACAATGCCATTACACCTTCTTCACTTGGCGTTGCCAGAAGAGAAAAGAATCTCTCTCTCTCCCTGTCAAAAATCATCGGCAGAAGTTGGAATTAAACCCAGACCATAAATATATGAACCTCTCATCAATCCAACAGACCACCAAATCCTCTTCTCGGTGACTCATTTTTCTATCGTAACGCCGTTGCGCCACACTGGATTAGAATTCTGACACACAGGCTCCCTGTAGTGGTTTGCAGCATGTTCAGTACATTCATTTACTCGGTTGACCAAATCGCCATGAACCAGCTGCCTCGGCTACCCAGTGCATACATTCAATTCTATCTTGTAATCGCCGAAATAAAATCATGTAACTGACACCTAAACAGAACTGCCAACACTGTAGGATGCAGAAATTTAAATGGGAAGTGTTCCTTTCCACTTGAGCTACTCTATTACGTTATCTGTTTGTCGAAAACGTCGTGCAGTGCAAGAGAAAAGGTGTAACTGTCTGTCTCTCAGGAGTCTAGAACCGTCCATATGCATTATCTCACAGCACTGAGGAATGCAAGAGTTCTGGAGGAATTGTTGTCGACTTCTGCAACTGCTGTAGCTGTGTGTCAGCTGGTAGCGTCATGATTAAGTGTCGCGAGTTCGAATACATTCACTGCTGCGTTTCTTAAAACGCAATTCTGCTGTCTGCTGAAGTGATCAATCTAATGGAACTTTGAACATAATTCCCTTCACTTCTAAACCCAAAATAGTCGCATGTGGATAAAGGGCTAACTTCTGCGACATTTTGTTCTTTCCAGGTTTAATAGACGGCCAGGCAGCAGATGCAACTCCAAACTTTTGTAATAAGTACGGGGCGAGCGCATCGTGCCAAAATACGTCAGAAAAGTATTTCCTGCATTAGCTGTCGTGTGGTAGTAGCATTTTATTGTTTTTCAAACCTTGTTTGACAGCCTTAACTCAGAACAAGTTTTCTACATCCATGTAATCAATAAACTGCATGTGTATTGTCACACGGTTATAGATAACATCAGAGAATTCGCATATATCGTTGATGATTAATTTGTCTCTCAGATTTACTATTGTTTTAACAAGACTAAAAAAAACCTTACGAAATTTGCGCACTGTGACATTTCATAAACAAAGTTATGTAATCCTGGAAACCCAAAATTTCCTTCTCAGTAGCGGAATGAGGCGTTACATGTATGTTTTTCACCATTGCACTATGAGGGGAAAGTATTTTCTTACGATTTCCTTATCGATGTTTGATCTGACTGCTTGTAGATCTTTCACAGGAGGGATAAAAACTACACAGTCAGTGTGACTAGAACCGGGAAGCATAACAGATTGTTTTTCACAGGTCAGTACATTACCACAGAGCTAGCGAAGAAATATGCGCCTTCAATCCCTCTTACGAGGCCAATAGTGGCTAGAACTCGTAAACCGCTATTTAAAGGACGAGATTAGTTGCGATTTCAGAGTACTATGACTTTCGCGGACTGAAAACCGTAAATTTACAATGTTTTGTTACACCTCAAGCAATAATAACTCAGATTATTCAATGGAAATGCCTGGAAATCTCAAGTGAACTTTGAGGCTTAATTCTGTGCACACCAGGAAGTAACTCGTCGATCACAGAGTTGCCAAACATACCTTGCCTTGTTGCCAAATCTCAGTTACAGTACCAGCAGGAAGAGGACGTACAGATGTGTGCCTACAACGGGCTGGGAAGTGACCATAGCTGGCGTCTCAAAGATGCGGCTGCCATGGGCTGGAATACGCAATGCATCTGATTCGCAAATCTGTAACTAGTTTTAGGGACTGGAGTAGAGTTACTAATAATACTCAGAACTGACTGCAAACTAAGCATCATAATCAGTAACTCTCTTAGTTGTTTTTATATTCCATTCATAAGTGTACTCAGAACTAAGAAATTCATTCATGGTCATTTTCGTGCCTGGCCGATAGTCGAGCACAACAAACAAATAAAATTAAAAAAAGAATTTGTGTGTGTGGTTGTGTGTGAGACATAAATATAAAAAAGAATGAGAGAGAGAGTAAAAAGTAGTTGTAAAGAAAATTAAACATGGTATGTAAAGAAACCTTTCATTATAATGACACGTTCCACATCATTACGAAATGTCGTATTCATGATCTACGGAACAAGTATTAATCTAATCAGACCTAATCTAATTTAATCATATCATATTGCTGACTAGCCATGAAGAGTCAGGAATTACCAAAATTTCCGCCAACATCAGTAACCAAATCTAAGCTTGAAAATAAAAGACGACAGTTTTTGTAATAAACCGGGACTCCAATCAAGACTCTTTCGTCCCTGTTAACTAACCACGAAAGATATCTAATATACTTCCATTCAGAAGTAACAAAATGTGTATGGTTTTTAAGTTGAAGTGCATGATGAGAAGTTCTGTGATGGAGATACGAACCCAACTCATAATCGGATTGTTAATTAAGTAAATTGAAACGTTACGTATCGGTTTTTCTTACCAGCTGCTAGGTGTTTGAATATAAAATAAGGATACAAATTTCTGTGCCTGAGCGATAATCGAACCGCACACCTACCGTCCTTCTTTATCATCCATGAATTTAGCATAAGTATTAATTGCTTAGTCATCAACAGTAAGATGTGTGCGTGTTTGACCAGAAATAACGACGCCTATTGCGATTGTTGACAACATATGAACAGACATTAAAAAAGCACATTAATTTTCACTAGCAGGGTGGTTTGCACGTGAAAATGAAATTATGAATATTTTTGTTCAGGATCAGGATTCGGACCCACATACTTACCCTTGGAGGAGACCTAGGGAAGAGTGCAGTCTTGGGAAAAGGAACGAAATTATTAAACTATACTGTTCCGAGAGATTCATATCCTCAAAAGAGGAGATACGAATTCGAATCACAGAACAGCACCAAATTTTTCAACGTCTCTAGTTCAATAAAGTACAAATAAAAGAAGAGCCCTGTTCCTTTAAATGGCTATCGGTTCATGAAACAAAATAAAATTTTCTAATGTAAATAAGTTTAGTGGCGACAGTATTTCTGTTTATCATGACATCCGCCTATGTCATTTCCCAACATAAACCGGCTCTGCCCAATTGGTAATGAAGGAACGTGATGTTTAATGCGGATTCTGGATTATAACAGCTTTCTCTTGAGGTTACCAGAGGTAAAGTAAATGTGTTTGTGCGTCTCAAAAGTAAAAGCCTGAACCCATGCGTTGCACCTGTGATAGTTCGTTCCACCAGACCATTGTGGCTACATTTCCCAGCCCAAGGAGTGTGCTGTAACGGAATATGTGCTTAGCTTACAAATGCGAGTCTATTAAATCGTTAAGTAGAAGCAAGCTTCTGACGCGGAGATTATGCTATTCTCATGTCAGCAGGATGTAAAGACTCTGTTGGGCATTGTAGCCTCAATGTGGAGCCATTTTGAAATTTTCACTAATTTAGGAAATGTCTTAGTTCGAGAAAATCCACTGTGAAGTGTGAAGTTACCGGATTATTCCATTATTACCGTCATTATTACTATCATTTTCTTCATACCGCTGTTGGAACACATTTGCTTGAAGATCATTTAATGCCTTTTGGTGATTATAGAAGCAGATGCCCAAGAACAGGTTCTTTCCCTGTCTACGGAATCCTTTTCATGTTAATATCAAACACAGCAATTACTCGTAGATTGCATTAAAACTAAAATAATAGATGAGGACGTTACTTGATAGCAAAACGCGCTGCCTTTCTTCATTTACTTGCGCCTATAAATGGCTGTCGAATACTGCCAAGCCGAAAGCGAAGGGATCTTACTGCCTTCCGATATGCGTCGCTGTCAGTTCTTCCATATGATTTGGTCGACGTGACCTGTTTCAAGTTGTGTATGACAGAGAATGTTTTAGATACTCAATTGTTTTCCTTTGCAATAAACAGGAAGATTTACATTCTAAGCTATGCAAGTTCAAACTTTTCGCAATATTAGTTCAAATTTAATATTCGCTTCTATAATGTAGGAAAGTATTCCACAGTTGCAAAACCCGCATCCGACTCACTGACCTCACACTTAGTCGCTGACCATAAATTCTAGCTCAGAGTGACGCCAGTTCAAGTAACCTAAGGTAGCGAAGACTGTCTGCCATTGCTCTTTCTCACCGGAAAATAGGCAGTTCACCCCTTGGGCTCCATAAGTACACTGTAACAGTATTCGTTTTGCCTGATTTTGTAATCATTTGAATAAAACAACATGACCTTCCAATGGGAGACGTTTCGTTCCCCTTTTCCTTCTGTGAAATTTGTCAGTAAGCTTTTTGCCTTCCAAACAGCGAAATGCGGCAGAGTACGGCCGGTAAACGATTCACAAACCACGATTTCTTTAAACATTGTAATAGCTGAAGGAATTTAGTTTCTTCTTAAATCGCCTTATGCAGCAACGTTCACAGATATCTCAAATAGGAAAAGCTCTTTATCCAGGTACTAAGGTTGTAAAACAAACTTCTCACAGTTTGTGTCAGGTTGATCTCTTCGTCTGATAGCACTGCGTAAGTATTTTGTCCAAGAGGTATCACAAGTAGTGTTCCTATAGCTGTGGGAATCATTGGTTGAAAACGATTTTAACACGAATGCTGAATATTCAGTGTTGTGTTGGCAGAAGAGCCAACACTGTGTTGCAATAGGAGGCCGAAATGCACGCGATTAATTCACGCCGGTGGCGCTGGGTCTGAAACAGGATACGTAATGAATGCTATAAAGAAAAGTACGTAGCTGCTGGAATACTTAACTTTAATCCATCATTTGTATACAGCACTCTGGATGATACAAGTGAGACTCTCTCCAGATATGGTTAATGGCGCCTTGCTAGGTCGTAGCCATGGACTTAGCTGAAGGCTATTCTAACTGTCTCTCGGCAAATGAGAGAAAGGCTTCGTCAGTGTAGTCGCTAGCAAAGTCGTCGTACAACTGGGACGAGTCCTAGTACGTCTCTCTAGACCTGCCGTGTGGTGGCGCTCGGTCTGCAATTACTGACAGTGGCGACACGCGGGTCCGACATGTACTAATGGACGGCGGCCGATTTAAAGCTACCACCTAGCAAGTGTGGTGTCTGGCGGTGACACCACATTTAGAATGATAATCAACCTAAGTCTGAATATTCAAAATGATAATCAACCTAAGTCTGAGTTCATCCACAAACTGAGGCGTATTTATAATATTGAAGCTAGACTGTGTATCCTTGTCTTCCTTGAGTGGGCATTGGAAGGCGTTTACACGCACGTATACAATACTATGAATACTTCGAACGCTATAATTAATATTGCTCTCATAAAGTGATTTTTTGTAAATTCTTCTGGGTCTTGAGCGTGCAATATGTGTTGTAGATACAGTCTTAGACAAAAACATTGACCGCCGAGTCGTTCATGTAAGGTGGACAATACTGTCGTGCTCCCCTCAGAATTCTATGACCGGCAATATTGTAGACTGAGGCACTTCCCGGAGGAATTCTTGACAGCAGTCTGAGTACATCACCCTTGACTACGACCGTAGTCTTGAGGTAAAACGCGGGACTAGCTAATACGATGTCTGGCAACCGAAAGCACACGTCGACGAAGTTTTTATCGCATCTTTCCTCTCGGTGCTGAAGCTATGAGTGTAATTCAAGCGAATGTACAATATGTTTCGCTTTTTGTCACATCGGTAATAACAGTTATGTTCAACAATATTTTAGCGAGAGATTTCTTGGCTGACCACCTGCCTCTGTACACTGCACGTGTCTCAGTTCTCTGGGATCCGTTTGCTGCCTACCGGCTGGAGCTGAGGCACTGCGCTGTCTCGCCTTCTCCGACAACGCCTGCTCCACTCCTCACTCTCGACGGTGTAACATGCACTGATGTTGTTGAGTGGTGACCCATAAAATCTGTCTACGGTTTGTGTGTCACACTCGATAGCAACGGAAGCACAAAGCCGTTTTCATTTGATGAGTATTTTATTACACTAGTATGCAATACATCAATGTGGCACAGAATTAATTTCATTGTTTGTGATCCAGTGTGCTATAATTAAAGCGTCACATCCTGTTCTTTTTCCTTTCACAGGAGATTCTTCAAATAATTTATTTTTGTCTTGGATTCATATGTGTTATTCAATGCACAGAGAGTAAATGCAGTGTAACGTGTTTGGTTTCTTTCTTTGATTCCCTGTGGTAAATGGATGCGAAACATTGTGTCAATACCTTTCAGAGCCTGTTCTACAGCTACTCAGGCAAACTGCTTGTTTTCAGGTTCATACATTAATTAATGGAGAAGTGAACGTTGTTCAAAAGTGTTATTTAAAATATTGAATTGGATTTAAGGCGACAAAATTGCACGTATTTGAAGCTACCCAGAGAAAAAGTAAGTTACTAGAGCCTCTGTTAGCAAATGTCTGCGGAGAGTTCCTAATTGCTATTGTGGAAATTTAGTATACAGGCCCTATAGTAATCAAGACGTTCATTTCCTTCATACTTATCATCCTGGCATGTGAGTCCTAAGTGAAGAACAACAATGAAATTCGTATCGTTGATGGTCGATTCGAATTTCTTCAGAGACACTTGTGTTGTGAAGCAGCTTGGCAGTCATAAAGCCGAGATCTATGACCATTAATACAACTTACTGAGTCGAGCTACCAAGAGGACTTGATGTGTAAAGGTTTTCTTCAGATTTCGTTAAGGAATTTTTTTCTGTAAATTAGCAGCTCCATTAAATAAATCAGAAAGAGAGCTTGCACATGCTGCCCCCTACCACAGTTATAACTGACGACTAAGTGAGCCGTTGCGACACGAGAAACGGGTGGTACCATGGGGCTACGGACACACAGCTGCCAGCAGCCTTGTCTCATCATGGTATTGGTCGCTCAGCCTCATAACGCATAATGAAAGATAATAAAATTTGGCACTTACGTAAATAATAGCATTTCTTTAGCCAAAAAATTGAATTTTCATTCTCAGCGTCTTAGTTTACGTGAGGATTATATAGACGAATCATTCAAATGGAAAGGGAATATCAAGTGAATTTAGAAAGTCAGTTCAGTACCATACAAGGAAGTGATTGCACTGTCACAGTGTTGCCAAATGTTTGTGACGATGTTGCCAATTTTCAGCTGTACTAGGACCAGCACATAGAGGTATTCGACTGAAACATAGCCATGACCAAGATTGTAACTGGGGTCGACAGCATCGTCGTCTACCACCTTGAAAACTCGAACGGTGACGGTGCTCGGACAGTTACTTACGTTTACTGGTATGAAAGCTACAGCATGAAAACACAGAAATGTTAATAACCCAGAGATCATTAACTTTGGAACCCGTAGTAAAGTAAAGCAGTCATCAGTCGGAAGACTGGTTTGAACACCACAGTGCTTTAACAGGCACGGTCTTGTTGGAGGCCGTATGCCATTGCTTTCCTCCGACGTTTGAGTTGTCTTACCTGGCCAGTGAATAGGGGAACCTACTGTTTAACGAGGCTTTCAGACCACAGTGCAGCTCGGAATTTTTCGCGTCAACAAACACTGCCCGAGGGGAAGTATGTGGAAAATGGCACATAAAAATTGTGGTGTTGACCAGGGATCGAACCTGAGAACTTCGTATTCCTAGTCTTGCTCTTTACCACTTTTTTTAGTTTTTTCTTTTTTTATTTTTTTTTTCAATGCCTACTTTATTTATCTATTTATTAAAAAAAAGGAAAAAGGATTTTGGAAGGTTTGTTTTTCTGCTTTATTTTTATTTTTATTTTATTTTATTTTTATAGAAATGGATAAAAGGAAAGCCGTTCCTCTTCGGCTACATAAACAGAATAATAGGAAGTCGCCCCGTTACGATAAAGGATGCTCCATACTTTAGCCCACTGCGAATTTTTCGATGACTGTCGTCTCGTTGCTGTGTTGTTTCCGTTGTTTGTTCAATCTCATAAAAAAAAGGAACTGGGAAGAGGTACTATGGTTCTCATTTCATCAATAATCCAGCTGTGAGGCGGATTATGGAATGCGCTCCAAAGAAAATTAGAAAAATATTGCCTATATTTAGGGTTTTTGACGTTCGCAAAATGTCGTTCGTTGAGGTAATACCAAAAATCGGGTACTGTCCTTTCGCCATTACCGAACAGGTGGTGAACAGCGTGGCCGCTAATCCACGTCACAGAGTTCGTTTTTGCTCTTGGGAAATACATCTCATCGGGCAAAAGAAGTGACCGGGTAGTTATCCTGTCGGGAGTATTGCGTGTGAGAAAAGCCAATATCTGAGTCTCCAAATACCAAACGTCCTTTGCCGACCCGCATTCGAAACGATGTTCATACGTGTCAATCACTTGGCATGTGGCGCACAAGGGTGAATCGGTGAGGTGGATGTGATGTAGGCGGGTCTGGCACAACTGTTTCCCATTAACAGTTACGTACCATGCAGACTGCACGTCACTATCAAGGGTGGTGGCATTCACTGCGTGCCACACAGTGGCACAGTCAATCACATTCGGCGTCCTGTTCATCTGCATGTGCAGCACATATCGCCCTCGTCATCATCAAGCGTGTGGGTAGTAGTGCGGTGCGGATGTAGCTTATTTCAAGGAAGAATTGGCTAATGTAGAAGAAAGGTGCTGGGATGTCCGGTATCATCACAGGGGGTGCGAGTGAGATTGGTCGTAAGGCCTCCAGTAAGAGACTTGTGAGGCACGTCGGACTTCGTCGCCACAGTTGCAGGTGGCACATGACGATCAGGGCCTTCGCTGTGTTCTGAACATGACAAAGGCCTAAACCCCCTCTGCTCCTCGGGAAGGTTAGGGACTCGTAACGAATCTTAAATAACATGCCCGTATTAACAAAGGATCCCAAAACCGCCAACATGCGGTGAGCCAGGGTAGGTGGTACGGGGAGTATCTGTGCAAAATGGGGTATACGTGACGCCAAATAGACGTTAGCATGTCGTGTCCGTTGCAGGAGGTCTAGATGTCTCAGACGGTGGTCACTTATTCCTGCTCTCATCTGATTCAATAAACGCCTCTAGTTAAGAGCTGTTGAACGCTTCATGTCAGATATGAATTCAATGCAAAGACAGCGGATCGAGTCACTGATTCGTAGCGGTGCGTCGCTCTCGTCGGGTAGACCTCTGCCTATAGACAGGGTGTGCGATTTGTGGAGATTGAGATGGCTCTCCGATGCCGCGCCTAGGTCGCCACCCACGCCAGTGCTGCACAAACATCGTCATTACTGCGAAGAAGGAGTACCACATCATCCGCATAGGCAGTGCAGCAAAAAGTGTGTCCACGTAGGGACATCCCAGTCAGGCGTTGCCGGAGGCCGCAGAGGAGTGGTTCCAAGACGAGGGCGTACAATATCCCCGAAAGAGGGCAGCCTTGTCGCACCGATCGCTGAATCTGTATCGGCGGCGTGAGACGGCCACTATGTAACACCTAGGACGTCGCGCCGCGTAGGAGACGCATCAGTACCTTAACTATTATGTCCGGATACCCAATGTGTCGCATTGCCTCCATCAGAAATGTGTGGTCGACTCTGTCAGAGGCCTGGCTAAAGTCGAGTGAGGCCAAAACTCCCGGCAGTTGGCGAGCTTTGGCTAGCGCGATCATATCTAGACATCGGCACAGTGCAGTGCGAATATTATGGTCACCACCTAACGATGCCTGGTCCTGCGACACAACACCAGAAGCCGGGTGAAAATCTTCAAGTCACTGTTGAGTAAAGTCAAGGGGCGATAATTACTGATCCTGGATCCGCCTCGTGGTTTGTGTACAGGCACAATCAGTCCTCCTAGGAAAGCCCCAAGGATCTGCGTCGTGGGAGACATACGATCGCGGCAAATATCAGTCAATACTGGTGCCAGCAATTGTTGATATGTCCGGTAAAATTCCAGAGGAAGGCCATCAGGTCCCGGGGACTTGTGAGCAGCCCCGCCTGTATTGCTTCCATGATTTCCTCCTCCGTTACATCTGTAGTTAAATCTGCTGCCGCTGTCGGAGAGATCGTGCCATAAGTGAGATGAGAGACTTCGGCGACCACCTCTGGGGGATGTCGATGTTCCGAGTACAGCCTAGTGTAGTGAGCATGAAGGGCGTTTCCTATATCGCGCTGGGTATCAAGGCGTCGTCCGTCTTCCGTCGTGATAGCTTGGATCAGTGTCCTGCGTCGGCGCCGTCGTTCTGCAATGGCGTGATACATGGACTGTTCCTCTTGGGCCACTCTGTCTTGAGTGCAGGCACTGACGTTCGCACCCTCAAGGTGGCAACGCGTTAATCTGATGATCTGTGCCTTGGCACGGTTCACTGTCACCTGCCGTGCACGTGAGTACGGCAATGTTGTACATTCCATTAAGATGCTGTAGTAAATGTCCATGGTGTGTCTCTTCCACGCTGCAACATCTCGGCCGTAGCCTATCAAGGTCTTCCGGAGAGGGCTGGTTTGATGCAGAGTAACCACCACGACAGTGTAGACCGGCGGCTACAAGACTCCCACATGTTCTCTGTAAGGCGGCGGCATTCCTGAGAGGCTAGGTGAGTGACGTTGAACTTCCAAGGACCACAGCTGTGCCATACCTTCTGACGGCCGAGGGTAATGGCGCAGATGTAGGCCAAACTTCGCCAGCTCTCGTCCCCACAGCTATGGAGCGTGAGGTGTAAATCCGGTCGATACGGCTGGAGGAATGGCTGGTGTAGTGAGTAAATCCGGACCGATCGCCACAAACATGTTCCCACGAGTCCACTAACTGAAGATTATTTATAATTGTCGCAAGTTCTGTGCAGGGATAATGATGCGGTAACTGATCCTTAGGTGCTTGGCAACAGTTGAAGTCCCCTCCGAATATCAAGGCGTCCTGACGGCCCATAAAGAGGGGCGTGATGATATGAGCGGAAAAGGTGGATCGTTCGCGACGCCGACCAGATCCCGACGGCTCATAGATGTTAGTAAGTTTGACTCCTTGGATAGTAAGAGGCATGCCTCTGGCGTCAGGGAGATACTCGACGTCTGCTGCGGATGCAGCTTCGCGGAGGAGGATCGCCACACCACTGCCATTGTCCGACGCATGTGAGACCCAAGTCTTGTAGCCACAGGGTTCCTTGAAGTCTGCGGCATACACCTAAACACCTCTAGAAGGAGCGCAATGTCGATGTCTGCTGCGTTGAGCAGAACCTGTAGCATCGCTAGTTTATGTCGGGCACGTATGTTGTTGATGTTAATCGTCGCTAGACGGTATGTTTGGTCAGCCAGGTCGGCAACTGGGTTGTTTAGGAGGCCGGATGTGGGCGGCAGGGGCGGCCCCACACAGGCTGACGATACAGCCGTGGTCACTGTGGTTGGTCGGTGCTGGGTACAGCCGAGGGAGCACCTCTGCCCTCGGCATCCCCCGGGTGCTGTGGCTCATCCTCGACATCATCCGCCCAAGAATCAGATGCACCAATTGGTAACTGTTGAGTAGTGCTGTCAGTGGAGCGCTCACGCGCATGTTCAGTAGCAGAAGTGGTGTTGTCAGACCGAGGCTCAGAAACTGTATTCGCCGTAAAATCGTGACGGGAAGGGTGAGTTGTGGTGGTAGAGTCCTGAGTGTCGTCCGACGCCGGATGTTCGTCCGGGTCACACATCCGAAGCAGGCAATCATCGGATGGCGTATGGCGCCGTTTCTTGCGTTTTCGAGAGGAGCATTGTTTCCGGACATGTTGTTCTGTGTCAGAGTGCGGGCGGCAATCATCTGATGCGGTCTCCATTGGTAGGAATGCAGAAGTCGAGACAATTTCAGTCTCTACTTCCATCTTCTCTTTAGGCTCGTCTCGGTGGCACAATCGATCACCGTCTTGAGGCAGGTCTGCCGATGACGTCGTAGAGGGGGATATGCTGTCCCCCACACTGTCATCGACCACTGACTGCAATACGGTGTTACGATCCTGGGCAGAAACAGCTGTTGCGGTTGCAGCCGCTGCATACGTGATGGGGAGTGAAGTAGGCGTCGCCGGGGATGGAACTTCACCAACCGGTGTCTGGGTCAGTCGGCGTTGAATGCAGGCCGATCGGACATGTCCTTCCTGGCCACAGCCGGCGCAAGTACGCGGTTGTCCGTCGTACATGAAAATGGCTCTGCAGCCGCCATTTACTAAATAGGATGGCACTTGCTTCGTCAGTTCAATCTTAATTTGTCGCACTCCGTTTAAGACGGGGTACGTCTCTAACGTATGCCATTTTTCGGCCAGGAGGCTTAGCACGTTGCTGTACGGTCTGAAAGCTGTCATCACAACATCTGGCGGGACTTCGAATGGCAGCTCGAAGACCCTCAGAGTTCGAAGGCCTAATCCAGCGCGTTCGATCGTGACAGTTCTATGTGGCCAACACTGTGGCTTTTGCTTGGCCTTAACATTAAGAATCTCTCGTTTGTGCCTGCGTTGACACTTGCGTCTCCCTGCACCAAAGTAAATAGAACTGAATTGAATGTAGTGCCTCCAAGTTGGCATAAACAGAAATGGAGAAAAATTAAACAACATAAATGGTCTCTCTTTGATGCCTTAATCTTCATTGCCATTATGCGTCTTATGAGAAAAAACGTACTCTTCATCAAAATAAACATCTTCGTCTCGTTATGCAAGTATTTGCGATTTATTTTACATTAAATTTTTACTAACAAAATTAAAATTGGAGACGTTTTCCTTTTGCTCACAGCATCTTAATCGCTGAAGAGAAGTTAAGCTGAAATTAAACAATATGTGCTTTAAACAAAGTCTTCTTCCTATTAACACAGCAGGGTCAGTACCGCGTCCAGTTCTCGTCCTCTTCTACAACTGCATTTAATCGCCAGGGAACAGAGGCAACAAGCTTTTCTGATGAATCTGTCACTCTGTGACATCTCTCCCCACGCAGCGTGAACTGCTTCCGACAGCGCTGCCTTGGATGCTGGTGCAGGTTTTTTCCTCCTAATAATTTTTTCCATCTCTGCCCACACGTGCTCTATGGGATTGAGGTCAGCAGCTTTTGGAGACCAGTCTAACAGCTCAACGTCTCCTTTCATCTGAAACCAGTGTCATACACGACTGGCTGTATAAATTGGGGAATGGTCATGTTGGAAAATGATTCTACCTACAGGAAATCGCTGGCGAACAGAAGGAAGTATGATTTCTTCCAGTATTAAAGCGGACGCTCAAGTTCCCACAGCATGCCGCAACCATTTGCTGATATCCAGCCCCAAACTGTGACAGACGTCCGGCCACACCTTTGCCTCTGTTGGACATATTTACTGTCGTATCTCGTTCCACTTGGTTGATACACATGGACAGAGCTATTTGGAGCAGTTGAAAATACCTTCTCGTCGGTAAGCATAACTCGGTCGCAATAAGAAAGCGGCGTCCTTCTATAGGCCAGTGCGAAATTTAATCTGGCAGTCCTATGTTGCTCGTTCAGCATTTCCTTAACAGTCGATTTCCGTCCATACCTTCCTTCCTCGTTGAGCCGACGACGTATGGTCGACCTGCTCACTGTTAGCTGCAGGATGTTTTTAATTTCTCTGCTACTCCTGAAAGGGTCCTCAACACTGCAGCGGAGTATACTCTTGTCTTCATTCTCTGTGGTAGTCTGTGGGCGTCCTGAGCGACGACGAAGGTTTACGTGGCCTTCATCTTCCATCCTCTTCACCCAGAGACGAATTGTGGATCTGCTGTATCCCAGAACACGGGAAATGGCACTGATACAGTACCCGTCTTGCCGGCTGGAGTGGCCGAGCGGTTCTAGGCGCTTCAGTCTGGAACCGCGCGACTGCTACGGTTGCAGGTTTGAATCCTGCCTCGGGCACGGATGTGTGTGATGTCCTTAAGTTAGTTAGGTTTAAGTAGTTCTAAGTTCTAGGGGACTGATGACGTCAGAAGTTAAGTCTCATAGTGCTCAGAGCCATTTGAACCAGTACCCGTCTTCATAAAGCACAAGAATACGACCTTTATTAAACTCACTGAGCTGTGACATGTCGCCTTGACAAAAGTAAGAACCGACTCACAATAAAACAGGAAACGAAGTGCCACACAGGAAGCAGAGCACTCGCAAGAGCACCGACGTCAAATTCATTCCCGATTTCAAGCTTTCAGTACTGTGACACGCGGATTATATTCACGATTTCACTGGTACGTTTAGAGCAATCTCACAAAATAAATGCTGTTGCAGACGATCCAGTTACAACAGATAAGTGTGTTCAGTTTATGGATATATCAGCCAAAATCACTAGTTTGAAATTTTTATGAACTGTGTTAGATGACAATTTATATCTGTTCAACAAAATCCAGGTTAAACAGAAATATCTTTTAGTCGTAACTATTATTTCGAAGGAACGTGTTTTAGTACGGAAGACTTAAGTAAACTGAGGCGTTCAGTTTATATGAGGTATTGCATACATTGCTGTATGTCACTTAGAACGCTCGTTGTGGGGAGCAGGGGGAAACAGTCTCCACAAACTTACGATTTGCAAATAAGTTTCACAAGGAGAGGGTCTGACAAGTGCGCTACAGATTTTTGTCAAATATTGCATGGATGTTCTAGCTTTGTGCTATACACTCCCTAGCATCTGAAAAAATCGATGACAAAGTTGAGGACGGACAATCGTATTTTCAAACCTGTACACCGAAAGAGCGTCTACAAATAAAACATTTCATTAGTACGTTAGAGCTTCCAGCCGTTACATGGTGGCGAAGTGGAAAAGAGCAAGACTAGGACTACAATGGTCTCTGGTTCAACCTTGATCAGTACCACGAATTTTTATGTGCCACTATACACTTATTTCACCCCAGGTAGTGTTTGTTGATGTGAAAAATGCCAAGTTGCACTGTGGTCCGAAAGCCTCGTTAAACTGTACGTTCCCCTATTAACTGCTTAGGTAAGTCAACTCAAAGGTCGGAGGATAGCAACGGCATACCACCTCCAACAAGACCGCGACTATTAAAGCACTGTGGTGTCCAAACCAATCTTCCGACTGATGACTGCTTTACTTTACTATGGGTTCCATAGTTAATGATCTCTGGATTATTAACATTTTTGTGTTTTCATGCTGTAGCTTTGATACCACTAAACGTAATTAACCGGCCGAGCACTGTCACCGTTCGAGTTGTCAAGGTGGTACACGACGATGCTGTCGACCCCAGTTACATTCTTGGTCATGGCTATGTTTCAGTCGAATGCCTCTATGTGTTGTTCCTAGCACAGCTGAGAATTGGCAACGTCGCCACAAACATTTGGCAACACTGTGACAGTGCAATCACTTCCGTGTATGATACTGAACTGACTCGCTAAATTCACTTGATATTCCCTTTCCATTTGAATGATTCGCGCTCTATAATCCTCAAGTAAACGAGGACGCTGGGAATGAAAATTCAATTTTTTGGCTAAAGAAATGCTATTCTTTACATAACTGACAAATTTTATTATCTTTTACGATGCGTTATGAGCCTGAGCGACCAATACCATGATGAGAGAAGGGTGCTGGCAGCTGTGTGTCAATAGCACCATGGTACCGCCCGTTTCTCGTGTCACAACGTTTCAATTAATCGTCAGTTCTAACCGTGGTAGGGGCCAGCATGTGCTTTCTTTCTGATTTATTTAATGGAGCTGCGAATTTACAGAAAAAATTGTGTTAGGTTGATAATTATTTTGAATATTTAGCAGTACTGTACGCATTGTTGTTAAACTCGTTTGCAACCCATGATTCCCACAGCCACAGGAACACTATTTGTGATACCTCTTAGACTAAATACTTACACGGTGCTATCAGACGAAAAGATCAACCTGACTCAAACTGAGGGAAGTTTGTTTTACAACCTTCGTACCTGGATAAAGAGCTTTTCATATTTGAGACATCTGTGAACGTTGCTGCAGAAGGCAATTTAAGAAGAAACTAAATTCTTTCAGCTACGCCAATGTTAAAAGAAATCGTCTTAACGGCACTAAATCATCGTTTGTGAATCGTTTACCGGCCGTACTCTGCCGCATTTCGCTGGTTGGAAGGCAAAAAGCTTAGTGACAAATTTCACAGAAGGAAATGGGGAACGAAACGTCTCCCACTGAAAGGTCATGTTGTTTTATTGAAATGATTACAAAATCGGGTAAAACGAACAGTGAGGTTGTCTGTATAAGCACATTACTGTTGTCAATATGATGATGCACTGCCCAGGCCCTGTAATGAGAAACGGCCCATTTAGCTCAGGCATATTGTATACAGAAGTAGAAGAGAGAGCACCACTGAATTCTACAATCCGTATGCATTACATACACACAGAAATTACAGTTACAGTGTACTTATGGAGCCCCATGAGTGAACTGCCTACTTTCCAGTGAGAAAAAGCACTGGCAAACAGTCTTCGCTACATTAGGTTACTTAAACTGGTCTCACTCTGAGCTGGAATTTATGGTCAACGACAAAGTGTAAGGTCAATGAGTCGGATGCGGGTTTTGAAACTGTGAAATACTTTCCTACATTACAGAAGCCAATGTTAAGTTTGAACTAATATTGCGAAAAGTTTGAAATTGCATAGCTTAGAATGAAAATCTTTCTGTTTATTGCAAAGAAAAACAATTGATTTTCTAAAACACCCTGTGTCATACACAACTTAAAAGAGGTCACGGCGACCAAATCATATGGAAGAACTGACAGCGACGCATATCGGAAGGCAGTAAGATCCCTTGGCTTTTTGTTTGTCAGTATTCGACAGCCATTTCTAGGCGCAAGTAAATGAAGAAGGGCAGCGCGTTTTTGTTATCGAGCAACGTCTTCGTCAATTACTTTAGTTTTAATGTAATCTACGAGTAATTGCTGATGTTTGATATTAACATGAAAAGGATTCCGTAGACAGGGAAAGAACCTGTTCTTGTTCAACTGCTTCTATAATCAGCAAAAGGCTTTAAATGATCTTAAAGCACATGTCTTCCATCAGCGGTATGAAGAAAATGATAGTAATAATGACGGTAATAATCGAATTTTCCGGTAATTCCACACTTCACAGTGGATTTTCTGGAACTAAGAAATTTGCTGAATTAGTGAAAATTTCAAAATGGCTTTATATCGAGGCTATGATGCCTAGAAGAGTCTTTACATCCTGCTGACATGACAATAGCATAATCTCCGCGTCAGAATCTTGCTTCTTGTTAACCATTTAATAGACTCGCATTTTTTCCACCGTGACTAATCATGTAAGCTAAGCACATCATCCGTTACAGCACACTCCTGGGGCTGGGAAATGTGGCCACACTGGTCTGGTGGAACGAACTATCATATGTGTAACGCGTGGGTTCAGGCTTTTACTTTTGAGACGCACAAACACATTTACTTTACCTCTGGTAACCTCAAGAGAAAGACGTTATAATGCAGAATCTGCATTAAACATCACGTTCCTTCATTACCAATTGGGCCGGTTTATGTTGGGAAATGACATAGGCGGAAGTAATGGTAAACAGAAATACTGTCGCCACTAAACTTACTTACATTAGAAAATTTTATTTTATTTGATGAACCCATAGCCATTTAAAGGAACAGGGCTCTTATTTTATTTGTACTTGATTGAACTAGAGGCGTTGAAAAATTTAGTGTTGGACTGTGATTCGAATTCGCATCTCCCCTTTTGAGGATCTGAATCTCTCGGAACAGTATAGTTATATAATTTCGTTCCTTTTCCCAAGACTGCAGTCTTCTCTAGGTCTCCTCCAAAGGTAAGTATGTCGGTCCGAATCCTGATCCAGTACAAAAATATTCATAATTTCATTTCCACGTGCAAACCAGCATGCCAGTGAAATTTAAAGAGCATTTTTAATGTCTGTTCATGTGTTGTCAACAATCGCAATAGGCGTCGTTATTTCTGATCAAACACGCACACATCTTAGTGTTGATGACTGAGCAACTGATACTTAAGCTATATTCGTGGATGATAAAGAAGGACGGTGGGTGTGTGGTTCGATTGTCGCTCAGGCACAAAAATTTGTATTCTTATTTTCGATTCAAACACCTAGCAGATGGTAAAAAAAAGAAACATACGTAACATTTCATTTTAATTAACAATCCGATTATAAGTTGGGTTCGTATCTCCGTCACAGAACTTCTCATCAAGCGCTTCATCTTAATAAGCATGCACACTTTGTTACTTCTGAATGGAAGTATATCAGACATCTTTCGTGGTTAGTTAACAGGGACGAAAGAGTCTTGATAGGAGTCTCATTTTATTACAAAAACTGTCGTGTTTTATTTTCAAGAAAAGAATTGGTTATTGATATTGGCGAAAGTTTCGGTAATTCCTGACTCTTCATGGCTAGTCAGCAAAATGATATGATTAAATTAGATCGACTGTGAATGAGTTTCTTAGTTTTGAGTACATTTACGAAAGAAATATAAAAACAACTATGAGGGTTACTGATTTATGCTTAGTTTGCAGTCAGTTCTGAGTATTATTAGTAACTACGCTCCAGTCCCTAAACCTAGTTACAGAAATGCGAATCAGACGCATTACGTATTCCAGCCCATGGCAGCCGCATCTTTGAGACGCCAGCTATGGTCACTCCCCAGCCTGCTGTAGGAACACATCTGTTCGTCCTCTTCCTACTGGTACTGTAACTGAGATTTGGCAACAAGGCAAGGTATTTTTGGCAACTCTGTGATCGACGTGGTACTTCCTGGTGTACACGGAATTAAGCCTCAAAGTCCACATGATTTTTCCTGTCATTTCCGGTGAATAGTTATTATTGCTTGAAGTGTTACAAAAGATTGTAAATTTACGGTTTTCAGTCCACGAAAGTCATAGCACTCTGAAATCGCAACTAATCTCGTTCTTTAAACAGCGGTTTACGAGTTCTAGCCACTATTCGCCTCGTAGGAGGAAGCTAAGAGACATACCTCTTCGCTAGCTCTGTGGTAACATGTTGACCCGTGAGAAACCGCCTGTTTATGGATCGCGGTTCCAGTCACACTGACTGTAACGATTTTATCCATTCTGTGAAAGATCTACAAGCAAGCAGATCAAACATCGATAAGGAAATCGTAAGAAAATACTTTCGCCTCATAGTGCAATGGTGAAAAACATACAATGCTGCACAACAGGTAACACCTCTTTCCGCTGCTGACAAGCCTATTTTGAGTTTCTAGTAATACATAACATTGTTTATGAAATGCCACATTTTCATACCTCTTCAGTTTGACACAGCATACCAATTAAACATAGACCCAGTCGAAATCTAAGTGAGTAGTATTTTACTAATTCGTGCCAATAGAGGCACGCTTGTGTACAGATACTCATATTTATTAAAACAGACTTTCGTTGTAAGGTTATCGTTGGTAGTTTTATTTTATTTCTTATAATACAGTGCACAATTTTCCTAAGGTTTCTTTTAGTGTTGTTAAAACAATAGTTAACATGAGAGAGAAATTAATCATCAACGATATATGCGAATTCTGTGATGTAATCTATAACAGTCTGACAATGCAAATGCAGTTTATTGATTACATGCATGTATAAAACTTGTTCTGAGTTATGGCTGTCAAACAAGGATTGAAGAAGAATACAATGCAACTACCACAATACAGCTAATGTAGGGAGTACATTCCTGGCGTATTTTGGCACGATGCGCTCTCCCCATACATAATACAAAAGTTTGGAGATGCATCTGCTGCCTGGATATTTTGGGTTTAGAAGTGAAGGGAATTATGTTCAAAGTTCCATTAGATTGATAACTTTAGCAGAAAGCAGAACTGAGTTTTAAAAAATGCAGCAGTGAATGTATTCGAACTCGCAACAGTTGCCACGACGCTACCAGCTGACACATAGCTACAGCAGCTCAAGAAGTCAACAAAAATTCCTCCAGAACTTCTGCATTCCCCAGTGCTGTGAGATAATGCATATGGACGGATCTAGACTCCTGAGAGACAGAGAGTTACGCCTTTTCTCCTGCACGGTACGACGTTTTCAACAAACAGATAGCGTAATAGACTAGCTCAAGTGGTAAGGAACACTTGCCATTTAAATGTCTGCAACCTACAGTGTTGGCAGTGCTCTGTAGGTGGCAGTTACATGATTTTGTTATGGCGAGTACAAGATAGAGTCGAATGTATGCACTGGGTAGCCGAGGCAGCTAGTTCATGGCTATTCAGTCAAGCAAGTAAATGAATTTACTGAACATGCTGCAAACCACTACAGGGAGCCTGTGTGTCAGAATTCTAATCCAGTGTGGCGCAACGGCGTTACGATAGAAAAATGAGTCACCGAGGAGAGCATTTGGTGGTGTGTTGGATTGATGATATGTTCATGTACTTATGGTCTGGGTTGATTCCAATTTCTGCCGATGATTTCTGATAGGGAGAGACAGATTCTATTCTCCTCTGGCTACGCCAAGTGAAGGAGGTATAATGGCATTGTGGTCTGAAATTCACATTAAACATGATATTCCTTCTCTACTAAGTAGATGTTAGGTTGAACCACTATAAGGTCAGGAGTGGCGACTTGAAGAATCTCTCATCACCAGTAACCTTTCTTAGACTAGTTATATATTTCTAGTGAAGATACAGACGCTATGTAGGATCACAGGACACTTATTCCATCTTTTATTTGAGCTTCTGTACGTCGATAAAATTGGTTCTGAACTGGGAATGCAACTCAGACCGCCCTTAATGCGGAATTTCACCTCTTCTTGACAATACAGCTCGACTACAATTTGTTGTTTGTTCAAAACTGCAGATTCCTCAACATCTCCACATATTGCGCGTGAATGGGTTCGAATCCTGGCCCGGCACTAAAGTTTTCATTATGTATTATCAAGCTCTAAAATGAGAGCACCTATCTGCTGGTGGATAATAATTTTGATTTTTAATATATTTTCATTCGTTGTCAACACTAACGATATCTGACGTTTTTGACTCCCAGTGAGACACAGAACTTTTTGCGAGATCACTGTAAGTTCAAGGATGTTATTCTGAGCTGCTGGTGGAGAAAAATTCGGTAGCTACGTCTCTTTGTGTGTAGTCAACAACGGTATGTGTGGGGTTCGTTTACCAGTAAGCACTGGACTCTTCGTCATATTATTTCTAGTTCAAACATGCTCACATGTCACTGCTGGTGTAACAAACCCGTAGGTAACGTTCCTTTTCTCTAGAATATAACAGAGATAAGTGCCGTTTTAGTGGCCTGGGAAGGAAAAAATTAATGTTTGATCTCGTCATTTCAGATAAAACATCTAGCTACTGCCGAGAAAATCTGATATGTCACAGTTGATTGTGCTTCGATAACAATCCGAATAGGTTCTGGGTTCGAATCCCTGTCCAACACAAAGCTTTACCTCACGGCATTTCAAGTAAGTCACATGTGAAAAAGCAATATTTAACATCTGTTGTAATTCGTTAGCGGGGACAACAGTTGCTGGGTGGAATTCGCGTACGTTACAAATGTTTACGTTTTTTAATTTAAAGTTGATATTTACTAACTGATATTATCTATAATCGGGGTATATCACTCTCTGTGTGCCCATTCCGGAATGAGTGTTGGTTTCCGTCAGACACGAAATCTTTGCTTAGTCTGCATGACCTGGGTTTGAATCCATATGCAGAACGAGACGGTTCGTCGTGTCATTTGCAGTTCATAGCTATTCTCAATTAGCTGCTCGTGAATAACTTAAATTTTTAATGTCATTTTGTGTTAAATAATAAGTACGGTTTGTTACTTTGAAGAGGAAATTATGAATACGACGAACTTACAACGTGAATTACGTATCTGACGTAATAATGAGAGTGGTAACATTTCAGGTATGTCATTTATTGTAATAAATGTGAGCTTACAAGCCTTAAGGACAGTCTTATCTGTGATAAGGTGTTCCCTGATATTTGTAGTATCGTGGTATTACTTTACGTCTTGAGTTACTGCGATACAGTGCAGTGTTTTCTAGTGGTGACTTGTTGGAACCATTTTCAATAGTCCAACGACTATACAGAAGAGCGATTAGAGGACCTGCTAGACAGCTGCGTTATGCGGGTTGCATGCGAATCAGGCAAAATGCAATTCAGGTCGTTCGGATACTTTTGAGCACGACTGTACCTCGTTCGTTGCAGTCGGAAATCCCCCTATTGCTTCACGCCGGTCATTGGGGTATAGTGTGGACGAAACAATTAGCGCGTGGTCACTGCGCTTGGGTCGACATCGATAAACAAATTGAGAACTTGCTTGCTAGCTGTCGCTCTTGCGCGGAGCATCAATCTGCTCCCCGCCAGCGCTTCTTTTCGCGGCCGACTACTACTGTGCCTTGGCAGCGCGTTCATATTGATTTTGTGGGTCCTTTCTGGGACGCCCGCTAGTTGATAGCTATTGATGCGTACAGCGTCTTTCCTTTTGTTGTGCCTATGTCTTCTACTACATCTGCCAGCACTATTCGGATGTTGACGTCTTTTTTTTTTGCATCGAGGCACCCAGTTTGTGTCCTCAGAGTTTGAAGCGTTCTGTGCTGCTAACGGCATTCGTCTTCTGACCTCAGTCCAGTTCCACCCCCAGTAGAACGGTGAGGCTGAACACTTTGTGCGTACGTTTAAGTCGCAGATGAGCAAGCTGCTACGGACTTTCCTTGCTTCCTATCGCTCCCAGCTGCACGGCACCTGTTGCCCAGTGGAACTGCTACACGGCCGCGGCCACGGGTCGCTCACGCAGCCATTGCACCCGCCGCTGCGCGCTCCCGCTGCTTCTACTCGTTCTGGCTTTGCGCCACGTGCATTGGTGTTTCATCGCGTTTTCTCTGGCAGCCAGCGGTGGGAGCAGGGGAGGATTCTTCGCCAGTTCGGCGGCGCCTTGTTTGTCATTTCTGGTCCCTTCGGCACTGTTAAGCGACACCGGAACCAGATCCGGTTGTGCCGTCCCCGGTCTTCTGCCACTGGCTCTTTTTCGGCGGAACTGGAGGCTTCGCGGCTTCCGCCGCCTCAGCCCACGTCTCCACCGACACCGCCTCCGCCGCGGGCACTGCTGTTGCCGAGAGGGAGGTGAGGTTGCCAGGAGCGCCTCCGCGACGGCCCCTGCCTGCGCTGTCAGTCCGGTCTGCAGCGGGGGCGGCAGCCCCTCCTCACCGCCACCACGGCCCCACCTACGGCAGCCGCCGCCGCCGCCGTGTTCCTCTGCGGTGCCGGAGCCGATGGACGCTGAGGCTGCCGTCACGCCACCACCGCCGCCGCCACCGCCGCCCGTGAAGGTGTTGCTCCACCTCCTCATCGGAGAATGCCGAGTGGCGGAGCGCGTCCTGGGCAGGTTTTCCGCGGGCGTTTTCCTCGCTGCCTCGCGAGAAACTCGGGGACGTGAGTGGGCAGTACACCCCAGCAGTTCCGCTGTCCACTCCCTCAGTTGCTCCGCCCCTGAGTCCGTCCACCGGCCGTCGGAAGCCCTGTCCCACGACGGTGTGTCGTTTCAGTGGGGAGGGGTGCGGTACCGGTAGCTCCGATGCCACGGCTTGGGTGCACGCTCGCGGGTGGCCACTGCGACAGTGGGCGAACTGCGCCGACCACAGCGTCCTCTAGCCGACACTGCGGAGCTCAACCAGCGCCGCTCTGCTTTCTGCCCCAGTCGATCGAGAGCAGACGACCGAGCAGCTTAGCTTCCACTTCATAAGGGACTAGCCATCACAGAGTTTGCCTTTGTTACTTCAGTGACAGTTTGCCCACTAATAGTAACTGTTAGCTTTGATACACGAACAGCTTCACACCTACGTGCTCATCAAGCCCAAGTTAAGTAGATATCATTCACTAATATTCTGTATTAAATGTGTCTTTGCTTTACATGCAGTACCGAAGTGCTTTACCTCTTCTGCTCCTACTCGCTTCCTTCATTCGGCCTATTTTGCATATCACAAGAACAGACCCACGTGCAGCCTTCCAGGCAGGATACAAAAGGTTGTGTTACTGGACTCTTCACACAACTACTGGAGCTCTGTTGTTTCGCCCCTGTAAACTATGTTTACTATTGAGAATGCAGTAACCAGTACTGAGTTACCAATGTTAGGTTGTTAATTATACAGCACACTTACAGTCAGAGTAAATATAGTAACAATGCCACAAGATTTATATACTCCAAGGAAATGACGATCACAGGAAGGTCATCACTATTCATCGTCAGTTGCATCATCACTTCAACTTGAAACTATGTGGTTGTAGGACCACAAAGAATCATGGTGAAACATATTTCGAAGCTATATACTTAACATCATTTGCTTGATTCGCACTGACGTTTAAGACAATGGGATGCAGAACACTCGATACAACTGTTAAGAGCGGAACAGCTCCCACTTTCTTCAAAACAAAGACATCCCTTATGATGGTCCATTGCTCTTGTAAGCGACGTATCTGTATTTTGACATTGTCAAGGTTGCACCTTCACAAGGACTGACCATTGTTTTGAGGAAGGTTTCGAAGTGAGTTGTTTAGTCTCCAAAAAACATTGTTCGTGTTATCTCATTGAGAGATGGTATGCAACTCTCTCACTTGAACGACACTGTCAGATTAAATTCTCGTTTTACGTCATTATCTCGGTGTACCCCAGCACTACATTTGGTACGTGTGGATTATGACTTTTACATGACGGAATTGTGGGTGGACTGCTCATACAACTGCATGTGTAGCCCGTAGAGAACTTGTACCAGAGTGGCCGTAGTGGGCGCGGCGGAGAACAGGGAGAAAGACGGATTGTTGGCCATAAGTGCTGTGTTCAGCGACCTGGCTGTGCGAATGATTCTGTGGATTATAACTGGAGGGACTTCGGACTGTCGCACTCCCCCTTCCCACTTAGGGTCAGAGCAGGAGGTGTGGCTTCGCAAAACATTTTGCCTGGGCCGGGCAACAGACCATTGCTAAGGTAACCAGTTGGTGGAAAGTGGGAGGAGAAAGCCACTTAAGAGAGACTGCCGCAATCTGAGCTTCCTTCCAAATGGTGGGAACGTCAAAAAACTCCGAGCATTCTCATGGTAGAATCTGCGTAACGTATTGCTATCTTCACGACGTTTCTCATCGAGCCATATACGTTATCTTGCATTTCTAGCTGCTTCCCTCACACAAATAATGACAAAAATTCAGAAATTCAGGGTCGCCACCAGCCCAAGCCTTTCCTGACCATTTAAAAGAAAAGGGAGCTGGAAAATTATTAGTTTAATGATATTAATAATTTAATTACAAGCATGCAAATTTCTTTAAGTAGCCAGATAAATAGCACTCCATGTCGCGCGTGAAGCAACTTGATTAATTCAGGATTGGAAATCGGAGAAAGTCGGTAAGGTCAACAGCACAGAATTTATCTGTCACGTGGATTATTTATTGTATCTAAGTATTTGGTTGCACATCCTAACTACACATAACTGGTGCCTGACTAGAAATATTTAAGTAAGAATTACGTGAGAATGTAACAGAGCACAATTTAACTACAGCAAGAAGAAACACAGAAAACGGGGGTTGGAGACAATGATACTATCATCTCCTTTGCATTCATACCACAAAAATATTTCATTGAGATTCGCATTGCCATTCTACGCATGCTGTATTCTGGACAGAGATTTAACCAGTGCACGAGGTTGTGCGATAATTGTTCAACATACTAACTGCGTCTGCTGTTTGCAAACGACCGAACCAGGGCACGTCGTGCATTTCGAATCAAACTGTCGTGCTGCTTGATAGAAAGCGCATGAAAGAACAGATATTTTTGCAGAAATTATACGTCAGTTAAACAAGCAAACTGTTAAAATAAAGCCAATTGCGGTGCCGTGTTGGACCAGAAGGGTCATTGATTACCAAACATGTGGCACAAAATAGACACACAAAGACTAAAGCAACTTCCACAAAATATAAGATTAAAAATCATTAAAAAATCATACTCGCTTCGACACAGTTTTACACCTCGCTGTTACACGTCCCTACCTTACACCTCGCTGTTACACGTCCCTACCTTTCACCTCGCTGTTACACGTCCCTACCTTACACCTCGCTGTTACACGTCCCTACTTACACCTCGCTGCTACACGTCCCTACCTTACACCTCGCTGTTACACGTCCCTACCTTACACCTCGCTGTTACACATCCCTACCTTACACCTCGCTGACCGAGCGAGGTGGCGCAGTGGTTAGACACTGGACTCGCATTCGGGAGGACGACGGTTGAATCCCGCGTCCGGCCATCCTGATTTAGGTTTTCCATGATTTCCCTAAATCGCTCCAGGCAAATGCTGGGATGGTTCCTTTCAAAGGGCACGGCCGACTTCTTTCCCCGTCCTTCCCTAATCCGATGAGACCGATGACCTCGCTGTCTGGTCTTCCTTCCCCAAACCAACCAACCAACCACCTTTTTTTTGTGGTTATACTTGGGTACCACAGACATAGGCAACAAAAGTGCCATGAGTAAATTTACTAATTTCATAAATAAAAAAATTAAGGATGTAGCTTACGATATTGGAAAGACAACATTTTTCTTTATGTAAAGATAATAACATTTAGCATCACTCAGAGATATGTTTAAGAGTCAATGGTCGAACCAGCCAGTTTTGTCACAAACCCTAGATATTTTCGCACATTGGCACATTCCTATCCATAAAACAAATTTCTATCAGTGAAACATGAGAGAATACCTGTACGCCATAAATTTGCCGTAAATCATCAAAGTGAAAATACTGGACAGAAAACTACGAACGTCAAACTCGTTGATCAGATGTCACAGCACAAGATCTTATCCGTCAATTGTAATAATAAATCGTCAAAAATGTGTAAGTGCAATCCAATAAAGAACGATACACTAAGCGAGTATATAAATGAATTGGAATATAATGATCGTAACACTACCTTAATGATACAAGTTTTATTCTTTCTTTAGGGTGTGGGCGCAGTGACTGGCTGTCAATTCCTACAGATATTTCTGCTGCGGTCTCTGATGGGTTAGATGGTTTGATTTCCACTACGTCATTCTCGTGATCACGTTGCAGACTTCGCCTACAAATCTTTCCATTATTCCTTGTTTGCGCTGAGTTCCAGACTGGCTGCAAGAATCGGTTAGAATTTACATTTCCCTGCTGCTGCTGTTTCCGTTACCGCCATACGTCCCCGACTGCTTCCGTCATGCTACTGAGGCTCATTATTAAATCTTTTGCCTTGATACTCATTTCTTGTTTATATTTTCCATTCATTACATGCTCCAGATGCACCTTGCGAATTCCGTTCTTTATGTTTCATTCGGTCCCTCACGTTTTGTCTTCCTTGACCAAGTCTAACTCTTATAGAGCGCTCTTGAATGACTCTGTTGTGTCGTTACATTTGCCAATGAGCAGTTCCTCGTACATCAATGGCAGTTCCATGTGACAGTGTCGCATTGTCTCCTTATTACTGCGTGGTTGGTCCAGGTAACGCCTCTTGTTGACAAGTGTCTCGAAAACATTTACTGGACTGCGACGCCTCGATGTTTCGTAATCCTTCCCTAGCATAATCTCCTGTTCAATCCTTTCCTCGGTGTCCTGTGACCAGTAGGTATTTAGGAAAGCCTCTCTGAATTCACCGTAACTGCGGCAGTTTGCAGCAACGCTACGCATGTGCTCTGCTATTGAGGCTTTCAGGTATCCACAGAAAAATTTCACTTTCCACGAAGCCTCAGTATGGGACCCGAATTAGCAAATTAGATTTACAAATTCTGGGAGGAGCCAATCAGCGACTCCACGTCTCTTTTTTCTGAAAAAAAAAGAAGATTTTAGACTACGGAGGCGCCGTTCTCAAGGTAAGCATGGCCATGTTTCGGCAAAAAACTTCTACCTAGATGGGACGACAGTCCCTAATTTACGGAGAGATCTAATGTTTCTAGCCCAACCATTTCCAGTTTCTGAAAGAAGGCTTTTAAGTTGCCCAGATAGTCATGCCCGTGAAATATATGTTTTTGCTGCTCGGTAAAAGAACCCTGTCACTTCCTGGCGTCAGGAGAGCTACAGTTCTGACTCCACTACACACGTGCACCAACCGCTCTAACATGAGAATGCTTGGAGTTTTCTGACCATCCCACCATTTGGAGGAAAGCTCACGCTGCGGCAGTCGCTCTTAAATGGCTTCCTCCTCCCACTTTCCACCAACTGGCTAGCTTAGCAATGGTCTGTTGCCCGGCCCAGGCAAAATGTTTTGCGGAGCCACATCCTCCTGCTCTGACCCTAAAGGGAAAGGGGGAGTGCGACGGTCCGAAGTCTCTCTGCAGATATAATCCACAGATTGATTCGCACAGCCAGGTCGCTGGACACAGCACTTATGGTTAGCAATCCGTCTTTCTCCATGTTCTCCGTCGCCTCCAATATGGCCCCTCGTGTACCAGTTCTGTACAGGCTACATATACAATTACATGGACAGTCCACATTTTAAACTAGTGGCCACGACTCGTGTAGTACCCTATCATACCTAGTAATCTATGACTTGCGATGTTAGGAATTGGGTTTCTCTTTGTAAAACTGAAAAATTTTGTATCGAGAGAAAATGTTTTAAGTAGAAATATTCATAGTTTTGCGCCCCTTGACTTTCTATATATTCCGAGATTTCATGGCCGACCGATCCCTGAATGCTGTTTAACGCTCGTCTCGTGTCATCAGAGTCGTGTAGAAATGTTTTCATACGTCTAAGTCGCGCGGAACTGTGGTCCGGCTCCGTACTTTGTGTACCACGCGCTATCGGCCGAGCGTCGTATCGTGTTAAGCGAGCGCTCCCGTCGTATATGGGGCTGAGCCGTGTATGTGGCTCCAGACACTCTTTCGTTATTTTGTCTTTGACATTCCTGGCGAGCAACGAGCCCACGGGGACGTGCTGTGGCCTCTGACTGAACTTCTGCGTGAGCGGCCCGTCCGCATATTTGTCTCATCTCACCCGCCAGTTCGTTCTGCTGGTAGTGAGGAGCAGTGTTCAAAGATGAGGCAACTGATATACGTGTATTGAGAAAGACTGTAACAAAAAATGGTTCAAATGGCTCTGAGCACTATGGGACTCAACTGCTGAGGTCATTAGTCCCCTAGAACTTAGAACTAGTTAAACCTAACTAACCTAAGGACATCACAAACATCCATGCCCGAGGCAGGATTCGAACCTGCGATCGTAGCGGTCTTGCGGTTCCAGACTGCAGCGCCTTTAACCACACGGCCACTTCGGCTGGCAAGACTGTAACATTCTACAAGTAAATAATAATATTTAATCTGAAATAGTGTAATGATACTGTGATCATGAACACTATGACCATGATAACCAATGAAATAGACTCGTATATGCATTACAAACTTGCAAGATAGCTGACAAAAGTTATTCACTGTGTAGTGTTGAGGCTGTAATGTTGAAAGCAACTTGGACAGTCAGTTTCTTTTGTTCGAATAACAGAAGTCATCACAGTAACTGTATTTATTTACGTTACAAGTTTTGTTTGTACTTTCAGTCAAACACCACCTATAACAAGGAAGTATTCGAAGTAGCAGCAAAGCAACATCTGATCCTAGATGGGGGATAGTTTATTAGCAAAGCGTTCTACGATGGTCACTGATAAGAAGCAGAAAAGTTATGACTAAGCAATCCGTTCGAATTGTTCAAATGGTTCAAATGGCTCTCAGCACTATGGGACTTAACATCTGTGGTCATCAGTCCCCTAGACCTTAGAACTACTTAAACCTAACTAACCTAAGGACATCACACACATCCATGCCCGAGGCAGGATCCGAACCTGCGACCGTAGCGGTCACGCGGTTCCAGACTGAAGCGCCTAGAACCACACGGCCACACCGGCCGGTTCGAATTGTACACTGAATGCTAGACTCTAGATTGTACCATTAAGTTCTACAACAGTTCATAACTTATATGAAACGAGATTTTTCTCTATATATTACCCATCTTTGTTTACAGGATACTTTGAATTTTGCTTACTCATGTGTGAGAATCATAATCACAATCTCCTGCTTTCTCATATGTCTTACCAATCCCGGCTACTAACACTGCTTCGTACAGAGAAATATTTTCTGTTTAATTTTAGCAACTTAGTGTAAAAGATAAATATTAGTCTCTTTTAGATGTTGTATGGATTTATGACATGACATGTAATTAGTTATTTCTGCTGATTATGACTATTTACGTGAAGGCTGTGCATGTTGCACATAAACAACAGACATTTATTGCCTCCTGTCTGCAACATATTGTCTTTCTTCTACTTGAGCCTTATTTTACCTTTTTTGTAACTGATTATGATTTGTTGCTATTTCAGTGTAACATGTTCTTTTTTTCAAAGAAAATTCCGCACTGGCCGTATGAATGATTTTCTGCGACCGGTTTTGCACCACTTATCGCTGTATCCTCAGGCAATCTGTACAAAAGATAATATAATAAGAGCTCATATAAACTATTCGACCCCCAATTCTGAGGTGTAAAGAAACTTTTAAATAGCTAGTTTTTTGAATGAAACAAGAAAGTATTCACATACGCTATTTATAACATAGTAACGTTGAACATTGCCCTGTAGCCACTGCCCACCATTCACGTCCAATATGCCGTCATCTGGTGAAAGCGGTAGTTCAAATTTAAAAATCTTTTTTAAAAAATCTTTTAAATGATGGTAGCAGCAATGACCTAGAAAATAAAAATAAAATTCGTTGCTGATAAAACTCTTCTAAACACGAATGACGAAGACCGGAACATAGCATGAACAAACAGCGGAATTAGGGCCATGTGAACATATCATAATATATCGTGCAAGTTGAAAGGAGCCAAGCGGCAGCAGACACGGCCTGACTGACCGGCCGAAACCCAGAAAGCGCTCACACAGTGCCACCGTATTGTTTTTTTTTCTAGGTCATTGCCGCTCCAATCAATTAAAAACATTTTTAAAATAGATTTTTAAATTTTAACTACCGCTTTCACCAGATGACGGTATATAGGACATGAATGGTGGGGAGTGGCTACAGGGCAATGTTCAACGTTACTATGTTATAAATAGGGTGTGTGAGTACTTTCTTGTTTCATTAAAAAACTGGCTATTTAAAAGTTTAATTTACACCTCCGAATTAGGGGATCGAATAGTTTATATGAGCTCCTATTATATTATTTTTTGTACAGATTGCCTGAGGATGCATCGATAAGTGGTGCGAAACTGGTCACAGATTTAATAAAAATCATTCATACAGCCAGTGCGGAATTTTCTTTGAAAGAAAGTCGAAGTCTGGCTGTGTTTCTTTTGAGGAGGTCTGACAGATTCAAATGGGCAGCCCAGGGACTGATACGAGATGGCAGACACACTTGCTCCTGCAATACTGAAGACACCAAATAGACAGGTATGACAGACCTGATGTTTATTGTTTTGAAAAAAAGAAGAAAAAAGTTCCCACTGAATAGGAAGACTAAAGTAATGTTATACATCACATATTCCGAATGATAAATTTCGTAAAAATGTAATGCAGAGAGCTTTTACAGAAAAGAAATGGCACATTGGAATACTTACATTTTCAGCTTTAATAATTGTGAAAGATTGCACGAATGGAGTGAGTAATGAGTACAGTCTTAAATTTGTGTTTCTACAAACTATCTTGTGTTTATTATCATAGATTTCTTCATAGGTCAATACTTAAAATGTAAAGTATGATTAGAATATTGCTGAACTGGTTTCTATGAAGTTAATTTTTTGATGCCTCAGATGTAAATGCTATACATTTGTTGTACAAATACTTTCCTTAAATTGTTATGATGTTTGCCAACAATTTTCAATTTTTGCTAGTATACACTGAGGTGACAAAACTTATGGGATACTTCGTGACATCTTGTCGGACGTCCTTCTGCCCATTATAGTACAGCAGCTTGACATGCCATGGACTAAACAAGTGGTTGGAAGTCCCTAGCACAAATACTGAGCTTCTATAGCCATCCATAATTACGAAAATGTTGTGTGTGTAGGACTTTGTACGTGATTTTACCTATCAGTTACGTTCCATACATGTTTGATGGGATTCATGTCAGGTGATCCGGGTGTCCAAATCATTCACTCGAACTGTCCAGAATATTCTTATAACTATGCAAGTAGAGTTGTGGCACAGTGACATGGAGCACCGTTATCCACAAACATTCCGTCGTTGCGTGACGTCCACAAATAGCTGCAGATGGTACCAGAACATCCAGAGAACACACACAGTCCGTTCCACGTAAACACAGACCACACCATTGTGGAGCCACCGCCAGCTTGCACAGTGCCTTGTTGACAACTTGGGTCCGTGGCTTCGTGAGGTCTGCACCACACTCGAACACTACCATCAGCCCTTACCAACTGAAATTAGGATTCATCTCACCAGAACACGGTTTTATAGTCGCCTAGGCTCAAACACATATACGTCACGAGCCCAGGAAAGACTGCAGGCGATGTCGGCAGTTAACAAAGGATCTCGCATCGGTTGTCCAGTGCCACAGTCCATTAACGCCAAATTTCGCCACACTGTCCTAACGAAAACGTTTGTCGAACATTCATCACTGATTTCATGCAGTGTTGCTTGCCTGTTAGCTCTGACAACTCCACACAAACGCCGCTGCTCTCAGTCATTAAGTGAAGGTCGTCGGCCACTGTATTCTTGGCACGCTCTTGACACTATGAATCTCGGAATATTAAGTTTCCAAATGATTTCCGAACTCAAATGTCCCATGTATCTAGCTCAAACTACTATACTGAATTCAAAGTCTGTTAATTCCCGTCATCCGACCATGCGCATGTCGGAAACCTTTTCACATTAATCACCTGAGTGCAAGTGACAGCTTGGCCAATGCATTGCACTTTTACACCTTGTGTACACCGTACTACTGCCACCTGTATATGTGCTTATCGCTGTCCCACGACTTTCGTCACCCTGTGTGTTATTTAATAAAGTTAATGGAAGTTTAAAATTTTTCATATCCATTAGACAAAGTCTGTTAGATATAATGAGATGTAAGCAAAAAAATATATTCTTACAAAATGTATTCTGACAATTATTCTGTTTATTACTTTTCTGCACACGTATATTTTCATATTTTATAGGCACAGATGTCCTACAGAATGTATTGTAACAATCATTTTCTTGTTGCTTTATTACACACATAAATTTTCATATGGCACCTTGTTTTATCCCTTGTACACTTGCAGTATGTCTTACATAAATATGGCAGACCAGGTTGGATGTAATAAACTGTGCGACAAAACTTTGTAGTAGATGAATTTGTATAGTTTTGAAACATCAATCACATGTTTGCCAACAGTAAGAATTCCAGTAGAATGTGCAGTTCGTAAGCATGAGCTCGGAAGATGGATCATAAACAAAGTCTAAACATAGCTGTTTTCATTGCTAATGAACTATTTATTTAAAAACCAGATACAAATTTTTGTATGTAGCTTATTGCTGGAAGTCGTGTCATTGATAGGAATAAAGTATATGAATTAAATAAAAAATTAATAAAATCTTTATAATCAATATGTTCATCATGAACTAAAAGCCGATTTTATGTATGCAAAGCTTTATTAAACAGGAAACAGAACCTATGTATAAAATTGCAGATATGTTTGCGACAAGTTGATGAATATTTATTTAAGAACTGTAAAATCAACATTTAACGAAATACAGTGGTTGTTGTCATGTATTTATAGATGGTGGCACTGCCAACGAGTGGATCCGTTAGATAGTCTACTGGTTGTCATATGTGGGTCAGAATCTGGTTGTGCTCCACATCAGAATAACTTGTGTTTTTGTAATGTATTTTAAAAATTGTGAAAACAGAAGTGACTGCAGTGAACAACAGAATAAGGTGATTCAAGAATCTAGTATCGTCCACAGTATTTTGACAACCAATCTTACACCAAGATTATTCCAGGCAGCGAACAACAGATTAGACACCCCAAATTTTAATGGAGGAAAAAAGAGATGAGTCCTTATAGTTACAACTTATAAGTTTGTTCTGCCTTGTTAAAATTTACAACTTCGTAATGTGCTTCTGTAAAAGTGATTTGTCCCTTGAGTTTCATAATTCTACTTTAAATTTTAATTCGATTCTTAGTCACATAACAAGCAGAGTATCACATAGGGTCAGTGTGTTATTATGGAGTGAGTAATATTAGTCGGAGAGGGTGGCCAGAAGCCCTTCCTTTGGTACTATGCTAAGTATGTTGTTGAGAAATGAAATCTGTTTGTTGTATGAAATTTAGTTTTTGAATTTAACAAACTGACATTCTTGATGATAAATTCATCTGCCCTATTATGAATATCATTATTATGTTGGCAGTCTGTTTTTGTAGTAGCCATGTCCATTGATAGTCACTCAAAGAGTGCTGTGTGCAATATAGACATCGGGAGGGAAAGATAAATTAACGAGAAAAGAATAACTTCCTTATAATTTTTATTTTACTGAAATAATCGTACAATATAATTGAATAATTATTTAACTCTTATTTGAACTCGCATATTAAAGATGCTTAGAGATTCTATTGTTACAGCTATATAGTCACTGCACAAGTAAGTATTTGTGTTATAAAACTGATGCCAAATTCGTCAACCTGTTTCCTCTGTTATAAAAACGTCCATGCTTTGGTTTCCCATGTAGTCCTGAATCAAGATAAGTGCATATTTCTGGGACTCAATCTCTGTTGATACAAATCCCATTTCCTTGAAATGGAATGTGACAACAGATTGGTTCTCCACCTCCTCCTGAAATTCATATAAGATTATTTCACTTTATTTCAGAGTTGAAATAGTCTGTAGACACTTACCATTCTTGTCTGTAGAGCACCAAAAGATGTATCAATGGTGCAAAAATGCAAGAAGAGAAACAAGCGTTTAAATTAATAATTTGAAATAATCCAGAATCCCTTATTTCATTGTCCTATGGTTTGTAACATATGAAGGGCTTATTTCGATAGTGGTACAAGTCCGATTTTGTTCATTTTGAGAAACAGAGTTCTAAAGTTAAATGAACGCTAAAAATCTGCAGTTGGGATACCAGAAATATTCAAGCATATGGCTTCTTGCTAGAGATGAACCTTTCTTTCTGTTTGTTTGGATCATTAATGTCGGAAGCAGTATAGGCAGAAAGTGGAGGTAATGGACTTGTACCACTATTGAAATAAGCCGTTCATATATAATGTCTACCTCTCATGACATTATTGAGGGGCAAAACAGGTTAACCTAAGATTAACAGGGTTCTCCTTGATTGTATGATACATTGAAGAAGCAAAAGTTTAAACTATAAAATATCCACTTTGGACTCATTTAATTTTCAGATTTTTTCAAATGTAATTTATTCTTTACTGTGTTTAATTTATAGAGCACTTCCTTCACAGCGCATTTGTCTGTCTTTGGAACACATTACTGCAGCATTTTGCATGCCATGGATTCGACAAGTTACTGGTAAGTTTTCAGAGGTATGTGGTATCACGTATGTCTCACCATATGTCAACTGTTATTGTAATTATCCGCCCATGGATAAAATAGTCTCAGGTTTCAAACTGCATCAAGTGGTTAACGGCCCAAGGGCTTTCAGTAGAGATCTCGTCTGCCATTGTCAAGTAGTTGACTGTTGTCTGGTTGTTGCTGCCATGCTTATATAGACGCACAGTGACGTCACTGGCTTCATTGCAGCTGTATAGGCATGACAGCGACATCCAAAGGAACCCCCTTCTCGCTCACATTGGACGCATTCACATCGCCTATACCATCTGTAAACTAGATTGCAATAACCCCTTGTTCACCATCTGATCACCAACTGTGGTATGCTGCCACGTCTTCACAAACACATCCCTCCATCCCTACAACTAATACAGGCCAGGCCCTAACTCAACGCAGCTTCAACCAACACCTTCTCCCAGATAATGAGCTGTCCCCCGATATTTGTCCCTCCTACCAACTTTAGCACTTCTCCACCTATCCGAATCCACGTCACGGCACCTCTCTCCTTTTTTTTCTCCATCCAGCCCTGTCCCTTTCCTCTTGTAATCACTACCCTCCTCACACACTACATTACTCCTCACCCTCTGTCTTCCCACTTGTATGTATTCCCCCTGTCTATCTCGTGTCCTACCTACCCTCTCCATAGTTTCCCCTCCCTAACAGCCCCTACTTCTTTACCTATACCCCTCAACCCTATGGATCATATTCTCTCCTCTGACAATAGTTCTTACCCAGTGCAGGTCCCTTGTATTTTACGTGAAAATTCAGTGCTTCAGTGTTTTTTATCAGATAAATTTCACCTTTCTGTGATATGTTTTAAAATGTATATAATTTCGTTTTTTCGCTGTCTGTCTTTGATTTTTAGTTTAAAATACAACAACAACTATAAATTTTGATTCCTCTTTGTATACGTTTTTTAATTTGCTTGGTTGGAGAGTGGAATTTTGTACCACTGACAGCCCATCCCCACCCATATGGGGCTGGGGGGATAAAATAACAATACATAAAAAAATACCCTCGTGACAGTCAATCACTTGACATTGGTAGAAGAGGCCTCTCCCGAAAGCTGAGGAGGATGTCATTGAATCACTGTGGCAACACGTGAAGATCATGTGCTTTGGAGCCCCATATTTAACATGTGCGCTGAATGGTGTGCTCCAAAACACTTGTGCTTGCATCAACATTATCTGAGTCATCAGATATGCCATAGGTTGCTGCTTATCCTGATTCGTTGAGTGGGCAATTTCCATGTTATATGATCAGGCGTGGACACACAATGTCCTGACTCTCACTAATGGTTTCACTGCCCTCTCACTACTGTAGCATGCGAGCTGCCAATGAGACTAATCATTACCGAGGTACAGGTGCTGGGCCCTATCTGTCGATTGTTAAAGTCGTTTATGTCAGTGGATTACGTGGTCTGCGGCCTGTATAGTCGCTAGAACGAGTCGCTATTCGGCTCCGATTCACTTATATACGCTTCCCTAATGGAATCATCTGCCAGCAACGCAAACAGGCAACATTCGATCTCAAAACGTTCTAGCTCATCAGTGTACATTATGCAGAAACATGTAAGTTGAGCAGGTTACCAGACATTTTTAAAATGTGTGCTTCTATTGTTCAAAAACTTTTGTGCTTTAGGGATGCTAACTTAATATAAAGAAAAGATGACATTAAATTATACAGGTCACGTGGGGTCACCAACTAATTAGGGTTCTCCTATTTTGTTGGAAGATGCTACAAAATAACTGTGTATATAGGTCAAGGAGATAATTTTTACATAACAAGAGAAGATGCAGTCTACATGATACTTGAACCCTAACATTAATGGCAATTTTGATAAGTAGCTGCGCTATATAAATGAACAAGTGTATTTTGTCAACACAGTTTTCAATAAACAAAAGTCAAGATTATTTCATTTCGCTATATTTTTGTCACATGAAATTCTGTACGTAAGAACAGAACAACTGTCACTAGTATTCAAATCCAAGAAGTTCTCCTACCATATCTACAACCTACCAGTCTTCTTATGGTGTATTATGAACGAAACTTTGGGTTTTACTATCCTAATTCCCCTCTCCTGATCCGTTACTGAATGGTATGCCACCACATTAGTTCAGATTTCGCTGATTGCTCATCATGGTCATTTTGGGAGGCATGTGTACGAGGAAGCAATATGTTGCCAGACTCTTCTTGAAGGGGAAGCTGGCACCTGTCTCATTGCGTCTGCTAGTGTATCCTGATGAGCATTTACATGATCTTCTCGCGCTTATTAACCGCACTGGAGAGGAAATGCATTAGTTTTCTTTCGATTGTCTCTCTTTTTCAGATAATCCTCTACGGAAAGCATTCAACACTGACGAGATTTTTGTAAACTACCTTTTCCGCAGATGATATAATGTGGAAAGTAGTGCTGTTGGGCGGTGGGATCTGGAACGAAGTCGACTTATCCCGAAGGTGTTGTGTTGATGTCGCTACTCTGAACAGGCTGCTCCACTTCAGCAATGTTATTGTCCAGACATCAGCGCCATACAACTGACACCTTATAACGGAGTGCGCTTCTGTGCTGATACAGCCATCGTCTCTGAACTGATCCTCTGCTGTACACAGTACACAGAGGTGTTTAATGTGTTTGTAACCTTCCGGAATAGGCATTTTGCTAACTGCAGTAAGGGCACTACTTCCTAACCACAAAAGGCATCCCCACAGAGCAACCCACGTCCGCCGTGGACACCGCGCATTATGGCAGGTGATGATCTCCAGGCGGTCACCGAAACGGTAACCTTTTCATTGGGTAGCCACAGGATTCACTCCAGTTGAATCATTCCCAGTCGTCGACTGTCCAGTGGCTTTACTGTTAACACCACGCCGAGCTTTATTCACGACTGACTAAAGCTACGTGTGCACACGAGGAGCCACTCTGACATATCCCATACTCCTCAGCTCCCTGCGGACACTCATTGTGGTAGCCAGCCTGCTGGTAGAAGTTTCGAATTGACGAGTGATTCCTTCAACTAATTTCAAGCAATTTTTTACAACCACCCTCCACATTTGTCACCAGTCTCTTTCTGTCACTGTACGGGATGTCCCTAGCTTTGGCTTGGATGTGGTCCTTCCTTCGAGTTTCCACTTCATAATTATATTACCTACAGTAGACGTGGGCCACTTCAGAAGGGTCGAAGTGTCTGTGATGGGTGGCACACTCGATGTCCGCGAGCCCTCCTGACCCAACTATTTTGCCGTTGCTGCCTCTCTGCTGGTAGTTCAATATTTCCAGCCTCTGTACTTCCTGATGGATCCTCCTCTAGTAACATCTAGTGCTCAGTTCTTCACTATAAAGGTGTCTACATCACCCACGCGAATCTTCAAACATTACTTATTGGGAACAGTAATGGAGCTATAACAGACGAAATCAGTTAACGTGTATCGAAGGAATGAGAATAACAAACAGTAGACTAAAAGTTAACTGATAATTGCTCTGAGAACTGATAATTGCTCTGAAATTACTAGTCATAAAAATCATCATATATTAAGAAATTATGTGCTTTACCGCCGGATTGTCATCTCCTAAGCGAACTGAATGTTGAACTCTATTAAAAAAAATCCAACTCAGGTGTCTGTATAGAGTTTGATATTACAATTTCAATGATTTTCCTGGGAAAATAATGTTACTGTAAGCAAATGTAATTTTAACAACAATGATATGGGGCTACAATATTAGAGTTCCTTAGCTAATACTTGGAGATCAACACCATTATATCTCAGATCGTGATGTACAAAAACTAATAGAGCAAAAACGAGATGCCAAACAAAAGGATTTTCAATGAATCGTGTGCAGTTGCTACACATACATTTATAAATTATTACTGTGGATATGTAGCAAGAAGTCTATATTTCAGATAGCTTCAATTTTGAACGTATTGCTTTTCCACAAGTCTTATTCAGTCCTTAATTAAATTATACCAAGCAGAAATAGTACTGATACTCTCAGACGGTCTTCTTATATGGTCTGTGAAGTAAGATGCATAGGTATAGAAATGTAGAGCATATGGCGACTCATCTCAATGGAAACGTGAAAATGTTATGCAGGTTCGAAAGAATTAACCAAATTTTGCTGGAAGGCTGTAAGGAAAATTTTATTGCTACTGCTGGAGAAAGTGGAAATCAATTATGTCACTTGTTATGAGAAAGGAAGAATGCACAGGGACTCCAGCATGAAATCGTTGAAAAATCATGTAGAATTATTGAAATACCGATTAAGCTAACGAATATTACTCCAAAACACGTTAGCGTTCTTGTTTCTTATGGTTATTGTGTTTAAAGTGCGGTAATTTACCTGACAGACAAAAATATTACATAGCTCCCAGTAAGGCAAAGACTGATAGCTTCGAACAGCACTTTTTCTTAGTGACACCATTCTCTTCTTGCTATGGAAAGCACTTGTCCCATTATATTTTATGGTGCCATAGTGCTCCAGTAGACGTACAAGGCTGTTAAAATTTACATAGTAAAATGCCTTACACCAATTACAGAAATACTGTAAACTGTATAATTAATGGCATACATTTTCACCATACATGTGAATAGCCTTAGCACTGAAACCATTTAGAAGGCCATACTGTGACGAAATATATTATTTTTGGCTGGAAGTTGGTTATCTATTATATTTCCTAAATTTTTGTATATTGCTGCCAAGGATGAAGGTGGGTGGAGTTTGATGGTACTTCTTTAACTCCTGTCCTATAAATAAGTTGAATTTCAGCACTATTCACCAAATCAGGAATTTTTTCTGTGTATGAGATAAGTTATAACCAATTTAAAAAATTAAATTATTAGTAGATATTCTTAGTCTGATGAATTTCAATTCTGTTATGTAGTGTAATGACAGGAAAACTCCAAATGGTTACACTGACATATATTTTGGAAATGGATGGAAAATATTTTAAAATGTGCTGATAGGTTTTAGAGAGATAATTGCCAAGGAAATATCAGCTTTGTTATACCAAAAGCAATGACATTTATATTTATGGTATGAAGAACCATAATTATTATAATTATTACTTATGCCATGGCAAAAGTGATATGTAACCTATGATATAATTTATAACAAAAGATTTTAAAATTGTGATTTTTAATATATTCTCCTGCAGTTCATAAATTATGTAAAAATATGCATAATTGTTATGGAATATAACGAAATTACTAAATGTAAAACATATGTGAGAGAGTTTTAGACCAAATATCCAAGTCATAATGAAATTGAAAGGAAATATTTACAATAATTCAAATATTGTAAAACCGTGTAAGGTTGTAAATAAGGAAAAAAGTGTGTAAGATGCTCAACAGAGGAACTTTCTCTTCATTGCCAACATTGTCCAGGCACTCAGATACTGTAGTACAGATTTCTTGTCTCAGTCTGAATGTTGGAAGAGTAGGAGCATTTGAACTGCCTAAACAGTATTCATAATTGTACTTATTTTCCTTATTTTATCTGTGTGATGTTGAATGATGCTGGCACTGAAAATTATTCTGTGTGATATTTTTTTGGTATTGTGAACTCTGATCAATCTCAATGTGAAATTAAGTAAGATGTGGACTAGACTTGGGAAAATTAGGTGTTGGAGATAATTTCAACTTAGTTCTATATGTAGGAATCTCATATTCAGGAATAAATTTTGCGCTAGTTGAAACCATAATGAAATATAAGCAAAATGTTAAAATACGAATCATGAGAATCAAACAAAGTGTTCAGAGACGAATTGAGTGACAAATATGGTCTAGGGGGCAAGGGAAATAATCAGACTGCTGAAATAAACAGACAAAAGACAATGTTAGATGAAAAATAGACAAATTACCAAATAAAATAATTGATGTAAGAGACAGAGTAGCCAGTTTTGAAACTAAGTGGCAGTATTTTGAGGAATGAGAGGTGGAGATGAAATCATGATTGAAACGGAGTAGAGAAATCTAACGTGTATTGGAACAGATATGTCAAACAATAAAACAGTACAGCATGGTGAGGTAAATGATGTTGTACCTCATACTGGAGATCACAATGTATATGATGTGGATCAAATGAAAGATGAGGTAAATAGTTCTCCTAATGATTATGTAGGAGTTAAAGAGGAAGGATTGATTAAATTGGACTATGCAGACTAGATTGAGAAATTGTTTGTTGATTGTTACAGAAGAGAGGCAGAATGTATAAAATCTACATAATAACTTTCTAATCTGGACTTAAGTGTTTGGATGGGAATTCATAGAATCCTTTTACAAATTATGTCTACCATACCAATTTCGGATTGCACATGGAAAAAATTAACATGCAAATCTTTCTGCCTGAAGTCTGAATTCTCTTGTTTTATTATGGAGGTCATTTTTGCCTATGCATGTGAAAATCAACAAAAGAGTGAAGGAGAATTTTGATTATTGATACATTATGAAAAGATTTTACAGTAACGAGAAGCGCCTTTGTTTTTGTGATTGCACCCCAACTTGCATATCATATCTGTGACATGGTTTCTTCTATTTTGCAATAATATTACGATACTAGGTGGAAAATCACAGCATCATTTGCAAGCAATCATAGAGGGTTCCTCAAGTTGTTTGCTAAACCAGTTTTACAGACTGGAAATAACAAAGCTTACATAACTCATTCATGGGGAATTCTGACATAATTTTTGTTTCACTAGATTACTTTCCATCAGTTAATTTGAATTGCAATCTTTCTGATACGAAATTACGAATCCAGTGGCAAAGCAGAGCTGACATTCCGTAGTTACACAGTTTGATTGGACACCTCTAAGAAACAATGTAAAAAGCCTGCTAGGTATCTAGAAATATCGAATCAATTTGAGATCCTCTTTCGATACTTCTCACAACCCCTGTGAATAAAGAGTCAGTTGTGTTTCACAAGAACAATGTTTTCTGAACCCGTGATGACTTTCCGTCAATAGATCGTTTTCTTTGATGTAATGCATGAAGTTTGAAGACAGAATACGTTACGAAAGGTATCCAGTTTTCATGCACGGATTTTACAACAGGTGGATGGTTGCGTATGATTACTAAAAATAGAGCTATTTCATCAGTATGCTCCGAAAGTAGTTTCTTTTGAACACAGTCTGAACCAGGACACCATCCTTCACTAGTCGACTGAGGTTACTTTGCTACAGTGAGGGCGTCTACTTGAAAATTACTCTTGTTGGTGGTTACTCTTGATTCGAAGTCTGTAATACTGACTGCATCTTCTTTGGCGAAACAATTTCGGAAAGCGGTATTAGTGTCACTATCATCACCAACATTACCACTGCTGTCACTGTAGTGTTGGCAGAAGAGCCAACACCATGTTACGAAGGGAGGCAGAAATGCACGCGCTTTAGCTCACGCAGGCTGGCGTGAGGAGGGAAGAACTGTACTGACGTGAGGTCTGGAACATGACAAGGAATGAGAATTCAGAAAGTGGGCGTAATTAGTTGGATACTTAACTTTAATCCATTTATGATGAACATCGCTCTTGACGGTACATGATTCACAATATTATCTGTTCAGAATAGTAACTGAATATGGCGCCTTGCTAGGTCGTAGCAAATGACGTAGCTGAAGGCTATGCTAAACTGTCGTCTCGGCAAATGAGAGCGTATGTATACAGTGAACCATCGCTAGCAAAGTCGGATGTACAACTGGGGCAAGTGCTAGGGAGTCTCTCTAGACTATACCTGCCGTGTGCTCGGTCTGCAATCATTGATAGTGGCGACACGCGGGTCCGATGTATACTAACGGACCGGGCCAATTTAAAGGCTACCACCTAGAAAGTGTGGTGTCTTGCGGTGACACCACAGTCACAAAGTGGATGCATTTTTGCATTGAAATCTGTAAAGAGTTTCGAGAACCAGTAAACTGTCACCAGTCTTAGAGATTCTGCCATCTCAGAGTATGGCATGGCTTCCTTGTTGCTTCTGCAATTGTGTCCTGACCTGTTTTCTGTAACATAGGAAATCTGTTCTCTTTACTAACAGTTAACTGGGTATAAAACTCTCAGTTGCTATCAACGCTACTGTACTTCTTCAATTGTGAGCTAAATTTGGTGTAATCTTATATTTAGTGTGGAAGGATTATTGTGAAGTAGCCTGAAGCAGAAGGGTTTTCAACAACAAGAGCTAATATTTATTTTTATGTAGTCTAGTGGGGGGAGGATTGAGTACTTTTCATAACAGTTTAGGAAAAGTGTAAGAAATTTGTTCAGTATATAGCGAATTTTGTTCGTTTCTGCGAGATGTTTGCTTTTCTTTAGCATGAATCATACTCAGTATTCACTTATATATTAAGTGCATGAAAAGAGTAGCTGAAGTGTAGAAGAATGTTATTGTAGAGTAGACACGTTAATATTTATAGAGACTCTTGTATTTCATTAGGTAGAAAATCGTTCCTCCGTTAAAATTCTTAGAAGGACGTTTTTTTTTTAATTTCCTGCAGTTAGATTATTTTAACAGATATGATAATGAACCATTTTATTATCTATTTTTATTTATAGCAATAATCTTTTCAGGTCTTTGCCCATCTTCGGTTGGCAAAATACACATTTCAATCTTCAGATGTAGGTCGTTAAAATATCGACAGCAGTTTGAATGCTGCAGCTTGTCTGTGTGAAACAATAATTTTATTTAACTACTATGCGAGTTGTGTATTTAGGATATATTGTTGTTTAGGTGTATTTACTTTCTACTGTGCTTGTTTGGTGAAGTTTCACATTTATGTTCATGAAACAAACACTTTTTTACACGTATCCTGCAAAGAAACTGAACAGCTTACACCTTGTTACCAATTGACATCTTTATTTACAATGCAAAATTAAATATAAGTTCAAAATTAAAGTTTATTTAAAGACACAGAAAGTACTAATTCTAATTTAAGCTTCTGCCTGACTAGAAATTGAACTGGATTGCATGAATGTTCTGAGAGCTAGTATGTTTATTTGATAGGTATATTATTGGCTGGTTAATGGAAAGATATTGATTATTTTAAAAATGATGCGGTTTGTTATATGTAAATAAATTATTGTCACATATTTTACTCCCAGCTGGAGTGACATTTACAAACAATAAACACAGGACAACTTAATTGCTTGATGTATTATTGCTCTATGCGTTGGATTATGTTTTCTTCTTTTCTGTGCTTAGTGTGCCATTGTGTAAATAAATTACAGAACTTCATTAGAAAAACAATTTGTTGAAGATTCCTTTTTTTTCATTTAGGATGTCATTTGGGGATGCATGTTTGTGATAATGTATTTCAGTTTTATCTAATAAGTTGATTCTTTCTTCTTTGTTATCCAGGTGAATTATTTGAAAGCTGTGAACTCTCTGTGACTTGATGTTCATCTTCAGGTACGTATAGGACAAATATGATTTGTGAAAGTTTTGCAAATGAAGAAACACATAATGAAATTTCTTCCAGTTTGGTCAATGTATATAATTGAATATGGCTTTATTTAAGTTTGAACATTCCTGATCAATTGTATGGCTTGTTGCTATTTTTTACAATATTGATGGTTTGTCCTTCATCTTAGTATTTGCATTAAGTCTGATTCTGGCATTTGTTCCTCAGAAAAGAATTGCTACTTTGTATGGTAGTTGTCCTAAAAGTGGCATGCTTATATATTGTTCTATCAGCTGTGATGTGGTATCATTTAGTGTTTGTTCGATTTTATGGGTGGTTAAATGGTTCAAATGGCTCTGAGCACTATGGCACTTAACTTCTAAGGTCATCAGTCCCCTAGAACTTAGAACTACTTAAACCTAACTAACCTAAGGACATCACACACATCCATGCCCGAGGCAGGATTCGAACCTGCGACCGTAGCGGTCGCGCGGTTCCAGACTCTAGCGCCTTTAACCGCTTGGCCGGCTCTGGGTGGTTAGATGGGGATGCATTTTACTATTTATTTCATTTGTAGCCATTATCATAAATGACTGAATGATGTGAAGTTCATAAGTTTACTCGCTTTTTTTAAATGAATATTTTGCACTTTCATGAGCACTGTTTCTGTAGAGTGCCATGCTGTGCTTATCGACATGGCCCTGGGTTTTATTGATTGTTGCATGTGTTTATGTTGCTTTCCTTTGTACTTCATATTTGTATCTGTTGTTGAAGCTACTTATGGAGATTTCAAGAACATTTAAATCTTTCAGTGTCTATTATTCAATAGTGATGATGACATTCATCTGATTTTTGTTCACTTTCTCCCAAAGTTTATCAATTTTGTATGTAGCATCTTCTAATAATATTGTATGTCAACAACACTTCTCTTATAATAAACTTCTCTTTGTTAACTATCAAGGTGATTTCATTCAATAATTTACATCCTGTGTTGTTAATGAAAGTATCAACAAGTAAACTGGAGAGGCAGTGGGCCATGGATAGGTCACCTTACTGCTGATTTCACTTTTAAAAGAGACGTGCGTACATGAAAATACTAGTGTCAACCAATCAAAGAACTCATATTTCTGGTTAAGTCAGATTTTTATACTTAAGCATGTTGTTGTTCATTAGTTCTATTGTTTCCTTGACAGGTATTTTTGTGTAGAGGTTCATGTCAGCAAAGGATGAGTTTAGATGTACCAAGAATCTAAATGTTCTTTATAACTATATGGTACTGAGTACAATATAGCCAGGTATTAAGAGATTTAAATACTGTTCGAAACTTCAAACATCAAGCATCACCATCAACATCAACAAAAAGTGTTTAAGTGAAAATGCGACTCCTAAATGAATCAAAGTGGAGGTCCATACTCAAAATGAAGCACCAAAAATCATTAAAGAAATGTAATTATATGGCTCCAATCTGAAATCAGAAAGAAGCACAGGAAAAATAATTTCTATACCATATTTTAGTTGCATACTTTACGTTTCTAACTAAGTAGTCAGTTTATAAATACACAGCTCAAGTGTGCTTTACATTATGTGAGTATGGTAGTTGAGAAAATAACATCATAAAATTAAATGTAGACATAACCAAAAAATTAAAACCTTAAATCACATGTTCCAAAGGTAAATGAAAGTATGCATTTCACTTACCATAAATGCATGGTAAATTCAACTAACTTTATTTCCAGCGAGAGAGAAATAAACTTGCTAAATAAAGGACTTCAAGAATATCAGCCCAAACTAGAGTAAAAATAACGCTGCAGATATCATTTTAAGCACTAAAATAGCCTGTCACACAGCTACAATAATCCAGAATGATCACATTGCTATATGCCACAAACAATCTTATCACCAAACAAGCAGAGAACGACACAATAATTATTTCACAGTAAAGAAATAAAGGTAACACTAATGCTGCAATGTATAATATTGAATGTGTCATTAAGACCATTGAATTCTTCGACAACAATAACATAACAGAATTTCATTCAGATCCCACTTGTAAATTGCGGAATAAATTTTAAAATCTGATGAATAAGAGTGACTTCATTTAACTGCAAAATATGTAGATCATTGCGCTATTATGGGCCTTATGCACCATGGTTATGAACACAACTTAAAATCCACAAACAGAACATCACTGTATACTCTAACATATGTCCATTAGCAACACATTCAACTTTGAAGATACATACTCAGTACTCAATAGTTATGAAGTAATTAATCATATAAAGAACATTCAGATTCCTGAGACAAAGAAGTTCGCATCATTTACTATCACAAACCTCTACACAAAAATACGTGCTAAGGAAACAATGTAAAGAATTAAAAATACCTTACTTAAGTATAAAATCTAGACTTAAGCTACAATAAATGAGTTCACTGATATACTGACACTCATACTACCGTATAATTGCTTTCCTTTTGATAACAAAAAGTACCAGTAGAAAGATGGCCTAGACGTGGACAGCTGCCTTGACAGTTTACTTGCTGATATTTTCATCAACAACTTAGAAAGTAAATTGTTTAAGGAAAATGGCCAAATAGTTAACAAATTTATATATTATAACAGATATATTGCTGGATATACTAATCTTACTTGATGCTACAACAAAATTTGTTGAGGTCCTTGTATAATAAATGAACAAAATGCGTCAGAATTTCATCTTCACTATTGAACACAAGGCAGTGGAAGCTCTATATTTCCACCATTTCCTTGGTTACCTGGAGCTCCTACAATATACATAAATATCAAGTCCACAGGAAACCAACCCAGAGATGCAAAAATAGAAAACACATCATGTTACCAACATCAACACATATCAGTTTCATACACAGCAATGTTCAGCAGAATGCCCAAAATCCCTTTAGAAAGAGCTGAAAGAACTGATGAGCCAAACGCCATTACAATAGCTGGTTACGATAATGACCATTGCCAAAAATTAATACTGAAGATAAATAGTAAAACACATTCTCACATAACCAGCAACAAAGACGAACCAACATTAAGTAACAGTATATCATAACTGACAGAAAAAAAGGTGAGCAGCACGTTTTTAGAAAACCAGTCATTTAAAGTAGCAAATCTTTTCTGAGGAGCGAATGTTAGAACCAGTCTTTACATAAATAACAATATAAAAGACAAGCCATCCAGAGTAGCAAAAATAATAGTAAGTCACACTATCGATCAGGAATTCTGAACTTCACTGCAACTGATGATTACATATGTACAATGGCCAATGTTGTTGTGTGTTCAGTCCGATGTATGATTTGTTGTGGCTCTCCATGCTGCTCTATCCTGAGCAAGTCTCTCCATCTTCTAATAACTACTGCAACCTACATCCTTCAGAATCTGCTTACAGTATGCATCTCTTGGTCTGCCGATACAATTTTTATCCCCCTGTCCTCCCACACATCCTTCCAGTACTAAAGGGGTGATCTCTTGAAGTCTCGGAATATGTCCTATCTATCGATCCTTTCTTCGAGTTAGGCTGTGGCACAACTTCCTTTTGTCTCCAGTTGTATTCAGTATCTCATTAGTTGTGCAACCTACCCATCTAATCTTCAGCACTCCCCTTTTGCACCCTATTTTAAAAGTTTCTATAATCTTCTGGTCTCAGCTGTTTAGTGTTTACTCTACACAAATAGTTTCAGAAAGTCTTAGTTGCGCTTACATCTATATTCGATGCTAACAAATTTGCCTTCTTCAGAAATGCTTTTTTTGCCATTGCTATCTACATTTTATATCCTGTCTGTTTCGGCCATCATTACTAATTTTGCTGCTCAAATGATGAAACTGATCTACTGCTTTATCACATTTCCAAATCTGATTCCCTCAGCATCACCTGATTTAACTCTGCTACATTTCATTATCCTTGTTTTGCTTTGGTTGATATTCATCTGATATCCCCCTTTGAAGACACTGTCCATTCCATTCAATTGCACTTCCAAGTCGTTTGCTGTCTCTGACGGAATTACAATGTCAAGTTTTTTTATTGCTTCTCACAATATTTTAATTTCCTACCAAAATTTTTCTTTGGATTCCTTTAATGCTTGTTCAATGTATAGATTGAATAACATTGGGGACGGTCTGCAACCCTGCCTAACTCTCTTCTGAAACTCTGCTTTCCTCTCATGCTCTTCAACTCTTATAACTGTAGTCGGGCTTCTGCACAGGTTGTAAATAGCTTCTAATTCCCTATATTTTGTTCCTGTTCCATCAGAATGTCAAAGAGAGTGTACAAGTTAACACTGTCAAAACCTCAAAACCTTTCTCTAAGTCTACAATGCGACAAACGTAAGTTTGGTTTTTCTTAACCTGTCTTCTAAGAGAAACTGTAGGGTTAGGATTGCCTCAGGAATTCTTACATTTATTTGGAATGGAAACTGATCTTATCTGAGGTCGGTTTAGACCATTTTTGCCGTTCTTCTGTAAAGAATTCCTGTTAATATTTTGCAACCATGACTTATTAAACTGAAATTTCGGTGATGTTTACATCTGTCGGCACCTGGTTTCTTTGGAATTTGTATTACTGTACGCTTCTTGAAGTATGGGGGTATTTTGACTGCCTCATACATTTTGCTCAAGTTGTAAGAGATTTGTGATGGCAGCTGTGAGTAGTCAGACTGTCGTCTACTTCTGTGGCCTTGTTTCGATTAAGTCTTCCAGTTCTCTGTCAAATTGTTCTCAAAGTATTATGTCTCCATTTCATCTTCATCTGTGTCCTCTTCTGTTTCTATAACATTGCCTGCAAAATTTTATCTCCTTTGTTTACACCCTGAATATATGTCTTCTGCCTTTCAGCTTTCCCATTTTTGCTTGGGAGTAGATTTTGATCTGAGCTCTTTAATTTTGCTGTAGGCCGTATCTATCTTTCCCCTAGTGATATATGACTGTAAATCGTTACACTGGTCTTCTGGCCATTCGTGCTTAGAAAATTTTACACTTCCTGTTAGTTATATTTTTTGGACAGTTGTATATCCTTTCACTTGCTTCATTTACTGAATTTTTATATTTTCTCCTTTCATGAATTAATTCAGTAACTCCTGTGTTAACAAAAGATTTCTACTTGAATTGTATTTTTAATAATATGACCATTTGCTGCCTTCACTATTTTGTTTCTCAGAGCTATCCATTCTTGTCACAATGTCGCTATTTGAATCACTTTCTGAAATGTTTTGTTGTTTGTGTTGCAGTGAGCTGCAGAATCAACATCAGATCAATTCCTGTTGACAAATACTATTTCCTTCTTCTCATACAAGATTTTTTTATTTACGTGGTAACCACTCTCCCTTGTTTTTTAGTCTAATCTCAGCTAGCTTTGAGAGAAAATAGTTTCTATGTAAGGTGGTGACTGTACTACTAAAACATAGCTTTTTATTTAGTTCATCAGAATTATTTCACCAGTTTCTTAAAACATTGGCCTGTCTACAAAGAAATTATAAATGGCTACTTTTGAGATTTACTCATCTTATATCAAAACTTTACTCTATGAGATAATAATAATGACTGATAATATTAAAGAGTCCAATGAAGCTGTACTACAGGAGTTCGTTTTAAGAACCATATATTAAAATTATCAGTAACCACTTCTTTTTACTTTCAAGGTGTTTTAGGACGATTACAATTTTCTACATGAGATGGGGATACAGTTTTTGTTGCAAAAGATTTATCATTAATTTATTTTCACATATTTCCAGCAACATATGTTATAATGTTCTAACATATAAGATAGTTTTCACAGATGTTGCAATAACTCTTTTCTGCATTTCTACACTACAGAGGTTACCAAGATCCATTATAACTTCACATATCTGTGTCCAAACAAGCAGACAACATCAACAGGATTTCATTACTCTAATTCCTCAAAGCTGGTAATAGTTCCTTAATTATACTACGCATTGATCAGATTTTCAGATGCAATAATGATAGCTCATATTTTATATTATTTGAATTATACCTGCTCGACAAATTTTAATTACTACCAAAAATTTTTAACTATCAATATTCTGTGTAGATGCTATATAAAAGTATTATACATGCATCAAAAAAAGTTTAGCATCACCTCAGTTCCAAGAGTTCTGGAACCTGTACGGATAACTGGAATAGAGATCAACATAAACATCATCTCTGCCCTTTTTATTGCTCATGAAAATCACACATTGCATGTTGTACCGCCATACAGCGAGATCTTCAAAGATGGTGGCCCAGATTGCTGTACACACCGGTACTTCTAATACCCAGTAGCATGTCCTCTTGCACTGATGCTTGCTTGTATTCATCATGGCATACTATCCACAAGTTCATCAAGGCACTGTTGGTTCAGATTGTCCCACTCCTCAATGGCGATTCGCTGAAGGTCCCTCAGAGTGGTTGGTTGGTCGTATCGTCCTTAAACAGCCATTTTCAGCCTATCCCAGGCATGTCGATAGGGTTCATGTGTGCAGAACATGCTGGCCACTCTAGTAGAGCGATGTCGTTATCCTGAAGGAAGTCATTCACGAGATGTGCACGATGGGGCGCGAGTTGTCGTCCATGAAAACGAATGAATCGCCAATATGCTGCCAATATAGTTGCACTATCGGTCCATGGCATTCACGTGTAGTGCAGCCGTTATGGTGTCTTCCATCACCACCAGAGGCGTATGTCGGCCCCACATAATGCCACCCAAAACAGCAGCGAAACTGCTGCACTCGCTGGAAAGTATGTCTAAGGTGTTCAGCCTGACCGGGTTGCCTCCAAACACATCTCCGATGACTGTCTGCTTGAAGGCATATGCGACACTCATTGGTGAAGAGAATTTGATGCCAATCCTGAGTGGCCCACTTGGCATATTGTTGGGCCCATCTGTACTGCGCTGCATGGTATCATGGTAGTAAAGCTGGACCTCGCCATGGACATCAGGATTGAAGTTGCGCATCATGCAGCCTATTGCGCCCAGTTTGAGTCGTCACACGAGGTCCTGTGGCCAAATGAAAAGCATTATTCAACATGGTGGCATTGCTGTACAGGTTCCTCAGAGCCACAATCCGTAGGTAGGTCATCGACAGTTCCTGTCCCTTTGTATCTCCTCTGTGTCTGAACAACAGCACTTTGGTTCACTCTGAGATGCCTGGACACTTCTCTTGCTGAGAGCCCTTCCTGGCACAAAGTAACACTGCGAACGAGATCGAACGTATTGACTGTCTAGGCATGGTTGTTCTACAGACAACACGAGCTGTGTGCCTCCTTCCTGATGGAATGACTGGAACAGATCAGCTGTCGGGCTCCCTCCATCTAATAGGTGCTGCTAATGCATGGTTGTTTACATCTTTTGGTGGGTTTAATGACATCTCTGATCAGTCAAAGGGACTGTGTCTGTGATACTATATCCACAGTCAACATCTGTCTTCAGGAGTTCTGGGAACTGAGAGTTGCAAAACTTTTTTTTTGATTTGTGTACATTTGAATCACTGCCTGAGATTGAATCTTTGTTTCATTTCCAGTCCCACATAAAATAATTTCTTTCTATCCTAACAGTATTATGAAAATGATAGTTGCTACGTACCATATAGTGAAGATGCTTATTCACAACTCTGTCTCTGCTATGTGGTAAGTAGCAACTATCATTTCCATTATACTGTTACATTCCATGCTCGATTTTCCATTGTTGAATTTTTTCTGTCCTGCATATCCTCAGATAGGAGTGCTCTGAAATCTGTAGGCACTAGTACTTTTCCATGTAAGACAGTGTTGATGTGATGTTTAACATGTACTTCTTTTAGCATTGTCATGGAGAGGCAAGAAAAGGATATAAGTTCAGGTACACTGTATACTCCTATCAGATGACATCAATCAATGTCCTGAGGTAAACATTCCCATGTGACAAGTGAATCACTGCATTCATTGTTACATGCCTCTCCACAGGAAACAATGTGGAGATGTTTAGGACTAGACTGGGATGTGGATCCACAGGAACTGCTTGTAACATTTACAACTACTTTTGGTACACAAATTTCTGTCTAGAAACTATGAGGATTTGAATTAACTCATCCTCATCAAAATATCACAACAGTTCCACGTACAAGTGTCATTATCTGTGGAGGATGGTTCATGAATCTTAAATTGCAAGAGCTACATGTTGACATAAGTAATTTTTAAAACTAGCATATTAATACTAAACAATAAAAAATAAAAATATCATCAGCTATTTCTTTGTCCTCCTTTTCACATATTCCAGAACGATATGAGGAATAAGCATTTATGGGAAATATTTGTAGAAAATCCAAATTAATGCATGTACATAAAAGATGGGCTTACGTCCCTATAACTGATAACAGCAAACTTGTGGAACGTCACCTACCTGTGTATACTCTGATATGAGATGATAATTTTCAGTCAGTCTTGACTTAAGTAATGTAGTTAACTCGCTGTCATAAAATGGCTGTTGGGTACTTGAGTCATTGATCAGATGCAGGAGGATGTATGTCCTGTAGGGAATTAGGGAAAACAGAAGATTCATATTTCATATAGCATCAGTAATACTGCAGTTCCAAACTTTTTGCATAACGTACACTACAATTTTAGTATTATGTTGAAACTACAGTCTAACCGATGTTTTATAACTTGTTATATTTAATTGAGAGTTGTTGTATGAAAATGTCTAAGTAGCTCTAAGACTCATTTTGAATATGATTTGGTTGTGCAACAAGCATTGCATAAATCATTGCATATTCATTACCTGTTGACACCACTGATTCTCTCAGCAGGATGCATCTGTAAGGTTACTACATCAGGATTATGGCTGCTACTCTCTGTTTTAACAACCATTAGTGCATTCTGTGGCAAAATTGCTTTTGGAGGAAATGTGTGACCTATCGCCCTTGATTCTTCACCAAGAGTCACTGTCTTTGCAGAAACGGTTACAGAGTATGTGCTGGCAGCTGACAAGCCTGTAATCTGAGAATGAATACATTTGCATAAGAGGAAAACCTATAAACCATCGAAACAAATAGTTATGACTTGTGTTATGAATTCACAGAAAGTCAGAAAATATTAATAGCTAAAATAGTAACACTGCATAGAAAAAGTAAATTTGAACACAGAACAAGTTGCCGGCATCGCTGTCATGTTTTTCATGCCAAATATGAGTATACTATGGTCTGAGAGAGAAACAGAAGGAAAGTGAGCGAATATGGAGGAAAGTAAATTAGTGGACAAGTCATATATTATGAATAGATTGCATTGAACATAAACACAGGACTAATAAACTGAACATCCAAACAAAGACATATATAAATAATTTATCAATTTAAGGAACTAGGTCTAAAAATTAATGTTAATAAACGTTTAAAAGCAACAAAATATATTTATTGTTTTAAGCCTACATAGCATTTATATCATTAATCAGTATTGCCATACTGTAAGTGTGAACTGGCTTAAGGTACAGTTTCCCTCAGATTTCAATACATTGTTACCATAACCCAAATAATAAAATGGTTAGAAAATTTACAGCTTTGTTATTAAGATAAATGTCTATCATAGTTACTAACCATTCATGTTTAATTTGATTTGTGTATGTATAGCTGGAGCAACATCGAAATAAGAACAGAACTATTTACTTTTAGGTGAAAAAGCAATGATGGGATACACGTAGGAAATTGAACTGCATCTAGCTCTCGTAACAACAGCTGGCTATACTCGTATCATGGGTGTGAAAACGACTGAAGATAAAAAGTAATGATCAGAGATATAAGACTAGCTCTAGGCACATTCCGCCTCGAAATATAATCATTTTCCTTTACATTTCCGACCAATTTGTCATTTTATATTAAAAAGAAACAGCGTTTCCATAAAATACAAACGACTTTACAAATTTACTAGTTCACTCACTTTATGCAGTTATTGATATCTACTAGGAATTTTTCTTCTTGGCTAGGTATTTCATGCGTACATTTCCCCCTAAGCTAATACTGACTCTGAAGTGCTCCTTTTGCTGATTTCATGTAATGTGTCAAACAGGCAGGCTGAAACACGAAAACCTTTCCTTATTCAACGTTGTGACATTGCGATTAGTTGGTTCGTTTAGCGTGAGCTGGTGGAGAGAGCGTTAACTATCAGAGGTCAGTGTGGTGGACGGGAACGGCTCGTCCGTCGTAAACAGAATGACCAGAAGACGCGGCGTATTCCCTGGTGGGTCTACACATTCATGGTGTGGTGGTTGAAGAAGACAAAACGGTGATTACAGTGACTATTGAGTTTTCATTTGAACTTCATCACAAACCCCATAAACACGATACAATAAAATCAAATACATCATAACGAGCTTGTGAAAGGCTGAAGCACAATACTGTGATAAGTATTAAGAACTTTAAAGGTGTTTTTAATGATAAGTATTATGCTGTGGTATCGGGTTCCACTTGATACGTCACAAGCCAATTACACGCAGGAGGCAGCTGCGGGAGTAGCGGCAGCTGTTTGGAGGGGACTGTGCGATTTTCTAGGTTTGTGGGTCTCAGAAGAGAGCAAGCAGGGCTTCAGTCTCAAAGGTTGCATGTGAAGCATAGGATGTGCGTAGACCTAGGACAATATGGGCCTCATTTCGAATAGGTATACTGCGGTGACTTCCATCTATCCATGATATATTGGCGCAAATACATGTTCAGAGCCAATGGTATGTATAAAACATCGTCATGAATTGTGATACATGGATTCCTCAAAATTTATTTTGAATAATTACTTCAGGAGTCCATTCCGAAAACATACTTTGCTGTTAGCAATAAATAACCCTGAGCAAATAGGGACCAGCATGATGGATACAGGGATTAGTGAGCACAAGGTTAGTGCAGCGAGTCTGGCTAGCGTAACATCCAAATCAATCACAAATAAACGCAAAAAAAGCAAATAATAAGTCACTAGACGCTTTTTTAAGAGACAATCCCCACTGACTGTATAAGGATACGCCAGATACGTCTAATTTCAAAGAAATAGTATCGACGACAATTGACCGATTTACATCAAATGCGTTAATAAGACACGGAGCTGATCCGCATGATACACAAAACTGGCCAGATCACTGTTGCAGATTCAAAGTAAAAGCGATGCCAAATTAAGAAATGAAGAAAAAAGCACATCATGGCAAAGACTCGCGAGTTCGACAAAACCTCGAAACTTAACAATGACTTGAATGCCAGGTACTTTTAGTAGTTGCGACTATGGAATTCTGTCTCGAAATCTGGCAGAAAATCAGATGACATTCTCATTGTATTTTAAGTACACTAGCGGAAAGGCACAAAGAATACCTTCCTTGGATGATAGGAATGGTAATGTTACTGATAGCTGTGAAACTGAAGCGGAGTTACTAAATACGGTTTTCCGAAATTCTTTCACCAAAGAAGATAAAGTAAATAATCATGAATTCGAATACAGAACACCTGCAACACGGTATTCTTAGAAATAGTTATGCTCGATGTAGTGAACCACATCAGATCACTCTGTAATGGCAATGCCTCCTGTCCAGATTGCATAGCAATTACGTTCCATTCACAGTACACTGACACTGATAAAGTTATTACACTTCTCCTCCATTACCCCTATTTGATTTTGTATTGACAAACACTGTACTCACCTGACCATAAGTCCTTTACCTCTTGCCACTGAACTTCAATTATTCCCATTGCAAGTTGCAGTAGGAGTAAATGACATTCGGTGGCAGGAGGAGCAGGACTTCTGGTCAGGTGAGTACAGGGTTATAAATAGAAAGTCAAAGAGGAGTAACACAAGAGTAGCTCCAATAACGAATAAAAATATAATAATGAGGCTAAGCTACTAAGAAAAACATGATGAACACACGATCGTAGCCGAGATAGATACGAAGCCAACACTCATCACAATAGTACAAGTTTATATGTTAACTAACACCACCTATAACGATGTGATCAATCTATGCATTGTTGCATTGTAACAATAGTAGTAGAACAAAGCGAGGATCAGCACAGTTTGTTAGTGCACCTGGCAACCTGGCATTCATTCAGGGCCAAGCAAACATTAAGGGACAAACTTGATTGATTTATGACATCAATCTATTGCTCTGCTAAGTGGTTCATCACCCCCCCCCCCCCCCAGGGGTTGACATGTCACCCTCTGGGGATAATCTGTCCTCCTGAGAAACCCACACTCCTCCCACTCCCCCTCTGGGAAAACCCTCCATTCTCCCTTGGCCGATAGAAGCACACTTTTGATATCAAATTAATTGAGTAATTAATTAAATCGATCAATTAATCAACTCTTTGCCCTTTTTAAAATCCCCCAGCCCTCCCCTGCCACCCCCACATCGATATGTTCGAGAAAAGGACTCAGTCTGTACTGGAGGGGAAGGATCTCAAGACACAAAGTTTAATCACATAGTAAAGGCTATACTCCGTCTTTATAAAATTCGATTCACAGGGTTGGACCTCTCTCTTATTTGGTGAGAAAGGCTCATCATTCTCTGCTGTGTTGGAAGTTGCAGGTCTTGTAAAATACATCGAAAAGCAGTAATTGAATAGATCGCCTTCTTTCCAGTTGTGAAAGGAATAACATCGCGAAATTGCTGTCAACATAGCTTACCACATGTAATTACACTGTAAAAAATCCTCTGGTTGCACCTTTGCACCGAGTGCAGGGCAGCCGTGCTGGCCAGGACGCTGTGAGCTCATGTGCCAGTCGCTTCGCCGGTGCCTCGGAGGCCACACTAATTGTGCTCCGCAACAGCTGTTGGCTACTGCACTGCCACCCGACACACAGTATTAGCACACCTCAAGTGGCTACTTCCTGTTGTATGCCATTCCTTGGGAGAATTCCGACCAACCTTTCCAAACCAACAGACAATATTGTCTCAGAATACTGCACCCATTTTTTCGTGACTGTGCAGCAGCCAGGACAACCCCAGGAACTGTAGTCCTCTTTGTCCGTGGCGGTGTCCTTTGCCTCCTCAAGTGCCTACTTCTGGTTACAGCACCAGTACAATCTGTTCCCAAACAAACACTTTTGGTGCCGTGTCAATGCAAGCAGCTGCTCTATGTGCTCGTCCAGTACAAATAGTGACAGTTATTTCACAATAGAACCAGCAGAGGACACTGGGATAAGAGATCCCTACCCCTCCTCCCTCCAATTCCCTCCCTTCCTCCCCCTCATCCTTCTGGTTAATTCCAGTTTGACAAAGCATCAGGTGGCGGCACATCTTAGTTACAGGTGGCCACAACTCTTCGGTACTGATACCTGGGAAATTTCTCTCAAGACATGATCTCTCTCTTTCTCTCTCTCTCTCTCTCTCTCTCTCTCTCTCTCTCTCTCTGATGGCTACTTTCTGCCCAGCAAGTATATGTCTGTGTCACACTAACCACTCCTTTATCCTTAACAAAGTAGTGTATACCTGGTGAATCCACAGCTGGAGATGTCTTGGAAATATTTCCTCACTCTATCAGACTGATAAACTATTAATTATTTATTAATTAATTAATAATTAATTAAATCAATACCCTCTGCATGCAGGCAGTTTTCCTTACATACTATTGGTGGACAGTAGGAGTGGTATATATGGCAGGATTTGATCTCACGACTGCCAGGTTTCCACTGTTCCGATTTTTTCTCCCATTGCCTCCTGTTGGCGGCTAATGTCACAGATATGGTATTTGGCAGGAGGTCCATTACACTGGAGGTATCTGAGAACTACACATTTCAGCTCAACTGCAAGCTATGTCCTTAAACAATCTGCAGAGGAGTTCGATCGCTGTGTGTGCTCTCAGTACCATTACTGCAAATAATATACTGAACAATCAGGGATTTGACATCTCACTTCGAAGTGGTACTATCTAAAATGATAGTCGGAATTTCAAATTTCGGCGTCAGTTTATACTGTCACGATTGTGGAACTCTTAACCACTACAGGTCCGCTAAGTGTATTTTATAAAGCACTATAGAATTCCTACGTTTCTTCTCTCAGCTACACCAGGACAAAGAAGAATGAGGAAAGGGTCTACCACATAATAGGATAGTAAGAACAACAAATACTAGTACAAGACAGAGTGCACTGCAATTCATTGAGAAGCACTAAACCACAATCCTAGTAGTTGCCATGCCTTAGTGCCTGAGATCACTCGTACATACAGCTCACTCACACCCCAGATGTCCAAAAGCAGTGCGCCTGTCTCTTCATACATAGCCAGTGCGAACGCTCAGAGGTCAGAGAAAACAGCTGACATGACGACATCCGCAGCTGTGGATGCACGCGTATGCCAGAGTGCACCACCCCGGCCATACGGAGTATCAGGGAATGATTGGAGTGGTAGGAATTCAGATGTTATCAACATGTCCAGTCCCCACACTTGGCAGTGATGAATACTGAATTGTTTCATTTTTAATGGAGAATAAATGAAACACACATGATCACAGTGACAAGCCAATGCATACTGAGTATCAGTTCACTATTCAGCTATCCACAGAGCACTGCGAGGGCACCACTGGGACCTGTCCACGCTGATAAGGGCAGGAACCGACTAGCTGGCGAGCCAGAACTTTTATTTTTACCCGCTGCTCACTAGAGCCTTAAGCTGGAAATGTCAATTCGTTCTGATCACAACCACAGCCCCAATCTGGTGACATTCAGAAATCAGCGAACTATCGAAAATACCTCTTCCTAATGGCTGTGGATCTGGAAATATCAACTGCCCACGTAAATTTAAATTCTTCTTATGATTGGACATAACTTTCCACGTAAAATCTTTCATCCCATTAAGGCTATCGATGCATTGAAATCGCAGATTTCCCTGTCAAACACATACCTCCCTTGTTGTTGTTGTTGTTGTTGTGGTCTTCAGTCCTGAGACTGGTTTGATGCAGCTCTCCATGCTACTCTATCCTGTGCAAGCTTCTTCATCTCCCAGTATCTACTGCAACCTACATCCTTCTGAATCTGCTTAGTGTATTCATCTCGTGGTCTCCCTCTACGATTTTTACCCTCCACACTGCCCTCCAATGCTAAATTTGTGATTCCTTGATGCCTCAAAACATGTCCTACCAACCGATCCCTTCTTCTAGTCAAGTTGTGCCACAAACTTCTCTTCTCCCCAATCCTATTCAATACCTCCTCATTAGTTACGTGATCTACTCACCTTATCTTCAGCATTCTTCTGTAGCACCACATTTCGAAAGCTTCTATTCTCTTCTTGTCCAAACTAGTTATCGCCCATGTTTCACTTCCATACATGGCTACACTCCATACAAATACTTTCAGAAACGACTTCCTGACACTTAAATCTATACTCGATGTTAACAAATTCCTCTTCTTCAGAAACGCTTTCCTTGCCATTGCCAGTCTACATTTTATATCCTCTCTACTTCGACCATCATCGGTTATTTTACTCCCTAAATAGCAAAACTCCTTTACTACTTTAAGTGTCTCATTTCCTAATCTAATTCCCTCAGCATCACCCGACTTAATTTGACTACATTCCATTATCCTCGTTTTGCTTTTGTTGATGTTCATCTTATATCCTCCTTTCAAGACACTGTCCATTCCGTTCAACTGCTCTTCCAAGTCCTTTGCTGTCTCTGACAGAATTACAATGTCATCGGCGAACCTCAAAGTTTTTACTTCTTCTCCATGAATTTTAATACCTACTCCGAATTTTTCTTTTGTTTCCTTTACTGCTTGCTCAATATACAGATTGAATAACATCGGGGAGAGGCTACAACCCTGTCTTACTCCTTTCCCAACCACTGCTTCTCTTTCATGCCCCTCGACTCTTATAACTGCCATCTGGTTTCTGTACAAACTGTAAATAGCCTTTCGTTCCCTGTATTTTACCCCTGCCACCTTCAGAATTTGAAAGAGAGTATTCCAGTTAACATTGTCAAAAGCTTTCTCTAAGTCTACAAATGCTAGAAACGTAGGTTTGCCTTTTCTTAATCTATTTTCTAAGATAAGTCGTAAGGTCAGTATTGCCTCACGTGTTCCAACATTTCTACGGAATCCAAACTGATCTTCCCCGAGGTCGGCTTCTACCAGTTTTTCCATTCGTCTGTAAAGAATTCGCGTTAGTATTTTGCAGCTGTGACTTATTAAACTGATAGTTCGGTAATTTTCACATCTGTCAACACCTGCTTTCTTTGGGATTGGAATTATTATATTCTTCTTGAAGTCTGAGGGTATTTCGCCTGTCTCATACATCGTGCTCACCAGATGGTAGAGTTTTGTCATGACTGGCTCTCCCGAGGCCATCAGTAGTTCAAATGGAATGTTGTCTACTCCCGGGGCCTTGTTTCGACTCAGGTCTTTCAGTGCTCTGTCAAACTCTTCACGCAGTATCTTATCTCCCATTTCGTCTTCATCTACATCCTCTTCCATTTCCATAATATTGTCCTCAAGTACATCGCCCTTGTATAAACCCTCTATATACTCCTTCCACCTTTCTGCCTTCCCTTCTTTGCTTAGAACTGGGTTGCCATCTGAGCTCTTGATATTCATACAAGTGGTTCTCTTCTCTCCAAAGGTCTCTTTAATTTTCCTGTAGGCAGTATCTATCTTACCCCTAGTGAGACAAGCCTCTACAACCTTACATTTGTCCTCTAGCCATCCCTGCTTAGCCATTTTGCACTTCCTGTCGATATCATTTTTGAGACGTCTGTATTCCTTTTTGCCTGCTTCATTTACTGCATTTTTGTATTTTCTCCTTTCATCAATTAAATTCAATATTTCTTCTGTTACCCAAGGATTTCTATTAGCCCTCGTCTTTTTACCTACTTGATCCTCTGCTGCCTTCACTACTTCATCCCTCAGAGCTACCCATTCTTCTTCTACTGTATTTCTTTCCCCCATTCCTGTCAATTGTTCCCTTATGCTCTCCCTGAAACTCTCTACAACCTCTGGGTCTTTCAGTTTATCCAGGTCCCATCTCCTTAAATTCCCACCTTTTTGCAGTTTCTTCAGTTTCAATCTGCAGTTCATAACCAATAGATTGTGGTCAGAATCCACATCTGCCCCAGGAAATGTCTTACAATTTAAAACCTGGTTCCTAAATCTCTGTCTTACCATTATATAATCTATCTGATATCTACTAGTATCTCCAGGATTCTTCCAGGTATACAACCTTCTTTTATGATTCTTGAACCAAGTGTTGGCTATGATTAAGTTATGCTCTGTGCAAAATTCTACAAGGCGGCTTCCTCTTTCATTCCTTCCCCCCAATCCATATTCACCTACTATGTTTCCTTCTCTCCCTTTTCCTACTGACGAATTCCAGTCACCCATGACTATTAAATTTTCGTCTCCTTTCACTACCTGAATAATTTCTTTTATCTCGTCATACATTTCATCTATTTCTTCATCATCTGCAGAGGTAGTTGGCATATAAACTTGTACTACTGTAGTAGGCATGGGCTTTGTGTCTATCTTGGCCACAATAATGCGTTCACTATGCTGTTTGTAGTAGCTAACCCGCACTCCTATTTTTTTATTCATTATTAAACCTACTCCTGCATTACCCCTATTTGATTTTGTATTTATAACCCTGTAATCACCCGACCAAAAGTCTTGTTCCTCCTGCCACCGAACTTCACTAATTCCCACTATATCTAACTTTAACCTATCCATTTCCCTTTTTAAATTTTCTAACCTACCTGCCCGATTAAGGGATCTGACATTCCACGCTCCGATCCGTAGAACGCCAGTTTTCTTTCTCCTGATAACTCCCTTATGACCAGACATAGTCATATTCTTTGCACTTGTCAGAACACTGACGACAGTAACTGTACACCCTAACACTTTCTTCAAAGATTAGTAATCTATTGGACATCCCATACTTCTCCAATACCTGAATGTTCGTGGCAGCAAAAATATTGAGCGTAAAATATGGGATAGAAGGACGTGCTCCAATTTGTTTTTCTTGCAAGTGGTACCAGCGTGAATTAGGAAGAGAGACGGAATCGTCTTAAAAGTGACTGGCTATTAAAAGCACAGTCGCAACAACTATGCTGCTGTCACCCTGCATAAAAGGCGATCTCTGCTCTACAGGTGCACACAAGTGTCGCTGACAATATCCATCGTAATAACTATACATGCTTTGTAAACCGAAGCGTATATTGCTTCCGAATGAAGTGGTCTTCGACACAAATACTGTGACATTGAATATAGACTGTGATCACTGGGGTGTTTATTAACAGACCGAAAGTGATGTTGCCGGTCGCCAGTGGTGTGCGCTCGTAATAAAATCACCCTTTTCACCGAGTTTAGAAAGTAACTTGGCCAAGGAACGTGATATTAGACGATATTTGCAACTTCCTCATGCCACTGCTAGATATTTCCCGCGCTAACCATGCACACAGTGTAACAGAGGTTCTGTGATATATTCATTGTGTTATAGGATAGGGAGGATGTTGGTTGATGTAGAATGATTGAGAATGATCACCATACAGTAGATGGTGTGCTGTGTAAGGAATCGCTTAAAAATGGAATGCTAGATTGAAGTCTTAAAAAATTTACAAGTCCTATGAGCAGTACATTAACTTTTCTGATCTATAGCGTTAGGATTTCTAGTAGAAATTCTGTCTGCGATTTGGAATCAAGTCTCTCCATTCAACCACACACTTGCGTTAATGATTACAGCCACTGGTGAACCATACTTAAGGCACTCTAATCCCTCCAAACGAGTCATCTTTTTCCAACCTATCTGCTCATAATCCCATACGGCAAAACTCCAGTGTGGTTCTGACCAGTCTCTCTGCATCTTGGAACTGTTTCTCAGTCCCTCCCCTGCCCTCCCTGCAGTTTTGTGCATGTGATGGCTCCATTTCAGTCAGAACTGAGTGGAAGTCAGAGAGCGCTCTATCTGCCACTTTCTGCATTCAGTGGAGAAATAGGTGAGCTGGGTTAATGTGATACTTCCGTGTTTTGACCACTGGGTGCAAATGGGAACATGTTATTGTAGCATCACCAAATATCTACACTGTGTAAGGGCAGCGCCAAACGAAGCTTTTTCCTGCAACACGAGGTAGCTGAGTATGAGTAGTTATGATTGTGTTTCTTAACAGATAAATTAGGAAGACTTCACATCACATGAGGATTTTGCTACTGCATTGCAGTGCATTGTCAAAGTATATACAGGTACTGTAGTCTAAAGGAGATCTGTGTCTCTCATAGTGCATTCATGTCTGTCATCCAAACACTCTTTCCCTGTCGTTATTTTGTACCATCAAACACAGAAAAACTACGGACAATATAAACTTCGTTAACATCACTCACTCGAGAACTTGATAAGGTATCACCGTGTCCCTCTCTTCTGATATACAGAAAACAAATACTGCCTGCATGCTGACGTTGAGCACATGTGGCGATCCTGTTAGATATACAGGTACTGGTCCGCTGGAACGGGTGGCCAGTGATCGAAGTCACTTGCACAGACCAGTATAAATTTTCGTCACCCGTGCTGTAGGAGGACCATATCCCACAGACTGTCAGTCTTTCATAAGCAGTTTGATACAATGTTTTTCCGCTGTATCACATCCAACCAGTGTATGACTATAGCTTTGTACACAGCCGTACATTTTGTTTTCCACCACGCCTTTGAGGCCTGTGTCAGGTGCTAAACCGACATTAACACGTTTCGACCCATTGGCTGTGACAGAAAGCTGAATATGCCATAGTGTGAACTATGCTGCACCCACAACACACAGGGTGGTTGAAATGAAAGACAGAGGCTGTATTTATTATAGAAAAAAATGGGGAGGCCATTGCAAAATATGGAACTGGAAGAGTTTGTGGCATTGCAATGCATTCCCAAACAGCTGTCCAAAGATGTTGATTTCTACACTTAATATCACTTTCCACGTAGACAGGGTAGCAGATGTCTCAGTGTTACATTTTCCAAAGAGACCCTGGGTACTCGGACACTGCGTCTTTCACTTTCATGACTTATAGAGCACAACTACACGTGGAACAAGGGGGTATTTTGCAGGACCTAAACCCATAGAGCACAGAGAGTATGCATCATCAGTTGTCAACCCCCCTGGTGAAGTAATAGAATGATTTTCATACACCCAGATGGGCATGTAAGTACCCTCATCTCTCCACATGATTTTTTGTCGTATTTTCATCCGTTTTACGTATTTCCCATAAATTTTCACGATTTTACCTGGTTTTTCGTAATTTCAATACATTTAGCTCACCTCAATTACTTGAGGTCCAAACCACCACTCTCAATGAGTTGTCATGTCAAAAAAACGTCTCATTGCCTCGATCTCGTGATGCTATCAGCCAATGACATTTGCAGCATGGCTCTCTATTTCGGTATCATAGCTAAACCATCCCTCCATTACAATGCAAGGCACACACGCATGTGGACGAATTGTGAACTCAGCCTACATCACGTAACAAAGATACTGTTCCTTCGTGTGAGGAATAGCAATCAGCTTAGAGGAGGTGCAGAAACTACGTTCCTTAGCCGAAACACTTTATAAATTCTGTAAGATTTTATTACGATTTGCCATCTCCCACTATGGAGGTCGGGACACAAAGTATTCTCGCATACGTGAAATAAAGTCAGTGATTCAAAGTTCTACACTCAGCCCTCTATTTCGAAACGAGCTGGACCCCGAGCAAAACTATATGGCCTCTCTGTACGCATCTCGTAACTTTTCCTCTCTCTTTAACCAGACCTCTCTGCAACACTGATCTGAAACTGACCAGCAGTAGAAGGGTGCTGCACCCGCTACATTTGACATCTCACAGTTCCACGTTCACAAATACCATAACACCTGTTCCAAACTTGTACTCTGTAATATTACTGGATTTCAGCTACTGTGCATGTGAGATATTTGTCATTAAAGAAAAGGAACACTACGACCCGCTGGGCGCAGATATGTAAAATCACAGCCGCAGCGCTCGATAGCAAGAAGCTGCGAAACAGAAGAAAGAACAATCTATCTTTCGTTAAGAAGTATTCTAGAGACTTCATTATCCCTTGTACTTTTGGTCGCCGACATTTTAAGACGTACTACACAGCATTGCTACAAGTTATATTTTTATTTTGTGTAAAAACTATGTGAAACGACGAACAAACATTTCGGTAACTCGGGTGTAGATACAACGTACATACGCACACGCAAGGACATTTAGTTTTAAGAAGGAACGGACTGACAGAGCAGCGATTATTGGACTGCGCCATCTACAAAATAAATATCAGATGTAAGTCATGTATTTATTGTGTATTTGTCAATGTTTAGAAGTTTAATGCCAATTTGTTCAAAATATATTAATATTTTACGATGAATTATTTTTCTTCTTTTTCTTTTCTTTCACTGACCAAAAATGTTCAAATTGTATATTAGTTTGTTACAGGTTCGCTCTTTATCGCGGTGCCTCGATTGTATTTGGGAGACTACTAATGCGTTTAGCTTCCGATCTGTTAATCTTTATCTTACGAAATTCCACTAATTTGCTTTCATTTCCATTTTTACATTCATATAGGTTCCTTAGGTATTTTCATCGAAGATTCTGATTGCGTGAAGGTAATCCGAGTCAAAAGGTCAATTATTCGCGTAATCAATCCGTACGTATCCTGAACACAATCGAGAACCGACGCATCGGTGATCAGTTAATAATCTCTCTCTCTTTTAAAGTCATACTAAAAAACGGCCACACAGGATAGCCGTAAGTACGCAATCTAGCGTTAGGTTACATCTTGTCAGTAAATATTACCAACCAACAGTTACAGCATCACTATTATGAATAAGCAAGTTTCTAACGCCAGAACTGACTGGCGCTAGTGCTATAGAATCAGCGGAAATACACCACTCTCCTGTATGTGTGTGTTGACAACTGTACTACATTTACAAGCAATTTTAGAATACGTGGTGAAGAGTGATGACGTGATTGCATGGGCAGGAGTGACATAAAATACATAAAATTACGAAAATTGGCAGAAAACACGTATAAATGTAGCAAAAATACGCCAAAATGCGTGGGAATTGAGCGGGAATGAGAGGACACTTGCATGTCTTCTGCTTGGTACAGGAAAATTCTTGTACATGGGAATGAGAATGTGACAGCAAGTGGAATATGAGGAAAAAGTTGACATGCAAGCACTGGGAACCATAGAAACAGTCATTTTTCATGGAGAGCGATAAGACAGCTGGAACAAATTATTTAACGTCTATATCTGTCAACGTATATAAATGTGTCGAAGTTTATAAGCAAACTTTCAGAACCTTACTGACCCATAGAATTCGTTTCATATAAGCATCACACCAAGCTGTGGCAGGAAAAGAAGGGAACAATCAGAAAAAATGCTCCTGTCAGAACACAAAAAGGCGAATAAGTTACTTTTGAAAATGCTCTGACAGGCAAGTAGAGAAGCAGCTGTCTTATTGCTCTTTCCACCTTCCTCACCAGAAATTGTTGGATGCGAACATGTTCGCTCTTTTTTTACAGAAAGAGAATAGCAGAGAGACAGAGGAGGCAGTGCCAGTGGGAGAGAGAGAAAGACGAAGAGAAAAAGCGCCACTAAAATACACTCCTGGAAATTGAAATAAGAACACCGTGAATTCATTGTCCCAGGAAGGGGAAACTTTATTGACACATTCCTGGGGTCAGATACATCACATGATCACACTGACAGAACCACAGGCACATAGACACAGGCCACAGAGCATGCACAATGTCGGCACTAGTACAGTGTATATCCACCTTTCGCAGCAATGCAGGCTGCTATTCTCCCATGGAGACGATCGTAGAGATGCTGGATGTAGTCCTGTGGAACGGCTTACCATGCCATTTCCACCTGGCGCCTCACGCGGTCTGCACGTCCAGCACGAACGCTGGTCCAACTGAGGACCAGCGTTCGTGCTGGACGTGCAGACCGCGTGAGACGACGCTTCATCCAGTCCCAAACATGCTCAATAGGGGACAGATCCGGAGATCTTGCTGGCCAGGGTAGTTGACTTACACCTTCTAGAGCACGTTGGGTGGCACGGGATACATGCGGACGTGCGTTGTCCTGTTGGAACAGCAAGTTCCCTTGCCGGTCTAGGAATGGTAGAACGATGGGTTCGATGACGGTTTGGATGTACCGTGCACTATTCAGTGTCCCCTCGACGATCACCAGTGGTGTACGGCCAGTGTAGGAGATCGCTCCCCACACCATGATGCCGGGTGTTGGCCCTGTGTGCCTCGGTCGTATGCAGTCCTGATTGTGGCGCTCACCTGCACGGCGCCAAACACGCATACGACCATCATTGGCACCAAGGCAGAAGCGACTCTCATCGCTGAAGACGACACGTCTCCATTCGTCCCTCCATTCACGCCTGTCGCGACACCACTGGAGGCGGGCTGCACGATGTTGGGGCGTGAGCGGAAGACGGCCTAACGGTGTGCGGGACCGTAGCCCAGCTTCATGGAGACGGTTGCGAATGGTCCTCGCCGATACCCCAGGAGCAACGGTGTCCCTAATTTGCTGGGAAGTGGCGGTGCGGTCCCCTACGGCACTGCGTAGGATCCTACGGTCTTGGCGTGCATCCGTGCGTCGCTGCGGTCCGGTCCCAGGTCGACGAGCACGTGCATCTTCCGCCGACCACTGGCGACAACATCGATGTACTGTGGAGACCTCACGCCCCACGTGTTGAGCAATTCGGCGGTACGTCCACCCGGCCTCCCGCATGCCCACTATACGCCCTCGCTCAAAGTCCGTCAACTGCACATACGGTTCACGTCCACGCTGTCGCGGCATGCTACCAGTGTTAAAGACTGCGATGGAGCTCCGTATGCCACGGCAAACTGGCTGTCACTGACGGCGGCGGTGCACAAATGCTGCGCAGCTAGCGCCTTTCGACGGCCAACACCGCGGTTCCTGGTGTGTCCGCTGTGCCGTGCGTGTGATCATTGCTTGTACAGCCCTCTCGCAGTGTCCAGAGCAAGTATGGTGTGTCTGACACACCGGTGTCAATGTGTTCTTTTTTCCATTTCCAGGAGTGTAGAAAGAGGTGGATAAAGACAGTAGCAATGGGAGTCAAATAGGGAAGAGATTTTAATGGTCAGTAGAGACAATGGCAGCAAAAGAGAGAGATAGATGGAGACAGAAGGAGCGGGAGCAAAAGAGAATGGACAGAGTGGAAATGCAAAATACAAATGAGTAGAGACCTTACATAGGCCCAGGTGGCCGAGCTTTAACATGTGGGTATAGGCGAGGACGCATTTTACACCGTAATTTTAAACTCGTTGATATACGAAAAAAAGAAATTACAGCCCCCAGAATATTTGAGCTTGCGAGATATGGTGGAGATAGTGGCAGTGGCAAAGAAAAAGAAAATGAGACAGCGTAAGTGAGAGAGGACACAGTGGCAGTGGAATGTATTGGGAGAGGAAGTAGAGAGAGAGAGAGAGAGAGAGAGAGAGAGAGAGAGAGAGAGCGACACAGAATGTGGCAGTGAGAGGGAGGTGCTGAGTACGAAGGATTAAATACAAAGAGAGACTGGGTAAAAGAATTTATCATGTTTTGCGTTAAAAGAGTGCGAATGTAATCGCGTGAGAAAATTTTTGGCGAGGAATGGCTCTGAGCACTATGGGACTTAACTACTGAGGTCATCAGTGCCCTAGAACTTAGAACTACTTAAACCTAACTAACCTAAGGACAGCACCCAACACCCAGTCATCATGAGGCAGAGAAAATCCCTGACCCCGCCGGGAATCGAACCCGGGAACCCGGGCATGGGAAGCGAGAACGCTACCGCACGACCAAGAGCTGCGGACTTGGCGAGGAATGTGGAGTGAGAACTGGGGCAGCTGGTTTCCCAGTGTCCTGGCAGAGTGTTTTATGGAGGAGCACATTCGCCTTTTTTGTGCTCGAAAGGAGCGTTTGTCCGCTTCTTGAAAGTATATATGAGGAGATAAAAGAAATTATTCACATAGCAAAAAGAGAAGAAAATTTAATTTTCAAGCAAGGGCTGGAATTCGATAGCAGGAAAAGAAAGAGAAGGAAAAGTAGTTGGAGAACATAGACTAGGGGAACGGAATGAAAGAGGAAACTCCCTCGTAGGGAGTGGGACAGAGGATTATTTAATTATTGCCAACATTTGGTTTAAGAAACATGAAAGAATGTTGTGTACGTGGAAGAGTCTTGTAGACACCGGATCGTTTAAGATTAATTATATAACAGTAAGACAGATTCCGACAGTAGAGCTTTCCATGAAATATCGATGGCAGACTTTCTCCTCCGACTGGAAACATTTTGTTCACGCTTCCTACATTCGAAGAAACAGTCATCGTCATAAAATCGGGTATGTTAAAGTTTCCCTTCTTCCCGTGTGCTGTTCCAGAGTGAAGCGATAGAGAACTAGTGTGAAAGATACTCGATGAACCGTCTTACAGACACTTAAGTGCGCATTTCAGAGCACTCACGCAGTTGTAGACTAAAAATTATTAAAAACTATACCACTGAAGCTATAATGTCATATGAAGTATAAAATGAAAGCCGCCTATGTCAACGAACACCACAATAGGCCATATTTCATACGCTACATGTGTTTTAAAAGTTGCAAACTATTTAATAAAGCTGTAATATACAAGTGTGCAACAATTTTAAATCGTCAACAAGCCACAGGTGTTGCGAAAGCAGGACGAGTTAGCTAGTTCGTCACCCACTCATTCCAGGTGATGGCCAGTAGCGGTACGGCTACACCGCTTTTTGTTTAAATTTGTGACATTGTGTGCACCAATCAGTGTCCTACCCATAACATCACAAGCAACGCACCGCCCTCCCACTTAACTACGACATATTAATCATGACATCAGAAACCATGCCCTCGTTAAATATGATGTAATTCACAATCCCAGATGCCACAGAGCTTTCTTTGGAATTGTGATTCTCATTAAAACGAAACCGTGAATCATTTCCCAGTACTTTACCGGCCATTAAAGCGAAACTGCCAAACACAGCGTAACGCCTGAGCTAAAGTCTTCGCTATGTTCAGAAATACTCGTGCGATCTGACTTTTGTGCCATGTTCAAAAGTGATCGATTATTCACCACACATTGGGTAATGGATGTAATTTACGATATTTCTGTGGCAAAAATATGTAGGTACACACAAGAACTCAATCACAGATGCCGCGGTGGCCGAGCGGTTCTAGGCACTTCAGCCCGGAACCGCGTGGCTGCTACGGTCGCAGGTTCGAATCCTGCCTCGGGCATGGATGTAGTGATGCCCTTGGGTTAGTTAGGTTTAAGTAGTTCTAAGTTCTAGGGGACTGTTGACGTCAGATGTTAAGTCCCATAGAGCTCAGAGCCATTTGAACTATTTTTCTCATTCACAGATACACACACACACACACACACACACACACACACAGAGAGAGAGAGAGAGAGAGAGAGAGAGAGAGAGAGACATACACACGCGCGCACACACACACACATCCATACGTACTTAAACATCGCTCGTGGTCGGAAGTATCCAACTGAATTGTATTATTTGTCACAACACATGAATGAGTTAATTTAAAGGACATGTTGACCGTAGAAATTGTTTATTTTAAAACTGCAATGTCAGCCTATGGTACATTTTCAAGTAGTACTGCAAAAGCTAAAATAATAAAAGAATGAAGTACGGAGCGTATATATACAACTGCACAAATGTATCTCGCAGGCAGCATTACATTACAAAAACGGTGAAACTAATCCATCTTCAGCACATGTCAGACTATACAATTTTCTGACGTATATACTTGCCATCGTCAAAACTAAGCCTTTTTCACTGCAGAAATACAATAACATCTAACGATTGCGAAGCTCTGTACGTGGCGAAATGATGTAAATGCCGTGAAGTGTTAGCAGTGGTAACATCCTTCTCATAAACCGCTACAAATCAATGTTCTGACGCTCTGTTTACATGTGAACTACGGCCGTCGGTGCCAAAAATACATTCGCAAGTCAAACAATTTGTGCACTTATCAGGGATAGTACCTTCCAGTGATAACATCTTGTTACATCTTTTGACAACATACAGTTTTCCATGCGATGATATGTATAATCGTAAAGTGATAGAGGATAAGATAGGTTTATAACAGAGAAGCGTAAATATACATATGTTATCTATTCAAAAAGTCTCACACAGACTTCGGTACTCATACAGAACATATCAACAGGAACATTACATTTTACTTTGTTTGTGTGTATATTGCAGCAAACCTAAACGCCACATTGCCCATAAACTCTTCCGGGTACTGGAAGGCATTTCACCGTCTTACTGGTAACAACCCTTCTACCTCCTCTTGCACGACAATCACTCACTCTGCAACAACGTAAGCAAAGTCAACCACTCCGCACTCTCTGACACTTTCACCATCCCAGATGACCCCCACTTCGATTACTCCTTATTCCCGACAGTCTATAAGCGTACCAACACCTCCGTGTCGCCCCTCGTGCGTAGCTTCCAGTACCACACAGACAGAGCTCAAAACTCCAATAACCATACAAGAGATTCGACACATACTCCGTAACAACCGCAACGCTGCAGTCATGATTGCATAACCTGCAGATACTTGAAATAATGCTCCCTTTCCTTCCTAGAAATCCGAGCCACCCTTTGTAATCCTACACGCAGGTTTCTGTACTGAACCTCTCGAATCCTTCTCTCCCTCAATCCTTATAAACTTCCCTCTGGCACCTCCTCCTACCGTCCCTTCAGCCTCACCTCAGTGTTCAGCATATCCGTACACCAATCTGCAACAACACCCACCCATTCCTATCAACGTGTCTTCCCATCCCAATTTCTCCTACACTGACCAGTTCCTGTATTTTACTCATTTCTTATCTCACCAAATCAACAATCGTAAATTAGTTATTTTTGTCTCCCTCGATCTCGGAAAAGCATATGACCTGGAGTCCTCCTAAGCGCTCCCAAGCAATTACGTCCACCTTACCCCATTCTTTCTCCCTAACTGCCTGTCTCATGTCACCATCAACAACACCAACTCTCCTATCTTCCATCCCACTGCAGGTGTGTCCCAAGGGTCCATACTCTCTCCTCTCTGCACATTCCCTATGCCATCTCCTCCCATACATCTCCTCCAGTATACCGATGACATTGCCTTCCTCGCCTCCTACCCTGCTCTCCAGAAATCACAACAATCTCTCCAGCTCCATCTCAATCAGTTCACTTCCTAGTGCAACCAGCGGCTCTTCGAAGTCAACCCTCCCAAAACCGGGTCATTAATTACAGGCTGAACCACTGACAGCTTCTGCCTCCATAACTTTTATCGAACCATCTAAAAACGTCCTATCCAGCTAACTAACACGCTAAAATATCTTGGACTAACACGAGATCACCAACTAAAATGGAAGCTCCATCCATTAACCATTCAACAGATAGCCCACAATAGACTAAAATTACTAGAACTACTGACTGGCTGAACATGGATACTACTCCCACTCACAGTCCTCCACACCTGTAATTCAAAATGTCCAAATGTGTGTGAAATCTTATGGGACTCAACAGCTAAGGTCATCAGTCCCTAAGCTTACACACTACTTAACCTAAATGATCCTAAGGACAAACACACACACCCATGCTCGAGGGAGGACTCGAACCTATAATTCCTTGATCTGATCCATCCTCTGTTGTGGCTTGGACCGATGCTCCCACCTTCTTTCATCACACCGTCCACATCATTGAATGCCATGCACTCCGCAGATCTGCTAACTCTCCCCCACCTGAATCCTCTACCAGCTTATAAAATTAGCAATCCTACTCTTCCATGTATGTTCTACATCATTCGTAAACTCGACACTACCCACCACCTAATTTCTTCCCTACTCACTGGTCCTGGTACTCTGCCACATCTCCACACTCAACACATCCTCTCCCAACAAAATTTTAATTGCCTTCCCTTACAAGAATACTCATAGTTCGCATAATAGCACCACTGATGGAACATGCAGCGTTTATGGACGTACTTAGTTCGCTCTATGTACCATGCATTAAAGAAACCAAAATATGTAAAAATTTGTTCTACAATATTACGAAACACACACTGGCACTGATCTAACGTACAGCTTAAAGAGCGATCCTTGAAAAGAATCTTTGATCTTTATACCAAACAAAACAATGTTATTCTTACATCTAAATTTGTCAGAAACTAGTCTTTAGCTACTTCTGGCAGTATTCGCGTACCACGTTTTCAAGTGCACTGACTGTGATCTTGACATACTTGAAATTCGTGGTGGCAGAAAAGTTAGGTCCCCTCTCCAAAACTGAAATCTCACGCCACCCAGCTGCATGCTGGTCAAATTGCAAGGAGGCTCTACTGCGACTAGCACCTACAGCAACTGAAGAATAACGTCACAAAACTTGTCACCCTCTGACAAGTACTACAACTAAGAGGTTAAACGTCACCAGCAGGTAGAGGACAGCTATTCCTGATGTCGGCACACGTGATAATTGCTGTCTTATCTGCTGAGAAAGGCAACACTATGGATGTCCTTACTCACAAGCATTACACTCAAAAGATGCAGGACATGCTAGAGGAAGATTCATAAAAGTGGATCGATAGTGCCCCACCAAAAGGTAGAGAATAAAGTCTAGGCATTTCTCAAGAACTCCAACACAATCACCTCTTTGGCCACTGATGTGCACACTCAGGTGCAATCCGTGTATGGTGTGGCCCATGGAGGGAAGGGATATAGGACAGCCTTGCACCCCCGTGAAGTCCGTTTGTGGGCACACGTGATAAAGGCGACATGTGTGATCGCCGGAATATTATGTCCACTAGGCACTATGATCCAGCAGTATATCCTTGGACTGTTTTATGGGTAAATATTAACACGTGCATCGCCTAAACGGCTGTGAATTTGATGACTTTCACTAGCCTGTGAGCAAGACAATATTATTTGTTTTGACATCCACAAAAACGTTTTCCTCCATAGTCTGCAAACCAGAGGAATGAGACACTTAATACTGACCATGTTTTAAGATACCTCTGAATTCCTGTTACACATGGAGCACAGTAAGTATGCCTGCTTAAATGATTCTGGAATCGCGGTAATTTGCCCAATACTGTCTTGGCGATAAGTGGAATACCATTCGCAAACTCACCATGCCTAGTATTGATTCTCGAAAGTAGTTTCCTTTCAGTCATCACTCTTCTCATACATATGACGCAACCCATCATGAATTTCTCTCCTGTGTCAATCTTTTCATCTCAGAGTGGCACTTGCAAGCTACAACCACAATTATTTGCCGGATGTAATCCAATTTCTATCTTCCTCTACAGTTTTTACCCTCTACAGCTTCCTCTAGTACTACAAAAGTTATTCCCTGTTGTCTTAAGAGACATCCTATCATCTTATCCGTTCTTCTTGTCAGTATTTTCCACATATTCCTTTCCTCGGCAATCCTACAGAAAACCTCCTCATTCGTTATCATATTAGCCGACCCTATTTTCAACATTCTTCTGTAGCACCACATCTCAAATGCTTAGATTCTCTTCCGTTCTGGCATCCCACAGAAGGTTTACACAGGGTAGTTAACCAGCATCTACCAGTTTAGGTATTTCAGCGTTTTTCTCAAACACAGTTGTGATCATTCGTGCCGCCCTCAGTTACTTACGCTAGACAAAAATTATAGGGCTCCCACAAAGCTGAGCACAATATTTGGATGGACCAGACAACTATAATAAGTCTCACTTGAAAATTGACTGCGTTGTCTAGCATCCTACTTGTAAACCGAAGACAAATAATTGTTCTACGTACTACTGAGCTTATGTGATCATTCCATCTTACACTGCCACAAACTGTTACACCCATATCACTGTATCAAGAGACCCATTCCAACTGTGACCCATTAATATCAGATGGTGCAAATGGCTCTGAGCACTATGGGACTTAACATCTGAGGTCATCAGTGCCCTAGAACTTATAACTACTTAAACCTAACTAACCTAAGGAGATCACACACATCCACGCTCGAGGCAGGATTCGAACCTGCGACCGTAGCAGTCACGCGGTTCCGGACTGAAGCGCCTAGAACAGCTCGGCCACCGCGGCCGGCTCCCATTAATATCGTAAGCATAGAGATACTAAGCCTTCAGGTCTTGTAAAGTGCACAGTTTTACACTCCTGAACATTTACAGCAAGTTTCCAATATTTGCGCTGCTTTAAAATATTATAAAGCCCTGACTGAGTATTTGACAAACCTTTTTTTCCGATAGTACATTGTTAGAGATAGCAGCATCATCTGCAGGAAGTCTGAGGTTATTATCAACATTACCTGCCAAGTCATTAAAACAATACCAACGATCCAACGCACTTCCATGGAATGTATGGAAAACACTTTCACATCTGTTGATAAATCTCCATTGAGGTTGTCCCTGTCAACAAATGATCAAATCAGTCCCAAATTTCGTTATATGTGGTCGTTCCTGTGGCACTGAGTGGATCGCTTTTGGGAAGTCTGAATATACTGTATCCACTTGATTCCATTGATCCGTGGCTTTCCGAAGGTTGTGTGAGAAAAGCGCGAGATGACTTTCTCGTGACGAGTGTTTTCCAAATCGGTGTTGGTTGTCGTGGAGGAGGCCATTGGGCTCAGAATTTGCTTTAAGGTTCTACAACAAATGTATCTCAGTGATACTGAATGACAGTTTTGTGGACCACTTCCACTGTTGCTCTTGTAGACAACGGTGAATTGTCCTTTATTCCAGCGGGTATGTTATGCGATGAGCCAGTCACAAATTCTCTAAGAACTCTAATAGGGTTTCCATCGGACTCCGATACCTTGTTCAGTTTTAGTGATTTCACGTATTCTGGTGAGAGTATCATCTACATCAATATTTCTCTTCCTTCCATTGGTGAGAAAATTAAAATGTAACCGTACCATGGCTTGCCGGCCGCGGTGGTCTAGGGGTTCTAGGCGCTCAGTCCGGAACCGCGCGACTGCTACGGTCGCAGGTTCGAATCCTGCCTCGGGCATGGATGTGTGTGATGTCCTTAGGTTAGTTAGGTTTAAGTAGTTCTAAGTTCTAGGGGACTGATGACCACAGATGTTAAGTCCCATAATGCTCAGAGCCATTTTTGGACGTACCATGGCTTCTCCATTGTTACAGGAACTTTTTGCTTTGTTACCTTCACTTTCAGTTCCTGTATCACTCACAAGTATCTGAACACTAACTTTTGTGCCACTGATAGCCTTTACATGCAACCTAATGCATTTCATTTAACTAATCTCTTTCTAAAATCCTATGCTTCTTATTATACCTACTGTGCGGTAGTCGCTGTTTGGTTAGAAGTATGTTTACAGAGGCTACATGCCATGGGTGGTCGCTCCCATTATTAACTTTTCTAACAGGTACACACACCAATGAGCCAGAACCTTGTGACCATGTACCTAACAGTAGCCAGTATGCCCATCTTTGGCATGAATAGCAGAGGTGACCCATCGTGACGTGGAAGCAGTGAGGCCTTCGTAGGTCGCTGGCGGGAGTTGGCGCCACACCTGCACACACACACACAGGTCACCCCATTCCCGTAAACTCCGAGGAGGGGGTAGATGAGCTCTGACGCCACGTTCAGTCACACCCCAGACGTGTTCGGTGGGTTTCCACTCTAACTAGTTCTGGGAGTCACTGTGATCCTTGAACCATTCAGTCACACACCTGCCCTTGAGACATGACGCATTATCTTGTTGAAAAATACCACTGCCACTGGGAAACGTGGTCGTCACGAAGGGGTGTACATGGTCCGCAACCAGTATACGGTTTTTCTTGGCCATCATGGTGTCTTGAACGAGCTCAACTGGACCCATGGATGCCCACTTGAACGTTTTTCAGAGCATAACAGAGCCACTCCGTTTAAAGAGCTGTTCTCCTGGAAGACTACTTCGCACCCTCTCATGAAGAAGGTATCAGAATTGATCAGACAGGTCAACGTTCAGTGCTGATGGTCACATACCCATTTCGGTTGTAGCTGCTGATATTGTGGTGCTCTGACACATGAATGGGTCGTCGGCTGCGGAGACCCAACATTAGGAATGTTCGGTGCACTCTGTGTTCAGACACTCTTGTACTCTGTCCGGCACTGAAGTTTAGTGTTTGTGCTGCCACAGTTCTCCCCCTGTCCTGTTTTACCAGTGTGCCTAGCCTACAAAGTCCAATATCTGTAATGAGTGGCCGCCCGCTGTGGTCGAGCGGTTCTAGGCGCTTCAGTCCGGAACCGCGCTGCTGCTGCGGTCGGAGGTTCGAATCCTGCCTCGGGCATGGATTGTTAAGTCCCATAGTGCTTAGAGCCTTTTTTTTTTTTTTTTTTTTTTTTTGTAATGAGGGGTGGCCGCCCAACCCCACAAAGGCTGGACGAGGTTTCACCTTGGCTTTGCCACGTGTTGAAGACACTCACCAGAGCACTCTTCAAACAGCCAACAAGTCGTGCAGTGTCTGAAGTGCTCGTGCTGAGCCTCTGGGACATCAAAATCTGCTCCCAGTCAAACTCAGATAGATTGTGTGCCTTCTCAATTCTACATGCAGACAACAAGCTTACTTATACCACATGCACCATGTGTGTGTCTGACTGGCTGTCATTGCTTGCCAGGTGAAGCTGCTATCACCTGAACAGGTCATAGCGATGTTACGTCGGTGGTCATAATGTTCTGTCGAGCCACTGAATCTATCTAGTACCTAATCAACAATTTTTTCGAAATTCAGCCACATTTTTTCCATATGCTACTGTCCATACCTAAGTTTTTCGAGATCTTTTAGTTGCACTATCCTGTTTGGAATAATCGTCTCTACAACTGCTTCATACTCAGTGATACCTGATTCATCGTGGACATACAGGAAGTGACCAGATCTGTTTGTTACCATCAGATGTAATGTATACTTCCACAATGAGTGGGTGTTTAAATTATCTACTCTAAGTAATTTTGAGATTAACCATAACAATACCGAGGGAGAGGGGGTGTACCTAATGCATCCCTTTACATGTATTGTAAGCCAATCACATAGCTTATATTTCAAAATTTTTGGCAGAAATATTTATTGCTTTCGATGTGGTCTTCTTCCTGATTCCATAAATATTTTAAATTTTTCAGAGAAACGTATCCAAAAATTTATTCTTAGTAGTAGAGTGAATTTACACAATTAATGTCATATTCTCTATTTTCAGGTTCAGCACCATACTTACACATCACTATCTCTTTAAAAAGTTGTTAATATAACAACAATAAAAATTGTTAATATAAGTGCACAACAATTAACAAATATCGTTTTCAGATTGAGTATAAATAAACCGACTCCCCTCGTTGGTAATACAGCTTACTCAAAACCCTTTGGTAATGACAGGGTTAATTGTTTAATAATCTTGGATCCACTGTCACACTGTCCACTTACTGCGCTGTAATCATCCTGATCACATCTGAGATGGCTGAAGTATCCTTCAGTGATGACAGAATGATTGGGGAACACACATTCGTGACCTGAAATTTATTTTAAACTCACTGACTACACATTGGGATGTCTGGTGGTCAGTACTGGGTACCAAATATATGTTAATGCCGATTCATAAGACTGAATTTTGTCCAAACAGTCTCACATGCAGCTTCAATCTCTGTTTCAAAGGATTAGCACCTCTTGTCTGCTTCAAACAATACACAATGTCCGTTGGTCACTATTCGATCCTTTGGATAAAACATTAGATTTACTCTAGAAGTCGCATTGATTTAGTTTTAGACTTTGGCCGGATAGTTTTCGACAGAATTCCTAACTTTATGACTTTGTAGAAAATATAACTCAGATACACATAAAAAACGGAACTGGTCCAATATTAATGATCTGAGGCTTTGCGGAACTCTGCCCTCTCTATACTGTCATTTTTTATTATTTAACGATTCACAGATTCATTAAGTGTCAGTGCCCTTTTCATCACAGTTTTCTATATTCTTACTTGGACAATTTAACTTCAATTACTGAGACGGAATTCCTTTTGCACCTTATAAAATACTATTTTTCGAATATGTTTTAAGTGGTTGTGAGTAAAACACTTATATTAATGATGTAAATGGTGTATAATATACTTTTACATACCTCATATAAGTAGAAAGGTTCCTCTGAAGTCACGCGATAATCTTGCAATGGGATATCATCACAACATTCACCAGAATTAACTTGCATATCAATTTGTTCAACAATTATTATAAAAGACCTGAGCTGCCCATTGATATAATCAGGCATGCCCCACTCCACCAACATGCTGCTGTCAGTCGCATTAATTATTCTCAGGTTTACTGGTGGGGTGGAAGCTGAAAAATAGAAAGAATTAAAAACAAAAATTTGATTTAGTGGATATATTTGACAGAAATTCAATAACAGAGAATGGCAAACTGAATATATCTGTTCTAAAGAATTTAAATGTAGTAGAAAATTAAGAAACAGATTGTACAAAATGAAGTCAGAGTGTTACAAAAGAGGAAATTCTGTTGAAGATTACCAACTGCAGGTTGCAGAAAACCATTCTAACTTTAAATATAGTTACCAAAAAGGTTAATGATTGCAGCACCGAAATTTTCTTTAAATAGGATACGCAACGCTCATGAAGGCTGGCAAGAGACAATTAAATTTGAGACAACTGTGTGCAATGCTCGGACATGTAGGGCTGTTGCATTACGATCTCATTTCAAGGTATTTAATGACGATCGTACAGTTCAAATCAGTATGTATCACTGAACTGGTTAAACAGCCAAAGGAACATTAAAACCTTGAAAGCCTACAAGAATTTAGTGGACTATAACAGAGTATTCAAGAGTAATTACCAAGAGTCCAAAAATTCTAGGCTGTAATTCATACCGTCAGAGTTAAACAGAAGGCAAATTTTGATTGACACAAGTATCCTAAAGAACCAGTCATTGAGTTTTGCAATTTATATGTTATATTAACAACAACTACTATCAAACGAAGAGAGTGGATGGACAGTCCGCAGTACAAGCGGTTCGTGCCCAGTAGATCGTCTGTGTGTTTATTTTATGAGTCCCTAACAAGGGAACCTCCCCATCGCACCCCCCTCAGATTTAGTTATGAGTTGGCACAGTGGATATGCCTTGAAAAACTGAACACAGATCAATCGAGAAAACAGGAAGAAGTTGTGTGGAACTATGAAAAAATAAGCAAAATATACAAACTGAGTAGTCCATGTGCAAGACAGGCAACATCAAGGAGACCGTGAGCCCAGCAGTGCCGTGGTCCCGTGGTTAGCGTGAGCAGCTGCCGAACGAGAGGTCCAAATCAGTGATAAAAAGTGCTTCTCACCAAACATCTGTCATGCTCGCAGCCAAAACAGTGTGAAAACTATGCACGGTAGTACTACCAGTTTTTTTTAATTAACTTTTCTTCCATTATTTGTACTGTACTGACTAGGAAACAAGCATTACTTAGTGGAAAGTGCCAACTAATCATTATTATTATTCTATATTTTTTAAATGATTTCCTTTACTTTGTGCCTATAAAATTCTATTGATTACTCACACTCTCCTTTCTGCTTCTTTTATGTAATATGACAAAATTTTCTCTCTTCTTCAATTTAGGTATATTCTGTAGCATATGTAAAACAGTTTCTTCCACTTCTGCTCCACCTATCATGGTGACGTTTCCCTCATACTGTCCCACTTAACAGTGTAACTAGAGGAAGAGATCAAACCAGAATACACAATGTGCCTGTGGCATCACAAGTGCATCACATACAGAAACATAAACTCAGAATCAATGCATCGATGCCAAATATAAAATGTTATGTCTGTCCTGCAATGTCTACCCCCTCAGAAAAAAAAGATGACAAATGGCCATGTAAAAGGGTTTAAGGAACAACAATAAGAGAAAAACGAAAAAGGAAAATATAAAAACGAAAACATATAAAATGACAGTAATATTAACCAACACTAGGAATATAATAAGTTAATAGAATAAAATGTCTTTTTTTAAATGTATCTTTGTTAATATATTAAATAAATATATATGGTTACAAAAAAAAAGGTTCAAGTCTTCCCCCGAGTATAATTTTTTAATATTCAGTTTATGTGACAAACTCTTATGTTTTCATCACTTTTTTGGGAGTGATTATCACATCCACAAGAAAACCTAAATCGGGCAAGGCAGAAGAATCTTTTTACCCATTCGCCAAGTGTACAAGTTAGGTGGGTCGACAACATATTCCTGTCATGTGAAGCACATGCCGTCACCAGTGTCGCATAGAATATATCAGACGTGTTTTCCTGTGGAGGAATCGGTTGACCTATGATCTTGCAATCAAATGTTTTAGGTTCCCATTGGAGAGGCACGTCCTTTCGTCTACTAATCACACGGTTTTGCGGTGCGGTCGCAAAACACAGACACTAAACTTATTACAGTGATCAGAGACAACTGCGAAAATAAACTTTTCACTCTAGGGAAGAGTTGAACCAAGGACCTCTCGTTCGGCAGCTGCTCACGCTAACCACGGGACCACGGCACTACTGGGCTCACATACTCCTTGATGTTGCCTATCTTGCGCATGGACTACTCAGTTTGTATATTTTGCTTATTTTTTCATAGTTCCACACAACTTCTTCCTGTTTTCTAGATTGATCTGTGTTCAGTTTTTCAAGGCCTATCCACTGTGCCAACTCATAACTAAATCTGAGGGGGGTGCGATGGGGAGGTTCCCTTGTAAGTAGAAGCGAGCTACTTATATAATAATTTTGTAGTTAGATAGTAAATTTGCCTCATGTTTGCATCGTGTAGTTTCACAGTGTGTTTAGGATGTATAGGAACTGCGAATGCTGTGTTCGGATGCGAGCAGAGTTCGTGATTGTTCACTCACGGCTCGGGGCAGTGTTGATGTCGGCCACATAGGTTGTTACTGCTGGAAATGGGCACCACTGGGAGGGATTCAAGTAACGGCCGTTATATCTGACGTGTCACCAAATTGGTCCACTGCTGTGGTCGACCTCGTTACTGCTCACCTGTGATTGAATGGGTGGTCGTTTGAAGGTGTAGCAGGTATGTAAAGATTTTCTGGAGGATCGGTCGAAAGGCCCCCCCCCACTTTGTCTGCCAAAAAGGTTTACGGTGCTTTCTGCGGCTGCTAAAGACTTTGAGACAGCTACAGTTCTTTCCCTAGTTTCAATTGAAGCCTCTGAGCATGCAAGATCTGGACGCTTTCAGATGGTGGCGTTACTGGGAGCTCGAAATCCAGTCTTAGATGTGTGACTGAACCACGTAAGGGACATGGCTGTGAAGGAAGAGAAGAAATCTAGTGAGCACCTGTGCTCATATCGGCAGAGTCATCCCAGATGTAAAATGCGGCCTTCTGGGTCCCATGAAGAGCGCAGGGTGCAGCCAAAGTCAGGCGGTAGATCATGGCGATATTAATGATGTTTGTCGCTGTGGATGAGAAGAGATTCTCTTCAGGTTTCTGGTGGCTGTCTCATGCGGTAAAGTCAGCCAGTCTTGCTTACGAAAAGGAATCGGAGCTCAGCATCGGTAACATCATTGACAGGACCGTTTGTCGACCTATGGTAGAGAGCCGAGAGGAGAGTCTGAAATAAAGGTTCAGGCGGTTTGGTGACCGTATAGGCTGTTGATTCCTTGACTTACGCCATTGCGTCGAGGGGTGTCCAGATCAGTTTAATAGGACAGGGGTGCATTAGCACAGAAATGAACTACGCGGACAGTGGAGGCTGTGTAGAGTAGATAGGATGGATTTTGAAGTTAGAGAGTATCGGGAAAGTACAAAGGCGGCTTCAGTCTCAGTTGGTGCAGGTAAGACACAGGATGACGGTAGATATATGAACGAATGGTGTGATAGTTGTAAACTGTCGTGGCTTTGTCGCAGAAAGAACTGGAGCTTCAAGCTCCTAATAGAAAGCTCTGGAGCTCAGATCGTTAGGAGTTCTGGAAGCTGGCACAGCTAGAAATAATTTCAGCTGAAGTTCTCACAAAGGACGTATTGGTGTTCAGAAAGGACATTAAATTCAGCAGGTAGTGGTGTGTTTCTTGCCGTTAGAAATAGTTTCCTTTTAACGAAAATGAAGTCGATAGTTGTTGTGAGTTAGTATGAGAAGAGGTTATACATAACAGTTCGAATAAATTAATAATTGGTTCCCATTACTCTGACGATCTTGTTGCTGAAATGTTGAAATTAGCATCATTTCCCACACGTACCCTACGGATATAATTATAGCTGGTGCTTACTTAAGTCTTCCCATGGAAATGTTTGCAAGAATACGTGTGTAACGTCCGTAATAGTCACAATACAAAGGCCAAACTTGTGCTAAACGCTTTAAAATAGTTTTGAGCAATTACTTCGGGTGAACTGTTAATGGTTGCGATGATACTCTTGACGTCTTAGCCACAGATAATCCTGACCAAATAGGGAATATGATGAGGCACTCAGGGATTAGTAACCACAGGGTCGTTGTACTGAGACTGAATACCATAACATCCAAACCCACCAAAAATGAACGTATAATATATCTGTATAAAAAATGAGATAAGAATTTGCTTGACACCTTCTTAAGAAATACTATTCATCCTTTCCAAACATTGTACACCAAAAATATATGTGATTTTGATTCAGAGAAGTAGTATTAGCAGCAGGTGAGGGGCTCGTACGAAAAAAATTTATAAGAAACGGAAGAAGACCCCCCCCCCTCGCTACACGAAACATGTCAGAACACTTGCAGAATCAATGGGAAAGGATGCGAAACTCTAAAGAATGCGATGTATGACAGAATCTCTAAATGCAGCACTGACTTCATTGCGAGATGCTTGAAGTAGTGCTCTCGACCAAATCATATCTCGAACCCCAACAGAAAATCAAAAGAGAGTGCGGCAGAATGTACAGCAAGGCAGCGGCAAGACACAGTGCAGATCTTCACTGTGCGATAACGCAGATGACAGTTCCCTCGAAACAGAATTACTAAACACATTTTTTTCGAAATTCCTTCACCAACGAAGCCGATGTATACATTCCAGAATTCGAATCGAGACTAGCTCTCAACACGACTAACTTGGAAGTATATATATCCTCGATGTAGCGAAGTAACTAAAATTGCTTATTAAAGACAAGCAGTAGAGGTTCTATACCAGTTAGGATCCTTTCAGATTGTACTGATGTTATAACTCCATAGGTATCAGCCATACACCGCAGATCACTCGAGATTCGTTATTCACAAGAAGTAATGAGTTCTATCGACAGGGGATTTCAAACTGATTGCATGTTTCTAGATTTCTAGAAAACTTTTGACACAATTTCTTACAAGCAGCTTCTAATCAAATTACGTGCCTATGGAGTATCTCCTTCGTTGTAGCACTGGGTTAGTGATTTCCTGTGAGAGAAGAAACTGTTCATAGTAATTTATGGAAAGTTATCGAGTAAAAGATGTCTGTACCCAAAATCGTGTTGTAGCCCTTCTGCTGTTCCTGAGTTTATACGAACGGGCTTAGGAGGCAATTTCAGTACCTCTCACAGACTGTTTGCGGTCTACTAAACTCACCAAATTGTTAAAGCCAATTGCAAAGTTATATAGAAAAAGAGATCTGAAGGTTGCGAGAAGCAGCTTTTTACTCTAAACAATAGTGCGGTCCTCTTCATTAGTACGAACAGTTATCCGTTAAATTTCGACCACTCAATAAATCACACAATTTAAAGGCTGTCATTTCAGCTAAATTACTAGGAATTACAATTAAGAATAACTTAAATTTGTAACCGAACCGACATGTTGTTGAGATATGCGAACCGAAAACAGCGTTTTACTGACAAAACACGTAAATGATGTAAAAAAAAAAACTGCCTTGTGCTTCCTGTGCTGGAGTACAGCTATGCGGTATGGAGTGCTTATCGGATTTGTCTGACTGGGGACGTCGATGCAGTCGAGGGAAGGTCAGAGCCTTCTTTATTACCGTGAGAAAGGGGAGGTAGTGACACGGATATTATACGTGCCTTCCGCTGACAATCATAAAAAAAAGGGGCTCTACTCGTGCCAGCAGGATCTTTTGACGAAATTTCTATCACCAACATTATCCCGAGAACGCGAAAGTTTTTTTTAAATTTTTTTTAATTCCACCTACACGGCGAGTTTAATCAGAAGTTGCGTTAAGTGTTCATATTTCTAAAATACTGTTCGCAATTGGAACAGTCCAGAAGTAGTCTGTCATGATGATTGGTTTGTGGGGCGCTCAACTGCGCGGTCATCAGCGCCCGAAATAGTCTGTAAATGGTTTGATGGACACTCTGCCGTGTACTGAAGTGTGAATTACAGAGGAGTCGTGTAGACGTGGCTGTGGAGCACACGCAGGCTCCGTCGGCCGTGTCGCTCTACGAGAGGCCAACCCAGGTGACGAACTGTGACCGACCGACGTGGGGCCGATGAAGCTTCGGGAACCCCACTACGGCAGGCTGCTGTCGACAAGACAACAGACCCTCCTGTCACTGTACAGAACACGCCCCCCCCCCCCCCCCCCCCAACGGATGACTGAAGAAAAATTTGTATATATCAGATGTGTCATAATTTGCAGCGGAAACGACCCACTTCCAGGCTCACTAGTTTGAGAGCTGATTTCTAGGTTTTTCCAAGAGCCCGTACTTTTGTATATTCCAGAAATAATTGGAGGACCCGGCTGCGCTGAAAGGGTTGATATGAGAGTATGTGGTAGTTGGAATAATAGGATAAACTTTAAAGTATAACAGGTAAAAGAATTTATTGAAAACATATTCTATTTACGATACTTGTTTATATACAACAGCCGCGCGCAGTGGCCACGCGGTTTGAGGCGCCATGTCACGGACTGCGTAGCCCCTCCCGTCGGAGTTTCGAGTCCTCCCTCGGGCATGGGTGTGTGTGTGTTGTTAAGTTTAAGTAGTGTGTAAGTCTAGATACCGATGACCTCAGCAGTTTGGTCCCTTAGGAATTCACACACACATTTTGTATACAACATTTTTCATTTTGATATTCAGGATGTATAAGTACAAATTTTTTCAATTTCCTACTCGAGAGCAAGCTACACTCCTGGAAATGGAAAAAAGAACACATTGACACCGGTGTGTCAGACCCACCATACTTGCTCCGGACACTGCGAGAGGGCTGTACAAGCAATGATCACACGCACGGCACAGCGGACACACCAGGAACCGCGGTGTTGGCCGTCGAATGGCGCTAGCTGCCCAGCATTTGTGCACCGCCGCCGTCAGTGTCAGCCAGTTTGCCGTGGCATACGGAGCTCCATCGCAGTCTTTAACACTGGTAGCATGCCGCGACAGCGTGGACGTGAACCGTATGTGCAGTTGACGGACTTTGAGCGAGGGCGTATAGTGGGCATGCGGGAGGCCGGGTGGACGTACCGCCGAATTGCTCAACACGTGGGGCGTGAGGTCTCCACAGTACATCGATGTTGTCGCCAGTGGTCGGCGGAAGGTGCACGTGCCCGTCGACCTGGGACCGGACCGCAGCGACGCTCGGATGCACGCCAAGACCGTAGGATCCTACGCAGTGCCGTAGGGGACCGCACCGCCACTTCCCAGCAAATTAGGGACACTGTTGCTCCTGGGGTATCGGCGAGGACCATTCAAAACCGTCTCCATGAAGCTGGGCTACGGTCCCGCACACCGTTAGGCCGTCTTCCGCTCACGCCCCAACATCGTGCAGCCCGCCTCCAGTGGTGTCGCGACAGGCGTGAATGGAGGGACGAATGGAGACGTGTCGTCTTCAGCGATGAGAGTCGCTTCTGCCTTGGTGCCAATGATGGTCGTATGCGTGTTTGGCGCCGTGCAGGTGAGCGCCACAATCAGGACTGCATACGACCGAGGCAAACAGGGCCAACACCCGGCATCATGGTGTGGGGAGCGATCTGCTACACTGGCCGTACACCACTGGTGATCGTCGAGGGGACACTGAATAGTGCACGGTACATCCAAACCGTCATCGAACCCATCGTTCTACCATTCCTAGACCGGCAAGGGAACTTGCTGTTCCAACAGGACAATGCACGTCCGCATGTATCCCGTGCCACCCAACGTGCTCTAGAAGGTGTAAGTCAACTACCCTGGCCAGCAAGATCTCCGGATCTGTCCCCCATTGAGCATGTTTGGGACTGGATGAAGCGTCGTCTCACGCGGTCTGCACGTCCAGCACGAATGCTGGTCCAACTGAGGCGCCAGGTGGAAATGGCATGGCACGCCGTTCCACAGGACTACATCCAGCATCTGTACGATCGTCTCCATGGGAGAATAGCAGCCTGCATTGCTGCGAAAGGTGGATATACACTGTACTAGTGCCGACATTGTGCATGCTCTGTTGCGTGTGTCTATGTGCCTGTGGTTCTGTCAGTGTGATCATGAGATGTATCTGACACCAGGAATGTGTCAATAAAGTTTCCCCTTCCTGGGACAATGAATTCACGGTGTTCTTATTTCAATTTCCAGGAGTGTATTTATAGTTTTGACCGTGAGAGAAGCAGCACTCTTTGAGTTTGATGCTGCAATATTTTTAAGTTTGTCTTTGCGCGCTGTTAATTATAAAACTGTAGGCTAAATTGCTTGGAAATAACAGTCTTTTAAATTGGAATGGAAATTCAGTAGAGATCAGTGGTATTCTAGGCATAAATGGTGTGTGTCTTTTGTACTTTCCAAACACAATTTCGGTTTCGGTTATGTTATTCGATAGCTGTTTGACGATCATCCTTGTTCCGTTACAGAGTTTCTGTGAGTTTAGATTTCTGACTAGTATGATCGGAGGTCCAATTTTAAGTCGAAGTTAGTGTAATAGCATTTCTTGCACCTGCGAAGCGTTTCTTCGACGTTTACCATCATTTCGATCGATTTGTATATTTTCATTTCACCGACAATTTTCTTATGAACGTTCTGCATCTACATCTACATTTATACTCCGCAAGCCACCCAACGGTGTGTGGCGGAGGGCACTTTACGTGCCACTGTCATTACCTCCCTTTCCTGTTCCAGTCCCGTATGGTTCGCGGGAAGAACGACTGTCTGAAAGCCTCCGTGCGCGCTCTAATCTCTCTAATTTTACATTCGTGATCTCCTCGGGAGGTATAAGTAGGGGGAAGCAATATATTCGATACCTCATCCAGAAACGCACCCTCTCGAAACCTGACGAGCAAGCTATACCGCGATGCAGAGCGCCTCTCTTGCAGAGTCTGCCACTTGAGTTTGTTAAACATCTCCGTAACGCTATCACGGTTACCAAATAACCCTGTGACGAAACGCGCCGCTCTTCTTTGGATCTTCTCTATCTCCTCCGTCAAACCGATCTGGTACGGATCCCACACTGATGAGCAATACTCAAATATAGGTCGAACCAGTGTTTTGTAAGCCACCTCCTTTGTTGATGGACTACATTTTCTGAGGACTCTCCCAATGAATCTCAACCTGGTACCCGCCTTACCAACAATTAATTTTACATGATCATTCCACTTCAAATCGTTCCGCACGCATACTCTCAGATATTTTACAGAAGTAACTGCTACCAGTGTTTGTTCCGCTATCATATAATCATACAATAAAGGATCCTTCTTTCTATGTATTCGCAATACATTACATTTGTCTATGTTAAGGGTCAGTTGCCACTCCCTGCACCAAGTGCCTATCCGCTGCAGATCTTCCTACATTTCGCTACAATTTTCTAATGCTGCAACTTCTCTGTATACTACAGCATCATCCGCGAAAAGCCGCATGGAACTCCCGACACTATCTACTAGGTCATTTATATATATTGTGAAAAGCAATGGTCCCATAACACTCCCCTGTGGCACACCAGAGGTTACTTTAACGTCTGTAGACGTCTCTCCATTGATAACAACATGCTGTGTTCTGTTTGCTAAAAACTCTTCAACCCAGCCACACAGCTGATCTGATATTCCGTAGGCTCTTACTTTGTTTATCAGGCGACAGGGCGGAACTGTATCGAACGCCTTCCGGAAGTCAAGAAAAATAGCATCTACCTGGGAGCCTGTACCTTATATTTTCTGGGTCTCATGAACAAATAAAGCGAGTTGGGTCTCACACGATCGCTGTTTCCGGAATCCATGTTGATTCCTACATAGTAGAGTCTGGGTTTCCAAAAACGATATGGTACACGAGCAAAAAACATGTTCTAAAATTCTACAACAGATCGACGTCAGAGATATTGGTCTATAGTTTTGCGCATCTGCTCGACGACCCTTCTTGAAGACTGGGACTACCTGTGCTCTTTTCCAATCATTTGGAACCTTTCGTTCCTCCAGAGACTTGCGGTACACGGCTGTCAGAAGGGGGGCAAGTTCTTTCGCGTACTCTGTGTAGAATCGAATTGGTATCCCGTCAGGTCCAGTGGACTTTCCTCTGTTGAGTGATTCCAGTTGCTTTTCTATTCCTTGGACACTTATTTCGATGGCAGCCACTTTTTCGTTTGTGCGAGGATTTAGAGAAGGAACTGCAGTGCAGTCTTCCTCTGTGTTTTTGGAAAAAGGTGTTTAGTATTTCAGCTTTACGCGTATCATCCTCTGTTTCAATGCCTTCATCATCCCGGAGAGTCTGGATATGCTGTTTCGAGCCACTTATTGATTTAACGCAAGACCAGAACTTCCTAGGATTTTCTGTCAAGTCGGTACTTAGAATTTTACTTTCGAATTCAGTGAACGCTTCACGCATAGCCCTCCTTACGCTAACTTTGACATCGTTTAGCTTCTGTTTGTCTGAGAGGTTTTGGCTGCGTTTAAACTTGGAGTGAAGCTCTCTTTGCTTTCGCAGTAGTTTCCTAACTTTGTTGTTGTACCACAGTGGGTTTTTCCCGTCCCTCACAGTTTTACTCGGCACGTACATGTCTAAAACGCATTTTACGATTGCCAGTGTCGGAACAGAAATTTTCGCTTTGATCTGTTAGATAATCTGAAATCTGCCTTCTATTACTCTTGCTAAACAGATAAACCTTCCTCCCTTTTTTTATATTCCTATTAACTTCCATATTCAGGGATGCTGCAACGGCCTTATGATCAGTGATTCCCTGTTCTGCACATACAGAGTCGAAAAGTTCGGGTCTGTTTGTTATCAGTAGGTCCAAATGTTATCTCCACGAGTCGGTTCTCTGTTTAATTGCTCGAGGCAATTTTCGGATAGTGCACTCAGTATAATGTCACTCGACGCTCTGTCCCTACCACCCGTCGTAAACATTAAAGTCGATATAATCGAAAATATAATTTTTATTTGTTAAAACTGCCCGTTGACATAACCAATCAGACAGGTATAGCTGTCAACAATGTTTGGATAAATTTGGTCGATGAGTCCTTTTTCCGCAATGGCTGTGTTGCAGAAACCCCGGTTGAGTTTAATGAGGCCGGTCGTCTCGTCAGTAGGGTACGTGCCTTCGCCTACTTTGTAAAAGCTGTTAAGCAGAATGCGCTGTTGTCTCGCCTTTCGATAGTTCAACTCTACGTCTGTTCAATTTTTTCGCTCTTCTTTTTGTTTTCGGCGTTTGGCTTCAGGACTTGCAATATCTTCTACTCTTTGACGTTTCAGCATTGTGTAAAACATAAACCAGATCAACTTTTTACTAAAAAAATACACTGAGTACGCTTTACACACTTTATTTGCGGTTTACATTCAGTCACTGTATCACTCTGACTACTCACACCTCAGTGTTTGTTTGCATTCACTCACTGGACTACTTTTCCGGTTCGTCCCTTTGTCACTGATAAGAAACTGGCGTTCGAACCCCCGACGGGTCTTTACCAGTGGGTTTCCCCACCAGTGGCGAATTCCAGAAAGCACCAAAGAAGCATCGAATGGTCCACAATGTTCCAGAACATTCCAAAACACTGGAGAGTGTGAATAAAAACAAAAAGAGACTTGTGAGTCGTCATACACTGACTGAATATCAATAGAAAATAGAGTGTGTGTATTTAATGTATTTGTTCGTTAAAAGTTGATCTGGTACTTTATTTATATTTTAGACAATGTCCAAACGTAAAATGGGAGGAGATCTTATCAGTTCCGAAGCCGAATGGCGAAAAAGACAGCGAAAAAACGAAACAGACGAAGAGCGCGAAGCACGTTTAATTTAACGCCGAACAAGAATGAGCACCGTGAGAAGCAGAGAAGCCAAGGAGCGACGAAATGAACGGATCGAAGAATAAAGAATTGCGACACGTCTTATAATAAAAGACTGCGAACTCAAACCATCCATGAAATATCACCCTACGAGAAGCGCGAACGAGGACCAGTAAACAATACAAACTGACAAATGAATCATTCCACTACAATCCGACAAAAGAATGTAACAAACACATACACGTCATAACCAGAAAAATGGACAACATCTGCCAATTCTGAAGCGCGAAAAAATTCAATAGAGAAATACCAAAATGCTCTTGCATGTATGGAATAATTCGATCACCACCATCGGAAGCACCTCCGTGTGAATTTTTGCACTACGTGACCGGGGATACTCTAGAACCAAAACACTTTACCAAAACATAAAAGCGTACAATGCCTGCTTCCAGATGACCTTTTTGTCGTGACATAGATCAACACTAACAAAGGTGAAAACGATTATGTTTTTTTTTTCCATCCAAGACAAATCTATCGTAACATGAGATCATTACTGACACTTCGCAACGTAGACCATAAATTTCTGCAAGTATATTTCATCTGAAGTGAAGAAACACAAACTGATCAATGATGCTCATATGTCAGTGGACTAAATCTAGAAGTATTCCAAGATGTACAGAGGATCTTACACAAATTCAGTCAACTGATCCACATATTTAAAACAGTACTAGATGGAATGATTTCTGATGACTGTAAAGTTATAATTCGAGCCGAGAAAAGACCGCATGAACACTGAAAACACAAGCCGTGACGTAATTGTACAACGAAGAAGCGAAGGACTACAACGCACTGCAGTGACACACCGTTCATACGATGCCCTTCAACAGCCATTAATATTTCTGCACGGAGAGGAGGGATATCATTTTAATGTGAAACAAATCCAACCTGAAACAGGTGTCTAAACAAACAAAGAAGTCACTTCCAAAGAGTTCTATGCTTACCGCTTAGTGATCAGTAACGATGAAACATTCAACCACATTCTCAATCACTCGCCGTTTATTCCAACAATTCCTGGTAGATATGTATGCAAAAGTAGAAGCGGAACGCATGCTTTACATAAGACTGAATCAGAAGAAACTACCTACGGAAGAATACATCGACCTTCGAGACACAATCATAAATGATGGAAACATTGATGAAATTTGAAGAATGGTTAAGTTACCCTCATCATATATAGGAAGTCCGTGACACATGCACGAAACCACTCAGGACGCCATGATCTACATAAAAAGATATGGACGACCTAACCTCTTCATAACATTCACATGCAACTCGTTGCGTCTAGAAAAACATTTAGGATACGGACAAGCCAGCATGTATCGACACGACATAGTAGCCCTAGTTTTCCGACAACAGCAAATAAGATTTATTGAAGTCATCAGAAGACACCACGTCTTTGGAACCGTCAGATGCCGGATGTACACTATCGAATGGCAAAAACTGGGACTGTGTCGCTCACACAATCTTGTACGGATACACGACAGAATTCATCCAACGGATGTCGAGAAAATCATCCAAGTTGAGTATCCCAATCTTCAAGAAGAACCGGAACTGTACGACATAGTAGTGAAAAACATGATCCACAGACCATGTAGGACATTAAACCCAAATTCACCATGTGTAACTGATGGAAAATGTAAAAAAAAAGTATATCTGGGCGACACACAAACTGGAGTTGATGGTTGTCGCAATACAGAAGATGGAAATCCAAAAATGGTGACTTCACAGCAAAATTGCGTATACGAGGCAGGACGAACTGGAAACAGATACTCAATGGGCAGTACCAGGTAGCGCAGTACTTTCCACAATGTTCCAAGCACATGTGATCGTAGAATACTGCAATTCAGTGAACACCTTCAACTATGTCTGTAAGTATGTGACCAAAGGCAGTATTTGAAATAGCCAAAGACAGCGAACAACGAAACAGATCCTCATGTACCAAATGAGAAGATATGTCAACAGTAACGAAGCAATGTGGTGAATTTTCGGTTTCCCATACAGGGACGCGAGCCAGCTATGCAACATCTCACAAAAGATACCGCGAGAAAAACTGCAAGCGAGCCATCTCAGAACACAACATTAACACCTTTTTATCCAACTGTGCCAAAAGGACTGATTCGTGAAAACATTACTATTCGTCGATGTCCCTAACTATGATACGTGGAACACGACAAGAAAAACCTTTCAACGATTAAAACAATGCTTCCAGTAGAAGATCATCTAGGAATCATGAAACTGGCACACTAGACCGAGTATACACCGTACGACGGCGAACGCTTCAATCTCCGGATGTTGCTACACGAAATAGAGGGACCAACAAGTTTTACAGATCTCAAGACTATTGACGGTTACCTATGCCTCACGTACAGAGAAGCAAGGCAATCTTAGGACTGCCGGTAAACGACAACCATTGGGCATTAACATTACCAGAAGCCTCACTCACAGCCTCAGCTCATCAAATGGGAGACTTATTCGCCATAATTCTGACAACACGTAACCCACTGAATCCACAACAGCTATGGGACTCCTTCAAGGAGAGTATGAGTAGTGACGTACTGTACCAAATCCGACAAGCTCACAGTGAGCTGAGCGTCGAATTCAACGATGTCATCATCAGTGAAACACTGATTCAGCTACAGGATAGATGTTTAGCAATAAACAGCCAGATCGTGGAAGAACTTGGGATGCAAGCAGTACGAAAAGATGCTATCAATATGCTAAACTTCGAAATTAAAAAGGAGAAAAGCTACATCTACGAACCACTTCAGTACATTGCCCGGGACGAACGTCTGCCGGCCGGGGTGGCCGAGCGGTTCTAGGCGCTACAGTCTGGAGCCGCGAGACCGCTACGGTCGCAGGTTTGAATCCTGCCTCAGACATGGATGTGTGTGATGTCCTTAGGTTAGTTAGGTTCAAGTAGTTCTAATTTATAGGGGACTGATGACCTTAGAAGTTAAGCCCCATAGTGCTCAGAGCCATTTGAACCATTTGAGAAACGTCTCCTCAATGAGACTCAAAAGGAGCGTTGCAACGTTGTCATGGGCCGGATGGACAACAACACTGGCGGAATTGTGTACTGGACGCACCAGGCGGCACCGGGAAAGTGTCTCTAATAAGTCTGTTGCTGGCGGAGATACGTACATCGCACTTACACTGTCATCGGCCGACATTGCAGCCCTACAACTAACGCTGAATACAGCCGAGGGGCAATTCCCGGTATGTAAAATCCAGGGTGTATACATGGACAAGGAAAAAGAGTCCCGGATTTTTCCCGGATGTCCCGGTTAAAAATACAGTTTCTCCCCGGGTGAAAATACACTTTTTTCGTGTTAAGTGACAGTATACTTTCCCTCTGTACTGCAAAACTTGTGACGTATTTGAATGGCTATGGTTTTATACAGCGGCTTAGGATATCCCGGCGCTTTATAAAACGAAACTTAGGGGAAAAAACACGCTTTGGAAAGTTCTTTGATGTGTGGCAACATGTACGATGCATATTTTCATATTACGAAAGTATAAATTCGCATTCCATAAAACACCGCATGTTACTCTCCAAAGAAATGAAATCGAAATTGCGATGCGCTTTTGTCAGCCAGTCATAGCTCATATCACCTGATCTCGCCAGCCGATGACAGCGGATATTCAGAGAGTAGGACGCGTGATGCAGTCAGCCAATAGCAACACCATTGTTAAGTAGCGTGAACACACAAATAGTAAAAGTTAATATACATAGCGCTGCTACAAGAAAAGAAAAGCTTTCATATATAGTATTGGTCTCTAAGATTAGTAAGCTGCAAGAGAAGGTAAGGTTTCACATGCAATATTGATCTTTTTCGCACGTTTTACACTTTAAGATACATCACACAAATGTGCCAGTAAAATTTTTAATACCGTCATAAATCTCTGATCTTCTGAGCTCGAAATTCTTCCAAATGGATTGTCATCAAAGAGTTGATTTTTAAATGAAAGTCAAACGCTCTGTGATTTAAGAAATTCATCGTACAATCTCGCACATGGTTCATCTTTAGAAAATGGAAATTTAATTTGAAAATAACCCTTTTCCAACCACAAGTAGCAATATTTGCCCGCGATCTGCCAGAAACAGATTTATTCCTGCAGTCTCTAGGGAGCGGCAGGTAGGAGGCGTCGCCGCGCTTGCGCAGCTGCGATGACGCAGGAGGCCCGTATGTGTAAAACATTAAAAGATCTTACATTATGGCATAAAAGAAACAAGACGTCAGAGGATTCTCCAAGAGCGTCGGAATTCGTGAACCATACTGAAATGAATAATTCGCCTTGAAGTGCACATTCGTATGTTCCGAAGTAGGCCTCGACTTGATATTAAGCTCTTTAGTATGATTCTCGGGATGTAGATATTCTTGGAGCACTAGTACTGTATTATCTCATGTTGAGTTCTTTATCATGGCATAATGCCATATGGGCTAGAAGATGAAAACGAGCACCTGAAATGCAGCGAACAGTTGAAACTAGCCAATAGTGTGGTAAACACTTCGTTTCAAATAAATTGGCTGTCTCAGCGGAAAAGATAGATAAAATCCGAATTTCTTTAGCAAAGCGACAAAAGTAACTTCATTATTGTGCAAAGCGATTAATAATACTGGATGGGATTATTTGTAACTGGAAGAACAAGAACTCTTTAAAAAATTTAGACTCTTTATTGCCTATTAGCTAATAACTTGCTGTTCTATGTGACATAAAATTAAATATAGGATACGTAAACCCAGGAGACTAGAGAGAAGCAAGACAGTACACATTTCTTCAATCCTTAGGTCCTAGCGTCTTTTTCTCTCTATCGTGCTACAGCTTTCCATGGCGTGTTTTCATTTCTGCGTAAGAATCTGTTACTTCATCAAAATTTGTCAAACGTTTTGTTACATGAAAAATCGAAATATCGTTGTCTAATACTGAAAATGCATTTAATAGAAATAGTAGCAACGACTGGTGTTGTTTCTCGATCTGATTACGTCTGTTTTGTCACTGTCTGCTACAAAAAGAAAATAGGCCTTTCTAATATTGCAGGAATTGTAACACATACCAAATAAGCGACACTGTTTTGGTAGTAATGGTCATTTTTATAATACGGCAGAATATAATTCGCGAAGTACCAATATCTAATGCCTATCTGGCCTACTACAAGCAGAAAGCTTTATGTTAGGTAATAGTTTCACATTTTATTCACATGCTCCAGTTTCTCTAGCATGAGATCGAAAAGCAATAGTACGAAATTTTTGGATAAATGTGGAATTGTCATATTCTTCCACAATTTGTGTTACGTCCCCGTTTCTTTTCCTTCCTCGTTCTAACAAACAATATTCTCATCACTAATTCTGTAACTACTCCTACCATTGTCAAAACTCATTCTCCGGTTAACTCTACTAACCCTGCCAGAATCACCTGTTCAGTTATCCAGCGATTATTCTCCGGTTAGATGTTACTACACGTTCGTACAACACGTTTTCCGCGCTACTCCCACAATATAACTTAAGCGGCTGCTACCTGGGGACTGTACATCTTGCCCTTTCTAGTTTAGTGATCTGACCAAAAATTTACTGTCAAAATTTCAATTTTCTTGGATACACCGACACGTAACCTTTCTTACGTGTTATTCCTGTTAGTCGCTTATTTCCTCTCTGGTAGTATGAATCTATGGACTTCCCTAGAATTATAACAACGCTGATCATTCGCATACTCAATCAATCATAATTGATAGACCAACTTGCGCTAGATGCTAGGCGCTTTGTGGCACAAGATATTCTTCCTCAAGAATATGAATTTGCCCTCCCACCCCTCTTCCCCCACCGCCGAACTTTCCAGCCTGGTTCAGATAACACGGTTTTCCGCTTACACAGCCGACAGCGACATTTCTGTAGCCAGAAGCGGGAGAAGGTACCACTCATACGCAACTCAACTGCGCACGCGCATGAGCCCGCTCGTAACTGCTTAAATGAATTAAGGTAAACAGTTGTGACGTCACGCACATCAGAGATAATTTGTTGTTACGAAGCATTACATAGTCTTCCTAAGGCCTTTCACACATTTTGCTGTTGGCAGAAGCTTGTGTGAGCTCTATTTTTTTTTTTTTTTTATACGGCGCATTTCCTTTGCAATTTAAGTTTTATTCTCTCGTTCATGTTTTGTAGCTGCAGTATTTTTCTGCAGTAGCAGGATACAGTAATATCCTTTGTTAGAGTATCGGTTCTTACCAGTCAAAATTACAAAAAAATAACTGATAATTAAAACAATAAAAAATTACCGGAATTCTAAATGGTTCCCGAGTTTTTCCCGGTTTTCTCCCGGATGAAAAAATTCCCGGGTCTTTCCCGGATCTCCCGGTTGTCCCGGGTCGTATACACCGTGAAAATCTAAAAATGGTTCAAATGGCTCTGAGCACTATGGGACTTAACTACTGAGGTCATCAGTCCCCTAGAACTTAGAACTACTTAAACCTAACTAACCTAAGGACATCACACACATCCACGCCCGAGGCAGGATTCGAACCTGCGACCGTAGCGCAGAGGTGGCGTGTGGTACAGTTGTTACATTCCATTTGCACACACTGTATTCAGTAGAGCGATGGGCATCACACGACTGAGCGGATCGCGGAACGCCGGCCGCGGTGGCCGTGCGGTTCTGGCGCTGCAGTCCGGAACCGCAGGACTGCTGCGGTCGCAGGTTCGAATCCTGACTCGGGCATGGGTGTGTGTGGTGTCCTTAGGTTAGTTAGGTTTAAGTAGTTCTAAGTTCTAGGGGACTGATGACCTAAGATGTTGAGTCCCATAGTGCTCAGAGCCATTTGAACCATTTGGATCGCGGCACAACACCGACATGGCGAGAACCACGGAAGCAGACCGTAGAGGAAAACAATTTCACACCAGCACCGTAGATATATAAATCGCCCTATAGTACAGATTTTAACCTTGACATCTACATATTTTAACTAAGTATTTTTTAATAATAATAAAAAAAATCTACTGAATACAGTATGTGCAAATGGAATGTAACAAATGTACCAGACGCCACCTGTCGGTAATAGTGCACTCTGCCAACCAATTTTATGTGCCGCAGCATGTGAAAGTTGCTGGATTTGGACGGGTTACACCTGTAACTGAAATTTCAGGTACGTTCTGGTACATTTGATGTTGATTAGACAGGATGAAAAAGATTTGCTTCCGTGAAATAGTAAATTAGTATCATTATTGTTACAGATCTGAAGATGGTTCTGAATGAACCGAAACCGGTCATATGAATAAACAATTTGCAATCAAGACGGATTTTAAGTAAGATTATAAAATCACTGATTGCTATTATGTCTGTTTTTGCAAAATGTCCTCTTTCTGCATACCAGCTGGACCACAACAGGAAAAGACCACTCTTGTATCGAGGAACAGACAGGTGGAGAACACACATGGGTGCGACATTAGGAACCTACACAGATTTTGAGGCGATATTCAGAAAAGATATTACTCTGATGGCTGATGTTAGTAAATGGTCAAAAAAACTGCAAAGGGAATGTGAACAAGAGATAATGGATGGTTACCTCAACGAAGAGTTAAACAAGAACGAGATGGGAACGAAGAACAAGACAAGAGATTATCAGCCGTCTTCAAAACATCAGATGCGCTAGGTCAGAATGGATTATATGTGGGGAAACTAAAGCGGTGGCATCGAAATCGAATATCAGTCTGTCCCAAGCCACAGTGGGGGTCAGACGTCAACAGTCTGCCGACACGGGTCGAGTGGGCTCCCTCTCTACCGTTGCGATAAATACAGCCAGCAGAGCTGTTCTCCAAATCCCGCTCGTGTCGAGTCAGCTGGCAATGTCGATCAACAAACACCACGCTCCAGGAGCACAGACACATTTGCGCACCCAGCCGACCCCAGTGGACGAAGAAATATACCATGGAGGAAATGTGCAAAGAGATTCTACATATGCGATGGTGGGGTGTGAAGCGTTTTTCATTTTTCGTTTTCTTGATTTTTTTCAAGAGATTGTAAGGTAACACTTTTAACACAAAGCCTGTAGGAACATGAATATAAAAACACGAGAAACTGCGGTACTGCCACGAAAGAAACATTAGCACAGAACTTGATGATCACTTAGCCTGAATACGATCGATTGCTGAATATACAGAGTGATTCAGAAATAACTGTACACACTTCGTGGGTGTTATGTGCGCACCAAAATAAGGGTAAAATATTAAATAAAGTTTTATCTGAAATTGCACTTTTATGTAGTAGAGAAGATACCACAAGGGCAACACAAACAACACGAAATTAATTCTTCTCAGGAAGCAACGAGAAGAAGGGACCAGAAATTCAACACAGCTAGGTATTGTACGTTTACCCCAGAGTATGTTCAAAATTTTTTACATGTTGGTGAAGGCAGTGACGTGCTTGACGTCTCACCGCTTTCGAAATATTGCAGGCTCCGTTCATCTCATTCTGCACGGTTCTACAGCCATTACCATTTCGCTGTTCTACTTGTGCCACATTCTCAGTTGCAACACCGTACAAGAACTTCTTGAGACAGCCCCATAGACTTCCACAGGGCTAAGGGCCGGAGATGTGGTGGGCCAAGTAACTCGTCCTGCACGAACTACCCAGTTATCAGGACAAGCAACCTCTCTTGCCTTCCAGCTGCAATGTGCACGGGCACTGTCGTGCATGAACCATGACTTGGTTCGTGTAATGAGCGGCACATCGTGAAGCAGGCCAAACAATTTGTGTTCCAAAAAACTGCCGATATACTATGCCATTCACACGCAGCGGAAGAATATGAGGTACGAGTAGCTGATTGTCGACTATACCACACCAAACTTCCAGCGCAAAACGATGTTCATAGCCTCTTACCGTAATTACGCGAAGATTCTTATATGCCCACTCGTGCATGGTATGAGCGTTCACACTCCCCTCGCAGATAATGAAGCTCTTGTCCACAAACAGTACGTGACCACCGAACAGACGGTCAGTGGCACGGCGCTCGAGTAGCCACTGACAGAAATACCGACATCTATATGGTCTTCAAATGTCAGCTACTGTACCTCCAGCAGGTGAAACGAGTGGAATTGCTGTCTCCGAAGCAGGTGTCAAACAATTCATCGAGGAACCCGTACAGTGGCACTTATACGGCAGGTGTCTATGGTGTAATCTTCATCTAACATTTCCAGGATATTCTCAGCACCCACTGCATCCGTGCCGACCACGAACTCCATATTCCCTTAAACGCCTGTCCACAGCCGTGAAACATTTCCATGCACCATCGTACTGCTGCTCACGCCTTGCCTTCTGCTGGCCCGTAAAGCAGGTGCATATGTACAGGTGCATATGTATATTGGCCGTTCGAGTGCGCCATAGTGGGCAACGATTGCGTTCTATAAACTGCCGACAGAATGAATGTGCATAACATGTCTGGTGCTGCAATAGTAAAATAGTGTCATAGAGTACAACGGACCAAACCAAAGTCACATAAATAAATGCTTTACGTGCCAGAATTAACTGAGCTGTGTATAAGGGCGTACAAAGCAATATCACTCAATATGCAGGTGAACACGATATGCCAAAACCCTGTACTCAGCCATGATGTGCCGCCTACTACAAATGAAATTATAACTCGGAAACAAAGCAATTTCAGACAAAATTTTGTTTAACATTTTACTATTATTTCGATGCATACATTACGCCCACGAAGTGTGCACAGTTAGTTTTCAATCACCCTGTATAGTGTAGTATCTTCAGCAATAAGAGGAAGATGACTGTGCAATTTGTTTATTAATCAAATTAATAATCATACCGTGCTCTCATATTCTTTGCTTATTAATACATAATGTTTTCATTAGCTACTACTCCTTCTTCATGATAGGATAAAAAATGGAGATAAAACTGTTATTAAGGTTATACCTGCTAAACGGAAACTGGTGAGAAATGGATATTGTGCACGAGTGTTCGTAAGTCATCAGCTTTGTGTCCAGTACTAATTCGTGGCATTTATATTTGTTTGACATGAAGGGCTTTTTTCCTGTATGTACATCTTAGAAGAAGTACAGGTGCATAAAAAATTATTGCTCCTGCAACCGATACACAAATGAAACACGAAGACGCTCTCTTATGTGGTACAACAGTAGTACCCTCCATCATGCATATAACTTTGGTCTGTAGAATATGTATGTAGATGTAGATGTAGATGCTTAACAGTGTTTAAATGAGTGACAGATTACCTCAAATTGGGTTTCGGAACAATTCATCTGTGTTCAAAAAGTAATTTGTTGGCATATCATAAAGGCGTCTGTGATGTACAGGAACAGAAGCGAAAACTGATGCTGGTTTACAAAACAGCACTAGACAAATTATGGACAGAAAATTATGCTGGTTTGAATAACTTATGCAGGTATTGTCTGTGTTAACCAGGTTATTCTCGGCGCTTTCATATAATAGAAGAAACATAATACAAATAATAGCAGAATGTTTCACCACTTTTCAAATATGTGTTCTACAGTAGAGGGTCCTAGGATATTTCTACGATTAGTAAGATTATCATAATTAGTAGTAAAGGTATTGCAGTACTGCAGTAATAAACAGTCATACCCCCTTCTAATGTGATGGCTTCCACTCCAGCAGGTTCTCCATCGATGTTTACTTCTTTGTTACGAGCCTGGACCTAAATATAATAAAAGCTTCAACTTCATGTTGTGTAGGAAAATTTTATCATCGTAAATATTACCTCTAAAATTTGAAATTTGTTAGTTGTGGGGGAGGCACACACACACTCACTATCTTCCTTTCTCACTCTCTCTCTGTCTGTCTGTCTCTCTCTCTCTCTCTCTCTCTCTCTCTCTCGATTTTTCTCTCTCTCACTCTCTCATCCCCCCCCCCCCCCCACACACACACACATTCAAACTCAGCACTATGAAGGAGGTTTTTCTACACTAATTCCAACAGAAACTAGAGACATACAGAATAGAGTTTGTAAGACTCATCTGAAAACGATTTCTAAGTGTTCTATGTATTACTACAAAATAATTAGAGGGTGAAAAGAATTACACACAGTAATAAGTTGATTAGACTGTGTATTTAAGTACGAAATCGCTTTAATATGAGTTTCATTCTCTACCATAGAACACAAACGTACTGAAATAAAATGAAATGAGGCCCGTATTGCTGGGAGGCCCCTTCCGGGGTAGTTCGGCCGCCATGTCCACGTTTTATTTCAGTCAATGCCACATCGGGCGACTTGCGCGGGGAAAATCTCCAACCCGGCCAGGAATCGAACCAGGGCCCTTTGCATGGGGGGAAACCAGATGGCGCTATGGTTGGCCCGCTAGATGGCGCTGCCATAGGTCACACGGATATCAACTGCGTTTTTTTAAAAATAGGAACCCCCGTTTTTATTACATATTCGTGTAGTACGTAAAGAAATATGAATGTTTTAGTTGGACGACTTTTTTCGCTTTGTGAAAGATGGCGCTGTAATAGTCACAAACATATGACTCACAATTTTAGACGAACAGTTGGTAACAGGGAGGTTTTTTAAATTAAAATACAGAACGTAGGTACGTTTGAACATTTTCTTTCGGTTGTTCCAGTGTGATACATTTACCTTTGTGAACTTATCACTTCTGAGAACGCATGCTGTTACAGCGTGATTACCTGTAAATACCACATTAATGCAATAAATGCTCAAAATGATGCCCGTCAACTTCAATGCATATGGCAATACGTGTAACGACATTCCTCTCAACAGCGAGTAGTTCGCCTTCCATAATGTTACACACGCATTGGCAATGCGCTGACGCATGTGGTCAGTCGTTGTCGGTGGATCACGATAGCAAATAACCTTCAACTTTCCCCACAGAAAGAAATCCGTTGACGTCAGATCCGGTGAACGTGCGGGCCATGGTGTGGTGCTTCGACGACCAATCCACCTGTCATGAAACATGCTATTCAATACCACTTCAACCGCACGCGAGCTATATGCTGGACATCCATCAAGTTGGAAGTACATCGCCATTCTGTCATGCAGTGAAACATCTTGTAATAACATCGGTAGAACATTACGTAGAAAATCAGCGTAGATTGCACCATTTAGATTGCCATCGATAAAATGGGGGCCAATTATCCTTCCTCCCACAATGTCGCACCATACATTAACCCGCCAAGGTCGCTGATGTTCCACTTGTCGCGGCCATGGTGGATTTTCCGTTGCCAAATAGTGCATATTATGCCGGTTTACGTTACCGCTGTTGGTGAATGACTTCGTCGCTAAATAGAACGCGTGCAAAAAATCTGTCATCGTCCCGTAATTTCTTTTGTGCCCAGTGGCAGAACTGTACACGACGTTCAAAGTCGTCGCCATGCAATTCCTGGTGCATAGAAATATGGTACGGGCGCAATCGATGTCGATGTAGCATTCTCAACACCGACGTTTTTGAGATTCCCGATTCTCACGCAAATTGTCTGCTACTGATGTTCGGATTAGCCGCGACAGCAGCTAAAACAACTACTTGAGCATAATCATTTGTTGCAGGTCGTGGTTGACGTTTCACATGTGGCTGAACACTTCCTGTTTCCTTAAATAACGTAACTATCCGGCGAATGGTCCGTACACTCGGATGATGTCGTCCAGGATACCGAGCAGCATACATAGCACATGCCCGTTGGGCATTTTGATCACAATAGCCATACATCAACACGACTTAGACCTTTTCGGCAATTGGTAAACGGTCCATTTTAACACGGGTAGTGTATCACGAAGCAAATATCTTCCACACTGCCGGAATGTTACGTGATACCAAGTACTTATACGTTTGTGACTATTGCAGCGCCATCTGTCTCAAAGCGAAAAAAGTGGTCCACCTAAAACATTCATATTTCTTTACGTACTACACGAATATGTAATAAAAAATGGGGATTCCTATTTTTTAAAAAACGCAGTTAATATCCGTGTGACCCATGGCAGCGCCATCTAGCGGGCCAACCATAGCGCCATTTGGTTCCCCCCTTCAAGCTAGACGAGTTTCGTTCGTTGTAGTTTTTTCGTTTGATGCTTTTTCGTGAGGTATTTGGCCCAGTCGCTATCAATGGACCACCCTGTATAAACGTCAAGGCTTCCACACATGTGAGCTCAGCATATCAGTACTTCATCTCTAATGAATTTTACTGTATGACAGACAAACAAACTATTACAACTGGTGTGATAATCCAGATTTGAAATGCAACTGGCTAACAGAAAACAGTGACATGAGTTGTATGAAATCTTCAATGAATAACGTGAGTGACATCGTGTCATCATCAAGTGATATGAATTGCCTATTTCTCTCTTAAGAACAAAATATTCGATATTTGTTTCTGTTCATTTAATGAAGCATATACATTATGTGAACTCACGATGGCTTCATACACATACAAACACAGTCATCTTTCCTACAGAAGTCTATTTCTACTGGAGCTGTAATTTTTCAACCATTTTATTATAGCTATGCAGAAATATGATTCGGACAACAGTCTTTTTTGTTGGGAGATGAATCCAAGTCAGCATGTTTGAAGATGTGGTATATTGTAAAGTCAGAAAATCTCAACCGTCTTCATAATATCTGTGGCCCAGTGGCACAACTGTGTTTTGTTTTGAGGTGAATGTAACGTAATATGTTGCAAATTCTCCGTTATCATTTGACTTGATGGAGTGTACAGCGTTATGTTTACAGGAACTAAGACAGCATTTAGCAAAGTCTTGCAAATTGAAAGACATTAGTGTTTAGAACAGTACACATATTGGATGACTGAGAATTTGTATTTCAGTAAATCAATAGAGCTGGGTTGTGAGTGTCAAAATGTACGTATAAAACTACTTGCTAGAACCTCCAAGTGATTTGCTGCAGCAAAGTGATAGCGATCTCCCCCTCTAAGGTCACTTCACAGCCCACAATGTAATAAAAGTATAAAAACGTGATGACGCAGTTACTCATTGTACTGTCGGACTGTTGATTATGAAAGAATTGTAATCTCTTCCAGTATGGAAACCTTTATACTGTATTACATTTTGACAAATATGTATCAGTTGTGTGCTGTTAATATGTCTATTTCTTGTTTTTTAATGTGTAGGTATTCAAAAATTGTGGTAAACATATGTAATCAATATAGGAATACTAACTTGTAGATAATATTCAATCAGCTCAAATGCATCGTTTGCTAATACAGGGCGTGGTCCAGAGAACAGAGTTCCAGAGCACAAAGAAACACATCAGAGGAAAGGAAATGCAGTAGCAACCTGAGTGTAGCAGATGTTGAAAGCGAGCATCTTCCTACAAGTTGGAGCAACTGCCCATACAGCCGACTGGACCTCGAATCACGTTTACACAATCCTCACGCCTGACAGAGTTGTCAGCAGAGGTCAGCCTGGTAGCGGCCCCAGCTGGCCACCCAGGTCACCTGATGTGTCAGTCAGCGGTTACTTTGTGTGGGGGGGCCCTCAGGTCTAAGGTGAATCGCCACGACCCCCACAGTCTTCAAGAACTCCAGCAGAACGTTTGGGATGAGACTGCAGCAATTCCAGCAGTGCAGCTTCCATCCGCCTTCAGAAACTTGCTTCCCAGGGCCCAAAAGTGCCAAGAGATGAATGGTTGTCATTTTCAACACCTGCTATAGTCGGGTTAGCACTGTATTTCCTTTCTCCTACAGTGTTTCCTTGTAACCCACCTTAACAAATTATTAATTTCTGCAAACAGGATCCTTTATATTGAAATGCATACTGGTGAAACGAGAAACATAGACCATTAAACACCTAGAAAATTATGATACTCTCTTAAACGTCTGTCCTTTAGATCAGACCTTTCCAGACTACTCCACATGGTGACATCCTTCTCATTCACACAGTATCACGGGAAACCTTTTCACTAACATTAATAGAAGATATTCTGTTTTAGTAAGTGATATTTTAAAGAAATATTTCATTTCTAAGTACAGTTTAATTATACATTAAACAGCTCTTCATAGATATAAAATTTTTCTATACTTTTACAAATTTATTGACTTGCGTGAGCTTGACGAGAATTACGAATCTCTTTTATATTATCACGGTAGTGGGGAAAATTCACATGAATAACTTTCCCAGACTTCCACATTTCATTGTTTTTATATTTCTCATGACAAAAAATATACTTTCACACGAACGTACTGTATAAAGGAGCAGCAAAATGACCAATGATCCTTTACTTAGGTGAGGGTAATCTTGCTGAAGGGAAATCCAGAAGTTGTATAAATCAGGTTCCTGGAATTCAAATTTTAAAGTGCGGTTGTTCTTCAAATCTGTCAACTCCTTCTTTTTCCAATAAGTTAAAGTTCTAAAGTACTGGGGTACGTGAAAGGATTTTTTTTTCAGCCAACCATACCTCGACTTTATCTTGTAAGGCTGCAATTTTGTCTGTGGTGGCCTTGTGGACTAGCATTTGTCTTGTTTATTATTTCAAATAAATCAGAAATGGAAGCTAGGTTTGTGCTACGAAGCTCGCCTTTTAATGGATCCACAAACTCCGTTTTGTTTTCTTCCTTAAATAAATGAAGTGTTGCACCCTTAATTTAGTAGACACGAGTAAGTATTCTCCCTCTGGAGTCACAGAGGACTTCTGTTTGAAGAAGGGGGTAATAATATTCTGTTCCTAGCTCGTCACGTATCTGAACGAAAAGTCTTGACTTGAGATCCCCGTTCTTAATGTAATTTACAATTTAAAACTTTTGCCCCGATCTGATTTCAGATACTTTACAATGATCGTGACACCGTTGATGCTGCTACCCGGCATACAGCTTGTAAAGCTCTTATTATAAATTTCACATACGCTGATCTCAACCTACAGACTAATTTCAGAAGTGTATTACAGGGTCAAGATCAATATGCTATAGATTTCCAACCATAAATTTTGTATTATCAGCGGCACAATTTATTTCACTATTTGTACCTAGAGCGACAGGTATAATTCATAGACGAAAGAAGGAAACATGTGTTAAAATAGTTTTGAGAAATTTAATAAAGATGTTTTGGCAAAATATCTTAAAGACAAACGTGCTCTTGGGTGAATTATACGGCAATGGTACACATTCTTCTTACCTCAAAGTGGTATTTCCTTCCTGGTGAGAGACCAGAAACAGTATAACAATAGAGATCGGGCCAAGCACCACAACGCTTCGGTTCCGTGATAAGTTTCGTGTTACGGCCACTGTCTTCTATACTGTACGTGATAGTGAAGTATTCAATATCCCCGTACGTGTTGAGTGGTGGAGACCACCTCAAGCCAACCATTCTGCGACCCCTCTTGTACACACTGAGTGACTGCACTCGTTCAGGAGCTGGAAGAGGAGAATAAAATAAAAGAAGAACGCGAATGTGTGAAAATAATATAATCCTGCTAAATGTTTCGAATCTAACAAGTTTCTTTCTATTTCTGAGCACTCTACACCACGATCACTACAAGTTACGGCCATACACCCCAATTGTAAGGGCTCTGTCATGTCACAGTACAGACAACCTGTACATATACATTGCAGATTTCTAGACTGTAATAAATTATCAGACATAGGGGCCACATCTACAGCTACGTGACTACTCTGCAATTCACAGCTAAGTTTCTGGCAGAGGGTTCATCGAACCAACTTGAGGCTATCTCTGTACAGATCCACTCTCGAACAGCACACCCGAAAGTGAACACATAAATATTTCTGTAAGAGCTCTGATTTCTATTATTTTATTGCCATGATCGTTTCTCCCTAAGTAGGTTGGCGTCAGTAAAATATTATTGCATTCAGAGGAGAAATTTGGTTATTTAAATGTCGTGATATGTCCTCGTGCCAACGAAAATCACCTTTGTGATAAATCATTGGCACCCAACTCTCATATCATATGCGTGACACTCTTTCGCATTTTTCTCGAGAGCTGCCCTGATTTGGACTTTTTCGATGTCCTCTGTCGATCCTATTTGGTAAGAATCGCATTCTGCACAGCAGTATTGTAGCATATGCCGGACGTATGTAGTGTGGACAATATGTTTAGTAGACGTATTGCATCTTGTAACTATTCTGCCAATAAAATGCACTCTTGCCCACAGCTTTATCTATGTAATCGATCCCATTGAAGTTGATTATGATTGTAGTTCCTCGGTATTTAGTTGAATTGACATTTATAATATTTGTGTGATCTATCATGTACAGAAATTTAACGGGTTGATATCAGTATTCATGTGAATGACCTCTCACTTTTAACATATTCTCCCATATCATTAGGAAGAGCAGAGGGGCTATCATATTTTCTAGGGAAACGCTAGATATTTCATTTGTTTCCATTGATTACTACGAAGTGTGACCTTTCTGACAGGAAATCAGAAATCAGGAGCTGAATCGCATAACAGAGACCATACTCCATGGGCATGTAATTTGATTAGTGGTCTCTTGTGAGGAATGGTGTCAAAAACATTCTGGAAATGTAGAAATATGGAATCAGTTTGAGATCCCTTGTCGATAGCACGCATTACTTCGTGTGAATAAAGTGCTAGCTGTGTTTCATAAGAACGATATTTTATGAATCCGTGCTGACAATGTGTCGATAGACCGGTGTCTCTGAGGTAATTCATAATGTTCAAAAACAGCAGATTTTTCAAAGTTCTACTTGCAGATCGACGTCAGCGATATGGATTTGTAATTGGCGAATTACGCCTATCTCCTTTCTGGAATATCAGTGCAAACTGTGCAACTTCCCGGTCTTTAGGTACGGATCTTCCGTCTAGCGAGTTACTGTATATTATCGCCATGTATGGAGTTATTTTATCAGCATAATCTTAATGGAACCTAGTAGGTATGCTATCCGAACGGAATGGTTTTAATTCATCCCTTCTTCTAACAAAAAGTTTCGGAAAGATAATTGAAAAATATTTCCATAAAAAGTTTTTAAAAAGAGAGGGATAGTAAGTGAGAGAAAAGGTAGTGTAAGAAATTAAAGCTCAACGCCTTAGCTTGTTTCATGTTACATAAACCAGAAACATCCATTGTGCACACTCTGTGTGCTCAGATCTGGTTATGTACGAACCTTGTCCATTAGCACCAGCCGCTCGTATGTGATGTGTAATTGTGACTTGGAAGTCGAAACAATATACCAGTATTATTAACGACTACATCGACATCATGTATGTCATACTCCGCAAGCCACCTAATGGTGTGTGACGGAGGCTACTTTTATGTTTTAGGCGATTTATTCCAAAAAGTGACCTGCCGGTACTGATTCCGAAGATGAGCATTTTTTCCCATATCTGATAAATTAGTTAAGAAAACAGAAAGAATTATTTTCGGAGACATTTGAAGAGACTGAAATTATTAACAGGTAAAGAATGTGCACAGTGAACGGCACCGCAGTGACAACACTGGACGTTTGTTCGCTCTCTGAACTTTTAACGCAGTGAACGGTGCAGCCGCAGTTGACGCTGGCCGGTGGTCAGTTGTTTGAGCGACTCTCGAAGGGAATTTCAATCAGAATCTCTAGCTTCTTCCCCAACGAAGCCAGCTGGGACAAGCATAATTACATTTCATATAATCATTAATTTGCCTATTGGCAGGTACACGAGAGAGATAATTCAATTCCGAACCTTATTAATCCAACTGGAGATAAAGTGATCCACTAAAAACGTAGGCTTCGCAGATAATCATCGTTGCAGCTTGTTGTGTAGCGCTGTGCACTGTGACTTTTTGTACGATTCGCACGCATTTTAAAGCATCTTTTTTACCTTTCACCCAAAGTGAAAAGTGACGACAAAGCAGGCTGCGTCTACTTGTGTCGAGGTTTCCTACCAACTATGCGGATACCAGAGTGCCCAAAAATATGATAGCTGACTCGTCATCTTCAACGAGAAAGCAAGAAATTCGTAGGCAAAATTTCACCACCGTACTAGGGCGAGGAGAAGGAGGTCGGGTACACTGGCTTGTCGTGTCCAGCAGCATCCAGCAGCATCCAGGTCTGCGGGGCCTTCAGGTGCGAATCTGAAGTGAGCGGCGATGTGAAGGCAGGCGCCCTCGCTGTCAGGATCCCAGTCGGCCGGCTGTGACCACCACATCCGAGGGTCGCCGTGTTGTGTACCAGACGCATCTTAACCTCTTCACATCTGCACCTGACGTCCAACTTTGTGTGTGTCGCCCTACACCATTGGACAGAGACTAGCAGCGGACCGACTAGAAAATTAGGCTACCATTAACACCACATCTGCGTTTGAAATGATTCCACGACAGGAACCACGGACTGCAGATGAATGGCGTCACATGGGGTTCTGCAATACCACAGATGACCACAGCAGACGAATGAGGTAACGACGCGCAGAAAGCGACCATCCTTGCAGTGTGTTGGAGAGGCACACTGACCGTACTCCTGGCGTTAAGGTGCAGCAACCATCAGGTGTGACTTATCGTCTTGGCTCGTAGCGACCGAGGCACAACAATACGTCACAAACAACCTGTGCCCTCACATGTTACCTCTCGTGTGAGTGCGACGTTGTTCCATTTTTCTAGAGGACAGTGTTCGTCCACATGTGGCACATTTCTCTGTAAACATCCTGCATGATGTCAAGGTACTCCCATTGCCAGCAAGATTCCTAGACGAGTCCCCCATAAAACGTATGTGGGACAAGCTCAGTCTTCGACTCCATCCCAGTCCCAGCGTGCAGTATGGCAAGGAGCGTCTAGGATGGGAATGGGCCAGATTACCACACTAGAGGACAGAATGGCTTTGTAACACCCTTCCTAACTGAATCAGTCTCAGCATCCAAGCTGGAGGTGAGGCAACGTCATACTCGTAAATTGGCTCATACTGCCAGGTTACATGCAAATCTAATTGGTATTGTAATGTAAAAAAAAAAAATCACATACACTGTCAACCTGTGAAGGTCCAATTCGTTTTCTCCACTTTTTTTGGCAAAAGCATATATTTCTTCAGAGTTTTATCATTTTTATCAAGATTTTTCTCATGAGAAATATACAGGTGCGTAAGCAGTGCTAAAACGCAATCGATTTGGATAATTAATGAAATTAAAATATTATGTAGGAGGAAACAGGAGCTGTGTTATAATATGATGGATAGTCAAGGCCCTATAACAAACTCTTCCTACAGACAATTCTGTGAGATGCTGAAGAAAGGTATCAGACGTTAGACCAAGTGAATAAAAAGCTCTCAGAGAAAAATTAAAGGTAATTGATCAACTGTAATTCTTCAGCTGTTTCAGAAATGACGAAGAAAGACATCAGACGTTAGACCAAGAGAATAAAAAGCTCCCAGAGAAAAATTAAAGCTATGTCATCAATTGTAATAGAGGTATGAGGGTTGAATGTGTGCTCAGTGTATTAAACTTCTCTTTTGTGAGAATGAAACTGTTAACGACTTTCTAGAGTTTTGTAAAATCTTTAATAACAGACGGCATGTTAAATTAAAAATTTTATGCTACAGGTAACTATGTAGACTTACTGTACCTGGTAGTCCAAGACCACTATATCACATGCAACCAAAGAAGAAATAGAATCAGTTGTTACAACATTAAAGACTAAGAGTCTTCAAGGGTATAACGAAATTTCAAGTAAGACTATGAAGATCAATGTATCATACATTGCTTCTGTAAACGCAGAAACCTGTCCAATGGGTCTTTCAGATGTCGTCAGTTTCCTGGCATATTGAAATATTCCTTACTGAAACCACTTTATAAAAAGGGTGAAAGAGATAACGTGCATACAGTAACATATGTTATTGTGAAAGACGTGGAATATAATACAAATGATGTAGCCAATAGGGTAGCCAATAACAACAGAATGTGCATTCAGCAAAGAGATTAATGTTTGACTATAATAAATTGCAAAGTGTACAGTTTATGACACGGAACTCTCGAAGTAGCAAAATTTACCGAACAGTTCGTAAACTCAAGTATTTTAAATCCTTAAAACTGAGAAAAGCTGGAAGAATATCTTTCGAGTTCCACGTACAAGAACTCACGCAGAAGCTGAACGATGGAAATTTCACCATGAGATTGACCTCCACTGTCTCCAACAGTTAGTTTCACTCTGTTTTCAAAGAATTGGGTGATAAGACATATTGGCAATATCAGTTCGCAAACGTCGTGTAGGTCGTCCTTTAGGTGTTTCGGAATTCTAAATCTGCAGTTCCTGTACACAAATTCCTATCATGAGATATCTTATTGGCAATATAGACTCATTCAAAAGAAAGTGGAACTTCATTCAGTGAACACTAAAACGATATAGACTTGGATAACGCATCCTGAACTGTACAGATATTTGAGCTCTATTTAGCAGGTTCTGTTCTCAACAATCATCTTGTAGCGCAAAAAGCAATTGAGAGATAAACCCCAAATATTCAAATCGAAGTTGAGACATTTCCTATTGGGATATTCCTTCTACCGTGTACAGGAATTCCTCACAGCAATTGATAACGTTTTTCTGACATGTGTTGTATATTCTTACAATATTTTTAACATGCTGCGAAGCTCAAGAATTCTTAATTTAATGAACTGTAGGAGAAGTGCGTAAGAAAATTTATAGAGGAAAATATATAATTAACAGACCATTTGAAAGAAGAGAGGGTGAAGATAATCTGTCAGAAGGCTTGCAGAAAAAAGCGAGAAAAATTGAAGTGCTTATAATGAAAGAATAGTTATAACTTTGAGTTACTGGGCTATTCCATGTACTACAGAGAAAAGAGATCTGGATCAGTTTTGTATAATTCTGTGGGTAAATTAGCGCTTTCAGCAAAGTTAAATGGAATAATCATATGTACATTCTGTCATGATAAGATTAAATTTTATGCTGTACATTAGTCAATAATATTCATAGAAATAAATTGCTACTGCTACCGAGTGTCTGTGACTAAAGGTACCTACAGAGGTACGCCAGAAATAAGTAAGTGAAACTCTCAAAGAAAATTATAGCCTGTAAAACTTTAGTAATTAGTATTATAGCATTGTGTTAAAAACTTGTTCCAATGTTAGGCCTCAACTGACTGACATTGAGGAGCAACGGGATTAAAATCCACATCTGGCCATCCAGATATAGGTTCGCCTTGGTTTACAAAAATCAATAACGGAAATGCTGCTATGACGAATACATTGGATTTCCTTCAGCCATCCAGTTTGAGCTTCATCCTTTATCTTCATGTCATTGATAGGAAATTGAAAGTAAATTTGACTTCATCCTGACAGAAATCACTTTAATATTTCCCCTTTTTTACTTTTATTTGCTTATTTTGAAGATTATATACTATGTATTTTATGCCTCTGAGATACACGAAAAACTGAAAAGATACTCGTTACTTCAGTGGAGTACGTTACATATCGTTCTGACAACACTTTTCAAGGGAATAAGAAGAATCAGAGGAATTGAACAACTAAAAGTAATTAAACTCCCTTTTACTCTCTCCTACATTTCCCTCTGGGAACAGAATAGTAAGTGACAAGTTGAGGAACACGTCTGTATCCATGTATGTATCTTTATTCAGTAACAGTGCTAACCATTTAATCCTTCAAATCTTTACAGAGATTGTTTCTATCATTAACAAATTCAGTAACAGTGCTAACCATTTAATCCTTCAAATCTTTACAGAGATTGTTTCTATCATTAACAACACAATCATGCCTTGTGCTTTATTTTAAGAAAAGTGAAGTGTTTGTAATGAGAAAGAAGGAACTCATTAGGTAAATGTAATGGAAGGAGGAATGAAGGTAAAACTATATAAAGCATATTTGTAATCTTCATTCCGTATAAGAAATGTCTAAGCGCCAATTACTCTCGCCATAATAGTCAGTGACTCTAAGTCAGACAAACTCATATACTGAAAATAGGCACGCAGATGCAGCAAACCAGATCTGACAGAATCAATGACTCCAGTTAGATAAAACTTTTTTAACTGAGTTACGTAAAACCAGAAATTTAAAAGATAAGCACACTTTGTCATAGTATCCACTTGTTTATGATGCACTTTCCATCCCATCAATACAATCAGTTCCCTGGAGAATATACCATACACGAACGTCTCAGATAGTAGCCTAATTTTTCACTGATCAAAATGTAATTTATGATTTTCGCCATAACAATTAATTTTTATAGCTCTTACCACAGAAGCTTAAGTTATGAAACCATTGGATCATGTGATTTTACACTATAACTCTTTGTAATTAAGAGTAGCTACAGAATGATTACTGACAAGCATGTATTACGCTATAATGGCAAGTAAATTGCATTTTCATGATACCTCATGTTACTTACAACTACTTAAAGCAAAAGTACACTTACCTGTGCTACTGGTACAGAATGGAATGTTCAGTTGATGTGAGTCACTGGTTCCACCTGAGGTGACAACTGTAATGTAAGCATCATAGCAGTTGCTGGGTGTGAGGTTTGTGAAGTTGACATTCAGAATGTTTTCGGCAACTGTTCCCTGTTGAATAATCTCATCTGTGTTATTCTCAACCAGTGAATAATAGTAGCCATAAATGTAGCCATTAAGACCAGTGCAGTCTTCAGGAGGCATCCAACTTAGGGAAACACTTGTATTGGACACAGCAAGTATTGGATTTTCAGCAGCAGAGGGTGCCACGTGTGGTGCTGAAACATATGAAGATTAAAAGTATCCACTCAGTAGCAGTAAATGTCTTTAAATTACTACTGAATTACACAATGGTACATTTAACTTAAAATGAAGCGCTGCTTAAGCACAACTCGTTTCAACGGAATTCATTTTGAACGAAATGTATCTGAGGCAAATTTTAACAGATGGAAAACATTTCTACGCCTGAAATCTGAAATAAGTTGGAGGAATAAATTTAAAGACACATACTGTAGTGGAAGCAACGTTCAGTGTTAATATTGTTTAATAGGATTCACAAAACTAATTATTTTTATTGGCGAAAAATTTTTCAGTACGTTCTGACCATCCAGTCGTGTCTTTACATAATCTTTTGCGATGGTGAGTGGAAAACTGATTAGGAAAGAACTGACAGGAAAGAAAATAGGTGGGCTTCTTAATGGAACAGTGAGGAAAAGTTACTGTCTTAAGTCTACACATGTGTCTGCTATTTTAACACACAAATTTACATCCTGCAGAATACATCCAGTTACTTGTAACAAATATTTAAAATGTTTTCCACTTCTTTCAAGCACAGCCATGCAAATCTTTCAGTACCTCTACCAAACCAATGTAAACGAAAGGATTAAGTCTGTAGACCACTATAGCCAAATTGCTGCTTGCGTCTTGCTGACATAAATAATAAAGCTTTTGTTCCGAACAGTAATGAACATTTCGGATATATAACTTGACGTTGTACTTGAAAGTACTTTCAACAGTTCCCAGTACGAAGAACATTAAGTCCAAATTTTTATTTAAAAACAAGTTTTCTTGTCAGAAAATCATATTTTCTTGATTCCTGATGACAAACAAGGGTTTTAATGGATGTAAACCACGGCCAAGTAGAGCTGTAGGCATGGTACCTCTGCTACTCGTTGTGTAGAAAGGTGCAGATCAAGATTAACTGCTGTAACAATACTTACTCTTTTCAGTAGTTGTTGTAATAATGCTCTTCAGTCCAGAGACTGGTTTGATGCGGCACTCCATGCTACTCTGTCCTGTGGAAGCCTCTTCATCCCACAATAACTACTGCAACCTACATCCTTTTAAACATCCTTATTGTATTCATCTCCTGGTCCCTCTTCAAAACTTTTCCATGCTACGCTTGCCTCCAGTACATTCTTGAGCCCTTGACATCCGAGAATGTGTCCTAACAACAAATCATAGCTTTTAATTAGGTTATGCCAGAAACTTCTTTTCTCGGCAGTTCCATTCAGAACCGCCTCATTGGTTACATGATCAATCCATTTGACTTCTGGATTTCGAATGCCTTGTCTCAACTTTTTATCGCCCGCGTTTCTCTTCTGCACAAGGCTTCATTACAGAGAAGTACGTCCAGGAAAAGATTTCTAGCACATAGTATTTATATTCAATATTAACCAATTCCACTTCTTCAGAAACGATTTTTTTCGCCAGTCCACGTTTCATATCATTCCTGCTTCGGTTATCATCAGTTATTTTACTGCCCAAATAACAAAATGTATCTCCTACTTTGTGTCTCTCATGTCCTCATCTAATTCCCTCAGTCTCACCTGTTTCAGTTGATCTACATTCCATTATCCTTGATTTGCTTTTGTTAATGATCATCTTATATCATCCCTTCAAGACACTGTCCATTCCTTCAGCTGCTCGTCCAAGTCATTTGCTGTCTCTGACAGAATTACAGTGTCATCGGCAAACCTTAGAGTTTTTATTTCTTCACTCTGGACTTTAATTTCTTCTCAGAGTTTTCTTCGATTTCCTTTACTGCTTGCTCAATGCGCAGACTGAATAACATCCTGCTCTCACTCCCTTCCCTTTCACATCCCTCGACTCTTTTGACTGTCGTCTGGTTTCTGTCCAAGTTGTACAAAAACTTTCGCTCCCTGTATTTCACTCTTGCTATCTTAGGAATTTCAAAGACTGTATTCCAGTCAGCATTGTCAAAATATATCTCAAAATCTACGAAAGGTATAAACGAAAGTTTGCCTTTCCTTAACCTATATTCTATGAGAAGTCGTAGGGTCAGTACTACCTCGCGTGTTCCTACATTTCTCAGGAACCCAAACTGATCTTCCTAGAGGTCGGTTTCTACTAATTTTCCCATTCTCCCTTAAATAACTCGTGACAGTATTTTGCCACGTGCTTATTAAACTTGTAGTTTGATAATATACATAACTGTCACCACCAGTTTTCTTTAGAATTGGAATTATTAAAATCTTCTTAAAGTCTGAGGGTATTTCCCCTGTCTGACACATGTTGAGCACCAGATGGAAAAGTTTTACCATGTATGGTTCTCCCAAGTATATGAGTATTTCAAACGAATGTTTTCTATTCCAGCAGCCTTGTTTGGAATTATGTCTTTCAGAGCTCTGTCAGATTCTTCTCGCAGTATCACATCTCCTATCTGATTTACATCTATGTCATCTTGTCTTCCTATAATAATGCCATCACGTTCGTTTCACTTCCATAGCATTTCCTTACACTCCTTCCACCTTTCAGCTTTCCATTCATTGCTTAGTACTGATTTTCCAACTGAGCTCTTGACGTTTATATAGCCGTTTCTCTTTGCTACAAAGGCCTCTTTAACTTTCGTCTGGCCAGTATCTATCTTTCCCCTAGTTATGTACGCTGCTGTATCCTTACAGTTGTGCTCGAGCCATTGCTGCTTAGCCATTTTGAACTCTCTGTCAGTTGAATTCCTTACTCGTTTGTATTTCACCCGCTTCATTTGCTGTATTTTTATATTTCCTCCTTTCATAAATTAAATTCAGTATCTCCTGTGAATTCACGGATTCCTGCTAGTGCTCTTCGTTTTACGCATTTGCTCCTCTGCTTCTTTCGCTGCTTCACCTCTCAAAGTAGCCCATTCCGTTTTACTGTTTTCCTTTCTCCAGTTTCAGTCAATAGTTACCTGATGCTCCCTCTTTCAACGACCTCTGGCTCTTTATCCAGCTCCCGTCTCCTCAATTTCCTACCTTTTTGCAATTTCTTCAGTTTTAATCTACAGTTCATAACCAATAAATTGTGGCCAGTGTCCTCATCTGCCTCTGGAAATGGCTTATGGTTTAAAATTTGATTCCGAAGTATCTGTTGCACCATTATATAATAAATCTGAAATCCAGCGACGACTACAAGCCTCTTCCACGTATATAACCTCCATTCATGATTCTTAAACCAATCATTAGAGATGATTACATTATGCTTCACGCAAAATGCAACCGAGTGGTTTCGTCTTAATCCTTCCCGCAGTCCACAGTCTCCTACAATTTTTCCTTCTGTTCCTACGACCGAATTCCAGTCGCCCATCAAAATTAAGTTTTCTAGTACATTAACCATCCAAATAAACTGTTTTATGTTATCATTCATTCTTTTAACCTCTTCATCACTTACGGAGCTAGGTGGCATGTAAACCTGTGTTACTCTGATGGATACTGAGTTTGTGTCTGTCTTAGCTACTACGCTGGTCGTAGTAGTGTACTCGCATTCCTGTTTAAATATTCATAATTAGGCCTACTTGTGCGTTGCCTCTATTCCATTTTGTATTTATAATCCTGTACACGCTTGACCGGAAGTCCTGTTCAACCTGCCAACGAACTTCGCTAATCATCACTATACCTAAACTGAAACTATTTTTTGTTTTTGTTTTAAATGTTCCAACCTACCTACCTGATTAAGCGATCTAATATTTTACGATCTGATCCGTAAATTGGCGGTTTTTTTCCGGATGACGATATCCTTCTGAACAGACCCTGCGCAAAGATAAAAAAGGTGGTCTATCTTGCACTACTGGCCATTAAAATTGCTGCACCAAGAAGAAATGCAGATGATAAACGGCTATTCATTGAACAAATATCTTATACTACAAATGATATGCGATTCCATTTTCACGCAATTTGGGTGCATAGATCCTGAGAAATCAGTACCCAGAACAACCACCTCTGGCCGTAATAACGGCCTTGATACGTCAGGGCATTGAGTCAAACAGAGCTTCGATGGCGTGTACAGGTATAGCTGCCCATGCAGCTTCAACACGATACACAATTCACCAAGAGTAGTGACTGGCGTATCGTGACGAGCCAGTTGCTCGGCCACCATTGACCAGACGTTTCCAATTGGTGAGAGATCTGGAGAATGTGCTCGCCAGGGCAGCAGTCGAACATTATCTGTATCCAGAAAGGCCCGTATAGAACCTGCAACATGCGGTCGCGCATTATCCTGCTGAAAGTAGGGTTTCGCAGGGATCGAATTAAGCGTAGAGCCACAGAAATATAACGTCCAGTGTTCAAAGTGCCGTCAATGCGAACAAGAGGTGACCGAGACGTGTAACCAATGGCACCCCATACCATCACGCCAAGTGTTACGCCAGCATGGCGATGACGAATACACGCTTCCAATCCGTGTTCACTGCGATGTCGCCAAACACGGATGCGGCCCTCATGATGTTGTAAACAGAACCTGGATTCGTCCGAAAAAATGACGTTTTGCCATTCGTGCACCCAGGTTCGTCGTTGAGTACACCATCGCAGGCGCTCCTGTCTGTAATGCAGCGTCAAGGGTAACTGCAGCCTTGGTCTCCGAGCTGATAGTCCATGCTGCTGCAAACGTTGTCGAACTGTTCGTGCAGTTCTGGCGCTGCAGTCCGGAACCGCGGGACTGCTACGGTCGCAGGTTCGAATCCTGCCTCGGGCATGGGTGTGTGTGATGTCCTTAGGTTAGTTAGGTTTAAGTAGTTCTAAGTTCTAGGGGACTTATGACCTAAGATGTTGAGTCCCATAGTGCTCAGAGCCATTTGAACCATTTTGAACTGTTCGTGCAGATAGTTGTCTTGCAAACGTCGTCATCTGATGACTGAGGGATCGAGACGTGGCTGCACGATCCGTTACAGCCATACGGATAAGATACCTGTCATCTCGACTGCTAGCGATACGAGGCCGTTGGGATCCACCACGGCGTTCCGTATTACCCTCCTGAACCCACCGATTTCATATTATGCTAACAGTCATTGGATCTCGACGAACGCGAGCAACAATGTAGCGATACGATAATCCTCAATCGCGATAGGATACAATCCGACCTTTATCAAAGTCGGAAACGAGATGGTACGCATTTCTCCTCCTTACACGAGGCATCACAACAACGTTTCACCAGGCAACGCCGGTCAACTGCTGTTTGTGTACGATAAATCGGTTGGAAACTTTCCTCATGTCAGCACGTTGTAGGTGTCGCCACCGGCGCCAACCTTGTGTGAATGCTCTGAAAAGCTAATGATTTGCATATCACAGCATCTTCTTCGTGTCGGTTAAATTTCGCGTCTGTAGCACGTCATCTTCGTGGTGCAGCAATTTTAATGGCCAGTAGTGTATCTCCGGAATTTTTCACCCAAGAAGATGCCATCATCATTTAACCGTACAGTATATCGCCCTTCCCTCCGGAAACTAACGGCTGTAGTTTCCTCTTGCTGTCAGCTGTTCGCTGTACGAGCGTAGGGAGGACATGTTGGTTGTGTTACAAGGCCTTATAAGTCAGTGATCCAGACTACTGAAAAGGCGACTGCTCGCCTGCAAAATTTTTCTGGCCTCTCAACAGACATTCTTGCGTTGTAGTTGTACCTACGATGCGGCTGTTGGAATTGTTGCCCTCCACAGAAAAGACGATGTTTTCGTTAGGACAGTTCCTGTAGCTTGAGTGACGAGGCTAGTGGTCCATACCACAGTGCGACGGTCGCGAAATTATGTCTTTACTTGTCGATTACCTTCTTGCGACCATCTTAGATTATTCCGTTAATTCACTGTGTAAATGTTCCATGTTTATAAATAAAATTTGCGAGATTCTCTAAGCATATTCAACACATCTTTATTGTAATATTCTCCTTACTGCATGACTAACAAAGAATTCCTCACAGTCAAAGTACAATAACACGACAGTGTACCGCACTTCATTCAGTAAGTGGCGCCGTCAGAGAAGAAATGCAATTCACGTTCTCCAGCAGCAACAGTGAGGGCGCTTGTTCCTGTTGCCAGCTGATGGGTCAGGACGGCACCGTGCCGGAAGGTTTCTGATAGCATTAACAAAACTGTGCTGCTGATTAGAACACTTACCGAAGACAAATATTCAGTTCTAAAAGCCCGGTTCAATGGTAGTAACTTAATTCATCCCTTCTGTACTAAAGTTCCAACACAGACATGCTTTTTTTTACAATTTTCAAAGTTTCCAGGCAGTGATCGATGAGTCTGTGCGCAACGGTTTGCCTAAATCTCCGTATGGCCAAAAGAGCTTGGAAGCATAAGACTAGTTCAGCAATTCAGAGGCACACAAAGAGCAACTTAAGAGTTGAATGTACACTTTAACTGGTAAGAAATGCGTGAAAATGGATCAAACCAGTTTTCCTGCAGGCCATTTTTTTTTAAACTCTACGAGTAATAATCTAATGCATCTTCGAATCTGAGCTACTAAAAGATGCGAACAAGAAACAAAAATGCCTGGAATTTAGGCAGAACATTTTTTACGTTTTATCTTTTGCTTTTAATATGAATAACGCCTCAGTAACCCGGACTTGGCTAATTTGGAATCCGAGAACCTGAGAGAGACTGGACAACCAGCCGCGTCAGGCTCGTTCACCGCGGCGTGTTGGACGCACTTCCGCCCTCCCCATTCGCTTCACCTTGATCGACAATGTGTAACAACCTTCTGTGTCACTGATACACATGAAAGCAATCAAGCCAAAGTTCACGTGGCGGGTTGTATTAAATTCAATGTCTGTGATTACTTTAAAAGTGTATGGTAGTGCTCATAATACTATAAATCAGCGAAAATGACTCATCAATCGATAAGTGTAGAAGTTAAATCAAAGTGCTTGATAATATCCGAGTGGGTGCTGCTGCCCAGAGTGTTGTGATGGAGTTTGACACTGCTGAGTCGACTTATGACGACGTCAAGAAGTAGTGCACTCAAACAACGGACTTTGTGATAAACGAAACAAATCAGCAGGAAAATGAAAACGGACACCTGGATCAAAACTGATCAGCATTTATGATGATGAGAATAATGATGATGATACCGATGACGATCATAAGCTGGTGGAAACTATGACGCTTCTTCCTGTAAGAATATTCTAACTGCAGGCTGCAGCGGAAAGATTTCTCTAGTACCTTCCGCCGCAAAAGTCGAACACGCGCCAGAACAAATGGACGTGGTCAGCCCACAGAGGGCTCCGCCTCCGCGGCGGCTATTCCGCGCAGCGAGGGCGCCACCGCTAAGCCACGTGCAGACAGCGGCCAATAGCCGCTCCCTCCGGTTTCGTATATAGGGACGCGCTCTGCCCTAGTCCAGTAAGCCACATCTCCGGCGGTACTCCGCAAGGTTAACGGCCTTCGATTGTGCCATTCCAGCACCAATCGATGTGCTAGGTTTTTCAGGTGCCGGCCGGCCAGCCAGCCAGCAGCAGCAGCAGCGGCCCCGTCCACGGCAGCGGCAGCAGCGGCATTCCTGCCACCCGTCGTCGCCGTCAGCGCCAGCAGCGTGGGACTCTGATCTTCGTCCGTCTTCGTCTTCCACCGTCTCCGTCTCCATCTTCGTCTTCGTCTGTCCCCAGTGTTTGTCCTTCCTTTTTCGTCCTGTGCGTTTTTGTTTCTCCCTGTCATGTCAGCCCCCACCACCACTACCACCACAGCCATAGTTTATACTTCCCCCTCCGCCGCCACCACCACCATAACATGGTGTGCCCAGTCGCACCCCCCTCTTTCCATCCCGCCTCTTCTCACTCTCCCTTCGCCCTCGCTCTTTGTCGCCCCCTCTCCAGCTTCTTCCTCCCGCTCCTCTCCCTCAGATACTTTCCCCCCGCTCCCCCAGCCTGTCACTGCAGCTCCAGCTAGGGTGATGGACCGTCGGACCACTGCCCATGCCCAACTCTCCCCATCGCCTTCGCCATCACCGCCACCACCATCCCCATCGCCGTCGCCGTCGCCTTCACCGTCACCATCTCCGGCGCCGCCTGCTGCATCCACGCCGGGACCTGCCTCTTCCCGCCACCTCCCTATAGCTCCCGTCCCTCATGTCACCACCCACCCTTCTGCCGCCGTTAAACGCCCTAGTGGCACCACCACCTCCTCCACTCCCAAAAAGGCACCGCCCCGTCCTCCTTCCCCCCCCCCCCCCAGGATGCCATGCATGTCTCCCTGCTTGGCCCTGCTCCCTCCACCTCCTCCTCCTCCTCCTCCTCCACCCAACCCACTTTATACAAATACCTCCTCTCCCGTTCCGATCCTTCCCTTCTCGAGGCCTGGAATCTCTCCCTCCACTTCCCTGGTGCCCCCATCTCTCTCCTCACTCCCAGACGGGATTCCGTTCTCATCTCCTCCCCCAGCCCAACCCTCCATACTGACATCCTCTCCCGCCTCCCCATCACCCGTTTTGGCCCCAATGCCTCCCTCACCCCTGCTCCTTCTCCGTCTCCTCCCCGCCAACCCCAACCCCCGCGTCGCCCGCCAACCCTCACCGCCGTGATCACTCGACTTAGTCCGACTATCACGGAGGAGGAGGTGTTGGCGGAGATCATCGCCATCAGTGTCTCGTGTGTGTGACGTCGTTTTGTGTTTTTAGTGTCCGCCGTCACGCTTCTACGTTCACTTGTGCCGTCGGATTCATCAGTGTTATGTGCGCCGTGTCAACGTGTTTTCAGTGTCGTTATCGTCGAGTGTGAACGGCTCTGTGTTTTTTCGTGTATCTGTGACCACTACTTTTTGCCCGTCACTTTTTCTCTTCTAATTCTCCGTTCTGCGTACTGCTATTGTCAACACTATGGCTGAAGAGCGGCGTAGCATGCCGCTGACAGCCTGCCTGATTGTTCAGGTATTAACATAACAATACAGGGAAAAATACCCTAGTCCAGTCAGTCTGGTACTCGCTCTGGACTACGCTTCTATCTCGGCAGTACTACGTTCTGGTTGTTGCTCGTTGTTGACATTTGCCTGGCTCTTGTTCTGAGTGGATTTACTGTTAGTGTTTGGTGTTGTGGTTTCCACAAGCCTCCGTTGTTTATCTCTTCCTTGTTGTGTCGGTCACAGTCGGTCGTGGTCGGTCGTTGTCGGTTGTCGTTGGTCTGTCGCCCGACTCGTCCTGTGTTCAGCCGGTGGGGCGTGCTCCACCGCCTGCGGCTTCCCCGCCTGGCGGCTCCGATCCGCAGCCCCAGGCGTTCCCGCTGTTGGTTTTGGTTACTACAATTTCTACATAATTTACGTTTCGGATTTCAATGCTACCACTGGTAGATTTTCAGACTCCGTAATGAGGATGCTATCCACGATGAAAATGTGTATGGAGAAAGGTCAAGTTTTTCAAGCCTTGAACTATTAATTAATGAATTAAAAACTGTTTCAGAAGAGCTGAATTTACCTTTGCGACATATTTACAGCGCACATGAAACTTCCTTGTGTTGGCGCGCTGCGCCTGACAAAACACTGGCCAACACAACAGGCAGTAGGGCTCTAAAATGCATTGCGACGTACCCCATACACATGTACTTTATGGGGTGCGTCATCCAAAACTTACACCGCAAATATTGCGGACATCGAAAGTGCTATTGATGTACGGTTTTCGTAAAATGGGTTGGTAGCCAATCAACAGATCATAATAATACTTACAAATGGTTCAAATGGCTCTGAGCACTATGCGACTTAACTTCTGAGGTCATCAGTCGCCTATAACTTAGAACTAATTAAACCTAACTAACCTAAGGACATCACACACATCCATGCCCGAGGCAGGATTCTAACCTGCGACCGGAGCGGTCGCGCTGCTCCAGACTGAAGCGCCTAGAACCGCACGGCCACTCCGGCCGGCCTTAATAATACTTACAAACTGTACTTACTGTGCAAACGTGCACTTTTTTAAATGAAACTGTGGCTATTGACATTTAAAAACTACAAATAACGTAAAGCGGGAGGTCAGTGGTATTTGTTGCAGGATTCTAGAGCGAGTCATTTACAAGATCTCGTCTTTTGAAAAGTTCCTACACCAACACTCGTTCGTGCCATTCAGCCTGCTTAGTTGCAAGGCATGATCTTGTTATGTTTATTTACAGTGGGCTCGTGTATTCCGTGAGTGCCTTGCAACTTGCTATGCAATTCGTGTTTGACAATCCAAGAAGTAGGTCGTGAGTGGATGATGCGATTTACCAGTGCAGGAGAGGGGGAAATTTATGTTCTTGCTGGTGTTGCAGTTGGTGTGCTCGTTAGCTCCCGTGCAATCGCACGAGGAAGCGACATGAGTCGGGCAAGTGCCTACGCATTCTCCGGGGACATATGTTCCATCCTGACCACACCTATCTCCATCAAGAGTTGCACGGAAACGATTGTGAGGAAACTGCTAACATCTGAGCGTGGGCGTTAAGACAGCGTACTCCAGATGTACCATGCATCGTATTTAGTGCTTAAGCCAGATTTATCCATCATTGTCAGGTAAACCGCCGAAACATGCACTATTGGTCTGTTGAAAATTCCCACTGCCTTCGTCAGGTGGAATGTGAGCGTACATCGAGTGTAAACGCGTGGTGTGGGATAGTGGACCATCAGCTCACAGGCGGAACACTGAAGGTGCTCAAGTATCGCAGCCTCCTATCAGAACATCTTCCACGGACGTTAGAAGACGTTCCTGTGCAGACTAGGACGAACCTGGAGTACGAACTTGATGGCTGTCCAGCCTATAGTGCACGTCGTACAACACCATACTATCACGAATTAACTTTTTCTGTGCGGAAAGCTGAAATATGCCGTCTACAAAGACATACCAAGTACACCTGATGATGTGCAACGACGTATTGCGTCAGCCTGCTCGGACATCTCCACTGAAATGCTGGCAGCACGTGTGCAGCAGACTGAAAGCGTGTACTGCCGCTGCCGGTGGGCATTATGAGCACAAACTGTGATGGCCAACTGTCTCGTTATTGGTCTGAATCCACATAGCTAGTGAATGCACTTTTGTAGTTCTTCAGTGTGTGCTAGCACAGGTATTGTACAATTGTCAGTGTCGGACCGTTTCAAATGTGATATCTCGTAAACGACTCGCTCCAAAATCCTGCAACAAACATCACTGACATTCAAATTTACCCTTATTTCAGTTTGTTAATATCACTCAGCATTGTTAGATTTAGAAAAATATGGAAATCTCTAGAACTTAAGACAGATATAAAACCATTTTCCCCGTTAGTCACGTGACGTTGACAGGCAGGAGGAAAGCGGGAGTCAGAAGTGAGGAGTAGCTCCAATTAGCGATCGTGCTACATTACGCCACCTTTTCTCTCTGTCTCTGTTTCTCGATTGTTATTCCCCATTCGGTCATTCATAGTTATTAAATCTATTTAATCGGATGAGGATGCAAAAGTTTGTTGAGAAGCGAACCAATTACAGAATAGGAAATATTTGGTTTATTCTTGGAATTGTTCAGTCTCCGCAAGAATTCGGACGAAACCAGGATTCAGAAAACTTTAGCAGGTGACACACATAGCAAATCGCTTCACATCCATAATTCAGCTATACAGTGAATGCAACTTGAATGACTGAACTGAACATCATGTCGATAATACTGCAGTTTTATCCCTGACATTGTGAAACGTATAACACCCGCCAGGTAGCCGAGAGCGGCGGATTAACTACGAGGGACGGTACGTCGGCCAGCCTGGATGTGGTTTTTAGGCGCTTTTCCACATCCCACTTGGTGAATACTGGGCTGCTCCCCACGTTCTGCCTCAGTTACATTGTTCGCAGACATTTCAAAACGTTCGCACTATTTCATGGCTTACACTAAATGCAGACAGCTGGGGTACACAAATTCTGTCCCAGGGGGTTTGGGGCGGCAACAGGAAAGGCATTCACCCACCCTCTGCAACTAACACTGCCAAATCCATAGTAGAACAGCCGACCCCACGTTGAAGTGGGATGAAGTTCACAAGAAATGATGATGATTCTGAAACGTGTACCTTGACTGGCTCCTGTTTCCTGAAGATTTTCCTCGTTGAGGGGATTTACAGACTATGAGGAATGAGTGAATGAATAGCGAGATGGATGAATGATCCAGATATTACACCCAGCATGAATTCGATAGAGTCTAATTATTAATAGCTGCATAACCATAAACAGTTCAAGTCTAGAAAGAATAAACTTAAGAAAAGTGCCAAAAATAGTAGGTAACTGCTATATATGAAGATATACACTGAAGAGCCAAAGAAAATGGTACACCTGGCTAATATCGCATAGGGCCAATACAAGCATGCAGAAGTGCCACAACACGACATGGCATGTACTCGACTAATGTCTGAAGTCGTGCTGCAGAAAACTGACAGCATGAATCCTGCACTGCTGAATATAAATCCGTAAGAGTACCAGGTGGTGCAGATTTCTTCTGAACAGCACGTTGCAAAGCATCCCAGATACGCTCAATAATGTTGATGTCTGCGGAGTTTGGTGGCCAGCAAAAGTATTTAAAATCAGAAAAGTGTTCCTGGAGCAACGCTGTAGCAATTCTGGACGTTTTGGCGCCGCATTGTCCTGCTGGAATTGACCAAGTCCATCCGAATGCACAATGGACATGAGTTGATGCAGGTGACCAGACAGGACCCTGATGTATGTGTCACCTGCCAGAGTTGTATTCCGACTTATCAGAGATCCCATATTACTCCAACTGCACATGCCCCACACTGTTACAGACCCTCCACCAGCTTGAACAGTCCCCTACTGACATGCAGGTCCCAAGGATTCATGAGGTTTTCTCCGTAGCTGCACACATCGATCCACTCGATACAAATTTAAATGGCACTCGTCCGACCAGGCAAAATGTTTCCAGTCAACAGTCCAATGTCGGTGTCGAAAGGCCCAGGCGAGGCGTAAAGCTTTGTGTCATGCAGTCATCAAGAGTACATGAGTGGGTCTTCGGCTCCGAAAGCCCATATCGATGATGGTTCGTTGAATGGTTCGCACGCTGACACTTATTGACGGTCCAGTATTGAAATCTACAGCTATTTGAGGAAGGTTGCACTTCTGTCACACTGAACGATTCTCTTCAGTCGTTGTTGGTCTTGTTCTTGCAGGATCTTTTTCCGGCTGCGGCGATGTGGGTAAGTTGACGTTTTTAGCAGATACCTGATATTCATGGTATGACCGTGAAATGGTCGTAAGGGAAAATCTGAACTTCATCGCTACGTCGGAGATGCTGTGCCCCATCACTCGTGCGCCGACTACAACACCACATTCAGTTAAATCTTGATAACTTGCCACTTTAGTAGCAGTAAGCGATCTAACAAATACGCCAGACTGCAGCGCTGTATCCTGTGTGTTTACATATCTGTGTATTTGGATGTGCATGCCTGTACCAGTTTCTTTGGTGCTTCGTGTATGATCATCATACCTAGATGTTGTGCTGAAGAATTTTGTAATTTTATCTCTGGGGTGCTGCGAGATTTTGCGAAACTGTCGATTAAAAAAAAAAAAAGGTGATGTGAATGTCTACAGATGATATTTTTTTCGAAAGTGATTAAATTTCATGCTGTTTCGTCTCTCTTCTAACGCAGGGAACTCCACGTTACACTTCTGACCGCTGCAATGGTGTATGTACTAGAAGACAAGCTGATCTGCTGCATAAATCTACTGTGCTTTTAGTGTCTGCTGCAATTGTTCATAGAAGCAGTCTTTGTATGGATAACAGGTGTAATATATAGCTTATTCAGTTTTGCAGGTATGGGTGGAGGAGGCGTATTCTTATTGTCTCCTTGCAACAGATGTCGATCAACTACCTCAGTGACCTGTTCGTCTTGTGCTGGCAATTGAACGTGCACTGTGGAATTCCATGGGTCCTTTTCTACAGTTGTATGGAGTTGTGTTTGAGGAAGCGGGAGAAATGGTATTATCAACTCTGTTCTGGCTGTGTAGTTTTAGATTGTCTTCCTGCCTCCATTGTAGGATGGTATCAAAACCACTACCAGGCGAAACAATCGCAAAAACTTACCACAAATATCGTGACAAATAAAGTTCATAAATTATATAGCGATTGCCATGACCACGGTTTTTCAGTTCACACTGGGCAATGTATCGCCAGAACAGCCTAATCTTGTAGCTCATTAGAATCACAATAATTTCTACAAAGGCGTGAGACTTCTCAGTATGTTCCTGCTTTGAGTAATGGCTTATACCTCCTCACCAGTAGGAGGGGAACAGGGGTGCTGGTGCAATTTGTTACTGCAGGTTGCCTATATCAGGGGTAGGTATGCAGCCAGGGGCAAACTTACTGTTCTCCTTTGATTGACAGGAACTTAAACTATTGTGCTGCTAGAAAGATCCTTCCTTTTGATTGACAGGCACTTAACCTATTGTCCCCCACCCCCTCCCACTCCCCTCAAACTCAGGAAACCTCCAACCCACCCCCTCTTCTCAGGTCTGATTTATTGGAATAACCCCTCTCACTCTTATCAGTATGACCCCTCTGGTAAACAACCCTCTCCTTCCACGCTCCCCCCCCCCCCCAGCATTTGGCGGGAAAAAAGACTCAGTTCATCGGTCATTTGGAGGGAAAGCGATTGCTGTGTATGGAATATTGTTTGAACAACTTAGACAATGTGTCGAATATTGTTCATTTAAACATTTTAACAGATTCAAGGCAGTGTATGGAATATATGGAAATTGATGGACAGGAAATTCAAGGGTATATAGTTTATTTATAAGAAATTCAGTTTGTTGGGCTGGATTGCTCTTGCTCATCATTCTCTGCTGTTTGGAAACATGTAGCTCTTGTAAGAAGAAATTACATGGGGCAAACATGTTGCATATTCTAATGTTTGGCACTGTACTGTGGGTGTCTTAACCTAATACTGTAGAACAAAAGGAAACTGGTGCCTTTCATTTATAATTTTAATGTTTAGCCCTTTGTCAGTACTTAACCTATTGTTCTGTTAAGAGGTTTTCCACGTCACCCCCTGTTCCTTAAACTATTGTACCGCCTTTGATACCAAATTAAGTAATTAGTTATGTCCTCCCACCATTTCCTGGTAGACTTTACGAAATTCACATGCTTTTGAACGCCATTTCTGTAGCATTCTTCTTTGTCTCCCACCCCCTTAAACTAATGTACTGTGTTTTACATAAAAATTATGCAAATTAACTTATTGATCTGGAACGACCTGTGCCTCGTGATGACTGGGTGTTGTGTGGTGTCCTTAGGTTAGTTAGGTTTAAGTAGTTCTAAGTTCTAGGGGCCTGATGACCACAGCAGTTACGTCCCATAGTGCTCAGACCCATTTTTTTGGAACGACCTGTTTTTTGCACCCTGTCACCCACTCACATACACTATCCCCTTAACAACTGTAGCACTAACACCACGTTGATATGAATTAAAGCGATATTCTTCACATGTGTGGGGTAGTTTATCTTAATTTGCAGCATCCTGTTTGTCAGTGAAATCACTGGAATAAAGTTTAATCAAAAGATTGCTAATAAAAAGCACATTCCGCCACCTGATGCCCAACACCACCGTGTGCACTGGCAGCCCCCACAAAGTGACGATGCGGCTGTCAGCTGCCGAGCGATGCACAGGTGTCCGTCCGGGTCCTGGACGCACGAGGCGGCAGCATCGCATTCATACTTGGCACATGAGAAATTCATGAGACTGCTCATGATGTCATTCAATTCGAATATAATTAGTTGTAATTCGTTGAAAATGTTTAAAATTGTCGAAATTTGTTGAAATGTAGTATATACCTACAGCATTAGTGGTTTAGTGTGGTGTTACCACCACAAGAGGCTGAGACATGGTGTGCTTGTTGAGGAGTCGGTAGTCGGTGTTCAATTAGCGAGATGTTGGTGAGTGAACATAAGAAGAGGAAGAATACGGTTCTGCAAATAAATGCATTAAAGATGCATGGATACATCTGTCTCTGATGGAATGGTCTGTCATTTCTGAAACCTACATATAAGTTCCCACCACACAAGAGCCAACTACCTCCCATCCACCAGAGCAAAGAACTGACCTAGTTCGCACGTTCACTGCTAGAGGGCATCGCAATAGGTCACGTGATCATGCAGTTCAGTCCATAGAACTTTATTTATTTCTTGAACAGTTTATTTACAGACGGATTTCACCTAGTTTATTTATTACGCTGAAGCAAAAACACTGACCCTGATGTGCTTGGGGGTCACAATTAACAATTTACAGACCTGGAAACTACTCGTAAATATTGCATTACGCTGATGTGCAGAGTCGCTAACAACTCGTAAATTACCGAAATAATCCAGTACACAGCATACAGACTTCCATCTACTTGAAGATCACTGAAATAATGCGTGCAAACATGTTCACAACGCTTAAACACCCGAAAATGATTCAGTGCACAAACATTCAGTGCACATAAAAAACGCAACTTGTCAGCAACTCGAATCCTGATTCTACAGGATGGAAAGCCTAAATGGACCCCCTAAGAAATGGAAACTGTCAACATGTGGGAGAGGAAGTTTAGATTAGTGTTCTTTATTTATTTTGCTCGCGAAACTGACACAAATATCCATCCTAATTACATAATTAATTACAAAGGTCGGTCCTAATTACACAACTATATGCAGAGCGCTACACAAGAACAGCCTAAAATCACAATATAGCGCTAAAACTGACTATACCATATTATCTACATCTACATCTACATCCATACTCCGCAAGCCACCTGACGGTGTGTGGCGGAGGGTACCTACAGTACCTCTATCGGTTCTCCCTTCTATTCCAGTCTCGTATTGTTCGTGGAAAGAAGGATTGTCGGTATGCCTCTGTGTGGGCTCTAATCTCTCTGATTTTATCCTCATGGTCTCTTCGCGAGATATACGTAGGAGGGAGCAATATACTGCTTGACTCTTCGGTGAAGGTACGTTCTCGAAACTTTGACAAAAGCCCGTACCGAGCTACTGAGCGTCTCTCTTGCAGAGTCTTCCACTGGAGTTTATCTATCATCTCCGTAACGCTTTCGCGATTACTAAATGATCCTGTAACGAAGCGCGCTGCTCTCCGTTGGATCTTCTCTATGTCTTGTATCAACCCTATCTGGTACGGATCCCACACTGCTGAGCAGTATTCAAGCAGTGGGCAAACAAGCGTACTGTAACCTACTTCCTTTGTTTTCGGATTGCATTTCCTTAGGATTCTTCCAATGAATCTCAGTCTGGCATCTGCTTTACCGACGATCAACATTATATGATCATTCCATTTTAAATCACTCCTAATGCGTACTCCCAGATAATTTATGGTATTAACTGCTTCCAGTTGCTGACCTGCTATTTTGTAGCTAAATGATAAAGGATCTATCTTTCTGTGTATTCGGAGCACATTACACTTGTCTACATTGAGATTCAGTTGCCATTCCCGGCACCATGCGTCAATTCGCTGCAGATCCTCCTGCATTTCGGTACAATTTTCCATTGATACAACCTCTCGATACACCACAGCATAATCTGCAAAAAGCCTCAGTGAACTTCCGATGTCATCCACAAGGTCATTTATGTATATTGTGAATAGCAACGGTCCTATGACACTCCCCTGCGGCACACCTGAAATTACTCTTACTTCGGAAGACTTCTCTCCATTGAGAATAATATGCTGCGTCCTGTTATCTAGGAACTCCTCAATCCAATCACACAATTGGTCTGATAGTCCATATGCTCTTACTTTGTTCAATAAACGACTGTGGGGAACTGTATCGAACGCCTTGCGGAAGTCAAGAAACACGGCATCTACCTGTGAACCCGTGTCTATGGCCCTCTGAGTCTCGTGGACGAATAGCGCGAGCTGGGTTTCACATGACCGTCTTTTTCGAAACCCATGCTGATTCCTACAGAGTAGATTTCTAGTCTCCAGAAAAGTCATTATACTCGAACACAATACGAGTTCCAAAATTCTACAACTGATCGACGTTAGAGATATAGGTCTATAGTTCTGCACATCTGTTCGACGTCCCTTCTTGAAAACGGGGATGACCTGTGCCCTTTTCCAATCCTTTGGAACGCTACGCTCTTCTAGAGACCTACGGTACACCGCTGCAAGAAGGGGGGCAAGTTCCTTCGTGTACTCTGTGTAAAATTGAACTGGTATCCCATCAGGTCCAGAGGCCTTTCCTCTTTTGAGCGATTTTAAATGTTTCTCTATTCATCTGTCGTCTATTTCGATTTCTACCATTTTGTCATCTGTGCGACAATCTAGAGAAGGAACTACAGTGCAATCTTCCTCTGTGAAACAACTTTGGAAAAAGACATTTAGTATCTCGGCCTTTAGTCTGTCATCCTCTGTTTCAGTACCATTTTGGTCACAGAGTGTCTGCTGGGAAAAAAACCGCAATACCACTAAAAACTTACGCAAATATCAATCCTAATTACGTAATTAAGGACGGCAATACTCCGCAAAAACAGACAATACTTTACAACTAGTATTATCCTGCTGGAAAGAAAACCTCCCAATACCACGCGAAACCAGTGACAGAAACACTCAAACTCCACCTTACAGCCGGCCGGGGGGGGGGGGGGGGGGGGGGAGGGGGGGCGAGCGGTTCTAGGCACTACAGTCTGGAACCACGCGACCGCTACAGTCGCAGGTTCGAATCCTGCCTCGGGCATGGATGTCCTTACGTTAGTTAGGTTTAAGTAGTTCTAAGTTCTAGGGGCCTGATGACCTCAGAAGTTAAGTCCCATAGTGCTCAGACCCATTTGAACCATATCCACCCTCCAAGCTAGGGGCAAAAACGCTGGGGTCTAAGGTAAAACCTTTATTCTTCTTTGTGGGAAATACGTTCAACTGGCTAGATGCTGGTGTTGGACAGAAAAGAGTTTAAAGAAAGTGTATTACCTGCAAGCATATACCATCTTTCGCTGTTTGGCGTCAGAGTTCACTACACACGCCTACAAAAAACCACCTTACTGCCCAGCTAACCGAAGCCAATACACGCTATCACAGATGATGAAAAAAATGCGTCACAGTTACAATTTAACTTCGAAATTGTCACGTGGAAAACCAGCACTCGTATTGAATGGGTCACCATGCATCACATGTACTGGGGACAATTGTCGTCCTAAAAGACTGCAGTTGACCGTGCGTTCTCATCCATGTACAATCACAAAGTACGGGATGGATCTACTCCGCCAATAGCCACATGGTCTGTGCTGGCCACTGCCCGCACTCATACAATCGCACTTCGGCAACACAAAAGCAGGTGTAGTAACTAGGAGATAAAAGGGCGGCTCGCCCCAAATGCATCTTGGTTGTCTAAAGTACAGTGCCGCAGCCGCCCCTAATGGCTAGGAGGCGCCGCTGTCACACACTAGACAGGTCCGCTCCAGCAGGGACCAGACGAGAGCCACAGTATTGTAGAGAACTCACCCGCCGTTCTGCGAGGGAATATTCAACATCAACTCGACTCCTATAATAAAGATACTATTAACAATAGGGGAAAAAAACCTGCCACGACGATAATCAATTTTCTCTTTCCATGAAAAGAGACAGTGTCCAGGTTCATTTCATTTTATGAGCAAAATCGGTATGCTTTTTACTTTCGACTGAGAAACTTATCATGCCTGCCAAGACATTTACGAGTGAACCCGAAAAAGAAATTTGAGGAAACCCATATTTCCACTCATGAATACCGATGTCGGTGATGTAACAGATTCCAAATCACCCCTACGATTTACAAAGTCAAATAAGGTGTTCCTCGTATCTAGAGAGTCAAATGCACACACCACAATCGAACTTCTCTCAACTAAATAAAGACGTGAAATGCGAAGAACCAATCAACAGAACAATTTACATGGGCGGGAATAATGGCCCAGCGCAAACACACTTCCATATTGAATCTTCTCAAATTTCCACTTGATCACGAAAGCTATCCAACACATTCTAAGTATTAGTTCGCTATTCTGCCATCTAGAGGACTACACAGTTAAGTGAACTACATTCCTGCATTGCAACAGTCTTGTTCATTCAGACGGTCCCTGCCATTAGCCGGAATCGTGAATCATTCCTGCCACACGTCATGCATAGACAGAATCATCCTACAAAATCGGCCACATATATATTTGATCCCTATACTTACACTTAAATGTTACGATTGCGGTTTCAGTTGAATGACATTCGACAATGAGCGAAGTATCGGAAACACACCCTGCCGATGACTCTGGAAATACAGGGTGATCAAAGAGTCAGTATAAATTTGAAAACTTAATAAACCACGGAATAATGTAGATAGAGAGGTAAAAATTGACACACATGCTTGCAATGACATGGGGTTTTATTGGAACAAAAAAAAAAAAACAAAGTTCAGAAAATGTCAGACAGATGGCGTGTGAAAGATCTCTTGCGCGCGTCGTTTGGTGATGATCGTGTGCTCAGCCGCCACTTTCGTCATGCTTGGCCTCCCAGGTCCCCAGACCTCAGTCCGTGCGATTATTGGCTTTGGGGTTACCTGAAGTCGCAAGTGTATCGTGATCGACCGACATCTCTAGGGATGCTGAAAGACAACATCCGACGCCAATGTCTCACCATAACTCCGGACATGCTTTACAGTGCTGTTCACAACGTTATTCCTCGACTACAGCTATTGTTGAGGAATGATGGTGGACACATTGAGTATTTCCTGTAAAGATCATCATCTTTGCTTTGTCTTACTTTGTTATGCTAATTATTGCTATTCTGATCAGATGAAGCGCCATCTGTCGGACATTTTTTGAACTTTTGTATTTTTCTTTTTTTTTTGTTCTAATAATACCCCATGTCATTCCAAGCAAGTGTGTCAATTTGTACCTCTCTATCTACATTATTCCGTGATTTATTCTGTTTTCAAATTTGTACTGACTTTTTGAAGACCCGGTATAAATATCTCTACCACTGTTTTGACTTGACATACTCTTCCCTTTGCTATCGCAGTATTCCATGTCAAATTCATACCTTCCTTATGACTGGACATAGTCATCTCCTTTGCACATGTCGGAACACAAACACATACTTTATAAGCCTGATGCTAATGGCAAACCTATCACACATCCCATACTACTAAGTATAATACGTTGTCGATAAGTGATTGCTGGCGATACGAAATAATACTGACTGAACATCAACGGTTGGTGGTCATGTTGTCTCATAAGTTTTTCATGCGAGTGGTACCACTGTCTCTTAGAAAGAGAGGCGTGATCGTCTTACAAACCGTCAGATGTTAAAAAACACAACCATATTAAGTGTCTTAACAGTTTATATGAAGAAATAAACTTTTTACATAAAGTGTCAGGAACGTGTACATAATGTGTCGTAAAACTTCTAGAGGCAATTTTATACAACGAAGTATCATCGCTATGGTATGTAAATTTATTTTACATCTACATCTACATGGATACTCTGAAAATCACATTTAAGTGCTTGGCAGAGGGTTCATCGCACCCCCTTCACAATTCTCTATTATTCCAATCTCGTATAGCGCGCGAAAAGAACGAACATCTGTATCTTCCCGTACCAGCTCTGATTTCCCTTATTTTGTCGTGGTGATCGTTCCTCCCTATGTAAGTCGGTCTCAACAAAATATTTTCGCATTCGGAGGAGAACGTTGGTGATTGGAATTTCGTGGAAAGATTGCGTTTCAACGAAAAACGCCTTTCTTTTAATGACGTCCAGCTCAATTCCTGTATCATTTCTATGACACTCTCTCCCATATTTCGCGATAATACAAAACGTGCTGCCCTTCTTTGAACTTTTTCGATGTACTCCATCAGTCCTATCTGGTAAGGATCCCACACCGCGCAGCAGTATTCTAAAAGAAGAAGGACAAGCGTAGTGTAGGAAGCCTCCTTAGTAGATCTGTTACATTTTCTAAGTGTCCTGTAAATAAAACGCAGTCTTTGGTTAGCCTTCCCCACAATATTTTCTATGTGCTCCTTCCAATTTAAGTTGTTCGTAACTGCAATACCTAGATATTTTGTTGAATTTACGGCATTTAGCTTAGACTGATTTATCGTAAAGCCGAAGTTAAACGAATTCGTTTTAGCACTCGTGTGGATGACCTTACACTTTTCGTTATTTAGGGTCAACTGCCAATTTTCGCACCATTCAGGTATCATTTCTAAACCGTTTTGCAATTTTTTTGATCTTATGATGACTTTATTAGTCGATAAGACGGCTGCTCAGATTGTCTCCCAAATCGTTTATATAGATAAGGAACAGCAAAGGGCCTATAACACTACCTTGGGGAACGCCAGAAATCACTTCTGTATTACTCGATGACTTTCCGTCCATTAGTACGAACTTTGACCTCTATGACAGGAAATCACAAATCCAGTCACACAACTGAGACGATATTCTATAAGCACGCAATTTCACTACAAGCCGCTTGTGTGGTACAGTGTCATAAGCCTTCTGGGAATACGGAATGGATCTGAAATCCTTTGTCAATAGCATTCAACACTTCATGTGAGTAATGAGCTAGTTGTGTTTCACAGGAACGATGTTTTCTAAACCCATGTTGACAGTATGCCAATAAACAGTTTTCTTCGAGGTAATTCATTATGTTTGAACACAATATATGTTCCAGAACCCTGCTGCATATCGACGTTAACGATATGGGCGTATAATTTAGTGGATTACTCCTACTACCTTTCTTGAATATTGATGTGACCTGTGCAACATTCCAGTCTTTGGGTATAGATCTTTCGTCGAGCAAACGATCGTATATGACTGTTAAGTATAGAGCTAATGCATCAGCATACTCCGACAGGAACCTAATTGGTATAGGGTCTGGACCAGAAGACTTGCTTTTATTAAGTGATTTAAGTTGCTTCACCACTCCGAATATATTTACTTCTACGTTACTCATGTTGGTAGCTGTTCTCGATTCGAATTCTGGAACATTTACTTCGTCTTCGTTTGTAAAGGCATTTCGGACGGCTGTATTTAGTAACTCTGCTTTGGTAGCAATGTCTTCGATAGTATCTCCATTGCTATCGCGCAGAGAAGGCATCGATTGTTTCTTGCCGCTAACATACTCCACATACGACCAGAACCTCTTTGGATTTTCTGCCAGGTTTCAAGACAACGTTTCGTTGTGGAAACCGTTATAACCATCTTGCATGGAAGCCCGCGCTAAATTTCGAGCTTCTGTAAAAGATCACCAATCTTGGGGATTTTGCGTCTGTTTAAAATCGGCATGTTTGTTTCGTTGTTTCTGCAACAGTGTTCTAACCCGTTTCGTTTACCAAGAAGGATCAGCTCCACCGTTTGTTAATTTATTTGGTATAAATCTCTCTCAATTGCTGCCGATACTATTTCTTTTAATTCAAGCCGCATCTGGTCTACACTTATATTATTAATTTGGAATGAGTGGAGATGGTCCCTCAGGAAGGCGTCAAGTAAATTTTTATCTTTTTTTTTTTTTTTTTGCAGGTATATTTTTCGCTTATTTTTGGAGGATTTGGGGATTACAGTACTCATTCTCGCTACGACAACCCTGTGTTCACTAATCCCTGTAGCGGTTTTGATAGGTTCTGATGTTCGTTATTGACTCAGGATTATTTGTCGCTAAGAGGTCATCAAGTGCGTTTTCATAACGTTTACTGTTCGCGTGAGCTCATGAAATGATTGCTTGAAATAATTTTCAGAGAATGCGTTTAGCACAATTCCGGATGATATTTTATGCGTACCTACGGAATAAAACATGTATTTTCGCCAACATGTCGAGGGTAAATTAAAAGTCACCAGCAACTATTACCGCATGGGTCGGGTACGTGTTTGAAATCAAACTCAAGTTTTCTTTGAACCTTTCAGCAACTGTATCATCTGAATTCGGAGGTCGGTAAAAGGGTCCTATTATTATTTTATTCCGGTTGCCACCAATGACCTCTGCCCATACTAACCCACAGAAAGTATCTACTTCAATTTCGCGACATGTTAAACTACTTCTAACAGCAACAAATACGCCATAGCCAGCCGTGTTTAGCCTATCCTTTCGGAACACCGTTAGATTCTTCTCAAAAATTTCCGCTGAGCTTTAACGAGCTTTCAGTGCCTATAATGATTCGAGCATCAATGCTTTCTATTAGCGCTTGGAGCTCTGGTACTTTCCCAACACGGCTACGAAAATTTACAACCGTTATACCGATGGTATCTACGTTCTTCCTGCGTTCGGCCTGCACCCTTTGTGACTGAAGCCCATCTGGTATTTTCCCGAGACCCTCTAACCTAAAAAACCGCCCAGTCCACGCCACACAGACCCTGCTACACGTGTAGCCGCCTCCTGCGTGTTGTGGACACCTGACCTATTCAGGGGAACCCGAAACCCAACCACCCTTTGGCGCAAGTCGAGGAATCTGCAGTCTGCACGGTCGCAGAACCGTCTGAGCCTCTGATTCAGACCCTCCACTCGGCTCTGTACCAGAGGTCCGCAATCGGTCCTGTCGACTATGCTGCAAATGGTCAGCACTGCTTTCATCTTGCAAACAAGACTGGCAGCCTCTACCACTTCTGTTAGCCGCTGGAAACCAGAGAGAATATCTTTTGATCCAAAGTGACACACATTATTGGTACCAACGTGAGCTACCACCGGCAGTTGGCTGCACCCTGTGCTCTTCATGGCATCTGGGAGGGCCCTTTCCACATCCGGAATGACTCCACCCAGTCTGCACACGGAGTGCACATTGGTTTTCTTACCCTTCTTGTCAGCCAAGTCCCTAAGGGGCCCCATAATGCGCCTAACGTTGGAGCTCCCAACTACCAATAATAATCCCACCCTCTGCAATTGCCCGGATCTTGCAGACTGAGTGATTTCCCCTGAAACAGGACAGGCGACAGCATCTGGCTCAGCGACAGTGTCAGCCACAGACAGCACGTGGAACCTGTTTGTCAGACAGACCGGGGAGGCCCTACGTGCGGCCGCCTGGGAAGTCTTTCGCCGCCTACTTCGCCCCGGGGCGACCTCCCACTCGACCACAGGTGAGGGGTCAGCCTCAGTGCGAGCAGTGGTGAGGATCAATCGGGTGTTAAAAGCTATAAATCGAGGTACGACATTACCTCAGAATGAGGTGGTTTTTTATCTGGACAAATACCGTAACACTGAATTTAGACGGTGATTGCTGGATATATACTACTAGACCAGCAGTGCAGTTACACATAGCCAAAAGTGCAACCTCACAATAAAATTACCCAATTTAGAATGTGATTCGGTTATGGAACGTGGTATGAAACCTGGATTTCCAACTCCCTCACGCCGCCGCCGCTAGATATTTCTCCAATATTTGTAACGCACTCTGTCAGAGGTTCAGTGATATAACAATTGAGCTATAGGGAATGGTTGATTGAGAGGGATCACAAACAGTAGATGGTGTGCTGATTGAGATCATAAGAAATGTACACTAGCTTTTCAGACCTCTAGTGCTACGTTATCCGCTAGAAATCATACCTGGGATTTGGAATCAAGTCTCCCCAGTCAAGCACAAACCTGCGTTGGGTCCTATGGAGAAGTCCTTTAATGATTACAGCCACTAGTGAATTATATTTCTGGCACTCTCATATCTAGAAACGAATCACCTTCCTCGAACCTATCTGCTACAGTAAAATTCCAACCTCGTCTTAGGTAGTCCCTATGCATCCTGCAACTGCTGCCATTTCTGCAGCTTTACGCACGTAGTCGTTCCAGTTTAAGTCAGAACTGAGTAGGAGTCGGAGGAAACTATATCTTCCACCTTCTTCAACCCGTGTAGAAAGAGGCTAAGCTGCGTTACTGCTACAGGACAGTGTTTTGACCATTCGGTGGAAATGGGAACTGAGAGAAGGAGGAGTATTTTTTTCTACTGCACTAGGGTGCGTCCCAAAACTCCATATAAGTACTACAGATTCACCTCCCTCAGGGCCTATTCACATCTATCGCCCCAACATGCTATATTCGTTATTATCTACCATCCAACAGAGAAAAATTACGAACTATAAAAGCTCCACTAACTTCATCCGACAGAGGACTCGATAAGAATTTTACCACACCTCTCTTCTCCCATACACCGAAAACGAATACTGCATGCGCGCCGGCATCGATCACATCTGACGATGCTATTAAACATGCAGGTATTGATCAACTTAATAGACCAGTTTAAAGTTTCAACACCAGTACTGTAGGAGGATGATCGAATTCCCTAGACTATATTGTAAGTCGCAAGAGACGCTTCCTGTGACCCTGTCTCGTTGTTTGAAACATTCTTTTTTCTGCTGCAGTACACCTTGTACATCGCCATATATTTTGTTTTTCCACCATGACTTCGAGGTCTGTGCAAGGTTCCAAACTTCCATTAACACGTTCTGATCCATAGCCTCTCGCACAAAACTAGACGTCACGTGGTGTAAATCACTTTGTTATCGCTGCTACCATAACACACCACACACACTGGATGATTTTAAATAAAAATCAGTTACAACATAAGGAAACTGGAAGAGTTTTGCCGCACTGTGGAGAATTACCAAACTACAGTCCGAAAGTGATTGACGAGCTCTATATTGAAACTCATCTGTCACAGTAACAGAATAGCTGACGGCTCCCATTTCGACTCATTCCTCATACTGCAGTCATGCATGCGATCACTGTTTCCGTGGTAGCCATTACCAGAAGGTGTTATCCCTCCACCATAACTCTTTCTCCAACTCAAACAAGCGTTGTCAGTCAATCATTATGTGGTAACCAACAGCGTACTAGTGGACGGGTGGGACAGAAAAGACACTATGTACTGAAATAATAAGCATCACAGTTGATAGTGCGAACAGTTTTAGCAATTTCACAGTAATTTCAACACCGACGAATGATGCGACAGCACGTTTCCCAGTTTCAATATCACAGCTAAACAACCCCTTCCCAACTTTTCGAGTACCATTGTGAATGTAGATAGATGACTGTGCAGTAAGTCCATTCATTGTTAATTCTCGAACACATACAACATCGAAGTATTCCAGACAGCACTCTACATATTTCTGACACCTCGAGCATAGTGCTTAATTTACGATCCATCACTATGCTAATGGGAGTCACAGAGCATTCTCAAGGTCGTAGGGTAAAATTAGAGACCGAAAGACCCCCTCACACTGTTTTTGACCAACCCACCCAGCAGCACCACTATTAATTTCATCTGCAACCTCCCAGAAGTAGACCGCTACATTCCACATCACGTAAATGCATGGAGGTTGCCGTGTCCTTCTCCATCCAAGTGCACAAGATTTCTCAAGATGCTCTCATCTCGAGGAGGTTAGCACTCTTTGTCGATGTGTAGTAACAGATTTGAAAGTGTTGTACTGTTATAGCAGACAGTTAAGAAGACCTACAAACGGGTGATTTTTATGTGTGATGGAGCTACAGACGGACGCAGTTAGAAGCATTTTTTACGTAAATCAACGTACCTACCTAAAACAAGGTTGAAATTTTACTGTAGCAGATAGTTTCGAGTAAGGTGACTCGTTCCGAGATATGAGAGTGCCAGAAATATGATTCACTAATGGCTGTAATCATTAAAGGACTTCTTCATAGGACCCCACGCAGATATGTGCTTGAATAGGCAGACTTAATTCCAAATCCCAGGCAGCATTTCTAGCAGATGGCGTAGCACTAGAGATCTGTAAACCTACGAACATTTCTTACGACCTCAATGAGCACGCCATCTACTGTTTGTGATCCTTCTCAGTCAACCATCGCCTATAGCCTAGTGGATATATCACTGAACATAATGCGTTACAAATACTGCAGAAATATCTAGCGGCTTCGGCGTGAGAAATTTGGAAATACCGGTTTCGTACCATGTTCCTTAGCTGAATCACTTTCTAAATTGGGTAGTTTTATTATTGCACCGTCCGCAACGTGTAACCGCACTGCTGGTCTGATACTATATACTCCAACGATCACCATCTGTATCCAGTGTCACGGTATTTGACTGGACATAAATCCACCTTGTTCAGAGGTAATGTCGTACCTCGATTTATAAAGAGTACAGCTTTTAACATGGATAAATGTAAGCACCTGTAGAACCAAGACCGCTTGTGATGGTAATATGGTTGTGTTTTCCAACATCTGATGGTTTGTAACACGATTACGCCTCTCTTTCTAAGACACAGTGGTACCACTCGCAAGAAAAACTTATGAGACAGGACCACCAATCGTTGATTTTCGGTCAGTATTATTTCGTATCGCCAGTAATAATTTATTGACAATGTATTAGTAGTAGGGGATGTGTTATAGGTTCTCCATTAGCATCAGGTTTATACAGTATGTGTTTGTGTTCTGACATGTGCAAAGCACTGGACTAGGTCCAGTCGTAAGGAGGGTATGAATTTGACATGAAATACTGCGATAGTAAAGGGGAGAGTATGTCAAGTCATAAGAATGGTGGAGATATTTCTATTTCCAGAGCCGTCAGCAGGGCCTCTTTCCGAAACTTCACTCATTGTCGAACGTCATTCAACTGAAACCGCAATCGTAACATTTAATTCTAAGCACAGCGATCAAATATATATTTGGCCGATTTTGTAGGATGATTCGTTCTATACGTGGCCTGTGGCAGGAATGATTCACACTTCTGGCTAACGGCAGGGGCGTTTGAATGGAGAGGGCTGTTGCAATGCAGGAATGTAGTTCACTTAACTGTGTAGTCCTCTAGATGGCAGAATAGCGAACTAATACTTAGAATGTGTTGGACAGCTTTCGTGATCAAGTGGAAATTTGAGAAGATTCAATATGGAAGTGTGTTTGCGCTGGGCCATTATTCCCGCCCGTGTAAATTGTTCTGTTGATTGGTTCTTCGCATTTCACGTCTTTATTTAGTTGAGAGAAGTTCGATTGTGGTCTGTGCATTTGGCTCTCTATATACGAGAAACACCTTATTTGACTTTGTAAATCGTAGGGGTGATTTGGAATCTGTTACATCACCGACATCGGTATTCTTGAGTGGAAATATGGGTTTCCTCAAATTTCTTTTTCGGGTTTACACGTAAATGTCTTGGCAGGCATGATAAGTTTCTCAGTCGAAAGTAAAAAGCATACCGATTTTGCTCATAAAATGAAATGAACCTGGACACTGTCTCTTTTCATGGAGAGAGAAAATTTATTATCGTCGTGGCAGGTTTTTTTCCCCTATTGTTAATAGTATCTTTATTATAGGAGTCGAGTTGATGTTAACTATTCCCTCGCAGAACTGCGGGTGAGTCCTCTACAATACTGTGGCTCTCGTCTGGTCCCTGCTGGAGCGGACCTGTCTAGTGTGTGAAGGCGGCGCCTCCTAGCCATTAGGGGCGGCTGCGGCACTGTACTTTAGACAACCAAGATGCATTTGGGGCGAGCCACCCCTTTATCTCCTAGTTAACTACACCTGCTTTTGTGTTGCCGAAGTGCGATTGTATGAGTGCGGGCAGTGGCCAGCACAGACCATGTGGCTATTGGCGGAGTAGATCCATCCCGTAGCTTGTGATTGTACATGGAGAATGTGTGTGTGTACGCTTTGAGGTTTTCGGGCGCTAAACAGCGTGGTCATCAGCGCCCAAACGCATAGGTACAGGAACACATGCGGTGAAGGGACGAAGACGGACAGTGAACAAGGAGAACGGCTAAAAGACACAGACTTGACGCAGTTCCAAATCCTCATATACAGAGGCAAAACAAGAGGAGAAGAAACGCACTAAAAAAGGAAAGGAAACACAAGGAAAAGGGAACAGAAATAGAAGTGAAACAAGTAGGTAATCGTGACTGGCGGACCTCTTACCTAAAAGCTGGGTGAGCCAGTCACCCAGCAGCACATTAAAATCCTCTCCCTAAAATCCGAGGCAACAAACTGGTCAGGACACAAAACCGTAAGACCTTAACCACAGTCGTTACGTCGTCTTGCAAAATAGATGGCAAATCCGGTGGCAAGGAAACCAGCGCCCTCTGGTCAGAGAATAAAGGACAGTCAAATAAAATGTGGCGGACAGTAATCTGGACGCCACAAGCACTACAGATTGGGGGATCCTCCCGCCGGAGTAAAAAACGGTGCGTTAAGGGACTGTGCCCGATGCAGAGGCGAGTGAGGAGAACCTCATCCTGCCTGCAGGACTGGTAGGACGTACGCCATGGCCGTGTGGTGGCCTTTACCAGACGCAGCTTATTTTCACCGACTGCCAGCCACTCCTCTTCCCACTGACGCATAACACGGAAACGCAGGAGGGAGGTAACAGCATGGAGGGGGACGGCACATTCAACAACGTGAGGTAGGGAACATGCATCTTTGGCAGCCAGTTCGATTCCCCTAATACCCACGTGCCCCGGCACCCAGCAGAAAGAAACCTCCTTCCCTTGCTGTTGCAGGTGGAATAGGGCATCGTGGATGTTCTGGACGACCGTATCCGCTGGGTACAAGTGTTGCATGGTCTGAAGGGCACTCAGGGAGTCAGAACAGATGAGAAACTTAAGACTGGGAACACATCTCACCTGCTCCAATGCTCACAAGATCGCAAACAACTCGGCATCAAAGATGGTAAACGCCGCAGGAAGCCGTAACTTGACGACTCGATCAGGAAAACAACAGCACAACCAACAGAGTCCACCTGTTTAGAGTAATCCGTAAATACTGGTACATGGTCGGGATGCTGGTTTAAAATATCGTAAAATAAGGAGGTAAAAACAAACGCAGGAGTGCAGCTCCTCCGGTACTCTGACAAGTCTAAAAGGACACTGTGCCTCTGGAGCAACCAGGGAGGCAGGCGGGTAAAACCCTGGAGTTGGGGTGTCACACGCTCCACACCAAGGGACTCAAGCAAATGCTTGGCACGAATCCCAAATGGTCTCGTTGCCCTGGGACGACTGGAAAAGAGACGTTCCATAGGCGGTCGGGCAACGGTAGGGTACACAGGGGAGGTAGGACAGGCAAGGAACTGACACACCCGTGATTGTACATGGATGAGAAAGCACAGTCAACTGCACTCTTTGAGGACGACAATTATCCCCAGTACATGTGATGCATGGTGACCCGTTTAATACGAGTGCTGGTTTTCGTTGAGACAATTTGGAAGTGAAATTATAACTGTGAAGCATCTTTTCCATCAGCTGCGATAGCGTGTATTGGCTTCGGTTAGCTGGGCAGTAAGGTGGTTTTTTTGTAGGCGTGTGTAGTGAACTCTGACGCCAAACAGCGAAAGATGCTATATGCTTGCAGGCAATACACTTTTTTTTTTAAACTCCTTTCTGACCAACACCAGCATCTAGTCAGTTGAACGTATTTCCCACCAAAGAGAATAAATATTGTACCTTAGCCCCCAGCCTTTTTCCCCCTAGCTTGTAGCTGTAGGGTGGACTTTGAGTGTTTCTTTCGCTAGTTTCGGGAGGTATTGGAAGACTTTTTTTCCAGCAGGATAACACCAATTGTACAGTATCGTCAGTTTTGCGGAGTATTGCCGTCCTTGTGTAGCACTATGCATATAGTTGTGTAATTAAGTGCAATCTTTGTGATTAATTACGTAGTTAGGATCGATATTTGCGTGAGTTTGGAGTGGTATTGCGTTGTTTTATTCCGATAGGATAACACCAGATGTATTGTATAGTCAGTTGTTGCTCTATATAGCGATTTTAGGACGTTATTGTGTAGCGTTATGCTATGTAATTAGGGCCGAACTTTGTGAATAATTATGTAATTAGGATGGATATTAGGATCAGTTTCCCGAGCAACATAAGTAAAGTACACTAATCTAAATTTCCTCTCCCACATGTTGACAGTTCCCATGTGTTAGGGGGGTGCTTTTAGGCTTTCCATCTTGTGGAATCAGGATTCGAGTTGCTGACAAGTTGTGTTTTTTATGTGTACTGAATGATTGTGCACTGAATCATTTTCGGGTGTTTAAGCGTTGTGAACATGTTTGCATGCATTATTTCAGTGATCTACAAGTAGATGGCAGTCTGTATGCTGTGTACTGGATTATTTCGGTAATTTACGAGTTGTTAGCGACTCTGCACATCAGCGTAATGCAATATTTACGAGTAGTTTCCAGGTCTGTAAATTGTTAATTGTGACTCCCAAGCACATCAGGGTCAGTGTTTTTGCACCAGCTTAGTAAATAAACTATGTGAAATTCATTGCTAAATAAATTGTTCCAAAAATGAATAAAGTACAGTCCTTCCTCTCTCCAGCAGCCCAGAATAGGCTGATTCCATTTCCTAGCAGTTTTCCCCTCCACACCACCGGGGGGGAGGGGGGATGAGGAAGCTGGGGCAGACGCACAGCTGAGAAAAACACGTGACGTCACCATGTTGTTGTGCTCCTATGGACTAAACTGCATGATAACGTGACGTATTGCGACGACCTCTAGCGGTGATTCCACGAACTAGGTCAGTTCTTTGCTCTGGTAGATCGGAGGCAGTTGGCTCTTGTGTGGTGGGAACTTATATGTAGGTTTCAGAAATGACAGACCATTCCATCAGAGACAGATGTATCCATGCATCTTTAATGCATTTATTTGCAGAACCGTATTCTTCCTCTTCTTATCTTCACTCATTAACGCTCGGTTTCATCTTCATGCAGTCAGTTGTGCATGCACCCCTTGTGTGAATGTCTGAATGAGTCCAACATCTCGCTAACTGAACACAGACTACCGACTGCTCAACAAGCACACCACACACCATGTCTCAGCCTCTTGTGGTGCTAACACCGCGCTAAACCACTAATGCTGTAGGTAGATACTAAATTTCAACAAATTTCAGCAAGTTTCAACATTTTCAACGAATTACAACTAATTATATTCTAATTGAATGACATAATGAGCAGTCTCATGAATTTCTCATGTGCCAAGTATGAAAGCGATGCTGCCGCCTCGTGCTTCCATGACCCGTACGGACACCTGTGCATCGCTTGGCAGCTGACAGCCGCATCGTCACTTTGTGGGGGCTGCCAGTGCACACGGTGGTGTTGGGCATCAGGTGGCGGAATGTGCTTTTTATTAGCAGTCTTTTGATTAAACTTTATTCCAGCGATTTCACTGACAAACAGGATGCTGCAAATTAAGATAAACTACCCCACACATGTGAAGAATTTCGCTTTAATTAATTTGGATACATTTTTTATATCAACGTGGTGTTAGGGTAGTTAAGGGGATGGTGTGTGTGAGTGGGTGACATGGAGCAGAAAACAGGTTCATTCCAGAACAATAGGTTAATTTGCATAATTTTTATGTAAAACACAGTACATTAGTTTAAGGGGGTGGGAGACAAAGAAGAATGTCCCAGAAATGGAGTTCAAAAGCAAATGAATTTCGTAAAATGTACCAGAAAATGGTGGGAGGACATAACTAATTACTTAATTTGGTACCAAAGGCGGTACAATAGGTTAAGCAACTGGGGAAAACCACTTAGCAGAACAATAGGTTAAGTGCTGACAAAGGGCTAAACATTAAAATTATAAATGAAAAATACCAGTTTTCTTTTGTTCTACAGTATTAGGTTAAGACACCCACAGTACAGTGCTGAACATTAAGTTATGCAACATGTTTGCCCCTAAGTAATTTCTTCTTACAAGAGTTACATGTTTCCAAACAGCAGAGAATGATGAGCAAGAGCAATCCAGCCCAACAAACTGAATTTTTTATAAATTAACTTTATACCCTTGAATTTCCTGTTATGAGATCCTTCCTCTCCACCAATTTCCATATATTCCGTACACTGCCTTGAATCTGTTAAATTGTTTACATAAACAATATTCGACACATTGTCTAAGTTGTTCAAACAATATTCCATACACAGCAATCTCTTTCCCTCCAAATGACCGATCAACTGAGTCTTTTTTCCCGCCAAATGCCTGGAGGGAGGGTGGGAGGGGAGGGGTGTTTACCAGAGGGGGAGAGGTTAATTAATTGATCAGTTTAATTAAATAATCAGTCAAACTGATCAGAGTGAGAGGGGCTATTTCAATAAATCAGACCGGAGATTGTACCTGTAGCAGTGAGGCAGAGGGGGAGGGTTGGAGGTTTTCTGAGGTTGAGAGGAGTGGGAAGGGGTGGGAGGACAATAGGTTAAGTGCCTGTCAATCAAAAGGAAGGATCCTGTTAACAGAACAATAGGTTAAGTACCTGTCTATCAAACGGGAATAACAGGTTTGCCCCGTGAGTGCTGCACCAGCACCCCAGTTCCCCTCCTACTTTCGCCGCTCCCCCCACCCTTGCACACAAGTCCCCTCATAGCCCTGGCTCTGCAAACATCTATGAGTTGTGTTTACTCCGATTTTTTATATATCCATTTCTGTTTCCCTGATTATTCAAAAAGTTTGTAGTTGTTACAGTGTAACAATGAAAAGTTACCTCTGTTATGCTTTTTATACTATGAATGTAAATATTTGCACGCAGTTCTCTAATATTATAAGATGTGAACACCAAAGCTGTAATGCATGACACATGTCAAGTAATAAATATAAAATTTAAATTTTTTTTGTTAAAGGCATATGAATCACGCAACTCTAATTGTATTTAACCCACATTTAACAATATTTAAAAGGCAAATATATTTATACCTGTATGTGCTGTTACAGCATTGATAACACGACTTTCTGATGTGAGGCCAGTAACAGACACTGATGTTATTTCTATCTGGTACAGGGCATGTGAGTGTAGGTGATCAAGTACCACTGCAGTTGTTGATACTTCAGTATCACCAGTTGATGTGTCACAGTTGACATCTTCACATGCCAGGAAATAAACACACTGAAAAAAGTTAAAAGAAAACTTGTTACACTTGAAATTGTACAATGGAAGGCTATTAATGCAGATTAAACAAATGTTTTACTCCCTGATGCTAAGTTAACTTTAAAAATTAACAATGTTTATATTATATTTCAACAGAAAATCAATGTTTTCCATCTGGTTTCAAACCACAGTTCATGTAAAAATGCGGAATTTGGTCAGGAGTAAGTGTTGTAGTGTATTCTGAACCTGCAGATGATAGTGATGCCTCGTAAAGGGACCACACCCTGCCTATCTAACCCATGTTAATTTAGGCAAGTATTTGACCCATTTCCGATAAAAAACTATTTGATGCAGGACCTTAATACTTTTTCTGTATGTTACATGATGCTAATAGAATCAACTGTACTCAAATCTACTGTTTCCATTTTATAGTTTTTAAGAAATACTTTTTTAATATGTAATAAGTTTTTTCTGCAGAAAATATTTTTTGTGAACTCCCAAATGGGGGAATTAATGAGTGTAGTACCAGAGGTGGCTTTTTATGTTGCGCAGAGTGCCTGAAAATTTCATTCATTTATCTATAATAGTTTCTGATATAATGGGGCATATGTACTGAAAATTTTAGTTTGCAGGAAATTGACTTAAAAGAAAAAACTTTTGAAATTTGTTACTTACAGTTAATTAAAATTGTCCTTCTGCATATGATGGCCCTTCTTTGGCCTCTAGCATGTCTTCCAGCTTCTTTTTCACCTTCCTGGATGTTTGTCTTGGTTTCTTGGCCATATTAGATGCAGAACTGTCTGCATTGGCTATCCTCATTTTATCACAATGTTGCAGCCCATTGATCATATTTTCACCAGGATTAATTACCAGCTTTTTCAGTACCCAACACTTTCCAATATTACCACAGTTAAGTGTAATAACAGCATCATAAACTCCTAGTTACATTGTATGCATGACTACAAATACAGTTTTAGGAAAGCAGTTCCAAATTATGCTGTTGAAACATTCATTTGGGTTCTGTGTCTGCCCATGCAGACATTTCCTTTGAAGGTCAGGATGAGCCAAGTCTCTGGAAATATGTTTAATTGCTGCAATAACAGCAGCAGGAAAAGAATGCTGGTGGGAATAAGATTCTCCAGTTGCCAGTGCCCTATTGTATTTGCACCATGAATTTTCTCCTGATGGTCACAATCCAGGACATGTCTTATCATCAGTAGAGGAACTATGGAAGGATATGGCCCAAACATCTCTCTTCATTGCCTCCATATTTTCTTTGTTTCTCCTAATTGCCTGCCCATAGTATACCTGCAAGTTTTCTGTAACAACTACTCGCAATCACACTAGAACAAAACTAACTGCATGTTTGAAAGCGTGTTGTTTGCAAACAGCATAAACAAAAGAATACCGACCGTTGCATTCCAAGGATAGCCAGCACACTCAGGAGTAAAAAAAAATCCATAACGTGCAATGTAGGGGATATAAAGATCTAAAACACATGCAGAAAAGTGGGCGATAGAAAAGTGGGCGTGGCACAAAAACACATGTGGTAGGAAAATACTCTTTAAACACCACATAAACACATGTGGTAGGAAAATACTCTTTGAAACCTTGAAAAAAATTTTTTCAGCAAAATCCTTTTCAGAGTACTTCAATAAAACCTTAATCTATCGAAATATGGTGAAAACCGAAAATCGATTTTTTTCGACCTGAACCACGGTGTGGTCCCCTTAACGCAATCAGAGTTAAGAAACGCATATGCAGTTGATACAAACATTAAATCGAAATATGAATTGTTACAGCCATATGAAGTTATCTAGGTGAGACGGGTAATACTCGTATAATCTATCAGAACTATTTTTTTCTTTCATTCATCATGTTCTATAGTTTCTATCATAAAGGACCACTTTCAGAGAATGATTCAACGTATGCATTAACAAAAAGAGGCATATGTTAAAAACTATGTCCATACACTTTAATTGCACTAATCTTGTGGTGTAGTGCTTTATAGTATATATGTTTACAAAGAATAAAATCTACAGAAAAACTGCTAATTTGAGAAAAAATGGATACTATTTATTCAGTTTTCTTAAAAAGAAGGTTTTAGTCTACCACTGTTAGTGTAATATTTTCATCATCACATTGATACATACCAAAGAACAAAATTGAGGAATTACATGAACAATTTTGTGCTATAAAGTATGTCACCGTTGAAATAACTGTATGTACATTCGGTGGATTTAGCAGAAAATAACATCACGTCATAATAGTATTTTCGTTAAATATTCATTTACACAATACGATCTTCTCGAATCTTGCAGGAGAGAGATTTCGATTAACCATTTATCCACAGCTTTGTTAACGAAACTAGGTAACACAGAAGAAATTTTTATTAAAATTTATAGAAGCTGATAATGTTTTGATGGAAGAAAATATTGGGAGGAATGCAACACACAAAGAAGAGCCTAGAGGAATTCTGAACACATTATTTTAATTAAGCAATCTTTGGTGATTATTACAAGAAACAAGATGTTTTAAATTATTGTATTTAAAAATTTGTTCAACATATTGTAAAGAATCTTAAAGGTAAGTAGAATGTCTTCAGACATGGTATGACTCCCAGTGAAATACATGTTCAACATTAGCGATTTTCTTGATAATATTCCTCTTCTGCCAAAACTACCACATTTATTCCAACTGAACAGATAAAAGTCTCCCCGTCACATCAGTAATGAAGATCATGTATCATGGTTAAAAATGTAAGTTCAGGAAGAAGATTTACGTACTGATTGTCAGGCTAATTCTATGCAACTCCAATGTATTCTCATTTCTGGCCTCTTGAAGCTCATGATTTTGATTTCTGCAATGGAGGATACTTGTACCATCTGCCACACTGTACTGGAAGTGTGACATGTTAATGTTAAATCTTTTTTGTGTATAAGAAGGAAGGTTGGTCATAGTATTGACCTGGTGAAATATCGCAATAATATGTGTAGAAACTTCTGAAATTCTCTTGTTCAAGGTGTTCTGGTGCTACTTTTTGTTTGCTGTCTGTCAGTTGTAGCCTGAACATATTTTGGATGAGGTAAGACTTGTATCTAATGCTGTTAATTTTCTTTCTATTTATAACGATCCTTTTACTTTCTTCCACCAACACTTCTCTGAAAATTACTTCAGAGAATGTGTTAAAAAGGAGAGAGAGGATATTACAGAAGCGTGACAAACGCCATTACTAACTGTAGCTGCTTCTGATGTGCCTTGGTTAGTTTTTGTAATGGCAGCTTGATTCTAGTACAGCAACGTGATGTGTAAATCGTTTTGACCATTACCAACTGACCTCAAAATCTCGACCTTCTTCTTATGTCTCATACAGTAAAACCCTTTTTGTAGTCGACGAAACAAACTGGGAAAAATTTTATATTACTTTAAGTATTGCGTCGCGTTTATTGATGCTTCGTAGTAACTTCTTGCCCATATTTCATGTACAGTAACCACTGATTACTTTTGCAACATGTTGTGGGTAAGTGACTCTGGAGTTGTTGGGTATGAGAGTTGAGTTCTCATATTTAAGAGACAGTTGATTTATTTCATGTCTTTTGACATGCCACTCTGCGTGCTCTTTATTTATTAATGTTACTTCTTCATTGTCACTGGCCATTCAGTTGCATTATGTGATAATTGCTCTGTGGTTTGACATATTTCCTTATGTCCCTCTCTTGCAAAGAGGTAAGGTGAATACCTGTATAGTACTTCATCAGCAATCATTTCCTTTCACATGCAACGTTGATACCTGTTCTTGCCTGTAATTTGCTTTTAGATTCTTTTGTTTAGTATGTTTCAGTTTTAGAAGAAAAGTAATATAGAAGTAGTAGCAGGATGTATTTAAAAATATCTCATGTTCCGCCATTATCATCTGTTTCATATGCTTCCCATTTTTTGTGCTGATAGTAAACAGGAGCAGGTATTTGTATTGTTGCTGTAATCCCTTACAGCAATTGTATATTTCTTGTTGTAGTTTAAATGGAAAAAAATTCTGAGGTACAGGGCTTTGGATTAGTTGTCAAACTTTGCTTTTTGTTTTAATACCGACATTAAAGTTCCCCAAAGATCTAGAACATTCTAGTTTCAATGAAATTCATTTAAGAAGATTTTAAGATTATTCAGAAATACTTTGATGTTACCACTTAGGGATTGATAAAGGCAACTAATAATTATTTCGATGTTTAGAATTTCGATAGCAGCTCTTTCGAAATCCATGTCTTTGTTTAAATAACTTAACTGGTTCATTCTTCTATACCATAAATATTTGTTTAACAAATGCAGTGCACTTTATGTACATTATGATCTTTTCACAATAATTTGTAGCTATCATGTATCGTGGTAGACACAAGTAATCAATATGTTCATGTAATCAGTATGGTCTGGCTTTACTTTGCAATAATACATACGATACTTCTGTTACTCAAGTCAGTTGTATGTAGCAGTTCAATATCTGCAAACTTCGTAGTGACTGACTACACCTTCTGATGATATACCAAATGGTTTTCTCTCTATTTCTTGCGGTAGTTATCGATTGTATTACTGCATAATGTATGTTGTGCGCTGGTTGCCTGCGAAGACTCCATTATTTCCATTTCTTATGTCATGGATCAGCCAACAAATAAAATCAGCATGAAAGCTTGTATTTTCTTCATTACTCTGAATTCAGGAGTCTTCTCTGGTATTTGTCTACGTGTTTTGTCTAATATTTCTTGTAAAATGTGTTCTGGAGGTAAATACAGGTTTTCTTCACATGTCTCTTCTACACTGTGAGTTGGTTGTACATGCAGACATCCTTCTGACATTTTTACCAGCAGCTAATGTAGATATTGTTCCAGGGTTTCCTCTACACTGTGTACTGGTTGTAAATGCAGACATTCGTTTCATATTCCTTGTGTATTGTGTGCCGATTTCAAATTCAGAAAGTTTTCCTATTTTTGGTATTAATTTGTGACATTCCCAAAAAGATAACTTGCCGAATTTAAAAAGATTGACTGAAATATGAAGGGTCCATAACCTAGTGAAAATTATGTTCCTACGAAAGATTACTTGCAGGTTTTAACTGGATTTGATTCTTTAATGATGTGGAACTATTCACACTATTTTAACAGAAAACACGACTTGAGTACTTTTTCATGCAGCATATTTAATCGGACTGAAAATGTAGTGAACCAAAAATTAGTTACTACAGTGTTGTGAGACAACTAGAATAACCATATGAACATTATGCATGCTACATATTAATAAACTTATTTCTTCAAAAATTTGTGGGTAACTGTTTTCAATTGTTTATCAGTAAGTTGACTTGAACCACCACCATGTTTTAATCTGAAAGTCTTTCCAATTTGTTGCTGATCTAGCTTCCTTACAACTTGATTATGTTTCTTGCCTCTCACTATTTTTATTTCGCAGTTATTCTCCAATCTTTGTTTGACAACTTGGATGTCAATGCAGAATTTTTGTTGTTAGGTCGAACCTGAAATTTGGATCTCTTCTCCAAGGCGTCGGCTACAACAGATATCATCACTCAAAGAAGTCGCAGCGCAGTACCGTGCTTCACTTATCGAAGTCGCCAAGAGGTGATGCTTTCACATGTACCAGGCAGTGAGTCGTGGACCGCATTGCCTGTTGATAACTGCGTTGAACCATATCATTTACTTATTATCCTTATCATAATATTGTCTCTAGGCCCTATTCTACATCGGAATAAGGTTTCTGCTTAGATATTGAATCGGCTTAGGCAAGCTGTTTTGAGTCTTCATCAAGGAATATACCAGAATTTTTAGTGCATTTAATTCGAATCAGATTAGGCAAGCTGTGTGAAGCCTCTGTCAAAGAGTACATCAAATATTTTAGTTCATTTTAGATAGCGAAAAATATGTTTCCAAATTTCCCGGTGACTCGCCACTGCTTTATTCCAAAACCTTCATAAGTAATTAACAGAAAACTGATAATCAGACGAAATGTTAGTGCAAGACATAGGCCGCCTCTATCTTTTTGACAAGATTCAGTTGTTTCCGATGCTCGTCGTCCATTTAATTCGATTACAAAAATGTTCTATGAACTTATTTAAGTTTCCATTCTGAAATATGACATCTGATTCATAAGCATGCTATTAAATGCTATGCTTAAGTTTTTGTTCAGCTTCTTCGAAACATCGATAATAACGTCTGACCGGCTCTCACTAGTCGATCATCATCAAACAATTCTATAGTAAACTTCTCTCTCATTGTAATAGATACAAGGGTAATGATCATAGTGATTTACATATGGCAAGGCCATGAGAAAATATAAGCAATTCTCATTTCACGTTTTGGAGCTCTCTTTACGCTACATAAACTCTTCTTTAAACTACAAACTCTCTTTGTACTGTAGTTGAATCCACCACGTAGATTCACGTAAATTTCTTCCTGCAGGTCAATGTATAAAAATCTTGTTTTAACATCAAAAGTTATAATTTTGGTTTTATTTGGACCTGAGATACAGGGAAAGTGTCCAGCTGATTCGTTTCTCAACAGCCTACACCTTTGTCCTGGCCCACTCAGTTTTCGAGGCAACATCCAGAGACATGTTAAAAGTCTTACATTCTTTAGAAGACGCACAGGTCTTCAACTTTTCAACTTTATTATGGAATGGTATTCATCAGGCATTGCTTTACAACAGTTTTCGTGTTGCAGGCTACTGAAACAGATGTGGCTTCAGCTTTTCTTATTACTCTGAAGATTGCATTATTATCGCATTGCACAAGATACAGTTCATAGCCTGCATATCTCATAGGCGCCCAAAGTTTCGATTATGATATAGTTTCGGTCATGAGATTGTATTTTGAGTGGCGTAAACGGATTATAGAGTTCAGTCTTGATAAACATCTTGAGACAAAACATATTCTTCTGCAAACATGATTTCGTTATCTTTTTCTTTTTCAAAGTTTTAACTTTAGTGGGTTCTCCTCTGCATTCAATTCTTTCATGAGTAAAAAGCATCTCTGACAAATAGACTCTGTAGCTGGATGAATCCTATTCATATCCAACAAAGATCCTCCTTGGACTTTTGCACAGCCTTCCATCGTTGGTAATGTTCGATCAGAACATGGAAGCCACATACAAAACTTTTAAAACTACTAAGACCTATATTAAGTCCAAACAACAATTCCGTGTGAGCTTTTCCTTTCATTGAATTCATTCTGGTCCGATTTTGCGTGGAAACTTTATAATTTATCGACATAGCGCACTGATTCTCATTCACACTAAGCATCGTTTTAATGCGAAAAACGTTCGTGGTATCTAGAAGCCTTGCAGTATAGGCACTCTTGATTTCGACCATTTTGTCTCCAGCACATACATAACCACTCCAGCCATTAATGTAATCAATACCCTTACATCTTTGTCTCTGATTAGGGAGACATTTTGATGCGCTAACATATCGTGCCAAGATATAATTGTGATTTCTGTCGTATATTTGTTGGACTTCCCACATTTCATTTGCATCTACGCACTGCTGAAGCATACAGTTTCTCAGCAGTTTTGAGAATGGATGTGTTTGCGTTTGTATCCTTAACAAAGCCTTCATGTAAGATTGTGTGATACAAAACAAAAGTTGTATTCGATATATGAAAACCATTTTTCAGAACTACGTCAAACTGCGGTGCTCCATCAAAAGCCTGTAATGCGACATTCCCGACTCCAATTCCTTATAATTCAGCAGTATTTCAAATCTACACTTTATTATATTGATTCAATTTTACGCAATTTATCGACCAATCCTTCTAAATGTTATGCGTTGCATGGAGGCACATCCTTGGTGCCACAGATTTTCTTGATCGAACAGTAAATGTAGATGATTTTTACAAAAAGTACATAATCCAGCATCAATGAGCGCTTTATTCTGAAACATTTCGAATCCTCACAGTGGAGTGCATGGCTCATCTCTCTTCTGTGAAATGATTCGTTAGGAGATTCCGTAGCAAAATGACCCTTTTTATTACAGTTGTAACTCGTTTAATTGCACATACGTTTCGGTATTTGGCACATGGTTTGTTGTCATATCGTTTCTACACATATCCTTTTTTTCGCTGCATCCACAACTTTCAGCAGCAGAGTTATTACGCTACGTTGCTTAGATGAAATATTTGAGATGAAAGCATGTTGTGACGTTGTTGACCGTTCTGTTCCATTTCACCATCTTTTTCCAGGCCCACACACAGAAAATAACGTACAGATTTCTGAGTCGGCTACTGATACACTATCCCACACAGAACAAAAATGATGAATTTTCAACTCTAACATTGCAAAAAATCGTGACCTAACTGAGCTTTTCCGAAACTTCCATGTTCCATGTATCCCTGAATCTGCATACTGTTTTGAATACACGATTTTCTAGTATATCTCTACCGTAATTATAACTAAAGCCTTTCTCTGACAAACCTTCATTTGCTAAACCAACCTCGTCATACAGAGATTCTAATTTCTGTAGCACTTGACTGCCCAATTTGGAATCTGCTGTTTCCCTGGCTGTGATGCTGCTGACATTCCACCCTACTAAGGTTTGTGTTTCATTACCCCTCTTGACCGATCACTTTACATGTTGCTCACTTTTTTCTCCTGCCTGCTTAATTTCCTGCCCAGTTTGCCAGCGAATACAAATCGCTTCACTTCAGTGTTAACTCCGATTTAAATCGCCACGAGACACAGTTAACTGACTCTTGGTTTGAGTCCTCTGACAAAACTACCTATTATGATTTAATGACAACCATACATAACATACGAATCTTCATTATGAATGTACATAAAACACAAATTATTGGATATTAAGTCTGTCTTTTATCTAAAACACTGTTTCTTCCTGTGACGCAAACAGGTTTCAGCACCTCTCTGCTAACTTTCTCCATTCAAATCTCTGAAATGTGGAAATATTTCAAGTGATAATTATTCCACGAAAATTAGTCCTACTGGCAATTTTAGCTTGTTTTCGTCCTTACGCACCCTTTACATTATATGTTTATGCATGACCATTTGTTCATTACCCTTACTCGTAATTTGTCATCTGCAACCATTCGCTGTTGATGTGATTTTGTTGGTGAGTTAGCACTTTATGTTTAGAGCCGCGCGGGGTAGTCGCGTGGTCTTCCCCCGTCGGAGGTTCGAGTCCTCCCTCGAGCATGGGGGTGTGTGTTGTCCTTAGGGTAAGTTAGATTAAGTTGTGTGTAAGCCTACGGGGCCGGTGACCTCTGCAGTTTGGTCCCACAGGAACTTACCACAAACTTCCAAATTTTATTTTCAAACGTTATTTGCTGTGTCAAGTTATTTAGTGCATATACAAGGTGTTTGAGAAAGAATATACGTATTGTTGTTGTCTTCGGTCCTGAGACTGGTTTGATGCAGCTCTCCATGCTACTCTATCCTGTGCAAGCTTCTTCATCTCCCAGTACTTACTACAACCTACATCCTTCTGAATCTGCTTAGTGCTTCATCTCTTGGTCTCCCTCTATGATTTTTACCCTCCACGCTGCCCTCCAATGCTAAATTGGTGATCCCTTGATGCCTCAGAACATGTCCTACCAACCGGTCCCTTCTTCTTGTCAAGTTGTGCCACAAACTCCTCTTCTCCCCAATTATATTCAAAACCTCCTTATTAGTTATGTGATCTACCCATTTAATCTTCAACATTCTTCTGTAGCATCACATTTCGAAAGGTTCTATTCTCTTCTTGTCCAAACTATTTATCGTCCATACGTATTACAAAGTATTATTTTGTCCAAACTATCGATCGCTGCGCCTCGGCTACAGGAGAAACGATTACGTAGTCTATTTTGTATTAATAGCGACTAGATATCAGTTGTCTTGTGTTTTGCTTGGTAACAGGCATGTGTTTAAAATGGCTACTCCGCAGCAGAAATCATTTTGTGTTCTAGAGTGCAATTCCGTGATTACAGTGCAAAGATGTTTCAGGTTGAGATGCCAAATTGATTCTCCGAATGGGTGGAACGTTCGCAGATGGTATCGACAGTTTCTAGATGCAGGATGTGTATGTAAAGGAAAGAGTCCTGGCCTCCCTCGTGTTCCTGTACAAAATGGTACAAAATGTTGCATGAATTCAAACTGCTTTCCGACGTAGTCCTTCAAAATCAACTCGTCGTGCCAGTCGGGAGTTACAACTGCCCACAACAACAATTTGGCGTGTTTTGAGAGGTCTGTTAGTTATGAAGGCGTTACAGCTGTTACAAGCCCTGCGTCCTGACGACAAACGCAAACGCGTGGCACTTTGTAACGGGATTCTTGATGCTGCTGACAATGATAGCACTTTCGCACAACACATTGTGTTCGGTGATGAAGCGACTTTCCATGTTAGTGGTCAGGTAAACAAACACAATGTTCGAATTTGGCGCCTATCAGCCATTTAACATGTACGAGATTCGCCCAAAGTCAGTGGGTTTTGTGCGATATCTCGATAATCTGTTTATGGCCCATTCTTCTTTGATGGAAACACGGTTAACGCTCAGCAGTACTCGCTATGTTACAAACCTGGTTGTTTCCGATTCTGCACGAAGACATCTCCATTTTTCAACAAGAGGGGGCACCCTCTAACTGGAGTTGCCAAGTGCGTGAGTATCTGAATGAAACTCTACCGATCCGGTGGATTGGTCGCCAAGGAGCTGGCAACTTCGCAGGTCTCAGCTGGGTCCCACTTTCACCGGATTTGACAACCTCTGACTTCTTCCTGTGGGGTTTCGTTAAAAGACAACGTTTATGTACCGCTTCGCTGATGGAGGACATATTGAACATCTGTAATTTGAACTTGACAGGTTCTAAATATTTGTGTAAGGTTTCATATTCATATGTCTTAAAGTTTAATAAATATATGCATTCGAAATACGAATATTCTTTTTGAAACACCCTGTATTTCCCATTACTTATATTTTGCGATCGCAGATACTTTTCCTTTTTCGTTCGCGTGAGTTGTTGAGAATCAAATACAAATACTGCACATATTCTGTAGAATTTTATGTGCAATGAACACTTTTCCCTTCACCAAAACACAGCGTAAATGTTGGTATTCTGTGCCCCATCCCAGTCGGCGTTCCTTCTGAACTAAGTTGACGAAGCATTTAAATTCTGTTTACTTTCTATCTCTCTTTTCCTGCGTATGTGTGTGTGTGTGTGTGTGTGTGTGTGTGTGTGTGTGTGTGCGCGCGCGCGCTTGTTTAAGCTGTTTGTGTTGTCTTTTCTGTAAATTTCACTCAATGTGATAAACAGTGTGTCTGCAGACTGTAGTGTATACATTTACAGTCTGTTTTCCTTCGCCTATTGCCCTCTGTATCTGGAGGTTTCCTTGTCTCAGTTTATGGTATAAAATGTGGATGGATTTTAGTATTTTCTAATCTTTCTAGTGTAGTTAGGTAGTGGTTTTGAGCTAATAGATGTTCAACGAATGTGCTACAGGAACTCTTACATTTTAGATCTTTGAGGTGCTCTAAATATGTCGTTATAAAGTTGCTGTCTGTTTGTCCTATGTACACTGACTGACAAGTGTTGCATGTGAGTTTTTATGTGCCTGACATGCTGAATTTATCTGTGGCTGTTTCCTTTGTTCTGAGCTTTTTCTTTGTTCTATTGTCTCTCCTGTATCCCATCTGCGATTTTTAGTTTTTTAATATATTGCCTGTTCTCTGAATAATATTGTTACTGTAGCTGAGTATGTATCATTTAATTTTGTGTTTGTGTTGTTGCTCTGTTGTGCCTTGCACGTGGTAATTGTTTGTGTGTTGTGTTCATCTGTGTTGTCTATGTTCTTGTATGTATGTGGCCTCGCCATTCCTTTTCCATTTACATATTTGTTGGTTGTTTTTGTCTGTCAGATGGGCATCAAAACTGTTTTCCACTGCTATTTGTTTTATAGTGTTTAGCTTCTGTGCGTAGGTCAGCTTGCTTATTGGTGTTTTGTTTAACCTGTAGAGCATGGATCCGAAGCTTGCTTGCAGTGAGTGGTTCGACAGATTGTGAATGGTGGTGCTTGTGGCAGTCAGTTTCCTGAATACTGGAAAGGCATGGGTGCTGTTTTTTATGGCGAAATCTCTAAAACTTTAGTATACTGTGCATTTCTGTATCTAATGTTGAGCTATTTGATGATTGTGTGTGGATCTTCAGTGACACATGTCATGCTGTTAATAATGAATACGTTGTTAGGAGGCCACTAAATAATCGGTGATCCCATTGGTAGTCGTTGGGGTTGGAATAAAATTCTTTGTACAACACAAAGTTTCGTGCTGTGATTGTCCTCAGTATGGATGCTATTTCATCAACGTGTATTTCTTGTGTGTTTCTATGTTGATTTAGTCCCTGTGTTATTATGTTGGTTGTTCTGTCTACTGGAATGCAGTTGTACATTGATATGCTATCAAATGATATAAGGCTCACTATGCCTAGTAGTCTATATTCTTGATTCTGACTATTAATTCCATTGAGTTTTCCAGGTTCCTGTTGTTTTCAAAAGTGTTTCTCTGGGCCATTGCTGTTGGATTACTGGTCAATTGTTGTAATTCATTGCACAATCAATATATTCCATTAAAAACTGTCATCAGTTTCAGAAATGCTCCATCACATCACCTAGCCTAAAATACACACACATCGCTAAACAAAACATACACGTTTAAAAACAACAGGGACCCGAAAAACTCACAGGAATTAATAGGCAGAATCAAGGACATTTACATACAAGACCTGCATTCCAACAGATGAAACAACCATCATCACACAGTGACTAAATCTCCGTGGAAACACACCAGACACACACATTGATGAAATAGCAACTATACTTCGGACCGACCATAACAGCACAAAATTACTTTGGATACTACAATGAATTTTATTCCAACATGAATGACTGCCAATGGGACCCCCGGTTAGTGGCTTCTTAACTAACGTATTCATGACCAAATAGGAGGACAAGTTCTTCAGACACATTGCGAAAAAAGCAAATACAAATTTATATACCAGCATCTTTTTGTTGAATCATAATACGCCTTACTGATGAACTGCACTCACACACAAACCAGCTAAACAGTGAAATAAGTGATGTACAGCCAAAAATCCACATCACATCAGAAACAAAAATAGGCAACATGTATAATTTTATGGATCTCAGCATGCAAAAATGAACAACATCCGTGACTTCACAATATTTATGAAACTAATGACCACGAGCACCACCAGTCACAATCTATGAAACCACCCAATGGTCACAAGACACCTCTAGATACTGAGGGCAACAGGAGAAGGAAAACAGATTATAAATGAATACACTGTATTCTGCATACACACTATTTATCACATTAAAGGAACTCTACAGGAAAGACAGCAGCTTAAACACACACACAGACACACACATACACACACACACACACACACACACACACACACACACACCCACACACACAGACAGACACAAAGGAGTGATAGTAAGTAACCAAACTTCAAATCCGGTGCCAAACACATTTCACAGACTTGATTATAGAAGCACATGATGATGGCACACATGTGCTGAAAGACGTTTGGGTCACATGAAAAACCAGCGGTTTCTATAACAGGCGGACGTTGTATAAAATCATTTTATCTGCAAAAACGGCTAATTCAAGAGCAACAAGTCCACAATCTTGAGATGCTGTTACTGCTTTCTATAATGTATTCCTAACCTGGATCGATGACGCTGTCCCTTCCTTTGGCTGCAGTGGCTACAGGATTTCATTACCATCTCGCTATTTCTACCTTATATTTTGTGTTTACTTTTAACACACTCGAGTATACAGTGCATCCCAATAGTCCATATTAATGAATTGTACATTTCTAAAAGCCTTCTACACCAGATTCCTGTTTCTTGGTATGATTTCCGTAAGATCATACGTATTTGAAATGCTGGGGACATGGAAGTTGGCATTTTATTTCATTATTAAGATTTACCTCAAGTTTACTGTTTTGCTTTGGACTTCATAGTCGCAGACATTATACATTCACTGGCTTCCAATACATTAAAATCACTTAAAACACCGCGAAGAAGGGCAATTGCTGTGGTAACTACACTAACAAAAAAAAAAAAAAATGTTTATTTGTGATGATACTTAAAAACTCTCTCCAATAATTATGAAATAAAGGAAATAATAATAAATTAACCACCTCCGCAACCGTATGTAGGACTACATCAATGTATTCACAGTTGGGAGTATGGATAAAGATCAGCCGTATAATGGAATGACGGCAAGGAAAAGTTTTGCTGGAGCGAGATTCGAACCAGGATTTCCCACTTGTCGCGAGCGGTTGCCTCACCATGAGGCTTATTACACTGTGTGAGGACATCTCGTGGCCAGACCCAAACTTCCATATGGCATCAAACACGTGTCTAATACTTGCATTCGTACGTCTATTATGTATATTCCTGTAAGGGGGAGATATTTCAATAGAAAGCCGCTTGTCCGGCGCCGACGGACATATTCGAAATTTCACTGCCTGTGCTGCTCAGAAATACGATGCAAAGTTCCTTCGGACATACGTGCACCTAACTGTATAGGAATATACACTATGTGATCAAAAGTATCTGACGGCCCCAAAACATACGTTTTTCATGGTGTGCCAGCTACTGCCATGTACTTCATATTAGCGACTTCAGTAGTCACTAGAGCAGAATGGAGCGCTCTGCGGGACTCACAGACTTCGTGCGTGGTCAGGTGATTGGGTGTCTCTGGTGTCATACGTCTGTACGCGAGATTTCCACACTCCTAAACACCCCTCGGTCCACTGTTTCCGATGTGAAGGGACACGTACAGCACACAAAAGCGTACAGGCCGACCTCATCTGTTGACTGACAGAGACTGCCGACAGTTGAAGAGGCTCGCAATTTGTAATAGGCGGACATCTATCCAGACCATTACACAGGAATTTCAAATTGCATCACGATCCACTGTAAGTACTATGATAGGCGGGAAGTGAGGAAAATGGTTCATGGTCGGGCGGCTACTCATATGCCACACATGACGCTGGTAAATGCCAAACGACGCCTTGCTTGGTGTAAGAGGGTAAACATTGGACGATTGAACAGTGGAAAGCCGGCCGCTGTGGCCAAGAGGTTCTAGGAGCTTCAGTCCGGAAACGCGCTGCTGCTACGGTCGCAGATTCGAATCCTGCTTCGGGCATGGATGTGTGTGATGGCCTTACGTTAGTTAGGTTTAAGTAGTTCTAAGTCTAGAGGACTGATGACCTCAGATGTTAAGTCCCATAGTTCTTAGAACCATTTGAACCATTTGAACAGTGGAAAAATGCTGTGTGGAGTGACGAATCACGGTAGACAATGTGGCGATCTGGTGGCAGGGTGTGGGTATGGCGAATGCCCGGTGAACCTCATCCGCCAGCGTGTGTAGTGCCAACAGTAAATTTCGGAGGCGGTGGTGTTATTGTGTGGTCGTGTTTTTTATGGTGGGGGCTTGTACCCCTTGTTGTTTTGCGTGGTACTATCACAGCACATGTTTTAAGCACCTTTTTGCTTCCCACTATTCAAAAGCAATTCGGCAATGGCGGTTGCATCTTTCAACACGACCGAGCACCTGTTCATAATGCACTGCCTGTGGCGAAAGGCTTACACGACAGTAACATCCCTGTTATGGACTGGCCTGCACAGAGTCCTGAATCCTATAGAACACCTTTGGGATGTTTTGGAACGCCGACTTCGTGCCAGGCCTCACCGACTGACATCGATACCGCTCCTCAATGCAGCACTCTGTGAAGGATGGGCTGCCATTCCCGAAGATACCTTCCAGCACCAGATTGACCGTACGCCTCCGAGAGCGGAAGCTGCCATCAAGGCTAAGAGTCGGCCAACACCATACTGAACTCCAGCACTACCGATCGAGGGCGCCACGAACTTGTAAGTCATCTTCAGCTAGGTGTCCGTATACTTTTGATCACATAGTGTACGTAATGGATGTACGAGTGCAGGTAGTAGATTCATGACTGACGACTTACAGAAGTCTGGTTCTGGCCGTGAGTCGCGCTCGGGTAGCCTAATGGTGAGGCGACCGCTCGCGATAACCGGGAAATCCGGGTTCGAGTCCAGCCCGGCACAAATTTTCAGTGTAGCCATTCCAGTCTACAGCTAACTGTTCTCCATGTTCGTAACTGCCAATACATTTCATCTGTTTTATAACGACTGTAGTCGCCGCAGTGCCAGCTCTTTTGGACATGCAAGCGCGTCCCAAGGAACTTCGCACTGTATTTCTGAACAATACAGGCACTGCACTACCGTGACTACAGGAGCTGTAGTTCCGGTTTTGATATCCCCTTACACAATTATATCTTGCCTACCTTCCTTTCATTGCCTGTTTATATGAAATACGACAAGATCCAAGCGGTCCGTGTTACTCTGAATTTCTTCTCGAATTATACTTAACCAAATTTATGTTAAAGATTTTAGCAGAAACGAGCCTCAGGATAACGAGTCAAAGAAAAGGGGGCACAAAACACTGTGAAACGTATTATATTTTTATGTTTAAGGACAAAAGTAGAAAGAAAAGCAACTTCACATACGGTACAATGAGATAGGGTGTATGCGCGAATAGATATATATTCAGAAGTTGGAGAGATTGCTGATTAGTTGACGAGCATGCAGAATAGCTTCGGAACAGTTTATCATCCTCTTCTATGGGACAGCGTGCTGGCTATTTAGTGAACGGTAATTTGAATTCTTAGACATAGTTACTGTTTACTCGTGTCTGTTTTTTCTTTCACATTATAGGTATTACGTTACTGATAGTCTATTCAGGTACCTGATATCTGACTTTATACCGCAGTGATTGGCCTTGTGAATTCCATGGAGGAAGCCATGTAACACGCAACTGCCTGCCTGATGGCAAAGGCGCTGCCTTCGCTGCTCTCACCCTCTCTGGCCCTGAAACAGAACAATTCTTTCAAGTCAGTCCATCAGTAAGAAAGACAAGGATCACGAAACAATAAAAGGAAAAGGGGAAAGACTGAAAAATAACGACTCAGTGGTGGTGAAGGTTTACGTGAGGAGAAAATGCAGCCTGTGAGGTCCTAAGATATAACGAAGACAGTTTGCAAAAGATTCATTATGAACACGTCACAGATTATAATGACAATATATACAATTATACGTTACCCAAAAGTGCCAGAGATGTAAAAACTATAAAATTAGATGAATCAATAAAGTTTCGCAAGTATTTTTCGTTTGTTATACTGCTTGATATCTGTCACAGCTGTACATTTACCCTTCAGTTTTTGTACGTCCATCCCTTCGACAGGAGGTCTCTGAAGCGAGGTCGTTTCCTATCGTGAGAAAATAAAACGCCTACAGCCGTCCCTATGATTTTATTTACTTTGTTGCAACCAGTTTCGGCGTCTCAATGCGCCATCTTCAAGTTGTAGTTGGTGCGGAAGGGGTTGACACGATCCCTACATATACCTCAACGGTGGCCAGCATAACTGGTTATGCAGACTATCTGAAAACTTGGATGTCAGCACTCTAACCATCAACAGCCTGGAGATAGCGCACTGAGGCGCCGAAACTGGTTGCAAAAAATAAATAAATAAAATCATAAGGACGGCTTTACGCGTTTTATTTTCTCACAATTCATCGTTCATGCTATGTATTGTCTACGGGGTTTTTGCTGTGATTACGACTACGGTAGATTCAATAAGTGCAGGAAAAGGAATAAGACTTCAATCAGAAACACACACACACACACACACACACACACACACACACACACACACACAAGTACACTTACATACACATGTTCTACGTAAGACGTTAAATACAAATATTTTTCCATGTAGATGATAAAATTAAAGATTGTAACACCAATTTCAAGCCACAACCTAAATTACTCTGCTCGCTCACCTTGATAAATATACATAAGTAGCAATTATAAATAAAAGAGTCTTGGCTGCAATGATGATTTAGAATATCGTTGATGCACTATGGTGGATAGTCAAGATATGGAGAAATGAGTAATTTACACAAGTTTATACATGATGTGTGAAAAAGTGGAAGTAGTTTTGGAACAAGCGTAAAGCACACACCGTTTAAGAACAATTAATTTGGAAACAAGTGTGTAGATTTAAGTATTGTATTGTGTAGTACTGTATTGAACCGGGAACCTAGAAACGACGGGGAGGCTTCGCCCCCGCCGTAGCCCTCAGTGGTTCACAAACCCACAACAGGCTACAGCAGTCCACTCACCCCACCGCTGCCGCACACCGAACCCAGGGTTACTGACCGGTTCGGACCCCAGTGGACCGCCCCGGGAAAGTCTCAAACCAGACGAGTGTAACCCCAAATGTTTGCGTGGTAGAGTAATTACGGTGCACGCGTACATGGGGACAGGGTTTGCGCAGCAATCGCCGACATAGTGTAAATGAGGCGGAAAAAGGGGAACCAGCCCGCATTTGCCAAGGCAGATGGAAAACCGCCTTAAAAACCATCCACAGACTGGCCGGCGCACCGGACCTCGACACTATCTTTCTGAATGGGTTTGCTCCATCACGAGAGATACTTTTCCGTATGAGGTGACAGCAGGCAACAGTTTACTATTTACCTGTCAGCTGTAATAGTGCATACTTTTACTGTCAGAGCAGTTATTTCTTTATTCGATGTACTTTTGGTTCATTACATAGCTGTGGAGGGGTGGAGATTCTGAGCCGTTTAAAGGACGTTTGCACCAGCCACTAGAGCGTGCGCTTTTCAGTATTCCAGTAGTTCTTGTTTGTTTCTAGAATGTTGTTACGCCCAGACCAACATTCTCCTGTGAATGATGCCACACCACAGTAGAGAATGCACGTTGCTCTTCAAATACTTACAATTACCAAACCACTCTGACACCTGTAGACTGACAACGTTTGCTACGTCAGAAAGGTCCTCTTCATTACTTTGTTCAATCCATATTCTGTGCTAGACAGAAATAGTTTTGGCTTTGTATTCCCCATGTGTGAAGGTAGGTACTTATTTATGTATGTATGAAAAAGTGGAATTAAAAATGATCCCTGTCGAATATTATGAATTAGTATACATGGTTACGGCAAATAAGGCTGTACTTCATGTGTGATTTTACGTTTTCGCGTCATAGGGAAAACCTGAATAGCTCTCGAGTATGCAGCCGGCTGGCGTAATCTAAAAGCCGCGACATTTCGGCATCCCGACCTCTTGCCATCTTCAGGCGTCTCTGATGATTGAGTGACATCTGCTGCGTGCCGCCCTTATACTGCAGAGTCGGAGAAGAGTACGCACTTAAGCACTTAACCGCTGATATCTAGTAGATGACAAGGTTAAAACAAACTTTTCTTATACAAATTATAGCTGCTTTATGCTTATCCATTACGGATATTTTAGAACCGCGACTGTTTATTGAATGTAAATAAGTTATATAAAACTGCAATCAGTGACTTTTTTGAATAACTATGTTTTATTCCATGAACCGGTTTTAGAAGCTTTTCACGTTCATCTTCAGATGGTTTCTGGACGTTAGATCATTATTTATAGCACAATGCTGGGTGCCGGCTCTATGACAAAAAGATCGAACACGCTTTAATGTATCGTCATTACTTCTGATTATCTGTCGATATGGATGGAAATTTAGTTTATTTATTTACTATGACAGTTAACTTAGCAAGAGAAATAAGTCAACAGTTCATTTGAAGGTTTGTTATTAATTTAAAAATTTAAATTTAAATATAGATGTCCTAGTCGTACAAGCAGCTGTATCTCATTTGCAAATACAATAACTCTGTATTATTTATTCCTGGGCACTCATGTTAATGCCAATCATGATTAAAATATTTGCTATAACTGCATGTATTATACGTTAATATACAAATAGAAATAAGGCGTCAGATCACTTGAAGTTAGTTCTTGTAGCAATTTATTTATTTATTTTATTTTGTGCTCTCCCGTTATCGCCGGTCTGATTGAAATATTTGCCCTTATATCGACTTTAATACAGATAAAAAAAAAACAAATTACATCTCTGTGCACAGAAGGGCTCTGCCATATCTTTTTATCAAGGTCTTTGTTACTAGCAACAGTTGAATGGTCAGCGTGACAGATTGTCAATCCTCTGGACCCGGGTTCGATTCCCGGCTGGGTCGGGGAATTTTCTCCGCCCGTGTTGTGCTGTCCTCATGGGCATCATCCTTTAATCCTCATCGACAGCAGGTCGCCGAAGTGGCGTGAAATTGAAAGACCGGCACCCGGCGAACGGCCTGCCCGACGGGGGGACCCGAGCCATACGATTCAATAAAAACAAGCAACAGTTGTAAAGCGCATGCTGGATGCTGGCAAAGTCTCGCTGTCAGACTGTAGATTAATATAGTTTGTGTGAAAGTGTGTGTAGTGATATAACAACTGGACATCAAAATTGAGGCAGACAGATGGACACTAACGGAAAAAGCCGCCCATACTGTCGCAGTAGGTAAAAAACTTCATTTACATCCATTTCGACAGAAAAGTAATAGTCATGGCGATACATTAAAGCGTGTTCTATCTTCCTGTCATAGAACCAGCACCCTGCATTATGCTAGAAATAATGACGTAACTTCCATAAACCACCTGAAAATAACCTGCAAAGGTTCGAAAACCGGTTCATGGAATAAAACATTATTATTCGAAAAAGTGACTGGTTGCAGTTTTATATAACCTATCTCATTATATTGCTGGTTTATTTGAGGACAATCAGTAACAGCTTCCTAAATTTTCACACAAACCGTAAACGTCACAGCTCCTTCGTGCTCTCAGCGGCATTTTCTGGTAAGTGTACGCGACATGTCAGAGAGTGTACACTAACATAAATCAGAAGAAAATTCACCATGTCCTTCCTTCATAACCTGTGCATTCTTCATGTCACCATTGGGAGAAATCATCACATTTAATCCAGTCTCCCTTAACGGGCTCCTTGTAGATTTCAAAGTACCCTGGACACTTCAAAACATTAGATCCCTCCATGGATTTGGACCTGGTGGTTCCCGAAATGTGTGGCGCGGTTAAGTCGAGATCAGCCGTACAGATCCTGGTATTTTGACTCTTCTTGGTTTTGTCTGGTTTAACTTGTTTGTCCAAGAATGCATATATATATATTTTTTTTTACATTTTCTTCTTTGTTGATGGTCGATCATATTTTGGCAGTGGATAAATACTGGATAGGCCTACAGCTCTCTGAACTTCATTTCTGTCTTGTTCGCGGTTTTTTCCTGGTGACTGCACAGACAAAAAAACATCTGTCACTGAGGAGCAGCATTTGTCCATGGGCTTCTGTTGAACTCCTTTTCATTCTTCAGTTGTTGGAAATTCGGCTCTCTCAGTGACTTCTGCGGGACCAAAGTCTTCTGCTGTGACGATATCGGGACTGAACGGGACTACTCCAGTTCACTCGGGGGATTTCTCAGCTGTTCGGACTGCGGCTACTCGAGAAAGTGCAGCTCGAAACAAAACACTCGTATCCGTCTGCCTAATGGGTCTTCCTGGATTAGTAACGAACAGGGAGGGAGGAGCAGTTGAGGGTACGCCCGTCGCCTTCCCCGCTGTCTCGCGGCGTGCTCTTACCTGTTGAGCCGCACAGTTCAAAAAAATGTCACAAATGGCGGTCACTGCTTGGTCCCGCTGTTTGTCGTGCTGTGGTTTGTTCCCTCACAGGACGGCGATTCTTTTGGCAGATAATTATGTTCTCTCGTGTGTGCTTATGCAGGGTGATTCACGAAGATATGCAAATATTTTAATATGTTATTCTACAAGTGAAACTTAAAAAAAAGTTCATGTAAACGTAGATCCGCAAATGTTTAGTTACGGAGTTACGGCTAGTAAAAGATTTTGTCTGAAATTCAGCAGCTTCGTTAATATGAAGCCATCACAAAACTGCACGAGGTTAAAGTAAAGCACGAGTTCCATTTATTTTGTTGTTGTCTGATGATTCTAATAAAACATGTCCGAACGTATATCTGCAGTAGTTTTACATAACATCCAGAGAAGCAAAGATTATTATACAAGTAAATTTGTTTAATTTCGATTAAGAATGTAGAAACGTTTATGCCATTGTTGGCAATCGTTAGTGAGTTGTGTCAGTCGTTTCCTAACCTTGAAACGTGTTAGTTTTCTGTATTGTTCAGTGAAAGAACATAATAACAATATTATGCAACTGTTGTAGTTTGTTGATTATTTATGAAATAGGGATGCCTTTCCAATTTACGACACAGGAATACGCGGATAAAATGTTTATTTATTGTAAATGTGATGGTAATAGTACGGCTGCAGTTAACAAATATCGTGTACGTTATCCAACTCGGAGGATTCCGAATGCACGAACCATTAGTGGAGTATTTCGAATGTTACGGGAGACAGGTTCTTTACCTAGCTTTCATAATCAGTACCAGTGCTCGATACGAGAAGCCGATGATGAGGGCATTATGGATGCTGTTCAACATAGCCCGGGTACCAGTACACGATGTATCTCTCAACGATCGGCATTTCACAATCTGAGGTATGGCGTTCACTGAAGTACAATAAACTAACCGGCAGTAACATAAACATATTTTAGTTACTGTTGAGGCACAGTTTACTCTAGATGGTATAACCAGTTTACATAACGAGCACGTATGTTCTGAAGCAAACCCACATGCAACTGTGCAACGCAATTACCAGCAGCGATTTGCCTCTCTGGATCTTCCGGAAAACTACTGCAAATATGCGTCTCGCACATGTTTTGTTAGATTCACCAGATCAATAACAACAAAATAAATGGAAATCGTTCCTTACATTAACCTCTCATTGAGACGTGAGTGGCTCCTGCTCCCGCCACCATGTATTTAACACCCTGTTTTTAACGTACTTCCACCTCACTACGTTAATTTCAATTACAGGTGTCACTGAGCTGCTGCTTTGGCTGACCGTGACCGGCATTACCACCGCGTATCGATATGTCCCCTCTGGTAGTATCTTTGCTCGACTGCTATTGCTTCCCAGTCGTTGTCTGTCGTAAGGGAGTTCGGGTCGCGAGTTCTGGCGGCCAGTAAGTTGGGACGCGTCTGGAGCGCAGTCCGGACCTGCCAGTCGGGGAGTTGCAGTGCGGCACTGGTGCAGTTGGGTTGGAGCAGCAGTGCGGTCTGCGTCGACACGGCTCGCCCGACCACTGCCGCCACGCATCACTTGAGCCGGGCCACGGTCTCGGTGGATCGTCGGTCGGTCGCCCTACCGGACGACGCGTTATGGCTCGCCGATCGTTCTTGAGTCGGCTGTGTGTATGCGCGCATCAACTCCCGATTTGTCTTCGTGCGTGCTTAGTTACTGTGGGGTATCGTTCAGGTCTTCGTGTAAGTGTTTGTCAGGTTGTGTGTGTGGTTGGCGTTATTTCCACTGATGACTATTTTAGATGTTGTCGGCATTCTGATGGAGTCCGTCGGTTACTGGGGACCAGGGAAGTTATCTCCGCGCGGTGCTGTCGGCTGGGTCCGCTGGCGTTCCCTGCGCAGAGTCGGAGCCTGTGTGGAGCTGTCCGTCCGCTACGAGCTTCGTGGCTCACCGACCCAGGACGTCAAAGTTGAGTAGTGGTTTCAGCTACCCAAGCCACGTCCATTCGTGTTGTGTGGTTCCTATCGGTGGTTCACTGTTGGGGAGATTTTCCTGTGAGCAACACTGAGTGTTTCTATTGCTGAAATTTAGCCGCCATGCAGTGCAATTAACTATATTGGTTGACTACAATTCAAGTGCAACAGAGGAATTTTCTGCCTTGTGGCCATTAGTGTTTTGGTTACCTGCCCTGGCCACTGCTGTAAATTCAGACAGTGTTCTTTTCGGGTGAAGTTACCTATATTACCGTATTTCAAATTCAAGTGTACCAGTGGAATTTTCTGCCTTGTGGCCGTTAGTGTTCCAGTTACCTGCCCTGGCCACTAACCTAATTTCAGGCAGCGTCCTTTCCTCATCTGTTGTCGCTGTCCAATATGGTGTGTAGTTTTGACAGCTAATACACATTTCATTGTGGATAATCACCTTTGTAACTTTTGATGTTTGCGTTCTCATGTACCGGTTGGTGGCAAGCAAGTCATTTTGTCGGTCGGTCCGTGGCTGTCCTCTGGTTGGGTTCTGACGGATCAAGTGTAGTTTGGCTCACGACCTCCTGTCTCACCTAAGTGAACGAGGGCTGACAGACCTTCGTGGAGGCTTCTGAGTGCCGTTTTCTTTATTGTCCTTCTCACCGGTGTTTGTCTGTTTATAACCTATCATAGCCAATGATTTAAAGAAATTCTTGTTTTTACTCGATTTTATGTATTTTTGAATTTTAGAAAATCAATTGTTGGCCTTCAGCCACTTAAATCCTTATTCTAAATTAAAAAAAAAAAACATTGCAGCCGTCTGCCTTTGAAAGGTTATGGTAATTTATTTTACATCTTGAAAATTTTATTGTGGACCTTCGGCTGTTTGTATTGCATCTTGTTTATGTTTGTGTATTCACCCTTTCCTTGAGGCTCTCAACCTTGCTGCGTATATGTATATGTTAATTATATTATTTGCAATTTCAACTGCATGTTTTTTTTACCACTTGAGATTTATCTTGTTGCTTTAAGATTTTTTGTCTGGAGGCCTTCAGCCGTGAAATAATTGCCTTTTTGAAACTCGTAGTTCTAAAGTTTTTGGTTTGAAAAATTACAATAAATTAGAATTTTGAGTGAACCTGACCGACGCCTTAGTCGGCCCTTCCCACAGTCCTGATCACGTGTTGTGCCCTGCAGGTTTAGCGGGCGTTTCACGTACAGTCTTGCGATGGCTTCATGTAAGCCGAGTTGCTAAATTTCAGGCAAAATCTTTTATTAGCTGCAACTCCATACCTAAACATTTGCAAACCTATGTTTATATGAGCTTTTTTATTTAGTTTTACTTGTAGAATAACATATTAAAATATCTGCGTATCTTAGTGAATCACCACGTGTAGCGCTTTCTGCTTAGGATATGCAACTTAAAGATTACATAATCTGAAACAACTTATATTTACCTGCTACAACCAATAAATCTGGTGTATTACATGTGATGGCGTGAATATAGAACCAACAACGCAATGTAGTTTTCCGCTGTCGGTCAGTATTGCCAATAGAGACAAAATGTCACTGCGAACCCTTAGCAGACGCGTACTTTTATCCGAACTTGCCCTGTCTTCTTCTCTCTCTCTCTCTCTCTCTCTCTCTCTCTCCACCCCCGTCCCCAGTGCCCGTGCAGGGCCTTCAGCAGCGGGGCGGCAGTGCCTGCGCCCCCTCCTCCAGTGTCGCGACACGAGCGGACCCCCACGTAGGCCGCCGCTGTGCTCTGGCCGTGCTCGAGGCCGGCTCCAGAAACACGCTTCCTTTCTTACTAGTCCGTCATGTCTGTGTTGAAACGCGGACAGGACCGAATCACACCATCTTTTTCGAGGGTCGTTCAACACACCAGGACTGCGGCCGCCTAGTGCATCGCCAGCAGAGCTGGTCAGGGGTGGGGGGGGGGGGGGGGGGATCTGGCACACTCGACGCAGCCTCGAGTGATCCGAGAAGGTTCTGAAACAGTCGTCCTCCGTGCAGACAGAGGGAACCGTACAGACCTGCCACCGAAGCAAAAGCTGTGCGACCCACGATAGGACGACATACACGCGAGGACGGAAGGCGGACCTACCGGCCGACTAAAGAGGAGGACCGTCCATCTTCTCCAGCACACATTCCCAGGCAAAAAGACGCTGAAGAAACCACGCCCACTAGCAGCTACGCCACCTAGAGCAAGAAATGTCTCCTCGTACAGTTGTTAGCAACACTGGAGCACCGACACACGAATTAGCAAAACACCCGACTGCGATCCTCAGCCCCACAGCACCACAGATGAAATTCGGGCCATTTCAGCGTCTCTCGACTGGGCCAAGAATACTTCACTGTGAGTATCGATGTATCTCTTTTCACAAGGGTGTACACAAATAATCCTATTTATACTTTATTTAACGTGTTTTACTGCCACTGGCTGACAGTGATGCGGTGCTGGAGACGGTGGGTGGAGCTCCTTCTATTTCGGCGCTGTAAATCAAACGTCGCGCAACAGAGGTTACACGCGGCCCCTAGAGTGGCGAGCGCTCACCGCCAGCTTCACCAGACTCCCGCCCGTGCAGCTGTCTTCCTCTTGCGTAACTCTTAACGTGATATCCTTATTTTTGTGTTTGTAGTTAACGTCCCTCTGTGTACATTCTCGTGACGCCCTTCACATAGTAGGCCGTCTGATGATGAGCAGAACAGTCGTCGAAACCGGTCACCACTAAATAAGTACACACCTTTATGCAGTTGGGACTGCCCTGTTTTACACACATCAAAAAAGTTTTGCATCACCTCGGCTCTGAGAGTTCCGGAACCTGTACAGAAAATTGGAATAGAGATCAACATAAACATCATTTCCACCCTTTTCATTGCTCATGAAAACCGCACATTGCATGTTGTACCACCATACAGCGAGACCTTCAGAGGTGGTGGTCCAGATTGCTGTAAACACCGGTACCTCTAATACACAACAGCACGTCCTCTTCCATTGATGCATGCCTGTATTCGTCGTGGCACGCTATCCACAAGGTCCAGATTGTTCCACTCCTTAACGGCAATTCGGTGTACATCCCTGAGAATGGTTGGTGGGCTACGTCGTCCATAAACAGCCTTTTCAATCCATCTCAGGCATGTTTGATAGGGTTCATGTCTGGACAAAATGCTTGCCACTCTAGTCGAGCGATGTCGTTATCCTGAAGGACGTCATTCACAAGATGTGGATGATGGGGGCGGGAATTGTCGTCCATGAACACGAATGCCTCGTCAGTATGCTGCTGATACGGTTGCACTATTGGTCGGAGGATGGCATTCACGTATCCTACAGCCGTTACGCCGTCTTCCACGACCATCGGCGGCGTACGTCGGCCCCACATAATGCCACAACAAAAAAGCAGGTAACCTCCAACTTCTTCCACTTGCTGGGCACTGTGTCTAAGGCGTTCAGCCTGAGCGAGTTGCCTCCAAACACGTCTCCAACGATTGTCTGGTTGTAGGCATATGCGACACTCATCGGTGAAGAGAACGTGATGCCAAACCTGAGCGGTCAATTTGGCAAGTTGTTGGGCCCATCCATACCGCGCTGCATGGTGTCGTGGTTGCAAGGATGGATCTCGTCATGGACGTCGAGAGTGAAATTGCGCATCATACAGCCTGTTGTGCACAGTTTGAGTCGTAACAGGACGTCCTGTGGCTGCACGAAAAACATTATTCAACATGGTGGCGTTGCTGTCAGGGTTCCTCCGAGCTACAATCCGTAGGTAGCCGTCATCCACTGCAGTAATAGCCCTTGGGCGGCATGAGCGAGGCATGTCACCGACAGTTCCTGTCTCTCTGTATCCCCTCCATGTCCTAACAACATCGCTTTGGTTCACTCGGAGACACCTGGACACTTCCCTGTTGGCACAAAGTAGCAATGCGGACGCGATCAAACCGCGGTATTGACTGTCTAGGCATGGTTGAATTTTAGACAACATTAACCGTGCACCTTCTTCCTGGTGGAATGACTGGAACTGATCGGCTGTCGGACCCCCTCCGTCTAATAGGCGCTGCTCACGCATGGTTGTTTATATCTTTGGGCGGGTTTAGTGACATGTCTGAACAGTCAAAGAGACTGCGTCTGTGATACAATAACCACAGCCAACGTCTAGCTTCAGGAGTTCTGGGAAACGGTGTGATGAAAAACCCCAGGTGAGTGTTAGAAGAGATAATGCTACAGGACTCCAGAATACAGGACAATAATGTAACTTAATGAGATAATGGAATCCAAAAGTAATTTAAGATGTGACACAACAGAGATAAGCATGTATGCTTTATCGTGACTTGGGGGAGTATATAAATATAAAAAATTAAATAATTATTGTAATGTACTAATTGTAGTACAAGGGGCATGCGAATGAAGAAAAAGTGAGATGAAGACGATAGTATATACAGTGAAACAGGTGAAGTGTTTATGAGGAAAACAGGTAGAGCATAAATAGTTTAAGATTGGAGATCTTGGAGGTGAGGATCTAAAGGAAGTACTGAAGGGGCCGGCCAGAGTGGCCGAGCGGTTCTAGGCGCTACAGTCTGGAGCCGCGCGATCACTACGGTCACAGGTTCGAATCCTGCCTCGGGCATGGATGTTTGTGATGTCATTAGGTTAGTTAGGTTTAAGTAGTTCTAAGTTCTAGGGGACTGATGACCACAGATGTTAAGTCTCATAGTGCTCAGAGCCAAGTACTGAAGGAAACTCAAGACTGATTATTTGTTTCTAAGAGAGGTGAGAAAGAGGATGCAGATGATGGGTGTCAGTTGGTACGCGAAGACAGTAAAGAGGGTAATGTGAAGGGAAAAGTGGAAGAATTAGATATGGGGTTCAGAAGTACAGGGAGTAGTCAGATTTAGTGAATTATTTTAGTTGCCAGTAGTTGACAGATTAACTAAATAGCACGCGAAAAATTGTGAAAAATAATCCCATAAATATGTGTAATCTCCAGGGATATAGGAGGTTTCCAAAGGTGTAACAATGTTTATGGCTTGTTAGAAGATGCTGGATTAAAAATCGAAGATGGAAAAGTAGAATATTACATAACAAATATGTTTGTGCAAAGTGGGGAAAAACAGCAGTTAATGGATAGCAGAAGCAATCTGAGTGTGGTAGCAGAAAAATTTTTAAATGGTATCTCTGACACTAAATCTATTGTCATTATGCCTGTATCTGATATAAATAATAGTAACCATAGAAATTGTGAAGAAATCTGTGTGATACGAACAATGTTACCAATCAGACTAAATGGTCCCAGAATGACATTTTTATTCTGCATCGGAATGTGCGCTGATACGAAAATTCCTGGCAGATTAAAACTGTATGCCGGACCGAGACTTGAACTCGGGACCTTTGCCTTTCGCGGGAAGGCACTCTGCCGACTTAGCTACCAAAGTACCCCTTCCCAAAGCTTTAATTCCGTCAGTACCTCGTCTCCTACCATCCAAACTTCACAGAAGCTATCCTGCATATCTTGCAGAACTAGCACTCAGTCGGTAGAGCACTTGCCCGCTAAAGGCCAAGGTTCCGAGTTCGGGTCTCGGTTCGAGACACAGTTTCAATCTGCCAGAAAGTTTCGTATCAGTGCACTCCGCTGCAGAGTGAAAATTTCATTCTGGGAACATCCCCCAGGCTGTGGCTAAGCCAAATCTTTTATGAAAATACATGTGAATTAAGTGGACATATACAAGAAGCAGCAAGTAAGTAGCATATGTTTCTTGAAAATGATTTCAGCAATATGTCGGAAGTTGACATGTGTACTGTTTTCACAGTAGATAGTGAAGCTATTCGATGCAACAGATAACGTTGTGAGTAAAGGAAATAGCAGGCTAGGAAGGAAATATGTTGTTGCAGTAATAGCGGAAAAATATTACTCTTGTATTAGAAGATGTTGACTTAGGGGATTCCAGGAGAAAGTAGATAGTCAATTAAAGCTTTTAATCTACTGACATGAGCTCTATGGGTCAGAGTGAGAAAGGGAAAGAAAACTGAAAAGTTTAGCAAATGATATTTATGTAATGTATGTATAATTCATCTCTACCTTAACTGAAAAATTACGAACTTGAAGATGCCTGAGAGGCAACGCTTTTTATCCAAAATTTTTGTGATTGTGCTTAAAGTTAAGGAAAGAAACAGGTAACGAATGGTAACTATGTTCTGCTTTTTTTATATGAACGTACGATTTTCTTGGATTCAGTTTTTCTGCAAATATGTATGAAAAGTCAATGTAAATATTAGGAAGAAGTAAATAAGGCTAAAACTGCATTCATTAGCAACCTGATATCTGTAACAACTGTTTGTATTCTCACTTTGAGAATAACTATTTTTTGAGAGCCTATTGGGGAGCTACAGTAAATAATATTCTCTGTTGAATCACTTTCCTTGAAGATAAACAAAGTCATAATTTTCAATTGTAAAATTTTGAGAATGAAATTTTAGGGGAAAATATGTACTCATATTTGCTTTATAGGTTGTATCATTGGATTATGCCTACTCTGCAGGAGCACACATTACATCCAAGTTTCTGACAGGGATTCCACGCTCCCTACGAGCCGTCAGGTGTCGCTGGTCATATGGACGTTTTTCTTATGCCGGCCACGTGACTGGAAGTAGCACAAGCTGTATACTGGCGGTTGCGGCTGTACTCGTTTGTGTCCTGAAGAGTCAGTGGGATTCCTGGGCCAGGCATGAACGCCCTCCAGAGCCACTGCTACGCTGCCATTGCTGCCTGTGCCAGTCTTCGCACCTTGGAACCTCTGACGTGGCCTTTCCAGACGCCAAATTTAGTAATATTTCATCCAGAATCGAAACTCACGCTCTCCCTTATGGTCACAGCAAGTCTAGCCTTTTGGACTATTTTGTTTTTCATGTAAATGTATTGGTGGCTCGCCCTAAATTCTTTTGCTGTCACAAGCTGCCACAATAACCTGCCTTCAGTGCCTGTCACGTGAGTGACATTTTCGGTGTTGCAACCAACAGTGTAAACCATCTTACTGTAGACACCTTGATCACTGGCATAATTCATGTTCATGTCTCCAGTGAAGTCCTCTGCGTGGACCTCCACGAGCTATAGGACCTGTAGTTGGAAACTTGCCTCCCTATTATCAGTGCGTTCGATCAGTGTCTTAGCTACACAAGCTGTTCTGCAGGACTTTTGCAATGTTTGCGTAACCCATGGGCTGCGCCAACCATTGTATGCGCCACCCTCTGTCCAAGGCAAGCACCTGTCCCTGGACGAACGCACAGGATGGAGGCGTACCCTTTGTGATCCAGTGCTGCCCACAGCAACTTTCTTCCTTTAGCCAATGTTTCTTAGCCACCAAGGGCACCAGTGTCCTTCCTGTCACTTAACTGCTCCCCCAGCAGGGAGTCCGCCCAGTATGACAACGTTTAGCAGGTATCACTAAGGATGTCAGTGGAATTTGCTCATCAGACAGAGAGGGACATGAGGACGCAAACAGCTTTCCAGGTGTCGTAAGCACACAGAACGTCGCTTCACAGGAGATTTGCTGTCCATCACGGCGAACATCAACAACTTCCCTATCTGGCTGCAGATCGCAACTGGGGCCTTGGCAACATAACTGATTGTAACTCGTACTGCCAGTAGAGTCAAATACCCCCTGTAGCTCTTTTTCAACTCCTCTGTTGATTTGCAGTAACGATCTCATCAGGGTTAGCGGCTGTTTTATGGCAAAGGCGCGATACTGTTTTATCTTTCTTTGCGCAAAGATTCTGGGGTATGGATGCACCAGGCGCTCTCATCCTCTTAGGCAAGGGTCTCTCTCACGTGCTGAACCTTCACTTCTGTTATTCCATCGCCCATCTGAAAACTATCTTATCGAACTTCAAGTTGCTCTCCTCTGACAATGACTTAGGAGTCAGTTACTTTGAGACACATGTTGCCCTTCTGTTTGCCAACCCAAAACTGCCTAAGGGTGGGATTGTTCCATTAACATGCTGTAACAGTCTTGAACATGAGTTACAGAGGCTCCAGGATAAAGGCATTCTCTCCAAAGTACTCAACACCCGGTAGGCCTCTCCCAATCCGTCACTGCCAATCCCACGAGGGCCTTGCATATCTGTGGCTATTTCAAGTCCACTATCTATGTCCTGTTGGTTATCGATGCTTATCTTATTCTCAGGCTGGGGGAGCTCCCAATCCATCCCTGGTGGCAGAATGTTTGCTAATATCGACTTCAGTGATGCTTAGCTCCAGCTTCTTCTGGATGCAGAATCCCGCCATTTTTCGATTATCAACATCCCTTTCAGTCCCTACCATTGCAATAGCCAATCTTTTGGCTATGCCAGTGTAAATGCAATTTTTCATTGTTCGTGGAGCACCTGACCCAGCTGCTCCTGCACATGGTGAATTGAGTGGACGCCATCTTGGTGACCAGCAAAGATTCTGGGGCATGGATGCACCAGGCGCTCTCATCCTCTTAGGCATGGGGCTCTCTCACGTGATGAACCTTCAACCCTCACTTTCGTTGTTCCATCACCCATCTGAAAACTTTCTTATCAAACTTCAGTTTGCTCTCCTCTGATAATGGCTTAGGAGTCAGTTACTTTGAGACACATGTTCCACTTCTGTTTGCAAACCCAAAATTGCCTAAGGGCGGGATTGTTCCATTAACAACTCTCAGAACCTGGCAGACTTCGTCTGAGCACTTTTCACAGTTCTTCATCGAGCTAACCTCAAGTGCAATAAGGGTAAGGGTTGTTTCTCCTTTTCCCAGGGTGGATATTTAGGCAATGTTTTCAGCGCTTAGGGGTTTTGGCCTACCCCACAGTAAGTGGAGGCAACGTAACATCTTCCTACCCCCACCAACGCCACCCAGCTAAATCGGTGTTGGAGCAACTCAACTACTATCATAAGTTTATTCTGCACAGTCCGACCATAACCAAACCTTTGCATCACCTCCTACACAAAACTGTTCACTGAAACTGAACCCCAGAGTGTGAAATGGTGTTTCTTGACCTGAAATAGGCCTTCCTCCACCTTACCTGTTTGACAGGATGTGACCTTGCCAAACCTCTCGACCTGACAGTGAATGCCACAGTTATTATCGTAAAATTATTCTGCACACTGTGGTTATAGCCAAACCCTTGTTATCTCCTCCTCCAATAAAATATCTGCTGGAATTGAACCCTGGAATATGAGGCTACATTTTGGGATCTGAAATGGACCCTCTTCTGGCCCTCATCTCTTACGGAGTTTTACCCCGCCAAAGCAGGTGGAGAGGTTGGCCAGTGTCACATGCTGTCAAATAGGTAAGGCGGAAAAGGCCCATTTCAGGACGAGAATCGCCAGGCACTGGATGCCTCTGACTATGGAATGGGGGTTGTTTCATTCTATGTCCTCAACAGGATGAAACATCCCATTGGCTTTGTATCAAAGACTGTGTCTGTGACATAATGCATTGATAGTAAAGTTGAATAAGAATCTTTGGCGATTATACCTGGTCTCAGAAAATCCATGACTACGTATAAGGTCACCACGTCATCCTTTTGACCAACCAGAAGGCCTTTTCAGGAATCTGCTTCTATTCCAATATGGGTGGCTTGCCGCTTTCAGCACTGGGTCCCATTTTTGTCTAGTTATGACTATGACATTCAGTTCTGTTCTACATCTCATCATGCTATGCAGATGTTCTCTCACGTTTGCCGCTAGGACAGGACGCATCCTCTGACTTTGATCCAGAGATCTGCTCCCATCTGGACACTGCTGCCAAATACGTGACAGCTAGCCTACTCTCTGAAACCAAGTTCAAGCATACCACACAGCCAAGGACCAATTGCTCGCAAAAATTCACCACATGGAATGACATTGTTGGCCTCAGGACCTTCAGTGCCTTTAACATCAGGGTGTCTATGGTGCTGGCATCACTCTCCTGAGCTTTCAACACTCAACATGGTACCCTTGACACAGAGGGACAGCAGCTGCTCCAAGGACATCATGCCATCTGGTCTTGAACTATGCATGTTGGCCGAACTACATATTGGACACTGGAGCTTTTCCTAACGAAGAGCTTAGCCTGCTGAAAATTGGTTTGGAGTGAAATGCCATCACCCACATGGTTGACGCTTGCCCAAACTGTCAGCGCAAGCAAACCGTTGGCCATGTTTGTTCTTTGCATTGCCAGATAGGACCACACAACAGTCCGAGCTACATTTGAACTTCAATATTCCCATCTTGCGACACTTCTGGCCGGTCGTCATTAACACAAACAGTGTTCTGAATGACCTACACATCCACTGGGCAAACTATCTTCACCTATCCGGTGTTTTCGTCATTGAGGGGTTCCAGAGACCATAGCCACTGATAGTAGCTCCCAATTTGCTTCTGCTACACTTAAAACCTTCTGTGAATTCAGAGGTATCAAGCTCATTCACACAGCCCCGTTCTTCCCCATGTCTAATGGGTTGGCTGAACGTTTTATTGGTATGATGCTAATCCAAGTGTCCTAACTTCATCAAAATGGTCTCTGAGAGCTAGTTTGACCCTGTTCTCGCACCTACTGTTTCACGCCTTAGGACTGGTCAAATCAGGCTAAAAATCTTCACAGAAACTCTCATGGGTCGCTACCCTCTGTACGTCATTCTACTCCTGTTTGTCATCCTCATGGTGGTCCACACAAGATAGGTTTTTCTTCCTTGATCCTGTATGGGCCTTAGTTTTATCCAAAGGCCATCAGCATTAGCTCCCAACTGTCTCATTTCCCGACTTCTGGACGCTGTAGGGTGGAAGTAAAGCTTCCAGTTGGTACCACTTGCAGTAAACATATTAATGAAACGTGACATTGCCGTGGTCTCCTCTTCATGTCCACGAGTTTACCGCCCTCTTTAGTTCCAGTGATGCGACCTTCTCAGCTTCCACTTGTGGATGACGAATGCACCAGTCAGCCCCAGTGGCTGGTGGACCTCTGAAGGAGCTACCCAGTGACACACCAGCTTAGCCAGCACTCGTGCCTGTTTCTTACACCACCCATATGACAGAAAGTAAGACATGTTTTATGATGGATCCTGCAACTGTACTTAGGCCAACCCTAGGGCTCTGAGGCGTCAGTCCACTCCTAGTCATTTTTCTAACCCAGACGCCAAATGCAGTACTTTTTCAGTACCTCACTCTGGAACCATCACTATGTCGTCACAGCAGCCGATGCCAGTCTTTGCATCTCAGAATCTGTGAAACAGCTTTTACGTAAGAAGACATGGAACAGACATGATTACTGAGCAGCGGACTTGTAATAATTCTGTGTTCGTCCTTACACGTGGCTTCGCTGAAATTGTTCATTTATTGTTGGAAGCTCTGACTCTGACAGGTCCCTTCAGGACCCAGTTGTGGCACCTAGCGTATAAAGACTTCAGTTCAGAATGTTTGTTGATTCACCACTGATAGGCATTCTGTCTCAAGTCCAGTCTGTGTTAAAACAAGAATATTTATTTTGTTTGTGAGTGTTTCAAGCTGACTTCAAAGAAGGAAGATGTGGTATCTTGACTAAAATAAACTTGGAATTCGCTGTACAGCTGGGTCGTCATTTCTTGACTATCTGTTGTGGATATAGTAGCACAGTAACAGATTTTAGTCTTAGATGGTATGTGTACGCGGGAGGAGTATGTAAAGAAACAAAAACCGGGATTGTCAATAAAACAAGAGATAACGTGTTATGGCTGTCACACAAACAAAAGGCGCCATGAAAAATGTACAAGTAATTTCAGATAGAAGCCTGACCACAATGAAAAGTAAAGAAACGTTATAGATGTCACTTGCGCTGTCATAGCGAAGGAGGGCATGCAGCCTGTATCGAGTGTATGAATCTTGCAAGTTGTTATGATTTGAGATGAATGAGCATGTAAATCATGCTGTGTAATCGAACAGTGTGTTGCAGTCGTGGTATGATGTGCTTAATATAAAACAGCCAATGCAGGGGTCGTTGAAGCAAAATCATTATTTCTTTCCTTGCGGAGAGTAAAAGAAAATGATTTTTAGTTCAGTTGCTTTTCAGGAAATACAGAAACTGGGTACAGATTTAAGTAAATTCAGAATTGGGAATGGTCAGGTAGGGAAGTTACGACATTAAGTACGAAAAATTATGTAGCTGTTTGGCTATTTCAGCCCTTCAGAAAGGAGAACATTCGAGCATTCACAGAGAGAGAGAAATTTTCGGATGTTCTTCTTGGTGCTTAGTCAAAGAAGCAGAGAAGCTGAGAAAACGATTGCCATCTGGCGTAAACAACTGTTCAAGGTGTTTCGACGAACTAGAGAATTTTGTGATTTTCTTTCTATTCCGAGTGGAGTGCTACGCAACCTTATTTCTAACTTAGGTTATTGAATATTTTTCAGCTGTGTTGTATTGAGAGAACGTATTAAAACTAATAACTGTCGCCCAACCCTTTAAACGTATGTTGACTTAGAAATTTCCGTTCTTTACATAGCAACTTTATGTTAGGGCGGACTTCATAACACATTATTCACTGTTAAAATGAGAATACTGCAAAAACATTTAGTCAAAATCTCGTTTCATTTTAGTAACTTCAGTCAAACCTTTGTTAAACAACTATTTTCACAATAGGAAACAAAATGTTTTATACACCCTGCTGACACGTTAGTGTGATATGTCTTTTAAGCAACTTTCCCACGTTGAGCGGCATTATGCATCGCTTCAGAACTGGTTTCAAGAAAACTGACTGAGGTAAATGTTACAAATGATGATCAAAGGCCGTGTCGTTCCAAAGTGCCCAGTCGAATTTTCTGCCTTACGACTATTCACCCTCGTACATCAATTTCTGTTTCCATCAGTTTTTCTCTTTATTTTGTCTTGTTTCTTGTTTTTATTGCTTCAATTTTAGCTTTACTGTGAGCTTTGTAGGGTCCCATAATGTGTTTAGTTAATCTGGTTGGTTATCCCTTTAATATTCATATAGAATTTTCACATCTAAGTAAATTATGGTTTTTATTTACTTATACATAATGTTGACTTCATGTTTACAAAAAAATTCCCTGATTACGTTTCTTTCTCTCATTTTGATTTCTTAAATGTGCCCTTTATGTTTAAGATCATGGTTTCAGTCCTTACTCTGTTGTAATATCTCAAGTTTCCAGTATTTACATGTGCAGTCTTTGTAATGCACATCTTTTGTAACCTTGAAAGCTGTCTGCATTTACGGAAAACGTGTTTCGTAACAGTCTTCCCAGGGCAGTTCTGTAAATGATTTCACCTAAATATCTGATCTGAGGAACGCTTTCGATTTTCCCGTAAGTAGTTTTAAGAGTTTTGTGCCAGACTATTGCTAAGTATGTAATTTCTTTTTTGCTGTGATACTTTCTGCTATTCCTCTCAAAATACCTATTTGTCTCTGTACTGTTTGAACGCTCTGGCATAGAGTTGCTGAATCGTCTCAAAAAACTAAGCAGTCCATACCGAATTTTGTTCTTCCAAATTTCATTAGTTCATCTACACTCCTGGAAATTGAAATAAGAACACCGTGAATTCATTGTCCCAGGAAGGGGAAACTTTATTGACACATTCCTGGGGTCAGATACATCACATGATCACACTGACAGAACCACAGGCACATAGACACAGGCAACAGAGCATGCACAATGTCGGCACTAGTACAGTGTATATCCACCTTTCGCAGCAATGCAGGCTGCTATTCTCCCATGGAGACGATCGTAGAGATGCTGGATGTAGTCCTGTGGAACGGCTTGCCATGCCATTTCCACCTGGCGCCTCAGTTGGACCAGCGTTCGTGCTGGACGTGCAGACCGCGTGAGACGACGCTTCATCCAGTCCCAAACATGCTCAATGGGGGACAGATCCGGAGATCTTGCTGGCCAGGGTAGTTGACTTACACCTTCTAGAGCACGTTGGGTGGCACGGGATACATGCGGACGTGCATTGTCCTGTTGGAACAGCAAGTTCCCTTGCCGGTCTAGGAATGGTAGAACGATGGGTTCGATGACGGTTTGGATGTACCGTGCACTATTCAGTGTCGCCTCGACGATCACCAGTGGTGTACGGCCAGTGTAGGAGATCGCTCCCCACACCATGATGCCGGGTGTTGGCCCTGTGTGCCTCGGTCGTATGCAGTCCTGATTGTGGCGCTCACCTGCACGGCGCCAATGACGCATACGACCATCATTGGCACCAAGGCAGAAGCGACTCTCATCGCTGAAGACGACACGTCTCCATTCGTCCCTCCATTCACGCCTGTCGCGACACCACTGGAGGCGGGCTGCACGATGTTGGGGCGTGAGCGGAAGACGGCCTAACGGTGTGCGGGACCGTAGCCCAGCTTCATGGAGACGGTTGCGAATGGTCCTCGCCGATACCCCAGGAAAATAGTTTACTGGGAAATGACGGTGAGGTCCCCTACGGCACTGCGTAGGATCCTACGGTCTTGGCGTGCATCCGTGCGTCGCTGCGGTCCGGTCCCAGGTCGACGGGCACGTGCACCTTCCGCCGACCACTGGCGACAACATCGATGTACTGTGGAGACCTCACGCCCCACGTGTTGAGCAATTCGGCGGTACGTCCACCCGGCCTCCCGCATGCCCACTATACGCCCTCGCTCAAAGTCCGTCAACTGCACATACGGTTTACGTCCACGCTGTCGCGGCATGCTACCAATGTTAAAGACTGCGATGGAGCTCCGTATGCCACGGCAAACTGGCTGACACTGACGGCGGCGGTGCACAAATGCTGCGCAGCTAGCGCCATTCGACGGCCAACACCGCGGTTCCTGGTGTGTCCGCTGTGCCGTGCGTGTGATCATTGCTTGTACAGCCCTCTCGCAGTGTCCGGAGCAAGTATGGTGGGTCTGACACACCGGTGTCAATGTGATCTTTTTTCCATTTCCAGGAGTGTATATTACAGTCCAGAGTTAGTGTTCACTACACTAGGAGTTCGTTATTTGAGAAATAGTTGAAATGTTGTGGAGATACTTCGTCATCTTCTCTCACCACTGTTTTAATTTCAAAATATTATAAAATATCTCCCTATAATTCGGCCCTATATTTTATACCCTTCAGTGCTTCAGTAATAATTACAATGAGTCTGAGGCCTGGAGCTTCTTCCTTCAGAGTTTCAAAGGGAGGCTTACAGTTCTCGAACAAAATGCTTTTCTAAATCCAAAAACGTACTAAGCTCTTTCTCATTAAAAATTTTCTTGATGTTTGAGAGTTGGATTTCGGACGAAAATTTGTTCTATGCAAGATCACTTTGGTCTCAAAATTGTTTGAATTAAAACTTTTGTTCTGCTCTGTCTAGGGAACATTGAAATATAATTCCATATGGAGCAGGAAGAAGTCAGTCCCTGCAAAACTTAATATCAGTTCTGTCTCTTGTCCTATGCAGTAGATGTATCAATTCAGTTTTCCAGTAATCCAGAAAAACTTCGGTTTGCCACATGTTTTGCTTATCAATGTGATTTATTTTAAGGTTTCAGATCAGGTTATTTCAACAGTTCTGCAACAATTCATCTTCAGCAATTTTTTTTATCTTTTAATTTGTCTAGCAGTTTCCTCTCCGTTTCGTGCTTGTCAATCTGGATTACTGTTCACAGAAAATTCTGGTGGAAATCGTATGGTTTGGCAGTTTAGGAAATATTTTTAAATATATTTGCAGTGTTCTCTGAGATTTCGTAGTTGTTTACTGGCAATTATCAACATTCATTCATGAAGCAGAGATTTAGGATCTGGTACTCATTTAGTTATGTTTTAAACTTTTTATAAGATAACTGGGTGTTCTGGTTTTGGAAGTATTCTTCAGTATAACGGAGTTCAGTTTTCTCCTATTGTCTACCATAATCTAATTAACTTTGGTGGTTATTTTCTAGTAGCCAGATCGTGTCGAATGCTTGTCCTCATTCGCCTTTATTCCATATTTTAAATGCCTTCTGTCTGTTTACAATCTACATTCCACCAAAGGCCTTTTCGACCCTCATAAGGGAATTTGGTTTTGGGCAGTTTTCATAAGCTTGTGTTGGATCCGATCGTCAGTTTAGCTAGTTTCTTATGAATTTCGTTTGCTAATAACAGTGGTTTGATTTTACTAGCATAAAATCAAGAAATTAGTGACATCTATTTTTCTGAACCTTTGGGGCTTTAACTTTAGCTTCGCTTGCATCAGGTAGCAGTCCGTGTCAATAACTGCTCCTTTCCACTCTTGAAGGTTGAAATTTCCTTGTATTACGCTTATGAGATTATGATATAACAAGTTAGCAATTCACATACTTTATTGCTGGCTGAACGCCATGGCTTTTGCGCTGTTTAGTTTTTTTCTTCATGATATAGTTTGATATTCTTTTGAGACTGAAATTTCTGCGTAGTTTTACCTTTCTCTTTCTATTTTGATTGTTCCAGTTGTGCACAAGGATGCCATGCTATTTCACTTTTTTAGAAATATTGTACCATTTCCTGACTGTGTGCTATAATCGCTCACAACAATTTTCTCTTGATTTTGCAGCATTGTGATAATTGTATTGTCTATCTTATTTAATGGTTTACTCACTTTTTGTTGATTTATTTCAATTTCTTGGTTGAATCAAGTATGTGTGTTCATTTCTGTATTCACGTTATTTATCATATCAAGGATACTCTGTTGTTCACAGGCTGAACTTCAATTATGGAACTAAGATTGTCTGTCCTGTAAGACTGAGTATGCAACTCACCCAGACGGAATATTGCTTTGAGGATTTATTTTTGTGTGTTTTCCATTTCTTCATTTGTTCCATGGTGTTTACAGTGATCTCGTTTACTTCCACTTATAAAATTTTAATCTTTTGTTCTGTAAGTAGATGTACCTCTCGTGAACAGACGCCGACTGCATTACCACGCGATCCCAGTCAGCCGCAAAGATGTTTCTATTGAATGAGGTACTAATTCCACTAGTTCGACGCCATATTGAGACCCATTCTCTCAATATTCACTGTCACTGAGATCTTCGTTGTCATAATAGCAAGAGCCCTCACAAATGTTTGTTACCTGGGGCAGGTGAGCGCTGCTTATGGTAATGAATTTATTACTCCTCCATCTCGTCCTTCTTCATCACTAGCAAGACAAGGGCCAACACTCAAGACCAGTAAAGTGGAGAGTTGTTTCATATATGGACTGTCTGAGAAGAGAAGTGGCGCACCCAGAAGACTCTGTCGTATGTCACTCTACCTCTCCACACGTACACAACGTCGGGGGATGGGAAGATGATTGGAGCCGCAGTGCTCTGAGGCAGGTAGAACGCTTATCTGACTGCAATAGCGCTGTTTATGCTTATTGAAGTTGTGATGTCTAGCAGCGTGTATACGCCGCCTGAACAGCGTCAGATGTTGAGACCACTGTGAAGGACACGTAAATACTGTACACTTGTGTGAGAGAGCGTTATCAGAACCTGCCAGATTTTCAAAGGAGTCTCTTTGTGGATCTCCTTTCGGCCAGATGTTCGAGTCATGCAATACACAGATTTTTTGGGCATCCAGATGTGACAGTGGACTGCATTGGAACATTATCAAGGTTCTGGTCCATCATGTCAGACCACATCGAGCGATGATGGAGGTAAAGGGCACCATGCTCATTGTAACCACTTCACAGCAGAGCCTGCAATACGAGACCGAGAAATGGACTCCCTGGAGTTGTCTGTCATTTGGCACCATTGGTGAAACACTTGCAGCAGCCATTTTATGGAACTATCATCAGGTACATAGGTCTCCGTTACCACAAATGGCTGCATCTGGAGTGGTGGGTGCCACAGCTAGGAACCACAGACTGCCGACGACTGGTGCCGCCTGTCGTCCAGTGGTGAATCACGGTCAGCACTGCCACAGGAGACCATCGCTGAAGAGCAGGGTGGAAGCACAGGAGGCGGTGGGGTCACAGTCCCCAAGTGTTCCTCAGAGGACAGCGGCGACACTCATGGCTCCACAGTGGGCTGGGCAGCCATTGGGCGTGCCTTCGGGTGATGGCAGGTAGTGAGTCAGGAAAGTCTGACACCACAACGGGTCGCCACAGGCACCCCACATCCTCCGGTCACGTTTCATGTGACAGTGTTCAGACTTCATTCTCTAGCAGCGCAATGGTCGACCGCACCTGATACGTGCCTCAGTGAACTGTCTGCGTGAAGCTGAGACAGCCCCCAGCCAGCGAGTTTCCCCGGTATGTCCCAAATTGCACTCGAGTTGCACCAGCTCGATGCCAGTATCCGGGATACCGAGCACCAGGTACAATATTTGATGGCCAGCTTGCCTCAGAAAAGGATACAACAGCAGTAAGACACCCAACTGAATCAGTTCATTCATCCACGTCACTGAGGGAACAAGGTAAGTGGGCTCATACTAACAATTTCAATGTAAGTTTTGCTCGCACTTATAATCACTGAAATAACATCACATATCCTCTCAGTCTCTCAAGTTTCAATTTGTTTTCTCCTTATATATTTATATAAAATAAAAAGTATATATTTTTTAAAATATCAATCCCCACGGCAAAAGTTGTTTTCAGAATTACTAACGGTGATATCAATTGTATCTAAATGAATAAATATGGGTAAATAAATAAATAAAATAAAAAAGCCACTAAATTTTTACACTCCAGTAGTCCAGTGGTTCAAGTCCGTGACAGTACAGTCCGAGTGCACGAATTGTTCAATTGTAGTTGAGCTGAGTCAATTTACACATTAATATTGAATAAGATAGTATTTTACTATACTTCAGTTGGAAAAGAAAACGTTTTCCTAAAGTAAGCATTTGTATCAGTCACAAAAACTGACAGAAGAGCTGAAGTTGTAATAATGCTTCACAACGACTTCATCTATAAAAGAACAATATAGTCACTATCTTAAATTTGATATTAATTTATTTATATAAAGTTCACTATCTTGAAAAATATATAAGTATTCTAAATATGTACTGTGAGTGAGAACATCCACTTATGTACACAGAATGTACTAGTCTTAATACCATATCAAGAGGTGGGAAGTTACAACACTTAACACACTGTTCTTTTTACCTTGCACTTAGGTTTTTTTGTTTACGTTTTATTTAAGGTATTGTATGAACATAGTGATTTCATTTAAGTTTTGGTGTTATTAATTTCTATTTAAAATCTGTATGAATACATTTTCGCTATTATGCAGTTTGTACACCGTTTTGAAATCCCCACAGGATTAACTAAGCATGATGGACTGGAAGTTAGACCTGGAACTGTGAGTTTCATAAGTAGTTCTCTTTCTCATGGGGCCCTCAAATAGGAGCTTTACACCTCCCTTCTCTTATTCCCTCTCACATACGTATGTTAGCTAACCATACACCAGTTCTTACTGTTTGACATAACAAAGCCTTACAGTTTTCCAAAACACACAGATGAAACAAAGTGGCATTATACTTACCAGCAGTTAGTGTGTGAACTTCAATCTCTCTAGGTAGAGTCCTATTACCGGTCATAGTTTTACCAGTCAGTTGGAAATTGTAGGTCATGTCAGGCATAATACCTGACAGTCTGAAGAGATCGTTTTTCTCTGTTATGAGAAATTTAAGATTCTCGCTTCCACAGAGAACAGACAGCTCGAAGTCCAATATTTCACAAGTTATTGAAGTCTTATCATGTTCATACTGTTCAAAGAAATAACATTTCTCAGTAAGATGTAATACCAGGCATTCATAACGTTTCTCACATCTCATAACATGCACAAAAACACGATACTGTAAAGGACAACAGAATTTGAAGACCTAACGATGTTAGACCAAGAAGAAGTACACTTCAATTATGAGAATAGAAAATGGCGTCTGATCTTCTGAATGCACGATAAAACCATTAAATACAGAAAATGGATGAAGCTGTTCGCTGTGAAAGCTACATTGGGAGGAAAAGTATGATAAATCGCAAACTCAAGAAATACTTGAATTAATTACAGAGTTGGTGTTTGCAAAAAACTGTAATGGAAGTAAACGATGATAAAACACTACTGTCATACCACAACACGCTTTATACTGTAATGTTTTAATGTTTCATGAAAATGTAATACCAAAAATTGGCAATATGTAATACAATCATTCACTCCTTTTTCTAAGCTTAAGACTTGATTCACTACTGAAGTTCTTACAGCGAGCAAATGGGAAGTTGTGGTACAGAAAATGTGAACCAAACATTATGGTCATCATGTTGATGTGATTGACGTTGTGGAACGGATGGACAGTACTGTAATAATAACTTTTTTACATGTCAAATAATTTCTTTGGAAGAATGTGCAAGCAAGCACCATACCCTAGTTACAAAGAGCTTCATATTGTTCCACCTTTAACGGACTGATGTTGTGTCCAGGAGAGTGGAAGCATTAACTCTCATCAGTCCGGTCTGACTGTGGTTCCTGTGTTTACCTAACATTACTTCAGGTAAATGATGAGATGAATCATACTATAAAATCGTAGGCAGCTACCAGCGCCATACTTGTCAACATAGACATGTAAATATCTAAATGCATTATTTAATTAATTGTGTATTCTTTTTTGTTAAACTGTAATGCTATGATGGTCGACTATGCTTGTGAAACTGATCCACAGATGGATCGAGTCATTGTTATAACTTTTATTACTACACAGAAATAGGGAAAACCTGGATTTCACTCAACTACATTCATTTAATTTTGTTTGTTTGTGTGTGTGTGTGTGTGTGTGTGTGTGTGTGTGTGTGTGTATGTGTGTGTGTGTGTGCACCTATCCATCTGTCAATGCATAATATCCCAAGCAGTTTTGTATTTGTTTATGAAATGAAAGTTACCAGTATTAAGGAGAATATAAAACTATAAATCTTCCAAGTAGCTAAATATGTTTGCAAGATAAAACTCCCTGCCTACATATTGCTTTTAAGGAGACGAAAAGAAATAAAACAAAGAAAAATATTATCACTTGTTTCGTAAATTCTAATAGACAAATCTGTCAGAAGTTTCCAGATACATTTAACTTCGAATTGCAACAGTTATTTATTCAAATATAAATCTTACAACCTACTAAACAAGTTATTGCTTATTCAGTAGCTTTTAGCTGCATACTCACAGACCACTCCAGGAGAACACTAGTGTCATCTACATCGCTTACTGCAAATTTGTAGTCTCCTTGAACTGGATCTATGAAAGGAGTAAAAATACATAATAAAATAAAAACACGTGAACTTTCTTTTAGTCTTTATCATGAAAATTACTGACGTTGAATGAAACATCAAATTTGCTGTTACTAGTCACTTTTAGCACGATTGATAACAAACATGAAACTGGTTTATTTCGAAAAATAAACATGACTAAAATGTTAAAATTCTAATACTGGTAATTGTTCATTAGTACACCACTACAGCGAAACAGATCACAGAAACACCTACTGTCAAATAGCGAACTGAGGAAACTTACAGAAACATATGTTTCACTAAATTAAATGGTGCGAACCAATAGGACATTGCTCCTATAGCGAAGGATTAAATATGAGATTTATTGTGGAAATGTAGCAAAGAGTAAATTATTTCAGTTCCGAAAGGCTCATTAAAGTTCCGGATAGAGAAGGACTTGCGGTACTAGAGGACTAATTTGGCTAGTTCCTTAGTGAGCATGCTACATACGATAGACGGAACATTGTGACTAGAGCGTTACGTTATTTTGCATATTTTGAAACACTAGGCACAGACTGTTTTAACTTCGGGAAATTACGACATTAGGGAAAGTACAGTTGGAATTAAATCTATTATAATGCACCACATATAAATAAGTGAACATCTGTTGGAAGCAAAAGAATAGGGTATCGCAAAAACTGCTGTAAAGGGCATTACGACACCGTACGAATTTGATGCGTCTGTCCATGATTCTCTATCTTGCGCAAGTCTCTTCATCTCCCAATAACTGCTAGGCCCTACATCCTTGTGAATGTGTTTACTGTATTCATCTCTTGATCTTCCTGTAAGATTTTTAAACCCTCACCATCCTCCAACATTAAACTGGTGACACCTTAACACTTATCAACCGATCCTTTCTTTTGGTCAAGTTGTGCCACAAATTTCTTTTCTCCGCAATCCTGCTCATTACCTTCTCATTACTTAAACGATCTGCCCACCTAGTATACAATGTTCTTCTGTAGCACTACATTTCAAAAAACCTCTATTCTCTTCTTGTCTAAACTGTTTATCGTTCATGTTTCACTTCCATATATGGCGACACTCCAGGCAAGTACCTACCTGAAAGACTTTCAAACATTTTAATTTACAGTCGACGTTAACAAACAGAGGCTCTACTCTTGTCACTGCCAATCTACATTTAATATTCTCTGTACTTCTGCCATCATGTTATTTTGCTATCGATAAAGCAAAAACCGAGCGAGGTGGCGCAGTGGTTAGCACACTGGACTCGCATTCGGGAGGACGACGGTTCAATCCCGCGTCCGGCCATCCAGATTTAGGTTTTCCGTGATTTCCCTAAATCGCTCCAGGCAAAATGCCGGGATGGTTCCTTTGAAAGGGCACGGCCGACTTCCTTCCCCATCCTTCCCTAATCCGATGAGGCCGATGACCTCGCTGTCTGGTCTCCTTCCCCCAAACAACGCAACCCCTAAATTATCTCCTAAGAGACGTCGTAGGGTCAGTGCTACCTTGTGTGCTTCCAAATTTCTCCGGAATCCAACCTGATCTTCCGCGAGGTCGGCTTCTACCAGTTTTTTCCATTCTTCCGTGAAGTATTCGGGCTATAATTTTCAACCATGACTAATACGTCTAGTTCACTATCATTCAAACTTGTCAAAATCTGCGCTCTTAGGAACAAACAATTTATCATAAATGCATTTTGGCTATCAGTGTAAAATACTCTGATGTACCAAAATATTATGACCACCTGCTTAATATCTTGTTCGTCCGTATTTTGAACGAAATATATCGCTGATTCTGCATACCAGGGTTCCGAAATTTTGTGAGCAGGTTTGGGGAAGTATGTGGCATTGAATGTAATTCTCATAAATAACGGGCCACTGATTTGCGTACACCGTGATGGCGCCCGATAGTGACCCCTCTGCGTTCCATAGGATTTACATCAGATCAATTTGGTCGCCCAGACATCAACTTGAGTTCACTATAATGCTCCTCTGGTTCCGAGACACCGACAGTTATATAGCCGAAATATGACGTCGCCGTCGGGAGGATGGCATCAAGCGTGAAGTGATGCGGGGTGGTTGGCAGCTGCCGGCGTGTCCTCCATCACCACCACAGTTCCCATGCAGGCGCCGCAGAATGTCACCCACAGTATAATCCCGCTCCCACCAGCGTGCGCCAGTGGCGCGCTGCGTTTCTCGAGCCGCCGTTCACCTCGATGACGGGGTTTGGGGAGAGACGATCGGCGAACTAGTGTAGTAAAAACATCATTCACCGGAACGGCCGACACGTTTCCACTGATCGACGGTCGAATCCCGATGGTCCCGTAATCACTGCAGTAGTAATTGACGATGCCGTTGGGTCAACATGTGAACACGTACGGATGATCTGCTGTGCAGCTGCATGCTCAACGACGTTCGATTAACAACAATGTGCTCCGGAACACTTGTGCGTGCAGCAGCATTGTGCAGAGATGCCGCAGACCGCCGTGCATCACACTGTACAGAGCAGACAAGCCTCCGAACCCCACATTCTGTGAAGAGTCGTGGACGTCCAACCATTTAGCGCCTTGTGGTATTCTCACTGTCGTCCTACCTCTATCAGTAGATGCTCACGGGAGTAGCGCGTGGACACTCGACCAGCTTCGCCGTTTTCGGGATACTTATTCTCAGGCGCTGCTTAATAATCATCTGCACTTTTTCAAAGTCACTTATGTCAATGGATCTCGCCATTTGCCACCAGGCGGCATCCAAAGTCGCAGTGGGCAGTGGTCATAATGTTTTATCGTATCACCTGTAATATCTCATGTGGAGATCGTGATACGCAGTTGCGAATATATATGAAACTGAGTAGTCGTTGATAAGAAGAAATTTAACTACTTGAATTTATGCATATGAAGATGGTATCTGTTCTTTCGGACATGTCCAAAAGAACAGATAGCATTTTCATATATACAGGATGTTACAAAAAGGTACGGCCAAACTTTCAGGAAACAGTCCTCACACACAAATAAAGAAAATATGTTATGTGGACATGTGTCCGGAAACGCTTAATTTCCATGTTAGAGCTAATTTTAGTTTCGTCAGTATGTACTGTACTTCCTCGATTCACCGCCAGTTGGCCCAATTCAAGTAAGGTAATGTTGACCGGTGCTCGTGTTGACATGCGACTCATTGCTCTACAGTACTAGCATCAAGCACATCAGTACGTAGCAGCAACAGGTTAGTGTTCATCACGAACGTGGTTTTGCATTCAGTGCAATGTTTACAAATGCGGAGTTGGCAGATGCCCATTTGATGTATGGATTAGCACGGGGCAATAGCCGTGGCGCGGTACGTTTGTATCGAGACAGATTTCCAGAACGAAGGTGTCCCGATAGGAAGACGTTCGAAGCAATTGATCGGCGTCTTAGGGAGCACAGAACATTCCAGCCTATGACTCGCGACTGGGAAAGACCTAGAACGACGAGGACACCTGCAATGGACGAGGCCATTCTTCGTGCAGTTGAAGATAACCTTAATGTCAGCGTCAGAGAAGTTGCTGCTGTACTAGGTAACCTTGACCACGTCACTGTATGGAGAGTGCTACGGGAGAAGCAGTTGGTTGGTTGGTTGGTTGTGGGGAAGGAGACCAGACAGCGAGGTCATCGGTCTCATCGGATTAGGGAAGGACGGGGAAGGAAGTCGGCCGTGCCCTTTGAAAGGAACCATCCCGGCATTTGCCTGGAGCGATTTAGGGAAATCACGGAAAACCTAAATCAGGATGGCCGGACGCGGGATTGAACCGTCGTCCTCCCGAATGCGAGTCCAGTGTGTAACCACTGCGCCACCTCGCTCGGTAGAAGCAGTTGTTTCCGTACCATGTACAGCGTGTGCAGGCACTATCAGCAGCTGATTGGCCGCCACAGGTACACTTCTGCGAATGGTTCATCCAACAATGTGTCAATCCCCATTTCAGTGCAAATGTTCTCTTTACGGATGAGGCTTCATTCCAACGTGATCAAATTGTAAATTTTCACAATCAACATGTGTGGGCTGACGAGAATCCGCACGCAACTGTGCAATCATGTCATCAACACAGATTTTCTGTGAACGTTTGGGTAGGTATTTTTGGTGATGTCTTGATTGGGCCCCATGTTCTTCCACCTACTCTCAATGGAGCACGTTATCATGATTTCATACGGGATACTCTACCTGTGCTGCTAAAACATGTGCCTTTACAAGTACGACACAACATGTGGTTCATGCACGATGGAGCTCCTGCGCATTTTAGTCGAAGTGTTCGTACGCTTCTCAACAACAGATTCGGTGACCGATGGATTGGTAGAGGCAGACCAATTCCATGGCCTCCACGCTCTCCTGACCTCAACCCTCTTGACTTTCATTTATGGGGGCATTTGAAAGGTCTTGTCTTCGCAACCCCGGTACCAAATGTAGAGACTCTTCGTGCTCGTATTGTGGACGGCTGTGATACAATGCGCCATTCTCCAGTGCTGCATCAGCGCATCAGGGATGCCATGCGACGGAGGGTGGATGCATGTATCCTCGCTAACGGAGGACATTTTGAACATTTCCTGTAACAAAGTGTTTGAAGTCACGCTGGTACGTGCTGTTGCTGTGTGTTTCCATTCCATGATTAATGTGATTTGAAGAGAAGTAATAAAATGTGCTCTAACATGGAAAGTAAGCGTTTCCGGACACATGTCCACATAACATATTTTCTTTCTTTGTGTGTGAGGAATGTTTCCCGAAAGTTTGGCGATTCCTTTTTGTAACACCCTGTCTGCTATGTAAGCAGGAGATCCCGGGTTCAAGTTCCGGTCGGAGCACACGTTTTCAACTGTCCCCGTTGGCTTATATCAACGCCTGTATGCAGCTAGGGGTATTCATTTCACTTGAATTTATTGTGAAATGATCTGTGACTGTTCAATCAAGTAAACTGATAAAGTCTGAAAGTCCTGGTCACAGTTTTTCTCAGGTTTCTTGTTGACAATGGCGGGAGTGGGAATGGGCCGGAGACACGAGTAAGCCATAACACAATCTTTTACTCCAACAGTGTTCATACGTTGAACTGCTTTCAAGAAACCGTTATTATTCTGTAATAAGAACTCCTTTAGCAAAACTACACCATATTACAGTTCCAGTGGCTACTGAGTTGTATACTTGTACGTTGACCGGTCACAGTGAAGTGGGTTAAGTCACACGTGTACTATGATTCGTTGCACTATGACTTCGTTTCCGCCATTTGAGTGCGCTGTCTAGCAAAACATTTAGTTTCAGCGATATTAGAGATAAAATTACATCTAAGTATATTAGCTTCATCCCTGTTTCTTAATTATCTATGTAACTGCCGATGTTTATTTTGTTAAAATGATAGAAATGAATCTCCTTATCCCTTCTATTCTTCGAATATCAGTAAGTTAAGGTTGTACTATTCCTGTAACTTGGGTTTTGTGTCGAATAATAATATTATTGGAACCATTTCGTCAAAATTATTTTGTTTATCTCTTGGCTTCTAAATAGGTCAGAAGTTGTAAGTTCGCTGACACAACGGTCGTGCGTCATCACACACTGTCGCGCTACCATTTCAACTCTTGTAAGTCGAACCTGCAGTCTATGTCTTTCAGCAAGTCCAACAATGGAAAATCCAGGATGGAATAATGACAGTGTTGTGAAAAGAATAATTTCTACTCACCGTATAGTGGAGATGCTGAGTGACAGATAGGCACAACAAAAAGACTGTCGAACAAAGCTTTCGGCCAAACAGGCCTTCATCAGAATAGTCAACACACTCACACACACACACACACACACACACACACACACACACACACATGACGAAAGCCTCTGGCTGCCAAGGCCAGCTGAAGGCGTGTTTGGCTGAAAATTTTGTTTGACAGTCGTAATGTTGTGCCATCTTGCGACTCAGCATCTCCGCTATTCGGTGAGTAGGAACAATCCTTTTCATAATAAGTCCGATTATTATTATTATTACTATTATTATTACCATAATTTTTTTACATTTAACAGTAACACGGTTTTCCGTCATGAGACTCGCCGCTTTCCGACGACGACACTTAAAGTGGCTGTTATGTTCGTACGGCATCGTCATGTACTGGCCACTATACCGAAATGGTGTCACAAATCTTTCACTAAGTATTTTGTGACTGTCTGTCACTGTTTTATGGTTTTTTCCGAGGAACACACCCCCAATTGACTGTTCACTGTTTATTTGAGTACAATCCAAGTTTCGGCCTTTTATGCCATTTTCAAATATATGATTTTATGTCTTTAACGTATATTGCAGGACTTGCAATGTAAAATACTTGAAAATGGCATAAAAGCGTCGAAACCCGGGATGTACTTTAATAAACAATAAAACAGTCAAATGCCGGTGTTTTCCTTTAATAAATATTGTACGACTTTTGTTCAGATGTTTTGTTTTCATTTCAAAATTATTGGTTTCGAGCAATGTCGTGAAGCTAAAGAACGACAAGGGACATGTTGGATATTTCGAGATATTGCGCAGTAAGGTTTGAATAAAATCGCATAAATAAGACATTTCAAGTACAAGGAATGTGAGTTATTATTCAGATTAGGCATTGTTTTAAAACATATATACAGTAACGACATGTGTTTAAAATGATAAATCTGCCCACAATTCTATTCTTAAAAATTCATCAGTCGGTACTTAGCATTGTTTACTTGGAAACTGAGTGCACTTGAGATGAGCTACCACTAACTTTCCACTGTTTAGTTGCTGGACGAATTAATGCAACGTTACTGTGATATCTCTCAAAAACAGAAATTTAAAAGTTTCGAACTGTTGCAGTGTTTGACACTATCATTTGCGTTAGCAATTTTAGCAATAACAAGCTATAATAACCTCAAAACTTACTCCATCATTCAGCATAACAGAAAACTAATTTTAGTAACCTCATCACAGCAGCACATGAACAATGTTAAGCGTGGCCCTTAACGTGTCTAGGTCCACATCCTGACACGCAAACTTACGTAAACAATGATGAGCGACACTATTTAATACCGTTTGTTTGCCTAAATAGATGTTCTCATTTACCTCATTAGCAACAACTTTTTAAGCACATTTGTGTTCAGGAGTATATTGTGGATCTTTATCAACGTTGTCCTCACATCCGTGCAAATCGTTCCTGAAAACCAATTTCCTGCCGCGAATATTGCACGCGTTACTGCTACTGGCCGCTTTATTTTTGGCACTTACTACTGTTTACACTTACATATCCCGACAGAATTGTCATTAGCGAGAATTTTAAATTAGAAGTAACGCGCCATTTATCGGTTTACAGTGTAATTTTCAACTGCTTGTAGCTGAGGACTTGAAATCATACATCGTAGTTACAGAGTCACCTGCGTAACGGAACTATCAGTTGACTGTCATATACTATACGAAAGTAAACTTGGCATGTAGATTGGCGACATTGTCCGAAACCGATCATTTTGAAATAAAAGCAGCGTCATTTTTATATCTTCCGCTGGTGGTCAGTTGCTTCTACAGGGAAAAAAGTCACAACACCAAGAAATAATTATGTACAGTAACGAAATTCCCGGTATACGTACGTCTAGATGACATAACTTGAGTGATTAACATCGCAAGACCACAGATTAACGTAAGCTCGAGATATGACATTGCAGATCTGAAGTGGCGGTACATTAATAACGGGCGTAACGGGCAGAATGCCGAATGCAAGCATGCAAACGTGGAAGGGTTTCGTTGTACAGGTGCTGGATGTCAGTTTGTGAAATGGAGTTGCACGCGTGTGGCACTTGGCCGGCCAATACAGGGACGGTTAATGCCGGTTGTGGATGACGCTGGAGTTCCAGTTCAGTGATATCCAGTATGTGGTCGATTGCAGGCAGATCCGGTGATCAAGGAGGCCAGGGCATGTTGGGTTACAACAGCAGTATGTGGACGAGCGTTAGCCTGTTGGAAGACACCCCCTGGAATTCTGTTCATGAACGGCAGCAGAACACGTAGAATAACCAGATCGGCGTGAGATTTGCAGGGTGCGTGGGATAGTCACGAGAACGCTTCTACTGTCACACGAAGTCGCGCCCCAGGCCGTGACTCCAGGTGTAGGTCCAGTGTGCCTGTCACGCAGACAGCTTGGCTGCAGGAGCTCAACTGGACTCCGAAACACACAGCCATCACTGACAGCGAGGGAGAACCCGCCTCCGTCAGAAAACACAACGGAACTCCTCTCTGCCCTCCAATGAGCTCTCGCTCAACGCCAGTCGAGTAGCAAATGGCGGGTCAGTGGTATGCAAGCTTTAGAACAATTCGCTTGCAGCTGTCCTCGGAGTAACCGATTCGTGACAGTTCATTGCGTCACCGTGGTGCCCACTGCTGCTCAAATTGCTGCTGAAGATGCAGTACGATGTGCCAGATCCGTAAGCTGGAGACGGTGGTCTTTCCTCTCGGTAGTGGGGCCCTATCTTCTTGTGACCGTACATTCTCTCGACCACCTCTGCGAGCAATAACGTACAGCGGCTAGGCCTACATTGCTGCCAAGTCTTTCTGCAGTATCCCAAAAGGACATTCAAAGTCTTCTAGCCCCATTACGCGACCTCGTTCAAACTCAGGGAGGTGCTGAGAATGGCGTTTTTGTCGCCCTAAACGCATTCTTGACCTATATCAACTCACTACATCTAATATCAAAGGTAACTAACGCTTACGACCGTTACAATGTGTATTTAAAGCAAACCTGATTTACGTCCTCATAGTGGCGATACTAGTGGCATTCTTATGCGACTGCCTTGAAATCTGAATAGTCGCCATCTTTCAGATGTAGAAACACGCCTACCGACTTTCGTTTATAGCGCATTTATGATTTCCCAATCTGAAGTTATGACTCGGATTGATAAATCTAGTAGCATTAGTCGAACCACAATCCAACAAAAAACAGCTGACAGGCAGAAAATAATGCTCTTTTGCACAAGGAAGGATCGTGGAAATCTCGATATGACACGTATGTCCAGCTTAGACATTGTTTCATTAACAGAAAACTAAATGTCGATATTGCTAAATGATCTTTGGTCACAATGTAGGTTCACTATATCCCACATACTCTCTTGTTGATATAACCCTGCATTCTGTGCCTCTCGCTCTGTTACTGAGCTCGAAAGACTTGAACGAATCTGGGAGTGAGATTGGTATCCTATTGTGGTCACTTGGACGGGCACTGATGACCTCCCGTTTCGCGCCTTAAAACACCACTCACATCATCTATGCGTTACATTACTTTTACAACGAGCTTGCCTGCAGGCTCCACGTAACCTGCCTCTAGAAAAAATGGAAATACATTGAAAATGACAGAAAATTATATTTAGCATGGGTAAAAGAGGAAATATACAATGCCCCTCCCAATCTTTTTGGGTGGACAGCACATGACTTGCTCATGAACGCATTACGAAAGCAGCCTCAACAATAGTGTTGAAAATTGTTCTCCACCCATGATACAGGCAGTCCGTGACAAGGAATTGCCTGCATTACTCTCTAGGTATTACTTTAAAGAGAATTTAGACAGTAATGCCACGGGCATACGGCAGAGAATTATGAAGTTTAGAAACAAAAAGGAAAATTGCTCACAGTGTACGAGTCACTCACACATTGGATAAGAGACTGCGGACACAATCATGCTTCCATCTGATAAGCCGCAAGCAATACCATTTTATGTCACTGTGGAGGGTCACTTCTTGTGCACTTCCATTAACATAAGAGAACTTGCTCTGGAATTTAAGTAAACGTATAGTACCATGACTTGGACAGGCGACATTTGTTACCTGGTTATTTAATATTTGCCATCAGAGGCATGACAATATATGCTGCTCGTCTTCAATGAAACCAAGCCTACAGAGACTCTCTGAGAAAGGTCACCAGAATTTTTGTGCCCACAATAAAGTAAGGAAAAGAGGCTGGTCACTAGTTGCTGCCAGCAAAGTGGTCTAAGCACATGCATCTGCAGTAATTTGCAGTTAATTGATAAAAGAAACTAGAAAGATGGAATAACGTTTTTCCAGAGACGTATGAGTCTCAGCTCTACCTTCAATAAGGACAGAAGCTTAAACAACGAATAAAATCTGTGCCACAGCCAGGACTTCAACTCAGGTCTCCCGCACACAAGGCAGGTGTGCTAACCATTATACCAGCATAGCGTTCTGACTGTCGCAGTTGCACGGACTACCTAACTCCAATACCCTCCTTAACACAAATTCAAACCTGCAGCCCTTTTTTCCTTTCAACGTTGTCACTATTGCCGAGGCCCTTCGACATTTGAATAGAACCCCAGCTTTGCACAAAATGGGGAAAACTAGAATGCAAATTATTTTTGCCATGCATTCACAGAACCGTCAGAAAAGGATGACAGGATTTGAAAACCTTGCATGGCGCTCCTGAAACCTCCTTTCTTATCTGAGCTGCACTCGTGCTTTCATTACAGATATCTTCAGACTGTTGCCTCACACTTGTTGTGTACACATTTGGTCCACTTCTGGGATAGTCATCCTGTGTAGAATCCTGCAACGGCTTGGCACACTTCAACCCAATACCATATACAAGGTCACTGCTGGAAGTGAAACCTGTGTAGCTCCAACGTTTCAACCATCACGAAATTCATAGCACATACGCTCCAACAGCCACATCTCTCCACTGCATCTGGTCTGAGCTCTTATCTGGATGGTGGAAGAAGACCCCAGGGAGTTAACGTGGGCTTGACGTGAATTTGTACACGTCTCTATGGCAACGTGTGAGTGTTGGCGCAGTTCAAAAGACGACAACTGCATTCAGTCACGTAGCTTCGGTACTGCCAGCAGCGTTCTCCACTTCGCAGCCGGAAGGTGGCAACAGCGTGCCCAACCGCCAGCGTTCTTCCTCCAACGTATGACGTGTACATCACGCCCACACTCTACTTCACTGTTGACTGATAAAAAAATGCGCTGATCATACAACCGTCCAGAACCCAGACTGTAGTATTAGCTTTCCAGTACGTGGAGAACAGTGCTGCTACGTTGCCCTAAAACATGGAACGATATCAGTAATGGCAACCGTCAGATTCCTCGGCTTCATCTTATGTTAACAGCAGGCATAGAGTACTTACGTCATACACCTTCTTAGGAGTCAAAATCAAGCGATAAATTTCGCTGTTGATTGACCCATTTTTGCTGGGAGACACATCCTGCCCTATTGTACCTATTGCTAGTATGGGCAAACTTGAAGGATAGTGAGATCTTTAACCACAGACATATCAAGCTAACATTTGCGAAATTAGATTAAATGCAAAGTTTGTCCTGCCCGCATCTCGTGGTCGTGCGGTAGCGTTCTCGCTTCCCACGCCCGGGTTCCCGGGTTCGATTCCCGGCGGGGTCAGGGATTTTCTCTGCCTCGTGATGGCTGGGTGTTATGTGCTGTCCTTAGGTTAGTTAGGTTTAAGTAGTTCTAAGTTCTAGGGGACTGATGACCATAGGTGTTAAGTCCCATAGTGCTCAGAGCCATTTGAACCATTTTTTGCAAAGTTTGTGCCTTAAATAGCGACCACAGCTCTGCTATTGACAGTAGGATATATATTTCTATATTTCCGGCTCAGTTAAAACGGACCTCACGTTGTAAGGAGACGTGTGGATTATAAACATATATATGGTTTACCATTTCTGTGCTCTTTCTCATTGTAACACAAATACCGAAGATCATTTCCAGCAGTTTCTGTTTAATAGCTTAAGCAAAATTTTTTTTGCTATTTTTCAGAATATCCATATTACGCAGATGACTTGTTGACCCTGATGATCGTTTTCTCTGCATTTCCATCACTTCAACCTGAGATTTTCTGAGATACAACAAAAAAATGTATGGAGGCAGGGCGATTTGTTATCTTCAAACTTACCTATGCATTTAGTTCTTGCTTCACTTTCTGGCACATCTGTTTGGTAACTACCACCATCCTTATCAATGAGAATTACTCGGATTTCATAGTTTTTCCCAGCAACTAACCCCATAATTTCTAATTCTGCCGTGATTCCCAGTTCTGTTTCATTGGGAATTACTCTTGGAGATAATTTTGACCAAACATTTTGTTTCTCTTCCTGTAAAAAAGAAACGAATAAGATTTCTAACTAAATAATTATAAAAAGTTATCTGATTTTCACATAATTCAAAGTCAGAGGCTCAGAAGGCTAATACACATACTCCATGCCATCGTTGTGTAGTTTATCAACAAGTATTAAATACTTTGACCATGGTGACTGTGAAGGGTAACAAGTTTGCTTACTTGACGACTTACCGAAACTCATGCTCAAAATAGAATCATTCAACAAAGGGGCAACACAACGAGAACGTATAGGAAACATGAAAAATTATCATCAATGGCTGAGCATATGTACGAAGAGTTAACGATGGGTAACTTAATGCACCCCCAAAAATAATGTATTCCAGAAAGAACAGAACATAATCGTGTAATGGTTATCGCTTCTTTGGCAATACCCCTAATGGTATGTATAATGATGCTGCTCAGTAATCAGGCTCATTTCTGTGGAGATAATAGAAGAAAAAACTAGTACATTAACAAAATTGTTACTGATTACTATTTTGTGTAAATTTATAGGGAAACCTGTGGGTAGCATTTGTCAAGAAATCAGTACAGATGAACAATTTAACTTCTTATATAATATATTCTTGAAAACAGGAAGACATAGTAGCTACCACAAAGTGAAGTGAAGTGTACGTAGAAGAACAAGCTTAATAAAACTGAGAGGAATAGTAATAATGACAATTTAAGTTGCTCCAAATCGTTTCGCTCTTTTAGCATCCGACAGAGGTTAATGCAACGAGCAACCAGAGGAGACATCAGTGATTCTCATGGGGTAGGGATCTTTTAAGGACTCAGATGACTATTGATGATATGAGCGCACTGACAGAGATACTAACACATCTATACAAGAGACCGCTTTGTGCTAAGTACCTGAAGAGACAAAGAAACTGGTACACCTGCCTAATATCGTGCAGGGCCCCCGCGAGTACGCAAAATGCCACAACACGACGTGGCATGGACTCGACTAATGTCTGAAGTAGTGCTGGAGGGAACTAACACCATGACTCCTGCAGGGCTGTCCGTAAGAGAATGAGGGAGTGCAAATCTCTTGTGAACAGCACATTGCAAGACATTTCAGATATGCCCAATAATGTTCATGTCTGGGGAGTTTGATGGCCGGCAGAAGTGTATAAATTCAGAAGAGTGTTCTGGAGCCTCTTTGTAGCAACGCTGAATGTGTGCGATCTCGCATTGTCCTTTTGGAATTGCCCAAGTCCGTCGGAATGCACAACGGAAATCAATAGATGCAGGTGATCAGACAAGATGCTTACTCTCCGTGTCACCTGTCAGAGTCGTACGTTGACATATCAGGAGTTCCATGTCACTTCAACTGCACACTCCCCACACCCTTACAGAGCCTCCACCAGCATGAACAGTCCCCTGCTGACATGAAGGGTCCATGGATTCACGAAATTGTCTCCATACCCGTACACGTCCATCTGCTAGATAAGATTTGGAACGAGACTCGACCAGGCAACATGTGTCCAGTCATCAACAGTCCAATGTCCGTGTTGACGGGTCCAGGCGAGGCGTGAAGCTTTGTGTCGCGCAGTCATCAAGGGAACACGAGTGGACTTTCGCCTTCGGAAGCCCATACCGATGATGTTTCGTTGAATGGTCTGCACGCTGACACTTGTTGATGGCCCAGCATTGAAATCTGCAGCAATTTACGGAAGGGTTGCATTTCTGTCACGCTGAACGATTCTCTTCAGTGGCCTCTGCTCCGGGTCTTGCAGGATCTTTCTCCAACCGCAGCGATGTCGGAGATTTTATGTTTTACCATATTCCTGATGTGGATAGTGCACTTGTGAAATGGTCGTACTGGAAAACCCCACTTCATCGCTACCTCGGAGATGCTGTGTCCCATGGCTCGTGCGTCGACAATAATACCACGTTCAGACTCGCTTAAATCTAAACAACTTGCCATTCTTGCAGCACTAACCGACAACTGTGCCAGACACGTTTTGTCTGATATAGGCATTGCCGACCGCAACGTCGTATTCTGCATGTTTACATATCTCTATATTTGAAAACTAATGCCTATAGCGGAGTCTTTGGTGCTTCAGTGTATATACCACCGTCTTAAGACACCAGTCGAAAAACATAAAATCCTTAAGTCGCAAATGAGCTCTAAATCATTCGTTTTCTGAAATTCTTTAGAGATGTTCACTTTTTTCAGTACTATATGTCTCTTTCTTTTATTTTTTCTTGTCAGTAGCATGCTTGAGAAAGTTCTTAGTCTATCTTGCATACGGGTAAATAAATTTAGATTGGGAATTTTAATAACAGACTCCAAACGAATTCTCTGTTAATGTTGTTGCAGGCCCTCTGACTTCCATAACTGGTTGTATTTTTACTTTTTAACTTTAACAAATGAAAATCATTCAACGTTTGATTTGATGCAATTTTTTATGAACCTCCTAGGACTTGAAAAGTGCTTAGAATTCGTTTTCATCCTTATTGAAGAGAGGCCACTTGGTAGCTTCTGTGGTGTCACCGCCAGGCACCACACTTGCTAGGTGATAGCCTTTAAATAGGCCGCGGTCCGTTAGTATACGTCGGACCCGCGTGTCGCCACTATCAGTGATTGCAGACCGAGCGCCGCCACACGGCAGGTCTAGAGACACTTCCTAGCACTTGCCCCAGTTGTACAGCCGACTTTGCTAGCGATGGTTCACTGCCTACATACGCTCTCATTTGCAGAGACGACAGTTTAGCCTAGCCTTCAGCTACGTCATTTGCTACGACCTAGCAAGGCGCCACATTCAGTTACTATAGTTACTTCAAGAATGTATTCTGAACAGACAGTATTGTGAATCATGTACCGTCAAGAGCGACGTTCATCATTAATGGATTACAGCTAAGTATGAAACTAATGACGTCCGCTTTCTGAAATCTCATTCCTTGTCATGTTCCATACCTCACGACTGTATGGTTCTTCCCTCCTCACGCCAGCCAGCGTGAGCTAAGACGCGTGCATTTCGGCCTCCACTCGTAACACGGTGTTGGCTCTTCTGCTAACACAAAATCCATCATCCACCACGTTTCAGCTAAGGAAATACCAGAAACTTCCTGCTACATTGAAATTGTAGATCGGACTGAGAGTCGAACTAGGGCCCTTTGCCTTTCGCATGCAAGTTCTCTACTTACTGAGCAACCCTATCTGACTGACAGCTCACAGCTCTACTGCCGCAGCACCTCGTCTCCTACCTTTCAAACTTCACAGAAGCTCTCCTGCGAAACTTGCTCAGTACGAAGAGCTCGGTCCGACACTCACTTTTTATCTGCGAGGAAGTTTCACATCAGCCCACATTCCGCTGCAGAGAGAAAACTCATTCAAATAAGTATCTGACTGTGCAGAGACTAACGTGCCCTCTCTCTCTCTCTAACGCTTATACCCATAACTTACAAAAATCAAAATGACATGCTTACTTTACTGCATCATGCAAAAATATATTGTTGGTAATGATTTTAGCAACTGAGGAGCAGTGGGTTGATCAAATGCTCTGGTTCTGAAAGGAAACCAGAAGAGAATATAACATAGTTCCAAATTGAACTAACATTATCTGTTGAACTGAATATGATTTACGAAGCGAAAAACATAGTCATTTACTAAGTGAAGTGTTTGAAGCATTAACGTGAGGAGCTGTTACACTAGACCTAGGACAACTTGCTGAGAGAAAATCTCAAATTTCGGAGGCACTATTCTACACGCGAAAACACGTAACTGCAAGATTGAAGCTGTTGTGTTGGCAGAAGAGCCCACACCGTGTTACTAGAGGAGGCCGAAATGCACGCGTTTTAGCTCACGCAGGCTGGCGTGAGGAGGGAAGAACTATACTGACGTGAGGTCTGGAACATAAGGAATTAGAATTCAGAAAGCGGATATAATTAGTTTGATACTTTAATCCATTAATGATGAACGTCGCTCTTGACGGTACATGATTCACAATATTATCTGTTCAGAATACATTCTTGAAGTAACTATAGTAACTGAATGTGGCGCCTTGCTAGGTCGTAGCAAATGACGTAGCTGAAGGCTATGCTAAACGGTCGTCTCTGCAAATGAGAGCGTATGTAGGCAGTGAACCATCGCTAGCAAAGTCGGCTGTACAACTGGGGCGAGTGCTAGGAAGTGTCTCTAGACCTGCCGTGTGGCGGCGCTCGGTCTGCAATCACTGATAGTGGCGACACGCGGGTCCGACGTACACTAACGGACCGCGGCCGATTTAAAGGCTACCACCTAACAAGTGTGGTGCCTGGCGGTGACACCACAATGGATGTAATCAGTAGTGCTCTGATGACTTGTCTTTGTATCTGTTAGATGAAGAAAGAATTATTGTAAAGGACAGCATGGATGAATATGATGTATGTATTGAAAAGCGAAAAGAATATAAATTTTGAACAACGCTTTTTTTTTTAAGTGAGAGTGAGCGTTGCGCAGCTAGTTTGTTTGAATGATTATCTTCAGCTAGTTAACTTTGTCCACTTGCTCAGAGCTGAGAGAAGGATCACCCACTTCATTGAGTGATGCATTAACATATCAACTGATTGAGCTGTTTGCTTTTTGTAGAAATTTTCTGTTAACATTGTACCTTTTAAATCACTGTCCACTTTGTTAACCATAGTATTATCTGGAGCAATATTATGTGTGAAGATCACGCGAAGTTTTACTCTGTCTTTTTGAATATGTACTTTATTCTAAAATAATTGTCTTGGAACATCGTTTCATAGGAATTGAGCAACCCGCAGTTTAAAGGAGGTTTCTCGTTACGCATTACCAAATTGCACTGTACGGTATGCAACAGTTTGAAGGTTGATTGGAAATTTTATTTAAAAACAGAAATCTAGCTTAGCCGCTGCCTGCTTGTGCTTTCGAGAAATCTGCAACAATGTTGCCGAGAGGCGAGGTAAGTGGAAATGTTAATTAGGGGCAGATAATTGTTTTACATCAGTTGTGCATTTAATATAAAGACAAGCTGTATTCAGACCAGTTACAGTTGAACAGTTCAGTTTAGTCAAAGGTTCGAATGTGAGTTTAACTTGGACAACTGTTTGTTGGTGTATAATTTTGGTATTATGATGACTTTTTATAGAGTGGGAGGTAAATTAGGGTTAAATCTCACACAAAAACACATAGTGGGGATCTTAGGAAAACTTATTTAAGTGATCCATTCATAAAGTAATGTTGAAGTCTGTTCTCTCCCTATATTTACTGAGTATTCATTATCACGAATATTTGACTCTCGATTAACTTGAAACTCCGTGGCGGGTTAAACTGTGTGCCGGACTGAGACTCGAATTGGGGACCCTTGCCTTTCGTTGGAAAGTGCTCTACAGACTGAAATACCCACGCAAGACTCATATATATAGGGTGGTCAGAAACTGTCTGAAACGCTTGTCGTGATGTAGGGCAGATGCTACTGAGACATAAATGTTAAGAATAAAATGCGATACGTTGCGCCATTTCCCAGTTACTTAGCACTGACGTCAGCCAATCGGGGCGTCGCGCGCTCACATACAAGCGGCGTGCCAGGGGCGGTGTTACCTGACGAGTGCTTTGTTTGGTCAGCAGAAACTTGAATTCGCGCGCGCAGCGACCTTATTGGCTAACTTCAATGCTAAATAACTCGGAAACGGCGCAACGTATCGCATTTTTTTCTTAACATTCATGTCTCAGTCCAATCTGCCCTATAACACCACGACAAGCGTTTCAGACATTTTCTGACCACGAAATTATCTTTCGATTTCCTCAATAACGCTTGAGAAGTACGCGCTACTGCTTACACATTTTGTTGTCCTCGTGGAGTACTACGATTGTACGAAGTTTGCAGTAAATCAGCGTTCCAAACGTCCTGGCCTCCCCTTGTAAGTGTCAAGAGCTAGAACATCTTACAAGTAAGGTGGCCAGAAAGTGGAGACTGAGGATCGCCTATAACAAGACAAAGACACTGCCGGCCGGCGTGGCCGAGCGGTTCTAGGCGCTTCACTCTGGAACCGCGCGACCGCTACGGTCGCAGATTCGAATCCTGCCTCGGGCATGGATCTGTGTGATGTCCTTAGGTTAGTTATGTTTAAGTAGTTCTAAGTTCTAGGCGACTGATGACCTCAGAAGTTAAGTCGCATAGTGCTCAGAGCCATTTGAAAAAAGACATTAAATACCACTGCAGACTGGGAAACACCGGAAGGCACTGTGCAAATGGTGGACAAATTTAAATACCCGGGAGAATTTATAACAGGAAGGAACAGGAGCAAGGAGGGAATAACAGAGAGGATAAAGAAGATGGGGTCAGCCTTCTGCAAAATAATATATCCACAGAGGCAAAGATAAGCCGCTACAAGGCAACGGTGAGGAATGGAGTATTATATGCTGCTGAGACGACGACACTAGGAAGAAATGGGGCAGAACAACTAGAGAAAGAAGAAAAATACTGAGAAAAATACTAGGTCCCAAAAGAGGTGGAGAGAAGTGGATGAGAAGACCTAGGGAAGAATTGTACCGGAACACGAGAACAATATCCGGGGAAATCAGACTCAAAAGGGCAAGGTTTGCTGGGCATGAAGTTAGGATGAGTACGGGCAGAATGACGAAGAGAGTGTGGGGAACAACAGGGAGGACAAGGGGAAAGACAGGAACCAAGTGGGTTGTTGAACTGCGGAAGGACTGGTTGGAATTAGGGATCGAGGTCGAAGGAAAAGAAAATTGGAGGAACAAATATACACCGACAAATATGCCGGAGATCCATGACAGAGAAGAATACAGGAAAATATTAGAGTGTCACCAGTGGAGCCGACAGGAGAAATGGACACTGAAGATCTCGGAAGAAGAGCGGGAGAGAAGAAGAGATAGAATGAAGAGGTTCTGGGAGAAGAAGAGGAAAATGCAGTCCAATAAGACAGTCGATCCAATAAGACAGTCGAAGCCTGCCCTGGAGTTTTTTACACGGGAAGAACACAACGAAAGAAATTCACTGCCAAAATTTTAGCTGCTAAGAGGCACTGCAAGTATTTTGCAGGGAATGTTAAAGTTACACATTTTTGCCGCACGAACAACAGCTTATAACAGCGGTTTGTTCAGCCCTGCTCGCCTAGAGCGCGATTCGGCGAATCACTCACGGAGCGACGAGTAGCGGAATTATCCGGGGTCCACAGACAGCAATGTTAAGCACCTAAAGCCTCGTTTACAATGGAGCGAATGGAAGCGAACATGTGCGAATGAGCATCTGCAGAAAATTCACCACCATTCGCCTGTATACTGGTAGAATCGTTCGTACTAAACGGAACCGGAGGTAGCGAACATAGCCTATGAACGCTGTGTTCTTAGTTTTTAATTTTTGTAGCTAATATTCAGCATACTGGATACAACTGTACCTTGTTAGAGCCACAATGCAAAACTTTGCTATTCAGTGAGGATTGTTTTGCATGGCAAGCGCACTGTTCTTGACATAGTATGCAAAATGACGCAGGGAAGGAGGAACTCAAGTGTCTCAGTTTCTATGGAATCGTGACATCCGTGGAAATCGTGCACTTCACACGGAATTGCTTCTCCATCTCTCCTTTGCACTGGTCCAAAATTTTTCTTGTATGTCGGCTGCCTTTTTCCCCTCGCTTCTCATTACCATTGAGGAGATATTTCTAAACAGAACACCAATTACCGACGACGAGCATCATCGAGCATCATCACACGCGGTGACACAGCTAGCGTTTCCACCAAGCGCGTAAGATCTAATGCTCATATATTTTTTTAATTTAATTTTTTTTTTTCAAAACAGAAATGGTCTAGTGGCAAAAGGCGCCGTCGTGATACAGAGAGAGTAGGATCACATCCTGTTCACACCAAAACTTTTTCGCTATGATTTGTAACTGAGCATTCACTTCTCACAATGTTGTTGTGTCCACGAAAGACATGTGAATCGGATTCCACGTTAAACTGCAGGTCTCTATTTTCTGATAGGTAACTGGGGAAGCTTAGGGACACGTAAGTAGATGCAGTAGCGACCAGCAGAAAGGCCTGCAAGAGGCACACCAGACAGAATTCTGTTTTGCTCGAGCTTATTACCTTCTTTGTTCTGGTAAAAACCTGGCTTAAACTATACAAATACTTTTTTGAATAACTTCATACCGTGTAAATTCTGATAAACATGGCTGTTGTTGTCGTCTTTAGTCCTGAGACTGGTTTGATGCAGCTCTCCATGCTACTCTATCCTGTGCAAGCTTCTTCATCTGCCAGTACCTACTGCAACCTACATCCTTCTGAATCTGCTTAGTGTATTCATCTCTCGGCCTCCCTCTACGATTTTTACCCTCCACACTGCCCTCCAATACTAAATTGGTGATCCCTTTCAGAAAAGACTTCCTGACAACTGAATCTATACTCGATGTTAACAAATTTCTTCTCTTCAGAAACGCTTTCCTTGCCATTGCCAGTCTACATTTTATATCCTTCCTACTTCGACCATAATCAGTTATTTTGCTCCCCAAATAGCAAATCTCCTTTACTACTTTAAGTGTCACATTTCCTAATCTAATTTTACTACATTCCATTATCCTCGTTTTGCTTTTGTTGATGTTCATTTTATATCCTCCTTTCAAGACACCGTCCATTCCGTTCAGCTGCTCTTCCAGGTTCTTTGCTGCCTCTGACAGAATTACAGTGTCATCGGCGAACCTCAAAGTTTTTATTTCTTCTCCATGGATTTTAATTCCTACTCCGAAATTTTCTTTTGTTTCCTTTACTGCTTACTCAATATACAGATTAAATAACATCCGGGATAGGCTACAACCCTGTCTCACTCCCTTCCCAACCTCTGCTTCCCTTTCATGCCCCTCGACTCTTATAACTGCCATCTGGTTTCTGTACAAATTGTTAATAGCCTTTCTATCCCTGTATTTTACCGCTGCCACCTTCAGAAAATGAAAGAGAGTATTACAATCAACATTGTCAAAAGCTTTCTCTAAGTCTACAAATGATAGAAACGTGGACTTACCGTTCCTTAATCTACACTCCTGGAAATTGAAATAAGAACACCGTGAATTCATTGTCCCAGGAAGGGGTAACTTTATTGACACATTCCTGGGGTCAGATACATCACATGATCACACTGACAGAACCACAGGCACATAGACACAGGCAACAGAGCATGCACAATGTCGGCACTAGTACAGTGTATATCCACCTTTCGCAGCAATGCAGGCTGCTATTCTCCCATGGAGACGATCGTAGAGATGCTGGATGTAGTCCTGTGGAACGGCTTGCCATGCCATTTCCACCTGGCGCCTCAGTTGGACCAGCGTTCGTGCTGGACGTGCAGACCGCGTGAGACGACGCTTCATCCAGTCCCAAACATGCTCAATGCGGGACAGATCCGGAGATCTTGCTGGCCAGGGTAGTTGACTTACACCTTCTAGAGCACGTTGGGTGGCACGGGATACATGCGGACGTGCATTGTCCTGTTGGAACAGCATGTTCCCTTGCCGGTCTAGGAATGGTAGAACGATGGGTTCGATGACGGTTTGGATGTACCGTGCACTATTCAGTGTCCCCTCGACGATCACCAGTGGTGTACGGCCAGTGTAGGAGATCGCTCCCCACACCATGATGCCGGGTGTTGGCCCTGTGTGCCTCGGTCGTATGCAGTCCTGATTGTGGCGCTCACCTGCACGGCGCCAAACACGCATACGACCATCATTGGCACCAAGGCAGAAGCGACTCTCATCGCTGAAGACGACACGTCTCCATTCGTCCCTCCATTCACGCCTGTCGCGACACCACTGGAGGCGGGCTGCACGATGTTGGGGCGTGAGCGGAAGACGGCCTAACGGTGTGCGGGACCGTAGCCCAGCTTCATGGAGACGGTTGCGAATGGTCCTCGCCGATACCCCAGGAGCAACAGTGTCCCTAGTTTACTGGGAAATGACGGTGCGGTCCCCTACGGCACTGCGTAGGATCCTACGGTCTTGGCGTGCATCCGTGCGTCGCTGCGGTCAGGTCCCAGGTCGACGGGCACGTGCACCTTCCGCCGACCACTGGCGACAACATCGATGTACTGTGGAGACCTCACGCCCCACGTGTTGAGCAATTCGGCGGTACGTCCAGCCGGCCTCCCGCATGCCCACTATACGCCCTCGCTCAAAGTCCGTCAACTGCACATACGGTTGACGTCCACGCTGTCGCGGCATGCTACCAGTGTTAAAGACTGCGATGGAGCTCCGTATGCCACGGCAAACTGGCTGACACTGACGGCGGCGGTGCACAAATGCTGCGCAGCTAGCGCCATTCGACGGCCAACACCGCAGTTCCTGGTGTGTCCGCTGTGCCGTGCGTGTGATCATTGCTTGTACAGCCCTCTCGCAGTGTCCGGAGCAAGTATGGTGGGTCTGACACACCGGTGTCAATGTGTTCTTTTTTCCATTTCCAGGAGTGTATTTTCTTTCTTCTAAGATAAGTCGTAGGGTCAGTATTGCCTCACGTGTTCCAACATTTCTACAGAATCCAAACTGATCTTCCCCGAGGTCGGCTTCTACCAGTTGTTCCATTCGTCTGTAAAGAAGTCGTGTTAGTATTTTGCTGCTGTCGCTTATTAAACTGATAGTTCGGTAATTTTCACATCTGTCAACACCTGTTTTCTTTGGGATTGGAATTATTAAATTCTTCTTGAAGTTTGTGGGTATTTCGCCTGTCTCATACATCTTGCTCTCCAGATGGTAGAGTTTTGTCAGGACTGGCTCTCCCAAGGCTGTCAGTAGTTCTAATGGAATGTTGTCTACTCCCGGGGCCTTGTTTCGACTCAGGTCTTTCAGTGCTCTGTCAAACTCTTCACGCAGTATCGTATCTCTCATTTCATCTTCCTCTACATTCTCTTCCATTTCTATAATATTGGCCTCAAGTACATTACCCTTCTATAGATCCTCTGTATTCTCCTTCCACCTTTCTGCTTTCCCTTCTTTGCTTAGAACTGGGTTTCCATCTGAGCTCTTGATGTTCATACAAGTGGCTCTTTTTTCTCCAAAGGTCTCTTTAATTTTCCTGTAGGCAGTATCTATCTTACCCCTAGTGAGATAAGCCTCTACATCCTTACATTTGTCCTCTAGCCATCCCTGCTTAGCCATTCTCATTTTTGAGACATTTGTATTCCTTTTTGTCTGCTTCATTTACTGCATTTTTATTTTTTCTTCTTTCATCAATTAAATTCAATATTTCTTCTGTTACCCAAGGATTTCTACTAGCCCTCGTCTTTTTACCTACTTGATCCTCTGCTGCCTTCACTAGTTCATCCCTCAGAGCTACCCATTCTTCTTCTACTGTATTTCTTTTCCCCATTCCTGTCAATTGTTCCCTTATGCTCTCCCTGAAACTCTGTACAACCTCTGGTTCTTTCAGTTTATCCAGGTCCCATCTCCTTAAATTCCCACCTTTTTGCATTTTCTTCAGTTTTAATCTATAGTTCATAACCAATAGATTGTGGTCAGAGTCCACATCTGCCCCTGGAAATGTCTTACAATTTAATACCTGGTTCCTAAATCTCTGTCTTACCATTATATAACCTATCTGATACCTTCTAGTATCTCCAGGATTCTTTCATGTATAGAACCTTCTTTTATGATTCTTGAACCAAGTGTTAGCTATGATTAAGTTATGCTCTGTCCAAAATTCTACCAGACGGCTTCCTCTTTCATTTCTTACGCCCAATCCATATTCACCTACTGTGTTTCCTTGTCTCCCTTTTCGTACTCTCGCATTCCAGTCACCCACGACTATTAAATTTTCGTCTCTCTTCACTATCTGAATAATTTCTTTTATTTCATCATACATTTCATCAATTTCTTCATCATCTTCACCACGTGGCTAGTAGAGAGAATAAAGTCATGGCAGTGTTTGAAGTCACAGACGGCTTCCATCAGTGGGGACTGCTAATTTATTGAAATGAAATGAGTCTGACAGTTCTACATTTTATAACAATTCCTGTAGGCCATTCCTTATAATACTGTTTGAATATTGTACATTTGGTCATATTTTTGTTGCACGAGTCACACCGGACAAACGAGAAACTCAAGCATTCAGGCACTTCGTAGCAACCATTAGTTTTCTTTAGATAGAACTGAGATGGAGTCAGAAACGGTCCCGGCCATTGTTCAGCATGTTGCACTGCATACCAGGCATACTTGATCAAATTCGTAAAGTGTGGCGTAGAAAACTGGTAAGGCACAAATGACTAGGGCTTAAGAATACTGTTCCGCTGATAAGCCTGAAATGAGAGAAAGATATATCGGAAATTATGTTATCTGATAATTTCTTGAAAAATGCTTTCCACTGTCGAAAAGTTCTTTATCGAGAGATTGAATTGATAGTTCCAGGCGGAATCCAGACTACATCTACAGATTTTTCGCTGTCCTCCACAAAACAGAGGTGTCGTTATGTCCAGACCATGAGACCAACAAAAACAATGAACTAGGTTCTGTAGCTGGAAGGAATACGGTTCGAACGAAGTGTTGAATTATTCTTTGCCATTGTTTCAGGTTTTGATAGACGATTTTTGTAACTAAACAGTCTATTTTTTTATTTTTGGTCCTAGTGTGCCTTGCGATTCTTGAAGACAGATGTACAGCTGCGGAAGCAGTGAACCACTGAATGCGTGGCATTATCGTGTATGAATGTGCCACTGCACTCATTGATTGTGCAACCGACTCCTCCTTTTTTTCGCCCCCAAATGATAAAGTGCGGTGTGCACGCAGTTCTTTCACGAAACCTGACTGATCAGCGTTATAAACAGCAGTTGCGGAGATAACAGCACGTTTCGTATTTACGTCAGCTATGAATACCTCTATAGCACTGTCTATCACTGGCAGTTGCTCAACACGTTTACGTGCCGTGAACATGGTACTTTTGCGACTACCTATTCTGTACGATTTCTTGGAACTGCGAATCCAGGTCGACGAAGCCTGGAAATTAGCAATGTTCATGTCAGATGCAATTCGGAGGGGCAGTCTTGTAGATCTCCATCGGTAACGGTGCATAACCTCTCAAGAGCAGTTCTAAATCTTTCGAACAGTTTTTTATTCCCTTTGGCGCATATTTCTTACTTCATGCAGTTTGTTCCACCATTTGTGCCGTTCACGATCCGACTTCACCAAACGAAAACGCCTTTGCACACTGCGTTAACTTGAAGCGTTTTTACCCTCCTTCGTTTAACCAACATTTCATTGTCTTTTCATTGTCTCCGAAAGCTGTTGCAGTACGTTTTTTTCTTTTTAGGCTTGGAAGGAATTCTTCCTGAAAACTATTACTTGCACAACTGACGTCGTCCAAACCACAATTCATGGAATCGTCACACTTATTTCCTACTTATTTTAACGTATCCACATTTTCAGACGAAATGTCGATATCATTTGAATGAATGTCGAGGACGTCAACTAACAAGTGACACATATGTACGTCCCCAGGAGAAGTAGATGATTCCGACTGGAAAGCCCGTTCCTGTACCCTTGATGACTGCACGACACAAAGCTTTACGCCTCGCCTGGACCCGTCAACACGGACATTACGCCTCGTATGGGCCCGTCACTGGACTGCTGATGAAACATGTTCCCTGGTCACACGAGTCTCGTTTAAAATTGTATCGAGTGGAAGGAGGTATGGAGACAACCCTATGATTCCATGGGCCCTTCGTATCAGCGGGGAACTGTTCAAGCTGGTGCAGGCTCTGTATTGGTGTGGGCCGTGTGCAGTTGGAGTGATATCGGACCCATAATACGTCTAGGTACGAATCTGACCCGTGACACGTACGTAAGCATCCTGTCTGATCACCTGCATCGACTCATGTGCATTGTCCATTCGAACGGACGTGGGCAATTCCAGCAGGACAATGCGACACCCCACACGTCCAGAATTGTTACAGACTGGCACCAGGTATACTCTTCTGAGTTTACACACTTCTGGTGGCCACCACACTCTCCACACATGAACGTTATTGAGCACGTCTGGGATGCCTCGCAACGTGCTGTTCAGAAGAGATCTCCACCCCTTCATACTGTTACGGATTTATGGACATGATGTCAGTTCTCTCCAGCACTACTTCAGACATTAGTCGAGTCTATGCCACGTCGTGTTGCGGCACTTCTGCGTGCCGCTTGGGCCCTACATGATATTAGGCAAGTGTACCAGTTTCCTTGGCTCATCAGTGTATAAACATGCTTCGTAAGTATTATAGACTGGTGGGAATAGACGACGCTTAAAATATTGTCAGTCAGATTACTAACTTGAACCATGAGCCATACATTCCGATCTCTAGTTAGATTTCGATTTCTGAGATATTTCTGTTACCTGTTGGGGAGTGTGTGTGTGGGGGGGGGGGGCAATTGTGTCATTTTCATTTCATACCACTGCCAAAATTCCTTAATTCCACTTCCAAAACTTCTTAATTCATGCATATTCTGGAAACATTTAGTGACGCGATGTGTACCATTACACACATGGATCCTTTCCCAGACAGACCGGTTCCATCCTTAGACATCTTTGCTCTAGAGCGCTAGCATCGCTGACGGGGAAGCCCCATTGTATGAGAAGTGTGTGGTCTGGCTCCTGCCGGTTTTCGCTGATGCAGTTAGTGAGTTCAGCCTCAGCAAGCCTGCAAGGCAGTTCTCGTTTCTCGGGTGCTCGCACACCACGCGGTCGTGTGTAAATATGAAACAGTTTTGGGGAAAGATTAATATCTTGCAAATAATATAATTTTCTTATTTACTGATACATGGCGAGATATTTGGAGCCCTGTCGGAGCCCTCATAAAGAGACGATTGTGAGTGAGGGTATCTTGTGAGATCGGGTACAGAAGTTATAAATCAATGGAACTGCGGATTTTCAAATTCAGAAAGGACTGTTAAATTAAATCCCACCGTAAAGAACCTACCAGCAATGGCAAACTCGATTCGGACGATGTTAAGTAAATGAATGTGGATGCAGAGTGTGTGGTTAGGCTTGTAGGTACAGTCTTGCTGGTGTTTGAAATAATACTTTTCACCTCATCGTATTAACGATAGCATTTTAATGCGAATTATGAACAGAATTATTGGAGTTTCAGATAGGCCGCGTGTCAGCAGGCACATCACAGGCAACTTTCCCGTAGCGCCATGTGTTACCTTGACTGTGAGTTCGCCTTCCAAGCTGTCGTATCTATTTCAGACAGACAGAAATACGTGTTGTGTCTTATTGAAGGAGGAGCGACTTATAGGTGTGTGTTGCCAGTTTTGACTTATGGTGGTGAGGCACGAGTTTTTAATGTGGAAGCTACTCGAGGAACAGTGGTGAAATGCTTACTGGGGATTTTCAGTACGGAGAAATAGGAAAACATATAAATGGTCGTGGGAAGAGACTGAGCATCGAGTACAGAATTACGATGGCAATGAAAATGTAATAGTGGTCGGCTAGACATACGGATGGGAAATGGAACAAGAAAGTCCTCTGGACCGCAGTAAGCTTTAACAACATATGGTGCCCAAGTAGGAGGCGTATAGTCAGCTACAGGAAACATGTAGGACTACCTAAATCTATGTGAGCAGTTGAGTATCATAATTTAATGTAAAATTATATACAAGACCTAAATCCAGCAGTGGACATGAGAGTGCTACTATTGATGATGATAATGATGTCGAAGCTGCCTAAACTGATCAATGTAGAGATGATACTGTCCTGCAGCTGCTCATGAACAGTAAGTAATCCAAGTACTTCAAGTTATTTGAATAGTTCAGTCCTATAATCACAAAGCCTCTTATGTCTACTTAGTTCACAGCAAACTTACTTTGTATTGCACTTCATAGAAAACTGGCTCTCCTTCTCCTGTTACGTTTTCGAACGATATTCTGATCTTTAGAGAATTGTAATTAACTTCAGTTACATCTGGCGCATTCCCTAATACCTTGTAGGCTGAAAAGTAAACAAATAATGGCCCATTAATCACAAACATAGAAACTGATGGTGAAATATAATGAGTGACTAAAGATACCCCTTTGGAAAGCTTAGAAAGCAGATATATTTTGCAAGAAATGCGATATATTTTCAATATCATCCATTTTTTACTAATTTATCGTCATTAAAAGGAGCATTGAAATCTAAACATATGCCGGAGTGGCCGTGCGGTTCTGGGCGCTACAGTCTGGAGCTGCGTGACCGCTACGGTCGCAGGTTCGAATCCTGCCTCGGGCATGGATGTGTGTGATGTCCTTAGGTTAGTTAGGTTTAAGTAGTTCTAAGTTCTAGAGGACTGATGACCACAGCAGTTAAGTCCCATGGTGCTCAGAGCCATTTGAACCATTTTATTGGTCAAAACAGAGAGATATACAGGGTGTTACAAAAAGGTACGGCCAAACTTTCAGGAAACATTCCTCACACACAAAGAAAGAAAATATGTTATGTGGACATATGTCCGGAAACGCTTACTTACCATGTTATTACTTCTCTTCAAATCACATTAATCATGGAATGGAAACACACAGCAACAGAACGTACCAGCGTGACTTCAAACACTTTGTTACAGGAAATGTTCAAAATGTCCTCCGTTAGCGAGGATACATGCATCCACCCTCCGTCGCATAGAATCCCTGATGCGCTGGTGCAGCCCTGGAGAATGGCGTATTGTATCACAGCCGTCCACAATACGAGCACGAAGAGTCTCTACATTTGGTACCGGGGTTGCGTAGACAAGACCTTTCAAATGCCCCCATAAATGAAAGTCAAGAGGGTTGAGGTCAGGAGAGCGTGGAGGCCATTGAGTTGGTCCGCCTCTACCAATCCATCAGTCACCGAATCTGTTGTTGAGAAGCGTACGAACACTTGGACTGAAATGCGCAGGAGCTCCACCGCGCATGAACCACATGTTGTGTCGTACTTGTAAAGGCACATGTTCTAGCAGCACAGGAAGAGTATCCCGTATGAAATCATGATAACGTGCTCCATTGAGCGTAGGTGGACGAAACTAAAATGAGCTCTAACATGGAAATTAAGCGTTTCCGGACACATGTCCACATAACATCTTTTCGTTATTTGTGTGTGAGGAATGTTTCCTGAAAGTTTGGCCGTACCTTTTTGTAACACTCTGTATAGTGGCAGGTGGAAACATTAAAAGCAGTGCATCTGAAGTGAAAACTAAAGGTACAAGCCGTGACCAGGACCTGTTTCTGCCTGGCTGTCTCGCTTTTCACGAGTCGTCTCCTCAAAAGTAGCGTATCTAGCCAGGTGTCCCTTCTAGACTGAGGCCAATCCTCAGCGACACTCAGTGTTCCCTCTTTTGTATCAAACTTTTATATGAAAAGACTGTCACACCAATCATAAAAGTAGACAGCAAACGATTTGAGGTGGGATGTCATCACTAATTTACTGAACTAGGGCAATTGTTGTATATTTATTTGATACATGCAATCAAAAGATTATATGGAAACCATTGCTGGTTACATTAATGTGACTCTGAAATGTAATTAATACATCTACATATATGTATATAATTTTCAAACAATTGTGTGGTGTTTGACAGAAAAAAATTGCTTAAATGCCTTTGTGCACGCTGTAATTAGTATAATTGAGTAGTATGGATATGCCAGGGCCGGAATACTTTGCACTTAAATAGTCTTGAAAACTGCAGGTGTGCTACAAATTTCACATCTTTAGTACTCATGAGATAAAAGCCATGTCCACCTCCATCTATGATCATATAACATGTAATATGATCATGTAACCATGATATCAATAAGTTACATCTCTCTCTTCCAGTCACTGTGCAGAATTTTAACATGAAATGGCCATTCACTGTACAATAACTTAAAATGTACACTTTAAAGGTTATTAAAAAGAAACAGCCGTTCTCACTGCAGCCCCAAAGCAGTTGTCTTGGCAATGTTTAAAAGTATCCAAACAATATAAATTTTTGCACCTTATTAAAAAATATTAGTCGAAAAATATACATTAAAAGAGTAACTTATAGTATAGCTTTATCTACAATACGTCTACAAAATATACACACAGTCTCATAAATACAAACATACACACACACATACAATCTTAAGCGCACAAGTCTGTATGCCATGAACTTACAGGTTTAGCAACACAGACCTGTGTTTAATGTTTGAAGTCTGCACCATACATGCTGTAAGGAGTAATGGTCCGACAAATCAAGTATTTCCTACGTCTAAATTGCTCTCAAGTAACACACAGAGTACTCAACATCTAACATTTCTGGAACAATAGGTCACAAAACAAAACAAAAAAATGTAATGTTTACATCAAATGTCGAAATGTTAAATACAACATGCACACATATCCAACAAAATTGGTCCCATCCTCAAATTAAGTGTAGCGATGCTATTTCCATGCATATCTAGTTACAAAATACATATGGCTGGAACATAAAATGGTAAACTGGCAGTTGACACTTAAATTTAGGTGTCAGTGATGTAATGTAGGAAACGTACCCTGAATATGCTTACAACCGCAGGAAACGCAAGTTGGCTAAGCAGACAACCGCACAAACAAACAGGCAACTGAGTTACTGCCAGGTACTGGAAGCCTGCAATTAACTCCAATTTTTTCGACCTACACTTGATTTAAGGCACAATAGATTCCAAAATTAAATATTTCCATACCAAAATTATTGTATGGCGCTCTTCAAGTGTTGCAATGGTATGTGTACATCTAACATACGAAAAGGGTGTTGGCATTTAATTAGATGTATGTTATTTCTGGTTTGTAGAACAAACTGTCATCATCAAATGTTTTTAGAAGTTTTTCAGTATTTTTTCACCTTAGCAAGACAATATTAAAGGGGAAGAAGATAATGTATCACATTCTACACAAGAAAAATATAAACTATGATACAAATTGACAATTATTGTTTTTAATTGCAAATAGTGCACGCCTACTCAAGGTTATGTACAAAACCAACTTTCTAGAAACACTGCACTATTTAGCAAACAAAACTAAGGTGCCAAGGCCCTTCAAAACGTTTACAGTCTGTATTTACCACAAACAACTACTAAATGATACCAACAATATAATTCTACTCATGTCATAAACTCCTAAGTAGTGGACTTATTAGGAGCTGTGGATTCCTCAGTAGAATCGTTTACCGTGAACTGGAAGTTGTCACCAGAACGAGTGACAGAAACATTATAAATTCTCCTTTAGGGTGAATGCTTCGTTATATTTATAGTTAAGTGCTATTATCAGGCTTGATGGGTCTTCCGGTCTGGGGAGATGAACTGCGTGTCTACAGTCAGCCGATACATTCTGGACTAATATGATTTGACAACTGAAACCTACTTGCCCACATGCTTGTTGACATTTAGGTTACGATGACGTATTTCGCTAAGATACGCCGTGTGCACGCTGCCCGTAACTGGCAGTTCATTACTCTCGTCGTTATGTGAGTGACCATTATTCGATTACTTTGATATAGTGTGATGTCGACCTCTGCCGAGGTTGTTCTTTTGAAATGACAATAAAATGAAGACCCTAGGCTGTCGACAGGCATTGATATACATCAACGGGGACAGTTGAAAATGTGTGCCCTGATGAGGACTCGAACCCTGGATCTCCTGCTTACAGACGCTCTATCCATCTGAGCCACCGAGGACACAGATGATAGTGCGAAGGTAGGCCTTGCCAAAGAGAGACGTTATATCATAGGGTCCAACAGGTTTGCTTTCATGGAGCATCCATTGACGAATAGTCTCGCTGCAGTGAGTCTAAAAGTGCACCCATAAAAGTACGATCCAGTTTGTGTGTTGTGTGAAGGCAGTGACAAAATGGTGATGAAGGTTTTTCTTGTCACATCAATATTCCTTACTTGGGAGGAGTGACCATCACGGATGAGTAGAATATGCGAATTCTCTATTGGCTTTGGTTTTTCAACAAAATGTTTCAACCATTCCACGAATAGGTTTGCTTGAAACCAACCAGATGGGTGGGCTCTCGAGGAGGAGCATCTTTCATAAGAACGTCTGCCATATTAGTTCTCCGGAATATGAACATCGGGGGAACATAAGAACCTCCCGCACTCATCGAACAGATGACCGTTACCAGAGACCCACGCTCTGCAGCAGTCAGAGAACAAATTTGGCGTTTACCTCTGCTTGCAGTTACTTGCGGTATCTTAGTATGAACTACACTAAGGCCTGTTTCGTCGACGTTCCATACACGATCTTCTGGATATTTATGTTTCTGGTATTCAGCTTGTAGCAAGTCATAGCATGAGTTAACTCTCTCACGGGTAAATCCTTTTGCTCGAACATACGATGTTCCAGTTGGCTTTCTTATTGAAAGCCTATCTTGATGACGTCGAAGAAAACTGAAGTTTGTTGCAATTGCATTCCTAACTGCAAGTTGGTAGGCCATTTTTCGAACATCCATACCAGTGAAACCATAGAATTTGGCCTCCATGTACTGTAAGTAATCCACTACTTCACTTTCTAGGGCTGGTGGTAGAGCTGGTTTTCTTCCAAGCTCTTTAGTTTCAACATCTGCCACCTGTGAGGTATTAGGCTCACACACATACAGCCGCAGAGTTGTTTTTGTGGCAGCAAATAGTTTCGATGCTTTTTTAACTCCCATCGTTTTGCCTACGACAGCAGACATTGCCTCTCCCATTTTGTTTTTATCCCACACCTGCCTTTTGGGGGTTGGTTTAGGTGCCAGATTAGTCCTAGGCATCTGAAAACAAAAATAAAAACATTTTAGGGACTGCTTATAATATGGACCCCGGAGTCCACATTACAAGCACCAATGGGGGCCATATTACAGTCACCTACACCTTGTAAACTCGTGTAAACAACTTAAAAACGAAATAATACCACACCTTTTAATATATTTGAAACTGTTGCCAATACTTTCTGGGTTGTATGCATGGTGCTTACATCTAAGTATTAAACAATAATGGTACGTTAATATAGTGAAATTCACAAACCTCTCAAAGTTTTGAACAGGAGCACGGAAAATATAACCTCGCTGTCGCTCAGCCACTGTACTGACCTGCTTCCAGCGCTTCTACAGGCCAGTGAGGACACTGGTAGACTAGTTCTGCTGTCACCACTAGAGTCCAACTAAATGTTAGTAAGATATTAAGGGGGGCCATATTTGTTGCACGGGCCACATTACCACCACTTACTCTATATGTACTGAACTGTTAACCTGGTCTTCAATGAGATTCAGGTCAATACTAAGGAAGTTGCATTTTACTTGGGAGGCTAGAAGTAAGGGCATTTCGTGTGAGTGAAACCGTGTTGAGATGTTAAACCAAATTCAGGTAGTGAGACTACCAAAAGTCAGAATGACATATGAAGCTGATGCCTTGTAAGATCACTGAAATCACACCCTGCATGTTAAAACATACGCATATTTGAATATTAGCGTATTGTTAGTTGTTTCCGGCACTCAGTAGAAAACTGGGAAATTTTGTACATGGCAGTATGTGAAAGACCCACTTTTTTCTTTTTACTGTATTCTGCATTTGTCCATGTGAGTGTAACAAACAAAAAACCTGATGATCACTTGCTATCACGATCTGTACATCCACATGATTAGCGCTTAATAAAAAAAAGGTATTCCTCAGAATCTGTACAGCAATAACTTCCTAGCACGTTTCATATGGAAGCCTTCGATCAAAAATAAGATAAAGGCAGTTTAAATGAAGGCTGGAAATACCTTTACTGTGAGCGATGTACTGAACGTAAAAATGTTACAGAAATGCATACCACGCTCTACTCGCCTAAGTCAAATTATTTTTTGTGTTTGACTCTCATTGTTGGGTTCCGAGTCACGAATAATTTCTTTAAATGACGTCATAGTCGCCATTGACTGTAGAAATCATTTATTTCGCAACTGTAATTTTAGCCTTAAGGCTGTTTTAAATGTTAGTGCAAAAGCGGAAAAATGCATAAAAATGAAGCACACAGTGCATACACAGAACTGCTCGAACAAGCCTTGTATACAGTGGTAGGTAGTGCAGCACGGCGCTGGACTTTGAGATAGTGGGAAGTGAGCTGCGAGGTCGTGCTGAAGAGTCACGGCTTCGCTTTTTTATTCCGTTCCCAGGTATTACATGACCGTGTAACGAGGTCTGTTACCCACTTCGCTGACTCAGGTTGCAACGTTCTGCCGCTAGGGGCTTCCGAATTGTAGCGTGCATCATGGCGGTGTGGGGGAAAAACCGTGCTGTAATCCAGTTTCTAACCGCAGGAAACTTCATCTACACGTGAAGCACCCTCTCATCTACATCTACATCTACATACATACTCCGCAATCCATCATACGGTGCGTGGCGGAGGGTACCTCGTACCACAACTAGCATCTTCTCTCCTTGTTCCACTCCCAAACAGAACGAGGGAAAAATGACTGCCTACATGCCTCTGTATGAGGCCTAATCTCTCTTACCTTATCTTTGTCGTCTTTCCGCGAAATGTAAGCTGGCGGCAGTAAATTTGTACTGCAGTCAGCCTCAGATTCTGGTTCTCTAAATTTCCCCAGTAGCGATTCACGAAAAGAACGCCTCCTTTCCTCTAGAGACTCCCACCCGAGTTCCTGAAGCATATCCGTAACACTCGCGTGATGATCAAACTTACCAGTAACAAATCTAGCAGCCCGCCTCTGAATTGCTTCTGTGTCCTCCCTCAATCCGACCTGATAGGGATCCCAAACGCTCGAGCAGTACTCAAGAATAGGTCGCACCAGCGTTCTATAAGCGGTCTCCTTTACAGATGAACCACATCTTCCCAAAATTCTACCAATGAACCGAAGACCACCATCCGCCTTCCCCACAACTGCCATTACATGCTTGCCCCACTTCATATCGCTCTGCAATGTTACGCCCAAATATTTAATCGACGTAACTGTGTCAAGCGCTACACTGCTAATGGAGTATTCAAACATTACATGATTTTTTTCCTATTCATCTGCATTAATTTACATTTATCTATATTTAGAGTTAGTTGCCATTCTTTACACCAATCACAAATCCTGTCCAAGTCATCTTGTATCCTTCTACAGTCACTCAACGACGACACCTTCCCGTACATCACCGCATCATCAGCAAAAACCCGCACATTGCTATCCACCCTATCCAAAAGATCATTTATGTAGATAGAAAACAACAGCGGACCTACCACACTTCCCTGGGGCACTCCAGATGATACCCTTACCTCCGATGAACACTCACCATCGAGGACAAGGTACTGGATTCTATTACCTAAGAAGTCTTCGAGCCACTCACATACTTGGGAACATGTATGCCGCTAGAACTCAGCAATCAGTCAAGTCAAAACAAGCTCCGGTGACAAAAAAAGTAAAGGTAGTAACATTAAGAGTGCAACGAGAACTCCACTGTTAAATGTAGTTAGTGAAGTTTATTTCGTTTAAAACGCTTTCTCTTTCAGCATGCCAGTACCTGTCCTCACACGAGCAACAATCCACTCTTGTATTAGCTGTCATCGATCATCCTCCACAAAGTACCGACTTGGCATCATCCGATTTTCATCTGTTTCCAAAACTTAGAGACCACCTTCGACGACTTCACTCTGATAGTGATGAAATGGCGGCAGCAGAGCTGAGGTTGTGGCTCCGTCACAGAAGCCAAACATCCCACAGCGACGGAATCAACAAAGTGGTCTCTCGTTGAGAGAAATGTGTTCCCGCCAGGGTGACTATTTTGAGAAACAAATATGTAGACTTAAAGGATAAAGAGGTAGAATGTTAGTGAAGTTTATTTCATTTAAAACGCGTTAATAGTTTCCACATTACTTTTTAGCGCCACTTCATAATATAAAACTGACATGCTATAAAATGAGTAATTAGTAATCAAACCGTCCTCGGTCTCGGGTTCCAAACGTGCCACCAGTTAAATTTCAGTGAATAATCTACATTGGCGACTGAAAGCTTCCAGCATTAGAAGTCACCCTTAAGCTGCCAACAGCCTTGTCAAAGATGGCGGACGAGCAGTTCAGTGCACACGGTCTCTGCCGTGCGGGATTAGCCGAGCGGTCTCAGGGGCTTCAGTCGTGGACTGTGCGGCTGGTCCCGGCGGAGGTTCGAGTCCTCCCTCGGGCATGGGTGTGTGTCTGTCCTTAGGATAATTTAGGTTAAGTAGTGTGTAAGCTTAGGGACTCATGACCTTAGCAGTTAAGTCCCATAAGATTTCACACACATTCGAATTCGAACACTCAGTCTCTTCCCCATGAGGTGGAAAACCGCCTCAAAAGGCGGAAGAATCAGCAATGATCAACGGCATGAGGATACAGAAAGCAATGGAAACCACTGCATTAAAGACAATTCACGTGGCCGGCCGGAGTGGCAGAACGGTTCTAGGCGCTACAGTCTGGAACTGCGCGACCGCTACGGTCGCAGGTTCGAATCCTGCCTCGGGCATGGATGTGTGTGATGTCCTTAGGTTACTTAGGTTTAAGTACTTCTAAGTTCTAAGGGACTGATGACCTCAGAAGTCCCACAGTTCTCACAGCCATCTGAACCATTTTTGAACAATTCACGTGTATCCACAGGACATGTGGCATGTAATTCAAGAAGTATCATCATGATGATCTGTCCATTGGCAAAAGATTCCGGAATAGTGCCCCACTCGTATCTCCATAGGAGGGGGGGGGGGGGTACACGAGGAAAAGATTCAGTAGCCAACGGAAGGATAACGTTCTACGAGTCGGATCGTGGAATGTTAGAAGCTTCAACGTGGTAGGGAAGTTAGAAAATCTGAAAGGGAAATGCAAAGGCGCAGTCTAAATATAGTAGGGGTCAGTCAAGTGAAATGGAAAGATGACAAGGATTTTTGGCCAGATGTGTATATCAACAGCTGCACAAAATGGTATAATGAGAGTAGGATTCGTTATGAATATGAAGGTAGGGCAGAGAGTGAATTACCTTGAACAGTCCAGTGATAGGCTTGTTCGTATCACAATCGACGGCAAACCAACGCCGGCAACGATTGTTCAGGTACACATGCCGATGTCGCAAGTCGAATATGAAAAGATAGGGAAAGTACGAGTGCAGTTCAATAAGTAATGCAACACATTTTTTTTCTGAAACAGCATTGAAATACACCAGGTTATTCCCCAATCTTTTAGCTACACAACACTATTTTTCAACGTAATCTCCATTCAATGCTACGGCCTTACGCCACCTTGAAATGAGGGCCTGTATGCCTGGACGGTACCATTCCACTGGTCGATGTCGGAGCCAACGGCGTACTGCATCAATAACTTCTTCATCATCCGCGTAGTGCCTCCCACGGATTGCGTCCTTCATTGGGCCAAACATATGGAAATCCGACGGTGCGAGATCGGGGCTGTAGGGTGCATGAGGAAGAACAGTGCACTGAAGTTTTGTGAGCTCCTCTCGGGTGCGAAGACTTGTGAGAGGTCTTGCGTTGTCATGAAGAAGGGGAAGTTCGTTCAGATTTTTGTGCCTACGAACACGCTGAAGTCGTTTCTTCAATTTCTGAAGAGTAGCACAATACACTTCAGAGTTGATCTTTTGACCATGGGGAAGGACATCGAACAGAATAACCCCTTCAGCGTCCCAGAAGACTGTAACCATGACTTTACCGGCTGAGGGTATGGCTTTAAACTTTTTCTTGGTAGGGGAGTGGGTGTGGCGCCACTCCATTGATTGCCGTTTTGTTTCAGGTTCGAAGTGATGAACCCATGTTTCATCGCCTGTAACAATCTTTGACAAGAAATTGTCACCCTCAGCCACATGACGAGCAAGCAATTCCGCACAGATGGTTCTCCTTTGCTCTTTATGGTGTTCGGTTAGACAACGAGGGACCCAGCGGGAACAAACCTTTGAATATCCCAACTGGTGAACAATTGTGACAGCACTACCAACAGAGATGTCAAGTTGAGCACTGAGTTGTTTGATGGTGATCCGTCGATCATCTCGAACGAGTGTGTTCGCACGCTCCGCCATTGCAGGAGTCACAGCTGAGCACGGCCGGCCAGCACGCGGGAGATCAGACAGTCTCGCTTGACCTTGCAGCGATGATGACACACGCTTTGCCCAACGACTCACCGTGCTTTTGTCCAATGCCAGATTACCGTAGACATTCTGCAAGCGCCTATGAATATCTGAGATGCCCCGGTTTTCCGCCAAAAGAAACTCGATCACTGCCCGTTGTTTGCAACGCACATCCGTTACAGACGCCATTTTAACAGCTCTGTACAGCGCTGCCACCTGTCGGAAGTCAATGAAACTATACGAGACGAAGCGGGAATGTTTGAAAATATTCCACAAGAAATTTGCGGTTCTTTCAACCTAAATTGGCCGAGAAAAAAAAATGTGTTTCATTACTTATTGAACTGCCCTCGTATATGAGGGTACTGCTAGGGCTATGAGTACGTAAGGGAGGATAAAACCTAATAGTCATGGAGGACTGGAATTCTGTTGTATAAAAGCAGCAGAAGAAAAGCTTACAGGAGAATATGTGCTTAGGACAACGAATGAGAGAGGAGAAAGATTAATTGCGTAGTAGCGAATTCTCTGTTCAAGAATCACAAGAAGAGAACGTATACTTGGAAAAGGCTTGCTGATAAGGGAAGACTTCAGTTGATTACATCATGGTCAGGCAGAGATTCCGAAATCAGATAATGGGTTGTAAGCCTTACACAGGAGCAGGTATAACTAAGATCACAATATAGTTGTGATGAAGAGGATGAGGTTAAAGAGGTTAGTCAGGAAGAATCAATACGCAAAGAAGTGGGATACAGAAGTAGTGAGGAATGACGAGATGTGCTTGAAGTTCTCTAAGGTTATAGAAACAACAATAAGGAACAGCTCAATACCCAGTACAGTTGAAAAGGAATGGAGATCTCCAAAAACGAAAACCACATAAGATGGAGAGAAAAACACCGTTACACAGAAGGTAACTGCGAAAAAACCATGGTTGGTTCAAATGGCTCTGAGCACTACGGGACTCAACTGCTGTGGTCATCAGTCCCCTAGCACTTAGAACTAATTAAACCTAACTAACCTAAGGACATCACACACATCCATGCCCGAGGCAGGATTCGAACCTGCGACCGTAGCAGCAGCACGGCTCCGGACTGGAGCGCCTAGAACCGCACGATCACCGCGGCCGGCGAAGAAACCATGGGTAACAGAAGAAATGCTTCAGTTGATTGATGAAAGAAGGAAGTACAAAAATGTTCACGGAAGTTCAGGAATACAGAAGTACGTACAAGTCACCGCGGAACGAAATATATAAGAAGTGCAGGGAAGCTAAGACGAAACGGCTGCATAAAAAAGGGGAAAAATTGGAAAAGAAATTATTGTCGGAGGCATTCAGCATACAGTAAAGTCAAAACAAGCTCCGGTAACAAAAAAAGTAAAGGTAGTAACATTAAGAGTGCAACGAGAATTCCACTGTTAAATGCAGAAGACAGAGCGAATGCGTAGAAGAGTACTTTCAAGGCCTCTATGAGGGGGAAGATCTGTCTGATGTGATAGAAGAAGCACAGGATTCGATTTAGAACAGATAGGGCATCCAGTATTAGAATCAGAATTTGAAAGAGCTTTGGAGGACTTAAGATCGAAGAAGGTAGAAGTGATGGGTAAGATTCCATCAGAAATGAGTGTGTAGAGTGTATGACACACCATGTGGCATTCGGAAAAATGTCATCCACACAATTCCAAAGACTGCAAGAGTTGACATGTGCGAGAATTATGGCACGACTAGCTTAACAGCTCAGGCATCCAAGTTTCAGACAAGAATAATATACAGAAGATTGGAAAAGAAAATTGAGGATGTGTTAGAAGACGACCAATTCGGCTTTCGAAAAGGTAAAGGCACCAGAGAGGCAATTCTGAACTTGCGGTTGATGAAATGAAATGTCGTGTGGCTAGGGCCTCCCGTCGGGTAGACCGTTGGCCGGGTGCAGGTATTTCGAGTTGACGCCACTTCGGCGATCTGCGGGTCGATGGGGATGAAATGATGATGATTAGGACAACACAACACCCAGTCCCTGAGTGGAGAAAATCTCCGACCCAGCCAGGAATCGAACCCGGGCCCTTAGGACTGACAGTCTGTCACGCTAACGACTCAGCTACCGGGGGCGGACTGCGGTTGATAATGGAAGCAAGACTAAAGATGAAATCAATACACGTTCATAGAATTTCTCGACGTACAAAAGGCGTTCAACAATGTAAAATGGTGCAAGATGTTCGAAATTCCGAGAAAAATAGGGGTAAGCTATAGGGAGAGACGGGTAATATACAATACATGAAACCAGTCTGAAGACTGATGACTCAAAAAAAAGTACACGTCTTACACAACGTGTGTTAAAGGCTTGCCGATAGCTGTCATAGAGATTCCTAAGGCTGTTCAATTTTCCGATGATCCGAAGGTAATTATAATGCGTCACGGTATACTTGGCACCAATTCTGTACATGCACTCTGTGCTTCATTGTTGTTGTTGCATTTTTTACCTTTTGCAATATCACTTGATAATGAGCTTAAGGCCAAAATCACAGCTGTTAAATAAATAATTTTTACAGTCAACAGCGAATATCACGTCCTTTAAAAATATTTTCTGTGGAATCACAGATTATCTGAGTTCTTCGCAAGTAAATATCGTAAATTTAGCCTGATATTTCCACAAATATTAAGGATAGCTTGTGTGAGGAAAGTAACGTATTCACTAAGGATTCTACTAAATGTATGTCGTACGTAAAATACTCTCCAAGTAATCACAAAAACACGCTAAGCAGCTAGTACTCGTGTGCACAGTACAAAATATCAGAAACTTGTGACTCTTCAGTTTCTCCCGGCGTATTTGTTGGTCGAAGAGTCCACGCATGTACTGCCACTTCATAGTGTCGAACGGGCACATGTTTCGGCGCTCGTACACGTCGCCTTCGTCAGGTGCGCTGACGAACGCAGCTCCTGAGGGCGGGCGGCCGCCTTGTACCCCCTCCCCTCCCCCTCCCCCTCCCCCGACAGGCCGTCCTCGCCGCGGTCGGCGCCCGCGGGCGCGCGTCGGCAGTCGCGGAGACGCAGGCGTCGGCGTCGGCGTCGGCGTCGGCGTCTGTGGCTGCGTCGCTGCAGCTGCTACATCCGCCCTGCTCGCCACATCGTGTCTCCTTAATTATATTCAGTGCCGGTTCCCATGCCTTGCTAAGATTATAACCGCAGTCTCGGTTGATGAGTTCCTCTCTGCTGCTCATTTCGATGGCTTCTCTGACAACGCTGTCTCAGCATTTAGCAGTGTGGGCCAAGATCTTGGTACGCTCGTGATCCATCTCGTGTTCTTCGGACAAACAGTGCTCTGCGACCACCAACTTGTTAGGATACTTCAGTCGTGTGTGGCTTTGACGTTCTCAGCAGCGATCTTCGATAGTTCTCACTGTCTGTCCAATATAACTCTTACCACACTGAGAGAGAATCTGGTATATTCCAGCCTTCCACAATCCGAGATTATCTTTCACACTTCCCAATAATGCTCGTGTTTTATTGGGCGGGCAAAAGACAGTTTTAACTCGGTGTTTATTTAAGAAAGAATAATACATAAACAGTGAGAGTCAGGAGCAGAAAGTGTCTGAGGCTTCTTTCGGACCCTTGTTGACCAGTGACGTGTGCCAGTTGAAGATCGCAAAACGAAAGCTGATGTTTTAAATCTCATGTTCAAGAAATCTTTCAGACAGGAGAATCGTACAAACATACCGTCATTTGATCATAGTACAGACTCCCTTATGGAAGGCATAGCGATATGCGTCCCTGACCTAGAGAAAGAACTTAAAAATCTGAAAGCAAATAAACGACCGGGTCCGGGTCGAAACCCAGTTCGTTTTTACTAAGAGTATTCTACGGCATTGGTCCCTTGCCTACCCTGCATTTATTGCGAATCTCCCGCCCAACACAAAGTCCCAAGCGACTGGAAAAAGCTCAGGTAACTCCAGCATATAGGAAGGAGAAAAGAACGGAACGGTAAAATTACAAATTCGTAACTTCGGTCTGTGCAGAAATCAATTCGAATACGACAAAATTTCTTGAGATTGAGGAGCGTATGTCCACGGATCAGCATGGTTTTAGAAAGTATCACTCGTGCGAAACCCAGCTTGCTCTTTTCTCATATGGTATATTGGGAACAATGGATGAAGGGCAACAGGCAGATTCCATATCTCTGGATTTCTGGAAAGCATTTGACACGGTGTCTCATTACAGGCTGTTAACAAAGGTACGAGTAAACGGAAAAATTTCGCAGATATAACTGAATAGCTCGAACACTCGTTAAGCAGTAATTGTCCTCGATGGCAAGTGTTCATCAGAGACGAGAGTATCGCCAGGGGTGCCCCAGGGAAGTGTGATAGCACTGCTGTTGTCCTCTACACACACAAGTGATTCGGCTGACAGGGCGGGCATCAAACTGTGGTTGTTAGCTGATGATGCTGTGCTGTACGGTTAGGTGTCGTCGTTGCGCGACTGTAGAAAGATACAAGAAGACTTAGGCAAAATTTCTGGTTGATGCAATTAATGGTATCTAGCACTAAATGTGGTAAAACGTTAAGTTAATGCGGATGAGTAGGAAGAAGGAACCGGTAATGTTCGGGCAAAAGTGTTACCGGTATCCTACACGATACAATCGAGTCGTTTAAATCTCTGGGCGTAACGCTGCTAAGCGATATCAACTGTGGTGCAGAAGGCGAATGGTCGACTTCGATTTATTGGGAGAATTTTAGGAACGCGTGGTTCACCTGTAAAGGAGACCGCATACAGGACGCAGGTGCCACCTATTGCTCAAGTGTTTGGGATCCATACGAGGTCGGATGGAAGGAAGATAGCGAAGCAGTTTGTTAGCGGTCTGTAAGAGTTGCTAGCGCAAAGTGCGAACAATACGTGTTACGGAAATCTCAACTGAGAGTCCCCGGAGGAAGGTGACGTTCTTTTTGAGTAACATTATTGAGAAAATGTAGAGAACCGGCATTTGAAGGTACTGCCACCAACATACATTACGCGTAAGGACCACGAAGATAAGACACGAAAAATTAGGGCTCATACGGAGGCATATAGACAGTCGCTTTCCCCCTCGCTCTGTTTGCGAGTGAAATAAGAAATGAAATGCCTGGTAGTGGTATAGGGTACCCTTCGCCACGCACCGTACGGTTACTTGCGGAATATCTATATGTGTGTAGATGTGGGATGATGTCAGAGAGATGCAAGCACACCGTTTATAGCCAAACACGAATGTAAAGTTAATAATTATACTATTCAGTTTAATGCAATACAAGTTCTGATATAAACTGACCACTGCTACACTCACTTAGTGGTTACTAAATTCATCAATGTGGCAGTTTAAAAGAAAGCACGATCGCCAATACAGTGTTTGAGGCAGCAGGAAGTAATTTAAATTTGTGGAGCACACGTAATGGCAATGTAAATGGGGCAATAACTAACCATTCAGTTATCAGTAAATGCAACCCCTGTTCATGTAAAATATGTGAAGTTCTTACTAATTTTTAAAAATGCTATCATACTGTAACAGCAAACATTTAAGTAGATTGAAGTTCAGACATCACAATAAAAAGAAACACAAAAATATCCTGTACGGAATAGCTCAATTGATAGCTGCAAATAAATTTGGGTTTTTGATATTTGTACTTACTCTGTTGACAAAATGGTGGGTAAAATCCGTCATAGCATCCAGTGTAACATATCCCTGTGTACTGGTCACAGGGTTTATTGTCTTTGCATTTCCCACAACGTTGGCGACAAGATGCTCCGTAATTTCTTGAGTCACATGCTGGAACATTTATTTTACTTTAGACACAATGAATGTAATGACTCAAAAGACAGAAAATGAAACTTCTTATCGTTTGAATTGACGACTGTGGTTACAAAACTGTTTTTACCAACAACCAATATTAGGAAATCATTATGGCAGCATGTTATAATACTGTAGATTAATTATATTAAATTGCCTACAGTCCATCATTTTCAGTTATAGTTAACAGAAATCGAGAAAATGTAGTATCTATGTGACAAATGGAACACTACAGGGTATCAAATTACATCCACATTGGCACATAATTTATGGATAGATGAATTCATTTGGTGTTTAAGGTGCCAGAAGGTAAGTACATTAGAATATTTTCAGTTATTCTATAGTCTGACATGATTGTCATAAGGAGTGTGACTAAAATAAAATTTAAAACTTATTTGACACTACAATAGTGAAGCCATAGTCACAGTACATAAATTTTTTTAAAAGGAAAGGGATACATTACCGGTTTCAACGAACTACGTCGTCATTTTCAAATGTAAAAACATCAATTGGAGAATATATAATGAGAATTATGACCATACACCTGACAAGAAATAATGACACCAGCCAACTGAGGCAATGGTGGCACAACCCAGTCACTGAAAGTTGTGCCTATGCTTGGCCAAATGTTCATTCCATGTCCTAAAGTAAAATAGATAAAAACTACACCAAGGTGAAATTTGCCAAGAATTCCTGCAATGTGGCCTGCTGTGACACAACAGTCGTATGGCTGATATATATTCACAATTCGTTGGCGTATCAAGCAGAGCAAGCTTCCGTGTGGAATGCAGCACATGATTTTACTATGTTCCGAAAAAAGAATCTCAAAACACAATGTACTTTCACAAAATGAAATGCCCTGCGCCTAGGGCCTCCCGTCTGGTAGATCGGTTGCCTTGTGCAAGTCTTTTGAGTTGACGCCACTTTGCCGACTTACACGTCGATGGGGATGAGATGATGATGACGAAGGCAACACAACACCCAGTCCCTGAGTGGAGAGAAATCTCCGACCCAACCGGGAAATGAACCCGGGCCCGTTAGCATGGCATTCCGTCTCGCTGACCACTTTTTTTTTGTTGATCTCATTTTGTTCTATATTGTTCGTGGGATTTGTTCGGGGCGGACGTCCGATGACACCCGGTTAGGTTCTTTGTTGACCCGTTCACTCAGTTTTTTTATCACAGAGAGTGGCTAACAACCCTCTGACCGAACACACTGGGCTACCGTGCCTTCGTCACTCAGCTGCCGAGGCAGGCAATGTATGTTCATGTAGAAACTGACACACTTCTCCCATTATACATTCTCCAACTGAGGGTTTTAAATCTGAAAATGACGACGTAATTTGTTGAAACCGGTAATGTAACCCTTTCTTTTTAAAGAAAAAAATATATACTGTGACTGCGGCTTCATTATTGTAGTGTCAAATAAACTTTTCAGTTATACTTAAATATCAACAAACAAGCTAAAGAGGCACGAAAAATTTAATATGAAACATGTGTAACTAGAACGAAATGGAGAATAACGTAAATTAAATTTACATACCTTAGCGATGATACTTAGTTGTATAAAATTGCCTCTAGAAGTTTTACAAAACATTATGTACACCTTCCTGACACTTTATGTAAAAGGTTTATTTCTTCACATAAACTGTTAAGAGACTTAATACTTACGGTCTCGATGCCGTAAATACATGGCAAGCTCACAGCAAACCACATGAAGCTTTCTACTTGAACAAAAACTTCAGTTCTTCAAGTTACTACATCCTGCTATGGTGGTAGCACCATTATTAGTGGCTAATATTAATGGCTGAGGAATCCCTGCATTGAAAATATCCACCATTTACTAAAAATTGATCAATTAGTACTCCCTGTACTGCCCATGATTCAGCACTGGTACACTACAACGTATCTCATTATGGGGAACATTCCCAATCCGATTGCCACCGTCTAAAATACGCACGTGTTCCACTTTCAGAAAGACAAGTAAAATAAATCTTCTTTCAAAGACGTAAAACCAGTGCTCAGCTTAATTTCACTTATTTAATTAGTACATGATCTACAGGCTCCCTCCAGTGAGGACAAGAGGACCAGTACCAACTCTCTGTTTGCCTACACAGGACTTAAGTTTCCTCTTTGAGAATGTTTTTCCTCAAGTTTCAAGCTCTCCTATCCAAATTTTATCGAACTCGGTTTGGCGGATTAGTCATAAAAATCTAACAGACAAAGTTACTTTCGCATTTAATAAAAATTGTAAGGAAGTAGGGATTTTAACACGATGAGGAGAAAATATATACTTAAGGACATCTTATTCAAAGATTTTTTTTTTGGTTCATGGTTTACATTTAGAACTGGAAGTTATTTAGATCTTTCATTACATATTAGTTAATGAGCACTGATTTAATTAATGAAACGACGATATCAGGAAGTAGCTTCACTAATAGTTCAAAGTGCCGTAAGTCGTTGAACTCTTTTCAGTAAAGCCTCGTGGTTCCTCAGCGACGATGCTGGAAAAACTTTGTGCAGCTGTAATCTAAAAATTCCGCTTTATCTGTCCCCATAGAATGAGCAGAGTCTATACCAGTGCAAGTACCCCTGTTTGATGACATTTTGACGATAGCTTCCGGCGGATGCAAGATATTATGTACCAGAAGCAGGTCAACAACGATTCCCAAAGATTTAATGTTCATGCGTGTAGATTCGACCGTTCAATGCATCCATTTACCTATCGATTCAAACAGTCTATGGGTGTAGTCAACATCCATAGGATGAATCTGCATCTGGTTGAAGAATACTAAATCGTACCTTTTCATGTTGAAAAATTGAATGTCTTTGGCTGCTTATGGCAATATTTGCAGCCTTTTCTGTAGTTAATAGCTCATAGAGGGAAATAAAATATTTAACACCATTTGTGTGGTTGAAACTTATCTGATTTTCGATAACGGAAACATATCATTTGCTGCAGCCAACAATGAGTTTCTTACACTCTTCGCTCCTTGCTCAAGACAAACAATGATAATCTGCCCAGAGTAGCGCTACAGACCAGAAAGCCTCTACCTCTCTCGCCATCAATTTAATACTCTTATGTCACAATGGATGAACTTTCACACATTACAGAACCAGTAGTAGTCGTTGTGGGTACGTAGCAACAAGCGTGCCTTCATTTGCCAATAAATAAAATACAGATAAGCATGCTTTAATTTGCCAATGACTAATAGTGCGTAACATAATTTTGATTATTGAACATTTTGCCACCACCAAGGACTGTACCGTGTTCCAAATTCGTGCTTTGACCTTATAGTTATTACTGAATGTTGCTGATTGGCTGCTTAGGACAATTTTTGCAGCCTGTGAAGTAGCTACCAATATCGTACTACATTTCGGTCATGATTGAAAATTACATTTACATTTTAAGCAATAAGTACGGTCATGGCTTTTTAACCCTTTATTTGCAGTTTTGCTCTCAAGCAACACCAAATTTTCGTTGGCCTTATGGGACAACAAACACTCCCCAATGCCTTTCACTGGCATTTTTGCCTCCAGGCAAAGTTCCTTTACACACTGCGAATGCCAGTTATTGTAATAGTTCAAGGTTTTCCACACGAGATGGCAGTTAGTGCAGTGGTGTTACAGAGATCTACTCATGTGAGCAACAGGAGTGTCTTATTATGGTTCTGAAAGAGTGGATTTCAATAAATTGGCAGTAATCTTAGCAGACTTTCTTCAAGAAATACCCAGAGGTGAGTTTACAGCAGAAATATTTCAATCTAATATTGTTTTGAATTACGTAAATAGTATAAAACTTTTATGTTGCCTGTGAGCAACATTGTCCATTACTATATTGTGCCATTAGTATATTACATATGCTTACGGCGGATATTCAGAACAATAAAATCGTTAGACTTGCAAGCTCATTTTGTGGTGTCCAACCACTCTCAACAGTAAAATGATGGGACAAGAATGAAAAAAGAAGAATTGATGTGCCCTGTCCCAGTGTTGTACATCAGTAGAAGAAACATATGGGAGGAGTTGATCTTACTGGTATGCTGATAGAGCTCTACAGAGCTATACAGAGTACCAATGGTACATAAGATTGTTTGGATTTATGCTAGATCTGCGTGTTGTAAATGCCTGGTTGGTATTTCTAAGAGAATCTCTGGACAAGAAGACCTCACTGAAGTCATTCAGGGCAGATATTGCCAATGGTTTGATGTTTTCAGGGAAAAGTAAAATACGAAGTCCCTCAATAGACATAACACCACCACAAAAGAAGAGGAGGAAGCCAACAGCTCCGACTGTTGCATGAGATGTCCAATTTAATAATATGGAGCATTGGCCTGTATACGGTCCCAAAGGTCGTTGTCGTTATTGCCCATCTGTTTCCAAAAATTCCAGTGCAAGAAGAACTAGAAGGGAAAATGAAACAGTTCTATTACACAGCAGGAATGCATAAATGTGATTATAAACTAAATTATTCACGTACAGGGAACTTTTTGCTTGAGGTTATTTGCAAACATTTTTTTTCTATAATATGTATAAATGTGGTCTACTGCTGGCAATGTAAGCAACATTTCATAATTTTCATAATTTTTGTCAAAAATTTCTAAAACTGACTGAGTTGTATTTCTTTAAGCATAATAAATAAATATAAGCACTGAAAAATGTTTTTGTTTTTATTTTCACCATTTTCCAAATAAAGGGTTAATAACAAAGAAGCTTTCCCATTCTTGTGAAGGTTCGAAGGAAAACGTGAAACATAGCCATTTGCACCTTTTTCCCATTCAGTAATTTACAAATGAGGATGTTCTGAGCTAGGCAGTGATAGTCACGTAAATTTTGCTACTGCAATATGTTGGTTTGGATACTTTGTAGTAACGAAATAATCGCTATGTCGTTATGTGGTGTTAGCAAATCATTTTGTACACATTGCAATACTAAAGAGCTCTAATTAATTAGTATATACTGTTTGTTAATATCATTAGTGGAGTCAGAATGATCGACTCCGGCGCGCAAAATTAAGACATCTGTTGTAATGGTATGTGTGGTCTCGGTGTGGAGACGGTGTCCAGGCGGGCAGTTGAGAGGAGGGAGACCTTGTCGGCAGCAGAGCACGTGTGGCTGGCTGGCGGGGCCGTGCAGGACACACGACTGTCTCCGGGCGTGGGGGAGCCGGCGCCACACCCTGGGAGCGCGGCGCAGCCGGCAGTGGCGTGTTGTCATCGTGAAACTGGTCGTACACACGTCAGTACTCTTTGACGGCTAGTTCCTGGGAGAGAACGAGGTTACCACAAACGTTTTCTCATCTCGTGTCCGCTCTGAATTGTGAGATTCGGGATAAGTATATTACAAAAATAGCCAAGTCTGGATCTAACTCGGGTAACTCCTAAAAGAACAATGACATTTTATCATTTGTCATTTGAGACCCGCAGATGACTTTCGCAACTGTCACTGTGTAATGGGACATCCTCCTCTAGCATTACTTTTCCTGAACAGTAGTTGTCGACATTAGTATAATTTTTTAGAAATTTGGACAGATCAGTGTTATCACAGTTGGTTTTCTGAAACATTTCATGTAATTTTATACATAGTATGTTACATTTCAAATGTACTTAATTCATTAAATAACTAATTACAAGCAGCAGGTATTTTCTGTGATTTGTCAAAGGCATTCGATTGTGTGAACCACGACATCCTTTTAAATAAATTAGAATTCTATGGTGTCACAATCAGTGCTGCAAAATGGTTCAAGTCACACCTCGCTAACAGGAAAAAAGGGTGTCAGTGCAAGGGACTAGTTAATTAAGTCATTGGTCATCATCAGAATGGGAAGAAATTACATGTGGTCTCCCACAAGGATCCATCTTAGGGCCATTGCTTTTTCTTGTGTACATTAATGATCTCTCATCAGTTACACTGCCAGAAGCAGAGTTCGTTTTGTTTGCAGATGACACAAGTATTTCAATAAATAGTATGTCATGAGTAGTTCTAGAAAGATCTGCTAATGATATTTTCATGGATATTAATAAATGATTTAAAGCCAACTCACTGACATTAAACTTCGAAAAGACTCACTATATGCAATTCAGAACCTGTAAGAGGTTTCCACCCAGCATATGCATAAAGTATGAAGAAGAGCAGATAGAAGAGGTTGACAGTCTTAAATTCCTGGGATTACAACTTGATAATAAATTCAGTTGGGAAGAGCACACCACAGAACTGCAGAAACGCCTTAACAAATCTGTATTTGCAATTCGAGTGTTAGCAGACATAGGCGACATAAAAATGAAAAAGCTTGCATACTTCTCCTGCTTTCATTCCATAATGGCATATGGTATAATATTTTGGGTTAAGTCTTCAAGTAAAACAAAAGTCCTCAGAGTTCAAAAGCGTGTAATACGTATTATTTGTGGAGTAAACTCACTGACATCCTGTAAAAACCTCTTCAACGACTGGGTATACTAACTACTGCCTCTCAGTATATTTACTCCTTAATGGAATTTGTCCTAAATAATATATCTCTTTTTCCAACAAACAGCTCAGTTCATACATACAATACCAGGAACAAAAATGATTTGCACATAGACTTGAAAGCACTTACTTTAGTTCAAAAAGGAACACTCATCTTCAATAATTTGCCAGCAAACATAAAAAATTTAGTTACAAATAAGGACCAGTTTAAAATGAGCCTGAAAGACTTACTATCGGCCAACTCCTTCTACTCCATTGACGAATTTTTTAATAGAAACAAATGATGTATTGTATATATTCATACCATTAGTATTGTTATTTCAGCTTAAAAAAATACAAAAAAATTGACATGTTCCACATCCAGAAGGATCTCCTCAGCACGGATCTATGGAACGAAAAAATAATCTAATCTAATCTAATCTAAAGCAAAAATTCATGAAAATAAATCACTTTATAAAATGCTTCAGTATCGACGTTATAATCGATAAGTGCTAGTTCTGAATGTACAGTTAAAATTATTTTTTTAGAAATACTTGAAATTACAAACTACTGGCACCCTTAAAACTTCTATTATTATTTACGCAATACTGTACTGTTACTAGATTTACTTCTTGATTCATTTATGACATAATAATCGAAAGTAACAACGTAAGAGGAACTAGTAGAAATTCATTTCTTAAGAAACATTGTAAACCCTTTGGAATATGGTCATGCCCGCAGAGTGTGAGGGTCATAAGCATGTGTCTGAGGGCAGCAGACGTATTTTTATGCGAACAATGTAATTTCGGCTTTGTTAATGCGAAAAATCAAAATTATGTGTGATATTCTAAAATTTGAGAAAATATATTAATGTAAAAACAAAAATTCTGCAACAACAATCTTCAAATTTATTTAGGTCAATCCAACCATGAGTACATGAAACGTGATAGTTTCAGCTTCAAGAATCAGACCCCTAGACAAGGAGAACTGGAGCCCACTGTACATGAAAAGCTAAGTAAACTAGAAAATTTAATGTAATATTCGCTCCACTCAAAAGTTTCATAACAGACTTTGCTTATTGTGGACAATAGCTGGAATGAGGAAGAAGAGGGGAGATTACAACTGGTTGCCCTTGGTTCACTGACAGTACTAAATCTTTGCCACTACAATAAATGTACTCGTGTACTTCTCAGTGACAATGTTAATTACTGTGTAGTCTGAAGGGTAAATGAAGTTCCACTATTCAACAGTAAATTTCCGCTGTTCATGTGTACATATTAATGGATTCACTCATGACATTGCAAACGTATATTTTCATTATGTGAGTATAGTTTACACAACAGTTTACAACATTTCATCAGACGTTTGTTGTCGTTGGTTATAAATTGTCATGTCTCCTCAGTTGGATGTTCGACATCTCATGTATTATGTGCAAAGCGATATGACTACTGCATCAAAATCTGACTTAGGTCAGAGACTGGTTTAATTCATTAACTCCCGCAACTTATCACCTGCATCAGCTTGACACAACTGTTAATGAAGTAGGTTAATTCAAAGCTACTTCAACAAATATTTCAAGCAGAAGCAAGCTACTCTTTGTCAACAGCTCTATAGGTTGACAGTCATCATTAGGTACGAAAAGTATCCTTTAGAAATGTCTCTATTTCACAATTATTCCGTTAAATGAATTCAAAATAATATCTTCCACGCAGGAAATTACTAATAGTGGGCAATCTCTTGACTGAATTAAACTAGATAACCTGAGTTCTATTTTATCATCTCTATTAACATTATTCACTGATAATGTCATCAAACATTGAAAATCATTGAAACATATGGTCACATGTTACTTACTAAACTGCAAATTATCTCTACAAAAATATCATTAATACAGATTCCTGTATAAAACTACAAATAAGATTCACGAATTGTACATCTTCCTAGATAAAAACACACATAACGATGGCTGAAAAAATTAAATATGATTGAACTATACTACAACTGATACACATATCTGTATTTTATTACAGCTAAGAAAAATCTGTAATCTTACTGACAGACAATTCATTTCTACTCTTTCAGCACGCATAACACTCTTTGGCTTAAAGTCAGTAGAATCCCTTCACCGGTGTCTCAGGATGTCCTAACAAATATGACCATCGATGTGGTATTCTCAGTACCTCAAACAGACCAGCACACAACAGTTGCCACTTTTTATTTCGTTTATGTAACAACGAGGCATGCGAGTGTGTACATAGCAATATGTTTTCTCTTATCTGAAAGCTTTGAAATCTCTTTATGTCCTGTTCATATTCTATCTTCCTTCTCCCTGCTTTCTCGGTTTGTTTGGGAAGTACAGTTCTGACTTCATCTTCCCATTGTACTTCTTCATTAGGTACCTTTGTGATCGTTTCGACCACTCGTTTATTTCTTTCCTTCTGAACATCAGTTCCGCTGGCATACAATTTGTTGCGTTTGAGGTAAGCTATTATCTACTTCCTCGAATTTGCTCAGATATTCTATCCTTAATATCTGTCAATTATGACACTAAGTCCTCATAAGACGAATCAGCCCATGGAAACTCGTTCAACCAGATTCAGTTTTGGGTGATAAAGCAAAGTGAATATCTTCACGATGTCGCCTCAAGTCAAGGTTTTGCTCCTACAAGGCTGAGTTCGCTGCATTACCTGATAGACTAACGTACAGTTTGCCCACTCGCGGAATGTGATCACTTAGCAGCAGACGTTTGATAATTCGTGTACCTGTGGCAGTTTTCATGGGGTGTAATTTAATATATGTAGTGAAGATATCCAGAGCAGCTAGTATGTGCTTGAAATAACATCTTCCACGAGGTAACGGAGCGAAAATGTCCATAGATACGATGGCAAGAGGTTTATCCGGTGTGATCGAATGCTAAAGCTCTCTGCTACCTCGACTGTTGGGTTTCATTTCTATGAAATATTGCATGGTTTCATTATTTTCTGAACTTTCCGATGAAGGCTAGAGAAGTAACAGTATGTGATCATAGAGTTCTTTTTTGGGGAGAGGGTCCTTATTTCTTTCATTCCACACACATACTGCATTTCATTGATGTCTCAGCATCATCAGTAGGTTTTATGCTACCTTCTTGTTACTACATGCTGTGGGTTGCCTGTTTTTTTATGTAATTTACTACAATTGTTTTGTTTCACAGTTCATCATTTTTGCTAGTTTCCCCACTATGTTCACTGTGAAGGCCTGCACTATGTATCTTTTCATGTCGCTATTAGTAAACAGCGACACACCCAGTGCAACCTCGATAATGAGGAAACCAGCAAAAATGATGAACTGTGAAACAATGCATGCATTAAATCACATAAAATCCAGGCTGTCCACAGCATGTGGTAACAAGAATATATCATAAAACCCATTGATGACGCTCAAACTTCAAAGAAACATGTCTGTAGACTAACAAGAAAAATAAGAAATGGTGTTTTGCTCAAAGCAGACCTCCTTCAAAACAAATCTATTTGTAAGCAACTATGCACAGAAGAGCATCAACTTCAAGATGAATATGTCCTCATCTTATTAGTACACTTGATTACTCCAAAGTGACACCAAGAATAATGTGTGTACCATACTAAGTTAGGCTTACCTCCCTCAGGAACACACATGCACTAATTATCAATTCATTGGTGGAATAAAACATTATTAACTATTCTGTAATACTGTTGTATCTTCTAGTTATTCAATTTTATCAGTTGGAGATGTATTGAAGACCACCTCTGAGCTAATAATTACAGTCTTGATATACTCTTGCAGAATTTGAAGTTGTATATGATCCAGGATTAACATAACGGGGAATTCATATGCTGGATCTTTCGAAATTAGGTCTTGTTCTAGTCCTTCCAGGAGATATGATAAAACATCTGGTATTTGATTATCTTTTCCCTTTATGCAGATGATTTTATTTGTGCAATGGCTCATACTGATAGCCTAGCATGCAATTGTTTACAGGTTGGCACAAAACTGAGTGCTTGTTGGTTCCAGTACATAGTTGTTTGTTGATCATTCAGATAATAGTGGAGCTTTCGAAATGCACGAAGGACCACAAAGTATTCTTGCAGTCGTATAGGGTCTTTCACAATTGGAAAGAACTAGACTTGGAATGGCTGTGGGACACAATGTTGATTTCACTTAGATAATTACAGTCTGAGATAGGCAAGCACCCAGCCCACATTTGAAGCATCCATTATTAGGCCGAAATCTAATGTTATGTCAGGATGATATAAAATCTTTGCATTTAGAATAGCTAGCTTAGTGTCATTGAATGCCCATTGACTTTCAACTGTCCATTTCCAGGCTGAATTCTTATGCAAAATGCTTTAGAGTGAATCAGCGTATGTAAATTGGTCCACAATAAATCGACTAAAAGCTAAGGCTTGATCCAGACTTCCTTTGCGTTGCATTTAGTTTTAGGGACTGAGAAGTTGGTACTGACAATTCTCTTTGTAGAATCTGGCAAAATACACTTGACACTTATCAAATATGTCTGATAAATCTTAACTTCTCAACTAAAAAATGCGATTTCCGCAAATTAGCAACTGTTGTTGCTGTTGTAGTCTTCAGTCCTGAGACTGGTTTGATGCAGCTCTCCATGCTACTCTGTCCCGTGCAAGCTTCTTCATCTCCCAGTACGTACTGCAACCTACATCCTTCTGAATCTGCTTAGTGTATTCATCTCTTGGTGTCCATCTACGATTTTTACGCTCCACGCTGCCTTCCAATGCTAAATGTGTGATCCCTTGATGCCTCAGAACATGTCCCACCAACCGGTCTCTTCTTCTTGTTAAGTTGTACCACGAACTCCTCTTCTTCCCAATTCTATTCAATACCTCCTCATTAGTTATATGATCCACCCATCTAATCTTCAGCGTTCTTCTGTAGCACCACAATTCGAAAGCTTCTATTCTCTTCTGGTCCAAAATATTTATCGTCTATGTTTCACTTCCATACATGGCTACACTCCATACAAACACTTTCAGAAACGACCTCCTGATACTTAAATCTATACTCGATGTCAACAAATTTCTCTTCTTCAGAAACGCTTTCCTTTCCATTGCCAGTCTACATTTTATATCCTCTCTACTTCGACCATCATCAGTTATTTTGCTCCACAACTAGCAAAACTCCTATACTACTTTAAGTGTCTCATTTCCTAATCTAATTCCCTCACCATCACCCGACTTAATTCGACTGCATTCCATTATCCTCAGTTTTCTTTTGTTGATGTCCATCTTATATCCTCCTTTCAAGACACTGCCCATTCCGTTCAACTGTTCTTCCAAGTCCTTTGGTGTCTCTGATAGAATTACAATGTCATCGGCGAAACTCAAAGTTTTTATTTCTTCTACATGGATTTTAATATCTACTCCAAATTTTTCTTTTGTTTCCTTTCCTGCTTGCTCAGTATACAGATTGAATAACATCAGGGAGAGGCTACAACCCTGTTTCACTCCCTTCCCAACTACTCCTTCCCTTTCATGCCCCTCGACTTTCATTACTGCCATCTGGTTTCTGTACAAATTGTAAATAGCCTATCGCTCCCTGCATTTTACCCCTGCCACCTTCAGAATTTGAAAGAGAATACTCCAGTAAATATTGTCAAAAGCTTTCTCCAAGTCTACAAATGTTAGAAGCGTAGGTTTGCCTTTCCTTAATCTTTCTTCTAAGATAAGTCGTAAGGTCACTATTTGCCTCACGTGTTTCAACATTTCTACGGAATCCAAACTGATCTTCCCCCAGGTCGGCTTCTAGCAGTTTTTCCATTCTACTGTAAAGAATTCGCGTTAGTATTTTGCAGTTGCGAATTATAAAACTGATAATCAAAATATCCACGGGTATGCTGCCGGTCTATAGTGTCCAACGGGCACAATATTTCGGCGATCAAACATGTCGCCATCATCAGGTGAACTGACGGACTGAGCTCCTGTGAACGTGCCGGCACGGAGATCCGTACGCTATGGCTGCTCAGAGGGAACTGGGTTTGGTCGCGGCGGCGGCCGATTTAAATACCCTTCGCCCGCGGCGCGCTCCCTCCGCCGTCCGCGCCCAGCGCCACGGTCGCGCGGTGGAACAGATTGCGACGGCGTCTGAGATGACGTCGGTGTGATGGCTCTGTCCGCCGTGGTCGTCACAACTATACGTCTGCTCGATTTACTCTTGATTAACCCGATCGCTGGTTCCCAAGCCTTGCTAAGATTATAGCCACAGTCCCGGTTTATGAGGTCGTCATTGGTGCGAATTTCGATGGCCTCTCTAACAACGCTGTCCCAGTATCTCGACGTCTGTACCAGAATCCTCGTGCGGTCATACTCCATGGCGTGATTTTCCGCCATGGAGTATGACCGCACGAGGATTCTGGTACAGACGTCGAGATACTGGGACAGCGTTGTTAGAGAGGCCATCGAAATTCGCACCAATGACGACCTCATAAACCGGGACTGTGGCTATAATCTTAGCAAGGCTTGGGAACCAGCGATCGGGTTAATCAAGAGTAAATCGAGCAGACGTATAGTTGTGACGACCACGGCGGACAGAGCCATCACACCGACGTCATCTCAGACGCCGTCGCAATCTGTTCCACCGCGCGACCGTGGCGCTGGGCGCGGACGGCGGAGGGAGCGCGCCGCGGGCGGAGGGTATTTAAATCGGCCGCCGCCGCGACCAAACCCAGTTCCCTCTGAGCAGCCATAGCGTACGGATCTCCGTGCCGGCACGTTCACAGGAGCTCAGTCCGTCAGTTCACCTGATGATGGCGACATGTTTGATCGCCGAAATATTGTGCCCGTTGGACACTATAGACCGGCAGCATACCCGTGGATATTTTGATTATTAAATACGCCGGGAGAAACTCAAGAATCACATAAAACTGATAGTTCGGTAATTTTCACACCTGTCAACACCTGCTTTCTTTAGGATTGGAATTATTATATTCTTCTTGAAGTCTGAGGGTATTTCGCCTGATGGTAGAGTTTTGTCAGGACTGGCTCTCCCAAGGCCGTCAGTAGTTCTAATGGAATGTTGTCTGCTCCCGGGGCCTTGTTTCGACTCAGGACTTTCAGTGATCTGTCAAACTCTTCACGCAGTATCGTATCTCACATTTCATCTTCATCTACATCCTCTTCCATTTCCATAATATTGTCATTAAATACATCGCCCTTGTATAAACCCTCTATATACTCCTTCCACCTTCCTGTTTTCCCTTCTTTGCTTAGAACAGGGTTTCCATCTGAGCTCTTTATATTCATACAAGTGGCTCTCTTTCCTCCAAAGGTCTCTTTAATTTTCCTGTAGGCAGTATCGATCTTACCCCTGATGAGATAAGCCTCTACATCCTTACATTTGTCCTCTAGCCATCCCTGCTTAGCCATTTTGCACTTCCTGTCGATCTCATTTTTGAGAAGTCTGTATCCTTTTTGCCTGCTTCATTTACTGCATTTTTATATTTTCTCCTTTCGTCAATTAAGTTCAATATTTCTTCTGTTACCCAAGGAGTTCTACTAGCCCTCGTTCTTTTACCTACTTGATCCTCTGCTGTCTTCACTACTTCATTCCTCAGAGCTACCCATTCTTCTTCTACTGTATTTCTTTCCCCCATTCCTATTAATTGTTCCCTTATGCTCTCCCTGAAACTCTGTACAACCTCTGGTTTAGTCAGTTTATCCAGGTTTCATCTCCTTAAATTCCTACCTTTTTGTAGTTTCTTCAGTTTTAATCTACAGTTCATAACCAATAGATTGTAGTCAGAGTCCACATCTGCCCCTGGACAATTTAAAACCTGGTTCCTAAATCTCTGTCTTACCATTATATAATCTATCTGGTACCTTCTAGTATCTCCAGGATTCTTCCATGTATACAACCTTCTTTTATGATTCTTGAACCAAGTGTTAGCTGTGATTAAGTTATGCTCTGTGCAAAAGTCTACCAGACGGCTTCGTCTTTCATTTCTTACCCCAAATCCATATTCACCTCACCCATGACTATTAAATTTTCGTCTCCCTTCACTACCTGAATAATTTCTTTTATCTCATCATACATTCCATCAATTTCTTCATCATCTGTAGAGGTAGTTGTCATATAAACTTGTACTACTGTAGTAGGCGTGGGCTTCGTGTCTATCTTGGCCACAATAATGCATTCACTATGCTGTTTGTAGTAGCTTACCCGCATTCCTATTTTTTATTCGTTATTAAACCTACTCCTGCATTATCCCTATTTGATTTTGTATTTATAACCCTGCATTCACCTGACCAGAAGTCTTGTTCCTCCTGCCACCGAACTTCACTAATTCCCACTATATCTAACTTTAACCTATCCATTTCCCTTTTTAAATTTTCTAACCTATCTGGCCGATTAAGGGATCTGACATTCCACGCTCCGATCCGTACAACTCCAGTTTTCTGATAACGACGTCCTCTTGAGTAGTCCCCACCCGGAGATCCGAATGGGGGACTATTTTAGCTTCGGAATATTTTACCCAAGAGGACGCCATCATCATTTAATCATACAGTACAGGTGCATGCCCTCTCGAAAAATTACGGCTGTAGTTTCCTCTTGCCTTCAGCCGTTCGCAGTACCAGCACAGCAAGGCCGTTTTGGTTAGTCTTACAAGGCCATGCCAGTCAGTCATCCAGACTGTTGGCCCTGCAACTACTGAAAAGCCTGCTGCCCCTCTTCAGGAACACACGTTTGTTTGAACTCTGAACAGATACCCCTCCGTTGTGGTTGCACCTACGGTACGGCTATCTGTATCGTTCAGGCATGCATTCCTGCCCACCAACAGCAAGGTCCATGGTTCATGGGGCGGGGGGAGTCAGCAATTATGCATGCAGTTTTAAACGCTTCTAATATTCAAGGAGTGTCTCCATACATTCATCCCACAGAGCTGTTGCAATTAACAGATCCCAAGAATCATATTAAATGCAGATATAAACAAATGCAAACTAGCACTTAGGCCAAAAGGAAGAACCCTAAAATGATGACTCCAGCTAGCGTAAATGTAGACAGTATACTTACTTGATTCTTCTCCAAGTCCAACCAGGCAGTGGACAGCAATCTATGATTGTAAGGTACTTAACTGTGTGAAATTTTCAGAATTTGTTCATCTATATTCTCCAGATTATATCTGATCAGCACAATTATTGTATTAACTATCCAGCCATCCAGCACATGACATATCTTCCCTCCAGGCTTTGGTACCGCTATCAGTGGAGACAGTAAGGGCTGGTAGAAAGTTCTATGAGATCCAGTTTCAGCATCCCCTGTATCTCTTTATCAGTGGCTTCACCTTCTTCTTTCCAAGGGATTGGATACAAACTGTTGCACTATGTGCAATGAGGGAAAACATTTAAATTACAGGCAATTCCTGGCTTCTGCTCGAATACTTAATAGTATTCGTTCAAGAGTTCAGACAGTTCTCCTCTTCGCTCATTTGTAAGGTATTGGTTCAGTCGGCTTCCGCTGTACCTGGTCTAACAATCCAAGTAAACCTATTTCATTTATCTAAGACTTGCGAGTAAGTCTGATCTTCTTCACAATCAATTCTCTTTCTGCCCCTCTGCCACATCTACCACGGTTACTCTCTTCCCTAATAAAATATACTTGGGCAACACCACCATCAATCTGCAAATCGACGTAGCCCTAAGGATAAATCAATTTTATGTCCTTCTCCCACATACATTCAACGCCTGGAACACATTCGACCAGCAGTTTCTTTACAGTACGCAATGTGCATTTAATCACTGCATTTCCTACTGTAATTTGCGACATTATTTTCTTATGCTCTGCGACTACATGCACATAGCTCCAATAAATCTACAACTATGAACTGGAAAAGTGGATAACTGAATACTTTGTGATACCTCAGGAAGTAGTTGCATCATGTACCAATCACCAACGCTCCAGGACATAGTATCACTATGACTGGAATATCTTTCTCAGTAGTATGTATTGCTAAGATTGGCACTAACTGATATTGTTCCTTACATTCATTGACATCTACACAGAATTCTCCAATCACGTTCCTTTCATCATTATATCGAAACAACTGAACTGCATGCTCATAACCTCTATGCAAATTTACGACCGTTCTTCTGGAACATGTTTCAGTCGAGTCTAGTTTAACTGACATTGCTACTAGAATGAAAATGTCGTCCACGACTTCCGTAATCACTGGTTTTTGTTCTCTTCAGTTATTACTAACTGTAGATGTGTCAGACTGTGATTCAAGTGTTTATTGTTAACTTTGGAATTGTATCCCAGTCATGATCATCGTACTGTGCGATTCTGCTTGTATTGCTTTTGTCGGAAACTTTTGCCGTCTTGTTCTGACTTTGTTTATTTTATTGGTCATTAATGCAATTATTTGAAGTCGGTTGATTAGCAGTTGTTTCATGTGCATGTAGACTATGTGCACAACAATTTGGCTGGATAATTATGTACATACAAAAGTTCCCTGTATTCATCCTCGGTCTTATAACCTCCTATTTAAGACCAACAGGATAATGAATGGAAATAGACTCCTCGGATTGATCTTCTGGTGCATGTATTAGTTTCTCATGGACTTCCGTGGGTAATTTCTGCATAATCGGTTCATTCCAGTATCTAGCCTTATACGAGTACCTCTCGAAGGAACTTCTACAGCTGCCAGTTTTGCAGGAGAAAGACTGCAGGTTGAACACCTCTTTCCTAAGACATTCTTGAGTTCCTTTTGACCAATATTTGGCACGGAATGCCCTTTGACACTCTTCGTAGGTTCCATATAGATCCGTCATGTCAGGCACCCACAATGCTGTATCCCCTTGTATCTTCCCGATAAGTGGCTAATTTTTTGTTGTTCAGCTAAGGGCTTAAGTAGAACACCCCTAAATCCTCGAATAAAGACAACATGATTAACAGCTCTTTTATCCGACTAGAACGTCTGTATTTGTTGTCGTTTCAGAAGTTCGTCTTCCATTAACATATTTCTATGTAGTTAAGATGGCGAGATACCAGAGTGTGCAAAATCTAATCTGTTACTGCATCTAGTACAAGCACAGGCATTCCACACTCTGATGTGGGGCTCGAGGTCTGTTGCCTGTGCTCCTTTTAAAATTATTTTCGAAATACCTTTATAGCCCCCAACCTCTTCTATAGCTCTTGAAAATGCTTCGATCTATTGGATAATACATTGTTCCATTGTAGGAAATATGATACAGCCTAATCACTCAGTCTAAGCAATTATTGCTTCAGTTGATTTGTAGAAGGTAAATTTTCAGCTGAAAGAGTCTCTGCAGCTTTTTTAATACTTCTATTTACACAGTGGATAACATGCTGCCCTTTACATTTTGCCTAGTGGTCTAATTGGCATGAAAATTCTTGTTGGAGTTCATGAAATTATGTTCAATGAGTTTATCACAACCAGAGAACGAGCCCTCTATTGTTATCAGCTAATTGGCCTGTTGTTGTTCTCACCTTCTCTCATCTAGTTCGCAAATCCTGAACTTCCTTATGAACTTCGTGTACTTCGCATGGGCACTGGTCTTGAGCTTTCCAAAGTTGGGCTAACGAATTAGTGATTACAGACTCCTTTTGTGATATAAATCTAAATTCCATTCGAATAGTAATCTGGATAAATGAATGTGGCTATGTCTGTTCATATCTCCATACCCGTGTGTGTGTGTGTGTGTGTGTGTGTGTGTGTGTGTGTGCAAAAGCGAGTGCATGCCTGCTTTTATGTGTGCAAGCTAAATTGAAAACGCCTTGAAAACAGTGCTTATTTTACAATGAAGGTAGTTTTGGGATTTATGCCATCACTAATTTTACACATTTTGGATGTGTGAATTGGATCATACATTCTGGTGCCTCTCTCTCTCTGAAGTACACGCAGTGTTACTACTGACACAGATTCAGCAGTAATGCATTGCAGTAACTGCAACTGCTTATATGTGCTTGTGGAATGGAAATATCGCTATAATATCGCTATACAGGGTGGTCCATTGATCGTGACCGGGCCAAATATCTCACGAAATAAGCATCAAACGAAAAAACTACAAAGAACGAAACTTGTCTAGCTTGAAGGTGGAAACCAGATGGCGCTACCATAGGTCACTCGGATATCAACTGCGTTTTTTTAAAAAATAGGAACCCCTATTTTTTATTACATATTTCAGTTGGACAACTTTTTTCACTTTGTGATAGACGGCGCTGTAATAGTCACAAACTTCGGCTCACAATTTTAGACGAACAGTTGGTAACAGGTAGGTTTTCTAAGTTAAAATACAGAACGTAGGTACGTTTGAACATTTTATTTCGGTTGTTCCAATGTGATACATGTACCTTTGTGAACTTATCATTTCTGAGAACGCATGCTGTTACAGCATGATTACCTGTAAATTCCACATTAATGCATAAATGCTCAAAATGATGTTCGTCAACCTCAATGCATTTGGCAATACGTGTAACGACATTCCTCTCAACAGCGAGTAGTTCGCCTTCCGTAATGTTCGCACATGCATTGACAATGCGCTGACGCATGTTGTCAGGCGTTGTCGGTGGATCACTATATCAAATATCCTTCAACTTTCCCCACAGAAGAAATCCGGGGACGTCAGATCCGTTGAACGTGTGGGCCATGGTATGGTGCTTTGACGACTAATCCACCTGTCATAAAATATGCTATTCAATACCGCTTCAACGGCACGCGAGCTATATGCTGGACATCCATCATGGAAGTACATCGCTATTCTGTCATGCAGTGAAACATCTTGTAGTAACATCGGTAGAACATTACGTAGGAAATCAACATAGATTGCACCATTTAGATTGCCATCGATAAAATGGGGGCCAATTATCCTTCTTCCCACAATGCCGCACCATACATTAACTCGCCAAGGTCGCTGATGTTCCACTTGTCGCAGCCAACGTGGATTTTCCGTTGCCCAATAGTGCACATTATGCCGGTTTACGCTACCGCTGTTGGTGGATGACGCTTCGTCTCTAAATAGAACGAGTGCAAAAAATCTGTCATCGTCCCGTAATTTTTCTTGTGCCCAGTGGCAGAACTGTACACGACGTTCAAAGTCGTCGCCATGCAATTCCTGGTGCATAGAAATATGGTACGGGTGCAATCGATGTTGATGTAGTATTCTCAACACCGACGTTTTTGAGATTCCCGATTATTGCGCAATCTGCCTGCTACTGATGTGCGAATTAGCCGCGACAGTAGCTAAAACACCTACTTGGGCATCATCATTTGTGCAGGTCGTGGTTGACGTTTCACATGTGGCTGAACACTTCCTGTTTCCTTAAATAACGTAACTATCCAGCGAACGGTCCGGACACTTGGATGATGTCGTCTAGGATACCGACCAGCATACATTGCACACGCCCGTTGGGCATTTTGTTCACAATAGCCATACATCAACACGATATCGACCTTTTCCGCAATTGGTAAACAGTCCATTTTAACACGGGTAATGTATCACTGGCGGAATGTTACGTGATACCACGTACTTACACGTTTGTGACTATTACAGCGTCATCTATGACAAAGCGAAAAGAGTGGTGCAACTAAAACATTCATATTTTTTTACGTTCTGCACGAATATGTAATAAAAATGGGGGTTCCTATTTAAAAAATACGCAGTTGATATCCGTTTGACCTACTGCAACGCCATCTAGCGGGCCAACCATGGAGCCATCTGGTTTCCCCATTCAAGCTCGACAAGTTTCGTTCTTTGTAGTTTTTTCGTTTGACGCTTATTTCGTGAGATATTTGGCCCCCGGTCACCATCAGGGGACCACCCTGTATATGTATCACCAAATTTGTGTCAACAGAATGTGTAGGCGTAGACAGAATCAAAGATATAATTCACGAAGATGTTTAGACTGATTTATTTATAAATAAAAATAAAACGACAGCTAATATGTGAAATATCACTTGAAAACATGGTACTCACGTGAACCACAGTAGGCTCCTTGCAGGCCCGGAGCACACGAGCAAAACTCTTTAGTGCAAAAAATAAGTCCTTCGCATGCACTAGACAGAAATGAACAGGGTTTTGAGCAGTTCTCTCCATATCTGTTTGGTCCACAACCTAGGACAAATTACATAAACTAATACATATCCAGACATAAGTGAGATATCATTAAAGTGTAGTCCACAGACACTGTTGTTTGCAGAAAGAAAAAAAAATGTTTGCTTAATACAAACTGGTTGTCTCTCACAGTACGCGGTAAATTAGTTATTGAATCAATTAACTTGCAAATAAATTTGAAAGTTATATTCCCCGGCCTTGTTGAACTCTCGATGACAGCAACCAAATTATTTTAGCTCAGTAATGCAACTCATTAATGATACATGTGGCACGGAAATATTAAAAATGCTGACGTAGCCGGGTACAGCTCATAGTTAAAGTGGAGCCACCTCATTAAATATGTTGTGCCTTGAAATGTGGTAAGTCATTGTAGTAGAGGGTTGTGGGCGTGGTTGTACAATATAAAGCGCTTATAGGTTTGTAGAAGTGCTGTGTAGCTTCGCCTAACGTAGCAGTCCCAATCCAAATGATCTTCACGTTTCGCTGCTCACAACGAAGAGTGTTAGATAGAAACATAAAGGGTAGAGACTACAGCGAAAACATAGATTGGAATGCATACAGAACAAGTAATTCAGGACATAGGATGCATGTTCTACCCTGAAATGATGACGTTGGCACGGGAGTGGAATTCCAGATGGGCCACAAGTAACCAGTCAGAGGACTAATGATGGAACATGTATACAGCTGAATAGGCAGACTGTACATTCCTGAACTTACAGAAAATGTGCCACACTCTACATTGATCAGCTAGAACATAATGACCAGCTACCTAATCGCTGGTACGTCCACGTTTGGCACGGATAACAGCGGCATGGAAGCAGTGAGGTCCTTGTAGGTCGCTGGAGGGAGTTGGCACCACATCTTCACACAGAAGTCCCTAATTTCTACAAACCGCGTGGTAGGGGGAGGCAATGAGCTCTGGCGCCAGTTCAGTCACATCCCAGACGTATTCGATCGGGTTCAGATATGGCAAGATGGGGGCAGCACAGCAATTGGAACTCGCCACGGTGTTCCTCGAACCACTCCATCACATTATTCGCCACTGCTGTCGCGAAACATGATCGTCATGAAAGGCGGTACGTGGTCTGCAACCAGTGAACGATGCTCCTTGGCCGTGACAGTGCCTCGCAAGAGCTCCAGTCGAACCCCGGATGCTCACATTATCGTTCCCCATAGCATAATGGGACAGTCACTGGCTTACCTCTGCCCCCCGCAGTACAGGTGTTGAGTAGCCGTTCCCCTAGAGGAGGACGGACTCGCGTCCTCCCCTCTGTATTATGAAGAAGATATCGGGATTCATCAGACCGTGAACGCTGTACACTGCAGCAACGTTCCAGTCGTAGCTGCCGATGTCGCGGTGTTTAACATTTCGCCTCTGCCAGTCGTTATCTGTGGAGGTCCATCGTTAGGGGTGTTTACAGCACTGCGTGTTGAGACACACTTGTACCCTACCAACCATTAGAGTCTGACGTCAGTTCCGCCACAGTTAGCCGCCTGTCCTGTTTCACCAGTCTGCCCAGCCTAACACTTCTGGTGCCTGTAGTGAGGGGTGGCCGCCCAAGCCCTCTACGTCTGGACGCGGTTTTTTCACCTCGGTTCCGCCGCTGTTGAAGACACTCACCAGATCACTCCTTGAACACCCGACGAGTCGTGCAGTTTCCGAAATGCTCGTGCCGATCCTCTGCCCTCCGTCAGCTCAGACAGATCACACGCCTTCCGCATTCCACACAGGGGACTACACGCTCACCGATACTACGCCTTCCGTGCGTGTCTCCGACTAGCAGTCATTCCTTGCCACGTGACGCTGCTATCGCCTGGACGGATTCACATCAAATGGTTCAAATGGCTCTGAGCACTATGGGACTCAACTGCTGAGGTCATTAGTCCCCTAGAACTTAGAACTAGTTAAACCTAACTAACCTAAGGACATCACAAACATCCATTCCCGAGGTAGGATTCGAACCTGCGACCGTAGCAGTCTTGCGGTTCCAGACTGCAGCGCCTTTAACCGCACGGCCACTTCGGCCGGCGGATTTACATCGATAGCAGGTCGGTGGTCATAAAGTTCTGGCTGATCAGTGTATATTGTTGCACAGTTTCAAATATATGGAGCAGCTACTCAAATGTGAAACTCGCTGGAAGACATTGTTAGCGATAGAATTCGGTAAATTTTTCCTGAACTGTGAATATTGGTCAAAGACAGTGGCAACAACAGCGTGGCGGCCGGCAGTCTGAGGCTGTCCGCTGGTGAGGATGTTGTGTGTGTGGGGGGGGGGGGGTGGCCGAGGGCAGGACGACTCGGACAGCATCTCACTTTTGTGCGACGAACAGAAGCTCGTTTGAGACGCGGAAAGATGATAGCTAACGCGAATGGTCAGGAGAAGCAAACCTACAGCGCTCGAGAATTGTCGCTGTCCTGCTCGACTCAGTCACGTCGAGTAAATACTCAGGCTCAGCACTGGAAAACGACGGAACAAGAGGTCGGGGGTGAGGAAGGCGAACGACCGACTGCTGTGCACTGGAAGAAAACAGAAAAGCTTAGCACACCTATAAGGAAGATTTGGTAAGCAACGCCCTCGAAACACATTTTGAGTACTGTTCAATTAATTAGGATCCCCACAGGGTCGTATTAAAGGAAGACACTGCAGAAAATCACTGACGATTTGCTAGATTTATAACCATTTGGTTCGAAGAGTACCAGAGTGCTACACAAATGCCTCGTGAGCTTAAAAGCGAGAGAATACGACGACCATGGAGTACGACTACAGAACTGGCATTTGAGGCAGATTTTGGAGATTTTTACTATCAAAAACAGTCTTGATCACAATTTATTATTTATTTATTTATTATCACTAGTGATTTACCACCAGGAGGAGGTTCTTACTCAATGGTCTGAAGATGACCACACTGGTGGTCGAAACCGGTCACCATAATAAATAAATTGTGATCAAGACTGTTTTTGATAGTAAATATTTGTAACACATTGATCACTGTTCACTCCCACAACGTATTCAAAAGCAATTAGACTGTGGAGAGCTCTACCGCCTACACCGTTCCTCGCGTGTCAGGAAGGTGAGGGCGAAATACACGACGTCAGGATTGGTACTGTCGGGACTGGTACAGTTGCATATAGGCATGTGGTTTTTCCCCTCTCAATTTGCTAGTGTTACAGGAAAGCCAATGTCTGGGAACGGTACAAAGTATTCCCCGCCGAAACGCTCAACAATTGCTTGTTGAGTATATCTACGGAGATAGGAAGTTTCTGCAGAATCGCCGATGAGAGAAACATGTGGACAACATTAAAAAGATGAAGGAGCTTGCAGATGGTAAACGAATGTGTGTTAAGATATCGGGAAGTAAGTTCGATCGTACCAGAGGGAAAATTTGTAAGTCAACAAGTAATGGAGGACATTCTCTTTAAGAGCTACTCTCGATTGAAGAGATAGGCACAGAAGAGGAAATGTGGGGTGCCACACTAAATCGCTCAGAAGAGTGATGAAAAAAGTATGTGAAAAGAAACGAATAGGTGCGGCTGTGAGAAAGCTGATAGTAAGCGTACGTTAAGAACACCCGACACTGTGGTCTGTCCTGGGTGGAGGCACACCCTGTCCCTGTATCGCCTCCCCTCAACAAGCTCGTACGTACCTCCTCATCTGAAATGAAAGTAATACATGAGAGTAGAAACCGTACCAACAATGACGAAGCTGCATTCAGCAACGAGCTTGTCAACAACAGTCAGAACGTCGAAAATACTGCAAAATGCAATTATTCACTCACAGGTCAAAGTAAACGTAAATGTATGACAGGTGCAGTACTGATGAAGTGTTATACTAGCAACTATTGTACAAAGTAAAAATAATTTTCTTACCTTCCTCGCAGTACAAGCCAACAAATCCTTGTGGGCAGGTGCACGATTGGGTTGTACTGCTCCACACACCACCATTGCGACACACTGTGTCTGGATCTGCAGAAAGAATACAAGTTCTACTTCCATACGACTAAGTACTTTTAAATGACTACAGAGACTACAGTTCCGAGTCGTTTAATATAACTTCAAAATTGGACTCGAACAGCATCGTCCGCAGAAACATTTTACTTTGGCTTTAAACAGTTTTGTTCAGGTTTTGACCATCTTCAAACCCTTATACCATGTTAGTAGGCGATGGCGGTGAATGTGACTGGTGCGGTCAGAGAACTGTGTCCATTTTTAAAGTACGTTCTGCCTCACCGTTGTTCTCCACGAGAAATGTTCTGAAAAGTTACGTTTGATATAACATTAGACATATCCTGCATATGGCCACACTGGTAGCAAAAAGGAGGTGAGGCATTTTGGAAATATGGCACTCACAAGAAAGCTTATGAGGATGAGCTCCTTCAATGTAGAAGTACTGGTACAATAATTTATTAAGTGGGAATTAAGCTGAAGTGGAGGTAATATGTTGGAGGATTAATTGATATTCAGCCTCAGTGAAAAGCAACTTTTTGTTGCGTTTATCTTCACTCCAAAGTAATTTCTTTGCCGCTAACTTGACATTGATGGTGATGATAATAATTTTGTCCATGTACAAAGCCCACACATGCTACCATAGTACAGGACCATATGCTCCGCAGAAGGTGAATTTGAAGAATGTACAATGACACAGAATAATTTACTGTGATAAGCAACAGAAATTATTCAGATAATTAAGGGAAAAGAAAATTTAATTGTGCTGAGGAACTGGAATTAGGTAGTAGGAAAAGGACGGAAAGGAAATATAGAAAGACGACATAGGCTGGGGTAGTGGAATCAAATGAGAAGCCACTTGGTAGAATTTTTCACGGAGCCCAATTTAGTCATTTTACATACGTGGTACAAGATTCACGAAAGAAGGCAGTACACGTGCAACTGACCTGGAGACACCAGAAGGTTTTCAGATAGACTAGATAATTATTAGGCAGAGAATTCGAATCCAGATTTTAAACAGCAAAACTTTTCCGAGGAGAGGTGTTAACTCTGGTCATGATGTATTGGTTACTAACTATCGACTGAAACTGAAGAAATTGCACAAAGTTTAAAGATTATGGAGACCGAATCTGGATAAACAGAAAGAACTAGAGGGAGTTGAAGTTTCAAAGGGAGCAATAGGTAACGACTAGCTGAAACATAGGGCACGAATGCAACAGAAGACGAATGGGTAGCTTTGAGATATTAAATAGTGAAGGCCCAGTAGGAAATTTGGATAACATGCGAGATATTGAACCTAACTGAGAGAAGAAGAATACATAAACATGCAAGTAAAACAGAATAACGACGTCTAAAAAATTACATTGGTAAGAACTGCAAAATGGCAAGGTAGCAATGACACGACGAAAAATGCAAGGCTATGGGAAATTGAATGATTTTGCGAAAGACAGATGCCAATTATACGAACATTAAAAAGACCTTTGGAGTAAGGAGAAGCGCCTACATAGACATTAAAAACTCACTTAGCAAACGATTGCTATGAAAAGAGATGCGGATAAGTGCGAATGGGATGGCGCACCGTGGCTCCCGTATGAACAGTTCGTACGCCACGCAGATCGAGAATTTCGACGATTCTTGTCCGTTATCAATATCGATATTGGCAAAACATCAAAATATGAGACAAACAGCCGTATCGTTTGATTGCATTGACAGAGAAACTTAAATTTTTTACACCGCAAAGGGAACTTAGACTTTAGTATGTTACAGATACTTAAACAACTTAATTCGTCTATCCGCTCCTGAGAAAAAGGAAAGGGGGTCTCAACAGTCGCACAGACAAACGGTCGGATAACATGAAAAAAATTATTTTCATCTGATATAATTATTAATAATTACCAGTTTTCATTTTCTTTCCTTTACTGCTGTTGTAAAACCTTATTTCTTGCTAAATTTCATGGCTCTATTTCAACGAGAAATACGCTACAGGTTTTCGTGTGAATGTATGCGAGTACCAAAGTATGACATAAATGGCTGTATGTTTAGATTGCACAGACTCTGGAGATTAATATTTTCAGTCCACCAAGGGACCACACGCCTTTGTATATGAATAAATTTCAATTTGAAACGTCTTCCCGTTCCTGAGAAAAAGGGGTCTCAACTGACACACATGCGGTCGTACAACAAACAACGGTGCGTCTGATGTGTTCAAATGGCTCTGAGCACCATGGGACTTAACATATGAGGTCATCAGTCCCCTAGACCTTAGAACTACTTAAATCTAACTAACCTAATGACATCACACACATGCATGCCCGAGGCAGGATTCGAACCTGCGACCGTAGCGGTCGCGCGGTTCCAGACTGAAGCACCTAGAAGCGCTCGGCCACACCGGCCGGCCGTCTCTGTGTGTATGTGTATGTGTGTGCGTGCGTGTGTGTGTGTGTGTGTGTGTTTGGTTTATAATTACAGATTAACAATTTTCAGATTTTCGCCTTCACCCCAACTGTGAAACTTTGCTTCTTGCCAAATTTGATGGCTCTAATGAATATCAAAATACGTGGCATAAATGGTCTTATCTTTTGATTTCACTGAAGTATAAGCATAAAGTTTTGACACCACCAAGGGAGCATAGACCTGCGCGCGGTCCTTTATGGAGACAGTCAGGACTAGCTCTTCCGACGCCTACTCCGACGCTTACAACCACATCCATTGGTCAAATTTTCATTACCTTTTTTTTTCCATATCGTTCCCCCCTTTGTCAGTAATATGCTATTACAAGCTGCTGTCGTTCTGAGCTTTCTACAGCTTATGTACATCAGAAAGGCCACGCATCCTCAGACTTCAAGGAGAATGTGTATATCCTCAGACTACAAGAATAATGTAATAAGTCATTTTCCAAAGAAAATTGTTTGCGACAGCTGTGAATATTAGTGGCCTGTCAGATTCAAAAGTCAAGGCTGAAAGATACTGACAAGAATTATTTACAAAAGAATGGAAAACTGGTAGAAGCTGGCCTCGGTGAAGATAAGTTTGCGGTCCAGAAAAATGTAGGTAATAATAACATTTGTCCATTTAAGGAAACTTTTGACAACGTCAATTCGAGTACATACTTTCTTCAAATTCTTCTGTTTTGAAGGTATCAGGGATAAAGTTATAGTGAGCGAAAGATTTTTCTAGAGTTTGTACAGATACCAGACTGCAGTTGCAATGGTAAAAAGACATGAAAGGGGAACAGTGGTCTCTATTAGATACAGTAGTAGCCAGTTTGTAAATTGAGCAAGTCAAGTGAAGAAGTCTGGAAGGTAATTAAACTTCACGGACAAGCATTAAAAATCTAGAGGTTAAATGACGACACTGGAGTTGTCTCTGACAGCAATGAACTTGGAAGAAATGTTGAATAAAGAGGATAGTGTCTTGGAAAGAAGTTATAAAATCAGCATCAAGTATAGTGAAACAAGGGCAATGGAGTATCCTAGTATTATATCAGGTGATATTAACTGCATTAGATTAGGATATGAGGCATCAAAATCAGTCAATGAGTTTTGCTATTTGGGTAGCAAAATAATTGACAATGACAAAAATGGCAAGTGCAGATGACTTTCTTAACTTAAAATAGAAATTTAAGTGTTACGTAAGTTTTATTTGTATCGAATGTAGTCTTACACCCAAAAGTGCAACAGTTCCGATAAGAAGAAAATGTTCAAATGTGTGTGAAATCTTATGGGACTTAACTGCTAAGGTCATCAGTCCCTAAGCTTACGCACTACTTAACCTAAATTATCCTAAGGACAAACACACACACCCATGCCCCTTGGGAGGACTCGAACCTCCGCCGGGACCAGCCGCCGGTAAGAAAGACGTTTATGTAAAGTGTTGCTACAGAAAAATACTAAATAGGAGTTATCCAGATTGAATAAATAATGAGAAGGCACTGCCTCGAACTGAGGAAGTAGGACAACTGTGCCACAACTTGACTAAAAGAAGCGTTCGATATGCATGACTCGTCTTCAGGCATCAAAGAATCGTCAGGCAGGTAATGTGAGGAAGTAGGAGGAAATCAAAGTGAGTGCAGTTTCAAATGTGGCAACAATTACACTACTGGCCATTAAAATTGCTACACCAAGAAAAATGCAGATGATAAACGGGTATTCATCGGACAAATATATTGTCCTAGAACTGACATGTGATTACATTTTCACGCAATTTGGGTGCATAGATCCTGAAAAATCAATACCCAGAACAACCACCTCTGGCCGTAATAACGGCCTTGATACGCCTGGGCATTGAGTCAAACAGAGCTTGGATGGCGTGTACAGGTACAGCCGCCCATGCAGTTTCAACACGATACCACAGTTCATCAAGAGTAGTGATTGGCGTATTGTGACGAGCCAGTTGCTCGGCCACCATTGACCAGACGTTTTCAGCTGGTGAGAGATCTAGAGAATGTGCTGGCCAGGGCAGCAGTCTAACATTTTCTGTATCCAGAAAGACCCGTACAGGATCTGCAACATGCGGTAACCGCAGCCATGGTCTCCGAGCTGACAGTCCATGCTGCTGCAAACGTCGTCGAACTGTTCGTGCAGATGGTTGTTGTCTTGCAAACGTCCCCATCTGTTGACTCAGAGATCGAGACGTGGCTGCACGATCCGTTACAGTCATGCGGATAAGATGCCTGTCATCTCGACTGCTAGTGATACGAGGCCGTTGGGATCCAGCACGGCGTTCCGTATTACTCTCCTGAACCCACAGATTTCATATTCTGCTAACAGTCATTGAATCTCGAATAACGCGAGCAGCAATGTCGTGATACGATAAACCGCAATCGCGATAGGCTACAATCCGACCTTTATCGAAGTCGGAAACGTGATGGTACGCATTTCTCCTCCTTACATGAGGCATCACAACAACGTTTCACCAGGCAACGCCGGTCAATCGGTTGGAAACTTTCCTCATGTCAGCACATTGTAGGTGTCGCCACCGGCGCCAACCTTGTGTGCATGTTCTTGAAAGCTAATCATTTGCATATCACGGCATCTTCTTCCTGTCGGTTAAATTTCGCGTCTGTATCACCTCATCTTCGTGGTGTAGCAATTTTAATGGCCAGTAGTGTATCTCCGGAGTTTTTTACCCAAGAGGATGCCATCATTTAACCGTAAAGTATATCGTCATCCCCTCCGGAAACTAACGGCTGTAGTTTCCTTTTGCAGTCAGCTGTACGCGGTACGAGCGTAGGGAGGACATGTTGGTTGTGTTACCAGGCCTTGTCAGTCAGTGGTCCAGACTATTGGCCTTGCAGCTACTGAAAAGGCGACTGCCCGTCTGCAAAATTTTTCTGGCCTCTCAACAGATATTCTTCCGTTGTAGTAGCAGCTACGGTGTTGACGTAAAATTAAATATGTGTAATAATGAACCTAAAGCAGACATGCGACTGAGGTACTATGTACATCACAGTCAACGGATGATCGCAGCAAAGAAACACCCAAAGTCAAAGCATGCCATAAAAGTACAAGTAACTTTGAATAACTTCTCTACCGCTTGTCGAGATATACACTCCTGGAAATGGAAAAAAGAACACATTGACACCGGTGTGTCAGACCCACCATACTTGCTCCGGACACTGCGAGAGGGCTGTACAAGCAATGATCACACGCACGGCACAGCGGACACACCAGGAACCGCGGTGTTGGCCTTCGAATGGCGCTAGATGCGCAGCATTTGTGCACCGCCGCCGTCAGTGTCAGCCAGTTTGCCGTGGCATACGGAGCTCCATCGCAGTCTTTAACACTGGTAGCATGCCGCGACAGCGTGGACGTGAACCGTATGTGCAGTTGACGGACTTTGAGCGAGGGCGTATAGTGGGCATGCGGGAGGCCGGCTGGACGTACCGCCGAATTGCTCAACACGTGGGGCGTGAGGTCTCCACAGTACATCGATGTTGTCGCCAGTGGTCGGCGGAAGGTGCACGTGCCCATCGACCTGGGACCGGACCGCAGCGACGCACGGATGCACGCCAAGACCGTAGGATCCTACGCAGTGCCGTAGGGGACCGCACCGCCACTTCCCAGCAAATTAGGGACACTGTTGCTCCTGGGGTATCGGCGAGGACCATTCGCAACCGTCTCCATGAAGCTGGGCTACGGTCCCGCACACCGTTAGGCCGTCTTCCGCTCACGCCCCAACATCGTGCAGCCCGCCTCCAGTGGTGTCGCGACAGGCGTGAATGGAGGGACGATGAGAGTCGCTTCTGCCTTGGTGCCAATGATGGTCGTATGCGTGTTTGGCGCCGCGCAGGTGAGCGCCACAATCAGGACTGCATACGACCGAGGCACACAGGGCCAACACCCGGCATCATGGTGTGGGGAGCGATCTCCTACACTGGCCGTACACCACTGGTGATCGTCGAGGGGACACTGAATAGTGCACGGTACATCCAAACCGTCATCGAACCCATCGTTCTACCATTCCTAGACCGGCAAGGGAACTTGCTGTTCCAACAGGACAATGCACGTCCGCATGTATCCCGTGCCACCCAACGTGCTCTAGAAGGTGTAAGTCAACTACCCTGGCCAGCAAGATCTCCGGATCTGTCCCCCATTGAGCATGTTTGGGACTGGATGAAGCGTCGTCTCACGCGGTCTGCACGTCCAGCACGAACGCTGGTCCAACTGAGGCGCCAGGTGGAAATGGCATGGCAAGCCGTTCCACAGGACTACATCCAGCATCTCTACGATCGTCTCCATGGGAGAATAGCAGCCTGCATTGCTGCGAAAGGTGGATATACACTGTACTAGTGCCGACATTGTGCATGCTCTGTTGCCTGTGTCTATGTGCCTGTGGTTCTGTCAGTGTGATCATGTGATGTATCTGACCCCAGGAATGTGTCAATAAAGTTACCCCTTCCTGGGACAATGAATTCACGGTGTTCTTATTTCAATTTCCAGGAGTGTATTTGGTACATTAAAAGAGATGCAGATATATTTTTAATAAGGGAATAGAGATTCGTAAGAATAAAAGGAACAGAAAGAAACATAGTTTAAGGAAGCAGACTAGCGAAAAAAAAAGAAAAGGAAACAGACAGGCAGAATCACGCACAGGTCATAATTTCTTCTGGAGGAATAATCTTAATCCATGGCAGTGCATTCCGTCTTTGTAACTAAAGCAAAGAAAGTTTGTTTTTTTGCCGTGCGAGTTTCGCTTCTTTTACTTATGAAGCTCATTCTGTAGCTGATTCTGATGTTACTCCATGTGTGTCGTCCTGGAGATGCATTTATTCGATCTGCACACTCCAGACGGCCGATTTTCGGCCTTCTTCGACAGTATTTCATTTCCGACTTTCACAGTGTATTGAATGTATCTGGTACAGGGACGGGGGTAGATACCATGAGAAATTCCACAACGATCAGTACTGGCCCCGCTAGTGTTCTTAAACTACATATTCTCAAGTAAATTCGAAAACTGGTTCGAAGTTTGTTATGTTCGCTGGTAGGTAAGGCATACTCATCAAAATTCCAAACTACTCTGTCTTACGAAGATAGCTCAGGTAATAGCTGAACATAATGTCAGTATGAATTATAACCCCGCAATATTTCTCATTTTACAATTTCGAACAAGCCAAAATAATCTGCTAGACCCGCAGTAGTCATACAATAAATGAACCACGCTGAGTAAATTTCTTTGATGTTCAACTGGATAACAAGTTAAAACCGAGTCAACACATGGATAAAGTGATGGTGAAGCTCAGTCCAGAGGCAGAATACTACGAGTACTAACTCAGCCGCCCTGTGTGGGTCTCAGTGTGGACCTGCGTACTATGATGTACACTCATGTTCAGAAAAAAACAGGACATCTTGAACGACTAAAGATAGGACGTTAATATTCAAAGGACATGTGCATTAGTATGTTCTGCAGAAATGATTGACTTCTGAACCGTGTCGGTTGGCGGGTTCAAGATCAACGTAGATATCGCGGCGCAACACCACCGACCGGTAAACTGTGCCTGCGGCTCTCGTTGTCGCTATAAAGCGGAGGTAGTGGATCAGTGTAACTGGAGCAGACGTGCAGGATGCCCCGCAGACATATGGGAGAACCGTACCGTCAAGTCAGTGAGTTTGAAAGAGGTCGAAATATTGGTATAAGAGAATGTGATGCACCCATCCGTGAAATTGCTGCTCATGTAGGACCAAGTGTTTTGGCAGGGCAACGGGTGTGTGCAGAATGGTTCACGGAAGGCCGTAGAACACGACGAGATGGGTCAGGATGCACCCCCCAGACCACCTCACGAGAAGATCGACACCTCATCAGAATGGCATTGCAGGACACATCTGCGTCCTCCTCGTCTCTGGCGCAGAAGTGGAGCGGTAGAACACAATCTTACACTATTAGGGGTGGCAGTCGGCCGCCGTTTATTACGGGTTACGTGCGCGTCGTTCACTTCTCTGCCTACCTTTGACGAATGTGCAGAAACGTGCTACACGGCAGCGGTGTATGGAACGACGTCACTGGGGACAGTAATGGCATCAGATAGTGTTTTCGAATGAATGTATATTCTGTTTGTTTGGAAACAGTTCGCCGCAGACAGGGGGAGTGACATCACAGTGACAGCATAACACATACCGCTCCGACTCGAGGCCTTATTGTGTAGGATGCTACTGCATACAGCCACAAATCACAGTTGGTGCGTGTCCAGGGCACTGTGACCTAAGTGAATGACACACTGCGACTCGTCGCCATACCTTTCTGCACAACACCGCAGGCGCCATTTTTCAGCAAGCCAATGCACGACCACATGTCGATGTACCAACATGTGCCTCCTTGGTGTCACAGGCTGTCAGACGCTTGCCCTGGCCCGCCAGGTTACCAGACTTGTCGCCAATCGCAAATGTGAGAGAGGTACGGTGAAACGTCGGGGGCAGCGCTGTGACCCAGTGCCGACCACCACGGATGAACTCTGGGACGAAGTGAATGCAGCAAGGGTGGCTGTACCACAGTACAGCAAAAAGTAAGAAACAGGGAATGCCTAAGTAAAGAAAATTAATATCATTCCTCCTTAGACAGAGTTGCTCCCCTTAATGTGTAATCCGACTGGTTTCACATTCGTGAAGTGTCTTTCCTTGTGGAGGTATCTATAAAACACAGTGAATGAACAAATGCATACTACGTGTACATGCAAGTATGTATGTACACGTAGAAGAGATCTAGAGATAGTGGAATGCTAGAAATATGTTACATTATACCTCAACAGAGATTTCAGACTAGATATGTAACTACAAAAAATTTTCAGTGGCATATGAAGACTCCGATTATATTTTATTAATTATGAAATCCTGATTAAGACCAAGTAATTTACAAGAGAACAGGTGCTTAGGCACAAGTATACTGTGCAATGTTAAGCAAATCGAGACTGTTCAGGGCTACAAAGGAGCATTTGACTACAACTAACTGAAACAGTAGTAACCAGTAAAAGAGAAGATAGCTCTTAGTGATGAAATAATTAATCCCACGGAAGACTAAATACACAAACGGAGAAGTATCTACAGAAGACCAAGGATAGGAGATAAGATACAAAAGTTTAACTAATAAGAAGGCATAATAAAGTAATAGATAGTAATAGAAAATACCAAAGGCGCTAAAAATGAGACTGACATATAATAAAATGTGTTAAAGACAAAATGACTTCTGGAGAAACTGAACCACTCGATGAATACAAGACAATACGAAAAGTAGGCAGCTCTTGTAATAAAGTAACAGAAACATTTGAACAATGATACTTGTAAAATGAACGCAAAGAGTGCAGGTGGGATACCCATACTGAAGAATGAAAGGAAAGTTGAATGATGAGTTAATACTTAGAGGATTCTACATAGTTCAAGAAACTCGAAGACAATGTTACAGAAAGTAAAGGAGAGGAAATTTAGTATGGACTGGGGGCTATGGTAAAGTGAGAGGAATTTTACAGGACACTACAAGACCTAAGCTGCACAAGGCTCTCCCTGAGAAGATTTAGGTCAACCGAAGGCAGCTGAAGTTCAGTGATTTCCAACAGTATTATAGAGATCTTTAGGGGAATCAACCGTGACAAAACTGTTCCACGTGGGATACAGGATACCTGAGGCAGGCGAAATAACCCCAGACTTATGGTAGCCTCAATTTAAAAGAATTTAGAAGATTTTGTCATGGGTACATATTGCCAATAAATCAGTTTAATAAGAAATCGTTGCAAAGTACTAACTTGAGTGGTCTACAGAAGAAAGGAACCACTAATAGGGGCAAACCTGGGAGAATAACAGTTTTGATTCCAGAGAAATGTACGCTAGTATGAAGCAATACCGCCCCTCCCACCTACCTTAGAGGAAAGTTTGACGAAAAACAAACGCACATTTCTAGTGTGTTCAACTCTATAAGTCGGTTTCAGAATGTTATTTGGGACCCACTATTTAAAATTCTGGAATCATCATGTAAAAAACACAGGGAGCTTAGGATATGTATGGTAACCAGACAACAGTTATAAAGCCTGAGGAAAATGGAATGTGAGCAGTAACTGTGGAATCAATGAGACAAATTTGTAGCACATGTTAATCAGCCTACATATCTAGCAAAAAGGACTCAGAACCAAAGGAAAATTGCGAAAAGGGTTGAAAGATGACAGAGAGGAAGTAACTGCCTTACGGTTTGACAGTAAGTTAGTAACTCTATAGGCGGTGATTAAAGACTTGGAAGATCAGTTCCATCTTAATTTCAAAAAACGTAAAGCTGAGGAAGTGCAGTATGGGAGAAGTGAGTAGAATGTACGAGATAGGCGAAATGCCTTCGGATTTCAAGAAGAATATAATAATTCCAAATCCAACGAAAGCAGATGCTGAAAGGTGTATAATTGAATAGTGAAGAGATGTACGTTTTTTTTGGGGGGGTGGGGGGGGGGGGGTGGGAGGGTTCGTCGGTCTTCTGACTGGTTTGATGCGGCCAGCCACGAATTCCTCTTCTGCGTCAACCTCATCATCTCAGAGTCGCAGAGCAACCTACGTCCTCTGTTATTTGCTGGATGTATTCCAGTATCTGTCTTCTTCTACATTTTTTGCCCTCTACAGCTCACTCCAGTACCATGGAAGTCATTCCTGATGTCTTAACAGATGCCCTATCGTCTCGTCTCTTCTCCTTGTCAGTGTTTTTGACATATTCCTTTCCTCTCCGATTCTGCAGAGAACCTCCTCTTTCCTCGTGTTACCAGTCCATCTAATTTTCAAAATTCGTCTGCAGCACCACATCGCAAATGCTTCGATTCTCTTCTGCTCCGGTTTTCCCATAGTCCACGTTCCACTACCATACAATGCTGTACACTAAACGTATATTCTCAGAAATTTCTTCGTCGAATTAAGGCCTATATGATGTCATTGTTATCCAGAATGAAAGTGAAGAAGAATTACATGATGTGCTGAATGGAATGAACAATCAAATGGGTACAGAATATGGACTGACAGTAAATCGAAGGAAGACGGCCGGCCGGGGTGGCCGAGCGGTTGTAGGCGCTACAGTCTGGAACCACGCGACCACTACGGCGGCAGGTTAGAATCCTGCCTCGGGCATGGATGTGTGTGATGTCCTTAGGTTAGTTAGGTTTAAGTAGTTCTAAGTTCTAGGGGACTGATGACCTCAGATGTTAAGTCCCATAGAGCTCAGAGCCATTTGAACCATTTCGAAGGAAGACGAAAGTAATGAGATGTAGCGGAAAGGGAAACATCGAGAAACTTTTCATCGGGATTGATAGTTACGGAGTAGATGAAGTTAAACAATTCTGCTACCTAGGCAGCAAAATAACCAATGACGGACGGAACAAGGACATCAAAAGCGGGTTATCACTGGCAAAAAGGCTGGAAGGTGTCTTCGCTGTATCCGTAACTGCTCACGGAATATTTTTACCTAACTAGTTTCACACGTCCGGTAAACGATAATTCTTTTATGCATATTTATTTAGGAACCGAAACTCCATCGTGAGGGTTTTTGTCGTTGCACAGCAGCTCCGCCATTTCAGCAAGAACTAGATCTAAAATGATTATAAGGCATAAAAACCGAGACACAGTCCCTCGACGAACTTGTATTTTATAACCATTCTGAGATTAAAGTGACCAAATGGAAAAATAACTTCAAATTTATCATATCCTTTGTTTCTCATATTCCTTTCGTGGTTATTAAGTACATCGCTGGAAAAAAAATTAGTACATCCGTTCCAAGATTTCTAATTCACTCAAGATTTCTTGTTACATCAATGCATATGGAGTATAGCTCAAGCGTTTCAGAGGTACTACATATCGACCCATCCAGCAACACCCGTACATTGTGTAGCCTCCACGGGAGTCGATGCAGGCGATGACTCAGACATGCAGTCGATCGTACAGGTGGCGAAGTCCTACGATGCGTTATGTCACGCCTGCTCGACCAGTACAAGTAGTTCTCTAAGAGTTGTTGGTTGATGAGTAGTACGAGCCACTTCTCGTTTCATCATATGCCACACGTGCTCGTATGCAGACTTTGCTGGCCAGGGAAGATGCTACACGTCTCGCAGAGCACGTTGAGTTTCACAGGCAGTGTATAGGCGAGTCAGTCTATAGAAACAACGCGTTACCTTCCTGTTTCAAGAATTGCAAAAGAACTGGTCTAACCACATTCTGCATGTAGTATGCGCTAGTTAGCGTTCCCTCCAGAAACACCAAAGGTTTACGGGAGTTGTGGCTTAACGCACCCCAGCCCACAAGACATGGGTATGCCTCAGAAGAATGCACCGCATGAGACAGCGCTTAACAGGTGTATGTTGTACTCGCATAGTCCCACTGCTTATAACCAGTTGGCGACAGTTAGTGCTGACACGTCTGTGCTCATAAGACCTCTTACCTGTGCTTTGGTAGCTGTACGATCTGCCACTGCTGCGCTTACAATGCGACGACCCTGGCAGGTGTCTTTGCTGTGTGGACGTCCAGAACCTCGTCTACGGGTGTGAGAATGTTCACGTGATACCAGCATTGTTGCACAATGACGCAGTACGTCCAACTAGTGAGTCAATTGTCCGAAAGGGCGATTCCGCCACTCGGACGCTCACAACTTGACCCCTTTTGAACTCGTTCGGTTGGCTGTAGGAAGCACGAGTTCGCCCGTGACACGGTTGCCCACTTGCTTACACATTTGCACCACACTGAGTCCTAAGACTATGAGCATTCCCTATTATAGGGTAATCAATCACATATGGTGCTCTGGTAGCAAAGCCACCACACTGTCTTTTGCTGGACGTCGTTGAAACTATTATCAGTTCTTATCTACTATCCCCCAGCTGACATATGCTGTCATCGGATCACAACCGATGTCATCTTTCCCGGGGTACAATTTGTTGTGGTAGTGTATACCCAGCCTACAGAATCGTGTCATACAACTTATTCAAAAACCAGATTACTGAATGTAAACCTTTGACAGTATGACGTTATCACTGAAGCATTATATTCATCAGATTTTGGATTTACAACATACAGGAGGATTTCTGCATCTTATTTGGGACATCTGAGACAAATTTCGGTCTGGTGTGGTGCTGGCTGTGTGTTACCAGTGTGACCAGTCACGAGCTCCTTAAAAAGCCAAGTCATTTCATAACCTAGTGAGTAACACTCGTATTATTAATTTTTCGGAGAAAAACTACTCACCAACATACAGCTGGGCGCCAACAGCGTGGTATTCTGGAAAGAAGGAAAATTGAAATGTATTAACATATGTGTAACACAACCTACTTCAAGTTACAGAACTTATTTCCTGAGGAATTAAGGCGTATATCTCTAATAGCACATCTGCTTACGAGAAGTGTTGTGGGAGTTTTTTACTTTCATTCACTGATCACATGCCCAATATTTAGAGATAGTTTTCAGGCGAAGAAAGCAAAAGTTAATGAGGTGAAATTTGACTTCAGAAAATAGAATTGGAAGCATAATAACACCCTATGTTTTTCGTTTTATAGTGCAGCTAGGAAACTGTTATTGTTTATGACATAACAGATACATTAAAACAATTACCTGTGTCGCTATTATTTTCTCCCGCAGCATGTTTTGACAGCTTGCACCCTTTTTTCAGGTACATTATTGACTATATTGTTTCTTTGTTTGCTGCAAGTTGCCAGGTGTCTAATTTTAATTTCATTTTGAAGATTTTCCAGCAGAATGAACCATGTGGGTCATTATAAATATACATTTTCTTCAGTAAATAGCACACACACGAAACAGCACAAGTATGCTAAGTATGATGAAAATACATATTTATAATCAACCTCAAAATTCTGTCTGTTGGAGCAATGTAATGAAGCACATCCAGCAAACAAAATTGTGGCGTAGTTACGGTGAGGCAATGAGCCCTCAAAATACCTTGTGGGGAAAATAGAACAGAGAGACACAGATAATTGTTTTATTTATTCTTTGTAAATGTGACTAGATGATGAGTTCAAACACTGAATCATTAAAGTTCCAAGTGCCCCAAAGTGACATATATAATTATTATATCATTGATCATCTGTTCCAGTTCTGCTACAACTTAATAAAGAAATTAAAAAAAATTAATAAAGAAAAATTAATCCTTCTTATTCTAAATCCTGTTTACAATATCAATAATAACAATAACGAATTGAATAAAAAACCTTTAAAAGAACTTCATCAAGTCTTTAAAACAAGAAAGTTAAAAAATTATTCCAAACTTAATAAACAACAATTAATAGCTCCTATTGAGAGATCTGACAACAATATTAAAAATAATGTTAACAATTTAAAAACAAACCATTAAAAGAACTTTGTCAACTCTGTAAAACTAAAAATTTAAAAAATTATAGTAAACTTAATAAACAACAATTATTCGATCTTATAAACAGATCTGAAGGTAATATTTTTAATATTGATACTGAGAATTTCAAAAGCTTCTAGTGGACATATATCAAGAAACTAAAAAAAACTACCTAAGAAATTTTTCAGGTTACAGTTTTCTAGATGATGACAATTTTTTTAAATCACCTAAACAAAGTAATAGAAAAACTTCTGCTCCTACATTGAGAATAATAACATTAGAAATTAATAATAATGATACTATTGTTGAACCACAAGATTTTTTTAATCAAATTAAAAAAGAAGTAATCACTAAATTTAAGAATGTTTTAATAGAAAAAAAGGCGGTTAAGGGTAACATAAAATATTTTTGTAATTTTAAAAGACAAGGCCAGATACAAGAATTTGACTTTAAAACAAGTATTAAGTTTTATTAGGACGAATGATTTTGAATAGCATTATCACAAATCAAGATATAAACTATTAACTTAAATGGAAGGAAGGCAAAGAAACAAATTTGGTTTATCATTATTTTGTATAAATATTTCAGAATTAAGTATTAAGAGACACAATACAATTTATTGCTCTACTATATCGATTTACCAAAAAAGTGAAGACAAAAATCTGCAATTAATGTAAAAAATACAAATCAAAAATATTTCCTTTATAATGTATAATCAACTTTATATGAAGTTAATAAACATCTAAAATATTTTCCATTTTCATTTAGTCATTGTTACATATTCTAATGGTAATTATAACAATCGTGTTATGAATACTGGCAAAGGTGCAGCAAAAAAATTCGTTGAATTGTCAAAATAAATATCTAGAGAAACTGATGAAATATATGAACAAAAAATTCTAATGATAATATCAAATAAAGATAAATTGAATTTTAGAAAAAACTTGTTTTATTTGTGAATGGAATTTACTAAAGGAGAAAAAAGATAAGTGATCATAGTCATTTAACAGGAAAACAACGAGAAAGTGCTCATCAAAATCTTAAGTTTCTTCCAGTTTATGTTCGTAATAAAGCAAATTATGATGTACATAGTTCAACAAAGAATTAGCAATAGATAAAAAGATATGAATCAAGATATGAACACTATTCCAAATAATGAACAAAAATATATCTCTTTTAGTAAAAAGGTTGAGGAAGGATAAACATTAAGATTTTTTGACACATTTAAGTTTATAGTGTCAAGTTTTGATAGATTACCTTCTAATCTCACACTAGAACAATTTAGAGTAACAGCAAAATATTTTAAATGTAAACAATTAGATTTAATGATTAAGAAAGAAGTTTATCCTAATGAATATATGAATTGTGAAGAAAAATTAATAGAAATTAAATTACCTAAAAAGAATATTTTTATTCCAGATTCAATTAACGTGATCTACTGTCAACATGCAAATGCAGATTGAAAAAAATTCTGCACTAAAAATGTAGATGAATATACAAACTTATACAATGAAACTGAGGTTTTAAAACTTACAAATATTTCTAAAAATTATAGGCTTATTAAATTACAGTATTAATGAATTAAATCTTACAAACTCTATCCATCTTTGTATTTTACAGCACCTGGTTTATCTAGTGATTCTATGTTAAAAAATGACAAAAGTTGAATTAGATATGTAAAACAATTATGATTTATTTCTTGGAAGAGGAGGTGGTATTCCTCAAAGTATTAAAAGATATGCTAAATCAAATAATAGCTATAAGAAAATCATTGAGCAAGAAAAACGATCATATTATATTGGAATTTAGATGCAAATAATTCGTACAATTATGCAATGTCTCAATTTTTATCATTTACCAATTTCAGATGGTTAGAAACAAAATATTTTAATTTCGAAAAAAATACTCACAATATCAAATGATATTAAATATGGTTATATTTAAGAAGCCAATTTAGAGTGTCCAAAAAATTACATGATTTACACAAAGGTTTATCGATAGCACCAGATAGAGGATATAAATCATTAACAACATTAAATAAAAAAAATGTATTACATTATATAAATCCTAAACAATGTTTAAAACTTGGATTAAAATTAATGGAAATTCATTGTGGCTTATCATTTGAACAATCAGACTGGTCGAAGAATACATTGATTTTAATACAGAAATGAGGTAAAATGCACACAAAGAATTTGAAATAAATTTTGTAAGTTGAAAAATAATTCAATATATGGAAAAAATATTAAAATAAACAAAAAATCATATACTAACAGATTCAAAAGAATATACAAAGTGTATTTCAAACCAAATTATGAATATACTATTGTTTTTTCAGAAAATCTAGTTGCACCCCATATCAAAAAACAATAACAAAATTCAATAAACCAAGTTAAATTGAAATGAATATTCTAGGTATTCCAAAAATAAAAGTGTATGATAACAGAATTTGAGAAAAGTGATTATTCAACAGATAATATTTATTGAATCCAGATATAAATAAGAAAATTTTAGAACCAATTAAATAAAAAAATTGTGGAAAAAAGATGTTAAAGCATGTTGGTCTCAGAGCAAAAATGTAAGCTTACACAGTTGAAGGCAAAGATTATGAAAAATCTAAAGGAGTTTAATAATCTGTTGTAAGAAAGTAACTTAGTTTTAGACATTCAAACATGAACTGAACACAGTTAAAAGTAGTAAAATTGTGTTAAGTTCTAAGGATGATACACTACTATATTACTAGATGAAAATATATGGTCATTATAAATTAAAAACAAATAAAACAATAGATGATAGCAATGAGTTTCTACAAGAATTAAGCAGTTGCGTTAATGGTAACCCAAAAAACGAGACAAAAGATAATGATTTCTTAAGTGAACTACACAATTGCATACAACATTAACTAAAACAAATAATGAAATAAAAAATTACTAAGTTTTTAATATTCATCCATGATGTGGTAATTTGTGATCTGTTTTCAGATATATTTTATGAACAATTTTCCACAAAAGCAGTGAAATATTTGATCATACCTTTCATTAGGTTTTTGATAATTTAAAGCAATTTCTCTTTCTTTTACTATATTAGTAGTTACAGTTATGAATATATTTAGAAGACTTTTTAACTTCTTTTTTAAATTTTCACAAGTAAATGGTTTTTATTCCAGTTATGAATAAGCTCTTTTATATGTTCTCAATTATTTTCTCTATATTTTATTTGTTTCTTTTCTATACAGTAAATACAATCCATTCTTCAAAGTCTGTTTTCACTTGTAATTTTGATTTCTTTATGAAGTTCTTTTCATTGTTTACAATATGGAGTATCACCTTATTTTTTACTACTCATTTCTAAAGAAAAAAGTTAATACCATTTGAAAAATAAAAATCTAAATTTTACTATATATAAAAGGAGTTGTTTTCAGATCTAAAAAATTACAATCTCATTTAAAATTATAAACAAGTGTTAAAATATTGATGAAAAAATCCACAGTTTAAAGCATAAGATATTTGTGATATTTTGAAATATGTTAATTAGAGAGGCTTTGAAAGACATTATTTAAAGTAAATATATAAAATATATAAAGAAATAAGTGGTAGTTCTCATTTACACTTACATTCAGATACAATTTTTATAAATACAGACGGTTCATATTCTTTAATTATAAAATCAAAAATGTCTTTTGCAGAAATTTTTCTAGACTGGATTTATGAATAAGTGTTACCTTCAGTTCGAAAACATGGCGAATATAAAATAAAGATTAATGTAAATCAAGTCTATGAACGTCAAATAAATTATTTAACTGAGCTAAATAAAATGAAGATTAATTATATTAAAAAATAAGATGAAATATTTGACAGAACTGTACAAATTTTATGTGATAAAAATGCACAAATAAATAGTTTATAACCACATGTTTTCCTCAAATAACTGATGAATAATTAAGAGCTATTACTATTATTTTATATTACATAATTATTATTACTTTTAATATGATATTCTAACACAATTCAAAACTGTTAAAAACAAATCAATATTATCAGAAATAGACTTCCAAATTGAGAAGAATATTTTGCAGTTAATTATGTACCAGATTCAGGAAATTCATTTCAACGAATAAAAGAAACGTTAAGAATTACTAGTTTTCGAAATTATTGCAATACTTCCATTAATTATTCATGTGAATATGATGATATAACTAATCTAGCAAACGTTTCTTAAAATATAGAACTAAATTTCTAAGTATTTTTTTCATAATTGAATTTGAAATAAGTCTTATAACAGTTTTTATATACAGCTGATAAACAAAATTAATTAACACCAGTTGACTCACAAAATTCAAATTACAAAGTTTCAAATCATTTTGAAACTGAATCACTTTTGTTACCTTTATTTGAATATCAAAATATACTTGATCTTCTACAATAAAACAATAAGCATAATGAATATTATATTCAATACCAGACATGCTTCAATTTCCAGCAACTATCTCCATTTATATATAAAACTTTTTATTAACATTTTAAAAAAGTACTTTACTTTTATTTATTCAACTATTGTTTGAATTATCAAAACATAACCATTTAACATATTCTATAGTACCTTTCTTATTAAAAACTTTTACAAGACAAACATCTGGATAATTCGTTTTTAATAGTTCTTGTTCATAAAAATTTCCTCTTCTTTCTTCACCACTTAATTATTTCAGTGTATATATGATGGATTGCAATGAATAAGATGTCGAATTTCAAAATTTCTGTCGACAATGTTGCTGGATACGGTTTGTTCACATTGTCGTAATTTAAGTTAACCGAGTATTTGTGTTATGCACTGGGTTGTGTTGTTCCGATATGTTACGAAAGTAGCAGCTTGGATCTGGATTCATTTGAGTTTGTTGTCAAACCGACTTATAGAGAAATCATATTACTAAAAAAGCTATATTTGAATCGGTATTTTTGTGAAAATATTGCTGTACCTAAAATAATGGAATCATTAGGAAATTTATTTGCTCTCATAAATAACGATCATGATGGTGGTAGTGGAGAAAATTATCTTCAGCATTATTGGGATATGAATGTGTTTTTGGATGACCTTATGAATGGCTAGTATTTTATTTTAATATTACCTAACGAAGCATTTACCATGGAACGCTTAGGAGTAGCTTCTGTCGTGAGAGTTTCAGGATTTTGATGGATTACTACATGTTGACTATGGGGAAGAATTAGAAGAAAAAAGTTCCTGTAATTTAGACAGCGAACATCGTCATCAGGGTCATTATTATACACGTCGCGAGGTTTCCCAAACAATTTATACGGATCGACCTTTGTGACGTCATGACGCGACGGAATATCAACAAGACAATATTATGTAAATTGAAAGTGGAGGGGGAGAAAGGAAAGGAAAGAGCAGGAGCTAATGCCATCAGGTGCAGCAACAATTAGTGCGTAATCAGCGGTGACGAGTGGAAACGTGTGCCAGAGCAGGACTCGAACCCGAGAGCTCCTGCTTACTAGGCAGTCTGTTAACCACTGCGCAGCTCGGACGCACTGTTCACTGCAGGTCCCCAGACTACCTCGGCTCGCTCCTCGGCCGAGTCGCACTCCCACCCGTAGGCACCTACCTGCAGTCCGGGACCACGTCTTCCACAACCGGAAGTACACACACCACGCATTCGTGTAACTGATCTTCCGTGCTGGGCAATGAATCCTACACGTGCAACGTGCACACACATTAGTTTCGACCCTAAAATCAGCGATGACGGAGAACACGGGCGGGAACTGCGGTTAGGTGGCGGTAAGTGGGGGTTAGCTGGGGAGCATGCAGAGATATTCCGCGCATGTGTGGCAAACACCGTGTTCAGATGACGCAACTGTTAACGCAAGTGGCTTAGTTATGCAGGAGATCCGAGGTTCAAATCCTGATGCAATAGAAATTTTCACTCGGCCCCGCCGATTCCGCATAAAGCGCCAATGCAGTTGAGATAATTAGTTCTTTCCCTTTTCTCTCCTTTCCTTTCTCTACCGTGTTCCTTCAGTTTGCATAACGTGTTTCACAGCTGCAGACTGCGCTTGGTGTCTGTTCTTTTGGACAAAATTGGAAGTAAACAGTTTTGATTTAACCTCATATTATCCTTACTTATTTGTCGTTTATATGGGTGACGGTATATAAATTATGTTGTAATACATAAGTAAGCGGCCTAGAGAATTCCTTTTATATAAGCAAAACACGCTGCTGTAGCAGGGAAAAGAAGGGAAACAACGGAAAAATGCTCCTGTCGGAGCACAAAAAGGTGAATGTGTTCGTCTTTAAAAGACTAACAGAAGAGTGAAGAACCAGCTGCCTCCATCCTCATTCCGCCTACCTCGTCAAACATTTTCACATGCGAACGTATTCGCGCTTTGTTTTCTAGACAGTAGCGGAGAGGCAGTGACGATAAAACAGAGAGGATTCAGTGCTGTTGGGGGTGAAGGACAGAGGAGACAGTGATAGAGAAAGTGGCAGCGAAAGAGCAACGGATGAAATCAGAGGTAGCGGAAGCCCAAGAGGAAAGAGTTATTGATCCTCTGTGAGAGACACTGACAATAAAAGAGAAAGAGAGATGCTTGTAGATAGAAGGAGTGGGAGGAAAATGAGAGAAGACAGTCGAAACGAAAAATACAGATGAATGGAGACTCGTCATTGTGTTTTGTTGGCGGAGGGGGGGGGGGGTGGTCTGGGCCTTCCCAGACCGACATCTTTGAATGCACAGCTATTGGGGAAAATTTTGGACCATGAAAAAAAAATAAGTTGGACCCCCAAGGATTTTTTAGAGCTTCCGAGGTACGGTGTAGACAGTGGCATTAGGAAAAGAAGACGAAAGTCGGCAGCGTAAGTGAGAGAGGGGTAGTGAGTGGCAGTGAGTGGTAGTGAGTGGATGTTCAGTAAATCAGTGAGGGAAAATGGAGAGAGCAGGAGAAGGATACGTGCAGGCAGTGGCAGTTACAGAGATACTGAGTATCGAGGCTTAGCTACACAGGGAGACAGAGAGACTGTGTGAAAGAGAATACGTCTGCGCACGCTGCCTACATTTTGGTGAGGAATACGGAATGAGGGTGTAGCCGGCTGGTTCCCCTCTCTTATGTCAGAATCTTTTTCAGAGGAGCAGGTCACCTTTTTTGCACTTCGAGGCCAGCACTCTTCCGCTGGTTTCATTTTTTTGGAACATTAAAACTCTTGAACAGTTTAATGTTGGAAGCTGTAAATTCTAATGTCATTCTTCAAAGGATTTTACACGCCAATAATTATTTTAATTTATGCAGTATTTACAACGAATTTTGTGTTTAACGAACTAAAACAACGATAAGTAAATTTATTAATTATTCGAAACTGTAGCTGCGGCAGACTAATCAAACATTAGGGCTCATTCGAGTGATGAGGCAGGCACTGACTCTGGTGCGTCGCCAGGCCGCCCCTGTGGTGGGCACCTCTGGCTACTGACGAGCATGTCCCGCGCTTGACTCACAAACACCACCTCAGGTGTTTTCGAGGTGGAAAGCTTTGGAATTGGACCCACACCACGTCGTGGTATCACATCAGATGCCACCTCATCAAACAGGCAGCCACACTGACCACGCAAAGAACCTAAAGGGTGTCAGACAAAAAGGCTTCCACCAACCTGGGAGTCTGACGATATTTATTAGTTTCTGTCCCCCCCCCCCCCCCCCCCATATCAATTTTCCAAACTGAGCCACAAGTACTTACAACTAATATATGTTTTAAGCAAATATTTCTATCATGGAATGACATACCAAGTACCTACCTAGGTTAGTGCATCTCCCAAGATTGTAAACCTTAGTACCTCGTCCTTGGAAATTGAACACTAGTCTTTCAGCTTCCTGATGAAACGGAATTCGGAAAATGTCTCTTTTCCATTTCCCATCATGGCGCTATTAATATAAAACAGGATCTTGTTTAAACATCGATAACACAAAATTTGAAAATGATAACTATAAATGAAAGTACCTAATAAATTTAACATAGATCAAATAATATTCTTGATATAGAAACATAGGATGTTGAAATAAAGAAAAAGAAGCAAGGTAAGTATTGCTAAGATCACGCATTCAGAGTGCTCCTCAAGAACCGCTGTGAAAAAGTTAAACATACAGAGTTTAAAAGTATAAGAAATTACTGAAAGAAAGAGTAAATAAGGAACATCTTAGATACCTCTAGAAAATTTAACTTTGTCACAAAGAAGAGGGAAAACACTCAGCTCTAAAGTTTATTCACAGAAATGCAATCCTGACTAAAAGCAAAAGTGCTATCAAATACATATTTAAGTCGTTTATCGCTATTAATTATTTCTTTACTGCAGGCGGACATTTGCATAGAAGTAACTAGCTACTTAAAAATATTTAAATGGCTTTCAAGTAATACGTTTATTTGCATTACCATCTTTCGCAAAAGCTGTTAAAATCGTTTACTATTGGTTATCCGTCTTGAGCTGACTGCAATTTAATGGAGAAGAACTATAGCAGACGCGTTTCGCTTCTATTTATAAAGCATCTTTGCACTGTCGAGAATGAGAAACAGTTTACAAGAGTGCAGCGCAAGAAATACTGCAGAATGGCAAAAACTGTCAAGTGCTTATGTGAATCGAAGTCTTTCGACGTCAATCGTTGCTAGCAGGGAGGGAAGAAGCACAATACGTGAAGAAACACCAATAACCACGGAAGATGCTTTATAAATAAAAAACGAAACGCGTCTGGTGTAATTCTGCTTAAAGAAATTGCAGTCAGCTCAAAACACATAACCAATAGTATCTCATCTACATCAACATGAATAATCTGCAGTTTACAATTAATTGCCGGCAAAGAGGGTTGGTCGAGACACCTCCAAGCTATTTTTCTACCATTCTACTCTCGAACGGCGCGGGGGATAACGAGCTCTTAAATCTCCCTGTGCTAGCTCTGATTTCTCTTACTTTACCATGATGATCACATATCCCTATGTAGGTGGCTGTCAAAAAAATATTTTCACAGTGGAAGGACAAAGTTTTTGATTCAGATTTCACGAGGAGATCTCGCAACAACGAAAAACGCCTTTTGTTTTAATGATTTCCACCCCAGGTTACGTAATATATCCGAGGCACTCTCTCCGTATTTCTCGATAATACAAAACGAGCTGCCCTTCTTTGAACTTTTCCAATGTCCTCCGTCAGTCCTATCTCATACCGGTCCCAAACCGCACAGCAATACTCCAGAAGAGGGTGGACAGCCGTGGCGTAAGGAGTCCTTTTAGTAAACCTGTTCAACTTCGCAGCCTTTGGTCTGCTTTACCCACAACATTATTCATGTGATCGTCCCACTTTAAGTTCTTCGTAATTGTAATCCCTAAATATTTAATTCAATTTACAGCCGTTCGATTTGTGTGATTTATCGCGTAACGGAAATTTAACGGATTTCTGTTACTAGTAATGCACTTTTCGTTACTTAGTGTCACTTGCCACTTTTCGCGCCATACAGATATCTTGTCTAAATCATTTCAGCAACAGCATAGGGTCTGTGACGCTTTCTTGAGGAACGTCAGATATTGCTTCCATCTTTCTCGATGACTTTCCTTTTATTACTACGGACTGTTTACCTTTGTGACAGGAAATCACGAGGCAAGGGCACACAACTGAGGCGATACTCCACAGGAAAGCAATGTGACTTGAAGACGCTTGTGAAGACCGCTGTCGAAAGCCTTCTGGAAATCTAACAAATATGGAAAAAAATTTGACATCCCCTGTCGTGGAATAAAGAGATAGCTGTGTTTCACGTAATTATTCATATATTTTTATATGGTGTGTGCTGCATTTATTGTTCGAACTCAGTTGAAAAGGATACAGGCAAAGTAAGTGTACGTTCTATTATTCGGTTCCTCCTAAGCACACACGCACTTTTCTTGACTGTCCCTCTCGTGGATATATGATGCATCCGACTGGAAATCCATCTTTTACAGTACATGTGCCATTTCAGTCGTGTCATACATTGCAATCCTACCACTGACAAATTTTCTTCCAGTGACCGTGAAGGTACTTGAACTTCCCATTTCCCACGATTTGCTACTTCCAGATTCTGCTTTTCGTCGTAATGGAGCTGACTTGGAAGACATTTTGTAACGGCCTCCATATACGAATGGTCTGCGTCACTGCCTTCTGTGCGAAACGAGCCGGGTTGGATTCCTGGTACCACCTGGGGTTTTTCTAAGCCAGGGAGGTCTGGAACTGGGTCTACTCAGCCGCTTGAGGCCAAATGCGGAGCTGCCGGAACAAAGAAGCGGCGCCGGCGAAAGCACCAGCATTCGTACGCCAGGGGGACTGGCGGCGTTGTGATCGCACGTCACACCATCCTAGATCGCTCCCCGTACTGCCTCGTAGGCGGCAGTCGTCCACATAGAACAGGCACTAGGGCTAATCGACAAGTGGCCCTGTAACGTGACGCTAGCTGCAGTAAACGATGACATAACGGTACAGCTTGTTATACTGTACTTAGCACAGACAGGCAGATTAAGCAACAGTGTGTCTGCATTAGTTTTTACGTTGTGACGTTTCGGTCTCAGAAGTAAAACTTTTGATTTTCTAATCGTAAGAAATTCCTATCCCTCTGTACTTTAACATCGTAAGGAAACCTCCTGCCCCTTAACCCTTGAAATACCGAGTGGGGAGGAGGGGCGGTACTTAGTGCCCAAATTTTGAAAATGTGGTAATTCAGTTAGTTATTTTATTTTTTTTTATTTTGCATAAAAGAATTTAGTTTTTCATGAATTCTGCTATCAAATTCTATAAATTTTAAATTTTTCAGTGAAATGTAACCCAAAAACTGAATCTTAGTAGTGATGTCACTTTCCACAATGAATGTCGTACCTAATACTTTCACTATCAGACCTCACTTAGACTTCGCTATCTTTTTAAAAAGTATGTTTTGAGTAAAATTCGACAACAAGTAACGAAATCTGCATTATTTTTATTTTTTTATATTTTTTTGCAATGGTCGTAAAGCATAAAGTAACCCAGCCTGGTAGCACACATCACTTAAAACGCGTAGGCACTCTGAGCGTTCCGAAAGACCTTTCCAGGTTCTGGACCCTACTTAGAGACCATAAAATAGAAAGTATGTTATCAACATAAGCCAACAACAATTAACGAACTCTGTTTTTTAACTTTTGTTAGGGCAGGCACGAAATACCATCCCATGTTGCCCCCTCCTACCCCCTTGGTAGCGCACGTTATGGATGATTCGTTGGTACTGCTAGTATTAAGGTCCTGTAACTGTTCGTCTCCACTCAGAGATTACAAAGAATACCACTCCTCCATTGTGGTCTGATGATGATGATGTTTGGTTTGTGGGGCGCTCAACTGCGTGGTTATCAGCGCCCGTACAATGGCCCAACCTTTGCTCAGTCCAATTTCGCCACATTCCTGGATGATGATGAAATGATGAGGACAACACAAACACCCAGTCATCTCGAGGCAGGTGAAAATCCCTGACCCCGCCGGGAATCGAACCCGGGACCCCGTGCTCGGGAAGCGAGAACGCTACCGCGAGACCACGCGCGGCGGACGCCCCATTGTGGTCTGCACACACGTGTCGATTAGAATGGCCATAAGCAAAGCAAGGAATAGATAGCACGAACTCATTACCTCTACAATAAAATTAATGAATTTTGTGGAAGGTGGGCTCATTGTCAGATCTAATAAAACTCACACCATTCTTTCAGCCTCCTTCTTAACATCTATCGATTATTGTGTTCTAAGACTAACGTTGCTACAATAGCGTTTTTAGTAGAGTAGTAGAACCTGACGCTGACTTCTTTGGAATTACCTTGCGCTTTACTGTAATCATCCAACGGTTCAGTGTCTTTCTCAAGTATGGAATACCAATACAGCTACAGCAATAAGCCAGGTTCATTTAATCACTCACCCTTACAGTTTCTCCGATAAGTTTTCAGAAAATATCAAACGAAAGAGTATTAAGCAAATTTTCAGTTACCAATACTTTGAACTTCATTGAATGGACTATTTTACGCAACCATAAGGTTATTTTTTATTATTTATTACTTTTTTAATGAAATCCAAAAATCACAAACATAAATATGTTCTGACAGAGGCTATACAAGAATGTCTGTACCATAGTAAGAAAGGGAGTACGGAGTTTAAGGCCTCGCCTGCGGTGAGACCACTAGGGACGTACCATACGCTTGAATAGGACAAGAACGGATGAATTTATGTAGCCGTGTCCTTTAGTAGGGAATCATACCACCTGAACTCAGGGAAAACGTGAAAAGGTAAATCTTAATTACTAGGAACATATGACGTGTTCCAAACACGAGATCAGTGTCTTCAACAATTATGCCATGTCGCTCTACATAATCAGTGTATGCATTCTGGGGCTAGGTAAGGTCTTACAAAGCATTCTCTAGAATATTCAAGTTGGGATGTTAGAATGTAAGGATATTAACATTAGCAATATCAAAATATTTTCTATAACGTGTATTTGCAAAAGGGAGAAGTGAGTACAGGGGGAAGAGGTGATCTTTATGTTTCCCCCTAAAAGAAATTTGAGAGCAACAATAATTGTTACTTGTTGTTGACGTATGTTAACAACACTTTTTAAGGATGTCCTGATGTGTAAGTAGAATCAATAACTTTAAAATATCTTTTAGGACACCCTTAGAAATACCATCCCAATTAGAATAACGTGTAATACCAAGGGGGATAGTTCGCGACCACCACAAAAATCTAAAACATATAAATTTCATCAGCTGATGTTGAATTTTACTCACAAGAAACTTTTAAAAGAGATACTGGTGTATAAATAGCGTCTTGAACCTGAAAATACTGAACACGGCATTCATTGAGTAAAATTATATCTAGTACTGCGACTTGAGTTTATAGGTTTATTGGTTAGGCCAAATTGAAAACTTTAAAACATTCACGGACTCCAGCAGAAGACCTCAGTAAAAACAAGAATCTTTTTCTCAAAATCTGAGTGGATTACAATATTTTTCAGAACGTGGGCCCAAAGCACTGTTCCTCCCCCAATTCCTTTGGTACTGCGGAATTAGTAGGACCCTCTTCATAACAAAAAATATAGTCGCACGTCAAAAAACTACATCACAGAAATAAAAGTCGGAAACAAAGAGGAAATACCGAAACCAAGGCGTGTCAATAGCCATTAACTGCCCACACTGGGTCAATATGACACATCTTATTCCTCCATTCCTGCGCCGCGCGGGATTAGCCGAGCGGTCTAGGGCGCTGCAGTCATGGACTGTGCGGCTGGTCCTGGCGGAGGTTCGTGTCCTTCCTCGGGCATGGGTGTGTGTGTTTGTCCTTAGGATAATTTCGGTTAAGTAGTGAGTAAGCTTAGGGACTGATGACCTTGGCAGTTAAGTCCAATAAGATTTCACACACATTTGAACATTTTTTTCTATTCCTTTTCACCAACAAAGCAAGTTACAGAAGAAACTAAACTCACGTAAATAACTTTATGATCTGTTTCCCGTGCTGTATTAATCACAAAGCCGGCCGCTGTGGCCGAGCGGCTCTGGGCGGTTCAGTCCGGAATCGCGCTGCTGCTACGGTCGCAGGGCTCGAATCCTGCCTCGGTCATGGATGTGTGTGATGTCGTTAGGTTAGTTAGGTTTAAGTAGTTGTGAGTCTAGGGGACTGATGACCTCAGATGTTAGGTCCCACAGTGGTTAGAGCCATTTGAACCATTTTATTAATCACAAGTATCGTCTATTTATTTGTATAAATCTCCATCCGGACAATCCTCTGAAGGCCGAACGTTATCAACCGACCGTCGTGTCACCTTCAGCCGAAAGGCGACACTGGATGCGGAGACGGAGGGGCACGTGGTCAGCACACCGGTATGCCGGCCGTACGTCAGTTTGCGAGGCCGGAGCAGCCGCTACTTGTCAGACGAGTAGCTCCTCAGTTTGCCTCACAAGGGCTGAGTGCACCCCGCATGCCATCACCGCCCGACAGCCCTTGACTTTGTCGACCTGACGGGAAACACTGTTACCACTGCGGCGAGGCTGTTGGCCTGTTTCATTGTACACTTGCGCAATTTGGAAGCAATATGGCTTCTACTGTTCCTGTACATGTTACACAGATGGCCATATATAAATGCGTGTCGTTGCTGGTACTTCAGTAAAGTGACCCAACATGACAAAATACCTGTGATCTTTGTCAACAAGTTTCATTTGTGTCAACTACGAAAAAAAATTTTCGGAATGTTAGTCGTGTACAAAGAATTTTGCAATAAGTCTATTACATCTTTCCAGAAAGTAATAGAGTGTCTCACAGCAGAGTATAAACTGATGGGAACAAATCAGAACATCAAAAAATAAATAATGTAGAGTAATCAGATTAAGGGAAGATATTTTCCTTGGTAAGATACGTAAGTGACAGAAATTGCGAGGCCACACGTTAATTCAAGCGCCAGGATGTTGACTACAAGCATGCAAATGTGCATGCATTGTGTTGTACATGTGCTGAATGTCCGTTTGTGGGTTGGAGTTCCACGCCTGTTGCAGCTGGTCGGTCAGTAAATGGACGGTTAATGCTGGTTGTGGATGACGCTAGAGCTGTCGTCCCATACGTGCTCGATAAGAGGCAGATCTATGATCGAACAGACCAAGGCAACATGTCGACGCACTGTAGAGCATGTAGGGTTAGAACAGCGATACGTGGGCGAGCGTTATCCTGTTGGAAGAGGCCCCCTGGAATGCTGTCCACGACTGGCAGCACGACGGCTCGAGTCAGCAGTCTGCGGTCAGGGTGCGCGGGATGAGCACGAGAGTGCTCCCGCGGTCACACGAAATCGCGCGCCAGACCACGGCTCCGTGCGCAGGCCCAGTGCGTCAGGCAGCCAGGTAGACTAGCTGCAAGCCCTCATCCGGCGCCCTCGTAACCAACACTCGGCCATCACTGGTACCGAGGCCGACCCAACTTTCATCAGATGTCCACCCTGCCCTCACATGAGCTCTCTCTTCACACTACTGAATTCGCAAACAGCGGGTTACTGGAATGCACGTTACAGGCTCGAAGCTGTCCTCGGAGTAACCAATTTGTAACAGTTTGTTCTGTTGCTGTTTCAGCTGCTGCTCAGATTGCTGCTGCAGATCCAGGACGATGCGCCAGTGCCATGTGCCAGACACATGGTTCGAATGGCTCTGAGCACTATGGAACTTAACTGCTGAGGCCATGAGTCCCCTAGATCTTAAACTTACTTAAACCTAACTAACCTAAGGACGTCACACACATGCATGCCCGAGGCAGGACTCGAACCTGCGCGGTTCCAGACTGTAGCGCCTAGAACCGCTCGGCCACTCCGGCCGGCGCCAAACACGATGGTCTTCCTCTCGGTAGTGCCTCTCGGCCGCCCACAGCCCGGTCTCCTAGCAACCGTACATTCCCGTGATCGCCGCTGCCAGCAATCGTGTACAGTGGCAACATTCTTTTATCGCACTAGGAACGTCCAGCTTCTCCTATCCTTACTACGCGACTGCATTGGAACTTAACGAAGTGCTAGTAATAGCTACTTTGCAGCCTTAAAAGCATTCTTAGCTGACATGAACTCGCCATGTCGAACCTCAAAGGTAACTGACGTTCCTGGGCGTTACAGCGTGTGTTTGAAACGAACTCGATTCTCATGCACACAGTGGCGCTGCTAGCACCACTCTTACGCAAGTGGCGCGAAATTGGGAGAGACATCTTTCAACATGTCTACCAATTTTCATTTATGACGCATAACTTCTTTTCGGTGTTGCGATTTTTTTTCGCCAGTGTACAATAGCGGGACTGACATGAATCAATCATAAACAGGCTGCTTCTCAGTCGAGTTCGGTAGAGGGATGTCAGAAATATTAAATAACTGACCAGGGTTCAAATTCACTTAGGGAAACGTTGAACGAATTTTTTACGAAACGGCGAAAACGGGAAACGCTAGTTTCGTCACGAAAGCAGCTTTTCTAGGTACAGACTGTGAAGCTACAATTTTGTTTCCCACGAGCAAAATATAATGGTAGGTGGAACCTGTTGGGACTCTGAGGCCAGCGCCAGGCGGTGGCTGGCTGTGGCGGGGGCGGTGGCCTGGCTCGCCAGCCGCGGTACCCTGTGTGGCGCCGCCGCCGCTTGACGCAGTACTGCCATCCTGAGACAGAGTCCCGAGAGCGCGTTAAGCCCGTGGCGGCCGGCTTCCAGCCTGAACTCAGCGCTCCGGACAGCTGCCGCCGTCGCTGATCTCAGCACGTATCCCAATTTTTATGCCTTCTTTAATTACATGACCTAAGAAGACTTTTGCTTTCATCATGACAGAGTTATCGTTGACTTTAAATTTAAGTCGATCTTCTGTAGTGTCGCGGAATAGTAAAGAGTTGGAAACGTGGAATATTGTCAAAGTATCGTTGCCTATGCCGAGAGCCAGAGGCAGTAGGTTAGCCAAGAGGTAAGAGGATTGCACACGTAGCGGAATGTGTCGTCACACAGGGGCAGTGGCCTGGTTACACACAGCAGGCGAGAGAGAACTGCTTAGCACGCAGGTTTGTGTTAGACGGAGACTTTCGTAGAGTGCATGATAGAGGTATATCTTCAGCTGTACTGCATTCCACAACTTGGCGTAAGTCTGCCGTAACAACACGTAACTCTGTCGCAAGAACACCCAAGGGGCGAGTACGACAGATGAATGAACAGTGTAAGTGGAACGAATGCGTTCATTACAAACGAGCATGACGTCAGGACGTCGCTCGTGCTTCCTTTAAATACGCCAGCTTTGACAGCAACAAGGCGCTCGCAGCTAGACTTGCAGTTAGATGTGTACTGGGTCGCTGCGTAGCGCTCAGCTCGGTGATCGACATGTTAATCTTTATTAAGGAGATGTTGCAGTAAGGGCGGCCCATCCAGCAGCAGACGTGAGGGGACAGTGCCAGCTCTGGCCCTCTCTGCTGCCGCTATCAATCATCAATCCAGGATTAGCAGACATCACGGCAGACTCGCTCGCCGCCAAAGCTGACCACATCAGTGAGCCGTCGTCGAGATTGTGCGGGGCCTAGGCCCTGTGCATCCGCCGCCACAACCGGGTCAGCCAACGACGCTGGGGACTGCAGCCCGTTCCGCCCGTCCACCGCGGACGAGTCACCAGGAGGAGCAGGGAGGAAGACGGGGTGGGATAGAGTACACTCCGCACGCTTCTCGTGCCGACAGCGCCAGGACTCCAACCCGGGGCCTCCTACGCACAGCGGCGTGCTGTCCACGCGCGGACAAAGTAAGGGCATTCCACCGCTACGTCACAGCACGCGGCGCTGCGCTAGCAAGACTGGTGTGGCCCGGAGCTGGTGTCATCGCTCCCAGTCAGCGAGGACTCGGGGAAGGTCGTTGATATCACCGAGCTCAGAAAGCCTGTGTTATGCGGGCCACATTGTACTAGGCAGGAATAAAGGTGTCATGACGGGTCCACAGTCATTTCCTAGCATCCTGACAACTGGAGAAGCCACCACTCAGCCTCCAGTCCAGCGTAGGCGACCGGGACCACCGGGGCGCCTACATTTCTAATGCACTTTCGGCTACCTCCTATTTACTACAGTCAACTTTTGTTGAACTCGGTATTATTCTTCAGTGTGTCCAGTCTGGCCGGCCGCTGTGGCCGAGCGGATTGAGGCGCTTCAGTCTGGAACCACGCTGCTGCTACGGTCGCAGGTTTGAATCCTGCCTCAGGCATGGATGTGCGTCATGTTCTTAGGTTAGTTAGGTTTAATTAGTTCCAAATCTAGCGGACTGATGACCTCAGATGTGAAGTCCCATAGTGCTCAGAGCCATTTGAACCATTTGTCCAGTCTGTCCAACATACTACACTACTGGCCATTAAAACTGCTACACCACGAAGATGACGCGAAATTTAACCAACTGGAATAAAATGCTGTGATATGCAAATGATTAGCTTTTCAGAGCATTCACACAAGGTTGGCGCCGGTGGCGACACCTACAACGTGCGGGCATGAGCAAAATTTCCAACCGATTTCTCATACACAAACAGCAGTTGACGGGCGTTGCATGGTGAAACGTTGTTGTGATGCCTTGTGTAAGTAGGAGACTTTCCGACTTTGATAAAGGTCGGACTGTAGCCTATCACGATTGCGGTTTATCGTATCGCGACGTTGCTGCTCGCGTTTGTCAAGTTCCAATGACTGTTAGCAGAATATGGAATCGGTGGGTTCAAGAGGGTAATACGGAACGCCGTGCTGGATCCCAACGGCCTCGTATCACTAGCAGTCGAGATGACAGGCATCTCTATCTGCATGGCTGTAACGGATCGTGCAGCCACGTCTCAATCCCTGAGTCAACAGATGAGGACGTTTGCAAGACAAGAACCATCTGCACCAACAGTTCAACGACGTTTGCAGGAGCATGGACTATCAGCACAGAGACCATGGTTGCGGTTACCCTTGACGCTGCATCACAGACAGGGGCGACTGCAATGGTGTACTCGACGACGAACCTCGGTGCACAAATGGCAAAACGTCATTTTTTCGGATGAATCCAGGTTCTGTTTACAGCATCATGATGCTCAGATCCGTGTTTGATCACATCGAGGTGAACGCACATTGGAAGCGTGTATTCGTCATCGTCATACTGGCGTATCACCCGGCATGATGGTATGGAGTGCCATTGGTTACACATCTCGGTCACATCTTGTTCGCATTGACGGCACTTTGAACAGTGGACGTTACATTTCAGATGTGTTACAACCTGTGGCTCTACCCTCCATTCGATTCCTGTGAAACCCTAAATTTCAGCAGGATAATGCACGATTGCATGTTGCAGGTCCTATACGGGCCTTTCTGGATACATAAAATGTTCGACTACTGCCCTGGCCAACACATTCTCGAGATCTCTCACCAATTGAAAACGTCTGGTCAATTTTGGCCGAGCAATTCGCACGTCACAATACGCCAGTCGCTACTCTTGATGAACTGTGGTATCGTGTTGAAGCTGCATGGGCAACTGTACCTGTACACGCCATCCAAGCTCTGTTTGACTCAATGCCCAGGCGTATCAAGGCCGTTATTACGGCCAGAGGTGGTTGTTCTCGGTACTGATTTCTCAGGATCCATGCACCCAAATTGCGTGAAAATGTAATTACATGTCAGTTCTAGTATAATATAGTTGTCCAATGAATAGCCGTTTATCATCTGCATATCTTCTTGGCGTTGCAATTTCAATGGCCGGTAGTGTACTAACCACACCCACAGGATATTTGCTGAACATTGGTAGTCCTGCGATCTACATTTTCTTTCACAGGCCTCACGAGGTGCCATATTTTAGTTTGTTACCTGAAGACTGATTCGCTTTTATGTCCCATCAGGATCTTGCTAATCTTCCATGTCACTGCAACAGAGAACATAAAAAAATTGTGAGTTACCCCACAGTGGGGTTCTGCTTGTGCACACCATATGAAATAGCTCATGATGCTTGCTGGTTGCAGGGTCACGAAAGACTTTTTGTAGACGTTTTATATCTCATGAGACTTATTCGGCAACATTTACGGCTTCCGCTGGATGGACCGAGGTCCTTAGAGCAGTGTGAGTTTGAGACTGTAGTTGGTGCCTGAAGGTCGGTGACGTAACAGCCAGTGTCATGGCTTCCAGCAGCCACACGACGGTCGGACAGTACTTGACAACGGCCGAGGAGCAGCCAGTCCTAAACTACTGGATATGCCACGACCTGATACGGCTGGAGGCCCGCGAATAAGGTATTCAATCAAGGCAATTGTATGACAGAGAAGTATCGTATTCATTGAAAGCCAAACAAACTGGTACATCTGCCTAATATCGTGTAGGGCCACGCGAGCACGCAGAAGTGCCGCAACACGACCTGCCACGGACTCGACTCGTGTCTGAAGTAGTGCTGGAGACAACTGACACCATGAGTCCTGCAGGGCTGTTCATATATCCGTAACAGTGGAAATCTCTTCTCAACAGAACGTTGCAAGGCATCCCGTATATGCTCAATAATGTTCGTGTCTGAGGAGCTTGGTGGCCACTGGAAGTATTTAAACTCAGAAGAGTGTTCCTGGAGCCACGCTGTAGCAATTATAGACGTGTGCGCTGTGGCATTGTCCTGCTGGAATTGCCCAAGGCAGTCGGAATGCACTGTGGACATCAGTGGTGTAGGAGATCACACAGGGTACTTACATACGTGTCACCTGTCAGAGTCGTATCTAGAAGCATCACAACAGTCCTCTACTGACAGGCGTGGTCCATCGATTCATGAGGTTGTCTCCACACCCTGACACGTCCATCCGCCCGATACAATTTGAAACGAGACTCGTCCGCTCAGATAACATGTTTCCATTCATCAACAGTCCGATGTCGGTGTTGACGGGTCCAGGCGAGGCGTAAAGCTTCGTGTCGTGCGGTCATCAAGGATACACCAGTGGGTCTTCGGCTCCGAAAGCCCATATCGATGATGTTTCGTTGAATGGTTTGCACACTGACACTTGTTGATGGCCCAGCTTTGAAATCTGCGCCAATTTGCGGAAGGGTTGTACTTCTGTCACGTTGAACGATTCTCTTCAGTCGTCGTTGGTTCCGTTCTTGCAGGAGGTTTTCGTGGCTTCATCGATGTCGGAGATTTGATGTTTTATCGGATTTCTAACATTGACGGTACACTCGTGAAATGGTCCAACGGCAAAATCCCCACTTCATCGTTACCTAGGAGATCCCAGTATCCAAAATGGAGACACGTGGTCGCTCGAGGAGCGGTGCCAGGATAAACAGGTCAGGCGCAGAGGGAGTTGCCATTAAACAGATAGCCGCGGAGAGAGAGAGGCGCGTGTGAGACAAGCAACGGGAATATGCCCCATTTTAGTCGCGCTGCGGCAATGCTGAACTCAGAAAATGTGCAGGGTATCTGCCCGACTGGTGGCAGGACGAAACCGAGACAATAGGGAGCAGTCAAAGTACGTCGGAAAATACAGACCCGAATAACGTATGGGTGGCCGCATTGGTCAGGGTGATGAAAGAAAGTATGACGAAACAGGAAGAAAATAATACGAAATTTAACTCAAAACTCAAAGGTATCATGGCCCGTGTAGATGTGAGATTTGAAGCGAATAAGGCGCTACTTGAACAGGCTTGAATGGATGTTGTGAACGAGGTCAACGAAAAATTTGAAGTAGTAGGTAATAGATTAAGCGCTTGTAACACCACAGCTCTTATGCTGTATGGATTTTTTTTTTTTGCTTTATTTATTGTTACATTGTCGATCGTCTGTAAATGTGTTTGAATCGATAACATAAAATTGTGTACTCTTTTCTTTATCAAACCTTTGATGTCGTGATTTGATTCTATGCAAAGTAGTGTATCTCCAATTTATAATCTTTGTCCCATTTGGAGGGAACAAAACTTACTGTATATGATTGTAATTTTGTGTGAATAATTTTTTGTAGAAATGTCAATATCTGAAAATGTTCTGTTTTATTTAATGTATTTATTTGCTGTTATGTAAATTGCTGATCCTCACTTAGGGCTCTTAGTTATTCTGTATGTAAAAGGTGTAGTGGTTCCCCTCGGGAACGGAACTGTGTAGCGCGCGCAAATTGTGGTTGGCCTAGGTGGAACTGATAGCACTCGGGGACGAGCCAGCAGTCGGAAACGAGCTACGAGTCCGTGCACTGCTAGTATAAAGGTGCATATTGTGCTGATTCAGAGAGAGGCTTTTCCTGCTTCTTTCCAAGGCCTCGGATGGATGGATAAATAGCTGGAACTATTCTGGAATTTGTATGAATCATCGCCAAGAAGATATAATAGAGTCCGGCAATTCTGTCCACGAATCCACCTACCAACATGCAGTTGCCACCACGTTGCGCAATCATTGCAACGTAATACTATAATGATGTACAGTGAAGGATCAGCTTAATGGATGTGCTAATGTGCTGAAATATAAGGTAATTTGTATCTGAATTTATGTACCTACCTTGATTTTCTCCTCATCATAACACCTCTCAGGTTCCTTTCCGTTTGAACTAAAGTAATTACCGAGTGTCACTACTGAAAGAACATTTGTGACCAGAGTTTTGCTAATTAATGCCTCTTGAACTTAGTAAAAAGAAAGTTAAAATTAATGTGGCAATAGAGTGAGTTAAAGTAAATATTATTTTTCAAAATAATTTTCTGCTAACTTCAATATTAAAAGTTCTTAAGACTGAGGCTTATAAGGCAAATGATCACATTATTGTCGGTAGTAAATTCTAAAAGGTGAGTCAGTTTCTTGCAATTTGATTAGTATTGTGTTTCGCTGTGGTAAAAGTGAGAAAGCTGCAGTTGTGAAACATTAAATATTCATGTTTGCTAAGTGTTTGCGTTTCTTGTGTATTAGAAGTGCATGTTAATAATAATATTATAAAGACCATTCACTTTATGTAAGCCTGAAAGTAATAGGGTGTTTCGGTATCTCTTATAATTTAGCAAATAGTTTGTGCTGCTCCAGTTGTTAGCTTCAATCTTAAAACATACGTGTGTCAGAGTTCATTGCACTCGCGTGTGGCTAAGTCTAGGTTGTGTTTGTCCATTATAGTTACTTATACCTACTTTTATAAACGAGAACTTTAATCTTTCTCTTGCCTAATTAGGCTGGCGACCGTTTCCCTTATTTTATAAACAGAGTAGCTAGGCAAAATTTTGTTTGTTACTATACAAATATTTACGTAATTCTGACTTTCATTTCCGATAAGCCACCTCCGTTAGGAACAACACGGTCAAACTAACAAAATTCCTCTCAGAGGGTAACACTACTCTGTTGCTTTGTGCCATAGTTGCTTTTTCAAAATTGTTTTATGTTACAACCTGCTTCTAGCATTGAGGTTATGGTACAGTAGTAGCAGTTAGGGAGTGTTATACGCTGTCGAGAAAGAACAGAAAAGCGTTCAGGTCGAAATGAGAACACGTGGAGAAAAATTAGAGAAGGGACTCCAAAAATTAGCAGAAAGATGTAATAGCGAAAATAAAAGGGAGATTAAACGTTTAAAAGCCTTCGAAGCAACTCAACAAAAAGTAGATCCAAACAATAGGGAAATCCTTGAGGGAAAAGTAGAAACGGTAAAAGTGCAAAATAGGAAGGAAATAAAGAAGGTGAAAGAAGAGTTAGAGAAACTAGAGGAAAAGATTGCAGATATTACAATGTCGGGGAGAAGCGAGAATGCTGCGATGCTGAATGCAACAGATAATGAAGAAATCAAATTATTAAGGAAATTTTAGGAAGGAAAATGTGAGATCAACAGGTGACAACGCGATGCTACAAACGAGGTATGCGAACGCGTGGCTCACGTGGAGAATATTCTCGCGTGCGGAACCGAAATGGGAAACCAAGTGCGCAAAGGCGCACAAGACAGTAGCGAGGGATGTGAATCCGGACATTAGAGGGCTAGGAAGAAACTAGCAAGCAATATAGAGCAAACGTCGGGAAGGACACAGAAACTCGTGGGTGGGGTCTTACAGGAGGGAAGCGGAAGGGTTTGACTACAAACGCTTTCTCTCTGTGCGAAAATTCTAAGTCTTCCGCAGCTCGGTGAACAGGATACACCCACATGCTTGGCTTAAATAATACCAGTTCCGCCTACCACCCAACTGGCCGGATGAATATAAAATAGAATGAAGACCGGGTAAAGAATAATATAATGCTGCTGCCAAATTTAAACTAATCTGGTTTTGCGATTCCTGCGTGACTGTTCGAACACGTGCTGCAGAACAACCAGTTTCTGAACAACCCTCACAGTCCGGGCGAACTGATAAGGATGTGTGTAACGAAACTTCCAACTCAGCTGCGCCACATCGTGATAGGTGGGCGATTTAGAATCGTTTGAACTACTCTTACAGGAGTTAAGAGTACGACATCGGCGATTGAGAACAGGGAAAGGCGCAGGTTTTCTATTGGTAACGCCACGTAGCGCTCTGTATGAAAATCACTGGCTGTGCAGTGTGCAGTCTGTGGCTGGGTGGCATTGTTGGAATAGTCGTTATTGTAGTGTTGGGCAGTTGGCTGTTAACAGCGCGCTGCGTTGCTCAGTAGAGATGGGCAAACTGAAACACTTAACTGTTTCGAAACAAATGAAACAGTACAATGTAACAGTGAAACAGTTTGTGTTTTGTAATCTAATAAACGTACACATTTAATCATCTTGAATGTCGTCTGTGTAAGTATGTCCATATAAACACAAATGAGGTGCGAGAGCGCTAATCTTTTCGCAGAAAGTATGAAACTATCACCTGGGCGTCTTGGCAGTTTCGTACTTCCTGCAGCAAATGCGCTGCTTTTGTGTCATGTGACTTTCATACTTTTCAATTGGCTGAGGACAGCCATAGCTGAAGACAGAAGAACCACCACGAACGGAACTGGAGGTAGGAGCAAACTGCAGAAACAACGGATATGCTACTGGGATTCCCACATTCCGTTAGTACGGGTAATATACCCATCCTGCTAATTTCCATGCACACAAAGGGAATCATTGTGGATAATAGGCACAGTGACTATAGATTCACAAATAATGCCAAATAATTCGAATAAATAACAAAATATAACAGAAAAAAATTTTGTCTTTCAAGGTGTTTCGAACCTTTACTATAAAGTCACCATGCTTCCCAGCCCTTCCCGTTCACCATTACACTATCAATGATATGTCAAACAGATTGCTTGCAACTATACCTAGATCAAATTTATGTATATGTCTAATAACTGTCACTCTAAGCCTTTTTTTATTCAAAATGTTGTAGGCTTATTTGCGTTTCTTAATACGATTACTGTACATGAAAAGAGAAGCGTATGTTATAAAAAAAGTGTAATTTAATCGAATGATTTTCACATATTTATTATTTTGAATGGGAATAGTATGCGTTGTTTCATTGTTTGGTTAGTGTTTATAAAGCAGATGTTACGCCATTTCGTAATAGGACAGTCAGCTAGAAACGAAGTTTTTTTTGGATATCTTAAGCTTCATTCTATTGTTTGTCAAAAAGAATTCGACATTCTTGAAAGTGTTTCATGAAGTGTTATGTTGTGTTTCAGTATCTGTGCCGAGCCCGAATCTCGTACGACACAGAGCGGAAGGAAACATCACTGTTTCGATACAATTAGTCCGTTCCAAGCGCAGGTGGACTGAAACAGCCTTATTTTGAAACAACGATACAGTTTCTGTGTCTGGCTCGAGATCGAATTTGGTGCGGTTATCCGAAACAGGGGCGGTATGAAACACCACAGTTTCGAAACAGTGAACCACAGCCGCTCCGAAACACTGAAACAGTTCCACGTATCGATACACTGAATCGAAACATAGAAACAGTGGCCGAGTCTATTGCTCAGTTGTAGGTGAGCCGCCAGCAGTGGTGAATGTGGGGAGAGAGATAGCGGAGTTTTGAGAGCGGATGATCTGGACGTGTGTCCATCAGAGACAGTAAACTTGTAAGACTGGATGTCATGAACTGATATATATACTATGAATTTTGAACACTATTTAGGTAAATACACTGTTTGTTCTTTATCAAAATCTTTCATTTGCTAACTATGCCCATCAGTAGTTAGTGACTTCAGTAGTTTGAATCTTTTATTTAGCTGGCAGTAGTGGCGCTCGCTGTATTGCAGTAGTTCGAGTAAAGAAGATTTTTGTGAGGTAAGCGATTCATGAAAGGTATAGGTTATTGTTAGTCTGGACCATTCTTTTGTAGGGATTTTCGAAAGTCAGATTGCGTTGCGCTAAAAATATTGTGTGTCAGTTTAAGCACAGCCGCGTGTACAATTGTTCAAAAGGGACGTTTCGCGCTCACGGGTAGTCGAGTACGGTAAAAATATGGGCAGGTACCGGCGAATAAGAAAAGGCAAACTATTCCCGCTGACGTGAAAATCAGACCCGCTGATACACGAAAAAACCCATCGGGAATGGAGGGAAAATAACAGTTATGTCCAATGCATATTGAGGTAGACGGTATTAGTCCAAACGCGATGACGGAAAGTTGCAGAGTACGTTACATTACTTCAGGGACAAACGGATAACAGGATATGAGCTGTTAGTCTGGTGATTGCCAGGGGTATCACTGGGCTGCGTAAACGATACAGGGAGTCCGACCTCGATTGTTAGTGAGGCTGCATTCCGAAAATGCGGGAAGGCGGAAGCTTGGCCGACTGTGCCGTTGCGAGGGACGAAAGTGAGAGGGGCAATACACGGTAAAATTGTAGAAGCCAAGTGGCAGACTAGGATCATGTTGAAATTCGAGCAGAACTACTTCATTGTGCCCTTAATTAACACTGAAGTAATAGGCGTAGATGTCATGCACGCTCACGAGGCAATTGTAGACTTGGATGCAGGTATCACGTCTCAAAACAGAGAGGGGAATCCCGTTGAATTGAAGTTCGGTAATTGCGTCATAAGGGAAGAGTCTAAAGCCAGGTGCATGCAAATTCTCACTTACCCGGGAGCGCACCAGGAACCGCAGACCCTCGTGAACTGTATTAGCGGAGTAAGCTCACAGCCATCCGTGCACGGATGGGGATGGGGTTTCCAGGAAAACAGTCGAATAAAGTACGAACGGCGAGCGGGTGCGATAAAAGGCTTCGAAAACAAGTTCCAAGTACGGGAACACAAAAAGTTTTTCGTGAGGCCGTACCTCATTCCGTTAGGACAGAAAGAAAAAGTGAAGGCAGAGGTCGCGAAGATGCTCGAGCAGGACGTAGGCGAATTCGCAGTGAGTCCGTACAACTCACCACTTTTAGTGGTACCGAAAAAGGGTGAGTGGGTGAGATTGGTGATGGATTCTCGGCAAATCAACACAATTATTAAAGCAGAAACAGACAGACCGGAGAGCATGGAAGAATTATTACAACGTTTCCACGGAGTGAAAGTATTAACCTCCATTGATATGAGAGCCAGCTACAGAATTTCGGGAATGGATGCTGTAATAGTAAGGAAAAAAGAACTTTTATAACCACTTGTTACGAAAATGTAGCACAATTTGAATACTTTGCTACGAAATTTCGTAACTGTCAAAATTTGAACTCATAATTTTTTTTATAAACACTTACATGGCAATTGACTCAAGTTTGTTCTTTTCCCAACCCCACTGCGGCTGGCATCTCTGCTGCCTGAGCACCTCACGGTGTAGAAATCACACTAAGCACTGGCAAAAGACCGACATGATTGTGGCGGGGGTTGGGCTTTATATAGCTTAAGACTCCACCCTGTACTTTTTAGATGACCAATAGGAAGTCAGAGTGCCATACCAGCAAGTTCTAACTTCCATTTTTTTTTTATTTAAGCAGGCTTGGTGCAGCTGTTTGAGGATTGGGGAGAAAAGAAAGATCTGAGACAAACATCCTGTGTTTGCCTGCAAGTGGATAGAATGTTGGGTGCAGCTTCTAGCCTCAGAAAAACACTATTTGATCATTCTGAGACAGTTTCTGAAAGCAGTTCAAAACATTTCTATAGCATGCATCTGTCCAGACGGAGATTTGGCTGTCAGCTTAACATTAACAACCTTTTAGCTGTGCCATGCATTTGTTCCTCGAAGGCACGTCGCCACAGACGTTAATAACATGTGCTGATCCATGTTTTGAACAGTCCCTTCTGTTAGGGCAGGAATTCCCATGCAGACAAGCGATCTTTAACTATTTCTGCAGCACTTTATGATTTAGGGGAAGGGGTGATATGATATGGACAGGCTGCCTCATTAGGATCGCTATGAAGAATGCGTCCTGTGTTATTCTGGGATATTGGCGTAAACACTTTCTGAAAGCAGTGTGAAAGATTTCTATAGTGTGTCCAGAGGAAGACCTGGCTGTCAGCTTAATATTGACAACCTTTTAGCTATACCTGCAAAGGTAGGTCGCTAGGAAAACATCTCGCTCGGCATTTAGGCCATGTCATAGAGCTGTCACGTACAGAACCTTTCGACAAGTCGTCGTTCACGTCACGGGCGCCAGACAGATGCGTCAGGCATGTGTAGCAATTAGAGGAGCGTGTCTCCTAAGGTTCGTATGAGCAGTTGCCAGCAGGCTCGTGCGCGTGCGCAGAGCTGAATTCGCGTATGAGCAGGGCCTTCCTCCCGCTTCTGGCTACTTGAAGCGTGGCTGTTTGGTGTATGAGCAGTAGCAGCAAGCAGCCAGAAGCTATCCGGAAAAATGTTTCTGGCGCGCCCAAGCTGCCAGACACGCGCATGCGCAGAGCAAGCTGAGTTATAGTCTTCGTTTACAGCTCCCACGTCAAATGAAATCAAAACAGATTTCTGTGGCCGGAAGCCATCAAGTGAATTAATGTACATTCTCGTAACCATGAAAGACCAAAATAAGTTAGTAGTTTCAATTTTCTGATTTTATATTATTTCCACGTTATTAGCAATCAATCATTAATGTCTTAATGAAGCTATTTCTGTCTGTTTTACAGAGAAATTTGCTTCAGTTTTTTTTTTCCGCTGAGGCAGTTAGTTTATTTGAAACGAAGTGTTTCATTCCGCACTATTGGCTACTTTCAACCTCGTTCGATTTAAAGTGCAAATTTTCATTTTCTGGGACGAATGACGTTATACCATAATAAAGAACCAAACCTGAGAATACAGTACTGGACCTCCAATAAAAATTGGTATCACGAAAACCACATGGAAAGGTGAATATCAGATACTTCAGAGTGCATCTGGACATAGAAATGTGCAATTAGAGCGGAATGAAGCATTTTAGTATGGTTTATGAAATTCCGATGCTGCTGGAGTAGTCTCTGATGTCCTGTTCCCTTTATGACACTGTGAGATCTCTTAATGCTATATACGTACGAACATACGTAAACATTGACTTGAAGCTGACTAAATAGGCAAATTTGGTCAGTAGTTTTGAACTTAATATTTTGTTTCAAATATAATGACAGCTGTAGCAGAATTTTACAAATCTGCCTTCTGTCAAAGTGTTTTTCGATCACAAGGCACTCTTATAGTACTTCCTCTAGGCCTGAAGTTATTTCTTAATTTGTGTTTACGTCTTAAATTTATAGAATGCCACTCTATGGTAAATTTTAGACTGGCAGCATACCGTGTTTTATCGTTTTAACTCCCGACATGGCTTCATATTTATTTCTAGAGTAGAATATAAACTGTCAGTTGTACAGTTTCGTTGCCTCACCGACAACCATGTTAATTTTTTCACATTTTGAAATAGTCATGTAATTTATTGTCCTTTATTCCGTTGAATGGTTTGCACACTGACACTTGTTTGTGGCCCATCTTTGAAATCTCCGCCAATTTTCGGAAGGGTTGTACTTCTGTCACGTTGAACGATTCTCTTCAGTCGTCGTTGGTTCCGTTCTTGCAGGAGGTTTTTGTGGCTTCAGCGATGTCGGAGATTTGATGTTTTATCGGATTTCTAACAAGAAACTGTCTCTTTTTTTGTTGCAAGAAATTTGTATTCCATACTACTACCTTTTGCAGAGCTGTGTAGATGTAAACCTGTTGGAAATGCTACATAACAATACTGCAGAGTACGAATTAAAAAAAAATTGTCGAAGTCACCCCTTGACAAAATTTTATGGTACTTCGAGCTGTGGAGCCTAATTTTGAAATAATATTTGGCCAAGAACTGCTCCCTTATTTGCATTCTTTATCCGTGTGGGATATGATAAAACAATTGATCTAAGTACAACTCACTATGCCCTCTCAACAACATGCCGCACGGCTACACATGGTCACGTGATGCCCCACCAGAAATACGACGAAAAGCGTATGAGCAGAGCAAGCACCAAGCACGGGCTGCCTACGTCATCGTAGCTGCGCATGCGCAGTACAGCCTGTTGTCTGGCGCTTTCTGGTAACTGCTCAAACGAGCCTCTAGCGTTGACCCTTATCCGTGCTGGACCCACGGGTACAGAGGCGATGCGTCAGCGTGCCGGCCGTGGTGGCCAGGCAGACACGTCACTAGCCTCTCCAGGCGAGCCTCGCCTGTGGGGCAGACAGGGCTGGCCTGTGTGCCTGACGCGGTCAGTCATCAGTCCACCTCGGACATCTGTAGGAAACAGATCGCTGAGACATCATGCTTGAATTTCTTAGCGGTAATTCGAAAGCATTTCTACGTGCAGTGAGTGCTTGTGCACTGCATTACTTCGGCTCTTTAAGCGTTGTGAGTGTGTTTGCTGAGAGTTATACATGCATTATGTGGATAATTTTATGCGTAGTGAAAGTGCCTGCACGTCAGTGTACTGCATTGTTTTGTGAACATGTCTGCAGGGTGTGCCATGCATTATTTCGGTAATTCAGGAGTTGTTTCCATGTCCTTACATCACTGTACTGCATTATTTCGGTGATTCACGAATAATTTCCAGGTCTGTAAACTGTATATTGTGACCCCAAGCACGTCAGGGTGAGTGTTTTGTATCACTGTAATAAATAAACTGTGAATTCCGTCGCTAAATAAATTGTTCAAAAAAATAAATAAAGTACACCCCTTCCTCTCTCCAGCAGCCCAGAACAGCCTGAGTACTTTTCCTGCCATTGTTAATTCCCATCAATCCCAAGCGCCTCTGGTGATTTAATTTGTTATGGGGGTGGGCTTGGGTTTTCCGCCCAGGAGGACACCGCCATTTTTAATTTCCTGCCAATTCCCGGGTGGGGGATGGTGAATTCGAAATCCCAGCCAAACTTCGAAATTCCCACCAGTAAGGTAGGTTGAGAGGGTGAGGAATCTTGGGGCACACGTGCAGCTGCGAAAACATACACTCCTGGAAATGGAAAAAAGAACACATTGACACCGGTGTGTCAGACCCACCATACTTGCTCCGGACACTGCGAGAGGGCTGTACAACCAAAGATCACACGCACGGCACAGCGGACACACCAGGAACCGCGGTGTTGGCCGTCGAATGGCGCTAGCTGCGCAGCATTTGTGCACCGCCGCCGTCAGTGTCAGCCAGTTTGCCGTGGCATACGGAGCTCCATCGCAGTCTTTAACACTGGTAGCATGCCGCGACAGCGTGGACGTGAACCGTATGTGCAGTTGACGGACTTTGAGCGAGGGCGTATAGTGGGCATGCGGGAGGCCGGGTGGACGTACCGCCGAATTGCTCAACACGTGGGGCGTGAGGTCTCCACAGTACATCGATGTTGTCGCCAGTGGTCGGCGGAAGGTGCACTTGCCCGTCGACCTGGGACCGGACCGCAGCGACGCACGGATGCACGCTAAGACGGTAGGATCCTACGCAGTGCCGTAGGGGACCGCACCGCCACTTCCCAGCAAATTAGGGACACTGTTGCTCCTGGGGTATCGGCGAGGACCATTCGCAACCGTCTCCATGAAGCTGGGCTACGGTCCCGCACACCGTTAGGCCGTCTTCCGCTCACGCCCCAACATCGTGCAGCCCGCCTCCAGTGGTGTCGCGACAGGCGTGAATGGAGGGACGAATGGAGACGTGTCGTCTTCAGCGATGAGAGTCGCTTCTGCCTTGGTGCCAATGATGGTCGTATGCATGTTTGGCGCCGTGCAGGTGAGCGCCACAATCAGGACTGCATACGACCGAGGCACACAGGGCCAACACCCGGCATCATGGTGTGGGGAGCGATCTCCTACACTGGCCGTACACCACTGGTGATCGTCGAGGGGACACTGAATAGTGCACGGTACATCCAAACCGTCATCGAACCCATCGTTCTACCATTCCTAGACCGGCAAGGGAACTTGCTGTTCCAACAGGACAATGCACGTCCGCATGTATCCCGTGCCACCCAACGTGCTCTAGAAGGTGTAAGTCAACTACCCTGGCCAGCAAGATCTCCGGATCTGTCCCCCATTGAGCATGTTTGGGACTGGATGAAGCGTCGTCTCACGCGGTCTGCACGTCCAGCACGAACGCTGGTCCAACTGAGGCGCCAGGTGGAAATGGCATGGCAAGCCGTTCCACAGGACTACATCCAGCATCTCTACGATCGTCTCCATGGGAGAATAGCAGCCTGCATTGCTGCGAAAGGTGGATATACACTGTACTAGTGCCGACATTGTGCATGCTCTGTTGCCTGTGTCTATGTGCCTGTGGTTCTGTCAGTGTGATCATGTGATGTATCTGACCCCAGGGATGTGTCAATAAAGTTTCCCCTTCCTGGGACAATGAATTCACGGTGTTCTTATTTCAATTTCCAGGAGTGTATGATGTCATCTGCGGGGCGTGGTCGGGGGTGAGGGTGATTAATTGATCAATTTAATTAATTTCCAAATCAATTTGATGTCAAAACAGTCGTCCCACCTCCCTACTACTTATTTCGGTAGTAGTGTAGTAGTTCTCACACCTGTCTACGGAACTGGGTAGATGACATTTTTCCAAATGTCAGACAGTATGTCCCCAGTTTCTTGATTATATTCTATGGTTCAAATGGCTCTGAGCACTATGGGACTTAACTTCTGAGGTCACCAGTCCCCAAGAACTTAGAACTACTTGAACCTAACTAACCTAAGGACATCACACACATCCATGCCCGAGGCAGGATTTGAACCTGCGACCGAAGCGGTCGCGCGGTTCCAGACTGAAGCGTCTAGAACCGCTCGGCCACTCCGGCCGGCGATTATATTCTATACACTAGCTTGAACAGTCATTTTGCTGCGACTTCCCCCAATGATTTGAGGTATTCGAACGCATGTTATCTCTCCATTTTGCCTTATTTGAGCTCAAGTCATCCATGGATCTTTTAAATTCTGGCACTAATACTGAGTTCCCATTGCCTTCCATATCGGCTCCCGTTTCTTGTTCTATCACAGCATCTAAGAAGACCCCCACCTTATGGACGTCTTCAGTGTGCTCTTTCCACCCACCTGCTCTCACCTTTGCATTTAAGAGCCGAATTCCCATTGCTTTCTTAATGTCACCGACCTTGTTTGCAATTTCCCTTAAGGTTGTTTTCAAAATCGAAAATGACGGTTCTAGGCGCTTCAGTCTGTAACCGCGCGACCGCTATGGTCGTAGGTTCGAATCCTGCCTCGGGCATGGATGTGTGTGATGTCCTTAGATTACTTAGGTTTAAGTAGTTCTAAGTTCTAGGAGACTGATGACCTCAAATGTTAAGTCCCGTAGTGCTCAGAGCCATTTGAACTATTTTTATCTGATGCTGGGCCGGCCTGGGTAGCCAAGCGGTTCTAGGCGCTACAGTCTGGAATCGCGCGACCACTACGGTAGCAGGTTCGAATCCTGCCTCGGTCATGGATGTGTGTGATATCCTTAGGTTAGTTAGGTTTAAGTAGTTCTAAGTCCTAGAGGACTGATGACCTCAGAAGTTAAGTCCCATAGTGCTCAGAGCCATTTGAAGCTGGAAATCACTGCTCCAGATCTATCTGTAGTAATCTAAATCTGTCTGATCGCATTGCTATAATACTTGCTGATACTGATTTTATGATAAATTTCATCGGTGTATCAGTTATTTAATTTTCATTAGTTCGTAGCTGCAAAGGTTAAAGGTGATAGCCGCTGAGCTACCTCATAGCATCACAGCTAGCAATTACCTGGAATCTAGGCATAACATTAAAATAAGTTGTATTAAAGTAAATTCATTTCAGTACCAGTTAAACAACTTCTGAAAGAGACGTCACTGGGAAGCCGTTCGTGTTCTTTCCGCTTGCTTCATCTGTCCTGCCATAGGGATCTGTGGCGGCTGGCTTCGTCGAACAAGCAAGGGCCTTGCTTGTCCTCTTAACTTGTGGTCGGAATCCACAACTGACTTCTGTGCGGTTGACTATTTTCTTGGGCGGCCGTCGTAACTCCTACTGAGTAAGGCCTTCAGTGTATTGATCTTCATTGGTTTAATGCGTAGTGTTTTAAGGTGTATGTGGGGTGATCATTACGAGTATTCAAAAGTGGTTCAAATGGCTCTGAGCACTATGGGACTTAACATCTGAGGTCATCAGTCCCCTAGAACTTAGAACTACTTATACCTAACTAACCTAAGGACGTCACACACATCCATGCCCGAGGCAGGATTCGAACCTGCGACTGTAGCGCTCGCGCGGTTCCGGACTGGAGGGCCTAGAACCGCTCGGCCACAGCGGCCGGCATTTACGAGGGCCGGGAGTGCTGAGACATTCCGTTGTAGATCCCTACTGTCAATGTTTAACCGCCATTGAAAGCAGTTTGCCGGTCCTTGTTTAAGAACCGCCTGGTTATTGTATTTATATCACACCACAGAGTTAAAATGGCCAGTCTCTATATGGATATATTTATCTCTGAATTTTAATAACATTACTGTTACGTTTCTGTTTGAACTAATAGCGTGACTGAGAGACACGTGTTTAATTTTGAAACCAGTAGTTTCATAAATTCTTACCAATTATTGAGAGGCCAGTTGTTATTGTGTGGAAACGGATTCTGTTAATGGTGGTACTAGAATTCCTTCAATGACAGCAGATCGATATTGTAATTGAGTTCATGTATGAATTTTACTGATAATGTGTTTCTAGTTATTTAAGGCAGATGTCAGTCTGTTGTAGATACCCACTAGTAGTGGGATTTTCTGGTGCCCATTCGTGAACGTTACTGCTCCCGTCTGGGGGTCCATGTCGAGCCCGTACTGGATACAGCTGAACGGGCGGGCGTCTGTTTTCTAAGCGTAGTTGTTGAATCTCACGAGCTTGTTTGCTCACATGAAATTTTATATGCTAAATTATGTGGTGCCTACCATTTAACTAACCTGTTGTATGCCATGGTATCTGATTGTTGCCTGAACTATGATTTATTTTGGTAATGACAATCACTGTCGTAAAGAAAGAGTACATTAGTTAAATTTTAGTGAATTGTTCTTCGGCTTGATTACAATTTAGAGTGTATAAAATTTAACTCATTTCGGTAAATGTGTAATAGGCCATACATGCCGCGTTTTTATGAACGTTTAGAATTGAAGTAATTTATTTTGATCTGAATGTCAATTTTAAAGATGTGTGGTAGTTTTAAACATGTGATGGTTTTATTTGTCAAGTTCTCTTGTTTAAATGTACCAAATAAAATGTTCGGTGCAACTGGCGATGGTGATTGCCTGATGTGTTACTTTGGTCCAGTCCTGCCACCCTACAGCCCATTGTGCTGAGTTTCTGTCATTGCGTAAAAGGTGGAATTACATGGCGTCTCGACATTTCACCGTCATTTTCGCTAGTCCCATCACCACAGCGTTTAACTACACTTGGTCCCCGATATAATGTTCCTGTAACACCTCCATCTCATGAAGAGCTTGCGGTGGCTCGAAAACTAGTGAACAGTAGAATATACCTTACGAAAAATCCAAAAAACCGAGTCATTGCATATTTCTACCCAGATAAATCATCAACTCATTACTTAAATTTCTTCAGTAAAAGGTGACTTAACAAAGGTCAAGAAATAAGTAACAAGTATCAATGAAAGATCTGAAAGGATAGACGAAAGTGTGAAACCGATGGTAGGGAATAAATTACAGGATCTCTGTCAGTTAATAAAGACCGAAATAATGGACGCAACGAAAGTACATTTCGTGTCACTCCAAAGATAGTGTCACGAAAGTACAAACCGGTTTCATGCAAGTTCAAAGCAGTGAAGGTGATGTGCCTACACAAATTCGTAATGAAATAGAGTCAATACGGATAGAACTGCAAAATAAAGCAACTCGTACTACTGCGGTTGAGCGAAAATCAGAGCTGTTGAGCAAAGAGGAGAAATGCAATGCTCAAACCAAACAGGCAGGTTCGCATCCGGCGGATTTCATAAAGACTTCCGAACGAGTGCTAGCAAAGGAAATGAGACACAGAAAAATGAATAATTTAGCAGTTGATGTTATAACAAGTAGCTCAAAAAGATGGCGTTCGAACTTAGACACAACAAATACGACGTTTTCAGAGTTAAGAGAGAATTTTTTGAAGGAGTTTTGGGTTGTAAAAACAAACCAATTGTTGCGAGCGTTTGCCGTCGCAAAAATGTTAGAGAATCATGAACAGACTACCTTATTGCCTACTGTGAAGAAGTTTCAGGAATCAAAATGTACGTGAAAGAGGAGGTCGAAATGGGGCCAAATAAATATGATGAGAAATACTGTGAGAGGAAAGTTTGCCAGCCGTGGTAGAGGTAACTTCAATAATTGTAGAGGGCACAGAGACGAGAAAAACAATCAGCCACGTACATTTCGGGGTTGTCGGGCATGCAAACTAGAAACTGACCCAAGAAAAAACGACAGAAAATACTATAAGCGCGTAGATAAGGGCAGAAAGGCTGAGTATGTTCGAGCTGAATCAAGTTTCACAATAGAGACAATAAAAAGGTAACATTGGGATACAAACACATGGCATTAGATACGAAGAGGTCGTTAGCCTGATAGACGAAACTGAAAATAATCAAATGGAATGAGATGTAGTTAAAGGAAGAGAAATATATATCATAGATCAGAACGAAGGTTTTCCAGAAGTGAAATAGATTTTGATGACATAATCCTATTCTCAGAACACAAACAACGGTTAGAGAAGACTGCCAAAAAGAAGGTAATTTTCGGAAGGAAAAATGAAGATGATCCGAGAATTAAAATGATAGAAACTCAATCGGATTTTTATGTGTATTCACTGGAAGCAGAAGTCCACCATGATGCAAGCTATTCCGAAAATAGTAGTGACATAATAAGATGTTTACCTGATGGAATGATAGTACATGAGAACGACAGTGTTTTGGCTGAAGTAGTTTAAAACTTTAAAGATGCAACGTCAACGCAGGATGAAGAAGGAGGATACAAGTATGATTCAGGCTTCATAAACGAGGATGAAAAACACGATGTCGAGGTGAAGAAAATAAGAGTTACATCTGGAGAATGATGCAGCTGAAACCAGTAGTGATGACTTGTTTATACTTCCTCTGGAAGAAATAAGTAATGGAAACATTACTGACCTGCGTGTAGCCAATAATAAAGCAACAGAGTTGTTAAAAGAAACAATAAATGAAATAACTGAAATGCAGCGTGACTCAGAAGTAATATTAAATGAAGAGAGTGAAGAGGATCAAGAAGATATGCAACATGTAGAAAGTAGTCAAGGATATATACGAGAAGAGGAGGAAAAAATCCTCCAGATAAACGATGGGCGGTAAGAATAGGTCAGATTTATTGGCAAGACGTGGCTCTTGAAAACGATTTGTTATGGAAGAACGAGGAACCCAGACAACAGTAGAGCGAGGAAAACAGACAAGACGACACAAAAACGCAAATACCAGTAGAGATTTACAGTCATGATGTGAGATACAGAGGCGCAGATCAGTGCTATTTCCAATGCAGTCTTTGAGATGATCAACGAACAACCAGGCTTGGAATAGGTGCATGTGCAAGGAGTAAAAGTAATATGATCCACTGGGAAAGTGAGCAAACTGATTAAATATCAAACATTGTTTGCTTTTAAAATACAAAGGCAATCCTTTACACATATATTCATAGTGGTGCAGGACTTGAGTATGGAAATACTTTTGAGCGTTAATTGGCTAATTAAACAGCAACTTTTATTGAATGTGAACAGGAAATGATTACCTTTTGGGTAGAAGGGAAAACTCTGCGGATTCCTTTTGAACCTGCCAACAGATTAGCGCAATGTCACTCAACTCGACTGCAGGTAAATCACTTAGGAGTGAATGATGGGCTAGGAGATGATATCGAAAACTATAATGTTCGAGCTATGGTCGAGAATAACAACAAAGAACAGAATTTTAAGCGGCTATTAGACTTAACTGACAGGATTTCAGCAGAACAGAATGAGGCGTGACTTTCAAATACACCAGGAAGGGTAGTAGGTTATGAACGTCACGTGGACGTGATAGAACATGAACCATTTTTCAGCGACCTTATGTCATTCAGTTGAAATTCGAAAGGAAATAGATGTAGTCATTGTAGACGTTTCGAGCCCATTACTTGGGACCTCAGCTAACTCTGGATACATTTCAATAATTGTAGAGCATTTTTCTAAATTTATAAAGCTATTCGCTTTTAGAAAAGCAATATATAACAAAATTGTCCTGGACCATTTTGTGACCATAGGTAAACCAAATAAAGTGTTATCTGATAATGGCACTCAGTTCCGCTTAATGCTATGGAAAGACTGTGAAGCAGATAACTAAAAACTGTTTGTGCATATATCTACTTGCCCCAATCAAGTAATCCGCCAGAGATATATGTGAAAGATTGGGTCATTATGTAGGACTTCCTGTCCCGAAATTACCAGATTTTGGTTCAAGTATGTGACAGCATTTAAACAAATAGTGAACTCGTTAAACCAACAAAGTACAGGTTTTACACCTGAAGAAATATTAAAGATCGAGAAATCAAAAAGCATAGTGGAAGATTTACTAGATTTTCTGCTTGTAAGGAAATTACTTAGGATGAGAAGGAACAACTACTTCAGATCAAGATAGCAAAACAAGGTATATATGATTTGTCAGCATGATGAGAATAGGAATTTTCCAGAGTTCAAAATAGGTAATTTGATCCTCATGAAGACTCATGAAAAATTAAGTGATATTAATCTTGAAATTAGTATGTTCAAATTAATTTGCAACACAGATTACAAAATCGTAAATATACCTCACGCTAATGCTTACTTTTTAGAATATCCAGTATCAAGGAAGTGTCAAGGTAACTAGGAGTACAGATTAATAATTCAAAGACCTGAAAGACAACCTGAAATAAATGCGTTTTTAAATTGTGTTACATGAATCGGCTAAACAAGGAATCCAGTTACAGGTCCACTGCAAAATAAGTTCCAATGTAGTTTCAAGATCCTTGTTGCTCACAGTGACTATTTGCTGCATACGTTGTAATTTTTGAATTGTGGTTTTTGAGGTATTCTCTGACTTCAAATAAAATTATGTTTCTTGCTGGCTTAATGTGGATATTATTGATGCAGGGCTGGTGTATCAAGTATGACCTCGTAGTACTAGTTGATGAGTTTCCCACTGCAGGCAGCAGAAAACAATGATTCAATGAGAAATAAAATAAATAAATAGAGTAGTGTGACACACATTGTTTTTGGCAAGTTGGGTAGAGTTTTAAGGAGTTTATTAGGGTCAGTATGAAAAGTAAACGCTGGTAGTTATTGTATTTTACCAGTTTTGATTCACGCTATTCAAGTACAGAGCTACGCTCAGTGAGCGGACGACAGAGGCATGCTGGTAATTATAAAACAACAAGACAGCAACAAAGAGGATAAGATTTCAAAGAGTAATAGAAGAGGTAATTACAAAGTAATGAGAATGGAGTTGGGTGTTATGTGTAGCATGGCAAATGGATGGTAGGTGTAGCAAGGAAGTTCTTTGCTGAATTCAAAGAGGTAAGAAACCACTTAGATGTCTATCTAACTGAAACTGCATATAATTTTCATTAGGAAGCAAGCAGAACCTGTGTTGACAGTAATTTAATATGAAATATGTTGAATTTTCATTCATATCTCCTTCTGTACTTGCAGGTTTTATGTTGTTCTCAAAACATTCTATCCAGCTCTCACTGTTTTGCATAGACATGTCTCACATTTTTTTAAATCTACCTTAAAACAGGTACTATATTCTGCAGAGTACCTGAAGTATGATACCGCTTCACTCGGCAGCTGGCACGGTCCTTAATCCCTGGGACTGTTATTATCAGAGGGCTTAGAGGTGACCATCGTTTTCATGATCACTACTCAGTGGAGAGCATGGTATTTTTCATTATTCAGTAGGGTTTCGTAAGTGTGATCTTAATTCTGTAGGAATTCTTAACTGAAAAGTTTCAATACAGATAACTTTTATAAAATCAGCTTTACTCTCAAAGCAGTTAATATTCTAAATAGGAAAATGAATTTTATCAAATAACTTCAGTTAATACAGGATATGTAAATTGACTACTATGATTAATATGAAATATTCTGATTATGAATTTATGTAGCTAATGACAAAAATGCACACTATCTTTTTGTTAAGTATTCAGTAATTTATTAATGTGTTGGTGATGATACGTATGATGTACAACTGTATGTTCTATGTAAAGTGCGGATTATTTCCTGGGATCTGTAAGTGTATTTGGATAATGGTTAAGGTACGTTGTTATAGTGTAGTAGAAGAATAAAAGTCTTACATTACAAAATTTTTACAAAGAACCTAATCGTAAAATTGAGATTTGAGAAATGGGATTATTCTAACTGGTCAGAGTGTTTAAAAGAACATGAGTACATTACATTGATGATAACAATGAAATGGATGGAAGAAGTTTGTGTACCCATGAATATGAAAGGAGTAAATATCTACGCCTGTTGAACCATGAACCTTGTCATTGGTGGGGAGGCTTGCGTGCCTGTGATGCAGATCCCCTACCGTAGGTGCAACCACAACAGGGGGAATCTGTTGAGAGGCCAGACAAACGTCTGGTTCCTGATAAAGGGCAGCAGCCTTTTCAGCAGCTGGAGGGTCAACAGTCTGGATGATTGACTGAACCGGCCTTGTTAAGTCAACCAAACAGCACTGCTGTGCTGGTACTGCGAACTGCTGAAAGCAGGGGGGAACAACAGCTCAAATTTTTCCCGAGGGCATGCAGCTTTACTGTACGATTAAATGATGATGGCCTCCTCTTGGGTAAAATATTCCGGAGGTGAAATAGTGCCCCATTCGGATCTCCAGGCGGGGACTACTCAAGAGGACGTCGTTATCAGGAGAAAGAAAACTGGCGTTCTACGGATCGGAGCGTGGAATGTCAGATCCCTTAATCGAGCAGGTAGGTTAGAAAATTTAAAAAGGGAAATGGATAGGTTAAAGCTAGATATAGTGGGAATTAGTGAAGTTCGGTGGCAGGAGGAGCAGGACTTCTGGTCAGTGGAATACGGGGCGGTAAACACAAGATCAAATAGGGGAAATGCAGGAGTAGGTTTCATAGTGAATAAAATATAGGAACACGGATAAGCTACTAGGAATAGCATAATGAACGCATTATTGTAGCCACAATAGACATCAAGCCCATGCCTATCACAGTAGTACAAGTTTATACGTTAAACAGCTCCGCAGATGATGAAGAGTGTGAGGTAACAGGCGGGTTGTGGCGCCCTGGAAATATTCTATGCTCGGAATTGGGGCGGCCGCACAGGACGCTCGTCAAAGCCGGGGTCCGGCAGCAAACACGTGGCGGCAAACGTTAGCCGGACGAGAGGGGTAGCCCCAGCGCACGGTCCAGCCGTGTGGCTGGGAATTCCGCTGTGACGACGACGGTGCGTTGTGCCGATGAAGGAGATGTCTATGCCGGGAGTGCCAAAGATGGCGGACTTTGTGAAACCTTAATGGCAGACATTTCACAGTTCATATAGAAATAAATAGTAGCCAGATGAATCATGATACCGCAAAAAGAAACATGTACATTACTACCACAGTAGTACAAGTTTATACGTCAACTAGCTACGCAGATAACGAAGAGATTGATGAAATGTATGATCAGACGAAAGAAATTATTCAGATACTGAAGGAAGATGAAACTTTAATAGTCATGGGTGACTGGAATTCCATAGTAGGAAAAGTAAGAGAAGGAAAAATTGTAGATGAATGTGGAATGGGGATGAGGAACGAAAGAGGAAGCCGTCTGCTAGAATTTTGCACAGAGCATAACTTAATCATAGCTAACACTTCGTTCAAGAATCATGAAAGAAGGTTGTATACATGGAAGAAGCCTGGAGATACTAGAAGGTATCAGATAGATTATATAATGGCAAGATAGATTTAGGAACCAGGTTTTAAATTGTCAGACATTTCAGGGGCAGATGTAGACTCTGACCACAATTTGTTGGTTATGATTTGTAGATTAAAACTGAAGAAACTGCAGAAAGGTAGGAATTTAAGGAGATGGGACCTGGATAAACTGAAAGAACCAGAGTTTGTAGAGGGTGCATTAGGGAACGACTAACAACAACAGGGGAAAGGAATATAGGAGGAGATGAATGGGTAGCTTTGAGAGATGAAATAGTGAAGGCAGCAGAGGACCAAGTAGGTAAAAAGACGAGGGCTACTAGAAATCCTTGGGTAACACAACAGATACTGAATTTAATCGATGAAAGGATGAAATATAAAAATGCAGCAAATGAAGCCGCGAAATGGAATACAAACCTCTCAAAAATGAGATCGACAGGAAGTGCTAAACGGCTAAGTAGGAACGGCTAGAGGACAAATGTAAGGATGTTGAATCATGTTTCACTAGGGGTAAGATAGACACTGCCTACAGGAAAATGAAAGAGACGTTCGGAGAAAAGAGAACCACCTGCATGAATATCAAGAGCACAGATGGTAAACCAATCCTAAGCAAAGAAGGGAAAGCTGATGGCCACATTATGGAAACGGAAGAGGACGTAGATGAAGATGAGATGGGAAACTGCATGAAGAATTTGACACAGCAATGGGAGACCGAAGCGATGGTCTATTTACAATTTGTACAGAAACCAGAAGGCAGTTAAGAGATTCGAGAGGCACGAAAGGGAAGCAACGGTTGAGAAGGGAGTGAGACAGGGTTGTAGCCTATCCCCAATGCATTCACCTTTACATTGAAGAAGCAATAAAGGAAACCAAGGAAAAATTTGGAGTAGGAATTAAAATCGAGGGAGATGAAATAAAAACCTTGAGGATTGCCGATGACATTGTAATTCTGTCGGCAAAAGACTTCGAAGAACAGTTGAACTGAATGGAAAGTGTGTTGAAAGGAAAATATTGGATGAAACTCAACAAAATTATAACGAGGGTAATGGAACGCAGTCGGATTAAATCAGATGATTTCCTCAAAGTATTTGTATGGAGTGTAGCCATGTATGGATGTGAAACGTGGGTGATAAACAGTTTAGACAAGAAGAGAATTAAAGATTTTGAAATATGGTGCTACGGAAGGATGTTGAAGATTAGATGGGTAGATCACGTAACTAATGAGGAGATACTGAACAGAACTGGCGAGAAGAGGAATTTGTAGCACAATTTGACTGGAAGAAGGCATCGGTTGGTGGGACACGTTCTGAGGCATCAAGGGATCACCAATTTAGAACCAGAGGGAAGCGTGGAGGGTAAAAATCGTAGAGGGAGACTAAGCAGATTCAGATGGATGTAGGTTATAGTAGTTACACGGAGATGAAGAGGCTTGCACAGGACAGAGTAGCAGGGAGAGCTGCATCAAACCAGTCTTTGGACTGAGGACAACAACAACAACAGGAATATCTAGAAAAGATAATGTAAGTTTCACTATCATTCGTAGACCAAATCTCGTAGTATAAAACATGGATCTCCAATTTAAAACGAAAGATTAATTTATCATTATTCACTTAAATAAAATAAATTGAGTGCATGCAAAACAAGTTGCCATATGCTAAAAATTAATTAACTGACATACCTCAAAAGTAAACTCTGGAGTAAGTTTTAGTATATTTTCATATTTTTCGGCCAGGTTCACCATCAAGGAACCATCTTGTGGTGCACTGTATGTCAGAGAGAAACAATCTTCACCCATAGATGATGAAGGGACAGGAACACTTAAATAGCCAGTAGTGTCAGTAATTTGTAAATATGGGTAACCTGTAATTATAAAGCCCTTGTTCACTAATTTGCTAAATAACTTCCATATGTTTTACAATTTTTCATCACAGAGCAGAAACATAAGACGGGCAGTTTATAACATGTAACGAGCTGTAAGATGTAAGTTACTTGGACAGTAAAAATGAGCTGAAATACTATAAAACTGAAACGACTGGAAATTCAAAATTAATGAAGTATTTAAATTGTAAAACTCAAGTGTAATGGTGACAAAATGAGCTCAGAGAAAAGACATATAAAATATACATGAATAAATGACAGCATTAAATTTGCAGTTTTAAAACAGTATGAGGTATTAAAATGAATTTTGAACTCGAACAGACAGAAACTACTACCTTGATAAGGGCTGATTTGCTGACATCAGCTATAGCTATACAGTATTACCGCTACATAGGAAAGGACAAAAAGGATGATGTGCAGAGAATGTCTATAGTACTGAATGTGTATGAGACAATAAACGTGGGGATCTTAGTTTAACCTTAGAAGGTTTCGTAAGACAGGATTTTTCAGGAAGTAGCTTATTTTACCAAACTGATATGACAGAAGTGAAGTGACATTGCAAGCTGAAAATTAACGACAGGAAGAATGCAACTAAAATTGTATTAAAATGTACTGTTTGAACACTGCAGGCAGGTTAAAACAATGTACAATTCCAATTCATTTGAGTTCATACTCATCTAGGCAAATTTTTTCTTAGTTCCTTTGACTCTTACAATTCTGCCTATCTGATGCTTACTGCAGGTTGTAGTAAAGTTAGCAAATACACACAAACAAGAAACTTGGTTGTTTTATTTGTTGAAGTTTTCTCAAGATGGGGAAATGCTATGATAATATTCAATAATCTGAATGTTAACTGCTGTTAAAGAGCAGATAACAAATAATTACTTTTTCTACAGCTATCACAAAATGAAGTGTCTTTGACATGTAACAACCTGTTTGGTATAACGTAAACCATTTGCAACAAAATAACTACTAAAACATGTTCAGGCAAGCACAGTGGGGAATAAACGTTGTGAATGGTGCAGCATAAAAAGTCAGAACCTGGCGTTTTTCCAAGCAGTGCGAATGTGCCGAAGAAACTATGGAAATGTAATATTCATGAATACCTCATATTAAATTAATTACCTGAATATTAAATTAATTACCTGAATATTGAATTATTATAGTAAATACTTACTATATATAGGTTTTTTGTATGACCAGTCGACTTCACATCAAGTAAGTAAAATATAGGGAAAACTAGTACCAAAATATATAAAGAACACTCAAAATAAGTCACATGATCACAATAATCGTAATAGTGTATTATTGATAATTATGAAGAAGTACTGTGCAATAACACAAAACAATGCCAAAAAAAAGATAATACATTAAACGCAAGTAGAAGATTAAACTACTTTATATTCTTTTTTATGTTACACTGTCATTTTGAACCTTGTCACTAGACACAGTTAAGACCACCACCATTAGCACTATATTGTTTGTATTTCCCGTTACATATATTTTGTTACTTGCAGGCGTTACAACAATTTTGTCATTTTAAAAAGAAGAAAATAATGTCACTTTTCTGTGATTACTGCAGGATCATTACGAGGACATGACTTGTTTAAGCTAAAGTAAACGAAATATTAAGAAAAATTTTATAAAGGCATGTGAAATTGTCTGAGGTTATCTCCGCCGCGCGGATGTGAAAATAAAACTTAAAAACGCTGGACAGCAGCACTGTTTGAAACACAAAGCTCCGAGTTGTGGAGAACTGGGAAGCCTGGAAATGACGGCTGCGTCGAACCTAATGTGCCATGCAGCCTTGGGCTATGGCCACGGCCAGAGAATTAGCTGGTGTGGTGCAACAGCGGGTGGTGTATCCCGGGCACAGTCCTTCCGCACTCACCGGCCAGACGTTTTCGACAGGCGAAAGATCGGGGGACTGCGGAGGTCAAGGCAGCAGCGCATTCCGGCGGGTGACGAGGAAGTCTCGGACATTGCGTGTCACGTGTGGTCGCACATTATCATTCTGCAAGCTCTGAAGGTACGGGAGGCCGACAGGTACCAACACTTCACAGGCGTAGCGCTGGCTGCTTAGTGTGGCGGCAGTGTGTTGCAGGAGTGGAATCGAGCTCGACCGCAAACCATAAAATACCGGGGACAGGACCAGTATGGCGACGCGCGAGGCAACGTTCTCTCACCACGGTGTCTCCAGAGTCTAATCCGACTGTCGGTAGAAGCAGTGTCGTTCCGTTCGATTGGCCATGTCCGCCATTGCGGCACAAACGCCTGTGGCGTTGACTCGGTGGTAGACGCAGCAGTGGACGCCTTGCGGACAGTCCACGCTGCTGCAAACGACGCCGGATAGAACGCGCGGACACTGCTGCTTGTAGCGCGGGAGACTGGATTTCTTCTGGTGCGGTTGGTGACGCGCCAGAGCGATCCTACGCCTGCGACCGCGTGCAGTGGCGCAGCGGGGCGGGTGAAGTCAGTCCCGTCGCTCCACCACTCCCTCCTGAGCCCAGCGACTGCTGATCCGCACCGCAGTTTCTCAGTTCCGTCCGACACGATCACCGATCTCTCTTGGAGGATAGTCCCCAATCTCTATAGGCAACTATTCTTCGTCGGTCGAACTCAGAAACGTGCTAAGAAGACACTCGCTACCTTCTATGAAGCCTACAGTAGCTCCCTACGCACAACCACCGCATGAATGAACAATTTCTGTACGTCCACGTGGCCGTTTCTTCCCCCTTTATACAAAGGCTACTAGGAAAGTTTCGCAATACAGCTTCCTTGATTTAATTTCTTCCAAGTAATTTCCGCCACATTGAATACACCTCTCCAACCTCCCTAAACCAGTTCCCCAGGTTTATGTAGGGAGTGAGGCACACTCGTTGTCCCAAGCCCTCAGGAGGTCCTCATCACTCGAAAACTGCACTCCTTTCAGCTTCATTTTCACATGTGGGAACAGTGCAACGTCACAAAGAGCGGGGTCTGGACTGTAAAGAGGGTGTTCGAGAAGTCTCAGTCCTGTACCCCGCACATATTCAGTGGATACTTCGGCGCGGTGAGCTGCTGCGTTGTCATGATGGAGGAACCGAGTGTCCATTGTTGAACTGGGTCGCAAGTTCTTCGCAGATTGGATGACTCTGGGCAGACACTGCTCAGTGCACCGCTTAGCTGTGACTGTCTTCTGTGTGTGCAGAACAACACGCTCCACAATTCCACTCGAATTGGAAAAAAAAGCCTATCATATTCTTTTTTACTGATCGAGGTTTTCTGACAGCTACGGGTGCGTGTAGTCATCTTCAAAGACCCAAACTTTGTTTGAGTTTTAGTTGGCACATCATAATAGTACAGCCAAGTCTCGTCACCTGTCACGATATTATCGACATACTGGGATTGTCCCTTAGGAAACTTCTTTAACATCTCCCACCACCGAGTCACACGTCGCGCCATTTGCTCTTCCGTCAGTCTATGCTGCACACAGAGACAACAAAGTTTCTTTACTTGCAAGTGATCATGCAGAATCGAACGAACCGCTCGGCGCAGGATTAGCCTATCAGTCTAAGGCGCTGCAGTCATGCATTGTGCGGCTGGTCCCGGCGGAGGTTCGAGTCCTCCCTCGGGCATGGGCGTATATGTTTGTCCTTAGAATAATTTGGGTTAATTAGTGTGTAAGCTTAGAGACTGATGACCTTAGCAGTTAAGTCCCATAAGATTTCACACACATTTGAACGAACGAACCGCTGAAGCATTTAACCATGAGGTATCCTCTATCTGCTCAAGGTCGTGGCCTTCCCGTCCTCTCAGTGTCGTCCAGAGTGAGATTTCCTCTTTGGAATTCTCTGGACACACATCACAGAGTATAAAAGTCATTTCTTCAAGGCACTGGTCTATGATTAAACTAGGCGCGAGGTTCTATCACAAAACTGCCCCAGTCTCGCTTCTTGACGACGATGACGTAGCCAACACTTCAGACTAACTCTGCTAGTGAACGACTGCGCCCACCGACTTGGCACAGCGGCTGCAATGCAAGTATCAGGTGTTCTCAGAACACAGCAACAGTCGGCCTCCTGCGACTTATTGTTGCGTCGTACTGCAAACCTTTCCCAGCGCCCCGCGTACAGCGCGTAGCCGTGACGTGGCGCGCGCTGCACAGTAACGGCCGCCGCCTGCGTCTCTCGTCGCCGCGGGTGTCGCCTGGTCCTGACTTCGTGCTTCCTGCTGGGTAGGACGGGGAATTCCGCCTCATGCAAGACGCTTTTTCAGTTTCTTGCATAAGGCGAAATTTCTCGTCCTGTTTACATAGCAGGTGTGGTCATAACAAGAACTGCAACACCACAACATGACTGATTATTCCTTCTGGGTGTTGCCTTTCGCGTGTCCATCAGCGTAAATGTAATTGATTTTTTACATTACAGTATGTTCAGGACAGAACATTCTATTCCATAACAAAAAAAACGAAACAAATCTTTCAGTCGTTTACACAGAGAAAGACAGTCAGATAACTCTGTCAAGGGTTGCATACCAAGAATTAGCGGTACTACCACCGCTACAGTGGGTCACTGTAACTTTTACTGTTACAGTTATAGAATAATGAAAATAACATAATTCATTTTTACAGCCATTTACAAACTTACGGGTTTAATGTGACAGAATTGGACACACAGTTGATCGCGAACTTAAAATGGGAACCATCCCGTGATTTGGCAAAATCAGGATGACCGTATGACGTCTGGACTCGCCATCTTTCCAGCTGCAAGGCAAGTTATTTCAAAAGAAACCTCATTTTGTCTATCTCTAGCGAATGCCACTGTTTTCAAAGGACGACACTTAATAACGTACAAGGCTACTGTGACACTGTCCATTGATCTCTCACAGCCAGTCACTGCACACGGTTTTCACAAACCTGTATATCTTATAGATAAGTTTTCTTAGAAGAAAAACACAGCGCGAAAGAGTTGTGAGGAACGAAAGTGTTTTGTTTTTATTATTTACGTATGTATATTTTTTTCCAGGCCCTTACTCCGAGCTATCGAAGTAATTGTTTCCTGTGTAGAATGCGTAGGTTGTGTAGGTAGTTCTTCGATGCCTTTCTTAAGTGGGTTATTTTGAATAATCGATTTACTTTTCTTGCGATATTTATTGTATAGTTTCATTCTTCATGGAACACTTCCATCTTCACAGCTACTCTACATTTCATACCTAAGCATTTGGAAAATGATTTATCGAACCACTTTTACGCTGTTTCCCTAGAGCGCTTTGGAGAAATGAGTACTCAAATTTTTGGTGCTGTTTATGATTTATCGTATCTTTTTTACGATGATCGTTTCTCTCCAAGTAGGTCGGAGTCAACAAAGTACTTGCGCATTGGGAGAGGAAAGTTGGTGGTTGAAATTTCGTGAAAAGTTCTCGCCACAACGCAAAACGCCATTGTTTTAATGATTGCCGCATATCCTATCTGTGACACTATCGCTTGTATTTATTGATAATACAAAACGAGCTGTCCTCCTTTGAATATTTCGATGTCCCTGTCTGCTTATCATCCCATTCCGTTCACAAATACTCCAGAACAGGATTGATAAGCATTGTGTAGACAATAAATTTACTAGACCTATTACGTCCTCTAAGTGTTATGCCATTGTAACACATTATTTAGTTCGCCTTTGCCACAAAATTTTGTGCGTGATCGTTCCAGTTTACGTTGTTGGTATGCGTAAGCCCTAGTGTTTAGTTGCACTGACAGCCTTTAGATCTGTGTGATTTATCGTGTCACCGAAATTTAACGGATCCTCTCAGTACGCTGTGAATCATATCACATTTTCTATTGTTTAGAGTCGAATGTTACTTTTCGCACCATGAGTATATCTAAATTATTTTGCAACAGCTTTTGATCTTCTGATGACTTCACTAGACAGTAAATGATAGCGTCAACTGCAAACAATCCAGGCGGGCAGTTCATATTACCTCTTATATTGTTTGTATACACGGTGTTCAAAAAACAGTGGCGAGTAGTTCGGGAGCTGATAGTATGTTTCAAATGGCTCTGAGCACTATGGGACTTAACATCTGAGGTCATCAGTCCCCTAGACTTAGAATTACTTAAACCTAACTAACCTAAGGACATCACACACACCCATGCCCGAGGCAGGATTCGAACCTGCGATCGTAGCAGCAGCGCGGTTCTGGACTGAAGCGTGTAGAACCAGACGGCCACAACGGCCGGCAGCTGGTAGTATGCAGCGAAACAAGAAAAGTAAGTCCAATGAACATGGGTACGGAACCGCATACCTTCCGAGATAAACACGTGTTTGTAGTAAGGGCTGTTACTCAACAGCACTCTGCCTGCCACTAGGGGTCTGCGGTCAGCCGTGTCGTTACAGTCGTGTTGTAGGCCACGTTAGTTTTCGTCGTGTTTGTGTGCCTTATTGTACAGTACTGTCAACCCTGGGTACGTATCGTGGTCTTTTACCTCCTCCCAAACGCGGATTCACTTATGTGTTTACTGTTGTTACGCTGTTTGTACGTACAAATGGTGTAGCACATTTACGTTTTCTGTCTTCCATCACTTGTTACCAATGGAACCCTACTACTCGGTAAGTGAAATGGTGGATAGGATATTCTGCAATGCTCGAGTAAATGGATGTAGCCTTCGAGTCCGTGTCCTCTACGCTGAAAAATATCCACAGCACAGAGTGCCCTCTGATATGCTGTTCGGCAGACTTTTCCAGTATCCGAGGGGCTCGGGTACCCTCGCACCTCTGAAGACTGACGCTGGAAGGCCCTGCACGGCCCGCACGCCTCACACGGAGGAGCGAGCGCCGCGTTCGGTGGGAGGAACCCCTGGGATCGGCGTGCGGCGGTTAGCAGCAGCGGCAGCAGCAGGCGTGCCCCACTGTCTTCGTGAGCGGCTGCTGCACCCGCAACACGCACAGCGCGTTCACGCGACACCCCCGGGATAACAAGGCCGTCCAGCAGTGTTAGTGACGTCACACTAAGCGGCCCATAGCCGACGCAGCAGTCCACGGACACCTCCGTACAGACGCGCCTGATGCTAACGATCTTCTGTCCGTCATACAGAAAGGAGCGAACTATAATTCGAACCAAAGACCAAATTATATATATACTTGTAAACAGCATAAAGGTTCATAACGAAATACCGATTACATATACGGGCAGGAATAGGTTCTAGAATTCCTCTGAAAAGTGTTTAACTTCAGTACCAGAATGAACATCAAATTGTCAGGTTTTCTAAACAGAAAAGCACTTTGTTAGTAACATACAGCAATAATGAGACTTGCAGTTGGTGATTTCTACGTGGAAAAGGAAATAAGCTGTAGAGAGATTGAAAATGGTAAGTAAAGAGAGCCTCAGCCTTTTGCTCACATTCTTACATGTAATGCACTTGGTTGTTTTTCATTTCCTTACCTTTCATAACATTTTCAATATTGTTTCAAGAAGTGTATCTTCAATAGCAGAGTGAACTTGAAATTGTCAGGCTTTTCTTAAAGGAAAGAGCAGTCCCTTAGTATCACAGTGCAAGACAGAATCTTGTGTTCAGTGATGTCTATGTTAAAAGGATAATATTTGATATCTATCTTTTGTTTCCATTCTTTATTACTGGGGATACACTTGTAAAAATTCTTGAAAAGAGCTGTCACCATGAACATATGAGTAAATTCACAATAGTCATGTGTTTTATGAGATAAAGCCAACTCTTGTTACCTTATTGTAAACGAAAGTTGTGAGGGTTCTGCTATGTATGACAGTGTTTAAGATAATTTACTTTCAGTGTAATAGCTTGAAAATGTTAAGTCCTGCTGTCAGTTGGCATTTGTCACCACCTGTATGCGAGTTTTAAAGCTAAATAGTGTTCTGACAGTTATAAAATAGTGGCAAAGTTCCTCAATCGATTAAACTTATTCCTGCCCGTATATGTAATCGGTATTTCGTTATGAACCTTTATGCTGTTTACAAGAATATATATAATTTGGTCTTTGGTTCGAATTATAGTTCGCTCCTTTCTGTGTGACGGACAGAAGATCGTTAACATCAGGCGCGTCTGTACGGAGGTGTCCGTGGACTGCTGCGTCGGCTATGGGCCGCTTAGTGTGACGTCACTAACACTGCTGGACGGCCTTGTCATCCCGGGGGTGTCGGTTCACGACCCGGGGCCACAGCGTCACCGTGGCAGACGGCGGCTGATGCAGAAGTGTGCCGCACATCCACTGCTCACGCCGAAGATTTTATTTGGTGATGAGGCAGGGTTCACGAGAGATAGTGTTGTCAGTGTCCACAGCCAGCACGTATGGGCAGATATAAATCCTCAATCAATCAACACCGATTCTCAATCAATGTATGGGCAGACGTACTTGGCGATAGATTAATAGTGCCATATCTACTACCACAAAGGTTACCTAGTGGACTTTCTCGTTAATGCATGGGTACGTCGCTGGAGACTGTGCCATTGCAGCAACGAATACAAATGTGGTTCATGCATTATAACGCACAAGCACACTTTCGTCACAACGTGCGTGAGCATCTGACGCATACCACTGGCGGATTTAAAAATTTTGCGCCCCTAGTCACACCATATTATATGCCCCCTCCCCCTCACAAACAACATGTTTCAAGTAATAACTATTGCCCGATCACTTCACAAGTGCAGTTTTGGGTGGGGGCGCTGTGAGCTGTTTGTGTGTTGTGCTATGCGTCGTTCTGAAGGTCGCGTCAGCGGTCTAGTCGCGCTCAATCGAAACGTATAATGCCTCCTGGCTGTACTTGATGCACGGCAGCGGACAAAACAAACTTAAAATTACATTGTGTTAATACATTCTTCTGTCGAAAGGCAGCCGGCAGGAGTGGCCGAGCGGTTCTAGACGCTGCAGTCTGGAACCGCGCGACCGCTACGGTCGCAGGTTTGAATCCTGACTCGGGCATGGATATGTGTGACGTCCTTAGGTTAGTTAGGTTTAAGTAATTCTAAGTCCTAGGGGACTTATGATCTCAGAAGTTAAGTCCCATAGTGCTCAGAGCCATTTGAACCATTTCTTTTTCGAAAGACAACAGAAACGAACACAAGTAAAATAACTTTTCTTTTATGGCCTTTTAATTCAGCAGAGCGTGTAGCAGACAACGGATTTTTGTTATACATTCACTTTTAAAATGTTCTTTTACACGAAACCGTTGAAAAAGAAAAAGTTGTGTTACGATCTAGAAATTGAAGTGAACGTGTCATACATTACAAATTAATGCGCACTTTTACAGAGATGTGTTCAAAATTAAAATTAAACTGTCGTTTTACAATTTGACAACTTCAATGTGTAGCAGACTAGAAAACACTTTCGGTACTAATACGTGAATCTGTAGGAAAACGTAAGAAATGAAAATGAAATACAGATTTCGGTGCACGAACTAATAACTACATACAGACGAACAAACACAGAACTGGATTTGCTATTACATAATTTTACACACTACTGTGGAAAAATCAAATTTGTTTTACAGTATAATAGGTAACGCGTAAAGAATTAGACTCTGTGTAGCTAGATGCTGCATAATAAGTGTACACAATATATTTAATCCATATAAGGGCTGAAAAGTTTTGTACTGCAGCTACCGCTCTCACCAAATCTCTTTCTAATGGTATTAGCAAAGCATTTACGTATTTATCGACAGAACTGAACTACGTTATTTATTAACACTTTTTCATCTGAGCGTACTGTCTGATAACGTATATTTTCGCAGTAACTATACATTTCAGCAGACGCCTAGAATACGCATCAGTAGTAATATACTACAATACAGCGCCAGGCATTCGGGTATTGTTTAGTATTGTCGGGCGCCTTCAGTCACGTCTGCGCGTAAACGAGGTTTAGTTCCGCGTTCTGCTGTCGGAAATTGTAAAATAAACAGGTAATACGTTGTTTGTAAATCCAATGAATGTGCTCTAAGTTATAATAAAAATGGCATTATAATCTTAAATTTTGAAAACTAATATGAACAGATAAACAAACTCACCAGTTAGCAAAGTTTGCATCTGGCTTTGGCGACAGAAAACTCATTGATCATATCTTCATAGTTCAGGCGGTTATCAGTTAGGAGATCGGCTTCGCTGTGAAGAATGGACAAACTCTCCTCAGACAACGTGGAACGTAGGCACGATTTCAGTCTTTTAAGAGCCGAAACCGAGCGTTCTGCTGAACAATTTGTAAGTGCCATACATAAAAACATTCTAAGAGAAATGTCAACATTCGGAAACTCTCTTTTCGTAAAAATTTACTCATTTCGACTGTTATATCACTAATCTCAGATGACTTCAAGAGTTCCGCGAAATGAACACATTCACTAGGGAAAGAAGGCTCTAAATCTGTCATATGACGCTTGGAGTTATCCTGCACGTTCAGCAATATTGTCAGGTGAACTGTTCTTAAGGTTACTGAAAACTGTGAAGGAGTCCAACACTGTTATATAGCTTTCCTTCCTCCTCATTAATTCGGGTACACGTTGTCGAGTTCTGGGAGAAATGTTTCGAATCTAAATTTTTCCCTTCCAGTCAGAAAAACATCTTCAGATTCCGGTTCTTCGTCATCATGAAGTTTGCGTTTTCGTGATCTTTTATACGTGCATCCATAGTCTATATCCGTCACAATTTCCATGGATTTACGTATTTTCATAATAGTCGAACATGCCACGAACAGATGCAATAAATCCTACTAGTGATTCATATAATTCATGCACTATTTTAGTATCAACATTTACACTTCGCAATTTCAGATTTACACTACAGGGTGTCCGAAAAGTCTTTCCCTGATTACATAAATTGATAACTCAGGCTAGAAGTAAGATACAAATATGAAACTTGTGTCGAATTGTTTACAACTATCAAAGTTTTATTTTCTGTTTTAGGTTCGCAGCACGTACGTAGTGGACGAGGTGCAGTACCCAAGAAGCCATGTTAACCAATCAGGAGAAGGCACAGTGTGTCCTGTGGCACCATGAGACACGATCACCCTCCACAGTGCAGAGACACTTCCAGACAACATTTGGAAGGAATCCATCTGATGTCAAGAGCATTAAAGCCTGGTATCAGAAGTTCAAGAACACAGGATCGGTTGCTGACCTCCCGAGGTCGACCAAGAACCTCAGCAGACAGGGTGGAAGCTGTAAGGCAGTCTTTTCTGCGAAGTCCGAAGAAATCGGTGCGCAGGGCCTCATGTGAATTACAGATGCCAAAAAGCTCTCCCCATGACATTTTACACAAACGTTTATTGTTTCGTGCATACAAAGTGCAAATCGTTCAGTCCTTGTTGCCCAATGACAGTACACGTCGATATGAGTTTGCGGTCGAAATGCTATCACGTATTGAGGACGATGATGGTTATCTCAGACGAATTGCCTTTTCCGACGAAGCGACCTTTTTTGTCAGTGGAGTAGTGAATCGCCATAATGTGAGCATTTGGGGTTCACAACCCCCTGGCGAGGTCATGGAGTGCACCAGAGGCAGTCCAAAGGTTAATGTTTGGTGCGCGCTATTCCACGATCGAATTATTGGGCTATTCTTCTTCGCTGAGGCTACCATCACATTTGCAGTGTATCTGGACATGTTGCAACTGTATGCTGTTCTTTAGCTGCTTCAGTATCACCCCGATGTCTTGTTTTAGCAAGACGGTGCACCGCCTCATTGGGGTTTGGACGTCCGTGCCTATCTCGATATGACCTTTCCTGGGCGATGGATTGGCCGTGATGGGCCAACGGTTTGTCCTCTACGTTCTCCTGACATAAGTGCTCTACCATCTGAGCTACCGAAGCACGACCCACGCCCGGTACTCACAGCTTTACTTCTGCCACTATCTCGTCTCCTACCTTCCAAACTTTACAGAAGCTCTCCTGAGAACCTTGCAGAACTAGCACTTGTGTAAAGTTTGGAAGGTAGGAGACGAGATACTGGCAGAAGTAAAGCTGTGAGTACCGGGCGTGAGTCGTGCTTCGGTAGCTCAGATGGTAGAGCACTTGCCCGCGAACGGCTGAGGTCCCGAGTTCGAGTCTCGGTCGGGCACACAGTTTTAATCTGCCAGGAATATCAGCGCAATCAAACACCTTGCGACTCCTCGACAAATCCTTGATTTGAGACGCTTTCTCAGAACGTGCTCATACTCCCGCAGATTCATAAAGGAGTTTTGTACAAAGGAACGTCCCTTGCAAGCGCTTTCTCAGAACGTGCTCATACTCCCGCAGATTCATAAAGGAGTTTTGTACAAAGGAACGTCCCTTGCAAGATGTTCTGCAGAGAGAGGTCAAACTTTCTTGGAACGACTTGCACAAAAGAATCGCTAACGTTTTCTCCAGTCTTAGAACTGCATGACGAATAGGCCGAGACCAGACATCACACCGACTCTAGCGGTTATGGGCTAAGTGCAGTTTCTAGTGTCAATATAGGAAAGTTCTTAAAAGGTGCTTCCAGAGCGCTCTCTAAGTTCGAGGTGAACTACAGTCGAACAGAAAAGTGTGATTTGCAGCTGTTTTGGCCATCAACAAGTTGTGGCCGTGTTTAAGGGAAAGAAGGGTAAAGTGGGCAGTTTGCGAAAAGCGGCCACTGCTTGTCTGATATCTTCAACTGTGCTACTTCTTACCGAGAAGTGGCCAAAACCGACACCATTAGTGCTGTCAGTAAAGTTGACAAAGAGAGCTTGCTCCGTTATCTTTCTGTCATAACGTTTAGCTTCAAATGGCACTGAGCACTATGCGACTTACCTTCTGAGGTCATCAGTCGCCTAGAACTTAGAACTAATTAAACCTAACTAACCTAAGGACATCACACACATCCATGCCCGAGGCAGGATTTGGACCTGCGGCCGTAGCGGTCGCTCGGCTCCAGACTGTAGCGCCTAGAACCTCACGGCCACTCCGGCCGGCTAACGTTTAGGTTTTTCCACAGTTTGATGTAAGGTAAGTCACTCATATTACTTTAGTTGTTTCACTTTTATGTGGAGCAAGAGGTTTTTGCGATACCACGGTTCACACAATGCGTTTTGGCTTAAAAATATGACTCATTGTATTCTCCTTCAGTTATACTGCTTCGTGTGTGAATCACTGATACAGACATGCAGTCCGACTGGGAAAAACGGCCCCGCTACACGTTGGGAAAAGTGGTTATGGTGGCCACTTTTCCCGACGGATGGTCACAATTCCAGACATTTTATTTTCAATATGTTTATACCAGTGATAACTAATTCCTTACTTAATGCGTAGCATAACAATTGAAATTTAAAAATTACAAAGCGCTTTATACACAAAATTAATATCCGTTATTCTACTCTTATGCAGGGGTTTGCAAGAGCTTAAAGATGCCAAGAAAATACCTTCGGAAAATAGTGCCACAAACATGAGACGCTGTTGCGATGCAAAAGGCAACTGAAGCAGTAAAAAATGATAACATGCCACTTTCAACTGCACGAAAACAATTCAATATTCCACTTATTACACTAAAAGGAAGAGTTCTAGGAAAAAATAGAGATGCAGTTCGTAGTAAAAAGGTTAAGGGCAGTGAAGAGAGGGGCAACAAATTCTTAATTACGTTTTTGAAATGGAAAAGCGATTTTATAGAATTACAGTGAATGGCCAGCGGCGATTATTATTCCAGTTGTCAGAGCGTAACAAAGTACCACATCCTTTCAACAAAGGGTCTGACTGGGTAGCTTGTTTTAGAGAACGCCATCCTAATATTGGTCTTACGAAGCCAGAATCTAGCTCTATGACTAGAGAACAAGCGTTTAACAAGGTGAGTGTAGACAAGTTCTTTTTTATATCCTTAAAACACTGGAAGGTAAACGATTTCATCCTGCTCAAAGTATTTATAATTCAGATGAAGCCGGTCTTCTGGCACTTCAGTCCAAGGAAACGCCAAACTGCTATGGTTTCGTCAAATAGGCCAACTGGTTCATTTCTGGAACCCACTTATGAACAGCCTTCTAGCGTAGGCTACCTTCAGATTACAGGAGACAAACCTTCTCCAAGAGAAGCTTTCCCTCAACATCTGACCACATGTCTCTCTTAGCATCCAACAAGTGGGTTCCACATAAGCCCAAAGGATGGTAAACCTTTGCGTAATAAAGAAAGTGATGAATCAGAGACAAAGTAGGAGTCAAAAAGAAAACACTGCTATAATCACTTCAAGCTCTTATAAAAATGTATTGGCTGAAACTGAGAGAAAGAAAGATGAAAAATTTTTAATGAAAAAAAGGAAGTTCGAAGAAAACCAAACACTCTACGACGTAAAGCAACAGAAAATAAAGGTAAGAAGCTAAGAAAGTTTCTGCTAAAAAGAAACTTTTTCAGAAAGAAACGGAAGAAGAAAATTCCACTGACGAGGACAGTGACACAAACTGCTTGTACTGCAAGGAAGGGTTTTGTAGATCTAGAGAAAGTGGACGATACATAAGATGTGAATGGTGGGCTCATGAACTTCAAATGCGAATTTTTTACATGACTTAATATAGTTTCTGAGTGGGTAAATTGTAAATTAATTAGGCTGAAATCATTTCCCATAGCTAGTCGTTAATTTCTCTATTCACGCCATAAGGAATAATCAATACTTCATATTTGTTGAGCTTTATGTGCCAACAATATATTGCAACACGTTTCATTCTCGTTCGTATTATTGTCCCCATAATAATAAATAATGCTGAAACTAAGACTATAAGCCTACCAACTTATTTTTAAAAACTAAACAGTCTATTTAGGAATGCTAGCAAAAGACAGGGGAGAGTGGCCACTATGTAAGCACTTAGAAACACTTTTATATATCATATAAAACATAGTTTAACCTTAGCTATAACTATTTGGTGTGATTCCTTACAATATGTAAATCCTATAATGTATGAGCTACAAACTTCTGTTAATAGCCACGGTTTCATGAAAATTCTGTTTCATTCAGAGTGACCACTTTAGCCCCTCTTCCCCTATTTGTCAAACCATTCGTTGCTGTACGCTGATTCACTAGCCATGGGTATCTATAGGATAGGAGCGAGATGGGCACTGAGGCATCAGGAGTACGACATCAAAGTGACGTGCAAGAGCGCTCGAAATTTCAAGGACACCGGCTGCCCCTGGAGGAACACTCATTGGATGTCTCTATAGGCCCCCTGGCTCAGCAGCTGTTGTGGCTGAGCACCTGAAGTATAATTTAGAAAATATTTCGAGTAGATTTCCCCACCATGTTATAGTTCTGGGTGGAGATTTTAATTTGCCGGATATAGACTGGGAGACTCAAACGTTCATAACGGGTGGCAGGGGCAAAGAATCCAGTGAAATTTTTTTAAGTGCTGTATCTGAAACCTATCTTGAGCAGTTAAAAAGAGAACCGACTCGTGGCCATAACATATTAGACCTTCTGGTGACAAACAGCCCTTAACTATTTGAAACAGTTAACGGAGAACAGGGAATCAGCGATCATAAACCGATTACTGCATCGATGATTTTAGCCGTAAATAGAAATATTAAAAAAGGTAGGAAGATTTTTCTGTTTAGCAAAAGTGACAAAAAGCAGATTTCAGTGTACCTGATAGCTCAACACAAAAGTTTTGTCTCAAGTACAGATAGTGTTGATGATCAGTGGACAAAGTTCAAAACCAACGTATAATATGCGTTAGATGAGTATGTGCCAAGCAAGATCGTAAGAGATGGAAAAGAGCCACCGTGGTACAACAACCGAGTTAGAAAATTGCTGCGGAAGCAAAGGGAACTTCACAGCAAACATAAACATAGCCAAAGCCTTGCAGACAAACAAAAATTACGCGAAGCGAAATGTAGTGTGAGGAGGGCTATGCGAGAGGCATTCAATGAATTCGAAAGTAAAGTTCTATGTACTGACTTGGCAGAAAATCGTAAGAAATTTTGGTCTTATGTCAAAACGGTAGGAGGATCAAAACAAAATGTCCAGACACTCTGTGACCAAAATGGTACTGAAACAAAGGATGACAGACTAAAGGCCGAAATACTAAATGTCTTTTTCCAAAGCGGTTTCACAGAGGCAGACTGCACTGTAGTTCCTTCTCTAGAGTGTCGTACAGATGACAAAATGGTAGATATCGAAATAGACGACAGAGGGATAGAGTTACAATTAAAATCGCTCAAAAGAGGTAAGGCCGCGGTACCTGATGGGATACCAGTTCGATTTTACACAGAGTACGCGAAGGAACTTGCCCCCCTTCTTGCAGCGGTGTACCGTAGGTCTCTAGAAGAGCGTAGCATTCCAAAGGATTGGAAAAGGGCACAGGTCATCCCCGTTTTCAAGAAGGGACGTCGAACAGATGTGCAGAACTATAGACCTATATCTCTAACGTCGATCAGTTGTACAATTTTGGAACACGTGTTATGTTCGAATATAATGACTTTTCTGGAGACTAGAAATCTACTCTGTAGGCATCAGCATGGGTTTCGGAAAAGACGGTCGTGTGAAACCTAGCTCGCGCTATTCGTCCACGAGACTCAGAGGGCCATAGACACGGGTTAACAGGTAGATGCCGTGTTTCTTGACTTCCGCAAGGCGTTCGATACAGTTCCCCATAGTCGTTTAATGAACAAGGTAAGAGCATATGGACTATCAGACCAATTGTGTGATTGGATTGAAGAGTTTCTAGATAACAGAACGCAGCATATCATTCTCAATGGAGAGAAGTCATCCGAAGTAAGAGTGATTTCAGGTGTGCCGCAGGGGAGTGTCATAGGACCGTTGCTATTCACAATATACATAAATGACCTTGTGGATGACATCGGAAGTTCACTGAGGCTTTTTTCAGATTATGCTGTGGTGTATCGAGAGGTTGTAACAATGGAAAATTGTACTGAAATGCAGGAGGATCTGCAGTGAATTGACGCATGGTGCAGGGATTGGCAATTGAATCTCAATGTAGACAAGTGTAATGTGCTGCGAATACACAGAAAGATAGATCCCTTATCATTTAGCTACAATATAGCTGGTCAGCAACTGGAAGCAGTTAATTCCATAAATTATCTGGGAGTACGTATTAGGAGTGATTTAAAATGGAATGATCATATAAAGTTGATCGTCGGTAAAGCAGATGCCACACTGAGATTAATTGGAAGAATCCTAAGGAAATGCAATCCGAAAACAAAGGAAGTAGGTTACAGTACGCTTGTTCGCCCACTGCTTGAATACTGCTCAGCAGTGTGGGATCCGTACCAGATACGGTTGATAGAAGATATAGAGAAGATCCAACGGAGAGCAGCGCGCTTCGTTACAGGATCATTTAGTAATCGCGAAAGCGTTACGGAGATGATAGATAAACTCCAGTCGAAGACTCTGCAGGAGAGACGCTCAGTAGCTCGGTACGGGCTTTTGTCAAAGTTTCGAGAACATACCTTCACCGAAGAATCAAGCAGTATATTGCTCCCTCCTACGTATATCTCGCGAAGAGACCATGAGGACAAAATCAGAGAGATTAGAGCCCGCACAGAAGCATACCGACAATCCTTCTTTCCACGAACAATACGAGACTGGAATAGAAGGGATAACCGATAGAGGTACTCAGGGTACTCTGCGCCACACACCGTCAGGAGGCTTGCGGAGTATGGATGTAGATGTAGATGTAGATGTAGCAGCGAGGAAGAAATCTCAGTCATCACTGCGTTAAATTACTCTGACACTGAGAAGAGGGAAGACCGTGCACAGCTGAAAACCTTAAAAGCTCTGAAGAAGGGGGAACCGACCACATAAGAATTCCAGTTAATAAACGGAACATTGTATCAGAAGACCTACAATTCAACAGGACGGAAATCGTTTCTGGTCAGTCCAGCTCCCCTATGCTCAGAGATCCTACAGTATTTAATCCCAGTACAACTCCTGGGCACGTGAGGCTGTAGACAGAATCATATGCAGTCGTCACTGGCCAGGTCACTGCCAGCCCATTAGAAGCTGTGTGGGCCGCTGTAAGGAACACCAATGGTGGAAGCATCTGCCGCAGCTACCTCTGGGACACCTCGCCTCCATCAGCGCTCTTTCGCGAATGGGATCGACATTTGGGAGATGGGTAGTTATGTGCAATGACTATCTCATCAGTAGTGTTGTACCCAAAACTGTGCCGACTGCCAAAGCTCCAGAAACAGCAGAGTTCCTTATAGATGAGATCAATCTGAACCTGTACTGTGATCTCTGATCCTGGAAAGTCCAGAATAATATCAGAGGTAATTTCATGTTCCGTCGACACCCACGGAGGGCTTTGGCCGATTTGCTCTCGATATGCGTTGATGTCTAACGGAGAGTATGGCGTGCCCTACAGACTGTCTTCACATTCGTATGCAGCACAGCGAAGCAAGACACTACAGCCTTCACGCTGTTCTTTCTGCTACACATTCCCGCTTTCCCAACGACAATGGATACACAATCCCAGACAATAGACAGAATGACTAGGTGTAAACGTTATCACCAGGAGGGAAGATGTTCGCATACAATCCATGGATGTTGAGGAGTAGTACCGAGAGCAGCGTAGCGCCAGACACTGGCCAGTGCGATACCACCCCAGACACTCTGTATTGATTTGGGCGCAAAATCTGCATTACTCTGGGCCATTTTTTTTCCTTCATCGCTTTTCAGACGTCATATACACTGATGATCCAAAACACGATTACCACCTGATTAATAACGTGTTTGTCCCGTCTTTGGAACGAAATAAACCACTGAATCTGTGTATCAGGCATCCAACAGTTTGTTGGTAGGTTTGTGGAGGTACGTGCCGTTAGATGTCTATGTACAAGTCATGTAATTCGCGTAAATAGCGGGCGGCTGATTTGCGTACGCAGTGATGGCTCCCAATAGCGACCCAGATGGATTGCATATGATTTACATGAGGCGAATTTGGTCACCGAGATGGCAACGTGAGCTCACTATATTGCTCCTCAAACCACTGTAGCGCGGTTCTGGCTCTGAGAAACGGAGAAATACACCGCCGAGAGATGACACTGCCATTGGGAAGAGCATCAAGCATGAAGGAATGCAGGTGGTTCGCAGCTGTCAGCGTGTCTTCGATTACTACCACAGGCCCCACGCAAGAGCAGGAGAATGTCTCCCATAGTGTAACATTGCTCCCATCAGCCCGCATCCGTGGCGCGCTGCACCGTTCACCTCGATGACAGCGTTTGTGGAGACGAGCAGCGACCTAGTGTAGGAAAAATGTGATTTACCCGAAGAGTCGACACGTTTCCATTGATCGACGCAAGAATGCCGATGGTCCCGTGTCCACTGCTATCGTATTTGTCGATGCGGTTGGGTCGGCATGTGAACACGTAGCGGTGGTCTACTGCCGAGCTACAAGTTCAACAATGTACGATGAACAATCTGTTTCGAAACGCTCGTCCATGCAGCAGCATGGTGCTCTTTCAGCAGATCCATAAACCCTCGTACTCACGAGGGATTGGAGTTCTGAACAGCAAGTTGCAACACATCCCACATATGCTCAATAATGTTCATGTCTGGGGAGTTTGGTGACCAGCGGAAGTGTTTAAACTCAGAAGAGTGCTCCTGGAGCAACTCTGCAGCAATTCTAGACGTGTGAGGTGTCGCATTGTCTCCTGGAATTGTCCAAGGCCGTCGGAATGCACAACGAACATCAATGGATGCAGGTGCTCAGATAGGATGGTTACATACGTCTCACCTGTCAGACTCCTATCTAGATGTATAAGGGGTCCCATATCACTCCAACTGCACACACCTCACACCATTGCAGAGCCTCCATCAGCTTGAACAATCCCCTGATGACATGCAGGGTCCCTGGGTTCATGAGGTTGTCTCCATACCCGTACACGTCCATCCACTCGATACAATTTGAAACGAGACTCGTCCGACCAGGCAACATGTTTCCAGTCGTAAGCAGTCCAATGTCGGTGTTGACGGGCTCAGGCAAGGCGTAAGGCATGATATCGTCCAGTCATCAAGAGTACACGAGTGGGCCTTTGGCTCCGAAAGCCCATATCGATGACGTTTCGTTGAATGGTTCGCACACTGACACTTTGTTGACGGCCCAGCATTGAAGTCTGCGGCAATTTCCGGAAGCGTTGTAATTTTGTCACGTTGAACGATTCTCTTCAGTTCTCGTTGGTTCCGTTCTTGCAGCATTTTTTTCCGGCCGCAGCGATGTCGGAGATTTGATATTTTACCGGATTCCTGATATTCACGGTACACTCGTGTAATTGACATACGGGAAAATCCCCACTTCATCCATGCGTCGCAGATGCTGTCCCATCGCTCGTGCACTGACTATAACACCACGTTCAAACTCACTGAAATGTTGATAAACTGCCGTTGTAGCAGCAGTAACCGATCTGACAACTGCGCCAGACACTTGTTGTTTTACGTATGCTTGTTTACATATCTCTGTATATGAATTTGCATGCCTATACAAGTTTATTTGGCGCTTCAGTGTAATTTCGTTATCTACGTTGTACTTTAATAACTTCGTCAGTACTCACTAATTCAAACATGTATTATGACTAAGAAACCACTATTAAAAATAATTTGGTAAAAACTTTAAAGCAGGAGCGGTGTCAAATTCAGGGAAATTGGTTTTGTACAGAATTCGAAGAATCTGTGTGAACGCTAACAGGACTAACGCTGGCCGCAATTGCAAACGGTGTTACAGACAAAGTTGCAAGTGTTCCATGCGGAGAATGGACGTAAAGTGAAGGAGCTGAAATATCTATTGAAGATTGTTCTGGAAATGGCGTTTTAAGCTCGGCAAGGTATTGTGATTCGGTAAGTGAAAATGCAGTAGCCGACCGTTGTGGCAGAGCGGTTCTAAGCGCTTCAGTCCGGAACCGCGCTGCTGCTACGGTCGCAGGTTCGAATCCTGCCTGGGGCATGGATGTGTGTGATGTCCTTAGGTTAGTTAGGTTTAAGCAGTTCTAAGTCTACGGGGCTGATGACCTCAGAAGTTAAGTCCCACAGTGCTCAGAGCCAAAATACAGTATGTATGCACAGTACAAAGCCTGTAAGAAAGATTGTAGTGGAACACTACTATGTGGCCAAAATTAGTATAAGTTGCAGGTTGCTAAAGAATAGCCGCTTGCCAATAATGGTCGTTACAAAATGCATTACGTCACACGGCCTGCAACTCGTCACAAACTAACATCTAGCCTGCCACCTTTTTAGTCATATACACGGCTTCAGGGTGTAGTAGTTTCAGTATTTTAAACATGATACTATTTTTTAGTTGAACTGTAAATATTGTGATCACTACTGATTATCCCAATTAATTAATCATCGGTAGAGCACTGTCCTTTCATAATTATTACCGAGAGAGTCATAACTGAAAGAGATAAGGTTAATTCTGTGAAGAGAAAGTCAATTACATTTGCAGCTAACATAAATCAAGTAGTTTGTGAAACTAGATGCAGTAGTAATCGAACTTCATTCTGCATTGTTATGCACAATGACATCCAATAAAGCTTACGTTTAAATGGAGTACAAGCTCAAACATTTCCGTAGAAAAGTTGGAACACGTGAGGCAACACTGACCCTACGACTTATCTTAGAAGAAAGATTAAGGAAAGGCAAACCTACGTTTCTAGCATTTGTGGACTTAGAGAAAGCTTTTGACAATGTTGATTGGAATACTCTCTTTCAAATTCTGAAGGTGGCAGGGGTAAAATACAGTGAGCGGAAGGCTTTTTATAATTTGTACAGAAAGCAGATGGCAGTTATAAGAGTCGAGAGGTATGAAAGGGAAGCAGTGGTTGGGAAGGGAGGGAGACAGGGTTGTAGCCTATCCCCGATGTTATTTAATCTGTATATTGAGCAAGCAGTAAAGGAAACAAAAGAAAAGTTCGGAGTAGGTGTTAAAATCCATGGAGAAGAAATAAAAACTTTGAGGTTCGCCGACGACATTGTAATTTTGTCAGAGACAGCAAAGGACTTGGAAGAGCAGTTGAACGGAATGGACAGTCTCCTGAAAGGAAGGTATAAGATGAAAATCAACAAAAGCAAAACGACGATAATGGAATGTGGTCGAATTAAGGCGGGTGATGCTGAGGGAATTAGATTAGGAAATGAGACACTTAAAGTAGTAAACGAGTTTTGCTATTTGGGAAGCAAAATAACTGATGATGGTCGAAGTAGAGAGGATACAAAATGTAGACTGGCAATGACAAGGAAAGCGTTTCTGAAGAAGAGAAATTTGTTAACATCTAGTATAGATTTAAATGTCAGGAAGTCATTTCTGAAAGTATGCAAGTGAAACGTGGACGATAAATAGTTTAGACAAGAAGAGAATAGAAGCTTTCGAAATGTGGTGCTACAGAAGAATGCTGAAGGTTAGATGGTTAGATCACATAACTAATGATGAGGTATTGAATAGGATTGGGGAGAAGAGGAGCTTGTGGCACAATTTGACTAGAAGAAGGGATCGGTTGGTAGGACATGTTGTGAGGCATCAGGGGATCACAAATTTAGCATTGGAAGGCAGCGTGGAGGGTAAAAATCGAAGAAGGAGACGAAGAGATGAATACAAGAAGCAGATTCAGAAGGATGTAGGTTGCAGTAGGTACTGGGAGATGAAGAAGCTTGCACAGGATAGAGTAGCATGGAGAGGTGCATCAAACCAGTCTCAGGACTGAAGACCACAACAACAACAACAGAAGCTAAAAGTAATTTCAAATTATTGACAAAGGAAAGTGCTTATGCCAGTTTCACTAAAGAGACTTTTATCATTTTACTAGTGTGTTTGGAAGTATTTCAATTATCTTTAACTTTCATAATTGTAATACCACAACCACGTTCGCCAAGTCGCCGCTAGCGGCCGTGGAGGAGGAAGGAGCCGAACTCCCTGGGGTGAGCCCCCGAGAACACGGCAACTGCCGCCATTCAGCAAGCACACAGCGGGAAGCCAGGCCGACGTCCTCGCCTAGCTCGAGCAGAGCACGATTTGAAGGGCCTGTCTGACAGTGAGAGGAGTGCCGTGCCGAGGGCTGACGGACACCTGCAGCCATCAGGACTGAGCGCCAAGAACGAACGCGCGAAAGCATCTGAGTTCCTCTGGCCTGGTAGGAGTGATTTTACCTGCCTTAGAAAGCAGGGATGTGCCGTCAATATCCAGCACCCCACAGGCACAGGGAGGAGCGTACAAAAAGCGCGGGAAATTGGCGCAGGGACGATTCTGAAAGAGGCCAGCACTCTTAAGAAGATGTTTTTCTCGGCAGTGAGGAAATTCCGTGTAAATGACGGACGCCAGCAGATATTGAGATGGAGCCCAAACGTAAGTCTGTCCAGGTCTCACGCATAGAGGGCGGTCGTACGGAAGCATTGTGTATTGAAAATCTCGTCCGCCAATGACAACGCCGAAAGGAAGAACATTTCGAAGACGAGTTGAGCTGAGAGATGGAGATAAAAGCGACGAGGGAGTCGTGGAGACACTGCGGAACTGAGAGGACGTGGGCGCTCTTCCACCCACCGCCAACATCCGCCTTGCGACGCCGTCACATCACAGCTTCGGCCACGCAGCAGACAACGGGCAGACCACGCGGAGAGCGCACCTGGGCGCCGCCGCAAAGGCGCGATTGTTGACGGGGGCAGCCGAGCCGTGCAGCACAGCACCGAGGCGACGCAGCGCCTGCCGCCCACAGCAGAATACGACGAACGATAATCAATAACCGTGAGGCGATTCATCCCTTCCTCCTTCCCGTTAATAACTGAGTCGTGACCACGCCCAGTCAAATCAGCGCCGAGATTTATAACTTTGTTTTGTTTTGTCGAAAGAGCACTAAAATAAATACATTTCTTTCACGTTTTGATCATATAAGCAATCTTTCACATTCGTAAATGAACACCCTAATTTTGAACCCTTTGTCATTGATTTCATTTAATTATTGATATAAATTAATTGTTGGCTCCTAACGTGAGACCATCTCATTAGTCATCTGTTCATCATTGCACATTCGACAGCAGTGCGAAGAATTCATAGTTCACTACATTTTTCGCGCCCAACATGGGGTGACCTCATTGATAATTTTCATGGTATCAGATGTCACAAAAGAATCTCTCGAGTTCACTACATTGTATTAGCATCGCACATAGGTCTGTTATTAGTTAATGAACTCATTGCGAGGTTTTCTGAGGTAACATTTATAACGAAACGGTGATGCGTCTTTTACTTCATAAAACCCGTCGACAGATAGCATTACACTGACTGACGTCATTCACTATATCTCGTGTGATGTGTTGCTACTAATTAACAATGACTGGTTTTTCCATAATTGAATGTAATTTCTATGCATTTACAATTTATTTTAAATCATTTTGTCATATGTGGCCTTTACATCCAAACACGTGCTTGTACATATACATTTGTATTAATATATAGTTTCACTTTCAGTTCAGTCACCAACAATCGTTAAGTTTTGCTCTGTAATCATCTGGCTACCGTAATTAACTAATCTGGAATAAAAATCTCATATTATTTTTTGTTGTGTTCTTCAATACAAAGACCGGTTTGATGCAGGTCTCCATGCTACTCTATCCCGTATAAGCCTCTTCATTTGGGAGTAGTTACTGCAACCTACATCCTTCTGAGTCTGCTTAGTGCGTTCATCTCTTCATTTCCCTCTACGATTTTTACCCTCAACGCTTCCTCCAGTACTATACTGGTGATCCCTTGATGCCTCAGAACGTGCCTTACCAACCGATCCTTTCAATCTGTGCCACAAATTCCTCTTCTTCCCAATTCTGTTCAGTACCTCCTCATTAGTTATGTGATCCACCCATCTAATCTTCGCCATTATTCTGTAGCACAACAGTTCCAAACTTCTATTCCCTTCTTCTGCAAACTATTTATCATCCATGTTTCACTTCCATACATGGCAACACTCCATACATATATTTTCCGGAAATACTTCCTGTCACTTAAATCTATACTCGATGTTAACAAATTACTCTTATTCAGAAACACTTTCCTTGCCATAATCAGTCCGCATTTCATATCCTCTCTATTTCGACCATCATCAGTTATTTTGCTCCCCAAATACCAAAACTGATCTACTAGTTTATGTGCGTCGTTTCCTAATCTAATTCACTCAGCATCACCTGATTCAATTCGACTGAATTCCATTATCCTCATTTTGCTTTTGTTGATGTTCATCTATAACTTCCTTTGAAGATACTGTCTATTCCTTTCAACTGCTCTTCCAGGTCCCTTGCTGTGTCTGACAGAATTACAATATGATCGGAAACCTCAAGGTTTTTATTTCTTCTCCATGGATTTTAATTCCTACTTCAAATTTTTCTCTGGTTTCCATTACTGTTTGTTCAATGTACAGATTGAATAACATCGGGGATAAGCTACAGCCCTGTCTCCCTCCCTTCTCAATCATTGCTTCCCTTTTGTGCCCCTCGACTCTAATAACTGCCTTCTGGTTTCTGTACAGATTGTAAATAGCCTTTCATTTGTGTATTTTGTCCCTGCCACCTTCAGAATTTGAAAGAGAATACTCCAGTAAATATTGTCATAAGCTTTCTCTAAGTCTAGAAATGCTAGAAACGTAGATTCGCCTTTCCTTACTCTATCCTGTAAGATAAGTCGTAGGGTCAGTATTGTCTCACGTGTTCCTACATTTCTACAGAATCCAGACTGATATTCCCTGAGGTCGGCTTCTACCAGTTTTTCCATTCGTCTGTAAAGAACTCGTGTTAGTGTTTTGCAGCCATAACTTATTAAACTGATAGTTCGGTAATTCTCACACCTATCACCACTTACTTTCTTTGGAATTGGAATTATTATATTCTTCTTGAAGTTTGAGGGTATTTCGCTTGTCTCATACTTCTTGCCCACCAGATGGGAGAGCTTGATTATGAATGTTGTCTACTCCCAGGGCCTTGTTTCTTCTTAAATCTTTCAGTGCCGTATTAAGTTCTTCACTGCAGTGTCATATCTCCCATCTCATCTTCATCTATTTCCTCTTCCATTTCCATAACAATGCCTTCAAGTACATCACCCGTGTATAGATTCTCTATGTAGTCCTTCCACCTTTCGGCTTTCCCTTCTTTGCTTAGCATTGGTTTACCATCTGTGCTCTTATTATTCATACAAGTAGCTGTCTTCTCTTCAAAGGTCTGTTTAATTTTTCTGTAGGTGGCAACTATCATACCCCTAGTGATATATGCTCCTACATCCTTACATTTGTCCTCTAGCCATTCCCACTTAGCCATTTTGCACTTCCTGTCGATCTCATTATTGAGACATTTGTATTCCTTTTCACCTGCTCCATTTACTGCATTTTTATATTTTCTTCTTTCATCAGTTAAATTCGATTTCTCTTGTGGTAATCAAGGGTTTCTACTAGCACTCGTCGTTTTACCTACTCGATGCTCTGCTGCCTTCACTATTTCATCTCTCAAAGCTGTCCATTCTTCTTCTATTGTACTCCTCTGCACTGTTCTTGTCAATCGTTCCCTAATGTTCTCCCTGAAACTCTCTAGAACCTCTAGTTCTTTCAATTTATCCAGGTCCCATTTACATTAACTCCTACCTTTCCGCAGGTTGTTCGGTTTTAACCTACATTTCATAATCAATAAATTGTGGTCAGAGTATACTTTTCCTCTGAAACATACTTTGCAACTGGGGTTAACAGTGTCTTCTACAGACAGATAACTTTAAAGAGTGGCTACCAATTATTACATAAGCTCTGGTTTAAATGTATGTGGGTTCAAAATTCTAAGTTTTATGTGTGCTGAAAGTTTATTGTGACAACATAAACATCACCCTGGAATCTGAATGTGGGTGGGAAGTGTATGTGAATCACATGTAGTAACTTGTCATGATTATATATTTTACAATTTGTCTGAAATTTAATGTAACTAACAGACACAAACATCACAAGTACTGCCACTTATCCTCAAAGGGCTTTCTCACGATGTTCCAAGTGTCAAAAAAGTGTTGCTTGTTAGTGCCAAACTGAAAGGTTTGTATATTGTAGTACATATTACTATATTTTCAGTTAGTAAAACATTTCGAGAATATCCAATTTTTTAGTAACCCAGATTACATCGAGCACCACCTAGACCATATAAACATAGCCTTGTGTAGCACTTGCACTTCTTCATACCTAATGAGACTACCATGGGGATAAGTATCTGAAAAGCAAATATTTAATTCTTTATAGCAGTATACTTCACGTGCAAGAACACAAACACACCTCATACTTCATGAGTACATGAACAAATTAAAGCTTCCACAACAGTTTAATTTTTTTTTTTTTTTTTTTTGTATGAGTGCACCTTGTGGTATACCAATAATATGAAGCTGACAAACAGAAAGAAACGGCTATGAAATTACTTGTTGCCTAGAAGAACAAGACTTACGAAAATAGCTGTGCCTTCAGCTATTACTGTCTTCCATTAAGAATAGGAAAGGATCCATCCAGTACTTTCAAATGCAGCAGTTTCAAATGCACACATCGTGCACTTCAGCGTTTCTGTTGCTTTTCCCCAGGAATATTTTGTTTGGTGGTGTTGTAAACTACTTTAAATAAAATCCTTTTCGCATAAGTAGCACTGATAGGTAGATGAACGTTCGTTATGTTTAACAGAAGGCATTATTTCGCTCAGCTTCTGTGGGTTCGCTGTGGAAATATGTCGCTTCAGAAGCCTGCGGTAATTGTTGTCGTTTCCTCAAATGTCACATTTAAAAGTTTTGATTTAAAAACTCTGTTGCAACGAAGAAGCACAAGCGGTAAAATAGTGTTACAACGACGAAGCAAACGCTGTGAAACTGACAAAGGAAAGGCGAGAAAAACGCAAATAGTGCTACATTGCACAAGTACACTGCTAAGACGTCCAAGGAAATGCGTTAAAAGACACAAATACTGCAAAACACAAATATTGCAAAGACGCAAATATTGCAAATACTGCAAAGCGGTAATACACTGCTCGGTTCAGTAATGTACGAACAAACGCAGTAAAGCCCATGGGTCAAGTGGAAACATGCGACGAAGACCAAAGACTGTGCACTCTATGGGAAGATCCCAAAGAATACGCATGGTCGCTGCAAAGGGGGCGAGAGTGCGGGACTTGTCCCAGTACTTGTTCCTTACTGTGGAGTGCGGTGAATGGGCGGGATCTGTTTCCGGTCACATCCTGGCGCTAACGACTCCTTAGGGGCAGGCAGCCCGGCAGGCTGCAGGGAAAACTCGTACACCTCTGGTCATTCTTGGCCCGCACACCGCGCGCCACAGCTTTGGCTTCCGCCACTTTAATCTTTTCGTGGAAGTCTAAAATTTGTAAACTAATGAGTTGATCTTCTCTATTAAAGCAGGATTTACTTACAGTCTCTACTTTCTCCATTAGTTTGTGTTTAACACAGTTCTACGTAACTGGAAGGGTTAACGAATTAATAGAACCACTCTGTGAAAATTCGATACATCCCTCAGTAGACGTCTTCCGGGGTTTCCCAAACGACAGAGTGATTCTTAGCGTTTCCCGCGTGAGGGAAGGTCTAAAAATGTTACAGTTCGAGAAAGAAGCGGTTTTGTCGCGCAGTGGATCCGCTGATCACACCCGTGCAAGGGCATTTGCAGTAACTTCGCTGTGATTCAAGTGGCTCACCGCCTTCTCGGCGTAATGCTCCGCACATGCCTGCAGTCCGTGTCCTTTTTGCCATTACTGGTTCTGAAATTTATTAAAACTACATGTCTTCAAATAAATAATAGCATAATGTCACCTGAAGGGTCACGTGGTTCTTTTGGACTAAATTTTGCTAAAGACTTTAGGTTTTATTCAATAATGGTTCTGAGCACTATGGGATTTAACTTCTGAGGTCATCAGTCCCCTAGAACTTAGAACTACTTAAACCTAACTAACCTAAGGACATTACACACATCCATGCCCGAGGCAGGATTCGAACCTGCGACCGTAGCGGTCGCGCGATTGCAGACTGTAGCGCCTAGAACCGCTCGGCCACTCCGGCCGGCACTTAGGCTTTATTATTCTTCCAGAATGAGATTTTCACTCTGCAGCGGAGTGTGCGCTGATATGAAACATCCTGGCAGACTAAAACTGTGTGCCCGACCGAGACTCGAACTCGGGCCCTTTGCCTTTCGCGGGCAAGCACTTGCCTGCGAAAGGCAAAGGTCCCGAGTTCGAGTCTCGGTCGGGCACACAGTTTTAATCTGCCAGGAAGTTTTATTATTCTTATTTATAACAATGCAGTTGACTCTACATTGATGAGCCGGAATGTTACGACCACCGACCTACTATCGATATGAACCTGCCTAAGTGATAGCAGCTTCACCTGGCGAGGGATGACTGCTGGTCAGACACACGCACGGTGCATCAGTGAGCGAGCTGCCCGCATGTAGAATGGGGAAGACGCGCAATTTATCTCAGTTTGATCGAAGGCAGATTGTTATGGCCCGGGGGCCTGGCACGAACACTTGGCGAACTGCACGACTTGTCGGGTTTCGAGGGGTGCTGTGGCGAGAGTCTTAACACGTGGCGAAACCGAGGCGAAACCACGCCCAGGTGTCGTAGGGCTGGCCGGCCACCCCTCATTACGGATGCCGTACGCCGTAGGCCGGGGAGAATGCTGGAACAGGACAGGAGGACAACTGTGACGCAAGTGACACCAAACTTTAATGCTGGGTGAAGTGTGTCTGAACACACAGTACAGCGAATACTTCTAACGGCGGGCCTCCGCAGACGACGACCTGTACCTGTGCCAAGATTAACACCGCACGCCGTCGGTAAATACGACTGAAATGGACACGCGACCGTTGGCACTGGACACTGGCACAGTGGCAAAGCTTTGCACCGTCTGATGAATCCCGATACCTTCGGCATCGTGCCGATGGGAGGGCGTGAATGCGTCGTCTCCTAGGGGAGCATTTCCTCGACACCTGTACTACAGGACGGATACGAGCTGGCGGCGGCTCCAATACGCTCTGGGGAAAAATCACGTGGGCATCCACGGATCCAGCGGAGGTCGTGCTAGGCACCAGGCCAAGGTGCATCGCACACTGGCTGCAGACCAGACGATCGTGTTTCCCGACGGAAGTGGCATTTTTCAACAAGATAATGCGCCGTGTCACAAGGCCAGGAGTGTGACGGAGTGATTCGAGGAACACAGCCGCAAGTTCCCCCAGTTCGCCATATCTGAACCCGATCGAACACGTCTGGGATGTGACTGAACGTGGCGGCAGAGCTCGTCGTCCCACTCCCCGGATTTTACGAGAATGAGGCGACTCCTGTGTGCAGATGTGGTACCAACTCCCTCCAGCGGCCTACGAAGGCCTCATTGCTTCCGTGCTACGACGCGTCGCCGCTGTTATCTGTGTCAAAGGTGGTTATAGCGGCTGTTAGCTAGGCGGACATAATGTTCTGGCTCATCAGTGTAAGTTATTGAGGGTTATTTCTGAAAGGAAAAGGTAGACGGATGAGGAGACATTTTTAAAATGCCACAGCATAGTGCAGTATGGACGAGGCAGTTGACGGAGGGTGTTGGCGCACACAGCGCCTCACTCACTGCTGTGGTCTGCTCGCACTGGGGGGCCAGTGCCCGCCGCAGCCCACCGAGAGCTGCTGGACTCACCAGCTACTGACCAGGGAGTCACTACTGTGATCCCACTGGCCAACTTGTAGTTCCAGTAACTGTAGTGTCCATAACTTGTTGTAACTCTGAACAGTATTAGTATTGACATCTTACGTCAGTCAGTTGGAGCTAGTGTGTAATGGACCAGAGTTGCGATAATCATGTGCAGAACTCGTGAAATTTTAGCAGTTGACGTCTACACAGAGAGCACTTATTAAGCCCCAGCTCGTAACCTGGTCCGCAGATATAAAACGGAAAAGTTCACACATTGATGAAAAATTGGTTGAAAAAATTATCTACGATATTAACTGTGTTTCGGAGATAAATAAATTTTCAATGACAATCAGTTGTCAAAACAGGGAAACGAAGACAGAGGACGTGCCCTCTGATGTAGACAATGGCTTGAGCACGTTGCTTGATCAGATAATGAAGCAAATTAAATTAGTGGCTTCAGTGAATTAACTAGTTCAAGCTGATGCAAAGAATTGCATTAGGAGACATTAACTGCAAAGACAGAAAAGACTGAACCTAACGAAGTGATTCCAAAAATAGATTCAGTGGAGAGTACATAGGATCTGTTTGAAGCTGAATGAAAGTCTGATTGGAGAGTAGTTCAAGAAGGCTTACTGGACTCAGTATTTCTTTTAGAAAAGAAATTTATTTCAGCAACAGTAAGCTGAGGAAAGCCTGGATACCTTGGAGGGCAACCTGAAAAGCGTTGTCTAGGGAGCTGACGAGAGTCTAACTAGTCACCACCAGGAGCAAGAAGAAGAGGAATTTGCAAAATAATAGGATATGCAATTCCAAACCAATAAAAATCGTTACACGTACAAGAGGGCGACATCAGTGGGCATGCACTGGATAAGGATCCGCGTGAGAAGGCCCTGGGTATGCAGTCAGATACTAAACTGTGGGGACACCAGCGTGTGGGTACATTGTAGAATAACTTCAGTTCTGCTGCTGTGCACTCTGAAATCCCCCTCACTGTGTTGGCATGTGGACAAGACAGCTAACACAGTTTGCATACTTTCAATCAATTCTATCCTAAGGCATAACATTCTGGAGCTTTGCAGTTAGGGAGACAATTGATTTTTTGTACAGAAGTGTGCAATAACAACGTTAAGTTCTTGCAAATGCCTCTCCAGAGACCAAGAGATTCTTATTCTCACAAGTTGTTGTTGTGGTCTTCACTCCGAAGACAGGTTTGATGCAGCTCTCCATGTTACTCTATCCTGTGCCAGCCTCTTCACCTCCGAATAACCACCGCACCCGGCATCTTCCTGAACCTGCACACTGTGTTCATCTTTTGGTCTCCCTCTACGATTTAATCCGCACCCCCCCACCCCCACCTACCCCCTCACACACACACTTCTCTCCGGTACCAAATTGCTGATCCTTTCATGTCTCACAAAGTGTCCTATCAACTGATCCCTTCTTTTGGTCATGTTGTGTCACAAATATCTTTTCTGTCCATCTCTATTTAGTACTGTTACCTGATCTACCCATCTTATCTTCAGCATTATTCTGTAGCACCAAATTCTAAAAGCTCCTGTTCTACCACAACGGAGGAATACCTGTTGAAAGGCCAGACGAACGTGTGGTTCCTGAAGAGGGGCAGCAGCCTTTTCAGTAGCTGCAGGGGCAACAGTCTGGATGATTGACTGATCTGGCGCTGTAACATTAACCAAAACGGCCTTGCTGTGCTGGTACTGCGAACGGCTGAAAGCAAGGGGAAACTATAGCCGTAATTTTTCCCGAGGGCATGCAGCTTTACTGTATGGTTAAATGATGATGGCGTCCTCTTGGGTAAAATATTCCGGAGGTAAAATAGTGCCCCATTCGGATCTCCAGGCGGGGACTACTCAAGAGGATGCCGTTATCAGGAGAAAGAAAACTGGCGTTCTACGGGTCGGAGTGTGGAATGTCAGATCCCTTGTCGGGCAGGTAGGCTAGAAAATTTAAAAAAGGAAATGGGTAGATTAAAGTTAGATATAGTGGGAATTAGTGAAGTTCGGTGGCAGGAGGAACAAGACTTTTGGTAAGGTGAATACAGGGTTATAAATACAAAATGAAATAGGAGTAATGCAGGAGTGGGTTTAATAATGAATAAGTTACTACAAACAGCATAGCGAACGCATTACTGTGTCCAAGATAGACACGAAGCCCATGCCCACTACAGTAGTACAAGTTTATATGCCAAGTAGCTCTGCAGACGACGAAGAAATTGAAGAAATGTATGATGAGATAAAAGAAATTATTTAAGTAGTGAAGGGAGACGAAAATTTAATAGTCATGGGTGACTGGAAATCGAGCGTAGGAAAAGGGAGAGAAGGAAACATAGTAGGTGAATATGGATTGGGGGTAAGAAATGAAAGAGGAAGCCGCCTGGTAGAATTTTGCACAGAGCATAACTTAATCATAGCTAACACTTGGTTCAAGAATCATAAAAGAAGGTTGTATACATGAAAGAATCCTGGAGATACTAAAAGGTATCAGATAGGTTATATAATGGTGAGACAGAGATTTAGGAACCAGGTTTTAAATTGTAAGACATTTCCAGCGGCAGGTGTGGACTCTGACCACAATATATTGGTTTTGAACTGTAGATTAAAACTGAAGAAACTGCAAAAAGGTGGTAATTTATGGAGGTGGAACCTGGATAAACTGAAAGAACCAGAGGTTGTAGAGAGTTTCAGGGAGAGCATTAGGGAACGATTGCCAAGAACGGGGAAAGAAATACAGTAGAAGAAAAATGAGTAGCTTTGAGAGTTGAAATAGTGAAGACAGCAGAAGATCAAGTAGGTAAAAACGCGAGGGCTAGTAGAAATCCTTGGGTAACAGAAGAGATATTGAATTTAATTGATGAAAGGAGAAAATATAAAAATGCAGTAAACGAAGCCGCGAAATGGAATACAAACCTCTCAAAAATGAGATCGACAGGAAGCGCTAAACGGCTAAGTAGGAATGGCTAGGGGACAAATGTAAGGATGTAGAATCATGTTTCACTAGGGGTAAGATAGGTACTGCCTACAGGAGAATTAAAGAGACGTTCGGAAAAAAGAGAACCACCTGCATGAATATCAAGAGCTCAGATGGTAAACCAATCCTAAGCAAAGAAGGGAAATCTGAAAGGTGGAAGGAGTATATAGGGGGCCTATACAAGGGCGATGTACTTGAGCACAATATTATGGAAATGGAAGAGAACCTGACTCAGGTCTTTCAGTGCTCTGTCAAACTCTTCACGCAGTATCATATCTCCCAAGTCAGAACAACGCCCCGGGAGTAGACAACATTCCATTAGAACTACTGATAGCCTTGGGAGAGCCAGCCCCGACAAAACTCTACCATCTGGTGAGCAAGTTGTATGAGACAGGTGAAATACCCTCAGACTTCAAGAAGAATATAGTAATTCCAATCCCAAACAAAGCATGTGCTCACAGATGTGAAAATTATCGAACTATTAGTTTAATAAGTCACGGCTGCAAAATACTAACACGAATTCTTTACAGAAGAATGGAAAAACTGGTAGCGACCGACCTCGGGGAAGATCAGTTTGAACTCCGTAGAAATATTGAAACACGTGAGGTAATACTGACCCTACGACTTATCTCAGAAGATAGATTAAGGAGAGGCAAACCTACGTTACTTGCATTTGTAAACTTAGAGAAAGCTTTTGACAGTATTGACTGGAATACTCTCTTTCAAATTGTGATGGTGGCAGGGGTAAAATGCAGGGAGCAAAAGGCTACTTACAATTTGTACAGAAACCAGATGGGACATGAAAGGGAAGCAGTGGTTGGGAAAGGAGTGAGACAGGTTTGTAGCCTATCCTCGATGTTATTCAATCTGTACATTGAAGAAAAACTCGGAGTAGGAATTAAAACCCATTCACAAGAAATAACAACTTTAAGTTTTGCCGATGACATTGTAATTGTGTCAGAGACAGCGAAGGACTTGGAAGAACAGTTGAAAGGAATGGGCAGTGTCTTGAAAGAAGGATATAAAATGAACATCAACAAAAGCAAAACAAGGATGATGCCATGCAGTCGAATTAAATCGGGTGACGCTGAGGGAATTAGATTAGAAAATGAGACACTTAAAGTAGTAAATGAGTTTTGCTATTTAATGAGCAAAATAACTGATGATGGGCGAACTAGAGATGATATAAAATGTAGACCGGCAATGGCAAGGAAAGCGTTTCTAGAGCAGTAACGCCCTCTGTGCTTGTGTTTGCGGGAAACACATATCAAAGCATCTGATGCCCCTACACTGCGGGGCTATACCCTACGTCGCAAGTACGACCTGACTGGGGAAAGAGCCAATGGAGGGGTCGCTGTGTTTGTCAATAATCAGCACCACTCCTCTGCTCTTCCCTGGATACCGACCTGCAAGCAGTTGCAGTTGGAATTTCTGTACGTCAGAAGCTTACAATTTGTTCTGTTTATGTACCTCCTCTGGCTGCAGTAGACTCTGACGCTCTCACAGAACTTATCACACAACTCTCCCAAACATATCTCCTCCTGGGAGACTTCAATGCCAACCATGTCCTGTGGGGCTCAACGTCTACTTTCCATCGACGTCGAGTTTTGGAGAGCCTCCTGACATCTCGAGAGCTGTGCCTCCTAAATGCTGGTACTCCGTCTCGTTTCCATGCTGCTACTGGGTCATTCTCAGCCGTCGACCTCTTTCTCTGCTCTCCTGCCCTCGCCGACTCTGTTCACTGGGAGGTCATTGGCGATCTTCAATTTTAGCGACCACTTCCTAATCCGCCTTCAGCTACTCGATGATGTGTTGCTGGAACAGAAGCCACCAGCGTGGGTGAGTGGCAGGGCTAACTGGATGCTGTTAGGCCAGTTGGTTGTGTCTGAACACAGTAACAGCGTCCAGGAATGGGTGGATCACATCACACATGTGATCCATCACGCTGCTAATCTATCCATACCAACGTCTTTCGGCCCTCTTCAGAGGCGACCTGTCCCTTGGTGGACAGAATAGTTTCATTTAGCCATGCGGGACTCGCGTGCAGCTCTTCGATAGTTTAAACGCCACCCGACAGTGGACAATCTCTCAAACTTTCGAATCGCGAGAGCCAAGGCTCGCCGTGTCATTAAAGAGCAAAAAGCTGTCATAGCCTGAGTTCCTGAATTCCATCAATCGCTCTACTTGTTCCTCAAAGGTATGGGAAGCCATCATGAGGATTTACGGTAAACACAGCCGTTTACTGATAGCTACAGTGTCGAACAAGGGGTGCCTCCAAACAACACGTAGAAACATTGCTCAGACGCTGGCCGAGCATTTTGCACAAGCTACTGCCAATGCAAGCTATTATCCAGCGTTTCGTCGCTACCGTGCGACTTTCGAGAGGGAAAAGCTGGACTTTAAGTCGAACAGTTCTGAGGCCTACAACTCCCCATTCTCCATGTGGGAGCTCGAATAGGCACTGACTCAGACTTCTGTCACTGCACCCAGTCACAACCACATCTGGTACAGCATGCTTCGACATCTGGCAACGGCGTCAAAGGAAATCCTCCTCGAATGTTTTAATCTATATGGCAGACAGGTGTCTTCCCCAACTCGTGGAGGGAGGCAGTTCTAATCCCCCTCCTCAAACCAGGAAAGGACCGCACATGTCCCAGTAGTTATCAGAGTATCGCCTTGACGATATGCGTAGTAAAAACCCTGGGACAGATGGTTAACTGTCGTCTGCTCTGGCTTTTACACGCCAGGCAACTCCTTAGCCGCTCTCAGTGTGGATTCCGAAAATTTCGGTCCACAGTCGACAACCTGACCCTCCTAGAAGCGGTTATTCAGCAGGCTTTCCTCCATCAGCATCACTGTATCGGTATCTTCTTTGATATCAGTAAGGTATGCGATACTACTTGGAGACACTGCATTCTTGCACAACTGCGGCCACCTCCCCATTTTCATTCGGTCTTTCCTCTCTCGGCGGTTTTTTCAGACCCTAGTTGGTAACACACTGTCTGATCGATTTGAGCAGGAGAATGGTGTGCCCCAGGGCAGTGTTTTAAGTGTTACCCTCTTTGCCATAGCCATCAACAATATAACATCTACAGTAAGGAGTCCAGTACAGTGCCCATTATTTGTGCATGACTTCCTCCAGTGTTGCAATGATGAGCAGTCAGTTGCAACTTACAGGGCAGTGGTTAGAGGAGTGGCCTGCACAGATAGGTTTTCAGTTTTATGCCAATAAGTGCGTGTGTTCATTTTAATCGTTCTCGTCATCCTTTTAATTTGCCTGTCTTGCATATATGGGACACTATCCTACATTTTAAATACACAGTGCAGTTTCTGGGCCTCCATCTTTACACCGGATTGTCATGGTTGCCACACCTGCGAGATCTGAAAGCCAGAACCCTGAAGGCACTGAAAATCCTCTAGTGCCTCAGCCACAGGCCTTGGGGAGCGGACAGGGCGCGTCTCCTCCAGTTTTGTCGGGCTTTTGTGCGCTAGCTGCTGGACTACGGGTGCACGGTGTATGGGTCAGCGAGGCCCTCTTATTTTCGGATCCTTGATGCTGTCCACCATGCGGGGATTCGACTGGCCACGGGTGCTTATCAGACCAGTCCCATACCCAGCCTCTGTGCTGAGCCAGGGAACCGCCACTTACCATCCGACGGCAGCTCCTTGTAGCTCCAACTTCACCCACTTACCATACTGTTGCCTGTCAGCCTCTAGATCGTCTTTTTTCCTGCTATCTCTGAGCCACGATGCCGTTTGGGATCCGTGTGCAACGTGTGATGGAGTCCCTCAGTGTGGAGCCCGTACAGCCCCAAATCCAGGGTTTTAACCACTTGCCACCCTGGTTACTGGAGAGGCCCAGAGTGGTTTTAGATTTGGTGCGGTACAAGAGAGATTGCACTCCTGCTTCTGTTTTTAATGCAACATTTTCAGCCATTTTATCTGAGCACCACGTCTATATCTGTTTATACGGATGGGTCGTAACAGGGGGATTCCGTTGGTTGCTCTGTTACTTTTCCGGATCGTGTCCTCAAGGTCCGACTCCCTCAGACTTTTACTGTCTTTGATGCAGAATTGTCGGCGATCTTGAAGGCACTGGAACAGATGAAACGCTCTTCCCCGCCCTAATTTCTTGTCCGTTCTGATTCACAAAGCGCCCTTCACTCATTGCAACGTTTGTATCCAGCAGATCAAATAGTCCAGACCATCCAGGATGCCCTCCTCCAACTACAACGACTGGGGAAGGAGGTGACTTCCTGCTGGGTTCCAGGGCACAACGGCATTGCTGGGAACGAAAGAGCAGATCTCGCAGCCAAGGAGGCGTGCCTCGATCCGCCAGTATTTCAGTGTGCCATCCCCCTGCACGCACTCACCTCTCTGTTGAACTCACGAGTCATGCGTCGGTGGGAGGATGAGTGGCTGGAAATGACTGACAATAACCTCCGTTTAGTCCAGCCCACAACGCGTGTGTGGTGTTCTTCCTTCCAGCCACGTAGACGGGACGAGGTTCTCCTCACTCGGCTTCGGATAGGCCACAGTCCTATGACGCTTGGATTCCCGCCCCGGCGAGAGGACCCTCCAATGTGTGGTACTTGGGGCGTCCCGGTCACTGTGCGCCACGTTTTATTGGATTGCGTTTTATTTTCTGACCAGCGGACCGCGGCTGACTTGCCGGTGGATCTGCCATCTCTTTTAGGGAATACTCAAATGAATGTGGTTAAAGTTTTAAAGTTCTGTGACTTGTCCAATGTTTCTACCAAAACTTTATAGAGAGGGTCTTAAATCTGTTCACAGGGTAACTGATTCGCCCATATTTTACGTAAGTTGCCAGAGAGTGACAATTTTCTGTGGCATTCTTGACGCTCCTTTCTCGTATTCTTACGTTTTATTTTCTTGTACAGCGTTTCTTATCTTTTCCTGTTTTCTTTGCGTATATGCTTCCATTTTACTAAATTCGTCCACATTTGTTTCCTTCAATGTGTGTCAGGGCGCTGATGACGTCGACGTTGAGCACCCCAGCGCGCGCGCGCACACACACACACACACACACACACACACACACACACACACACATTCACACAAAATTCTGTCAGAGACGGCAAAGAACTTGGAAGAGCTGTTGAACGGAAGGTACAGTGTCCTGAAAGGAGGATGTAAGATGAACATCAACAAAAGCAAAACGAGGATAATGGGCCGGCCGAAGTGGCCGCGCGCTTCTGGCGCTGCAGTCTGGAACCGCGAGACCGCTACGGTCGCGGGTTCGAATCCTGCCTCGGGCATGGATGTCTGTGCTGTCCTTAGGTTAGTTAGGTTTAACTAGTTCTAAGTTCTAGGGGACTAATGACCTCAGCAGTTGAGTTCCATAGTGCTCAGAGCCATTTGAACCATTTTTGAGGATAATGGAATGTAGTCGAATTAAATAGGGTGATACTGAGGGAATTAGATTAGGAAATGAGACACTTAAAGTACTTCACGGTAAAAGATAACAACCAAATAGTTATAAGATAAAGATTTATTGAAATCCTTGAGCGCGGCCTCGGTATATCTAAATATAACTTCATGGGAAGCAAAATTTCACCTGAGCAGGAAGACACCGTCATTAGCAAAAGACTTATCAACATAACTGAGATAGAAGAAAAAACAAATGCTTATAGTTTTAAGTACCCATGAAAATTACCAAAGTATTACAACACAAAAACTTTTAGTCACTTACTAAAATCACATCTTGCAGTGGAGATGCATAAAACAAGCATGCCAAAGGCGGCACCAGTAGTTAAAATATCACTTCCATCTGTACAGCATAATTATGAAGATGCGAACACGGCATGATATTAGTACTTGGCCTGTGAACTGGCGTGAAAGGGTGTGGAAGCAGTAAGGCAGACAGTTTCACCGAGAGAGAGAGAGAGGGCACTTGTGGTATTCGCGAGACACTCGCGCACATTGAAACCCGGGGTACATACCCATGGGCATCAAAATTTTAAAGGTTGTGCTAATTCAAACCCTCTGTCTTAATAAATAGAACATACCAGAACCATTTAAAACACCTGCATACAATAGAAAAAGGAACACCAATTTGCCTGTGTCCTAGAGTCAAGCAGATGAAGCCTGCGCTAAGGAACATATCTAACGAGAGAGGGCACTAGTGTTATGCGCTAGAATCTCGCGCAAAATGAAGGCTAGTATACATACTAACAAAAACGAACGAAATGTTGTAGAAAATCGAAACCATCTTTCATGAAGAATGAAAAACATAAAAGAATCATTTAAACCACACATACACATCGAAAACCGCGAACAACAATCATCAAAATCACGTAAAGTCCCAACAAGGTAGGAAAGGAGCATCTCACCAGCATAAACATACAAGAAAATTAGCTTCTAGTCAGCCAGACTATATCACGTTAGAGCAAGAAGGGGTTTGAAACAACCCAAAAAAAATTGTTTCTAAGCTGCACCTGTTCGTTAAGAATAAATCCATCTTTTTGAGATAGATGTTTAAAAATTTCTAATTGCTCGAACACGTCCAGTTTGTAACACTTACTCTTTTCGTGTAGCAATTCTATGTCATTCAGTTTACGTGGCGTATGTTGTAACAGCAATAGATATTCAGCAAACGTGTAATTGTACACATTTTCCCCATTTTTACCTAGCACGTGTTCTTTATGTCTTACTTTAATGGGTCTACCTGTCTGTCCAACGTAATTGTTGGGGAAGTCGTTACAAGTAATTTTGTAAACTCCGGATTTAATGCCAAGTTCTTCCCGTGCCCTAATAGTATGAATCACTCTTTGTTTTAAGCTATTTTTTACGGAAAAGCCAACTCTGTAATCTTATTGCTTCAGTAGAGGTCTCCTTATCTTGTATGATACGTTCCCCAAAAATGGAAGAGAAATAAAGTTATAACGCTCAATCTTTATCGCTCTGTTATCTTCTAAGATTGAACATTTTACAGCTGTTTTTTCCTAACAATTTGCTGAATTAACATAGGGTCATATCCATTGCTAATAGCTATGGATTTGACTAAAGATATTTCTTTCTCTAAAGAATCCTGTTCACGGCACGATGAACTGCAGGGTTAAAGAAGGCAACTTTGTGAGATTGTGGATGACAAGAATCTGCTGGGATAATAATATCAGAAAAAGTATTTTTACGAGAAATTCAAGTGTTTTAAATGGTTCTGGTATGTTTTATTTATTAAGACAGAGGGTCTGAATTAGCACAACCTTTAAAATTTTTATGCGCATGGGTATGTATCCCGGGTTTTCATGTGCGCGAGTTTCTCGCTCATACCACAAGTGCCCTCTCTCGGTGAAACTGTCTGCCTTACTGCTTCCACACCCTCTTCACGCCAGTTCACAGGCTAAGTAGTGATAGTATGCCGCGTTCGCATCGACCATCTCTTCATAATTATGCTGTACAGATGGAAGTGATATTTTAACTACTGGTGCCGCCTTTGGCACGGTTGTTTTATGCATCTCCACTGCAAGATGTGATTTTAGTAAGTGACTAAAAGTTTTTGTGCTTGTAATACTTCGGTAATTTTCATGGGTACTTAAAGCTATAAGTATTTTTTTTCCCGTTCTCTATCTCAGTTATGTTGATACGTTTTTTGCTAATGAAGGTGTCTTCCAGTTCAATTGGATTTTGCTTCTGATGAAGGTATACTTAGATATACCGAAACTGTGGTCAAGGATTTCAATAAACTTTTATCTTGCAACTGTTTGGCTGTTATCATTTACCGTGAAGATTTTCAACAGTTGCTGCTTCAGCCATGTCCAAAAATTTTTACACTTAAAACAGTAAATGAGTTCTGCTATTTGCGGAGCAAAATAACTGATGTTGGACGAAGTAGAGAGGATATAAAATGTAGACTCGCAATGGCAAGGAAAACGTTTCTGAAGAAGAGAAATTTGTTAACATCAAGTATAGATTTAAGCGTCAGGAAGTCGTTTCTGAAAGTATTTGTATCAAGTGTAGCCATGTATGTAAGTGAAACATGGACAATAAATAGTTTGGACAAGAAGAGAATAGGAGCTTTCGAAATGGGGTACTACAGAAGAATGCTGAAGAATAAATGGGTAGATCACATAACTAAGGAGGAGGTATTGAAGAGGAGTTTGTGGCACAACTAGACAAGAAGAAGGGATCGGTTGGTAGGACATGTTCTGAGGCATCAAGGGATCACCAATTTAGTATTGGAGGGCAACGTGGAGGGTAAAAATCGTAGAGGGAGAGCAAGAGATGAAAACACTAAGCAGATTCAGAAGGATGTAGGTTGATGTAGGTACTGGGAGATGAAGAAGCTTGCACAGGATAGAGTAGCATGGAGAGTTGCATCAAACTAGTCTCCGGCCTGAAGATCACAACAACAAAAATTTTAGCATAACACTAACATTCATGCAAATCTCATTTACTAAAATTTTGTGTTAGTTAACTATTACACAAGAAAATTATTGTATACGTGCACATGTGTAGCACAATTTAAGGTACTTGCACGTACATGTGTACTGTACAGGATAACCAAAATGATTACGTAAAGCATACAGCATAGTTTTTGAAGTTGAGTGATAGAAAGCTGTAGTTGGAATACTGTCATCTACCACGATCAGTATATATGTTAATCAGTGGACAACTATCTGTCACTTGCAGCGAAACCTGTACGTCAAATCTGAGAACAGTACAGCACTGTGTCTGAGGAGGAGCGGCACGGCAGCTCCGGAGTACCGTGGCTGCCACGACGCAGGCCGGCCGCCAACTTTGTGTCAAAGCAGCGCCGAAATGTAGCTCAGGCCAGTGAGTTGTGTCGTCACACTTGTCACTTACATACAATTAAGAGCAACATCTGAACAGATTCAGTAGCATTTTCGTGAGGGCAGGAACCTAAATTTTGAGAAGATAAAACAACTAAATGAAATGGACAAGATGCACAGGATATTCGCAACATTTTTTGTTTTCCTAGACACGAAAAGAAATTAAACTACGACATCTGTTACATTTGGGTAATTCTAATTGTCCTGTTTTACTGCTGCTGGAATAGTATTTGATCGTGATTCATGAAGCGTGTTATCTGCAGCAATGTGCGCAACTACACTACTGGCCATTAAAATTGCTACGCCAAGAAGAAATGCAGATGATAAACGGATATTCACTGGACAAATATATTACACTAGACCTGACATGTGACGACATTTTCATGCAATTTGGGTGCATAGATCCCGAGAAATCAGTACCCGGAACAACCACCTCTGGACGCAATAACGGCCTTGATACGCTTGGGCATTGAGTCAAACAGAGCTTGGATGGCGTGTACAGGTACAGCTGCCCATGCAGCTTCAACACGATACCACAGTTCATGAAGAGTAGCGACTGGCGTATTGTGACGAGCCAGTTGCTGGGCCACCATTGACCAGACGTTTTCAATAGATGAGAGATCTGGAGAATGTGCTGGCCAGGGCAGCAGTCGAACATTTTCTGTGTCCACAAACGGCCCCTATAGAACCTGCAACATGTGGTCGTGCATTATCCTGCTGAAATGTAGGGTTTCGCAGGGATCGAATAAAGGGTAGAGCCACGGGCCGTAACACATATCAAATGTAACGTCCACTGTACAAAATGCTGTCAATGTAAACAAGAGGTAACCAATGGCACCACATACCATCACGCCGGGTGATACGCCAGTATGGCGATGACGAATACACGCTTTCAATTTGCGTTCACAGCGATGTCGCCAAACTCGGATGCGACCATCATGATGCTGTAAACAGAACCTGGATTCACCCGAAAAAATGACGTTTTGCCATTCGTGCACACAGGGTCGTCGTTGAGTACACCATCGCAGGCACTCCTGTCTGTGAAGCAGCTTCAAGGGTAACCGCAGCCATGGTATCTGATAGTCCATGCTGCTGCAAACGTCGTCGAACTGTTCGTGCGGATGGTAGTTGTCTTGCATACGTCCCCATCTGATGACTCAGGGATCGAGACGTGGCTGCACGATTCATTACAGCCGCGCGGATAAGATGCCTGTCATCTCGACTGCTAGTGATACGAGGCCGTTGGGATCCAGCACGGCGTTCCGTATTACCCTCCTGAACCCACCGATTGCATATTATGCTAACAGTCATTGGATCTCGACGAACGCGAGCAACAATGTAGCGATACGATAATCCTCAATCGCGATAGGGTACAATCCGACCTTTATCAAAGTCATAAACGTGACGGTACGCATTTCTCCTCCTTACACGAGGCATCACAACAACGTTTCACCAGGCAACGCCGGTCAACTGCTGTTTGTGTATGAGAAATCGGTTGGAAACTTTCCTGATGTCAGCACGTTGTAGGTGTCGCCACAGGCGCCAACCTTGTGTGAATGCTCTGACAAGCTAATCATTTGCATATCACAGCATCTTCTTCCTGTCGGTTAAATTTCACGTCCGTAGCACGTGATCTTCGTGGTGTAGCAATTTTGATGGCCAGTAGTGTATTTTCCCATTGTTGTTGTAACTTTATAGCTCTGACTTACGTTTATTTTCTTGTAAGTGGTGTCTCTTGGCTCCATCTAAAGACGTTCCTTCACTTATTGTGAAAAAATGCTGATCTCTATAATAGAATGTGTTTTTTATAACATTCAGGGTGACAGATAGGTAGAAAACTTACGATTAGAACAGAAATTCATCCTGTTTAATTTATAAAAACATTCCATACCATGAAGACATAATTCCATTTTTCTAATTTTTTTAACTAGTAGATTACTTTCTCTCATTAATAGATATATCCCTACATTTGATTATTAACACTAAATACATTCACATTCCTCGTTCGCAAAAATGCCGACTGTAAGTGAGTGAATATTTCCGTGTGAAGATATTATACCAAAACCTTCTGCAATCGCATTGATGCAGTAGTCGACATACCTGTCACATATGAAACACGTAGTTCGAGGTACCGATAGCTATCCCATTCCTCAAGGCTTTTGATGAGCACATATGGACCAGAGCTTCTGAGAACAGTTTTACTCATACCGCGGCGGATACGAGTAATTACATTTCCTTCAGTAGAATTTCCGTCGTATATTTCCCCAAAAGGTGTGGTGGTGTGAGTGTAATAGTCCTCGTAATCAGTCATTCCATGAAGTGTCTGAAAAAAACAAATACCCGCAAAAACACACAGACATCACCTTAAATGGCACAAAGAGAGGTAAAAGGAAGAAATGTCTCATTTTAAGACGGAAGATGGGAAAAGATGAGGTACTAACAGTGTAATAAAGAAGCTTCCACATTTTTAAGGCTAAGTAAACGTTAATGAAGCGTTTACCTACACAGAGGTTTAGGTCTATAGCCTCGATGTACCTATAAATGATATAGCGTAGCACAAGACATTTATTTTTCGATGCTATTAAGCATTCTTTTCTACCGGCGGGTGACATTAATGCTGACCGTGTCCGTAGCCGAATGGCTGACGTCGCTGCCTTTGGTGTGGAAGGGTCAGGGTTCGATGCCCTCTCCAGCCTGGGACTGGCTTTATAACACCCTGTATACATATAACACCCTGTATACACTGAAGCGCCAAAGAAATTGGTGTAGGCATGGGTATTCAAATACAGACATACATAAACAGGCAGAATGCGCTGGGGTCGGCAACGCCTATGTGAGACACCAAGAGCTTGGCGCAGTTGTCAGATCGGTTACAGCAGCTACAACGGCAGGTTATCAAGATGTAAGTGAGGTTTAAGATTGTGTTATAGGCTGCGCACGAGAGGTGGGACACAGCATCTCCGAGGTAGCGATGAAATGGGATTTTCCCATAACACCATTTCACGAGTGTTCCGTGGATATCAGGAATCCGGTAAAACATCAAATCTCGGACATCGCTGCGGCTGGGAAAAGATCCTGCAGGAACAGGACCAACGGCATCTGAAGAGAATAGTTCAACGTGGCAGAAGTGCAACCTAGAGAAGATTGCTCCTGATTTCAATGTTGGGCCATCGACGAATGTCAGCGTGTCAACCATTCGACGAAACATCATCGATATGGGCTTTAGGAGCCGAAGGCCCGCTCGTGTATTCTTGATGACTGCACGACACAAAGCTATATGCCTCGCCAGTGCCCGTCAACACCGACATTGGGCTGTTAATGACTGGCAACATTATGCTTGGTCTGACGAGCCTCGTTTCAAATTGTATCGAGCGGATTGACGTGTAGGGGTATGGAGACAACCTCATGAATCCACGTACCCTACATGTTATCGGGGGACTGTTCACGCTGATGGAGGCCTTGTAATGGTGTGGGGCGTGGGCAGCTGCGGTGATTTGGGACCCCTTATAGGTCTCGGCATGACTCTGGCAGGTGACAATTACGTAAGCATCCAGTCTGATCACCTGCATCCATTCGTGTCCATTGTGCATTCCGACGGATTTGGGCAATTCCAGCAGAACAGTGCGACACCCGCCACGTCCATAATTGTACAGAGTGGCTCGAGGAACACTCTTCTGACTTTAAACACTTCCGTTGGCCACTAAACTCCCCAAACATGATTATTTATTGGGCATCTCTGGGATGCATTGCAACGTGCTGTTCAGAAGAGAGCTCCACCGCCTCGTACTCTTACATATTTATGTAGAGCCCTTCAGGATTCACGGTGTCAGTTCCCTCCAGCGCTACTTCAGCCGTTAGACGAGTCCATGACACATCGTGTTGCGGCATTTCTGCGTGCCCGCGTGGGCCCTAAACGATATAAATCAGGTGTACCAATTTCTTTGGTTCTTCAGTGTATGTTATCAGTATCACCCAAAATTAAAATACCCACATTACTAATTTTCTTGATGAGAATACATCATCTCGGTATACATTATTGTGACCTTAGCGCTGATACAAAGTCCGTGCATTCATTTGCAGCTGTAGTCGCAGAACGAGAACTTGTTTACTGCAAGGACGCAGGAGATCTGCGGCTCCTCGTGCACATAAACCACTGAGACCGGTGTGCCGACATCAGGCTAACACTCAATCAGGGAGCCAGCTCTCACGCACTGCGGCCCCAGGCCCGGCCCGGCCCCCGCCGCTGGGCAGCGCCCTGTGTGGCGGCGGGCGGCCGCTCCTCCAGGCCAGCCGCCTCCCGAGGCTCCCGAGGTACGGCCAAACTTTCAGGAAACACTCCTCACACACAAAGAAAGAAAGTATGTTATGTGTACATGTGTCCGGAAACGCTTACTTACCATGTTATTACTTATCTTCAAATTACTTTAATCGTGGAATGGAAACACACAGCAACAGAACGTACCAGCGTCACATCAAACACTTTGTTACAGGAAATGTTCAAAATGTCCTCCGTTAGCGAGGATACATGCATCCACCCTTCGTCGCATGGAATCCCTGATGCGCTGATTCAGCCCTGGAGAATGGTGTATTGTATCACAGCCGTCCACAATACGAGCACGAAGAGTCTCTACATTTGGTACCGGGGTTGCGTAGACAAGAGCTTTCAAATGCCCCCATAAATGAAAGTCAAGAGGGTTGAGGTCAGGAGAGCGTGGAGGCCATGGAATTGGTCCGCCTCTACCAATCCATCGGTCACCGAATCTGTTGTTGAGAACCGTACGAACACTTCGACTGAAATGTGCAAGAGCTCCACCGTGCATGAACCACATGTTGTGTCGTACTTGTACAGGCACATGTGCTTCATTGAGCGTAGGTGGAAGAACATGGGGCCCAATCAAGACGTTATCATGATTTCATACGGGATACTCTACGTGTGCTGCTAGAACATCACCAACAATGCCTGCCCAAAAGTTCACAGAAAATCTGTGTTCATGACGTGATTGCACAATTGCGTGCGGATTCTTGTCGGCCCACACATGTTGATTGTGAATATTTACAATTTGATCAAGTTGGAATGAAGCCTCATCCGTAAAGAGAACATTTGCACTGAAATGAGAATTGACACATTGCTGGATGAACCATTCGCAGGAGTGTACCCGTGGAGGCCAATCAGCTGCTGATAGTGCCTGCACACGCTGTACATGGTACGGAAACAACTGGTTCTCCCGTAGCACTCTCCATACAGTGACGTGGTCAAGGTTACCTTGTACAGCAGCAACTTCTCTGACGGTGACATTAGGGTTATCGTCAACTGCACGAACAATTGCCTCGTCCATTGCAGGCGTCCTCGTCGTTCTAGGTCTTCCCCAGTCGCGAGTCATAGGCTGGAATGTTCCGTGCTCCCTAAGACGCCGATCAATTGCTTCGAACGTCTTCCTGTCGGGACACCTTCGTTCTGGAAATCTGTCTCGATACAAACGTACCGCGCCACGGCTATTGCCCATTGCCCCGTGCTAATCCATACATCAAATGGCCATCTGCCAACTCCGCATTTGTAAACATTGCACTGACTGCAAAACCACGTTCGTGATGAACACTAACCTGTTGATGCTACGTACTGATGTGCTTGATGCTAGTACTGTAGAGCAATGAGTCGCATGTCAACACAAGCACCGAAGTCAACATTACCTTCCTTCAATTGGGCCAACTGGCGGTGCATCGAGGAAGTACAGTACATACCGACGAAACTAAAATGAGCTCTAACATGGAAATTACGCGTTTCCGGACACATGTCCACATAACATCTTTTCTTTGTGTGTGAGTAATGTTTCCTGAAAGTTTGGCCGTATCTTTTTGTAACACCCTGTATATTGAACTTCTCTATGCACATCAGTTTCTTATTATTGCGATACGGTAGGGATCCAAAGCTCAGACAGTGACAGAATATATCTCCACATGTCATGGTCAATATTCAGGGGTATGACAGGAATGATCATTCCAAGCAAAAAAGTCAAGCAAACGCGGGCTCTGAAACGCATGCTTCAAGAGCTACGAGCACTTGTTTATCTTTACTACTCTGAAACACAACTCTTCTAATGAACAAGTGCTCGTAACTTTTAAGGTACACATTTCAGAACACATGTTTACTGGATATTTTTTTCTTGTTTTGGTCCATACTACCACTTCCCAAAATACGGAAAGCAAAGCGCTTTCAGTAGAAGAGATTTGTCTCATAGTATCGAAGACCAAAAATTGTAGCTCTTAAGATATGAACGATCATTCCTGTCATAATTTTGAATATTGACCATCACTTCTGAAACACCCTGTATTTGGTAGGTCCCATTACAGTTCATACAGTAAAGCAAGTTACTATTAGTTACTGGTACAATTCATTGCTTCCCACAGTTCCTGAAGTACTGGATAACGATATATACGTAAGAATAATCCATGCATCGGCCTTTCTTCAGCAGTCTTCGTGACATCACAAAGCATGATCTTGACGTGTGGCAAGAAATTCCTCAAGATGACATCTGATGGCTTTATGATTCAATTCCACAGGAGTTTTCGACCCTTTGGGGGTCACACCTCATACTGATATTGATAGTGGACAACCAAACGTAATGAAAGTTCGATCATTGAATACTAATGATGTTAGAACATTTCCACAAATTTTGACGAACACTGGCTGGTTCTTCATTGTACAACACATTCCAGTTAGAGGCACAGTTTCAGACATCGTATATAATATATTTGACAGAGTGGGAGGTCAGACGTCCCCAGACCCAGAGGGCAACATGGACGTTCGAGATTAAAGAAGCCAGATCCATCCTTTGCCAAAACATTGTATAAATCAAAACCACAATTGCATAACATATAAAAGTCCAAAACATACAAGGAAAATGTGCAAAGTTCTCTCGGTTAGAAATCTTAGAAATTAAGAAAAAGATGTCTGTATCCCCACATTTATTACTGGATGAACAAAGTCAATTCAGTTATTCACTCCTGTCAGACAATATTGAAACTATTACAAAGAAGAAGAATGTTTGTGCCTTCATTTACCTAACAGAAAATCCATTCCTATGTATAGCTCTGCCGGCCGCTGTGGCCGAGTTGTTCTAGGCGCTTTCAGTCCGGAACCGCGCTGCTGCTACGGTCGCAAGTTCGAATCTTGCCTTGGATGTATGTGATGTCCTTACGTTATTTAGGTTTAAGTAGTTCTAAGTCTAGGGGACTGATGACCTCAGATGTCAAGTCCCGTAGTGCTTAGAGCCATTTGAACCATTTTTTGCATATCTCTACTCCACGGAATTTTTAGTCATAGTTACTGTAAATGTAGTAATGAATTTTATAAATGCTCTCATACAGAATTTTGTAAATTCGTATGTAATTTGCCAAAATTGTCAGCACAGATAGTTTTTACAGTTTAAGCCAAGAATCGATATATTTAAAAAATTGGCGTTTTATTTTCTCCTTTTTCTCAGTTTTGGGACCGGTTTAGTACTAGAAAATGTGCTTATAATCCGAAACGTAGGTCATACAGCAATAACAAAATTAGTGAAAGGAGGTCAACAAATTGTTTTGTTTACTTAACTCCCATTTCCTGCATTATACTATTTTAGAAGACAGAGTATGGCTGATTCTCGCTTCAGTGGCGTGGTCAAGATATTTGATTTTCTCATTCACTTTCTCCTATTACAAATTAATCTCAGCGATTGCTGAATTACAAATGTGACTCACAGGCGTATCCACGATTCGTCATGACGTACTTATTTTGTACTGAGGATAACATTCTGTATTTATAGAAATGAACGACTTCAAAGTCCATAAGTCATAACACTGTGATCGTCTTTCCAAAGTTCCACCATGATTTTGTACCCGAAAGATGTATTTCAGTTTAGTCTGTGTCTAGAGCTATCAAATGCTATAGCATTAATGACATCTTCAATCATCAATTTCTTTTCTGTACAGAATGAAACAAAAAAATACGGAATGTAAGTATTAAATCGTAGCATGTTTAAGAACGTCAGTCTCTTTATTTCACGTAAGAGTCTTGTTTTCATTAGTTTCATCAAGTATGGAAGTGCTCTTCTGCATTTGTTGGACAGACATTATTTTTGTCTCTACAGTTTCACTTCCAGAAATGACTGCACTAGAGAAATGGTTTCAGAAATCAGTTTCGCGATGTATGGTGAATTAAACAATCATCTAGATATACTCTCTGTGGTGTCACCGCCAGACACCACACTTGCTAGGTGGTAGCTTTAAATCGCCCGCGGTCCATTAGTACATGTCGGTCCCGCGTGTCGCCACTGTCAGTAATTGCAGACCGAGCGCCACCACACGGCAGGTCTAGAGAGACCGTACTAGCACTCGCGCCAGTTGTACGACGACTTTGCTAGCGACTACACTGACGAAGCCTTTCTCTCATTTGCCGAGAGACAGTTAGAATAGCCTTCAGCTAAGTCCATGGCTACGACCTAGCAAGGCGCCATTAGCCTTACAGTGCTTGTATTTAAAGAGTCTCATTTGTATCGTCAAGAGCGATGTACCACAATGATGGATTAAAGTTAAGTATTACATCAGCTACGTACTTTTCTTTATAGCATTCATTACGTATCCTGTTTCAGACTTCACGCCAGCCGGCGTGAGTTAACGTGTGCGTTTCGGCTACTTCCGAGTGGCGTGGCTGTCTCCGCATGTAAAATACAGAGGAGTACAGCAAAACAAGTCTCGCAACACGGGAAATGCAGAAAAGACCGCTCATGGCGAACGCGCTACGAGAATTAGCTCTGACCTGTTAACATCAGACATCGTTCGAGGCTAGATAACAGCGCCAACAACAACAACAACAACAGCAACCCAAACAGCAATGGGAAGTTCTGAACACCCAGCCCAAGCCTCAAGAAGCTTGTCACTAACCATGCTTGTAAAAGTGGACGTGGTATGAAATATCTATGTCGTCGTCTTCATATCGACATCTGTCTTGTAAACGAAACTCACCTGAAGTCTAAATTTCGAGCGAATGAAGCTACCTATGTTTGCCACCGAAACGGCCGACATGCAACTGGACACGTGACAGAGCCGACTCTCAGCCCGCCACTGAGAAGTACTGAGACGGACGCTGCCAACTATCAAACCCACGGCGGTGGTGGTGGTGGAAACCATTCAAGGTGTCGTGGCGTTGCTAGCTGCCTACCGCGCACCTAAAGGGCTCCTAGACATTCAAGACGTAAGAAGCTGGCTTCAATTCAGGGCACGCAATCTTAACGCAAAACATTTTGCACGGGGTTCGCGAATCACCAGATACCTCGATCATTGCCATCACCAAGGGCCCTCAGGACTTTGCAGCGGTAGATGTTATGAACGTCTTAACAGCCCATCACCTGGACGTAGTCTTCCACAAATTACTCAGACAGTTCATGCCACTCATCGGTTCAACACCAAGGAGACAAATTGAGAGATCAGCCACAACACCATGACCACCAAGTTAATAGCCGGTGTGTCCGCCTTTGTCACAGATAACACCAGCGACGCGTCATGGCACGGAAGTAGCCACACAAGGTTGGCGCCGGTGGCGACACCTATAACTTGCTGACATCAGGAACGTTTCCAACCGATTTCTCATACACAAACAGCAGTTGACCGGCGTCGCCTGGTGAAACGTTGTTGCAATGCCTTGTGTAAGGAGGAGGAATGTGTACCATCACGTTTCCGACTTTGATAAACGTCGGATTGCAGCCTATCACGATTGCGGTTTATCGTATGGCGACATTGTTGCTCGCGTTGGTCGAGATCCGATGGCTGTTAGCAGGATATGGAATCGGTGGGTTCAGGAGGGTAATACGGAACTCCGTGCTGGGTCCCAACGGCCTCGTATCACTAGAAGTCGAGATGACAGGCATCTTATCCGCATGGCTGTAACGGATTGTGCAGCCACGTCTCGATCCCTGAGTCAACAGATGCGGACGTTCGCAGGGCAACAATCATCTGCACGAACAGTTCGACGACGTTTGCAGCAGCATGGACTATCAGCTCGGAGACCGTGGCTGCGGTTACCCTTGAAGCTGCATCACAACAGGAGAGCCTGCGATTGTGAACTCAATGAAGAACCTGGGTGCACGAATGGCAAAACGTCATTTTCTCGGATGAATCCAGGTTCTGTTTACAGCATCATGATGGTTGTATCCGTGTTTGGCGACATCGCGGTGAACGCACATTGGAAGCGTGTATTCGTCATCGCCATACTGGCGTATCACCCGACGTGATGGTATGGGGTGCCATTGCTTACACGTCTCGGTCACCTCTTGTTCGCATTGACGGCACTTTGAACAGTGGACATTACATTTCAGATGTGTTACGACCCGTGGCTCTACCCTTCATTCGATCCCTGCGAAACCCTAAATTTCAGCAGGATAATGTGCGACCGCATGTTGCAGGTCCTGTAGGGGCCGTTTGTGGACACAGAAAATGTTCGACAGCTGCCTTGGCCAGCACATTCTCCAGATCTCTCACCAATTGAAAACGTCTGGTCAATCGTGGACGAGCAGCTGGCTCCTCACAATACGCCAGTTACTACTCTTGATGAACTGCGGTATCGTGTTGAAGCTGCATGGGCAGCTATACCTTTACACGCCATCCAAGCTCTGTTTGACTCAATGCCCAGGCGTATCAAGGCCTTTATTACGGCCAGAGGTGGTTGTTCTGGTTACTGATTTCTCAGGATCTATGCACCCAAATTGCGTGAAAATGTAATCACATGTCAGTTCTAGTGTAACATACTTGTCCAATGAATACCCGTTTATCATCTGCATTTCTTCTTGATGTAGCAATTTTAATGGCCAGTAGTGTATATAGTCTGTACAGTCGGTGACAGGTGCCCGACCTTGGCACAGAGGACTCCTATGTGCTTCTCTTGGCGTCTTACCTGCAGAATTGCACCGGCATTGTCACAGCTGACGAAGCAACTACCACAACCGGAAGACTACAAGCAGGGCTCCCACACGATTCTGCCACGGATCGGGTGCTGTACTCTGTGGACACGTCTCACTTCCTGGGAACACAGTGTTTCTCCACAGCAATTTGCGACGACGAATGTGGCTTATACACCATAGCGCCAAAGAAACTGGTATACGCATGCGTATTCAAATACAAAGATATGGAAACGGACAGAATATGGCGCTGCAGTCAGCAACGCCTATATAAGTCAACAAGTGTCTGGCGCGGTTGTTAAATCGTTTACTGCTTCTGCAATGGCAGGCTATCAAGATTTAAGTGAGGTTCAACGTGGTGTTATAGTCACCGCACAAGCGTTGGGACACAGCATCTCCGAGGTAGCGATAAAATGGGGATTTTCCCGTACGACCATTTCACGAGTGTACTGTGAATATCAGGAATCCGGTAAAACATGAAATCTCCGATATTGCTGCGGCGGGAAACAGATCCTGCAAAAACTGGACCAACGACGTCTGAAGAGAATTTCAGTGTTACAGAAGCGCAAATTGCTGGAGATTTCAATGCTGGGCCATCAACAAGTGTCAGCGTGCGAACCATTCAACGAAACATCATCGATGTGGGCTTTCGGAGCCGAAGACGCAGTCGTGTACCCACGATGAGTGCACGAGACAAAGCTTTACGCCTCAGCAAGGCCAGTCAACACCGACAATGGACTGTTGACGACTGGACACATGTTGCCTGGTCCGACGAGTGTCGTTTCAAATTTTATCGAGCGGATGGACGTGTTCGGGTATGGAGACAACCTCAGGAATACCCAGACCGTGCATGTGCATTGTTCAACCTGGTGGAGACTCTGTAATGGTGTGGGGCGTGTGGAGTTGAAGTGATATGGGCCCCTGATAGGTCTAGATACGACTCTGACAGGAGGGACGAACGTAAGCATCCTGTCTGATCACCTTCATTCATTCATGTCGACTGTCTATTCCGACGGACTTGGAGAATTTCAGCAGGACAATGCGACACCCCACACATCCATAGTTGCTACAGAGTGGCTCCAGGAACAGTCTTCTGAGTTTAAACACTTCCGCTGGCCACCAAACTCCCCAGACTTGAACGTTTTGGAGCACATCTGGGATGCCTTAAACGTGCCTCTCTACCCTCTCATTAATCAAAACTCGGAATTGTCCGTTGAAAGTGGCCTTAATACCCAGAGGCACTTCATACGTCCAGTAATAATTACGCGCCGACATGACTTATTAAGAAGCTTCGGACGAAGCAAAGTAACGCGGCAAGAGGATGTTGCACGTCCCAGCCCGATTCCCGGCCAAATATCTGCACGAAGTTGCAGAAGAGCAGGAGGCAATGCAACGGATCGGGACGTCCGCTACGAATATCTATGATATCAGAACATCGAAAAGCCGAAAAGGAATGACGACCGACACTGATAAAAGCGGCCAACAGGTAGTAAATTAGAATCAGGTAAACAAGTGTATGAGAGGCAGACAAATACTGTAGGCCACACGAGTAACGCAACCAGGAGGCACACTTACGCCACGAGGTAAGTACAAGCACGTCCAGAGAACCAAGCAGTCAGTGCACCCGCCATGTGAAGATGGCGACACTGGGTGTTGTGACCAGGGGAAATTACTTCCGTTCGGCCACAACTGCGAGTCCCTCGATTGCTCTGGTAAATGCCTCATCACACTATCACACACGAAACATCAGTCAGCTTTATTACATAAATGAACAAAATATTTATGTAACTCTGACAGAGATCTTTGAGTCAGCGTGATAAGTGCAACTGTTACTGGCTGCTGAAGCACCGCTCGGTGCACAGATTATCGAACTGTTCTCATGCAATACAGTGTTCGACATTCAAATGAACACGTCCATCGGAGACTTTATCTAGCTACGACGTCAGTCCCGTGCTACCGCGTCAACTCCTCCAGGCGAGATCGCAAACTGGGGCAGAGCTCTTGCTAGCCCGACACTATACCGATCTCTGGTGTGAGGGCGCCGCTGCGCTGAGCGAACTAATGTCCGCCGCATCGATTCACATTGCCGACTTTGGTGTAGCAACGCGATCTATGCACAACACCACACAGGATCTCCGTGTGCAAATTTCATTCAAATTTGTGAAACAGTCCTCTTCTTCTTCCTCTGTAGCGCTACAGCCATTGGTGAGCCTCGGTCTCTTCACAGATCTTCGTCCACATTTCCCGGTTGTTTGATGCTCTCTTCCACCCCTGGTGTCCCATACTGATGAGATCCACTATTACGTCGTCAATCCGTCTTCTTCTAGGTCTCCCTTTTCGCCTACCTGAATGGATCACACCTTTCATCATTTTCTTTGAAATTCTATCCTCTGCCATTCTCTCTACTTGTCCTAACCATCGTATTCACTGTGATTTCACAGATTTTACATGTCCCTCCCTTGTATTAACACTTGTAACTCTGCGTTGTAGCGTATTCTCAGGTCTTCTTCCTCCCTTACCGGAACATAGATTTTGCGTAGTATTTTCCGCTCAAAGGTTCTTAGTGCATTTTTCTCATGTTGTGTCAACGTCCGTACCTCCGACCCGTATGTGATAACTGGGCGGACTAGTGAGTTATATATTACCGGTTTTGTTTTCCTTGTAACAAGGCTATTTCTGATAAGTTTCATATTTGCGAAGTAAGCTCTGTTTCCTCCTTGTACTCTTTCCTTCATAGCCTTTCCAATACTGTTATCTTTTGTTATTAGAGCTCTCAAGAATTTACAAGAGAACAGTCGTTTGGAACCTTTCCCATTGCTGTTTAGGTCTTTAGAGGTTCTTCTGGCCTCTTATTGTGACATTACTATATACTTTGTTTCCTTACTATGAGGCCAATTTTTAAGGCTTCTGTTTCCATTGCCCGGTATGTTTCTTAGAGTGTATTGATATTTCTTCCTATTATAGTAATGCCATCAGGTTATGCACATACCTGGCTAGTTTTCATGGACGTGGTACCTCTTTTGTTGACTTTATTTACTACACTGTGCAGCACTATGTTGAATAGGGTAGTGGAGAGACTATCAGTTTGCTTCACTTCTTTATTAAAGTCAATGCTTCCACTTGTTCTGCTTAGGACCTATGCTTTTGCTCTTGTCTCTGTCATTGTCATTCTGATTAGTCTTATTAGTTTAGCTCATATACCAACTTCTTACAGCACTCTGTACAGTTTTTGCCGGTTCATGCTGCCAAAGGCTTGTTTGAAATTGATAAGGAGAATATGCAGTTGTATATTATACTCATAGAACTTTTCCATCATTTGTCCTATCACAAATATTTGATCAGTTGTTCCTTTGTCCGGTCGAAAGCTACACTATTGTTCCCGTACTGTCTTCGGCACACTTCTCTACCCTTTCGTTTCATATAATTGTGATGATCTTATAAGCTGTGCTTAGGTGTATTATACCTTTATAGTTTTCACATGCTCTTCTGTCACCTTTCTTATAAAAATGGATTATTATTCCAGTTTTCCAATTATCTGGCATAGTTTCTCTTTCCCATATATCTGATATTAATGTGTGCAATTCCTTTACTACAGCCTCACCGCCAATTTTTATTATTTCAGGAATTATGCTGTCTTCCCCAGGGGCTCGATTGTTTTTTGACTTGTGCACAAACTGGGAGACCTCTTGTAGTGTTGGCTTTCTTGCCTCATTGGTATCACTGTCTACTTCCAGCTCCACCCTTTCCTCCCGTGCAGCTGTCTCTTCATCTTCTAGGCTGATGCTTAGTGTACCTTTGAAATACTCTGCCCATATTCCCACCATCTTTTCTTCCTCCCTTGTCAGTTTCCCATTTTTACAGGAACATACCATTATCTCTGGCTGGAATCTGTTCTTTATTTTGCCTGCAACATGATAGAACTTTCTTATTTCACTCTGTTCCTTTAACTCCTCTACTTCTTGAAATTTCTTCTTAGTCCACTCTCTTTTTCTTTCTCTTGCACAGTCTGTTAGCTCTTCTCCTTAATTCTCTATACTGTTCAACATTATTTCTGGTTTCACTCTGTAGCGCTTTTCCTCTTGCCCTGTTCTTTTCCTCTACTGCTGACCTACAATTTTCGTGAAACCATTCCTCGGTTCTTCTGTTCCTTCTTATGCCTATTGTTTCTTCTGCAGCATCTTTAATGGCTTTTTCAATCCTGCTCCATCTTTCGTCTACTCCTACTGCAGTCTATGCATTGCTCAACTTTCTGCTTAGTGTTACTTGGTATTTTTTTAGTTCATCAGGGATTTTCAGTTTGTCAGTATTCCATTTCATCATCTTTCCCGTTTGTTAGTGACAGACTGATTTTATCATAAAGCGGTCTGAGTCACAATTTGGTCCTCTGCAGCTCCGTACATCAACAACTGACATGTAGTGGAGCGCAATCACCAAAATATGGTCATTCTTATCGACTACTCCATTGACTGCAGACATCCAAGCACCCAGATGGATCCTTTTGTGTAGGAAGCAGGTACTTTTAATAATCATATTATTTCTTGCTGCGAATTTGCGTAGTAAGTCTCCATTCTCATTGTTTTCTTCGTGTAGTGAATATTTTCCAGAAATTCCATATAGATATTCATTCCCCCCTATCTTTGCATTAAAATCTGCTGTTACAGGTCATATTTAGTTACTGCGCACCCTACTTTTTCCAAGTCTTCGAAGAACTGTTCTTTAATTATATTCACTTTTTCCTCTGTTGGTGCATGTGCATTCGCTATTGATGTATTTTTAAATTTTCCTCTAGTTTGAGTCCGCACATCCTTCCATTTATTGGTTCAAATTGTAACAATCACTCAACAAACAGATTAACATAATCTATATTCCAATTTCTAAATAGGTAATTCTCCTGGATATTCTGCCACAAATACGAACAACTGATTAACTCTCTGTGTCCATTAAATTCTCTCAAGAACAAAGGCTATTGGCGATAAACTTAAAACAAGCTAAGTCACTCATTAACAGGTAGAAGCTGCGATTGCTTCCTAAGTCCGCAAAGAATACTAAAAATTAGTTGCAACTACTGATATTCTACTCACTTTGATAAATATAATAATCATTTTTATATTGGTTTTAATGTGTTATGATTTAGGAACGCATTGTCAGACAGTGGCTGACAGCGTGCTGTCATATGGAAAGCGAAATGTGGACAGCAGACATCATCAGATATAAAAAGAGAACAGACGTTTCACAGTATGGCGATACAGAAGGATGATGAAGGTTAGATGATTACATCAGACAACTAATAAAGACGTGGTGAACTGTGTCAGTGAAAGAAAATCTTTATGGCACTAACTGATAAAAAATGTTAATATCGTGCATTCTGAGGCGCCAGGTCCGATTAATTTAAAAATGGTCCGGAGATTGGAAGGGGGGGGGGGAGGGCTGTACAGTGAGACCAACGCTAGAGCACACATAAATGGTTGTGGTTGTTTGTTGTTCAGAGAAGAAGAGTCTTGCACAGGGGAGGCTGGTGTGCAGAGCTGTAGCAAAACAATTTCCTTCAAAACAGCCATAGCTCAGCTCCTTAGATAAAACACCTGCAGCCCAGGTGATCTCGATGCATTGGGTTTTAAGTTTATCGCCAATAGCAATCTACAGGAGATGTTTCTGCAGTCACTCTGGCTAACACAAGATAGTTTAACATTGTAGCTGGGTTCTCATGCGAAATATATTCTATAAAACGAGTGTACATCGTGCAGTAACAACAATGTAGTAACCCGCGCACATGCAACACACGACATGAGGAATGCTAAGCATGTAATAGACCACTGGAGACAAAATTTACCCGAGAAAAATAGGTTGGTGTGTAAGTCGTGGCGATTACGTCCGGCGCGTTGGTACACAAGTTCCTATAAGTGTATTTGTAAAAGTTTTACTTGAGTTCTTAGTATTGTGCATATGACGACATCTTGAACTATGCAATCTGAAGGTTATGAGCAACGTTGTTTATGAGTTAGAAAACATAGCGTTAAACGAAAAAAAAAACATTTTGTGCTCTTTGGATTTAATGGAGCGGTGGAGGTAGTCGCTGAAGTTCGAACATTTGCACTGACTAAGGCCGTGTTCTACGTGAGCGACAGAAGCGTGCAACAGTGCGCGACAGCTTCAGGCGACAAAACACAACCGCAGGTGTAGTTATGGAAGTGTCCTAAGTGTTGTGTACATAGTTCCGCGTAGTCAGCGCGTACACAACTTTCCCACTGGAGCGCGCCCCGCTATGCACAACAACAGCAGGCGCAGCGCTCGTCCATCTCCGCACTACGAGATGGCGCTGCCGTAGAGACGGACCATATTCTGCTTCCGCCGATCTGCATATTAATATGTAACACAGCCAATGAGATTTCTGCTAATGTAGAACCTTTTCTCCTCGTGGATCACACTCGCGCAGTGGTACATGAACGCGCGAGGTATTATAATGAGTGTACAGACCTCCGATTAGTCAGTCTGAATTTGTCTGCACCAGTCTGTACCAGTCTGCATTTGTCTGCACCAGTCGGTACCAGTCTGCATTAGTCTGCACTAGTCTATAGTCAAGTTTCAGTCCGCGCCTAATAAGATTACCATATTCCTGTACATAGCCATGAAGATAAATGTATAGACACTTTAGTGAAGTATCAGAGATATATGTGAGAATAAGATTAACGTACCAATACCAAAGGAACTTCAGATTGTCAATTGTAAATAGCATCCAGAACCAAGTTAAGTAATTTTTATGCTTGTTATTATTTTAATAAATGTGTGTGAAAATTAATCAAGTTCTGTTTAAAGTTGGTCACTGTCAATCTGCTACTCTAAGCGTGCAAGTGGCATTTCTATTGTCTGACCTAACGTCAGAAGATAAACACGCCACGATCAGACCACGAGACATATTGCTGACACTCGACTACTTCGTTAGGGCGACAAGTCAAATAATCTGATGGTGTGTGTACCGAAGGTCTTACAGTACGCACACCACACTAAGTGAGCGACATCTGTGTCGCTGCCTGTCTCCCGCTGCAACTGGCGACGTTTGAATTCAAACGTGTTTGAATCTTGTCACTGCAGCATGCGCGACACAGAGCGACAGCCACGTGTCTTCTGGACAAAGCAGTGGAGTGGATGCGGCGGCAGGTATGAATTACTTAACATCCGATTTTAAGAAAACTATTTGCTGAAAAAATTTGAATCTTCCACAACGTGTAGCTTGATATCCTTAAATGATAAAGGTAAAATTTATTTTCGTTATTCGTCATAGTTACTCTGCTGCACTAAATTGAGCCATGGCTCCACGAAATTTTAGGAATTTGCAGACGTAAAATCACATTGTGTAGACTTTCCGTATAGTTCATTTAAGACCATACATTATTGCGAATGAAATGTAACCAATATATCTAAATTGTATTTAAAGTTGAGACCGGAATGATGTCTCTTTTCACTCTGGAGATATTGGTTGTTATATCCGCGGACGGGTCGCTCGCGTCGCGTCCTAGCCTTTTCGGCGCTTCGGGAATCAAGTGGTCGTAAAAATCGTCGTATCTCATAAAAGGTTCAAGATATCGAAACGACGATTTTTGGAAATGATAGCACGCAGAAAGGACTATTTTGTCATATGATTAACACTCGACACGTTTTTGTAATTTTCATAGGCAAACAATGGGAGACAAACAGGTAAACGGGGTATCGAAGTGCCCAGCATGAGGTCTAGTTTGGCATGAAAATATTTAACTGCTTGAAAGTAACAGGGTAATGAACGAAAACTTAACTAATAATCTGAGGAAAAATTGAAATATTTCACGAAAAGCTGCTTTAAATGAAGAGTCAAAAATATCATCTGTTCAAGACCTAGCTATTTGACACATAAAAAGATACATTGGTGCGGTATTTAAATGTCAAAAAGGCTTTCTTCGAATGAAGTACGTTAGGAAGGCAAACGAGGAGTCAGTAAGATCATGCTTTCTGAATAAAACTTGAAATTCAAAAATGGAAGAAATTAGTCAAATATTTTATGAAATGATTTGTGTAAAAGAAATTAGTAGATCAGAGAAACGTTCTACCTGTCTTTGAATGATGCTCGAAATCCCGAACAGAAAATGAGGTGCACCAAACGTTTCCCCAATATTTTTTATTTCGTACTTTTAGACAAATCATTACACAAAACGTTTGACTTTCTTTACAAAAATTTTGTAAGCTTTACGTTTACAGACTATTTAGAGTAATTGAAACGCTTGGCCATACCACTGACTGCTGATGAATTACGTTCGCAACATCAAATATCTGTAAAATTTCATGGTCCATTGTATTTTATTAGGAATTAAATGTGGGTGATATAGTGGGATAGGTGTGAAGATCAAGTTCTTTGGCAAGACCTTAAAAATATACTTAGTGATGCAGTGTAAACAGTATGTATGAAACTTAATATACGGTGTCGTAACTGAGTCAATAAAAATATAAGAAGAGAGGGGTATCGAACCCAGGTACTTTAACGCACACGTATTCATGAACTGTATAATCTACCCCTACACCACAGCTAGCTATTGCTCGGTGTTACCAATCTGTGACCTTATGTTTGTATTTAGCGTAGTTAGTCACGTAATAGTCACTCCTCCGCATTTATTGGCTGTTAAAAGTTGTTGATCATCTAAAAAAACAAACATTTGTATTTAATTTATTGATGAGATAGTCGAATGCTCCTCTGCTCATTCACGTTTATTCGAAGAACTTGTCTGGTGATCTTCGTACTTGACGATACTTACGAAATTCTCCATGGGGATTCCTCCCTTTGTAAATTTCATGCCAGCATTCCTTTTCGCTTTATTTTCTTAAGTAAACCTAATTCTGTAGCCTTACTCTCGAGCTACAGTATTCTACAGGTTAAGGACGCCGTTTTATAGAAACATCTGGTTGGCTCAAAGCAGCCACCTTGTAGCACGACATGGTCGCTCGCACGCAGGACACCCAAGGTTGTCGCCCGAAGTTGGTGCTTGTCGCTGGAGTGTCGCGTATCCAGAAGTCGTTCGCTTCTGTCGCTCACGTAGGACACGGCCTAAGGTGTGAGTGCTATTAAAGAAACCACTTTGATGTGAAGAATTCGCCACTTTCAGGAACCCCAAGGGTTGCACCTGTCTCGTGGATCAGATTAAGACGTTGTTCTCCCGCTGGACTGCAGCCTTCGCCGTACGGCGACGCGTCCTTTCCACAGAGTTAGCGGTCGAACAGCGGTTGCGTATTGCTCTCTCATTGTCCTAGGGATGAGTATAACAGATAATTTGCGATAAAAAACGCAAAATTACTCGTCGCTTATGTGTGGAATGATCTTCCTGGACTAAAAACATACATTTGAGATTTACATGACAAAACATGAGTGAAAATTATTCTGAGTATTTAATTCAAAGACCGAGAAAATATCAAGCGAATTTAGCAGGACAATCCTTTGCCACTCCAAGAAGCAACTGCGCTATGGCAGAGCTTCCAGACATGTTCTACAATGTTGCCAAGTCCCTGACATCCTCGCACCGGGAACGAAAACGTTTCCACGGCCGATGTGTTTCTTGTGCCGGGTAGCAAGCCAGGAACGAAAGTTGTGCTTCAAACAAGCAGCGCAAAACAGCTGCGAAATTGAGACCTGCTTGAAATACGACATAAATAACTATATGTGTTTATGTCAACCCAAGAGCCATAAATTAAAAATAGGGGATATTAACTGGATGACCTTCATCATCGTAGCTGTCGTTACTTTATTTAGATTTCAGTCTCGGAAATTTTAAAAAAGGGTTTACACACAGCCACCCATAACAGCGTCTGGGTATACAGGGTGCTACAAAAAGGTACGGCCAAACTTTCAGGAAACATTACCGGTAGGTTCGATCAACAAGCGAGAATCAAAGAAATACTCCACGAACTCAAAATACATATCCCTGGCAGCAAAACGACGTTCTTCGTGCGAAACACTATTGAGGAAGTTTAGAGACGTCGAAGACAATGTAAGCTTAATTAGTGGACGCCTAGACGCGTATCGGCAGTCGCTTTTCCCTCGCTCCACCCGCGAGTGAAACACGAGAGCGAGTGGTACAACGTACCCTCCTGCGTGCACCGCATGGGGCCCAAGTCAGACACTTACTTAGCCATCGAGCCATACTTTCAGCTCGTACAGCGAATAAAACACTTTTTACTTTTCTCTTTAAGTTAAAGTGGTCACAGTTCATGTGGAACTTAATTTTGATCATCAGGCGCAAGCATTGTCAAGGAGAAAACTCACCAGAGTGTGAGTGTAATAAATTAAAAATTTAAAAAATTATGCGATTATGTATTGCGCAGAAGCACAGACTATATTTGTGAATTTAGAATACTTGTAACATAACCTTAATATTGGTTTTACACAAAGAGAATAATAAACTATTGAGTCACTTATAGATTTGACTCCAATAGTGACTCGTTTAATTGGTTTACATCACAATTACTGAGCTGTTATAATTCAACAAAACTTTACAGCATGTAGAAGACAATTTTTATCCAAGTATTGTAATATTTAAAAAAGATACAAGTACATTTTACTACTTACAATTACTATGATATGACGTCTTGGTGCTTTTATGAGCCACTGACAAGGCTTACTACCAATAGTAAACTCTCCTGAAGTACCGGACAGAACAATGTCACATGCTGACACTGCAGTGCAGGCAGTGGCGCTCGTGAGACTGTATCCTTTACGACAGGAACAGACAGTTTCATATCCAACAGTTTCATATCCAACAGTTTCATATCCAACAGTTTCGCATATCTGTGAGCAGTTGCCATTATTTACCACACAACGGTCTTCCTGAGGTATTTCTGAAACAGGAGAGAGTCATTCTGAAACAACACAGACATACTCGGCCACGAAACTCAGATGAATACCGGACACTCAGTTTCCTGGAAGTTGTTGAACTGTAAACATGCTGTATGAGACTAGTGTTGTACCTAATATTTCATGTAAGCTATAAACATTTACCAGTGTTATAAATAATGAGTATTAATAAAATATTTCTTAAAATGTATTAAAATATTTCTAAACCTATATGATAATTATCACCTGCGAAAACGTACATTTTACTAAACAATTATAAATCAAATTGTTAACATTAACTTTGACACACCTAAAACACGGGGTACCTTCCAAACATATTTCAGGTCACTTGTCACAACGTTTCAAATACTTCTTCTGTTCAATTCTTCGTTTCAAATATTTAATAAATAAAATGACACAGGGGTAGTCTTATAACTACTTCAACATCGTAAGAAAATGCTTCATAAAAGGAAATCCAGTACAGAAAAGCTTATCAATTCCAAAACAAGAAAAGTGATAAACTCTCTAAGGTCCACCAGTATAATATGTAAGAGTACAAGACTTCTTTTACGTCAGCATATATATGTAATTTCATTAAGAAAGTCGCTTGCGGATTAGGAAGTATTAACTTTGCTTGAAGTTCATCTGCTCTGCAGTATCTATGAGCAAAACAGGCTGAAATGTTGTATTTCCTTTCACCTGGGGTATGAAATACCAGGGAGCGTGATAAGAAAGGGGACGGAGAGACAGAAAGAGAGAGAGAGAGAGAGAGAGAGAGAGAGAGAGAGAGAAGAGCAAAGAATTTCACACATCGGCTACTGTATTGAGCAGATGACTGTCGAAGACTGCAAGCGAAATGAAGTAGGCAGGATGTTGGTTTAATCAATTCTGCAAGATTAGTGTAATGAGTCAGATAGTCAACAGTAGTGAATCTGTGTATAAGACAGTGTACCGTGTGACTTTATGGGAAACACAAACTAATGGTGGTATGTGCCCATTTAAGTGTGGGCAGTGTAACTGGTTGGGCGATAGTGCTCTGTGAGCTCAATCTTCAGCGGTGATATGTTTTAAATGTAGAAAGGCTGGGCATTAAGCCAGGGAATGTAAATTCTATTACGTTAGAATATATGTATTTTGCTTATTAGATGAAGTCTTACAATATCCCTAAGTAACAAAGGAGAATTTGATTCATTTGGAGGGATGATTGTAATTATAAGATTATAGAAAAGTAAAGAAGAAGCACTGTTGAGTGGGTATACAGTAGGTGAGGTGCATGGCAATCAGTCCAGACATCATAAGGACGTCACATGGCGTCGAAGCCAGAAATTTGAAATCATTATTCTGCAGTCCGAGTCTACGTTAACGGTGGTCCTTCATAGCCACATAATAATAGTTAAGCTACCTTGGCTGTAGATAGCGTTCCAGCAACACACTTCCACGCCCATTTCACAACCTGTGTAGAGTTGGGTAAGTGAGCTTCCTGGCACAGCATTGTGCAACACCACAGTGGTCAGATAAATTTCCTTATGCCACGGCCAAACTCTGCTCTTCCTCCGTCACCTATGTGACCGAATTCAAGGGCCTATCGCAATTAAGACTGCCGTTAGACCTGATGGTAGTGGGGCTCTAGCCAGTGCCAGCAAGAGGGGATCACGCCTAGGGCGACACGATCTAGTCTGTGGACGTCTTCTAGCAGTCCTGCACGCGCCTCGCTGACAACTGGGAGAGACCGGCTTCCCAGCACATCCAGCTGCTGTCCGCTGTACACGTGACGTCAGTCCTGTACCGCTGCCACTTCGCTCGAGCAGCACCCAGCCCCCGTGCATACTCACACTTCCAACTGGCCCGAGCTTTGCCCTGGTAGCAACTGCTGCTCGGAGATCTACGCACACCAGTGAGTCGCTGCCATCAATCTCTGCATCGGCGTCTTTCCAAATAAAGAATGTTACTGCTAACTGAGCCCTCCTGATTTCGTGACCACAAAGGAGCCGGAAGTACACAGTGCCACTCTGAGACAAACATCCTGGCAATTAACAGTAACTGCATCTCTGACTTCCTTACACTTGGTGGCAGAAGAACGCCAGTGACGACATGCACCATTGCTGAACACCAACCAGCATCGTCATTTCAACGTGATCTGTGAGAACCAAGTATTTTTGACTTTTTCCCATGCTATTCTGTGGACATTGTCCAATAACATGGATTGGACCGTTGATTGTGAGGTGTGACTTGTGATGGTGCACCCAGTCAGCGACTTAAGTGACTTTATGGTGAAGCTAAAGAAACTGACGTTGGTTTTTGCCAAATTAGGTGTGGGAAGTGTAACTAGTTGGACTAAATTGCTCCATGAAGCCAATCTTCGGTGGTAATCTGAAGGCCAGGGCATTAAGTCAGGGAATGTAAGGCATGCATGTGGTTAACGCTCGGGAGTAAGGACCAGAAGTTTTATAATGAAGGATGGAACATTGTTATTGCTGTTACGTCCTTTTCCTGTCGTATTTACGATGATCAAACCAGACATATAGAGGGCTACCACCATGGAAGCATTTAAGCCTTTGCTATGGCGTATGACACAAACGCTGTCAGTTAAAAGGGATTGCATGATGAGTTTGATGCATTAAGAGAGGAGACGTCTTCATGGATTATGTCAGCACCGTCCTAGCTGCCCGTACTGTTACTGCAGTTTCTCCTCCAGTGAGCTAAGTGCGCGATAACAGGGGGATTCTTACCGCTGACGTCAGATGTTCTAAATACGGAGAGTCAGGCCTCGTACAGCGTGGTTACCGACAGCTGCAGTGTAGGAAATGTGGAAGACTGGGGCACTGGGGACGAGTTTGTAGTCAGAGTAGGGGGCGTGATACAAAGGCACGGAATGGAATGGTAAACTGCTGTTACATGACAATGGGAACTTCACGACCACCAACCAGCGCCTCCAGTGCATTTCAGCACAACTAAAACGTGTGCATAGCTGGAACGTGCCTTAACTGAATTAGTGGATCAAATAGAACAGAAGTTATTGAACATATGTCTGGAAAGTTTGGAATTCATAGAAAAGAAGCGGTTACGCCCACCATGATGGCCGGCCGCTGTGGCCGAGTGGTTCTAGGCGCTTCAGTCCGGAACCGCGCTGCTGCTACGGTCGCACGTTCGAATCCTGCCTCGGGCATGGATGTGTCTTATGTCCTTAGGTTAGCTAGGTTTAAGTAGTTCTAGGTCTACGGGCCTGATGACCTCAGATGTTAAGTCCCATCGTGCTTAGAGCCATTGGACTCATATACACGATGGTTACTGTGATACTGTAGGGTTTGGTTGCGTAGATGAACATCGTACTGAAATTGACCTTGGACAACGTATAGTGAATCTTGATGGGACAGCACGTCATGTAGGGGAAACAATTTTCAGTGTCATACTGCTGGAAGATTCGTGCATCGCTAAAGGTATGCCAATTACGCAGTATGGAAGGCAACTAAGGATTAGTTTGTGTAGTGAAGTACTGCAAGATACTGCAAAACTATTGTGGGAAAGCATAGGGGCTGATTTGTTGGGTAACACATGTTATAAGTAGTTTTGCCACTGAAAGAGTATGATGAATGGGATACAGCGTGGTGTTATCCACGAAGGAGTGTTGTACATGTAGAGGAGGTAGACAGTGAGCAGCCAGTGCCCACTGGAATAATTAAACTTAAGGAAAGAGACATGGACATGTCGAAAGATTTGATGATCACCAGTCTGGAGATTTGGGAGGAACATGGTATGGGTATGCTAAACTCGGACCCTAACCTTAAGCGAGCCACGAGTTTAACTGTATTACAAGAGAAAGCTAAAAACTTGGAAGGAACGGAAAAATTAGCAATGTAGGAGATATTACAGAATAACACCTTCACTCTTCAGTAGAGTGTGCGCTGATATGAAACTTCCTGGCAGATTAAAACAGTGTATCAGACCGAGACTCGAACTCAGGACCTTTATTTTTTGCGGGAAAGTGCTCTACTGACTTGCCTGCAAAAGGCAAAGGTACGGAATTCCAGTCTTCGTTTGTCACGCAGTACTACTCTGCCAGGAGGTTTCATACGTGTTGTTGCTAGAGTTTCAGTTTCACCTTCGTGGGTCTTCTGATGGATTCTTCTCGGGTTATCAGCCGAGTGGTGGCGTCGTCTTGTCGCAACGTTTGGATGAGTTTCGTACCCATCATCTTCTGGCGAAGTGTCGGGATGCTGCTCTCTCTCTCACGTTTTACTTTCCTCTCCTTGGGGAAGTGTATGGACGAGTTTATAGCCTGTTGGCTATTACACAATGTGTGTAGTGTGCGTTTTGAGTGTGTGATTGTCTTTGACTGTTTTGGCTGTCTGTGTGTTATGTTGGTGTCCTGGTGGTCTCTACTACTTGCCTGAGGTTGGCGAGATGTTTGGTGTTTTAAGGATTAAGGACTGGGGTTAGGATTTGGGGATTTTTGGGATTTTCTCTTCGACTTAGTCGTCGAAGATCGTCAAGGGGTGTTTGTGCTTGTCACAGGACATTTCATACTGACCAAGAGATTGGATAAGGTTATTTCCAGATCTGGAAGAGCTCTCATAGAAAGCCCTTGCCAGATCCTGGAATCATTCATTGAAGAATGGGATTTCAGCAGCTCTGTGCTGATCCTCCGCTGGAATCCCATGGGTAGGTGTAGTGCCCTTCTGAGGGTGCGGTTCTGCAGCCTCTGGAGTTTGTCCAGGTGCTGCTTTGGCGCGTATCCCCAGACAGGGCACGCATGCTCAATTACTGGCCGTATGAGGGCCTGATAGACGTTTAGTCCTACAGGGCAGGGAAGGGAACTGGTTGTGTTGAGGATTGGGTATAGGATGGACATTCTGGAGCAAACCTTCCAGTGGATCTCGTCAGTATGGGGTTTCCATGTTACTCTCGAGTTCAAGGTTACGCCGAGATACTTGGCGGTTCTGCGCCAGGGGAGTTGGTATCCATGTAGGTGCAGGTGACGGGGGGAGGGAGGGGGAGGGGGGGGAGGGGGGGAGGGGGGCGTTGAGGGGTCGTGTCTCCCGAGTCTCCAGGTGATCAACATAGACTGTGTCTTTTCAGGATTGGTGGTGTTGCGCCAGCGGCAGACCCAGGTTTCTGTGTTATCTAAAACCCTTTGTAACCTACGAATGACCTGCTCCTTATTCGCATTACGAGTGTAAAAGGCGGTACCATTAACGTACTGTGCAGTGTGCACTAGGGGGGCCGTTGGAGTGTCTGCAGTGTACAAACTGTACAAAATTGGCCCCAGGACCGATCCCTGTGGCATCCCAGCACGAATACGCCTTTTGGTGGAGGTGGCTGTTTCTACCTTGACAGAGAAGGTTCTATTCGTGAGTTAGCTTCGGATTAACCTGACTATGTTCCTGGAGAACCCTTGTGTGTATAACTTGTATAGTAGCCCTTTATGCCATACTGAGTCGAAGGCATTGGCTACATCAAGTACCACTATCCCACAGTAGTCTCTGTGGTTGAAGCCTTCTGTGGCTGCTTCCACTAGTCTCATAATCTGTTGTGGGGCGGAGTGCTTCTGTAGGAACCCAAATTGGAAATCCGGCAGTAGTCGCTCGTTGGTGATGTGGTCTCGTATGGGAATAAGCAGGAGGCGCTCATAGATCTTGCTGAGAGTTGGAAAGAGGCTAATCGGCCTGTAGTGCAGCGGGAATAAAGAGTCTTTCCCTGGTTTGTATATCGCGACCACTTCCGCTTGATTCCAGTATGCTGGGAACTCGCAGGTACGAGTAATCTCGTTGAAGACGTTCGCAAGATGTTCGATAGCTGAAGGTGAGAGGTTTTTAACTAGCTGACTGGTGACACTGTCGTGTCCTGGCGCCTTTTTTGTGGGGAGGGACCTAATTGTTTTTGCCACGTCTTGGGGGAGGGGGGCGAAAAGAGGTGGTTTGTACTCTGGGTCCTCCTCAGCATTGAGAAAGACTGTCAGTTGACGTCGGACTACCTCTTCGTGTTCTTCATCCTGGGGTTCTGCCGCTTGAAATTGATTCTCAAAGGTGTCGGCGAGGTCGTTGGCATTTTCGGCATGGCTGTAGGTCAGACCCCACTACCGTGCAGTGGCGGCATCCTATCGTGTCTTTTGGTGAATTGTTTGGTTGCTTGCCATAGTGTTTGATCGTCTACTTTGAGGGCTGTGTGACGGTTTTGCCATTGCTGGTTTCTGTGCTCATTGAGCGCTGCCTTCAGCTCTCTCTGTAGACAATTGAGGAGACTCCTGGTGGCCTGATTTCTGGTGATCTTCCACTCTTTTGCCACTTTGTTCTTTTGTCGGATATGAGCTAGCAAATGTTCCAGGAGTTGTACTTCTGGGGGCAGGGCGTCCCTTTGTGGGGGAATGGCATCTTTCGCTACCTGCAAATTGGTACCTGATAGGTCTTGTAGCGCTTGTTCTACAGTTTTGACAGTAGGTAGTGAAGCGCGAGCTAATCAGAGGCGATAGTTTCTCGGTATTGCTCCCAGTCTGTACGTTTGTAATAGGTCTGGTACAGTGGGAGTGCTACCCATTCTCGCACATCGACTTCTAGAATAACCGGGTTGTGGTCGGAGGACATTCATTTGGCTGTCCTTGGCGGCCACAAACCCCACGATCGTCCTAGTGAGGACTATGTCTAACACGTCGGGGCTAGCTCGATTTTTTGGAAACTGTGTGGGCTGGACCAGACCCCATGTTTCGAAGTGGTGGTCGCGCATTAGTCTTTGCAGTTCGGCGCCTGCTCTGAAGGTTAATCCAGAGTTCCAACCTGGGTGTTTGGCATTGAAGTCTCCCCCTATTACGAGTTTGCCTTCAATTTGCCCTAGAGCAGCTATGTCTCCCTCGTCTATCTCGTCTTGTGGGGGTCGGTAAATTTCAACAATTGTTAGGGGTCTGGTGGCAGTGGTTCATTCCACCTCCACTGCTTCGACTTTCTTGGTAGCTGGTAAGAATACATGATGGTGGGTAATCTCTCTTTTGATGTAAATGGCCACTCCTTTACCTTGGGTCGGCCTGTCCTTACGGTAGCTAACGTAGTTGAGAGCTGATGCTTTTATTCCCGGTTTTAGGTGGGTTTCCCCCATCATGCATATGTCGATGGAGAACTCCTTCATGAGTTCTCTGAAATCGACCTCTTGATTAACAATGCCGTCTGCATTAAAGACGCACATTGTCAGGCTTTGGATATTTGGTCGTCTATCCATGATGGGATTTTGAAACTACTGAGAAAGTCGCTGAGGGGAGTGTCTGCTATACCGCTGCCTGAAGGGCAACGAGGATCTGAGTGTTCTGCTTCTGGGCCTCCCAGAATTTCTTCATCATTTGCACGACGTGGTTCATGGTCTGGACCATAATGCCTAACAACTGATCCAAGGGTGTGGACTGAGTGTGGGGTTCCCTAGGGCTTCTTCTTTCTTGGTGGATCTGATCGTTGTTGTTGTGTGTTCCCTGGTGTTGTTTTTGTGACTGTGTTTGGTGTTGTGATGACAGGGCTACGTTTTCAAGACTTCTCGAAGGAGAAACCACTTCTGCGTATGTTGACCATGTTGTGTCTGGTCTTGGTTTTACCCAAGCCTTGTCGGGGTGTGTTGACATGTTTTTTCTTTTTGTGACTGTTTGTGGTGGTGGTGTTTTATTTGCACATGTGTGGGACGGCCTTTGCGCTGTTTGCCTGCTGTGAGTGTCTTTTGTGGACCTCTCAACCTTGGTACCCCACTCTGTGGTTTTTTCCACACAGCGCGCACCTTATTTGCGGGTCCATGCGTTTTAGTGTGCAAGACCTCGTGTCATGGGCTTCAGCGCACTTGCTGCATGTTATCGACATGGTGCAGTGTGCGGAAATATGGTTTAGGCCTTGGCACCTGAGGCACTGCACCTTGTTGTTTTTGCAGCGCAGTGGCTTGGTGGTGACAGGCAGGTTTTGCCTTAAAACTGTCTCCCCCAATTTCTGTTCATAACAGCTCGAAGAGTTCCTCACAATTCCGAGGAAACTCTGTGACAATCGGAGGGATATGGTGGATGACGTGTTTTTGTGTTTGTGTCTCTGTTGTGTTGTTTTGTGTTGTCTCTGGCCTATCAGCCACCGCCTGAATCCTGTTCGGGTTGGGTTCCACTGGCCGGGCCGCCGGAGGCCTCGGCTGGCGAAAGGTTTTCTTCACCAACACGAAACCATCTGAATCCTGCCCAGTTACGTGGTTCCCTGCCAGGGCGATGGTTTCCTGGTTTCCCCCCGCCCCCCCCCCACCCGCCAGGGCGACTACAGGTGCTGTTGGGGGTGCAGGCTCCTGAGAGAGTGAGGGAGTGGGTTGTGGTAGTGGAACGTTTCTTGCTCTTAGGCTGCTTGTCCTTGCGGCCCTTCTTTGCACGCCGCTGTTTGGATGAAGTGGACTTGTGTGTGTGTGGGGGGGGGGGGGAGATTTAAGGTATCTCGATCGGGTTGAGGACTGGGTCGAGGCAGGCAGGGTGTGGGGAGGATTTCTATCGGCAGACGGGACGTCTGCTTGCCGTTATTCAGGGATGCTATGTAGTCTGGCAGGTTGTTGGTGGCGTTGGCAAGCAGGAGCGGACTTACGACAAGGGGAGGAGGGGCGGGATCGCAAGTACTGACTATGTATGTCGATGTCGGCGTTTTGTGTGTTACAGTGTTAGATGATTTTCTCGCAATGTCTGAAGCGGAAAAGGGGGCTGCTGCCACAGGAGTGCCTGTTACAGCCATCACTGTCACCATTAGGTTCCCTGGCTGCATTGCTGGCCCTATTCCGCTGATGGACGCGGAGATCTGGACAGCGGCGGCGGAAACCTTCTCTTTGGTCCGCAGTGGGCTTTCAGGCCCTGGACCCAGTTTCCCTAACCTTGGGGGGGGGAGCAGAGCCTCGCTCTGCGGCAGTTGAGACGCTCGAAACGGCCCGCGACGCGGCCCGCGGCAACAACACCGCGCGGCTTCTGTCAACAGCCGTAGACCGCTTCGACCCCAAGGCACTACTGGAGCTCGACATGCCGACAAAACAACGAGGAACACGACAATTCTGCTGTCGGGGGGCGCCAAACTAAGTATCCTGTCCACCGTAATTGCTGTACTGCAGACCTCGGTGCAAGTGCCCGTCAATGATTCAATAAAAACAAAGCCGGAATACACTCCCGGTTGTACATCCGTGCAAATGAGCGACTATGGCTGACAGTGAGCGAGTTAGTGGAACAGATGTTCAACTCTTTACTGCCATGCAGCGAGTGAGTCGGGATGCTGGCTCTCTCTCTCTGCTTTTAACTTTCTCCTCCTTGGGGAAGTGTTTTGAGGAGTGTGTAGCCTGTTGGCTTTTACTCCACTCTGTGCATTTTGAGTGTGTGATTGTCTTTGACTGTTTTGGCTGTCTGTGTGTTATGTTGGTGTCCTGGTGGTCTCTACTACTTGCCTGAGGTTGGCGAGATGTTTGGTGTTTTAAGGATTAAGGACTGGGGTTAGGAATTGGGGATTTTTGGGATTTTCTCTTCGACTTAGTCGTCGAAGATCGTCAAGGGGTGTTTGTGCTTGTCACAGGACATTTCATACTGACCAAGAGATTGGATAAGGTTATTTCCAGATCTGGAAGAGCTCTCATAGAAAGCCCTTGCCAGATCCTGGAATCATTCATTGAAGAATGGGATTTCAGCAGCTCTGTGCTGATCCTCCGCTGGAATCCCATGGGTAGGTGTAGTGCCCTTCTGAGGGTGCGGTTCTGCAGCCTCTGGAGTTTGTCCAGGTGCTGCTTTGGCGCGTATCCCCAGACAGGGCACGCATGCTCAATTACTGGCCGTATGAGGGCCTGATAGACGTTTAGTCCTACAGGGCAGGGAAGGGAACTGGTTGTGTTGAGGATTGGGTATAGGATGGACATTCTGGAGCAAACCTTCCAGTGGATCTCGTCAGTATGGGGTTTCCATGTTACTCTCGAGTTCAAGGTTACGCCGAGATACTTGGCGGTTCTGCGCCAGGGGAGTTGGTATCCATGTAGGTGCAGGTGACGGGGGGAGGGAGGGGGAGGGGGGGGGAGGGGGGGAGGGGGGCGTTGAGGGGTCGTGTCTCCCGAGTCTCCAGGTGATCAACATAGACTGTGTCTTTTCAGGATTGGTGGTGTTGCGCCAGCGGCAGACCCAGGTTTCTGTGTTATCTAAAACCCTTTGTAACCTACGAATGACCTGCTCCTTATTCGCATTACGAGTGTAAAAGGCGGTACCATTAACGTACTGTGCAGTGTGCACTAGGGGGGCCGTTGGAGTGTCTGCAGTGTACAAACTGTACAAAATTGGCCCCAGGACCGATCCCTGTGGCATCCCAGCACGAATACGCCTTTTGGTGGAGGTGGCTGTTTCTACCTTGACAGAGAAGGTTCTATTCGTGAGTTAGCTTCGGATTAACCTGACTATGTTCCTGGAGAACCCTTGTGTGTATAACTTGTATAGTAGCCCTTTATGCCATACTGAGTCGAAGGCATTGGCTACATCAAGTACCACTATCCCACAGTAGTCTCTGTGGTTGAAGCCTTCTGTGGCTGCTTCCACTAGTCTCATAATCTGTTGTGGGGCGGAGTGCTTCTGTAGGAACCCAAATTGGAAATCCGGCAGTAGTCGCTCGTTGGTGATGTGGTCTCGTATGGGAATAAGCAGGAGGCGCTCATAGATCTTGCTGGGAGTTGGAAAGAGGCTAATCGGCCTGTAGTGCAGCGGGAATAAAGGGTCTTTCCCTGGTTTGTATATCGCGACCACTTCCGCGTGATTCCAGTATGCTGGGAACTCGCAGGTACGAGTAATCTCATTGAAGACGTTCGCAAGGTGTTCGATAGCCGAGGGCGGGAGGTTTTTAACTAGCTGGTTGGTGACATTGTCGTGTCCTGGCGCCTTTTTTGTAGGAAGGGACCTAACTACTGTTGCCACGTCTTCGGGGGCGAAAAGTGGGGGTTCGTCTTCTGGGTCCTCCTCAGCATTATTCTTCATCCTGGGGTTCTGCCGCTTGAAACTGCTTCTCGAAGTTGTCTGCGGGGGCGTTGGCCTATTCAGCATGGCTGTAGGCCAGATCCCTCTCGCAGCCTAGCGCGTCTTTTGGTAAATTGTTTGGTTGCTTGCCATAGTGTGTGATAGTCTACTCTGAGGGCTGTGAGGCGGTTTTGCCATTGCTGGTTTCGGCGCTCATTGAGCGCTACCTTCAGCTCTCTCTGTAGATGGTTGAACAGCCTCTTGGTGGCCTTATATCTGATGATCTTTCACTGTTTTGCCACTCTGTTCTTGTGACGGATTTGGGCTAGTAGATGTTCCAGCAGTTGTACTTGTGGGGGCGGTCATCCGTTTGTGGGGGAGTGATGCCTTACGCTGCCTGCAAGATGGTTAGGTCTTATAGCACCTGTTCTACTGTTTCGGCAGTAGGTGTCGGAGCGCGAGCGATATCAGAGGCGATAGTTTCTCGGTATCGCTCCCAGTCAGTACGTTTGTAGGGTGTCTGATACCGTAGGAGTGCTACTCATTCTCACACATCGACCTCTAGAATCACTGGGTTGTGGTCGGAGGACATTCATTTGGCTGTCCTTGCGGCCACAAACCCCGCGATTCTCCTAGTGAGGGCTATGTCTAACACGTCTGACCTACCTCCATTTTTTGGAAAATGTGTGTGCTCGACCGGATCCCATGTTTCGAAGTGGTGGTCACGCGTTAGTCGTTGCAGTTTGGCTCCTGGTCTGGAGGTTAATCCAGAGTTCCAACCTGGGTGTTTGGCATTGAAGTCACCACCTATCACTAGTTTGCCTTCAATTTGCCCTAGAGCAGCTATGTCTCCCTCGTCTATCTCGTCTTGTGGGGTTCGGTAGATTGCAACGATTGTTAGGGGTCCGGTAGCAGTGGTTACTTCCGCCGCCACTGCTTCGATTTTATTGGTAGCTGGTAAGAATACCTGGTAGTGGTATATGGCTACTCCTCCACCTTGGGTTTTCCTGTCTTTACGGTAGCTAACATAGTTGGAAACTGTCGCTTTTATTCCCGGTTTTAAGTGGGTTTCCCCCATCATGCATATGTCGTTGAAGATCTCCTTCATGAGTTCTCTGAACTCGACCTCATGATTAACAATGCCGTCTGCATTACAGACGCATATTGTCAGGCTTTGGATATTTGGTCGTCTATCCATGATGGGGTACTGTGACTACTGAGGAAGTCGCAGAGGGGGGCGACTGCTGGAATGTTGCTTGAAGGGCAACGAGGATCTGAGTGTTCTGGCTCTGGGCCTCCGAGAATTCCTTCATCATTTCCATGACGAGGTTCATGGTCTGGACGATAATGCCTGACAATTGATCTGAGGGGTTGGAGTGTGTGTGGGGTTCCCTAGAGCTTCCTCTGTCTTGGTGGACCTGGTCGTTGTTGTGTTTTTGCCGGTTCTTGTGTGTGTGTCTGGTGTTGCAGTGACAGGGCTTCCGCCGATTTTTCGACTTTTCTGTGGCTCTTTGGTGGGGAGACCACTTCTGCCTATGTTGCCCTTGGAGTGTCAGGCATTGGTTTTACCCAAGTTTTGTCTGTGTGTGTTCTCGTGTTTTGTCTCTCTGTGTGGTCCGATGGGGCGGCTGTGTCTTGTTTTCGTGTGGGGGGGGGGGGGCGGCGGCCTTCGCATCCTTTGCCTTCTGTGTGGGTTTTGTGGACCTCGCAGCCTCGATACCCTGCCGTGTGGTTTTTCCCACACAGCGCGCACCTTACCTGTGGGTCCATGTGTTTTACTGTGCAAGTCCTAGTGTGGTGGTGTTCGCGCATTTCCTACAGGGCACTTGCAACTGGCAGTGGGCGGCAATGTGGATCCAGTCCCTGACACCTGAAGCACTGCACCACGTTGTTCTTGCGGCGGAGCGGCTCCATGGTGACAGGGACTGCCAGAACAGCTTTCGCCTGTTCTGCGGTATGTCCGGCAGAGTAACCTGTAATAGTGGGCACTTACTCTCTGCCCCATTTTTACCCATCTGCTCTACTGTTTTGACTACAAATCCCTGGGCTACCATGTCTGTCTTGACTGCCTGGGCCAAGAGCTGTCTGGGTAGGTCCCTAATGACATTGCTTTTGTTCCTTGTCTTGGTGGTGGGGAACGTATAATGGGGTATATTTTTGTCTGTGACAGCCACTTTAATGGTGGTGTAGTTCTTTATTTTGCCCTCCCCCACCCCACCCCCCCATTGGTTTTGCTGTAAAGTTGTCCGCTTTGAGATGTGTTTTGATCATGTCGTGGAGTTCCATGTAGTTGCGGGGAAACTCCGTGACGATCGGTGGGAGGCGGTGTGTTGTGTGATTCTGTGCTGTTGTTTCTTGTGTTTCGTCTGACGCATCAGCCATGGCCTGAAACCTGACTGGAGTGTGTTGCACTCCACGAGCAGGTGGAAGTCTCGGCTGGAGAAAGGTTTTTCTCGCCAGCACAAAGCCCTCTGAATCCTCCCCGGTTTCATGGTTCCCTTCCAGGGCAGCGGTTTCCTGGTTCCCTTCCAGGGCGAAGACAGCTGTTGGTGGCTAAGGAACTGCAGGCTCCTCAGGGGCAGGGAGGGGGGAGGATTTGGGTTCGGGAGGGGGGGATTCCTGCTCTTTTTATGTTTCTCTTTCCTATCCTTCTTTGCATGCCGCTGCTTCGTGGACGTGCTCTTGAGTGGGGGGTATTTGAGGAACTGGGATGCTGTGTTCTTCATATCTATATGGCTGCTTGGCCGTTGTCCGCTTCTGCAGGCCGGCCAGTCACGTTCCTCCGGAAGGGGGTACCGCGGCGGTAGTGGTGGGGGACCGCGGCGCGGCCTGGCGTCCAGACCCGGTGGCTGTCCAGTCTGCCTGCGGACGCCGCTGCCTTCAGATCGGAGTGTTTCTGACGTATTTGGTCAATTGCGATATTCCACTATTGCACTGAGCTGAAAACCGCTATCCCTGTTTAGTAAATTGTTGTGCAGACGTATCCCCACTGCCTCTTTGAAGATCGAGTCCCAGAAACCGTTGGTGCTGCACAGCTTCTTCGTTTTTTCGAATTCGAAGGTGTGTCCCTCGATAATGCTATGTTCAGTTACCGCGGACTTGTTTGTATGTCATAGTCGTACGTTCCTGATGTGTTCAGTACAGCGCTGTGAGATACATCGTTGTGTCTGCCCGATATATTCCATCCAGGGCCACGGGGCCACAGTACAGGTGTCGTCTACGTATCTGTAGAACACCTTTGGTTTATGGAGGGCGGTGTTCAGTGCCACATCTTCAAAGGGCCCCATGTACAAGTTGGCAATACCTGAAGCCAGGGGGGAATCCATGGCAACACCATCTGTTTGGGCATAGAATTTCCCTTCACATTTGAAGTAGAAGTACGTTGTGGTTAACAAGACGCGAAAGAGTCTGAGTGTGTCTTCATTGAAGTGATCTTCGAGTAGGGCTAAGGAACCATCCAGCCGCACCCGGGTGAAAAGAGAAGTGACGTCAAAGCTGACTACTAGATCCTTCTCGTCCAGGCATAACCCTTGCAGTACGTTCACAAATTCGGTCGAGTTCTTGACATGGTGAGGGCAGTGACCCACGAGTGGTTTTAAAAGCTCTGCACTATATGTCGGAGAATTTATGGTGTTCAGTATAGATTCTCCTTATGGATCTTCGCGATGCCATACAGTCGCGGTGGAGCCGGTGCCCGAGGGGAAAGCTTCCTGATGGTGATTCTGTCAAGTCCTGAGCTGATGAGAAGACCGATACTCTTGCGCGCAACAGAAGCAGTCGTGTCTTTCCCCACTTCTTTGTATGCTGGATCTTGTAGTAAGGTGTCGATCTTCTGCCAGTAATCTTCTGACTTCAGTGGGACTGTCGCATTCCCTTTGTCTGCTGCTAAGACCAGTATATTCTTTTCATCGCGAAGGCTCAACAGTGCTTGCGCTCTTCTGCCATAATGTTGTTCTTCGGCATTCTTGCTTTCTCGAGTACCCTGCTGGTCTCCCTCCTCACTTCATCGGCAGCTCTCGGCGGGAGTCCACGTATGGCTTGCTCGACGTCGAGCAAGCAGTACTAAACACCTTAGTGCAAAGAGCCAGGTCGATGTGCGACAGCGAGAGTTTGCCGCGTGAGCTACCACATCTGCGGGGGCCTTCTGAAAGAACGGCTACGCCGAGACACAAATAAGACGCGCTTTGCGTGCAGACAAGAGGCTCGAGGAGAAACCAGGGGAAGACGAAACAAAACGTGTGGCGTTTCTGCCGTTTGATGGACCGCCGACAGCCAAGATTGCAAGAATACTAAAGAAGCACGAAATAACTACCATCTTTCGCACACCGCGAAAAGTTAAAGATATAGTTAAAGATGTACTTGGCTCATCCAAGACCAGCCGGGGCTGCAGACGCCGGGCATTTACAGTATTGAGTGCGAATGTGGGATGGAATACGTCGGACAGACACAGCGGTGTATGTCTCAGCGCTGTACTGAAGATATGCAGAACACAGCATCCCGACACTTCGCGTTTTAGACGACACAGAAACCTGGGCCCGTCGCTGGCGCATCACCATCAACTCTGAAAAGACGCAGGCTATGCTGATTACCCGCAGGCTCGGAAGGCGCGAACCTCCTCAACGTCTTCCCTCCCCCCCCCCCCCACCTTCACCTAAACAGAACCCAACTCCCCTGCCGCAGAACCGCCAAGTACCTTGGCGTAACCTAGGACTCTCGTCTTACGTGGAAACCCCACACAGACGAGGTCCACAGGAAGGTCTGCGCCAGAATGTCCACACGATCCTGAACTCAACTAGCTCCCTTACATGCCCACTAGCAGTTAATGTGTACCAGGCCCTGATCCGGCCAGTAATGGAGTATGCGTGCCTTGTCTGGGGATACGCGGCGAAGCAACAGCTGGACAAACTCCAGAGGCTGCAGAACCGCGCCCTCAGGAGGGCTTTGCATTTACCTCTTGGATTCCCCATAGATGATCTGCACGCCACAGCCGAAATCCCACTCCTGAGAGAGCGTTTCCAAGATCTGGCAAGGGCCTTCTATGAGGGTTCTTCCAGATCAGGAAACGCCCTCATCCACTCCCTAGGTCGGTATGACATGTCCCGCGACAAACACAAGCGCCCCATGACGATCTTCGACGATTAAGTCCCAAATCCTGCTCCTTCCCATATAACAGCAAACATCTCGCCAACCTCAGGCAAATACCAGACACAAACAGAACAGTCATCACATACCACAGATACCAAAAAACTACAGAAATAATCACTCACACACGTACACAGGGGAGTAAATGCCGAAAGGCTACAAACTCCCCCTCACACTTCCTCAAAGAGGGGAAAGTGAAAGATGAGAGCAGCAGCAGCATCCCGACACTTCGCCAGAAGATAATGGGAACGAAACTCATCGGAACGTTGCGACAATACGACGCCACCACTCGGCTGATAACCCGAGAAAAATTCATGATTGAAATTCGCCGAGAAAGACTGCAATCGCATATACTCGTGCGTCTTTGCCCTCAACACTGCTGACAAAGTACAGAACTCTAAGTAGGAACGAGCTGCTTGTGTATCATAAGAAACACCACATACCTCATCACCTACAATCAGTGATGGAGGACTCTATTAGTCAATCGTTATGGGACAGTATTAATGAGGAAAATATGAGCCCTTGTGGTGATGATTGTTCCAAAAGAGTAATGGAATCAAATCTTATCTTCCTCGCAGTGGCTAAACATATCTTGGTAGTAGTAACACTACAGACGCTTATCTTATTCAAAATATAATTGAAATTTTGGACAATTTGGGGCGGTACGAATACTTTTGCACCATGTATCTGCTGAGTTGTAATCATCATCTAGAAGCAGCACTGGCGTTTACGGTTCCTTTGTGATATTACCAATATTATTTTATGCTGACGGGGTTAAAGAATGCAACTAGCTACATTTCATTGTTCCTTATACAGACGTCTTACAGGCAGTGTATAACATATTCGGATGACATAATTTTAACGAAGTGGAAGAACATATTCTACAGCTAGAGGGAGTGTATCAGAGGTTATTTGCAGCACACCTACCACTCACTGTCAATATGGAGAAATGTCATTTCACACTGCAGATGGGATGAAATTTATACTATGTCATTGGTCAATATGGATTACGGATAGAGCTTAGATCAGTAAAGACAAAAAAATATTTACAGCACCTAGTATGGAGGAGGAGTTACAGCATTTTTTTCTGTTTAGTAATTTGTTACAGAAAGTTTCCACCAAAACTTGCATATATAGCACAACGACACTCTACGCCTCATTCATATCAGCTAAAAAAAAAAAAGGAGCTATTTTGCAGTGGAGAAGGAAATGCTGAGTTTCACATACGGCATACTACACTTCCAGTGTTACTTAAGTGGTAGCAAACTGAAAGTAATAATGGAGCACACAGCTTTCCAGTGGCTATTTATGTTGACATATCCGTGAAGCACGTTAACACTTTGTGTACAGAACCTTAGCAAGTTCGATTTGAAAGAAATCCATCAACCTAGTAAGATTCATTGGCATCCAGATAACTCCAGTAGAATAGGTGGTGTTTTATGAAGAGAAATTCACACCAATGTAGAGTGCCATAAAGCACAAGCAACTGGCAAGCACTGTAAGCTATTTGCAACTCAGCCACAGTTCATTATGTGTGTCAGTGTTACACAAGATGACAAATCTTGGACCACATGTTGTAGTTCCAGCCATGCTGCGAGAGGAAGTACTGAGACAGACACACGGCCACTTATTAGTGAGCCACATAATGACACGTGGTCGAACAGTAATGGTGGCATACACAGAAACAGGATCTGGAGTTATATGTGAATGACAGCGTACCAAGCACACTGTCACTGACCTAAGTCTTCAGCGCATTCTACTGAAAGTACACACGAGGTTAGTAGGCCATTTCAAATTAATGACTTGGATATTGTAGGCTTTTTGGGCCAAAATCTGGCAAAGTCATTTTGTGCACTGTGTGAGGTCACGGTAGCTATCCCAAATTAGCAAGTGGACAAAGAGTCTCAGACCATGGTAAATAATTGGTTGTTGAAGTTCAGAGTTCCAGAGACATTGATTATGGATGAGTTCATCAATTTCATGTCAGAGTTAGTGAAATAGCTTTGTCTTTTGTTACATTTCTATACTTTAACGGCAAGTGCATTACATCCATATGTGAATAGGAGAACAGAGAGATGTTGTTAAACAATAGGGAAGATGTTAAGTCATTGTGTAAATAGTCATTGTAACGATTTGTATTCATGGTTACCGTATGTAAAGTTCACGGAAGTTTGTGCTCATCACCATATACACAGCATATGGCCATAGACTCCCATCACTATTAGAGGTAATAATGGAGAACAATGGAGAGACTGTACAGAATTCTGCAATAACTTTATGAAAGATATGGTGTCTGGTACAAAAAGCCAATACAAAGCACCTCAAATATCAGGAATGGATAGGACATTGGAATACGAAGTTACCTGAAAGTTATGTAGGACAGTGGGTGATGTTAATGTGAACATACATCCAGAAGGCAAAGATGAAAAATTAGTAGTCACGGGGTACTGGAAAGCAGTGGTAGGGGAAGGAGTACAAGGTTACAGGAGAATATTGGCTTTGAGACCAGGAATGAGAGAGAAGTGAGACTAATTGAGTTCTGTAACAAATTTCAGCTAGTAATAGCGAATACTGTGTTCAAGGATCACAAGAGGAGGAGGTATACTTGGAAGAAAGACCGAGTGATACGGGAAGATTTCAGTTAGATTACATCATGGTCAGACAGAGATTTCGAAATCAAGTGCTGGACTTAAATCGTACCGAGGAGCAGATACACGAGCAGATTCAGATCACAATGTAGTAGTTATGAAGAGTAGGCTGACGTTTAAGACATTAGTCAGGGAGAATCAATCCGCAAAGTAGTGGGATGCGGTAGTACTAAGGAATGACGAGATACGTTAAAGTTCTCTAAGGTTATAGATACAGCAATAAGGAATAGCTCAGTAGGCGGTACAGCTGAAGACGAACGAACATCTCTAAAAAGGGCCACCATTGAAGTTGTAACGAAAAACATTGCTACAAAGAAGGTAACTACGAAGAAACCATGGATAACAAAAGAAATACTTCAGTTGATCGATGAAAGGAGCAAGTATAAAAATGGTCCGGGAAACTCCGGAATACAGAAATAAAAGTCGCTGAGGAATGAAATGAATAGGAAGTACAGGGAAGCTAAGACGAAATGGCAGCATAAGAAATATGAAGACATCGAAAAAGAAATGTTTGTCGGAAGGACAGACTCAGTATACAGGAAAGTCAAGGCAATCTTCGGTGATATTAAAAGCATGCGTGTTAACATTAATAGTGCAATGGGAATTCCACTGCTAAGTGCAAAGGAGAGAGCGAGCAGGTGGAAAGAATACATTGAGGGCATCTATGAGGGGGAAGTTTGGTCTGATGCGGTAGAAGAAGATACAGGAATCGATTTAGAAGAGATAGGCGATTCGGTATTGGTATCATTCAAAAGAGCTTTTGAGGACTTAAGATCAAATAAGGCAGAAGGGATAGATAACATTTCACCTGAGTTTCTAAAATCATTGGAGGAAGTGGCAATAAAACGACTATTCACGCTGGTGTGTAGAATGTATGAATCTGGCGAGATACCATCTGACTTTCGGAAAAATATCATCCACACAATTCCGACGACTGCAAGAGCTGACAAGAGCGAGAATTATCGCACAGCTTAACAGCTCTTGCATCCAAATTGCTGACAAAAATAACATACAGAAGAATGGAAAAGAAAACGAGGATGTGCTAGGTGACGATCAGTTTGGCTTAACAAAAAGTGAAGGCACGAGAGAGGCACTACTGACGTTCCGGTTGATAATGGAAGCAGGACAACAGAAAAATCAAGACACGTTCATACGATTTGTCGACCTGGAAAAAAGTGTTCGACAATGTAAAATGTATAGCCTACATGTCTGTATATAAACGCAGTGTATTTCACGAGTGCACATCGTAATAGTGAAATACGCAGCTAAACTTTATAAGACCGAAATATGGACGTGAAAATGATAACAAAATTGCAACTATGTGGAATAACTGTCTCCACAGCGTAATTATAATAATGATGCTTCATCTTTATTTATCTTCAGCAATGTACATGTACATGAATGTATAAACACCTGAGCATGGGCACAAGCCCGAAACCGGTAGTGTGACGAATAAATAATCTTTTATTGTGACTGGTAGCGGAAATTTTTCTACTCCGTATAAAGGAACAGTCACGGAGCTCAGCAGCATCCACTATGTACACTCCTGGAAATTGAAATAAGAACACCGTGAATTCATTGTCCCAGGAAGGGGAAACTTTATTGACACATTCCTGGGGTCAGAAACATCACATGATCACACTGACAGAACCACAGGCACATACACACAGGCAACAGAGCATGCACAATGTCGGCACTAGTACAGTGTATATCCAGCTTTCGCAGCAATGCAGGCTGCTATTCTCCCATGGAGACGATCGTAGAGATGCTGGATGTAGTCCTGTGGAACGGCTTGCCATGCCATTTCCACCTGGCGCCTCAGTTGGACCAGCGTTCGTGCTGGACGTGCAGACCGCGTGAGACGACGCTTCATCCAGTCCCAAACATGCTCAATGGGGGACAGATCCGGAGATCTTGCTGGCCAGGGTAGTTGACTTACACCTTCTAGAGCACGTTGGGTGGCACGGGATACATGCGGACGTGCATTGTCCTGTTGGAACAGCAAGTTCCCTTGCCGGTCTAGGAATGGTAGAACGATGGGTTCGATGACGGTTTGGATGTACCGTGCACTATTCAGTGTCCCCTCGACGATCACCAGTGGTGTACGGCCAGTGTAGGAGATCGCTCCCCACACCATGATGCCGGGTGTTGGCCCTGTGTGCCTCGGTCGTATGCAGTCCTGATTGTGGCGCTCACCTGCACGGCGCCAAACACGCATACGACCATCATTGGCACCAAGGCAGAAGCGACTCTCATCGCTGAAGACGACACGTCTCCATTCGTCCCTCCATTCACGCCTGTCGCGACAACACTGGAGGCGGGCTGCACGATGTTGGGGCGTGAGCGGAAGACGGCCTAACGGTGTGCGGGACCGTAGCCCAGCTTCATGGAGACGGTTGCGAATGGTCCTCGCCGATACCCCAGGAGCAACAGTGTCCCTAATTTGCTGGGAAGTGGCGGTGCGGTCCCCTACGGCACTGCGTAGGATCCTACGGTCTTGGCGTGCATCCGTGCGTCGCTGCGGTCCGGTCCCAGGTCGACGGGCACGTGCACCTTCCGCCGACCACTGGCGACAACATCGATGTACTGTGGAGACCTCACGCCCCACGTGTTGAGCAATTCGGCGGTACGTCCACCCGGCCTCCCGCATGCCCACTATACGCCCTCGCTCAAAGTCCGTCAACTGCACATACGGTTCACGTCCACGCTGTCGCGGCATGCTACCAATGTTAAAGACTGCGATGGAGCTCCGTATGCCACGGCAAACTGGCTGACACTGACGGCGGCGATGCACAAATGCTGCGCAGCTAGCGCCATTCGACGGCCAACACCGCGGTTCCTGGTGTGTCCGCTGTGCCGTGCGTGTGATCATTGCTTGTACAGCCCTCTCGCAGTGTCCGGAGCAAGTATGGTGGGTCTGACACACCGGTGTCAATGTGTTCTTTTTTCCATTTCCAGGAGTGTATAAAATTCACGAAGTGCTCGGATTAAAAAGGATTAGGACAGGAATGTAGTCTTCGACCCTACTGTTCAATCTATACATCGAAGAAGCAATGATGGAAACACAAGAAAGGTTCAGGAGTGGAATAAAAATTCAAGGTGAAAGGGTATCAACTATGCGATTCGCTGATAACATTGCTATCTGGAGTGAAAGCGAAGAAAAATCACATGATCTGCTGAATGGAATGAACAATCTAATGAGTACAGAATATGGATTGAGAGTATATCGAAGAAAGAAGAAAGTAATGAGAAGCAGCAGAATTGAGAACAGCGAGAAACTTAACATCAGGATCGATGGCCACGAAGTAGATGAAGCTAAGAAATCCTCCTACTTAGGCAGTAAAATAACTAATGACGGACGGAGCAAGGAGAACATCAAAATCATACCAGGAATGGCAAAAGGGGCATTCCTGACCAAGAGAAGACTATTAGTATCAAACATGGTCCTTAAGTTGAGGAAGAAATTTCTGAGAATGTAAATCTGGAGTACAACATTGTATGGTTGTGAAACATGGACGGTGGGAAACAGAATCGAAGATGTGGTGCTACAGGCGAATGGTGAAAATTAGATGGACTGATAAGCTAAGGAATGAGGAGGTTCTCCGCAGAATCGAGAGGAATATGTGGAAAACACTGATAAAGAGAAGGAACATGATGATAAGACATCTGTTAAGATATCAGGAAATGACTTCCGTGGTACTAGAGGCGGCTGTAGAGGGACAAACTGTAGAGGAAGACAGAGATTGGAATACATCAAGCATATAATTGAAGGCGTATGTTGCAAGTGCTACACTGAGATGAAGTTGGCACTGGGAAGGAATTCGTGGCGGGCCGCATCAAAACAATCAGAAGACTGCTGGCACGAAAAAAAGAGGGTGATGAGTATTTTGATGTTTTGGATTCAGATGGAACTTTGGAGGAAGAAGTAATTCACGTGCCAGCTAATTAACAAGGAATGGGCACCACCAGCAGATATGAATGTTACGTGATTTACTTGTATTCTGCATGATGGGGGACCTTGCAAAGAGTTGTATATACTGGGCCAACAAAAGTGTTGCCGGTTACAAAAGATGGGAAGAAGCACACGTTCGTGCCAGCAGACGAGCAGTGGCAGTGCTGAAGAGAACAGACCATGTGGTGCCTCCTCTTGGGTAGTCCGAACTGTCACGGAGACGTCTGAGATAGAACTGTTTCTAGGGGGGACTGGTGCAGGAGGTTGCCCGCGGGACGTTTTCGCAGCCCAACAATGTTTACAGAAGACAGGGCCTCACCAGGTACGCTCAGTATATGACCCAATTGTAGTTTATACGCGATGTTATGAACAGGGATTCTCAAGGGGAACAGAACGCTTTGAACTGCAGGATCTTACTGAAGGTATAACGTGCCACATATTGGGGCCGCCTTTTCGACTACTGGCAACAGTAATAGGGGCTGCTGCTCTAAGCTAATGTATGTACTTATGTTTTTGCACAGTAATCCTCTATGGATACTGCTAGGTAGGCACCAGACATACCTGACTATTATCTTGTAGCCCACCATATTCAGTTCTCTCGACGAGTTTATAACCCCGCAGAAGAGGTGCATTAGCGCGGAAGAGATACCCAAAGTGTTCAGCAGCACCGCACCAAGAACCAGTGGAGGGTATGTTAAACGGATTTCGTTTTCGGGTGCCATGTTAGTCCCAATCCACGCTGGCATATTGTACGTCTATCAACAGCAGAGAACGATCTGCACCCCATACTTCCAGTCCACCCCTTAAGTCCGAGCAGTTGTAAGTGTACCGGTCTACATGAACCATGTGATGGAGTGAAAACGAAGAAAAGACAGTGTGTAAATTGTGCATCGTGTAATGGAGTGAAAATAGTACTATCTTACTTCAAATATTTAACAGGTTTAGCAGCAACCAATGGTGAGCAAACATAAACTCCATCCACTAACACTGGCAGGCCCACAAGTACCGACCAGCCGCCATGTCATCCGATGCCCGTGGTGTCACTGGGTGTGGTATGGATGGCACAGTTCAGCACACCGCTCTCCACGCAGTTGTCTGTTTTCTTGGCCTGAAGCCATTACTTATCAATCATGTTGCCTCTCAACTGGCCTCCCACTGGACTCGCATTCGGGAGGACGACGGTTCAATCCCGCGTCCGGCAATCCTGATTTAGGTTTTCTGTGATTTCCCTAAATACCTCCAGGCAAATGCCGGGATTGTTCCCTTGAAAGGGCACGGCCGACTTCCTTCCCCAGCCTTCCCTAATCCGATGAGACTGGTGACCTCACTGTTTGGTCTCTTCCCCCAGACAATCCAACCCCAACCCCAACTGGCTTCCTGAGGCAGAGTGAACCCCATCTGTGTCTTCTCACCAAGGAAAAATCCCTGGTGGTTCTGGGGATTGAATCTGGGTCCCTGCAATGCAGTCTTCTATGTAGGCCACCCCCTTCACATGCGGGCAGCCTGGGATTTGGTGCAGTAAATATTCTTGATTGGAGAGGAGTATTGTGATAACGTGCCTCCAGCCACACTTCACAACCTGTTGAGAGGCAGACGAGCGAAATGGCTACGAATATTGTTGGCACAGCGTGGAGCAAGACCCCAGTCTGTCACTGTGGCGAACTGAATTTCCTCACGCTGTGGCCCAACAATGTGCAGCCTTGGTCACATACGTGATCAAATGTGGGCCCCTGCCACAACAAAGCTGGCTGCGGAAATTATAGGTACATGATGCTCATGCCCTATTAGTGCCCTGTTTTTGACTACTGCCGATGCCTAAACAAACATACTCTGTGCTAGCCATAGGTTCCAAGTGCATCAGTCAGCTTCCACTACACCTAGCCTGTTGATCCACTAGCCGCTGGTCTACAAGCCAGTGCTAGAACGGATGGTAGTGGAGCTCGAAATACACTACTGGCCATTAAAATTGCTACACCAAGAAGAAATGCAGTATACATTGGCCAAATACATTATATTAGTACTGACATGTGATTACATTTTGACGCAATTTGGGTGCATAGATCCTGAGAAATCAGTACCCAGAACAACCACCTCTGGCCGTAATAACGGCCTTGATACGCCTGGGCATTGAGTCAGACAGAGCTTGGATGGCGTGTACAGGTACAGCTGCCCATGCAGCTTCACCACGATACCACAGTTCATCAAGAGTAGTGACTTGCGTATTGTGACGAGCCAGTTGCTCGGCCACCATTAACCAGGCGTTTCCAGTTGGTGAGAGATCTGGAGAATGTGGTGGCCAGGGCAGCACTCGAACATTTTCTGTATCAAGAAAGGCCCGTACAGGACCTGCAACATGCAATCGTGCATTATCCTGCTGAAATGTAGGGTTTCGCAGGGATCGAGTGAAGGCTAGAGCCACGGGGCGTAACACATCTGAAATGTAACGTCCACTGTTCAAAGTGCCGTCAATGTAAACAAGAGGTGACCAAGACGTGTAACCAATGGCACCCCATACCATCACGCCGGGTGATACGCCAGTATGGCGATGACGAATACACGCTTCCTATATGCGTTCACCGCGATGTCGCCAAACACGGATACGACCATCATGATGCTGTAAACAGAACCTGGATTCATCCGAGAAAATGACGTTTTGCCATTCGTGCACCCAGGTTCGCTGTTGAGTACACCAGCGCAGGCGCTCCTGTCTGTGATCCAGCGTCAAGGGTAACCGCAGCCATGTTCTCCGAGCTGATAGTCCATGCTGCTGCAAACGTCGTCGAACTGTTCGTGCAGATGGTTGTTGTCTTGCAAACGTCCCCATCTGTTGACTGAGGGATCGAGCCGTGGCTGCACGATCCGTTACAGCCATGCGGATAAGATGCCTGTCATCTCGACTGCTAGTGATACGAGGCCGTTGGGATCCAGCACGGCGTTCCGTATTACCCTCCTGAACCCATCGATTCCATATTCTGCTAACAGTCATTGGATCTCGACCAACGCGAGCAGCAATGTCGCGATACGATAAACCGCAATCGCGATAGACTACAATCCGACCTTCATCAAAGTCGGAAACGTGATGGTACGCATTTCTCCTCCTTACACGAGGCATCACAACAACGTTTCACCAGGCAACGCCGGTCAACTGCTGTTTGTGTATGAGAAATCGGTTGGAAACTTTCGTCATGTCAGCACGTTGTAGGTGTTCAAATCAAATGTGTGTTAAACCTTATGGGACTTAACTGCTAAGGTCATCAGTTCTTAAGCTTACACACTACTTAACCTAAATTATCCTACGGACAAAAACACACACACACCCATGCCCGAGGGAGGACTCGAACCTCCGCCGCACAGTTGTAGGTGTCGCTACCGACGCCAACCTTGTGTGAATGCTCTGAAAAGCTAATCATTTGCATATCACAGCATCTTCTTCCTGTCGGTTAAATTTCGCGTCTGTAGCACGTCATCTTTGTGGTGTAGTAGTTTTAATGGCCAGTAGTGTACAAAGAGGTTACCACCTCTAGCGTGACTCTGAGCATTTGACCGAGTGAGATGGTACAGTTATTAGCATTCAGGAGGACGTCGATTGAAATCCATATCAGTCCATCCACATTTAGGTTTCCTGTGTTTCCTTAAGCTGACCAGGCTATTATGGTATGGTTGCCTTTGGAAGGGCATCACTGAGTCCCTTCACTATCGTTGAACCAATCTGAGCTTGTGTTCTGTATCCAGTAACCTCGGTATCGACAGGACACTAAATCCTAATATTTCTTTTTTTCCCCTTCTGTTCATCTGCAATGGGTCCTGGTTTCGGTGCCTGCACACCAGGTCGACACACACCTGACCGACTGCCGGGGATGGCCAGACATCCATCACACGCACCTCTCACCTGGCAGCACATGACGTCAGTCTTCCACCTGGGAGGCCGCACCAAGCGCTAGGACTTCGCTGAAGGAACGCTGACCTCCTTAGCATACTCGCACTGCCGTGAGCCATCATGCCGCCGCCTGCTTTTGTGAGGTAGTAACTGCGGCCTGGAGGACAAACGCACACCATCTGCTCGCCGGCATCGATCTCCGTATGATTGTCTTACTCCATAGAGAATGCTGTTGTTAACTGAGCTCTTCTTATTCCACAACTGCCGGAGAGCTGGGAGTACACAACAGATCCTCCTCCTCATGCCGTCCTAAGTCGACCATCCTAGATTTTCCTACTGTCCACAACCCTCACACTATTAAAAAACCCTTCCTCCTGCTTACGCCATCTTGAGACGACCATCCTGGTATTTACTTGTGTCCACAGCCTTGACACTAACAAAACAGGCATAAGAAGAAGAATCAAATTACATATTAGATATAATAATTGTGGACACTGACACCATTCATGGAAACATACAGTTCTCATAACACACATGCATCCTAAACGGAAGAATTTAGAGTAACACTGAATACCAGTTACTTTTTATTGTATTTAGTACACAGTTCCCTGATATATTCAACAGACATAAGAAGAACACCGCTATATGGTATTTTGATAGTTACAGTTTTATTTGAAATACAGATTGACACAAGTTATGAAGCACATTGCTCTTCTGAATGCTTTATGCTCTTTAATCTAGTTGGAAACAGAAAGCCAAATGAGTGCAGCTGTGTAATCACTACGGAACTAACAACACATATCTGAATTACGTTTAATCCATTTTACTATTTAGTGATTATTTATTAACTGTAAAGAAGTTTCCCATTATTGGGTTGTTGACTTCCGCTTCTTATTCGCCTTTTCTATCGAAGTATTTTGCAATTTCCCTTGAAAGGATGGCAGTATCTTAACTATAGTTCTAAATATGAAATATCACTTCTCTCTATTGTGACAATGTTCTCCACGAACCTCTAGTTGGCTTTTAACTCTGAACCATATAGACAGTTGGAATAGTATAGAACACTACAAAATGTTCCTCGGCTTAGATCCATTTGTACACATTACAGTTAAATCACAATATTGCTTTGTGAGATTATTAAACATGGTCAACCAAGTAGGATTTTTTATTTTTTGTGAGCTAGCGGCCATGCCGGCAGTCACCTTCAGTAATGATCTTTAGCCGTCATGTTGACCTTACGTAATAATATAAGGTAATGTTGTTTGAAAGCCTAGAGATTTTGTAGATGTCATAGATTTAGCAAATCTTGATTCACATAATGGTGCTTCAGTATCGGCGAAACTGCCGGAGTTCAACAAGAAACGTAACTAGAAAATGTTCTACACCTTGAGAAACCGTTGAATAATGTGACTCAACTCACCGTCGCCACTGCACAAGCTGGTGTTAGGCGGCGATTACGTAGCACACGGGGCCAGACATATTGTCTTAACGAGGGCAAAAATGGCAAATGGCCACAGGATTGTTTGATTTACGGCAGAGTATCACGGAAACAACAAACAATTTTAAGAAACTTCCTGGCAGATTAAAACTGTGTGCCCGACCGAGACTCGAACTCGGGACCTTTGCCTTTTGCGGGCAAGTGCTCTACCATCTGAGCTACCGAAGCACGACTCACACCCGGTACTCACAGCTTTACTTCTGCCAGTATCTCGTCTCCTACCTTCCAAACTTTGCAAAAGTTCTCCTGTGAACCTTGCAGAACTAGCACTCCTGAAAGAATGGATAATGCGGAGACATGGCTTAGTCACAGCCTGGGGGATGTTTCCAGACTGAGAAGTTTCATATCAGCGCACACTCTGCTGCAGAGTGAAAATCTCAGTCTGGAAACATCCCCCAGGCTGTGACTAAGCCATGTCTCCGCAGTATTCTTTCTTTCAGGAGTGCTAGTTCTGCAAGGTTCGCAGGAGAGCTTCTGTAAAGTTTGCAAGGTAGGAGACGAGATACTGCAGAAGTAAGCTGTGAGTACCGGACGTGAGTCGTGCTTCGGTAGCTGAGATGGTAGAGCACTTGCCCGCGAAAGGCAAAGGTCCCGAGTTCGAGTCTCGGTCGGGCACACAGTTTTAATCTGCCAGGAAGTTTCATATCAGCGCACACTCTGCTGCAGAGTGAAAATCTCAGTCTGGAAACAATTTTAACTTGCATAGGTCTGAAGAAAGGGTGAAAGATTACACTAATTAAGGCGTACACAGAGGAATTTAATCAGTCATTCTCCCACCGCTCCAAATGCGACTGAAATGGGAAAGAAAGCTAATACGTGGTACAAACGAAAGAACCGTGTGTGACGTCTTTAACCTTGGTTCGCGAGTGATGATGTATACGCAGAATCATGTATCATTTCTTCGAATCAGGTTTTCTTGCTGTTACGTAAATTGTGCACTTGTTGTCAAGACTGGCTGAAATAGATATTTCAATGAACTTTAAACTACAGGATCTAATAGTTTCCCACGTCCTTAAGCTGAAGCGTTTAATTATGATCATTGTATTGGTGTGAAGTGTAAATGCTAGATATGTGTATCTCAAATAGTTTTCAAGGATTTCGAAACTAAATACTATACCTCCATTGTCTGTTGCGGTAACACAAAGCACGATATAAATTATTAACAGAAATATAGTCTAGACGTAACTCTAAGGAAATTTCAAAACTTGTACTTCAAGTCAATTTTTTGATTGTGTTGACTTTCAATGGTAGTAGATAAGGCGTTGTGATAACAAAAATTAGGAATACTAAAGTCATCTCTGTCTACGGTTGTTAACGCAGCATAAGGTATTTAATTGTTCGTCGTTTGATTTTGATACCGTCTCAAAAACTACTTACATCAATTTAGTTTATTAAAAAGGTAATCTAGGTAAGTTTTAAAAGTGTTGCATATTTAAACAGCAACTTTAAAACAGTTTTATTAGTATTTGGTATACGTATTAGCATTTTAAGGACTCTTGTTTTCTCGCATACTTTAATGTTATGGGCAAAAGAAGTTATCTTTCAGCTAGAACTCCTACTGTTGCAAACGTCTTACTACGCGTAAAGCAGTATTCACAGACAGTAAAATAGTTAAAAGTCTATAAATTTCACAAAAATGAGTAAGCCGCAAAGTCAGACATTATTATTCTCTTCGACTAGGAGGATATAGACGAAGAGCAAACTGAGTCGAAGAGATGAATCAGAACTCACTCAAACTGCCGAAGCCGGCAGGAGTTCCAATAGTCGTGATTTTAATGACCTTCAGGAATAATATGAAGTACTCAGTCGTACCTGGAATACAGTCAAAAAATTCGTTGCTGCAGGTGTTGAGTGTCACCAACCAACAAGTAAAGCTGCATGACATCTGCAGCAGGTAAGAAGAGACCTGGTTGTGCTGATGGCCTTAAAGACCAATTTGTGAGTGACTGTATCGAGGTAAAGGAATCCCCACTGGAGCCTCTGTAAATTCCCTAATGTATAGATTTTTCAAAATATACAATTGGCCTTCGCGAATCGCCATTAACAACAGATGTGATTTTCAGCATCCATTCAAGTTACGGTCGAAAATCTGAAATATTTTTGTTCTCATTACCAAACACCTTTTTCTCCTGCCACAGGTTTGCTTTTCATATGAGTGGGTGTTCCTCATAATCGAACAAAATAGCCAACGTTCGAGAGGAGCCAAAGACGAGTTTATATTCTTATTTGTAACTGAAGTCATAAAACATTTTCTTTGTCATTTGTGGCTCAAATCATGAAACACCCACCTTCTGTTATAAAGAAGGACATCGTTTCCATATCCTATATGGATAATTTCTGTATTGTCGACCGTTCACTAAGTGCTGAAGTTCCTGTTTCATAAGGCCGTACTATTGCTCGCTTTATACCATGAAGACATCTACACCGACTCGCCAAAATATTATGAGCACCTGGTTAATAACTTGTTGGTCCGTCTTGGGAACGAATACATTAGCAATTCTGCGTATAATGGAAGCTACAGATTGTTGGTAGGTTTTGCGACGAATGTCACAACAGGTGTCTACACACAAGTCCTTAAGCAGCGGGCCGCTGATTTGTGTACGCGGTGGCAGTGCACGATAGCGACCCACGAGTTTCATTGGATTCACATCAAGCAAATTTCATGGCGAACACATCGACGTGAGTACACTATCATGCTCCTTAAACAGCTGTAGCACCGCCTGGGTTCCAGACACCGACAATTGTCCTGCCGGATGATGCCGTCGCCGGTGAGGACATAACGCACGAAAGGGTGCAGGAGGTCCGCAGCTGTCAGCGTGTTTTCGATTACGGCCACAGGTCCCGTGCGAGCGCAGGAGGACGTCTCACGTAGCACAACACTGCTCCCGCCAGCCTGCCTCCTAGGCGCGCTGCACGTTTTGAGCCTCTGCCGGTCCCGATGACGGCTTATGTGGAGACGATCATCGACCTGGCGTAACAAAAACCTGATACACCCGACGGGGCGACACATTTCCATTGATCCACTGCCCAATCTCGAATATCCCATGACCACCGCAATCCTAACTGACGATGTCGTCGGGCCGACATGTCATCACGTAGGCGTCGCCTGCTGCGGACAACCACGTCCACCAACGTACGACGAACGGTGCGCTGCGAAACATTCGTGCCTGCACCGGCATGGTGCTCCTTCGGTAGAGACGCCAAGGGTCGCTACCTGTCCTGCTTTACGGAGCATTTAGCCTAAAAATACCACGTCCTGCCAACAGTCGTGAACGGCCAAAAACTTAGCGCCCTGTGGTGGTTTCACTCTAGTTCTGTAGATGTTCTATAGTTTCTCACGGCAGTAGCAAGTGAACATTCGACCAGCTATGGCGTTTCCGAGTTACTCGTTCACAGGATCTGCGTAATACCAGTATTACCTTTGTCAAAGTCGCTTGTGTCGGTGGGTTTCCCCACTTGCGGTCCGCGTCGTCGCTAGAATGATACTCCATCCGTCTTCGATCCACTTATATACACTACTGGCCATTAAAATTGGAACACCACGAAGACGACATGCTACAGTCGCGAAATCTAACCGATAGGAAGAAGATGCTGTGATATGCAAATGATTAGCTTTCCATAGCATTCACACAAGGTTGGCGCCGGTGGCGACACCTACTACGTGCTGACATGAGGAAAGTTGCCAACCGATTTCTCATACATAAACAGCAGTTGACCGGCGTTGCCTGGTGAAACGTTGTTGTGATGCCTCGTGCAGGGCGGACAAATGCGTACCATCACGTTTCCGACTTTGATAAAAATCGGATTGTAGCCGAGCGCGATATTGCTGCTCGCGTTGCTTGAGATCCAATGGCTGTTAGCAGCATATGGAATCGGTGGGTTCAGGAGGGTAATACGGAACGCCGTGCTGGAACCCAGCGGCCTCGTATCACTAGCAGTCGAGATGACAGGCATCTTATCCACAAGGCTGTAACGGATCGTGCAGACACGTCTCGATCCCTCAGTCAACAGATGGGGACGTTTGCAAGACAATAACCATCTGCATGAAAAATTCGACGATGTTTGCAGCAGCATGGACTATCAGCTCGGAGACCATGGCTGCGGTTACCTTTGACACTGTATCACAGACAGGAGCGCCTACGATGGTGAACTCAACGACGAACCTGGGTGCACCAATGGCAAAACGTCATTTTTTCGGATGAATCCAGGTTCTGTTTACAGCATCATGATGGTCGCATCCGTATTTGGCGATATCGCGGTGAACGCACATTGGAAGCGTGCATTCGTCATCGCCATACTGCCGTATCACTCGGCGTGGTGGTATGGGGTGCCATTGGTTACACGTCTCGGTCACCTCTTGTTCGCATTGACGGCATTTTGAACAGTGGACGTTACATTTCAGATGTGTTACGACCCGTGGCTCTACCCTTCATTCGATCCCTGCGAAACCCTACATTTCAGCAGGATAATGCACGACCGCATGTTGCAGGTCCTGTACGGGCCTTTCTGGATACAGAAAATGTTCGACTGCTGCCCTGGCCAGCACATGCTCCAGATCTCTCACCAATTGAAAACGTCTGGTCAATGATAGCCGAGCAACTGGCTCGTCACAATGCGCCAGTCACTACTCTTGAAGCTGCATGGGCAGCTGTACCTGTACACGCCATCCAATCTCTGTTTGACTCAATGCCCAGGCGTATCAAGACCGTTATTACGGCTAGAGGTGGTTGTTCTGAATACTGATTTCTCAGGATCTATGCACCCAAATTGTGTGAAAATGTAATCACATGTCAGTTCTAGTATAATATATTTGTACAATGGATACCCGTTTACCATCTGCATTTCTTCTTAGTGTAGCAGTTTTAATGGCCAGTAGTGTACATACTTCCCTTACTGCGTCACGTCCCCGCAAACGTCATCAGCCGACATTCAACCTCGTGGTGGACAGTGGTCGTAATGTTTCGGCTCATCAATGTAAGTAGGATATAGGAATATTTTAGTTATAGTTCCGAGTTATGCAAACAGTAGCCTACATAAATTTGTGAAGGCGTGCAACAGATAATTCTGATCAATTTTTGTGGAATAAGAATTTCTCTGTGAACGTACACTCAACCCTAAAACACTATTCTATATGAAATAGTAGAGACGAAACAGGAGAAGCACCAAACCTCTCACACTTCTGTATAAATAAAAATGTACTTGTAGGGGATTCAGTAGTATTCAGTTCCTGTACAAGATCGTGATAGTTGAGCATTAAAGAAAACTCGTCGATTTCCTCAGTCGTCTTCTTACTCCTTTATGATAAAAATATTTTGCTTATAGAAATCCTCAGAAAGAAGTCTGCCCTCTGTGTGACATCGCTGTTGACAGCGGCTGTTCTTCACAAACTTCAGGACTGTCTTGGTCGATATGCTATTCGGTATATAATTTACATCATACTCCACATCTCTTTCAATGATACCTGTGTTTTCTTCAAATAGTTTCATAGTTTTAATGATGTCCCACATTTAGTGGGAGATCATTGACGGATATCAATAATTACAGTGGACCAGGGACTGCCTGATTTAAACTATACACATTAAAAAAATAGATGTGTGTGTATTTGCGTATTCCGCACCTCCTCATAAACCACTGCACCAATTTCAACCAAACTAGGGAACATATCCTTCACTATCAGGCAATAATCGCTGTGGGGGTAAGGACCGCCGTCCTGACATAGGGCTGGGGATATGGCGTCATAAACACAGAGACACGTGAAAAACGACCACACGGTGCGTGACGTTTAAATTTATTATTACAAATCCGCTGGCACGATTCTGATAAAATTTGGTAACGAAATAGCTCGAGCTCTTAGGAAGATCTCAGAGTACTTTAGAAAGTTTCTACTAGATGTTATTTAGTGATTGGAATACTATTACGTGAATTAGGAAACATTTATTCGTTAAAGATGCCATTTACTCTTTGACTTTTGAACTTTGTCATATTTGTGAAAATGCTTTTTTTAGTCGTTATGTTCTGCGTAGTACAATTCATAGTAATGAATCTTCAGTGTATTTCAGTCGATACTTGCACACTATTTCTGGCATAATGTGCATGTGGCATAGTGTATAGCTACTACTTTGCACACTACCAGGTATCTGACAATGAGAGCACTTAGTAACTTGCAATAAACGTTTTACGTAATTTCAAACCTTCACAAAATTTTCCTCTGTGACAACCCACAGAATGACGAACGGAAAACTGTGTATCACTTACTACATTTTCGCTGTTCATGCAGTAAAACTGGTGCATCAGGCATGAATTCATGATGTTTAAATTTATTACTTCTTTGTTACGTACTCTATTCTCAACACATGCGCCAGACCGCATCCACTTATATCACTGAGTGTGTCTACAACATTATTCATATGGAGAGGAAAGGAGGAGACTGAAAGAGAAAGGGTGGCTAAGGAGACAGAAAGGGTTAGAGGGGAAAAGGTGATGAACATAGAAAGGAAAGAAGAAATGTACAGAGAGAGAGATGAGGCAAACAAAGAGAGGAGGGAGTAGCAGCGGCACAGAGAGAGAGGGGTGGGAGGAGATTGAAGGAGGGAGAGGGAAGTTAGAGGTGGGCATTGACAAGAGGAAGTAGCAGGGCGAGAGAGAGAGAGAGAGAGAGAGAGAGAGCAGAATATGGGAGATGGAAAAAGAGTGAGAGAAGGATGAGATGGACAAATAGAGGAGGGAATAGCACAGGGATAGGGAGACGGGTGCGAGGGGATGGACAGAGAGAGGGGAAGAAAGAGATAGACAGTGATGGGAGGGAACAGCAGAGGGACAGCTAAAAAGGTGAGAGGGGTGGCCAGATAAAGAGGGGGGGGAGGAAAAGATGGAGAAAGAGAGAAGGCGATACCACAGGGAAAGAGTGAGAGGCGGTTGGGTATGGTCAGAGTGAGGGGGAAGTAGGAGATGGACAAAGTGAGAAGGGAATAGCAGAGGGACGAGTGATGGGCAAGAGAGGATGGAGAGAGTGGGAAGGAATAGATTGAGAAAGAGAAGTGAGAGTGTTAGAGTAACAGAGAGAAGAGAGGGAGGGGTTGGACAGAGAGGGATAAGGAAGGGATGAATTGAAATAAATACATAAGCGTGCTATGTTGGGTAGTCGGCTAGTTAATAAAGAAATATTAAGGTAATTATGGAGAAATCATAACATTTCAAACAGCAGAAATGTGCGTGAACTTGAAGAGATGATACACTTCCATAATGAAGTTATTCGTATCAAATCATTCACATGATTTGTTAGGTAACTTTTAGTTGTTCATGACCCTATCTGTAATAATAGTAATAGTAATAATAATAATAAACCCCGCGGAGGCCCGGGAAAAGAATAGGCCTCCGGTATGTTCTGCCAATCGTAAAAGGCGACGAAAAGAACAAACCACTAATAGGGCTAACCTCCCTTTTAGTGTGATTAGTTGGTTCAGGACAGAACTAAAGAAGCCTCGGACAAGCACCGTCATGGTCGGGGACGACGCTTGAACCCTATGCCCGCCCATAATGGTAACGACACTGCTAGCCAACTGGAAAATGATTTAAATCCAAATAGAGGTGTTTTGCGGGATATGCTTCCTGCAACCACCCTAGAAGGAAAACAAAGACAGAGGATGAGATGGTCAGATGAAGTTAATCGACACCTCATATTCTGTTATTACCAAGCAACAAACCTAGGAACCAACACAACTGGATACAGATCACAAGTATGCACAACATTTATTATCAGATACCCAGAATTAAAATTTTTAACAGAACAACGACTAGCTGATCAGATCCGTGTAATAATAAAAAATAACAGTATACCACAGTCAGAATTAGAAAATATCAAACAACAAGTACAACAACTACTGGAACAAAATAATGTGCAATCAAAAGAAGAAGAAAATACAGTAATGGACTCAAACATCCCAGAGCAAAAAAACAAAGAACAACACGCATCAATTAAACAATCAGAGGAAAACGAAATCTTAAGACAGCCACCAAAACAAGCACAAATAGAACTCGAAGTAACACACATGTTAGATATAGAAGAAAAATTTCAGCTGACATATATAGAATACAAAGACACAAATACAGACATTAGACCATTCTTGCATAGACCATCAAATAACCCACAAGTCGAAACAAAACAATAAAAACTATCAACACAATCATACACAACAAAATAAATGAAATCACAACTATGGAAGGGTTACAACTACTAGTTTATATAGGAGCACTCACTACACTAAATATACACACTAGGCAGAGATCAGAACCAACCAACACACAGAAGAAACCCCCAAAACCAGCATGGCAACACAGGCTACAGATCAGAATAGAAAAACTGAGAAAAGACATCGGACAGCTAACACAATTTTTAAGAAATGAAATGTCAGAAAAAAAACGAAAAAGGTTAGGTAAAATCTCACAACAAGAAGCGATAGAGCAATTAGATGAAAAGAAGCAGAAATTACAAGCATTGGCCAAACGACTTAGAAGATACAAAAAAAGTGAAATAGAAGGAAACAAAACCAAACATTCAACACAAACCAAAAGAAATTTTACCAGACAATAAATAACACACACATTAAAATAGACAATCCACCAAACATAACAGACATGGAACACTTCTGGAGCAACATATGGTCAAACCCTGTACAACATAACAGGCATGCACGGTGGATACAAGCAGAAACAGATACATACAAGATGATACCACAAATGCCTGAAGTGATAATTTTGCAACATGAAGTCACCCAAGCAATTAATTCTACTCACAATTGGAAAGCCCCTGGAAAAGATAAAATAGCAAATTTCTGGCTAAAGAAGATCACCTCAACACTTTCACATCTAACTAAATTATTTAAGAGTTACATTGCAGACCCATACGCATTCCCTGATACGCTTACACATGGAATAACGTATCTGAAACCTAAAGATCGAGCAGACACAGCAAACCCAGCTAAATATCGCCCCATAACATGCCTACCAACAATATACAAAATATTAACTTCAGTCATTACACAGAAATTAATGACACATACAACACAGAACAAAATTATAAATGAAGAACAAAAACGCTGTTACAAAGCAGCACAAGGATGTAAAGAGCAACTGATAATAGATGCAGAGGTGACATATCAAGCTAAAACTAAACAAAGGTCGCTACACTACGCATACATTGATTACCAAAAAGCTTTTGATAGTGTACCCCACTCATGGTTACTACAGATATTGGAAATATACACAGTAGATCCTAAATTGATACAGTTCCTAAAAATAGTAACGAAAAATTGGAAAACCACACTTAATATCCAAACAAATTCAATTAATATCACATCACAGCCAATACACATTAAGGGTGGAATATACCAAGGAGACTCATTAAGGTCCTTTCTGGTTCTGCCTTGCTCTGAACCCACTATCCAACATGCTAAATAATACAAATTTTGGATACAATATTACTGGAACATACCCACACAAAATAACACATTTGCTATACATGGATAATCTAAAACTACTGGCAGCAACAAATCAAGAACTCAACCAAATACTAAAGATAACAGAAGTATTCAGCAATGATATAAATATGGCTTTTGGAACAGACAAATGTAAGAAAAATAGCATAGTCAAGGGAAAACACACTAAACAAGAAGATTACATATTGGATAACCACAGCGACTGCATAGAAGCGTTGGAAAAAACAGATGCCTATAAATATCTAGGATACAGACAAAAATAGGAATAGATAATACAAATATTAAAGAAGAACTAAAAGAGAAATATAGACAAAGACTAACAAAAATACTGAAAACAGAATTGACAGCAAGAAACAAGACAAAAGCTATAAATACTTATGCTATACCAATATTGACATACTCATTTGGAGTAGTGAAATGGAGTAACACAGACATAGAAGCACTCAATACACTTACACGTTCACAATGCCACAAATACAGAATACATCACATACATTCAGCAACTGAAAGATTCACATTAAGCAGAAAGGAAGGAGGAAGGGGATTTATCGACATAAAAAACCTACATTATGTACAGGTAGACAATTTAAGAAAATTCTTTCTAGAACGAGCAGAAACTAGCAAAATACACAGAGCCATCACTCATATAAATACATCGGCTACACCACTGCAATTTCATAACCACTTCTACCAACCTTTAGATCACATAACATCAACAGATATGAAGAAAGTAAATTGGAAAAAGAAAACACTACATGGCATGCACCCATATCGTCTAACACAGCCACACATCGATCAAGACGCATCCAACACATGGCTAAGAAAAGGCAATACATACAGTGATACGGAAGGATTCATGATTGCAATACGGGATCAAACAATAAACACCAAATATTACAGCAAGCATATTATTAAAGATCCCAATACCACAACAGATAAATGCAGACTTTGCAAACAACAAATAGAAACAGTAGATCGCATCACAAGCGGATGTACAATACTAGCAAATACAGAATACCCTAGGAGACATGACAATGTAGCAAAAATAACACGACAACAGCTTGCCTTACAACATAAACTTATAAAACAACACGTTCCCACATACAAGTATGCACCACAAAATGTACTGGAGAATGATGAATACAAATTATACTGGAACAGAACCATTATAACAGATAAAACAACACCAAATAACAAACCTGACATCATACTCACCAATAAAAAGATGAAATTAACACAACTAATCGAAATATCCATACCCAATACAACAAATATACAGAAGAAAACAGGAGAAAAAATTGAAAAATACATTCAAATGGCTGAGGAAGTCAAAGACATGTGGCGTCAGGATAAAGTTGACATCATACCAATTATATTATCAACTACAGGAGTCATACCACACAATATCCACCAGTACATCAACGCAATACAGCTACATCCAAACTTATACAGGGTGTTACAAAAAGGTACGGCCAAACTTTCAGTAAACATTCTTCACACACTGTTGTTGTTGTTGTGGTCTTCAGTCCTGAGACTGGCTTGATGCAGCTCTCCATGCTACTCTATCCTGTGCAAGCTTCTTCATCTCCCAGTACCTACTGCAACCTACATCCTTCTGAATCTGCTTAGTGTATTCATCTCTTGGTCTCCCCCTACGATTTTTACCCTCCACGCTGCCCTCCAATACTAAATTGGTGATCCCTTGATGCCTCAGAACATGTCCTACCAACCGATCCCTTCTTCTGGTTAAGTTGTGCCACAAATTTCTCTTCTCCACAATCCTATTCAATACTTCCTCTTTAGTTATGTGATCTACCCATAAAAATCTTCAGCATTCTTCTGTAGCACCACATTTCGAAGGCTTCTATTCTCTTCTTGTCCAAACTATTTATCGTCCATGTTTCACTTCCATACATGGCTACACTCCATACAAATACTTTCAGAAATGACTTCCTGGCACTCTATACTCGATGTTAACAAATTTCTCTTCCTCAGAAACGCTTTCCTTGCCATTGCCAGTCTACATTTTATATCCTCTCTACTTCTACCATCATCAGTTATTTTGCTCCCCAAATAGCAAAACTCCTTTACTACTTTAAGTGTCTCATTTCCTAATCTAATACCCTCAACATCACCCGACTTAATTCGACTATATTCCATTATCCTCGTTTTGCTTTTGTTGATGTTCATCTTATATCCTCCCTTCAAGACACCATCCATTCCGTCAACTGCTCTTCCAAGTACTTTGCTGTCTCTGACAGAATTACGATGTCATCGGCGAACCTCAAAGTTTTTATTTCTTCTCCATGGATTTTAATTCCTACTCCAAATTTTTCTTTTGTTTCCTTCACTGCTTGCTCAATATACAGATTGAATAACATCGGGGATAGGCTACAACCCTGTCTCACTCCCTTCCCAACCACTGCTTCCTTTTCATGCCCCTCGACTCTTATAACTGCCATCTGGTTTCTGTACAAAGAAAGAAAATATGTTATGTGGACATGTGTCCGGAAACGCTTACTTACCACGTTAGAGCTCATTTCATTACTTCTCTTCAAATCACATTAATCATGGAATGTAAACACACAGCAACAGAACGTACCAGCGTGACTTCAAACACTTTGTTACAGGAAATTTTCAAAATGTCTTCCGTTAGCGAGGATACATGCATCCACCCTCCGTCGCATGGAATCCCTGATGTGCTGATGCAGCCCTGGAGAATGGCGTATTGTATTACAGCCGTTCACAACACGAGCACGAAGAGTCTCTACGTTTGGTACCCGGGTTGTGTGGGCGGTTGTTGAGGAGCTCCATCGTGCATAAACCACATGTTGTGTCCTACTTGTAAAGGCACATGTTCTAGCAGCACAAGTAGAGTATCCCGTATGAAATCATGATAACGTGCTCCATTGAGCGTAGGTGGAAGAACATGGGGCCCAATCAAGACATCACCAACAATGCCTGCCCAAACGTTCACAGAAAATCAGTGTTGATGACGTGATTGCACAATTGCGTGCGGATTCTCGTCAGGCCACACATGTTGATTGTGAAAATTTACAATTTGATCACGTTGGAATGAAGCCTCATCCGTAAAGAGAACATTTCCACTGAAATGAGGATTGACACATTGTTGGATGAACCATTCGCAGAAGTGTACCCGTGGAGGCCAATCAGCTGCTGATAGTGCCTGCACACGCTGTACATGGTACGGAAACAACTAGTTCTCCCGTAGCACTCTCCATACAGTGACGTGGTCAACGTTATCTTGTACAGCAGCAACTTCTCTAACGCTGACATTAGGGTTATCGTCAACTGCACGAAGAATTGCCTCGCCCATTGCAGGTGTCCTCGTCGTTCTAGGTCTTCCCCAGTCGCGAGTCATAGGCTGGAATGTTCCGTGCTCCCTAAGACGCCGATTAATTGCTTCGAACGTCTTCCTGTCGGGGCACCTTCGTTCTGGAAATCTGTCTCGATATAAACGTACCGCGCCACGGCTATTGCCCCGTGCCAATCCATACATCAAACGGGCATCTGCCAACTCCGCATTTGGAAACATTGCACTGACTGCAAAACCACCTTCGTGATGAACACTAACCTGTTGATGCTACGTAATGATGTGCTCGATGCTAGTACTGTAGAGCAATGAGTCGCATGTCAACACAAGCACCGAAGTCAACATTACCTTCCTTCAATTGGGCCAAGTGGCAGTGAATAGAGGAAGTACAGTACATACTAACGAAACTAAAATGAGCTCTAACATGGAAATTAAGCGTTTCCGGACACATCTCCACATAACATCTTTTCTTTATTTGTGTGTGAGGAATGTTTTCTGAAAGTTTTGCCGTACCTTTTTGTTACAGTCTGTATATACAACTACAGAAATCTGTAATTATTGATACATGTTCAATTACCCGAAAGTTCCTAAATGCAATGTAACATATATCGTACAGTTACAAGGAAGTCACGCTTGATCAAGGTCCGCGTGAATTTCCATTTTGAACCAGACATAACGTCTGAAAAAGGAAAGAGTAATAATAATAATAATAATAATAATAATAATCACTATTATTATAGATTATTAGATAAGTGCAAAAAGCACATCATCTCTCGATAAAGGAAGGAAAACGTATATACTTACCACCGTAAGGTGCAGTGGCAAGTTTTTCCCGGAAATTATACGTCTCCTTGTTCTTAAGAAATTCCCGCTCTGCAACAACAGAGAAATACTCAGTTACATTGACGTCATCTTTGCTTTTCCTCCATATTTGCGTGAGCAAACCGTAAAACTACTAAACACTGGGGAAAAGCAAGTGAAACAGTGGACCATGAGCTAAACTCGATTGGATGTATCAGATGTAAGGTATGTCTGATTGAAAGTCAGGTACATAAAAGAATGTGTGTGTAGTGTTACAAAACTGTCCTCCATACTTCAGAGTAACCAGAATTCCTCTAACTTTTTCTTGTTTGCTGACACTACACACAAAACCATTTCACCTCTTTCCCTCGAAGAAAGAAACACACACACACACACACACACACACACCACACACACACACACACATGCCCAATTCATTTCTCCATTCATTAATACACCGTGATCTGAAAATGCCATTATAAAGGACAGATGTCGGGAGTGTTGAATGGGTCAAGGTAATCACTAACTGGCAGCGGCAGGAACTGCAGCGTCGTCTGTAAAGTAATATCAGCGACCGGTTACAGCTATAGCTCTCTTACTCACACTGACAATTTTATGAAAGGAGAGAGAGCAGCTTCATTGAAGAGAGAAATTTTGCTTTTACTCTTACACCATCCAGCTTAATAATAATCATTATTATAATAGGTTATTAGATAAGTGCAAAAAGCACATCATCTCTCGATAAAGGAAGGTAAACGTATATACTTACCACCGTAAGGTGCAGTGGCAAGTTTTTCCCGGAAATTAGACGTATCCTTGTTCTTAAGAAATTCCCGCTCTGCAACAACAGAGAAATACTCAATTACATTGATGTCATCTTTGCTTTTCCTCCATATTTGCGTGAGCAAACCGTAAAACTACTAAACACTGGGGAAAAGCAAGTGAAACAGTGGACCATGAGCTAAACTCGATTGGATGTATCAGATGTAAGGTATGTCTGATTGAAAGTCAGGTACATAAAAGAATGTGTGTGTAGTGTTACAAAACTGTCCTCCATACTTCAGAGTAACCAGAATTCCTCTAACTTTTTCTTGTTTGCTGACACTACACACAAAACCATTTCACCTCTTTCCCTCGAAGAAAGAAACACACACACACACACACACACACACACCACACACACACACACACATGCCCAATTCATTTCTCCATTCATTAATACACCGTGATCTGAAAATGCCATTATAAAGGACAGATGTCGGGAGTGTTGAATGGGTCAAGGTAATCACTAACTGGCAGCGGCAGGAACTGCAGCGTCGTCTGTAAAGTAATATCAGCGACCGATTACAGCTATCGCTCTCTTACTCACACTGACAATTTTATGAAAGGAGAGCAGCTTCATTGAAGAAAGAAACCTTTGCTTTTACTCTTACACCATCCAGCTTAATTCCTTTGGTATTGCCTCTGTGTAGAGCTGTATCTATTATGCAGCCAATAGTGTACTTTACAAAGGCTTAGACTGTAATACATCTGTACTACATCAATCACCTTTGGAAGTGAGGAGGTGCTGCACGAAGCACTACGACAGTGGCTCCTTAAATCATAAAAGTAACCAATGGTTGTGCAGTGTAGTACTTAATAGTACTCTGCTACGCAAGCCCCTTTGTCTTTCATTACATATTCATTTAGCATTAACGTGAAATCGAGACTAACGCTAGCTATTTTCTGGTAGGAAATTAATCTGTGTTATTGACATACCGATAACCGGACCTTTCTCACAGCAGACCTTCTGTGTACTTACCCTGCAAAGGAGCTGTTGAATATATTCTCAACTGACAGGGGGAACGTACATACTTGCCGTCACCGATTTTTCATGTTGACAGGGTGTGTACGGCATGGCTAGGAATTCAACTTATGTAAAGAGGAAGGCGCAACTCTCAACCGTTTTCGAGAAAGATCGAGTTTGAAATTTATAACAATGCGTATATGTACTAACGTGTCTGGCCAGCAACCCGCAGCCGAGTGGTCGGTTAAGTGCTGCGTTTCGTGAGCGCAAGGTCTCTGGATCGAATCTCGCTGCTAGTGTTTTTTTTTATTCTCACGTAATTCTAACAATACCTTTGTTAGCACTGTCCAAATTATCAGTATTTAATGAGTAATTGATCATTTGCATAATATTGATCCTAAAAATAAGAACGACAATAGTAGCGCTCGTGGCATAAGCCGACGTACAAACGTTAGTGGGCGCGCGGGATGGCCGTGCGGTGTGAGGCGCCATGTCACGGATTGCGCGGCCCTTCCCGCTGGAGGTTCGAGTCCTCCCTCGGGCAGGGATGTGTGTGTTGTTCTTAGCAAATGTTAGTTTAAGTAGTGTGTAAGTCTAGGGACCGATGACCTCAGCAGTTTGGTCCCCTACGAATTCATACACAACAACAACAACAACAACAAACGTTAGTGACGACGACGGAGAATTGCGGGAACTGCAGGAACGACTGTGCACCTTAGGAAGGATGCGCGCCGACCCGATTCCCGCTCACGGCACAGCGAGCACATCAGAAAACGAGGAAGAATGCGAAAAGCACTTCGTCTCAGTGTCAAAACACTCGACTGTCCCCGACCCCTTTAAATTTGCAACGCGCCAAATCGTAAATTTCACAGTTCGATCATACTTTGCCCGCTTCCTGGGGCGAAGCGCTCCGAATCAGATTCGTGTACAGTCATTTGAGAATCAAGGCAGCCGTCAGAAAGCAACCGTTATCAGAGCACTGTAGGTCGTGTGCCGCATTTATTCGGGAGTTTTGGTCCGTCTCACAACAATAGCGGACAAAGCTTCCGATACTTGTGCTGCCAGATTACAATAACTGCTCACATCCTGACCCCGTCGCGTTTTTTAGAGATCTCGTGCGACGAAACCAGTATGTCGACAATCCTGCTTAGCGGCGGAGTTGATAAGGATTTGTTGGACTAAGTTGCCTCCGAAATTTGGGGCTGCAATATCACACCTCCGTTCAGCACCTCCTGCAAGAACCAGGCAAACCTCGAGTACGACAAAATGGCGCTCCCACCAGGAGGGAGGAACCTACACCGCCACCGAGAATCGGCCGTCGATCGAGGCAGGCTCGAAACGGCCCGCGAGGAAACGGGCGCCGTTGGCCGGAGCAACTGGCGTTAAGGGGTCAAATGGTTCAAATGGCTCTGAGCACTATGGGACTTAACAGCTATGGTCATCAGTCCCCTAGAACTTAGAACTACTTAAACCTAACTAACCTAAGGACAGCACACAACACCCAGCCATCACGAGGCAGAGAAAATCCCTGACCCCGCCGGGAATCGAGCCCGGGAACCCGGGCGTGGGAAGCGAGAACGCTACCGCACGACCACGAGATGCGGGCGTTAAGGGGTCATTGTATGCCCTGTGCCGCCAATGTTACACTATCGAATTTTGTGACCCATTGTCCTGGAAACTTTTTAAGGCACCAACTTACAATTTCCCATAATTATTGAATGCACCTTTCTAGATCCACTGAACTAGAATTATTACTAAAATTGTATTGTGGGGCATTTTATCTTTTTTTTTGTCAAACACTCAATTTTCTACAGAAGTTTTTAAATAAATGAACACAAAAAAAAACAACTGAGGATATTTTAATTATTCTACTTCCATATGTGTTGAATCTCACACTTGGCATGCAGCGAAAATTTCATGTCTCTACCATCAGTACATTTTTAGAAAACGGGTCATTTATTGCAATAAATTGTAGTTCAGAGATATTGAGGTTTAAAACTTTTTTTTTATTACGAGTTGTTATACAGACTTACATTTCTGCGTCTTTTATGCACTACTATTGCCCTGGCCCGTAGCCTGTGTCTTCTTCAGTGCCACAACAGCCCAATGCTTCCGCCTCCCTCCTTTTCTTTCTTGCTTCTTTTGTCATTTGCTGAGCAGCTAACTCTGCTTCACGTACACGAAGCTCATCCAGTTCCCGCAGTCCTTTAGCTGTGTTCTGTCCAAATCTTACCCCTAATCCCCAGAACCGTAAGTCTTCCATACTTCCCACCATTAAAAGTTATTACAGCATCAGATATTGCTATCTTTAGAGTCATCAGGCAAACAAATACATTTTTAGGCACACGGCACCAGACAACGTTATTGAAGGACTCGTTCACATTCTAGGTCTTCCCATGTAAACACTTCTTTTGTAGCTCAGGATTTGCCAAATCTTTGTAAATACGTTTGATTGCCTCCATCAGTGCCAAAAGAAGAGAACGTTTATGTGTAAATTCGTGCAGAGGCGGAGGTGGACAAAAAGCATGACACGGCTTTTCAGCGGTTGATATTCTATGAAAGAAAGTACTTCAGAAAAATATGCAGGTCTCACATATCTGTTACCCGCAAAATTAGCGTTTCTTCGAGTTACTTTTACGCTCAGTCATTTTATTTACGTATAAAAATCAATAGAAGTTGGCTTACTACAAAAATAGCTGATAATCACACGTCAACATTCAAAATATTATTTGAAGGTCTCACAATTGCCTGATTTTAATGTATTACATAATGTTCAGGAAAGTCCGAAGTACATTACGGAGTAGAAAACAGAAAATGTCTGATGTCAACGAACTTCACGTACAGGCTGTACGAACGGGACACACGATACAATTTGGAACGCGGGAGATGCGGTAGAATGGCTCTCGGCTGGACCTTCGCCACAACGAGGAACGGCGTGACGCAAATGCAAACACACGGCAATGACGTGCGGAGGGCACGATAAACGGCGGAACAGAGGTAGGAAACGGGACTGGGATATTTCTTGCTTGAAGAAGGGGACGAAACAGTGGACGTAAAATGCCCGGTCGTAAATATCAAAATGGATAGCTAGAATTACCGTACTCTCTGTGCTTGACTCGGGCAGCCAGGCCTCGGTAACACGCGCAGACGTGTTACACAGATGCTGCGCTGGCCGCGGGTGGCCGACATGGCCGTCACAACGGCCCACAGTACGTGGCGGCGTGCAAGACAAATGCGCCGACGTTAGACACCAACTACAGTTAGACTTTACCTGTCAGTCGCACTCAGTTTCGGCGGTCTGTCTAGTTATCCCGTCGCTGGCAGTTGAGATCGTCGTCAGGGTAGATTTCCTGCACACATATCAGGGGAGTATGCACTTCGAACAGCATGTTTGATGTATTTCTCCTATAGTAAACATGTCATCATTGTAACGTTAGAAATAGGTCCTTTGAAATATGTCTAATTCTTTTTCTGTACCGAAAATATGTGGTGTGATAAATTGTTAATTCTTAATTAAACTGAGACGGCCTTCCGATGTCAAAGCACCTCCACAGATACGTTGTAACCACGCAGGAACGGGAGAGATTGTCCTAGATTTCTCTAATGGATGGGAAACGGAGAATTGACCATATAAAATGTGTGGTGTCACCGCCAGACACCACACTTGCTAGGTGGTAGCCTTTAAATCGGCCGCGGTCCGTTAGTATACGTCGGACCCGCGTGTCGCCACTATCAGTGATTGCAGACCGAGCGCCGCCACACGGCAGGTCTAGTCTAGAGAGACTCCCTAGCACTCGCCCCAGTTGTACAGCCGACTTTGCTAGCGAAGCTACACTGACAAAATGCGCTCTCATTTGCCCAGACGATAGTTAGCATAGCCTTCAGCTACGTCATTTGCTACGACCTAGCAAGGCGCCATTACCAGTTACTATTGATGCTGTGAAACATGTAACGTCAAGAGCGATGTTCACCAATTATGGATTAAAGTTAGGTATTCCAGCAGCTACGTACGTTTTTTGCTAGTATAATTTCATTGACCTGTTCCAGACCTCACGCCAGCCTGCGTGAGCTAAAACGCGTGCCTTTCGGCTTCCTCTCACAGTGGGTTGGCTCTCTTGCCAATCCACAACGAAATGTAGTTAGGTTGTGTAGTAATTCCGCCTTTCGGAGCGCCAGCGCCCGTCGATAAAGATGCTTCTATTTTGTTGTTTATAAACGGCCCGCAGCGGAGACTGTTTTTGCCATAGAAGCGCCATTTTTTGATTATTTTTTTTTACACAATAATGTAAGTTTACAAAAGGTACCCTGACAGAGGGGAGAGCCCTACGATGAGTGTTCGAGGAATTTCGGAAAGCACAACCGGCACGGTGAGGAAGCCTCACACAAACAAGACCGCAACAGGAGAGCCATCGAGGCAGACAGACAGCAACGCCCACAGTGTGGGCCGAGACGTGCAAGAAACAAAAGGAGCAAGTCGAGGAATAGCGGAAAGATGTGCCAAAATACCAGGGAGTTGCCACAGCAAAGACATCTCATTATCAGCAGACCCTCAACCGAGAAGCAGAACCCACACAGCGGCAGCAGAAAGCTGTCACAGCGCTAGCAGAAAACAACTGTGGTGACGTTGGTAAAGTATTGCATCGTCCCATGAACCCATTGCTATGTCCTCTGTAAAATCAGTGTGAATCTGCATATATGTGAGTACGGCAGAAGCGGCTGCTCGACCAGTGACTTTCTAACCCGTTATATGAACAGCACACGTGCTGGATAATAAAAAAAAAAGTTTATTTGGTGTCGTCCGCTCTAGAAGAATAACCTCTAGAACGAACACTGAGTATCTTATGTGCACGTGAGACCTGATCAAAGTTCAGATGTGGCTAACACCAAACAGGATAATTTGATATCCTAAGACTTGCTTGTATTTACCTCCCAATCACGCCTCGAGGCTATGTGGGTTAACTTCCAATGTTAACCGTGCATCAGCAAATAGAATGAAGTACAAACTGTTGCATAATCTCAAGGTCTGAGTTGTTACAAGTAACAACCCTAACTAAAAGTAGAGTAGACAGGTGACTGGGTACGCAAACTAATAACAACGCCTATCCGAACCAGTGTCGGAACACCTCAAAACCTACGAATTGACCCCTTTATATTCCATCACCTGTGTCAGGATATCACATCATACTAGAAAAGATATTAATGATGACTATCTATCAATTAAACATCTTCTTGACGAAGGTAGTTAACCGCGCATAGTAATGTGCCTTTAAGGCACCTTACTGCCCACAAAAAAAAGAAAAAGAAATAATCATACTTTTCTTTTAAATGCAGTCCGTTGCCCACAGTCGTGTATAGTTCTACAGCACCCTAGAGCCCAAAATTAATATTTTGTCTTAGGAACATAATGGCTGGTTCAAATGGCTCTGAGCACTATGGGACTTAACATCTATGGCCATCAGTCCCCTAGAACTTAGAACTACTTAAACCTAACTAACCTAAGGACATCACACACATCCATGCCCGAGGCAGGATTCGAACCTGCGACCGTAGCGGCCCCGCGGTTCCGGACTGCAGCGCCTATAACCGCACGGCCACCGCGGCCGGCAGTAACATAATGGTTGACATTCACATACATTCCTCTTTGTTCAGGATTGTCATGTGACGTTAACGTAAGTTTTATTTTATTTCAATTTTATTTTAATTTTTTTTCTGAATATCATTATCGAGGTACTTAGATTTATACATTCAGCCACGTTAACGTAGACTGACCACAACTGAAATCTTGTCAAAAACTCGGGGACGTGTAAGATCACATTGTTACCAGTTATCTCTGTTTACTTTTTTTGTTTTGTTTTGTTTAGAACCACAGATGCAGAAGTGGTGCTCATTTATAGTACAGGTTTTATTTTATTTTTTGCTTTTGTGTGTATTGTTTGCAGATTTTACGGACTCAAATAAGGATCACAGTGAATCTTTTATATTTTTGAACATTGTATTAATCACACAGACATTTAAACTCTATCAGGAACTCAAGACTGAAAGAGTATGCAACCCAGCAGGTCTCACCAGCTAACTCCCACAAACATTAAATCTGCAGGATGTAAGGCAGTATCCGGCAGATACCTCGCTTTGCCTGTACGGCGTTATTTGCACACGTAATCTGTCGTGCATTTTGAAATCAGTTCAGAGTGTTCCCCAGTGGCGGCCCCACTCAGCCAGCTCCGCTCGAGACATCGAAACGAGGTTTTGGCGAACGATGGCACACAAGAAGGAGAGTACTTGGCCAATTCGTTAACACACTGATCTATGACGATATATGAGAAGTTGTACTATTATGCTTCATTCATTCCAGTGACTGTAATTCTTTAAGAGTTATGGACAACTAGTGAGACAACAGTTTCCTAAGCCGGCCATTGTGGCCGAACGGTACTAGGCGCTTCAGTCCGGAACCACGTGAACGCTATGGTCGTAGGTTCGAATCCTGCCTCGGGCATGGATGTGTGTGATGTCCTTAGGTTAGTTAGGTTTAAGTAGTTCTAACTTCTAGGGAACTGATGACCTCAGATGTTGAGTCCCATAGTGCTCAGAGCCATTTGAACCATTTGAGCGAACAGTTTCCTAGTATGAAAGCAAACATGAAATTTCTTCTCTTATCTTACGACAAACCGACACAATGAGTTTTATTGTAAGCTATTGAGCTTTCTGGTCGCCAATTACGTATATAATGAGACACTCCGTTTCAGAATTCTGTCACAATAGCTGCTGCAAAAATGAGTTTGTGCAAATTACATTGTGTTTTGGCAAAAGAAGGGCTATCAACCCCGTCAACAAGAGAAATGTGGCCGTTACTCGTAAATGCTGATGCTTCTTCGAATGAGAAAAGGTTAACAATTCACACAAAATTAAATCGCCCATTGTGTTGGAATTCTGGATGAATCGCATAACCCATCGTATTTTTAACACTGAGTGACTGGAATGGAAATTTACCAAAGAATTGTATTCCTTTTCTTCATCTGAGCAGTAGCAAAGTAATGACGAGCGTATCCTTCAGCCCAAATGACACGCACATGCCAGATGCTGGTCACTCAGCTACGCCTCGCCAAACTGACAATACCTGATTCGCGATTGAAACAGTTGTTATTGATACAAGTAAACACTTGATACGTGTCACAACACAATGGTCAGCGTATCGTCAGCAGCTGAGAATAATGAGCGCGACAGGAATGCGGAAGCTAGCCGAGTGTGCTTTGTGAGAGGGAGAGTTCACTTCGTTCGAAAAACATCGTCATCAAAGTAGATCTGCGTTTGTCAGCAGTACATTTCAACAAAATAAATACATCAGATCACCACACTCTTTCAGGATACTCATACTTTTGGAATAATACCGACCACTGCTTCATTTGTGTAGCCTGTTGTGTAATTAGTTTACTAATGCAGACAGCGTGCAGGCAACCACTGAGGTGCTTCTTCTCGCCACGACGAGCCGATTAAAACATTGTTACTCGTGAGGGATTCTGGACCATAGATGTGATGTCCACATGTACGTAGTATAATGTCTCTTATTATACCTATATCCACACAATAATAGTAAGCCGACCGCGGGTGTCTAGCGGTTCTGGCGCTGCAGTCCGGAACCGCGGGACTGCTACGGTCGCAGGTTCGAATCCTGCCTCGGGCATGGGTGTCTGTGATGTCCTTAGGTTAGTTAGGTTTAAGTAGTTCTAAGTTCTAGGAGACTGATGGCCTCAGAAGTTAAGTCCCATAGTGCTCCGAGCCATTTGAACCAATAATAGTGAAACTTATTTACTTGATATCTCGGACGATTTTTACCAGGAGCACAAAGGTGTCACACCCTTGGAAATTACGCCTTTTCGGCTTTTTGTAACAGATCGTAGAGATACGTCAGCATAACAGGCGGCAAGTAGATAAGCTTGTTTTACTTTCCTGCTTTGCTTCTAGATCACACGATTTTATAGTATTCCTTACTTCCTTATTCACTACCCTCACCACGAATCGTCTGTCCCTTCCTACGATCTGAAAACACTGTGGAGGCAGAAGATACACTTCGACTGACTAATGGTGCACCAGTTATTCAACTGTGCGTTGTTCTTGGCAAAATAATAAACAAAACAAAAAGTATACAGATATATGTAGCTGAAAACTATCATGAACTAACGAAAAGAGATAGAGTGCTTAAACAACGAAGAACGAAACACTAGTCATTGTACAGTGGGGGCCGTTACTGACTGGATGCAATACTATAAAAATTTAGATTTTTATATTTCAACTGATGTTCGCCAGTGACGTCTGCCTGCCGGCTAGATTCAGCTCACGTTGCGTTATACCGGACAGAACCACTTCGAGACTCACGTGTTGAACCATCAGCTGCTAAATTCACGTGTTGCTGACGATGTAACGCTACCGAACCGCGCGTCTACAATCTGGGAGGTTTGCAGGTGGTCACGTGGGGGTGGAGCCGCGGCCAGCCCCCAGGAGCGGACGCGCCCTCCGTTCTCTTCTGCATCCGACCCGGTTAGACGCTCTCCTCCCCTGCTCTCTTGGGCAGCAGCCCATTCAGTTTCGGCACCTTCTCTAGGCCTGTCTTCAACCACTTTTTACTGAACTAAACCATCACGTCTGTCATAAAATGTTTAACTTCATCACCTCAACGGATGCCTACTGCTTTCCCTTCCTCGCCAATCCTGACACATCAACATCAGTGACAATAAATATCAGTGTACAGTAAGGCCGTATTTTTCGGACGGGCAACACTTTGTAATGGTACTCGAATTACGTGACCATTATGGCACCTCACCTCAACCTCTCGATACCAGCAATATTCTACTGTGTTTCTGTAAAATAGTTAACATATTTCTGTGACAACATTCAGATTTGATTTCATTAATATAGAGATACTTCGATACATCGATATGTATATATTGCAATGATATTATTCGTATGTGTATTCTTTCTTTTGTCACTATGATCACTGACGTACTTGTAACTCTCATTTTTGGGCGCGTAAGCGGTTATTAGAGAGTCAAGCTTTGGTCGTCATGTTAAAAAGACGCAATGTGAACTTTAACAGTGAGGAAGATATTTTCAAGTATGTTTTATATTGTGAAGTGATGTTTTGGAATGAGTTACGTAATATTGCAACAAAAGTAATAAAGAAGAAGTGTAACTTAAATTCGGAGTGCTGATTACTTTTTTACATCACCATTGTCCTACCTTGCAAAAGTTTAATCTTCAAGAATGGTTTATGAAACACATCTATAAAACTTTTGAATATCGCAGAATAACACCTAGGCCTCTTTCCATCCGAGCTTGGAATCATCACTACCTAGATTTTCGACGATTGAGCCACGAGTTCACAACGAGACCAGCGTGGGAAACGCGAAAAGATGAGTGCCTAGTTTATCCATTATTTCAAGAAATGACTTTATTAACTGTCCTCTAATGACACCTGCCACATAATATAACTTTGTTGTTGCCCGAAAATGCAGTATTCAGCAGCGTGAGCAACACTACAATCATAATTAATTTTTGACCTTTGTTGTGGTAGGGTTGTTAGAACTTCCATTGCCCATATGCGCCATGCCGAAGTGACCATATGGCAGGAGTGCCTTCCCGCTCCCCCCCCCCCCCCCCTTCGCTGTTTTCGCGTGTCGCGTTCCAGTAGCGTCGCAACTTGCGCGGTCTCATTTGAACCCTTTGAAGCTACAGAAACGCGAGCTGCGCTACGCCGCGCCACACGCGCTACACGCTCCTCAATTTCCGCCTAGCGTAACATCAGACTGCACAGCAAGAAGGCGGAGGATGCAGGCAGAGAGCGTCGGCTCAACGAGCCGCGGCGCGCGGCGCCAAATGCAAACCCGTACGGCGCAGACACACACCGCTGCGGTGCCCCTGCATCACAGTGACATCGACTGCGAGTTCGGTTACCGATGGGGGCGTGTCGCGCCAAAGACACACCTCCCACATAAAGTACAGACGCCTACTACCAAGCTGGCTTCTGCACCACGAAACGGAGTCCACAAAATGCGAGGTCCTGTCAACCCCCCAACATCAATCCGTTGCTCTGTTATGGACATAGGAAGAGGAGTTGGGCAAAATGAGGGTTGTTACTCGAGAAGACCTGGGTGAGACAATGGACGCTATTCTCGAGCGCCGCCACGTAAATCCCCTATTACATTGTAGTGGTTCTGCAGTACAGTATCCTCCAAGTCGCCTTTAGAAGAGACGTCCACCCAACCACCCGTAGACACCCAGTGCAAATGTCGTGTCACAAACTGAAGGAAAATGAAGAAAAAGAAGAAAAATTGAAAACAAGCAACCCGTCATCGTTTTTTTTTTTACTTTTTTTTTTTTGCAATCTGCGATTTTGTGTTCTACTGTGCATACTTTTTTGTATATTGTCATTGTCAAAACATTGGCCATCTTCCCATATATTTGTCTCTAAACAAATCCTTTGACGAGTGAATTAAACGTCCCAGTGGGGAGCTCAAATGTTTGAATACTTAAATGTCATCAGCTTTGCTTTACTCAGTATGGGCTCTGCAATGAAGCAGTTGAGTTTGCCTGTCAAAGCTTTGCTTAAACTTCAGTACAACCCGATTGGGGAAAAATAAGTGCAGGTTTATCGAAACAAACCTTTCAGCTCCTCCAATCAGGACATAGATAGAGACAGCCGTCACGGCTAATTTGTGGTCGTGAAACAAGTGTTTCCACTGTAATGTGCCACCCATTGAGATTTCTGTTCCATTTCATTTGTCTTCGCCTAATTTTAGTATTCAAGTGTCATGGTCACGCGGACCATTGGGCTGTCAATCAGTACGCATTTGATTTTTGTGCACTGTTAATCTGTTGTAGTAGAATGGCACTGACCATTGACAGAGTATTTTGAAGTTTCTTTTCTTTTAAGTATCAGTGACTTGAGTTCATGGTCGTCATATTTGTCTATAACATTATCAGCTGTAAATAATAGTCAGAGCATTCTTTTATGATGATTGAGTTTTAATCGGTCTCATTTGTTCAATCACTTTTGCCAGCCTCACTGGAAAGTGAGCCTATAAACTTTCATACCATTTGAGGTTTTGATAAGTAACGTTCACACACTTTTATTTTTTTTTTATTTTTTTGTTTGATTGTAGTTCTAGTAGTGCCAATTCTGATTCTTAAATGTTTTGTGTTGGAAATCTCACAAGAGTACTGTCAGTACTCTGGCAGGCCAGATAACCCCAAGGGAGACTTCTATATGACTTTGTGATTTTTTTTATGTTGATTTTTGATAATTGTTGTGAAAATCATTCATCAACGAAATGGACCGAAATCATCCGCCCATGGGAAGAACATTCTGGACCATTCGTTCCGTCCAAGCATGGGGTAATGAAAAGGCGCTACTGTAGCCGTTCCATGATAATAAGCAGTAAAATTCTCTGATCGTTCATTTTCAAACTTTCGTCTCCGGGAGAAAGTTAATCAGGTGGCTCTTACGAGGCGCTTGGCAGGGTCCGTGCGGCGCCGCACGTCGGAGGTTCGAGTACTCCGTCGGGCACAGGTGTGTGTGTGTGTGTGCGTGTGTGTGTGTGTGTTGGCCATAGCGTGAGTTAGATTAAGTAGTGTGTAGGCTTAGGGACTGATGACCTCACAAGTTTGATCCCATAAGACCTTACCACAAATATCCAAATTTTTCTTACGACGCGACCCTGCCAAGGGCACAGCGCAACTCCCATGCAAACGGATGATGCATTTTATAGAGAATATCAGTGTATGTTTTTAATCATTTTCATTTTTTGTGAGAGGTGACTGTGTGTTTGCACGCACGTGAAATGTATCCCAAACGCTCTTCCCACCTGTTCCTAAATCATGGTCATCTGTAGCTCAAACCTAGCAGACGATTCTTGTTAGAGGATCTTTAGTAGTAGTGCCAACTTCATTTCTCTGGGGTAGTGGCAGAGATGGAACACGGGTAGGTCGTGACCAAAGATACTCCGAAAACTTCCCATTTGTGGTGGTGAGGTTGGTCATAGCCAACTGGTTCGGCTGCTCCCTCCACTAGGCACCTCCGGACATCCGCCTTTCTTCGAAGAGAGTAAAAGAAGACGGGTAAGTGAGCGGACGTGCTTTCAGTGCGTCCGTCCCGAGTTTGCTGGAATAAGGTATCAGAATGTGTTATGTGTGATCTAATCAATTTTTCTTTGCAGCATTAGGTCGAGTAGGTAAATCTATTGCAGCAGTTGTGCTCATTTTTCAATTCATTAGGCAGAAATACGTTTACACTGCAGTAAAAGTGCATGTCCATTGTTTCGTGACCTATGGTAGGGAGTTCATGGGTTTGCTGTCCATGGTTATTTCGATATTATATTTAGACTAAACTCACGTGAGATGTTAAATATCAGCGAATGGTTATATTTCAGGTTGAAATATTCGAATTTTAATAGGTGTTTCTTTGTGGTACATCACACTTATTTCCTACGCTTCGCGTGTGCACCGTATTCCGGATAAAGCGAGTGTAGATGATCGTAGGCGATTTGTGCTACGAAATGAACTTAATCAAATCAGTTTCAGCTGCTTCACGGCACATTTTATAAATTATTTAGTCTGTTTTATTTGTGGCAGAAATCAGATGGGGTCCCTTGGTAGACCCACGTGGTCGCAGGCACAATGCCAGAGGTCAGAATATTTCTCAGATACAGCCCAGAATCATTAGAAGTAGCTCAACCCTACAGTTCATTTGCGCACAAAATTACAGAACGAATAGAACCGATTTTTGAAGTGCCATACCGCCTGCTAGGTTATTCGTCGTAATTTCTCTAAGCTCGGCGGGCTACGAATGCGAAATTTGATATGCTTTCCATACTTCGCTTTCCCGTTCTCCAATCTCTGCTTTTTTCTCGGTGCTCTGTTCTATTATACCTATTTATTAGAGCCATTTTATGTTCGATTTTTTGCCACATCTAATGCATGTTGACTGAATCTATGGGTACCTTTCCTCGGGGATTGACCAGGCGCTATCCTGACCGCTCAAATCCTCCTCGTTTCCTTCTGTAGCGTGCGCGTAGCAATTCACAAGAGGCCTCACCTCCGCGCTTTGTACATTTGTCGCAACAAATACCGACTAAGTCGTTATATTTTGCAAAATGAGTATGTTTCCTGAGGATGATGAAATAAGAGTTCAGTGGTAACCAATCTACAACATGCCCTTTATAAATAAATCAGTGGCCAATATAAAAAAAAAAAAGGTGGCTAGAAGGGAGTCCACTGTGTCCACACGTCAGCGTGTGGTGCCCTTCGCCCTTCATTTCTCAGAGATTCTCTGAAGAAGGAACTCAATTAGAAAATAAACGCTCTGTTTCCTGGCTGAAACTTCCTCATTTTCCCTCCCGTAATCGGTCGCGCTAAATTATAAACTCGTCAGTGGCAATTTTGCAGCGACTGCTTCAGTAACCGGTAGACTGTGTCGGTTTTCCCCCTGGTTGCTGACCAGTAGTTAATAAAATTCCACGCTCACTGAGGGCTGACTGGATCAGGAAAGGGAGCGTCCCGAGAAAATTACGGAGCGAGGATGATGAAACGAGTGTTCTCACTAGAGGTGGTGAAGAATGTCTATGAAAGAATAAGATGAAGTAGTTAATTGACGTGCTCACCCCTCTATCTTTTATCACAGCAGATTGATACAGCATTAATTGGCGTCGACCTTTTCTTAACAATTTACGAATGTCTCACCTCGTTGGGAGCGATAGTTAATGCAATACAAATATCCTTTGGGTAAAGCAGAAACTTATTTTCATCCGCCGATATAAATAAAACGCCCAGCAGCGGTAAACGCGCAGGTTACAGCGAAATCTTGGCGTACAACGCGGCGAGGGTGCTGTACTATAAGCGTCTCCACTGACTGACCGCTGAACTGCTGCCGCACTCACAACGTGTTTTGCCGACTCCAGAAAAAGCGAGACCGAGGCTGTTTTTTAATAGGGGCACCATCTGTCTAATTTCCTTGAACGGTTGCAAATTGGACTGTAAACCATTTCTGCCCACGACTCTGCCCATTTTCTCTGTTGTACCTCCGAAGAATGGAAGAACTGCGGTGGGCTGATCGCTTTCTGGTGACTGGACATCTCTGTGTTCTTTTGCTTCTTAGAGATGGCCAATTTAATGTCTCGATCGCTATAGCCGTTCTTCCGGAGTACGTTCTCTAGATGACTCACCTCGGAGTCCCTGTCACAGACCGATTTAGCTCCGTGCAGTAGCGTACTAAAAACTTCTCTCATACGGGCTGGTTGATGAAATCTTTGCGCACTTACATGTAGGTCAGTATGTGTCACACCATCTATGAATGTAATTTCAGAAAGAAACACAACATTAAGAGTAATGAACGTAAATTTTCCTTCTCTACTTATTGCGTGAAACCGCTGTACGGTACTTTTCTAATCTCGTGGTACACATGAGCGCATGAACACTCTGTATTAAAAATATATCAATAGCTTTTAACATATTTGACTTAAACTAAAAAGCAGATTTTAAAAAAGAATTGCAGTGTCGTTTCTCGGCGCTTTAATAAAATAGACTCTTTGCGGGACGGACTGAGACTCAGAGTCGGGACCTTTGCCTTTCGCGCGCAAGTGCTCTGCCGACGGAGCTGCCCAAGCACGACTCGCCACAGCTTTACTTCGGCCAGGACCTCGTCTCCCGCCTCGCCAACTTCGAGCTTCGTAGGAGCACCTCTGTCAAGTGTGGGAGCTGCAAGACGAGGTACTGGCCGAAGTAAAGTGTGAGGAGCGGTTCTCAGTTGCGCTTGGATAAGTCGCCCACGGAAAGTAACGGTCCTGAGTTCGAGTGTAGGCCCGTCACGTAGTTTTAATTTTCCAGAACGTTCATATCAGCGCACAATCCGCTGCAGAATGAAAATTTCAGTCTGAAACCTCCAATAACGTTTTAATTACTCTTACAATTTATTTGAGATTGTATCGCAGCCCTCTCTAGTTTCAGAGGTCCCCCTCACTAACCACTGAACGCGGGCGTCACGAGAGGGTCGTCACCAGCAGGGGGCGTGGGGAGGGCGGCGCAGGGCGGGACGCCTTCTGCCCTCAGCTCTGTCTCTCCTGTGTTCCACCTCTCGCACAGAGCACTTGGCTTGGGCCATCTGCCTCTGATCCTGTTGTTTTAGAATTCCACTGGATAGCTCGAAAGGAACCACTTCCTCTCTCACTTCCTGTTCCCTTATTCTACAATTACTCACACTGGTCTGTACGACTCCTTACGTATTCCATATACAATGACATAGCGTATTTTTTCTCTTCAATCCTCCTGTTCTTACCGGTATGCATCCTACCGCATGCGCTACCTAATACACTACTGGCCATTAAAATTGCTACACCACCAAGATGACGTGCTACAGACGCGAAATTTAACCGACAGGAAGAACACGCTGTGATATGCAAATGATTAGCTTCTCAGAGCATTCACACAAGGTTGGCGCCGGTGGCGACACCTACAATGTGCTGACATGAGGAAAGTTTCCAACCGATTTCTCATACACAAACAGCAGTTGACCGGCGTTGCCTGGTGAAACGTTGTTGTGATGCCTCGTGTAAGGAGGAGAAATGCGTACCATCACGTTTCCGACTTTGATAAAGGTCAGATTGTAGCCTATCGCGATTGCGGTTTATCGAATCGCGACATTGCTGCTCGTGTCGGTCGAGATCCAATGACTGCTAGCAGAATATGGAATCGATGGGTTCAGGAGAGTAATACGGAACGCCGTGCTGGATCCCAACGGCCTCGTATCACTAGCAGTGCAGATGACAGGCATCTTATCCGCATGGCTGTAACGGATCGTGCAGCCACGTCTCGATCCCTGAAGTCAAGAGATGGGGACGTTTTCAAGACAACTACCATCTGCACGAACAGTTAGACAACGTTTGCAGCAGCATGGACTATCAGCTCGGAGACGGTTACCCTTGACGCTGCACAGACAGGAGCGCCTGCGATGGTGTTCTCAACGACGAACCTGGCTGCACGAATTGCAAAACGTCATTTTTTTCGGATGAGTCCAGGTTCTGTTTACAGCATCATGATGGTCGCATCCGTGTTTGGCGACATCGCGGTGAACGCACATTGGAAGCGTGTATTCCTCATCGCCATACTGGCGTATCACCCGGCGTGATGGTATGGGCTGCCATTGGTTACCCGCCTCGGTCACCTCTTGTTCGCACTGACGACACTTTGAACAGTGGACGTTACATTTCAGATGTGTTACTACCCGTGGCTCTACCCTTCATTCGATCCCAGCAAAACCCTACATTTCAGCAGGATAATGCAAGACCGCGTGTTTCACGTCCTGTACGGGCCTTTCTCGATACATAAAATGTTCGACTGCTGCCCTGGCCAGCACATTCTCCAGGTCTCTCACCAATTGAAAACGCCTGGTCAATATTGGCCTAGCAACTGGCTCGTCACAATACGCCAATCACTACTCTTGATGAACTGTGGTGTCGTGTTGAAGCTGCATGGGCAGCTGTACCTGTACACGCCATCCAAGCTCTGTTTGACTCAATGCCCAGGCGTATCAAGGCCGTTATTACGGCCAGAGGTGGTTGTTGTGGGTACTGATTTCTCATGATCTATGCACCCAAATTGCGTGAAAGTGTAATCACATTTCAGATCTAGTATAATATATTTGTCCAATGAATACCCGTTTATCATCTGCATTTCTTCTTGGTGTAGCAATTTTAATGGCCAGTAGTGTATGTTCCAAAACGAGGTACATAGATGTGGCTCTGTTGGTGATATATACGTATGGTAAACTGTTTTAGATAGCCCTTGGCCAAGATACCATTGTCATAAACAACAAGAGGATTGTCTTACTGGCGCTAAGCTACAGCACAAGGTCAAAGTATGAATATTACGCACTTCCTCCTGTGTAGGAAATTGGAGCAGGTGGTTTCGTTCCTTTCGTATTTGTTGTAGTCTGCGGTAGACCTTACGGGGCTTAAAAACCCCAAAAAACTTCTTTTCTCATTTCTTCGCATCAAAACCGAGCCGCAAATTCGAAAACGGCTACGCACAGTAATTGGCAAAATATTTTAGGGTATATTCCTCAGGTGACGATCTAGAACAGCCAGGAAAGTCTTCTTGATACCTTTATCCGTTTGCGCGATGCACGTGAGGGCTCCACGTGAGCCGCTGCATGGCTTGAGACAAGAGTCACATAATCAAAACACACCTGGGTGCCCTTCCCACACTCAGGGAAGATCAATAAAGATTTATCATTCGGAAGTATGTTATACACTCCTGGAAATTGAAATAAGAACACCGTGAATTCATTTTCCCAGGAAGGGGAAACTTCATTGACACATTCCTGGGGTCAGATACATCACATGATCACACTGACAGAACCACAGGCACATAGACACAGGCAACAGAGCATGCACAATGTCGGCACTAGTACAGTGTATATCCACCTTTCGCAGCAATGCAGGCTGCTATTCTCCCATGGAGACGATCGTAGAGATGCTGGATGTAGTCCTGTGGAACGGCTTGCCATGCCATTTCCACCTGGCGCCTCAGTTGGACCAGCGTTCGTGCTGGACGTGCAGACCACGTGAGACGACGCTTCATCCAGTCCCAAACATGCTCAATGGGGGACAGATCCGAAGATCTTGCTGGCCAGGGTAGTTGACTTACACCTTCTAGAGCACGTTGGGTGGCACGGGATACATGCGGACGTGCATTGTCCTGTTGGAACAGCAAGTTCCCTTGCCGGTCTAGGAATGGTAGAACGATGGGTTCGATGACGGTTTGGATGTACCATGCACTATTCAGTGTCCCCTCGACGATCACCAGTGGTGTACGGCCAGTGTAGGAGATCGCTCCCCACACCATGATGCCGGGTGTTGGCCCTGTGTGCCTCGGTCGTATGCAGTCCTGATTGTGGCGCTCACCTGCACGGCGCCAAACACGCATACGACCATCATTGGCACCAAGGCAGAAGCGACTCTCATCGCTGAAGACGACACGTCTCCATTCGTCCCTCCATTCACGCCTGTCGCGACACCACTGGAGGCGGGCTGCACGATGTTGGGGCGTGAGCGGAAGACGGCCTAACAGTGTGCGGGACCGTAGCCCAGCTTCATGGAGACGGATGCGAATGGTCCTCGCCGATACCCCAGGAGCAACAGTGTCCCTAATTTGCTGGGAAGTGGCGGTGCGGTCCCCTACGGCACTGCGTAGGATCCTACGGTCTTGGCGTGCATCCGTGCGTCGCTGCGGTCCGGTCCCAGGTCGACGGGCACGTGCACCTTCCGCCGACCACTGGCGACAACATCGATGTACTGTGGAGACCTCACGCCCCACGTGTTGAGCAATTCGGCGGTACGTCCACCCGGCCTCCCGCATGCCCACTATACGCCCTCGCTCAAAGTCCGTCAACTGCACATACGGTTCACGTCCACGCTGTCGCGGCATGCTACCAGTGTTAAAGACTGCGATGGAGCTCCGTATGCCACGGCAAACTGGCTGACACTGACGGCGGCGGTGCACAAATGCTGCGCAGCTAGCGCCATTCGACGGCCAACACCGCGGTTCCTGGTGCGTCCGCTGTGCCGTGCGTGTGATCATTGCTTGTACAGCCCTCTCGCAGTGTCCGGAGCAAGTATGGTGGGTCTGACACACCGGTGTCAATGTGTTCTTTTTTCCATTTCCAGGAGTGTATTATCACTCTCAGAGACTCTGCAAGTTTGAGTGCGGGTCATTGGCTGACGTATGCGTGGGTTGTCTGCTGGGGGCTCTGTGAATGTGGAGATGAAGTTTAGCCAACCATTGTCTGATGATGGGCCAGAATTCCATAGAGTCGTACTATTAAGTAAATTGAGTGATTAAGAAGTATTTTCATGAATTTTAGGAAATAAATGTTGTTGCTATAGAAAATTTGTAACTTGGTTTCTCACAGCAACGGCATATTTCCGTTATCATTCAAATTAAGTTATTCAAACTTTCAACTTAAAGTTAATCAATAAGCAGAAATTTCGTGTAGTGATGTTTGCTCACGCAAACGGTCGTAGGCGTCTTCCACAAAAGACAGGTGCCATTTTCAAATTGAGGATTCCTGCCAAGGCTTTTCGGAGAGCAAGTGTCATGCAAACAGAGGTTAAAAAATGCCCTACATACGGACGTAAAAATGACGCACGTAAAATCCGGTGAAAGGCGAAATCTAACTAACAAATAACCGCATAAAATCGCCCAAATTTTAACGTTATATTGTCTAGGCATTTATCTCGAAGAACAAGTTCCAGATGTCAAAAATCTTCATCCGTGATTGAGAAAAACTTAAAAATCATGGCTTTTGGATACCAGAAACGAGCCGCATATTCCAAGACGGCTATATACAGCAAACGTGTGTAATTTTTGCAACATCTCTGTAACATCCAAATCTCGAACAACCTTGAAAATATTATCGGTGTCTTCATCCGTTATCGAGATGCAGAGATTCAAAGTTACCCAACATCTACACGTAAAATCCGGTATCAGGCGAAAACATGGTTTATTAAATGAAGAAGCACGGAAAAAATACGCTGTAAAATGTCTCCGTTATCAGCGGAAGGGTTCTGGAAACCCGAAATTGCAGTATTGCAGCACATGCAAAAATTTTGTGCACACAAAATGCGGTCTGACGTGTAAAATTAGTTTTGCGTTATTTCAAAGCCACATAAATAAACTATAAAATTTTTAGTGGCTCACATACTTCTTCTGATACGTTGTGGTAGGGAAAAGAACGGAAGCAGAGGAAAAGCGCTCCTATTAGAGCGAGAACGAGGCGTAAACCGAAAGGTGGGGAACCAGTTGCCTCATTCTACATTACCCAGCACCTTTAAAATGTTCCCAGAGACTTTGACATGTGAACATATTTGCACTTTTTTATCTTGAGCGAGAAGGAGGCAATGGGAATTGGAAACAGACGGAAATGTGTTAAAAGGTGGACAATAGTAGGCAGTGGTTGTGGTATAGAAAGGGTGAGGGAGACAATGGTAGTGTGGGAGAAAGACGGGGACGCAGTGTTACCGGAACGTAGTTGACTGTGAAGCAGACAGTGCCGGTGGGGCACTGAATAAAGAGAAAGAGAAAGCGGAAGTGGGTGAGAGCCAGTGACAGTGAGGAACACAGTCTATGAAAATGACAATGGGGAGGGGAGAGAAGGCACAGCAGCAGTGAGCGGGAATGAACGAGGTAAGGCAGTAGGAGAGACCAATGGGAGATGGGGACACATAGTAGTACGACGGAAGGGAGGATAGTGTGGCTGTGAAACAGAGACAGTGGCACAGCGAGTCAGTGGCAATGAGGTGGCTTGAATGAGTGGGAGGGAATGTACAACTGGAAGTGGGTGGGTACGAGCGACTCACAGCGATGGGCTTCTGTTAGTGAGAAGTGACGTGCTTGTTAAATATGCTCGCATACCAAAATGGGAAATCTTTCAAAGGTGCTGAGAAAGTAGCAAAGGGCTGGACTAAAGATCTTATTAAGAATTTTTATTGTATTGTGGATGGAAACGTCCTTTTAAATGTTTTGATTTCATGCAGACATGAGACAGATCTCGCTTACGCTGTGACGATTTGTTTTTCCCATTTTACTCGATCGACATTATGCTGGGTCCTTTCACTGTCTGCTTGCTTGACAGGGTAGTTGGAAAAGCGTATGAGAGGAACTGTCTGAATACATTGAGAGGTCCCTGCTTATACCCTCTCATAGAAATAAGTTTAAGCAGACAATGTAATGACAATCATAAAAGTAAACTCAGTCAGAACAGAAAATGTAATAGCAAACTCAAGGAAGGCAAAACCAATGGTCATTTATTAATGTTCCAACTTGTAAAGCCAACATTTCCTGTGTAATTCCCTTAATGAATATCCCATGTGGTCTGTGTGGTGTGTGTGTGTGTGTGTGTGTGTGTGTGTGTGTGAAAGAGAGAGAGAGAGAGAAAGAGAGAGAGACAGACAGACAGAAAGATATTTGTACAATTTAAGTATTGCAGCAATGGATAGCGTCTGCTGGACAGACATGGAAGAGTGCCCAAAGAGAGCAACAACTAGTCGAAACTTCAGATCTTGGTCAAGCAGAGATGAGTAACGTTAGCAAAACGTTCAAATGTGTGTGAAATCTTATGGGACTTAACTGCTAAGGTCATCAGTCCCTAAGCTTACACACTACTTAACCTAAATTATCCTAAGGACAAAGACACACACCCATGCCCGAGGGAGGACTCGAACCTCCGCCAGGACCAGCCGCACGTTAGCAGTAAGAGGGGAGCTTCTTTTAAGATGCTTTGGAGGACTTGCGTAGGGGGGGGACAAAGTATGCTGGGTGATGTGCTGTTCTAAAGCACTCTGGCAGCGGACGTCATGGTGAGTGGACGTGTTGGGTAGCTCCGCTAAGAAAGTGTGGCATGGTTGGTGAGTTCACCTTAAGTGAGCGACGACGATACTAACTCTTTTATTTCAGCGTTAGGAAATCAGGACAGGTTTTAAATTAAGATGGGTGTGTGAAACTTTAAAAATGTTTTTAATATTTTAAGATATCGTGTGGAGATTTGTAATGGTAAATCTCTGAGTCGTGTTGCACAAGAGCACGATGAAATGCTAAGACACAGCTGGTAAAGCTTAAGGTCAGGATGTATCTTAAACTAAGATGTGGGTGTGAGATACCATTCGTGTTTTGAAATTGAATAGAGTAGCATGTGTGACTTATAGATTCATTGTGCACGAGGGCCCAGTGGCGAGAACAAGGTGTGTGTAACGTGTTTCCATGTTTTGTGAAATTGCTATACGTTCTGGGAATTGGCGTATCGTGAAAGAAGGGAACAGTAATCACGATCCGAGCTTGAATTTGAATAGTAGGCCAACACGTGTGAGCTGTGCGGGGCTCCTGTTCCCGCCACCATGTATTTAACACCCGGTTTTTAACGAACTTCCACCTCACTTGGTTAATTTAAATTACAGTTGTCACTGAGTTGCTGCTTCGCCTGACCGTGAGCGGCCCTAGCACCGCGCATCGATATACTTACTTGCCGGTCGTTGTCTGCCGTGAGAGAGCCGGGTGGTGAGCTGCGCTGCCAGTCGCAGGGCTGTACTGCCGCACTAGTGCAGCTGGGTTGGACGTGTGACGTCAGCGTCGACACGGGAGGCAGTCAATTTTTTCCGTCGAGACAGCATTATACTGTATGTCTATTGAGCTACCAGTGGTACACCTGAGTTGACTACTGTACCAGGTGCACCGGTATGAAATGAGCGTTTTTTGTGAAAATGAAACACTATTTTTGAGTTGAAAAGTAAAAACATTTTATTCAAAGTACTAACCATTGCTTCCTATACGTATTGACCACCTTTCTGGCAATTTGTGGACACCACGCCAATAGAAATGTTCGTCTTTTGAAGCAAACCAATCAGACACCCAATTTTCGACTTCTTCGTAGGAATCCAAGTGTTACTCAGCCAATGTGTGTCCCATTGATCAAAACAAATGGTAGTCGGAAGGGACCAAGTCTGGTGAATACGGCGGGTGAGGTAGCAGCTCCCAGCCAAGTGTTTTGATTGTATCCTGAACCAGTTTTGCTTTGTGTGCAGGTGCATTGTCGTGTAAAAAAATTACTTTGCCATGTCTTCTGGCCCATTCTGGTATTTTTTCGATCAAAGCATCGTTAAAATAGATAATTTGTTGTCTGTAGCGATTAGTATTCACAGTGTCACCGGGTTTTAGAAGCTCATGATACATCAGACCTTTCTGATCCCACCAAACACAGACAATTGTCTTCTTGCCGAATCGATCTGGTTTTGCAGTCGATGTTGATGGTCGTCCCGGATTAACCCATAATTTTGCCGTTTAGGATTCTTAAAATAAATCAGATTTTCATCGCCAGTAACAATTCGATGTAAAATTAATTTTCTTTCGTGTCTTTGAAGCAAAATCTGATAAATGGTTTTTCGGTTTTCCATCTGTCTTTCATTCAATTCATGTGGCACCCATTTTCCACACTTTTGGATCATTCCCATAGCTTTCAAACGGTCAGAAATTGTTTGTTGTGCAACATTCAGCATTGCTGTCATTTACTTCTGACTCAAAGTATCATCTTCATCCAATATTGCTTGCAATTCGGCGTCTTCGAACATTTTTGGTGCTCTTCCACGTTCTTCATTTCTTACATCAAAATCATTATTTCTGAACCGTTGAAACCATCTTTCGCATGTTGCTTCTGATAGAGCATGATCACCATATGTCTCTCAAGCATTCGATGCGACTCTGCAGCTCTCTTTTTTTCAAATGAAAACAAAAAATTAATGCTTTCCGCAAATCATCACTTTCAGGTACAAAATTCGACATTGTTAACACGATGAAAACATATGATGTTGTTTGTTCCACGACTTGATGTATACTAAATATCGTTGACAGATGTCGTACCAACAAACAAACAAAATTGAGGCTCGTTCACAACAAATGTTCCCTATCGACACATTTGTATCTTAACGCTCATTTCATACCGGTACACCTGGTATTTGGTGCTCTTCAGGAGGACAGAGAACCATTCACCTCTAAACTTACTTGCATCTGTGTTAAGGGATAACAGAGAGAGTGGACGGGGTGATCGATTGAGACAGAGCTGTAACGAGGTACGATTTAATGGTTGACGGATGCATTCTAGAGAAGGAGAAGTTGCTGCAGGTCAATTTTTTTCCAGTGTTCTGTCCGGATGCATCAGTCGCGTAACATAGTCTGCGTTCTACTCGTGTACAGCCACGTGTTCTGTATGCGTTTTAAAGCACTGTCTACTTGCGATCGTTAACGGTATACCTGTCGATCATCAGAGGACTTCCATCTCATGTGTGATGAAACTTGAGGCATTCCTCTGAACGAACTTTGATTTATGCGATCCCCCTGTCGCATCTTGGGTGTAAAATCGAGAATTCAGCGTCATAATTAAGTTAGCGATAGGAGCGATTGAGCAAGCAGTAAAGGAAACAAAAGAAAAATTTGGAGTAGGAATTAAAATCCATGGAGAAGAAGTAAAAACTTTGAGGTTCGCCGATGACATTGTAATTCTGTCAGAGACAGCAAAGGACTTGGAAGAACAGTTGAATGGAATGGACAGTGTCTTGAAAGGAGGATATAAGATGAACATCAACAAAAGCAAAACGAGGATAATGGAATGTAGTCAAATTAAGTCGGGTGATGCTGAGGGAATTAGATTAGGAAATGAGACACTTAAAGTAGTAAAGGAGTTTTGCTATTTAGGGAGTAAAATAACCGATGATGGTCGAAGTAGAGAGGATATAAAATGTAGATTGGCAATGTCAAGGAAAGCGTTTCTCAAGAAGAGGAATTTGTTAACATCGAGTATAGATTTAAGTGTCAGGAAGTCGTTTCTGAAAGTATTTGTATGGAGTGTAGCCATGTATGGAAGTGAAACATGGACGATAAATAGTTTGGACAAGAAGAGAATAGAAGCTTTCGAAATGTGGGCTACAGAAGAATGCTGAAGATTTTTATGGGTAGATCACATAACTAAAGAGGAAGTATTGAATAGGATTGTGGAGAAGAGAAATTTGTGGCACAACTTGACCAGAAGAAGGGATCGGTTGGTAGGACATGTTCTGAGGCATCAATGGATCACCAATTTAGTATTGGAAGGCAACGGGGAGGGTAAAAATCGTAGGGGGAGACCAAGAGATGAATACACTAAGCAGATTCAGAAGGATGTAGGTTGCAGTAGATACTGGGAGATGAAGAAGCTTGCACAGGAAAGAGTAGCATGGAGAGCTGCATCAAACCAGTCTCAGGACTGAAGACCACAACAACAACAGGAGCTTGTGAGGCGTTGCAATCCCTGTATACACATTTGCCTGTCAGATGTGCTGGTTACAGGGTTAGTGACGGAATGACTTATAATTTTCACATGTTGGACGCTGCTATGCGTTTATTTGTTTCCTTGCAGGGTGTATCCCCCGCTACTAACGATCATTTTATGTAGGCCTAATGCAGGCGTCGTATAATTTCTGAACCGTGATCGGATGTGAACAGTGGACACTATGCGTCTCTGCAAAGCTATATTGCGCTCGTATCACGCAGACCAAGTGTTTGACGGTTCGATAGCAGTTTTTCGTAGAGAAACCGGGAAGAAGGATGTATGTCATGCGCTTGAAATATATTTCTCACTATGGAATATTAACAACGCTACATTCCATACCAGTGACAGGTCGGAAACGCACGCGATCTAACATTATAGCCCGTTTTAAGTGCAGAACGTAGTAGCCTTAGGAGTGCGTGTGTTTATGTTCTCTCTCTTACTAATACCTTCCAGGTACCGATCCTAGACTCCAGAACAATACTTTAGTGTTGATAGCTTGCCTGATTTACGTAAAAATGCGTCGAACTCCATACGCCTGGAGCTCCATTGCTCGTAAGAATCATTCTTTTCTTATTCTTCTTAACTGTCTGCTATAACATCACGTCACTTTGAAATCTGTTACTATACGTCAATGAGGAGTGCTAAGCTCCTCGATATGGACGCAGCACGAGAAATCTCATACACTTGGACAGGTGAGGACTCGGTGAGCTCCATTCTGCTCGGATGCAGAGTAAATCGGTAGCGGTGCTGTAGGGTGGGCTGGCCAGTAACAATGCGGGAAAGTATTTTACCCTAAGACAGCGAGAATGCTCTGTGACTCCCATACGCATAGAGATAGATTGTAAATTAATAACTATGCTCGAGGTGTTAGAAATATGTGGAGCGCTGTCTGGTGCATTATCTGAAAACTACATTGAGCAGTTAAACAGAGAACCGACTCGTGGCGAAAATATATTAGATCTTCTGGTGACAAACAGACCCGAACTATTTGAAACAATTAATGGAGAACAGGGAGTCAGCGATCATAAAGCGGTTACAGCATCGGTAATTTCAGCCTTAAATAGAAATATTAAAAAAGGTAGGAAGATTTTTCTCTTTAGCAAAAGTGACAAAAAGCAGATTTCAGAGTACTTGGCAGCTCAACACAAAATTTTTATCTCAAGTACAGATAGTGTTCAGGAACAGTGGACAAAGTTCAAAAACCATCGTACAATCTGCATTACATGAGCATGAGCCAAGCAAGATGGTAAGAGATGGAAAAGAGCCACCGTGGTACAACAACCGAGTTAGAAAACTGCTGCGGAAGCAAAGGGAACTTCACAGCCAACATAAACATAGCCAAAGCCTTGCACTCTGTTTAACACGAAGCGAAATGTAGTGTGAGGAGGGCTATGCGAGAGGCGTTCAACGAATTAAGTAAAGTTCTATGTACTGACTTGGCAGAAAATCGTAAGAAATTTTGGTCTTATGTCAAAACGGTAGGAGGAACAAAACAAAATGTCCAGATACTGTGTGACCAAAATGGTACTGAAACAGATGACAGACTAAAGGCCGAAATACTAAATGTCTTTTTCCAAAGCGGTTTCACAGAGGCAGACTGCACTGTAGTTCCTTCTCTAGAGTGTCGCGCAGATGACAAAATGGTAGATTTTGAAATAGACGACAGAGGGATAGAGAAACAATTAAAATCGCTCAAAAGAGGAAAGACCACTGGACCTGATGGGATACCAGTTCGATTTTACACAGAGTACGCGAAGGAACTTGCCCACCCCTCTTGCAGCGGTGTACCGTAGGTCTCTAGAAGAGCGTAGCGTTCCAAAGGATTGGAAAAGGGCACAGGTCATCCCCGTTTTCAAGAAGGGACGTCGAACAGAAGTGCAGAACTATAGAACTATATCACTAACGTCGATCAGTTGTAGAATTTTGGAACACCTATTATGTTCGAATATAATGACTTTTCTGGAGACTAGAAATCTTCTCTGTAGGAATCAGCATGGGTTTCGAAAAAGACGGTAGTGTGAAACCCAGCTCGCGCTATTCGTCCGCGAGACTCAGAGGGCCATAGATACAGGTTCCCAGGTAGATGCCGTGTTTCTTGACTTCCGCAAGGCGTTCGATACAGTTCCCCACAGTCATTTAACGAACAAAGTAAGAGCATATGGACTATCAGACCAGTTGTGTGATTGGATTGAAGAGTTCCTAGATAACAGAACGCAGCATGTCATTCTCAATGGAGAGAAGTGTTCCGAAGTAAGAGTGATTTCAGGTGTGCCGCAGGGAAGTGTCGTAGACCATTGCTATTCACAATATACATAAATGACCTTGGGGATAACAGCGGAAGTTCATTGAGGCTTTTTGCGGATGATGCTGTAGTATATCGAGAGGTTGTAACAATGAAAAATTGTCCTGAAATGCAGGAGGATCTGCAGCGAATTGACGATGGTACAGGGAATGGCAACTGTATCTCAATGTAATCAAGTGTAATGTGCTGCGAATACATAGAAAGAAAGATCCTTTATCATGACTATGCCCAGTTGTAAGGAGGGTATGGATTTGACTTGGAGTACTGTTATAGCAAGCGGAAGAGTATGTCAAGTCATAAGAAAGGTAGTGATATTTCTATTTCCAGAGCCATTGCCGACAGCAGGGTGTATTTCCGACACTCGGCTCATTGTCGAATGCCCTTCAATTGACACTACGATCGTAACATTTAATTGTAAGTATAATGATAAAATTATATGTGACCAGTTTTCTAGAATGATTCCGTGTATCCATGGCCTGTAGTGGGAATGATTCACATTTCCTCTTAACGGCAGCAGCCATCCAAATCAGAGCCCTGTCGGAGTGTATGAATGTATCTGAGTTAACTTGGCCGTCGTCCAGACGTCCGAATAGCGAACTAATACTTAGTATGTGTAGGACTGCTTTCGTGATCAAGTGGAAATTTGAGAAGATTGTATATTGAGGTGCGGTTGCGCTGGACCATTATTCCCTCCCATGTAAATTGTTTGGTTGGCTGCTTCTGCACAATTCGCGCCTTTATTTAGTTGAGAGAAGATCGATTGTGGAGTGTGCATCTAGCATGTGGAAGACAGGTTTACCAGTTCTCTAGACATGGGAAAGACCTTAGTTGGCTTGTAAATTATAGGGATGATTTGGAACATGTTACATTACCGACATGGAAATATCAGTTTCCTATATTTGTTTCTAGTTACCCAGTGGTTTACAGCACGCTGCATATCGGTAAAATTTGGGGTTTGTAGAGAAATAATTTCCAGTCTATATGTTGGGAATTATGTTGCGCTAGCGATCGGTAGGATGTTGCCTAGTGCTTGATATCGACAAGTACCGCGAAAATGGTCTAATATTATGGCGAAAATACATGTGTTCCTGTAATCTCTGAGCCTGGAGATGTGCATAGAAAAGCGAGCAAGCAAGGAAGCAGGTTCAGAGGAGAAACAGTAACGCATTTGTGCCAAGGGGAAACGATCCCGAATTTGCAGAACAGTTCTGAGAGCGACTTGTGATCATCAGCTGTGGGAAAATATCTAGTACTGTGAGGAGTATATACAGTACTGCCTATCTTCAGAGTATATGTACGAATGATGTAAAAGAGATGATTTTGTTTGGTGCAAGATATGAATTGTATGTTTACTACTTTGACATGGAACGCAGTGATATATTGCTGTGTTGGATATCAGTTTCATGCTCTAATATTCAAGCTTATGTCCTCAGTGGGAGAGCAGTGTAAGTGAGTAAGAGTCTTTCAGTATTTGATGATATGTATGACACATTGCGAGGTTTAGTTGTCAGTCCAATATGGCGATCAGTGTAAAATAGTTTTCTTTGCTGCTGAATGTCACGTCTGTAGAAAGAAAGAAAAGGCAGATGGTGCTTCCCTAGTTTGCAATCAAGACGGATTTTAAGTAACATTATAAAATCACTGATAGCTGTTATCCCATAAGACATTATGTCTGTTTTTGCAAAGTGCTTCCCTAGGACTGAGGAGCATTGTGACATATAGTCGGTGTGAGTGTAGGCATAAGATAATTTTTTCGGGTGTTGTACAGATATAAAAGATAATTGGACTTGTGTAAAATGTGTATATATTGCATTGTAAAGGTACTATGCTTTATGTTGTGGCATGACTAGAGAGGATGACTGTGTGTCCTATCGTGAGGGATGTATAGATTCAGCACATAGATACCAGTAAGAGATTTTGTAAGTGGGAAATTATGTGCGCTATAGATACTGAGATTCGTTCCAGAAGCACAACCATCAAGAGCATAAATTATGTGTACATAGATCAGTATCAGACTGTTACAGAAATAGTAATAATATTTAATTGTAGTTAGACTGATGAATATGTTCTTGGCTTACAATATTCTTGTGAGTCTGGTATGTATTTGATGGTGTGTAGACAAGTTTGAGGGTTTAATGTGAGTGCAATTTAGCGATCTGTGCAAAATGATTATACTGCTGTTAGTCCTGTCTGCAGAAAGAAAGAAAAGATGGATGGTGCTCCGATACCGGCGGCATCAGTAATTCGGCGGGTAAATGCGATAAGAGCCAATCATAATGCTCGATTCATTCATATCCTTTGTGCTGGGATACAGGGATCTCTACATAGCGGAGGGGACGTTTGTCTGAGTTGAAAGCAGGAAGGGTAACACTTTATGGAGAGGGCACCTCGTTAGGTCCTCGAGGAAGACTGCATTCGACGTTATTCTGCGCTGTTTTCGTAAACAGACTCTGTTAGGGCAAGAATTTCCATGCATACAAGCTAAGACACCAAGAAAGCGAGTGTTTACTATTTCAAGGGCAATATACAATTTCCGTGAGGTCGACTCGGTTATTATTTTTACATAGTCATGTGAAATCACTATAAGGTTGAGAATGTTGTTAAATGTGCTTGGGACGATCGCCCTGTCTGTGCTTAGACAGTGATCTATTTCCAAACAAGGAGAATGGCGTTATGATTAAGGGTATTTCTGCAAGCATGCCACCGTGGAGCATCTGCGCTTTGAAAATAGGTCTTCGCTCCCGTATGATCGCATCATCAAAAGCACCTAGATGACCACATATTTGGAGAGGAATTTCTCAGGTGTGTCAAGTATGATGTGAATGCCGCTGCCTCATGCGTGCGGTTCCCAAACAGGCGTGCGTGTGTCGTTTGACAGCTGACGGCCACACCACTTCGCGAGGAGTGCCTAGCTGCAGCCGGGGTGGGGTCAGGACCAGGGGACAGAGGCGCCCACGTGTTCCATTAGAATCGTGGGCAGATTTCTATTGCATGATCTGTAACGTCAGTATGAGGGCGCGGGCTTGACACTGTGATCCCAATAGTGGCCATCGGAAGTGTCCCGTTAGAATGGCAATATAGAGAAAGCGGTCAGACAGATGACATCAGGGTCGACAGGGTCCTCCAGTGCTGCTACTGGAGCCTAGATCTGGTGATGGAGCCACTGCCTGCAAAACAAAAACTCATGTTCATCACAGGCAGAGTCTTTCCCCGCCATTTACCCCCACCATCTTGGGTTACATCGTGCCCTGTGCATGTTAGTTAACGCCGGCCGGTGTAGCCGTGGGGCTCTAGGCGCTTCAGTCTGGAACCGTGTGACCGCTACGGTCACAGGTTCGAATCCTGCCTCGGGCATGGATGTGTGTGATGTCCTTAAGTTAGTTAGGTTTAATTAGTTCTAAGTTCTAGGGGACTGATGACCATAGATGTTAAGTCCCATAGTGCTCAGAGCCATTTGAACCATTTGTTAGTAAACGTTTGTGCATGTTAGTACACTTCAGTACACGTTAGCCTGACAACAAGGGTTAGTAAGGGGACGTGGCGGTCGGTTGAGGATCGTAATGGAGATTTTAACTATTTCCTTCCAAGTCCAGGTCGGCGTGGCATTGCCGAAAATTAATTCCAAGTCCACAGTAGCGCTCTCTGGTGGTGTCAATATGTACTAGGCCTCGTAGTGAACACAATGAACATCGCATCCTTTGCTCAAAGCTCTTACTCGGTTCGGTCTACCTACACTTGTCTGCCTCAAATATCTGCCACTAACGTTATTATTAATGTTGTTAATATTAACTCGGGTAGCAGAGTACTTGTACCGTGCACATGGGTTTTTTTTAGGCTAGGCAGTAGTGCGAGGTGTCCTGATGAACACTCACCAGTCGACGTGCAGGCCGGGAAATCAGGACGCGCTCAGTGTAGAGACACTTCAGCTATCAAGATATTAGCAGTAAATTTTCAGAGTGTTCGGAATAAAGTTCCTGAGTTTACTGCCCTCCAGGAAGCGTGTGGCGCGCCAATTATTCTCGGGACTGAGACCTGGCTGAACCCTGAGATAGGAAGTTCTGAAATATTTAGTGAGGGTTGGAACGTGTATCGGAAAAACAGATTAGACACCGTAGGAGGTGGCGTCTTCATTGCAGTTGACAAAAATATTGTGTCTACTGAGGTCGAAGTAGAGCGTGATTGTGAAGTTATCTTGACACGTTTAACAGGGCCAGGGGAAACAGTTAATTGTGGAGTGTTATTACCGGCCACCAGGTTCCACAGTGACAGTTCTAGAATCATTCAAAGGGAGTCTACATTCTGTATCGCAGAAGTACCCGGATCATGCTATATTAGTCGGAGGCGACTTCAGCCTACCTAGTATAGACTGGGATGTCTATGGATTCATTACAGGTGGTACAGACAATCCGTCGTGTGAATTACTTTTGAACACATTATCCGAAAACTGTCTTGAGCAGCTAAATCGATAGGCAACGCGTAATGGGAATATTTTAGATCTGGCAGCCTCGAACAGACCAGACCTCATCGACGGTGTCAGTGTTGAGACAGGGATTAGTGAACATGATGTCATTACGACTATGGTTACGAAAGTTAAGAAGGCGGTCAAGAAGGCTAGGAGAGTATTCTTACTAGAAAGAGCAGATAAGCAGTTGTTAGCATCCCACTTAGTAAACGAATGGACTTGATTTACTTGCGGTACGATGGTCGTGGAAGAATTATGGGCAAATTTTAAACACATTGTAAGTCACGCGTTGGAGAAGTATGTGCCGAAAAAGTGCGTTATGGACGGATAAGACCCACCGTGTTTTAACAGCGCAGTTCGGAGAATGCTCAGGAAGCAAAGGCAGTTGCACTCGTGATACAAGAAAGATCGGGAGAATGAGGACAGGCAAAAGTTAGTAGAGATTCGTGCTGCTATAAAAAGAGCGATGCGCGAAGCATTCAACCACTACCACCGTCATACCTTAGCAAAAGATCTTGCTGAAAACCCAAGGAAATTGTGGTCTTACGTAAAATAGGTAAGCGGGTCGAAGGCTTCCATCCAGTCACTCACTGACCAGTCTGGCCTGGCAACGGAAGACAGCAAAACGAAAGCTGAAATTTTAAATTTAGCATTTGAGAAATCTTTCACGCAGGAGGATCGTACAATCGTACCGCCGTTTGAGTCTCGTACAGATTCCCGTATGGAGGACATAGTGATAGACATCCCTGGGGTTGTGAAGCAGCTGAATGGGTTGAAAATAAATAAATCGTCAGGTCCTGATGGGATTCCAGATCGGTTTTACAGAGACTACTCTACTGTATTGGCTCCTTACTTAGCTTGCATTTATCGTGAATCTCTTGCCCAACGTAAAGTCCCGAGCGACTGAAAAAAAGCGCAGGTGACGCCTGTATATAAGAAGGGTAGAAGGACGGATCCTCAAAATTACAGACCAATATCCTTAACATCGATTTGTTGCAGGATTCTCGAACATAATGAATTTCCTTGAGACAGAGAAGTTACTGTCCATGCATCAGCACGGCTTTAGAAAGCATCGCTCCTGCGAAACGCAACTCGCCCTTTTTTTCACACGATATCTTGGGAACCATGGATGAAGGTTATCAGACGGATGACATATTCCTTGACTTCCGGACAGCGTTTGACTCGGTGCTCCACTGCAGACTCCTAACTAAGGTACGAGCATATGGGATTGGTTCCCAAGTATGTGAGTGGCTCGAAGACTTCTTAAGTAATAGAACCCAGTACGTTGTCCTCGATGGTGAGTGTTCATCGGAGGTGAGGGTATCATCTGGAGTGCCCCGGGAATTGTGGTAGGTCCACTGTTGTTTTCTATCTACATAAATGATCTTTCGGATAGGGTGGATAGCAATGTGCAGCAGTTTGCTGATGATGCTGTGGTGTACGGGAAGGTGTCGTCGTTGAGTGACTGTAGGATGATACAAGATGAGTTGGACAGGATTTGTGATTGGTGTAAGGAATGGCAGCTAACTCTAAATATAGATAAATGTAAATTAATGCATATGAATAGGAAAAACAATCCTGTAATGTTTTAATACTCCATTAGTAGTGTAGCGCTTGACACAGTCACGTCGATTAAATATTTGGGCGTAACACAGCAGAGCGATATGAAGTGGGACAAGCATGTAATGGCTGTTGTGGAGAAGGCGGATAGTCATCTTCGGTTCATTGGTAGAATTTTGGGAAGATGTGGTTCATCTGTAAAGGAGACCGCTTATAAAACACTAATACGACCTATTCTTGAGTACTGCTCGAGCGTTTGGGATCGCTATCAGGTCGGATTGAGGGAGGACACAGAAGCAATTCAGAGACGGGCTGCTAGATTTGTTACTGGTAGGTTTGATCATCACGCGAGTGTTACGGAAATGCTTCCGGAACTCGGGTGGGAGTCTCTAGAGGAAAGGAGGGGTTCTTTTCGTGAATCGCTACTGAGGAAATTTAGAGAACCAGCATTTGAGGCTGACTGCAGTACAATTTTACTGCCGCCAACTTACATTTCGCGGGAAGACCACAAAGATACGATAAGAGAGACTAGGGCTCGTACAGAGGCGAATAGGCAGTCATTTTTCCCTCGTTCTGTTTGGGAGTGGAACAGGGAGAGAAGATGCTAGTTGTGGTACGAGGTACCCTTCGCCACGCACCGTATGGTGGATTGCGGAGTATGTATGTAGATGTAGAAATTAGGAAGATGTGGTTGGAAAGACCGATACTAAGATATTATAACGTAGCGAGTGTGCACGGGAACAAAAGCAAAAATTATTGTTGCTAGAGCACATGTGTCGTAAACTGTCTTTTGAAGCTGGAGCCATTACACGGTTCCCTGATATAACAAGGGAGGTCATTCCAGAGCCAACTCAAAACTAATGGAAAGGACTCTGAGAAAGCAGCTAAGCGATGCAGTGGGAAACTGTTTACTCCTGATTGTTTTATATATATATATATATATATATATATATATATATATATATATATATATATATATATATATTGCAGGACACCAAAAACAGCAATCGTCTATTGTCATTGCCACCATTATCTTTATTCTTATTTTTTGTTGTTGTATTCATTTCTTTGTGTCTATACGTTGTTACACTGTCTTGTTCATCTATCGTCTTTATTTCTATCACATTACATTTCTTTTTAACTGAGAATGCTCATTTTTTATTTCATTATGGAGCACTCTAAATGTAAAAAACCCGGCTTCTGAAATTAAGCAAAATTCACAGCTCTTGCTCCTTATTCATATAACACTTGATCTGCATACTGTTACTGACATAAAGAGTGAAAGCTACTAGGCTGTAATTCCCTACTATGTACCAAGCTTAGCTGCTGATAACAGTCAATATGTTTAACTTACCATAGTCACGTTCCATTATTATTTCAAGATTAGCTGCTAGTTTTGCTACATGATCATCTCGGAACATTTGTCCTGAAATTAGAGAAATTTCCCCTGAAATTAAACTGCAATATCATACAAGATATTTTATGAGTTAAAAAATATATGGTATTCTCTGAAACTGGATTATTACTCAGTACTTAGTACATAAAAGTTTGAAAACGATGTGCATATTGGTTTTCAAGAAGTTACATAATGTAAATTCTTAATCATCTTTATCTATCTTTAAGCTTTTGTTTTAATTTTTCCTCCCTGTGTGTGTGTGTGTGTGAAACACATGTGGCTTCTATATCTTCATCAGCTGCAAAGAGAAAAAAAGGTTCTTCCGATTTCTTGTCCAGACGCAGTTTTTATCGGTATGTCACATTTTCTGAGTCTTATTTTACTTATGGGAAACAGGGTACAGTTTTGATTTTTTCCTAGGTTTATACTATTGACCTAAATTTATTAATATGTGGATCTAATTTTGTTGTGAGTGCTCACTGTGCGGTGAATTATGTAAATCTAAGATTTAACTAGTTCTGTGGTATGAAAGAATTTCATTTGAAGCGAAGTCAGGAATTTGTGTGGAAACAGCAGCTTTGGGAACAACTCTTCTCGCAGTAGCATATCTGCCATCTTACTTGCATCTGAGTTCTCTCCCAGTCCTGTAATCTCCCTTGTACTGCTCCTCCGTGCACACTGGGGTTACAGGAGTCTTGGGCTGCTCCTAAGTGTCTGAACTCCTTCTGCCTGGCGCACTGCAGTAACTCGGCACGGCGTGGACTCAGCAAGTCGCTGGAGATCCCTGGAGAAGTACTGAGCCACGGGGCCTCCACAGCCGTCCACACTTCCGGAGTTGTTGCCGGTGCAGGATTTTGTGCACAAGCAGACCTCTCGATTATCTCCCATAAATGTTCGATGGGATTCATGTCGGGCGACCTCGGTGGCCAGATAATTCACTGAAACTGTCCATAATGTTCTTCAGACCAATTGCGAACAATTGTAGCGTCATGACGTGGGCACATTGTCATACATAAATATTCCGTTATTGTCTGGAAACATAAAGTCCACGAATGGCTGCAAAAGTTCTCCAAGCAGCCGGACATAACCAGGTCCCAGACATTCCATGTAAACACAGCCGACACCATTATGGAACCACCACCAGCTTGCACAGTGCTTCGTCGACAACTTGGATACATGGCTTCGAGAGGTTTGCACCACATTCTGACCCTACCATCAGGTCCAATCAAATGAAATGGGTACTCATCTCATCAGCCCATGGTTCATCATTCGTCCAGGGCCCAGGCGATATGGTCACCAGCCCAGGAGAGGCGCTGCAGGCGGCGTCGTGCAGTTAGTAAATGCACTAGCATCGATCGACTGCCGGCCGCTGTGACCGACAGGTTCTAGGCGCTTCAGTCCGGAACCGCGCTGCTGCTAAGGTCGCAGGTTTGAATCCAGCCTCGGGCATGGATGTGTGTGACGTCCTTAGGTTAGTTAGGTTTAAGTAGTTCTAAGTCTAGGGGACTGATGACCTCAGATGTTAAGTCCCATAGTGCTTAGAGCCATTTGAGTAATTTTTTTCGGTCAACTGCTGCCGTGGCCCGTAAATATCAAATTTCGCCGTACTATCCTAATGAATGCGTTCGTCGTACGTTCGGCACTGATTTCTGCCGTTACTTCACGTAATGTTGCTTGCCTGTTAACGACAATTCTACGCAAACGCCGCTGCTCTTGGTCGTTACGTGAAGGCCGTCAGGCACTGTGTAATCTATGGTGAGAAGTAATGCCTGAAATGTGGTTTTCTGGGCACACACTTCACACTGTGGATATCGGAACACTGAATTCCCTAACGATTTCCGAAATGGACGTCCTATGCGTCTAGCTCCAACCACCGTTTCCCGCGTTCAAAGTATGTTAATTTCCGTCGTGTGATTATAATGAAGTCGGAAACCTTTTCACATGAAACTCCAGAGTAGTATTAGATCCACTAACGAATTGCCCTTTTGTACCTTGTGCACTCGATACCACCGCCATCTGTATACATGCATATCGCATCCCTCCCCACTTTTGCCACGCCACTGTACTCCTTCCACCTTTCTGCTTCCCCTTCTTTGCTTAGGACTGGTTTCGTACGTGAGCTCTCCTGATATTCATACAGATCCTTCTCTTTTCTCCAAATGCTTCTTTAAGTATCCCGTAGGCAGTATCTATCTTTCCTCTGGTGATATTTGCTTTTAAATCCTTACATTTGTCCTGTAGCCATTCCAACTTAGCCGTTTTGCTCTTCCTATCAGTCTCATTGTTAGACGTTTCTATTCCCTTTCACCTGCTTGATTAGCTGCATTTTTATATTTTCTCCTTCCATAAGTTTAATATTTCTTGTGTTATCGAAGGATTTTAACTAGGCCTTGTCTTTTTACCTATTCGATCCACTGCTGCCTTCACTAATTTGTTTGTTAAAGCTACCTATTCTTCTTCTGTTGTATTATTTTTTGCTGTTCTAGTCAACCATTGCCTAATGCTCCCTCTGAAACCCTCAACAATCTCTAGTTCTTTCAACCTATCCCGGTCCCATTTCCTTAATTTCCTACCTTTTTGCAATTCCTTCATTTTTAATCTGAAGCTCGTAACCAAAAAATTGCAGTCGAAGTTTACATCCACCCTTTGAAATGTCTTACAATTTAAAATCTGGTTCTGAAATCTCTGTCTAACCATTATACAGTCAGCAACAGTACCAGTGGGTGGAGATCTCTCCTGAATAGCACGTTGCAAGGCATCCAAGATATGCTCAATCATCTTCATGTCTGGGGAGTTTGGTGGCCAGCGGAAGTGTTTAAACTCTGAAGAGTGATTCTGGAGCCACTCTGTAGTAATTGTACTGCTGGAATTGCCCAAGTCCGTCGGAATGTACAATGGACATAATAGGATGCAGGTGATCAGACATGATGCTTTGGAACGTGTCACCTGTCAGTGTCGTATTTAGACGTATCAGGTTTCCATATCACTCCAAATGCACACGCCCCACACCATTACGGCGCCTCCACCAGTGGTCCTCATATACGTGCACGTTCATACACTCGATACAATTTGAAACGAGACTCGTCCGACCAGGCAACATGTTTCCACTCATCAAAAGTCCAGTGTCGGTGTTGACGAGCCCAGACGAGGCGCAAAGCTTTGTGTCGCGTAGTAATCAAGGGTAGACGATGGGACCTTCGGCTCCGAAAGCTCATATCGAAGACGTTTAGTTGAATGGTTCGCAGGCTGACATTAGTTGATGGCCCAGCATTGAAATCTGCATCAATTTGCGGAAGGGGCCGCACTTCTGTCACGTTGAACGAATCTCTTCAGTCGCCTTTCTTGCAAGATCTTTTTAACGCCACAGCAATGTCGGAGACTTGATGTTTTACTGGATTACTGACATTGGTGGTACACTCGTGGAAAGGTCGAAAGCGAAAATCCCCACTTCATCGCTACCTCGGAGCTACTGTGTCCTATCGCTCGTGTGCTGACCATAACACCACTTTCAAACTCACTTAAATCTTGATAACCTGCCATTCTCCGTGTTTAGATATCTCTCTATTTGAATACGCATGCCTATACTAGTTTCTTTGGCGCTTCAGTGTAACTTCAAAATAATGTTACTGCTTGTCCTTTAATTTCTGGATGTGTTACGCAAAAGGTGACACTCCTTCTACTGAAGACTGAAGAAATTATTTCGCAAACTGACACTCTTATTTAAACAACTGAAAAATTTCGTTTCAGAGCTACTAATTTCCCGAAACATTTTTGGAGGTTACAGCCTCTAACAAACTCGAAAATAGTGTAAATTTACGATAAATGCAGGTAACATGTACTCCAATTGAAGATAAAATTCACTTATACTACAGCCAGAAAGACACAAACGCCTTTTTACTACGAAATTTGTTACGTACAGTACTTGCAACTTCCGTAAATTTACGGAAGTATGCGTTCATTCACGTTGTTATAGAATAAAACTCGAGGAGAATGATTCTTTGACCGAGGATATCTCAGATAAAAATTAAGAATGCAAAGTCATTGCAACTGATGCTGTGCTACAAAATACGGTTTTTGCGGCGCACAACTTACGAAAATACCCAGTGTTTCTCGACACATTTTATTCGGACACATAGGAAGCAGCGGATGTCGAATGATATACGTAAATGTTAGTAAACATTTTTCAGATATTTGTGTGTAAATGGTACTGACACAGTCAGGTACGAGTATTGCTAATAAGGATCTGTGTAACATGTATGCAACATGTAAGTGATCAACATTCGAACTAGTATACTCTATAATATCAAAAGCGATGATACACTAAAATTCATTAGTCTATAATATCAAATGCAATGATACACTAAAAGTCATTACACTGTGACTCAAAGCACTTATTAAAAGACGAAGTCAGCACCAAATTAATTTCCTGAACCGTGAAACGTTAGTAGAAATGCCGGAAACAAATACTAACCTGTTTTTTCGGTTCTTAGACGATAGATTGTAACTTCAGAATCAGATCCTAAAAAAAAGGGAAGCAAATAGATGAGAAAATTGAACATGTATTTCATTGCTTGCCATGATATTACTATGCCCAGACAAAAACGTAAATTTTTTACCTGTAATGGAATCTGTAGCACTGTGGTCAGTAGTTGCGATTACTGCCACAAAGATACAGATGAGCAAAATAACGCTTCTGCGAAACATTATGCAAAGACAAAGGTGTCGGCCCAAGAAAAGATCTATTCCATCAAAATATCTTCATGATATTTGCACGCTGTCGGAAAAACCTGTAAATTCATATAAAATTCATATTTATTCAAATATAGTTACAAAACTATTTTATGCTCAACAAAGAGTACAAAAAATTGTCTTCAACATAGCTCGGGCTGTGTTATTCGATGAGCTTGATATTACTTCGTTCTGCCCAATACATACTTAATATTTCCGAAATCATTTAAGAATTCGTAATTCTATTTACATCAGATCAGTTTGCAGAAAGTAAGCAGGAAACGAAGTGTAGTCTTTTGTCGTACGTATGTTAATTGCCACAGTATCAACTTCGCTTTTTCAAATGCAACTGTAGTTCGTGGCAGTAGGAGCTGATGTTTCGTGCAAAGGAAAAGGTAGCTGGGGGGTGGGGGTGTCTTGTCAACAGCAGCGGCGGCCAAAGCGAGCAGCGGCGACATCGCCAGGGGCCGGATGGGCCTCGGTGTGGGGGCGGAGGGCCAGCGGGCAGCTCCCGGCAGTCCCAGCGACACAGCAGGGCGCCGCGCGAACGCCAGCTGCTCTGCGTTGTTTATCAAACAGTTTTACGTGAAGTATTCGGTAAAATATTTTCGATTCTGACATGTTAGCTTCATTGTGAGCTGCCCATCTTATCATTAATGGCTATAACTACTATGATAGTTCCTAATTAAGTAACATGCAGCATGAAATTCGCAATGAAAAATAGAAGACACCGTGAGACTGCGTTCGTTGCACATCGGTTCATACATTGCTGAGTATGAAACATGTGTACGTAAACATGGAACGTATATCGCAAAGGCAGGTTAGATGCCACAGCCGGGGTAGTGTTCGTTGGTGTCGACAAAAATATTGTTTCAGTTGAGGTCGTTGTAGAATCATTCAAGAAAAGTCTGTACTCAGTAGCGCGGAAATACCAAAAATGTGCAGTGGTAGTTGGTGTTGACTTAAATCTACCGAGAACGGACTGGGACTTCTATGGATTAACTGCAACTGGTACAGATAGGCAGTCTTGACAAGTACTTTGAACATGTTTTCCTAAAACCAGTAGTTAGGCAACCCACATGCAACTGAAATACTTTAAACCTTGTAGCGACAAATGGGCGTGATCTTATTGATACTGTCGGTACAGAGACAGGGATTCGTGATAATGACGTTATAATAATGATGGTGGTTACTAAAGTTAATAAGTGGCTCAAATGGCTCTAAGCACTACGTGACTTAACATCGGATGTGATCAGTCCCCTAGACTTAGAACTACTTAAACCTAACTTAACAGTAACTACGATATTCCACTAGTTTCCTGAAAGGAGCTTACGGGCGCTCAACACCGAGGTCACCAGCGACAAGTTTCCTCACGTGCCTTGTCCTTAGTTTATTTTGTTCAGTAATAGACTCTGACTAGCACACTATCGCAATTACAACTACATTAGCATATTAAACAAGTTAAGTCATGTAAAACGTACTGTGCTTTGGTAAAATAGCAAAGTTGAGCATGGTACAACAGAAATACAAATGAAATTCGGAAAAAAGGTTGAAACGCCAGACCAGAACGGTTCATCACTTCTGTTGCTGTTTCGCTGGAATCCAGTAACCTAGCGCATTCTTCGAAAAGAACACCTTGAACGAAAACTTATCAAAGCATTTTCACTATACACATCAATGATCTTAGGAATATTAAACAATTCACGCCGAACTGAACACCATGACTCTGGCCATATCCTCATCAGAGTAAAGTCCTGAACGTGTCCGCCTGATATGTATTCTAACACAAAAAAAAACAACGAAGGAGTTACACATATTGGTCACAATTTGATATTCATGTAGGTATCGACGGAAATTGAAAAATGTAAACTTTGACGGCCGATGGATGCACGTGTGACGTTCCAGTAAGTTTCACCACGTGCCTGGCAAGTCCGGTGAATAAGGAACTTGCCGAATCCGTGACTCAGCTGGACAGTAACTACGCCTCGTAGACAAGTATACGAAGACGTCGGCATTTGAGAGAGAACGTGTAGTTGGGCTCACATAATCCGGTTGTAGTAATCAGCGAAGCGCTCGACGTTTGAATAGGAGCGATGCCACCATTCGACGATGGCGGCAGGACTGTGTGGACCGTGGCCGAACACGGCGCATCAAGGAAGCGGTTCATCTGCAGAGGCGGCAGAAAGAGAGGGACGAGCAACCGTTGCATGGCACTCAGAGACCCGGCATCATTGCTATCACGGATCGGTGCTCCAGTGACCGCAAGTACCATTTGTAGGAGGTTCACATGAAGAGGGCTGATCTCACAGTGTCTTTTGCGGTGACTGCCGTCGGCCTATGTACACCACAAGCCCCTGTGCAGTGGTGATGGACAGGTTCGGCCTGGCCTCTCATTGGCTGAAGCAGAATTGTCTTCAGTGATGAGTTCCCTTTCAGACTGAGCCCCGACGCCCCGGACAGTGGTGCGGTGGGATACCAACATGACTGTCGCCTGCATTCGGCCTGACGGTCAGGAGTGATGGTCTGGGATGCCGTAGGAGGACACACTTAGAGCGCAGCGGTACGTCGACGACATTTTACGCCTCGTTTTGGTGTTCTTCGTGCCAAGTCCTCCTGGCCTTACATTTCATCGAGAAAATGTCCGCCCGCCCACGCCGAGCGTTTCTACTGCTTGCTTTGTGCTCGCCAAATCCTACCTAGGCCATCGGATCTCTTTCCAATTGAGAACGTTTGGAACGCTAACGGCAGGGCCCTCCAGTTAGTTCGCGATTTTGACGATCTGACGCGCCAGTTGGATAGAATTTCGCAGGACACCCTCAGGAGGACCTCCACCAATTCTATCAATCAATGACCAGCCGAATAACTACTTCCATAAGGGCAGACGTGGACCAACGCGTTATTGACTTCCCCAATCTCTTGAATAAATCGTCCAATTTTTCTGAAAATTTAATGATTTCTTTGTTTGTACATGTACATCACAGCTACCGATTTTTGTCCCATTCGGATAAACCCTTCGTGGTATGTCGTTTTTTTGTTACGGGAAGATGTCGTCGTTGAGTGACTGTAGGAGGATGCAAGATGACTTGGACAGAATTTGTGATTGGTGTAAAGAATGACAGCTAACTCTAAATATAGATAAATATAAATTAATGCAGATGAATAGGAAAAAGAATCCCGTAATGTTTGAATACTCCATTAGTAGTGTAGCGCTTGACACAGTCACGTCGATTAAATATTTGGGCGTAACACAGCAGAGCGATATGAAGTGGGACAAGCATGTAATGGCAGTTGTGAGGAAGACGGATAGTCGTCTTCGGTTCATTGGTAGAATTTTGGGAAGATGTGGTTCATCTGTAAAGGAGACCGCTTATAAAACAGTAATACGACCTATTCTTGAGTACTGCTCGAGCGTTTGGGATCGTTATCAGGTCGGATTGAGCGAGGACATAGAAGCAATTCAGAGCCGGTCTGCTAGATTTGTTACTAATAGGTTTGATCATCACGTGAGTGTTACGGAAATGCTTCAGGAACTCGGGTGGGAGTCTCTGGAGGAAACGAGGCGTTCTTTTCGTGAATCGTTACTGAGGAACTGTAGAGAACCAGCATTTGAGGCTGACTGCAGTACAATTTTACTGCCGCCATCTTACATTTCGCGGAATGACTACAAAGATAAGATAAGAGAGGTTAGGGGTCGTACAGAGGCGTATAGGCAGTCATTTTCCCCTCGTTCTGTTTGGGAGTGGAACAGGAAGAGAAGGTGCTAGTTGTGGTACGAGGTACACTTAGCCACGCACCGTATGGTGGATTGCGGAATATGTATGTAGATGTAGACTGTCTTTATATATATATATATATATATATATATATATATATATATATATAGAGAGAGAGAGAGAGAGAGAGAGAGAGAGAGAGAGAGAGAGGATGTTTACAGCCTTAGACAGTGATGTAGGTGAAGTCGAGACGAGCAAATTTGTAGTTTTATACGAGACAGTTCTAGTCAAGAAACAGTTATTTTGGCTCAAATTGTCCCTGAATTAAAAAAAAAAAGAAAACCTTGTTCTTGTGCTTAAAAGTTAATGCTTGAGCAAATTTTGTATCAAAATATTTTAAATCATAACAGCATAAAATTAACAATTAAATCGTTTTGTTTGTCTGTCCTATTTGCAAGAACTACTGTCTTATAAGTATAATATAATTAGTTTTCAAAGACACAGAGGAATTAAAGACATTGGCTACCAGTGGACATTGATTTATACCACTGGCGCAAGATGAAAATCTGAGCCAGATCACAATTCAAACTTAGGCCTTCTGCTTACTTTTATTTTGTACTTTTTGTTGTTTTTTTACTTTTTTGATGCCCAAGACCTCTTCCACTTCAGGCGTTGGCACATAACACTCCTGCTACCTCAAAGAACCTATCTGATCTACAAACAAAAACAATATCTAGTGCTACCGCCGCTTTCACCCTAACCTAACTAGGACAGATGTTTGCGTCTGCTTCAAACTCCGCCCACGAACAGCTTTGGTTGTTTTTTTTTTAACAGATAAAACAGAGGGTACGATATTTTTGTTATCTTTTATTTGTTTTATTTTCTATTTTTGTTTAAGCTTCTTCTAGGGCTGTCCACAGCAGCCAGGCGGCGGGATGTCCTAGTCGTCTTCTCGTTCAGCGAGAGTGCAACACCCTATAATTATCGTTGATATCTCTCATCAGTCCATCCTGTGCTATATCTTCAATCTCTTCTCACTCTCGTTACAATCCAGTACTCTGGAGGGTGCGTAAACAACGACCCCAAGTAATTCGCAAAGAGCGAACCATACGACGCGTTGCGTGATAAAACCGTGTAGTTGCTCGTTAAATAGTAGAAAAAAATCTAAGAACTCTGCAAAGCCCTCCCTAAAAGAGTATGACAACGCCACGGCTTTGACGCACACCGCGGCGCCTTGACGAGTGGCAGGACAGCAAGTGACTTCGGGATGGATCAGCTCGGTGGGCTCTACGGAGTGAGGCGTCCGTAGCAGCAACAATGCCAACACGGGCCATGTGAGGAGCCAGCAGTCGGCAGTCGTACCACACACGAAACGATGCATGACCGTGTCGACAGCGGCTCATCTGGGGCAGACACGGCGCCTTGCAAGATGTGTAGTGTATAAACGTCGTCGGGTGGGAAATTTTCCAGTCGTTTGCACGTACCACAGCGCACTCACCGGGGTGGGAAGGAAAGGCGAGTGCATGTGTGTATGTTACCCCATACCCTGCTGCAGCCAATCGCCCGATGTCGATGTTCAATCACGTAAGCAGGCAGTGTCCGCTGAAAGCAGTGACGGGAGCCCCAGGAACTCATGTAGTCCGTAGAACTTCTTAACACATAACTCGTGTCGACTGTGTAAGTGCGGATGTGACACAGCGGTGGCGCGATGTGTCCGAGAAGAACACCTGCCCGGAGGGACGGGGGCGCCACCTCCTGGATCGGTGTACCAGTGCGCGTGTGCTTGTCCAAAGCACGTAGGCGATGCATCGTCCGCAAATGAGAGCGCGTGCCCTATTTTGCACGTTTATCATTCGAGTGCCGTCTGCGTGTGTGGGCAACGTCAGTGTCTCGTAACGGGTCTCGAATAGTCTCGGATACCCTACCGTCGCTGCCGAAATGACCAAAGGCCACCTGTAACTTAGCATCCACCGTAAGACGCGCATTGCGGAGGCGAATGCCCCGCAAACACTGACGTGGACCCTGAAGTGGAGGCTCGAGAGCGACGGCGAGGAGAGGGGCCGACAGCCAGCACCCTGTCACACTGAGCTGCCAACAGTGAACTGCGGGGCACTGGAAGGGGCCACGCGGCCGAGACAGGGAACCGCACCAGCCGGTACTGGGGACAGACACGTCGTCTCTAAGTAAGCCTGCTCAACTCGGTTAAACGCGTGGTCTGGGTCAGCAGCCACGGGGCCGCCTTCTAAGCCACATGCCGACATTAGCGCCACGACATGTGTATAAGAGTTTAACGCCATATGTAGATATATTAGTGCCACCTCCCAGACATGCTTGGTCGACGTGAGTGGTATCTATGACAGTAGCGAGGAGGCGAGCACGAAGTATGCATGCGAGCAGCTTGCAGTCGGAACTGACTGATGTCAACAGGCGGAAGCCTTGCAGTCTACACCCCCCTGTTTGGTTTTATCACGGGGTTTACCACACCCTCCCAAAATTCGCGATGGGGGGGGGGGGGCGCGAAATTTTGGATCCAGGATTTCGGAGTACATCTGTCGCCGAACGTTCCCCATCGGGTCAGAGAAAGTGCCATAATATTCAATTGGAAGACCATCAAGTCCAGGGGCCATGCCCATTTCTTCCATTGTGACGGCCTCCAAGAATGTGTCGTCTGACAGAGAGTGCGGTAATAACCTGTGAGGACACGGGAGGTTGGGGTGTTTGTCTCTTAATGTTGTCCGTCCGCCGCAACAACTGCAGTGATAAGTCGCCTGTTACGATGTCTCCATTCTCTGACGACGTGATGAAGAGAAGCACGAACCTCTGGAATGGAATCTCGCAGTCTCGATCGAACCCGCGTGCCTCCCAATCTGGTAGCCGCGATCTGCAGGAGCTGTGTCTGTGTCCGGAGGTTAGCCGTTCGGCGCTGTGGCGGAGGTTACTGCGACGCTACTTCCTGCAAGACTTTGTAGTAAAACTCAGAGGTCTACCGCTGCCAAAGCGCCCTGCCTGTACATCCACCACGAACGTGCAGCAGATAGCTGGTTTGGTGCAGTGGATCCACCACCTTTCCGCGGAATCGTAGGTACGACGTCCTCGTTCGCATTTGTTACACCTATCAGTAACGGCTAGAGGGCAAGCCTCTTCCTGGAGAATGTCGACATTAAGAGTCCACTGTCCTCTAGTACGGCTCATCTGTTGTAGTGGCAGGGTCAGGGGCAGGCGACGGCCTGACGCTCAGTGAATGCCGTGGCCCACAGCTCGGCACTGACACTCGCTGCCCAAAGACCTATGAAAACGTAAATCCTGCCGAACGTGCTGGCCGAGTGGCTGGCGATGTGTGTATGTCCGCGTGTAACGAGTTCCGTAGTCATAGCACCCACCACTAGGTGCTCTGTAGCGCGTTGAAACATTGGAGATACCTCAGTAGACTAATAGACTGTTTGCTCTCGACTCTCGACACGTCAGTAGTTGTACTGACGTAACGCAGGTATCCGTAGACATCCAGGAGCAGAAGCACCATATCAATGTCCGCCACCCGAATCACGTCCTTCAACAGCCGGGTTTTGATCGTCGAACTAATATCGTTGACATTGACTGTACCTATCCATATACGTGGGAAACTGGATAGTACGATGACGTATCCTGCAATCGTTTGAGCCAGTAAGCGCCACACGGCCCTTCTCTGACCATCCCTGTCACCTGCTCCATACGTATATTACTTACTGATCGCCACAGACAAGACGTGTGCCGACGATCCGCCGGCCGCGGGCGTCAGGTGGTCGCTCGGGTCTGACGTCATTGTTCCCGTCTCCTTGTCGGACGCCCAGTCGCCAGGCTGGACGTGTGGTACGTTAGGAGCCGCAAAATCGCCATGAGGCTCGTCAGTGGGTCGGGCGCCGTCAAGCCGTGTGTGTCCTCTGGCAGACGTTGCCAGCAGCGAAACGTGAACCGTGGGAATGGGGTCCACAGAGGGGTTGTCCCCAAGAGCGTGAAACGTGTCACCGTCTTGTGAAGCGTTTCTTGCGCATACCCTCCTCTCCTTTCGCCGTTTGGGTGACTTGTGTTTGCCGAAACCCGTGTCTGCATCCTGTGGATCACTACGAAAAGAACATCTACATCTACATACATACTCCGCAATCCACCATACGGTGCGTGGCGAAGGGTACCTCGTACCACAACTATCATCTTCTCTCCCTGTTCCACTCCCAAACAGAACGAGGGAAAAATGACTGCCTATATGCCTCCGTACGAGCCCTAATCTCTCTTATCTTATGTTTGTGGTGTTCCCGCGAAATGTAAATTGGCGGCAGTAAAATTGTACTGCAGTCAGCCTCAAATGCTGGTTCTCTAAATTTCCTCAGTAGCGATTCACGAAAAGAACCCCTCCTTTCCTCTAGAGACTCCCACCCGAGTTCCTGAAGCATTTCCGTAACACTCGTGTGATGATCAAACCTACCAGTAACAAATCTAGCAGCCCACCTTTGAATTGCTTCTGTGTCCTCCCTCGATCCGACCTGATAGCGATCCCAAACGCTGGAGCAGTACTCAAGAATAGGTCGTATTAGTGTTTCATAAGCGGTCTCCTTTACAGATGATCATATCTTCCCAAAATTCTACCAATGAACCGAAGACGACTATCCGCCTTCCTCACAACTGCCATTACATGCTTGTCCCGCTTCATATCGCTCTGCAATGTTACGCCCAAATATTTAATCGACGTGACTGCGTCAAGCGCTACATTCCTAATGGAGTATTCAAACATTACAGGATTCTTTTTCCTATTCATCTGCATTAATTTACATTTATCTATATTTAGAGTTAGCTGCCATTCTTTCCACCAATCACAGATCCTGTCCAAGTCATCTCGTATCCTCCTACAGTCACTCAACGACGGCAGCTTCCCGTACAGCAAAGCATCATCAGCAAACAACCGCACATTGCTATCCACCCTATCCAAAAGATCATTTATGTAGATAGAAAACAGCGGACCTACCGCAATTCCCTGGGGCACTCCAGATGATATCTTCACCTCCGATGAACACTCACCATCGAGGACAACGTACTGGGTTCTATTACTTAAGAAGTCTTGGAGCCACTCACATATTTGCGAACCAATCACATATGCTCGTGCCTTAGTTATAAGTCTGCAGTGGGGCACCCAGTCAAACGCTTTCCGGAAGTCAAGGAATATAGCATCCGGCGGATACCCTTCATCCATAGTTCGCAAGAAAGTAGACTCCCCTCGCGTCTCCGTGTCCGAGCTCGAATCGCTCTTCAGGTGCGCTCCTTCCCCACACGGCTGGAGTGCAGTCGTGGTCGCTGCTGGCGAGCACGTCAGCGGCTCCGATGCAGGCCGCGGAAACCGGGCCCGCGGCCGCAGGGGTCGCTAACTCGAGGGGAACAACGTCCGCGTCCGTCGCCGCCCTCGCTGCCTCAGTATAGGTAGCAAACAGGCAGTGTCGTCGGTTGCGACGTAGGCGTCGTACCAGCTCCAATTATGTGGTCGAGGTACCCGTGCAAGGCGCCTCTGCACGCAGTCAGAGCGAACGTGCCCTTCCTGCCCGCACCCCGAACAAGTCCGCTGTTGACAGTCGTAAATGACGATCGCTCGACAGCCTGCAACGGTCACTTACGAGTGGCTGTGTCTGCACAGTTCTATTCGCACCTGATACAGTCCGTTCAGAACAGGATACGTCCCGAGCATGGGCCACTTAGTACTTCCCCGCAAGGCCGCAGCGAGTCCACGAGGAGCGTGGCAGGAACTTCAAAGGGCAGCGTGAAGATCCGTACGTTCCGAACCCCGAGTCCTGCACGGTCGACAGTCACTTCTCTCACGTTGCCGTCCGAGTGGCGGGAACGATGTCGGTCTGTGGAACGGAGAGTATGCCTATGGCACGCTGCTCCGTCGACAAATTTCACGTAAACTGTGTCGCAGAACATCGAAAGCTGTATTTCGAGCAGTTCCTGTCGAGCCATATCGCTGGTCGATCATCAACGATCGGCTTGTTATCTTTCGCGTGTCCCCGGGGATGAAGATCTTTGCGTTTTCGGCTGCGGCGCGCGGGACGGCGAGAGGCAGCCGGTTTGGGGCGGCCGGTGGGACTGGCGGAGTTGTGGCTCGGGCGTAAGCACACGTGTGATGTCTGTTACGCTGGGGCTGTTTGCTAACCGTGAAACTCCTGCGACGGTTACTGGTTGCCTGGAAGGCATTTCGTATAAACTGTGCCAAGCCTCGCAGTGAGAGGGGAGTCCGGAATTGGCGTTGACCTAGATGTTTGTACTCATTGAGGTGCCTGTGTGAGAAGCACGGCGTGGGCCTGTCGGTTGCTTCGTCCTTCTGGCAGCCACCGCAAGCGGATGTTCGGCCGGAATGTCTACAGTTTGTGGTGAGCATAGTGTAGGATGTGCTCCCAGCCTGACTCTTAGCCTGTGTTATTTGTGGTTGCCGACCCCTTGTCTGTTACTGATTCCGGGTGTCCTGTAAGATGTGACAGCAAAACTGTGTTTTTGTGGCATTCTGTGTTTCAGGCTCAACCTCCGCCTAGAAAGGGGAAAGATTTGTATTGGACATCGTTTGGAACTCCTTAATGCTCTAATTTAAACAGATAAAAGTGCCTGTTTTTTTGGGACACTGCAGTTCAAACAGGAGTGGCGTAATGTTAATGAGCATTTGTTATTCGTCAAATGAAGTGTATTTAATGTCTTGCTGTTTTCTGGGACACGCAGCTGTGTTAGTGACCTCATTTTGAAGTGTTCTGTCGGGTGAATGACTGCTCCCCGCTTCAGTGTATTCTTTTGAGTAGTATTGTAAGGTTTATGGATATTTGTCAGTGGGGTGTATTGATTCAATTTTTGTTTTTCTCTTTTTTTTGAATTACGCTGAATTGTTTACTTTATCTGGTTATTGGCTTAACTCGCGCTTCACGCATTAATCAGCTGATATTGCAATTGTTTTTTTTTATTCCTGTTGAATGTCAGACAGATTTAAATATAACTTCATATATGTTATTTGAAATAAATGTTTTGGATTCACCTTAATGAATTATGTGCAATCGAAGTAAGGGACCCAGTCCTTCAGTAGTGCTTAACGGTGGCGCGTGGTTCGGGTTGTGAGCCCCGTGCTCGGATCACCTGTCGACCGACGTGCTTCACGCACGACACGATCTGCTTCGTGCACCTTAGGTCGTGTGCACTGGGCACGGACCGCTGAGCCGGCCGGGGTGGCCGAGCGGTTCTAGGCGCTTCAGTCTGGAACTGCATGACCGCTACGGTCGCATGTTCGAATCCTGCCTCGGGCATGGATGTGTGTGATGTCCTCAGGTTAGTTAGGTTTAAGTAGTCCTAAGTTCTAGGCGACTGATGACCTCAGAAGTTGAGTCGCATAGTGGTCAAAGCTACGGACCGCTAATTTTATCGTCGTCTTTCTACCCGAAAGCGCCATCGCCGTCCGATGTTACTTATTTACACTAGAGTACTCATTACGTTCACGGGATAGTTTAAGTGACTAATGTTAATGAAATATCCAACTAGGCTGTTGGTATGACAGAGTGAGAGGATACTGAATACCTTGCAATGAGCGAGCGATGTTTCTCTGGTGGCTCTCGTAGGCCAGTTTGACGTTATCTCCCGGTACTGCTTATCGCAAGCGTCCCGTAGTTAACTGTTCGTTTCGACTTCCCGTATACCACTGTGGTACAATGTAAACGCTTATCTATTACTCCCTTCACTTAATAATCAACAGCACCATTTCATAGGGATTCAGGTATTAGCGCTTTCTTTCTCCTTTTTTTTCCCCCGGAATGGACTCTACTCGTTTATGGGTCCAGTACAGTTATTCTCATTGGGACAATATAACTATTACATAGAACACACTGATGACTTGTAGAATCCATCCGACTACTCGTCAAGATGAAAGCACATTATCGAGATATATGATGGAATTTAAGACATTCGTATTCGAAATGAAAGGATAGCAACAAAAATATCCCGCGCTTTCAGTTTTTCACATTTCACAGACCATTGAAGTGTAGAAAGAAAGTTCTTCGGTAAAGTTCTGTTGTAGTTGTTAAGACAAGGCCAACAGGTATTTCCCAGTGTGGTGGTAGAAGAAACGAAGGTGTTAGGAATATAATGGCGGCTTTCGGGTGTTGACCTGAATACAGGTCTCCCTGTCTCCTGCACACGCTTCAATGAAACTAGGTGCACTACACAGATCAAAATTATCAGAAGACCTCATAGCAATATCTATCGTTGTTTTACGATAACTATTACAACAGTTATGAATGTTACTGATTTCAAGAATTGCATTGAGCCGTGCAAGGCTCGTGTTCATGCCAATTGAGCCGTGGTAAAAATTGCTGTTTTGAAGAACGCGCTGCAGTGCGCAGTGTGAAGCAGTCGCCCTCCGTTTTTGGCGGTGGCGCCGCTGTGGTAATCGCAGCTTTGGTGTCTCCCTCTGCTGGGAAAGGGGAAAGGTTGCCTGTTCACGTCCATTTAAGGGGCGTTATGAGCCCGCCAGTGAGTCAGTCTGGGCTCAGTTGGTCAGTCTGGAGTCAGTCTGGGTCAGTCTCTCGTCCTCAGCTTGCTAGTCTGTCTCTCGTCCACTTTTGTGAGGCAGTTAGTGTCTGTCTGTCGTCCGGAGTGCTAGTATGTCTGTCCTTTGGATCAACTTTAAAGCCAGAAAATGAGAGTCTTTCCACTCCGCCAGTAAGAGAACTCAGCGAGTGGTCGCTCGGTTGGGGATTAGTTCCTGCATCTGAACCTGCGCGTTAGGCCGCCAGTCTGCTCGAGTTGTTCAGGCAATGGTCATTGGCGGTTGGATCGATCGGTTGTTCGGTCGCGCACTGAGACACAAGATGACTTGTCCGTCTTGAGGGCCGGCGCGTGTGAGGTCGCGACGTCAGTCCAGTGGGCCGCGGCGTATAGCGAGGGGTAGTGGCTTCGCGGTCGACACGAGAGCAACAGGAGTCAACCCACGACATCGTTCTGGCGGTGCGAGCTGCGACGCCGTGAGACGGGAGATCGGCGCGCCTTCCTGCGTCCGTTGAAGCGGCTGGAAGCGGACAGTTCGGGAGAGCGATTTGGGGGTGCTGCGCCAGGTCTTCTGCAGAAATCGCAGTTTATTAGAAGTGATTGGTGATATGTTGATTCATTTACTTGTTAAATTCTACTTGTTTTCCTGGTGAGGTCACCAGCCGCTTTGTTTTGGGGTCGTCCCACCAATCTTCTCCGTTTGCCCACCAGCGGGAAGGTGGTTATTTCTGAATTGGGTGGTCCGTTTTTCCCTTGTGGAATAGGGGCGGGTTAGAGCAACCTGCGGTTCGGGTTGTTCGCTAATCTCCCTCTGCCGTACGTTAGTAGCTGCCTCTGTCATGTTTGTCGGATTCGGTGTGTTAACGAATTCATTGCTTGGAGTGTAACGGCCTAATTCCTGAAATATGTTTTTATCTTGCTTATCGTCTTGAGAGGCGGTATATGTGTACTCTAGAGCATGTTAACTCGTTTGGTCAACCTTGTATAATTTTATGTAAGATTGCATTTCATGGGCCTTTATTTAAATTGTCATTTTAGTATATAAAGTTGCGACCCTTCCACCGTGACTTTTCTTAGAAGTTAAAATCAAGTTGCACCTTCAGTGGCAAAGTTGATATTTTAATTTTAGTGTTTGTACCATTTCCATCCCTCCTACGGGGTGCATAGTTTGTGTGCTTGTGTGGATTGTTAAAACTTTTAGTTTAAAGTAATCTGGTGTGTTGCAGATTTGCACCAGTGTAGTCGTTCAGAGGTTGTTGTAAGCGGTGGTGACTACGGCTGTGTCAAAAGGGAGCGGCAAGGTTCTCAGCCCGAAAGCTCATACACTCAAAATTTTGTTTCTTCTGCCTCTGAATAAATTGTAATTTGATATTTAGAGTGTGCTTTCTGATTATAATTTTAAATCTGTTTCTTTTTAAAAAAACGCTTTTAGGAATAAAATTTCCATTTGTTAAAAGCAGTTTGACTATGATTCCATCAGTTACTCCCTGGCAACTACTTCCATGCTCACATAGTGTGATTATATGTGTTAATGAATAGCTAGTAAATAAAATAAAATTTTAAGAATATTCTTTGAAGATAAATCACGGTTCACCATTTACTGTTTCTCATCTTATATTATGATGCTGCCGCCTCGTTTTCTTATTCAATTTCCTGGCGTCACTGATTTCCTGCCTTACTTGCCCGTGAGCGGCAGCAGCAGCGCGTATCGGTAAGTGCACTGTCGTACCGTCTCTGGAGCGACCGATGGTGTTTCCGGGTCGTCGCGTGTCTGGCAGTGAGTCCGGGACGCAGCAGCGGTGAGGCGCCGACAGCCAGTGCCCGCCGACCGCTGGCGACACACACGAACTGTCCGGCGGAGGGAGACTGGAGCGGGACGACCGTTGGTTGGTCGCTCGGTTGCTCGTCTCATCGGCCGAAGTATACTTGGTCCTTTCACCGTTTCCGAGCCTGGGCAGTTGGTCGGTTGGCTTGGAGCAGCGAGGAAATCTCCGCGGCGCAGAGTTTGGGCGGGCCCGCTGTTGGGCCCTATGTGGTGTCGGAGTGTGTGGTGCTGTCCCCATTGCTACGAGGTCTGTGGCTCACCGATGGTGGACACGAAAGTTGAGTTTTGACTTAATCTACCAGCAAGTCACGACTGTTCACATTGTGTCGTTTGGAGTTCGTTGTCGGCTGTTGAGATATTCCCGCGAGCAACAACGTGTGTTTTCAAGTTGGCAAATTTTAGCCACCCTTCGGTGGAGTTTAACTGTACTCGGTTATTTGAACTGAAGTGCACCAGCGGAATCTTCTGCCTTGTGGCCGTTAACGTTCCGGTTACCTGCCCTGGCCGTTGACGTAAATTCAGGCAGTGTATTTTTCTCATCGTGTTGTCGCTGTCCAGCACGGTGTGTAGTTTGACACTTCCATGTATAAATGGTTTTGGGCGCCAATACCTTCTACGTTGTTCCATTCAACTCCCTCTTGTGTTCTGGTCGGGTGAAGCGGAGGTTGTCTTGTCGGTGGGTCCGTTGACTGTCTGTCGGTTGGGTTGTCGTCGGATCGACAACGTTTCGGCCGACTGCCTGTATCACCGAAGCGAGCGTTAGTGTTTGAATTCCAGGCCGACCCTCCGAACTTCTCAGCGCCCTTGGGTGTACCGCCTTTTCTTGTTTGTTTTTGTTGTTTGTACTTGTATGGCTTCTAGCTGATTTTTAGATTAAGGTTGTTTCGCTCTTAAGCTGTCAGATGGTTTGGGCCTTCAGCCTAATTTAGGAACTGTCTTATGTGAAGCCTTTGGCATTTTTAAAATTAATGTTATCGAGACTTAAGTGTTGGGCCTTCAGCCGATTTTGAATTTAAGTTGTTTGCTCTTCAAGTGTCAGATTCTTTGGGCCTTCAGCTTAATTAAGGAACTGTTTTTAAGAAAAGGCTTTGGCTTTTAAATTTCTGATTTTGGTTGAGCTTCAAGTTATTGGCTTTCAGCCGTTTTTAAATTAAAGTGGTCTTGTCCCTAAGGCCGGTATTACACTATCAAATTTCTTTGTCGCATATCTTTGTCAAAAATCCTTGTCAAAGATATTTGATGGTGTAATAGGAAACTTTGTCAAATGTCATCCAATATTTGATCAAATCTAGGGCCTCGCCGTAGATTTGACCAAAGAAGTCGCTTGTCTTCTCTTCACTGTAATGTGACATGTTACCAGATGGAGCGCTAGCATGGCTGCAGCGTTCTGTCGTCTGTAGTGTTTCTATAAACATTTCCGGTAAATATAAATGGTGTGTGCCGACAACTACAAAATTAATAGAGATGTATGAAGCTTAACAACGTGAGGCACCCTGAATACAAAAATAGATTAAGAAGATTGGAGACCTGACCTGACCTAACCTAACCTAAACTGACCTAACCTAACCCTCTCCTGTAGCAAGGAATAGGAGTGTTATAGTGAACCTGTCCTCTGCAGATGTAGCAGTTCTTAAATGAATATTGTGCTTTGTGATATGAGGACACACTTCAATGAGCACATACAGAAATGTATGCTCATCCATTCTTAAGTAATTGATGTACGACTTCACGTCCTCCACTATAAGCTCACGTAACAAGTCTTGTTGAATGCTTTTATCGTGTCGTCGTAAAATCCACGGCTTCACCCACGTATGTTTCATATCTTTCCCCCGCTTCTCATCCGCATGTGCACACAGTGCAATTGTGGTACATTCAACTGCTGCGATTAATAACAAGTTGTTGTCACCCATCTTGAAATTTGACGAAAAATATGATGACAGTGTAATACCCCTTCTAGCGCTACGCCAAAGATCTTTGTCAAATAATTTGACGGAATATTTGATCACATCTTTGATCAAATTTTTGACAAAGAAATTTGATAGTGTAATACCGGCCTAAGGCATGAGATTGTACGGCTGCTAATTAAGTTCCAGAACTAAAGCTGTGTTTTTTTTAATTTTTGTTGGCTCTTGTAAAGTTTGATCAAATAAAAGGTTGTATGTTCGAGTGTAAACGACAGCCGCTTATTTTGGCCCTTTCCACAACTTGAACTACCTGTCCTGTCCTGCGGGTTTAGCAGGGCGTCTCATGTATATTAGGCAATGTAACATTGATAAAAACTCCGTCCGAAGAGGCCTCGAAGGCCCAACGGTACTGACCGACCGCCGTGTCATCCTCTGCCAACAGGCGTCACTGGATGCGGATATGGAGGGGCATGTGGTCAGCACACCGCTATCCCGGCCGTTGTCAGTTTTCGTGACCGGAGCCGCTACTTCTCGATCAAGTAGCTCCTCAATTTGCCTAACAAGGCACCTCGCTTGCAACAGCACTCAGAAGAGTGGACCATCTCCAATCCCAAGTGCTAGCCAAGCCCGACAGTGCTGAACTATGTGATCTGACGGAAACTGGTGAATATAACATTGACAATTAACAGACAATATGAGATGTCATAGCTGGTGAGCCAAGTTAAAGGTGTCATTATACACCGTAGAAAGTCACGTTTAATTTATTTTGCTTGCTACATTACAGCACTGGTGTGCCACCAACGTCTTGACACACGTAGGCGAGCCAGCCAGTGCAGTGCAGGTGGTGTGTTTGGCAACGACTTCTCTGATGTTGATGTCCCGCTACGTCCAGAGAGCGTTCCCAGTGGAAGGGCGGAGGTTCGTTCGCAGATAATGTTGATAGGTCAGGATTTGTCTCTTTTGATAACCCAACCGGCTGCGTTCTTACTCGTAAATCCGTTACTTCATTCGATAATAAGGAAAAACGAAATGTTCTACTTTGTCTGCAAAAAGTTCACTTATTTGAAAAAACACATTCTTTCGTTAATCGAAAGAAATCACGTATTGTAGTTCTGTAAGAGACGTGTGGATAAAAGAGAATGAGGTGTATGACTCGACGAATTCAACAAATCCAAAAGTAAAATTTATCTTCTGACCTGGCAGAAAGCCTAAGAGGGTTTGGTTTTCATGTTACATCAGTAAGAGATTGAAGTCAACCTTCCAGACCCTCTGTGACCTTAAAGGTTTCGAAACGTAGGATGACAGAGACAAAGCCAAAACGATTTTTTCACTGAGGAAGATCATCGCACGAACGTCTAAATGACAGATAACGACCAGCGGATGGACAAGCAACTGAACTCTCTCAACAGACACCGGACATGATAACGGTACGATAGTTCACAGATCATTCTAATGAACTCTTCTAGTAGCAGTTTACCGTAGATCATCCGCGCAGCTCAGCTTTCCTAGTGATAGGAACACGTTTTTTTTTTAAATTATGATAGTATTAGGGATTGAAAAAAAGCACAGGGTTATGTATAACTGCAGTTATAAGTGTCGAACGCTGTGAAACGGAACTGCTAGTTGAGTCGGAAATGTCACAGGACTGAAGCATATAACAAATGTTATTCAATCCATACGTTAAGTAAGCTATGAAGAAACGAAGTAAAAATTTGGAAACAGAATAAGAGTCCACGAACAAAAATATAAAGTTTGCGGATGGAGGATGATATTTTAATCATGTCAGAGACAGCAAAGGACTTTGAAGATTAATTTAACGGAACTGATACAGTCTTCAAAAGAGGTAATACGCTGAAGAGCCAAAGAAACTGGTACACCTACCTAATATCGTGTAGGGCCCCAGGAGCACGCAGAAGTGCCACAACACGACATGGCACGGACTTGGCTAATGTCTGAATTAGTGCTGCAGGGAACTGAGACCATGAAACATGGAGGGCTGTCCACAAATCCGTAAGAGCACCAGGGGGTGGAGATCTCTTCTAAACAACACGTTGCAAGGCATCTTAGATACCGCCAATACTATTCACGCTTGGGGAGTTTGGTACTCAGCGGAACTGCTTAAAGTCAGAAGAGTGTTCCTGGAGCCACTCTGTAGTAATTCTGGACGTGTGGGCTGTCGCATTGTACTGCTGGAATAACCCAAGTCCGTCGGAAGGCACAATGGACATTAATGGATGCAGCTGATCAGACAGGATGCTTACATACGTGTCACCTCTCAGAGTCGTATCTGAACGTGTCAGGGTTCCCATATCACTCCGACTGCACAGTACCCACACCATACAGAGCCTCCACCAGCTAGAACAGTCCCCTGCTGACATACAGAGTCCATGGATTCATGAAGTTGTCTCTATAGCCATACACGTCCGTCCGCTAGATAAAATTTGAAACGAGACTCGTCGAAAAGGGCAACATGTTTCCAGTCATCAGCAGCCTGTCTCTGCGGTATACATTCCAATCTGAGTTTAGGATTTCATTACTGTATACGTCTGGGTTCAGCCAACTTTCTGTCCCTAGTACTATATGGGCGTTGTGACCGTTTATTAATGAGAGCAGTTCTGGGACCTTTCTATAGACGCTCCTGCAGTTTACTATTAGCACATTAATATTGTTATTCCCTGTTGCATTTTGCCTACTCCTACCTTGCCGCGTCTCAGGAGGCGTCTTGTCGGGCCTAAGGAGGGAATTCTCTAACCTAAAAAACCCCCATGTGCACTCCACACGTACTCCGCTACCCTTGTAGCCGCTTCCGGCGTGTAGTGCACGCCTGACCTATTCACCTATTCAGGGGGACCCTACATGTCTCCACCCGATAGCGGAGGTCGAGAAATTTGCACCCCAGATCTCCGCAGAATCGTCAGAGCCTCTGGTTTAAGCCTTCAACTCGGCTCCAAACCAGAGGACCGCGATCGGTTCTGGGAACGATACTACAAATAGTTAGCTCTGATTCCACCCCGCGAGCGAGGCTTTCCGCCTTCACCAATTCCGCCAACCGCCTGTACGAACTGAGGATGACCTCTGAACCCAGACGGCAGGAGTCATTGGTGCCGACATGAGCAACAATTTGCAGTCGGGTGCACCCTGTGCTCTCTATCGCCGCCGGTAGGGCCTCCACATCTCGGATGAGACCCCACGGCAAGCAGACAGAGTGAACACTGGCCTTCTTTCCCGACCTTCCCGCTATTTCCCTAAGGGGCTCCATCACCCGCCTACCATTGGAGCTCCCAATAACTAATAAACCCCTCCCCCCGTGTGCCTGCTCGGACCTTGCTGAAGGAGCAGCCACATGTCTACTCACAGGCAGAGCGGGCGATGCCACACGGCCAGCCTCCATATTGACCCTCCGCCTCGTGCGCCGCGAACGCCGCTGAACCCGCCACTCCCCTTGGGGAGAGGGTGGCCCAACCGCGCCCGGTACCCGCGAAGATGTCTCGACAGCAGGGACAGTGGGTGAAGCATGTAACACCTGGGGTGTACCTTGCGACGTACCAGACTCCCCACTGCCGCTACACTCCGAGGCAGCAGCCTGAAGACGGCTGACCGCGGCCATCAACACGTTCAGCTGTTCGCGAACAGTTGCCAGCTCCTCCTGCGTTCGTACACAGCAGTCCCACGTCCTATCGATCCTAAGGAATCAATTCACTGAAGAGAGTTAATCAACCTTTAACTAGACTGCTAATTCACTAAAGGCGGCTGTTTATTCACTAAACTGTGGTTGCTAGCCACTTCTTGTAGAAAACAATGAAAATAGCACTACCTGTCTCTGGACTGTATTGAAAACAAACACTAGCACTACTGGCACTATGGTTGACTAAAGGGACTCTCTCTGACAGTATTCAAAACAAATACGAAATCTATGGAACTATTAACAGCACTCGACAATTAAAGCTTCCTAAAAGCAAATACACACGGAAGAAGAAGTGACAAGTAAGAAAAATACAGTTAATACTTAAATTAAGGTAGCTCGCTGCACAGCAGACGTGAAGCAGACGGCAGTTACGACGACTACTGGTAGGAAGCTCAAGGCGACGCAGACTGCAGCAGCAGCAGCAGCAGCAGCTCAGCAGGGATGAGCAGCCTTAGTCGGTGTAGATCACCGTCGTGAGCTGCATCAGACGTCGGAAGAAGAAGATGAAGAGAGAGAGAAAACATAAAGATACTGAACGGGTAATTCATTATACAAAGGGGAATGAGACGGTTGAAGGGGGTGGGGGCGGAGGGAGCAGAAGAAAGGGTTACTGGAGAATGTGGACTTGGTAGTAGGAATGAGACTAATTAGTTCTTCAATAAATGGCAGATGCTTATAGCGAATACGCTTTTGAAGAATCACAAGAGCAGCGGTATGCTTGGAAAAGACCCAGAAAACCAAGAAAATTCCAGCTGGGTTAGATCATCAGACAGAGATTCCGATATCAGATATTGGATTGTGAGGCGTACCTAGGAGCAGATATAGACTCAGATCGCAATTTACTAATGATGAACAGTAGACTGAACTTTAAGAGAATTGTACGCAGGAATAAGTGTCGAAGGAAGTGGGATACAACTGCATACTGAGGAATGATGAGAAGCTTGTGAATTTGGCTAAAAATGTGGATACCGCAGTAAGGAATATCCAAGCAGGCAGTTATACTGAAGAGGAGTGCATATCAGACACCCTCCAGAAAAGAGCAATCACAGATGTTGAACAGTTAGATATAGGTACAACGAAGGTAACTGAAGACGTACTTCAATCGATCGATGAATGAAGGAAGTACAAAAATCGTCAAGGAGAGATAACAATGAGGCAATAGGAATCACTTGGGAATGAAGTAAATAAGAAGTGCAAGACAGCCAAGAAGGAATGCCTGCAGGAAAAATGAGAATAAATCGAAAAGAAGTGATCTTCTTAAGTCCTGAGTCGGACTGTGGAAAAATGAAAACATCTTTCAGTGAAATTAACGGCAAGTGTGATAACATTAAGAGTGTAATGGGAATTCCCCTATAAACCGCAGAGGAAAGAGCGGATAGGTGGAAAGAGCGGATAGATGGAAATGGCGGCTTGGTGGAAAGAGGGGATAGGTGGAAACAGCACACTGAAGGTTTCTACGAGGAGGGGTGTGATGGCTTGATGGCAGAAGAAACTGAAGAAATTTAAAAGAGATGTGGAAGACAGAGATCAAGTAAAGCAAAATCGATGGATAACATTCCACCCGTAATTTCTAAAATCATTGGGGGAAACGGCAACCAAACTACTATTCAACGTAGCATGTAAAATCTGAGACTGGTGACGTACAGTCAGACTTTGGGAACAATATAGGCCACACAATTCCGGAAATAGCAAGGGCAGATAGTTGGGAAAGCTATCGTACTGTCAGCTTCATGTCTAATGCATCCAAGTTGCTGGCAGAGATAATGTACAGCAGAATGGGAAAGGAAACTGAGGATCCGTTAAGTGGCAATCAGTCTGGGAAGGCAAAGGCGCCAGAGAGGCAGTTCTGACTCTGCGCTTTATAATGGAAGCAAGACTACAGAAAAATCAAAATACGCTCATTCAACGTAGAAAAGCTTTCGACGATGCGAAAAGGTGCAAGCTGGCAGAAATTCTGAGAAATGTGAGAGTGAGCTTCAGGGAAAGAAAGGTGATATACAAAATGAACAGTAACCAAGAGGAAACGTTGAGGATTGAAGGCCAAGAACAAAGTGCTCGTATTGAGAAGGGGATGCCACCACTGTCCCATCTGTACAGGCTAAATCTTAACAAAACGTGACTGAAGGTGGAGGAAAACAGGTCCTATGAACAAGTGTTCGGAAACGCATCGTTGCCAGGGTAGATGGCGCTCACGAATGAAGGTTCCTCTGACCACGTGCCGTGTCCGTAGCCCACAGATGACGAGTATGCGCACAGATGAGGCCAGTTATGGTTAAGGTTGCTTCGCATGCTAAGAGGACTGTTGATAAAAATTAAATATTTGTGATGATCTGGTACAAAAACCGTCCGCAACATGCGACCCGTAGAGGCAAATCCGCTGCTGATAATCCTTGCACTCTTTGCACGTTACAGGAATAGTGGCGGTTGTCATACGGGATACACATAGTCGTACTTCGGCTTACGCCATGTTGGAGAGCCACCTGCCTGGAACTTGTTCTAGGGTTCGTGTCGGTATCCTGTAGAGCCCGGTGTACGCACAGTCCGCCGCCTCCCTGCACTTTTCGATGTTGCAAATTATCCAAAATCACTCAAACGCCCAAAAACGGGTCGAAATGTTGCGTGATGTGGTTGGTGTCTGTGAGGGTACTTGTGTTGGAACAGCCGTACCGCCTCTCCACTACTGTTTCCATCTGCTTGGCCGTACACCAGCATCATCTCGGGTTGTTCCCGGACCATTCTGCTGCCTACAGTAGCTGCATCAGTCACACAGCCTGCGACGCACAACAAACACACGGCACGTGGTCAGAGGAACTGTTATTCGACAGTGCCACCTACCGGGGCAACGATTCCTCTCCGGACGCATGTTCATAGGACCATTTGTCCTCCATTTCCAATCAGGAATCCATCTCTGCGATTTGTCAGTTTCATTAATGTTCACCCCATGTACCGAAGGAGCAATGATGGAAATAAAACAAAGGTTCAGGAGTGAGATTAAAATGTAGGGTGAAAGTATATCCATGACACGATTCGTTGATGACATTGCTGTCCCCAGTTACAGTGAAGAAGCATACCGGCATCTGCTGAGCGGTGTAATGAGTACAGAATCTGAAACGTGAGTAAGCCGAAAAGAAATGAGAATCGCCAGAAATGAAAATAGCGAGAAACTTAACAACAAAACTGGCGGTCAAGAAAAAGACAAAGTTAAGAAATTCTGCTTCCTTGGAGGCAAAATATCCCATGACGGACGAAGCAAGGAGGACATAAAGAGAAGTCTGTTGTGTCAAGCAAAGGCCTCGATTTGAGAAATAAATTTGTGAGAATGTGCGTTTGGAGCACAGCATCGCATGGCAATGAATCATACACAATGGGAAAACTGGAACTGAAGAGAATCGAAACATTTGAGATGTGATGCGGCCGAAGAATGTTGGAAATCAGGTAGAATGATAAGCCGAGGAATGAGGAGATTGTCCACAAAGTCACCGAAGGAAGGAACATATGTAAACACTGACGAGAAGAACAGAAAGGATGATAGGACATGTATGAAGGTATCAGCATATGACTTCCACGTACTAGACGGTAAAAACTGTAGAGGAAGACAGGGACGGGAATACATCCAGTAAATAACGGGGGACTCAAGGCGCAAGTAGAGCTCTCAGGTGAAGAGGTTGGCGCAGGAGAGGAATCGGTCGCAGGCTGCATCAAACCGGTCAGATGACAGATGACTCGAGAAGAAAAGAAAACTACAAAATTCATCAGTTCACTAAGAAGCAGTAAATTGATCTTATAGATCTTATAATTAAATTTTCCCCGAGAAATTTAAGAAATGAATCAAAATCTATGTCACGGCGAGGAATCGAACCTGGGTTTCCTTGCTTTTTGAGCGGAAACGCCGACCGTTGCACCACCGCAGCACTAACACAAACTTCGTATCCTCGGCTTATTTTGCCCCTACATTGTCACTAATGCTGGGGCTCTCCGCCATTGGAATAGCACCTCAGCACTGGACGTAATGGGGAAGTCCTGCACCTCAAGTGATCTTAAATTTTCGCCGAGACATTTAACTCTCATCTTTGGAACTGGGTTGCATGTGCAGCAGCTTTATCCACAGTGCTGCAGTAGTGTAATGGACAGCATTTCTGCTCAGAAAGCAAAGAGAGCCTCGTTCGAGTCCTAGCTCTGGTACGGATTTTAATTCATTTCTTTAGCTTCCATCCTTGCCGCCGATAAGCTGTAAATTTGTCGGCTACGAGGATATTCGTAGTAAAATATTTAAATCTTATGCTAGCTTCAAGGATTACCCTTAAGTTACCTACGTAATTAATGTCTTGAGACAATTTCCTGACCGACTTCAACTTCCTTTTGGAACAGCGATGTATGAAACTCGAGACAGGCTAAGCGCCTGTAATTGGAAACCTATTTTACTCCTATCAGTATTTTCGAAAGTCTACGAGAAACTGGTTGTATTAGAGTACGGACTCGTGTAACTGAGGAGAACTTGTTAACTGCCTCACGGTCTTTCGTAGGCTTCTCTACGGAGAAAACAGTACAAGTCGTCGTAAACTAATCGATTCCGGAGCCAAGTGAGATATGTTATCCGACTGGTATACAGCGTTTTGTGACAGAGCTTGTTAATGTCTTTGACGTCGCGGATCACAACATTCAACTCGGAACACCAATGACTGAGGCACTAATTGCATACGTCTTCATAACAGAAATTGAAGTGTGTCACAGGCATGACAGTAACCTCAGAATGGGGGGAGGGGGGGAGAAAATGACGTGTGACGTACATAAGGGACGCTGCTGGGTACACACTTGCACGACCTTGCAGTCACTTTAGAGACTCTAATGCTCAGCCGTGGCGCCAGTGCACGAATACCCTGCCTCTGCCTCACAAGACGAGGTCAGATGACAGCTGGACAGGGCTACAAGCGGTTCACAGCTGGCACTAAGAGTACGGTGTGAAGTAGATATTCTTGTGGGATCTCGGATCTCGCATTCAACTCCCGACAGACTTAGGGGCAGTCAGATCGTCACGACACACGCGGCAGGGCTGTGGACGAACCCAGTTGAGTGGTACTACCTACACCGGGCCGTATAGGGGGGTGGACTGGTAAACCTGTTCCTACGTGTACGGCTTCCGTCTTGGTGCTGTGAACGACAAACGTATAGCTAAGCCTCCAACTTTCTACTCTTTTCCACATATATTCATTCATTAGTATTGCAAGTAATTACATGTTTGAGAAAATTGTAAGTTATATTCTAAACCATAATATTAGCTATGTGTTGAATGGTAATAGATTCTGCTAGAGCACGCAGTAGCCGAACGTTCCTCGAGTGAATCAAAGAAAGCAGTTCAGGCTACGATGACATACCATGCGACACAGTGTGTCATTTTACCCCAATGTGGATTCTCGTTCTATTCTGTGTGATCTTTGATATTAATTAATCTGTTTATTTTACGTATCTGTTTGAATTTAACAACAATAGCAGTAGGTCACTCCACAATAAAATAAATTAAACGAAACGTTAAACATGAATTGATAAATGTCCAATGATACACAAATCCAATAAATTTACGTGAGTCAAGTATATGTGAATTTTTACTTTGGGTCGCAGACAATAAAAGAAGGAAATCGTCAAGACAGTCTTGGGATGCGGTGCAGATGCAGCAGGCTATACATGCTGTTACCAGAGGTGACATGGAATGTCTGCGGGCATCCAAAGCATTCGCTTAGAAGCTGAGCTAGGAATATGAACAGGATCTTCAGTGGTGTTCAGAAAGAAGTGGGTAGATTCCAGCCAACTTTCAGCACAGCATTCCAGGGTGAACTGGCACAACACCTGAAAACTACTGACAGCCCGCATGTTTGGTATGACTACGAAGGAGGTGAAACAAGTTGCATTCCCGATAATCTTAAGAAATTGTATTGAGCACAGGTTCGACAAGGAAAAGAAGATGGCTGGGTGGGACTGGATAGCTGGCTTCTTAACGCGAAATAGAGACATCAGCGTACGTGAGCCTGAGGCAACATACGCGGCTAGGCTACAAACAAACCTCTTGTCTTAAAGTTCTTTTCCAGTTTTGAAGAAGTAAAGGGCAGTGAAGGTATTTCGCCACGTAACATTTATAATATTGATAAATCTGCTCTGCGTAGTATACAGAAACCTTTGAAAGTATTTGACAGAGAGGAGAAAAGCAGATAGGCGCGACGACGAGTGCTGAAAGAAGTGCTATGTTACTATAGTAGCCGGCCGCTGTGGCCGATCGGCTCTAGGCACTTCAGTCCGGAACCGCGCAACTGCTACGGTCGCAGGTTCGAATCCTGTCTCGGGTATGGATGTTTGTGATGTCCTTAGGTTAGTCAGGTTTAAGTAGTAATACGTTCTAGGGGACTGATGACCTCAGATGTTAAGTCCCATAGGGCTTAGAGTTATTTGAACCTTTTTTTTGTTACTGTAGTATGGTGGCTTTGTCCCACCAGTGATTATTTACCATGGAAAAAACTGTAAAAAAGAGTTAATCGACAGATCTCCTCTACGAATTGTTGGAGTTGCCTATAGAACAGGCTGGATCACTGCAGACATTTTTTTTTCTTTTCTTTTCTTTTTTTTGCAGTTGAAAGGTCTCTGTTGGATTCCTTTCATGTTAATTTCTTAAATATGTTGTCATTTACGGCATAAATCCCTCTTCTAAATTTACTGTGGTGTTTCTATCTGGGATGAGACTGAGCAGTGGAACGTGTTACTTTTACACATAAACAAGAACGATCTGTCACACTACTACACTTTAAAACACAGTTTATATGTAATTCATGTCACACAGTCACATACGGAACCTACATCTGCTCGCTTTCTTTTATATACTGTATATGATAAGATACTGTCATCCCCCTTCCCTTCTGTGTGAGAGGATGAATGACCAAATGTATTTCTAGTTGCATGCTTGATGGTAGCAGACAAGCCTGTCTGCTAGAGAACAGTAGGACCAACGTCGGAACAGGTAGCTACGCTTTCTAAAAGCAGAGAGGTTTCTATTCTTAGTATGGTCCTGTCCGTCCCTTGTCATGTTCGTATAGGAAGCTGCCTTTCTGGTCACTTCCGTTTGTATCTGTTAAGCACGCTCGGTAGGGGCCCAGGTCAGTCTGAAGTGGTAAGATCTCCGGCTAAGCGCGTGTCTGCTAAGTCCGTAGGACAATGGATTTCTTAAGTTCAACCTAACTGAAAATTTAATCACCTTTATTTCAGGTTTAGCTCTAAAATATGTAATGTTAGCTTAAATTGCAAGGCAGTGTAATTCGAGTGTGAAGTTCAGAATATCTTCCGGTAGTTGCTTTGTCACTACTTTGTCAGTAAAGTGGAACCACGTGTTGATCAGTAACTGTAAGATCATCAATCTTAAATGCAAATGTGCGTGAGATTATAATGTCTCGTATTGACAATATTTTTCCATACAGCAACTTTTCTTTATGTTCAACACACATGGGGTGTACTTTGTGAGACCAGTACCACGTGCTTATACAATTGTTTGACCCATCAGGTTAATAGTAAGACGATAGCAACCAGTTCAAGGTTTTTCATTTGTAAATTGCGTTTCGATGTAATTTATTTTAATTATCAAAATTATTGTGGAGTTACACTCTTTGTGTAAACCAAGTTGACCACGTGAAGCATGTGGTGTAAGCATCAAAGTAGCCCTCAGCTATTCTTTTCAGAAAGATTTCACAGAGAGTTAGTGTGAATTTAGTATACCAGTGTGTGGTAATTTCATGATGGACAGGATTGCGCTACGAACGTAACTTCTTTGGGTGAAAATTGATTCGGTTGGTTGTGGTTAATTTCCTCTTGCATATGTTTCAACGTTCTTCGTGTGTAATTTTATGAATGCAGTGTTATATGTAGTCTCCCAATCTTGGCTCCCGATTTGATGCGTTCTGTAAGATCACAAACTCACATTTACACAATTCTAAATAAGGCACCAGTTTAGTTATGAATAAAGTTTGATATGCTGAAATTTTAACGGAACAATGATCAATGTTAAAATAAATGTCCAAATATAAACTGATTTATTTCTTTTTATTTAAATTGTCTTTATATATATATATATATATATATATATATATATATATATATATATATCACCGGTTATCGCAAGATGAGTACTAAAAGATTATAATTAATGTTAGTCTGGTTGGGAATTTGGTAAGCTAGACCGGATACCTGGTGAAACAGTTGCGCAGTAATGCAAGGTTAACTTCCTCAGATAGCTCACAGCTTTTAACCCACTTTTATGGTCTTAAACATCACCACTGCTTTCAGAACAAATTAATGCAATAACATTACACATGGCGACCTTGTTCTGTGATTCCGCTAGACTCTGGAATCTCTGAAACGTTAAATTGCGAGCGTTGTATAATCTTAATTTTTTTCCCCCTGCAGCGCTCAAACAACTTCTGCGTTGTTTCTGAGCAGACTTTCAAAAGATTCACGGCGTTGTTGAGCGGCGTTGTGTTGTTTGTCTTGTTTTGTTTTCTATATTTGTGTGTTTTATGTGTTTTTTTTCGCTTGTAAATTGCACTGACTTCGATCAAAGATATAAATTTGTTTTGCGTGTGAAAAAGTGCGTACTAGGTTTGGCACCTTTCGTGTGACTGTCGTAATTTTTGGGGGATACATTTATTCTGATTAGTGAGTTGCGCACCGGGTATAAATTGAACTAATGCAGACACGTAACCAAGCTAAAAGTAGGCGGTCCAACAACTTAGGCAACGTGGACCGAGGGAATAATTTGATTTCGAATATTAACCCGTCGGACGGTTCCGAAAATGCTTTGGGTAATACTTCAGAGGAAATGCAAAACAGGACAAACGGGCTCACATCAGAGCCAGAAATTAATTTGCCTCCAACTAACCAAATTAATTTGGCAGAACTCATGAAAGCCTTATTGCAAAAAAATAAAGAAATCGCAGAGAAATCTGAAAAATCGATCCGAGAGCTAGGCGAACAAATAGACAAAAAACTAATCCAGCAGACAATTAAAGTCGACAAGTGTCCGATGATATCTCGCAAAGAATAAACAATCTGGCAAGTAAAATAAAAAGTGATATTATGAAAGAATTACGCCATACATCTGAACAAATCGATGATAGTCTGCAAGCCTTAGAACAGGGCAAGCGGAGTGGCGATGCGGAATCGAAAGAGAGCGAGGAACAGCTACTTAGGAATTTCCAAGCGCTGAGAGAAGAATGCCAAAGGGAACACCAGCAGGTACTCTTGAGGGTCCAAGAGGTGGAAACGCATTGTCCCACGTCCGTTAGCAACACAATAGCGGACAACAGTCTAGCGATTCACACGCTGGAACAGCAAGTAGAACAATTGAAACAGACTGGGGCGGAGGACAAGAGACAAATACATGATAAGATTGCGGCATTAGCGGACATCGTAGGCACGATGAAGGTGACGGAGAGCGATAACAATACTATACCGGTAGCGGTCGTAGAGACCGAAGAAGTGCGTTCGCTTCTTAGATTTCGGAAGGGTCAGTTCGAAGTGAACAGGCGGCACAAAGCTGTAACAGGCGAATTACAAGAACGCGTGGCGCATCTGGAAAGCCGCACGGGGTGTGATTCCGAACTCGCCAATAGCACTAAAAATAGCTGTACGAACAGTGAAGAGAGGGACTCCGGCCATGAGGGAGATTTTGACGACACGGAAGAATGTATTTCGAGGGGCAGACATGAGAAAAATAGAAACATTCAAGGGCCTCGCTGGGAGGAAATGCGGGGATTTGATTTCAAACATTTCCTTACGGTGAGAAAGTTTGAGATATTTCGAAATTCTCAAAAAGGAATACATCCACGAGCATGGCTGGGGCAATTTGAGTTCTGTCTTCCCCCCGACTGGGCAAGTTCACATAAGATAGAATATATGTGTGGCTATTTGGAAGGCGAACCGGCGATTTCCATGAGGTCGGCAGCGCGTCACTGCAACTCCACTTGGGAGTTTCGACAAGCCTTTCTGTCCGCCTATTGGTCGGAAGTGGCACAAGATAGGGTCAAGCATGGCATAATTATGCTGCCAAATTTGAACCAGTCTGGTTTCGGCAGCCCAGCACGCCTATTCAACCACATGCTGCAGACAAATCAATTTGTATACGACCCATACGGGCCTGCGGAACTAATTAGGATATGCATCACCAAATTGCCGATGCACTTGCGCCACGTCATTCTTGTGGGACGATGCAAAGAGGACGTGGAAACGTTTAAGACACTTCTCCAAGAGTTGGAATATAATACAGCAGAATGCCCGCCTAATCAGGCACAAAGCTATTACGGGGCACAGCAGCACGATCGCAGTCGTGGCCGTAGTACTAATCAACGGCGTGACTGGTCGTCGCGACGCGAACGGAACAAAAATCGGGACCGGCCGTATAGAAACTGGGGTAACAGTCGCGAACACAGGTGGAACAACGGAAATGATTGAGGACGTGGACAGGATCGTGAACGCAACAGTTACAGCAACCAGAATCGATACTACGGTGAACACGGTGGGAATAGGACTATAGGCGGAGCACCTCATGATGTTGAAATTAGCCCGGCTAACCCTAGACATAACCCAGCAAATGGAAATGAACAAAACCGGCAATGACAAACGATCAGCGCAGAAGGCGCCCAATCGGAACAAATGAGCGACATGGCAAATGAGTGCATACGGTATATAGAGAGGGAAGATATTAGAGAGGATTTGTTGCAAGAAACTACGAGTGCTAAAATTTCGGGAATAAATCCAGTCGTGACAGTTGCAGTGAACGAAATATGTTTTAAGTGTGTCATTGACACTGGAAGACCTTTCTCCATAGTGAGCGAGGCAGCATTTCAAAAATGCGAAGGGACTGGGACTTGGCCCGTTTTTCAAGTGCGAGGAATAAAGGTGAAGGGCGCAATCTACGGTAAGAGCGTAGAAATCCGAAGGCAGACTCGGCTTAATTTTACCTGCCAGGGAAGAGAGTTTGAGTACAACTTCTTTGTGCTCCCAATGCTGAATGTGGCAATGATTTTAGGAAATGACTTCATGAATGCCCACCATGCAGTAATTGACATGGGTGGAGGAGTAATGACAGTTCAAGTTGGGGATCAGCCAATTAATTTAGTATTTGACGAATGCATATTACGTGCCGAGTCAGAAATTAGTTGCCTAAAATTTCAAGCTCAAAGCGAGTCGCAACCCAGACTGGAGCTACTCGTGAACTATGTAAGTGAGTCGTGCTCTACGTCTGTTGAGCAGGGGAAAGATGTTTTTGCTGATGCACTGAGAAAGAGCATCGCGGGTGTCAGAACCACCGACAGGGAAAAAGAGAAATTGTATTGCCTACTTAGGAATCATGAACGGGAATTTTCTGAGACTCCGGGGGCGATTAAGGGTTTTACTTACCAATTCAGGGTACGTGACCATCAGAAGTTTTCTGTTAGACCATACCCTATTCCCGTGGCGTATAGAGCCCAGGTGGAGAAGGAAATAAACAAGATGTTAGAACAATGAATAATTGAGCGGGCAGTAAGCTCGTACAACTCACCCTTGCTTGTCGTACCAAAACGCGACAACTCGGTTCGTTTGGTACTAGACTCGAGACAGATAAACACAATTATTATGTCGGAAACGGACAGGCCTGAGAGCCTTGAGGAACTCTTACAACGTTTCCACGGGGTAAAGGTACTATCATCCGTCGACCTCCGTTTGAGTTTTTGGAAAATCGTGCTACACCCATCTTGCAGAATGTATACAGCGTTCCTGTGTTATGGAAATTGTTTCCAATTCCGGTGTCTCCCGTTCGGACTAAATGTCTCATCAGCTGCTTTTATAAGGGGATTAAATAGCATTTTGCCTGATGATTTGAAACAGCGAGTGACAATTTACTTGGATGACATATTAATTGTGGAAAAGTCGTGGCAGGATCATAATGACGTTCTGAACAGACTACTGGATGTTTTTGAGAAGGCAGGTGTAACATTCAACTTAGATAAGTCACAGTTCGGACGAGAGAACATAAAATTCTTAGGCCATATTGTCTCAGCAAATGGAATACAACCTGACCCGGAGAAAATTGCGGCGATAGCGGAGTGTGCAATGCCGACAAATAAAAAACAGTTGCGAGCATTCTTAGGCCTGTGTAATTTTTATAAGTGATTTATAAATTTTAGTGTACTTGGTACACCCTGTCTATGTGGACTACCAGGGATGAACGCTTTGTGGATCTGGGATCAAGAGGCACAGGATGAATTTTATAAATTGAAAAAGGCATTGGTAGAGGCTCCCATCCTCGTGCATCCCGACCTGACACAAGAATTCTGTTTAATGACGGATAGTTCCTTGTCAGGATTAGGTGCGGTACTGTTTCAAACGGAAGGAAATGATGATATTACAACTTGGAAAACAATCTCGTTTGGGAGCAGGGTGCTCTCTCGATGTGAAAAAAAATTATTCCGTGACAGAACTCGAAGCACTCGCGATAGTTTGGGCATTCTCAAAATTTAGGTGTTTCTTATTTGGGAGGACCACCAGGTTGTACACTGACCATCGTGCACTCCAATTTCTTATGAGCACAAAAATCACGCATGGGAGAGTAGGACGCTGGGCACTATACCTACAGGAATATAATTTCACTGTAGAATACATTCCGGGACAGAAAAATGTAATTGCTGACGCTTTATCGCGCATTCCTATAGGTTTGGTTCACACAGAAGGGGAACTCGGTGAAAATAATTTTAGCATCCTATACTTCCAGAATGTAGCGTTCGAGAACTTTGTTACCACCTCTTTAGGGAGTATAGCGGACGAACAGGATAAGGACGCAGTATTGAAAGATATAAAGAAGAAGTGGGAGGACACGGATAATGTAGGAATACGCCAGTACTACTTAGTGCGCAACAGAATACTATTCAAGAAACGAGCCCCGGACGACTCCAGATGGGCGTTGGTGATTCCGGAGGAACTCGTAAACAAAATTATATGGTACATACATTTGAGTTATGGTCACTTCGGAGCACAGAAATGTTGTAAAAAACTGAAGGAGACATGCTATTTTAATAACATGCTACGGCATATTCGTTGTGTACTTAGAGTGTGCGGACCTTGTCAGCGAGCAAAGGCGGCCACAGTGACGTATGCCGCATCATTGCACCCGATAATACCAAGCAAACTTTGTGACCTCGCGGCCGTGGATCTATTTGGGCCACTAATACGATCTAATGCAGGTTTTGCATATGTTTTCGTAGCGGTGGAGCTAACCTCCAAGTCTGTGTGCCTGACTCCGTTGAAGCGAGCCACAGGAAGGGCAGTGGCAACTGCATTTGCAAAGCAGTTTCTGCATGAAGTTGGGAGCGTGAAAAGGGTTATCTCGGATAATGGACCTGGCAGCGGATGCTTCGAAGAAGAAGAATTAAACCTATATATATATATCTCTTTCACCCTAGCTCGAACCCCAGTGAGCGTATTATGCGTGAATTAGGAAAATTATGTAGGTTATACTGCAGTCGTGATCACCGATCGTGGGACATACACCTAAAAGGATTTCAGAACATAGTTAATGAGTTGCCTAATACGTCAAAAAAGCTTCCGCCAATCACTGTGCTAAAAAACAAGGAGCCCCCGAGCAAAATCAAAGAGGTGGTGCCTTGGCCACTACAGCCGAGACTACGCCGGAACGCAATTGTTGACTTAGCTTTACGCAACATCAAGCGTGCAGCAGAAGCCAGAGTCAAGGCGTATAAGAAAATCGTGAGAAAAACAGTGTTTCATGTAGGACAAAAAGTTCTTATCAGATCACACAAGCTGTCTAACAAACGGTCAGGTGTCTGTAAGAAATTTTTTAATCTCTTTAACGGCCCGTATCGGATAAGGAAGATTCCCCATGAAAACGCCATAGAAGTTGAAACTCTTCGATCGAAGAAATCAAAAGGGCTACACCATGTGTCAAACGTAAAACCATACATTGAGTAGAAAGGACAGTGAGGAGTAGAGAGGACGGTGAAGAGAAACAATTGATTAGTTTACATTTGTGATAAATGCATTTTGAATAGCATGTTGGTAAAAATAGTGATAAAGATGTTTCTATGTGATGTTTTTAGCTTTTTTTCTTTCCTTGTGCAATTAGGATTTAGGTTGGTTCAAATGTAAAAATAAAAGGTTTCTTTGTGAACGAGTGAAATGCTGTTTATGGTTTTTTTTTTGTGTAAATTGAAAAGAGTCGCTCCTGAGACAATCAAGATCTGTGTTGAATTAATGCAAAACTCCGGGGAATATCCGATGTGTCGGTATAATGGGTCTGGCAAACCCAGGTCCCCAGCTGTTAGTAGCCTTGTTTCCGATTTTCTGCTTTCAGTGCTACTATCTATCTATTACTATTCTATATCAGTCAGTATAAATGAGGATATCTTACTATAGTATGCGTGCTGTATGAATATTTTAAGATAGGAGAACCTTGAGAAAGGAATGAGTAAGTTTGGAATCTTGAAAACAGGATACGATAATACGACTGTTTAACCAATGGCTTCCCAATATGCGCTAATATGTTAATATTGATGATATATCTTTTTTGTTCTTTATAGCTGAGTACGTAAAGTGCTGTCTGTGGATTTCGTAAGTAGATTGATTCCCTTCAAGGTGAAAGAAGAGCTGTGATTTGTGTAATTTACGTGGCCCTGAAATATTATTGAGGTAGTCAAATACGAGCAGTTTTTCAGCAAATGGAGAATGGAACAGAAATATGGATCCTTTCTGTAGTCTTTATTGATGTTGATCCAGAGCCTAAAAAATTATTCTGCGTTAATGCTTGCCTTAGAAAAGCGATGTTAATGTGTTTTGCTGATGCTGTAAGCATTACAGCTTACTGTTTTCGCTGGTGCGGGATGCACTGCAGCCTATATGGGTTGAACTGAAGAAATTTCCCTCTTGAAGGTAGAGGAAGATCAAATAATTTTGATTATGGGACCCAAGGAAAGCTTGGTTTAATGTAATAAGGATGAAACAAAACATTTGTCATTTAAACTACACGAGGATTCGGATCTTTTGTGTCAGTTGTAAGTTCAATAGGATGTTAAGATGAAACTGTTTTACAGAATAGAGGAGACCACAATTTTGGCATTCATGAGAAATGAATCCAGAATAACCACCACAGGCGAAATAACTGATTTGGAAGCGAAAGGTAACTTAAAGAAGGAACGAAATTGGAGCAAAATGGGTACGAAAATGTAGTATAACCTGTATGATGAAAATATTTTACCCTTCTCAGAGTCATCTGTGTGATTAATTCTTGTGATAACGTAATCTTAGATGAAATTGTCTTACTGTTTTATGTATGAACATATGAGTATGATAAATGTGTAATTGCCAGTCTCTTACCAGGTGTGTCAACTGGTATAAATGTTTTGGCGTGTAAATAACCATTGTTCTTTTTACTGTGTATGTTTAAGGAAAGTTTCTCCATATTTATCATGTGACAAGACATATGCCGCGAGCGTCAGGAAGAGGACGAATTAGAACAATGTTGTAGTGGTATAAACACTGTGTTGAAGCAGCATTGAAGTAGCTTGTTGGATTAACTAGTAGTGTATAGAAGTAGAAGTTTGAATAATGCATGTTTATGGGTAGTTATTTTGTAGAATAGACAACAGGTGTGCATGTGTGTGTGTGTAAATAACATGTGAACCCTATGCTGTCCTGACCTATACTTGCACAAGGCATAATCCTATTCATTTTAGTGAATTAATAAGTAGCATTTGATTTATTAAAACGCAAGTGAACCACATTAGTGATGTGGATTTAGATATTATATTGTCAGTTCATTTAATTTTTATTTTTATACTGTTAAGACATTTCACTTTTATTTTTTATACTGTCAAGTCATTTAACTTTTATTTTTATATTGTCGATTCATCTAACTTTTTTATTTAAAAAAAATTAAGTCTCACTTTTGTTCTTAAAAATTGTGAAAGACATTATTATGTATGACATTTTGTAATCACATAACTATGATGAACAATTTCTGTGAATGCAGTTGAGAATGTGAAAGCGAACCAGCTAAACTCTTATGAGACAGCGGGAGCAGCGAGGAGGAGGACTAGTTGTAAACAGGCGGGTTTCCCAGCAAGACACACTGTCAACTAGGCCACTTCGGGAGCGCGGTCAACAACAAAAGAAGGGTACGGGACAAACACTTTCCCTTGCACCCGGAGCTAATGGCCGGCCGCACCAGTGCGACCCTTCATGGAGGCGATGACCTGAAATGGCCGAGCGGTCCACTGCGAGGAAATCCATCTGCTGGCAACGCACAACACGCACGCGACCGTGACGAGACGGCCGCGGTGAAACGACAGAAGACAGGGGATAAAGGGGCGTGGAGCCTTTTGACACATACTGTCCAGAGAAAATGGCAGACTTCAACGACGCCTATCAACATTTCCTGGCGGATGCCCACTGTCAAGCGACAGCAAATCATAGTTCGATGTTCTCTGGTAGCTACGAGTGGCACAAAGAAGAGCCATTAAATGTCATCCTTGCCCAGGAATATCAACCTGGCGTGTCAAACGAGATAACCGCACGATTTTGACAGCACAAAAATGGAACCAAATCGAGATGTACGTGACATGGGCCACCAAGAGAAACTTCATGAAAGGGCAGAGATGGTGGGATTGCACGCAACAGATGGACAAAAATCCCTACTGACAGCTGCAGCGACGAACACCCCCCCCCCCCCCCTTCTTATATTGTGCCACGGAACAGTGGAACTATCGAGTGTGCCAGTGAACAGTGATTATACGGTTCCTAGTCCAATGCATATATGTGTGTTCTTTCAGAGAAACTTTGATCGTGTATTTTGCAGGGGGTTCGATTTATTGGTGTTTTTTTTATTACCCTGACTCTTGTATTTTGCAGGTATTTTATTTATTGTTTTTTTTTAGACTTTGACTACTGTACTTTCAGAGATGTTTTATTTCTCAATGTTTGTTTTTGTGTGTTGTATTAGATTTGTAATATTTTGTTTTGTAAATTCATTCCTGTGGCATTTCTTCGTTTATCAGTCAGATAGCTATTCATGCTCATTGGACTGTGATCGATTAGCCTTTGCATGGGGCATATTTATAGTGAAGAACCCCATAAGGGTAACAATCACATAATTAATTGTAGTTTCAGTATAATGACACAGTGATCATTGTTTGCTAACTGAAATAGAGTAGAGTGATTAAATTAGTGCCACAAAGTTATTGTAATTCTAAAAATTATTAGTTTTATATGATATAGAAATTTTTTTTTCGCTGATGTTCTGCTTTATAATACTGATGTTATTTTCTCGTTTTTTTTTTTAATTGCTGTGGCACCTTTGCTATTTTCATAAATTTTTCTTGTTAATAAACAGTCATAAATTTTGCAGTTGGCTCTTGCAATGAGCAAATACTGGTGAACTCCATAACGGTAACAACGAGAAATTGTTTTCATATTAATGACACAGGAACCATTGTTTTTACTTGCTGACCAAATTAAGTCTACACTATCTTTTAAATAGGTGTCACAGCTTGTTTTTTTTCTCTTTGAAATTGGTAGATTCTAAAGATGTGTTGAAATTATTGTGTTTTAGCAAGTAGCTGGTGACCTTTTGCCTTTTCTTTACATTTTTGGTTTAAGTTGGGTGTGAGAAGCCTGCTTGGGAATGTCGTAGCATGGCCAGAAAATTCCCTGAACAGTCTATTCCCGGAGCGTTGGGGTTATGAAAGGTCTCTGTTGGATTCCTTTCATGTTAATTTCTTAAATATGTTGTCATTTACGGCGTAAATTCCTCTTCTAAATTTACTGTGGTGTTTCTGGCTATCTGAGAGGACACTGAGCAGTGGAACGTGTTACTTTTACACATAAACAAGAACGATCTGTCACACTACTACACTTTAAAACACAGTTTATATGTAATTCATGTCACACAGTCTCATACGGAACCTACATCCGCTTTCTTTTATACACTGTACATGATAAGATACTGTCATCCCCCTTCCCTTCTGTGTGAGAGGATGAATGACCAAATGTATTTCTAGTTGCATGCTTGATGGTAGCAGACAAGCCTGTCTGCTAGAAAACACTAGGACCAACGTCGGAACAGGTAGCTACGCTTTCTAAAAGCAGAGAGGTTTCTATTCTTAGTATGGTCCTGTCCGTCCCTTGTCATGTTCGTATAGGAATCTGCCTCTCTGGTCACTTCCGTTTGTACCTGTTAAGCACGCTCGGTAGGGGCCCAGGTCACTCTGCCGTGGCGAGCGTCTGAAGTGGTAAGATCTCCGGCTAAGCGCGTGTCTGCTAAGTCCGTAGGACAATGGATTTCTTAAGTTCAACCTAATTGATAATTTAATCACCTTTATTTCGGGTTTAGCTCTAAAATATGTAATGTTATCTTAAATTGCAACGCAGTGTAATTCGAGTGTGAAGTTCAGAATATCTTCCGGTAGTTGCTTTGTCACTACTTTGTCAGTAAAGTGGAACCACGTGTTGATCAGTAACTCTAACTAAGATCATCAATGTTAAATGCAAATGTGCGTGAGATTATAATGTCTCGTCTTGACAATATTTTTCAATATAGCAACTTTTCTTTATGTTCAACACTCACGGGGTGTACTTTGTGAGACCAGTACCACGTGCTTATACAATTGTTTGACCCATCAGGTTAATAGTAAGACGATAGTAACCAGTTCAAGGTTTTTCTTTTGTAAATTGCGTTTCGATGTAATTTATTTTAATTATCAAAATTATTGTGGAGTTACACTCTTTGTGTAAACCAAGTTGACCACGTGAAGCATGTGGTGTAAGCATCAAAGTAGCCCTCAGCTATTCTTTTCAGGAAGATTTCACAGAGAGTTAGTGTGAGTTTAGTATACCAGTGTGCGGTAATTTCATGACGGACAGGATTGCGCTACGAACGTAACTTCTTTGGGTGAAAATTGAATTGGTTGGTTGTGGTAAATTTCCTCTTGCATATGTTTCAACGTTCTTCGTGTGTAATTTTATGAATGCAGTGTTTTATGTAGTCTTCCAATCTTGGCTTCCTATTTGATGTGTTCTGTAAGAAATAAGGCACCAGTTTAGTTATGAATAATGTTTGATATGCTGAAATTTTAACGGAAGAATGATCAATATTAAAATAAATGTCCAAATATAAACATTTATTTATTTTTATTTAAATTGTCTTTGTATATATATATATATATATATATATATATATAATCACCGGTTATCGCAAGATGAGTACTAAAAGATTATAATTAATGTTAGTCTGGTTGGGAATTTGGTAAGCTAGACCGGATACCTGGTGAAACAGTTGCGCAGTAATGCAAGGTTAACCTCCTCAGATAGCTCACAGCTTTTAACCCACTTTTATGGTCTTGAATATCACCTCCGCTTTCAGAACAAATAAATGCAACATCACACAGTGACTCAAGAATTTTTGTTCTTTTGTGAAGCCCTCTGTACATAATAAAGTAATACTTCTGCTGTATAGACATACGTGTCATAGGAATATTGAAAGTGTCTGCTTTACTAAGGACACAATGCTATCATTGTGCTCTGTTTTGCTGCTCACCGCACTAATTGGCTCCAGCCGTTAGGTTCAAAGTGGTTCAAATGGCTCTGAGCACTACGGGACTTAACTGCTGGGGTCATCAGTCCCCTAGAACTTAGAACTACTTAAACCTAACTAATCTAAAGACATCACACAGGTCCATGCCCGAGGCAGGATTCGAACCTGCGACCGTAGCGGTCGCGCGGTTCCAGACTGTAGCGCCTAGAACCGCTCGGCCACCCCGGCCGGCTCAGCCATTAGGTGTCATGTTTCTACATCTACATCTATACTCCGCAAGCCAAATGACGGTGTATGGCGGAGGGTACCCTGTGTACCTCTGTCAGTTCTCCCTTCTATTCCAGTCTCGTATTGTTCGTGGAAAGCAGGATTGTCGGTATGCTTCTGTGTGGGCTCTAATCTCTCTGATTTTATCCTCATGGTCTCTTCGCGAGATATACGTAGGAGGGAGCAATATACTGCTTGACTCTTCGGTGAAGGTATGTTCTCGAAATTTTAACAAAAGCTCGTACCGAGCTACTGAGCGTGTCTCCTGCAGAGGCTTCCACTGGAGTTTATCTATCATCTCCGTAACGCTTTCGCGATTACTAAATGATCCTGTAACGAAGCGCGCTGCTCTCCGTTAGATCTTCTCTATCTCTTTTATCAACCCTATCTGGTACGGATCCCACACTGTTGAGCATTCTTCAAGCAGTGGGCGAACAAGCGTACTGTAACCTACTTCCTTTGTTTTCGGATTGCATTTCCTTTGGATTCTTCCAATGAATCTCAGTCTGGCATCTGCTTTACCGACGATCAACTTTATATGATCATTCCATTTTAAATCACTCCTAATGCGTACTCCCAGATAATTTATGGAATTAACTGCTTCCAGTTGCTGACGTGCTATTTTGTAGCTAAATGATAAGGGAACTATCTTTCTATGTATTCGCAGCACATTACACTTGTCTACATTGAGATTCAATTGCCATTCCCTGCACCATGCGTCAATTCGGTGCAGATCCTCCTTCATTTCAGTACAACTTTCCATTGTTACAACCTCTCGATACACCACAGCAGCATCTGCAAAAAGCCTCAGTGAACTACCAATGTCATCCACAAGGTCATTTATTTGGCCCACTACAAATTTATTTTCATATCGAAGTTACAAAGTGCCTTGAGCGTAATCCAGGAAGAACAGTTTCCAAGTATGAAATGTGTCCTCCATTTGCTAAAACCTATGGAGAAGCAGCACACTGCACCCCGCCCTCGTAACAAGACATGTTTCCAGAACTCCTCTCTGCTCCAGCAGCGACTATAGATATTCTAGTTCGTGAACCTCCAAGGAAACGTGAAACAACTTCAACAGAGACACGAAGAGAAACGCGAGAAAAAAAATGTGCTGCATAGAAAAGAAGCAAAGATGATACTTAGTTTTGGAAAAGAAATATTGTACGAGAAAGACCTTTTTGGCGACAACAATGATGTTTGCGTAGGTTTTCACTGCTTTCACTTCTTGGAACTTTACTCGCATTCAAAACGCGGAGAACATTGGTTAACGTGTCAGCAGCGTAAGTTGTGGGCACACGCTGAATGTGCTGGAGTAAGCCACAGAACAAAAAACTTTATTTGTAAAGTCTTCAGATTGATGCGATTGGTGAAATTAAAAAAAAGACGGAGCTAATATTCTTGTTTCATGAATTAACGTTTGTAATTTTACTTCGAGCCTTCATTTTTCATACGAATGAACTGGGAAACCTTAATTGATACTGTTCAAGAATTGTTTCAGGATTTGCATTGGAGTGTTTGGGGGGAATAGACCAAACAGCGTGGTCATCGGTGTCATCGGATTAGGGAAGGACGGGGAAGGAAATCGGCCGTGCCCTTTCAAAGGAACCATCCCGGCATTTTCCTGAAGCGATTTAGGAAAATCACGGGAAACCTAAATCTCGATGGCCGGACGCGGGATTGAACCGTCGTCCTCCCGAATGCGAGTCCAGTGTGCTAACCACTGCGCCACCTCGCTCGGTAATTGCTTCAGAAATTGTATTTTATTTGTTCTTAAGTACAAATCTATCAAATATAGCCAATATCTAATGCTTATCTCAATTTACTACTTTTTCATATTCCTATGTCGTTTTACCCTGACATCAGTCCAAAATGACATGGACTACTATGCACTTCTTAAAAGAAGTTAATTTAAAAACATTGCACAGAGATAACGAAAGCTAAAAGTGAATCAGGAATGGTCTGGATATGAATGTTATTTAACCTCACGATTTATGAAGCAAAATGATCTAAATACAAAATGATATGTCGTTTCAGCCGGACTTTCCCTACTTCTTAATGGCACTGAAAACCAGCTCAGATGAAGTCTGATTAACGCAATCGCAATACAAAACCCAAAAGCAGTGTTCACCTGGGATTTGCCTCCTTGTGCAGGGTTGATAATGGGATTATGTACACTGGTGATAAAGTACTCAACAAGCTTCCGCCTAACACGAAGCAGAACGTTGGGAACCACTACGAGTTTAAAAACTAAATTAGAAACATTCTTCATTGGACGCCTTTTCTCCATATATCGGTAGTTGTTCTGCCCACACGAATAGGAGTGGCGTGCGTTTTAAAGCTATGTGACAAGTGTGTGTGCCGTACAAAGGATTCAGTATTTTCCATGCTGGCAAGTATTTTCTTCGAGAAAATAGACATTGTAGTGCAGTAAATATGAAGCTACCAACAGCAGATAAACAACGCCTGCCTAGTGTAAACGACGAGGCAGCCGGCTTTTCAAAGTACAGCCTTCTTTCTAATTTAGTAGGTTAGCGTGAGATCATTAAGCAAAAGCGTGACAGTCTGTCGTTAGTACAGTACACACACTAGGTTTCTATGTTTTCCCTGTCTTTCATTACTATATACCGTGAATCGTTCCACATCCCTGAACGTTCCGATTCCTGACGGAATCTACAGATCACGTCCGCTGAATAAATGCGTACAACTAGTCCGACAAGGGAAGGACCGGAACTCACGCGCGCGCAAGCGCGCACACACATACACACACAGCATACCGTCTCCTGGAAAGCCTTTAAGAAACCGTAGGAATGTTTAATATAACCACGAGTGAACTGTGTCATCAACGAATAAAACTCTGCGTGCTAAAATGTGTAAATGTCCTATCAATAATTGAATATCATATTTGAACCAGTAAAACTCTCCACATTTACTTGTTTTGATCATGAAAACGTTAACAATAAATATATTTCTGTGTAACAAAGACTAAGAATAAGAAAGACTATGAGTATATTATGTCATGGAATTTCTACACAATTTTTTGATAAAGAGTTGGACGAATAAAATGATCACTTTGGTGTCGGTTCTCGAACCAACTAGACGCTTTTGTACGATGTTGTCTCTGGACGCACGATTCCGTTAATTGTACATAAGTTTCTTTACCATATATGTATAATTAGTATTTGTCCTTGTGTCCTCATTTCCTCTCCCTCCACGTGAATATAATTAAGCGGAAATAATTAACTGACGCTAGAATTCAACTTTTGTCACTAGCCATTTGCCATTCTTTGTCGTAATGGCCTCCTCAGGGAGTCACACCTAGTGATACGTGGCTGGCGACCACGGGCATTGCTTCCCCTTGCTTATGCCAGGCTCCTCACTTTTATCTTTCCTATCTGGCCACCCTCGGCCAGCTCTTGTTCTTTTCCGACCCTGACGCTATTAGGTTTCGAGGGCTAGGGGTCTTTCATTTTCCAACCCATACTTCTCATGCAGCGTCTGACCGGGAGCGGGCGGCTGAAAAAGGCGTCTGTATCCCATGTTAGGGGCGGCCTCCAGAACTGCGGAAGCAACGGAATACCACCGCAGATTATCTTCCCTGCATAATGCAGTCTCCATTTTATGCACAAAAAATGGCTTCCTCTCACGTTAAATCAGTGTCCGCAGGTAAAATAGTCCCCCATTCGGATCTCCGGGGGGGGGGGGGGGGGGGGGGGGGACAACTTGAAAGGAGGCAAAAAATCAAAACGAGAATTGGTACCTGGAATGTCAGAACTCTGCTACAAGCAGGACAACTAGAAAACCTTAAAAGACAGATGGAAAAGAATCATATGAACCTCGTAGGAGTTGCTGAGGTAAGATGGAATGGACATGGAGAGTTGCAGTCAGATGAATATGTATTCTAATACTCAGGAGGAGAAGTAAAAGGAATTAATGGAGTAGGAATGATTATGACAAAGGAATTGGCTAAATGTGTGGAATATGTAGACTATGCAAATGACCGGGTTATTGGTGTAAGGCTGAAAGGAGCACAAAAAGATTTACTGATTGTCCAGGTGCATATGCCAACTTCAGAACATGATGACCAAATTGTAGAGGAAACGTTCAATGTAATAGAGAGAATAATGGACGAAAATAAAAAATGCTGCAAAATAGTAATGGGAGACTGGAACGCCATTGTGGGAGAAGGGAAAGAGGGAAACATAGTAGGCAGTCATGGTCTTGGAAAGAGAAATGACAGAGGTGAATGGTTAATTGACTTCTGCAGGGAAAGGCAGCTGATAGCGGCAAACACATGGTTCAAGAACCATAAGAGGAGGCTCTACACTTGGAAATCACCAGGGGATAAATACAGAAACCAAATCGATTTTATACTGGTAGAAGAAAGATACAGGAATGGAATCAAGAAGGTGCACACAATACCAGGTGCAGATATTAATAGTGACCACAACTTACTTATGGCAGAAATAGAAATAAGAATGAAAAAACTGAAAAAGGCGACAATGGTGAAGAAGTGGGATCTAGAGAAGATAAGGTCCAACAAAGAACAAATTACAGAAATGCTGTCTCGGGACTTTCTAAACACATTACGAGACAAAGAAGCACCTGATAATGCCAACGAGTACTGGAATATGCCGAAAAAAGGAATCATTAAAGCAGGACAGCAAAATATAGGATATGTAAAAGGGAAAAGGTCAAAAAAACCATGGGTCACACAAGAAATGATTTCCACGATGGAGGAGAGAAGAAAATTGAAAAACAAGAACACTGAAGATGCAAGAAAGATATACCGAAGGTTAAATAACGAACTGCGAAGAGAAACAGAGCAGGCTAGGAAAAATGGCTAAAAGAGGAATGTGATGAAATTGAAGAACTGGACAGGAAGGGAAGATACGACTTACTATACAACAGAGTAAAGACTATGATATGGGAACAAAACAGAGCAGGAAGTGCTACTATGGAAATTTTGAGTAAAGACGAAGAGGTAGTGTACAAAGATCGTGACGATGTCCTCCAGAGATGGGAAGAATATATAAAAGAGCTGTATGACACAAATAGCAAACCAGAAACTCTGTAACTTGAATCACACAACAGTGTAAGTGATGAAGAGAAAGGACCGACCATCATAATGGAAGAAGTAAAGTCTGCCATTGCTGCAATGAAAAATGGCAAAGCAGTAGGTACAGATACAATACCGGGAGAAATACTAAAATGCTTGAACCACAATGGAATAAGAGAAATATTGAGGTTATGTAATAAAATATATGACAGTGGTGAATGGCCTGAGGACGTTTTGACAACAGTAATGATTCCATTACCGAAAAAACAAGGAACCAAGAAATGCAGCGAGCACAGGACAATCAGCCTCATTTCACATGCAGCCGAAGTGCTGTTAAGAATAATTAATAAAAGACTTGAAAAAGTAATAGAGGAGAATCTCGGCGAGGAGCAGTTTGGCTTTAGACGGAATACGGGCACCAGAGATGCAATAGGGCTCCTACGAATCCTCGGAGAAAGGTTTATTGAAAAAGGAAGAGACCTATATATGTGCTTCATCGATTTAGAAAAGGCATTTGACAATGTGGTTTGGGACAAGCTGGCGATTATTATGAGGGAAAAGAGAGTGGACTGGAAAACCAGAAGACTTACAAACTCATTATACCTTAATCAAAAAGTTTCAGTTAAAGTGAGAGGAGAAAGTACAAACTGGATCAGACTAGGGAAAGGACAAGGATGCTGTTTATCACCTACTCTTTTCAACCTGTACTTGGAAAATATGATTCACCAATGCTCGTTAGATGACAAAGGAGTAGAAATTGGAGGAAGAAGAGTAGGGTGCTTGAGATTTGCTGATGACATGGTCCTTCTAGCCACAGGGGAAAAAGAATTACAGGATTTGGTGGACACCATTGCAACTAACGGAAAAAAATATGGAATGAAAATTAACACAAATAAAACAAAAGTATTGGCAATAGGAGGAAATAAGGAAATAAAAATTGTGCTGAATGGAAAAACACTAGAACAGGTGCAAAATTTTAATTATCTTGGAAGCAGGGTAGACACCGACTGGAAGTGCACCACAGAAATTAAAACAAGGATAGCAATGGCAAAAGAGGCGTTTAATAAGAAAAGGAGAATCTTCTGCAGCGGTCTGGACAGAGAACTCAGAAAGAGACTCATAAAATGTCTTGTATGGAGTGTTCTTCTATATGGCGCTGAAACACGGACTATGAGGAAAAAAGACAGAGAAAGGCTGGAGGCTTTTGAGATCTGGACATGGCGGAAGATGTAAAGAATAAGTTGGATGGACAGAGTAAAAAATGAAGAGGTACTGAGAAGAGTGGGAGAGAGAAGACAGTTACTAGATGTAATAAAGAGAACAAAAAGAAATTGGATTGGGCATATATTAAGAAAGAATGACGGACTGATAAAAACAGTTTTAGAAGGTTATGTAGAACGGAAAAGGAAGCGAGGAAGGAAGAGTTTCCAGATACTAGATGACATGATGGACGGTACAAGATACAGCAGCCTTAAGAAGGAAGCAATGGATCGTAGAAAATGGAGAGGCAAAGGCCCTGCTAATATAGCAGATAACTGATGATGATGATGTCGTAATGGCGCAATGGCAGCCATTTCGTGAAATGTAATCAATCACACGATTTTCTGGCTTCACACACAAGATAACAGGGAAAAATACTTTACATATTTTTGCTATCAGGAAAAGAAAGTATTCTTCGCAGAAAAGTTTTCATTAAAAATATAGGCTTCGTCGAACCCAAAGACAATAAATAAAAGTACGAGGCTCAGACTTGCTTATGAGTAAATCGCTGACTGGTAAGAATCTTGTTTCCACTGCCGTAAATGTTATTCGAATCATAATTGACAGCACAAAAGGACACTGTTTAAGAAAGAATTTACGTAACATTGGGAATAATAATCCACCTACTTAGATGATTATATCGTGTCTCTCTCTGGAACAATAGTTATTTATCGGACATTAACTACTACAATTTTAAACAATCGCATGTATTTTTGAGTTATTCGTGTGTGTTGGCTACCTTTACTCAGAATTATTTGCTTACATAGCAACAGTGACGATCGTTAGCGTATATTTTAGTGTGCGAAAAGTACGCGACGTCACGGCTTATAAATATTTTTTTCCACGTTTGCAAACGTAACAGACCGATACCCTTTGTTAAAGAAGAGATAGAGATAGAGATAGAGAGGGAGAGAGACGATGTAACAGTCAACCAGTTCGGTTCATTTTTGACAGATAGCTTGTGTATAAACAAAAATTAAGGACTGCAAGATATTTTCGCTCTCTACCTACCAGATTCTGAGAAAATCGCCCTTAAAGTTCGTGACACTAAATCGACTCAAAATTAAATATATTGATAAATAATTGTGAACTGGGCATTTCTCGTCGTCGTGAATGTTATCTGGAAACGCATATTTTCCGAGAAATCGGGAAAAGAAACTTAGAACATTGTCGTTTATATGAGCATAAAGGTAGAGATGCTTCAGCGAAAGCGGCAGTAGCCGAGTGGCCAAGACACCTGATTTGTGAGCGGAGATTCTGTGTTGCACTCCTACACGGATAATGCAACATTTTTCTTTTTTTTTTATATATGTAACTTTCTCAGTTTCGGAACTGGTTGAAATTGGACGGTTTATAAAGCATATAAATCACTAGGGAATAATAGCAAGGCAGGTGAATCAATTACCTCAAGCAGTTTCAGTAGCGTAGAAGTAACCTTTTAAGCCCTGCTGTATGAAAACAGGTGCAAAATGAAATGCTGTGGAATCTTCAGGAAGAGCATCAGCAGCTGACCACAGGACGTTTTGTTTAAACCGAGGCGTGGCACCGAGTGTGCACAGATAAGAGGCATATTCGGAAAGTAAGGTCCGATTAGGCGCGAAATGGAAACCACTGTGAAAATTCGATGGAACTTTGCACGGATGTGTGCCTGTCGATCGCTTCACGTCGCTCGTTTCAGTTTAGAGAGCAAAGTGATCACATAGAAATTCCTAAAGCAACAGTGTCTCCCGCCAAGTATGTGAATTTTGTAAGAGATTTCGCCTGAAGCTATGCAGCCCACATAGCACAAGTGCCATTCATATCTTTCTTCGAGACATTCTGCAGGGGCAATGATGACTCTCCAGCAGCGTTTTCGATGGGAAGTGTTTGATCACCCACAATAAGCCTTTAACTGGCTCCCTCCATTGTTCATCTCTGCTCACGTTGACTGCTGGCGACGAAGACAACATTTTGCCTCAAACAATGAAAGACAGACCAGCGTAGAAAATTGGCGGACAACACAGGCGGCTGCTTTCTGTGACGAGTGTACTGGAAGGTTTGTACAACGTCATGGCAAATGCCTAAGTCAGAATGGCGTCTATTTAGAGAGGTAGCTGGAAGGTGTGGGTAACTTAGATTATAATTTTTTTTTATTATCACTGTGGTTTTCCTTTCGCGATCCATCAGACCTTACGTTCCAAACAGCTCTTGTAAAAGCCGGCCGCGGTGGTCTCGCGGTTCTAGGCGCTCAGTCCGGAACCGCACGACTGCTGTGGTCGCAGGTTCGAATCCTGCCTCGGGCATGGATGTGTGTGGTGTCCTTAGGTTAGTTCGGTTTAAGTGGTTCTAAGTTCTAGGGGACTGATGACCACAGATGTTAAGTCCCATAGTGCTCAGAGCCATTTGAAGCCAACTCTTGTAAAAGAAAACGCATGTGCTGCCCTTGTTTCCTGTTTGTCACTGATTGTGAGCAGTCAAATTATAAAGAGTGATTATTTCCCCCAGGAAAGATCTGCTTTTTGTGGTAAGTCTGTCGCAAGCCCCAACATACTTGCAGTGAACTGATGTTGCATCCCACGGAATACAATATTTTTTGTGAAACAATACAGTGACCGTTCGTAAATAATATATGTGATGCGCCTTGTACAGTAAGTAATTTGCGGTAAGTCACATGTTGCATTATGTAGTAATGTCATAGTCTCTACCATAATTTACGAGTTGCACCATAATTGTGGTATGGAAATGAGCGTTTGGCGTCATTGGCCGGGAGGCCCCTCGCGGGGCAGGTCCGGCCGCCTTGGCGCAGGTCTTATTACATTCGGCGCCACATTGGGCGACCTGCACGCCGGATGGGGATGAAATGATGATGAACACAACACAACACCCAGTCCCTGAGCGGAGAAAATCTCCGACCCAGCCGGGAATCGAACCCGGGCCCAGAGGACGGCAATCCGTCACGCTGACCACTCAGCTACTGGGGCGGACATAATTGTGGTAATGGATGACGCATTGCCTTCGACCAGCACTGAAACGGAAGGCGTTCGATACAGTTCCGCACTGTCGCCTGATAAACAAAGTAAGACCCTACGGAATATAAGGCCAGCTGTGTGGCTGGATTGAAGAGTTTTTAGCAAACGGAACACAGCATGTTGTTATCAACGGAGAGACGTCTACAGACATTAAAGTAACCTCTGGCGTGCCACAGGGGAGTGTTATGGGACCATTGCTTTTCACAATATATATAAATGAATGACCTAGTAGATAGTGTCGGAAGTTCCATGCGGCTTTTCGCGGATGATGCTGTAGTATACAGAGAAGTTGCAGCATTAGAAAATTGTAGCGAAATGCAGGAAGATCTGCAGCGGATAGGCACTTGGTGCAGGGAGTGGCAACTGACCCTTAACATAGACTAATGTAATGTATTGCGAATACATAGAAAGAAGGATCCTTTATTGTATGATTATATGATAGCGGAACAAACACTGGTAGCAGTTACTTCTGTAAAATATCTGGGAGTATGCGTGCGGAACGATTTGAAGTGGAATGATCATATAAAATTAATTGTTGGTAAGGCGGGTACCAGGTTGAGATTCATTGGGAGAGTCCTCAGAAAATGTAGTCCATCAACAAAGAAGGTGGCTTACAAAACACTCGTTCGACCTATACTTGAGTATTGCTCATCAGTGTGGTATCCGTACCAGATCGGGTTGACGGAGGAGATAGAGAAGATCCAAAGAAGAGCGGCGCGTTTCGTCACAGGGTTATTTGGTAACCGTGATAGCGTTACGGAGATGTTTAACAAACTCAAGTGGCAGACTCTGCATGAGAGGCGCTCTGCATCGCGGTGTAGCTTGCTCGTCAGGTTTCGAGAGGGTGAGTTTCTGGATGAGGTATCGAATATATTGCTTCCCCCTACTTATACTTCCCGAGGAGATCACGAATGTAAAATTAGAGAGATTAGAGCGCGCACAGAGGCTTTCAGACAGTCGTTCTTCCCGCGAACCATACGCGACTGGAACAGGAAAGGGAGATAATGACAGTGGCACGTAAAGTGCCCTCCGCCACACACCGTTGGGTGACTTGCGGAGTATAAATGTAGATGTAGATGTAGATGTAGATTTGTGAGCCTGCCGCTGTGGGAATCACAAGACACATGCATCACAATGCACTACCCACACCAGGCAGTTCCGGTTCTCAGCGTTCCAAATTGGTTCGAGCGGCTATCGTCGAATGGTGTTTGGAGCTGCAGAATGATGTCAGTATTGAAGAATTGTATCACGAAGCTGAAAGTGATGAAATGGAATACGTCGAAACTTGTGGACTAAAGTTGTTAGTGGTAGTTCGGTAACCTTGAAGTCGCAGTGGGTTCTGGAAGAGAACTACGAGCTAGAACTACGGAAAAGTACCCTTTTCAGTTAAAGTCAGGCAGTAATAGCCGACCGCGACAGACGCAGCTACAGATAAGTAAACCGCTATTGTGACATTTACGAGTGCCTAACCAGGTTCAATTTTATTATATCTGTGTGCTTTAATAGTTTAGTTTCTTGAGTATCTGCGTGTAAATTTAAAATCTTATGGCCACAGTTCTCGCGCTTTCGTTTGCGTCAGAAAATAAACCACTTTTGTGACATATTACAAGTTCCTTATCAGGGGCTAATTATTTGGTTTCACCTGAGTGCTTCGGTAGTTAGGTTTTTGAACATCTGCGTACTACTATGACACAGTCCGTGCGTTTTCGTCAAGTTCTACGGTAGATTTCCGTAGCGCTAGTCGATAGTCCGTTTATCTGCATAGTTTAGTTTTCCATGACCTTTAGTATGGACAGGGACTGCGATTGTTGTGTGTGGATGCGAGTCGAGTTGGTGACACTTCGCTCTCAGCTTCAGGCTGTGATGGCTTCGGTTACACTGCTTGAGGCTGCAGTGGATGGGCACCACTGTTGTGGGCCGCCCGTGGGGATCCAACGGACGTCCAGCACGTCAGAGTCCTACGATTGGTCCTCACCGGTGGCCAGCCCAGTTACTGCTGGCACTGAGGCTGACCCCTCACGTGTTTTTGTGTGGGAGGTCGCCCCAGGGCGTAGCAGGCAGCGAAAGACTTCCCAGGCGGCCTCCCGCATGCCCACTATACGCCCTCGCTCAAAGTCCGTCAACTGCACATACGGTTCACGTCCACGCTGTCGCGGCATGCTACCAGTGTTAAAGACTGCGATGGAGCTCCGTATGCCACGGCAAACTGGCTGACACTGACGGCGGCGGTGCACAAATGCTGCGCAGCTAGCGCCATTCGACGGCCAACACCGCGGTTCCTGGTGTGTCCGCTGTGCCGTGCGTGTGATCATTGCTTGTACAGCCCTCTCGCAGTGTCCGGAGCAAGTATGGTGGGTCTGACACACCGGTGTCAATGTGTTCTTTTTTCCATTTCCAGGAGTGTAAATATCCTCGGAGTAGTGAAGCAGCTTAAATCACTTAATGAAAGCAAGTCTTCTGGTCCAGACTGTATACCAATTAGGTTCCTTTGGGAGTATGCTGATGCATTAGCTCCATACTTAACAAGCATATACAACCGTTCGCTCGACGAAAGATCCGTACCCAAAGACTGGAAAGTTGCACAGGTCACACCAATATTCAAGAAAGGTAGTATGAGTGATCTACTAAATTACAGGCCCATATCGTTAATGTCGATATGTAGAAGGATTTTGGAACATATATTGTGTTCGAACATTATGAATTACCTCGAAGAGAACGGTCTATTGACACACAGTCAACATGGGTCTAGAAAGCATCGTTCCTGTGAAACACAACTAGCTCTTTATTCACATGAAGTGTTGAGTGCTGTTGACAAGGGATTTCAGATCGATTCCCTGTTTCTGGATTTCCGGAAGGCTTATGACACTGTGCCACACAAGCGGCTCTTATTGAAATTGCGTACTTGTGGAATATCGTCTCAGTTATGTGACTGGATTTGTGATTTCCTGTCAGAGAGATTACAGTTCGTAGTAGTTACAGTTCGTACTAACTGACGAAAAGTCATCGCGTAAAACAGAAGTGATTTCTGGCGTTCGCCAAGGTAGTGTTATAGGCCCTTTGCTGTTCCTTATCTATATAAACGATTTGGGAGACAATCTGAGCAGCCGTCTTCGGTTGTTTGCATATGACGCTGTTGTTTATCGACTAATAAAGTCATTAGAAGATCAAAACAAACTGCAAAACGATTTAGAAAAATATCTGATTGGTACGAAAAGTAGCAGTTGACCCTGAATAACGAAAAGTGTGGGGTCATCCACATGAGTGCTAAAAGGAAGTCATTAAACTTCGGTTACACGATAAATCAGTCAAAGCCAAAAGCAGTAAATTCAACTAAATACCTAGGTATTACAATTACGAACAACTTAAATTGGAAGGAACACACAGAAAATGTTGTCGGGAAGGCTAACCAAAGCCTGCGTTTTATTGGCAGGACACTTGGAAAATGTAACAGACCTACTAAGGAGACTCCCTACACTACGCTTGTCCGTCCTCTTTTAGAATACTGCTGCGCTGTGTGGGATCCTTACCAGATAGGACTGACGGAGTATATCGAAAAATTTCAAAGAAAGGAAGCACGTTTTGTATTATCGCGAAATATGGGAGTGAGTGTCAAAGAAATTATACAGGATATGGGCTGGAAATCGTTAAAAGAAATGCGTTTTTCGTTGCGACGGAATCTTCTCACGAAATTCCAATCACCCACTTTCTCCTCCGAATGCGAAAATATTTTGTTGACACCGACCTACATAGGGAGGAACGATCACCACGATAAAATAAGGGAAATAAGAGTTCGTACGGAAAGATATAGGTGTTCATTCTTTCCGCGCGCTATACGAGATTGGAATAATAGAGAATTGTGAAGGTGGTTCGACGAACCCTCTGCCAGGCACTTAAATGTGATTTGCATAGTATCCATGTAGATGGAGATGTAGAAAGTAAAAGAGGTAATATTGGCCAAGGAACATACAGATTGAAATCTGCAAATTAAGCGAAAGAAAGTAACGATAACGCCCCTGAAAAGGAAGAAGTATTTGGCACTGTGGGTAACAGACGTAATGAAAGGAGGGACCAGATACGACCAGCAGCAGTCGATAAACAAATCGACATTCGATCGACCTGTCGAATATGGTCTGCGTTACGAGCGTGTGACAAGGAGAATACACCAGCAGTGGGCTGCGAGTGCAGCGCTTCGGATTACGACTAACAGAGATTTTACGTTTGCTGCATCTTTGTCTCGGGCAAAGAATTTCAAATCAGGTTATAAAATTAGTCAAAGGCACATCACGAAATACGTCCCGAACACGGAGGTAGAGAATATCGGAGATGCGGAGAACCTTGCAGCACTTTTCAGCACACACACTTAGTCACTTATTACCAGTCTTAATCGCGATTACGTGATCAACAGCGACCGCATAGGGTGCGAGTATCGACGCGTGTTGGTGAGTAAGGGAGCAAGACGTACACTTGTCGCAGTCAGAACTATACATGAAACCGCGCATTCGTACACGTTGCACTATACCATTATCGCGTCTGGCAAAGTTTTGCCTGATGTTTTAGTGTTTTCACAGGAGAAACTAGTGGCAAACTTGCTTTGCCAGTTATTCAAGAATTCAGTCGTTTAGCCGATTCGTTACAAAATGTTTACGTTACCTGCTCTAAATCGAGTAAGTAACAAGTTCGATTTACGGAACATATCTTTTGAATGGTTTAGAAACTGTACGTTGCTGGTAACAGGTTTTGTCTCACATTAGATTCCTGGTACTGTTATGTGTGACACCATGTCTACAGACGACGAGCGCCAACCGAGATGCATAGGACAAGTAATACTGCCAGACTATATACTTACGTCCCAGCCGTGTGATGTTCATTTTTGTCGTCAAAATGAAATCTTTACTGTAAGGTCTCAAAATTTCCAAACGCTACTCGAAGCCAACGGGGAATTACACAACCGTGGAAATTCAGTTACAATCTACAGTACTGCTCATGTTCAGGTTCAGCACTGCTTTTTCTGGCGATGTTCCGGTATCCATGGTAGGCATCAAAATTGATTCCCGATAAAGAAGTATTTTTAGATGTGAACCAAGTCTGTTTTCCGTCGAATGTTGGCAAGAACCGTTGTAGCTGCTGGGAAATTTCATTCATTAGATGTGCACGGTGCAACGAATATCATTTCGATCGCTTTATTGTTTAACATCGAAAGACGGCTATTGTGGAACTGAGCCACGTAGCTAATATGGACGAAACTCCTCTGACATTTGATGGGCCGTGTAACAGAATTGTTGGTATGAAAGGTGCTAAAACTGTAACTGTAAAAACAAGTTGTAAAAGGAATATATGCACTTCACTGTTGACCTCTCACGTTGCGCTTGCGGTACTGAACTTCACCCAATGATCATTTTCAAACGCAAATCAATACAAAAACCTTCTGCAATAACGCCAGCTGTTGTTCTTCACGGACATGACAAGGGCTGGATGGATGGCTCGGGTAGGAAATTATGGATTAATGGAATATGGGAGAGAAGAAAGCATACTTTATTGAAGGAAAGTTCTCTTCTTACGCTGGATCGGTCAAGTAGCCATTTGAAAAATTCAGTGAAAGAGAAACTGAGACAGGGAAATTAATAGCTTACTGTTATTCCGTGAGGAGGGATGGATGAAACCCGACACGAATTCACGACGTAGGGAGCTTTAAAACGACCTACAATCAAACGATTGTGTCAGTGGATAAAATAGTAGTGGTGTAGAGTGAGACATTATCGCTCAATCTTTCGAGAAGTGCGGCATACGTAACACTTTCGATGGCAGTGAAGATGACATTGTATAGGAAGAGGTCAATGATGACGACGAGGAGAAAGAAGGAGAAGAAGTTAAAAATTCAGCGGACGATTATCATAGATTTAAAAGGTCAGCTCGGTTTTAAAAATTACGAGTTTTTTTACTATGGCTTTGCAATGTAATGATAAAAATGTTAATTTTTAAAAAAATTGTTTGAAAATTAAGATCCGTCTTATAGTCCGTAGCGTCTTATATCAGGTAAAATACAATTTGTTTTATTGTTCTGTGATACGTGTAACTTTTTTTTATTACACTTTGTAATACTTTTCACACTCTCATTCCAGTAGTTTTTGACTTCCATCGTAACACGTGAATCACCCTCCGTACCTAACTAAATTCAACGTCTAACAGGCTTCGACATTCCTGTTCAGTTACGCCACTTAGGAAACGCGGCCGACATACTTTGCCACTCTAAGAGAACTTCCAGCAAGTGTCTACTGTTTCTATTGTAGTTCGAATCCGACACGCTTTTATCAAAAGCGAGATTCGTTCAGGAACCTGCTTCGAGAACTTGGAACATGTGACAATAAGAAGGACTGTTATTAGCACCACTGTTTAAAATAAGCTGTAACGAGCAGTAGTCTGCTAAAATTCACAACTGACGAGAACTGGTTCAGGAATGCACCGAAAAAGTTTTTTGCGCTACAGGTCGTGGAATATGGTTGAAAAACAAAGAAAACAGATACTTGGTGACGAAATAAACACGAGGAGACTCACGAAAGACGTCCGTTTGGTTCCGCTCGGCGCCGCCTTCGCCCGTGCAGTGCCCGCCCGGTCGCGTGTCCCGGCTCCCCGCAGCCTGCCCGCCTCCCCCTACCCCCTCTGTGAGTGCTATCTGCACTGGACCCGAGTTCCCACAGCTCCACACCAGAGGCGTCGAGGACACGCGATAACTCCTGCCGCCTCCCAGCTCGCGACCTCTGCCTACTTGATAGAGACGGGCCGGACGGTTAGTCTGGAGTAACCGTTATCACGGTTCCAGTTGTTTATTTATAACCGTTACTTACAACGGTTATAAATAACTCTCAAGTTGTTTTTCACTACGGAATACCGAATATTCCGACGGGGTTGCAGTTAAATAACGACGTAGGTGGAATCCATCAGTTTCGTTATCAGTATAACAGCGAGTAGTGCGAAATGGCAGGAATGTAGTATGAATCGTGCCATAACCTTAGCTAATTAATCGTGGTACTTTTCAGTTGATGTTTGAACGATTATTAGTGTTCAATGTTATATGTATGTAAGTTATCGGTCGCTATTGCAAATACGCTACTGGCCATTAAAATTGCTACACCAAGAAGAAACGCAGATGAGGAACGGATATTCATTGGAAAAATATATTATACTAGAACTGACATGTGATTACATTTTCACGCAATTTGGGTGCATAGATCCTGAGAAATTAGTACCCACAACAACCACCTCTGGCCGTAATAACGGCCTTGATACGCCTGGGCATTGAGTCAAACAGAGCTTGGATGGAGTGTACAGGTACAGCTGCCCACGCAGCTTCAACACGATACCACAGTTCATCAAGAGTAGTGACTGGCGTATTGTGACGAGCCAATTGCTCGGGCACCATTGACCAGACGTTTTCAATTGGTGAGAGATCTGTAGAATGCGCTGGCCAGGGCAGTAGTCGAACATTTTCTGTATCCAGAAAGGGCCGTACAGTGCGTTATCCTGCTGAAATGTAGGGTATCGCAGGGATGGAATGAAGGGTAGAGCGACGGGTCGTAACACATCTGAAATGTAACGTCCACTGTTCAAAGTGCCGTCAATGCGAACAAGAGGTGACCGAGACGTGTAACCAATGGCAACCAGCAAACTTCGTCGAACTGTTCGTGCAGATGGTTGTTGTCTTGGAAACGTCCCCATTTGATGACTCAGGGATCGAGACGTGGCTGCTCGATCCGTTACAGCCATGCGGATAAGATGCCTGTCTTCTCGACTGCTAGCGATACGAGGCCGTTGGGATCCAGCACGGCGTCCCGTATTACCCTCCTGAACCCACCGATTCCGTATTCTGCTAACAGTCATTGCATCCCGACCAACGCGAGCAGCAATGTCGCGATACGATAAACCGCAATCGCGATAGACTACAATCCGACCTTTATCAAAGTGGGAAACGTGATGGTACGCATTTCTCCTCCTTACACGAGGCATCACAACAACGTTTCACCAGGCAACGCCGGTCAACTGCTGTTTGTGTATGAGAAATCAGTTGGAAACTTTCCTCATGTCAGCACGTTGTTGGTGCCACCACCGCCGGCAACCTTGTTTGAATGCTCTGAAAACTAATCATTTGCATATCATAACGTCTTCTTCCTGCCGGTTAAATTCCACGTCTGTAGAACGTCATCTTCGTGGTGTAGCAATTTTAATGGCCAGTAGTGTATTATCCTCGCAGCTAAAAACAGAAAGTAACCGGAACTTCGCCACAGCCCTGTTTAAGTAAAATGTTAACAACGTGCGTTTTTAAGTATGAAGTAATTTGTAAGCTGTATACTGTAGGTTAAATTCGAAGCTTAATTTCTTGTGCTTCTCACTTCATAGAATAAGTGTGTGTGAAATCTTCTGGGATTTAACTGCCATGGTCATCAGTCCCTAAGCTTACACATAACCTAAATTATCCTAAGGACAAACACACACACCCATGCCCGAGGGAGGACTCGAACTTCCGCCGGGACCAGCCGGACAGTAATAGAAAAGTGTACGGCCTTGTAATACAATACAAATATATACGTAATGTGATACATTCGTTTACTCCTGTACACGATAGTCGTAGTGGGGAAAGTGTGAGTACTCTAATCCAAGTTTTATTTGAGATTTGGAAAACTGCTCGATTCCTCTAGCTACAGCTTGGATGTAACATCTGAAGATAAGTATATCTAAAAGGCTGACAGTGTTAAATTTCTGGGATTACAGCTCGTTAGTAAATTCAGTTGGGAAGGGCCTACCACAGAACTGCTGAAGCGCCTAAACAAGTCTGTATTTGTCGTGAGAATGATGTGAGGTATAGGAGATATAAATATAAAAGAGCTTACATACTTACATTCTATTATGTCATAAGGGATGATATTGGGGGGGTAACTCTGTAATATATTGATTATTTCTTGCTACTGCAGTGTTATCTTGAAGCTGTGAGAACGGAGGACAGGCGTTCCAAGGCGCGGAAGCAGAGACGATGCTGTGGGCAGACGAAACTAGGAGAGATATTGTTACATGAAGGAAACAGCGAGGGGAGAGCCTTGCGAAATTTCAGACGCCCCCAGATGCGGTCCCAGGGCGTTAGTTACTCTTCAAGCAATTAACATGTAACTTCATATGTCGTCTAGACGCTGTAGTAGGTTGTCACCGTAGAACTTTATACACTAGTACGTGCCTGATGGTTACAAAGCCAGCTTGATACCAGGCCTGAGAACAGCAACGTCAGTAGGCTCACAACGGTTAGAAAGAGAGCGAAAACGCCAAAAACTGTTGACCCAGCACTCCACACTCCGGGGAGCCCGAGAGGCGGGGCTAAATGACGTACAACAATAATGTTGCAAGCCTTATTTGGCAGAGCAGTTACGTTTAGCTTTCAGCTGAACAATGTTGATACCAAATGCGGACTTCGTTAATGCAACTGCATTAACATCCCCGCCTTAGGAGCAGTAGAGGGGACCTAACTAAACCATGATTGGCAGGCGCCGGCAAGAGACCTACGGGATTGGCTGGATGGCTTTAAGTGGGGGAAACAGTGCCCCCACGCGACTCTTTAAGACCCCTAGTTTCCGCATTATGGTAGAGTTCTCAGTCAGACGATGTGGGCGCCGAATCCGCGTCCGTCGACTCCAGCCTCGGTCCAGCTCCGTGTAAGTCTGCTCTCTCTCACTTGAGGTACCTCAGTGAACAGTGTCACATTCATTTTGTTTTGCTCTGCAACTAAGTTGTTGCCTTAAGATGCTGCTAGTGTTTGCTACTGTGGCTAGCATCCACTCCAGGGACTATTGCAGTGGCTTCCGTTGTGACAGTGTTATTGATGCTTATTCTAACCCTAGAACTAGCCTCCAGTGTATTAGTTAGTCCCGTCTGGAATAAACAACTTGTAAGTAGGCAGTTTAGGTTTTTATATTGGTAATGCCGCGTGGCGCTCTGTATGAAAATCACTGGCTGTGCTGTGTGCAGTCTGTGGCTGGTTTTCACTGTTGTTTGCTATTGTAGTGTTGGGCAGTTGGCTGTTAACAGCGCGTAGCGTTGCGCAGTTGGAGGTGAGCCGCCAGCAGTGGTGGATGTGGGGAGTGAAATGGCGGAGTTTTGAGAGCGGATGATCTGGACGCGTGTCCATCAGAGACAGTAAATTTGTGAGACTTGATGTCATGAACTACTATATATATTATGACTTTTGAACACTATTATGGTAAATACATTGTTTGTTCTCTATCAAAATCTTTCATTTGCTAATTATGCCTATCAGTAGTTAGTGCCTTCAGTAGTTTGAATCTTTTATTTAGCTGGCAGTAGTGGCGCTCGCTGTATTGCAGTAGTTCGAGTAACGAAGATTTTTGTGAGGTAAGTGATTTGTGAAAGGTATAGGATAATGTTAGTCAGGGTCATTATTTGTAGGGATTATTGAAAGTCAGATTGGGTTGCGCTAAAAATATTGTGTGTCAGTTTAGTGTTGATCAGAATAGGTAAAGAGCGAAATGTATGAGTACATTCAGTTCTGCTCAGCTGTTTGAAAATCAAATAATGTAAGAGGTTTATCTGTATAGTAATTCATTAATTTTTCTAAGGGGAAGTTTCAAACTATTTCAAAACCTTGTTTGTTTGACCGAGAGTCTCCACAACGAATTCCCTACCGAGTCTCACCACCTGCATTTCTAGTAAATGCCTGTACTAGTGTTGGCTCAGATAGAAGAAAACAGTTAAATGCCTTCACTGTGAATTGTCCTTCTGCCTTCTGCTCTACAGAGCGCAGACTGACCAGCAACCCCTTTTTCCCTCTCCCACCTATGTCAGGACACGACAAGTCATCAATACGAGCAAAAGTTTTTAGCATGTAAAAGCGTGTAATAAAAATCATTTGTGGTATATATTCAAGATCATGTAGAAACATGTTCAAAGAACTTCGTATTCTAACCACTGCTTCCTAGTATATTTATTCCTTAATGAAATTTGTTGCCAGTGTTTCCAACCAATACCTCGATACATAATATCAATATTAGGAATAAGAACAACAGTATACGTAAAGATCTAAAATCAATTACCTTGGTCCAAAAAGGGGTCCAATATTCAGTAACACACATTTCCAGTAAATTGCCATCAACCATTAGAAACTTGGTTTCAGATAAAGCTCGGTTAACAGAGTTTGAAAGACTTCTTGATAGGCAACTCCTTCTACTTCTTTGATGAATATCTTGGCAGGGACAGCTAGATCAGCTTAAGTAAAAATTCTGCTATATTTCAGTTTTGACAGCACTTGGACACAACAGTCAAGATGAGGTATTCTGTGTATGATAAATTTATTTAAAGTGCATAGCTATGTTTAATTCTCGCAGTGTATTCATTTTGTAAATATTAGCAGTTCCAGTTTACTATAATATATTCACATATTTTGAGAATCTCCTGACAAATGATGAGGATAATAAGTATTATATTCAAATGTTTTACGTTATACTTTCTGACATGTTATTTGTCGTCGTCGTCGTCACCCCGCCCCCCTTCCCGATAGCCAGCGGCTATTTCCGTAGCAGTACGAAAATATTTGTTCACTCCAGTAACTATCCTCTCTGGAAATATCACCTGAGTCTGCAACCTTGAACTGGACTCATGAACACAGTTACTCACTTACCAACTTCCAGATTACCTGTAGTGACAGCCCATTATCTGCCGGAGTACTTCAACTGTGACCGAAGAACAATAACTGCCACCCTCTGATAGTTATTTCCATAGTCGATCGAATTTCTAATGGTAACTCTATTGGTACGACCCGGCCAAACTAAATTGACAAATAAGGCGGTGGCTCAAGGGAACGACCGTACATGTCAATGCATGTACTGCAGCTCCTATCAGCCACCGCTATGACATTAACTTTATTTAATTGTTTGTGCTGAAAGTAGCGAAGGCGCACAAGTACACAGTTCTATCAACAGATGGCGCGCAGACACACAGTTATTTCCACGACCTATAGAACGCCCTCCAAATGGTATATCCCTCTCCTTCGTAGTCAGATCTCCGATGACGCGAAAGCGTAATACGATCTTCGGTCAACAGTTGGCACGAGGCACTGTTGCTAGTTATTGAAATAAGGGCCAGTATGAGACGAGCGGTTATCACAGTAACCGTTACTTCTCAGTAACTGGTTATTTCTACCAGTTACGTTGTTTTTTTGCCACCTCTACTACTCGATACTACGCTGGCCACGCGCTTGCCCACCGCGAGCTGTTCATTCCGTCGCCTTTCCCATCCCCTCCTCTGAGATACGCACACCGTACGAAAAACTAGGCACCCTCTCGAGACGTCGCACACATACCGCCTCTAGTCTTCACGGTGGTCCCGTTTCTGCAACGAAGGCAGTCCACGGGTTTCTCGAGGTACTCCATATAACTGGTGAGTGTAGAGCGACGAAATTGCGAAGATCTCGATTGCTGCCTTCACACATGGTCTCAAATAGTTCCAGACGCTACTCGTGGGATTCAGGTCGGTCGATTTAGCGGGTCAGTCGAATTGCGACTGTGTGCTCGAGTGCTGGTTGAGCCGCGACGGTGTCCGTGCAGTCCTGTCAACGCGGCTGTCCTCGTCTTGGAAGACGAGAGTGTCCACTGATCACGAAGATGCACAAGGAAGGGAAACACCTGGACAACGGGGATGATTAAATAAACCTCGTGGCTCGTGTTCGAGGTATCCTCGAACGAACAGGCCCAAGTAATGACTCGGAAAACGTGCCGAAAACGTCACAGAACCAGCTCCGGCGTGAACTGTATTCTTCACACGTAATCAGTAGAATGACTGATGGCGCCATCGCCATACTCGACGCCTGGTATCATTTCGTGAGGTGGAGAACCGCGACTCGTTGGACCATGCTACAAGCTTACCGTCCATTTTCTGTCTAGTTTGGCTGTGAAAAATGACATTCTGCGAGGTATCCGACTCCAAGCATCTATTACATGCAGTTCCCTTCCCAGCGTTCGCTCGTAAACTTGTTGGAATGGTTACGTGTCCAGTGACAGCAACAGTTCCTGCTGGGTTTGAAACCTACTGTCGTCGACAAGGTTTACTGCTGGTCCTCGGTACCTGTCGGTTACGACCCTTTTACGACCAGTGTCCACACGTCGCTGCATTCCCTGTAGACACGCGGGACAATCAGTGTTGACATACGTAGATTTCGGGCAACCGGTTTCGAGGCGTGGTCGGCGGCACTTCCAGAGACAATAACAACTTTCTGTCAGTTTATCACGTCTCCGCGTCGACCTATCTTGCTGCCCTGATTCCATGCAAGCTACTTGCGTCTACTCACCACATCACCACCATCACTTACGTCGACGTGGCAGCACGGTAACCGTTCTACACTCTCTACCGCTATCAAACATATCAGCATGGGGAGAACTGAGGACCATAAACACTGTGTCATCCAGGAGGCCATCAGTTTACCGTCCAATCTTTTATTACATCTTAGAAGCCTCACAGAGCTTTCGTTCATTGTCGTCGATGCGGTGTTCAGCCGTAAGCTTGGTTCCTTGCAACTCTCCGTCCTAGTTTACGTTGTGCGAGCCTCTTCACCCCTGAATAACTCCTGCTACCTACATCCATGTGGACCAGCTTACGGTAGTCGGGCTTCGGTCTCTACTACCAGACTGACGCTTATGTGATGCCTCATCGTTCATCCTGTCAGCTGATCTCTTCTTTTACTCTAGTTGTGTCATAACTTTCGCCTCCGCCCGACTTGATTCAGGACGTCTTAATTAGTTATCCGATCTACCCATTTACTCTCCACCGTTCTTTACTAGCACTGCGTTTGAAAACCTTCTGCTCTCTTCTCGCATGAACTTTGTCACTGGGCTTCACTTCCGCACAAGGTTACACTCCACACAAATAACTTCAGACAAAGCTTCCTAAAACTTACATTGATATTGGATGTTAAAAAAAAATCATCTTTTTCAGGAGTGCTTTTCTTGTTACTCCCATTCTGTATTTTATATCTTCTTTATTTGGCAATCATTACTTACTAAGCTGCCCAAATAGCAAAACTTATCTAGAGCCTTTAATGTTTCATTTCCTATTCCAATTACCTTAGCTTCGCCTGACGTAATGCAGCTCCCTTCTGTTGACGATCACCTTAGAATCTTGTTTCAAGGCACTATCCATTTTGCTCAATTGTTCTTCTGAACCCTTTGCCGTTTCTGACACTATTAGAATGTCATCGGCAAACCTCAAAATATTTGCTTCTTCTCCCCGAATTTTAATTCATTCTCCTGTAATTTGTCCTTGATGCCGTCAAAAGTTCAAAAAGTGAAGATCGGTCAACGTTGTCAAAATGTTTTTGATGTGTGCAAATGTTATAATATATGTAGGCTAGACTTTGTACAACCTATCTTCAAGGATAGGTCATAGGAGACATTATTGCCTCGTCCATTGCTACATTCCTCCTGTACCTAAACTGATCGTCCCCCCCCCCCCCCCCCCCCAGATTCAGCTTCTACCCTTTTTCTCGTTCTTCTGTAAGTAATTCGTGTCAGAATGTTAGACAAATGCTTTCTACATCTACATCTACATTTATACTCCGCAAGCCACCCAACGGTGTGTGGCGGAGGGCACTTTACGTGCCACTGTCATTACCTCCCTCTCCTGTTCCAGTCGCGTATGGTTCGCGGGAAGAACGACTGTCTGAAAGCCTCTGTGCGCGCTCTAATCTCTCTAATTTTACATGCGTGATCTCCTCGGGAGGTATAAGTAGGAGGAAGCAATATATTCGATACCTCATCCAGAAACGCACCCTCTCGAAACCTGGCGAGCAAGCTAAACCGCGAAGCAGAGCGCCTCTCTTGCAAAGTCCGCCACTTGAGTTTGTTAAACATCTCCGTAACGCTATCACGGTTACCAAATAACCCTGTGACGAAACGCGCCGCTCTTCTTTGAATCTTCTCTATCTCCTCCGTCGACCCGATCTGGTACGGATCCCACACTGATGAGCAATAGTCAAGTATAGGTCGAACGAGTGTTTTGTAAGCCACCTCCTTTGTTGATGGACTACATTTTCTAAGGACTCTCCCAATGAATCTCAACCTCGTACCCGCCTTACCAACAATTAATTTATTAAAATGACAGTAATAACTTTCTTTGGAACTGAAATTATTTCATCTTCTTGAAATCTGGCGGTATTTCACCTGTCCACATCCCTTGCACATTATGTGGTGTAAGACGTTGTGGTCTCCTGACCTTTATTGCTTACATATTCCAACCTCACAATCATGTTCCGCAAATCGAGACGCTTCATTCGAACCCAAACTCGATAAGATAAAGTCAATGTTGTATGAATTCATGTAAACGATATGCAATTGACAAGTGAGCGCACTGTGGTTGAAATACTCGAGGCTGGCGTGCACACATACATTCCAGACACGTCGGTCACAGAGGCTATTAGTTCGGGAGAGAGGCCGCACAACGGGACGCCAGGCCCTTCAGAGGATGACCCAGCCCATGTCGGCCGGTGACCGCCCGTGTAGAGAACAGCGTGGGCCCGAGTGAAAAGGGGGAACGACCCCGTGTTCGGCTTAAAAGCAAATTCCGCTACATTGTGTGGGAGCGGCCAGCCTACGCATTCTTTACACATAGCACGCAGTTTCAGAGATTTTCACAGGGAGACAGCAAACGCCAAACGCAAAAGCTACAGGTTTCCCGATTTGTCGCCTTAAACGAAACGTCATTCTCCCGTTTTAGAAGAGCAATGCTGATTGGCAGACGATATTTCTGACGCGTTGAGCTGAAGGAATAATGGGAGAGACCGAAAGATATACCCCTTCACGTCTGGCGTGGAGAGTCGCCGTTCTGTGGTCGCACTTGGAGTGAGAACACGTAACGAGAGCGTGCGCGCTCGTACGTGTACTCGAAAGAGCGAGGAACAAGTCTCTCCTCAGTCCTCCGTCAAGAGCGAATCAATGGGCGACTCTATATTGAGTCCTTGCGATTAAGCATTGTTCACTGTGTTGGCCGCCACACTTATTGTGCGGTGTGAACGGACAGAGTTATAGTTAAACGCCTGTGAGCGAATTTTGAGTGGCATCGCGGTGGACTGGTTATCTGACCAGTGTACCAGGCCAATAGTTAGACTAGGGGCGAATAGGAATCCTTGACTTCATCAAGGCGTAGAGAGAGTTTGATTGGCGAAGGTCAATCCAGATAGAACGAGAGTTATCTTATTTGTCAGCAGCGAGCGGCGCAGACAGCGGTCATCGCAGCTTACGGTATTGTGCGCTACAGCTATTGCGAGCCCCATATTTCCTCCACAACAGAACACTTCACTGCATTTCACACGCGACAGCCTCGACCGTACCTAGCAACATTCTAAAGGATAATTATTCAAGTTGAGTAGGCGTGCCTCTCAGCCATTCTGCCAAGGCAACAAGCATCTTAAACTTTGTATAGAAATTTCATTAGCGAATCCTATCCTTGAGAGGTAACTTCATATTCCGAAAAGAACCAGGATACAACTTGTTCAATTCGTAACTAAAAGTGCCATTGTGATTTCTCAGAATTTTGCAAAATAAATAATAACTTTCGTTAGTTTCATGTTTTTCTTACACTAACTAGCACTACTCCAGTACCAAAGTATCCCACTAGTTACGTAAGAAATTTTGTGAATTTTTGTGTCATTTCCTTACAGCGGACGACTCCAGAAGATACTTATTGCTGAAAGTTTTTCAGGCGTTTCTCTTTAGAACGTTAGGAGTGTCTGTCTGACTTCTGTTGTAGTGTGGGGGTGAAATCGCATCTTGCAGGAGCCACAGGGTAAAGGGTACATCTCAGATTAATCCATTGCGCAGAATAACAGCATAGTTTTGTCATGTCTGTCCCTTCCAAATATCGCAATAATTCTGGGGGAGTATAGTCAACTCCACAGACTTTGTGTTCGCTTCGGTCTTCGACTGCTGCATCAAATTCTTCTCGCAATATCATACCTCCCATCTCGTCTTCTCTTACTTCCTCTTGTCTTTCTATATACAGCCCCCTTTCTGTAATATAGTCCTCCTGTATTCCTTTACTTGTATGTCATCTATTCACTTATCTACGTGTTCATTCCACCTCCATCACATCCTCAGTGCAGATGTGGTGCCACCTTCCACTTGCACATGTTTTCAGATACATTTGCCTGGTTTGGCGGCCTCCCGAGTATTTCCCGACCTGCAGCTCTTCGTTGATTCCTGAATAACATTCTTTTTCAAACGGTTTTCAAATGAAAATTCCATCGCTCAGTGGCATAATTCGAAAGTCATTGTAGAAGCTGGTTGTACCGTATCATTTTTCGTTTAGTGTTAAAAACTTTTCGATTTGTTCATTGAACATTATTTATATGCAACTGTTTGGACTCCGTAGAAATGTTGGAAGACGTGAGGCAATACTGACCCTACGACTTATCTTAAAGAATAGATTAAGGAAAGGCAAACCTACGTTTCTAGCATTTGTAGACTTAGAGAAAGCTTTTGACAATGTTGACTGGAATACTCTCTTTCACATTCTGAAGGTGGCAGGGTTAAAACACAGGGAGCGAAAGGCTATTTACAATTTGTACAGAAACCAGATGGCAGTTATAAGAGTCGAGGGACATGAAAGGGAAGCAGTGGTTGGGAAGGGAGTGAGACAGGGTTGTAGCCTCTCCCCAATGCTATTCAATCTGTATATTGAGCAAGCAGTAAAGGAAACAAAAGAAAAGTTCGGAGTAGGTATTAAAATCCATGGAGAAGTAATAAAAACTTTGAGGTTCGACGATGACATTGTAATTCTGTCAGAGACAGCAAAGGACTTGGAAGAGCAGTTGAACGGAATGGACAGTGTCTTGAAAGGAGGATATAAGATGAACATCAACAAAAGCAAAACGAGGATAATGGAATGTAGTCGAATTAAGTCGGGTGATGCTGAGGGAATTAGATTAGGAAATTAGACACTTAAAGTAGTAAAGCAGTTTTGCTATTTGGGAAGCAAAATAACTGATGATGGTCGAAGTAGAGAGGATATAAAATGTAGACTGGCAATGGCAATGAAAGCGTTTCTGAAGAAGAGAAATTTTTTAACACCGAGTATAGATTTAAGTGTCAGGAGGTCGTTTCTGAAAGTATTTGTATGGAGTGTAGCCATGTATGGAAGTGAAACATGGACGATGAATAGTTTGGACAAGAAGAGGATAGGAGCTTTCGAAATGTGGTGCTACAGAAGAATGTTGAAGATTAGGTGGGTAGATCACGTAACTAATGAGGAGGTATTGAATAGGATTGGGGAGAAGAGAAGTTTGTGGCACAACTTGACTAGAAGAAGCGATCGGTTGGTAGGACATGTTCTGAGGCATCAAGGGATCACCAATTTAATACTGTAAGGCAGCGTGGAGGGTAAAAATCGTATAGGGAGACCAAGAGATGAATACACTAAGCAGATTCAGAAGGATGTAGGCTGCAGTAGGTACTGGGAGATGAAGAAGCTTGCACAGGATAGAGTAGCATGGAGAGCTGCATCAAACCGGTCTCAGGACTGAAGACCACAGCAACAACAACATATCCAACTGCAATTAATTTTAAGACCAGCTTTCAAGTTTAAAAGTATTAGCGTTCGTTGCTGAGGTTCAGTGGAGATAAGCAGAATGAAGTTCGTTTAAATGTGTTGCAATTACAGGCATCACTTACTTGTTCGTCTTCGCATTATAGTGGCCTCACAGCTTCCAGCACGGCTGCCGACTACAGTTCTGCCAGAGTGGACCTCTCCTCTCATGTCTACGCTTTCTAGCTCTGCGTTTCTCACCGTCCTGACGAAATGAAATGCAAACTGCGGCACTGATATGTTAGAATACGGGGTACACGGCACAAGCTGAGTCAAGTCCTCCTTCCTCGGCAGTAGTGAGAGCAGGCTTTCTTGAAACCGAGTCTCATTTATGAAAGCAAAGAAAAAACGCGTTAGTTCACAGTCATTCCTTTGCTCCACAATTACCTCGGCGACTTGCTAATGTTCAAATGTGTGTGAAATCTTATGGGACTTAACTGCTAAGGTCATCAGTCCCTAAGCTTACACACTACTTAACCTAAATTATCCTAAGGACAAGCAAACACACCCATGCCCGAGGGAGGACTCGAACCTCCGCCGGGACCAGCCGCACAGTCCATGACTGCAGCGCCTGAGACCGCTCGGCTAATCCCGCCCGCCGACTTGCTAATGCTTCATTGCCCTGTATCCATTTCTACAATCAGCTTATTCCTGGCCTTTTTAAAGTCGAATATTTTTCTCGTCTTCTTTGCAAAGGGGAATGGAACACGGTAGAAGACATGTGGGCAATTTTGAGAGACAGAATAGTGAAGGCAGCGGAAGATCGCTTTCTTAAAAAGACAGGGCCTCGCAGAAATCCTCGCGTACAGCAGGAGGTAGCGAATTTAGGTGAGGAAAGAAAGAAATGTGAAAGTACAGCAAATGAGGCAGGCGAGAGGGATACAAACGTCTAAGAAATTTAACTAACGGAGAGTGCAAAATGGCTAAGGAGTATTCGCTAGAGGACAAATGCATGTCGTCAGCATGCATAACTTGGTGAAAGATAGACAACGCCAATAATAAAATAAAGAGACCTTTGGAGAAAAGAGAAGCAGCTACCTGAATTTCGAGAGTTCAGTTGGAACACCAGGACTGTGCAAACGAGGGGAGCTCAGACCTGAAAGTAACGTATTTATTTATTTCATTTGTTTATTTTACCCGATCTGATTAGGGTCACCGGGCGCTTTCTTACACCGCACCAGGGTTTCACACATACACTACCTTTTTTTACATTACAGTTACCTAAGAAATACTAATACGAAGTTAGTATTAAAGTTATTTGAGGGTGTATAGTCAGAATGTGAGTAAATAATACTGACGATCAACTAATAAAGTTAATACCTTAAGTACTCCTACTACAACTGCTGCTGTCACTAATAACAATAATAATAATAATAATAATGTTGTTGTTGTTGTTGTTGTGGTCTTCAGTCCTGAGACTATTTTGATGCAGCTCTCCATGCTACTCTATCCTGTGAAAGCTTCTTCATCTCCCAGTACCTACTGCAGCCCACATCCTTCTGAATCTGCTTAGTGTATTCATCTCTTGGTCTCCCTCTACGATTTTTACCCTCCACGCTGCCCTCCAATACTAAATTGGTGATCCCTCGATGTCTCATAACATGTCCTTCCAACCGATCCCTTCTTCTAGTCAAGTTGTGCCACAAACTCCTCTTCTCCCCAATTCTGTTCCATACCTCCTCATTACTTATACGATCTACCCATCTGATTTTCAGCATTCTTCTGTAGCACCACATTTCGAAAGCTTTTATTCTCCTCTTATCTAAACTATTTATCGTGCACGCTTCACTTTCATACATGGCTACACTCCATACAAATGCTTTCAGAAACAACTTCCTGACACTTAAATCTATACTCCATGTTAACAAATTTCTCTTCAACTGCTCTTCCAAGTCCTTTGCTGTCTCTGACAGAATTACAATGTCATCGGCGAACCTCAAAGTTTTTATTACTTTTCCATGGATTTTAATACCTACTCCGAACATTTCTTTTGTTTCCTTTATTGTTTGCTCAATATGCAGATTGAATAACATAGGGGAGAGGCTGCAACCCTGTCTCACTCCCTTCCCAACCACTGCTTCCCTTTCATGCCCCTCGACTCTAATAACTGCCATTTGGTTACTGTACAAATTGTAAATAGCCTCTCGCTCCCTGTATTTTACCCCTGCCACCTTCAGAATTTGAAAGAGTGTATTCCAGTCAACATTGTCAAAAGCTTTCTCTAAGTCTACAAATGCTAGGAACGTAGGCTTGCCTTTCCTTAATCTTTCTTCTAAGATAAGTCGTAGGGTCGGTATTGCCTCACGTGTTCCAACATTTCTACGGAATCCAAACTGATCTTCCCCGAGGTCGGCTTATATCAGTTTTTCCACTCGTCTGTAAAGAATTCTCGTTAGTATTTTGCAGGTGTGACTTATGAAACTGATAGTTCGGCAAATTTCACATCTGTAAATACAGTAATAATAGTGGAAAATTAAAAAAAAGAATTTACAGGTGTACAAAATACATGTTTTCCGATGTAGTGAGTTCTGGGGAAAGGAAATTTAAAGAGAGTAAACCAGCTAAAATAGTGGGAAATGAGGAGGAGCTGCTTCAAAAGACTGAGGTACAGGGGTAACGAGTGCGTAATCTTTATTGTTGCTTTAGTAGGTATGTTATTAAGTGTGTTGTGAAGCCGGGGATGTTGTTCATTTCTCTCACATAATGTGCCAGGACTTCGAGAAAGTGGTGAACGTTGGGGCGGCGCAGAAAGGACTCTGCTCTTGCGGGGACGGATGTTGCTGTTGTTCACACAAGAGCGTTGAGGTCGGCGACGGATATGACGGTTGGCGCACGTTGATAAGATAGTAGAAAAGGCAGAGGATATAGACAGCTCTGCACTTGAAAGACCTTGCAGGCTCGCACCACTGTAATCAATAACTGGAAGTACAGGTCAAGAGGGAAGAGATTTTTATGTTGTCGCCGGGCATAAGGAGACACTGATGGCTTCTTGCACACTACAGTTACGTGCTCAGTCCAATTTAGATTTTCATCCATTATTACTTCCAAGATCTTTTCCGAGGGAGCAAAGTTGATATTTCTACCATTAAAGATAGCACTGACTCCCAAAATTTCCGAATAATTAGCCACGAATTATCAACCAGTACCGTTTGAGTTCTGGATGGTATGAGTTTTAAGTCTACATCCTGCGCCCATTTTGATAGCGCACGCAGGTCGGCGTTGAGACTTTAGATAGCTGTCTTCAGGTTTATTGCTTTTACTTAGATACAACTGGAGGTCAACATGTTACATAAGGCTTATAAAAGCGAAATGAAATTGAAGGCAATATTATACAGTGGGAAGAGGACGTATATGAAGATGAGACGGTGGGTACGATACTGCAGGAAGAATTTGACAGGCCACTGAAAGAATAAAATCGAAACAAGGGATCTGGAGTAGAACACATTCCCTCCGTACCGCTAATATCACTGTGAAGGCCACTCGTGACAGAACTATTCCATCTGGCGGGCAAGATGTATGAGACACAGGAATTACACTCAGACTTCCAGAACAATGAAATAATTTCAAGACAAGGAAGTGCCGATAGGTGTGCATGTCACCGAAATGTCAGTTTCATAAGTCATTGCTGCAAAATACTGAGACGAATTATTTACAGAATAATGGAAAAAGTAGACATCAGGGAATATCAGTTTGCGTTCCGGAGGAATGTAGGAACACTCAAGAAAAAACTGATCTTTCAAATTACCTGAGAGAATAGGTTAAAGAAAAGAAAAGCGTTTTAGACTCAGAGAAAGCTTTCGACAGTGTAGACTGAAACACATACTTCGAAATCCTGAAGGTAACAAATGCAGAATTCTGGTAACAGAATGTTATGGTTGAAATGGTTCTAAGCACTATGGGACCTAACATCTGAGGTCATCAACCCCTTAGACTTAGAACTACTTAAACCTAACTAACCTAAGGACATCACACACTTCCATGCCCGAGACAGGATTTGAACCTGCAACCGTAGCAGTCTCGCGGTTCCGGACTGAAGCGCCTAGAACCGCTCGGCCACACCGGACGGCCAGAATGTTATATACAGCACCAGACAGCAGTTGCGAAAGTCGAAGGACATGAAAGAGAAGCAGTGGCTGAGAACAGAGTCAGGAAAGTTTGTAACCTACCGCCATTGTTATTCATTCTGTACCTTCAGGGAGTAATAAAGCATATGGAAGAAAATTTTAAAGAAAGAATTAACCGTCAGGAAGAAGCAATAAAAACTTTTAGGTTTCTCGATGACATTTTAATCCTATCACAGACAGTCAAGGACTAGGAAGAGTGGCTGAACGAAATGGGAGGTGTCTTGAAATGGGATTGTAAGACGAACGTCAGCAAAACAAAAACAAGAATAATGGAATGTAAAAGCGGGCTGCTCAACCAGGCCACAAAGGCCCAAGGGATATCTATCAGCTGGCGTGTCATCGTCTGACTCGAGGCGTCGTGCGGAGGCTGTACGGAGGGGTGTACGGTCGGCACGCAGCTCTCCCAGACGTTATGCAGACTTTCCAGACAGTGGAGCCGTTGCTACTCTGCTGGATTGCCCATCAGTAGTAGAAGTGTAACACGGGTTGTACGCGATTTTCTGTATGCAGGCTGCATACATTTGGAGGCCAAGTTGATTGGTCTATGACCTGTCACTTGTCCCCTAACCTATTGTTAAGCTAATTGATTTATGACACCCTGGATATAGTCCGTCCTTCTGAGAACCTCCGCCACCCCTACCCCTGTACCCCAACCACGGCAACCCCTCTGTGCAATCCCCCAACACTCTCCTCCTCCCTCGCCAATATAAGCACACTTTTAGTATGAAATTAATTGAATAATTAATTAAATCTACGTGTTCATTAACCCCTCCGCCTCTGGGAAATCCCTCGCCCATCACTCCTGCTCTTCCCCTCCCCTACCCCACTTGGGAACTGCCAGGAAGACTCAGTCGGCGCCAGAGAGGAAGGACCTCATGACACGAAATTCACATCCATGTTAAATATGTAGCAAAGGACACACTGTTTATTAATAAATTTAATTGGTTCAAATGGCTCTGAGCACTATGGGGCTTAATTGGGGTAGGACGTCAAACAGGCCGACTTGGAGCAGGAGAGGCACCACAGGACATTTTATTTTCTACTGTCTATAATTTTACAAGTAAATTCATAAAACTTTGTCAGCATGACCAGGAAGGATTCGGGATTCACATTCATAGCAGTGGAAGTTCAAAAACAAAGCAAAATAATTTTGTTACGTGTGAAATTTCATCATTTTTTCGCTTACTATTGGCTGCATTTGTTGCTATAGGTACATTTTTCTTCACAAGTAAGAGAGATTCTTTGATGAATTTTGCACAGCATACAAACCATACTTAAAGGTGTATGAAACTCTAGAATTTTCCAAATCTATTAAAAACTGTGGTAAAAATTGAGATAATTATCTACAAAATTTGATTTTTTTCTAAACACAAAGTTTAAAACGTAACAGCTCATTCATTTTTTCATAAATTAAATAGATTCTAGAGTTTCAGACACCTGTACGTATGGTTTGTATGCTGCATAAAATTCATCGAAGAGTTTTCCTTACTTATGAAGAAAAGTGCACCTATAGCAACAAATGCAGCCAATAGTAAGTGAAAAAATGATGAAATATCACATGTAAAAAAACTTATTTTGCTATGTTTTTGAACTTCCGCTGCTACGAGTGTGAATCCTGAATCCTTCCTGGTAATGCTGACAAAGTTTTATGAATTTACTTGTAAAAGTAGAAGCAGTGGAAATTAAAATGCCCGGTGGTGCCTCTCCTGCTCCAAGTCAGCCCGTTTGACGTCCTACCCCCCTTAACATCTGAGGTCATCAGTGCCCTAGACTTAGAACTACTTAAACCTAAGAACATCACACACAACCATGCACGATTCGAACCTGTGACCGTAGCAATCGTGTGGTTCATAAAATTTAATTGATGGGGGTTGGACCTCTCTGCTGTTTTGGAAGATGAAGATCATGTAAAATACTCCAAAAAGCAGAAATTAAATAGATAACTTTTTTCGGCCATACAGGGATTACCATTACGAAATCTACGTCAACATAAACACCCCTCACTGTTAAAAATGCGAGGAGAGAGGCTGGCACACAGGTCCAGCTCGTGCGGCCCGCAGACTGGAAGCTGCACGAACGAAGCGTCAGGTGATGGCTACCCTCTTCTGACAGGTAAGAGGTGGTAGGAAGCGCTAGCCTTCCGCTGCCGCAAACATCGTACGTCATGTCCTGCTCTGCTTACAGTGCTTGATATTGGCAGCGGGGAATAGCGTATCACAAAAAACATTGCTAATAAAGACGTAAACATTCCACAAACATCGCGAACCCCCCCCCCCCCCCATAACATGTATACTGCAAATAGACTCTATAAAGCATGCACCTGCTAATAGCTCCGTGCAAATGCACAGTGCTAGAAACATTGCTCCCTTACTGCGACATTTGAGAACAAAAGCACACTCCTCCATAAGTAACCTGTAACCCACAGGACCACGAAGGCAACCAAACACATACTGAGCACTACTCACTCACCCAGGGGGAACCTTGAGGGTCGCGACTTGGAAGTCCACACACCCCAGAGCAGAAGTCGGTGTCCTTTTGATGTCTGATATCTGGGAAATCACCTCCACTATCTCTCAAGTGGCTGCTTCCTGATTCTGAGTGAACCAAAAAGTCCAAACACGCAGAGCAAGGTTATCGTCCTTCCTGAGAATACTTCATTCCTATTGGCTACTGATGAATCAATGAAGGTATATATACCATACCGCCTCCACCCCAGGCCTCATTCTGCTGTCGTCTGTAGTGGGTCAGCTCTATTGTCTTGTCCTCAAACGTGAATGCATTAATCGTTAGTTTGCTTGCAACGTGAAGCATTTATTAAACAACAGCAGCGGCAGAGCCTGTGGCGACAAAATCCCAAGATTGTGGCGGGAATGGAAATCACAAGGTAAGCACGTATTTTACTTTATAGCATGTGGTCGGATTTTATAGGGTATATCTTTGTAAAAAATTTTCCTACTATCAGATCACTGTGTGTTCAGATTTCGATGTATATTAACGTTAAAAAGTTTTGTGGCATCAAATCCTTGTGTGTTAAGATTCGAAAGTTGAAGAAATTATTGCAGCATGTCTTCAGGTTTACGCGTTACTTTTTTTTCTTCTTGTTTTTCAGCATTCATCCATCAAGCCACAGATGACTTGGAGACAGAGACATTGCACCGGCAGCAGCAGTAGCGACAGCATTGTAAGTAGTGTATGTATTCCTTTTCATGTACATAATATGCTGCTGTTATTTAGTGGTCGTCGAGTCTTTGCTCTTGTACATGACTTTGAGATTCAAAATCGTTAACTGTAACTTTTTCACTAAGAAATTCATAGTACTGGATACATGTCATCTTATGCTTTAATATATGCCCAGTGGACCATTGATGACCTGGCTGCTGAAAGCCAACAACAGCAGCGTAGCATTTTAAGTAGCACATATTTTCTTCTTCATAGTACTGTGAGTATATGTCATATGTTGCTGTTAGCCAAAAGGTTTATCGTATACATAAAAGATGTTGCATATCTTTTGTTGTTGCTGTAGGTGATCTCGAGGAGCAAGAGCAGGGAAGGAAGAGCTTCTTATGCTGACCACATCACAGCTATCATGTAAGTACATATTCGTTCGTCAAATTATTTTATGTATTTATTTATTTATTTGGTGTTTGTATGTGTTTTTTTATATTAGATAGCTACGTTGTTGCCGTAGGTGATTTAGGAGACCTCAATGAACTGTTCCGTGCTGGTTCAGGTGAGGAGATGCCTGAGTGGGTGGAGGAGATGGAGAGGAACCTGTGTCGCCATGAGGAGATGCCAGATGACACGAGGGTACGTCACAGGCCAGGGCGATATAGGTAATTTGTACATATACTCATCCTGCTTATGAATAACCAGCTTACTTTCTTTCCTTGTCGCAGCAGGTGACGTCTGCAACAATGTATTTATTTCCCTTTATTCTTTCTCTTACACCACTATTTCATTATTTATTTCATTAACAGTGCAGCGTAGCCATCCCCTCAAAATGTAAGGTGGGTCGTATGCTTCTGAATCTAATAGCAAAGTCTTCTCATTGTTACAGTCTTATTGGTATACAGTTGTTAACGCTTTTTTAAAAATAATATAAAGAACATAATATATAAAGATTTCTCTGAGGTGTGGCGTGGCGTGGCGTGCGGACGTGTTCGGCGAACGCTCCGCTTGTTTTCGCGTTTGTGGTGGGAAAAGGTGGTCGGAGTGCAGTGCAAGTTTCAACGTGGATAGCTAAAGGCGTAATCTGTCCCGTTTAGGGTGACCAGACGTCCGGATTAATCCGGACATGTCCTCCTTTTCAGCTCTTTGTCCGGGATGCGGGCGGATTTTTACAGTGTCCGGCTTTATCGCAAAGTTGAGCGTAATACAGTTAAATTCACAATTCGTCCCGTTCTATTGCTCTTCTCTTAAATACTTCAACTACTGGCACAGCCTTCGTGATAAACACGCACGAAGGCGGTGTTAGTAGGTGGCACCAGGATCGTCAATGTTATCGTTCATCGACCTATAAGCGAATGCAAATACCGATTATTTAAAATTTTCGTTTCGTTTCTTCGCTTTGTATTGGCTTCCTGTAGTGCACGTTTGATTTGTGAGTGTAATTTTTAACCGAGTGAGTTACGTAAAATATTTGGCTATGCATAAACGAAAGTGTACATTTTCTAATGTCCTTTCCTGCAAATATCCGGCTTTCAAGAAAGGGAGAAATGAATTTGAAGCGGAACGTAAGATATTTGGAGATGTAATGTACGTGTCAGTGGCCAATAAAGGTAAGAAACAACTCGACAGATTAACTGTCATAGTTTTATTTCATTGTTTCATAGCCACTCAATTTATTTGTATTCGGAAGGTTAAAGTGCAGTTTACATGTCGTCAGCTGCTGCTGAATTGTAGATGTTGGTAGCAGTGGGTCGAATGAAGGGAGGTGAATGGTCTTAGGTTTATCGCTTTGTAAACAATTCCGTGTTGCTGACATAACAAAACAATTGACGCCGCACTGTCACCACACTCAATGTTTTTAATTTTTTTATATTGCTCAGTTAACTACCACACAATTGACAATTAGTTTTAATTGCCGGCAGAAACAAGCAATCTTATTGGCTGCCTGAACGCTATAAAACGAAATACATGTTGGTTTGTCACTGAAATGTTAAATTTCTTGCACAGGTGTCCAAGATCTGGAACATCACATTGCCACTCAGAAGCATAAAGAAAACCTTCAGGCTTTCAGTTCAATGTCTAGCATAGAGACATTATTTCAGCAACAACAATCTACTGCTGTAAGCCACAGAGTTCTTGCTGGAGAAGGAGCATTAGCATTGTATAATGCATCATTTTAGCTACAGATCAGTGGATTGTACGCCAAAGAATGTATGTATGTTATGGCTATAAATAATAAACTGATTTATTAAAGTGCAACGTATGTTTTATGGGGAATACTGCAGATGAGGATACCACCCGTCAGCTTTGGACAAGTCACATGAAAGTAGCGAATCACAAGTGACGTTTAGGCAGCCGTCTTCGTTAAATCTTAAAACTACGCGTAAATATGAAAACAATTGATGCCACTCTGTCCCCACAATCAATGTTTTTAAATTTAAAATAAAAAAAAATATTGGTCTGGGAATCACCAGCTGACCACCACTAACAATCCTTTTGAAGCTGCTTGTCCTCCCTTTTAAACAATTGCATCTGGTCACCCTAGTCACGTTACGTGTTAAAGTCTAGTTTGGAGACGCTAGTTTGACCGTGAGAGGTCTTTCTTTTCCGTGACAGTGAATGTATTCCTGCGTGCCGTGCGGCAAGTGTCGTCGGCGGGACGGGAGACTGTTGTCTTGTCTGTGGGCTGCGACGCGCTGCGCTTTCCGCTGACGCCGGGGAGTTCAGCGGGTTGCAGTGACGTCGGACGCAGGCGGCGCTGACAGCGCGGGTTGCGGCGCGGCGGGCTGACTGCGCGGGCCGCAGCTGCCCGCTGCGTCAGGCGTCCCAGAAGCAGCGGCCGACTCAGCGGACATGCGCAACGGATCCAGAATTTGGGAATCGGCTCCCGTACGGCAAATTTCGTCCGGTGTGCGCTGTCTTTGCCTCACTCCGTGAAGCATTTGGGACGTGTGCATCGGCTTTTAACTAAGGGCCTGGCCAGACAGAATCCGGCCTGCCGCTGCGACGGACGGCGCAGCGGGAGGCCGGGCCCGCCAGCGGCCAGGGACGCCACACAGGCAACGGCCGGCCGCAGCGACTCTTGATGCGTCAGCTGTTGACACTGTGGAAGGGGTCGAACCCCATTATTAAGTTTGCATGTATAGCGCGATTGTCTTGGCGTTGGACGATCTGGATACTTCACACGGGACACGTTATCTTTGTGCGAGTTCATTTTCTTTAAGTGCAGAAATGAGTAGCTCGGACCAGGAAGAACTCCTCGCGCTAGCAATATGAAATGGCACCAAGAAGAGGAGATGTTGGGTGTACGACGTTAACAGCGAAACAAAGTTTAGGAGAATACCATCGTCTGTGTATAGAACTAGGGTCTGACGAAGATAGGTACTTCAAATATTTTTGTATTTCGCGAGTATGTTTCGAGGAACTACATCGCCTGATAAAAAGGTAGCACCGAAAAGTGCACAACGAAATGGAGAAAGCCAATTGATACAAAGCACAGACTAGCCATTTGTTTGAGTTTTACCATTTGTGGCCTCTTTGGCTTCATACAGAAGTCATATAAATTATTCCATTTCAGTTTCGCTGTATCATATCAAAGGTTCGGCGGAAGAAAGTGCTATCCCACAATGTAGTTACGAGTGGAGTGAAATTTATCTGCAGTGTTTACGAATACAGCAAACGATACTAACATCTAGTTCCGTATGTCCCGCTAGAGAGAACTTTCTACTAAATAGATTGTTCTGTTTCATTGTATTCATAACATTGTCATTGATTTAAACAAACATATCTTTGGTCGTTAAGTTATCTATTCGTACTATCGGCATTATTTATTTTAATCTTTTGCAGATACAGGCTACAGGCGACAGTCACCAGACCATAGCTTTATCTTTTCGATTAGGACGTTCAACAGTCTCAGAAATTGTGAAAGACGTGTGCCAGGCAATATGGACTGTTCTACAACCCAAGTATTTACCAAATCCTACAACAGAGATGTGGAAGAAATCTGAAAAAGGATTTCTAGAACTTTGGGGGTTTCCGAACTGTCTTGGAAGCATAGATGGAAAGCATATCAGGTTAAAATGCCCGAAGGATAGTGAATCCCAGTTCTTCTGTTATAAATAATTCTTTTCGCTAGTTCACCTGGCGATCGTTGATCCATACTACAAGTTTACAGTAGTTAATATTGGAAGTTATGGAAGTCACAGGGACAACACTCTTTTTGAGAATTCAGCTTTCTACCAAGAGTATATCGAAGGCAAAAGTATTCTACCTCCAAATCAGGATCGCGTGTATCATACAAAAAGTTCTATTCCCTAACCTCCTCTATAAAGTCTGTGTCCATGATGCATGCACTACGAGCTGCAAGGCAAAAACTGCCTCACGCCGCTGCTTCCAGTGTGACAGCAGAGCGGTTGAGTGCGCCAACAGAGGCAAGCAGCTGCTCCGGCTTGCGGCGAATCTGTAATCTGTGACAACCCGGCGGCGGCCGGTGCGTCAGAGCCGCACTCTGTGTGACCGCCGCCGTACAGTAACGAGCGATTCAACAGTACGGCCTGCCGGCTGCGGTTCAAGGCCACAGGCCGGACGGCCAGGCCGCATTCTGTCTGGCCAGGCCTTACGTTAAGCTCCACGTCCGCGAATATACGCCGACACTGGGGCATATAACCTGATCCACGCTGGCGGCAGCCGCTGCTACTTTGGAAAATGGCGAACGCGCTCCCGGAATCAATGTGAGCTACACATCAGTCGGAGGACGTCGAAACAGTGATGCGACTCGGATGGGCAGCAGCACGGGGGCAATAAGACGAGTGGTATCTAGTGAAGAGTTAATTCCCAAAAGAAAGAAAATGGAAACTAAAATGATAGGCGCTGTAGATGAGGTCTTAGCGGAGTTCCAGAATGAACTAAAACAAAAAATGGCGTCAACCACAATTCTATAGCAGGTTAGAGACAAAATTTGGGCACTCGCACTAGGTCAAGCAAGGCTTTACGGACCAAATGAAGAGCTCAAAACTGAAAACGGCAGGCTCAGGAAAGAACTAGCGGTTGCCAACGCACCAGATTCTCAGGAACACATTCAGCGCATGGAACAAGAAATAGCGGAACTCAAAACCGAAAATCACATTAAGTCAGAAAATAAACCCCTCCCAGTCTCATTTGCAGCGGTTGCAAAACCTAAAAGCAAAGTACAGAACGCATTCAACAAACAAAAGCTAAACAGTCCAGCACACTTTTCTTTAAATCAGAAGCAAACCAAGTTGCGAGAACCTTTAGAGAAACCATCACTAAAACAATTAACCCAAAGCAAGTCAAATTAAAACTAAAATCAATCAGGTCAACAGCAAACACCGTAATAATTGAAACAGACTCACAACTAGACAAGAAAAAGGTAATAGAAAAAGCAGCACAGCTTAAGGACGTTACGTGTGAAGAACCCAAGAAGTTAAGAACCCTGCTGCCAGTGCACAATGTCTCAACATATTGAACTGACCAGGAATTCTTAGAAGAGCTCTACGAAATAATCCTGACTGAACACGAGATTAAAATAAAATGTAAAACAGGACCAAAGGGCAAAAGGACAGTAAACAATATTTTAAAATTGTCGCCAAGAATACCGTTACTGCTGCTTCAAAATGAAAGGGTTTTCGTTCAATTCGAATCTTTGTACATCAACGACTTCGTTGCTGCACAAAAATGTTTTGATTGTTGGGGCTTCGGTCACCCATCGAAGCGTTGCGACAAAGATCCAGTATGTGGAAGATGTGCAAAACCGGGACACAAGAAATCAGAATGCAGGCAGGAGAATCCTGTAGGCTGTATACCATGCAAACAGAGAAACATAACATGCGATAAGGCAGGGGGGCCACACTGCCCTACATATAAACAGCTCTACGAAAGACAAATAGAGCGCACCGAACACGATGTCCTGGACAACGTCCATTAATAAGGAGTGCTACCACAACTGTCAACCCGCCCTCCTAACACACACAGGAACAGTCGTAAATAATAACACACAGAGGCAAAGGTACAAATCGCCGTCGCCTAGGATGAGGAGCTGGCGGCGAGCCGATGCCTGGCGGCAACACATGGGGATATTCCAACCCCCAAATGCAGATACCAGTACTAATGTAATGCCTCAGTGCTGGGAGACAATACAGTGCAGGTACGTCAGCATTACCGAATATATAGACGATCTGTGCATGCAGGGTTGAATACAATATGAGGTTGCCAGGCACCTGAAACATCACATGTTTGATTGGGCCATCTTCCGGGCTGGTCTCCATTTATGAAATGACGAACTGGAAGACGAAATACTGCGAGATAGTACAGAGAAATACAACGACGTCCTTGAACATCTTGAGAATGAAGATGTCACTGAGTTCACAGGCAAACACAAGCAAAGACAATAGCACACTACCCGCGGAACAAGTAGAATATGATACAACCAAATGTAGACCCTTTATTACATCAGTTCGTTTTGTCTATGGGGTAGCGTACCCAGTCAGTACGAAAACCAAAACAGTAATGTAGCTGAACAAATGGTTCAAATGGCTCTGAGCACTATGCGACTTAACTTCTGAGGTCATCAGTCGCCTACAACTTAGAACTAATTAAACCTAACTAACCTAAGGACATCACACACATCCATGCCCGAGGCAGGATTCGAACCTGCGACCGTAGCGGTCGCTCGGTTCCAGACTGTAGCGCCTAGAACCGCACGGCCACTCCGGCCGGCGTAGCTGAACAGAAAGACAAATCCTGCTCCGGCACAACACCAGACACAAACAACACAGGAACGGACATACAACAGTCACATTTTACGAACAAGTTCCCGGCAGAGATCAGAAACAACAAGTCACTATCAGGGGAAATGCTCAGCGAAAACACATCGAACTCCATACTACCAGAAACCATAAAGCAGGAAAGACGTGCTGCATTACAACATTACTCGAAATCGGAGCAACAAAAAACAGTCAAGAACACCAACCAGATACAACCAAAGACCCCAAGCTGAATACCGTTAATTACGTAAACTACGAAAACTTAGAAGTTAACCTACGGCTTAGCAGATTTGAAAACAAGGATATATTTCAAACAGCTGTTCGTTATGTAATGCGAACTAAGCATGAAAACAGGGATAAATTCTGCTTTCCAACTACAGAACAAACTGACAGGATGATTCTAAGAGTTGAAAATCTCCCAATGAACCCCAATGACCTATGTAAGCTTCTAGGGGAGGCATGAGCGCGAAGGGGAGAGGGCCTAAACCTAGAGAAAGTATACAAGGACTTCGTGAGAGCACGTGGACGTGTGTTTCTGGATTTTAAAGAAACCACACCCAAGTGTTTTTCCTTCACTAGATATCCCTTCTGAAGGTAATACAACTAAATTGCCAGGGCAGTACCCTAGTAAACATGGAACTAGGTAGACTCTTAGAAGAAACAAAAGCAGAGATCGCCAGCGCTCAGGAACCTTTTCTGCGAGGCGGGAAATTTTCAGTGCTCCCCTCACATTACATCACGATAGCTGGAACACCAAACGCGAAAGACGCGATAATAGTAGTTAATAAAAACATCATAGTAACACTGATCACCCAATTTTGTTCTGAACACATTGCCACAGCAGAAATAACAGACGGACAGGATGTATGACTCATGTCGTCTATTTACGCTCAGTACTCGTATGATACAGAACCTTTCTTAGATAAAATAAAAGACATTGCACGACACTCAGAAAGAAAAAGGCTGTTCATTCTAACTGATATCAACGCAAAATCCCCCTTGTGGAACTCAGATAGAACTGAGGACAGAGGGCAACTAGTGCTTGACGTGGTAAATGAATGCAACCTGTTCATTCCGAATAGGGAGGGTCAACTACCTACCTATCGCGGAGACGACGTTGGTATAAGTAACATACACCTTTCCCTAGGGAACGCAAAATCTCTTCCACTAGTCAATACATGGAGGGTGTTAGATCCACACACAGCGACCACAACGCAATCGTCATAACCACGGACAGATATATCAATACACATAACATGGGCCACGAACAGCAGCATTTACTCATAGGAAGAACCGACTGGCAAGAAGTTCGAGATATTGTTGAGGCGTCGTCGCTACACACTGTTCAAGGCAGTATAGATTTCAAAACGCATGTACTGACAGAGATCCTACTAAGAGCACAGGAAGCAGCTATACCACGTGCAAAAACTGTGTGGGGACAGAAACAACCGTGGTCGACAGAGCTGCCAAGACTAAGGAAGGATTCACGGGACAAAAGAAAGTAGTACCAACAAGCAAAGACAGCTCCTGAAAGACAGATAAGACTTGATCTGTATCGTGACGCTAAACAGAAATACCAGAAACAACTAATGACAACAAGGCAAGACTACTGGACCAATTTTGTAAAAACCCAGCTACAGAACGACATATGGGGACAACCATTCAAGGTAGAAACAGAACGAGTTAAGACACCGACAGTTCTGTCAACACTAAAACAAGCTGACGGCACAATGACCAGAGGATGGAGAAGCACAGCGGAATATCTTCTGAACAGGCTACTCCCACATATCGACCCCACACAAGTCGAGGGACACCACGCAGACCTAAGAGAAAGCCTGAGGCAACCATACATCAGTGACAGTGTAACCATGCCATTCGCGCAAGAAGTCGCGACGGCAATCAGCAGGCTTAAAAACCGAAAAGCACCCGGTCCAGACAAAATGCTTTCATAAACATTAAAACAAAAACACAAATCACACCTTTTCTTACTAACATGTTCAACGACGCACTACTAACAGCAGAATTCCAAACCTCTGGAAAACTGCTAATGTAATAATAATCAGGAAATCACAAGACAAAGATCCAACAGACCCCAAAACGTACCGACCGATCTGTCTCTTAAACACTCTCGGCAAGGTACAGGAAAGGCTTCTGTGTGACCGTTTACAATCTCACAGCCGCCTCCTCGGCTTAACGCCCCACCAGTTCGGCTTCAGGGAAGGTAGATCAGTAGAAGAGGAGACGCCGTCAACCAAGCACTGAGAGTTACAAATAGCATGAGCGACAAATACGCGGCCACCATTCTAATCGACATAGCCGGCCTTTTGACAACTTGTGGTGGCTGTCCCTCTTCGCCAGGTTAAGGGAAATGAGGCTACCAGCTTCCCTCATCAATAGACGGCGGGTTGTCAAGAGATTAAGAAAGGGATGTCCACAGGGCTCGATCTGCGGACCAATATTCTGGGATATCGGATTCGAGCCCTTGCTGAACACCCTGGACAGTGGCGACAGGGTGAGAGGTGTGGTGGCTCACGCAGATAACCTGCTCATAGTGGTGTCAGCCAACTCGAGAGCAGCACTAGAGACAAAAGGCACGCAACTGCTTCAGAAAATTAACAGTTGGTGCAAAGAAAACAAATTAAAAATAGCTCACAACAAAACTGTAATTTACTTCTCAGAGGGACACTACAGAGGAATCCAATTCTAAAATTAGACAGTACAAGGATACAGAGGAAGCAAGCCACACGTTATCTCGGACTGCATCTAGACGAAAAACAGACTTTCAACCACCATATAAAATTTTCAATTCACAAATCCTCCAAAATTATGCACAAACTAGCAAGACTAAACACAACTCAGTACAAATTACCTATTAAGACGATAAGGGCCTACCACATTCCGATATTTGAATCCATCGCATGTTTCGCCGCAAGTGCTTGGGTTCGCAGACTGAAGATACAGACAAACAAGACAATTGCAAGATGAGGTCAACGCAGTGTACTCCTGAGAATGAGCGGAGCCTTCAACACGACGTCACTAGAGGCACTTTGCGTTCTGATGTGGACCTGCCCTATAGACATAACAGTACGTTACAGAGCTGCACTTTACTGGCTTAAGAGAGACAGGCTCCATAAAGTCACCGAAATTACGGGAACTAACATTATGAACAAAACACAAATGAAACAATAGCAGATTCAAACATGGCAGAGAGAGTGGGATGCAGCCGATAAGGGTCGCCGAGTACACTCTTTCTTTCCTGATGTAGATGAAAGACTACAACTGAAACATGTCGTCCCAAGCCTGGGGACGGTCCGTTTCCTGGCAGGCCACGGGTCGTATCCGATACATTTAAACCGTATGGGACTAACTAAAGATGAAGTATGCGTATGTGGAGAAACTGAGACAACAGAACGTGTCACACTGCTGTGCAACACGCTAGCACAAGCGAGACCTATACAGAATGACAATGACATCGCCAGAATAATACGTACTCCCGATGACTGGAATACAATAAATAGTGTAGCCGATATTGTATCGAACACTCTGCACAAAGAATACAAGCGCCAAAATCCATAAGGAAGGAGGCGTAGACAAGCACAAACAACACAACAAACCACATGGGAGGACACGAACACGACCAAAGAATCCGAAACCGAGGAAAGAACACTAAGTGAACATGACTCAGAAGGGACCAACATGTAAGGGACCAAAACCAACAATGTATGACACTGCATGCCACAACACCGTCACAAACACGACAACAATCATAAAACAAATAAACACCGGCACGACATATTAGGACTTACATAATAAGGTAATGTCGCTTGGGAGGAGAAGGCTCGAAGAACTTTTATTTCGAGGCTCCTCCTCCCCAAGAGCATCGTGTATAGTGTTTAAAGTATACCGCACACAAGCAGTAATGTATTGCTCGCCTTATTGTGTGCAGACAGGAGTATATTCTCTTCTCTGTTCAAAACTACAATCAATGAATTTCATATATCAGAAACGTATTAACTTATTTAAGGAATAATGCATTCCAGTAGCAATGAACTATATTCTATTTCAACTAACAAGTTACAAACTTAAGTGTATTTCTCATGTGAAGCTAAAATTCATGTATTCCATGGTATAAAGTGCTCAGTCAACATTTAAGCTGTATAATCTGTCTAAACATACATTAGCGCAAACCATATCAGATGAGAATAGCTCGAGGTTGTACTGAGACGTTCTCATCTGAAATAGAAATAGGCCATTACTAACCAACATGCTACTTAGACTGTATTACTCATCCAAATACAGCATATCACTTCCGCCTATATATTACAAATTATTCTTAACCTCGCTCATTGTGTTACATTTTCTTTTTATTTTTTTATCTTTATATTTTTCTTTGACATTTGCATTGTATAAATTATATTCTCTTACAGCACTGCTGTCCCGAAAGTATGCAGGGGTGTAGGCACCGGGGGCGGCGAAGAACTAACTGTCTACATGAGATACGGTGCCTCACGGTCCGCTGTGTAAGGTGGAGCTCATCGCTGCACAGGAAGCCGCCGCAGGGCAGGCAGTCGCAGCCCTAGCCGCCACCACCGGCCCCACCCCAGTCCCGCCCCTGCACCGTTCTGGCTTCCACAGGCCACCCTCCCTCTGGCAACTGGTTCACCTATGTGGCAACTACCGTCCCCACAGCCACAAACGCAGCCAGGTTGCTCCCGCCCTCTAGCCCAAAACACAAGGTACGTTCACCTCCTTGCTCCTCCACGCAACAGTCATCACCAGGAGCGTCACCGACAACGACTTGTAGTTACAGTAACAGTAGTAATACCCCTGTGACTAGAGGCAGTTCCGTCTCCCGTAATTCTAATGGCGGACATCAGAACACTAACACCATAACACAATTAGATTAATCGGTGATAGTGGATGCCTTTGAGGAGCAAATATAGTGTTATTTTGATAGGGGATCCAGCGGGAGGGTACCATGACACTATGGGGTTTCTGAAAGCGTGCCTTGGAGCCCCTCAAGGTTGTTAATGTTCCGCGGTATCCCGCCTTTGAATGCAGCACTGTGCTGTCTATCGAACTGTCACACCCCCACAAATACGCCTCCTGCCCTGAAGAGACGAGTCTTACTATCTTTGGGGGGAAAACGGTGTGATAAAGCGGAGCACATCGATCGCCGAGGGGTTTGGTGAGTCCAGAGTGCTATACTGGACCAATTTTCCGAGATGGAAGCTGAGGGTCAGCTAAAGCACTCAGCTGTATACTACACCTCAACATCCATACGCATGCCTATGATCTTGTAAATGGAGGGTCCAGTTGTATCAAGCTTCCTAAAGATATAACTGATAAGAAGGTGTGTATTAATGTCGAAATGAAATCAGCAACGCTTGTTTTGAAAGGTCAGTGCCATCCTGCGAAGGCAATTACAATTATTCGGGTCCTCTGCAGCACACATCTTGATACGGTAGATACTTTGATATTCATGCAGGTAAGAAATGAGTGTTCCCTCTTCTTCAGCTATATAGTTTCAACCACTCCTCAAGATCATCCGACTACCCACACGCAAGGCATGTGGAGCATCGTGAACAGCATTCTTTTCTTTTTGTATTTTTTTGGCAGGGTGGTTCTTTGAAAACACATATTCTTGTATAAAATCCTTAATAGATTCTACATACACACAGAAAACAATTCTTTCTGAATTTTTGCTTGGTCTACTTTTAACAACATCCACCTTAACTTTTATGTTATTATATAAATCTACATGGGACTCTTCTATTTCGTTTCTCAACCACTAATTTGATAGGTACAAAGAAGGAATGTTCTTCCTGTAAGCCAAATCTTTTATGGCTTTAACGATTAGTTCCGTTTCTTCCAGCAGTTCTTCTAGATGAAAGCATTCGGTAATTTTAATCTTGTCTCTTATCTCCTGCATAATACTATTGTTATAACACTCCAAATTTATATATGGAATAGAACTAGCGTATTAGCCGGAATGTACAGTGCAGCGCTGTACTTGGACGCGTTTTTGGTCAGTATAGTACAATGCAATGTCCACACAGCAAATTATGGGTCTGTACCTATACGCAGTTTTGGACAGGATGGTACAGCGCACACTATGCGCACAGCAGACTATAGCACTGTACCAGAAGGTGGTTTCGGGCGTGGCAGTAGGCGCAAAATGGTTTCAAGCGTGGCAGTAAGCGCAATAGCTTAGTGGAATAGTGGAGCGTTGTATCCGAGCGTGATGGCGGAATTGTGGGCACGGGATAGGGTGGTACTGGCGAGGGGCAGTCCCGCACTCTCCCACGGACGCCTTGCACACAGAACAGCGCATCTTGCCCAGGAGTTTATAATTGGACTGCAAGTAGAACCAAATTTAGAATGTGACCGAATCTGCAGCTATCTTGGATCTTTAGGAGGCTTGATAGACGCAACCGATCAGTCTTCTGTAGTTGTTGAAAGTGTCAACATACATTTCTCCAAAATACTTAGCATGCCTCATCTATTAGGTAGGAGGACGAGACCAACCGACGTGTCCTTTGGTTTATGTTTATTAATGGGCAACATGGACAGTCCTGATTCTGAATCTGGCAATATAAATTACACCGAAAATTGTAAACTACACTCCTGGAAATTGAAAAAAGAACACATTGACACTGGTGTGACAGACCCACCATACTTGCTCCGGACACTGCGAGAGGGCTGTACAAGCAATGATCACACGCACGGCACAGCGGACACACCAGGAACCGCGGTGTTGGCCGTCGAATGGCGCTAGCTGCGCAGCATTTGTGCACCGCCGCCGTCAGTGTCAGCCAGTTTGCCGTGGCATACGGAGCTCCATCGCAGTCTTTAACACTGGTAGCATGCCGCGACAGCGTGGACGCGAACCGTATGTGCAGTTGACGGACTTTGAGCGAGGGCGTATAGTGAGCATGCGGGAGGCCGGGTGGACGTACCGCCGAATTGCTCAACACGTGGGGCGTGAGGTCTCCACAGTACATCGATGTTGTCGCCAGTGGTCGGCGGAAGGTGCACGTGCCCGTCGTCCTGCGACCGGACCGCAGCGACGCACGGATGCACGCCAAGACCGTAGGATCCTACGCAGTGCCGTAGGGGACCGCACCGCCACTTCCCAGCAAATTAGGGACACTGTTGCTCCTGGGGTATCGGCGAGGACCATTCGCAACCGTCTCCATGAAGCTGGGCTACGGTCCCGCACACCGTTAGGCCGTCTTCCGCTCACGCCCCAACATCGTGCAGCCCGCCTCCAGTGGTGTCGCGACAGGAGTGAATGGAGGGACGAATGGAGACGTGTCGTCTTCAGCGATGAGAGTCGCTTCTGCCTTGGTGCCAATGATGGTCGTATGCGTGTTTGGCGCCGTGCAGGTGAGCGCCACAATCAGGACTGCATACGACCGAGGCACACAGGGCCAACACCCGGCATCATGGTGTGGGGAGCGATCTCCTACACTGGCCGTACACCACTGGTGATCGTCGAGGGGACACTGAATAGTGCACGGTACATCCAAACCGTCATCGAACCCATCGTTCTACCATTCCTAGACCGGCAAGGGAACTTGCTGTTCCAACAGGACAATGCACGTCCGCATGTATCCCGTGCCACCCAACGTGCTCTAGAAGGTGTAAGTCAACTACCCTGGCCAGCAAGATCTCCGGATCTGTCCCCCATTGAGCATGTTTGGGACTGGATGAAGCGTCGTCTCACGCGGTCTGCACGTCCAGCGCGAACGCTGGTCCAACTGAGGCGCCAGGTGGAAATGGCATGGCAAGCCGTTCCACAGGACTACATCCAGCATCTCTACGATCGTCTCCATGGGAGAATAGCAGCCTGCATTGCTGCGAAAGGTGAATATACACTGTACTAGTGCCGACATTGTGCATGCTCTGTTGCCTGTGTCTATGTGCCTGTGGTTCTGTCAGTGTGATCATGTGATGTATCTGACCCCAGGAATGTGTCAATAAAGTTTCCCCTTCCTGGGACAATGAATTCACGGTGTTCTTATTTCAATTTCCAGGAGTGTATTTAACATGAAGAATTTAAATGTGCCTACTCTTTTTACAGAGCCATTTTGCGATAATGTTATGGTATTTAAAATCTGTGATCAAGTGGACAGCCAGGAAAATTAGGGAAGCGACGGTCTGTAATATTAATGAAGAAGATGTGTTGCTCATTTAATTACTATCTGTGTAGTAAATTCTGCAAGTTCGTCACTGCATGACATGATGTCAAGGCAAAGCTACCATTCCTCCCACATGGAAACGGTAAGGTGACAGCGAGAGGAATATTGGATAAAATCGGCAAGGAAGCATTGGAAACCACTTCGGAGAAATATAAAAATCGTGTAACTATACCATACAAAGTGGAATTAGCTGACGTTAAAGTGGATGTTGTAATGGAAGAGCTGCCTAGAATATTGGAACAGCTGAGTGTAGGCGACTATTCTCTTTTGGATTTGGACCTTTTCGCTGGGATTTTTGATGAAATTGAGATATGGGACTACCTAACGTCAAACCATCACTTGTGCACGGAAAGAGCACGCAGTGTGAGCGTGGAAACGATAAGGTCATCGGAATAGCTTGTTTAAACGGGATCACCTCCAGCTGTAGACTAAAGCTATTTAACAAATTTACTCGTCAAATCACAAGCCGAGGTGTGAAGAAAGTTATCAGTAACCACCTTGTACATTTTACAAAGTGTCTACACATGCGACTATGAGAAACTTTTACATCCTCCTTGGGTAAACGACATGGTATTAGCAGACTGGGGGCTACACCATACAACTGTGTTTGATTCTGTGCAAAGCTGTTTAAGAGTTTTAAACTCTAACAAACACTATTTGCGATGTGCTCAGCGGTACTCTGTGCGTCACATCCATGTGGATTCAGTTAACTAGTAAGTTACGGAAAGATTGCTGTGTGGTGTGTAACAACGTTCTGCAGTTTCTCTTCTGGAGTAATAAGAATACCCGAAAATTGACTGGTATGCAGGTAAGTCCGCCGGACTTTCAAGACCGAGGAAAACTTATAAGTTATGCGCTGTCTGCATACAGTTTATCTGTCTGTAGAGTACTTGGAGATTCTTAGCACTGACTCCAAAAATCAATGAAAGTATTACAGAGAAGTACTATATTAAAGCAGGAGATACATGTTTCTCTCAATCCAGGACATTGTTGTCCACAATACCGTTAGATATAGATATCGCCGAATTACGACTGGTACCCACGAACACTGTTACGCCACATGAGTTAAGAAGAATAAACTATGTGTTGACAGTCTTAAGCCATTTCCCATTAACTAAATTGCGTCTTTAAGTGCAGTTAACGTGCTGTGTCGACCGCTACGGTCGCAGGTTCGAATCCTACCTCGGGCATGGATGTGTGTGATGTCCTTAGGTTAGTTACGTTTAAGTAGTTCTAAGTTCTAGGGGACTGATGACCTCAGATGATAAGTCTCATAGTGCTCAGAGCCATTTGAACCATTTAATGTGCTGTGTGTACGAAAAACAAAAGTGGAAATGGAAGAGATCGAAGCCCAAAAACCAAAACTGGAGTATATAGTGAAGACATCCGTCATAAAGGAAAATAATAAACTGCAATTGCAAAAGTAACAAGGTATTGCAAATGTACAGGCAAGGCTCACATATTGCTTTAAACACAGTGTGCGGCCAAATCTGCCTACCACTGAGGAATTTTAAATTTCTGCATTTACTGTTAACAGCAATCGTAAGTGGCTATATGTTGGAGTCCTAACCGAAAGGGATGGATTGGAGGATTTTTACTAAGTTAAAGGATACACGGAAAAGCAGTGTATAAAGCTCTGTTCCAACCTGCATCTGCATAAAAAGGATGGGTACATTGTATGTAAGTGTGCTGGACTGAATGTTGTGCGTTTAGAAACAGAACAACCGTTTGCAGAGTTTAAAACCGATGGCATGACGATATTTAATGACCACTCATTTGCGAAAGTTGTAGACATAAAGTTCTATACGGAAATTCTACAACGATGTGCGGCAGAAGAGCTGGTAGCGTTCATCTAGGAAGACGTGGAGCATTATAACAATAGTATTACGCAAGAAATAAGAGAGAAGATTAAAATTACCGAATGCTCTCATGTAGAAGAACTGCTGGAAGGAACACAGCTAATTGTTAAAGCCATAAAAGATATAGTTTATAGGAAAACCTTGCCTTCTTTTCACCTGTCAAATTAGTGGCTGGAGAAAGAAATGGAGGAGTCCAATGTAGAAATAAACTATAAGATAAAACTTAAGGTGGATCTTATTAAAATCACATAAAGCAAAATTGAAGAAAATGTTGTTTCCTGTTTATATTTAGAATCTAATAAAAATTTTATACAAGAATAATTGTTTCCACATTCTCTCCAGGCTGCTAAAAATACCAAAAAAAGAGTGCTAGTGATGATGATCTGCGTGTATGGGCGTGTGGGTAGTTCGTTGGTTGGTTGCTTGCTTTGTCAGACGGGACCATACACTGAGGTCATCAGTCCCATCAGATTAGGGGAGGATGGGGAAGTCACCCACGCCGTTTCAAAGGAACCATCCCAGTATTTTCCCGAAACGATTTAGGGAATTCATGGGAAACCTAAACAAGGATGGCCAGACGTGAGTTTGAATCATCGCCCGTCCGAATGCGAGTGCAGTGTGCTAGCCAATGCGCCATCCCACTCGGTGTGTACCTGAATGACCACGAAAAGTAGTTGAAACTAGGTATCTGAACCCGAGCAACTCTCGTTACTTACCTACGTGAATGTCAAGCTATCTACCGTATCGAGATGCACACTGTGAGTGATCCCAATTATTCTAATTGCTTTCGCAAGCTGGAATTACCCTCCCAAAATAATCCTTGCTGATTTCATTTCGACATTAATACACACCTTCTTATCAGTTATATCTTTAGGCAGCTTGATATAACTGGACCCTCCATTTACAAGATCATAGAGATACGTATGGATGTCGAGGTGTGGTATTCAGCTGAGTGCTTTAGCTGACCCTCTAGCTTCCATCTCGGAAAATTGGTCCAGTATAGGACTCTGGACTCACCAAACCCCTCGGCGATCGATGTGCTCCGCTTTATCACACCGTTTTCCGCCCAAAGATAGTAAGACTCGTCTCTTCAAGGCAGGAGGCGTATTTGTGGGGGTGTGACAGTTCGATAGACAGCACAGTGCTGCATTCAAAGGCGGGATACCGCGGAACATTAACAACCTTGAGGGGCTCCAAGGCACGCTTTCAGAAACCCCATAGTGTCATGGTACCCTCCCGCTGGATCCCCTATCAAAATAACACTATATTTGCTTCTCAAAGGCATCCACTATCACCGATTAATCTAATTGTGTTATGGTGTTAGTGTTCTGATATCCTCCATTAGAATGACAGCAGAGGGAACTGGCTCTCGTCACAGGGGTATTACTACTGTTACTGTAACTACAAGTAGTTGTCGGCGACGCCGCTGCTGAGGGCTGTTGCGTGGAGGAGCAAGGAGGTGAACGTACCTTGTGTTTTGGGCTAGAGTGAGGGAGGCCGTGCATTGCCCCTGTGTGAGCAACCTGGCTGCGGTTGTGGCCGTGGGGACGGTAGTTGTTACGTAGCTGAACCAGTTGCCAGAGGGAGGGTGGCCCGTGGAAGCCAGAAAGGTGCAGGGGCGAGGGTGGCGGCTACGGCTGTGGCTGCCTGCGCTGCAGCGGCTTCCTGTGCAGCGATGAGGTCCATCTTACAGGGCGGACCGTGAGGCAGCGGATCTCGTCTAATGGTTATATTCACCGCTCCCGGTACCTGCGCCATTGCAAACTGTGCGGACTGTGGTGCGGTAGAGGAAAAATAATGAGAAATAAGTACATCGTTCCAGACATCACCTGCTGCAGCAAGAAAAGAAAGTACACTGGTTATTCAAAAATGTTCAAATGTGTTTGAATTCCTATGGGACCAAACTGTTGGGGTCATCGGTCCATAGACCTACACTCTACTTAAACTAACGTATGCTAAGAACAACACACACCCATGCCCGAGGAAGGACTCGAACCTCCGGCGGGAGAGGCATCGCAGTCAGTGAGATGCCGCCTCTAACCGCGCGGCCACTCCGCGTGGCCACTGGTTATTCATAAATGGAATGAATGTATGTATAAATTACCTACACTCCTGGAAATTGAAATAAGAACACCGTGAATTCATTGTCCCAGGAAGGGGAAACTTTATTGACACATTCCTGGGGTCAGATACATCACATGATCACACTGACAGAACCACAGGCACATAGACACAGGCAACAGAGCATGCACAATGTCGGCACTAGTACAGTGTATATCCACCTTTCGCAGCAATGCAGGCTGCTATTCTCCCATGGAGACGATCGTAGAGATGCTGGATGTAGTCCTATGGAACGGCTTGCCATGCCATTTCCACCTGGCGCCTCAGTTGGACCAGCGTTCGTGCTGAACGTGCAGACCGCGTGAGACGATGCTTCATCCAGTCCCAAACATGCTCAATGGGGGGACAGATCCGGAGATCTTGCTGGCCAGGGTAGTTGACTTACACCTTCTAGAGCACGTTGGGTGGCACGGGATACATGCGGACGTGCATTGTCCTGTTGGAACAGCAAGTTCCCTTGCCGGTCTAGGAATGGTAGAACGATGGATGCGATGACGGTTTGGATGTACCGTGCACTATTCAGTGTCCCCTCGACGATCACCAGTGGTGTACGGCCAGTGTAGGAGATCGCTCCCCACACCATGATGCCGGGTGTTGGCCCTGTGTGCCTCGGTCGTATGCAGTCCTGATTGTGGCGTTCACCTGCACGGCGCCAAACACGCATGCGACCATCATTGGCACCAAGGCAGAAGCGACTCTCATCGCTGAAGACGACACGTCTCCATTCGTCCCTCCATTCACGCCTGTCGCGACACCACTGGAGGCGGGCTGCACGATGTTGGGGCGTGAGCGGAAGACGGCCTAACGGTGTGCGGGACCGTAGCCCAGCTTCATGGAGACGGTTGCGAATGGTCCTCGCCGATACCCCAGGAGCAACAGTGTCCCTAATTTGCTGGGAAGTGGCGGTGCGGTCCCCTGCGGCACTGCGTAGGATCCTACGGTCTTGGCGTGCATCCGTGCGTCGCTGCGGTCCGGTCCCAGGTCGACGGGCACGTGCACCTTCCGCCGACCACTGGCGACAACATCGATGTACTGTGGAGACCTCACGTCCCACGTGTTGAGCAATTCGGCGCCCACTGGGTGAGTAGTGTACTACTGCTGAGGATACATTTGGCTACCTTCGTGACTGCACAGGTTATGGGCAACTTGTGGAGGAGTGTGGTGTGTTCCAAACGTAGCAGTAAAACAAAAGAGAGATCGAACCCCCACAAATTGAATTCTATAAATAAACAGAATATCCTTTGTTATGTAATTGTCATTGATTTGATATTCATGTTGTGAGATCCTTCCTCTCTAGCACACTGACCCAAAAATTGGACCACCAATTATTAATTGAACCAATTATTAATTGAACGATTTAATTAATTAGTCAATTAACTGGGTATCAAAAGACTGCTTGTATTGGCGAGGGACAGGGGAGAACGTTTGTGCGATTTCACAGAGGGGTTGGGGAATTGGAAAGGGATGGGTGGTTGGTGCTGGGCTGTCAAAAGGACGAATTATCCCCAGGAGGTCATAAATCAATTAGCATAATAATACGTCACAAATCAATCAAGTTTGTCCCTGAATATATGCAAACTTCACAAACAAAGTGCTTTTCTGTGGTCATTATCGCTGTGGTTCTCCTCTTGCTACCTACAACTGTGGTTCTCTAAGGCACAGGAATCCAGGAATAGTTCAATCTGAAACTTTCTTCTTTGTTTTTGAAAATGTCGCTATGTCTGTTTATTTCTATAGCTCCCCTGAACACGCGGAAGTAATAGCTCTTCTCTCCGCAGGAAATTGGGTGTTGGTGGATTTCACTACACGGCCGGCCTCATGCCACGGTCGATCACTGCGCCTGGCCCAGCCTGCAGTGCCGCTTATGTTCGGCGCTCCTGGTGATGACTGACCATCCAGTCATTCCAACAAACACTTTTCCACATGTGAATGGCTTCGATATATTCACGACACTGTAAGTGTCTGTTTATAAATAACCTCTACGCAGTGTTTGAACAATACACGATCGTAGTCGACATTTGTTTTTCTGATGTGTCTCTTCACTGAGGTTTGACTGGAATACCCACTGCTTCTCAGAATGCTTTCCAGCTGCTGCATCTCGCGTCTGAGGTTCTGCTGCTCACATATTCGTCACGCTCGCGTTGCGAGCGTGTTACTCGTGCCTCTTTCCTGGCTCAGGTGATGATTTGATTCCTTGTGTGGGTATCGGCACGTGTCTGTCTGTTTTTGATGCGTTCTGTGACCCAGGTTTTTACTATCCCTCGCTCCCAGAACATCTAGGAAGAGTAGCTGTTGGTCCTTTGCTACATCTACAGTAAATTTTATGTTGGCATGAGGACTCTATAGATGTCTTAGAAGAGCTCTTCCTCATCACGGCTCCACAGAACGAAGATATCACCGACATGTCTGTATCACACCTTATGTTTAAAAGGTGCCAAAATCAGTGCATGGGCTTCAGAGTATTTCACTAAGAAGTTGGCCACCAGCGAGTAGGTGGAATACCTGTGACAACGCGCCTTCCAGCTATTCGGAGAAGTTGGTAGAAGTTGCTATTCCACGTAAAATAGCTCCTGGTGAGACATTCGTGAAGGAGCTTGAGCTAAAAGCAGAAGCGCTAACAGTCACTCTTAATGGGATATTGTTCTCATGGATCGTCGGTAATATATACATCGGAGGTGGTAGGGCTTCTGTGTTGGGCAGATTCCTCTGTATGATGGCCAAAGGAAAAGTCACCTTGAGTAACTGACTCGTACTCGGTGTCATCCTCTGCGTCGGGACTGCGCTAACTTTTCGCTACGCATTCGGATCTAACAGGTCCCAAATCTTCTGCTCGTGATCTTTGGTCTTCACTACGACAGTCTCGTATGACTTAACGGCAGGCAACACCAACATACACTTGCCAGACACTTAACAAGGAAAATAGCCGAACAGAAGTGTAATTCGAGACGTTATTTTGTTATATTTTAGCTTCACAACAAATTTCCGCAATTCAATATGCCATCTTCAAGCCCCATATGCACCTCATGTATAGATATAAAACGTGTCGTCATTAGTATGCCAGAGCCGTCAGTATCTGGATGTAGCGCCATCGTATTCCAAGTACTTGACAACAACTGAGAACGATTGCAGATGTGCTCAGGTGTTGTCAAGTCTACAGAGCAAGTACTTGGAATACAAATTCATGACATCAGATGCTGATGGCTCCAGTGTGCTAACATAGATACGTTTCAATGTCTATAACGAAGTTGGACCTGAAAATGGCATACTAAATTGGCGAAACTGGTTGGGAAGGTAAAGTAAAATGACGTCTAGAATTACACTGCTGTCTGGCGGTTTTCTTTCTTAACTGTTCGACTGGCCGCTGTCCTGCTTCCTCGATGGATCAATAGAGATTAGTTTTGTCAGAGTTAATACTCTTGATATCTTGTAACTCTTCTTACTTCACGCTGGTTTTGCTCGACGCAGTATCCTGACGATTTTAGTGCACATTTCGTCAGCTCTTTCATCTACATCTAAATCTACATCGACATGGATACGCTGGAAAATCACACTTAAGTGCCTGGTAGAGGGTTCATCGAACCACCTTCACAATAATTCCCTATTATTCCAGTCTCGAAAAAAGCGCGGAAGAAACGAACACCTATTTCTTTCCATTCGATTTCTGATGTCCCTTACTTTAGTATGATGATAGTTTCTCCCTATGTACGAAGGCATCAACAAAATATTTTCGCATCAAGAGTAGAACGTTGGTGACTGAAATTTCGTGAAAAGGTTCCTCCGGAACAGAAAACGCCTTTGTTTTAATGGTGCCCACACCAAACCCTGTATCATGTCCGTGACACACCGACCCCTATTTCGGGATAATACAAAACGTGCTGTTCTTCTTTGCACTTTTCCGATGTTCTCTGTTTATCCTATCTGGTAAGGATCTCAGGCCGCGAAGCAGTACTCCAAAAGAGGATGGGCAAGCGTAGTGTGGGCAGTCTCTTTAGATGATATGTTTCATTTTCTAAGTGTTCTGCCAATAGAACGCAGTCTTTGGTTTGCCTTCCCCACAGCATTTTCTACGTGCTCTTTCTAGTGTAAGTTGTTAGTAATTCTAATTCCTAGGTATCTAGTTGAAGTTACGACATTTACATTTGATTGAGTTACAGTCTATCTAAAGTTTAACTCATTCCTTTTAACACTCCCGGGGATGACCTGACACTTTTCATTAGTTAGGGTCGATTATCAATTTTCGCGCCATTTATATATTTTTCGAAATCGATTTGCAGAATGTTTTCATCTTCTGATGACTTTACTAGGCGATAAATGACAGCTTCATCTGCAAACAACTTGAGACAGTTGCTCAGATTGTCTCCTAAATCGTTTATATAGATTAGGAACAGCAAAGGCCTAGAACATTACCTTGGGGGCCAGAAATCACTTCTGTTTTACTCAATGACTTTCCGTCAATTACTACGAACTGTGACCTCTGTGACAGGAAATCACAAATCCAGTCACATAACTGAGACGATATTCCACAAGCACGCAATTTCACTACAGCCGCTTGTGTGGTACAGTGTCAAAAGCCTTCCAGGAATACGGAATGGATCTCAAATCCCTTGTCAATAGCATTCAACACTTCATGTGAATAACGAGCTAGTTGTGTTTCACAGGAACGATGTTTTCTAAACTCATGTTGACTGTATGCCAATAAACAGTTTTCTTCGAGGTAATTCATTATGTTTGAACACAATATATGTTCCAAAACCCTGCTGCAGGAAAATAGTTGGGATAGTTTAGATACACTGTAACTCAATCAAATGTAAATGTCGTAACTTCAACTAGATACCTAGGAATTAGAATTACTAACAATATGGGCCTGTAATTTACAGGATTACTCCTACTACCTTTCTTGAATATTGGTGTGACCTGTGCAACTTTCCAGTTTTTGAGTATAGATATTTCGTCGAGCAAACGATTGTATATGACTGTTAAGTATCGAGCTCATGTATCAGCATACTCCGAAAGTAACCTAATTGGTATACAGTCTGGACCAGAAGACTTGCTTTTATTCAGTGATTTAAGTTGCTCCACTACTCCAAATATATTTACTTCTACGTTACTCGTGTTGGCAGCTATTCTTGAGTCTAATTCTGGAATATTTACTTCGTCTTCTTTCACGAAGGAATTTCGGAAGGCTCTGCTTAGTAACTCTGCTTTAGCAGCACTGTCGTCGATAGCATTTCCATTGCCAGAGAAGGCATCGATTGTGTCTTACCGCTAGCATACTTTACATACGACGAGAATCGCTCTGCCAGGTTTGGAGACAAAGTTTCGTAGTGGAAACTACTGTAAGAATCTCACGTTGAAGTCCGCGCTAAATTTCCAGCTTCTGTAAAAGATCGTCTATCTTGGATATTTTGCGTTCGTTTAAATTTGGCATGTTTTTTTAGTTGTTCTGACCCGTACCAAGGAGGATCAACTCGGCCGTTTGTTAATTTACTTGGTATAAATCTCTCAATTGCTGCCGATACTATTTCTTTGAATTTAAGCCACATCTGGTGTACACTTACATTGTTAATTTGGAAGCAGTTGAGCTTGTCTCTCAGGAAGGCGTCAAGTGAATTTTTGTCTGTTTTGAGGAATAGTTATATTTTCCATTTATTTTTGGAAGATTTGGGAGTTACCATATTCAGCCTCGCTACGACAACCCTGTGTTCACTAATCCCAGTATCCGTTATGATGCTCGTTATTAGCTCAGCATTACTTGTTGCTAAGAGGTCAAGTGTGTTTTCACAACCGTTTACTATTCTCATGGGCTCGTGAACTAAGTGCTCGAAATAATTTTCAGAGGATGCGTTTAGCACAATTTCGGAATTAAACATGTATTTTCGCCAACACATCGACGGTGAGTTAGTCACCACCAACTGTAATTGTATGTGTCAGGTACGTGTTTGAAATCAAAAACAAGTTTTCTTCAACTTCTTCAGCAATTGCATCATCTGCATTGAGAGGTGGGTGAAAGGATCCAATTATTATTATATTCCGGTTTCCAAGAATAACCGGTGCCCATACTACCTCACAGGAACTATCTACTTCCATTTCGTGACAAGCTAAACTACTTCTAACAACAACAAACATGCCAGCGCCAACTGTGTTTGGCCCATGCTTTCGGAACACCATTAGGTTCTTTGCAAAAATTTCGGCTGAACTTATTTCCGGCTTCAGCCAGCTTTCAGTGCCTATAACGATTTGAGCAGCAGCGCTTCTATTAGCGCTTGGAGCTCTGGTGCTTTCCCAACACAGCTATCACAATTTACAATTGTTTTACTGATGGTTCCTGAATCTACGTTCTTCCTGTGTTCGACCTGCACCCTTTGTGACTGAAACCCTTTTTGTGTTTTCCCGAGACCTTCTAACCTAAAAAAAACTGACCAGTCCACGCCACAGAACCTCTGCTACCCGTGTAGCTGCGTATAGTGGAGTCCTATTCAACGGAACCCGAAACTCAACCGCGCTGTGGCGTATGTCGAGAAATCTGCAGCCTACACGATCGCAGAACCGTCTGAACCTCTGATTCTCACCCTCCAGTCGGCTGTGTACCAGAGGTCCGCAATCGGTCCTGTCGACTATACTGCAAATGGTGAGCTCTGCTTTCATCTGGCAAGCGAGACTCACAGCCTTTACAATTTCTGATGCCAACTAGAAACTAGAGACAATTTCTTCCAATCTAAAGCGACACACATCACTGATACCAGCATGAGCCACAGTCTCTGGTTGGCAGCAGCCTTCGCTCTTGATGCCTTCCAGAACGATCCATTCCACGTCTGGATTGACTCCATCCAGTATGCACACAGAGGGCACATTGACTTTCTTCCCCTCCTTAGCAGCCATGTTCCTAAGGGAACCTATAATGCGTTTAACACTGAAGCTCCCAACTACCAATAATCCCACCCTCTGTGATTGCCTGGATCTTGCAGGCTGAGAGCTTTCCTCTGAAACAGGACAAGCAACTGCATCTGCATAAGGGACAGTGTCAGCCACAGAGAACACCTGGATTCTGTTTGTGAGACTACGTGCGGCCCTCTGGGAAGCCTTCCGCCGCCTGCCACGACTCAAGGTGACCTCCCACTTGACCACGACAGGTGATGGGTCAACCTCAGTGTGAGCAGTAACTGGGCTGGCCACCGGTGAGGACCGATCGGCCGACTCAGACGTGCTGCACGTACATTCAATCCCCATGGCCGGCCCACAACAGTGATGCTCATCTGCTGCAGCTTGAAGCTGTGTAACTGAAGCCATCACAGCCTGGAGCTGGGAGCGAAGTGTCACCACATCCGCACACAGAAATCACAGTCTCTATCCATACTAAAGAGAGTGGAAAACTGCACTATACGGAAAAATAAATCGACAATTGACACGTGCTACGGAACTCTACTGTAGACACGGAGGAAAACGCAAGAACTTTGTCTCATAAATTAAATTAATACGCAGAGATTTAAAAGCTGAACTACTAAATCACTCAGGTGAAACTAAATAATTCCTTCCTGTTTGGAAACTTTTAATATGTCTCAAAATCGGTTTACTTTCCGACACAAATGGAAACAAGGAAGAGTCTGAATGGCTGCTTTGGTATTAGTAATGATCTAGTGCATAAGTATATCTCTCGGGATGATAGTAAAATTCTCCCCTTATTGATGGACAGACCGTTCCTCTTTGGTCATTTGTCGTTCACGAGGCTGACCACTGTTCGTGACATGTCGGGAATCGTATTGTCAATCCGCTTCCCGCGTCTTGCATGTTCAAAAATTCCTCATTCATTCTTGCCAATTATTTCCCTGTGCATGAATTCGCTGACGAAGAAAATCTACGACAGAATGGAGGTACTTGACAAGAACGGATGAGGAACTTTTGGATATTTTTTATAGAGTAAGCAGAAGCAGTGTCGTCGTAACTGCCGCCTGCTTCACATCTGCTGTGCAACGAGCTACGTTAATTTAAATATTAACTGTGTTTTTCTTACTTGTCACTTCTTTTTCCGTGTCTTTTTGCTTTTAGGAAGCTTTAATTTTCGAGTCCTTGTAATAGTGTTCCATAGCTTTCGTGTTTGTTTTGAATAAAGTCCAGAGACCGGAAGTGCTTATTTTCGTTGTTTTCAACAAGAAGTGTCTAGTAACCACAGTTAAGTCACCTATCAGATGCCTTTAATGAATTAGAAGTCTAGTTAAAAGTTTATTAACTCTCTACAGTAAACTGTTGATTTCCTAGGATGATTAGGATGTATGACTGCTGTGTACGGACGCAGGAGGAGCTGGCCACTGTTCGCAAACAGCTGAACGTGTTGCTGGCGGTGGTCAGCCGTCTTCAGGCTGCTGCCTCGGAGTGTAGCGGCAGTGGGGAGTCTGGTACGTCGCAAGGTACACCCCAGGTGTTACATGCTTCACCCACTGTCCCTGCTGTCGAGACATCTTCGCGGGTACCGGGCGCGGTTGGGCCACCCTCTCCCCAAGGGGAGTGGCGGGTTCAGCGGCGTTCGCGTCGCACGAGGCGGAGGGTCAATGTGGAGGCTGGCCGTGTGGCATCGCCCGCTCTGACTGTGAGTGGACATGTGGCTGCTCCTTCAGCAAGGTCCGAGCAGGCACACGGGGGGAGGGATTTATTAGTTATTGGGAGCTCCAACGGTAGGCGGGTGATGGAGCCCCTTAGGGAAATAGCGGAAAGGTCGGGGAAGAAGGCCAGTGTTCACTCTGTCTGCTTGTCGGGGGGTCTCATCCGAGATGTGGAGGAGGCCCTGCCGGCGGCGATAGAGAGCACTGGCTGCACCCGACTGCAAAATTGTTGCTCATGTCAGCACCAATGACTCCTGCCGTCTGAGTTCAGAGGTCATCCTCAGTTCATACAGGCGGTTGGCGGAGTTCGTGAAGGCGGAAAGCCTCGCTCGCGGGGTGGAATCAGAGCTAACTATTTGTAGTATCGTTCCCAGAACCGATCGCGGTCCTCTGGTTTGGAGCCGAATGGAAGGCTTAAACCAGAGGCTGAGACGATTCTGCGGAGATCTGGGGTGCAAATTACTCGATCTCCGCTATCGGGTGGAGAAATGTAGGGTCCCCCTGAATTGGTCAGGCGTGCACTACACGCAGGAAGCGGCTACAAGGGTAGCGGAGTACGTGTGGAGTGGACATGTAGGTTTTTTAGGTTAGAGAATTCCCTCCCTAGGCCCGACAAGACGCCTCCTGAGACGCGACAAGGTAGTAGTAGAGGTCGAAGAACTGCTCTCATTAATGAACGTTCACAATGCCCACATAGTACTAGGGACAGAAAGTTGGCTGAAACAGTAATGAAATTCTAAACTCAGATTGGAATGTATATCGCAAAGACAGGCTGGACAGTGAAGGGGGAGGCATGTTTATAGCGATAAAAAGTGCAATAGTATCGAAGGAAATTGACGGAGATCCGAAATGTGAAATAATTTGGGTGAAGGTCACGGTTAAAGCAGGCTCAAACATGGTAATTTTATGTATCTATAGGCCCCCTGGCTCAGCAGCTGTTGTGGCAGAGCACCTGAAGGAAAATTTGGAAAATATTTCTAGTAGATTTCCCGACCACGTTATAGTTCTGGGTGGAGATATTAACTTGCCGGATATAGACTAGGAGACTCAAACGTTTATAACGGGTGCCAGGGACAAAGAATCTAATGAAATTTTGAAAGTGCATTATCTGAAAACTGCCTTGAGCAGTTAAGCAGAGTACCGACTCTTGGCGACAACATATTAGACCTTCTCGCGACAAACAGACCCGAACTATTTGAAACAATTAACGCAGAACAAGGAATCAGCGATCATAAAGCGGTTACTGCATCGACGATTTCAGCCGTAAATAGAAACATTAAAAACGGTAGGAAGATTTTTTGTTTAGCAAATGTGACAAAAAACAGATTTCAGAGTACTTGACGGCTCAACACAAATGTTTTTCCCCAAGTATAGATAACGTTGAGGATCAGGGGACAAAGTTCAAAACCATCGTACAATATGCGTTAGATGAGTATGTGCCAAGCAAGATCGTAAGAGATGGAAAAGAGCCACCGTGGTACAAAAACCGAGTTAGAAAACTGCTGCGGAAGCAAAGGGAACTTCACAGCAAGCATAAACATAGCCAAAGCCTTGCGCACAAACAAAAATTACACGAAGCGAAATATAGTGTGAGGAGGGCTATGCGAAAAATGAATTCGAAAATAAAGTTCTATGTACTGACTTGGCAGAAAATCCTAAGAAATTTTGGTCTTATGTCAAAGCGGTAGGTGGATCAAAACAAAATGTCCAGACACTCTTGTGACTAAAATGGTACTGAAACAGAGGATGACAGACTAAAGGCCAAAATACTAAATGCCTTTTTCCAAAGCTGTTTCACAGAGGAAGACTGCACTGCAGATCCTTCTCTAGACAGTCGCACAGATGACAAAATGGTAGATATCGAAATAGATGACAGAGGGATAGAAACACAATTAAAATCGCTCAAAAGAGGAAAGTCCGCTGGACCTGATCGGATACCAGTTCCATTTTACACAGAGTACGCGAAGGAACTTTCCCCCCTTCTTGCAGCGGTATACCGTAGGTCTCTAGAAAAGCGTAGCGTTCCAAAGGATTGGAAAAGGGCACAGGTCATCCCCGTTTTCAAGAATGGACGTCACACAGATCTGCAAAACTATAGACCTATATCTCTAACGTCGATCAGTTGAAGAATTTTGAAAAACATATTATGTTCGAGTATAAAAACTTTTCTGGAGACTAGAAATCTACTCTGTAGGAATCAGCATGGGTTTCGAAAAAGACGATCGTGTGAAACCCAGCTCGCGCTATTCGTCCACGAGACTCAGACGGCCATAGACACGGGTTACCAGGTAGATGCCGTGTTTCTTGACTTCCGCAAGGCGTTCGATACAGTTCCCCACAGTCGTTTAATGAACAAAGTAAGAGCATATGAACTATCAGACCAATTGTGTGATTGTATTAAAGAGTTCCTAGATAACAGAACGCAGCATGTCATTCTCAATGTAGACAAGTCTTCCGAAGTAAGAGTGATTTCAGGTGTGCCTAAGGGGAGTGTCGTAGACCGTTGCTATTCACAATATACATAGACTGCTTATAGCGGCTCCAACGCCGTGGCAAAGAGGTGATCTTCTGCTGGGTACCTGGCCACATTGGGATACAGGGCAATGACATGGCTGATAAAGCTGCCAGGGAAGCATGTTGGGATGGTGCTTTCCATCAATGTCCCATCCTGTGCATGCCATTATCTCATTTTCTGACAGATGCATCATGCGTCAGTGGGAGACTGAATGGTTGCAGCTGTCAGACAATAAACTGCGGTTGCTCAAACCAACCACTAAAGCTTGGTGGATTTCATGTCAGCCTCGCCGCTGCAAGGAGGTTTTGCTTACCAGACTGCACATTGCGCGTAGTCCTTTCACACATGGCTTCCTCCTCTGGGGGCGGATCCACCTTTCTGTGAAGTTTGTGGCGTGCCACTTTCAGTTCAGCATACGGTGGCTACATGTATCCTGTATACTGATACTAGGGCAGCCCTTGGTCTCACGGGAGGTCTGCCCACCGTCCTCGCAGATACCGATACCAGTGTTAACAGGGGTGAAATTTTGTGAACTATCAGGGCTCAGCCCTAAACTGGTGGGGAAGGGTGGCAGACTTCAGTACGTTATAAACTGCTCTGCATGTGGGGACAGCTTTTGTCTCCACACATAAGATTTCATGCTGACTTTTCGTCAGGGTGCTGATGACCATGATGTCGAGCTGCCCCCTCAACCCAACTCATCATCATCATCGTCATCTGATCTATCTTCCCATTTAGCAGATGACATCTGCTCAGCCAATCACGTCCTTGAGTTTTATCAGTGTCAGTCATTTGAAGCTCTTTTTTGGGGAAAACAACCCCCCTTCAATTGCAGTTCTCTTGGATTTCCTTTCATTTTTAGTTTCCCTCCTTCGAGAGTTTTGGTTCGATTGCTGCCGATTTAAAATTCGGTTTTTTACCCTTCACTAAGACACTGAATGGGCACTTATGACCATAGCAGTTTTGCGCCCTAAAACCATAATTATAAATAAAATAAATTATCGAAACTCTCTCTTTGCCATTCACAGTTGAAATGTTACCCCTAAACAATATGTTTGCTTCTTCTGCAGCTACTGTGACTGTCTCCTGAAGATCAGCTTCATTCATAGCTTTAACAGACAGACTGGTGTCACTGGCAAACAATACTGTATCTGCTGCTGATATACAGGTGGCATGCCATTTATAAATTTTAAGAGCACCAGTGTTCCCTGTAGGGCGTCCTGTGACACTCCTTATCCGACTTTTTGGTATGCTGATGAGTAAATTTTTCATGTATCTCTATCATTTGGTACCTGTTAGAGAGATAAGATTTGAACCATTCATATACTACGCCATGAATTCCCTAGCACATAGCAATATAGTTCTCTCTCTCTCTCTCTCTCTCACTCTCTTTCTCTTAAAAAAAAAAATACATAAGACAAGTTGAAGACATCTCCCTCTCCTCCTCCTCCGCCTCCTCCTCCTCCTGCTTGTCATGATGAATTATACAATGAACTTTTCTCTGATGGTTAACTCCTTCAGGCTCTGGACTAATCACACAGTGTGGCCCCAGGTCCTGGTTCAGTTGATCATCATCTACTCAGGGGCTGCAACCTTATTTGGCCAGAAAGTACTTTCCCTTTACAGTGTCGAGATAGTATTCCAATCTTTAAGCCAGACAAAATCCAGACATCCATTGACAGCTACTGACCAATTAGCTTCATCAATGTGCTCTGAAAACTGCTCGAAAAGATGGTAGCCCAACGTTGTTGTGGTTTCTCGAATCGCTGGACCTTTTGTTCCCCTGTTTCCAGGAGGAACAATCCTCAATTGACGATGTGGTTACGTTGGAAACAACAATCTGACAGGGTGTTTGTAAATGGTGAAGTCTCATTGAAGCCTTTTTTATCTCCATGAGGCGTACAACACTGCTCGGCGTGAGCACATTTTACTTATCCTAAATGACGGGGGCTTTAGAGATGATCTGCAGCTTTTTATTTGTCAGCTTTTCCTGCACTGATTTTTTTTTTTTTTTTTTGTTACAGTTATTACACCGCTCAGCCCTGCATGGGTACAACAGAACAGCAGGGCTCCATGGATTTCACTCTTCATCACCACCATAAGCGGGCTAGTTACCTGTCGTACCTTACGTCACACTCACGCTGTGTCAGCTTTTGCTTCTGTAACAGCTTCCAGTCAGTAGACTCGACTAAACACCACTTTCGAGGTGCTATCCGAAAGGCCTCTGCTGGGACCCTTTCCTACAACTTCCAATTCTCTTTGACAAAAACTGGAGACATGCATTTGTGTTGTCATGCTGCAGCCCTTCTGGACGCAGAACTCGACTTACGTTCTCAGTGCAGGATGTTGTTGCACAGTCCCAATTTGTGGGACTCCTCTGTGATAAAAAGCTGACACAGCTGTCCCATATTTGTCAACTGAAGACCAGTTGCATGCCTAAGCTTAACACTCTTCACTTCCTCGTCCACACCTCTCAGGGAGCAGATCGCGCTATTTAACTCCGTACATACTGGCCCCAGTTTCGACCAAACTAGACTGTGATTACCTGGTTTATGATTCAGTGACACCTTGAAATGACTGCACCCAATCCATCATCATGGAATAAGTCGATCACTGGTGCCATTCGAACTACTTCCTTTGACAGTCTGTGATATAGCGTGGTTCTCCTCTCCCATCTGCTAAGTTTTTGACATCTACTGATGGTTAATTTTTTTTCTTTCCTATAATTTTTTGCCATATTTCTGTTTTGTAAGTGATATATGGCAAATGTATTGCTTTCTCAAAGATGTAATTGTGCTTTCTGCATTTAGATTTGTTGTTCAGTTTATTCTTCTCATTATGGTGATTGCAATGATGGCATTGCTTTGGCTATAGAAAGTGTTAGGTATTACAGTCGATTGGGCTTAATGCCATTGTTCGATATGTGTAAAATTTGGTGAGCTAATTAACATAATTCCATTTAGTGACCCACACTGATAGAATGCTCAGCATTCTGACTTTCCTCTAAAGTACTCTAAATTACCAAAAACTGATTAACTGAAGAGAGAGTTCACTTTCAAATTGTGATATTATTGGATTTCAGACAATTTGCATATGAGAAAAGGACAGCCACCAAGCTGTAGTTTGTAATGATACTAAGCATGACAACGCGAGAGTAAAGAAACAAAATCTGTTTATAATGTGCGCCTATACCAAGACGCGCGGCCAGCGTTTAAAAGATACTTTTAAACACTATGACTCGCTGGGCGCAGATATTTAAAATCATTGCCGCAGCGCTTGATAGCAAGAAGCTGCGAAACAGAAGAAAGAACAATTTATCATTTGTTAGGAAAATTCTAGAGTCTTTATAGTTGGTTGTACTTCTGGTCGCCGATATGTTAACATGTACTTCATTACCTTTGATGTTTGGTTGCCGACTTGTTAAGACGTGTTGTGTAGCACCGCTACAAGTTATATTTCATTTAGTGTGAAAAACCACGTTATCATCAAGAAAGAAAACGCTTTTGTAAACCTAGTGACGATAAAAAATACTTACGCGCACGCCAGGACATTTAATTTTTACAAAATATCACACATACAAAAGCAGCGATTGTTGGACTGCTCCATGTATGAGAAAAACATAAAAATGTAAGTTTTGTATTCATTGTAAATTTGTTAATGTTTATAGTTTAACGCCTTTCTTCTTTGAGAATATATTGATGCTTCACTGTACAGAAAATCTATGCTTATTCTTTTCTTTAAATTAACCACAAATAATGTTTATGTTTAAATGAACTTTGTTACAGGTTCGCTCTTTATCGCGGTGTCTCGATTGTATTTGGGAGACCATTAACGTGTTCAATTTCCGATCTGACAACTTTTTTTACAAAATTTCACTGTTTTGCATTCATTTCCAATTTTTTTTTTATTATTCAAATAGGTCCCTTAGGTAATTTCATTGAAGAGTCTGAATGCGTGAAAGCAATCCGGGTTAAGAGGTCATTTGAGAAACTATTTTCACGCAATCAATCCGTACGTCTCCTAAACACAATCGAGAACCGACGCATCGTCGATCATTCATTAATTTTTCTCTCTTTCCAAGTCGTACCAAGAAACGGCCAAGGAGAACTGCCGTGAGTACGCAATCTAGTGTTAAAAGGTTGCATTCTTTATCTTGTCGGCAAACATTGCCATGAATTATCATCATCAATGTTATATTTGGTTAAATGTGAAAAGCCAAAAAACCTTTTATCGCTAGATGTGGCGCCCGAACAGGGACCTAACTAAAAAACTAATTTGTTCTTTTTATTTTCATGCTACCATCTGGAGAAAATTGGAAGCCAAAACCAGTGATAAAAAAAGGACGCATATGCAGAAAATCGCAGCAAGAATCCACAACAGCAATAAATAGCAGCGCGCAAGACAACTAATGTGAGTACGATTTTTCATTACGTTTGAAGCTTTGCGTACCGAGCATTCAGTCGGCTCGTGACATTCGCTCTCTACGCTTTTTTCCTTTTCCTCAAGCAATTTAATTTCCAAATTTCTGTTTTCTTTTTTCTATTAGACCCGCCTCTATCACATCATTTCGCTTACAATAGTTAGAAATAGTTAGCAAGAATTTCCATTGTTGTGCATTTTAGTGAATCACAATGGCCGCTGTCTGTACCAGTTTCAGTGCTCTATAAGTGTTTTTCATTTATTTTATCACTCCAGTTGCCATATTGGCATTTTCGTGTGTCAGAGTTTCAGTTGTTTATAAAGCGCAAGCAATATCTGAGAAATCAGGACGCGAAATCCTTGGCGCACCTGACAAGTGAAAATCATAATTTTAAAAAAAATTATCTTTTCTAACTCGTGCAGTGTAACTACTTTAAATTTACGATGGCTGATGAGCAACCAAGGCAACTTAGACCGCGCGCGGGTGTAAACAAACCTGAATCTCGTAGTGAGGGAACAACACAGGACGAAGCGACACGTGAGCTGTCGGCGCCATAGACCGCGTCGCAGTCACGTGAATGCTCGCTGTCAGATATACTAAAATTGTTTGCTGATATGAAAACCAGTTTTGAAGCAAACATGGGTAATCTTGGAACGCAAATCAGTCAGTTAACAAACCAAAGTGACAATCTTGGAACGCAAATCAGTCAGTTAACAAACCAAAGTGACAATCTTGGAACGCAAATCAGTCAGTTAGCAAATCAAAGTGACAGCAGGTTCAGCAGTTTAGAATCAAGGATAGAGGACATCCAAGCACAAATCAAAAATTCGAATGACACCATGGAGGAAAAAATTAAAGCCATTACCACTGCTTACGCAAGCGAGCTAAACGCAAGCGTACACGCAAAAATTGATAGTGTTCTTTCGATGGTGGAATCCGCCGAGACCAATATTGGTAGCAAGTTCATAGATATGCAGGTCCAATTAGATGTGTGTAAATCAACTGCGAGTGACTCTTTGAAACATTACAGTGATGTTTCAAAGAGAGTAAGCCAATTGACAGAAAGTGTCAACCACGTTGGCGAGCGAGTCGAAGACCTTGCTCAGCAAATATCCGATGTCAATATTGACAAAAAGATCGCAGATGTCAACACCGGTATAAGCAATACACTTAATAGGGAATTTGAAGAGTGGATGCAATCCAAAGAACAGTACATTGTCAGCAAGGTACACGCTGAACTAAAGGGTACGGATAAATCTGCTACAGCAGAAATCTTAACCGCTCCCGGTACTTCTGGTGACACTTTAACCAGTGAATTAGGTGAAATCAGACGAGCATTTAGCCACGATCTTCCGGAATGGAAACGTCAGCTAAGCAATGATATAGATCAACTAAAACGACAAGTTACGGAATTGCAAGGTGACAATCAAAGTGAGTATTCGCTACCGCCAGAACACGATAATCGTCAATATCCCGAGTGTCAGGTACAATTCTCACCAACAGTAAATAAAACGCGTGGCGAAACTTCTACGTCACGTAGTCATGCCGATCAACTAACATTCGTTGAACTAATGCGAGACGAGAGTGTGCTAAAACACAGAGCTTTTCAGCCTTTTATACCTGAAAAACGAAATATACATCCAATGGTATTTCTAAAATCATTCACAGGCGCTTTTCCAGAATCATGGAACGACAGGCAGCGGATACAGTTCATCTTAGGCTATGTACACGGTGAAGGATCAATTTGGGGTACAGAAATAATAAACAAATGTCACACCTATGCAAATTTTGAAAAGCATTTTTTTGAATAAATTCTGGAGTTCAGGTATACAACAAAGACTCCGAAAAGAGGTTTACAACGCCGAACCTTTCAACACCAAAGGAGGAGGTTTGAGACGTTATTTTGAAAAATATCTACGTAAAATTCAGTATTGGGACACGCCCATTTCAACCAAAGATGTAATCATGATCTTAAAGTCAAAACTTCCTGTGTCAATAAGAGAAAAACTAGTTAATGTGAGTGAAGAAGACCTAGAAGCCTTTCTTTCTGTTCTTGACAATTTGGATATGATCTATGAGGATGTGCGTGCGAGTGCGCGGAATAATTATAATAATGGACCGCCCGCTCCGCAACAGCACATAACAAATTGCGTCAATGGAATGTCGTACCAACATAACACGGGACAACCAAACGCTCAGCCTTACGGCAATCATAACAGTTTCAACCGCCGTAATGGTAAACAATATAACAAACATCCACACCAGAATAGATACAATCCGATTTATCAAAACACACAGCAACAATACGGTAATTCACCGATAAATCACAACGGTAATTACCAGTACCAGAACAACAAGACGAATAATGGAAATCGTCACAAGGGAAAGAAATGGAACAATTATAACAGACCACAACAGTACAGTCAGCCGAGTCACTTCACTCCCTCTCAGCAAATAAATTTTTCACAGCCGAAAAATGCGACATTTTCTCACCAACCCAACCAACAGTTCAGGAACAATAGTCAGGACAATTCGTCGGATGCTTTTCCTGACACCGCCGGTTATAATAGCCAAGGAAATCCGACTATTTTTTACACACAGGCGAACCAAGCACCAAACGCGATGTCAAATAACACGCAATCAACAGATGCACAAGTCGTATGGGATACGAACGCAAATTTTCGACCTGGTAGGTCGCAAAATACTAGTCAAGTAAAAAATAACTGACATTTCAGCTCCACCCCAGTCGGAAAACCATTAGCAGCTTCTTTGGGCCTCCACGGGGAAGCTGCGGAACCAATAAGCTCTCATATCTTTAACAACTCATGCCAACCTTAGAAAAAAGGCGCATGACAAACACCTTAGCAAAGTCTTCTCGTATCGTATAAATGAACGAGTGCTATTAAAGACCCGCTTCAAACCATCTTCGATTCATCATAAGAATCGCAAGTGGCAGCACTTGTATGAAGGACCATATATTATCTTAAGAAAGCCGCACATTGGTTGCTATCTATTAGCTGACCCTGTATCTGGACGAATAAAAGGGTTGTTTCATCACGCAGACTTGAAGAAATACCGAGTCAACCATTGAAAATATCTGTTAAGTTAAGCTGCTAAAATAAAATATACACACACTATAAGTTGTCATACTATGTGTGAAGTACCAACGTATGTAAGAGTAGTGCACAAGACTAACACCCTGTCGACCTGCCACAACAAGATAAGTAATTTATATGAGCACCTTAAGTAAAACACATTTATTGTAGGAGAGCAAGATTTGCCTTAGATGTAAGTTAGTTTTAAGTTAATTGAGCCATGAACGGCCACAGCTGAAAGAGCTGACAAATAAATATTATAGTAGGGACGTGCTAAGTGCCACCTGCTACCACTAGTTTTAAGTATAGCAAAGCTCTCTCCTCTTGAATGAAATAAATTAAAATGATCATTCAGACCAGAATGATTGCTCGTAGGTAAAAAAAAAAATAAATAAATAAATAAAAATTATCAAGGTTGCTTACTCTAATGAGGTAAATGTTATGTTATGCATAAGGAGTGTGTGACAACAAATTTTATGAGACCACCTATGAAACGCAGCAGGCAAAAAGCAGCAGCTTAGCATATAAGAATCAAGTAAGTCAATAACGATCCAGGTAGCAGGAAAGAAGTGCGCAACTCAATTATTTTATTATAATACGGAGAAAACCGTATACGCTCATAACAATTTTACGGCACAGTGCAGCTGAAATACAAAGATCATTTATAAATAAATTAGTTTAGTACTAGAAATATCTATTTCAGGTCCTCGAGATACGACGATTTTTTTTAGAAAACAATTTTACGATACATGGAACAGAAGATAGTTAACAGACACAGTTCACTGCTAATGCATGGTTTAAGTAATTTTAGATATGCATAGAAAATTGTTTAGAGAGCTGGATCAGACGACACTGAAACAACTGTATCGATTTAATTATACTATTTGTCATAAAAAACTAAGGTGATAATAATTTATGTTAAGCTCATCATATCATACGTCATTAACACTGTGTCTTCAAATCTCTTCACTCCATAAAAGTCTTCTGTGTTTTCCTCTAACCAGTATCCTTACCATCCTACCTTATCCAGTAGAGAAGTGAATTTTACGAGCTGGTTGCATGATTGATACATACAGGCTATACGAATGGATAGTCGTGACTCATTGGTTGTCGACGGGCTATGCTTATTCTCCGCAAATTGCGAGTTCAATTAAGATTTGTTATGTGCAATCGCACGACAGGGAACACCAAGCTTCCCAATTTCCCTAATGGTAGTTTGAACACGAACTGTTCATCACGTAAACGAAGCCACATTGACTATGTCTTCAAACTAACGACGTAATAGAGAGAAAATAAAAAGAGCTGAACTTGAGAAAAAAGTAACCATTGTAAAAAGAAAAGAATAACAAGATTTCGAACAAAGTGTCTAAAGTGCCTTGGAAGCACAAACTACGAACAAGAGACACGCTTTTCGTCACAGAGACTAAATATTTCTTTGTAAATAATTTTTAGACATGATATGTGTACTAAATGTTAACTGTACTTTGTAGTAATAATGCAGTCAGTAATAAATGGACACGTATATGCTGCTGCGTGTGAACCGACTATAGACAAGTAATTAATGGACACGTATAAAAGTGGTGCGTGTGAACCTTAACATGACGACCAAATAAATGTGAACACGAATTAATAATAAAGTGTGAACTGAAAAGGTGATAACTCCAAGGGCACGTGTGAAATACCGCGTGTGAAGTAATGTTATAAGTACTTGTACCACGAAACCACGATGTAGAAAGCCGAAGATTGAAAGTGAATAAGTGTTGTACTAACCACAAACGGTACTGTACGCCTTTCCACGGACACATTCTTCGAAACAGCTGCGGGAGTCGCCGCATCTGGCTGCTTCCGTAATCCAGAGTCGATGAAAAACTGTGTAAAAACTCACACCACAGCTAGTAGACACCTAACGCTCTGCTTCTCGCAGAATACTGCTGCTAGCGTTGTGGAACTGTCAAGTTATTATCACGTGATTGTGACCAACGGACGTAGCACTGTGTACGCTGAGCGCTCAACAATCAATTTTTCTTTGCACAACGAGCGCGGATGCCAAATGTGTTTGAAATGCACTCAAAATAAAATATGATAAAGCAATGAATTAAGCACTCATGTACCTTGTGAAATTATAAAGACACTAATCGGAAGAGTCTTAAGCTCGATTTTCACAATTGCTACCGAATTCACTGACCAGGCCGAGTAATGACGAAAACGTGTCGAACCAAATAAAACCAGGAAAATAGATAAATATGAGAACTAAGCATTCCTAAGAGAATGAGACCTTATGTACATAAACAATTGTTATCCTTACCTAACCCAATTTTCTTTTAGACTAAGTTATTAGTAAGTAAGCACATTCTAATACAGATTTTTTTCTGTATTTTTCATGTACGAAAACATAAATGGAAGCACGGACAAGTGTCAAGTGAAATAGAGACCACCACCATACGGCTCAACATGTTGCAGAACCAGTCTTCCAGTTCCTGACCCACGACGTATTTCCAACGCAACATCACACCCCGACAACTACTCCAACTTCCACAGTGAAAGTGATGCCCTACTTTTCCTCCACTGTGAAAGTGTAATCAGTTTCCCCACTCAAGTGCAGTGGTATCATTTATACCCGAAGTTCTACCACTCCCAGTGCAACTCATACCTACCCAAGTGTAGTGAAACATTTTTTTTTTTTTTTTTTTTTTTTTTGCAGGTCATAAAAGCCACAAATAAGTAAAGTGCTACGTATTTACTGCAAGAAATCTTCGACGAAACAACGACAAAAATATTCCTGTAGTATGTCACTGTAAAACAAGAATGTCAATTTTTTGTAACATTTTTTTTCCACGAGTGCACACAGCACCCAGACTTCCTGCGAAGTCAAGTAATTTATTTCTTTGTTTTTTTTTTATATTTATTATGCCATGTATAATGTATCTATGTATGTGTCTCTTTATCTTAATTTCATTATCTTTTACCGAGAAATGAACATTTGTTATCCTTGTACAATACATTAGAAAGGGCACAATTCAATTGTCATGTAGTTACCCTATGGACAAATTACTATCAATTTCAGTCGTACGAATATACTTACCTGATACTCTGTATGTTAACCACTTTGCTTGATGTAATGTGTAAAATCGATTGTAAAGAATTTTTGCAAGTAATACTAACTTGTTTCACGAAAGCAATAATATCACGACTACGCGTGAGTCTCGATGATCCTGACGGAGTCATCGCTCCTCACGCGGGAAGCAATGTGATATTATTGGATTTCAGACAATTTGCATATGAGAAAAGGACAGCCACCAAGCTGTAGTTTGTAATGATACTAAGCATGACAACGCGAGAGTAAAGAAACAAAATCTGTTTATAATGTGCGCCTATACCAAGACGCGCGGCCAGCGTTTAAAAGGTACTTTTAAACACTATGACTCGCTGGGCGCAGATATTTAAAATCATTGCCGCAGCGCTTGATAGCAAGAAGCTGCGAAACAGAAGAAAGAACAATTTATCATTTGTTAGGAAAATTCTAGAGTCTTTATAGTTGGTTGTACTTCTGGTCGCCGATATGTTAACATGTACTTCATTACCTTTGATGTTTGGTTGCCGACTTGTTAAGACGTGTTGTGTAGCACCGCTACAAGTTATATTTCATTTAGTGTGAAAAACCACGTTATCATCAAGAAAGAAAACGCTTTTGTAAACCTAGTGACGATAAAAAATACTTACGCGCACGCCAGGACATTTAATTTTTACAAAATATCACACATACAAAAGCAGCGATTGTTGGACTGCTCCATGTATGAGAAAAACATAAAAATGTAAGTTTTGTATTCATTGTAAATTTGTTAATGTTTATAGTTTAACGCCTTTCTTCTTTGAGAATATATTGATGCTTCACTGTACAGAAAATCTATGCTTATTCTTTTCTTTAAATTAACCACAAATAATGTTTATGTTTAAATGAACTTTGTTACAGGTTCGCTCTTTATCGCGGTGTCTCGATTGTATTTGGGAGACCATTAACGTGTTCAATTTCCGATCTGACAACTTTTTTTACAAAATTTCACTGTTTTGCATTCATTTCCAATTTTTTTTTATTATTCAAATAGGTCCCTTAGGTAATTTCATTGAAGAGTCTGAATGCGTGAAAGCAATCCGGGTTAAGAGGTCATTTGAGAAACTATTTTCACGCAATCAATCCGTACGTCTCCTAAACACAATCGAGAACCGACGCATCGTCGATCATTCATTAATTTTTCTCTCTTTCCAAGTCGTACCAAGAAACGGCCAAGGAGAACTGCCGTGAGTACGCAATCTAGTGTTAAAAGGTTGCATTCTTTATCTTGTCGGCAAACATTGCCATGAATTATCATCATCAATGTTATATTTGGTTAAATGTGAAAAGCCAAAAAACCTTTTAACGCTAGAAAGTACATAAGCAGCCCCATCTTCCATTGCAAAATTCTATGTAGCTTCTGTTAGATTCTGACTTTTGACTACTTATTTCTGTTGCTTTAAGGTTTGTGTGTTAAATAAAATGCAGTATTGATTAATCATCTTAATAACTAATAATTTCATATTATTTGCCCTGAAACATGTAAATAGAGGATTTATAGTGTGTAAGCATAATAGCACTCATGTATTTTTCTAAACGTAGCATTTAGCCAGGATGTTGGGCTCGGCAGCCACAATGTGGTGGTGGCTCATTACATCAGACAAAACTGCGGATTAATTGCCACGACCGATGCACATGCTATGTGGGATAAGGGATTCATTACAGCAGCAGTCTCCTCAATAGTGCAGAGTTAGTTTGAGGGGACAGTAGCTCACCAGATGTTCCATTTCTGAGTGAGTAGAGGTCTTATTTGTGCATCTGCTATTGTCAGTGTGAATGTTGGGTGGGTAACCGCTTCTATAGCCAAACAGGCAGCCAGTTCATTCCCTGGGATACCCCCAGGACTTGGGACCCAGAGAGAGACAACTGGGCAGGCAGTGCGACTGAGGTCACAGAGAAGATTTTAAATAGTACATACCACATGGTGACGAAACTAACAACAGTCAGTAGCCTGGAGACTGCTCACTGGGTCACTACAAATTAAGACATGGCCAACAAAAGTCTGTTTGACAAAACTTAGAGCTCTTTTAATGAGTATCAGCTCTGCAGATGTTCCTGGCAGCATTTTTTTTTATTTTTTATTTTTTAAGGTTAGCAGGAGGCATAAAGCCTATCCTGCCCTACTCACAGTTTTAGAACTGCTAACATCCTGATCCTCCTGACAAATTGAGAAAAATGGACACTGAAAGTCAACAGGGGTGACAAACTTTGGGTCTTTGAAGCAGGCCAGTCCTAATTCACAGTATGCGTGCGTGCCAACAAAGGGGGAAAAACATGATGTGCAGATTCTATGGAGGTTAGGTGGGGAATCTTGAGGAGCATTCTGACTGGTAATCACTCCCAAGGGTGGGTGGAATGATGCCATGTTTACATGAGTTGTGTCTGAGTGATTGTGTGAATGTGTGTGTGCTCTTGTATGGCTGTGGCTGAAAATTTAGTTGTGATTGTCCTTTCTACGTGCCTGTCTGCGGCTCAGTGATAATCTTTATGGTGAGTTGCTACCTGTCCTCATTATTATTGATTCTCAGAGTATTCGCACAAGTTATCTCTTGCAAAGATTGATCACCAAGGTCTCATTTCATTGACATGCTGTCAGAACTGGAGAAGAGGAATGTTGAGCAAGGGAATACACATTCTCCATGACAATGCTCGCCCACACACCACTCAGCAAACCATTGCTCTCTTGCATCAGTTTCAGTGGCGCCCAGTGACTATCACCTGTTCCCTAAGTTAAAAGAACACAATTCCGCTCCTCCGCTCCAATTATGAGGTGAAAGAAGAGGTTCATAACTTTCTGAACAGCATGGCGGCAAGCTGGTATAACATGGGCATACAAGAACTGCCAAAGTGTCTACAAAAATGCATCGACAGAAATGGTGATCATGTCAAAAAATAGCGAAATGTTCAAGCTGTAAACTGATGTAAACCATTGTAGAAATAAACAGGTCTGTGTACTGAGACCTTACTTTTGGGATTACCCTTGTAGTACATTGTTTCAGTTGCTGGCAGTTTGTGTGCTATGTACTCACATATTTCTCGAAAGAAAAGCCGCACAATACCTGTAAAATAATAGATATAACACAGCATGTAATAACGGACAATAATGAACATAGTAGAACCAACCTTTTATTGACAGTCACCTGCAGTGGCGGTTTACACAATTTGTCCACGTCTTATACACTTCTTTCAAGAGGCCTACTTTCTTCTGAGGTTATTTCTGAAATCGGTGAAGGTATTTTAAATGTGTCTTGCAACTCCAAGGAATTGCATATTTTTGTCACCAAAAATGTTTTATTTTAATAGAATAATATCAGTGATTTTAATGAAACACACATACGATTTGGCTTGCTTTCTCCATCTATAAACAGTTCATTACAAAAGATGTTGATATTAATGCCTAAGATTTTTGCTTACATCAGAAAACGTCTTGTGCTTGCAAGTTTTTTTTAGGTATTTCCTTGTTTACACTATTGTTTCTTGTGCTGAAGCTGGAAAGAGATATTGTCAACTTACATCTTAACTTACACCCTTGAAATCTCAAAATTTGCCAGGGAAAAATGCTAAAACTTGTCTGAAAATCGGAGAATTTCGCTTGGGGAGACTTGTGGCAACCCCGGTCTGATACCTCGCCATTAGTCCCTCAATCATCACTGACTGACCGACATGTTTCTTTGTGGTGTCCTGCTTCTGTAATTGTAACTTCTCCACATTTTCAACTGTGCAAATGCAAGCAATGAAGATCGCAAAAAAGCTGATAGTTGCCAGGATATCAGATATAAAACCTAACATCTGAGAACAAATATGTAGTCCTGAATTCCATAAATTTGGTTCTACTATGTGCAGTGGACAGTGACATTGTGGAGCATTAATTGTCAGTGCACGATGTAAACTCTCGAGCATAAATTTGAATATTCATGCAAGCTACTCTTTCCCTGTAGCAGAATTAGTATCACTCTATTTTTCTGTGCTAATGTGTTTCCAGTTAGTTGCACGTCGAACGACATTCACTCGGCAGCAATAGTACCCAGAAAACAGCATTCGGTGAAATCATAAAAGCATATGAGCACTTTTCAAAAATGTCAGTTGCACCCAAATAGTACTGCCTTTACTGCAACAACAAAAGTAAAGAAGATTAACAGTTTGTGTTATAATCACCCAATAATGACGACAGTCCTGTGCTGTGATCTCGACAGACCTCTTAGCTACTTGTATGCATTGTGACTAAAATGCTTGTAATGTACTTGAAAATTCAGTTTCTTATACAAATAACTTCCTCAATTCTCATGTTTACTGTTGTAACTCAAAGCATTAAACTTACTAAATATATTGTTCACTCTCAAAATTAAATACAAACAGCCTAAAACACAGTTTCCCGAATGAATTTTGACTCTACTGTGGAATGTACACTGATAAGTAGCGTCCTGGCAGGTTTGAGTCTTGGTCAGCCATGTGCTTTTAATCTGTCATGATATTTCAAATTGGTGCACACTGTGCTTGAGGGTGAAAATTCATTCAGAGTAACAGAACCACATGAACTGAAAAAAGAAAAAAATAACAAATGACATTAAATTAAAAGCACATTTTTGGTCTCACTGAAACTTTCTCAGCAGCAACAGTACTTAAATACCAAATTACATAAAACGACAATAACAGACCAACACGTTTTCATTAAACAGTCACAGAATAATTAATTATGTAGAAAGGCTCATTTCTACTTACTTTTTAAAATAAAATTCGTTTATGTATTTTTAATAAGAGATAGCGATACATGTTAACTCTAAGAGCAATAATGAGAAGGGGAGATCATGTTTTATTCAAGTTTATTTGCCCTGTCTCCTATGTAAAATTTCTCAACATTAAAAAAAGCAGATACATATGGCTAAATTGACAGTGAAATTGGTCTATTCTTAGTATGCAGATACATAAAAAATTATTGCTGCAGGTGATCTTTGTCTTGTCATGAGAACCGTATCACCACTGGAATTAGTTCAAAGTGGACAAGTGGCAGATGCCACATCTGACATACCCATGAATCACAGGAGATTGTCAATAACAAACCCATTGAATTTTGCTTAAAACTAAAAGTATAAAATTTATAGCTGATTTTGTTGTTCGTGCCTGTTACACATAATTGACTTCATAGAAGGGTCTTGTAAAAGAAGTACAAAAATGAAAGAAAAAACTTTAGTGGACAGTCTCCAAACATTTGAGCTATGCACAAAGGAAAATAAAAACTGTGCCAACATGTATTTGAATTTCAGCTCCATCTCTAGTGACCTCATTGTCGACAGGAGAAACAGTAATCTCCCTTGCTTCTTTTGTTTGACTACGATTATTACTACTACTACTACTACTACTACTACTACTACTAGTGTTCCAGCAGTTGTTACTATTCATTATAATGCTTGTCATTATATAGTGTAATTTTGGAAGGCTTAGTATCTTAAGTGGTATCAACATTTAATATGATTTAGCTTTTCCTCACCTTTTATACTTGACAGTTGTGCCTTTTTGTGCTTGTTGGACTTCCAATCCATCTGTTTTAGCATTGCTATTAAGAATTGTTACACCAAATTTGTAATCTGTACCAGATAACTTGTGAGATATCAGTTGCATTAATGTATATTTTCTTCACAAAACTTTCGTAAACTTGTTAAGTCAAACCTACTCGCTTCAATATTTCATATCCAAAATGACTCTCTAAAAAAGACAGAAATTATAATAATGTCTACTTTTGCAACAACCTTCAGTTGTTTCCACCTACACTTTGGATTTCAGCACATTGCTAAGGAACTTTTATTCCCCCATCTGAGCAGATATTTCCTCTTGTGAAGCTGCTGCGATCGCCATTTGGTGTCAAAGATGCGTGTCTCCCTTTAATAGTGTTCACTGTGTGCAAATAAAAATAACAACCTCACACAGTATCTGTTCTCTCATCTATGATATAATTTTCAGTTGCAAGTATCATTTGTCTGCAAAATGATGTGGGGATACACATCAGTCCTCTGCAGTGGTATCCATCACCACCTTCAAAACATCAGACCCATAGCACTAATGTAACAAGGTGTAAGGGTCACAGGACTGGAGGCAGATGCCATGTGTGCGTACGAGTGCAAACTGGTATTATCATGGAATGCAATATCAGTATAATGATGGGTTGGTGTATCAAGCATGTTATTATAAATGTCTTCATATAAATAAAGTGGTGATGGCTAATAATTTGTAGTTCACATATTTCTGTACTTCATGGACCCAATGCCCACAATAATCCTGACAAATACCGAGGGAGATCCTCAGTCAAGGATACAGACCTCATAAATGCCTTATAAAGTTGAAATTACTACTTTTAATGATCCTTCCTTCTGATCAACATCAGAACCAATGGTTCCGAAAGTTAACATTGGTGCTGATCTGCCCCGCCCCCCCTTCCTCTTTTTGTGCCTATGTTTGTCATTGTTTGGTTTTCCTATCTGTTCACTTCTGGTTTCACCTGGGACAGTACTTCAATTGTGGGTGCTAAAATAGGCTTCTACAGTGTTGACAAATTCTCTGTCCTGCCTGTTGGATATACTATTCAGGAGTGAACTGTCAACATATTGCTATTTCACAGGGTCTCGAGACACAGCAACTCAAAGAACTGTAAGAGTGGCAGGACTTAGTGGGAGGCAATACGGATCTATCACAGGGCCCGAAACCTGTGTAAAGTACACATTTGGTGCACTGTCGACCCCCGTGTCATCTATGTGCTCTGCAACAAATGCCGGAAACTCACAGGTCTCCGCCTGCACGCCGCCCAGAAGCTCAGCTACTCAGTAAGTGTTACATTCTTTTATTAAACAATGGGTACTTCATGATGGGGTAGTGACAATATTCTGCAAGGCATAGATCACTACTCACCGTATAATGGAGATGATGCTGAGTGTCAGATAGGACAGGAAGAGTGCTAAACAAGTAAAGTTATGTCTGACATGCCTCCTTCAGGATTAAACACACTCACACACACACACACACACACACACACACACAGATATATATATATATATATATATATATATATATATATATATATATATATATATATGAATATAATAGAGGGAAACATTCCACGTGGGAAAAATATATCTAAAAACAAAGATGATGTGACTTACCGAACGAAAGCGCTGGCAGGTCGATAGACACACAAACAAACACAAACATACACACAAAATTCAAGCTTTCGCAACCAACAGTTGCTACATCAGAAAAGAGGAAAAGACGAAAAGATGTGGGTTTTAAGGGAGAGGGTAAGGAGTCATTCAGATCCCGGGAGCGGAAAGACTTATGTTAGGGGGAAAAAAGGACAGGTATACACTCACACACACACACATATCCATCCGCACATACACAGACACAAGAAGACATTTGTAAAGGCTAATATATAAAAACAAAGAGGATGTAACTTACCAAACGAAAGCGTTGGTATGTTGATAGAGACACAAACACACACACAAAATTCAACCTTTCGCAACCCACGGTTGCTTCATCAGGAAAGAGGGAATGAGAGGGAAAGACAAAAGGATGTGGGTTTTAAGGGAGAGGGTAAGGAGTCATTCCAGTCCCGGGAGCAGAAAGAGTTACGCACACACACACATACACACACACACACACACACACACACACACACACACACACAGACACTGCATTTACATATGTCTGCCTGCGTCTGGATATGTGTGTGTGTGTGTGCGTGAGTGTTTACCTGTCTTTCAACAACATCTTTGCCTCTGTACTTCCGCCTCGACTGACATCTCTGCCCAAACTCTTTGCCTTTACAAATGTCTGCTTGTGTCTGTGTATATGCGGATGGATATGTGTGTGTGTGCGAGTGTATACCTGTCCTTTTTTCCCCCTAAGGTAAGTCTTTCTGCTCCCGGGATTGGAATGACTCATTCTTACCCTCTCCCTTAAAACCCACATCCTTTTGTCTTTCCCTCTCCTTCCCTCTTTCCTGATGAAGCAACCTTGGGTTACGAAAGCTTGAAATTTGTGTGTGTTTGTGTGTTTTTTATTGTCACTATCAACATACCAACGCTTTCTCATTTGGGAAGTTACAGCATCTTTGTGTGTGTATATATATATATATATATATATATATATATATATATATATATAATAGAAGGAAACTCCTTTGGTTCCATCAGATTCACCTGGTCCTACTCCAAATCCCATGCCACTTTCCTTGATGTTGACCTTCACCTGTCCAATGGCCAGCTTCACACGTCCGTCCACATCAAACCCACCAACAAGCAACACTACCTCCATTACGACAGCTGCCACCCATTCCACATCAAACGGTCCCTTCCCTACAGACTAGGTCTTCGTGGCAAACGAATCTGCTCCAGTCCGGAATCCCTGAAGCATTACACCAACAACCTGACAACAGCTTTCGCATCCCGCAACTACCCTCCCGACCTGGTACAGAAGTAAATAACCAGAGCCACTTCCTCATCCTCTCAAACCCAGAACCTCCCACAGAAGAACCACAAAAGTGCCCCACTTGTGACAGGATACTTTCCGGGACTGGATCAGATTCTGAATGTGGCTCTCCAGCAGGGATACGACTTCCTCAAATCCTGCCCTGAAATGAGATCCATCCTTCATGAAATCCTCCCCACTCCACCAAGAGTGTCTTTCCGCCGTCCACCTAACCTTCGTAACCTCTTAGTTCATCCCTATGAAATCCCCAAACCACCTTCCCTACCCTCTGGCTCCTACCCTTGTAACCGCCCCCGGTGTAAAACCTGTCCCATGCACCCTCCCACCACCACCTACTCCAGTCCTGTAACCCGGAAGGTGTACACAATCAAAGGCAGAGCCACGTGTGAAAGCACCCACGTGATCTACCAACTGACCTGCCTACACTGTGATGCATTCTATGTGGGAATGACCAGCAACAAACTGTCCATTCGCATGAATGGACACAGGCAGACAGTGTTTGTTGGTAATGAGGATCACCCTGTGGCTAAACATGCCTTGGTGCACGACCAGCACATCTTGGCGCAGTGTTACAACGTCCGGGTTATCTGGATACTTCCTACTAATACCAACCTATCCGAACTCCGGAGATGGGAACTTGCTCTTCAATATATCCTCTCTTCCCGTTATCCACCAGGCCTCAATCTCCGCTAATTTCAAGTTGCCGCCACTCATACCTCACCTGTCATTCAACAACATCTTTGCCTCTGCACTTCTACCTCGACTGACATCTCTGCCCAAACTCTTTGTCTTTAAATATGTCTGCTTGTGTCTGTATATGTGTGGATGGATATGTGTGTGTGTGCGAGTGTGTACCCGTCCTTTTTTCCCCCTAAGGTAAGTCTTTCCGCTCCCGGGACTGGAATGACTCCTTACCCTCTCCCTTAAAACCCACATCCTTTCGTCTTTCCCTCTCCTTCCCTCTTTCCTGATGAGGCAACAGTTTGTTGCGAAAGCTTGAATTTTGTGTGTATGTTTGTGTTCGTTTGTGTGTCTGTCGACCTGCCAGCACTTTCATTTGGTAAGTCACATCATCTTTGTTTTTAGATATATATATATATATATATATATATATATATATATATATATATATATATATATCTTCATGAAATCCTCCCCACTCCACCTAGAGTGTCTTTCCGCCATCCATCTAACCTTCGTAACCTCTTATATATATATATATATATATATAAACAAAGATGATGTGACTTACCAAATGAAAGTGCTGGCAGGTCAACAGACACACAAACGAACACAAACATACACACAAAATTCAAGCTTTCGCAACAAACTGTTGCCTCATCAGGAAAGAGGGAATGAGAGGGAAAGACGAAAGGATGTGGGTTTTAAGGGAGAGGGTAAGGAGTCATTCCAGTCCCGGGAGCGGAAAGACTTACCTTAGGGACTGGAATGACTCCTTACCCTCTCCCTTAAAACCCACATCCTTTCATCTTTCCCTCTCCTTCCCTCTTTCCTGATGAGGCAACAGTTTGTTGCGAAAGCTTGAATTTTGTGTGTATGTTTGTGTTCGTTTGTGTGTCTGTCGACCTGCCAGCACTTTCATTTGGTAAGTCACATCATCTTTGTTTTTAGGTATATTTTTCCTTCGTGGAATGTTTCCTTCTATTATAACCATATCATTATGTGTGTATATATATATATATATATATATATATATATATATATATATATATATATATAAAGAAAGATAATGAGACTTACCAAACAAAAGCGCTGGCAGGTCGATAGACACACAAACAAACACAAACATACACACAAAATTCTAGCTTTCGCAACCAACGCTTGCCTCGGCAAGAAAGAGGGAAGGAGAGGGAAAGACAAAAGGATGTGGGTTCTAAGGGAGAGAGTAAGAAGGAGTCATTCCAATCCCGGGAGCAGGAAGACTTACCTTAGGGGTAAAAAGGACAGGTATACAGTCGCACACACACACATATCCATCCGCATATACAAAGACACAAGCAGAGATTTGTAAAGGCAAAGAGTTTGGGCAGAGATGTCAGTCGAGGCGGAAGTACAGAGGCAAAGATGTTGTTGAAAGACAGGTGAGGTATGAGCGGCGGCAAATTGAAATTAGAAATTAGCGGAGATTGAGGCCTGGCGGATAGCGTGAAGAGAGGATATGCTGAAGGGCAAGTTCCCATCTCCGGAGTTCTGACAGGTTGGTGTTAGTGGGAAGTATCCAGATAACCCGGACGGTGTAACACTGTGCCAAGATGTGCTGGTCGTGCACCAAGGCATGTTTAGCCACAGGGTGATCCTCATTACCAACAAACACTGTCTGCCTGTGTCCATTCATGCGAATGGACAGTTTGTTGCTGGTCATTCCCACATAGAAGGCTTCACAGTGTAGGCAGGTCAGTTGGGAAATCACGTGGGTGCTTTCACACGTGGCTCTGCCTTTGATCGTGTACACCTTCCGGGTTACAGGACTGGAGTAGGTGGTGGTGGGAGGGTGCATGGGACAGGTTTTACACTGGGGGTGGTTACAAGGGTAGGAGCCAGAGGGTAGGGAAGGTGGTTTGGGGATTTCATAGGGATGAACTAAGAGGTTACGAAGGTTAGATGGATGGCGGAAAGACACTCTAGGTGGAGTGGGGAGGATTTCATGAAGATATATATAGATATATAGATATAAATATAATAGAGGGAAACATTCCACGTGGGAAAAATATATTTAAAAAGAAAGATGATGAGACTTACCAAACAAAAGCGCTGGCAGATCGATAGACACACTAACAACATACACACAAAATTCTAGTGTTTCTGAATAAGTATTAATACCTACAAAGAAGTTGTTTTGATCCATTTCGGATTCATAAGAAGACAGTGAAGTGTATCCTCATAGAAATTGATATAAAATCAGTATTGAAAGTGAATCAGTGCATGGGACTTAACGTGAAACCAGGACAAAAATTATGTTCCAGGTGTGTTACACTGCTTAAAAATTAAGAATATTCTGATAATTTACATGACAGTGACGAAGAGTATCAGCCACCTACAACCACAGTGGACGAGCAATTAAATACTTCAGTGACTGCTCTTGGTTTGTCTCCCATGAAGACACACGAAGTTGGAAAAAGAGACACGCCAAGCTATGGTAGAAGAAAACTACAAGAAGCTCAAATGGAACTAAAGCACAAAACAGCTGACACAGTAATGGTGGAAGAGGAAGAACTATCTGCTCCAAAGGAACAGAAATCATGCCAGAAATGCTCTGATTTGGACAAAATTGTGCACAATTTGAAAGAAAAATCTGCCATATCCACACGCCAGAAAAAAGTAGCTATTCTTACTCTTGCACCTTCCAGCTGGTCTATTGACTACACTGCAAAGGAATTCAATGTTTCTACATATATGGTAAAGCACGCTAGGAAAATAAAAGCAACCCAAGGAGTGCTTACACAACTTCAGCAGGCTCAGGGTAAGCAATTGAGTTCAGAAATAAAGGTGCTAGTGTTGGAGTTTTATGAAAATAATGACTACAGCCGAATAATGCATGGAAAAAGAAGAAAAAAAACTATGTAATGGTGAAAATGGGAAATGTATGTGTACAGATGCAAAAAAGACTGTTGCTATGCAACATATCAGAACCATACGTAGAATTCAAGGAAAAGTATCCCAATACCAAAGTAGGTTTATCATCTTTTTTCAATCTTCGGCCAAAATGGGTTGCGCCTGTAAGTGCAAGGGGCACACACAATGTTTGTGTATGTGAGACCCATCAAAATGCTAAGCTGATGTTTGCTGCTATAAAGGATTCTGGTTTGGATTACAAATGTGCAATGAAGCTACTAGTGTATGACATCAGTTCCTACCAGCGCATGATACACAGGCGTGAAAAGTGTCCTGCTAAGGCAAATCTTGCAGAACACATGAATAACAAACTGTATAGTGAACTTCTTATGGATGATGATGAACTTGTTTATAAGAAAGAATGGACACACATGGATCAAACAGGTCTTGAAACAAAACAAAGTACAGTGGAAGATTTTGTTGAAATGTGTTGTCAAAAAATGGACAAACTGACCACACACAGCTTCACAGCAACAGCACAATTGGCTTATCTCCAGTTTTGTAAGGATAATTTGAAACAAAATTATAGTAATACTAGACTTTTCTGAAAATTATGCATTCATAGTTCAAGATTCCATCCAAGGATATCATTGGGACAACAGTCAAGCACCTCTCTAGCCATTTGCGATTTACTATGGAGGTGAATCAGGTGAACTGTCTGTCATGAACCTGTGTGTTTTCAGTGACTGTTTAATTCATGATGCCATTGCAGTTCATGCCCACATTCACACTCTCATGGCATATGTGAAAAACAAGCTGCCTCACATACATTTTGTGAAATACTTCAGTGATGGGGCAGCTAATCAGTACAAAAACTGTAAACATCTCAAAAATTTATGCATGCATTACCATGATTTTCAGATTCACGCAGAATGGAATTTTTTTGCAACAAGTCATGGTAAAAATGTATGTGATGGTATTGGTGCTACCATTAAGCGCATGGCATCACGAGCTAGTCTGCAGCACCCTACAGGAGGTCACATTCTAACACCTCTTCAATTATTTACCTGGGTACAGAAAAATATCTCTGGCATACAATCATTCTATGTTTCGAAAGATGAGGTGAAATCAGTCAAAGAGTTGCTAAAAAGCAGACTCGAACACGTTAAAACTGTTGCAGGCACAACGAGCCTCATCACTTCTCTCCATCGGACTCTGACAATGTGCAGATGAATAGACTGTCCAGTTATAACTATAGGTTCATGCACAACATATGTCTTCACAGTGTGTCTGACTCAGGATTCAGAAGCAAAAGCAGCAACATACAACCAGGTTGCTATGTTATTACTGTTTATGATGACAAATGGTGCTTAGGATGTGTTGCAGAGTGCTGTGAAGCAAAAGGTGATGTATTTGTGATCTTCATGGCACCAGCAAGATCATAGATCTACAGCAGCTCCTGATCCCATAAATTGGTATCGAACTGACCTATATAGCTCAACAGCAGCTCCCGATCCCATCTCCCAATACCAAAATCAAAATGCACCGCCAAACATTACGAACAAACACTTCCCTTGACCTACACAGATCTACAGCAGCTCCCGATCCCATAAATTGGGATCGAACACTTCTCTTGACCTATATAGCTCAACAGCAGCTCCCGATCCCATCTCCCAATACAAAAACCAAAATACACCGCCAAACATTACAAACGAACACTTCCCTTGACCTACACAGATCTACAGCAGCACCCAATTCCATAAATTCGGATCAAACACTTCCCTTGACTTATATAGCTCAACAGCAGCTCCCGATCCCATCTCCCATTACAAAAACCAACATACTCCACCAAACATTGAGATTGAACACTTCCCTCCAACTATATAGCTCAACAGCAGCTCCCAATTCCATAAATTAGGATCGACCACTACCCTTGACCTATGTAACTCAAAAACAACTCCCAATACCAATACACACACACACACACACACACACACACACACACACACACACAAACCAACGAAAAAATACTAAACGAAAAGAAAAACCCAACCCACCCACACCTCAACTCTCCCCCCAACCCCCGCCCTCCCACCTGACCCCAAAATAAAAAACCCACAAACAAAAACCAAATGCAACATAAAAAAATCTCAATCACACACTACAACTCAACAAAAACTTCAACAAAATAGATCCTCCACAACTAAAACAAAAAACAAACACACTCCCCCCCCACCTTAACAAATACTATACAACAAAATAAACCACCCACCCCACCCTGAGCCACAGCCACCCACCCACCTACCCAGACCACCCTAACTAACCACTTTCGGCCTATACATTTTACCCACAGCCCTTAAGAAAACCCGAACAGTACAATAGCCCTCTGGGACACTCTTCCGCCATCAGTACTCATCTAAATGAGGATGAAGGTTGGAAGAGCGCCTCTTCCCCCTCCCAAGAACTGACTTAACCGCCCCCCACATCCCCTCTATTGTATTAGTTCAAGCCCCTGTCTCATAATTCTTAAACTCTAAACTATGGTTCACTACTAAATGATTAAATCCCCTCTCACCCAACCCCCTATAAGAAGAAAAATCATCAGAAACTATTGTAGACACCGGCTCTATATATTCCTCAATTAACCCCACTAATTCAGCCATGGACCTCCCTTCCACAACCCTAAAAACACATTCGGAACCCCCACCCCCCGGAACAACAGCACCCCACACCCAAAGACCAGCGACAGACTTCCCCCTCCCATACTTCCTTTTCCCAAACTGTGACTCGTCCACCTCCACAACAACCCCATGCCCCCCCCCCCCAACTTACCCCTGTACTTAATAAATTCCGAACACGCTTCACGACAAAAGGAATACCAATCTAAAACACTCCTCTCACTCACACCAGTCTCATGCGCGCAAAAACTCTGTGGGGATCTATAACAAAAATAATATGTAACAAGCACAATCTCGCGCATGCCCAATCTAGACTTCTCGAACCAGGTACCGCGCCATATGGAACGCCAAATGTCGTCTTTGCGACAGCGCCACATATAACCGTCCCTGTTCCGAGAGGCCGGAACTTTAACCAATTTCATTGATTCACGGCACACACCGCACTTCACCACCTTGGCAATTAAGCCAAAAACCTGTAGGAACTTAATCAGCTCTAAAGCTGTGTCCCCCATCATAGCCCTCAACCGAGAACTATTGATCTTGTCTTTCATATCCATTCCTGAACAAAAAACCACAACCAATTAAACTTAGTAACAAAACCACCCGACGTACAGCAATCACCACTACATTAACCTTCACACAAAACCGTTAACTCACTGATACAAATTCCACTTCAAAAATACGCAAGGAGCACTCGCCACAGAGCAACATCAAACTGAGCCCAATACACCAAACAAATGAAAACCCTGAACATACCACCAGAGGGCACAACAAACCACAACACGACGACATCTACAAACACGCCACACTCACAAACCAAACTGCGCGCTGTAATGACGTCACACACCACAACACCCTTACGTCACGGGTCAAAGCCGACGTGTGAGATCGGATGCTTCTGTCGACCCCCACAGGGTGTATCCCTTTGTGCCCACAGGGTGTATCCCGGATCTCCATAGCAACAAATCTTGGTTTGATTCATCCAGATCATACAGTACAAAGCGAATGCTACATTTTGTTCCATATGTTGTTTTATGACATTCAGATGCTTGTGCTCTACCAATACTGCAACTTGCTTGAACAAAAGCACCACTAGTACACTCTTCTGCCTCCATATTGACTTTCCACAACAGTACTGACCAGTCTGAACTAGAATCTTAAAAACATGAGTAACTTGTAATTGTTTGTTGTTTCCTTTGTTGTTCCTGCCTACCAATGACTCATTCTGTCCCTGAAAACTACCATTGTTTAACTTTGTTGCCTAATGGTTCCCAACAATTGCTGCAGCTTTATCCGAAACAAGCTGTCTGCTTCATCACTATTACTTGCTAAATCGTGTTAAAAAAAACATAACCAAATACATCTCTGTCAACTTTTATTGCACACGAATGCCTTGCAATAACAAGTTGAAATTTTGCCACATATTATATTACAGTCTACTTATGCAGTGTTTGAAATTTGGCTTGGATATCAATTGTCCCTTTTATGCTACCACACTTAGAAAATCCATGTTTTTCAGGGAATTTTTCAAATTTTTGTATTTTCGTGTGCATGTAACTCTGTTTGTGTGACTGATATGGGCAAGATGAGTTCTGTGTGTGTTTAGGCCACATTAAGCTTACCACAAAAAAAAAAAAATATGCCCTTTTTGAGTGAATTATATTTGGCATAGAGGGCACGTACAATATGTACCTTTTAACGTGTTACATTTTTTAAATCACATTTTGGAATTTTTTATTTTCCCTCAGAAATATGTTGTTGGTGTTATGATTCAGTGTGTGTTCTCTAAATGGATGTTACTGGGTTGTAAAAATTTCACTGGACTGTGTGGAATTAAGACCTGAAGCTGGGTCTGAAGATAGACTGCCAGATGTGGGTTGCAATTTCAGGGTCATGCCACCTTCTTCCACAAGCCATAATTCTGGAACTAATTGGCAGGGGAACTTAAAATTTTGTACATGAGTGTTCCACACTTGGTAGCATTGGTGTGCTAAATTTCAGCCAAATCTGAGACTATCAGCTGGAACATTTTCTCAAATTGTTTGAATTGACATGGAATGACCCTAATGCATCTGGTGTCCTGTAAATAATAAGATAGGATACACGACAGTCTGACAAGATGACCAGGTTTAAAGAGACTACAGTAACAGCTATGTTACATTGACTGTGATTAGGAAGACAGGCTCTGTTTGCCTTACAGATAACAGTGAAAGAAAATCATTTATGCTGTCATCTGTAAAGTAAGTAGCAGTCTGACTTCCTATTGAGATGAAGCCATGTGTTATTTAAACATGTTGTTGATGCTGTGATACATACAGGTTCTGAATTTTGAAAATTCCAGTAACTTCAAATTAAAGTAAATGAGACATTGGTAACAAATGCATGTAGTGTTGCAAACTTCTTAAATAGGTACGGTACTTTGTATCTGTTACTGTCAGCTTGAAGTTATCAGGTTCAGTTAACAGTGCAATTGAATATCTGAGACCACTCCCTACAAATAACTTGAGTAAAATGGAAATGACACTCACTTCTTCCTAAGAAGTAGCATCCATCATAAAATCCTTAAAGTATTCTAGTGAAGTTTTTCAAAGTGTGTTCATGTGAGTTGAGTTGTACCTCAAATTATTTGTTTAATCAATCTCTTTATCAATGGAACATTTCCAGACTGGCTGAAATATTCTTACGTGTTAAGCCTCTGTACAAGATGAGGGTTAAAGAGATACTATCAAATATTGATCATTTTCACTTTTGCTGGCGTCTTAAAAAATATTTGAAAAGGTTGTGTCTAATCATCTTCTTAAGCATCTGACTGCAAACAATATATCATCCAAGTCACAGTTTCACAGCTTTCTCTCAAGAGAATAAGAATATTGTGATGTCACTGGCAGTGCTGCAAAATGGTTACAGTCTGACCTAACTAACAGGAAACAAAGGGTTTCATTGCAAATACATGCAGAGTAAGCAAATAGTCTTCATTTGATTTGGAAGTAATTACATATGGTGCTCCTCAAGGTTCCATCTTGAATCTGTTGTTTATTCCTGTCTACAGTAGTGACCTCTCGTCTGTTAAATTGCCAGATGCCAGGGCCTTTACAAATGTCTGCTTGTGTCTGTGTATATGTGGATGGATATGTGTGTGTGTGTGAGTGTATACCTGCCTTTTTTTCCCCCTGAGGTAAGTCTTTCCGCTCCCGGGATTGGAATGACTCCTTACCCTCTCCCTTAAAACCCAAATTCTTTCGTCTTTCCCTCTCCTTCCCTCTTTCCTGATGAGGCAACCGTTGGTTGCGAAAGCTTGAATTTTGTGTGTATGTTTGTGTTTATTTGTGTGTCTATCGACCTGCCAGCGCTTTTGTTTGGTAAGTATCATTATCTTTCTTTTTAGATATACCACATGGAATTGTTTGACTTGACTCTCTGTCTGAAGAATTTCCACAAATGTGTGGAAATGTCTACTCTAGGTGCCTTGTTTGGGTGCAGGTCTTTCATCACCATGTGAAATTATTCTCTTAGTCTGTCTCCCACCTAGTCTTCATCTGTCTCCTATAATATTCTACTCTAATTTCTCTTGTTATAGTGAACAGTTGAAGAGCCCATATTCCAACTTTACTCTCTTGATGAATTTTATACACGATCTAATGTACCTTAGGTTAAAGGTAAGTTAAAACAATCCCCATTCTTCCTGCTACAATAAAAATATTCAGAAAGAATATGTACAATCTGAATGCCTTGACACAAAGTGTATTTTTTGGAAAGTGGTCCATACATGAAGGTAGTTACCAGTCCTTTGTGCATTAATAAAGTTTTTTCTGCTCTGGTCATATAATACTAAGGTTTTTGGCTAGTCTATTACACTTTGATGATACACAAACTGGATTCAAGACCAAGGCACTTACAACTATGTATTTGTCATATCTCTACAGTAGGATGCAGCTGGCTGAAAATTCCAGAATGGATATGGAAAGAACTTAATCCAATGAAAGTGACTGCTTATGGCACCCTTTATACTTTTGGGGAACCCTGCCTCCGTTTCATTAGTTCGTAAATGACTTTTTTCTTAATCTTCTTTGTGTGGCACAAATCTACTCTTCCATCATAACAGTTACCAGTAACAACAGAGTGAAGCTGAAATAAGGTTGTGATACATAAAGAATATCAGTCACATATGATACGTATGTGGATTGCTAGTGTTTGTAACAGAAGCCTCTTTAGGAAATTTAATAAATCTGAAAGGAAAACTTAGCGGCAGAGTGCAAAATCACGTGACATTCAAGGCTGAGAGGTTTCTTAGTTGCATGTGAAAAATACCTTGAAGAATATACTTTGCTCCTGCTAAACTAAACCAGTTGAAGGGTTCAAAGTTTTACTTAAGCATCACCATTATGTAGTACTACTAATGAATGCAGCCCATTTTGTCAGCTTTGGCGAATAATCGTCAGTAGAAACCTTAATTTGTATGAAGCTGGTATTTGTATCGATACCACTGGTGATCTTGCAGCTCTCGAAGAATGAAATTATAATGAAATCCAGACCTTTAGCTGCTTACAGGCCTTGATAATTAGGTATCTTCTGCACACAATTTCTGATCTGTTATTGTCTCATTTCCCATGAAATGATAATATCTTACACACACAACTCAGGTCACCAAGCTACACGATTATTATACAGAAACAAAAAATATAAATATCAATCTATTTTATTGGGTATTTACATATGATTACACCTTACCACAATCAACGTTAAAAATATTACATGAACATAAATCCATCTTCCACACAGCAGATAATAAGCTTAATGGATAATTCAAAATTTAGCTTATTTAACACAGAATAGCCTTCAAAAATTGAAATTGTATCAAGTGTCATCAGGGAAGAACTAAACATTTTTAATTGTTGACACATGAACTGCGATCCAATGTAATGGGTTACAAATACTCAGTTTAAGAATATAAAACATTTCTCCAACTACAGTTTTACTTGACTTCGCTCATACTGCAAGGAAATCCTAGGTTTACCACTTGACAGTGGATCAATACTGTGGCTAAGGCAATCTCTTCCACAATCATCAATTGAGGAACTGTTTACAGTTTGTACATAAAATTTGAAAACTGTTTTTCATATCAATCAGGACACTCATTTCTAAAGCACCTCCTTTAACTGTCTCAAAGATAGCTGAAAGACTATCTCTTTGCTTCTCCAGCAAATCAGCACACACATTCTAACAAAAGCTTGTTAAGGAAATACAAATTCAGGTGCACCATGGAATGACATCACATAGCCAATAATTTGGCTCTAGATATATTTATTGATAATTATTTCACTGGGACACACATTCCAGGCCTAATGAATACTACATTTTACCCCACTGAAAAAAAAAATTATAGTCACACATATTGGACCTTGTAATGTACAAATAAAGAATTGTTTGACGAGACTAGATTGCAGAATCATGTTGACGAGTGGCACAAGGAATAAAGCAATCACAAGATTTATTACAGACATGGTATAGGTGCCAATGGAGGAGTGAAATCATCACTTTTTTCTACCAGAGCTGTTAGCTAAGAGATCTTCTGAAGTAGTACAGGGATAGTTGTTATATGAAATGAAATGTCGTGTGACGAGGGCCTCCCGTCAGATAGACCATTCGCCTGGTGCAAGTCTTTCGATTTGACGCCACTTCGGCGACTTGCGCGTCTATGGGGATGAAATGATGATGATTAGGACAACACAACACCCAGTCCCTGAGCGGAGAAAATCTCCGACCCAGCCCGGAATTGAACCCGGGCCCTTTGGATTGACAGTCTGTCGTGCTGACCACTCAGCTATCGGGGGCGGACAGTTGTTATATGCAACATACAAAACACCACCACATGATATGTCTTAATTTTTTTATAGCTGTAAAGAATAATGTGGGTTATTTGGTTTTCTTTTTCATTCAGGTTGAAAATGCGAGATTCCTTCATGAAGCGCTAGCCATTTTCAAGGATTGGAATCCCATCTACTGGGTTACTGATTTCTTATAGTCGGAGATAAGCGCAACTGATCAAGCATTTCCTCAGACAAAAATTTACTTGTGCCTTTTCAGCCAGAAACAGGCTTGAGGAAGATGGCTGAATATATACCAAATGACATGAAGAGATTTCTGGGCATGTGGCAAGAAATTTCAGAATTACCAACAGAGAATTTACAGATCATACAGATGAGATAATGAGGTTTCTCAGATAAATAAAAATGCATCACCGTACATTTAACAGCAGTGGCTATCGGTACATGAAAAGAGAGTGGAAGCTTATGAGGACAAGGGCAATTTTAATACCATTGACATTACAATTGGAGTTGAAGCCATGAACAAGATTGTACACATTTTTTTTCCTAAAATGGAATACAGATGGAACTTTGAATGGGGCTACTAAGGATATAAGAAATCAATTTCTTCCAAGCCTAATTAGAAAGTACTGTTGGCAGAATCCTGCCATCAAATCATAACAGAGATGTGCCACTGTTTTTGCATAAAAAGAAGCAAGTTTGTGAAACATGTCATGCAGTGATATGCACCAGGGAAAGTTAACTGCAAGATTAGTGAATGTGAAGTTGGACAGCGTTTTGTATGGAGAATACAATGTTCAAAGACTGTAATTATGTTGTAAGCTTTGCTCTACCAAACTGCACGTGTGAAGATTTTGAGATATATAAATACCCTTTCAAGCATTTTTGTGCAATCTTTATTTTCTATCCAGAGTGGGGTTTTGATAAAATACCAGAAAGCTGCAGGAATAGCCCATAAATCTGTCTTCACGAGATGTACAGGTTTGGTTCCAGAAGTGTGTCTGCAGTAATTTCACATGAAGACAGTAGCAATGAGGATGCAGTTGAGGAAACAAATATAGGGCATCACATTGATACCTTACCCATTTCTTTGCAGCAATATGAAGTGAAGGAGTTGTTCAAACAGGTTTATAATCTCACATACTACTTTATCAACAGTGAAACATTATGAAAAGTACTTGAATCACTCAACAACTGTGTGCAAGATTTGCAATTAGCAAACCTTGAAATTTGTGGTCTCCCCACAGCTGTGCCATCAATTCCAAACAATAAGATGCCATTAATTTTACAGGGCCTGGCATAAAGACCCCTCTCATTGTAATGTTCATATATTTGTGCCTTAATGGATAATTAACTACTAAGGAATAGATCACATGGAGGTCGTAGCATTCCATTTGAAGAGTCAGACGATAAGAGCTATCTAAAAAATACAAATAAGGGAGATCTTTATGCCAAGTTCTGTAAGTAAACTTTGTCACACATTTGAATTTTTAAGTAGCAGTAGTGAAAAATATTTCTCCGTGGAAAGTCAATAAGGTAGTTGTGTTGACCATGATTTGTATTTCCTTTACCCAAGCAATGATGTCTACTTCTCATTACAAGAAATTCTTGGATTGCTGAGAAACTGTTCAAAAATTACCATCAAGTTGCAAACATTTATGTGCCACTACAAATGGCAGTTTGATACACATGTGAAACACTATATGGGTTGTTTTCGTCCAGGAATACTATCAATCTTCCAAGCTATCCTTGGAATGGAAAAGTGTTGATGCAATGTGGTGTGAATTTTCCCATGGACTGAAGGCCAGAAATCAAACATAACTGAACCTAACAAATAAATTAACAACATTAAGACCAAGTAATTGAGTTATGCAACATGAAGATAACTGATACACATGTTTTCAAGGCACAATTCCGAAATTTAATACTCACTTATTTTGGTGCCCGATGACATTGCTCACCAGCTGCAATGCCCAGAACTACTTTATAACTGAATTTAATAAACATTACTGGTATTCCAGTAACAGTAATTGCTTCTGTGTGGTATCTGCAGTAACTCTGCAAAGTTATTAAGAACATTAGAATCAAGGTGGTAGATATCCAATACGTAGGTAACTGATACACATTAAGCTTCCAAAGCAATTAAAAAACCCAATACTTCCTTCATTTGGACCCAATGACATTGCTGACCAGATACAATATCAAGGAAACACTATACTCTTCTGTCAGAGTGATATTTGGCAATCTCACATGTTCATTAACAGGGCAGTCTTTATCTTTCTCTCTGTTTCATGTGAATCACAAAACATGTATTGAAGCAAGTGAGAACAAGTGCATTCATACTTGGAAAAAGAAATGCAAAATCTTTCTTACATCAGTCATACGACATCTCAATGCCACTAAGATATATCTAATTTCTTTTTTCCATCTTTTCAACTACAAAATTGTCCCATATTTGAATTAACCTAACTTTAAAGCTAAAATCTTTTACTTCATATTTTAAAAATTCACAAGTTCTACACTAACATCTTGTTTAATTCCTCAGAAAAATGTTTTCTCTGATGAACAATGAAAAATCCAGGATGGAATGTAACAATATTGTGAAAAGGATAGTTGTTGCTGCTCACCAAATAGTGAAGGTGCTGAGTCACAGCAAGGCACAACAAAAAGACTGTCGGAATGTTATCTTTCAGGAAACAAGGGCATTTTCAAAAGCGCGCGCACACTCACTCATTCACACACACACACACACACACACACACACACACACACACACACACACAAATGTAGCAACTATCCTTTTTATAATATTTTATCTATCGCTACTTCGAAATTCAAATGTGCAACAAAGTTTAAAATCAGAGACCAATATGAAGACCTCATAGCATTCCATCTCGAGGATCAGAAATGATGGAGCTTATTTGTATTTTACATAGACAAAGAGCTACCTAAAATTCAAATAAACGGTCATTTCTTACCCTTCAAATGGAAAGTTATAATGTGTTTAAGACAGATCTTGTAAGGCTTTTGGTATCTTGCTTCTCTATTGTTTGAAAGTTGATGGCACTGCTAATGGGAGACCACCAACTTCAGGGTTTGCTAATTGCAAATCTTGCACACAGTTGCTGAGTGATTAAAGTACTTTTTGTAATGTTTGACTGTTGCTGTTGCTGAGTGATTAAAGTACTTTTTGTAATGTTTGACTGTTGCTGCAGTTGTATGTGAGATTATAAATTTGTTTACACAGTTTCCTTGCTACAAACTGCTGCACGGGAATATTCTGGGTTTGAACGAGACCATCTGTATTTGCTGCCTCGACAGCCTCCTCAACCTCGACAGCCTCCTCAGCTGCTTCAAGTGCCTCCTCAATAGCTTCGTCAATGCTACTGCCTTCATATGAAATTACTGAAGAGCCACTTCTGAAGCCAACCCCATACATTTCATTAAGACAGATTAATGGGCTAGTCATAACTTTCTGGCATTTTATCAAAACCCCACTGTGGGTAAAAAATAGAGATTGCACAAAAATGCTTCCATGGGTATTTATATATCCGAAAATCTTCACATGTGCAATCTGGTATATCAAAGTTTACAACATAATTACAGTTTTTGGACTTTGCACTCTCAACACAAAATGAACCATCCGATCTCCTACTCACTGATCTTGCAGTGAACTCAACTTTTGCTGATGCAAAGTGAAGGTTGTATGTACCCACTTGCTTCGACACTTTCAGTAGCGTGTGTGTGTGTGTGTGTGTGTGTGTGTGTGTGTGTGTGTGTGTGTGTGTGTGTGTGTGCATGTGTGCACTTGCTGGGAAGCAGTCAAGTAGTAACGTAGGTAACTATTAGGCGGGCATGGCAATGCCAAATCCTTCTGTAGACTTGCAAGAAACTGTCAGACAAAAATGTATCAATTATTTTATTAAGAGCATTAAAAAATAGATTTTAAAGTATACTGTCAACTGATCATGTAAAATTTTCTCCAAGCAGAATCCAAACTGGATACTCACTTTTGCCTTGGTATCCCTGTGTTCAGTTGCTGAGTGCATATTTAGTCAGGATACACCCTTATACACTTCATATTTAAAGTAGCTGGGCAGTTGCATTTTCTTGTATCCATGATCCTCAAGCTCTTACAAGGAGTCACATGGTCTTCCTAAAGAGGGTAAAGAACTACTATAAAATTTATGTTGTAAACTTTCCGTGTAACGAACATGTTTAATGGAAAGTAAGTCTATCTTAACACAGCATGATATTACCAAGTGCTCAGGCACACCAGACTCTTTACTTTTATAATATTTTGGCCCCAAAACACAGTGCCTCGACCACACACTCTCAACTGCAAATGCACAACCAAAAAAGGGGATAGGGACATGTCCCTGCATTTGCTTGAAAATGCTTCGTTTTACCTGGAACAGTTAATATATTTCTCACAGACAAAAACACAAATATTATTATTGTTAAATAATTGACATATGTTATTGTTAATTAACTTAATACAATGTGAGAAAAAATTTCATTCATTTCACACATATTGTCAAAGTTCTGAACTGATGGAAGCAGATTGTCTATATACTTTACATAGTGCTGGAGCAAAATTTTACTGAATGTCACACCTATTGTATCTAGCAAAGAAATGGAACTGTCTGCCATGTGCAATGAGGATACCATACTGCTTTTGGGCAAATGAAGTGGTGTATTGTGATTCCAATAAATGTGGAATTAATATTCTTTGTAAACAAAGGAGATGTGAAGAACACTTATGTAGAAAAATCTAATTACTGTAAGTGTGGATTTACAAAAAGTAAACTTACCTAGGAAGACAATTAAGCTAAACGTGCCTGTCAATAGGTTCAATGAGCTGACTACTGTTTTACACATCAACACCACAATTATCGAAAACCATAGAAACCATTTCAATATGAACACAGCGGTAAAGCTTCATTAAAATTATTTGTTAGTTGGCATCTGTCACTTGTTGCTACAGTGTTAGCACACCAGCTGCTGTTTATTATAAGCAACAAACAGAACAGGTCACTCAGTAAGTGCTGTTCAATTTAATTTTCATGTTAAAGAAAAGTAGGTTTAGCTCAGTAGAGGCAGAGCACCAGTTGGGATTACAAATGGATGGGAGACATATACATGTAACTCTGTGCAGTGTTGGAAGTGGCCATTATGAAATGACAAGAATATGACACGCTGTGCTGACAACTGGTTTTGAAGCGACTAATGGCATAACTGTGGCAGATACGACATTTTATAGCCCAGAATTTAAACTCATTTGATAACCTAACCATAACATGATGTGCAATATATCCTAGAAAATGGCTGTCAGCATTCTACAGAAGAACTGTTAATCGTACTTTGTTCACAACAATTAATACATTTAATGCCATGTGACAACGGGCAGTCGCAGCACTCTCTCACACCTAATACCGTTGCCTGGCCTGGCTTGGCGGTGAAACATCCAACACTAAGCATGCGGTAGGAAACTAGCTGAAGCTATTCTCTATAAGCAAACTAAAGACAAAAAAAATTCTGTTTTAGTGCTAAAAGCAAACTAATTTCTTCCATTCATTAATTATGGCACCTGAAACTGTACTCACACAAGCTGCATGAACTGCCAAGTTACCAACTGATGAGCAGTCTTGGTTTGCATTCGGTTACAGGTGTCAAGCTGATTCCAAATGAAATAAGAATGATATGAAGAAGAAATATAAGGAATTAAAAAGTAAATACAATGTCAAAAATAACACAGCAGTGTGTTAGAAATAAAACTGCATCCAAACCTATTAACTGAATGAAAATATTTTGTTATAAAAATATCAAAGAATCTGACAAGACTCAAATCCACAACTTTATATGCGTCAGGAATGTTTCTTATCTGTTACACTATGCCACCACTTTACATTACACTCATGTAAGATTATTTGGTCCCAATGATCATGTGCTGCCTTCAACCAGATCGGCCTTCCACAATATGTTACAATGCTAAAGCTAGCTCTAGCACCACAAAGATATTGTAAGGCTACGTAGCTATGCCTACTGTCTTAAAATGTTGTGTATGGCTGATCTGGTTGAAGGCAGCAAATGACTGCATGGCGTTCAAACACATCAAGAAAGAAAGTCAGACAAGAAAATGGAAGCAGATTGTTGTGGCAGTCTGGAAATGGTGAACAGTGATAGTTTGGACATGACACATTGAGCACTCTGATTGGAGGAAACCAGCTCCAACAGGAATTGTCAACCAACAAATAATTTTAATCAGATTATTATCAAATGTACGTGTGTAAAAATTACTGAGTGTATGGCCGTGAAAATGGATAAATGACAAACAAGTCAACAACACATAGGAACACAATTAATACAGTTCTGCTTTGCATATCACAACAGCTATTAACATTAACAAAAGAGTCAATTCCATCAATTGTTAGTGCAGCTTAGAAAGAAATGTCCATTTAACGTATATATACTATCCCTAATTCCAGCAAACTAAGTTCTACCTTCATGTATACATATATGAACTAAAATGGTAAACCACAGCAAGTAATTAGTGCAGCAGTTCACTTACTTTTCATAACATCTGAAGATGGCTCTTTAAAATGACTACTTCTCACGCAGTATGAAAACCCCACAATTTTCAGCTGATTGAGAAGTGTTTCCACCTGACAATAAAGTAAGCAGTAGCATAAACTGAGGGTAACTACACTGAAGGTTAACTGGTAAAAATGAATGAAGAGGGAAATTTTAGACTTTACAAAATTCAATTATTGAAGGCACACAGCCTTTCATCACATCTGATGTTTCTGAGAGCTACAGTAAATAAGTGTTATGTTATTAACCATTGATGAACTAACAAAACTGGGAGTTCAATTGTTTGCTCTTTCGCTTTTATTCCATTGTTATTCAGGGACCACAAGTTGTGTTACTGCTGACTTCAGTTAAAATTATGATCATCTTTCAGTTGTGATTATGACGACGAAAAATATTTTCCAAGTGCACATGAAGTTTAGTGACCTAGTTTTGGGGTTAACTGATCAATGCTTCAGTTAACCTGATTACAAGCATGCCTTGTCTTATGTCAACAAAAGTTTTATTAAGCATAATAATTACACATACTATGAATTGCAGGTTTTTTATAGTAAGAATAAGACAATCACTGATCAAAATTATCCAGTACAACTGATGAAAGTTGAAACTGGTTAATACATCCATGAAAAAGTTTTTGTAAAAACCACAAAAAGATTTTTCTCCTACAATTGAAAAATATCAGTTTTCGGCTGTCAAACTCTTAACAAAAGTGGAAGAAAGACCTCTGACTACATTGCTTCAATACAACATCCATTAAGCTTAATCACAAAACCTGCAAGCATCTTGGCACATTAATTTGCAAAGGGATGGGAATCTGTAGCAAAGACCTGGGAAGGAGAGCATGATAGGATGAATTGCTCACAGAATTCGTGAAACTTCCATTACATACATGAGACACTCCCCTGAAGGACCACAACTTATTATTCTGCATAATCATATAAAAAAACAAAAAAACAATAGCATAATTTTGCATACTGTGCCACATCATACAAGCCATAAGCTACGACTTCTTGTCTTGAAGTCTTACTTAAGTTATTGTATGATACAGGAAATTATCTAACGACAATTAGAGCAAAATCAATCGCAATCTGAGCTGGTTAGCCAGAATTCCTCCTTATCACAAACAGAAATAATACAGCACTTTTAAGGCTTATTTGACTGACAGACTTCAAACTTAAAGATAATTTGCCATCTATTTCTAGGCCTACTATTGGTGTTCCTGACAAGGTTACAAATGCAGACCTCAACATTTCTCCTCCTCGAGAAGTCAACACCATCCAGTAGAAGAACTGAGATAATATCTCCAGAAGACATTTTGCCTCATCTCCTACCAACATGATCCAGCAATCCCAATACAGTTCCAACATTATCCACACATATTTAAGCAGCCTCCTACGCAGTGGTGATAATTGAAACATCGTAACATGTATTAATTAACCGGACAGTTATTACTGAGCAATGGTATCCTGAACAAAAAGCTCTCTCAGCATCCATTAACCATCTTTCCTCAGAATTCAGTAGGGAGGCCAAACGTGGTCATGTTACAACATTTGCATTAAAGTGGCATTCATTACAATGCTATTGATGTAAGTTGTTTCATAGTTGATGTCACTGACCTTGCTGAAACTATAGATGAGAAACTAAGGATCATGCAGTCATTAGAATTATAGAGCTCCATATCCCTGCATAGATAGTTTTCTAGACAATCTCTGAATTCAGTACCCCAATTAAAGTTAGCACAAAGAAAACAGCAGTAATGGATTTGTGCAATTATGCACTGGAGCTGATACTGCAATTAGTAAGAACTACGCAAAATTCCTGGAAAAATGCAGGATACATTTATGTTGAATACAGAGCCCACGCTCTGGCAATGACATTAGATGCAAATATACTGCTTTTTAATTTTCCTTTTGCACGACGGTTCCCGGGCTCTGAGTCCCACTTTCATGTGTGTGTGTCTTCTAAATTATGCCATTTACTCGAGACAACGTTTGCGCGTGAGCTGCTGCAATGTTCAGTTTCTTTTACTGTAATACATAGATGACGAACTCACAAATGGCGAATTTTTGAAACAAAGTTGCCATTAACCTCCTAAACAGCGATCATTAATTACAATATTCCACGTGTATGTATTACAGTAAAGGTAACTTAACAATGGAACAATGCAGCACCTCACATCGAAAACAAAGAAAAAACTCCATAATACATTAAAAAAACCTCACTTAAAAATTGGAATCAGATCGCGGAAAGCGACATATAAAACTTATGAAAATGAAATCTGAACTGGCAGCAGAAAAAAGTTATTTTCTAGAGTTCCTCATGTGTCTACAGGCGCATATTTTTGCCAGCCAATTCTAACATAAAATTTTTATTACTTCCTCCAACGAATTACAATAGCCTGAAATCAGGCCATCCTCCGAAACTCTGAAACCTCTCAGAGCGTCGCGAAAGATGTTTTCATACATCTGACACATTTTGTTCGATAGCTAAAACGCAACCACCCAAGATACACGGTCGGTCAGTATAGCAGTGAAGAACAAAGCAGACGCTTTTCCCGCTCACTCGATTCGACCACAGATCTCGATCAGTCGACAAGTGTGCAGCGCGCTGCTTGCGTGTACGTCATTTAGACGCCACTTCCGAGTGGTTCTGGACCACAATGATGTATGTGTTAGGCTTCCCACCTCGCTCTGGACGCCTCAGCACATCAACAACAGATGGTAATGTCGAAGCTGTGAAGAAAATTGCTTTGGAAAATAATCGAATTATCGTACAAGAAGTTGCTGAGGATGTTGGCATATCGCTCGGCTCTTGTCATGAATTTTTTTTTTTATGTTTTAGGCATGAGACATGTGTCAGCGAAGTTGTTTCAAAACTTCTCAGTTTTGATCATAAGAACCGTCGCATGAGCATCGCTCAGGAGCTCTTGAATTACGTCAGTGGTGATCCTGATTTGCTCAAATGGGTCATAACTGGTGACGAAACATAGGTTTATGGTTATGTCGTCGAAACCAAAGCCCAATCGTCCCAATGGAAGCATCCCGGAGAGCCAAGACCAAAGAAAGCACGCCAAGTTCGATCAAATGTCAAAAATTTTGCTCACTGTTTTTTTCTTCAATTACAGTTGCGTAGTGCATCGTCAATTTTTGCCTCAAGATTTTCAACGATTGAGGAAATAAAAACTGCATCGCTGGAAGTACTGGAGACTATACCAAAAAGTGCTTATGAGAAATGCTTCGAGGATTGGAATAAGTGTTGGCACAAGTGTATTGTATCTGAGGGGGATTACTTTGAAGGGGACACCATGAATATTGATGAATAAATAAATGTTTTTTCATAAAAATATAAAGCCACCTTACTTTTTGAACATACCTCGTGTATCAGTATCGCACGTTCAGGCACTGTAGCTCAACAAACCGAGAAAAGCAGGACTATCTAGGATATATCTATAACGCGCCGTAGTACTGAAACTGCATATTTACGTGATAAGCATGTATGAATACGAAATCAACCAAATACAGCACGATATATCTGGTGTATGCGGCACGATAACTTCGGAAAATGTGAAAGCGAGATTGAGCTGTAAGGTGTGCTTTTGTTCTACAGTCTGGGCACAGGACACGTGATATCTTTAGCCAATCAGAACATAGAATGAGAGTACATTACACGTTATGTAATCAGCCATACATATCATCACATTTCCAATGCGCGAACACACAATCCACGAAAAGATTGTTAAAACACAAATTAAGTGGATATTCCAATGTACTGTACAAAACGGACAGTACCAAACAAAATGCTGCTGTACCATACCTATAATCTCGAGAAAGTTGAAGGCATCAGTTTCCCAAAAAAGGCACAGAATAGTAGCCGGGACTCGTGCCTGAAGCATTCTTCAAAAGACTTGCTGTATCTTAATTCCACTGGTAGGACAAACTTACCCGCCTAAGCGAGAAAGTGATTTAATATTTATTTCTGGTTATGTACTCGACAGAACACACACTCAGCTAGGTAGCCCTCGAAATGTTTGGCCTTTCTGCCATATTGCGGGATGACGCCTCTGACGTCCCATTTCATTCTCTCCACCTTTTGTGTGTGGACGGAACGTTCTTTCGTATTTATAAAGTTCAGACTATGTTTCACTCTAACCTACTGAAAACTTACAGTACCTACTAGTGTGTTGTATTAACTCAAGCAGTCACTAACAATCATCGTTCCAGAGGGGCTCTTTGCTTTTACTATTCTGAACAACACTTCCTTCATTCGAAATTCAGTGGGCTCAAGGAAGCGTTTTTTAGTTCGGCCCTCCCTGAATTCCACCGAACACCCAGTTTCGTAAGATTTCACGGCCATTGTTGACTTTCTTTTTCCGAAATTTCCCTTCGCCAACTCACAACCAAACTGTTGTATTCCAACCGTACCTACACCTCTGGCTATACGTCACAGATCAGTCTGTCACCGCAACTAGATTTTTGCTGCCAATTCAGGCTGTTCCAGCCTAACAGCAGCACAGCAAATCGCGAGAAATTCGGAACAATACAGCCAAAACGAGCTTAGTCACGCTCCTGGAAATCGCGACCTATTCGTAGAACAGCCAAGTACTTGTAACAACAAAAAATATAAAACTCACAGCTTCACTCCCAGTAATTTAACCCAAGATCACTTAACTCTCCTAGAATTTGTGATTGCAGTTGGCATCACTTTGAGCAGTACGATCGTCAGTGTACGGTGGTAAACCGGACATTTTGTACTTATTTTGTATGTGACATACCGTTGGAGACCTTGTAGTTGTAATTAATTAGTGCATAATCTATGAATTATGAGTTCCTTTGAATAAAATAAGGATAAGATGGTTAGTAGTAATGACAGCATCGTCGCCCACCCCCCCACCCCCTTTAATGTTCTGGGATTAAGTTCTGTTATTACGTCCAAGCTGTAACACACCCTCGGAAATTGCGAAATCGAAATCACGATATATTCGGGATGAAAAAGCCTTATATTTCTCCAAACAAGAGTAGCATTGTGATTGCTTTATTGGTATGAGTTAAACATGACGTCTTACGTCTCAGCCTAACCACGTATCTGACGAGAAAAAAATCAGAACCAAAATTAGATATGAAGCCATAGCTTTAGTTAATTCTTTTGCTACTGTATGTATATTAATTTGTGTGTACGTGTGAGACGAAACAGTCACTTTGCCATTGGCTGATCGCATCACGTCTTCTATGCTCGCTGTGATTGGGCAACTGGATCACATGTCCTGTGCTCAGATTGCGTTAACAAAGCCACAACGTACAGCGCAATCTATATGTCACGGTTTGCAAAGATATTGTGCCATATTTGACGGATTTCGTATTTACACTTGCTCATCGCGCAGATATGCAGTTTCAGTGTCGCAGCGCTTTGAAGATCTATCCAAGAGACATCGTTGCCTTTTCGGCTTATTGTGCGTCAATGCTTCAAAATCCGATAACGACATATAAAAATTTAACCGTCAAAATATTCACGAACAGCGCCTGCTTCTAAAGTGAGGTTAAAATGACAGACCTTGTTTGTATATATACGGGCTTGCTTGGCGGATCTGTGATGAGATAACGATTTTGTCAAACACGTTTGATCGTTTGCGGCGGCCTTAGCCACTGAGACTAGTTTCATTCTGTTCTTGCACTCGACTGACAAAACCGACTGAACGAAAAAAATCGACTGGCAAAGTGGTGGTAAAACCAGTAGATTGTCTAGGGTGTTTTTGTGTGTATGTTTCAGTTCTAGTTGTTAGTTGCATGTTTTGTTTATAATGTGTTGTCACCGATACTCCCTGGCAGATTTAAACTGTGGGCCAAACCGTGACTGCAACCTGGGACCTCCGCTTTTTGCAAGCTGGCTGAGCTATGTGAGCGTGACTCACGGCTTGCCTCCGGAGCTTTAGTTCCTTCTCCCGCTTACCTTGTGTTGTTCATTTCTTGTGCGTGGTGGCCCAGATTGGTATGGTAGAGTCACCAAAAGATCCCCAACAGCTGGCAGTGCTGTCGGCAGCTTTCAGCTGTGGAGTGTGTGGAGTGCGAACGGGTGCAGATGAGACAATAATCCACTAAAGAGCTGTGGCGTCATTGCTGTGGAGAGCTATGCAAAACGCATTAAGTGACTACTCGAAGTAGATGCGCGAAGCAGCTGAGCCGAGCACTTAGCAGCTGTAGACCTAGACTGATGAGGCCGGCCGCGGTGGTCTAGCGGTTCTAGGCGCTCAGTCCGTAGCCGCGCGACTGCTACGGTCGCAGGTTCGAATCCTGCCTCGGGCATGGATGTGTGTGATGTCCTTAGGTTAGTTAGGTTTAAGTAGTTCTAAGTTCTAGGGGACTGATGACCATAGATGTTAAGTACCATAGTGCTCAGAGCCATTTGAACCATTTGTATACTGATGAGCCGAAACATTGTGACCACCTGCTTAATAGCTTGGTCGTCTGTCTTTTGAATGAAATATATCACTGATTATGCGTACCAGGGTTCGACAGTTTATTGGTAGGTTTGTGGAAGTAAGTGGCTCTAGATGTTTATGCACAGGTCACGTGATTCGCGGAAATAATGGGCTGCCGATTTGTGTGCGAGGTGGTGGTGCTTAATAGTGACCCGTATGGGTTTCATAAGATTTACACGAGGCGAATTTGGTCACCAGACATTAACGTGAGCTATAATGCTCCTTAAATTTCTGTCGCACAGTTCTGGCTCCGAGACACGGACAGTTATGCTGTAGAAAGATAACAGCGTCAGTGGGGAAGACGTGGAGCGTGAAGGGATGCGGGTGGTTTGCATTTGTCAGTGTATCTTTGATTACTGCCACAGGTCCTAAGCAAATGCAGGAGAATGTGTCCGAGAGCATAACACTGTTCCTGCCGGCCCGCTTATGTCATGCGCTGCACATTTTGAGCCACCGTTCACCTCGATGACGGCATTTGTGGAGATGACCGTTGACATAGTTCACCAAAAATGTAATCGTGATTTCGATTTCGCGATTTCCGAGTGTGTATTACAGCTTGGACGTAATAACAGAACTTAATCATATGACATTAAAGGAGGGGGGAAGGGGCGAGCGGACAACGGCGACGGCACTGACATTACTACTAACCATCTTAAATTTTACTACCCTTATTTTATTCAAACGAACTCATAATTTATAGTTTATGCACTAATTAATTACAATTACAAGGTCTCCAACGGTACGTCACATACAAAATAAGTACAAAATGTCCCGTTTACCACCGTACACTGACGATCGTACTGCTCAAAGTGATGACAACTGCAATCTCAAATTCTAGGGGAGTTAAGTGATCTTGGGTTAAATTACTGCCCGCATCTCGTGGTCGTGCGGTAGCGTTCTCGCTTCCCACGCCCGGGTTCGCGGGTTCGATTCCCGGCGGGGTCAGGGATTTTCTCTGCCTCGTGATGGCTGGGTGTTGTGTGATGTCCTTAGGTTAGTTAGGTTTAAGTAGTTCTAAGTTCTAGGGGACTGATGACCATAGATGTTAAGTGCCATAGTGCTCAGAGCCATTTGAACCATTTTGGTTAAATTACTGGGAGTGAAGCTGTGAGTTTTATATTTTTTGTTGTTACAAGTACTTGGCTGTTCTACGAGTATGTCACGATTTCCAGGAGCATGACTAAGCTCTTTTTGGCTGTATTGTTGCGAATTTCCTGCGATTTCCTGTGCTGCTGTTAGGCTGGCACATATGAACACAGCCTGAATTGGCAGTAAAAATCTGGTTGCGGTGACAGAGTGAAGAGCTGACACATTTCATCGATCGACAGTCGAGTCCCGACGGTTCTGTGCCCACTGCAAATGTAATTGATGATGTTGTCGGGTTAACGTGTGAACACGTAGGGCTGGTCTGCTGTGTAACTTCGTGTTCGATAATGTACGATGAAAGGTGTGCTCTGAAACGCTTGTGTGTGCACCGGCATTGTGCTCTTTTGGTGCACGACTCACCGCCTGTCCTACTTTATAGAGCAGACCAGCCCCAGAACCCCATGTTCCGTGAAGAGTCGTGGACGTCCACCCGTTTAGTGCCTAGTGCTAATTTGACTGTCTTCCTACCGCTTTCTGATGATGCTCAAGACAGTGGCACGAACATTTGACCAGCTCCGCCGTTTTTGAGACACTCTTTCACAGTACAGTACTCTACCCTTTGACAGAGTCACTTATCTCAATGGTTTTCCCCACTTGCAGCCCATATCTTCACTACGGTGATCCCCCGTACGTGTCTGCTCCGCTTACATGCTTTTGTTACTACACTGTGTGACGACAACGCCGCCAGGCAGCGTCCAGTGTCGTGGTGGGCAGTGGTCGTCATGTAAGTGTCGTAGGAATAGTGGAGGCGACAATCCGTTGGGAGGAATGATCTCGTGGACGAGGTTGCCGTGATGAACTGTGCTGTAATGTGGCAGAGGTCTGCGTTTGGTTGGAAGCCAAGTGTTCGGCTGAGTTAGCGAACCCATTGAATGTCCCGCAAGAAAATTCTGTTTCTGTTAAATGAAATTCGTGGTGACAGACTGGCCAGTAGTGTAACCGGAGGCCTAGGTTGGACTGGAAGATGTTAGTCTGATTGGCAGTTGGCAAAGCCAATAAATGTAAAGGCTTTCTTTTTATATACTGTACTGTTCATTCCAGAGTTAAATTTATGTCGCTGATGAAGAGCACTGTTTTCTTACAGCGGTGACATTTTAAAATTTTTAGTATGTCGGATGGCGTTAAAAATGACAGCATTCCTGACTCTCAGTGCCAGTGGAGATCCTGTGACTTCATCTGAATTTATTTTGCAATGTTTTCGTTTTTTGTTATGTCTGCTGTCGATTATTTCTTAAGGCATGTATCTCTACCACATTAATGACAGCAGTGGTCTGTTGGCTCGGTATCACACTGTTAACTAGTTCTGAAATATTTTCATTCATAATAAATTATTTCAAAGACAGCTGTCAAATAATGTTGGCATGCTGTTGCTGTTATTCATTACATTAGCACAGTGGGCATTAGCTGAAATATAAATATCCATGTAACTGTGTAACTGCAGGCTTATAATGCTGTTTTTTTATTCTTTTTTCTACTTTTCAGTGCTTGCAAGCATATCTGACAGACGTACACTTGACAACTCCTTTCCCAGCACCTTTCGCCTCACAGTGGTCAGTCTGCAGGCTCGACGGTGTAATGGCTTCAGAATCTGAGCACAGTGGTGTATGCCACGCAGCTGGTGAAGACACTGCAGTGCAGCGTACGAGCATTGACGACTTTCATGACGAGATGCTGATAAACATCTTCTCTCACTTGTCTTTCAGTGAGCTAGTGGACGTGGTACGGAAAGTGTGCCGTCGTTGGAGAAAGCTGTCACGAGATTCGAAGTTGTGGGCTTATAAGGAATACCATGTCGGGTAAGAAACCTGCTGATACATAACATTGTAACATTGATGTGGGAAACATTGGATGCGAGCACACTGTCGGGTCAACTTAGCTTATTGGAGTATTCTGGTTTTGTATTCAAAATGTGTTCCACTTCTAGAATCCTGTAAAGGAGCTAAGACCTATTTTGAAATTTGTGTATCTGTTAGGTAAATTTGATAGTGGCATTTGGTGCATAGACGCTGTTAATAAAAAGTCTTTTACTTCTTCGTTAGTCTTGCACCTGTTTGTGAACCAGGGTATATGCCGTATTTTTACCTTTCTTTTATACCCCTTCATTTCTGTATGTGAGAATGTACCCTCATTTTCACCCTCATGGAGTTTACAAAAGTTCCAATGATCAGTGACTGTCTCTGCTGGTTAAATTTGTTTCTGCCCGCCTACAGTTCCTGCTGTGCCCCAGGGTAAGAGTTTAGAATATGGCCATTGGTGTACTTACATGTTTCGTGCAGGGCAGTTGTTAGCACTTGCCGTGAGGTGTGATGAGAGCAAAAGAACGTGTGTCAGCTGGTTGTGTTACACAGCCAGAGAGAAAGCAGCAGGCAGACGACGTGTTTCGAAGTAACACATTGGAAGAGAGGGTGAAGCATTGCTATAAATGAGGATTATAAATTTAATTGCTCCATTTTTGAGTCCCAGCTCTTTAAACTTCAGCAAACCGAGGGCAGTGCCGCAACATGTGATATTTTCCAAAAAGCAGTGAAATATTTCTCTGCTCTGTGTTGCTATGCGATCAATCTGCATGAGCACACTGAGTAAGTCAAATAATAATAATAAAAATAATAATAACAATGATAATGATAATCGTCATCGTCGTTATCATTTTCCAACTTCAGTTTCCTGGGTGTGGTGTACAAGCACTCGCAATCTCCTTCTGTCTTCATACTTCTTCTGTTCCAGGACAGCTTCCCATTTGTGTCCTTTCTCCTCCTCATCTGATGTTACAGTCTCTATTCAGGGTTTTCCTGGTCTTTCCCGTGGTCTTCTTCCTATGAGGCTCAGGTTGACATACCTTTTGGCAGATCTTTTGCTATTCATTCTCATTATATGCCCATACCACTGAAGTCTGCGTTACTTTATGACGCCGGTAACAGAAACCTCAATACCAGCTACTTTTCTGTTCCTCAATCCTGAGCTTGTCCTTTCTAGTAAGTTGTTTGATTGATAGTTCTAATGAGTCTCATTTCTGTTGCCTGAATTCTACTGAGGTCCCTGTTTAACAGGGTACATGTTTCTAAATCACATATTAGGACTGGTACAAAATAGGTGTAATACATGGTCGCTTTTGATTTTCGTGACATTTTCTCATCCTAGAGGTGACTACCCAGTCGAGGCTGAATTGCATAACACCCTCAACTATAGTAAGGGTTCAAATGGTTCAAATGGCTCTGAGCACTATGGGACTCAACATCTTAGGTCATAAGTCCCCTAGAACTTAGAACTGCTTAAACCTAACTAACCTAAGGACATCACACACACCCATGCCCGAGGCATGATTCGAACCCGCGACCGTAGCATATAGTAAGGGCATGGTTACCTGCTCCGATATAATGGAGATGGACCCCGCAGAGTTGCGTGAAGAGTGGAAGGATGTGGGCCTCACAGAGGTGCAGAATTATATGAGGAGAGTCAATGGCAAATTGGAAAATCGACAACGTTTATTCTTACAATTAGTACTCACGAATTACCGGAACATATCCTTGCCGGCTATATCTGCCTTAAGGTTCGCCCGTTTGTTCCTAACCCCATGCGATACTGTAAATGTCAAAGATTTGGCCACACCACTATGGGATGTAACAGGAAGGCTACATGTGGCAGTTGTGGAGGCTCTGCTCAACAGTCAGGGACTTCTTGTACACTTCCTCCGACATGTGTTAACTGCTCTGGGGATCACCCAGTGTGGAGCTGAAAGTGTGGGGTTTACAACGAGGAAAAGAAAATTCGAGAGCTGAAAGTACAGAGACACATACCCTATGGTGAAGCTAAACAGGCTTACAAAGCCATGCAACCACCGGTTTTTGCAACTTCTTTTGCATCAGCCCTTAAAACACCAATAGCTAAGTGTGATGCCTTCACACAAACTCAGACCACAAATTCAAGTACGAGCACATGCACTTGTCGCTGTACCTGTGGGGGAAATGCCCCACTTGCAACTGATGTCGCTCGGAAGCCGTCACCTGTGGACTTACCACCTAGTCCACATACCAGTCCCCAACTTCAGAAGCCACCCAAGCGATCCCAGCAACCCAGGCAGCCTCCTCCTCCTGTCAGTAAAGAAAAACGTCCTTCTAAAAGTAGTTCTGAGTCCACGAAAGCGGTAGGTAAGCCTTCGGATTGACGAGCGCTCTCCCCTTCTGATGGTGACTATACTCTCGAAGATACGGACTTCCAATTGGAGGAACCAGAGAACGCAAAACCGGCTGACCTCCCCGGTAAATCACTGCCTCCAAGGAAGAAAGGAAAGAACCACCATCGCTAACCGATGGCTTCCATAGGAACTTCTGTGTTGCAGTGGAATTTGAATGGATGCCACTCACATTTGGAAGAATTGCAGCTGCTGGTCCAGGATAAACCTTTCTGCATCTGCTTACAAGAAAAGCATCTTAAAGTCACTGACACACCTACATTACGGGGCTACCACATATACAGGATAGACGATACTACTGTAGGCAGGACTAAAGGTGCCGTGGCTATTTTTCTTGATGACAGATACCAATCATCTCCTGTCCCTCTTACCATGACCATCCAACCAATTGCTGTGAAAGTTCTCTCACCGTTTACTATCACAGTGTGTTCTTTGTACCTGCCCCCCCCCCCCCATAACGCTTTGGATGCGGACACACTGGCAGACCTCTTCCAGGCACTCCCATGCCCATTCCTTCTTGTGGTGGACTTCAATACCCACAGTGTGCTGTGGGGCTCGGTTACTACTTGCTCCAGGGGTCAACTGATCGAGCGACTCGTCCATTCTGAGGATAACTGCCTTCTGAATGCGGGTCAGAAGGCTCAATTTTCCACAGCTACAGGGTCTTTTTCAGCTGTTGATCCTTGCTTCTGTTCCCCAGCTATTGCAGATTCAGTTCAGTGGGAAGTGGCTCCAGATTTACATTCTAGTGACCACTTCCCAGTGTGGATTCGTCTGCCGCCTAGGACAGTGACCAGCAGGAGACCACGAAGGTGGATGATACAAAGGGCACACTGGTTACAGTACAGTCGACGGGCTATTTTTGAACAAAAGGATTGTGCACAGGAGGCGGTGGCCCATATCATCATGAGATCCAAAGGGCTGCCACAGAGTCCATCCCCAGGTCTAGTAACCATCTCGGACGACGGCCTGTACCTTGGCAACCAGAGCCAGACGGACAGCTCTGCAGAACTTCAAACGGTGTCCAACTACAGACAGTCTTCACGTCTTCAGATCTGCGAGAGCACATGCAAGGCGAGTGATCAAAGAATGGAAGACGGCTTCCTGTAGGGAATTCGTGACTTCCATTAATAAGTCTACTTCCGCTGCACACGTTTGGGAATTAATAAGACGGATTTCAGGCAAGGGTAGTCCACATCCCCTTACAGCCTTGTCAGATAATGGGGTCTTAGTGGACACGCCAGAAGAGATGGCTCACATTTTAGCTGAACACTTCTTTACTGTTACTAAATCATCCAGACAAGCTCCTGCTGTTCAGGTATTCCGTCGGACTGCAGAGATGAGAAGCTCAGTTTTTTCTTGCGTAATGAAGAAGTCTACAACCTTCCATTCTCCATGTGAGAGCTGGAATTAGCTTTATCTGCAGCCAGAGACACTGCCCCAGGACCTGATGAGATCCATTATACCATGCTTCATCATCTGTGCCCTGAAGCGAAAGGTCAGCTCCTCTCTTGTTTCAATCAGATTTGGTTTGATGGACAGTACCCCACGACTTGGAAGGAGGCAATCTTAATTCCATTCTGGAAACCAGGTAAGGACCGTAGCACCCCTAACAGTTATCGGAGTGTCGCCCTTACTAGTTGTATACTCTTGAACGCATGGTCAACTGCCGCCTCATCTGGCTGCTCGAGTCCCGAGGTTACCTGAGCTGCTCCCAGTGTGGATTCAGGCGCTACTGTTCCACTCTTGACAACTTATTTCTACTGGAGGCGGCGATACAGGAGTCCTTCTTACGCCAAAACCATTTAGTTTATGTGTTTTTTAACCTCGAAAAAGCATATGACACTACTTGGAGGTAAAACATCCTTCGCCAACTTCACGAATGGGAACTACGTGGACGCCTGCCGCTTCTGATCAAATCCTTTCTCGAGGACTGGTGTTTCCGTTATCGCATTGGCGATGCCATGTCTGATTGCAATGTTAAGGAGAATGGTGTGCCCCAGGGCAGTGTCCTCAGTGTCACATTGTCTGCCATCGCTATCAATGGCATTTCCTCCGCAGTCAGAAGCCCTGTCAGATGCTCTTTCTCTGTGGATGACTTTTCAATCTTCTACTCTTCCTCTGATCTTACGACGACGATGAGACAGCTACAACTGACCATTAGGAGGCTGTAAACCTGGGCCCAGACAACTGGTTTTCGGTTCTCACCTGCAAAGACTGTTTGTGTCAATTTTAATCGTGCTCCTTGGAGTTTTAACCAACCAGAGCTTACAATGGGGGACCGTATTTTACTTTTTCAAGACACAGTACGCTTTTTGGGTTTATTATTTGGCTCAAAATTAACATGGCTCCCACACCTGAAAGACCTACAAACAAAGGGCTTCCGGTTGTTGAACATTTTGAAATTCCTTGGTAGAAAAACATGGGGAGCTGACAGGTCCCGCCTCCTACAGTTTTATAGGGCATTTGTTCGATCACGCTTAGACTATGGCAGCGTGGTCTATGGATTGGCCCGTCCTTCCTACCTCCAGATGTTAGATGCAGTCCATGATGCAGGCATTCGGACATTGACTGGAGCCTTTCGGACCAGCCCAGTTCACAGTCTGTGTGGAGAGGCTGGTGCACCACCATTCTGGATTCGGTGACGTATCCTTTTGGCTCGACAGGTGCTGAAAATCGCAGTGTCACCCCAGTCATTGGCATTTAGTTCAGTGATCCAACCCACCTTGGAACGACTGTTCAGTTATTGGCCCCAAGCGACCCAGCCATTTGGTATATGTGCTACAGACTGACTCAAGGATTTGGATCTCTCGGGCATGAAAATACACACCCAGGGATGGAACGCACTGCCACCTAGATGTCTTTGGAGGCCCAAAGTGATTTTAAGCTTGATGCAGTGCCCGAAAATTTGTACTCCAGATATGGTTTTTACAACTTTGTTTTCATCTATTTTAAGTATGTGTCATAGTTTTATCATTATTTATACAGATGGATCCCAGCAGGGGAATTGCTCTCGGTTGTTCTGTGGTTTTCCCTGATAGGGATTTTAAAGCACATCTTCCAGAACAATTTACAAATTATGATACGGTGTTATATGGCATTCTAATGGCACGGGAGAGCGTTCAGACATCACCGTACAAGTTTTCTTGTCTGTTCCGACTCTCTTAGTGCACTGCAAGTGCTTCACCAAATGTATCCGGTAGACCCGCTGATTCAGCTCATCAATGACTGCTTATAGCGGCTCCAACGCCGTGGCAAAGAGGTGATCTTCTGCTGGGTACCTGGCCACATTGGGATACAGGGCAATGACATGGCTGATGAAGCTGCCAAGGAAGCATGTTGGGATGGTGCTTTCCATCAATTTCCCATCCTGTGCATGCCATTATCTCATTTTCTGACAGATGCATCATGCGTCAGTGGGAGACTGAATGGTTGCAGGTGTCGGACAACAAACTGCGGTTGCTCAAACCAACCTCTAAAACTTGGCGGACTTCATGTCAGCCTCACCGCTGGAAGGAGGTTTTGCTTACCAGACTGCACATCGGGCATAGTCCTTTCACACATGGCTTCCTCCTCTGGGGGGGATCCACCTTTCTGTGAAGTTTGTGGGGTGCCGCTTTCAATTCAGCATACTGTGGCTACATGTATCCTGTATACTGATACTAGGGAAGCCCTTGGTCTCACGGGAGATCTGCCCACCATCCTCGCAGATACCGATACCAGTGTTCAGAGTGGTGAAATTTTGTGAACCATCAGGCCTCATCCCTAAACTGGTGCGGAAGGGCGGCAGACTTTAGTACGTTATAAACTGCTCTGCATGTGGGGACAGCTTTTGTCCCCACCCATGAGATTTCATGCTGACTTTTCGTCAGGGTGCTGATGACCATGATGTCGAGCTGCCCCCTCAACCCAACTCATCATCATCATCGTCATCCGATCTATCTTCCCATTTAGCAGATGACATCTGTTCAGCCAATCACGTCCTTGAGTTTTATCAGTGTCAGTCATTTGAAGCTCTTTTTTGGGGAAAACAACCCCCCTTCAATTGCAGTTCTCTTGGACTTCCTTTCATTTTTAGTTTCCCTACTTCGAGAGTTTTGGTTTGATTGCTGCCGATTTAAAATTCGGTTTTTTACCCTTCACTAAGACACTGAATGGGCGCTTATGATCATGGAAGTTTTGCGCCCTAAAACCATAATTATAAATAAAATAAATTATGGAAACTCTCTCTTTGTCATTCACAGTTGAAATGTTACCCCTAAACAATATGTTTGCTTCTTCTGCAGCTACTGTGACTGTCTCCTGAAGATCAGCTTCATTCATAGCTTTAACAGACAGACTGGTGTCACTGGCAAACAATACTCTATCTGCTGCTGACATACAGGTGGCATGCCATTTATAAATTTTAAGAGCACCAGTGGTCCCTGTAGGGTGTCCTGTGACACTCCATATCCGACTTTTTGGTATGCTGATGAGTAAATTTTTCATGTATCTCTATCATTTGGTACCTGTTAGAGAGATAAGATTTGAACCATTCATATACTACGCCATGAATTCCCTAGCACATAGCAATATACACTCCTGGAAATGGAAAAAAGAACACATTGACACCGGCGTGTCAGACCCACCATACTTGCTCCGGACACTGCGAGAGGGCTGTACAAGCAATGAACACACGCACGGCACAGCGGACACCAGGAACCGCGGCGTTGGCCGTCGAATGGCGTTAGCTGCGCAGCATTTGTGCACCGCCGCCGTCAGTGTCAGCCAGTTTGCCGTGGCATACGGAGCTCCATCGCAGTCTTTAACACTGGTAGCATGCCGCGACAGCGTGGACGTGAACCGTATGTGCAGTTGGCGGACTTTGAGCGAGGGCGTATAGTGGGCATGCGGGAGGCCGGGTGGACGTACCGCCGAATTGCTCAACACGTGGGGCGTGAGGTCTCCACAGTACATCGATGTTGTCGCCAGTGGTCGGCGGAAGGTGCACGTGCCCGTCGACCTGGGACCGGACCGCAGCGACGCACGGATGCACGCCAAGACCGTAGGATCCTACGCAGTGCCGTAGGGGACCGCACCGCCACTTCCCAGCAAATTAGGGACACTGTTGCTCCTGGGGTATCGGCGAGGACCATTCGCAACCGTCTCCATGAAGCTGGGCTACGGTCCCGCACACCGTTAGGCCGTCTTCCGCTCACACCCCAACATCGTGCAGCCCGCCTCCAGTGGTGTCGCGACAGGCGTGAATGGAGGGACGAATGGAGACGTGTCGTCTTCAGCGATGAGAGTCGCTTCTGCCTTGGTGCCAATGATGGTCGTATGCGTGTTTGGCGCCGTGCAGGTGAGCGCCACAATCAGGACTGCATACGACCGAGGCACACAGGGCCAACACCCGGCATCATGGTGTGGGGAGCGATCTCCTACATTGGCCGTACACCACTGGTGATCGTCGAGGGGACACTGAATAGTACACGGTACATCCAAACCGTCATCGAACCCATCGTTCTACCATTCCTACACCGGCAAGGGAACTTGCTGTTCCAACAGGACAATGCACGTCCGCATGTATTCCGTGCCACCCAACGTGCTCTAGAAGGTGTAAGTCAACTACCCTGGCCAGCAAGATCTCCGGATCTGTCCCCCATTGAGCATGTTTGGGACTGGATGAAGCGTCGTCTCACGCGGTCTGCACGTCCAGCACGAACGCTGGTCCAACTGAGGCGCCAGGTGGAAATGGCATGGCAAGCTGTTCCACAGGACTACATCCAGCATCTCTACGATTGTCTCCATGGGAGAATAGCAGCCTGCATTGCTGCGAAAGGTGGATATACACTGTACTAGTGCCGACATTGTGCATGCTCTGTTGCCTGTGTCTATGTGCCTGTGGTTCTGTCAGTGTGATCATGTGATGTATCTGACCCCAGGAATGTGTCAATAAAGTTTCCCCTTCCTGGGACAATGAATTCACGGTGTTCTTATTTCAATTTCCAGGAGTGTAGTTCTCTCTCTCTCTCTCTCTCTCTCTCTCACTCTCTCTCTCTCTCTCACTCTCTTTCTCTTTACAAAATACGTAAGACAAGTTGAAGACATCTCTCTCTCCTCCTCCTCCTCCTCCTCCTGCTTGTCATGATGAATTATACAATGAACTTTTCTCTGATGGTTAACTCCTTCAGGCTCTGGACTAATCACACAGTGTGGCCCCAGGTCCTGGTTCAGTTCATCATCAGATGATCCAACATTTGAATGTTACTCAAACACTCTCATCTACTCCGGGGCTGTAACCTTATTTGGCCAGAAAGTACTTTCCCTTTACAGTGTCGAGATAGTATTCCAATCTTTAAGCCAGACAAAATCCAGACATCCATTCACAGCTACTGACCAATTAGCTTCATCGATGTGCTCTGAAAACTGCTCGAAAAGATGGTAGCCCAACGTTGTTGTGGTTTCTCGAATTGCTGGACCTTTTGTTCCCCTGTTTCCAGGAGGAACAATCCTCAATTGACGATGTGGTTACGTTGGAAACAGCAATCTGACAGGGTGTTTGTAAATGGTGAAGTCTCATTGAAGCCTTTTTTATCTCCGTGAGGCGTACAACACTGCTCGGCGTAAGCACATTTTACTTACCCTAAATGACTGTGGCTTTAGAGATGCTCTGCAGGTTTTTATTTGTCAGCTTTTCCTGCACTGATTGTTTTTTGTTACAGCTGGTACACCGCTCAGCCCTGCATGGGTCCAACATAACAGCAGGGCTCCATGGATTTCACACTTCATCACTACCATAAGCGGGCTAGTTACCTGTCGTACCTTACGTCACACTCACGCTGTGTCAGCTTTTGCTTCTGTAACAGCTCCCAGTCAGTAGGCTCGACTAAACACCACTTTTGAGGTGCTATCCGAAAGGCCTCTGCTGGGACCCTTTCCTACAACTTCCAATTCTCTTTGACAAAAACTGGAGACATGCATTTGTGTTGTCATGCCGCAGCCCTTCTGGACGCAGAACTCAACTTTACGTTCTCAGTGATGGATGTTGTTGCACAGTCCCAATTTGTGGGACTCCTCTGTGATAAAAAGCTGACACAGTTGTCCCATATTTGTCAACTGAAGACCAGTTGCATGCCTAAGCTTAACACTCTTCACTTCCTCGTCCACACCTCTCAGGGAGCAGAGCGTGCTATTTGACTCCGTACATACTGGACTGTGATTACCAGGTTTATGATTCAGTGGCCACCTTGAAATGACTGCACCCAATCCATTATCATGGAATAAGTCGATCACTTGGTGCCATTCGAACTACTTCCTTTGACAGTCTGTGATATAGCGTGGTTCGCCTCCCCCATCTGCTAAGTTTTTGACATCTGCTGATGGTTAATTTTTTTTCTTTCCTATAATTTTTTGCCATATTTCTGTTTTGTAAGTGATATATGGCAAATGTATTGCTTTCTCAAAGATGTAATTGTGATATCTGCATTTAGATTTGGTTGTTCAGTTTATTTCTTCTCATTATGGTGATTGCAATGATGGCATTGCTTTTGGCTATAGAAAGTGTTAGGTATTACAGTCGATTGGCCTTAATGCCATTGTTCAAGATGTGTAAAATTTGGTGAGCTAATTAACATAATTCCATTTAGTGACCCACACTGATAGAATGCTAAGCATTCTGACTTTCCTCTAAAGTACTCCTAAATTACCAGAAACTGATTAACTGAAGAGAGAGTTCACTTTCAAGTACATAAGCAGCCCCATCTTCCACTGCAAAATTCTATGTAGCTACTGTTAGATTCTGACTTTTGACTACTTATTTTCTGTTGCTTTAAGGTTTATGTGTTAAATGAAATGCAGTATTGATTAATCAACTTAATAACTAATAATTTCATATTATTTACCCTGAACATGTAAAATAGAGGATTTATAGTGTGTAAGCATAATAGCACTCATGTATTTTTCTAAATGTAGCATTTAGCCAGGATGTTGGGCTCGGCAGCCACAATGTGGTGGTGGCTCATTACATCAGACAAAACTGCGGAATAATTGCCGCGACCGATGCACATGCTATGTGGGATAAGGGATTCATTACAGCAGCAGTCTCCTCGATAGTGCAGAGTTAGTTTGAGGGGGACAGTAGCTCACCAGATGTTCCATTTCTGAGTGAGTAGAGGTCTTATTTGTGCAGTCTGCTATTGTCAGTGTGAATGTTGGGTGGGTAACCGCTTCTATAGCCAAACAGGCAGCCAGTTCATTCCCTGGGATACCCCCAGGACTTGGGACCCAGAGAGAGACAAACTGGGCAGGCAGTGCGACTGAGGTCACGGAGAAGATTTTAAATAGTACATACCACATGGTGATGAAAGTAACATCGGTCAGTAGCCTGGAGACTGCTCACTGGGTCACTACAAATTAAGACATGGTCAACAAAAGTCTGTTTGACAAAACTTAGAGCTCTGTTAATGACTATCAGCTCTGCAGATGTCCTGGCAGCATTTTTTTTTATTTTTTATTTTTTACGGTTAGCAGGAGGTGTAAAGCCTATCTTGCCCTACTCACAGTTTTAGAACTGCTAACATCCTGATTCCTCCTGACAAATTGAGAAAAATGGACACTGATAAGTCGACAGGGGTGACAAACTTTGGGTCTTTGAAGCAGGCCAGTCCTAATTCACAGTATGCGTGCGTGCCAACAAAGGGGGAAAAACATGATGTGCAAATTCTATGGAGGTTAGGTGGGAATCTTGAGGAGCATTCTGACTGGTAATCACTCCCAAGGGTGGGTGGAATGATGCCATGTTTACATGAGTTTGTGTCTGAGTGATTGTGTGAATGTGTGTGTGCTCTTGTTTGGCTGTGGCTGAAAATTTAGTTGTGATTGTCCTTTCTACGTGCCTGTCTGCGGCTCAGTGATAATCTTTATGGTGAGTTGCTACCTGTCCCTCATTATTATTGATTCTCAGAGTATTCGCACAAGTTATCTCTTGCATAGATTGATCACCAAGGTCTCATTTCATTGACATGACTGTCAGAACTGGAGAAGAGGGAATGTTGAGCAAGGGAATACACATTCTCCATGACAATGCTCGCCCACCACACCACTCAGCAAACCGTTGCTCTCTTGCATCAGTTTCAGTGGCGCCCAGTGACTATCACCTGTTCCCTAAGTTAAAAGAACACAATTCCGCTCCTCCGCTCTCCAATTATGAGGTGAAAGAAGAGGTTCATAACTTTTCTGAACAGCATGGCGGGCAAGCTGGTATAACATGGGCATACAAGAACTGCCAAAGTGTCTACAAAAATGCATCGACAGAAATGGTGATCATGTCAAAAAATAGCTAAATGTTCAAGCTATAAACTGATGTAAACCATTGTAGAAATAAACAGGTCTGTGTACTGAGACCTTACTTTTGGGATTACCCTTGTAGTACATTTATACATCAGACAGTATAGGATGATAAGAAGAAGAAAATTGTTTCAGTTGCTGGCAGTTTGTGTGCTATGTACTCACATATTTCTCGAAAGAAAAGCTGCACAATACCTGTAAAATAATTAGATATAACACAGCATGTAATAACGGACAATAATGAACATAGTAGAACCAACCTTTTATTGACAGTCACCTGCCAGTGGTGGTTTACACAATTTGTCCACGTCTTATACACTTCTTTCAAGAGGCCTACTTTCTTCTGAGGTTATTTCTGATATTGGTGAAGGTATTTTAAATGTGTCTTGCAACTCCAAGGAAATGCATATTTTTGTCACCAAAAATGTATTATTTTAATAAAATAATATCAGTGATTTAATGAAACACACATACGATTTGGCTTGCTTTCTCCATCTATAACCAGTTCATTACAAAAGATGTTGTTGTCAGTGCCTAAGATTTTTGCTTACATCAGAAAATGCCATGTGCTTGCAAGTTTTTTTAAGGTATTTCCTTGTTTACACTATTGTTTCTTGTACTGAAGCTGGAGAGAGAGATTGTCAACTTACATCTTAACTTACACCCTTGAAATCTCAAAATTTGTCAGGGAAAAATGATAAAACTTGTCTGAAAATCGAAGAATTTCACTTGGGGAGACTTGTGGCAACCCCGGTCTGATACCTCGCCATTAGTCCCTCAATCATCACTGACTGACCGACATGTTTCTTTGTGGTGTCCTGCTTCTGTAATTGTAACTTCTCCACATTTTCAATTGTGCAAATGCAAGCAATGAAGATCGCAAAAAAGCTGATAGTTGCCAGGATATTATATATAAAACCTAACATCTGAGAACAAATATGTAGTCCTGAATTCTATAAATTTGGTTCTACTATGTGCAGTGGACAGTGACATTGTGGAGCATTAATTGTCAGTGCACGATGTAAACTCTCGAGCATAAATTTGAATATTCATGCAAGCTACTCTTTCCCTGTAGCAGAATTAGTATCACTCTGTTTTTCTGTGCTAATGTGTTTCCAGTTAGTTGCACGTCGAACGACACTCACTCAGCAGCAATAGTACCCAGAAAACAGCATTCAGTGAAATCAGAAAAGCGTATGAGCACTTTTCAAAAATGTCAGTTGCACCCAAATAGTACTGCCTTTACTGCAACAACAAAACTAAAGAAGATTAACAGTTTGTGTTATAATCACCCAATAATGACGACAGTCCTGTGCTGTGATCTCGACAGACCTCTTAGCTACTTGTATGCATTGTGACTAAAATGCTTGTAATGTACTTGAGAATTCAGTTTCTTACACAAATAACTTCCTCAATTCTCATGTTTACTGTTGTAACTCAAATCATTAAACTTACTAAATATATTGTTCACTCTCAAAATTAAATACAAACAGCCTAAAACATAGTTTCCGGAATGAATTTTGACTCTACTGTGGAATGTACACTGATAAGTAGCTTCCTGGCAGGTTTGAGTCTTGGTCAGCCATGTGCTTTTAATCAACCATGATATTTCAAATTGGTGCACACTGTGCTTGAGGGTGAAAATTCATTCAGAGTAACAGAACCACATGAACTGAAAAAAGAAAAAAATAACAAATGACATTAAATTAAAAGCACATTTTTGGTCTCACTGAAACTTTCTCAGCAGCAACAGTACTTAAATACCAAATTACATAAAACGACAATAACAGACCAACACGTTTTCATTAAATAGTCACAGAATAATTAATTATGTACAAAGGCTCATTTCTACTTACTTTTTAAAATAAAATTCGTTTATGTATTTTTAATAAGAGATAGCGATACATGTTAACTCTAAGAGCAATAATGAGAAGGGGAGATCATGTTTTATTCAAGTTTATTTGCCCTGTCTCCGATGTAAAATTTCTCAACATTAAAAAAAACAGATACATATGGCTAAATTGACAGTGAAATTGGGCTATTCTTAGTATGCAGGTACATAAAAAAATTATTGCTGCAGGTGATCTTTGTCTTGTCATGACAACCGTATCACCACTGGAATTAGTTCAAAGTGGACAAGTGGCAGATGCCGCATCTGACATACCCATGAATCACAGGAGATTGTCAATAACAAACCCATTGAATTTTGCTTAAAACTAAAAGTATAAAATTTATAGCTGATGTTGTTGTTCATGCCTGTTACACATAATTGACTTCATAGAAGGGTCTTGTAAAAGAAGTACAAAAATGAAAGAAAAAACTTTAGTGGACAGTCTCCAAACATTTGAGCTATGCACAAAGGAAAATAAAAACTGTGCCCACATGTATTTGAATTTCAGCTCCAACTCTAGTGACCTCATTGTCGACAGGAGAAACAGTAATCTCCCTTGCTTCTTTTGTTTGACTACGATTACTACTACTACTACTACTACTACTAGTGTTCCAGCAGTTGTTACTATTAATTATAATGCTTGTCATTATATAGTGTAATTTTGGAAGGCTTAGTATCTTAAGTGGTATCAGCATTTAATATTATTTATCTTTTCCTCACCTTTTATACTTGACAGTTGTGCCTTTTTGTGCTTGTTGGACTTCCAATCCATCTGTTTTAGCATTGCTATTAAGAATTGTTACACCAAATTTGTAATCTGTACCAGATAACTTGTGAGATATCAGTTGCATTACTGTATATTTTCTTCACAAAACTTTCGTAAACTTGTTAAGTCAAACCTACTCGCTTCAATATTTCATATCCAAAATGACTCTCTAAAAAAGACAGAAATTATAATAATGTCTACTTTTGCAACAACCTTCAGTTGTTTCCAACTACACTTTGGATTTCAGCGCATTGCTAAGGAACTTTTATTCCCACATCCGAGCAGATATTTCCTCTTGTGAAGCTGCTGCGATTGCCATTTGGTGTCAAAGATGCGTGTCTCCCTTTAATAGTGTTCACTGTGTGCAAATAAAAATAACAACCTCACACAGTATCTGTTCTCTCATCTATGATATAATTTTCAGTTGCAAGTATCATTTGTCTGCAAAATGATGTGGGGATACACTTCAGTCCTCTGCAGTGGTATCCATCACCACCTTCAAAACATCAGACCCATAGCACTAATGTAACAAGGTGTAAGGGTCACAGGACTGGACGCAGATGCCATGTGTGCGTACGAGTGCAAACTGGTATTATCATGGAATGCAATATCAGTATAATGATGGGTTGGTGTATCAAGCATGTTATTATAAATGTCTTCATATAAATAAAGTGGTGATGGCTAATAATTTGTAGTTCACATATTTCTGTACTTCATGGACCCAATGCCCACAATAATCCTGACAAATACCGAGGGAGATCCTCAGTCAAGGATACAGACCTCATAAATGCCTTATAAAGTTGAAATTACTACTTTTAATGATCCTTCCTTCTGATCAACATCAGAACCAATGGTTCCGAAAGTTAACATTGGTGCTGAGCTGCCCCCCCCCCCCCCGCCTTTCCTCTTTTTGTGCCTATGTTTGTCATTGTTTGGTTTTCCTATCTGTTCACTTCTGGTTTCACCTGGGACAGTACTTCAATTGTGGGTGTGAAAATAGGCTTCTACAGTGTTGACAAATTCTCTCTCCTGCCTGTTGGATATGCTATTCAGGAGTGAACTGTCAACATATTGCTATTTCACAGGGTCTCGAGACACTGCAAGTCAAAGAACTGTAAGAGTGGTAGGACTGAGTGGGAGGTAATACGGATCTTTCACAGGGCCCAAAACCTGCGTAAAGTACACATTTGGTGCACTGTCGACCCCCGTGTCATCTATGTGCTCTGCAACAAATGTCAGAAACTCACAGATCTCCGCCTGCACACCGCCCAGAAGCTCAGCTACTCAGTAAGTGTTACGTTCCTTATATTAAACAATGGGTACTTCAGGATGGGGTAATGACAATATTATGCAAGGGATAGATCACTACTCACCGTGTAATAGAGAGAGAAACATTCCACGTGGGAAAAATATATTTAAAAAGAAAGATGACGAGACTTACCAAACAAAAGCGCTGGCAGGTCGATAGACACACAAACAAACACAAACATACACAAAAAATTCAAGCTTTCGCAACCAACAGTTGCTACATCAGGAAAGAGGAAAAGACGAAAGGATGTGGCTTTTAAGGGAGAGGGTAAGGAGTCATTCCAATCCCGGGAGCGGAAAGACTTATGTTAGGGGGAAAAAAGGACAGGTATACACTCGCACACACACACATATCCATCCGCACATACACAGACACAAGCAGACATTTGTAAAGGCTAATATATAAAAACAAAGATGATGTAACTTACCAAACGAAAACATTGGTATGTTGATAGAGACACAAACACACACACAAAATTCAAGCTTTCGCAACCCACGGTTGCTTCATCAGGAAAGAGGGAATGAGAGGGAAAGACAAAAGGATGTGGGTTTTAAGGGAGAGGGTAAGGAGTCATTCCAGTCCCGGAAGCAGAAAGACTTACCTTAGGGGGAAAGGACAGTTAAACACTCGTGCGCGCGCACACACACACACACACACACACACACACACACACACACATATACATCCAGACACTGCATTTACATATGTCTGCCTGCGTCTGGATATGTGTGTGTGTGCGCGCGTGAGTGTCTTTCCGCTCCTGGGATTGGAATGACTCCTTACCCTCTCCCTTAAAACCCACATCCTTTTGTCTTTCCCTCTCCTTCCCTCTTTCTTGATGAAGCAACCTTGGGTTACGAAAGCTTGAAATTTGTGTGTGTTTGTGTGTTTTTTATTGTCACTATCAACATACCAACGCTTTCTCATTTGGTAAGTTACAGCATCTTTGTTTTTATATATATATATATATATATATATATATATATAGAAAGATGATGAGACTTACCAAACAAAAGCGCTGGCAGGTCCATAGACACACAAACAAACATATACACAAAATTCTAGCTTTTGCAACCAACGGTTGCCTCGGCAGGAAAGAGGGAAGGAGAGGGAAAGACAAAAGGGTGTGGGTTCTAAGGGAGAGTGTAAGAAGGAGTCATTCCAATCCCGGGAGCAGAAAGACTTACGTTAGGGGGAAAAAAGGACAGGTATACACTCGCACACACACACACACTTATCCATCCGCATATACACAGACACAAGCAGACATTTGTAAAGGCAAAGAGTTTGGGCAGAGATGTCAGTCGAGGCGGAAGTACAGAGGCAAAGATGATGTTGAAAGACAGGTGAGGTATGAGCGGCGGCAAATTGAAATTAGAAATTAGCGGAGATTGAGGCCTGGCGGATAGCGAGAAGAGAGGATATGCTGAAGGGCAAGTTCCCATCTCCGGAGTTCTGACAGGTTGGTGTTAGTGGGAAGTATCCAGACAACCCGGACGGTGTAACACTGTGCCAGATGTGCTGGCCGTGCACCAAGGCATGTTTAGCTGCAGGGTGATCCTCATTACCAACAAACACTGTCTGCCTGTGTCCATTCATGCAAATGGACAGTTTGTTGCTGGTCATTCCCACACAGAACGCTTCACAGTGCAGGCAGGTCAGTTGGTAAATCACGTGGGTGCTTTCACACGTGGCTCTGCCTTTGATCGTGTACACCTTCCAGGTTACAGGACTGGAGTAGGTGGTGGTGGGAGGGTGCATGGGACAGGTTTTACACCGGGGGCAGTTACAAGGGTAGGAGCCAGAGGGTAGGGAAGGTGGTTTGGGGATTTCATAGGGATGAACTAAGAGGTTACGAAGGTTAGGTGGATGGCGGAAAGACACTCTAGGTGGAGTGGGGAGGATTTTCTGAAGGATGGATCTCATTTCAGGACAAGATTTGAGGAAGTCGTATCCCTGCTGGAGAGCCACATTCAGAATCTGATCCAGTCCCGGAAAGTATCCTGTCACAAGTGGGGCACTTTTGGGGTTCTTCTGTGGAAGGTTCCGGGTTTGAGGAGATGAGGAAGTGGCTCTGGTTATTTGCTTCTGTACCAGGTCGGGAGGGTAGTTACGGGATGCAAAAGCTGTTTTCAGGTTGTTGGTGTAATGGTTCAAGGTTATATATATATATATATAATAGAAGGAAACATTCCACGAAGGAAAAATATATTTAAAAACAAAGATGATGTGACTTACCAAATGAAAGTGCTGGCAGGTCGACAGACACACAAACAAACACAAACATACACACAAAATCCAAGCTTTCGCAACCAACGGTTGCCTCGTCAGGAAAGAGGGAAGGAGAAGGAAAGACAAAAGGATATGGGTTTTAAGGGAGAGGGTAAGGAGTCATTCCAATCCCGGGAGCGGAAAGACTTGGGAGCGGAAAGACTTACCTTAGGGGGGGGGGGGGGGGGGGGGAAAGGACAGGTATACACTCGCACACACACACATATCCATCCACACATACACAGACACAAGCAGACATTTGTAAAGGCAAAGAGTTTGGGCAGAGATGTCAGTAGGGACGGAAGTACAGAGGCAAAGATGATGTTGAAAGACAGGTGAGGTATGAGCGGCGGCAGATTGAAATTAGAAATTAGCGGAGATTGAGGCCTGGCGGATAGCGAGAAGAGAGGATATGCTGAAGGGCAAGTTCCCATCTCCGGAGTTCTGACAGGTTGGTGTTAGTGGGAAGTATCCAGATAACCCGGACGGTGTAACACTGTGCCAAGATGTGCTGGCCGTGCACCAAGGCATGTTTAGCCACAGGGTGATCCTCATTACCAACAAACACTGTCTGCCTGTGTCCATTCATGCGAATGGACAGTTTGTTGCTGGTCATTCCCACATAGAATGCATCACAGTGTAGGCAGGTCAGTTGGTAGATCACGTGGGTGCTTTCACATGTGGCTCTGCCTTTGATTGTGTACACCTTCCGGGTTACAGGACTGGAGTAGGTGGTGGTGGGAGGGTGCATGGGACAGGTTTTACACCGGGGGCGGTTACAAGGGTAGGAGCCAGAGGGTAGGGAAGGTGGTTTGGGGATTTCATAGTGATGAACCAAGAGGTTACGAAGGTTAGGTGGACGGCGGAAAGACACTCTTGGTGGAGTGGGGAGGATTTTCTGAAGGATGGATCTCATTTCAGGGCAGGATTTGAGCAAGTTGTATCCCTGCTGGAGAGCCACATTCAGAATCTGATCCAGTCCCGGAAAGTATCCTGTCACAAGTGGGGCACTTTTGTGGTTCTTCTGTGGGAGGTTCTGGGTTTGAGAGGATGAGGAAGTGGCTCTGGTTATTTGCTTCTGTACCAGGTCGGGAGGGTAGTTGCGGGATGCGAAAGCTGTTGTCAGGTTGTTGGTGTAATGCCTCAGGGATTCCGGACTGGAGCAGATTCGTTTGCCACGAAGACCTAGGCTGTAGGGAAGGGACCCATCTACTCAATCTCCCACTTCCAGCTCCACTCCCTCCAAAACCTCAAAATTCCGATCAACACAATCTGGCACCACAACACCCTAATTCAGTAGTTAACCTTTCCTCCAAACCTCTCTCCCAATTCGAAACCTCTGTCCTATCCAAAGGCCTCACCTTCAGCCCCACTCCCAGATTCAACCAAACAGCCCTCGTCAAAGATTTACTGTCCTACACTCGTACTCTCTGCTGGAAGTATCACTTTGCCACGAAGAAAAATGATCCTAATCCTACCCCTAATGATCCAACTCCCCGAGACACTATCCAAATTGAACCCTGCCTGGAACAGTTCCGTCCTCCGTCACAGCGGGACCCACCTCCTCTTCCTCAAAATCACCCTCTCCAAACCTTCCAGGAATTTCTGACTTCCAGCCTTGCCTCTCAATCCTTCTTAAAAAACCTTAATCCTACTCCCAACATCACCACTGCTGAAGCCCAGGCTATCCATGATCTGAAGGCTGACCGGTCCATCGTCATTCTTCCGGCGGACAAGGGTTCCACGACCGTGGTACTTGATCGTCGGGAGTACGTGGCTGAGGGACTGCGTCAGCTTTCAGACAACACCACATACAAAGTTTGCCAAGGTAATCCCATTCCTGATGTCCAGGCAGAGCTTCAAGGAATCCTCAGAACCTTAGGCCCCCTACAAAACCTTTCACCTGACTCCATCAACCTCCTGACCCCACCGACACCCCGCACCCCTACCTTCTACCTTCTCCCTAAAATTCACAAACCCAATCATCCCGGCCGCCCCATTGTAGCTGGTTACCAAGCCCCCACAGAACGTATCTCTGCCTACGTGGATCAACACCTTCAACCCATTACATGCAGTCTCCCATCCTTCATCAAAGACACCAACCACTTTCTCGAACGCCTGGAATCCTTACCCAGTCCGTTACCCCCAGAAACCATCCTTGTAACCATTGATGCCACTTCCTTATACACAAATATCCCGCACGTCCAGGGCCTCGCTGCGATGGAGCACTTCCTTTCACGCCGATCACCTGCCACCCTACCTAAAACCTCATTCATCATTACCTTAGCCAGCTTCATCCTGACCCACAACTTCTTCACTTTTGAAAACCAGACATACCAACAATTAAAGGGAACAGCCATGGGTACCAGGATGGCCCCCTCGTACGCCAACCTATTCATGGGTCGCTTAGAGGAAGCCTTCTTGGTTACCCAGGCCTGCCAACCCAAAGTTTGGTACAGATTTATTGATGACATCTTCATGATCTGGACTCACAGTGAAGAAGAACTCCAGAATTTCCTCTCCAACCTCAACTCCTTTGGTTCCATCAGATTCACCTGGTCCTACTCCAAATCCCATGCCACTTTCCTTGATGTTGACCTTCACCTGTCCAATGGGCAGCTTCACACGTCCGTCCACATCAAACCCACCAACAAGCAACAGTACCTCCATTACGACAGCTGCCACCAATTCCACATCAAACGGTCCCTTCCCTACAGCCTAGGTCTTCGTGGCAAACGAATCTGCTCCAGTCCGGAATCCCTGAGGCATTACACCAACAACCTGACAACAGCTTTCGCATCCCGCAACTACCCTCCCGACCTGGTACAGAAGCAAATAACCAGAGCCACTTCCTCATCCTCTCAAACCCAGAACCTCCCACAGAAGAACCACAAAAGTGCCCCACTTGTGACAGGATACTTTCCGGGACTGGATCAGATTCTGAATGTGGCTCTCCAGCAGGGATACAACTTCCTCAAATCCTGCCCTGAAATGAGATCCATCCTTCATGAAATCCTCCCCATTCCACCAAGAGTGTCTTTCCGCCGTCCACCTAACCTTCGTAACCTCTTGGTTCATCCCTATGAAATCCCCAAACCACCTTCCCTACCCTCTGGCTCCTACCCTTGTAACCGCCCCCGGTGTAAAACCTGTCCCATGCACCCTCCCACCACCACCTACTCCAGTCCTGTAACCCGGAAGGTGTACACAATCAAAGGCAGAGCCACATGTGAAAGCACCCACGTGATCTACTAACTGACCTGCCTACACTGTGATGCATTCTATGTGGGAATGACCAGCAACAAACTGTCCATTCGCATGAATGGACACAGGCAGACAGTGTTTGTTGGTAATGAGGATCACCCTGTGGCTAAACATGCCTTGGTGCACGGCCAGCACATCTTGGCACAGTGTTACACCGTCCGGGTTATCTGGATACTTCCCACTAACACCAACCTGTCAGAACTCCGGAGATGGGAACTTGCCCTTCAGCATATCCTCTCTTCTCGCTATCCGCCAGGCCTCAATCTCCGCTAATTTCTAATTTCAATCTGCCGCCGCTCATACCTCACCTGTCTTTCAACATCATCTTTGCCTCTGTACTTCCGTCCCTACTGACATCTCTGCCCAAACTCTTTGCCTTTACAAATGTCTGCTTGTGTCTGTGTATGTGTGGATGGATATGTGTGTGTGTGCGAGTGTATACCTGTCCCCCTAAGGTAAGTCTTTCCGCTCCCGGGATTGGAATGACTCCTTACCCTCTCCCTTAAAACCCATATCCTTTTGTCTTTCCTTCTCCTTCCCTCTTTCCTGACGAGGCAACCGTTGGTTGCGAAAGCTTGGATTTTGTGTGTATGTTTGTGTTTGTTTGTGTGTCTGTCGACCTGACAGCACTTTCATTTGGTAAGTCACATCATCTTTGTTTTTAAATATATATATATATATATATATATATATATATATATATATATATATATATATATATATATATATATATATATAATAGAGGGAAACATTCCACGTGGGAAAAATATATCTAAAAAGAAAGATGATGAGACTTACCAAACAATAGCGCTGGCAGGTTGATAGACACACAAACAAACACAAACATACACACAAAATTCAAGCTTTCGGAACCAACGGTTGCCTCATCAGGAAAGAGGGAAGGAGAGGGAGAGACGAAACGATTTGGGTTTTAGGGAGAGTGTAAGGAGTCATTCCAAACCCTGGAGCAGAAAGACTTACCTTAGGGGGAAAAAAGGACAGGTATACACTCGCGCACACACACACACACATATCCATCCGAATATACACAGACATAAGCAGACATTTGTAGAGGCAAAGTGTTTGGGCAGAGGTGTCAGTCAAGGCGGAAATACAGAGGCAAAGATGATGTTGAAAGACAGGTGAGGTATGAGCGGCGGCAAATTGAAATTAGAAATTAGCGGAGATTGAGGCCTGGCGGATAGCGAGAAGAGTGGATATGCTGAAGGGCAAGTTCCCATCTCCAGAGTTCTGATAGGTTGGTGTTAGTGGGAAGTATCCAGATAACCCGGACGGTGTAACACTGTGCCAAGATGTGCTGGCCGTGCACCAAGGCATGTTTAGCCACAGGGTGATCCTCATTACCAACAAACACTGTCTGCTTGTGTCCATTCATGTGAATGGACAGTTTGTTGCTGGTCATTTCCACATAGAACACTTCACAGTGCAGGGAGGTCAGTTGGTAAATCACGTGGGTGCTTTCACACGTGGCTCTGCCTTTGATCGTGTACACCTTCCGGGTTACAGGACTGGAGTAGGTGGTGGTGGGAGGGTGCATGGGACAGGTTTTACACCGGGGGCGGTTACAAGGGTAGGAGCCAGAGGGTAGGGAAGGTGGTTTGGGGATTTCATAGGGATGAAGTATGAGGTTACGAAGGTTAGGTGGACGGCGGAAAGACACTTTAGGTGGAGTGGGGAGGATTTCATGATTCGCATGAATGGACACAGGCAGACAGTGTTTGTTGGTAATGAGGATCACCCTGTGGCTAAACACGCCTTGGTGCACGGCCAGCACATCTTGGCACAGTGTTACACCGTCCGGGTTATCTGGATACTTCCCACTAACACCAACCTGTCAGAACTCCGGAGATGGTAACTTGCCCTTCAGCATATCCTCTCTTCTCGCTATCTGCCAGGCCTCAATCTCCACTAATTTCTAATTTCAATCTGCCGACGCTCATACCTCACCTGTCTTTCAACATCATCTTTGCCTCTGTACTTCCATCCCGACTGACATCTCTGCCCAAACACTCTGCCTTTACAAATGTCTGCTTGTGTCTGTGTATGTGTGGATGGATATGTGTGTGTGTGCAAGTGTATACCTGTCCTTTTTTCCCCCTAAGGTAAGTCTTTCCGCTCCCGGGATTGGAATGACTCCTTACCCTCTCCCTTAAAACCCATATTCTTTTGTCTTTCCTTCTCCTTCCCGCTTTCCTGACGAGGCAACCGTTGGTTGCGAAAGTTAGAATTTTGTGTGTATGTTTGTGTTTGTTTGTGTGTCTATCGACCTGCCAGCGCTTTTGTTTGGTAAGTCTCATCATCTTTCTTTATATATATATATATATATATATAGTTATAATAGAAGGAAACATTCCACGAAGGAAAAATATACCTAAAAACAAAGATGATGTGACTTACCAAATGAAAGTGCTGGCAGGTCGACAGACACACAAACGAACACAAACATACACACAAAATTCAAGCTTTCGCAACAAACTGTTGCCTCATCAGGAAAGAGGGAAGGAGAGGGAAACACGAAAGGATGTGGGTTTTAAGGGAGAGGGTAAGGAGTCATTCTAGTCCCGGGAGCGGAAAGACTTACCTTAGGGGGAAAAAAGAATGGGTATACACTCGCACACACACACATATCCATCCACACATATACAGGCACAAGCAGACATATTTAAAGACAAAGAGTTTGGGCAGAGATGTCAGTCGAGGCAGAAGTGCAGAGGCAAAGATGTTGATGAATGACAGGTGAGGTATGAGTGGCGGAAATTTGAGATTAGCGGAGATTGAGGCCTGGTGGATAACTTGAAGAGAGGATATATTGAAGAGCAAGTTCCCATCTCCGGAGTTCGGATAGGTTGGTGTTAGTAGGAAGTATCCAGATAACCCGGACGGTGTACACTGCGCCAAGATGTGCTGGTCGTGCACCAAGGCATGTTTAGCCACAGGGTGATCCTCATTACCAACAAATACTGTCTGCCTGTGTCCATTCATGCGAATGGACAGTTTGTTGCTGGTCATTCGCACATAGAATGCATCACAGTGTAGGCAGGTCAGTTGGTAGATCACGTGGGTGCTTTCACACGTGGCTCTGCCTTTGATTGTGTACACCTTCCGGGTTACAGGACTGGAGTAGGTGGTGGTGGGAGGGTGCATGGGACAGGTTTTACACCGGGGGCGGTTACAAGGGTAGGAGCCAGAGGGTAGGGAAGGTGGTTTGGGGATTTGGGGATTTCATATATATATATATATATATATATATATATATATATATATATATATATATATATATATATATCTACACTCCTGGAAATGGAAAAAAGAACACGTTGACACCGGTGTGTCAGACCCACCATACTTGCTCCGGACACTGCGAGAGGGCTGTACAAGCAATGATCACACGCACGGCACAGCGGACACACCAGGAACCGCGGTGTTGGCCGTCGAGTGGCGCTAGCTGCGCAGCATTTGTGCACCGCCGCCGTCAGTGTCAGCCAGTTTGCCGTGGCATACGGAGCTCCAGCGCAGTCTTTAACACTGGTAGCATGCCGCGACAACGTGGACGTGAACCGTATGTGCAGTTGACGGACTTTGAGCGAGGGCGTATAGTGGGCATGCGGGAGGCCGGGTGGACGTACCGCCGAATTGCTCAACACGTGGGGCATGAGGTCTCCACAGTACATCGATGTTGTCGCCAGTGATCGGCGTAAGGTGCACGTGCCTGTCGACCTGGGACCGGACCACAGCGACGCACGGATGCACGCCAAGACCGTAGGATCCTACGCAGTGCCGTAGGGGACCGCACCGCCACTTCCCAGCAAATTAGGGACACTGTTGCTCCTGGGGTATCGGCGAGGACCATTCGCAACCGTCTCCATGAAGCTGGGCTACGGTCCCGCACACCGTTAGGCCGTCTTCCGCTCACGCCCCAACATCGTGCAGCCCGCCTCCAGTGGTGTCGCGACAGGAGTGAATGGAGGGACGAATGGAGACGTGTCGTCTTCAGCGATGAGAGTCGCTTCTGCCTTGGTGCCAATGATGGTCGTATGCGTGTTTGGCGCCGTGCAGGTGAGCGCCACAATCAGGACTGCATACGACCGAGGCACACAGGGCCAACACCCGGCATCATGGTGTGGGGAGCGATCTCCTACACTGGCCGTACACCACTGGTGATCGTCGAGGGGACACTGAATAGTGCATGGTACATCCAAACCATCATCGAACCCATCGTTCTACCATTCCTAGACTGGCAAGGGAACTTGCTATTCCAACAGGAAAATGTACGTCCGCATCTATCCCGTGCCACCCAACGTGCTCTAGAAGGTGTAAGTCAACTACCCTGGCCAGCAAGATCTCCGGATCTGCCCCCCATTGAGCATGTTTGGGACTGGATGAAGCGTCGTCTGACGCGGTCTGCACGTCCAGCACGAAAGCTGGTCCAACTGAGGCGCCAGGTGGAAATGGCATGGCAAGCCGTTCCACAGGACTACATCCAGCATCTCTACGATCGTCTCCATGGGAGAATAGCAGCTTGCATTGCTGCGAAAGGTGGATATACACTGTACTAGTGCCGACATTGTGCATGCTCTGTTGCCTGTGTCTATGTGCCTGTGGTTCTGTCAGTGTGATCATGTGATGTATCTGACCCCAGGAATGTGTCAATAAAGTTTCCCCTTCCTGGGACAATGAATTCACGGTGTTTTTATTTCAATTTCCAGGAGTATATATATATATATATATATATATATATATATATATATATATATATATATATATATATATATATATATATATATATATACACTCTCACATACATGCCCACTGCCTCGGGATTCCGAGGCCAGGCTGCGAGCAACTGCACGTAATGGGAGAAACAATCTCGGATAGCAGGTAGGGGTGGGGGACAGTAAAGTGCTGCTTGTGGGAACATATAGGGATGAGGAGGGGAGTGGTTAAGGCAGCTAGATGCAGCTGGCAGGTTAGACGGAGAGCGGGGAGTTGGGGAGAGGGGGGTGCGGAAAAGGAGAGACTGTTGGTGTATTGGTGGAATAGAAGGCTGTGTAGTGCTGGAGTTAATGACAATTATTAACAAGGGTTGTGGCGAGGAGACGAGAACGTAGGATATATTGCAAGAGTTCCCAGCTGTGCAGTTCAGGAAAAGCTGGTGATGGTGGGAAGAAACCAGGTGACTCAGGCTGTGAAGCAGCCATTAAAGTCGAGAGTGGACGTGTTGGGCAACGATTCTACAAAAGCCTCCAAACCTCCCACGCATCCCCTCATAGCTGATAAACCCTACCGTAGTGACCTGCTTCTTTTACTCCACCCTCAAAAACTCACTTCCACCACCATCCAGAATTGAACCTAAATAGACCCAAAACACAGTCGTGATCTTCCTCTGAAAGCCTTAGCCGCAGAAAGTACCAGCCCTTTCTAAAGACCTTGCCTCTTGCCTGACTACCAAATTCAGTCTTGCTGGACTTTTTAAAGAACTTCTCTCCTCCTGGTCCCTACAGTGGCAAATTCGTTTGCCACTGACCCTACTGACTGGATTTAACCGAAGATCGATGTCAGACCTGGCTGACTTGGTTCACTCCTTCATTCGACCGTGATCCACCTCCATTGCCCCCAAATCACCCTCTGTTAACTTTCCAGAATTTCTTAAGCTCAAACCTTGCCTCACCACCATTCCCCAAATACCTCAATGTGTGAACTAACTCATCATCCAGAGAAAGAACACAATCCGCCATGTAAAAACTGATCCTGACCTTGTAAGCCTACCTGCTGATAAAGGCTCCACCACTGTGGCTTTGAAGCAGGCAGAAGGACTCCACCAGCTGTCTGATTTGTCAACCTACAAACTATGCCACATTGACCCCATTCTAGAAGTCCAGCAGGATCTCCAGACACTCCTGAAATCTTCAGGACCATTGCAGACCCTCTGTCTCTCACCCTCCCTCCCTCCCACCCCCGTCCACAGCTCGTGGTCTCATGGTCGCGTTCTTGCTTTCCGAGCATGGGATCCCGGGTTCGATTTCTGGCGGGATCAGGGATTTTCACCTGCCTCAAGATGACTGGGTGTTTGTGTTGTCCTCCTCATTTCATCATCATTCATGAAAGTGGTGAGCTTGAGTAGGGAAGCAGCCTACTCACGCCTTATAAAATTCACATCAGTCTTTCCATTGTGTGCCAGCCTAGTCCGCTGTAACTAGCTCTGACGTCATAAATGTTGCGCAATACTTTAAAAATCAAGTAAATAACCTGAAACGTTACTAGCATGTCAGGAGTAATACTAAATCAATATGTGTTGAATATAAGTTCAATAACTTTAACCATTTTCGAAATTTGCACGTTTTTCTGTAAAAATCATTGACGCAACAGAAATGAGCTAGAAACTTAAAAATTTATATTTAGATTCCTATTGCATAATAATTTAGTAGAAACAGTATTCTGGATCTCACAAATAAACATTTTTAGTTGAAATTCATGATTTTCTGGTTTTTGTCTTAAAAATTAAGGAAGCAAGATAGATTAAGTCAGCGAATAAATAAAGCTAGGATGTTTAAATTTAAGTAGAAGGGAGATCCACTATAATCATAAAGATGTGAGAAATTTCAACTGAATAACTATAAAACTAAAGTGAAAGTGTATCTCCAAAGGGCAAGTTCAGAGCTCGTTTACTGCATGTAGTGTAATTAAATTAATTCTCTCGCCCAAAATATTTGACTTAGCCACGTCAGACTTTTATTATAATTACTTACCTGTGTGCTGATTGCACATTTAAATTGAGAGCTTCATCAGCTGTCAGCAAAGGAAGCAATGATTTATTCAATAACTTAAAGTGGTGCATTACTAGCCTAGCGGCTAGTCGGGAGAGCGGATTTGACCAGGTGTTCCCTTAGCCGTCCACACCGGGGCTTTATATATAAGAACGCTGTGTGAGAAAGAAAGGCCCCAGTTCTCTCCAGATGCTGATTAGCACACCACCTGTGCCGGAAGTCACGTCGCGTCGGTATCATTGCTATAAACAGCCTCGGATGCCGTAATAAGTTACTCGGGTTACGCGTAACCATGAAATCGTTTTCGAGTGAAGTGTTAATTCTGGGATGACTTTTATGATCTATCTTAAGTTTGTGTATGTCGTATTTTCTCATGCCACCGCAGGACAGACATTCTACCATTATTTAGCGTGGCGTTTGATGAACATTATCATCAAATTATGGCAAGCATTCACTTAAACATTTAATTTGAACAGTTATAGTTGCATCAGTGCATTAGACTCTGAACTGCTCTGGTAGTTGGATTGTGTGGATTCTTTTTGGTCTGTGACTTTCAGAATATAGTGAACATTTTAGAGAAAATGGTTTTTGATTATGAATCCCAGACAATCTCCTAATTCCTCAGAGCTATAAGCTGTAACTATAAATGTATTTCTCAGATGAAGTGGGCACTAGGAATTCTAATTACAGGCTTCACGTTTTGCTAATCACTTTCTGGTTGCCAATATTGTAGTTAGAGAGCCAGTGTTGAGAACGGCAAACAACAGAATGAAATAAATAATAGGAACATTTAATAACAATTAATTCCACCCGCCGCCCCACATATGGTGCATCGGCCGGGAAAAACAAAACGTCAATAACAATTATATATTCCACCCGCCGCCCCACACTTGGACCGAGCAAAGGTTTGGAATTTGTATGGGCGCTGATAACTGCACTGTTGAGCGCCCCACAAACCTATCATTATCATCATCATCATCATCATCATCATCTCTCCCTCCTTCCTCCTTCCTCCTCACCCCTCCACCCCCACCCCCACCCCCTCGCCACCACTCTCCAGTCACTGCACTCCTACCTTCTACACACTTCCTAAAGTACGTAAACCTAACCACACAGGACACTCCGTTGTGGTCGGTTACTATGCCCCCACTGAGAGAATCTCTGCTCTCATAGACCAAGACCTTCAGCCTATTACTCACAACCTACACTCCTATATTAAAGACACCAACCATTTCCTCCTCTGACTCTCCACAGTGTACTGCATGGTGCCTGCTCGTCACTATTGGTGCCGCCTCCCGTTACAATAACATTCCTGATGACCACAGTGTAGCCAATAGTGAACCCTGATATTCCCAACACTTGACAGATTCCAGACCTACAACCTCTTTAACCTCCTTCCTGGTCACCCTGACCAACTTTCATCTGGTACTCCTCAACCCAACAAGCCACCTTCCTCTATGTTGTCCTCCACCTCAAACACAGCTGCATCAGCACCTCTGTCCACACGAAACTTACCTCCACATAGGCAGCTGCCACCCAGTCCATACTGAGGAGTCCCTTTCGTACAGCCTAGCCACTCCTGGGCATCACATCTGTTGTGACGATCAGTGCCTCTCAAAATATTCTGAGAGTCTCGCTGATGCCTTCACGGACTGACCTTGTGCAGAAACAGATATCCTGTGCCTTACTTCTCCAGTCACCCACCATCTTCCAAACTCCCACTCTCCAAACACAGAGGAGCAGTCCTCTTGTAACTCAGTACCACCCAGGACTGGAGCAACTGAATCACATTCTCCGCCAGGGTTTCGGCTATGTCTCGCCTTGCCCTGAAATGAGGAATGTCCTGCCCACTACCCTTTCCACCCCTCCCACAGTCCACTGAACCTACACGTTATCCTAGTCTGTCCCTAGACGTCCTCTGCTCCCTACCCTATGCCTCTAGCCCATATCTGTGTAAAAAAAAACCAAGATGTGAGACCTGTTCCATACATTCTCCCATCACCACCTACATTCTGGTTCCAAGCATCACCTCTCGTATCACAGGCAGGGCTACCTGTGAAACTGATCTTGTGATTTACAAGCCAAGCTGCAACCACTGTGCTGTTTTCTAAGTGGGCACGACAACTGTCAAGCTGTTTGTCTGCACGAACGATTACCGACAAACTGTGACCGAGAAAAAGTTGGACCCCCCCAGTTGCTGAGCAGGCTGCTCATGAGGACATTCTTCATTTTAATTACTGCTTCACTGCTTGTGCCATCTGGATACTCCCTAACATGGGTCCTTCCTAACAACACCAACTTTTCTGAATTTTGCAGGTGGTAACTCTACCTGCAATAATCCTATGTACCAATAACAATCCCAGCCTCAAGCTTCGTTAGCCATTGTCCATTGTCCTTCACCCACCTATCTCCTTGCTCGTTATCTCTCAGCGCTACACAGCCATCTATTCCACTGACACACCCACAGTCTTTTTACTTCTTCCTTTTCCACTCTCCTTCCCCATCCTCTCCCCCACCCCCTGTCCCCTCTCTACTCTCCTGACTGCACCTATCTGCCTTACCCTCTCCTCACCTCGTCCCTGTATGCTCCCACAAGCAGCACTTTACGTCCCCCACTCCTGTCCTGCCATCCCTCCCATTCCTGCCCCCAGCTTCCTCCTCACTTCCACCACTCAGATTTTCTCCCATCTTGTTCAGCAGTAGCTTGCAGCCTGGCCCGAGCAGCTCAAGACGGCGGTCGTGTGCGAGTGAGTTGCGTGTGGGTGGGTGGGATGGATGAGTGTGGAAGGGTGGATGTCTACTTCAGAAGGAGGCCTTTTGACTGACAGCTTCTTACTTGTTTAGCAGCCTTTTTGTTGTGCCCATCTGCAACTCATCTCCACTATATGCTGAGTAGAAGTCTATCCTTTTCAAAATATTGTCATTCTTTATATTAAAGTCTTCACTTTGTACTGGTGATTATCTCTCTAGTTACCCTTATGTTTTATAAATATCTGCAAGCAAGTAAGCCAACCAATTGTTACACAGTGGAACCATTCACTTCTAAGGAGATATAAAACTTTTTTCCTGAACTTATTAGAGCAATAGTCTTCTGCTTATAAATGTGTCAGCTGCAGAAAGAGACAAGCAGTGGACACAGTTGTCTCCAATGGTTATGGTTTCAATATGGGATACTTCAGAATTTCTGCTGGTGAAGCTTTAAACGTATTCACTTTTGAAATTGGTAATTGGTGGAGAATTTAAGTTCCTGAGTCACTATACAACATAGCTGGATACAAATCAGTATGCCAAGAATTGTGTCTAAATTCTCCCACATTACACCATTGCCTCCACAAAAAAAAAAGAAAAGAAGTTCTAAGCCTGTTAGTGAAAATGAGAATTTATATCCTCAAAAACTTTTGCATTTCAACATAATCTCCTTTGACATTAATACACTTTAACCAGTAGTGTTTCAGTGACAGTATGGCATCTGTGGGTGTTCCTCTCGAACTAATGTAAAATACTAATTACAGCTGCATTTGCTTCTCAGTTGGACAAAATATACTAAGCAGTGGAGAGAACTTGATGTTATGGGAAGAGATGGAGTTCTGAGGGAGCCAAGTGTGGGGACAGGGTGGGCATTGCAGGAGTCCATGGTGCAGATCACTCAGTTTTCTGCTACAGAGATACTTTACTGCACACATGAATGTCTAAAGGAAAACCAGCTCTCTTTTCTCAGATGTTTGCATCCAGATCCATTAGAAAGTTAGAATATTACTGCACAGTTATTGTTTTATGTTTTTAACAATAGTTGATTAACTGATGCTATGCCCTTTCCTGTTGATGACACCATCTTCCCCTTCTTTAGAACTGAAGAACTGCCTTCTGTTGTTTCTGTTTACTATTGTGATTCTGGTGTACAGTGGTGAAGGTATGTTTCATCCATTTCACACACTATCACACAAAGTCACTTTATTATTATTTTATGAATGTTCAGAAATTGTCATGTGAATTCATTTCTGAATCACTGTTAACAGGTTGAGCAACAGTCTTACACAAAGTATTCTCATGCAGAATTCATCCGACAAAATGTAGCTGACACTTTCTTCTGAAATCCTCACAACTTAGCAATTTTACACCTCTCGGTATACTGATCTACCGAGATCGTATCATGTCGTTCTTAAACAGTTTCTGGTGTATTTGCAGATTTTGGGTGTCCGTCTACTGGATTCTCTTGGAGACTCTCCTGGCCTCATTTAAATTTGGCAGGCGAGTCACTGTACACTTTGGTGAAATGAATTTTGTTGGTTTTGAGCCTTCTTTAGCAAAATAACTGTAGCACTTCACGATACCTGACTTTCTGTATTACTGAGAATTCACTCACCACAACTAGTTCAGACAGCTGTCTACAGCCAATTACTGGACTGAATTGCTTTATAGTTTCACACAGAACTTCTTAAGTTCTGCAGATCTCCAGAGGGCAAGAATTGTGCACCTAGTGCTGTGATATAAGGATTAGGGCCGAAAATTTTTCAGATCACCTTAATAAGTAGCTTCTGCTAGTTTTGTACATTTGTGATTCACTTTGGAGGCCAATGTTGGGGGGGACAGTTTTGCAAACAGTCATACAAATTTGTCACCTGTGATCAAAACCAGTTAGTAATGACTTACTTCAAATCTTCATCAAAACACAGTCCAGAAAAACATGAATGGGAATGCGTGAAGAAATTGTGGGTCAACAAATCAGCTCTTTAGGAAATTGGGCTTTCTCTCAACAGAAAGCGACTGCTGTACACATGTGCCTGGGAATTATCATGTTGGAAAGAAGTAAAACAGACTGCTGTTTAAAACATACAGTGTTTACCGATGCTTTTTTTTTTTAATTTTTTTTGTTGGTGGGGGTGGGGCGAGGGGGCGAGGGGGGGGGGGGTGTCAGTGAACTGGCTGCCCCTAAGTCTTGTTACCTTTCTCTTCACCTTTCTGCCACTTTTTGTCTACTTGCAAATACCGATGTTGGATATTAGGAGCCAAAGTAGCCAGTTTTGCCTTTCTTATGCATAAATAGGTTGCTGTTTTGTTTTGTGGATGAAACATAATTTATGGTTAGCTTAGTACAGATATCTGTGGCATTGTTTTTTGCTTGCTTTAATTCAAAAATGTTAGTGCATTATATGGCCACAAAGCTCATAGTAATGTATGCCAAAGTTGGGCCTCTGCTGTCAGATCTCACATGGCAGTGGTCCCCATTGCAGATTGGCTGCCTAACAGCTTACAGGGGCAAAGGACATTTGATTTTCAGTACTACATGTAATTACTGACCAAACTTAAAACAAAATGCTGTCATAATATACTCATTGAGAGGTATAATCCTAAGTCAAAGATAATGAAACAAGTATTACAGTTCAAAAGTATGCACTTCTTGAGGCTGCATAACACACAGCACACAAATTATCCAGACTGTATACACACACACACACACACACACACACACACACACACACACACACGGGTACCAGACCCCAACAGGTGTTGCCGGTGTTAACATTAATGGCGTGTTATCTGCTGATGCAATCACAATTGCCGAGCACTTTGCTGAGCACTATGCTCGAGCCTCTCCATCAGAGAATTACCCCCCAGCCTTTCGGACTCTCAAGTGGTGGCTGGAATGGAAAGTCCTCTCATTTGCTACACGCCACAGTGAATCGTGTAATGCCCCATGCACAGAGTGGGAGCTCCTCATTGCCCTTGCACATGGCCCCAACACTGCTCCTTGGCCAGATCAGATCCACAGTCAGATGATTAAACATCTCTCATCTGACTACAAGTGACATCTCCTTGTCATCTTGTACCAGATCTGGTGCGAAGGCATCTTTCCATCTCAGTGGCAGGAGAGCACCATCATTCCGATGCTCAAACCTGGTGAAAACCTGCTTGATGTGGATAGTTATTGGCCCATCAGCCTCGCCAACGTTCTTTGTAAGCTGCTGGAATGTAAGGTATGTCAGCGGTTGGGTTGGGTCCTGCAGTCACGTGGTCTACTGGCACTGTGTCAGGACAGCTTCCACCAGGGTCACTCTACCACTGATAATCTTGTGTCCCTCGAGTCTGCCATCCGAACAGCCTTTTCCCAATGCCAACACCTGGTTGCTGTCTTTTTTGATTTACAAAAAACGTACGACATGACCTGGTGACATCATATCCTTGACACATTATATGAGTGGGATCTCCGCGCCCTGCTCTCGAGTTTTATCCAAAATTTCCTGTCATTTTGTACTTTCCATGTCCAAGTTAGTGCCTCTCATAGTTCCCCCTATGTACAGGAGAATGGGGGTCCCACAGGGCTCTGTATTGAGTGTATCTCTATTTTTAGTGGCCGTTAATGGTCTAGCAGCAGCTGTAGGGCAGTCCGTCTCACCTCCACTGCATGCAGAAGACTTCTGCATATTGTACCGCTCCACCAGTACTGGTGTTGTGGAGCGGCACCTACAGGGAGCCATCCAAAAGGTGCAGTGATGGGCTCTTGCCCACGGTTTCTAGTTTTCACTCGCAAACTCGTGTGTTATGCACTTCTGTTGGTGTCCAGAACTTTACCTTCATGACAATCCACTCACTGTAGTGGAGACATATCGATTCTTAGGACTGGTTTTCGATGCTCGATTGACTTGGCTCCCTCATCTTCGTCAACTTAAGCAGAAGTGCTGGCAGCACCTCAATGCCTTCCACTGCCTGAACAACACCAACTGGGGTGCATATCTCTCTAGACTGCTGCAGCTCTACAGAGCCCTTGTTCAATCCCGCCTTGACAATGGGAATCTGGTTTATGGTTCGGCGGTGCCATCAGCATTGTGTTTACTTGACCCAGTTCACCACTGTGGCATTTGCCTAGTGACAGGAGGTTTCAGGACGAGTCCGGTGACCAGCCAGTTACGTTGCACACATTCGTAGTTCTCCTACATGTCCAAATTACCATCTCCTTTTCCCACCCATGGCGGTTCATCTGCCGCATATGCAGCTCAGGTCAGGGCTTACAATTGCAGTTTGAGTCCGAGCCCTTCATTCCAAACTGGATTCCTTGCCTTCACCACCTATACGTGAGATCCATTCACACACACCTCCATGGTGTAAACCTAAGCTGTGGCTTTGTCTGGACCTTTCACAAGCCCCTAAGATCTCAGTTAATCCTGTGGCTCTCTGCTGCCACTTCCTCTCGATTCTTGACACGTACCGAGGCCACGAAGTGGTTTACACCGACTGCTCAATGGCTGAGGATCATGTCGACTTTGCGTATGTCCGTGGAGGACATATTGAACATCATTCCTTGCCCGATGGCTGCAGTGTTTTCACTGGTGAGCTGGCGACTTTATCTCATGCTCTTGTGCATGTCTGTTCATGCCCTGGGGAGTTGTTTCTTCTGTGTACTTACTTCTTGAGGAGCCTACAAGCTATCGACCAGTGCTACCCTTGTCCAGTCATTCAGTGGTGTTTGTCTGGACTCCTGGTCAAGTCAGAATCCCAGGCAACAAACTTGCCAACAGGCTGGCCAAACAGGCTACACGGAAACTGCTTACGGAGATCGGCTTCTCTGCAACTGACCTGCGTTTAGTGCTACGCCGCAAGGTATTGTGGCTTTGGGAGACAGAATGGCATAACCTCAGTACGCACAACAAACTGTGTGCCACTAAGGAGACTAAGAATGTGTGGCAGTCCTCCACACAGGCCTCTCACAGGGACTCTGTGGTTATCTGCCTGCTCTGCATTGACCACGCTTGGGTGACACACGGCCACCTCCTGCGCTGTGATGACCCACCTCAGTGTCGGTGTGGTGCCCGGCTGACAGTGGAGTATATCTTGGTGAGCTGTCCTTCTTTGGGTGCCCTGCAATGGACTCTTCAGTTAACGGACTCGTTGCCATTTATTTTAGCTGACAACACCGCATCAGCTAATTTCATTTAATGTTTTATCATTCCGTATATGTTTTTGTGCTTGTACTTTGTCCCTTTGTGTTCTCCACTCTAATGCTTTTAGGGTGGATGTTTGAATGTGTCGCAGAGTGATTGGCTTTTCTTTTTTATTCTCATGATTGGCCAGCTTTGGTCACCTGCTCTCTTGTTTTTACGCCTTCTACCTGCTTCCTGCTTCTGTTTGTAGTTTTATTTTCATGTTTTGTCCATAGTAGTGTTGGTTGTCCTTCGGGAACAAGCGACCAATGACCTCGCAGTTTGGTCCCCCTTGCCTCGCCAACCGACCCCCCCCCCCCCTCCGTTTGTTTAACAAAATAACCAATACACACACACACACACACACACAAAATAACAAAAGGAAAAAAGTTCATCACTTATCGCATTTTCACTGTTCTGCAGTAAAACATCCACATAAGGCATGGCTTTTTAATTTAATACTTCTTCACTACAAACTTTATTTTCAACACGTTTTGCAGACAGTATCCACATATAACGCTGAATTTACCTGCAAAATTATATCATTCTACCACAGATATATTAGGAGATATTGTTGTTGATATCTTCAGTCTGAAGACTGGTTTGATGCAGCTCTTCATACTACAGATATTCTATCCTGTGCAGGCCTGGTCATCTCCAAATAACTGCAATATTCAGGGTGTACATAAAGTCTGGGAACAGTTTCAATTATTTATTGCCCAAGAATCAAACATTGTACAGATATCATACATATGTCATTTTGAAGAGAAACCCCAAAAGTTTCTTTTCATGTATACTGCCACAGCATAGTTTGGTAATTTGCCGATAGTCAGCACTAGTCGCAAACATGGAGAATTCAGGTGCAGAGCAAGCTTTCTGTGTGTGGAATTTTGACAAAAACAAGTGTGCTACAGCTGTTCATAGAACCAAGTATGGTAAGAAACCACCAACAAAGAAGGCCATTTACCACTGGCAAAACCAATTCGTTAAGACGGGTTGCTTGGCCCAGCAAAGAGAAGTGGACATCCCAGTGTGAGTGAAGTGAATGTGTGCGAAAGGAGTACAAGAGACATTTTTAAGGAGTCCAAAGAAATCGGTATGTTGTGCATCCTGTGAACTCGAAATGGCTCCAATGACAGTGTGGAAAGTCCTACAACAGAAGCTGTTTATGAAACCATTCAAATTGGAACTAGTGCAGAAGCTCAATGATGATGACAAAAACAAGTGTTTTGAGTTAAGTTTGCAATTGCAGACAATTGAATGAGGATGGGGATGGCATTGTTGATTGCTTAATTTTTAGTGACGAAGCCACTTTTCACACTAATGGGAAAATGAACAGGCTTGATTGTCAAATCTGGGATCCAAAGCATACACGTGAATGCATTGAATTTGAGCATGATTCCCCAAAGGTAAATGTTTTTTGTGCCTTGTCACATCAAAACTGTACTGGGCATTCCTCTTGGGCGTGAGCACTGTCATTGGATATTCCTACTTGGACATGTTGCAGAAATGGCTGATGCCTCAAATGCAATCGGACTCTCCATTCATCTTTCAGCAGGATGGGGCTCAATCCCATTTTCATTGTGAAATTTGTGGGTACCTGAACACGGAGCTGTCGCATGAATGGATCGGCCATGCTATAGAAGGGGACAGCTGTTGCATGAAATGGCCTCCCGGATCGCCAGATCTCACTCTGTGTGACTTCTTTTGTGTGGGGACACATTAAAGATCTGGTGTATGTACCGCCTCTACCACATGATGTAGCAGAGCTCCGGGAGAGAATATGGGAAGCGATTGCCGCAGTAAACGGTGCTGTGCTGGGACGAGTATGGCAAGAATTTGATTACCGTATTGATGTTTGCCGGACCACTCATGGTTCGCACATTGAATGTTTTTTTAACTTGCATAGTTTCTCTTCAAAATGCAATATGTATGACATCTGCACAATGTTTAGTTCTGATGCAATAAATAATTGAAAGTGTTCCTGGACTTTATGTACATCCTGCACATCAGTTTGACATCTACATTTACACCTACACGATTACTCTAAAATTCACCATTAAGTGCCTGGCAGAGGGTTCATAGAACCACACTTAAGCTACTTCTCTACCATTCCACTCTCAAACAGTGTGCAGGAATAACAAGTACATAAATCTTTCTGTGTGAGATCTGCTTTCTCTTATTTTATTATGATTTTACCCCCTATAGTTCCCTCCAGTACTAAACTGGTGATTGCTTGGTTTTTCAGAATGTGTCTGGTCAACCAGTGAGCTCTTTTAGTCAAGTTATGCCACAGATTTCTTTTTTTCCCTAGTTCTGTTGCAATTACCAGTCTACAGTTTATATCCTCTACTTAAGCCCTCATCAGCAAAATTCATCTTCTACTTTCAGTGTCTCATTTCCTAATCTAATTCCCTCGGCATCCCCTGATTTAATTTGACTACATTCCATTACCTTTGTTTTACTTTTTATCCTATCTTCTCTTTATAAGACACTATCCACTCAGTTCAACTACTCTTCCAAGTTCTTTGTTGCCTGAAAGAATTACAGTGTCACCGACAAGCCTCAAAGTTTTTATTTCTTCTCCCTGAACTTTAATTCCTACTCCAATTTTTTTCTGTAGTTTTCTTTACTGATTGTTCAGTGTAGAGACTGAACAACATCGGGGATAGGCTAAAACCCTGTCTCACTCTCTTCTCAACCACTGCTTCCTTTTCATGCCTCTCAATTCAAAACTGCCACCTGGTGTCTGTGAAAGTTGTATACAACCTTTTGCTCCTGATATGTTACACCTGCTACCTTCAGAACTCCTTAATCTATCTTCTAAGGTAAGTCGTAGGGTCAGTATTGTATTGGGCATCCCTACATTTCTCTGGAATCCAAAAATATGTTCCCTGAGGTTGAGTTCTACCAGTTTTTCCATTCATCTGAAAAGAATTTGTGCTAGTATTTTGGAACCACAACTTATGAAACTGATAGCTTGGTAATATTCAGACTTGTCAGCATTTGATTTCTTTGGAATTGAATTTATTATATTTGTCTTGGAGTCTGAGGGTACTTTATCTGTGACATATATCTTACATACTAGGTGGAATAGTTTTGTTATAGCTGGCTCTCCCTAGGATATCACTAGTTCAGAGGGAATGTTGTCTATTCTAGGGGCCTTGTTTCCACTTAAGTCTTTCAGCACTCTGTCAAATTCTTCTGACAGTATCGCATGTTATCTCCCATCTCATCTTCATCTGTATCCTCTGCTTTACCATAATATCGCCTTCAAGTTCATTTCCCTTGTGTAGATCTTTTGCATACTCCTTCCACCATTCACCTTTCCCTTTTTGCTTAGGACTGGTTTTTCATCTGACCTTTTGTTATTTGTACAGATGCTTTCTTTTTCTGAAAATGTCTTTCTAACTTTCCTTCAGGTGGTATCTGTCTTTCGCTGGGTTTTATATACTTCTGTATCCTTGCATTTGTCTTCAAACAATTCCTGCTTAGCCGTTTTGGATTTTCTGTTAATCTCATTTTTTAGATGTTTGTACTCCCTCTTCAGCTGCTTCATTTGCTGGATTTTTATATTTTCTCCTTTTGTCAACTGAATTAAACATATCTTGTGATATCCAGAGAGATATTTAATCATAAGTACTGAGATATGTGAAAAACTGCCTTTTGCTTAAAATGGAAAAAAGTTATCCAAACAGCACTCCTCCAGTGTTTAATAATTAGAACAGTCAGTGACTTTCAGCATACTTCAAACATAATTTCAAACCTTTTCTAAACTTTTTCTTTTTTACCTGCTGAACATTACATATTCAACACATTAACTCATATATAATCAGACATTTGATGCTGTTTTTATACATGATACTTTGTTTCTCAAAATAGTGGAGGTCAGGTGTTGCATTGGTGTAATATTACAGCTTAAAGCAACTCAATAAAAACCATTAAATAAACCAAAATGGACCTAAATGAACCTTTTTGATAGTAAGCATTTATTCCAGTTATCACTGTCGATACAAAAGACTCCTTCTAAACGGAGGAAATTCCACTAATATATTTCCATTCTAATCCATTGAGCTTTTTCCCAGTAACTACTTTGTCTCAATGTATATATGATTACTGGGGTGGCACATAGTCAATTAACAATGAGGAAAAAAGAGAAGAGTTCAGTTGTTCTGAAATGTAGGCCATTCAGAGTGTTTTCTGGGATCCAAAAAGACACACGGTGGTGCAAGCAGCTGTGACATTGACAATACGAACCAACTTGGGAGTCATCAGAAGGGAGGAAACCTGTTTGTAGTGAATAGCAGCCTTCTGTTAGCTGACAAGAAGTCAGTTTGGTGAATGTGGATGATGGGAGTGCTTTCCTTTTATTCATCATGATTACTGACTTCCTTTGTGGCTGTCTATTTTGTTGCTGTGCAACTTCTGTTGCTGGAAATTGGTTAGGTGCTTCAGAAGAGACAAGAAGCATCTGTTTAAACAACCATTAACAGTGCTTCTTTTGTTTCAGTGTATCCCACTCTTTAGCTCATAAGTAGTTACTATACTACAGGAACTGTGCGGTTGCAGATGGTGAAGAATTTGGTCGAGCAGTGCTCCAGAATACAGACACTGATGGCATCTGACAGACTGCTGAAGACCAAGAGATTTTCAGTGGCAGTGTCTCATCTACAGCACCTCCACGTGCTGCGTCTGCAAGAGAGAGACGTGTTAAATACTCATGTCGTGCGCCCCTATGTGTTGCAGTCTATGGGTGACGGGTGCCCCCGACTAGTAGAGATTGACTTCGGGCATATGTCTGTCAATATGGATGATCTGAAGTACTTTCTGAATGCCAAGAAGAACACCTTCAAGTCCTTACAAATAAAGTGGACAATGGATGGAACGAGGTGAGTGCTATTGCTTCTCCTCATACGATTGTATGTTCAATATTTTCACACTTCATAATAGACATTTGGCTTATTTAACCCTTACATATGGATTGGGACACAAGATACAAAAGGTTAAGAAGACATATAATTATTGCTACAGTGCTTTTAAGATAGGTGTAGTTCAGTAAACATATCTATGTCTTCAAACATCTTCTGTCATGTTTTTTATGGAATTACTTCCACTCATAGCTAATAGTGCCATTGTATTTAAAGGTTGTGCCCAATTCAGTTCTGTGCAATTCAGCAGTACCCAGCAGAACTGTCTCACTCACACATTTTAGGTTTCTCTCTCTCTTTCTTTTTTCCCACATTAGTCTGCAGATGGGGTTTTGTAGTGAAATTAATGGGCAGAATGATTCATTTCAGAATGGTCACTTATAATTTAACATTTAACAAAAGCCATTGTCGATCGATTGCATACACACAGCCTGTAGATGAGGAAGTTTTTGGTACATGCATCCTTTGGGGCACAATTCTGGGCCCATTACTTTTCCATTTACAGCAGCAATATTCTCTCATCGTTTATTTCCCTTCTACTTTTTGCTGCTCATTATTGAAACTTAGCAACTCATATGCGAGGGAACTGTGCGTGCTACAGTGTGAGCTTGTAGTGGAGTGTATACTTAGGTACTACATAATTTTATTGTGAAGCAGGTGCCAAAAATGGCTTTCTACTGCAGCTCGCATATGAAAGTGTCACTGTGTGAATGTTACGCTAAACTCACAAAAATAAATACAGTAAAACCCTGTTTTCACATTCTCACATTTTACATTTTAGTGCTTTTTATATTCATTTTTGTCAGTACCACCAGGAGTCATGTTCTCTCAATTCAGTACTTTCCTGTTGTTAATGATTTTGTGTTACAACATTTCCCACATTTTAAGTTTTCTTTGACATTATCACAACCTTTAACATTGTTTTTCATACAGATATGTGCAAAGAGTGCATTGTATTCCTGCTCAAAGTCAACTTTGGAACAAAGCAGAAAATGCAGACTCTACACAAAGTTAATAATCATGTAACACAGCGTTAGCATTGTAAGCAAGATTTTCATTGTCATCATGTTGGGTCACAGCCAACTGTATTATAGGTTCGCAGTGTTTGGAAGGGTGGAAGAGTATGCTGAGGCACTTCCTGAATGATGATCATGATCTGACAATAATAGCAAGCTTGCTTCTGCACATTGTCTTGTATATCTACAGCTTTGATTTAATTTCAGTCATTTATACAAACAAGACACCACTTTTGAAGATGATATGAAGATGGAATCTGTTCTTTCAGACATGTCTGATAGAACAGATGCCATCTTCATATTGTTTAAGGCTAACTGGCTGATGTTCTCCTTCAGTGCGGATGCACACGATTTGCCTGAACTCTTACGGGACTCGGTGGACTGTCTGCCGCGAGTAGTGGGTATAATGGCAGGGGCACTACGAATGTAGTGTGTGGACTTTTAAGTTGAGACTGTGGGTCTCACAGGAAGCATGCCAGCAATAAATTCCTGCAGTCGCACTACCCTCTGTGCCCTTGATGGCTCAGATGGATAGAGCGTCTGCCATATAAGCAGGAGATCCCGGGTTCGAGTCCCAGTCGGGGCACACATTTTCAACTGTCCCTGTTGATGTGTATCAATGCCTGTAAGCTGCTAATGTTATTTATTTAACTGTAACTTCACTTTTGAAGACTCTGTAATGAGTTTTCACAAATTATTGTTTCTTCAGTGTAAAATACACTAATCCGTACTAGGCACGCAGTCTTATGTCAGTACGACTTCACATCAGACATAAATATTCCTCCTCAATATGTTCCATAACATTACAATTTCCGTCCTTTTCCTCACCCAGGATGTCCCTGAACCGAGTGACCTCCTTGTCAACAACAAGCTGTAGATTTTTTGTCTGTTGTTCTCCATTTATGAAAGACTCCCAACATTAATATGTCAACCAATATTGTGTTACAAGTCTTATTTACCATAGTTTTATAATGATTACCAGTAATAAGTCTCACACTAGAATGTGAATGCTTTTTTTATGTGGTTTCATGAAAGAGTACAGCAAATTGCTGTTAGAAAGTAACAAAAACAATTATTTAAGTTTTTTTTAATACGCAAATTTTAAATTGTTATAATTTCTTATTTTGAACAATATAAATATGAAATGGATAGGTTAAAGTTAGATATAGTGGGAATTAGTGAAGTTCGGTGGCAGGAGGAACAAGATTTCAGGTCAGGTGAATACAGGGTTATAAATACAAAATCAAATAGAGTTAATGCAGGAGTAGGTTTAATAATGAATAGGAAAATAGGAATGCGGGTAAGCTACTACAAACAGCATAGTGAACGCATTATTGTGGCCAAGATAGATACGAAGCCCACACCTACTACAGTAGTACAAGTTTATATGCCAACTAGCTCTGCAGATGACGAAGAAATTGAAGAAATGTATGATGAAAAAAAAGAAATTATTCAGATAGTGAAGGGAGACGAAAATTTAATAGTCATGGGTGACTGGAATTCGAGTGTAGGAAAAGGGAGAGAAGGAAAAGTAGTAGGTGAATATGGATTGGGGCTAAGAAATGAAAGAGGAAGCCGCCTGGTAGAATTTTGCACAGAGCACAACTTAATCATAGCTAACACTTGGTTTAAGAATCATGATAGAAGGTTGTATACATGGAAGAACCCTGGAGATACTAGAAGGTATCAGATAGATTATATAATGGTAAGACAGACATTTAGGAACCAGGTATTAAATTGCAAGACATTTCCAGGGGCAGATGTGGACTCTGACCACAATCTATTGGTTATGAACTGTAGGTTAAAACTGATGAAACTACAAAAAGGTGGTAATTTAAGCAGATGGGACCTGGATAAACTGACTATACCAGAGGTTGTACAGAATTTCAGGGAGATCATAAGGGAAGAATCGACAAGAATGGGGGAAAGAAATACAGTAGAAGAAGAATGGGTAGCTCTGAGGGATGAAGTAGTGAAGGCAGCAAAGGATCAAGTAGGTAAAAAAACGAGGGCTAGTAGAAATCCTTGGGTAGCAGAAGAAATATTGAATTTAATTGATGAAAGGAGAAAATATAAAAATGCAGTAAATGAAGCAGGCAAAAAGGAATACAAACGTCTCAAAAATGAGATTGACAGGAAGTACAAAATGGCTAAGCAGGGATGGCTGGAGGACAAATGTAAGGATGTAGAGGCTTATCTCATGAGGGGTTAGATAGATACTGCCTACAGGAAGATTAAAGAGACTTTTGGAGAAAAGAGAACCACTTGTATGAATATCAAGAGCTGAGATGGATACCCAGTTCTAAGCAAAGAAGGGAAAGCAGAAGGTGGAAGGAGTATATAGAGGATCTATACAAGGGTGATGTACTTGAGAACAATATTATGGAAATGGAAGAGGATGTAGATGAAGATGAAATGGGAGATACGATACTGTGTGAAGAGTTTGACAGAGCACTGAAAGACCTGAGTCGAAACAAGGCCCCGGGAGTAGACAATATTCCGTTAGAACTACTGACGGCCTTGGGAGAGCCAGTCCTGACAAAACTCTACCATCTGGTGAGCAAGATGTATGCGACAGGCAAAATACCCTTAGACTTCAAGAAGAATATAATAATTCCATTCCCAAAGAAAGCAGGTGTTGACAGATGTGAAAATTACAGAACTGTCAGTTTAATAAGTCACGGCTGCAAAATACTAACACGAATTCTTTACAGACGAATGGAAAAACTGATAGAAAGTGACCTTGGGGAAGATCAGTTTGGATTCCGTAGAAATATCGGAACACGTGAGGCAATACTGACCCTATGCCTTATATTAGAAGCTAGATTAAGGAAAGGCAAACCTACGTTTCTAGCATTTGTAGACTTAGAGAAAGCTTTTGACAATGTTGACTGGAATACTCTCTTTCAAGTTCTGAAGGTGGCAAGAGTAAAATACAGGGAGCGAAAAGCTGTTTACAATTTGTACAGAAACCAGATGGCAGTTATAAGAGTCGAGGGACATGAAAGGGAAGCAGTGGTTGGGAAGGGAGTGAGACAGGGCTGTAGCCTCTCTCCGACGTTATTCAATCTCTATATTGAGCAAGCAGTGATGAAAACAAAAGAAAAATTCGGAGTAGGTATTAAAATCCATGGAGAAGAAATAAAAACGTTGAGGTTCGCTGATGACATTGTAATTCTGTCAGAGACAGCAAAGAACTTGGAAGAGCAGTTGAATGGAATGGATAATGTCTTGAAAGGAGGATATAAGATGAACATCAACAAAAGCAAAACGAGGATAATGGAATGTAGTCGAATTAAATTGGGTGATGCTGAGGGAATTATATTAGGAAATGAGACACTGAAAGTAGTAAAGGAGTTTTGCTATTTGGTGAGCAAAATAATGGATGATGGTCGAAGTAGAGAGGATATAAAATGTAGACCGGCAGTGGCAAGGAAAGCGTTTCTGATGAAGAGAAATTTGTTAACATCAAGTATAGATTTAAGTGTCAGGAAGTTGTTTCTAAAAGTATTTGTATGGAGTGTAGCCATGCATGGATGTGAAACATGGACGATAAATAGTTTAGACAAGAAGAGAATAGAAGCTTTCAAAATGTAGTGCTACAAAAGAATGCTGAAGATTAGATGGGTAGATCACATAACTATTGAGGAAGTATTGAGTAGGATTGGGGAAAAGAGAAGTTTGTGGCACAACTTGACTAGAAGAAGGGATCGGTTGGTAGGACATGTTCTGAGGCATCAAGGGATCACCAATTTAGTATTGGAGGGCAGCGTGGAGGGTAAAAATCATAGAGAGATACCAAGAGATGAATACACTAAGCAGATTCAGATGGATGTAGGTTGCAGTAGGTACTGGGAGATGAAGAAGCTTGCACAGGATAGAGTAGCATGCAGAGCTGCATCAAACCAGTCTCAGGACTGAAGACCACAACAACAACAGCAACAACAACAACAACAACAACTTGTTGTGTTTCCAGTGCTTTCCTGTATTTTGCACTTTCCAGCATCTTACACTTTTTTTTGTGTCATTCCACTGAAAAGTGTAAGCAGTGGTTTAACTGTATGTCAAGAGCTGGCCCCACCAGTTGGGTGTAAAAATTCAGTATACTACAGTTCAGTTACACACTTCCGAGTCTCTTTGTCTCTGATACATTAACTATTGTCCACAATTAAGCATTATCAGGATCACTGTGGCCTGGGCTGCCATTGCTTCATTGTTATGCACACACAAAAAGACACAAAACTATATAAAATAACTCCCTGTAGAATATGCACACAAAATAAAAAAATAAATTTAGTAAAGAATTTTCCATAGATAGTGTCCAGTGAGCACATGTATTTGCAGTGATGGTTGATAACACTGACACATGGGGCAACAATACCTGAACAAAATAAACCTTACACTCAGGAGAGAGAGAGAGAGAGAGAGAGAGAGAGAGAGAGAGAGAGAGAGAGAGGGAGAGAAGAAAACCATAAACACCTTTCACCTTTTGTTCATGGATTCAAATCAGCACAAATGCATATTTTATATCTTGCAATGACACATTGAAATCACAAACATGTAATTAAATTATTTAGATAGTAGCAGCAGCAATGACTCGTGGTCTTGGCTATCATCCAGTAGTGAGGAACATATATCAGGCAGAGGTACAAGCTTCACACTCAAACACAAAGTTATTGCAAACACTGCATTCTCAGGTTAAGATTTGTAAAGATGCATAGTGGTGAACTCTCAAACTGATCAGGCCCTAACAGAACTACAGAAATCAGTTAAACGTTAGCACAGTTGCCGTGTCACAGGAGAAGCTGCCTGTGCTTCCAGTTTTGTCTTACAAATTCTCCAGTATTAACGTGGGCATTTTAAGTGCCCAGGTTATCATCTTGGTACCACCTGTCGACTAGTGCCCGGTGCTCGATCGCACACCCACTCGTAGTCAAAGCTAGTGCAGAGCATCTCTTCCACTGTGGCTCATCAGTCCTCGCCTCGTACAGGACAGTCATTTTCGAGGACTACAGTGGGCAGCTGCCACTTGCAAAAATACAGGGTTATTCAAAAAGGAATAGCATATTTCTGGGATTAATCTTTTACAAACTATAAAGGATAGAAATGCAACTCCAGTGTTCCTAGACAGAGAAAAGTGGAAACTTTTGATCAGTTCACACAGAAGATCAAGTGAAGGTGCAGTGCTGCTGTTGCCCGTTTGTAGGAAAATGGAGGCACCACGGGGGCATTCATTTTGTGTGCTGCAGTTAGCAATATTAGAGTCCATTTCTAATGTTTTTGATGACTAAGAGTGTGTGAAGTGTATGTGAAAACACCCCACTTCGCTTACACAAGTCGACTTACTTGGGAATGCACAGCCGATCTTCTTCTCTAGACAACTGGCTTCTGGAATCTCTATAAACTTCTTCTCCAAAGAGTGATGCTGGTTACAGGAACCTTAAAGACTCTCTCTCTCTACTTGCGAAATAATTAGGTAATCGAAGAATGCTTTTAACTCGCTGTCGGTGTATTTCAACTTTCATAAAGAACAAATTGTCATTTCTCACATAAATATTTGACTTCTTGTAAGTCACCTGAGATGCCTCACATTAGACACAATTAAGACATATTTACTACAGAGTTGGTTTAACAACCACAGAAATCATAAACATATCTTGCCTATAGCAAGTCTGTGTTAAAAGATACTAAAAATCTTTTTCCACTCAATTGTTCTTTCATAACTAACAATAGTCACAGCTACAAAATAGCACAGAATAACACAGAAGTTCTTTGGTGGTGCTGTGTGCTTTCATTACGACTTCCGTGTACCGACCGACAAGTACTTGCCGGTGTCGTTCGACCACCGTGTCTACAGTCCTCTCACGATAAACTTCAGATCTGCACACACACACACAGGTGATGCACAGTTGATAGGTTTCCTTTCTCCCCACCCACATCTAAAATATCTTGTGTTCCAGTCGGTGGAAGGAGTAGAGGTTCTAGAATTCTCGAAGTACTACATATCGCCCCTCTCAGATCGAACGAACATGTGATATTTTATTCAGTGATTATGTACATTAATGTCACACATAATAACAATTCACATTTCAACAGTATCCATTTTTTTTCTTTTAATAATCGTGAGGACTATAACTCTTTTTCCTTTTTTTTCTACTGTATTTCCAATCGTAAACTCCAGGTGTTCATGACACATGAGTAACCTACTTTCTGTTATCACCTTTTGTACTACCTTTCCTAAGTATGTACTAATTGTCGTACTTTTGTGTCATTTGGAGGAACTCTGGGCAAAATAAAAGTGTTCTTTTAACACTCATATACTTCCATAAAATGTAATTGTTGTGTCTAGACAAGACAGCCTAGACACAATGAGAGGAAGCCGAAAGGCACGCGCTTAAACTCACGCAGGCTGGCGTGAGGTCTCAAACAGGATACGTACTGAATGCTATAAAGAAAAGTACGTAGCTTCTGGAATACTTAACTTTAATCCACATTTGTAGAACATCGCTCTTGAATAGAATCACAATATCTATACTGGTAATGGCGCCTTGCTAGGTCGTAGCAAATGTAGCTGAAGGCTATGCTAACTATTGCCTCGGCAAATGAGAGCGTAATTCTCAGTGAACCATGGCTAGCAACATCGGCTGTACAACTGGGGCGAGTGCTAGTACGTCTCTCTAGACCTGTCGTGTGGTGGCGCTCGGTCTGCAATTACTGACAGTGGCGACACGCGGGTCTGTCGTATACTAGCGGACCGCGGCCGATTTAAAAGCTACCACCTAGCAAGTGTGGTGTCTGGCGGTGACACCACAGTAATAATGCTAGTTGTGCACAGAATCCAAACTTACCAGAATAATCCCTATAAAGTGTGTAACTTCTGTCACGATACTGTCCCCTTCTCCTAGGATCAGTACCTATACATTGCATGTGGGTTGACCTTCGAGAGCACTTCCTCTTTTCGTTCTGGTAGGTATGCCCCTTTATAAAACATTCCTATTTTTCAGGCCACAGGTCGTCCTATCTCCATATAGGTACACCTGCCCTGTATACTTAGTAAATGCCGGGTACGCCCCCCTTATCCTTTCTGAGTAGGCCTCATGGTTCATTACCCTAGTATACATTTCTATGTATACTATAATTAAGTATTTTCTGGTAAAGCTATAAATCTATTTTACACTTCACATTCACTTTTATAATACATCATTTAATCCCTGGAGTCCCCCTCTACTTCTCAACTGCTATATCCTTATTATATACTATGCATACCTATAATTCAAGTCTCACTATCCTACTATTCATCAATTTAACAGAATATTTGATACACTGACTTTTCTTAAATAAGCATCACGATTAACTCCAATCTTGCTTGTGTTCTCTTTAATTACTCATGCCTCCTTCTTATGTACACTCGATGTAGAATCACCATAGTTAATTGCACGATATGGAATCATAGTATTGTTTATATACCTATATGTGTATGTTTCCCTATGTACACACATTCTTTCCTCTACAACACATGGTGGTTCTCATATCGCGACAGGCTTCTAGTCTGTAATTTTAATGTTTGTGTATAAATGTAATTTTGCATGTATGTAGATGTGTGTCCATGTAGTCTGATTCTTCGGCCTTCTTATCTGAAGGTAAGGTTATTGGAAATCATGGGAACCAGGAAGGACTTCTATGATAGACGTAGATGAATAAGGAAACAAGGAAAAATTACATAGGTCCTCAAATCAGTAGTAAGAAAGGAAATAAACAGAAATGGTTGCTAAGATTGGAGAAGAGAAAGAAGAAAGCCCCAGAGACAGGAAACCCTTACCACCTCCCCTCCCCAGGATCCCTACCCCTCAGGTACTTGAGTGAGACATCGGAGGAGGTTTGGTGTTTAATCGTCTCCTACAGAACGGATATTCCCACCTTCATTTCATGTCTAGAGATCACTTTCTTTTGTATCCCGTGATTCTCCTAAGTTGTACTCATATCCAGTTTTCTAGGTAATATGATTGTAGGATAGTTTTAAATTTTAAGGATATATTACAATAGTTTTAAGATTTGGAGGGAATTCAGTGTGGGAAAACTATTTTGGAAGAAACACCGAAAAAACTCGTGATCCGACGGTCGTCACTCCGCCCGTCAACTCAGAATGTTAACATCCCTAGGGGACATATGACACAGCCCTGGTCCCATCAATTTGACATTAACTTTTCTTGTGCACTGGCAGACCAGTATTTCTCTTTAAACTTATTTTGAAAGTCTCCCCACTGCAAATCAGTCACCACTTCACTAGTCAACACAACATTGGGTGAAGTTCCTCATTTTTCTACTTCTCCCTGGAATATTTTGTCTTCTCTCCAGAGTTCGTCTATGCCCTTCCCGGTGAAAGTTCAGAAGAAGCCATAGGCAATGCATTCCCAAATGTAAATCTCTCAGTGAGTTTCCAATCTATAATTTCTTCTACCTGTTCCTCCAGACTACTTACATTTATGATATCAGAGCTTGCTATCTTCTCTTTGAAGCTTCCTTCTACACTGTCTACTCATGTACCTACACCTGAAATTTGTGATTGAATGACAAGCATTAATTCGCTATGCTTATCAATTCTCTCTTTCAAAGTATGCCATCCCTGCTTTACAGCATTAAACTTAGCATTGCATACATTTTAAATTATCCTAACTTTTCATTGATTTCTGATTCTACAGTATTACATTTTTCAGCAATATCAAATTCTAACGTTTTTGCTAAATCTTGTAATTGATCATTCTCTTTCTGACTAAAGTCAGTGAACAGTTGATTTACATGAATGTCCAAGGAATTGGTTAATTCTTTCTTTAGGTCTAATTTCAAATCCTCTACTTTACTATTCAAGGTGTCAAATTCAGTCTTTAAAACATCCATGCCTTCGCATAGATTACTAAATTCTTTGCTCTGTGCATTGACTTTGGCATTCAACAAATTTATTTGAGTGTCTCCTGAGACCAGTTCTTTACTTAAAACTTCACTCTAGGCATCTGTTTTTTCACTTAAAGTCACACTTAGTTCCTTTCCTAAAGTAGCATTTTGAGCTTTGATTAGATTTACTAACTCAGACCAGTGTGGCCCTTCTTTACTAATTTTCATAGCCATGACTGGTTCTGAAGTTTCCCCAACTTGCTGTTCCTGATTCATAATTTAACAAGTTTTACAGCTTGTTAGCATCTAAAAATTAACTTTCATTATAATAATACTAATAAAGTTCATTCAACAGTTCATACTACATTGTATTAAAACAATAAAGTTCTGTTTTACACTCACCCGGTGTAGAATTTGGGCTGCGTCGATGAGCGGATGTGTAATCAGCCCCGGTGAACAGCAACTGATGCCAGTGGTGTCGGTTGTTGGTTTCCACATCTGCGTGCCCTTGATGTGTGTGAGAGCTATCCACTCCCTGCACCAGGTCTTCTTAGTCAAAGCGATCTCAGTGTATTTCTTCTTAGAGAAACACACTGGAACTTCACTATTTCTCAATTCAATTTTTTTCTCTTTTGAATACTCAAGCATGTCCTAAAGTCTCGGAGCAAATCCTTTATCGGGTTTGGTTTATTGCTATGGCAACATACAACATCCACTTTTCTAGTTTTTTGGTCTTAAAATTCCTGTTTTTTTTGTGTCCTTTTTCACTGGTCGCCATGATCTAACATTTTGTGACAACTTTTTTAATAGGCCTTCTCTTCTAAGACTGTGCTCTTTCAGCAACACCATCGGTATATTTGGACTCCACGTGCAAGAACAAATTCACATTTTCAATATAAACATTAGACTTCTTGTAAGTCGCCCCTGTCATCTTAAATTAGACACAATTAAGACACATGTACTACAGAGTTGGTTTAACAACCACAGAAATCATAAACTTGTCTTGCCTCTAGCAAGTCTGTGTTAAAAGTTACTAAAAATCTTTTTCCACTCAATTGCTCTTTCATCACTAACAATAGTCACAGTTAAAAAACAGCACAGAATAACACAGAAGTTCCTTGGGGCTGCCGTGTGCTTTCATTATGACTTCCATGTACCGACCGACAAGTACTTTCCGGTGCCGTTCGACCGCCGTGTCTACAGTCCTCTCACAATAAACTTCAGACCTGCTCACACAGACAGGTGACGCACAATATATGGGGTTCCTTTCTCCCTACTCACATCTAAAATATCTTGTGTTCGAGTTGGTGGAAGGCCGAGTGGTTCTAGAATTTACACTAAAATTCTTTAAGCACTAAACATTGTTTGTGTGAAACGTATTTTGATAACAATTTCCAGAGAGCTGCCTGCTGGTAAACAAATGTATGAGTGCCGTTGAAAATCACAAAAAATGGGTGCATCTGCAAATGGAAAAGTGTGGGTCATCCTTGCACACAGAGTGAAGATGTCAAAGGTATCTGTGCAACTTACAAAAGGCACCCTAGTAAATCCGTGAGACAAGCAAGCAATAAACTTAAAACCCTTCAACTAGAGATATGATGAGCTTGGAAACTGTCTGCATCAGAAATTGTATCCACTGGAATTGTTGCAAACATTCCATTCTGATGACCACACCAAAAGATACGAATTTTGCACAGGAATTCTAGAGGCAATGGAAGATTACATTTTTTTCTGAAAATTATATTTTTAGTATGAATCCACTTTTCATCTTTCTGGTACAGTTATTTGGCATAATGCTAGATTTAGGTTTTGGGAGTGTGAAAATCCTGTGGTAGTTGTTCAGCACAAATGACTCACCAAAAGTGAAAGTATTTTTTTTAATAAAATTGAACACCATTGTAGGAATCTTGTATCCAGATATGATAGGAAACTGGCTGTTTCCTCAACTTGAAAGTGATTCATGTAAAGTTGTCCTCCCATAAGGTGGCACATGCTTCTTCTCCAACCGTGTTCAATGTCACTGAATAGCACCACTCTAGGATGCTGGTTGTAGGACGAGGAGTGGATGATCAGTTTATCAGCAGCCTTCTTGGGTCACCAGACCTTATGGCCCTGCAATTTTTATACATTGGTCTACACAAGAAAGTGTTTACGTCCTACATATGCCTACTACTCTCTAAGATGTGAAATTGTTGACGGTTAGAATTCGATAGAGACCAGCTCATTGGTCTGTGAGCAGAAATGAGCCTTCATTTTGATGTAACAAATGGTGCTCGCATTGAATGAGTGCATAACTGTTGGAACATTGAAATCTAAACCTTTTCCTGTCTCAGGAACATTGAAATTGTGCTTGTACTGTTTGTAGTTTGTGAGAAATACACTCCTGGAAATTGAAATAAGAACACCGTGAATTCATTGTCCCAGGAAGGGGAAACTTTATTGACACATTCCTGGGGTCAGATACATCACATGATCACACTGACAGAACCACAGGCACATAGACACAGGCAACAGAGCATGCACAATGTCGGCACTAGTACAGTGTATATCCACCTTTCGCAGCAATGCAGGTTGCTATTCTCCCATGGAGACGATCGTAGAGATGCTGAATGTAGTCCTGTGGAACGGCTTGCCATGCCATTTCCACCTGGCGCCTCAGTTGGACCAGCGTTCGTGCTGGATGTGCAGACCGCGTGAGACGACGCTTCATCCAGTCCCAAACATGCTCAATGGGGGACAGATCCGGAGATCTTGCTGGCCAGGGTAGTTGACTTATACCTTCTAGAGCACATTGGGTGGCACGGGATACATGCGGACGTGCATTGTCCTGTTGGAACAGCAAGTTCCCTTGCTGGTCTAGGAATGGTAGAACGATGGGTTCGATGACGGTTTGGATGTACTGTGTACTATTCAGTGTCCCCTCGACAATCACCAGTGGTGTACGGCCAGTGTAGGAGATCGCTCCCCACACCATGATGCCGGGTGTTGGCCCTGTGTGCCTCGGTCGTATGCAGTCCTGATTGTGGCGCTCACCTGCACGGCGCCAAACATGCATACAACCATCATTGGCACCAAGGCAGAAGCGACTCTCATTGCTGAAGACGACACGTCTCCATTCGTCCCTCCATTCACACCTGTCGCGACACCACTGGAGGCGGGCTGCACGATGTTGGGGCGTGAGCGGAAGATGGCCTAACGGTGTGCGGGACCGTAGCCCAGCTTCATGGAGACGGTTGCGAATGGTCCTCGCCGATACCCCAGGAGCAACAGTGTCCCTAATTTGCTGGGAAGTGGCGGTGCGGTCCCCTACGGCACTGTGTAGGATCCTACGGTCTTGGCGTGCATCCGTGCGTTGCTGCGGTCCGGTCCCAGGTCAACGGGCACGTGCACCTTCGGCCGACCACTGGCGACAACATCGATGTACTGTGGAGACCTCACGCCCCACGTGTTGAGCAATTCGGCGGTACGTCCACCCGGCCTCCCGCATGCCCACTATACGCCCTCGCTCAAAGTCCGTCAACTGCACATACGGTTCACGTCCATGCTGTCGCAGCATGCTACCAGTGTTAAAGACTGCGATGGAGCTCCGAATGCCACGGCAAACTGGCTGACACTGAAGGCGGCGGTGCACAAATGCTGCGCAGCTAGCGCCATTCGACGGCCAACACTGCGGTTCCTGGTGTGTCCGCTGTGCCGTGCATGTGATCATTGCTTGTACAGCCCTCTCGCAGTGTCCGGAGCAAGTATGGTGGGTCTGACACACTGGTGTCAATGTGTTCTTTTTTCCATTTCCAGGAGTGTAGGTATTCAAAAAGAAGGAGCAGATTTTAAAAAATTAAGTATGTGTTTCTTCAGTTAAAACTTTTGAGGTGAAAGACAGCCTACCAATCATAGATTTACCTCTGAAGATACCTCCCACAGTTGGAAACAAAATGTCAAACAATAGTTTTACATGTCGAGCACAGCCCATCCATACTCCACAAGCCACCCGACGGTGTGTGGTGGAGGATACTTTGACTACCTCTATCGGTTCTCTCTTCTAAACATTGGCTGTGAAAACCTATGTTGTGTGGTCTGTATGTATTGTTAACAAAGATATTTTATACAAAGATTTTCATTTTGGCAGTATATTCTCATGACCGTTTGCCTATATACTTTGAGAATAATTTAAGTTGGTACTGAGTTGCAGGAGCAGTCAACAGATGGCAGCACAAACTTGTCAGGTGTTGCATATACGTCATAAATATTGAATGCTCACTTTGTAAAGTCAAAAAAGTACTATTTTTGTTGAAGCCTTAGGAGCATTAAAAGCTGTCCACTGTAAACACTATTTTGTACCCAACAGAATTGCTAATACCTAGTACCCTGACACTCATCATTGTGTCTGATGTATAGCAATACAATTTGTCACTCATGGGTATAATTTTGATGCACATTAATGTGGTGATAATATTAATGATGTCATATTTCAGTGGCAAGTGATGTAAATATGAAAGTTGAACATGGAAGTGTTACAAATACAGGATAAGAACCATTAATTTGGAGATGGAATATAGGGTAGACGGTTTGTTTGGTCTTCTGAAATGTGTCAGAGGATGAACAATTCTCACAAGCCCCATTTCTGTTGTTACACAGGTGCCTCTTATTGTTACTGCCAGGATATGCTGACAGCTTGGAACATCTGGAACTTTAAGAGTACAACATAGTGCGGGACATAGCCAGAGAGGCGTTCACTACTGTCGGAAGCTCAAGGAACTTGCAGGAACTCTGGATGTCCGTCCGTCCCCGATCGAGTACCTCCCGGAACAGCTGCTCTGGATTTTACGTAAGTCGTGTGTTGAACATGTTGAGTTCTTATGAATGCATGCAGTATTGTGTTGAGATGCAGTTTAAAGAGGAGGTGAGAGAAGCAGAGAGGGAAAATGGCTATGCAGGTGCTCTGTAGGGATAAGAAGCATGTAAGCATGTGCCAGGCTGGAGCGAGAGCATTGGTGGGAATAGAGTTTCTTTTTTTTTTTTTTTTTTTTTTTTTCACAGTGTGACCCATGGAGTAGGTAACTACTGTATTTACCTGATTATAAGATGAGGTTTCTTCCCAAATTTGCCATTCAAAACATACATGATCGTCTTATATTCACAAATTAAACTGTTTCTGCTGAGATTAACATTTTAGCATTGTTTAACAGAGTACATAGGGGGCATCTTATATTTAGAGATGAAACTTTGCCAGCTGAGGTCACGTGCAGTTTTATTTTGAAGAATTTGGAAGAGCAGGGCCGGGCGAATGATATTTGCATCAAAAGAGTCTCAAGATTAATACTAATTTATAAGTAAGCAGAAATGTTGTCGTTCAAAAAACATTGCTCAATTCTGACCCCAGACCAATATTTTATTTGATTGTGAGAGACTGAAATGATTTATTAAGTGCATTGAAAGTGAGAAATTTGGTTGCTGTTCATGTATTAGAAGAATGGGTAAAAACATTACCAGCTTTTAATCAGCTTTAGAACATGGTGACATTCAGATGAAAAAAGAGGAAAATTAATTGAGAATTAGATTTCTAATTAACAAAATAAATCATATTAGATTCACTGTAATTGTTATCATAAGAATAAATTACAGTGGCAAGACTCATCAGGAGATACTGCTGACAGACATCAATAGGTCGTGGGATGGGCGATAGTTTAAGAATAGGACGGAATCATGATTGAAAACTATGTTTATGTATCGGTTGTGGTTGTTGTTGTTGTTACATCTGACTTGCACTCTGGGAGATACTGTTGTTAGCCTTGTCTCACAATTTATTATTAATGTTATTTCACAACTTAGTTTTCGGGTTATAAACCCATTTTCCAGTACATTACTAGTTCCCAAAGATGATAATACATCGATAAACGTGATAACGAGGCAAAGATAAACTCAATTTCCTGGGTATTGATCCATAGCTTAATGTACACCTACATCAATGACCATTTTTTAAAACAAATTACATCTATTATTACACATTCACTACATACTACAATGACCAGACTAAAGTTATGCATCAGCTAAGACGTTTTTAACAATGATGGACTGAGGCCCAAAGTTTTACTTCCATCCTGGCTTTGTGATCTCATCTAAAAGAGGTGAATAGTTGAGATCACAACCCCAGGATGGAAGCAAAACTTTGGGCCCCAGTCCATAGTAGTTAAAAATGTCTTAGCTGATCATAACTTTAGTTCGGTCATTGTAGTATAATTGGTGAATGTGTAATAGTGGATGTAATGCATAAAAAAAAAGGTCATTGATGTAAGTGTACATTAAGCTATGGATTGATACTCAGGAGGTTGAGATTATCTTTGCCTCATCATCACGTTTATCTTTGAGAATCAGTAATGTACTTGAAAATGGGCTTATAACCCGAAACCTAGGTTGTGCAATAACATTAATAATAAATTGTGAAACAAGGCTAAAAACAGTGTTTGTTTAGTTAATTTACAATGTTTCAATAAGAACCCACAGTTAATTCAATTAAAATGGCATAAATTTAGAACAGGTATAATGTTAACATTTTAGGCAGATACTTTGTCAATAAAATAGTTTGTAATTTTGATTGGTCAAGAATACATTAAAAATTTTTTTTCTTAAGAAGCCACTTGAATAAAAGGGGCTCATCGTAAAATCAGGATCATCTTACCCTCACATAAATATAATATGGTGGGCTGTTTGTTACTAGAAACATGTACTGAGCCAGCAGGAGTTAGGTCTCTCAGCTGTCATCGCTACTCAAGTTTGGTGGCTTCAAATGGACCAACCAACCAAAGATCAGGCAGTTCTAATGTAAATGTTATAAAGGAAAGGAGGCCTCTCACTGCACCAGATAGCGGAAGTGTAGAATTTCCAGAAGAAACCCTTTAGCAAGCTAGATAAAACACACACACACACACACACACACACACACACACACACACACACACACACACAGAGAGAGAGAGAGAGAGAGAGAGAGAGAGAGAAAGAGAGAGAGAGACCTGTGCCTATATTGTGTAGGCTGGACACACATCATCTATCCAGCTGGCACTGTGTGTTTAAGTTGGGTACATGACAAAATTAATCACCTGGACTACTGTCTTCATAAGTCTTTGAGGAATATAGTGTATTCATGTCTCCAAAAAATGCTTAAATAAAGATTTTCACAATTCCTGTTACGGGCTCCTAAGGGTTGTGACAGTGACTTGGCAGATAAAATCTGATAAGGAACCCACATCTGCAAATTTACCATTTGGACGCAACAGAAGTTTGAAGGTCGGATCACTTTCACGTCTTCCACTTCACTATATGCAGACATGCACATAGTGGAGGTAATGAGCTCTGATCTGTATGCTGTAGGAGTACGCATTACAGTCAGTATTTAGAGTACTCATCCTAAGGTTCTATTCTATGTGGTGAAGGACATTCTCTTCAAAGTCGAGAGTTTGGCCAGTCTGTGAAACACCACAGAAGATTGCTATAGTTGTGAATGTACCAGTTTCTTGCAACCATTATTGTAGTCAGAGGAAAATGTTATGCGATGTCATTATTACAACAGCATGTGACAACAGCACACTCTCATCAGTAGCTGTGTGGGCTGTGAAGTGGAGGATTCGAAAGTTTTCTGACCTTCAGACTTATTTTACATTCAAAGAGCCATGGGGACTTAGTATACAAGTTTTTCACAAACTAGTATACTAAGTCCCCTCTACAAGTCCTACAAGACTGCAATAGGAATTGTAAAACACTCTGTTGCCATTAAAAAAACAGAAAAAGTACCAAAAGCAGACTCTGGACCAAGGATCAAAGATGAATTGTCGAAGTTTGTAATCTCTACATCAATAAATTTTTATCCTTGTTAACAGTAATTTTTTAAAAGTTTAAAACAACAATTCTGTGATAACTTTTCTCTTTCTGAACAGTACAAAGCACTGCAAGAATATAAATTATAAACTGTGCACATATAATTTGACCAGTAACCTAATAATGTGAACACATGTCTTTTGCCAGTTGGCCACAGTCAGCAAGGCTATCATCACAAAGCATATCAGTGGTAATAGGTGATACTTCAGCTTGACACATACCACAGATGTATACATTTTAAGAAACTTTTATTTTCACAATCTCAGTTGTATGACATAAATAACTGAGCAGTTTTGGTCATATGTAAGACAGAGAAAAACAACCTGACTGATCAATTCGGAGCACAGAAGAGGACATAGACCTGACAAAAATTTTCTGAATAACTGTAGGTTGCAACTGCATCATTGTGGAACTACAGCTGATTGGTGATGAGAGCACAGAAAAGTGTGTGCATTTGAACTAACTTTCTGCAGCATAATTACCTTTTACATTAAAGAGCACAGTTACTGTTTAAATTAGCTGCAGATGGTAGTTTCAGCTGATCTGTCAAACTTGGTAAAACTTGAAATCCATATTCATGGCTAGTTACCAGACACGTGAATTTTCTGTTATGTTTACTGGGTAATGGTAGACTATTAAATCCAGTTATGCTAATAGTACTGTAATGTCATTAAGATACTAAGTGGTACTGGAGAAACAGCACTGCACTACGATAGTTGACGTGAAGTACTGTAAAATTCAGTGTTGTTAATACTAAAATGTAAATGCTATATGTTTATTTTTTTTCTTATGTAGAGATAGCCTGAATTAACTTTTATTCTAACAAGTTCAGTAGCACTGCATTCTGACAAAATTACACTACTAGACACATCCTCGTATCGGACACACTTCTGTGTGCTCATAGCTGATTGGCTGCTGTTCTACAGTGGGAGCTTCCTGACAGTGCATTTCTGACCTGTGGTTCTCTAGGAAATTTTGTTCAAATCGAGGTTGCCTATGTTGCTCTGATCTTGTGTTCTGGCCAGTTTTAATTTCCCACCCTATATAATGATCACCTCGATATCTGAATGTCCCCACAGTTCATGATCAGTCGACCATATCTGAAACAAATGGAAATCAGGATTTTGATATCTGGAAAATTAATATAGTTACAATTTCCTCATTTTTTAGTGTTCTAAAATTGTACTTGCTCCAAATCACATAGCGTCTTGGGTCATTTGACTTGGATATTTCCAAAAAATGTAGTGTTGTGACCTATATCCTTTCACAAGAGTTACTTTCTTGTGGCACCTGATTAGCATCCTAAAGTTATCAAAATTGGTAAGCAGGGTGTGTCCCGTCATTGTAAGCAGAATGTGTCAGATTTATGTCTCTTATTATTATTATTATTTTTCATTATATATTGAAGGACATTACATACTGAAATATAAAGATGGCTTTTAGAGCTGAAAACTATAAGTAACAAAATTTTGAAAATCACCAATAATACAATCCCGAGCATACTCGTGCACTAAACTTTGACTAAAATATGTGAAACTTGAAGTCATTTTTTAGTTTCTGTGTAGCTGTCAATTCTAAGCATGTACTTCACAAGGGTTTCCTGTGAGCAGAAATCTCGTAGGAGCTGGCCAGAGCACATTTGACGTATTTATCTCATACCACCAGCAAGTACTTGGCACTCGACTGATGAACTGTCATAGCTTTCAGTCTCTAATGAAGTAACGTCACATTCTTCTTCACTTTCTAAGCTGCTTAAATTCATTGTCAAACTCAGGATCACTGTAGTAATCCTTTTTCAAAGTATTGCCTAAACAACAATACAGGAGAAAGGCTGAGAAACACATGTTTCATTGTTGAGCATCTAAAGCTGCACACAGTAAAGACAATACCTAGTGGCAACCACTTCATACAAAATGTGATGGTCAAGTACAAACGCAATACCACGTGCCCTGTAGTGGCTGAACACTTAATTATCAGTGCTGAAACAGATATAAATGGAGTTTCATTCTTTCAGAGGTCTAGTTTGAAGTTGTCCAAGTACACTAGCGATTTTAAGTATGTGTCAAAATAATAAAACTGAGGTAACTAAGAGTTTTATGATAAGGAGTTAAAATAAAGGAAAAGATATGGTTTTCATTAACATGTGGACTGTTTTCTTTTCTACCTCTTCTGCCTGTAACCCTGTTTTCTGTGGTACCACCATTTTTAATCATCATCCTAATAGTACAACTGTGAAATTTATATATTTGCCATCGCAATTATTTGTCTGTTTATTCAGAATACATTGCAATTTCGAAGGTTTTGGTGCGACATGAGAACACATCTGTCATCCCCCCTCCCCCTTTCCCCTGCCCTTCCAGATTCTTCAAAACTGATCTGCATGTGACTTCAGAGCCAAAGCTTTATGACCTTTATATGCTCTACTAAACAATGTGAAAATGTTGACTGCAGCAGCAATAGCTTCATGTGCGAATATGAGATGAGATGATTCTGCAGTTTAGGAATGATGAGTTTAGGAAAAGCCTTATCTTATAATCAAGTAAATACAGTAAATGTTTGTATATGCAGATAATCAGTATTTCAGTGCGATCGTGCAGAATTCTTAGCAATAACTCTAGCTACATTCTTTATATAAGGAAATATTACACTGTGGGTTTCTCGTTGAGAAATCACATTAAATGTCAATTGCAAAAAGACCACATTATGCCTCTAGTAAGATGGAGAAATGTCAACTGGGATGTGTCACAATACAACCGCAGCAGGCTCATGGCTTGTACAGACTGTACTGTGTCATTCAGCAGTATTACAGCTCACATCAGTTGGGATCCCACAACTGTAGTGTGAATACAAAATAGTTTTGGAGATCTGTACTTGAGCCGATGCAGGATCTCGACAGAGACTGTCACCTGAGTGGACAGACATGTTGTTCCCTCAGCCGTGCAGGATTGTACAGCCATGTTACGTTCATAGTCAGTAAACAGGTTGTTTGCAGCAAGACAAGTATACGACATGGACCGTCTGATGACATCGGGAGCATTGAGGGCTGTCGGCACAGCGACAACTGTTGCAGCTTCCCTTCACACGGCACCAGAGAGAGCTTTTGCCACCCACCTGGCCTTAATTTTATGTCTTCCATCTCAGCATTTCTTCACAGTAACTGTTCTTTTCTTCAGTCCGTTTTAGTTTTCTACGTGTTTCATTTTCTTACCCGTCTACTTTTCACTGCCCCATCCCACCTCTGTTACATACAATGCACTTATCTTTTCACTCTTATTAACTCATGCACAATGTTCTCTGTCTTGCATATTACCCCATCTTCCATCTTTAAGCTCTCGGTTTTCAAATCTTACCCAGTACAGTCCCCAACAGACTGTCTTTCCATCTCATCCTGTGCGGTAAGTCTTCCCTGAACCAAAGTTCCGGGTGACTTTCCCAAAATGTATCTCCCTTCAACCATTATGCCTAAAGGAGGAGCTGTTGGTTGCTAAAGCGTGCCTAAATAAAACCCTCTTTTATGTGTGTGTTCCGCCACCACTCAGTGAGTAGATTTTTTATATATCCAAAAATATATTGATATACAAAAGTTATTTCAGGAGGTATCGAGTCAAATACTGAGATGAGTGCTGCATTGTGCATGACATTTTAATTTACTGCTTCTTTACTACTAATTGTATTCACAACACACTTCAGTTGTGTGATTGGATTCATGATTTCCTCTCAGAGAGATCACAGTTCGTAGTGATAGATGGTAAATCATTGAGTAGAACAGAAGTGATATCGGGCATTCCACAAGGTAGTGTCATAGGCCCTCTGCTGTTCCTGATTTACATAAATGATCTAGGTGATAATCTGAGCAGCACCATTAGATTGTCTTCAGATGGCGCTGTAATTTACCGTCTAATAAAGTCATCAGACGATCAATTCCAATAACAAAATGATCTAGATAGAATTTCTATATGGTGCGAAAAAGTGGCAATTGGCATGAAACAAAGAAAAGTGTGAGGTCATCCACATGAGTACTAAGAGAAATCCGATAAATTTTGGGTATACAATAAATTGCACAAATCTTAGGGCTGTCCATTCGAACTAAATACCTAGGAATTATAGTTATGAGCAACTTAAATTGGAAATACCACGTAGATAATATTGTGGGGAAGGTGAAACAAAGACTGCGCTTTGTTGGCAGAACACTTAGAAGATGCGACAAATCCACTAAAGAGACAGGCTACATTACACTTGTCCGTCCTCTGCTGGAATACTGCTGTGCGATGTGGGATCCTTACTTGGTAGGATTGATGGAAAGTGCAAAGAAGGGCAGTTCATTTTGTGTTATTGCCCAATAGGGGTGAGAGTGTCACTGATATGATACGCGAGTTGGGGTGGCAGTCATGGAAACAAAGGCAGTGTTCTTTGCGGTAAGATCGATTTACGAAATTTCAGTCACCAACTTTCTCTTCCAAATATGAAAATATTTTGTTGAAACCCACCTAAGTAGGAAGAAATGATCATCATAATACAATAAGAGAAATCAGAGCTTGAACAGAATGATTTAGGTGTTGCTTTTTCCCACACGCCATTCGAGAGTGGAATGGTAGAAAAGTAGTTTGAAAATGGTTTGATGAACCCTCTGCCAAGCACTTACATGTGAATTGTGGAGTAACCATGTAGACATTAGATGTAGATGTAGATGCAGATGCAGACAGTAGCCATATGTACTACTAGACATACCTGCAAAATTATACTATTGTACGACAAATAGTTTAGAAGACACATTGTCATAAACATAGACCTGAGTGAAATTCACCAGAGATACAGGTATCTGTGAAATATGTTATGAGTAAATATATGTAAAATATATTCGAATGTGTGTACACGGGCATGGCCATAGGTAAAAAGTTCATCCTAAATGCTTGGAACGATTTCAACCAAATTTGGTACTCATATTAGTTGTGTTCTGGAAAGAAATACTGCGAGGGTGAGAACCACCAGCCTCCTATTGGTGTGAGTGATAATGTGGTGAGAGAAGGTGGGAGGAGGGGATGAACAGAGGGGGCAGAGGAGGAGATGGACAGGCAGGGGGAGGAGAAAATTGACATACTGACAACGGAGCAGGAGGACTGAGAGGGGGAAAGGAGAACATGGATGGATTGGGAGGGGGGGGGGGGGGAGATGGACTAATGTTATGTTTTTCAGAATGTGTATACACAAATGGTTGCCTGTAATACATTTCATCCCAAGCACTTCACTTATGAAAAAGAAAAATGAATAATTTCTGCTTGCACTCCATTGCTAACAATTTAAACAACTGTCAGTATGTTAGACACAGAATAACTGATTTCAGAAACAATTTATGAGAACCCCATTTCATGTACATATGGCTTAAGTATTACTTTCTTTTGCCCACACTCAGCTACAGGTTGGCATAAAAATAATGTTGAGATGAGAATTTGAGATCTCGACTGTAAACAGTGGTTAGGAAAAAGTTGGTTCTGTTGAGAAATTGCACAGAAAAATTTCAACAAAATCTCATAAATAAGATATTTCAAATACATTGTTGTTATTTCTTTATCAGATAAGTCATTGTCTCCAAATATTTTTGGAGTAATGACATATTTGCAAAATTGTTAATTCTGTCCAAAATGTATTCTTAAAAATTTGTCAGTGGGTATTTCACATTGTCTGCTTTCAAACAGAGGGCACTTAATAAGGATTAGTGTTGACTTACCACTGTTTACTTGCTGGGAGAGTTAACAAAACATTACTGTGGAACCTCTCAAAAATGCATATTTAGGAGGTCTGAATTGTTTGTTTGTTCTACTAAGATTTGCATTACCAGTTTTTGAAATAATGAAGTATAACAACCTTAAAAAGTAGTCTGTGATATTAAGCGTTTCTCTTAACATTTGTGTCATCAGTAGGGTTGCCAGATGTCTTAGTTTTCTAGGACAGTCCTGGTTACAGATTGAAGAAATCAGTGTCCCAAAAAATACTTTTGGAATGGCAATTTGTTATGGATTTCCAGTTTCAGTGAAACAGTCTTATACCCTCTATTTTTTCCAAATTCTGGCACGGATCTATATTTTAACTCCAGCTGTTAAGCTAAATAATGAATGTGTTTGCTACTGCAAGTGACTGAGATCCAAAGGGAGCATTATTGCATGATAGTACTGTTGATTCTCCATTATTGTCCCTTATCTTGGTTCAGTTTAAGCTTTGCAGCAATGTGGTTCTCTGTTTTTCTGTCTAAGTCATATTGTGGTTAATTTGTTATGGAAGTGTTTGTTTCAGGTGAAATTAAAACACCAAAGAGGAAGTGTTCATTCCAAGAAAAACATTCGGTAGAATGATTCTTCATAAAAATAAGAGAAAAGAATATGAAGTAGAATCAGTAATTTGTAACTCTTATGTTTGCGTTGCAGATGGGAGAAGAGTAGATATTAAGCATTATTTAGCTAGTGGACTGTACTTCTAGGCTGATCACAAGTTGTAGTGTCGACAATCTATTGTGTGAGACAACTATCTGCATAACGTCGAGACAGCCATGTAGGAATCTGTAAACTTTTGTTTGTCTGATTAATTAGGTGTCTTCTGTTTTTTTGGGGAAAAAATTCGAAATATATGATTAACCTACTAGTTCACCAAAAAATTTTAAATTTGTGCTTCGTGAATTCGAATACTTCGGAGTGCCGTTGACTGGCAAAACACTAAATGTGCAGATGTATCATTGTATTAAATCTTTTATTCCTCTACATCCTATACAGTCTAGTGACAATATCATGGTGACCACACAACTTTATTCTCCTCCTCTGCTGCTTTTTTTAAAATATGGCCACAGGTGCAACAGTGGCTACTTCTTACCTTTGAACACAGTGTGACTGAGTGAAGGGCAGCTGTTGTCTGAGGTGGCTGGACAGGGCACTCGCTTGGGTGAGTGGCTCGCTGCAATGATTCGCAATCTCCCAACTATAAGGGGCAATTTACCCACATCTCTCACTTTTTAAAGCTTAAATGAAGTGCCCCTATTTGTACTTCCAAATTATGTCCATTTTTAGCCAGTTTGAGAGAAATATTAGTGTTTGTCAGATAGAAGTTATGACAGCCCCAGCCATCAGTGTCTCATAAATTCACAGTAACAACAGCAAGGCAAACAACATTGTTTACTTGCGTAAAGAATTATTCCATTTGCCTGTTTAGCAACAACTTCTCAAGCACATTTGCATTCGGGAACACATTCGAGATGTTTATCCGAGTCGTAGTTATCTTCATCGTCCTCGGATTGGAGATGCTGGTAATAATGGGGGATACTTTTGGAATGGTTTCCTCTCTGTCTACAACTTCTGCTCACAAGCTAAGGTTCGACGAATCTCAACCACAGACAATTCTTACATCAGTGCCACAGTTCCTAGTTGTTTATCGGTCTGACGAAGGTTGAGACTGCTCCACAGTCAGTCCTTTCATTATTCAGAAAGATGTTGATGCAATTGCAGGTCTGGTAAAGTCTTGTTCCTGATTACGAAATGGCACCACATTGTTAGAAACAGTCAGTGCTCTCCACGCACAAAACTTATGCACTCTCCACTGCTACACATCTTCTCTGTCTGGGTTGAAGTGCACCACACTTTAAATTCATTGTGTGGGTTGGTTTATACATGCTCACGCGATAGATTGTCCAACGAGGACATTCAAAACTACCTGTCTGACCAGAGCGTAACAGCTGTACATAGTCGTGAAAAGGGTTAAAAAGGACTTGGTACCAACCTGCACTCTTCTTGATGTTTGACAGACTTCAGATTCCATCAAACATTAAAGTGGGATACGAGATAATTTCAATTCGCCCTTACATCCCCAACCCTATGCATTGCTATCGGTGCCATCAGTTTAATCATACCAGCCAGTCGTGTTCCAATCCGGCCAAATGCGTTACATGTGGCAGGGATGCCCACGAGGGTGATTGTCCACCTCCATCCCCTCGTTGCATCAACTGCATGGGCGGGCATGCTGCTTCCTCTAGAGATTGCCCTGTTTTCAAAGATGAACGAATTATTCAGGAAATCTGAGTGAAGGAAAAGGTGTCTACTTTTGCTGCTAGTAAGTTATTCACCAGTCGAAAGCCCACTGTGCCCCCAGCAGGTAAATATAGCACTGCCCTTGCCTCCCCTTGGCTTACTAAGGAGGTAGCCACGCAGACTTGCAATCTCACCTTAAATGCCTTGGTCGTCAGATCGGCCAGCTCAAAGATCGCCACCGAGCGAGGTGGCGCAGTGGTTAGACAATGGACTCGCATTTGGGAGGACGACGGTTCAATCCCGCGTCCGGCCATCCTGATTTAGGTTTTCCGTGATTTCCCTAAATCATTCCAGGCAAATGCCGGGATGATTCCTCTGAAAGGGCACGGCCGACTTCCTTCCCTAATCCGATGAGACCGATGACCACGCTGTCTGATCTCCTTCCCCAAACAACCAACCAACCAAAGATCGCCCATTCAACCTTCCCACTATCACCTGCTCACTTTCCCACTATCACCTACTCACTCTCCGGCTCACCCTTCTTCAGCTCCTGTTAAATCACGAGCCCCAAAATTGGTCACCCCGCAGCGTGTCTAATCTACAGCGCCACCCAGCCGTAATCACCCTCAGCCATCTTCCGTGTCACCTATGCGCACCACTGGTGGTCGATCGCTGGTGGCAGGAACTGCCCCCGAACAACCTATGGATCAGGATCTTCTGCCTTTGGCTGAATGCTGTTACATGCTGTTGGCCGCTGGCTCTCAGCGGTAGTTGAGTTGACAGCAACCATGGTAAAATTCTTCCCTTTTCTGTCCGGCCTATGTCAATTATCCATTGGAATATTTCCGGCATTCAAGCCAATTGGGATGAATTGTCGACCCTCCTACGATCCTACTCCCTGGTTGTTTTCTGTCTTCAGGAAACAAAGCTGCATCCCCACGATCGCTTTGTTTTCCCTCATTTTCAGTCAGTCTGGTTTGATCTCCCCTCTGTTCATGGCACTCTGGCACATGGAGGCTTATGATTCTACTCCATGATACCGTCCATTATCACCCAGTCTCCTTAAACAGTTCCTTCCAAGCTGTCGCTGTCTATCTTTCCCTTTCTGGATACACTTTCTCAATACACTTTGTCTCTTTGTAATATATATATATATATATATATATATATATATATATATATATATATATATATATGAATATAATAGAATATAATAAAGAGTTCCCACGTGGAATGTTTCCCTCTATTATATATATATATATATATATATATGAATATAATAAAGGGAAACATTCCACGTGGGAACTCTTTGCCTTTACAAATGTCTGCTTGTGTCTGTGTATGTGTATGTGTGGATGGATATGTGTGTGTGTGCGAGTGTATACCTGTCCTTTTTTCCCCCTAAGGTAAGTCTTTCCGCTCCCAGGATTGGAATGACTCCTTACCCTCTCCCTTAAAACCCATATCCTTTTGTCTTTCCTCCTCCTTCCCTCTTTCCTGACGCGGCAACCGTTGGTTGCGAAAGCTAGAATTTTGTGTGTATGTTTGTGTTTGTTTGTGTGTCTATCGACCTGCCAGTGCTTTTGTTTGGTAAGTCTCATCATCTTTTTTAAATATATATATATATATATATATATATATATATATATATATATATATATATATATATATATATAGTTATAATAGAAGGAAACATTCCACGAAGGAAAAATATACCTAAAAACAAAGATGATGTGACTTACCAAATGAAAATGCTGGCAGGTCGACAGACACACAAACGAACACAAACATACACACAAAATTCAAGCTTTCACAACAAACTGTTGCCTCATCAGGAAAGATGAGGCAACAGTTTGTTGCAAAAGCTTGAATTTTGTGTGTATGTTTGTGTTCGTTTGTGTGTCTGTCGACCTGCCAGCATTGTCATTTGGTAAGTCACATCATCTTTGTTTTTAGGTGTATATATATATATATATATATATATATATATATATATATATATATATATATATATATATATATATATATATATGTGTGTGTGTGTGTGCCCACCACCCGCCTTGGGGATCTCCGCATCCTTGTCCGCGAGGCTCTCTATTGATTGACCTGTTCCACCAAGTGGATCTCGTTTGCCTCAACAATGGAGAATCTACATTTTTGTCTGCCTCCACAACAAATTTCTCTCATGTGGACCTTTCAGTCGGTACTGTTCAGCTAGCTCGGCACTTTGAATGGTTTGTTCTTGCTGATACACACTCGAGTGACCATTTTCCATGTGTCCTTCGATTACAGCCACAACTGCCATCTATGCGCCAAAGATGCTGGAAGTTTTCCCAAGCCAATTGGACATTTTTCTCCTCTCTAGTGACATTTGATGACCGTCAAAGTGTTGTACTGTTTGCCATCGCCATGAATCCAGTTATGGACTGTCTCCTCTCCGATGTCTCAGGCTCCCTCTTTGTCAACGATTTTGTGATCTAGTACAGCTGGCAACGGGCCAGCCTTCTTGAACAACGTCTTCAAGGATGTCTTGATCGCACTCCACTCATGGAGCTTTCAAACTGGCTTCCGCTTTTCTCCCTGTAAGACCGTCTGTGTAAATTTTTTGCATCATATGCAGTTTCCTCTGCTTTCCCTACATCTAGGCCCTGTCAACCTTCTGTTCGCGGATGTCGCTAAATTCTTGGGACTTATCAAACAATAGAAAATCCAGGATGGAATGCTACATCCCTTTTTGGGACTTATGTTTAACAGAAAATTTTGCTGGTCCTCCCACATTTCATGTCTTTTTGGCTCGCTGTCTGCGATTCATCAACACACTCTATGTTCTGAATGGTACCTCCTGGGGAGTGGACCGACGGGTCCTTCTTGACTTATATAGCACCTTAGTGTGCTCGAAATTGGACTATGGCAGAATAGTTTACTCCTCTGCATGACCGTCTATTCTTTGGCATCTCACTGTCCACCACTGTGAATTGCGTTTAGTGTCTGGAGCTTTTTACACCAGCACACCAGCCTTGTGGAGAGCCTTTATGCAGAAACTGCTGAACCTCCACTGTCCAATCGGCGAGCTGTCCTTCTGAGTCATTATGCTAGTCGTCTGTCTTCCATGCCTGCTCATCCTGCCCATGACCTTTCTTTCGATGCCTCCTTGGATTTATGGTAGACCGCCCTTCCTCTCTGCTACCTCCAGGAGTTTGCTCCTGTCAACTGCTACGTTCTCTTTCCTTCCACTTTCCTAAAACTTAAGAAAGTCAAGAGACAACTGGGGGTATGGAGCCATCTCAGCTTCACCCCCAGACCTGCTTGGTCTGTGACCTTTGCCCCCTTCCCAAGGATAGCACCCCCTCCTCTCATTTATCATCGGGCATTTGCTGCTCTATGTGCACAAATGGAGGATGCCACATTTATTTACACTGATGACTCAAAAACAACATTTGTTGTCGGGAGTGCCTATATTGTTAGCGACACCTTTATTAGATTTCGGCTTCCCGACCAGTGTTCGGTTTTTATCGCGGAGCTGTGTGCTGTTCTCCAGGCTGTCCAATACATCCGCTGCCATCAGCGGATACAGTATGTTATCTGCTCAGACTCTCTCAGCTCTCTCCTCAGTCTCCAAGCTCTCTACCCTGTCCACCCTCTGGTCCACCAGATTCAGGACTGCCTCCACTCGCTCCACTTGAGGGGCGTCTCTGTGGCGTTCCTCTGGATCCCAGGACATGTCGGTATCTATGGAAATGAGGCGGCCGATATAGTGGCCAAGGCTGCAGTCTCTCTTCTTTGGCCAGCTATTTAATTGATTCCCTTCGCCGATCTACGGAGTGTTTTATGTCGTCGTGTTGTTCTTTTATGGCACGCACATTGGTCGACACTTCCCGATAAGAAATTGTGGGACATGAAAGCTCTTCCCTGTGCTTGGACCTCTTCCTCCCGAACGCGTCGTCGGGAGGAGGTAATTTTAACTAGACTCCGGATAGGGCACTGTCTTTTTAGCTATCAACATCTTTTAAGCAGCGATCCTCCCCCACTCTGTCCCCACTGCTCTCAGCTGTGGACGATGAGACACCCTTTACTTGAGAGCCCCTATTTTACTCCGTTACGCGCCCGTCTACAGCTGTCACCTGATATATCTTCCATTTTACATTTTATCAGATTACACATGTTCAGCCGATCGTGTCCTCGAGTTTATCAGTGTCAGTGAGATGACATTGGTCATTTAAAGCCGCATTTTTGCAACCCCCCCCCCATTCTATGGTAGATTTCTAAGATTTCCTTCTGTTTTTAGTTTTCCCCCTTTTTAGTTTCGGTCCCATTGCTGCTGATTTCCCATTTGGTCTTTTACCCTTCCCTAAGTCACAGAATGGGCACTTATGATTGAAAATACATATAAATTGAAACCATTAATTTTTCCTGTTTGTGTATTCATGCTTCTTAGCAGTGATGTTGCTATTGGCTGATGACATCACATGTCCTATGCTCTGAATACCAGCTGCCATTGGGGGCAAGATCTTGTGACACGTGCTATCATTGGCTGACAAAAGTGCATCATGCTGCGAAAGCAGGATTTTGGTGGTTTGGAAGCTATCATGCTGTATTTGGTGGAATTCATACTTTGACTTCCATGGTATGAAAATATACAGTGTACATATTGCCACGCATCAAATATCTTCCCAAAATGCATTTTTTTTTTTTTCCGGATTGTTTCTTAAAGTGCCGGGAAGTTCTACACTGGAGCATAAAACCTGTGTAGTTCCCAGGACTGATAAATTTTATAGCTCAGTGGGAAAGTATATTGTCAACATGGAAAAAATGTACTTTTACCCAGGGTATAGTGTATTTTCTCTTGGGAAAAAGTGTGTTTTTGTTAAAGAAATCCAGAAAATTTTTTCTTGTCCATACATAACCCTACAATTTCTCATTGTGAGATAGTGGTGAATGTATAATTTTGCTATTTTCCACTGTGGTAACAATGGCTTACATATTATAAACCTGATATTTAGGCTTTCTCAAGGAGTAGGATATTATCTTCGATGCTGCAATTCTTTGCTTCAGAACTTGTGTAAGGTATTGTTTTCAAGACTATTACTTTGTGACAGTCAAACCACTTTGTAGGTATCACCTTAGATTTAAGTTTAATTCTGTGACAATTTTACTTGAAGATATTCATTATTTTATTTTTATTTATTTATTTATACTTTGACGAAGTACATTGTATGGATCAAGATATATTTTCATTTCATGCACTGACAGGTACATAGTTTTTACTGTCTACTGTTTAACAAAAATATAATTTATTACAAAATTATTCTAAGACTATTTCATATTAATGAGATTTTTTACAATTTTTCTTTTGATACAATAATGGTATTGCAATTGTTTTGAACTGTAGTGCACATAAATTCATTAACACTGTAATAACAGTTTTCTATTAGAACATTTTTGAAACATTTTTTGAAAATATTTTAATTGTTTATTTCTCTCAAGAATGAATGGAGTTTTTCAAGGGCTTTTGGTCCAGCATATGATGTGTTGTGTGTAAGGTCATGAAAGAGGTTCTGTTTTCTTGTGTCATGGTTGTGTTGTGTGTTGTTATCTCTAGTATCGGCAGAAGAGTTGAATTTTGTCCAACAGAGGAGTTTGTATAGGTATATACTGGGTAATGTTAGTATTTTAAGAGCTCTAAATGCTGGTTTACAGGGGTCTTTCCATTTAAGGTTGGCTATCATTCTTGCAGCTCTTTTTTGTAATTTAAATACTTTATTAATGTATGTTTTTGAGGTACCTCCCCACAAAATTATGCCGTAACTTAATGTCGTATGAATTAGTGCTTAGTATATTGTTTTCATAATGCCTGTATCTTTTAGGTAGCTGAGTTTGTGCAGCACATATAGGCTTGTGCAGAGTTTCCCCCTTATATATTCTACATGGCTATCCCAGTTTACATTTTCATCAATAATTAGCCCAAGGAATTTTGTATATTTGGCGTTCTCTGCTATGAACTCATCTATGCATACATTGATATCTTCACTGTGAAAATTTTGGAGTCTGAAGTTTACACAAAGTGTTTTAGTAATATTGTTGTGCAGGTTTAATTCAGTAAATCTTTGGGTGGCATTATTTACTTCTACATTGGCTTTTATTTCTAGCTTTTCTATGTCTTAATCCACGAACAGAAGAGTTGTGTCATCTGCATAGGTAACTATACTACCATACCTAATCATATTTGGGATGTGATTTGTGTATAGAATGAAGAGTACTGGGCCAAGAATGGAGCCTTGTGGCACAGAGAAGTGTAAAATTCTTGCTTTAGATTTTATTTTTTCTCCAGTAGTTTTTGTAATTTCAGTATATTGGCTCCTATTTGTCAGGTATGAGAGAATCCAGTCTCCTGCATTTCCTCTTATGCCAGATACTCCTAATATTTCTACTAAAGTTTTGTGGTCTACACAGTCAAATGCCTTTGTTAGATCCATAAATACACCTACACATTTATTTTTAGAGTCCAAGTTTGTTATGACATTTTCAATGAGATCTATTACTGCATCTATGGTAAATTTATCTTTCTGGAAGCCAAACTGATTCTTGTTGATTATTTCATATTTCACCAGAAAAGCAATGAGTCTCTGTGCATAAGCTCATTCAAATATTTTTGATATGACTGGTAAAAGAGCTATAGGCCCATAATTTTCTGGTTGTATTCATGCTCCTTTTTATGTATTGGTTTTATCAGTCTTGTCTTTAAGCACTTTGGAAAAGTTCCTTCCAGGAATGATGAATTGATCAGTTGTGTAAGAGGTTTCTTGAGTTCCTGCTTACAGTGTTTAATTTCTGTACTTGATATTCCATCAGTTCTACATGACTTTGTTTGTTTTAGGTTTTTTATTATCTTTAATGTTTTTTCCTCTGTCACTGGGAAAAGTACCATTGTTTTTCCCTGGGGATTAATAAATGTTTTTCAGGTGTTATTGTGTTTTTTTGTTATTTGTTTCTTCTTTTAGTTTTTGGCCTACTGTAGCAAAATAGTCATTGAAGACATTTATGATTTTATTCTGTTCAGTTACAATTTTTTTAATGATCATGAACTGTAGTATGCAGTTTTCCTGTGAGTTGGAGGGTTTGCGATTTGTATTTATAGCAAACCAACAAGCCTTGCCTTTATTAGCAGCACTATTTATATACTTTTTTGTTTCTAGTTGTTTGGCTGCTTGCATTACTTTAGCATACATTCTTTTATATTTTCTGTAGTGCTCTTTAAAGTTTTCATCAATGCTAGTTTTATATTTTCTGTACATCAATTTTATCTTGTAACATTTGATTTACATGAAAAATGCTCTGTCTAAAAGGTGACAGCTAGGAGTAAAATTCATCACATTTATTTCTGCCAACTTGTTCCTGAGTAAATGGTAGCATACTCATGTTTTGTTCCAGACTAGATGTGACAGGTTGCAGCAAACTCGGCGGAGCCCTATTCCCCCACCTCGGGGCTACTGCGACTTCACACATTGCGAGTGGGTGACATGTATTTTGGTACCACGTATTTTGGTACCACAGTTTTTACAGCGTTACATCCAGGTGTGAGCAGCATCCTCAAATTGTCAGGTTTGCACTGTCTGGCATTCGATTGTTCGAATGTTACTGGAGTGCCTTTTGATAAGTTTCCAGAGAATCTCGTCAGTCTCAGGTAAGGAAAGATCTGTGTCTACATGTTTACTTTGCAGAATCAAGCATTGGAAACTGCAGGTTGGATTATGAATAGTGTGAGGAAAAGGATAGATTCTTACTCATGACAAAGATGACCTGTCGAGTTGCAGACAGGCACGACAGAATGACTATAGCTTTGGACCAAAGCCTTCTTCAGCAAAATCAGCAAACACACACACACGCACACACACACACACACACACACACACACACACACACATATATATATATATATATATATATATATATATATATATGGAGACAAGCCAGCACACCTCATGCATACATGCACACATGGCCACTACCACTGCCAGGTCTGACTGGAATGCAACTGTCACATTAATAGCAATCTGATACAGGTGGGAGGAGAGAAGAAGACTGTCTGGTGGGGCATACAGGGCATAGATGGAGGTACGGCAATACTGCCAGCGTCGGGAGGTGGAGGGGAGGGGGAAGGGGGGGAAGAGTGAAAAAGAGAAGGCAAGGGGAAAGGATGGTCAGGTGCATTGGCAGAGTGCAGCACACAATGAGGGTGAGAGGACATGAAAAGGGAGGGGATGGTAGGACAGAGGGGATGGAAACTGCGCAGGGTGGAGGGTGTAGGGACAATTGGTTACGGTATGTTCAGGCCGGGATAATTTTGGGAGTGGAGAATGTCTTGTAAGGATAATTCTCATTTTTGCAGTTCAGAAAAGCTGTGGTGGAGGGTAGGATCCAGATGGCTTGAGTAGTGAAGCACCCGTCAAAACCCAGCACATTATGTTCAGCTGCATGTTGCATCACATGGTGCTCTACTTTTCTCTCGGCCGCAGTTTGGCGGTGCCCGTTCGTCCTGGTGGATAGCTGGTTTGTACTCGTACCAGTATAGAAAGCTGTGCAGTGATTGCAGCAGAGCTGGTAGATGACATGGCTGCTTTCTCAGATGCCCTGGCCTCTGATGGGCTAGGACAAGGCTGTGACAGAACTGGAATTGGCAGTGCTGGGTGGTGGATAGGACTGATCTTGCACCAGGGTCCTCCACAGTGATACGATCCCAGTAGCTAGGGCCTGGGATGGGGAGTTGCATAAGGACAGACTAAGATGTTGTGGAGGTTGGGGGGGGGGGGGGACCAAACACCACTTTAAGAGGAGTGTGAAGGATCTCGGGTAGGATGTCCCACATTTCAAGGTGTGAGCTGCCAGTGATAGTAGTCATGTGTGCACGAGGTGTGCTAGCCTGTGTATGTGTGCGTGTGTGTGTGTGTGTGTGTGTGTGTGTGTGTGTGTGTGTGTTTACTTTGCCAAAGAAGGATTTGGCCGAAGGCTAAGACATTTAACAGTCTTCTAGTTGTGCCTGTCTGCCGACCAGCACGTCATATTTATGGTGAATAGTAATCTATCCTTTTCCTGCAGTTCACATTTGCTTAGTGCAGGGTTCAGAAATGTAGAAGCAGTCATGCTTTCTCTATGTGCCGTTCTCATATAGCATGTGGGGAAAATGGATAACTTCTCTTGCAGATCTGTACCCATGTTAAATATGGATAAATGTAAGATAATGACTATGTGTGTGTGTGTGTGTGTGTGTGTGTGTGTGTGTGTGTGTGTGTGTGTGTGTGTGAGAGAGAGAGAGAGAGAGAGAGAGAACTGTGTACTATCTGCTTACAAGATTAGTAGCAAATGTCTTTAGTGTATCACATTGTATATGCATTAATGGGTAATAGTAATAAGTGATATGAAATATGGTGATCAGGCAAAAACATTATTGAGAAAGGTACACGGGAGGCTTACATTTGTTGAAAGGGTGTTGAGAAAGTCATTTGTGTCTGCACAGGAAATTGCACATGACGCACTAGTGCAACCATTTATGTTGCTGTAGATGTTCATAGATACGGTACCATCCCAAAGTGTGGCAAGTGTTGATGACATACTCCTCCAGTTCCTGCACACAGAGTGACCATTCTATGGAATATCAGTCAGAATTACTGCTACTTCTCTGAATTGCAACTGCTGCTGTTCTCTTATTTGGTATCTCCAAGGGGTATCCCAGTTCTGTGGCAGTCTGTATTCTGTGGAGTTACGTGCTCGTTCCCAAGACACTATTCTTGTACTTGGTATATGAGCCCCAGGAAATCTAGAAAAAAATGGGGGAACTTTTTCATCTGGGAAATGTCCAGCAATTTTTTAGAATTTTGGAAATTTTTCAGTTCAATTTTTGTAGTTTTGACTGATAAGAACTGATACTCTAACAAATAATTTTACTTTAGCCCATTCCTGCAGAATAAAACTGCAGCAATAAAACATAAACCAGACAATAACACCAAAACAAAACTTAAGCAGCAAATAAAATGCACCATTTACAACAAAACGCAATGCACTCACAAACGTCTGTTGACAGCAAAATGTGTAAAAGGCTTGAGGACAAAGACTTTCCTCTGAAAGAGCCCTCATGATGCAGATTACAGACTCCAATTGGTGTGTGACTGACAAGTTTGTCAGTGAAAAACAGAAGGGTGAAGTTTCAATACAGGTAGGACAAGTCCTTTAAATGATGAATGTGTTTCAGTTCTACTAGGAATGTAGCTCATTCAATAGTTTTTCTAGATATTTGATAAATCGTAGCACACTCTTTGCTACAGATTTTGTCAGATATATTTCTCACTTTTTTCAGAGTCATAACTTGGATTTAAAAAATTGAATTTTCTGGCCTTCATATGGCATGAATTGTCAGTGTTTAAATCATAATGAATGTCAGGAGGCGAGGCACCAATAAAAGAATTTTCTTCCTTGTAACCATCTCATATAAAAACGCAACATTGAAACTTTGGTGCAACAGTCAGATTCAGATACAACCAGCCACCACTGATGCATCGGCATGTGCATTGAGATTTCTGGTTTATACACAATGTCTTAAGAATATTCCTCTAGTTCCAGCCACCATTTCAGTAATCTCGGGACAGGTCTTCAACACCGAAAGTCCGTGTCTGTGTCAGTGGCTTGTGCTCTGTTACTATGGTAAAATCTTACTAGATGTATGGTCTGCACTGCTTTGTGGCCGTACAATTGCTAATCACTCTAGTTTCAGTCTTATTCAACAACTGTGGAGTACAGTTGGCTGGCAAATCTGCACCTATCTTCCCTTGTGACTGAACTGCTCCAAACAGTTCTGCACTGGTATCCATAGCACCAGTGTTATGGCTTCTTGAAATCTGGGTAGCTCAGTATGGGAGGATTTACTAATCTCTCAGTTCCTCAAATGCTGCTTGTGGCAGATCTCTCAGTTTGTGTGGAACTTTGGTCTTCAGCGATTTATATAATGGATTCACAGTTTTAATATCCAGCCACCCCTAAATATCATTAAAACCCTGTCATGGATTTCAGAACTGTTCTCCACCTCTTCACATTATGCTCATCTGGTTCCACATCTTTCTTTGTTATTTTGTGTCCTAAGAATATTACCTCTCTCTCTCTCAGAAATTCACACTTATCTGATGTAACTTTAACCTAGATGCCCTTAACCCATCCAATATTTTCCTGCAGCTTCTCATTACATCGTTTACTGAACTACCTTAGCAAATTATGTCATCCAAGTACATTCAAACACTTTGTCCCTTCAAATTTTGCTAAAGCAATGTTCATTAGTCTCTGAAATATATTTGATGCATTCTTTATCCCCATTGGTATCCTTTCGGACTCATAGTGCTGATAATTTGTAGTAAATGCTGTGTTTTCACTGTCTGTTGAATTTATTAAAATCTAATAATATCTGCTGGCCAAATTTAAAGTGGAGAAATACTTGGCTTTCCCCAGTTTATCCAGTATCTCACTTATGTTGGGGATGGGGAAGGCTTCCCCCACTGAGATTTTGTTCTATGCCTATCCCACAGGTGTCCATGGGAACTTTTCAGCGACTATGAAGATTATATTCCCATTAACCATTTTCTCAATTTGCTACTGTAATACCACCTTCTGTGCTTGCAGTATTCTGTATGGAGGTACCTTTCCCTTTTTTTTTTTTGCTATATTGCTTGTGCATGCTGTACTGTTTCTGTGTATGCCAAATTGTCACCTTTTAGATAAAATACCTCACCATATACTGTACAATTCGTATCAGTCTTCTTTATCCAAAGACCACTATGATCATTTTTCTAACTTATTTGCTTATGTGCTCATGCCATTCGTTGCTTCCTGTGTGGCTGATATTGGTGTCACTTTCTCTATCAGTTCGCCTAAGATTTTCATTGTACTCAGATTCCACTTGGTGTCACTTGTAGTCAGTACACTGAGAATGTATTTCCCTTAATCTATTAGTACCATAAATTTGGCTATATGCACACTTGACATTTCTTCTTGTTTGTGAATAATCTTTTCTTTTTCATTACTTGGGTTCAACCCTGTTTTCTTAAGTTTTTATTTCCTATGAGCTATTTTCACATCACTTTCTGATGCCCCACTAGTTTCTGTTATAGGTAACTCATAACATTTCATCTCACAGCTTGCCTTTGATTTGCATATTGTACTTTTTCCTTCACCATCATGTGATGTACACTTTTTCATCTTATCTCTGTCATGTGGAGCTTACCCTCCTATTCATAGATCCTTTTTGCCATTTACTGTTCCTGTTCATTTCCACATTCTTTACAGTCTGACTTGTGGCATTGCTTCAGTCTTGGTTATTGTCAGTACTGGAATATTTCAAACTGTATTTCAATGTTGATCTCACCACACTTAATAATAACTTTTTGTTTGATTTCTCAGGTAGTCTCTCCCTACTAGACCTTCATAAGGAATATCCATTCCTGCTCCTAAGATATGGAACTTGTGCTACACTGTCATTTTTCCTGTTAGTAATTGCAGATCGATGGTTTCCAATTTACTTATTGTACCTTGCATTACTCCCTTCAGTATATGGACGTCTTCCCTGCTAATTACTGCTTTCCTTGTGAGCTTCTCTTGTTGTGTAAGGCTGTTACAAATGTGGTTTGATAATTCTGGTAAATATCCAGGATGGAAACATTTTTGTTGCCCCTTCATGTTGATTATTCCAAGGATCAAATAAAGAATTTCAGCAATGGTCAAATGTTCAAATGTGTGTGAATTCCTAAGGGACCAAACTGCTGAGGTCATCGGTCCCTAGTCTTACACACTACTTAAACTAACTTATGCTAACAACACCACACACACACACACACACACACACACACACACACACACACACACACACAAAAAAAAAAAAAAAAAAAAAACCCGAAGCTACTTGAAGCTCTGGCGGGAGATGCCGCGCAATCAGTGACATTACACCTCTAACCGCGTAGCCATTCTGCATGGCTTCAGCAAATGTACAGTGTACAGTTCAATGTTGGCAGCTGTCTCAATTGGTCAGTGTCTTGAGTGCAATTGAAAATGGAGAAAACAGAGTTTCGTGCTGTCATTAAACATTTTCATTTGAAGAGTTGGACTGCTGCACAGATCAAAACAGAATTGGATGAAGTTCACATGACTCTGCACCATCATTAAGGACCACTTACTTTTGGATTAATGAATTTTAATGTGGTCAGGCAAGTACTGAAGACAAAGAGTGCTCCAGTCATCTGATTGTGGTAACCACAAAGGAAACCATTGACAAAATCCATGATACAGTAATGCAAGATGGCCAACTAAAAATTTGTGAGATTGTAAGTATCTCAACTGAGTGAATGCCTAATATCCTGTACAGAGAATTTGCTACAAAGAAGCTGTGTGCGAGGTGGGTGCCGCGATTGCTCTGTCAACCAAAGGCACATCTGGCACATTATTACGATACAGTGTCTGGCTATGTTTAGTTACAATCTGCAAGAGTTTTTCCCAGATTTGCGATTATTGATGAAAGCTGGATCCACCATTACACACCAGAGTCAAAATGGCAGACAAAACAGTTGACAAAAGGCTGGTAACAGTGCACTGAAGAATGTAAAGACCATTTTGTCAGATGGTGAGGTGATGGTCATTTTTTTTTTTTTGGGGGGGGGGGGGGGGGGGGGAATCCCAAGGATTAACTGGATTACTTGGAAAAAGGCAGAACCATAGCTGGACCTGTCAATGCTTCATTGGTGCATCATCTGAAACTTGTGTTGACTGAGAAAAGACCAAAGTTTGCACACAAAGAAGGGTCCTTTCATCACACCCATCAGCAATAACAATGGTGAAAATGCATGAATTGGACTTTGAATTGGTTCCTCATCCACCCTATTCACCAGACTTAGTCCCAAGTGACTTCACCTTGTTCCCTTACGTGACCCTTTGGCTTGCTGGGAAGAAATTTTCATAAAATGAGGAAGTGATAGTTGCAATCGACAAGTATTTTGCAGTGAGATGAAAAAGTTGGTGGATCACTGGACCAAGTGTATATCCCTCAAAGCAGAATATGTTGAGAAGAAAGTTGAGTTGTTTATGAAAAAAAATTTTTTTCTTGCTTTTTTACCTGACTTATCAAACCAACTTTGAATGTGCCCTGATAACTGTAACTGCCTTCCTAATTCATAGCAATATTCCACTGCAATTTCGTTTCTTGCTTCAAAATCTGTGACTCTTAACATTTGGGCATTTTGTCACACTAAGATGTGTAGTCTTCATCTAGCACACTCTTAGTTTTCCATTTTACTTGTGGGAACAGCCCCTAATTTCTCATTGAATTGTGGTAACAAAATGTCTGAGGGCCTTTTGCTTCTTCTGCCTTCATGTGTGTCCCTACCCGTCTACCCTCATGTTCCTCTTTGGCATTCGACAGTCTCCAGCCGTGTGACCCATCTGCACACAATATCATCATCTTCCCTCTGTATTACTTAGAGTTTAGACTTCCTTCACTCTTGGGAATACATCCTTTTTTTTTTTTCATGGAGAGTAGGGCACTTTCCTCTCACACTGCCTCTTCTGCTGTGGCACCTAACATAATTTATTCACCCTGGCTTTGTATAGTTGTCCGAATCCTATCACTTGCTAGGCCCCACTCAGTGCAATCCTGTCCCAGTATCCGTATCAGTTCTGATGCACCTCACAGTTGTGCTCCCCCTTGTGTTGTTGTTTCCCTGAACTGTGCTGTTGCTGTAGTTCTGCTGGTTTCCTTTTCAGTTCCTTCAAGTATTTCTTCCTCTCACAGTCCCTCCTGCAACTTGTCTGGCCTGGACAAGAACACCAAATTAGTGTTGGGCTCTTTGGATGGCTTCTGCTTCTTTTTACCTGTTCCACATTCCCCATCACTAATCTTCTTGCTGTACGCAGTGCAAAGGACCAATTCCAATAGCCTTTCGGCCTGTGTGATGCAATCGGCCTGTTGATGACAGTGTGGACTGAAGCCTACAGAGTCAACTTTAATGGAGAGAGAGAAAGAGAGTCTCAAGGATGCTTAGCACACGTGATTCCGGAGTGGAGAGAAGAAGTTGTTGGCTTTGTAGAAAGTGAATAAGGATGCACACAAAAGAGGTCGTACAGATTAAAAAAGAGAAGATTTGCGGAGTGAAAGAACATGCTCTGAGAAAGTAATTTATATCATGTGAACAAATAGTTCAGAACATATTTTCTGATGAGGGTGTTCATTCTCGCCATCTCACATCCTGCTTGAGACTGTTCTCAGCATGTGTTGTCTGCCGCACCATGCACAGAACGTACTCTTCATCTTGCATTTCATTCAGCTTGCTCAAATATGCAAACTATTCAATGTACAAATATGGAACTACTGTAGTATCACTGTGTTTTGGAAGAGTTGCATAACATTTCATTTTGTTTTCACTTTTCTGTGCGGCAACAGATCATTAAGAAGATTATGAACCATTTATGAAAATACATTTTCTGACAATCTTAAAAAAATTTTAACATGAAAGGAACTTTTTTGTTATTGATGTTAGGTGAACACATTATGCGAATGAAATTTTAAGAATACGTCACATTATCATCTACTCTAGACTGTAACTTGAGAGTTTTCTAACATGTGATAATCTCGAATAAATGGCACATAATATTCTGTTGGTATGTCAAGTACTTAAGTGGTCATCTTGTGGTTCTGCTATGAGGAACAGTTCACTAGGTTTGTAATAAACCAGTTGTTAATTTTTCTGAGTCACCTACTTATTTCTAGCATAGCAAAATGGAATGTCTGTGCTGTGTGAAAATATGATAAACATCTGTAAAGGTCAATGACACATTTCTCTGGTGTGAACCTAGTCTTCCCACACACCAGTCGGAAAACTTGGGTCTGGTAAATAGTACAAAAATGTTTTCATTTTTGCTTTATGATTTTTGGGAAGAAAGTTCACCAGCTTAATAATGTTTTTACTGTTAAACCTGTATAAACTGCCGGCCGAAGTGGCCGTGCGGTTAAAGGCGCTGCAGTCTGGAACCGCAAGACCGCTACGGTCGCAGGTTCGAATCCTGCCTCGGGCATGGATGTTTGTGATGTCCTTAGGTTCGTTAGGTTTAACTAGTTCTAAGTTCTAGGGGACTAATGACCTCAGCAGTTGAGTCCCATAGTGCTCAGAGCCATTTGAACCAACCTGTATAAACTTATACAGTTTCACTCTTCAGTATTCCTTTGGCCTATGTATATCTTTTTTTTTCCTTCTGAGAAACATAAATTTATTAAATTTACTAAAAAAACGTGGTAAGACTTAACGTCTACAGAATTTACTCAACTTTAAGTATGTTACAGAGCTCATGTCAAAAAGGAGAGAATTTTCTCTGCTCGTTAGAAACTTCGCTGTGTTTATTCATATGAAATCGGAGAATGTTCATCATGTTGAGCAAGGTTCCCCACCCTTTTACTCAACTCAGAACACTCTCTGGTGAAATATGTACTTATTTTCTTTATTTGTGTGAACTTGAGAACATTCTCCAAAATTCCTAGAATTAAGTACTTTCTCCGCGTTATTTATACAATCCAAGGATTGAAATTAAGAACAACTTATTCCAGAGGCTTTATATCTTTGCAAATCATTGCCACTGCCCCTCTCTACCCCCCCTCCCCCATCAATTTCCCTCCCATGCCACCACTCTCCCTACCCACCACACCATGCTGGCACCCCCCACCCCTCCCCCTCCCCCTCTCCGTGCACTGCTGCTCCTGCCACACCTCGTTTTTCACTTTCCTCAAGATTTTTTTTTTCTCTGATTAAATATGAATTTTCATGTACGTTACTAGAATTTTGTAGCAATCTCTCTCTCTCTCTCTCTCTCTCTCCCCCCACCCCTTCTCTCTCTTCTCTCTCTCTCTCTCTCTCTCTCTCTCTCTCTCTCTCTCTCTCTCTCTCTCTCTATTTGTGTAGTCAGTTCCAACTCTCTGTGATCCCATGAACCAAAGCATGCCAATTTCTTTTGTCCTGCACTTACTCGTGTAGGCTTCCCAGGTGGGAGCACATTATAGCACATTATTTCTGTGATGCCATTGCTTCAGTTCATGCTCTGACATCCTCTTTTTCTAGTGCCTTCGATCTTCCCCAGCATTAGAGTTTTTTTCCAGTGAAACATATCTTCTCATGATGTCTCCAAAGTAGGTCGCTTTTGTTTTAGCATCAGACCCTCCAGGGAGCGCTCAGGTTTTATTTGCTCTAATATTAACCTATTCATTCTCTTTGAAGTCCACGGGGCTCTAAGAAGTTTCCTCCAACACCACAGTTCAAAGGAGACTGTTCTTCGCTGTTTGTTCCACATTTCTAATGTTCCAGGTCTCACATCCGTACAGCACAACTGGAAAGACTGTAGCCCCTACAGTACATATCTTTGTTGCTAAAGTTACAACTCTACACCTTAAAATCTCATCAAGGTCTGACTTTGCCTTTTTATCAAACAGCAAGCATCTCCCAATTTCATGGAGAGACTTGCTGCTCGATAAAAAGACAGTGTCAAAACTTGATGAGGTTTCAAGGAATGGAGATATAACTTAAAGCCTTCAATACTGTTGTACAAACATTTGCAGCATAGAGGAATCTCAGTTTGTTGGTCACAGTGCCACAGTAACAGCAATGCTCCTGTTCCTGTCACGGGGAGCTGAGTGTCCGAGGGTGCCGAGGTGACCCCAGATCCAGAGACAGGCTGACCCAGCAGATGGCCAGTCTCATAATTCGTGGCACCATGCATGCTGAGCTACAGCATTTCCAATTTGAGGCACCTAAAGACAACATAGGCAATGCAGACGAACGTTCGGAGAGTGACGAAGACAGCGACAGTGATAGTAGCATCAGCGGCAACGACAGTGAGAGAGGGTGAGAGCAGTGTATCTGTATGTATAGAAGTGATGCGGAATTGTCAGCACTGATTACATGCCTTGTCAACATAAGCAGAAACTGTTTTGAAGGTATATAACAAATAATTTTGGAAATGTATAGAAGAAACTGTAATGTTGTTTGAATACCTGCTGTAATAATCTACAGTAATGTTTGATTCTTGTTGTAACAACAATGGATTTGCAATGACTCAATTTCTTTAAATGATAAAATGGCAACAGATCAGGTAGCAATTTGTAAACAGCATTGACTTTTTTTTTTTCAGTCGAATTTAAAAACTTCTGTGTCATTATGAACCTGTGAAACAATAATAAATGAGGACTAATACCCTGTTATTTTAAATTTTAATTATATTTATCAGGATACTACTAGTTACCATTTTTAAATATTAAATTTCACTCGGAGGAGCCCACCTTGTGATTAAAAATACATGACAGACTGTACTTTATGAATGAACCACACAGCACTGGATTAATATTGTACAGTATTTGAATATAGTATTTGAACTGAATGTCTCCAGTCTGAAAAGATGACAGATATTATGATCATACCCAAGATATTGTCTATTTTGCCAGAAGAATACAAACACTTTTCTCCAGTATGGGATATGTCACCCAGTGGTGAGAAGACTATGGAAAATTTAATTGCAAGGCTTATAAGAGAAGAGGAAAAACTGAAAAACAATAATCAAGAAGAGAGTATTGCCTTTGATGTTGGGTTTAACAAAAATAAAATAAAAGATATAATTTGTAAAAATTGTGGTGGTCGTGGACATTTTGCAAGAGAATGCAAGAATCCTAAGCAGAAAGAATGCTATTCTATATGCAAGAGGAATAATCACAAAGAAAAGGAGTGTTACTTTAAAAATAAAAATAAAATTCAAGAACCAAAATTGAGATCTTTCAAGCCCTGTACGCATTGCAAAAAGACTAACCACAAAGAAGATGGTTGTTATTTTAAGAACAAAGACAGCAAAAGAATGTCATTTTGTACTTTTGAAAACATAGAAGAAGATCTAGTCACTCAAGAAAATAAGAAACAAGACATTGAGGAAGAAAAGAAGATGGAAGACACTGCACATATTGCATATGAATGTAACAAAGGAAAGATTTCACAAGAAGTCAATGAGAAAGAAGATATGGTCATGGTTGCTGATAGTGCATGTACAGGACATTTGCGTAATGAAGTGGATAAGTTAACAAATGTGAGACATTATGATAGTATTGTAAAAGTTGCCAAACAAGGTGGATCAATGAAAATAGTTTGCAACAGGAAACTTTGTAGGAGATAACTGTGTTCTAAAAGATGTTATGTATGTTCCTGAACTGAGCAGAAATCTGATGTCTGTAAATGCAATCACTGAAAAAGATTGTACAGTTGTATTTACTAAACATTCTGTTCAAATCTATAGAGGTGAAATACCTGTTTTGAAGTACAAAGAACAAGAGTGTTGCTAATAGTTTATGCTTAGCAGAACAATTGTGTGAAGCATGTGTGAGAGCTAAATTAACAAAAAAACCATTTTCTACTGTGAGAGAAAGAGCAACAAGACCTCTTGAAATCATACATACTGATATCTGTGGAGAGATAGAACCCCAAATATTTAATGGATATAGGCACTACATGACAGTGTTAGATGATTTCACTCATTCTGTGTAACCTACTTGTTAATATGTAAGTCAGAAGCTGAAAGATTCATAAGAAAATATGTGTTAGAAAGTGAAAATAAGTTCAATACAAAAGTGTCAAAAATATGATGTGATAAAGGTGGTGAATACACCAGTGGTGGGTTTAAGAATTAGTGTGAAGGAAAAGTAATTGTGCTAGACTGTAGTATTCCTTATAGCCCTCAGCTCAGTGGGAAAGCAGAGAGACTAAATCTGCCAATAATGAACAAGGCAAGAGCTATGATATTCAATAGCAAACTAAAGAAAGAGCTATGGGGAGAGGCAGTGCTCACAGCTACATACTTAATCAGTAGAAGCCCAACTATCAATCAAAATGCCACACCTGCAGAGAAGTGATTTGGAAAAAGGCCAGATCTGTCAAGACTTCAAATTTTTGGATCAAGAGTTTTTGCCAAAAATTTAGGCTATTTGAAGAAACTAGATGTAAGAAGTAATGCATACATTTTTGTTGGTTATGCACCAAATGGCTACAGACTGTTTGTTGCAGAAAGAAGAAATATTGTTGTGTCAAGAGATGCTGAATTTGATCAGAAAGTGACAAAAGAAACTGTACAGAAAAATCTTGTTATTGGTGAACTATCAAATGATACTAGGAATCAAGAAAATGAAATAGAAGACCATGAAAATCAAGGAGAAGAAAATCAAGAAGTAATAACATGCAATGAAGGCACAAGAAACTACAACCTTAGGAAAAGAACTACTTTGAAAAAACCTGTAAAATATAATGATTATGAAACAGCTTCACTTACCTATGAAGAATGTATAAGTGGTCCAGACAAAGAAAATTGGTTAAAAGCAAGTGAAGAAGAAAAGAGATATCTTCAACAGAATGAAACATGGAAGTTGGTTAGTCCAGAGGAAGCAAAAGGGAAAGAAATCTTAACAAGCAAATGAATCTTTAAAGTCAAAGATGATGGACGATATAAGGCCAGACTAGTTATCAGGGGTTATCAACAAGAAAAGGATATAGATTTCAAGGAATTATTCAGCCTAGTAGTAGACATATGTTCATTGAGACTGTTGTTTGTGCTGACAGCAGAGAAAAATTTCCATATGAGAGTGTTTGATGTCAAAACAGCATTATTCTATGGGAAACTGGATGAAGAAATTTTTATGAAGATACTCAAAGGATACAAATAAGCTGGAAAAATCTGTGTTTAAATAATGAAGACAGAGGATGAAATATTTTTACACCAAGAACAGTATGCAAAGAAAATACTAGAAAAAATTCAGTATGACTGACTGTAAGGCCATGAAGACTCCATTAGTTCCAGAGGGAAAGACAAATGAAGAAAATCAAGAAAACAAACACATTGAATTTGCATATCATGAAGCCATAGGAAGCCTTCTTTATTTGTCATGTTAAACCAGACCAGATCTTGGTTTATCAGTAAATTATGAGAACCACTTTACAGAAGACCCAAAGGAAAGGGTTTACAAAAAATGTAAAAAGAACTCTTAGATATCTACAAGGTTCCAAGACTTATGGTTTTTTCTATAAGAAAAAAGAAAGTGAAGAAGATGACAGTATTCATCTAAATGTTTATTGTGATGCCAATTATGCACACGATTTGAGACAGGAAAAGTAAAAGTGAATACATAGTTCTTTATAATGGTGCTCACATTAGTCGGTGCATGGCAGTGATCATTTCCTGATCTGGATTCACCTGCCAGATGGCGTGGTCCCTGAAAGGAGACCACCAAGATGGTTGCTCAGTGGAGCCGACTGGACACTTTATAGCCAGTTGGCCCAGTTCGAACACAGTGCAAATGTTGAGGTGTGGGTGGATCATATTACCAAAACGGTCCACCACGCCACTTCAGCATCGATTCCACAGTCCACAGGCCACTGGAAGAGGCAACCTGTCCCTCGGTGGAGTGCCAAATGCCGCTCTGCAATCAGGACCAGGCGTGCAGCTCTGCGTCGGTTCAAGTGTCGGCTGACTGCTGAGAATCTTGCAGCCTTTCGGGTGGCGAGGGCAAGATGTCGCTGCATTATTCGAGAGAGCAAGAAGAGGTCATGGCAACAGTTTCTGAACACCTATAATCGTTCCTCCAAAAGTTCCATTGTGTGGGACACCATCAGGAGAATTTCTGGCAGAGGAGGGAGGTGCCCCACGGCTTCTGTAATGGCTAACGGCACTCTCCACACGGATCCGCGAGACACGGCTCAGACTATGGCAGCGTATTTTGCCAGGGTTACTGCAACAACCAGTCAGGATCCGGGTTTCCAGCGCCATAGAGCAGTTGCTGAGAGGTGTAGTCTGGACTTCCAGTCTACCTCGCCTGCCCATTATCTATGTGGGAGCTGGATTCTGCATTGTCTGCAGCTCGTGACACATCCCCTCGTCGCGACAGGATCCATTACAGCATGCTGCAGCACCTCATGTGGCACAACAAAGAAATCCTCCTTGCGCTTTTTAATGCCAGTTGGACATCAGGTCACTTTCCTGACTCGTGGCGTGAGGCAGTTTTAATTCCCTTTTTAAAACTTGGGAAAGACCGCACGACCCTGAGTAGCTACCGTAGTGTTGCCCTCACTAGTTGCATGGGAAAGACCTTGGAGTGGATGGTCCACCACCCCCTTGTCTGGATGTTAGAATCCCGGCTACTCCTTAGTCGCTTTCAGTGTGGGTTCAGGAGGTTTCGTTCCACCTTCGATAACCTAGCCCTCCTGGAGGCGGCTGTAAAACAAACTTTCCTATGCCATCATCACCTTCTAGGTGTATTTTTTGACATCGAGAAGGCCTATGATACCACTTGGAGGCATCTCAACCTGGAGCAGCTTCACAAATGGGGGTTTTCGTGGTTGTCTTCCTCTTTTTATTCAGTCTTTCCTCTCGCCACGATATTTTAAATACCGAATTGGTGACATCCTGTCTGATTGCTTTGAGCTGGAGAATGGTGTCCCTCAGGGTAGTGTTTTAAGTGTGACTCTCTTTGCCATTGCTATTAATAGCATTATCTCCATAGTGAAAAGTCCTGTCCAGTGTTCCTTGTTTGTGGATGATTTCTCTTTGTTTTGCTCTTCTTCAAGCCTTGCAACGACAACGCGTCAGTTGCAACTTACTCTTAGACATTTGGATGACTGGGCAAGGAAGAGTGGTTTTAAGTTTTCCACCGAGAAGTCTGTATGTGTTCTTTTTCACCATTCTCATTCGATTTTAACCTTTCCTGAGTTGCAGATGAGGGACACTATCCTTACTTTTAAAGACACGGTGAGATTTCTGGGGCTCATTTTTGACTTGAAACTTACGTGGTTAACTCATCTTAAAGACTTGAAATGACGGTCATTTAAGGCTTTAAGTATTTTAAAATGTCTTAGCCACAGTACATGGGGAGCTAAGACATCTCTGCTCCAGTTTTACAGGGGATTTTTGTGATCTCAGCTCGATTATGGGTCACGGTGTATGGGTCTGCGAGGCCTTCTTACTTAATGTTTGACGATGTGCACCATGAAGGGCTTTGGTTGGCCACTGTGGCATTCAGAACTAGCCCCATACCAAGCCTCTGTGTAGAGGCTGGTGAACCGCCACTTCATATGTGGTGACGGCTACTTACTATGTGCTAGGCCTATAAAACTTTGTCCACGCCATACACACCTGCATAATATACCATTGCTCAGCCTCCTCTGGCACGGCTATTTCATAACCAGCAACGTGCAATGCAGCCCTATGGGATTCGCACACAGGATTGCCTCTCTGTGATGTCTATGCCTGGTCTTCATGTTTTACGTCACAGTTGGAGCAGATTTCCACCTTTGCTCCTCCAGAGACCCAGACTTATTTTAGATTTGACTAATTTTAAGAAAGATAGCATACCAGATTTTTCATTCCAATCTCTGTTTTTTAACATTTTAAATGTGCATCACGGTTTCACCGTCGTTTATAATGATGGCTCCAAACAGGAGACTTTCCTTGGTTGTTCTGTAGTGTTCCCTGATCATGTTACCCGGATTCACCTCCATGATGAATATACCATTTTTGCAGCAGAGCTCCACATGATCCTGAAGGCGCTGGAGCAGATGCATCATGTTTGGGGCAATCGATTTCTTCTCTTCTCCGATTCTCTTAGTGCCTTACAATCACTGCAGAATTTGTACCCAACTGAAGAGATGGTCCACCTGATATATGACCAGCTGTACTTGCTCCAACAGTCGGGTAAGGAGGTGTCCTTCTGCTGGGTGCCTGGTCATGTAGGATTATGGGGCAATGAACAGGTCGATCGGGCTGCCAAGGAGGCCTGCAGAGAACAGGATGTAGTTCAGTGTCCTATTCCCTTGAAGTCTGTCATCTCTGCACTCCACAGGAAGTGCATGGAGTTGTGGGAGGAAGAATGGCTGGTGGTGATGGCCAATAAACTGTGGTTGGTGAAGTCAACAACTCGGCCGTGGCGTTCCTCCTGCCAGTCACTCAGGCGGGAAGAAGTGGCCCTCACACGTCTTCGGATCGGGCACTGTCCTCTCACACATAGCTTTTTTACTATTGCGGGAGGATCCCCCGTTTTGTGATGCTTGTGGTGTGCACATCTCTGTCCACCACATTTTAACAGACTGCATTTTATACCGTGATGCAAGGGCAGAAGCACAAGTTGATGGGGATCTGCCTTGGGTTTTAGTGAACGATGAGATGTGCGTGTTTAGCGTTTGAAGTTTTGTGATCTGTCTGCACTCTGGCCTAAACTTTTAGGCTGGAGGTTTTAGTGTATTGCAGAGTGGCTGACTCCTCCCTTCTTATCTTGGTGTCAGCCAGCCACTTCCATCTGCTATATTGTTTTAGCTCCCTCTCCCACTTTCTTCCTGTGTTGTTCATGTTTTACTGCTGACGACGTACTTCGTCCCATGCTTCAGTGGGGGTAGGCAAGTGTTTTTCAAACCTTGTTATCTGTGTTTTATGTTCTGTTTTATCTTACTGTTATGAGTCTTTTCTTGACACTCGTCTCACTAAGTTACTGAGCGGGCGCTGAAGACTTTGCTGTCGTGTGCCCAAAAAACCCTCTACTACTACTACTACTACTACTGCTACTACATTAGTTGGTGTTCAAAGAAGCAAAGTGTGACAGCTACTTCATCAACTGAAGCAGAATACATTTCAGCAGCAGAATGCACCAAAGAAATAAAACACATCAGTACCCTAATACAAGAATTAACCAGAAGAAAAGTGAAAATCATTCTTCATGTAGACAATCAAAGTGCTATCCAAATAACTAAATCAGGACAGTTGGTTAGACGAAGCAAACATATAGATGTAAAATTTCACTATGTTAACAAACAATACAGAGAAGGATTCCAGAATGAGATTTTTCACTCTGCAGTGGAGTGTGCACTGATATGAAACTTCCTGGCAGATTAAAACTGTGTGCCCGACCAAGGCTCGAACTCGGGACCTTTGCCTTTCGTGGGCAAGTGCTCTACCATCTGAGCTACTGAAGCACGACTCACGCCCAGTACTCACAGCTTTACTTCTGCCAGTATCTCGTCTCCTACGTTCTGAACTTTACAGAAGCTCTCCTGCGAACCTTGCAGAAAGGCAAAGGTCCCGAGTTAGAGTCTCAGTCGGGCACACAGTTTTAATCTGTCAGGAAGTTTCATATCAGCGCACACTCCACTGCAGACTGAAAATCTCATTCTGGAAACATCCCCCAGGCTGTGGCTATGCCACAGTATCCTTTCTTTCAGGAGTGCTAGTTCTGCAAGGTTTGCAGGAGAGCTTCTGTAAAGTTCCGATGGTAGGAGACGAGATACTGGCAGAAGTAAAGCTGTGAGGACCAGGCGTGAGTCATGCTTCTGTAGCTCAGATGGTAGAGCACTTGCCCACGAAAGGCAAAGGTCCCGAGTTCGAGTCTCAGTCAGGGACATAGTTTTAATCTGCCAGGAAGTTTCATATCAGCGCACACTCCACTGCAGAGTGAAAATCTCATTCTGGAAACATCCCCCAGCCTGTGGCTAAGCCATGTCTCCACAGTATCCTTTCTTTCAGGAGTGCTAGTTCTGCAAGGTTCGCAGGAGAGCTGCTGTAGAGTTCGGAAAGTAGGAGACGAGATACTGGCAGAAGTAAAGCTGTGAGGACCGGGCGTGAGTTGTGCTTCGGTAGCTGAGATGGTAGAGCATTGCCCATGAAAGGCAAAGGACCCGAGTTCGAGTCTCAGTCGGGCACACAGTTTTAATCTGCCAGGAAGTTTCAATACAGAGAAGGTTTGTTCGAGATAAAATATTGTAATACAGAAGAACAATTAGCAGACATACTGACCACAGCTCTAAAAAGATCGAAGTTTGAGAAATTTAGAAATATTATGAAACAATTACCATGACTGTGTTATAACTAAGTTTGTGAAGCTTGTGATTTAGAGTAACTAAAAACAAATATTGTATTTTAATGAGGGGATTTTGAAAGAAAGTGTGGAGCAAGTAAAATACAATCTTTACTGTGTGTGCTTTTTTTTTTTTTTTGGGTTAAAAATAGTGCTTAACATCTAAGAGTTTATATAAAAATAAAGTACATCTGTAAGGTAGGTTGACATAGCAACATATCAAGTGCGTATAGTGGTTGTTTTCTTACTTTGTGTCTATGTATGTGTGTTATTACATTCATATAAAGTTACAATAAAATTAAGATAAAAATCACAGCATTCCTAATTTCTGTTGAGCAATACATATCATCCATTATTACACTTCCGAAATAATTGAAGTTATTCACTTGCTCAATTTCCTCTTCCCCTATTTTCATACAGAATTTTGCTTTTTGTTTTCTTCTTGTTAATCTGCATTCCATATTCTTCTAAATTTGTGTTAAGATCATCTAACATTTGTTCCATCCTCTTGAGATCTCTGCCATCACCACCATGCTGTCTGCAGATCTTATACGCTCCACTGTCTGACCCCCTATACAAACTCCAAACAGACAATGAGAAGAAGAAAATTGTGTCTGTCACTGGTGGTTTGTATGCCACGTACTTGTATATTTCTTGAAATACCTGTAAAATAATAGATGTAATGCGGTGGGTAATAATAGACAATAACAAACTTAGTAGAACTGACATTATACTGGTGGTCACCTACAGTGCTGATTTACAAAATTCTTCCTCTTCTTATACATTTCTTTCAAGAGGCCTACTTTTTTCTGGGGTTATTTCCAAAGTCAGTGAAGGTATTTTAAATCTGACTTGCAACTCCAAGGAAATGCATATTTTTGTCACCAAATGTGTTTCATTTCATTGAAATGAAATAATATTAGTGGTCTTAATAAAACACACATACCATGTGGCTTGCTTTCTCCATCTGAAAACAGTTCATGTAAAAGATGTTAATTTTAGTACTTAAGATTTTTGCAAAGAGTAAGGAATGTAGAGACTAGAAAGGACCTTAAACAAGAAAGTATGAGAGAAGAAATTGAAAGAAAGAGATTAAGATGGTATGGGCATGTTAAGAGGATGCATGGGCAGAGACTCCCCAAAATTATGGAAGAACTAAAGATGGATGGGAAAAGACCTAGAGGGCACCCAAGAACACGGTGGAAAATGGGAGTGAGAATATCTGTAGAAGGGAGAGGTGTGACCCGGCAGCAAGTGGAGGAAGAAAAGTGGTGGGAGGACCGAGCCAAATGGAGAGGACTCATCAGCACCGGGACCCGGCAGTAGCTGGAGCGGGATTCGAATACAGATAGAAGATTTTTGCTGATATCATGAAATGCCATCTGCTTGCAAGCTTTTTTTTAGATATTTCTTCGTTTACACTATTGTTTCTTGTACCATTGCGGCAAATACAGGTTGTCAACTTACATTTTAACTTACCCTTGAGATCTCAAAATTTGTCAGGGACAAATGCTAAAATTTGTCTGGAAATCAGGAAAAGATCAGGGAATTTCACTTGGGGAAACTTGTGGCAACCTTGGATGTGGTTGGCCAGGAACTTGTCTAGTATGTCTGCCCCCACATTCCCACACACTGGCACATCGGGCCACTATCGCGCATGACTGACCAGCAAATCTCGATATTGCACGACTCGACTGGCCAGCTAGACGTGGTTTCATTGTCAGGCTTGTCAGGTGCTGACATCGTTGCCTCACAGGATCTGTGTCCTCCTCAGAGATTACTCAACACCTCACACAGTTCACGCCCCTCACATATCCATCCAGGCTGATAACAACACAAAATACAAAGAAGACTGATGCTCTCTGGTGGCCATTCTGTCTGTCACAGAGAACCGCGACTAATTATTTACAAAACTGCCAGTGGTGTGTAAGTGTCCCTGTTACACTGTCATCCAGCCAAGTCTTCTGGATACTTCAGTTGTCGGGCAGCCTATTTGAGGTCAAGATGCAGTGTACGATTTAGAGGAGGTGTGTTACTGTAGTTCCATTTACAGCAGATTTTTTGATGGAAAAACTGTTAATGAAGGTGAATTTGATAGTAATTTAATTTAGTTTATGTTGTGAAATTGGTTCTGAGATATGCAGAAATCATCTGTCACCCTCTTTATTGATCGCAACAATGTTATGAAAAGGGTAGTTGCTACTCACCGTATAGTGGAGATTCTGAGGTTTGGTAGACACAACAAAAAGACTATCGGAAAGTGAGATTTCGGCCAACAAGGCCTTCATCAGAGATAAAATACACACACACACACACACACACACACACACACACACACACACACACACAAAGACACACACACACACAAACACACACACACGTGCGCGTGTGCGCTTGCAAATGCAGCTTGCTCACACAAGGCCACAGGCAGAGACTACGGTCATGTGGGTCATGTGTGTATGAGTTGCGTGCGTGCTTGCTTTCTTTCATTGTGTGTGTGTGTGAGTGTGTGTGTGTGTGTGTGTGTGTGTGTGCATGTGTCTTGTTGGCCCATAGCTCACTTTTCACTTTCTGGTAGTCTTTTTGTTGTTCCTACCTGCGCCTCAGCATCTCTGCTATATGGTGAGTCACAACTATCCTTGGAATAATATTTGCTACATTCCATTCTGGATTCTACCTTTTTTTTTTGTTCCTTTTCTTCCTCTGTTGTCGTTCCCTGTTTTTCCAGTATTCCCTCATTTTCTCCACATGAAGTCTCTTCCTTTCTTCTGTCCATATTGTTCCCGATTTATTATTTCTTAGGATTCTATTTATTGATTGTTCTCTCCCCCCCCCATGAACCATGGACCTTGCCGTTGGTGGGGAGGCTTGCGCGCCTCAGTGATACAGATAGCTGTACCGTAGGTGCAACCACAACGGAGGGGTATCTGCTGAGAGGCCAGACAAACGTGTGGTTCCTGAAGAGGGGCAGCAGCCTTTTCAGTAGTTTCAAGGGCAACAGTTTGGTTGATTGACTGATCTGGCCTTGTAACAATAACCAAAACGGCCTTGCTGTGCTGGTACTGCGAACGGCTGAAAGCAAGGGGAAACTACGGCCGTAATTTTTCCCGAGGGCATGCAGCTTTACTGTATGATTAAATGATGATGGCGTCCTCTTGGGTAAAATATTCCGGAGGTAAAATAGTCCCCCATTCGGATCTCCGGGCGGGGACTACTCAAGAGGATGTCATTATCAGGAGAAAGAAAACTGGCATTCTACGGATCGGAGCGTGGAATGTCAGATCCCTTAATCGGGCAGGTAGGTTAGAAAATTTAAAAAGGGAAATGGATAAGTTAAAGTTAGATATAGTGGGAATTAGTGAAGTTCGGTGGCAGGAGGAACAAGACTTTTGGTCAGGTGAATACAGGGTTATAAATACAAAATCAAATAGGGGTAATGCAGGAGTGGGTTTAATAATGAATAGGAAAATAGGAATGCGGGTAAGCTACTACAAACAGCATAGTGAACGCATTATTGTGGCCAAGATAGATACGAAGCCCACACCTACTACAGTAGTACAAGTTTATATGCCAACTAGCTCTGCAGATGACGAAGAAATTGAAGAAATGTATGATGAAAAAAAAGAAATTATTCAGATAGTGAAGGGAGACGAAAATTTAATAGTCATGGGTGACTGGAATTCGAGTGTAGGAAAAGGGAGAGAAGGAAAAGTAGTAGGTGAATATGGATTGGGGCTAAGAAATGAAAGAGGAAGCCGCCTGGTAGAATTTTGCACAGAGCACAACTTAATCATAGCTAACACTTGGTTTAAGAATCATGATAGAAGGTTGTATACATGGAAGAACCCTGGAGATACTAGAAGGTATCAGATAGATTATATAATGGTAAGACAGAGATTTAGGAACCAGGTTTTAAATTGTAAGACATTTCCAGGGGCAGATGTGGACTCTGACCATAATCTATTGGTTATGACCTGTAGATTAAAAGTGAAGAAACTGCAAAAAGGTGGAAATTTAAGCAGATGGGACCGGGATAAACTGAAAGAACCAGAGGTTGTACAGAGTTTCAGGAAGAGCATAAGGGAACAATTGACAGGAATGGGGGAAAGAAATACAGTAGAAGAAGAATGGGTAGCTTTGAGGGATGAAGTAGTGAAGGCAGCAGAGGATCGAGTAGGTAGAAAGACGAGGGCTAGTAGAAATCCTTGGGTAACAGAAGAAATATTGAATTTAATTGATGAAAGGAGAAAATATAAAAATGCAGTAAATGAAGCAGGCAAAAAGGAATACAAACGTCTCAAAAATGAGATCGACAGGAAGTGCAAAATGGCTAAGCAGGGATGGCTAGAGGACAAATGTAAGGATGTAGAGGCTTATCTCACTAGGGGTAAGATCGATACTGCCTACAGGAAAATTAAAGAGACCTTTGGAGATAAGAGAACCACTTGTATGAACATCAAGAGCTCAGATGGAAACCCAGTTCTAAGCAAAGAAGGGAAAGCAGAAAGGTGGAAGGAGTATATAGAGGGTCTATACAAGGGCGATGTACTTGAGGACAATATTATGGAAATGGAAGAGGATGTAGATGAAGATGAAATGGGAGATACGATACTGCGTGAAGAGTTTGACAGACCACTGAAAGACCTGAGTCGAAACAAGGCCCCCGGAGTAGACAACATTCCATTGGAACTACTGACGGCCTTGGGAGAGCCAGTCCTGACAAAACTCTACCATCTGGTGAGCAAGATGTACGAGACAGGCGAAATACCCTCAGACTTCAAGAAGAATATAATAATTCCAATCCCAAAGAAAGCAGGTGTTGACAGATGTGAAAACTACTGAACTATCAGTTTAATAAGTCACAGCTGCAAAATACTAACACGAATTCTTTACAGACGAATAGAAAATCTAGTAGAAGCCGACCTCGGGGAAGATCAGTTTGGATTCCGTAGAAATACTGGAACACGTGAGGCAATACTGACCTTACGACTTATCTTAGAAGAAAGATTAAGGAAAGGCAAACCTACATTTCTAGCATTTGTAGACTTAGAGAAAGCTTTTGACAATGTTGATTGGAATACTCTCTTTGAAATTCTAAAGGTGTCAGGGGTAAAATACCGGGAACGAAAGGATATTTACAATTTGTACAGAAACCAGATGGCAGTTATAAGAGTCGAGGGACATGAAAGGGAAGCAGTGGTTGGGAAGGGAGTAAGACAGGGTTGTAGCCTCTCCCCGATGTTATTCAATCTGTATATTGAGCAAGCAGTAAAGGAAACAAAAGAAAAATTCAGAGTAGGTATTAAAATCCATGGAGAAGAAATAAAAACTTTGAGGTTCGCCGATGACATTGTAATTCTGTCAGAGACAGCAAAGGACTTGGAAGAGCAGTTGAATGGAATGGATGGTGTCTTGAAGGGAGGATATAAGATGAACATCAACAAAAGCAAAACGAGGATAATGGAATGTAGTCGAATTAAGTCGGGTGATGTTGAGGGTGTTAGATTAGGAAATGAGACACTTAAAGCAGTAAAGGAGTTTTGCTATTTGGGGAGCAAAATAACTGATGATGGTCGAAGTATAGAGGATATAAAATGTAGACTGGCAATGGGAAGGAAAGCGTTTCTGAAGAAGAGAAATTTGTTAACATCGAGTATAGATTTAAGAGTCAGGAAGTCATTTCTGAAAGTATTTGTATGGAGTGTAGCCTTGTATGGAAGTGAAACATGGACGGTAAATAGTTTGGACAAGAAGAGAATAGAATCTTTCGAAATGTGGTGCTACAGAAGAATGCTGAAGATTAGATGGGTAGATCACATAACTAATGAGGAAGTATTGAATAGGATTGGGGAGAAGAGAAGTTTGTGGCACAACTTGACCAGAAGAAGGGATCGGTTGGTAGGACATGTTCTGAGGCATCAAGGGATCACCAGTTTAGTATTGGAGGGCAGCGTGGAGGGTAAAAATCGTAGGGGGAGACCAAGAGATGAATACACTAAGCAGATTCAGAAGGATGTAGGTTGCAGTAGGTACTGGGAGATGAAGCAGCTTGCACAGGATAGAGTAGCATGGAGAGCTGCATCAAACCAGTCTCAGGACTGAAGACCACAACAACAACAACTCTTAAAATCTGCAGTAAAATAGTTTCATATTACATGAAAAATCATAATGTTGTGAATGTAATGGGAAGTTTATCTAGGAAGAGGTTCAGCATATTACTTGTAAGTATTGTACTTGATTTACACTGATAACTGCTCTGTGGAAATCAAGGTATCTTATTTACTGATTATATATGTGATGTTTTCTTTGTTTGTTTTCATTATTTTACTAGATGAAAAGCTTGTTGTTGCCCACATGTTATTTTTTACTTATAAAACTTTTTTGTATACAATGTCTGAAGCAGTGTGATTGGTGACATGCACAAAGAGACTGTTTGCTTCACTAACACAGGAGAGAGCCATATATAGCTGCCCATGCAAAAAGCGACTGACTCTAAGATCCACACCTGCAACACAAAGCATCTGGTATTGTGTTGCATAACTGTCAATTGTACTCGTTAAAAGGGAAGAGATAAACTGATAAGAATAAATGGGATTTTTGGTGTAAGGAGTCCCTCATTTGTGCTGATTCCCACCAAATTTTCTGTTTGTATGATGTTATGGTGGAGAGAAGTAACTTAAAGCCTGTGTGAGTGAAGAGGTCTGAGGAGTGAGATGATGCGCGACATTCTCGATCGGAGCTGTGTTGCGCCTCACTCTTGAAAGAAGCTTCGAAAGAGCGAGTCGAAACCTGATGTTCTCGATCCGTAGCAAGTCCTGCTTCATGATCTTTATTGGATTCCTTGCACGGCATAGACATCAGTCTATTAGCCATTCTGGTGTAATCAGAAAGATTTGACTGTTTTCTAGGCAGTTTTATTTGCAAACAAAATGGAATTGGAATCTAGTGAGTAGGCATCCAAATGAAAATGCAGATTTAACAACTCATATTTTCCTAGCAAAGAATATAAATAAAACCTATTCAAAGAAGTGCACCACTGTTGTTTTACAATACACAAAGCATAATCAGTAAATCTGGATATCCTAGACAAGCAATTTCGCAATTAGTTTGTATACCTAAAAATGAGATTGCGGTGCTTAATTCTGTCACTGAGGTAAACTTCCTCTCGTGTACCAGTCATGTAGTTAACAAAAAGTAACTCTGTTCTCTGGTGTACTACGCTGTAATGATTAACACCAGGACTACTAAGCTGCGCAGACAATTAAAGATAAAAGTTTGTTACAAAATATATATAGCGTGTTTAAAAATGTTTCAAATACTTTGAGCGGTGGTAGTACTCACCAATACAAGAAAAATAAGTCCAGTAAACACAAGTCCACTAACGCATATTTTTTGAGATACATGTGTTTATAGGAATGGCTGCGTGATGCATGGTTGTGGATATTAGCACTGTCATTGCTTTGGTGCCCTGTCAAATGTGTCAGCAGGGTATTGTGATGTCTTACCATTAGGTGATCCAAAGTCAGTTGTGTGGTTAGAGTTGTGTTATAGGCTGCATTAGTTTTCATTATGTTTGTGTGCCTTATTGTCAATACAATCAACCCTGGGAATGTATCATGGTGTTTTATCTTCTTCAAATGCAGATTCACTTATGTATTTACTGTTATTGCACTGTTTGTATGTACAAATGGTGTAGTACATTTACATTTTCTCACTTCCACCACTTGTTAGCAACGGAAGCCTACTACTCAACAAGTGAAATGGCCAACATGATATTCTGCTACAATTTAGCAAACGGACGTAGCCTCTGAGCTCCTGCTCTCAATGCTGAAATGCATTCACAGTGCAGAATGGCTTCTGATAAGCTGTTTGACAGACTTTTCCAGTGCCTGAGGGACACAGGTACCCTTGTGCCTTGGAAGACTGACAGTGGGAGGCCCCACACAGTGTGAATACCTGACAAGAAGGAGCTTGTGCTATGTTTGGTGGAAGAAATGCTGGGACTAGTTGCGATGATTAGCTGCAGCAGAAGGCGTGTCTCACTCTCTTATCTGGGGAGTACTTCATGAACAATTGCCTTACCCATATCGTCTACAGCACATTTGGGCCCCATGGCCACAGGATCATCATGACAGATGGCGGTTCTGTCATTGGCTGTTGCAGAAGTGCGCCGCAGATCTACTGTTCGTATCATAAGTTTTATTTACAGATGAGGCATGGTTCACCAGAGATGGTGTAGTGAATTTCCATAACCAGCATCTATGGGCAGGTGTGAATCCTCAAGGAATTCAGGAAAGAGGGCATCAGCACCAATTCTCAATCGAGTTGTGGGCAGATGTGCTTATCAATAGATTAATGGGGTCATAAGTGCTACCACCACAAAGGTTAACTGGAGCGCATTATCTGGACTTTCTCATTAATGTATTGCCTGCCTTGCTGGAGGCTGTGCCATCACAGCAACAAATACAAATGTGGTTCATGCACAATGGTCCTCGCTCCCCCCTCCTCACAGGGGGCTCACTGCTCTTTGGCGAGTTCGTGCTTGGCTACCACGTGGCCCCCAGCCTTTGCAACATCTTCTCCCTTCTGTGCTGGATGTCTACCCTCTTGCTGTTCCTTTTCCTCTCCCTTAGGGGTCATGTCTGGGGTGTTATTTGGAACGTAATCTGCATTTTGAGGAGCTGACACATGAACTGTCTCACCACTGTTTTTTGTCCCTTTTTTCCTTTCTTTGTTGACCTTCTCCTCTCCGTTCTCTGCTTCAGCGTTTTGAGGTTCCTCTTTCTCTTCTTCCTCCCTGTGCACTCCTAAAGGCCAACCCACATGTCTGACGCGTAACGTGTGACTGGGTAACACATAATTCCCAGCCCCAGGGTGACAGGTAGGGTTTGCACGTACGCCCAGGCCCAGGGAGGGGTGACAGCCAGAGCAACCGGTAGGACAAGGAGGACAGAAGATATACTCCCGGAAAGACTTCCTATGTCCCTCCGGCCGACACACTTCCGAGTCTTCCTCTGCTGATCAGAAACGCTCCCTGAAGTCAAAACAGAGGCAAACGGTCTTCTCCTTTGCCAACTCGTAGATCCTCTTAGACAATGTCGACCTCCTTGTTGCCTGTGTGCACCACCGATCATTTTTCTGCCTTGGACTGCATAGAATGCCAGAAGGAGAATGCGGACACCTCTGTAGATCTCGTGGAGCAGGATCCTCCAGTGTCTGCCCTCATCGGAAGATGTCACTCGGAAGTTGCTGAGGAGACACCCAACTTCGTTTTCTCCTTCCTCCCCTTTCCCCATCGTGACTCCTCCAATGGAACATTCGCAGCCTTCGATCCGACAAAGAGGACCTACGGCTGCTCATAGAATTGCAGTGTCAGCTTGTTCTCTGTCTCCAGGAACAAAAGTGAATCTTCACAACCACTTTGAGCTTTCACATTTCTTCCCGATCCACTTTTCCCTCCAAGGAGGGCATTCCATCTCATGGGGGAATAGTGCTGCTCATCCACGAAGACATTGGTAGTCAACCCATCTCTCTGCTACCTGTCTTCAAGCTGTTACAGTCCATATTTTTCTCCCTCACCTGATCTTTTCCCTTTGTACTGTTTACATCCCTCCATCATTCGATGTCACCAGGACAGACTTCCTCCAGGTTATTGGGCAGTTGCCTCACCCCTTTCTGCTGCTCGGTGACTTTAATGCACATCGTCCCCATTGGGTTCTCCTAGAACCTTTTCAAGAGGAGCCCTCTTGGTTAACCTTCTCAATCAACTTAACATAATCTCCTTTAACATGGGAGCACCCACGTTTTTTTCAGACTCCACACACACCAATTCCCATTTGTGCCTCTCCTTCTGCACTGCCCAGCTTGCCCATTGTCTAGAGTGGTCCATTCTATCTGACACATCCTCAAGCAACCATTTTCTGTTTGCTGACTCCTACTCCACCTACATGCACACCCAAATGGCATCGTACTAAGGTCGATTGGAGGCTCTACTCCACCATGGCTACCTTTGATGAACAACATTTCCTCAGTTGTGATGACCAGGTAGAATATCTTACAGATGTTATCATTACTGCCACAAAACATTCCATTCCTCACACTTCCTCTTTACCATGCCATGTCCCAGTCCTGTGGTGGATTGAGGCATGCAGCGACACTATTTGTGCACGGAGACATGCTCTCCGCATTTTAACATCATCCTACGATGACAAACTGCATTCCTTATAAACAGTTGTGTGCAGTGTGTAGTTGCATTCTTCAAGATAGCAAAAAAGCTAGCTGGTTTTTCTTTGGTAGTTCTTTTAACAGTTCTACTGCCTCTTCCATTGTGTGGGCCAACCTCCAATCACTCTCTGGGACCAAGGGTTTGCAAGGTGATGGTATAGTGGCTCGAGTCTCGCAATTTATTAACCACTGCACTCTGTGGCTTTCGAGTGCGCCATTCCACACTTGACCATGTCATGTCCCTATCCACCTGTGTCATGTATATTTTCCTGCAGGAATCCCAGACTGTGACTGTTTTCTTTCATTTGGATAAAGTCTGCTACACCTGCTGAAGGACTGGTATCCTCCATACTCTCTACACATGGGTTTTCCATAGTTGCATGCCCCATTTGCTTCAGGAATTTTTAAAAGACTTAGTTTTCAAGGTACATGTGGGTTCTGCCTTGTCCAACAACTTTATCCAGGAAAAACGGTGTGCCTCAGGGTTCTGTCCTGAGCGTCATCCTCTTTGCTATCGCCATTAACCGGCTCCCTATTTGTTGATAAGCTTGCCATTTATTGCAGTTCTCCACAGACTTGTCTCCACAAGTGGCACCTTCAGCGATAACTCCAATGTCTTTACTCGTGGAACATCAACAATGGCTTTCGTTTTTCCACTGACAAAACAGTTTGCATGAATTTCTGCCATTGCAATTGGTTTCTTCTATTGTCTTTACATCTTGGACCTGTTGCTCTTTGGTTTTTCAAAACTATGAAATTTCTGGCACATGTGCTCAATAGAAAAATTTCTTGGTCCTTTCACATGTCATACCTGGCTGCCCACTGTATGCAATCCCTCAATATCCTACATGTCCTCTGTGGTACTTCCTGGGGAGCTTATCGGAACACCTCCTCCATTTGTACCAGTCCCTTCTCCATTAGAAACTAGACTATGGATGTTTTGTTTATGCATCTGCACGTTTCCCTCTTACACCATCTCAATACTATCCACCATCGTGGCATCCATTTGGCCACTGGCATCTTTTACACTAGCCCGTCTGAGAGTCTGTAAGCAGAAGCTGGTGAAGTACCGTTGTCCTACTGCCGTGTCTTTCTCCTCAGTACACACATATGCCGCTTGTCTGCCATGCCTGACCACCCTCCCTCGATCGCCGGTATGGGGCGTGTCCCTCTCTTCTGTTACCTGCTGGAGTTTGCTTTTGGCTCTTGCTCCTGCAACTTAACTTCATGCTACCTGCCACTTTCTGGATGACTGTGAACCATTCACCACTTTGGTTTTGTGCGGCAGTCGATGTTCACCTCGGCCTCCATTTGCCTCGTACGGACACTACTCCAGTCTCGCTCTATCGCCTTCAGTTTCACAACCTTTGCATGGAACATCGCGATAGTACCTCTGTGTACACTGATCGCTTTCAGAATGACCATGGTGTCAGGTGTGCCTTCGTCATTTGCACCAACTTTTTTCGGTATCAGCTTCTGGAACACAGCTCAGTATCTACAGCATAGCTCTTCGCCCTGTATCAGAACTCAAAGTACATCCAGCGACACAGGCTTTCCAATTGCATCATCTGCTCAGATTCTCTCAGTGCCCTTCATAGCCTCTGTGTGGTGCAGACTGTCCATCCTTTAGTGCAGCGGGTCCACGAAAGCTGTCACTTGCTCACTCCTGATGGAGCCACCATCACGTATATGTGGGTTTCCGGTCACGTCGGTCTGCCAGGAAATGAGGCTGCTGGCGTGGCTGCAGTCCTCGTACCTCAGCCCACTAGTTCTCCCATTCCCTGTGATCTCCGCATTGGCACCTCTTGCCAGGTTGCATCACTTTGGCATCACCACTGGCCCTCCATTCATGGGAACAAGCTCTGGATTATTAGGTGTATTTGTCCAAACATCATTGTCTTCCTTGTTATGTTTCTTTGTATGGTCTCATAATTTTTTACTTGTTTTTTACATACTAGTGCAAAAGGGGGAAAATTCTAGTCAGCCATACACATACACATCATTCCCCAATGTAAGCACGAAACAGTGGAGAAAAGCCTATCGTTGGCAATGTTTTAACTGAATGACATGAAAGTCTGTATTGTAATGAAAAAATTCATTTAAGTAATAGCATACGTAACAGATACAGATATCGTGCACACACAAATGCAGAATTGACCAGTATTATTTTGGAAGTACCAGCACACAGAAGTGGTGAGACAGTTAAATATATTTCCCTCTCACACCTCAACAGTTCAGTCACAGTTCTATCAGTGATGTAATTGCACTCGGTTATGCTGTAGACCGTGTCACACTCCAGCACATGTGATGTGTGCAAATTATTGTCAGCAATGTTCAATACTTGATGATGATTTGGTGTCTTCAATTAAGAGTGACTGAAGATGGAACCCAATAATTACACTGAATTTTTCTGGATATCCAAACTCCTAAAGCCACTGCTCATGACTTTTGTGCATTTTGGTTGGTATTTTGCTCAGGGAATATATAATACTTTTTTGGAAATATGGTGCCAGTTTTACTGTCACAGTCCTGTCAGTTAAAAGAAAAGAAAAATGGCTCAATAGTGGGCCCCATGTATTTTGTTACCACAGTGGTTTTGTTTCTTTTGTGCAATGATTTATTCATAATATTGATTTTCTCCTTACTTTGATTTTATGCTGCACGTGCTTCTTTCCATTCGATTAGCGTTTGGTGTGCTGGAAGAATGATTGTTCAAATGCCTGTGTGCATGTGCTGTAATTAGTCTGACCTCATACCTATAATCCCAATGAGAGCTGTACACAGGGGATTCTAGTGTATTCCTAGAGTTGTCACTAAAGCTCATTTTTGAAACTTCATCAGTTTGCTTTCTCGGACCACTTTACATTTGTATTCGTGCATATGCCAGTTCAGTTCTTTTAATTTCTCTGTGACACTCTCCCACAGGTCAGACCAACACACCTCTGTACAGAGGGTGCTGGACTGTTACTCTGGCCAGCAAGTTCTCCTTATCCATCACCCACTAGAAACACTCGGTCATGGGTTGTCGTGCCACAGATTTCCAGACGTAGTGACTGATAACCTCTGGCCCAGAGTTGAAGCAACAGAGAATGATGTACCGGCAGCTGTCATCCAGTCACCTGAGTTCACGAGGGTCCGTGCCTACCCGTCACTACTGATTTTGCCCATGTTTGCTGCTGGGTTTTGCTAAAAATGAGAGTGACACAAGTGGGAGCTCCAGATGGCCAGCTGTTTAGGGAAAAATATCTGGATGGATGGATGGATTTAGAAGAGAATTTGAAGACTTGTAAGAATGCTTTCGTGTTAAATTTTAAATTTTTTTTATAATTTTGCATTTGCTATTGTAATTTCTAATTTATTTTATTAATTTTTTTGAGTTATTTTAACATGCCATGCCAACTAGCAATTGCACATGCAATGACTTCATCTGCTCTTGTCCCTATTGCTATTACTGGTAAGATCTGATGGGAGTCCCTGGGTAAGAAAATGGTACAGCTGTTTGTCATACAACCATTGAATTGTTCTGTGAATATTCTAAGATACAGGAACTTGTATCAAACAACTGAAGTGCATTCTTGCATCAATTACCAGTACTACTTTGCTCAGAAACATTACAGATACTGTACGTGTCGTAGGCGTAGACTGTCATCGCAGTATTAGGCCTTACACCTATTGTCACTAGATGGCAAAGGTATCAATTTCACAGCGGTGAGGGGATTTGTTTCATCTTAGCTCAGGCAATTACACAAAATATTTGTAAGTGATACACACAAACTTTCCTTGTCAATCATTTTACCTACTGCTGGAAATGAGATCCAAATCACTACAGTAGTTCCCTGAGATTTTTTACAGATTATGAATTATATGTAAGTTTGTAATGGCAGGGAGAAAATATTTACGGTGATATATACTGATGGGAAAAAAAATCACAACACCAAAAAGTAATCGATGTAGAGTAATAAAATTTTGGGAATACATTTGTCTAGGTCTATTTAAGTGATTAAGGTTGGTAGATCACAGATTAATGTAAGTGTGAGATAAGCCATTGAAAATTTGAAACACCGGTACATTAATAACTGCTGTAACCGCCATAATGCAAACTCCCATTCATTGTATTGTACGGGTGGCAGATACAAATACAAATGTTTTATTCCACCTCTGAGAATGTTTACATGCAGTTGGTGTCATCAGTGTTAACACAATAATAATAATAATATAAACTTGGACAAATGTCATTAACTACAATATAATAATCCAAGATGGATATGATACATATTTATGCAAATGGCAATAACAACAAAAAATTTCCTAACAGATAAATTACAAGATAAATGAACTACATTGTTCAGCGAATGACAAATACAAAATCAGACAGATAATTAACGATAACTACATGATACCATAATAAGATAGTTGCACAGTGTGACATGTATAGTTTGCAGTTAATTTATTCTTCATTCCCATAAGGAAAGTATGTGATTTGTCACATACTCAAGGAACTCTTGAGCAAAGTAAATTACTTCACTTTCCATCCTTCTCAAAAGACTAGTTTTAAATTTATTTACTTGCGCTGTGCAGGCATTTTCAGATAATTTGTTGAAGCAGACAGGACCAAGATATTTCTAACTGTTATGTGTCTTTGCAAGCCCAACATATGGCATATTAATTGTATGTCCACTTCTTATGTTACGGTCATGAAATGTCCTCCTTAAGTCAAATTTACTCAGATTCTCTTTAACGGAGACAAGGCAGTTGTAAATATACAGGCCAGGCACTGTCATTATATTTCGTTTCTTAACATAATCTGTACGTGATTAATATGGGTGGAGTCCTGCTATGCACCTTAGGGCTTTCTTTTGCCATTTAAACACTAATTGTGAGCCTACAGAATTGTCCCATAATAGTATTCCGTAAGTCAAGTGGGAATGGAAGAATGCAAAATATGCATAGAACAGGTGTTCTTTACTGACACTTCTCCTCAACTTGTACAGCAGATAGATGAAACGTGTCAATTTGCTATGTAACTTCCCCTGTGGGTATCCCAGCTGACCTTTTGTCTATATGCAATCCTGAGAATTTTACTATTTTGTTATCACGACTGGGAGCATTCAGACTGAATACAATAGCTTCAGTTTTACTATCATTCTTCTGCAGTACATTTGCTCAAAGCAATGTCAGTTTGTGGATCGGATTTTCACGCTCGTCGCATTTGGTCGATCGATACGAGGACGGTTAATGCTGTATACGGATAACACCTCCAGTGACGGCCCATATGTGCTCAATCAGAGATGGATCTAGTGACTGAGCAGGCCTAGGCTACGTGTCGACACACTGTAGGATGTGGAGCGATGCGCGGGTGAGCGTTAAACCTCTCAGTAAACACCCCCCGGAATGCTGTGCGTCAATGGCAGCACGACAGTTCGAATCACTAGTGTGACGTACAAATTTCTAGGCAGGACACACAGGATAACCACAAAAGTGTCCGCCCCCAGTAGCTGAGTGGTCAGCACGACAGAATGTCAGTCCTAAGGGCCCGGGTTCGATTCCCGGCTGGGTTGGAGATTTTCTCCGCTCAGGGACTGGGTGTCGTGTTGTTCTAATCGTCGTCATTTCATCCCCAGTAACGTGCACGTCACCGAAATGGCATCAAATCGAAAGACTCGCACCCAGCGAATGGTCTACCCGACGACGGGAGGCCCTAGTCACACGACATTTACATTTTTACCACAAAAGTGCTCCTGCTGTCATATGAAATCGCACTCCAGGGAATAACTGCAGGTGCACGCCCAGTGTGTCCAGCACGCAGACAGGTTGGTTGCAGACCTTCAGCTGGCCTCCTCCTAACCAACACACGGCCATCTTTGGCACCGAGGGAGAATCATCTTCCAACAGAAAACATAACGGACCTCATCCCTGGCCTCCAGTGAGCTCTCACTTGACACCACTCAAGTCGCAAACGGCGACGGTTTGGAGTCAGTGGAATGCACGGTACAGGGCATCTGGCATAGAGCTGTACTCGAAGTAACCGTTTTGTAACAGTTCGTCGTATCATTGTATTGACAACTACTGCTCAAATTGCTGCAGAAGATGCTGCTGTACAATACGCCAGAGTCGTTCGCCGAACACCGTGGTCTTCCCGACCTTCTTGCGACTGTACATTGTTTTGAGCACCGTTCCGAGCAGTCGTGTACGGTGGCTACATTGGTGCCGAGTCGTCCGCAGAAGGAACATCCGACTTCTCGTTGCCCAACTACACGACCTCGTTCACTCGGTAAGGTGTTGACGACGGTGTCCTCATTGCCTTAAAGGCGTCCTTAAATAATTTTGTGTTGGCAGAAGAGCCAACACCGTGTTACTAGTGGAGACAGAAATGCACGCGTTTTAGCTCACGCAGGCTGGCATGAGGAGGGAAGAACTATACTGATGTGAGGTTTGTAGTATCTGAATATGGCGCTCTGCTAGGTCGTAGCAAATGACATAGCCGAAGGCTATGCTAAACTGTCGTTGCTTGCAAATGAGAGTCGGCTGTACAACTGGGGCGATTGCTAGGGAGTCTCTCTACACCTGCCGTGTGGCGGCACTCGGTCTGCAATCACTGATAGTGGCGACACGCAGGCCCGACGTATACTAACGGACCGCCACCGATTTAAAGGCTACCACCTAGCAAGTGTGGTGTCTGGCGGTGACACCACATTCTTCCCCCGCAAATCGGAGGATGGTTGTGGTATAAGGCCTCCGCCCACCGTGGGGAGGACCCCATGTTGACGTATGCGACGAGGTGGGGAGCCTAACAACAGGTGAGGCTGTGCCACCTGCAAACCGCCATTCAGACCGCACGGAGCTAGGGAATGCCTGAAAACCTGCTCCAGGGCACACGCCAACATGCGGTGTATGCGCCCGTAGAGAGACAGGAGGGGCCGAAGGGTCGACCTCCATTGGACTGGGGCACCCGACGGGTGAAGACGACATATGGTCCGGAGCGGGCAAGAGTTCCATGGCGGAGGACAACTGGTCACGGGAAGCGATCGGTGACCCGTGACCCAGAGGGCGACGCGTCCACTGCGGGCGTTGCCGGAAGGAGAACAGGTGGCGGCGGCGCGTCACCATGGGGCAAAATGGAAGGCAGCGTCGGTGACACCTGGGGCTAAGGCGAGCCAGTAGATGGGTCACGAGGGCGCTGACCAGTCGGCACCGTCGCTGAAAGCAGACGGGGAACGGCACATCGCATGCGATGACAGAGGTGCAGCTGATTGAGACGCCGGTGCACCTCACCAGCGGCCCCCAAAACCTGATACATAGCGCATCCGAGGCAGCGAAGAATTCGCCCCTTCGAGCCAATGCCGTGAACCTCGATAGTGACGGTAGTATACAACGTCGCCTGGGGCAAAAGCAGGTGTCTGCCGCTGCACAGGAACCTGAGGTTGCGGATGTAGCAAAGACATCAAGGTTCGATGATGGCGACCGTGGAGCAACTCAGCTGGCGAGCGACCATCTCGGGGCTGAGAGCGATACGAGGACAAAAAGAGCAATAACACGTCCTCCCAAGAATGCGACTCTTTCAACTTCAACATCTGTGACTTGAAAGTCCTGACCAGTCGTGCAGCGGAACCGTTTGACTGTGGCGAAAACGGCGCAGACATCAGATGTTGAATACCATTGTCCTTGCAGAATGACTGAAATTCTGCGGACATGAATTGTGGGCCACTGTCGGAAGCAATTGATTGTGGAAGACCTTCAATGCAAACGATAGCAGATAACGCTTGGATGGTGGCAGATAGTGTTGTGGAAGACATCCAGACAACAAAAGGAAAATTACTGAATGAATCTATCACAACTAACAATCGAGCATTCCAGAATGGACCAACAAAATCGATGTGTAAGCGTTGCCAAGGGAAAGTGGCTTTTGGTCATGCAAAGAATTTCCGCGGTGGTGCTGATTGTTGTTCGGCACACACCATGCAAGAAGAGCACATAGTCGTAATCGCGGTGTCGATTCCGAACCAAGTACAGTGCTGATGAGCAAGTTGTTTCGTTCTCACTATACCCCAATGTCCTTGGTCGAGAAGCTTTAAATCAGAGGACTGTAACGAACATGGTACCACGACCCTGGACTGATCATTATCAGAACGCAACAGCAAAACACCACGTCGAACAAAAAGTCTCTCCTTGTCAGCAAAAAATCGTCGAACCAACGGGTCCCCGATCCGTGACTTTGACAATGGCCATTGCGTAGCAACAAAACGCAGAACGTTAGCAAGGACAGGGTCGGCAGTTGTGGCTGGAGCAACACGACGAAAATCAATCGGAAACGATTCGACCACGTCATCGGTTTCCGAATCAATGAACATGCAAGCAAGTTCGGAGGAATCGAATGCCCTATCCTCGGCAACAGGCAAACGGGACAACGCATCGGCGTTTCCGTGCTTAGCAGTGGACCGGTACACGATATCGTAGCGGTACTGCGAGAGGAAAATAGACCAGCGAATGGATTTCTGCGCTGTACGTGGAGGTACAGGCTTGTTCGGATGAAAAAGCGACGTCAAAGGTTTGTGGTCTGTGATTATGGTAAAGTGACGACCATACAAGAAGTCATGAAACTTTGTAACACCAAATACGAGAGCCAATGCTTCTTTCTCGATCTGTGAATAATTTCTTTGCGCGGACGAGAGCAATTTGGACGCAAAGGCAATAGGGCGATCCTGCGAGCCATCTTTGTGCGCAAGCACAGCACCGATCCCGAAATCCAATGCATCCAACATCAACAAAAGGGGCTTCTGGGGATCGAATGGCGTAAGGCAAGTATTGGAAAGCAACGCCGATTTCAACTGGCGGAAAGCGCATTCGCATTCCGTCGTCCAGACGAACGGAACACCTTTACGGCGTAAGTGATGAAGCGGAGCTGAAATGGAAGAGGCGTGGCGCACATATCTGTGATAATAGTTGATTTTTCCCAGCACACTCTGTAGCTGCTTCAAATTCTGCGACCGAGGCAAGTCTTGTGTGGATCGGAGGTGCGTGGGACTGGGATGAATGCCTTGGGCATTGAGTACATGGTCCAAGTATGGCAAGTCACGAGCAAAAAGCACACATTTGTCCTTCCTTAAGCGAAGACCATAATGTCGCAAGACCTGAAATAATGTTCTGAGATTGGCTAAATGTTCTTCTTCCGTCTTTCCGGGGATCACAGTATCGTCCAGATAGTTTGCTGTAATAGGGACCAACGCACAAACAGTTTGTAGATATTGCTGAAACAATGCAGGGGCGGATGCACACCCGAATGGCAGTCATTTGAATTGATACAAACCAAGATGCGTGTTAACCACCAAAACACGCTGGGATTCTTCGTCCACCGGTATTTGCAAGTACGCATCTGCTAGGTCCAAATTCGAAAAATATTTGCCTGGGCACAGTTTGTCAAAAAGATCTTCCGGGCAGGGTAAAGGAAAAATTGTAATCTCTAGTTGTGGATTCACTGTTGCCTTGAAGTCCACACAAAGTCTCAATTTTCCCGAAGGGTGATGCCCAGAGAGAAGCCTGCACACGTTCAATTACACCTTGTGATTCCAAATCGTGTAATTTTTTTGCAACCTCATCACACAATGTGTGGGAAACATTGCGTGCTCTGAAAAATGTCGGTTGCGCGTTTACTTTCAGTTCCAAATGTGCTTTTTAGTTCTTAGCGCAACCGTGGTCCAAGGCAAAAATGTCTGCAAATTCTTCACATAGACGAGAAACACTGTCTGAAGGCACAGTCTGGTTCACTTATAGGACCTGATTTACTATAGACAAGTTAAACAACTGAAATAAATCTAAACCAAACAAGTTCACTGCAGAAGAAGAACGAAGGACATAAAATGACACATGTTTTGTATGTTGCAAGAAGGCTGCACTGTCCTAACACAGGGATCTCTTTACCTGAACAGCTAGTTAACATTTGCAGCACGCAATGGAGGTGTGCCCAGCAGTTTGTACGTGTCTTGATTCATCAGTGAAACTGCAGCTCCGATATCGAGCTGGAATGGTATCACCTTGCCGTTAATGTCCAAGTCTACAAAAAGGTTATTGTCCCGCTGACTACAAGAGCAACTGCCTCGTGCAACGTGAACTGACACTGGTACAAAATCACTTGCGACTTGACGGGAGTTCCGTCGATGTCGATGCACAATATTTGTGGGACGAACACAGTCACTGTTAGACAGAGTGGCACTGGGCAGAGTGGAATGAACGACATGAATTTTCATGGGCGAAGTGTCGCGAGCCTGAGTATCTTTGGTTTGATTCCGATTCCGGTGTGAAGCAAAGTGCCTGGAATGGTGTCGAGTGTCCGATCTGAGCTTTTCTGGCAAACACTCTGAACATGTCCTTTTTTATTGCAGTAAAAGCAAATAGCTCGGCGTGATGGGCAATTCTCACGCGATTGTTTAGTAGCGCACTGCGGGAATGATTTAAGCACTGCATTTGCATGCAGGCGCGGCACACATGGCTGCAAGCCTGGCGACAGCGGTGCGGCCGGGCGTGAGGGCTGTTTACTGCTCCGTACAGCTCGCCCGGCGGGCCAGTTAACCTGACACACGGCCTGCAAAGTTTCAAATCATTCCTGAGCAAAGTCAAGTGTGTCCTGCCGATCCAATATGTCCATCACTTGTTGAAGGGAGGGATTGACTAGTTTCAAAATCTGTTCCCTTATATGAACATCAGAAACGTTCTGTGCAATTGCATTTTGTACCATAGTATCTGAATATGGGAGTCCACATTGACACTCAAAAGCACAATTCCTAGTAAGACCTTGCAAGGTTGCAACCCACTCCCGATTAGTCTGACCTGCCGTACGTTTTGTACGAAAGAAGGTATACTGTTTTGCAACAACATTGACTGATTCTTTGAAATATGCATCTAACGCAGACAAAATTTCTTCGTAGGACAGAGTTGCTATGTCATGTCGTGGATATAATTTGACTATCACACGGTAAGTTTGCACACCAACGGAGGACAAAAGAAAAGGCTGCCGCTCGTTACCTTGAATACTGTAGGCAGCGAGATGGAATCCAAATTGGCGTGACCACTCTGTCCAGCTTTCCAGTGCAGCATCAAAAGGTCTGAACGTCGGTGCAACTGCGTGTAGTGGCTGCGTTAGCGGTGGAGTGGCGGCTGCCGAATCATTTTGCATTGCATGTTGACCCTGGATGAGCTGTCCAAGGGCATCCAGTAATGCCTGCGTCTGCTGATTCTGTAAGCGATAAAATTCAGACAGTACATCTGGAGATTGTGGCGAAGCCATTACACAACGAAATCAGGGCAATCTCAACAACATATGTCAGTATAGTGAAGAACACCGTTTTTACTCCTTGTCGCTTTTTGTGTTGGCAGAAGAGCCAACACCTTGTTACTAGTGGAGGCTGAAATGTACGCATTTTAGCTCACGCAGGCTGGCATGAGGAGGGAAGAACTATACTGACATGAAGTTTGTAGTAACTGAATATGGCGCCTTGCTAGGTCGTAGCAAATGACTTAGCTGAAGGCAATGCTAAACTGTCGTCTCTGCAAATGAGAGCGTATGTGGACAGTGAACCATCGCTAGCAGAGTCGGCTGTACAACTGGGGCGATTGCTAGGGAGTCTCTAGACTAGACCTGCAGTGTGGCTTCGCTCGGTCTGCAATCACTGATAGTGGCGACACGCGGGTCCGACGCATATTAACGGACTGCGGCCAATTTAAAAGCTACCACCTAGCAAGTGTGGTGTCTGGCAGTGACACCCCAATTAACATACACTCACCTTGCCCAGTCTCAAAGGTAACTCAAACGAACCACTGTTACAGTGTGTATTTATAGCAAACCTCATCTGAATCTCCATAGTGATGCTACTAGCTCCACTTTTATGCAACTCGCATGAAATCTGAATAGACTCAGCTTTCAGGTGTAGAAACACGCCTACCGACTTGTGTTTGTCACACAACTGCATCTTAGTGTTGTGATTTTTTTCCAGGCAGTGTAATTACAATTTATCAATTTTCGGATGTTTCCCTTTTCTTGTACTGTTAAACCTTGCAGCCTGCCATCTTTCATGATTCTAGCTCAATGGGAAGTACACCATAGGTTTTGGTGAATGAGTTTGCGAGAATCAAAATATGTGATACGAATATCGAACTGTTTGATTGCATTGACTTGGAAGCAGAAGGGTTTTACGTGGCCGAGGGACCATATATCGTAATATGTGACATATATTTCAACTCCGTACGTCTACCCGTCCCAAAAAAAAGGGTTTTTAACAGACAGACAGACAGACGACAACAAAGCGATCCTGTTTGTGTTTCGTTTCGAGGTACGGAATCGAAAAAATAACATTTTTGGTGAGGGATGAGCCGTTTATTTTAGTGTACTTGCAAGGCAGCGGTTGGCGCAGCGGAAGGAGTGCAGAACGTAATCCTAGAGTGGCCAGGTCGAGTCCCTGGTATGCATAAATGTTTATTTTTGCTTACACACATTGTAAATAAATCGAAACAGTGTTCAATACATTGTATTTATTAATATTTTCGTAAAAGGAATGAAGAGCAAAGGCAAATGAAAATTTCCAGGGAGGGATTATTAGGCGCACACGGGAACTTTTATTACTTTACATTTGTTGACTTATATGTGCTAGAATGCTATTCACAGTAGAAATAGGGACAGCAGTAATTGTCTTGGCATCTTGTAAATGTCACAATGACAGCATTTATACATCTGTATGATTGTTTGTTAAGTTTCTATGGAAAAAATGAAAGTCGTTTTCATTCATAAAAGATTCTCTCTCATCGCATAGTTCAGCAGACAACTATGTGTAACACACCATTTCGCCAAATATTGGCGACGATGTGTGGTGATGTCCAATGGAATGTATTTAAACACAATCTTCTCGGGATGTGATTTATTTTTCTCTCTCGATGGGGCTATTTTACATGCACTGGGAACGTGTTTTCTATGTGCAGCTGCCGAGGCCAACTCAAATGTGAAAATGATACTAATGGATTGTAAAGTTCTGTATGCTTCAATTACAATTGTGGGAAAATTAATTAGAGCCCTAGTGGACGGCGTAATTAAAAGCCTGTCTTGGAAATTTAGTTAGAATTGAATATTTTCCTATGCTTTTCCTTTTCACGCGTTTTGTGAAAACATCAGTAAACTAGTTCAGCGTTAGCTGCTTCTCTCGCACTTGCCTAGTAACTGCAACAAAAATGATTTCATAAACATACATTAGGCCTACTGAAAAACTGGTGTATTGAAGATCCGTGTCCTTCTCTATGCATTTCTGACAGATTCAATTTGCCACAGTGTCTGTTCCCTCTAAACTTTTCACGCTAATTAAGGCTACACAAGTGTGGTCCTTTGCAAATGAACTTTTGACCAAAAAGCGATTCGCACAGCTGGAGTCAGAATTTTTTGTTAATCCTGCCTTGTGGTGATATTCCCACGGAAAGTAACATCCCATAACACAAATTTCTAATAGCTACATGAAATACCAATTGTCATGGATTTAGCTTTAAAAATGTTTTAATGTAATGAAATATTTTCATAAAAACTTTGTTCCCCTATTTCCAAACTGATGGATTGAAATTATAAAACCACTGAAACAAGTATTTTTTGTTGTTGCCAACTAAGAAGCTAAATACGAAGTTTCATAGAGGTAAATGATGACTAATTGAAACCCTCAGCTGCCGACAGGTGTTGTTGATATACTTCGATGGGGACAGCTGAAAATGTGTGCCCCGACCGGGACTCGAACCCGGGATCTCCTGCTGGGCAAATACATCTTAGGTACATTATGTATGTAGATTGTGGACAGTTGGGAATGTGGGTCTAACGGGAAGCATGCAAGGGATAAGCCCCTGCAGTCGCACTATTCATCTGTGTCCTTGGTGGCTCAGATGGATAGAGTGCCCGCCATGTAAGCAGGAGATCCCACGTTCAAGTCCCAGTCAGGGCACACATTTTCAGGCGTCCCCATCGAGGTATATCAACAACACCTGTCGGCAGATAAGGGTTTCAATTAATTATCATTTGTTCTAGAGAAGCTGCACAGTCATCAATGGTATCTGCTCTTTCAAGAGCAGTTACTATCTTCATCTATATTTCATAGATGTAGCTTTACAATGTTTTACTAGTTCTTTAATGATTTAGTATTTTTAAAAAAAGCACCCGTTACTTCATCCTTTTGGGAGTTGAACTTCGAAAAAATGTTGAAACAATTGTTACTTTATTTCTGGCCGAGAAATCAAACACTAGTTTTCGTAGTTCTAGTTTCAATATTGCCTTAGTAGCGACATGTTATAAGAAAACCTTTCATCCCTTATTTTGCCCTCTCATGGGTGGAATTCCGAAAAATCCCTTCTAAACGATGTTTACAGTAGGAAATAAACACCCTCTCCAAATTTCTATCCTTGGCGGTTTGGCCTGGGTCGTGATGAGTATTCAGACGGGGCATTTCTCTCTCTCTCTCTCTCTCTCTCTCTCTCTCTCTCTCTCTCTCTCTCACTCTCTCTCTCACACACACACACACACACACACACACACACACACACACACACACACACACAAACAAACACAAGTAGTGGTGCAAGCTGTGCGTCACCCCACTCTCCATTGTTGCCAGATGTATCCAAGATGGCAGCCTGTAGCTTGGCAACAGCACATGACATCATCCAAGATGGCGGATTTTGGCGGGAAGATAGGTCAATTGGGCTACTTCCACCAACCTAAGTCACCCAACCGCCACCTTTTCCTAGGGATTGGAGGGAAATTGACTCAGCCTGCACTGGGCTGCTGGAGAGAGGAAGGAGTGTACTTTATTTATTTTCGAACAATTAATGGATTTTGAAAGATAGTATATTTATCACACTGATACAAAACACACTCTCTGACATGACTGGGGTCATGCCACACAGCCCACAGACCTGTAAACTACCCCTAAATAACGCTCTGCACACACGCAAACAACTCCTAAATTACCGAAATAATTTCAGTGCAGACATGCAAACCCCTCCTAAATAATGCAGTACACTGATGTACATGCACGAAATCAACCCATAAACTGTCCAAATAATACATACCACAGCCTACAGACCTGCTCACAAAATAATGCAACAGACACGCAAACAATGTACGCAGGCACCGCAGGCACCACTGGTTTGCACAGGAGGTTACCGCACACGCTCCCAGAAGTCGGGATGCACTGGCACCCCCTGCGAAGTGACGCGCAGGTGCCCATTTGGGTCCCACAAGCATGAGGTAGTGATATCCCTTTCATACTTGGTACCTGAGAAATTCCTCTAAAAATACATGTTCACCTAGGCACAATTGCTGACGCGACCAGACATCAGCGAAGACATATTTGGAGAGTGCAGATGCTCCAAGGACACGCACGTGTTGACGCTGCCGCTAACCATCGCCAGACTCAAGCCAGCATGAGCCATCTCACTCATTCCACTGCCGACGGCATGTGAAACTTCTTCAAGTGTTACAGTGATGTTACATGTCAATCTAAATAAGCACCAAGCCAACCTCTGGAATGCCTGCGTGTTTACCGTTGCTAGTGCAATGACGCATAGCTGTGGTGCGGGTCAAGTGGGAGCATCGTTCGCCATTGTTTTCTGCAGATGAGATTTTCAGCGGTAAAATTAATTTGCACAGATCGCTAAATTGCACTGACAGTTGAACCCTCAAAAGTTGTCTACAGATCATCAAATAAATACAAGACTCACAAGAATATTGGAAGCCAGGAATATATTTACCAGTGTAACTACAATTAAATATAACAATTGCTGCTACAGTCTGACACTGATGTACAGGTAATGTTCTCTTGACGACTGTGGTTCTGGAACAAATCTCAGTATCTGTATCGCACGTAATTTTCCACATATAAGATCTCTCTCAGACCCTCACGGTTATCGATGTGCTGAATCTATACGACCCTCACGATAGGACACACACTCATCTTCTCTAGTCATGCCACAGTAAGTTTACACTGCAATATATACACATTTTACACAAACAGTGCAGTTATATTTTATATCTGTGCGGTGCCTGAAAAAATTATGGTATGCCTACACTCACACCAGCTATATGTCCCGATTCTCCTCAGTCCTAGGAAATTATCTGACAAAGTCTTACAATCAGCACTTCTGGAAGGTGCTGCATCCTGCCAAGATTCTCTCAAACAAGTGTTATGAAGGACAGGCATCAGGCATTACATGTGATAATGAATACCGCACCCACGGATGTAATGCTTGGAAAGACATCAATGACGCAGGTTGGTGTACTGTAATCATCATCACTATAAATAGAACAACCAGGAAAATGTGAATTCGTACTTCCTAGCAGTCCTAACGTGGCATCCCGTCCATTGTGTGTTATCCTTCCTGCTTTCAACATACGCAAACGTTCTCACTGCTATGTAGAGACTACTACATCCCATTACAAAGGATGTCTTGTGAATGAATGGGGGTGGAAGCACTGTCTGCCTTTTTTTTCTTTCTGCACACAAGACTTTCAGTGGCAAAAAACTATTTTACACTGATCCCCATATTGCACCAATGACTAAACCATGCAAAGTGCCCTACATATCGTCAAACATGGAAAGACTGTCACTCAATTACATTATTCTCCCACTGAGGACAGGAACCTGAATATTAGAGTGTGAAACCGATCTCCAACCCAGCAATATATCACCATGTACCATGTCGATGTAGTAAACATACAATTCGTATCCTGTGCCATACAAAATCAGTCCTCTTAAATCATTCATACATATACCACAAAAATGTATGGCAGTGTACAGGGTGTGTTACAGCAGGAAAAAAAGTTTTAAACAATGACACGGGGTCACAGGGAGCGTCTCTTGCGACTTACAGTATAGTCTGTGGGATACGGTCATCCTCCTACAGTGCACATGATGAAACTAAACTGGTCTGTGGAGTGGATTCAGTACATGTATATTTAATAGGATCACAGATGTGGTGGATGCCGGCACGCATGTGGTAGTTGTTTTCGATATATGGGAGGATAGAGATGTGGTAATAATCTTATCAAGTTCTCTGTCGGATGAAGTTAGTGGAGCTTTTATAGTTCGTAATTTGTCTCTGGTGGATGGAACAGCATAATGATGATAGAATGTTGGGGTGATAGGTGTGAATGGACCCTGAGGGACGTGGATCTGTAGTACCTGCTTGTAGTTTGGAGAAACACCACAATGCAGTAGCAAAATCCATGTCCTTCCCCCAGTTGCCGTACTATCTTTTATACTACCTCATGTTGCATGAGCAGGCTTCAATTCCGTTGAATGGTCAAAACACACATCTGTCACAGTAACTCAGCTTTGCCTGTTTCTACACAGGTTGCAGGAGGTGGTAGATATGCCTTTCTCTGACTTATCGGTTCCAACTTACATTGGAATGATCACATGAGCAAAGTTGCAGGGATGGTAGCGCAAAGTCTGAGGGGTAGTTGCAAGATGCATAGGGCCTACCTAAAACGATGTTGGAATTTTACCGTTGCAGATAGGTTCGAGAAAGGTGGCTCATTTCGAGATATGAGAGTGCCAAAAATATGATACGACATCGAGAAAGAATGTGTTACAAATACTGGAGAAATATCTAGTGGCAGCAACATGTGGGGGTTCCAGATGTCTGTTTCATACCACGCTCCTTAGCTGAATCACTTTCAAAATTTTATTACGAGGGTGCACCATCGGCGGCGTGTAACCACACTGCTGGTGTGATAATGTACACTCCGCCAATCACCGTCTACATTCAGTGTCATGGTAGTTGTCTGGAAAAACCAAGTCATTCATAGGTAATTCCATACATGGATTTATAAAGCCGGTATAGCTTTTAACATGGATACTTGTGTGCACCTGAAGAAACAAGACGGCTTGTAATGGTAATATGGGTTTTTTATTTTTTATTTATTTTAACATATAGCGGTATGTAAGACGATTACACCTCTCTTTCTAAGACACGGTGGTAGCACTCGCAAGAAAAACTTATGAGACATGCCCACCCATTGTTGATTTTCGGTCAGTATTATTTTGTATCGTCTGCAGTCATTTATTGGTGAAGTATTATACTTAGTAGTAGGTGTTGTTTGATAGGTTCACCTTGAGCATCAGGCTTATAAAGTATGTGTTGTGTTCTGACATGTGCAAAGGAAATGACTGCTGTCACAGTACTCCACGCCGAATCCATACCTTCCTTACAACTGGACATAAAGTGAAAAGTACATCAAGACATAAGAATGGTACACATATTTCTATTTCCAGAGCCACAGCCATCAGTAGGGTTTACTTCTGATACTTCGCTCATTGTCGAATGTCATTCAACTGAGACCACAATTGTAACATTAGGTTGTAAATACAATGATAAAACATATATGTGACCGGTTTCCTACGATGATTCTACCTGTGCGTGCTTGGCATGCAGCGCCGATGACGGGAATGATTCATGTTTCCTGTTAATGGTAGAAACCGTCCAAATGGAGAGGCCTGTTGGAGTGTAGGAATGTAGCTGACTTAACCGTATTGTCCTCTAGACAGTTGAATAGTGAACTAATATTTAGTATGTGTTGGGCAGCTTTCATGATCAAGTGGAAATTTGACAAGATTCAATAAGGACGTGTTTGTGCTGGGCCATTATTCCCTCCCATGTAAATTGTTTGGTTGACTGCTTCTTCCCATTTTACTACTTTATTTGGGTGATAAAAGGTCGATTGTGATGTGTGTGTCTAGCATGTGGAAGACACATTTGCCAGTTCTCTAGAAATGAGAAACACCTTAGTTGACTTTGTAAATTATAGGGATGATTTGGAATCTGTTACATCACAGACATCGGTATTTGTGAGTGGAAATATCATTTTCCTCTGTTTCCACCAACTTACAGAAGAAGAGCAGGAGTTGCATCTCACAGATGTAACTCTGACCACAGAGAACATAGGCAATAGAGTGGTGAATTGCCATGTACTAGATGAATTGATCACAAGTGATCATAACCTAATTGAATTCTCAATTGTGCAAGGTGGTCAACAAGTGACTGATGACTGGATTTTACTGTTAGATTACGGGAGAGCCAATTGGGCCTGCTAGAGGGACCACTCATCCAAGTACTATTCGTGTCATAATAAACAACTAAAAGTTAATCAGCTGAGGAAGAATTATTACATATCCATTTGTAAGTGGTTAGAGACCTGATAACCTCCACTATACCAGAGAAAAACATGAACAATAGACTTAAGTAGTTGTATATTTTCATTCCCACAGCAGTAGTCTCTATCCTGCAATTACAGTTGAGTACATACACATGAGTGACTGCTTTCCACTGAAAAATAGCTGGGATTACAAGGTATGTGTACAACTAATTATCTTACAACACAATATATGTTCTTGTCTTATTGCCATTTTCTGTTCACCCCAGTAGCTGAGTGGTGAGCGTGACGGATTGTCGTTCTACGGGTGCGGGGTCGATTCCCGGCTGGGATGGGGATTTTCTCCACTCAGGGACTGGGTGCTGGTTGACAGCATTAAAAATAAATAGAAGTTTAGTGATTTAAATAAGTGAAACACTTTATTTTAAGATAAATGGGACCCAGACATAAAAAATTGAAAACATTGTGCAACATAATCTTCAGCTTCTAAATCATGGCCTCAGCCTTGAAAATTCAAGTATTTACAACTCTTATTGTGGCAATTGCCCCAGCTTCTATCTTGGGCAGACTGGAAGAAGCTTTACAATAAGATACTCTGAACACACTGATGCATTTAAACTAAAAAACTTGGAGCACCAGTAAATCTGCAGTAGCCACCCACTCACAAGGATTAATATAGACACACTAACATTGAAGATAACTTGGGATATCACATACCACAAATACGTGCAAGATAATAGATCACTGGGAGGAACTAGAACTATATCGTCACATCCTCATTTTGTATTTCCCTCAATTAACCTGTAAGGTTTAAGGATCATTTTAAGTTCTATATATGTAAATGTGTGTACATATGTGTAATTTATATTATGCAATCTGGTGGCTTTACAATTTTTCATGAAAATTTCCATTCAATAATATGTTTACTCTTTGACTACATGCATTTTTCTGTTATTAATATTTTGCATGTTTAACAGCCCACAAATCATCATTGCTTCATTACATCTTTGCTCAGTTGGAGTAAATGACATCTTTATATCTTTATTTAATCGATACTTTTTACATTGTAAACAAAAATGTCTAATGTGAAGCAAATATGTGACACTTTATGCGGCATTAAGAGTATTATTAAGTATGCTATGATGATTTATTTGCAACATATGAGTTGTTAGCAATGCAGCAGTGTATACACTGCCTCTGATAACTGTAAGGACTACAACAAAACCAATCATCATCCACTGGTACACATGTGAATGCATAAAACTATTTCAACATTTATCTAAATAAGTGCAGGCACATAAGCTTGTTTCTATTAATAGAATTACGTATAAAGTACCTCTAAATATTGATATATTCTTATGCAGCCCAGAGGCTGACAGCATGCTGCTGACCAGAATGAAACTGAAAACGTTAGCCATCTGAAGATGGGCGTGGTACCCCAAAACTGGTTAAGGTACTCAAATAAAGCATTTTAAAAGTATTTGTGGATAGTTCCATTATTCAGGAGCAATTAAAAAACTAAAAATTTTGATATATCAAAGACTTAAAAATGTTATTAAATTTGAACTTGTGCCACACAGTCTTAGTTTCCAATATTATTGGGGTTCAGTAAATTGCACATTTTTCTTATGGAACCTATTGAAGTCAAGCACTTTATAAACAAATACATTAGTGGAGAAAACTGGCTGCCACATATTGTAAAAAGCCTCTTCCATTCAGTAGAAACTACTTTTCTTTTAGTCTTCATTTACTGCCCAAGATATATAAAAAAATGCAGTATGTTTGCACATTATGCACAAGGTTTCCCACAAAGTGGAACATTCACGTTTATATTAGGAACACTGAAAAAAGAGCATGAAGAAAGATCAGAATTTACCATCCCGTTCAACAGGTTTCCAGAGATGGAGCACCAACATAGATTGAAGAAGGGAAGAAAGGAAATGGGCTCTGCCAGCAATTGAGTGATTTATGGAAACCCTTAATCACAATGTCCAGCGGATGTCACAAATCTTACAATGAAAACTCTGAAAAATCAATAAAACAATGTTGTTTGTAACATTAGAACTATCAACAATTATGATCATTCTAAAACTTATTTACTTATGAACATACTAATGTTCACTACACTGTCTTCAAATTTTACTTAATACTAACCTCCAATTGTGGAAAGAGATGGATACACCCTTAAAAAAATGTATGAAATAATGAAACCAGAAGGAGCAAAAACTGGAATGAACAGTTAATGAAAACAAGACCAAATACATGGTGATGGCTAATTCTAAGTCAAGAAGAACACCGCATGACCTGGAAGCATCTAATAAATATTTTGATGCTGTCTGCTGCTTCCATGATTTAGGTGCCCTCTTAACTAGCAATAATAATATGAGACAACATATTAGAGAAAGTATTGAAGCAGGAAGCAGAGCCTATTAAGCAAACTTAAGGGTATTCAAGAATCTCTAATTACAAGATTAACCAACTCGAGAGTACACAATTCATTCATCTGACCAGTGGTTACATACAGGTCAGAAACAGATGTGAACAATCCAAGGGCTTTTGAAAGGAAAGTCCTGCAAAAACTGTTTGGGTCTGTGAGAGAGTCTGAGGGTTGAAGAATACGGTACAACCATGAAATTCAAGACCTTATAAAAGTGAAAGATATAGTGAAATTTGTTAAATATCAAATAGTGCACTGGTTACGACATACGAAGAGGGCGCTCATTATGCCGCCCTGGCACAGTGAATTATCCTAGTGTGCCTCCATCCTCAATCCAAATTCACAGTTGTAGAGCCTCTGCAATGTTGTTCAAGTTTAGAGGGAATACCATGCGGGCTGAGGTGTCAGTGGGAGGTAAGCTAAGGTTGTCTGTGCAGTTCTGCAAAGCCGGGGTGGTGCAATGGTTAGTGAGCAGGGGGCTCAGGTTTGAAACCTGGTCTTGGTACAAGTTTTCATTTGTCAGTTCAGTCTGCATATATGCATCTTATATTAAGAGATTGGTCAAGAAAAGAGGGCGGCAGGGGTGGGGGTGGGGGTGGGGGGGGTGTTTCAAACAGCATGGTGACTTGCCTGCTTCAGAAACTAGCATTGTCCATCTTTTAACAAATTCATAACTCATGACTGACAATAACCCCAGAAACGTTCCAACATACAACAGATTACAACACTATTGCGCTCTCTCTCTCTCTTTTCTTTTTACATTTAGCAGATTCATAACAACAAATCTCAAGTGATGAAATGTACTAACTTAAAACCAACATTCTTGGCAATCATAATGCAGGAAGGCCTATCAGCACACACAGATGAGTACTGAGCATGGATGCAGAGCTTAGATGTGACCCAGGTTCTCTAAGATACACCACACTGATGGGCTTGATTCACATAAAAAATATACAGAGTGCGGGTTTGCACACAACAGATGCATAAAAATGGTGATATGTGACTGCATCAACATAATACCAGATATCCTGGCTAAGGAATAGTCCACTAAAAGCATACTTCTAGATCTATCAGTCAAAGGCATCAATAGATCATAAAGTAGCAGTCATAAAAACTGGACAGTGGAAACAGCAAACGAATGGACTCCACCATTTCTAAGCCATTGCTTACAGCAGGTCAGTATGATATACATAGACAAGCAACTCAATTCAGCTGCTGAAATTCTGTCTGAAAGTAAAACAGTCAAGCAGAGTGTGGCTCAGAACTCAGTACTGGGACCTCTGTTATTCTTTCCAATATCGATGGCTCGAGTGTGAATGTACTGCTCACAAAATATTTGTATTCACAGATGACACACCTCAACTCTTTGCAGGGGACAACGCCAGAATAGTAGGCCAGGAGAAATCAGCAGCCTCAGCTACTCCACAACTCAGCAACTGGGCTATAAACAAGACTAACCATAAACAGCGAAAAGGCTATCTGCTAAATTCCACACCACACAAAACACAAATCCATTTCATTTCAACTACTTTTATCAGTCAACAATCAATCAATTAAAACCAACACAGTGTTATATTTCTGGGTCTATGGCCATAAGACAATTCGGAATTGAATAAACAGGATGACCAGATAAATGTTAAAATAAGTACTGGCTGTCTCGGTCTGAAAGGGCTATGAGTGAGTACTAGTGGGAAACAGTCAAAACTGCATATTATTCATACAGTCTGAACAGATAGAGGAACAAAAAATTCCTAATTTTGAGTTGGCAAAAGTCTACTGACATCTGCCCACTTATGTTCTGTGTCCGGCTGCTGTCAACTGTGGCAATCTAATACAGAACCTTGCGTGTGCAGTGATTGGGAAGTAATTGTTGTGCCGTGTTGTGTGTGACACAATAAAGATAAAAAAAATCTACTGATGCGTGACAAAGCCCATCATGGGGAGCACCAGGTATACTTTCCACCCTTGGAGAAGGGCAAGCAGCAGTACCTGACAGAGTGGAGCAAGGAAAACATGAGAGAGAATCTGAAAGTAAAGCACTTTAATTTTTTTCTCCCCTGGTATTGCAGCTGGAATCTTTAAATTTCATAATGACATAGTTTGAAGTTTGAGCTTCATCGGGTATTTTGTTTTTATGTGCAGCTCTACCGAGAGAAGCCTGACCTGGGGAAAAAAGAAAAAAAAAGGCGTGCATGCTACTGTTGTCAACTTGTGAAGAAGAGCAAAGTGTAGTTCGATATTTGTGGGCCACAGGGTATAAACTGAGTGAAATTCACAGGGACATGTGTGGCGTGTTTGGGCACAACTGCACTAACTGCAGCTATGTCTCCAGGTGGTGTGCATTCTTCCAAGAAGGCCACGTCAACTTCTTTTCAAGACACCATCTACTGCATCCAACTGCTCTTCTAAGTACTTTGCTGTCTCTGGCAGGATCACAATGTCATCACCAATGCTCAAAGTTTTTATTTCTTCTCTCTCAAATTTAATTCCGTCTCCAAAATTTTCTTTCATTTCCTTTACTGCTTGCTCAATGTACAGGTTGAATTGGGATAGGTCACAATCCTGTCTCTCAAACTTCTCAATCACTGCTTCCCTTTCATACCCCTCGACTCATATAACTGTCATTTGGTTTCTGAACAAGTTATATCGGTAAGTAACCTTTCGTTTCTAGTATATTATCCCTGCTACCTTCACAATTCTAGACAGCATATCCCAGTCAACACCGTAAAAATCTTTCTCAAAAGCAAGAATTGCTGTATGTGTAACTTTGTCTTTCTTTAACCTATCTTGCAAAATAAATGTTAGAGCTGGCTCACATATTTCTACACGTTTCTAGAACCCAAACTGATCTTCCCTGAGGTCAGCTTCTGCCAGTTTTTCCATTCTTCTATAAATAATTTGTGTCAGTATTTTGAAACCGTGATCCGTTAAACTGATGGTTCTGTAGTATTTACACTTGTCAGACGATGCGTGCTTTGGCACTGGCATTGAGAATATTACTTTCTTATTGAAGTCTGGGGATGTTTCCTGTGTCTCATATATCTTGGACACCAAGTAGAATAGTTTTGTCACAGCTGACTCTCCCAAGGATATCAGTAGTTCTGAGGGAATGTTGTCTACTCCAATTTCCTTGTTTTGGCATAGGTCTTTCAGTGCTCTGTCAGTTTATTCTCGCAGTATCGTATCTCCCATCCTATCTTCATTTAATGTCTCTTCTGTTTCTGCAATACTACCCGCACGTCCATTCCCTTGTATAGTCCCTCTACCGTATTCCTTCCACCTTGCACATTTCCCTTCTTTGCTTGGTAAACGTTTTCCACTTGGGCTCTCGATATTAGCACAGCTGCCTCTCTTTCCTCAAAAGGCTGCAAAGCTTTGTGGTGTAGCATTTCCATTAACACTCTGAGCGCAGCTCGTGTGACAGGCACGCTGTGAGCGTCCCGTGCCCGAGCTCCACTCGTCTCCCTCCGTTCGCTTTGTTTTCGTTGCGCTCGCGTCTAATATACGGGCTCGGCGTGCTGTGATCTGGCCACTGCATGGTCCTGCCGTCGTGTGTGAAACTATTTCGGCCTTGTCAATGACAATCCTCGGTTGTTCAAAACCACTGCACTGTCGCGAGGCGCCGTGGTTTTCGTGTATTTCTTGTTACACTTGCATCGCGTTTCGCAATAAATATGTCGAGGTTTTTGACTAATACTGAGATTTAGAAGCTTTTGAACGAGACGTTTGAAGATTCCGGTTCCGAAGGGGACGTTTCTGAAAGTGAATACAGTGATTCTGCTACTGAAGCAGACTCAGGTACAAAAGCAACATTATTTTTCCTTTCCATTGTTATTCATTGTTCTGTGTAATAAGTCTACTATTTAGGTTACGTGTCCACTGCGTTTTCAGACGAAATTTCACCTCCGTCGGTATATAATGTACTGCCTAATACTGAAGACAGTACTTCTAATGTAGTGCCATCTACAGAGTCACCACGCAAGAGAAGGCGTTCTAGTGTTCCAAAATCTTCTGATGCGGAATTAGTTGGATTAGTTGGATTAGATGTGCAACCTTCATTGGCTGAATTCAAAGAGGAAAGTGGATGTGTGGCAGAAGTGGATGACAGCAGCAGTCCTTTCGATATTTTTCAATTTTTATCCCTGAATCAATGGTAAAAAACATGAAGTCAGAAACTAACAGGCATGCGAAATCTATTGTAGATAAAAGGAGATCAGGCAAAATGAAACCCAATAGCATGTGGAGCTCATGGAATGGGGTACAGCTTCATGAAATGTATTTGTTCTTCGCTGTCATAATTCACATGTGCCTGGTGAAGAAAAATAGGCTGCGTGATTACTGGTCTACAAACAGCTTTGTTTCCACGCTTTTTCCAGGTTCAGTTCTAGCTAGAAATAGATTTGTTGCTACTCTCTCTTGCCTGCATGTAAACGACAATGCCTCATACATTCCAAGAAACGAACCTGGCCATGATCCCATGCACAAAATCAGACCATTCCTGAATCATTTATTCACACAGTTTCCAGCATCGCTTTCACCTGAGGAAAACCTCACTATAGATGAAGGTGTCTGTGGATTCAGCGGAAGAGTCATTTTTTGTGTCTATGTAAAAAACAAACCTGACAAATATGGTGTAAACTGTTTACCTTGTGTGATGCAAAGACGGGATATGTTTTAAGCACTGAAGTTTACTCAGGTAAAGGACAGGAAGACAATTCAGTCACTGCCCTTTTTCAGAGACTTCTGTCTGGCTACCTCAGAAAGGGACATACTGTTTATATGGACTGATATTACACTTCACCTGCTGTTTTTGTTTTCCTGTTGGAGAATAAGACGATGTTCTGTGTTTGTCAAGTCTCCACGAGATGACCAAAACAGAAGTAGAACTACGTAGCAAAATAGGGCTGACAAAGAAACTGAAGCCTGATGCCATTCTAGACTACAGCTTCAACAAGACGGGTGTAGACGGAAATGACCAACTTATATCTTGCTACCCTTTCAAGAGAAGGGAAATGAAATGGTGGAAGAAACTGTTTTTCCATCTTTTTATGATGGTAGCAGTGAATGCTTTCATCTTGTACCGTAAAACAAGAAACAATCAGAAAAAAGGCTGTCATTTGGCAAATTTTTTTCTGCAATTAAGTGAAGAATTTTCAAAGAAATGTGCTGTACATCAACATATTGCTACTCCCCAAAATGTGCGTAGCAGGAGCCTTCTAGGAAGGCATTTTGCAGACAGGACTGCTTCCGCTGAAAAGAAGGCGTATCCCACAAGTGTGTGCAAAGTTTGTGCAGAAAAAACAAAATTGTCCAATGGAAAGTCTTCAAGAAAAGATACAGCATGGTGGTGCCCTAACTGTAAAATTCCACTGTGAATGCCAGAGTGTTTCAGATTGTACCATACAAGGGGGAATTATTGTTAAATGTACCGATAAGAATCTGCGCAGAATTTTTTTTTCACTAAACATGTACTGAAATGTAAATAAAATTTGTGTCCTCAATTTGTATTTAAGTGAGCTTTATTTTACAAATGGATCAAATAGGAACCTTTCCCTCTAAAAAAAATGTTTCCATAGATTTAAATAAGGTTATAAGAATGAAATGGTAGTTAATTGAAGAGATGCCAAAAATGCCCGGGATCCTGTTACATGCATGCTCCAAAGGGTTTGGGACTCAAAGTGTTAACCCTCCAAAACTAGGTGTCGGCAGGTCACCTATTGAGAAACTAACCTCTAAATGTTTGCGTACGAAGTTAAATGCTCAATGCGAAAATTATGGCGCTAGGCACAGCTCTTTAAAGTGGAGAATTTGCACAAAATTTCACTCTAATACTATCTAACTGGAGCAGTATGCTGGTTACGATGTTGACCTAGTTGCTAATATCTTCTCGGATATACTATAAAAGCCTACAATTTAATGTACGTTAAGGGGCTGAACAGAAACAATGATTAATTCAATACTCATGTTTGTTCATAAACACATTTATGGGTTCAAAATTTAAATGAATAATCAAAACCTGAGATGCATATGTTTTTGGATGGGGTCCACCTTTAGCAAAACTCTATTTTGTTTTTTATCCCAATCATGTTTGACCGCAGTTGAAGCATCATCAGTGGGCTTTTACTTTATGACTGTTAAACATAAATAAAGTTCTTTACTGTTTGTGCACACGTAAATATTACTTTTTAGAATCGTAATTACAATTTTTTTCAAGAACCCACACAATTATGTATTCGTATCTTTTTATCACACGGTGTGGTTTACCTGAGGTATCATGTTTTTATACTACCTGTTTTCCTTCACAGTTTGTCATCTGCAACTGTATACAACTTAATGTAGACAAACTAATTACGGAAAAGTTACGATTTGGTTATTTGGAAACTGTTATGGCTATGCCTGAAATGAATTAATTCCATTTGGAAGGTTGTGTGTGTGTGTGTGTGTGTGTGTGTGTGTGTGTGTGTATGCGTGTGTGCGCGCGCGCGCTCGCTCGTGAAGGGTAATGTAAGGGGCGGGGGGTGGTTCTATAGGTTGGTGATATCTAATAATTCTTTGAAAGCAGAGAACAGAGTTCTGTTGGAGAGAGCTGTGTTTTCATTTATCACTTGTTTTCCTTCAACTATGGCAGTTTGTATTTGATAGGTTTCTTCAATTTTCAGTTTTTGTGGAGGGCTGTTGCTGCATTTGAGATTTTTCAAGTCAGTATTGATGTCTGTTGGGCTATGTTTCTTGTCCACAAGGTGTTCAGCAAATGTGGAATGATAGCTGTTACTTTTAATGCTCTTCTGTGTTCTGTGTATCTGGTCCTAAAGTATCTGCTTGTCTGTCCTATATAAAGTGATTTTCAGTCCTGATATGTTAGTTGGTAGGTATTAGAAGTGCTGTGATAAGATTAAAGTAAACATGGACAAAGGAGCTTCAATCTCAAGATGATTAAAACCTGAGATAATTATCCAAGTTTGCGTGAAGATTACATGGAAAGCAGTGTCGCGCCGCTGTTAGTTAAATTAGTTCTTGTCCTCTTAAGAATTTGCGCTCTCCCAGAGTTGAACGGTAACTGACAACTGTTTAATCCTGTAACTCGCTATCGGAACACTGACCGAAGTTAGTGACTAAATCGCAGAAGTCCACACGTTCATTTCCAGTGCAAAAGGAGACGAGGCAGGGGACGGTTCTGGATCCGACCAGTGTGAAATCAAATTCAGCTGTGCTATGCCCACCGTGAGTGTGGCCGGGCTGTGCCGAGCTGTGCGTTGCAGAGGAGGACTCCGAGATGTGGCGACCCCTACCACGGCGCTGTTGCTACAGACACTTTGGCCCCCTGCCAGCGAGCGCTCCTCCAGGGACGCTCTCTTACGCGCCGCATATTCCTGCCGCCAAAAGGCGCCAGTCACCGAACGCTGAATTGCTAACAATTGCGGCCCAATCGCGAGGATTCTCTCCAACAGAGAATCCCACCAGAAACAGTGCGTCTTCGTCAGCTTCCGATGAGAACACGAAACTCTCCTCTACTATAAAACAGCATTCATTTCGGCGCTGCGATCCGCCGTCACACATCTGTACGGCTGCTGCCCGTTCTCCCAGCAGTCTCAGTAGCCTCGTAACTGGGTTCGAGAAATTCAGAGAGGACCGCAACGAAACTAGAGTTTTTTGTTTCCTGTGGCCTGCGCTTTCTGTAAGCGGCAGACGCTAATCTTCAAAACAAGTCTCGCGCCGTCCCGCACTTTGGGTTCCTGGCCGAATCACTTCCAAGAGGTGAGGTCCACTTCCAAGAATCTTAAGCGAGCCACGCCACGGACCAGTCCACTGGTCGCCGACCTGCCCGGCCGAAGCGTCTACTGTGTCAAGTTCCAACGCGCTGCACGTGTTCACATGTCCCAGAGACATTCATGAGCCATTAAGAACGGGGTTAACAGAGAGAGAGAGAGAGAGAAAGAGGGAGGGGGGGGGGGGGGTAAATTACAGAGGGCACCCTACTGCCAGTCACCGAGTTTTATAATATCAGTAACATTTTTATACCGATCTTCCTTGTTGTCACCCTCAGAATAATACGAGTAAATACGAGCGCTGTTCAAAAAGTAAGTTGACTTTTCAAATTGCGCGGGTAACATACTTCCGATTGTCGATCCTTTTTTTGTTATCCAGAATGAGATTTTCACTCTGCAGCGGAGTGTGCGCTGATGTGAAACTTCCTGGCAGATTAAAACTGTGTACCGGTCCGAAACTCGAACTCGGTACCTTTGCCTTACGCGGGCAAGTGCTCTACCAACTGAGCTACCAAGCATGACTCACGCCCCGTCATCACAGTTTTACTTCTGCCAGGACCTCGTCTCCTACCTTCCAAACTTTACAAAAGCTCTCCTGGTTTGCAGAAGTAAAGCTGTGCAAAGGTCCTGAGTTCGAGTCTCGGTCCGGCACAGTTTTAATCTGCCAGGAAGTTTTTTTTGTTATGTTGGTACACATGTCCCGTACATATGTTCACAGTTTTAAGTTTGTTTTTGACAGATAGAAAGTTTAGACGTCTTTTAGTGCGCTGAGCGATTTTCGATTATTATAAAAATGGAGCAAAGAATTTGCATCAAATTTTGTTTAATCAAGTGCTCTAAAACACTTGAAATGTTGACAGTGGCATATAGTGAGTCTGCTCCGAATAAAAAAAATGTTTATAATTGGTACAAGGTCTTCAAGTTGGCCGAAAAGATGGCAATGACGAATCTCGCTCTGGACGCCCGAACACATCGACAACAGATGATAACGTCGAAGCTGTGAAGAAAACTGTTGTGGAAACATGGCGAGTGTTTGTAACAAATGCAACAATACGATATTGCAGTGCCCGTATTGTTCAGAATTACGATGCAGTGTTCCTTCGGATAGCACGCGTGTCATCCGCATACAAGCCTTCCGCCTGAATTCTCGCTGACTGGAGCGTAACTGTCTCCAGTGACGAGCCCTGCTGGTCGCGTGCCTGGGAGCGGTCAGATACCAAAATGACTCCGCCCGACGACCAAGAGCGACGGTCTGGGGTGACATTTAAGTTCATAGCAGGACCCCTTTGGTTGTCGTCCGCGGCAGCCTTACAGTACGACGGTACACCGACAATATCCTACGCCGCGTTTTGTTTCCCTTCGAGGCAAGCCATCCTGGGATTACATTTCAGCAAGATATTACACGCCCGCACACGGCGAGAGTTTTCACTGCCTCTCTTCTTGCTGCCAAACCCTACCTCGCCCAGCGAGGTCACTGCATACCTGTCTAGTTCAGAACGTGTGCAGCGTTACGGACAGCGCCCTCCAACAAGTTCGTGATTTCGACGATCTAACGCACAAATCAGAATTTGGCACGGCACCTCTCAGGGAGACATCCAATAACTCTTGTCAGTCAATGCCTGGCTGAATAACTGCCTGCATATAGGTCAGAAGAGGACCACAGCATTATTGACTTGCTCAGTTTGTAAAGCCTCTTCGCTTGCGTAAATTTTCCAATATTTCCGAAGTTGTAATCGTTTGTTGGCTGCATATGTACATCACGTCTACCGATTTCCGTTGCATTCCGATAATTCATTTGCGGTGAGTCCATTTTTTTGTCTTGAAGTGTGTGTTCCTTTTGTTGCCTTTACTATATTATCTGTCAAACATGCCGATTCGTTTCCTATTGTATTTACTCTGCCTCCGTATATTGTTGCCGTACGCTCCCTTACAAAACTCACAACCAGTCGTCGGTTCTCTCGCTTTACGCAGGTCCCATCTCGTTAATTTTCTACCATGTTGCAATTTGTTCGATTTTAATCTGCAGGTCACAACTAATAGAGTATGATCAGAGTTCACATGTGCCTAGGACAAGTTTCGCAACTAATAATCTGGTTTCGAAATCTGTGCCTTACTATTATGCAATCTGAAAGCTTCCGGTGCCACCAGATCTGTTACTTACAGGTAACTTTTTCACGATTCTTAATCAAATTGTGCTCTGAGCAAGATTCTACCACGTCGGTACCCTTACAATTCCTTTCTCTCCGTCAATGTTCTACTACTTTTTTTCCGTCTCTTCTTTCTGATATTACCGAATTCCAGTCCCCAAATACAATTAATTTTTCACCTGCCTTAGCTATCTCAATAACTTTATCTCGTAATATATTCTTGAAGAGGAGTAGGACGTCAAACGGGCAGACTTGGAGCAGGACAGACACCACAGGACATATTAATTTCCACTGTCGGCACTTTTACAAATAAAACTTTGTCAGCATGACCAGGAAGGATTCAGGATTCACACTCATAGCAGTACAAGTTCAAAAACATAATAAAATCTCCCCCTGCCAAATAAAGAAATATTTAACTTCGCATTCAGGAATTTCTCTCCTTTGTATAGCAAATGCTTTCACCTGAAAACAAGTAATGCACATAAAATAACATCCCCCTGAAGGCCTGGGGGTTAGAATAGGCCCGAGGTATTCCTGTCTATTGTAAGAGACGACTGACAGGAGTCTCACACGTTTCGGCCTTTACGTGATGGTCCCCTGTAGGGTTTGACCTCCATTTCTCAAAAATTTCCCAAAGAGCGAGCCAATTGAGGAAGGGTGCCTTACACGGTGTACAGTGTCCATCGTGCGCTGAGACCTCTCGCATCCTTCGTCGACGTGGATCTGCACTTCTGCTCATTCTCCAGCTTTCCGGCGAGGTCACCCTCCCAGGTGCGTTTTCCACCGTCCTCTGTGCGGTATCGCTTTCTGCGCTGTCGATGATAATGGGCTTCTTAGCTCGTTGCGCCTGATATCCAGCACGGTAGCCAGTCCGTTGTGGTCGGGCCGCCGTGTACCCTGTTGGTTGTAGCCCCCTGACAACACAGGGATCGCTCTGCTGATGGCTGCGCCAACTCGCCACGTATGCCTATCTCCCTGGGGCTTCAGGACTCCCAAAAACGGCCATCCTGCCAGGTGGCCTGTGCTGAGGCTGCGTGGCGCTCGTGGGGAGGGCGCCTGGTCAGAGTGGGTGGCATCAGGGCAGATGACCCGCAGTGAAGCGTGGTACGTCATCTCTTGCTGGTGGTCAAACACCAGCAGTCTCTACGTGGTCAAGGTCTAACATCAATCCTAAGAAATACGACCCCAAATCGTTCCCTCTCCCCCCTCCCCCCAGCTACACCATGGGAGGAACGCCAGGCTAAGGATGGCAGGGAAGCTTATTCATCCTGGTACCTCGAATGTACGAGAGTGATGCGGAATGTTTCTTGTCAATGAAACCTCAGGTTTTTGTGGAGCATTTAGGGGACAAGTTTGGGGACGTGGAGGGCTTGTCCAAACTGAGATCTGGGTCAGTCTTGATCAAAACAGCATCCTCTGGCCAGTCACGGGCACTACTCACCTGTGACAAGCTGGGCGATGTTTCTGTTTCCATCATGCCTCATAAGAGCTTAACTATGGTCCAGGTTATCATATTTCACAGAGACCTTCTTTTGCAGTCTGACGATGAGCTGCGCGCCAATTTAGAGCGGCGAGGTACCCATTCCGTCTGGCGAGTCCGGGATCCGAGGGATAATCAGGTTGCCACCGGTGCCTTCATCTTGGCCTTCGAGGGTGTCACATTACCTGAGAAGGTCAAGGTGATGGTCTACATCCCTCCACCGTTCCAAGAAGTTTGGCCATATGTTTTCCTGCTATACTTCCAGCATCACCTGTCTGGATTGTGGGCGTCCTTCCCATGCCAATACTCACTGTGCCCCACCTCCCATCTGTGTCAACTGCGGAGAGCACCATTTGCCTTGCTCTCCAGACTGCAGCATGCTCCAGAAAGAAAGAAAAATCATGGAACACAAGATCCTGGACCGACTGACCTACACTGAGGCAAAGAGAAAATATGAGAGGCTACATCCTGTGCATATGACATTAACCTACACCTCCGCTACGACAGCGGTTCTGCCATCATCCGTTACGCCATCTACAGTTGGCTCTGAAAGCCGTCAGACTCCACTTGACCCCTTGATGGTGGCGGGCACTTCCCTCCCTGTTGCTCCTGCACAACCTACTTCAGAAGTAACACCCCCTCAACCATCGGGAACATCAGGCCCCACTTCTCAGTCAGAGAAGCATAAGTCTTCTTCAGCTCCTCTCGCAGGAAGGGATCTCTTGGGTCCCTCCGTTCCCAGGTTTCTGCTAATGGCAAAGCTGACACTCACCAGTGGGTGAAGCAACCACAGGTAGCTGGTCATAGGGCTTCACAGTCCTCTTCAGCCCCTGAGACTGAGTCAGTGAAGCCCTCCCAGCTGGACAAACCCAAGGGGCAGTGAGAGAAACCTAAAAAGAAAAAGACCCCCAAGAACCAAGGCACTGCATTGGCACCAACACCACCACTACCTACAAGCTCTGTGTCTGAGGACCTAGATCTCGCTGGGCCCTCAGGCACAATGGATGTCGATTGCACAGGTACTCATCTGGTTGCAGCAGGTGACCCTGAGGGGTAGACAGCCTCATTGAGTGTCTCATGCCTTTCCAGGCTCACGATCACGTAAGCCTCCAGTGGAATTGCAGCAGTTTTTTCCACCACCTGGCTGAGCTATGGCAACTGTTAAACTTTACACGTGCTTTCTGCATTGCCCTCCAGGAAACTTGGTTCCCAGCAATGCGGACCCCTGCCCTCTGCAGCTATAAGGGATATTACAGGAACCGTAGTGACTATGATAGCGTGTCAGGTAGAGTTGGCATCTATGTCCCAAACTCAGTTTTTAGTGAACCTGTGCCCCTTCAAACCCCTCTTGAAGCTCTGGCTGTCAGGATGACGACGCAGGAAATAACTGTCTGCAATTTATATCTTCCTCCTGATGGTGCAGCACCGCTGAACATATGATTGCACTGATAGAGCAACTCCTTAAACCTTTCCTACTTTTTGGAGATTTTAACACGCATAAACCCTTGCGGAGTGGTGGCATGCTTACTGGCCGAGGTACGGAGGTCGAAAATTTACTGTCACAACTCGACCTCTGCCTCTTAAACACTGGAGCCGTCACACATTTCAGTGTGGCTCATGGCAGTTACTCGGCCACTGATTTATCAATTTGCAGCCCGAGACTTCTCCCATCTATCCACTGGAGAGTACATGACGACCTGTGTGGTAGTGACCAATTCCCCATCTTCCTGTCACTGCCCCAGCGTCTGGCCCATGGTCGCCTACCCAGATGGGCTTCAAACAAGGCAGACTGGGAAGCCTACGCCTCTGCTGTCACCACTGAATCTCCCCCACATAGTGCCATCGATGTTGCCGCTGAGCAGGTCACTACAACGATCGTTTCTGCATCGGAAAACGCGATCCTGCATGATTTCGGGTGGCCAGTCCCTTGGTGGTCGCCGGAAGTCACTGAGGCAATTAAAGAGCGTCGGCGAGCTCTACAGCGACATAAGCGGCACCCTTCCCTAGAGCACCTAATAGCCTTTAAGCGGCTCCCTGCACGCGTTCGCCAGCTAATAAAACGACGGAAACAGGGGGTTCGGGAGAGGTACGTGTCGTCCGTTTGGTGCCATACGTCACCTTTCCAAGTCTGGTCGAAGATCAGACGTCTTGTTGGGTACCAGAGCCCCAAAAGGTGTCCCTGGCATTAACATCAATGGCGTGCTATCTGCTGACGCAAACGCGATTGCCGAGCACTTTGCAGAGCACTGTGCTCGAGCCTCTGCGTGGTCTGCTCCCCAACACCTCAAACAGCAGATGGAAAGGAAAGTCATTTCGTTCACCACACGCCACAGTGAGCCCTATAACGCCCCATTTACAGAGTGGGAGCTCCTGAGTGTCCTTGCACATTGGCCTGGGCTGGATCGGATCCACAGTCAGATGATTAAACATCTCTCGTCTGACTACAGGAGACATCTCCTCGTCATCTTCAACTGGATCTGGTGCGATGGCGTCCATCATTCCGGTGCTCAAATCTGGTCAAAACCAGGTTGATGTGGATAGCTACTGGCCCATCAGCCTCACCACCTTTCTATGTAAGCTGCTGGAACACACAGAGGCGTCCAAAAAAATGTATCCACATTTTAAAAGTCCATAACTTGCAAACTAATTGACTGAGTTATCTCATTTTTGGTAAAAGTGTAGCTTAAAGTCCAACTTAAAGATATCAGTGTAGGTGCTCGAAATGGTCACCATTAACATCGACACACAAACGATGCTGCCGAACTGAAGTACGAACTGCTGATGCAATGTGTTCAGTTGGATATTTGCACATGAATGTACGATGGATTCTCGAAGTTCATCCAATGTGCGTGGCTTTTGTCGATAAACGACGTCCTTTAGTGTTTCCCACAGGTGAAAGTCCAGAGGAGTTAGGTCTGGCGAACGTGGTGGATATTCCACAGCACCTCTTCCTGGTAGATTTTCGTCGAGATACGCCCTAACACGAGTTTGGTAGTGGGCTGGGGTACCATCTTATTGAAAGTAAACTCTTCCGTCTCCATACAAGTCTCGGATGTCAGGTAAAATGGATGTCAGAAGCTTCTGAAGGTACACCTCACCAGTAACTGTGCCGTCAAAGGAGAATGGCCCAATCAAGCCCCTGTAAGACAATCCACGCCACACATTTACTCCTGGCAAATTCACGGCTTTGTCTACATTGACGTTCGGATTTTCGGCGGTCCAGTAGATGCAATTGTGGCGATTTACTGTACCACTGAGTTTGAACTGTGCCTCACCAGACCACACAATCATCTCCGCAAACTCTTCATTGTTGCGCACCATGTTAGTAAACCACTTGCAGTACTCCATTCTACGATTTGGGTCGTCCTCGTTCATTGCGTGTAACAATCGTGGGATGTAGCACTTCCACTTCGCTGTCTTCAAACTTCGCCGAACACTTGAACGACACTCCAGTTTCATGGGCACACGGTCACAGACTTCTGTGGTGAGCGAGTGGATTGTTGTAACACACGACGGGAGTTAGGTGGACTTGTTACTGTTACAGTTCGTCCGGATCGTTGTTTGTGTACATCTTTAATACAGCCTTTGGCTTCAAATTTGTCTCGAATGCGACGAATCGTTAAACGTGTCGGTGGCTCTGTTTGGTACTCATTTCACCATTGCCATTGAACCTCATTAATGTTTTCGTACTTAAAATACCACTTCAAAACTGACTTCCTTTCATCGAATGTAAGCCTTGGGCCAGCCATGTTTACTCGAGTAACTAGGTGCAACTAAGAACAAAACACTGACTATCTGGCGACTGCCATCTGACAAAACAAAACAACGCAATAAAACGCATGTGTGGCGATTGCTGGAACTACGAACTATTACACTACCAAAGATAAGACAACTAGTTTGCCAGTTATGGACTTTTAAACAGTGGATACATTTTTTGGACCCTCGAAGGTTGGGTTGGGTCCTGGCGTCATGTGGCCTACTGGCTCCATGTCAGGGTGGCTGGTTGCCGTCTTTTTTGGCTTACGTAAAGCATACGACATGACCTGATGACATATCCTTGCCACATTGTATTAGTGGGGTCTCTGGGGCCCGCTCCCGATTTTTGTCCAAAACTTCCTGTCGCTCCATACTTTCCGTGTCCAAGTTGGTGCCTCCAATAGTTCCCCCTGCATTCAGGAGAATGGCGGTCCACAGGGCTCCGTTTTGAGTGTCAATCTATTTTTAGTGGCTATTAACAGTCTAACAGCTGTAGGGCCGTCGGTCTCACCCTCTCTGTATGCAGACGACTTCTGCATTTCGTACTGCTGCCTCAGTACTGGTGTTGCTGAGCGTCGCCTACAGAGAGCTACCCGCAAGGCGCAGTCATGGTCTCTAGCCCACGGCTTCCAGTTTTCGGCCACTAAGCCGTGTGTCATGCACTTCTGTCGGCGTCGTACCAGAACTTTACCTCAATGACGATACACTCACTGTAATGGAGTCATATGAATTTTTAGGACTGGTTTTCGACGCCCGATTGACTCGGCTACCTCACCTTCGTCAGCTTGAGTGGAAGTGCTGTCACCACCTCAATGCTCTCCGCTGCCTGATCAACACCAACTGGGGTGCAGATCGCTCTATGCTGCTGCAGCTCTACAGAGCCCTTGTTCAGTCCCACCTTGAGTGTGGCAGTCTCGTTAATGGTTCGGTGGCGTCCTCAGTGTTGCGTTTACTCGACCCAGTGCTCGACTGTGGCGTTCGCCGAGCGACAGGAACTTTTAGGGCGAGTCCGGTGACCAGTGTCCTGGTGGAGGCCGGAGTCTCTCCACTGAAGGTTAGGCATGCACAACTGCTCGCCAGTTAGGTTGCACACGTTCATAGCTCTCCTGCGCATCCGAATGGCCGTCTCTTTTTCCCAACCATGGCAGTTCATCTCCCACATCGGTGGCCAATGTCAGGGCTTACGATTGTGGTTAGTGTGTGGTCCTTTCTATCTGAACTGGAGTCCATTTCGTTACCATCTCTCCTTGAGGTCCATTCACGTACACCTCCATGGTGTACACCTAGGCCACAGATTCTTCTGGACTTTTTGCTTGGCCCTAAGGACTCCATTAACCCTGCAGCTCTCCACTATCACTTCCTCTCGATTCTCGACGTGTACCGGGGCCATGAAGTGGTTTACATCGATGGCTCGATGGTTTATGGTCATGTAGGCTTTGCGTGTATTCATGGAGGACATATTGAACAGCATTCCTTGCCAGACGTCTGCTGTGTTTTCACTTCAGAGCTGGCGCCCATATCTTGTGCTCTTGAGCAAATCCGCTCATGCCCTGGTGAGTCATTTCTCCTGTGTACTGACTCCTTGAGCAGCCTACAAGCTTTCGACCAGTGCTACCATCGCCATCCTTTGGTAGCGTCCATCCAGGAGTCCATCTATGCTCTGGAATGGTTCCGTGGTTCAGTGGTGTTTGTGTGGACCCCAGGACACGTCGGAATCCGAGGCAACGAACTTGCCGACAGGCTGGCCAAACAGGTTGTGCGGAAACCGTTTCTGGAGATGGGCATCTGTGAAACTGACCTGCGTTCTGTCTTACACCACAGGGTTTTTCCGGCTTTGGGAGACGGAATGGCGTAACAGTACGCACAACAAACTGCCTGTCATTAAGGAGGCTACGAATATATGGAATTCTTCCATGCGGTCTTCTCGCAGGGAATCAGTTGTCCTCTGCCAGCTCCATATTGGCCATACGTGGTTAACGCATGGTCACCTACTCCGTCGTGAGGACCCATCTCGGTGTCGCTGCGGCTGACAAATGACAGTCGTCCACGTCTTGCTGGACTGCCCACTTTTAGCCGCGCTGCAGAGGACTTTTAACTTTCCCAGCACCCTGCCTTCAGTGTTGGGCGACAATGCCTCAACAGCAGCTTTAGTTTTGTGTTCTATTTGTGAGGGTGGGTTTTATCATTTGATTTAAATTTCAGCGCATTCCTTTGTCCCTCTATGTCCTCTACCCTAGTGCTTTTAGAGTGGAGGTTTTAATGTGTTGCAGAGTGGCTGGCTTCTTTTTATTCTCATGGTCAACCATCCATGGTAATCTGCTCTCTTGTTTTGATCTCTTCTACATGTTTCTTGCGTCTCTCTGTGGTTTTCTTGTCCGATTTTGTCCATTTTAGTGTTTGTTGGCCATCTGTCATTGGCTGCATTTGTTGCTTTAGGTACATTTTTATTCATAAGTAAGAGAGATTGTTCGACTAATTTTGCAAAGCATACAAAGCATACTTACGTGTTCATGAAACTCTTGAATTTCCCAAATTATTAAAAAATGTGATAAAAATTCAGATAATTAACTATAAAATTTGTGTTTTTTCTAAACATTAAGTTTAAAATGTAACAGCTCATTCATTTTGTTCATAAATTAAATAAATTCTAAAGTTTCATACACCTGTAAGTATGGTTTGTACGCCGTGCAAAATTCATCGAAGAATCTCCCTTACTTAAGAAGAAAAGTGTACCTATAGCAACAAGGGCAGCCAATAGTAAGTGAAAAAATGATGAAATTTCACATGTAAAAAGAAATTATTCTGTTACGTTTTTGAACTTCCACTGCCTTGAATGTGAATCCTCAATCCTCACTTGTCATGATGACGAAGTTTTACGAATGTATTTGTAAAAGTATAGACAGTGAACATGAAAATGTCCTGTGGTGCCTCTCCTGCTCCAAGTTTGCACCCCTTTTAAGTCTCGCCGTCATCTGCACAGCTTGTTGCGGTATAAACCTGTACTACTGTGGTGGATGTCGGCCTCGTGTATGGCTCGGCTACTGTTGCGCAATCACTATCCCGTTCATAGTAGCTTACCCACATTCCTGTTGTATCCTTATCCATTATTGCACCTGCTTTTGGATTATCGCCATTTGCAGTTATCATACGAAAGTCAGCAGGAAGAGATCCTTCAGACCCAAAATCATGCAGAACCGTATGTTTAATAAACACCATGGCAAAAGTCCAAGAGAGGCTACTGTGTGACCGCTAGCAGGCCCATAGAGCCCTACTTGGACTCAGCCCACACCAATTTGGAGTCAGAGAAGGCAAAAGCACTGATGACGCAATTAAGAGAGCTCTCGAAATTACGCAAAATACAGACGACACACACTCCTTGGAAATTGTGATTGACGTCGCAGGGGCATTTGACAACCTGTGGTGGCCAGCACTGTTTCTGAGGTTTCGCCAGATGGAAGTACCCGCAGCCCTATACAACAGTCTACTAGATTACTGCAGGGATAGAATAGTGGAATGACGTGCGGGCAACCGGAATGTAATAAGGAAAATTACCGAGGGTTGTCCCCAAGGTTCGATCTGTGGGCCCGTCTTCTGGGACATAACTATTCAACCGCTCCTGCAAATGGTTCAAATGGCTCTGAGCACTATGGGACTTAACTGCCGTGGTCATCAGTCCCCTAGAACTTAGAACTACTTAAACCTAACTAACCTAAGGACATCACACACATCCACGCCCGAGGCAGAATTCGAACCTGCTACCGTAGCGGTCACGCGGTTCCAGACTGCAGCGCCTAGAACCGCACGGCCACTGCGGCCGGCCAAGCGCTCCTGCAGCTGTTGGATGGGGACGTTAGGGCAGAAGGAGGTGTTGCATATGCAGATGACCTGCTTGTGGTCATTACAGCAAATGCATGAGCCCAGCTAGAGGAGGAGGGGAGTGGTACACCGCGCACTCTTCGGATCAGTACCAAGTGTTGCCGCCGGTACATGGCCACACTGACCCAACCTCGTCACAAACAGAACAGCGGTTAGGCGTGGACAGAGAAGCGTCCTATTGTGACTATCTGGAGCTTCTAACAACCCTACCACAACAAAGGTCAAAAATTAATTATGATTGTAGTGTTGCTCACGCTGCTAAATATTGCATTCTCCGGCAACAACAAAGTTATATTATGTGGCAGGTGTCATTAGAGCACAGTTAATAAAGTCATTTCTTGAAATAATGGATAAACTAGGCACTCATCTTTTCGTGTTTCCCACGCTGGTCTCGTTGTGAACTCATGGCTCAATCGTCGAAAATCTAGGTAGTGATGATTCCAAGCTCGGATTCAAAGAGGCCTAGGTGTTATTCTGCGATACTCAAAAGCTTTATAGGTGTGTTTCACAAACCATTCTTGAAGATTAAACTTTTGCAAGTTAGGACAATGGTCATGTAAAAAAGTAACCAGCACTCCGAATTTAAGTGACACTTCTTTCTTATTACCTTTGTTGCAATATCACGTAACTCGTTCCAAAACATCACTTCACAATATAAAACATACTTGAAAATATCCTCCTCACTGTTAAAGTTCACATTTCATAAACTGACTACAATTTTCGTCTTTTTAACATGACGACCAAAGCTTGACTCTAATAACCGCTTACGCGCCCAAAAATCAGGGTTACAAGTACGTCAAAGATCATAGTGACGAAAGAAAGAATACACATAAGAATAATATCACTGCAATATATACATATCGATGTATCGAAGTACCTCTACATTAATGAAATCAAATCTGAATGTTATCACACAAATATGTTAACTGTTTTACAGAAACACAGTAGAATATTGCTGGTATCGAGAGGTTGAGGTGAGGTGCCGTAATGGTTACGTAATTCAAGTACCATTACAAGCTTTTGGCACAACATCAGTCGAAGCACTGTGTGTTGTGCTCCGAGTCTGCCCGATGGATATTACAATCAGGTATCGGGCCGCTCTGTACTGGTTAAAGATGGGTAGACTAGACCAGGTTAATATAATAACTGGATCACCACTGGGTAACAAGCGGGACCTAAGAAAATGGAAAATTGACACATGGAAGGAAGAATGTGGCACAAGTGATAAGCGATGGATAGTACACACAGTTCTTCCGGATATAACGGGAAGGTTAAGAATGAAACCTGCTGACCCTAGCCGCGGCATGGTGTATTTCTTGACTGGGCACGGACCTTATCCCACGCACTTGAGCCGCGTGCGTCTGAGAGACACATCCAGATGCTCATGCGCAGGTATGGGGACCCCCCGAACACACAAACCTATTCTGCGGGAAATACAGACATCACAGGAACACACCTGCAATGCAACACGTACAAACTGAACGACACATATACGACGCAATCAGTACGTTTAGTTCGTACCATAGTTCTATTGTTCTGACAGAACAAATATCAGACGAATGCCACAAAGAATACAGATGCGAGAGGCCGTACAGACGACAAATACATATACAGCACCTGGACAGACACCATAGTGTGGAGGATGAAAACTAAGACAGAACCAAAGACCTGACAGAAATATCCTTAACCCGGAAGTAGCGTCCTACATCTAACACAATTATAGCCATAATAATGGACAATACCAGACTAGATTCAAATCTGTACATAGGAGTAAACAGTGTCGGCGCACCGTTGCAGTTGCCACAGGCACACGTGGCACTTTGGGCTTGTAAATAGTGTAATTAGTTTAGTAATAGCTCTAGCAATTAGCTTAGCAGTAGGTCCAGTATAGCATAGATCTTCATGGTTTAAGGGTTAAATTAACAGGTATTGGAGCCAGAGGATCAATGGCTTTCATCCTCAGTACCCCAGGCTGGCGGGACTTGAAACTTCAAACTTCTTCTTTTCCTATATATTATTTTGTCAGTAAATGACTTTTTTTGCAGCAGTCAGCACCTTCCTCTAGATCTTTTTGTATCTATGACAGAAATTTAAGAATTCTGGATCATGCGATTCTTTTTCATGGAACTGAGGTGTTTAGGTGTTTGGGAGGACTTCTTAATACCTGCTGTTATCCATCTGTTTTTGTGAAATGTTTATATATATATGCATACTTTTGGAAATGCCTTTTCAAAGTTCAATTTAAACAACGTGGAGCGTTTAGAGAATTTCATATTCACATTGGTTTCCATATACACTTCATCGCAGCTTTGTTTTTCTACTTCTTTTGAAAAATCTTTTATTTTGATTTCTAATAGATGTCGTTTGTAGGCTTGTAGTTTAGGGAATGATTCGATGCCTGACTTTACTGTTGTTATTTGACAGAGTTGTCACTGATTCACCTCACAGCTCCATCAAGGTGTGGTCGACCGTGACCCCGGAAAAGCACAACAAAGTGTACGTAAGTGTCACGAGTCAGGGAAGCTATCTTGTCCAGGTCACCCCCTATGTCATATGCCCTATCCCTGTCCAAACTGTTTCCCGCCCCACCCACTATCACTACATGGTCCTCTTTCGTAAAGTCCTTACATAAAGACCCAAGGTCCTCTATCACATGACTTCGCCCTGCATTTGGCTTGAAGATACTGGTGGCCTGGTACGCTGCCACTAAACTTTCCTGTAACTGAGGGCCTACACCTCGCCCATGGCTACTACCTAGCAGCAGCACTTTCTTCTTCCTAACACTTTGTACATTCCTAGGCTTCTTGGCCTCGGTTGAAGTGTGCTGCACATTTCCTGCTCCTAGTTCTACCTGAGGCTCTTCCATACTTAACTCTGGCAGTGGTAGATACCTGTTTTCGGTGTTGATGATAGAACTGCCAGATCGTGTTATCTTTCTTCCTGTCCTGCTACCAGCCGACAGTTGCCAGCCACCCTCCTCCCCGCTATCTCCCTTGATCCTTACGAGTTCCTTCCTTGCTTCCTCCAACTGTGTCTGAAGGGTCGTCCGCTTACCCTTTTTCTTATTTTACGTACTATAAAACAGTTCACTGTGGCAACATTGCTAGGAAATAGACTTTGTGCCCTCATTTTACAGAGCATCTGCCAAGAGCATATTTTTCTCGTAGTTGGTCAATCTTGTTGACTCCACCCGTTACTTTGTTAATTCCTGCGATAACTCAAGGATATGGAAAAAAATGTCTGTTCTAATACCGTCCTTTTTTTTCCTCTTCACCAATGTTGTTTTTCTCACGGGGTAACGAATAGAGGACAGCCAAGTGAGTGGACCCAATTTACAGTAGAAATGGCTCCTTCCGTCTCAAATTGGATCTCTCCTCTCGCCAATTCGATGTTTTCCTTCACAAGCCCGGGTAAACTTTTCCTGCTGCTGTTCACAGTTCCACATGCATGCACACCCGTCTTCAAAAATGATGACATTAATTTCTCAGTGGTGAAGAATCTGTGGCGACCACGAGACCGACCGATCGACAAAATGTGGTGTGAAGTGACATCTTCCTTTCGGTTCATTTTTGCTAGTTGTCCTTTAAATTCTTATATTACGAGGGTGATTTGATAAGTATTCGGAAAGGAATAGAAAAAAAGTACTTAAATCACTGAAACGTTTTTTGTTCTTCAGCGTAGTCTCCTTGTAGATGAATGCACTCGGTCCAACGATGTTCCAGTGCCTGGATCCCGTCTCGGAAGTGAGGCTCCTCCAGGCCTGGAAAATAGTCGTCAACTCCGGCTATCAATTCTTCGTTCGAAGTGGATCTTCCTCCACCAAGAAAAATTTCAGTTTTGTGAAGAGATGAAAGTCTGACGGAGCCATATCAGGTGAATAAGGCGGGTGTGGGAACAATTCATACCTCATATCGTGTAATTTTGCCACGGCGACGGACCTTTCCCGACGAAGTAATTGTCTTTGCTTTCTTTGGTGGCGGAGAATCAGCATGTTTCCAGTGCTTTGACTCTTGTTTTCTCTCTGGGGTATAGTAGTGCATCCAAGTTTCATCTGTGCTCACAAACCGGCGCAAAAAATCTTGTTCGTTTCTCCTAAAGTGGGCCAAACATCGTTCTGATATGTCCATTCTCGTGCGTTTTTGATCAAGCGTCAAGAGTATTTCTAATTCTTCACTTAAAATGTGATATACTGTATAGGTACATAAGGAAAAGTCCCAACAAGCCATGACAAAAATTTAAAACCAATGATAATAATTATTAGCGCGGCAGCTGTAAGCTGTATGTCCATTCTCGTGCGTTTTTGATCAAGCGTCAAGAGTATTTCTAATTCTTCACTTAAAATGTGATATACTGTATAAGTACATAAGGAAAAGTCCCAACAAGCTATGACAAAAATTTAAAACCAATGATAATAATTATTAGCGCGGCAGCTGTAAGCTGTATGTCCATTCTCGTGCGTTTTTGATCAAGCGTCAAGAGTATTTCTAATTCTTCACTTAAAATGTGATATACTGTATAGGTACATAAGGAAAAGTCCCAACAAGGTATGACAAAAATTTAAAACCAATGATAATAATTATTAGCGCGGCAGCTGTAAGCGCCCATAAAGATTTATTTTGCTACGCCGGAAGGCGGATAACAAATGATAAAAAATTCATTCAGTTTTTTTTAATAGAGAGATTCTGTCTTTAGTTATCGAGTGGAGAAGACGTATTTTTGTAAGATGTGTGTAGTAGCCGTGTGTGTTATCTAAATAATAATTATTATTTGTGCAAAACCACGAAATTTTCCCTTTCTTCGCGCCCATCTCGATTTCAGCGGCCTGCATCGGTAGAAGGAGCCTGATCAAGAACTAATGTTAAAACACACGGTCGAGAGAATACTTGGCGGAAGAAGATGAATATAACGAAGACACCAGAAATAAGTTCACGACACGACTGGCTCACACTTTACGAGATTTATATATCTACACAACTGGCGACCTGGTGACATGACATTGAGAAAGCCATGAAACCAGTTGTGTAAATTATATAAAATTATTTATGACATTGTATGACATTTTTTTGCATGTGCTAATTATTTTCAAATTTTAATGTGCAACATCACGACTGGGAGCAAAATGACCAGAACCAAACATTCTTGTGGAGAAAACCAATTCAAAAAGGAAGCAAAAAGAAACCGGAATTTGCGGAAAATTTTGGAAATACTCTGTTTGTTTCATCATAGCAAAGGTAGGACAGCTACGCAACCGCTTGCTTAGCTACGCTTGGTAGCGTCTCCTGCGTAATAATTAAAAGTACCTTTCCTTAGTTTCCTTTCATAAATGCATTGTAGCGAATTTTTCAGAAATTTTACGTAATGAGTAGTGAGAGAAAAGTTCGAAGTTTTTGTGTCATAACATTTCGTGCGTAATAAAAGGAACTATTTAACGCTTGACGACACGTAAATCGTCAATAATATATTTCAGTTTTCTATTTTTCAAAATTTTAATTTTAATATTCAAGCAAAATGGCACAAAAATGTTTTCATTATTGTTGACAATGGCGAAAACGCAATGAGCCAAGATGGCGTATAATAGCAGTATAGAACATCTGAAGTACCAGAGCCATGTCTTCCACGCTCAGAAGTATTTAGTAGTTCAGAGATGAACACAACCGGAGTACCAAGGGCTAGTGAACTTCCACAAAGTTCTAACTTTGATGAAACACTGATGTCAATAGATGAAACCACATCACGTGTCCCCATGAGAAACATTCTGTTCGCACAGGAAAACATAGAACGCGCACATAACCTGATTTTTGACGACACTTTACCGTCACCCATCACACGAAATTCAAATGTTGATTTGGAGAGAGAAGTTGTCAACAACCAAAGTACATTAGATATCAACCAAAACAGCGCACTTGCCGCTATACTTCAAAAACTCGATAGCTTGAGCACAGAAATAAAAAAAATACAAACACCAATAACACCAGTTTGCTTGCAGACAGAAATACAAAATTTGACAGTTTGTCGCAAAACTTTACCATAGTCACACAAGACATGAACAACATAAAACAAGAGCAAAAACAAGTTTTAAAAGATTTTCAGGATACAGTCACACAACAGATCAGTGATTTGGCTTCTGATTCACGTCCTGCAGCACGGGACAGCATGACCAGCGTTCCTCGCGAACCTTGACCATCTTGCGCCAAGCGATTAAATCGAAACGACCGCGCAATCTCCACGACAACGCAAAAGCTTCATACGGCCAACATAATCGCGGCACTCCTGCAGAAATTTAAATGAGGGGTGAGACACGCGCACCTCCCTCCAATATTTCAACAAAGGATTAATCAGTCTTATATCAAACAGGGGCGGCGGCACGGGGGGGGGGGGGGGGTGTCTATGGGAGCTATAGCCCCCCTCCATCCAATTGAGTATCATATTACACTGGATAAAATGACTTCAGAAATCAGCGTATATATTAATCCATTATGTAGGAATATAGGTTGCAATGTATTTCAAACAAATTTTAACAAAAGAATAAGAGCGGCGAATAGCTTACTATGTAAATCAATAAATATCATTTAACTTAATTTGGGCGTCTTTTTATTTATTAATACACATTTTTTACCCTGAACTCCGAAACAGTTACCAAAAACTATTTTAAGCAACACCAATTTGTTGGTGGAGGACCCCAACTCTCCTTTTGTTAAGCGATATTCCATCCCCCCCCCCCCCCACCCTCTTTGTCCCACTTCTAGAATCACCCGTGAAAACTGCCACTTGTTCTAGTTGCCCTTTGCGCTTTGATAACCATTGTTATCAATGGTCACGGATAGCAGTTTCTATGAGGACATTCTCAGAGAGGGCGGATCTGTTTGTTGCTATTAGGTCCAATATACAGGGTGTTACAAAAAGGTACGGCCAAACTTTCAGTAAACATTCCTCACACACAAATAAAGAAAAGATGTTATGTGGACATGTGTCCGGAAACGCTTCATTACCATGTTAGAGCTCATTTTAGTTTGTCCTTCCACCTACGCTCAATGGGGCACGTTATCATGATTTCATACGGGATACTCTACCTGTACTGCTACAACATGTGCCTTTACAAGTACGACACAACATGTCGTTCATGCACGATGGAGCTCCTGCACATTTCAGTCGAAGTGTTCCTACGCTTCTCAACAACAGATTCGGTGACCAATGGATTGGTAGAGGCGGACCAATTCCATGGCCTCCACGCTCTCCTCACCTCAACCCTCTTGACTTTCATTTATGGGGGCATTTGAAAGCTCTTGTCTACGCAACACCGGTACCAAATGTAGAGACTCTTCGTGCTCGTATTGTGGACGGCTGTGATACTATACGCCATTCTCCAGGGCTGCATCAGCGCATCAGGGATTCCATGCCACGGAGGGTGGATGCATGTATCCTCGCTAACGGAGGACATTTTGAACATTTCCTGTAACAAAGTGTTTGAAGTCACGCTGGTACGTTCTGTTGCTGTGTTTCCATTCCATGATTAATGTGATTTGAGGAGAAGTAATAAAATGAGCTCTAACATGGAAAGTAAGCGTTTCCGGACACATGTCCACATAACATATTTTCTTTGTCTGTGTGTGAGGAGTTTTTCCTGAAAGTTTGGCCGTACCTTTTTCTATCACCTTGTATTTCGAAAATAATAATAATAATAATTATTGTTGTTGTTATTCCTGGTGCAAATCTTTCAACTGGACTCTACTTTGGTGACTTGCGAGTGCCGACACACAGTTTAACGTGGAATCCGAACCACGTGTCGTTTCCAGTGATCTCCCGCATCGTTGAGAGGCGAGGCACTCGGCTGTCCTCACGAGAGCTGCTGCACGCCACACTGCCAGCACAGCCCCGGATCTGCCTGCTTCAAGTCCAGTGTGTCGGTTGCACCCTCCGATTCTGTTACCGTGCCTAATTTTGCTGGAGCTGTTACTCTACGTGTTGCCGCTATTATTTGTTGTGTAGTACTCAACAATGTCAGAAGGAAGTTCGTGGAAAGTTATGAGTGGAAAAGACTTTGAGACTGAGAAAATGGTAGTCAGTTGTTCGATGGAACTACTGCGGATCTGAATCTACACAAAAACACTATCGTGAAGATAGGCAAGCATATGCTCGAGAAGGAAAAGGAAGCTGGAAAAATACCAAAGCTGGAATCTCTGGGGAGAAAGGGTGGGGGGGAGGGGAGGGGGTACCGTTCCATGCAAAAGCGTATTACCAATATAGATTCACTTGCTGAGGATGCGATGCGTCTTGATGTTCATGCTTTTTCGTAGCAGAAAGGAACATTCGACACTCAGCAAGTTATTGGTCATCCTTAAGGAACTCTTTTTTTTCTTCAAGTTTTCACAGTTTTGCACGTCCTAGAATTTCATATTGCCATTTCTGTGGCCGCAATGTGTTGGTGGAGAGGAAGGATATACTGCAACGCGATCTCACGAGACAGGAATAACGGCGACAAACATACATAGAGCATCGTGGAGAGAGAGTGACAGAATGAAGCCGTCTTGGAAAATTAAGTGAAGGAGTTGACTGTTCCGTCAGATAACGGCAGTGACGGTCGCAGTCATACGTGGAGCATCTGTCGTGGCGACGAGGCAGGCGCCATTGGAGCTTCATCACTACCGTGGAAATGAAGCCATGCTTCAGCACGGCCTTAGAAAGCATCGCTCCTGCCAAACGCAACTCGCCCTTTTTTCACATGATATCTTGCGAACCATGGATGAAGGTTATCGGCCGGCCGCGGTGGTCTAGCGGTTCTAGGCGCTCAGTCCGGAGCCGCGCGACTGCTACGGTCGCAGGTTCTAATCCTGCCTCGGGCATGGATGTGTGTGATGTCCTTAGGTTAGTTAGGTTTAAGTAGTTCTAAGTTCTAGGGGACTGATAACCATAGATGTTAAGTCCCATAGTGCTCAGAGCCATTTGAACAATTTTTTTGATGAAGGTTATCAGGCGGATGACATATTCCTTGACTTCCGGAAAGCGTTTGACTCGGTGCCCCACTTCAGACTCCTAACTAAGTAAGGTACGAGCATATGGGATTGGTTCCCAAGTATGTGAGTGGCTCGAAGACTTCTTAAGTAATAGAACCCAGTACGTTGTCCTCGATGGTGAGTGTTCATCGGAGGTGAGGGTATCATCTGGAGTGCCCCAGGGAAGTGTGGTAGGTCCGCTGTTGTTTTCTATCTACATAAATGATCTTTTGGATAGGGTGGATAGCAATGTTTGGCTCTTTGCTGATGATGCTGTGGTGTACGGGAAGGTGTCGTCGTTGAGTGACTGTAGGAGGATACAAGATGACTTGAATAGGATTTGTGATTGGTGTAAAGAATGGCAGCTAACTCTAAATGTAGATAAATGTAAATTAATGCAGATGAATAGGAAAAAGAATCCTGCAATGTTTGAATACTCCATTCGTAGTGTAGCGCTTGACGCAGTCACGTCGATTAAATATTTGGGCGTAACATTGCAGAGCCATATGAAGTGGGACAAGCATGTAATGGCAGTTGTGGGGAAGGCGGATAGTCGTCTTCGGTTCATTGGTAGAATTTTGGGAAGATGTGGTTCATCTGTAAAGGAGACCGCTTATAAAACACTAATACGACCTATTCTTGAGTACTGCTCGAGCGTTTGGGATCGCTAACAGGTCGGATTGAGGGAGGACATAGAAGCAATTCAGAGGCGGGCTGCTAGATTTGTTACTGGTAGGTTTGATCGTCACGCGAGTGTTACGGAAATGCTTCATGAACTCGGGTGGGAGTCTCTAGAGGAAAGGAGGTGTTCTTTTCGTGGATCGCTACTGAAGAAATTTAGAGAACCGACATTTGAGGCTGACTGCAGTACAACTTTACTGCCGCCAACTTACATTTCGCGGAAAGACCACAAAGATAAGAGAGATTAGGGCTCGTACAGAGGCATATAGGCAGTCATTTTTCCCTCGTTCTGTTTGGGAGTGGAACAGGGAGAGAAGATGCTAGTTGTGGTACGAAGTACCCTCCACCACGCACCGTATGGTGGATTGCGGAGTATGTATGTAGATGTAGAAGTTTACAGTGACTGGATTCAGCTGAATGTCCCAAGTGCGCAGTTTGGAATGGGAAGCAGCTACATAACAAAATTATATTCTCTTAAGTTCCCACATTTTAATAAGCAGATCAGCAACTAATTTTACGTGAAGCTCGTCCCAATATTTCACTCTGCATCACACAGCATAAATGCATCTCAGTCGAAACTTGTCGCCGTGTTGCAAGTAAGCAGTCCGACAGCTCGGTACTTGACGCGCGAGCAGCCCATTGAGCGCCGTGCTTAACTGAGATTGTCTCGTGTCAGAAAACTCTTACAGAGTTCCGGTTTGGGATGGATGAAAATATGATCCATTCCTAAGATCTAATGCGCGTAATTCGATCGCCTGAACTTCTATCGCAAAAAAGTTCCCTGCGTGTCGAAAATTCGCTAAAGTCGTCAGAAAATCCATTGTCATCTTACTAATTTGCTACCGCAAATAAAACACGGTGCAGCCCTTCCACAACACACTGATACAAGTTCCATGTTTGCACACTGAAAATAGGGCATAGCGAACTATACTGCGTTCGGAAGTGCTCGCCGCAGCCTTCGATGCAGTATCGAGCCTGTTCGAACAATCATGTGACAGTCGGTTCGCGCGGCCCAAGTGCAAGGGATGTGCGAGAAACAACGAACTATGGCTCTGTTTAAAATTGACAACTTCGTGAAAGCCAAATCTTATTACCACTGCACAATTCCTGTTGCATTTGTATAAATCTGTAGTAAGAGTTCCATACAGTACCGCTATGAATCATTTTTAAGTAACGGTAACAGGCAAAGGAGAAAATGCTGTCCTACAAAAAAATTACCACATTGAACCCAGCACAATATACTATTTGTTTTCGGGAGATTAGTAATTTAGTAAGTGGGTCGCAAAACTGCATTTCAGTCTTCGCATAAAAGCCATCATAATAGCAGGTGAAAATTTTACAAATTTGTTTGAAAAAAGATGGCAACATTCAACTGAAATAAGGAAGAAAATGAATCGAGAATTAAATGTCCGAATATACGAACTATCTTGTAAGATATTCTACTGCTTGTGTTGTTTAAAATTGCGATGCAGTGTTACTTTGGAAGCGCATGCACACATACATCGTAATTCTGAACAACACAGGCCCTGCAATATAGTATTCATTCACCAACACCGGGCAGGTGACTTAACAATGAAAATGTCTGCCCTGTGCGGGGATATACGTAACGAATGTTGACACTTGTACCTGCGCCGACGGAACACGGCACTGGACAGCTCGCATTACGTCAAGTGGCGATGTTGCTACAGCAACCCCTACACACATAGCAGACGGTTCCGTTTTCTGTTCCATCTTGTAAATGTAAGCTATTAAGCAGTGACAGTACATATAAGTATTCTTTTCTGGCTTGCCACCACAATAACAGCAAATAAACAACCGCTTGATAATGTATACAGGATGATTCACAAAGATATGCAAATATTTTAATATGTTATTCTACAAGTAAAACTAAAGAAAAAAGTTCATTTATGTATCCGCAAATGCTTAGTTCCGGAGTTACGCCTAGTAAAAGATTTCGCCTGAAATTTAGCAACTTCGCTAATATGAATACATCGAAAAACTGTACGAGCTTAAAGTAAAGAACGATATCCATTTATATTGTTGTTTTTGGTCTGTGAATCTAATAAAACATGTTCCGGACGTGTATACGCAGTAGTTTTCCAGAACATCCAGAGAAGCAAAGATTATTAGAACAACCCTGTTAAACTGAAAAGAGCAACAAAATATGTTCATATACATTTATTGTGAATGTATTGTGAAATTGTATGTACACTGTACAACTTCCTTAACACCGAGCTTTGCTTTTATTTCGGTTTAACGTGAATTGACAAGTGCTACGGTATTCATAAAAGCAGATTACCTGACACATTCATACTGTTTCAGTTAACGTTGTTACCGTCACTTTTCCAAAATTAAATTCTCTACAACTTCTGTTGAAAACTTTGTGTAATTGTCTGGAATTAAAAAAAAAAGAACCAAATTGGGCCAAGCAGTTAATAAATTAAAAATTTTTCGAAAGTACATCTTTGCTTCTCTGGAAAACTACTGCAGATAGATGTCTGGGACATGTTTTATTAGATTCTCCAGGTCAATAACAACAAAATAAATAGAAATAGTGATTTACTTTGATCTCTCACAGTTTTGCGATGGCTTCAAATTGGAGAAGTTGCTAAATTTCAGGCAAAATCTTTTATTATCCGTAACTGTGTAACTAAACATTTGCGAACCTATGTTTATGTGAACTTTTTCTTTAGTTTTACTTGTAGAATAACATATTGAAATATTTCCATACCTTCGTGAATCACCCTGTATACAAACATAACGAAGCACACCATTAGGTGGCTTGCAGAGTATGATGTCGATGTAGAGGTATATTCGGAAATCGCTTTGGCATATTTCGTATTTGAAGCAGTGTTGTTCAGAATTACGATGTATGTGTGCATGCCCTTCCAAAACGTCCTTCTAAGAAGGCTCATAGGAAGCTTCTCCGCCACGGCGCATTTCTTCTCCTGCGCCACCCAGCGGTGGTGGAAGTACCGGTCGAAGGCTGGGAGGTCGAGGTACGTAGGAAGTCTGCACGGGATGGCGAATAGAGAGTGAAAAGTTTCATTCTTTCACCTACTAAACTACAGAACAACTTTTACGTGACTTTAAGTAGTCCCATTCATGACCATTGAAAATATGTTTTTCAATTTTTGTAGTAATGGATTGCCTTATGCTATTACAAGTTTCCTTTATAGAGTAGGTTTTTAATAATTGGAGTCAAAGACAAAGGAGCAGTCTAGATGTCTTATACTGTATTTTTATCTAATTGCATAAAAGACAGTGTTATACGAAATGTCGGCAACTTGTTACTACAGACGTACGCTGTCACAGGGGAACCCTACGGCCAGTTTGCCTGTGAGCCCAGCTTATTGTGTCGCTGTGGTTACTCAAGTACGAAAGCTGATTTCATTCTTATCCGAGTGTGATCGACGCCGTGTGTTCGGGAAGCGAAAAGAACAAAATCGGTTAACTCTACTGATATTAGAACAGTTACTGCAATTCACTCCATCTCGTTGGTCGTGCTATGTTCTTTGAGCTGAAATTTATGTATGTGAGTTGCGAAATATTCAGTAAGATTAATTCGAATGTCGGTGCAAATGCTTATGTCCTGACATAACATAGGAAGTGACTCTGTGAACACTAGATACACTCAGAGGAGAAAATTTCTCTTTCACAATGATGGCGCCAGCAGTTTCACAAGTATCGATGTGAGAGGTACTTGCACCCACCGGTTCACATTTACAAATTCATAGACACAAACACGGCTCACACTTTCGATGAGCGTTTCATCAGGGGAGACAATAACGAGTAAATTTAGCAGTAGTTAATGTTATGTCAAGTTAAATAAATATCTTAATGAAGGTTAATATAATATTGTCCCTGTTTTCTGTATTTTCCCTTCTCGTATCAAAGAGTACTTTACTGGCTTCTTCAGAGCACTAGATAATACGCATAAAAAGGGAAAATAGGAGGATCATATACCGTGAGATGAGATGATCTTTGACCCTAGTGATGCAATGGAAAGCCCGTCCCCCCATACGGTGGTGAGTCTCTGAGGCAGCTCAATACTGAGAAATGCTCTCACGATTTACGTGATGGTACCACTTCGGTGTTACTCCGTCATGTTCAAAAATGAAATACTAATAAAGCCAGATCCACGATATTTAGGTAAAAAAATTCCTGTAATCGTTTTCTACGCAAAAAGAACAGTCCGTAAACGTATTCTCGAAGATCGGCACAGGACAAATGAAGTTTTAAGTGTCTCCGTCATGCTTGTCTATATTGATGTGTAGCCATATTCGTACGTTCTGTCGATATTCTTGTTGACTGAAATTTACCCTCATCACTGAACGCTAAACGTGAAAGGACATTGTTATCTTCCATCTCAACGCACAGACCGAGTTTGTTTATTGCCTTCGTAATGGATTGTTTACAAATGAATGCTGTATTGCGTGAAACTCAAATCTCGTGGCAAATCACAACATACGGAATGACGAACAGTTAACTCCTGACTGTTGCACAGACTGAACTGCTACGGATTACATTGACAACAAGAAAGGAAAATTAGAGAACTGTACTTAACACTCTGATGACGTGCTCTGCGCCTTGGGGATGCGTACAGGTCGGCCCTCTCACAGACAAGAAGTCTCAAAATAATGAGACAAATCGTAGGATCGCTTTAGTTATGGAAGATGCAATATCGCATACTTGGAGAAAACCACGTTGTTTCGTCGTAAATGAATAGTGCCGGCTGAAACAGAGAATGCAATACACTGTTTGTTGCCTGTTATCTCTATCTCGATTAAGCACGTGTTGGGTAATGGTAATCTGCAGGTCTGGTTCGTCTGTACGATCTTGTTTCTATAAATTCGGCAGACTGTGTTCGCGATGTAGTTTCAGTAGCTAGGTTCACGGCTTGCCATTTGTGTCTTATGGATTCGTAGTCATATTTGTTTGTCGGGTTCGCATATGTAGCATGCAGTGTAGAAGGATCTGTTTCGGAGTTCATTGTTAGCCACAGGGCACTCTGATTGCTGACCGACCTGCGGCTTCAATGGAGGTCCATTCGGTACCGGCCATATCCTACTAAAGGAATGCACCATGCCTGGACTGGGGTGTAATGGTGAATTTTCAGCTCTACTCGGACGTTGTGGAGGAAGAGTAAATTCTAGAACCGTTAACAATGCTTACCCAATCCCGTTGCCACGCATTCACTTGTCGCTGCCCCAGTTGCCCCTAGTCCCTTAAATCATGATCCGTATTTTCCATTATCTGTCTACATTTCCTATCTTCAATACTTCCGATACTTACGTCCGTCTTGGTTCTCCTCCGCTGTCAGCAACTTTGCGCCAGCTTCTCAGCTATAATAGACAGCAGATTCCTAACCTGGGCCAGTTTACCGCGGGAACAACGTACAAGGCTGTGGTACGCCCATTGATATTCCTAGCAATGGGCAGAGCGCTTACGGAACATTTGTTCCTTTTGGACGGTATCCGGGCTTTTCGATTTACGATATCCGATTCCGTTTATTTTGTGTCTGATTTTGTGCCTTATCAACGGCTGAATTATGTTTACCAGGAATATTGTGCCATTTTCTCCCGGGACTCAAGAAGGCTGCTGATTACGTAGTGCGTATGGCATAAAAATCGACAGCGTGACCTAGTTTTTTCCGTGCCAGTAATGTAACACTTCGCGCGCAAGTGAACGAAGAATTAGACAGATTGCCCGCTTTAGGCGTCGTGGAACCTATTTGATCCAGTCCCTGGGCTACAACATTAGTCATTATCAAGACGCCGACGGCCATAATCCGTGTCTGTGGTGATGACTCTGAGCTGCCAGTTAATTCAAAGTAAGCGGTCGATACATACCCCCGTCTACGCCAGGACTAACCTGTGACGAAGCTGTGCAAGCACAGTATTTTTCAAAAATAGATTCCTTGGAAGTACATTAACAGCTACAACTTGATGACAAATTACGTCTGCTTCTTGTTAATGCCTCTACATTTAAGACTGAAGTGTTTCTGGCGTTGTAAGCACGCCGGCCATTTTTCAGCGCTATTTGGAGCAACTTACCCGACGAATTCACTGTTATATCAATCACCTCGACGAGAGTGTCGTTACCAGTCACACCAGCGAACACCGTCTTTTGTTTCAGACATCGTGTGCCGTAGGACTAAAGTGCAATTTGGAAAAGTCATATTTCTTGCAACGCTGTATAGAATACATCGGACATCTTATTTCTTGTCGGGTGATTCAGCTAACCGACAGCCACACACCGCCTGTTCCGGCCCTTTCGCCCCGCGAATATGAGAGGGTTCCAAGATTTCTTAGGCAAAGTCGCGAATTGCCTCAAGTTCCTTCAGCAAGCAGCTTTGGTTTCATTTCCTTGATACCAGCCACTTAAGAAAGGTGCAGCGTTTGAGTGAACTCCTGCCTGAGACCACGCACTCCTGACCTTGAATAACGTCCGCCGTTCTGCCCCTTACTTGACTACTATCAGCTGGTCCTCCAATTTGTGGTTGCAACTGACCCGTCGCAGTATGGCGTGGAGCTCGTGTTGTAGTGGCGTTGTGCAAAATATTCATAACATCCCATTTGCTTTGTGTCAAAGACGCTTAATGATGGACAGGAGAATTATTCTCAAATAGAGAAGGATGCGCTTGTTATTATGTATCCTATCAAGAAGTCTTATATGTTTCTCTACAGTGTTAAGTCTCATTTGGCGTCTGATTACAACCGCAAATGTCTCTCTTTAGCCCCGTGGCAAACTTCCCGTATAACACAAGCCATAGACTTCAGAGTTGGGCCCTGTTCCTTAATAGATCGAACTATGGTATTCATTTCCGCAAGTAGCTTACACAGTTAGTAGTGCTACCAATGGTTCCAATGGCTCTGAGCACTATGGGACTTAACTTCTGAGGTCATCAGTACCCTAGAACTTAGAACTACTTAAACCTAACTAACCTAAGGACATCACGCACATCCATACCCGAAGCAGGATTCGAAACTGCGACCGTAGCGTCGCGCGGTTCCAGATTGTAGCGCCTAGAACCGCTCGGCCACTTCGGCCGGCTCTTCCATTCCTCAAGCCGTCGCCGTCGACCCCGTTCTCCATAAAACTGCGGCAATATGTTCCGGAAGAAGGGCCACAAATTCCATCCACAATTATTGTCAGTTCAGACACCGACATGCGCTCGTCGATGGCTATTTTTTGCTGTCCGCAATGAAAGGCTGTTCTGCAAGAGATCATTAGGGTTTCTCTCGGCACGACATTATTCACCTTCTGCATAAGGATCATTGCGACATCTCATACACCAAGATGTTGGCTAGTCGCCATGTCTAAAGCTTTGAATTAATCATGAATTTGAACATTTAATCACTGCTTTATGTAAAGCGCAGTGTATCAGGCCGCTCCCCGGCAAAGCCGTTCACCATGGTCTGGGCTATCAGCCTTGTGAGTGAGTCCGTGTAGACTTCACAGACTCCCTCTTGAATGCTTGTTAATTGCTGGTCATTGACACTTACTCCCGTTGCACAGAGCTGCCAACCTCCACTACAACACGGCAGAGCCTCTCACTCAGGTAATCTGAATCAAAGATCTGCCCCACACCTCGGTCAGTGACAACAGTCATAATTTTATTCTCAGACGCTTTTTGTGCACAGCATGGTATTCACCACATACGTGCACTTCTGTTCCACCATCAATCGAACAAAGTTGCAGAACACCTCATCTGCACTTTTAAGACACAACTAAAAAATTGTAATGATAACGTCACAGGAGAAGAGGCCCTCGCACAATTTCTTAGTTCCTACAGGTACACACCCTTCGGCGAGAAGGGGCAGCAGACATACTGGGGCCCCATAGGCAAAACACTAGACACACGGGACTCTAGTCGCGTTCACACGCAAGTGTGGTATTGCGGCAGTCATCCCAAGACCGAGCGGTCGTCGTGTCTTCACAGAGTAGAAGAAAGACCGGTGGGTGACACACCACCGCAACCCACAAGTGAAGGCCCAGCCGTCGCCGTCTCCTCGAACGCCTGTGAGATCATACACTCCTCCTGCATCTGGTCTTCCTTCCTCAGCACCGCACTCGACCGCCCTTCCGCCGAATTTGCACCCATATGATTCTAGGCCTACCTCGCGCTCCACTGTTCTTATTTCTAGCTCTCCGAAAATTTATAGGCAATCAAGCAATGCAAGCCACTTGCACGAAATATCAGTAATCACATGGCTATAACACACATGAAGTGAGACTGGCCTAGACGCTTGCAGCAGCTCAATGGAGACGACTATTACCTTACAGATGTGGACATATTTATCACAAAACAGAAATGTGCAACTACCTAATATGGAAACATGTCTCCTGTATGCTGAAAACGCTAATGATATTATAAACAAAGGTAACACTTAGATGATTATTATTATTACCATAGTCTCAGTTGCACATATTCACTCTGGACTACCGCTTCTCGTCATAGGGCATTATCTTCAGATCTAAAAATATAATGAAAATAATCATTAATGCACTACCATTTAAACAATATTTGTACAATTGCATAATCTTTCAGATAATATGTCATCCATTATTAATGACACGGTTCCCCAACGTGAACGAACTGAGACAGAAGCCTAGAGATATATGAATAATTTATATGTCAAACCAGGAGCGCCAGAGTTAAAAGATATACTGGTAAGCATTTTATTATTTTTCTTAAGATTCCTGGTACGTCAGTTGGAGGTGTGGGAGATTTGTATGGAGATAAATTAATAATTCCTATCTTAAATTTAAGATTACGCAGGGGCTATTCGGAAAGTAAGGTTCGGTCGGTCGTGAAATAGAAACTACAGTGAAGATCAAAAATATTTTAAGTGCAACAGTAGGATAAACTTTCCAGCAACTACTCTACATAGTGGCAGCTACGACTGACACATTTGTCATAGCATTGAAGCAGTTTTCCACAATACCGTCGTTATAGAATTCCTCTGAATGTGTTTCCTGCCAATTCTCTACGCAGATCTGCGGCTTGTTGTCAACGACAAAATTTTGTCTTTATAGCAGCGGCTTACGTGAGCGGATATAAAACTCAGAGGTAGCCAAGTCCCCGCTGTATGGTGGGTGATCAAACACTTCCTACCAAAATTGCTGCAGGAACGTCCTCATTGCCCCTGCAGTGTGCGGCAGCGAAACGTCGTAAAGAAGGAAACGCATGACGATAACGCTGTGTGGGCTGCATGAAATCAGGCGCAATCTCTCACAGGCACTCATACATGGCGGAAGACACTGTTTTTTGGGCATCTTTAGGTGCTCTCTGTACACACAGAACTGAAAAGATCGAAGTGACGCGATCGTTGGCAGATCTATGCAAAGCTTCTGCAAACTTTCTTTGTGGTTTCCACTGCACGATCAAGCAGACCATATTATCCGAGTAGCCCTATCAGAGCGCTATACGCCAAACTGTCTGCAACATGGTATGTTGTTTCCACATACACATATGCAGCTGGAATCGGAGAGGTGACATGGCTCATTTTTAAAATCTAAAATAAAACTGAGTGGGAACTGTCGAGGGTTTTTTCGAACTAGATGTCTTAGGGGGACCCATTGCCATTTTTTTAATGTGTGTGATATCTTATGGGACTTAACTGCTAACGTCATCAGTGCCTAAGCTTACACACTACTTAACCTAAATTATCGTAAGGACAAACACACACACCCATGTCCAAGGGAGGACTCGAACCTCCGAAGGGATCAGCCGCACAGTCCATGACTGCAGCGCCCCAGAACGCTCGGCTAATCCCGCGCGGCTTTGCCATTTTAATCACGCGTATGTCAACCTCGCGTCTCCGCCACACCCCTCCCCACCCTCAAACCAAATTTTGGCCCTGTAGGTTCCAATCTGCAAACGACAGTAAAAATTCGGCGGGGCAACCACGTTCAAGGGGAATACTACGCCATATAGCCTTTAGAGAATGGTTGTAACCTGTTCGGCTGTCAGCAATGTCAGCGTCTCCCGTCGCTCATTGCATTTAGAACTGTCATTTTCCACAGCTATATGGGTGGGAGTCATCGCCCCAAGGGAAGGCGGTTTCATTGACGCGCTTTATGCAACCCCTGCCGCCTTCGTTATAATTCTGAGCGGCGGTGTGTCTGCAATGTGTTCCTCGGCCAACCACAAGAAAACTCCGAGATTTCAGTGATGGGTGTCGCGGTTGTGACCTCTATCTCAATGGCGTTAAACGAAAGAGTTAAACGTCCACTGTGGCGACGGGCAGAAATGTTGTGAAATTTGGTGCGGATGTGACATCATTAAGCCATCTTACAGCTCATACGAACTTCTGAGCTGCGGCCTGTTTTGAAGTGTCATCGAGCCAAGGGGCACGTCGCAGGGCTCCAGTTTTGCACCTTTATTGAAGAAGGCTGTAGGCACTTTGAGCCACATTTCAAATTTCTGTGTCCTAATGTGTGTTAAGTATGGAATTTCGAAAAACTGATCGTTTAATTCTATTGCACAGTGTATTTTCCCATACTGACCAGTGCTTATTAACTTCTTGGTGATCTGCTTATACAAGTATACTTACCAGGTTGGAACGGCTGAATTTTGATCTTTTAAGGACAATGAGTACTGAAACCTCTTTATTTAAGTGAGTCTGGCTGTACTTAAATTGCTGAATGAAGGAGACCCACAATATCTTAGCGCTACGCAATCTGACTGCTCATAAAAAAATAACCAGACTTCAAATAATTAATTCAAAAGAATGGCCCTGACTAAAAAAAATCCTAACAGTAACCTATACTTTTCATTAAGAACTTGCTTCACAAAAATCTCCATTACGCGAACTACTCCAATACCGTGAGTGTCAATACTGCCAGCTAAATAAAAGAATCTAGCTACTAAAGCAACTAACAGGCATGTGGTTAGCAAAGGAAAGATTTTCTTGAAAACCGAATCATGTATTTTTTTACGTTAATATTGTGACATCCAGTTGAGACACGGATATAAATCGTAACTGCCATCTAGAACTAAGGTATATAATCATGAATAATATTGAATCTCCAGGTCGAACGTGTCCAGATTGTTAGCCTACGCTAACACTTGAGACCTCTATCCTCCATCAATGCTAACTTCTCACATCTAACGTCCATCACTGCTGGCTGTTCACCTCCAACTGCCCAACAGTACTTCCATCACTGCTGTCGACTAACTTCCAACTGCATAACACTACTGGCGATTAACTTCCAACAACGAATCCAACCAGCCACAGAGTCTCTTACAAAGAAAGCGCAATCATAGACCCAATGCAAAGCGCTACACAGCGCTGCCAAAACAGATGCAGCCCACTTACAGTAGCAGCAGTCATTTGCAATTTGATTCAGTATCTATCATTTCGATACCACCCTCTTTAAAGAGTAATGTTATTCTGCTGTATTTTACCTTGAAAATATTTCCACGGCCTACGAAATTCAGTAGACTTCTGGCTATATGCGCTGGCAGCAGCAAAATGGACCCTATTTAATACACTTCAGATAAAATGAAATCTTTCACTAGTTTGTCTTCCTGGATCACCTCGGGACTTGGGCTTATAATGTAGATGAATTCTGGTCCTAAATTTGTTCAACATGATTATTATCTTGGACTTGTTACTATTTATTATGGCTGCTATTGTTGGATAGTACGTGTTCACTTAACGTTGTGGGTGCTGTGTCTGGTCTTGTGTCGACACGCATATCCTCAAATCATCTGCAAACACTGTAAATACGATTTTATTTTGTAATAAGGTAAGGTCTGGGAATGAGCTTTTAACTTTCGTTACCAGAGGTCCGACCGCAGTTGCGAGTTTTGCCGCCGACAATGGGCACCACCGAGGGCATGTCCACTTTATATGGTATTCCCCAGTTAGTTATCCGCTGATCGTGATTTTTTGACTGGGCCCTTCCAAAGATGACTCTCACAAGTGGTGAGTATTTGTTGCAGGTACCTAACTTCCTTACTGGTTTTAGCAGAAATCGGAGCAAAATTCCATAGAAAGCATACGAAAAATAAACTGATATCACGCACCACGTTGTTTCCCATATATCCGTGGTGCCTGTTAGGTCATGGAATTCATTTACGGTGTGTGCTGCGGAGGTGTGGTAATCACGTTATTCATCACAATTCTTCTTCACTGCTCGAGCTAACAATGGACGGGGCAAAACCACATTGCTAAGGTAGTCATAGTCTGCAGCAAGCATAATAGGGTCTGTTCTAAAATCAGGGTTTTACTGATGACACCGTAAAGTAAAAAAAGCTAAATGCATCTACGAGAATTAAAATATAGGTCACCAAGAAAAGGCACTTTTTATTTCCAAAACAAATAATTCGATCATCCTTGGCGGGTCTTTCTTGGCTACCTATATGATGGATATCTCCTGGAATCTTATAGGGAGCTGTTGGACTTTCCAAGGATCATTCCATATTCCAAAAATGAACAGCATAGAGTCAGAAGTGATGACACTTTGTGCAAGACCTGACCATCATTTTGCTGGACAATGCTCGAGCACGTTGAGTGCAAGCTGTTACAGATTTGTTTGACTGACGGGGCTGCTAAATTCTCTACCACCTACTGCACGCCCCCGGACTTAAGCCCTCGTGAGTCCAACTCGATTTCTAAACTGAAGGACACTCTTCACGGCATTCGCTTCAGAACTGCTACTAAATCGTCCGCCAATAGACCACGCCGCTCGAACTGTCAACACAACTGGCACTGCTAAGAGTATCCTGCGACTTCCACATCTCTGAGAAGGGGTTATACACAATGCTGGTGACGACTATGACGGTCAGTAAGACTTCGAAACGCGTATCTGTTTTGTACGAGCTGTAAATAAATAGTAACGTATCACTGTTAAAATTCCATCCCTCGTAATAACACTTCCGTGAATACTTAGCTGGCAGAAGTGTTGTCCGATTCTGCCAGAACGTCAACAATAACAATTTGAAAAACTGTTTCTAGGTTGTCATCTATGTCTACTGCAGTATACAACTCATGGAAACGTTCCAGCACTGCGCTTTTGATATAACAGTACTGTTATGTTGCGTCACTTCGTATCTTGTGTTCTTTTTTATTTTGTATTTTGTCCTCTCCCATGTTAGGATTAAGTGGTACAGTGACATATTTTCCTCTTGGATAATACTGTCACCTCTAGACCTCACCTCAAGATCTTCTAGTTTTCGTCTCTGCATTCACATATGCTTCCTCTATATTTATTAGTGATTATGTTTCGTGTGTCTTCGTACATTTCTCAGAGACACATGAAATAAAATGCTTCTCACTTTTATTGTAACCATATTGTCTTCCCAATCTGCGTTGTTAGCATTTTGCGTGCTCCATCCAACAGTTTAATCTGCGGGGATATTTCTTTAGGGTAGTGACGTAGGCCCACGTGTTCCCACCACGTGTATTTCCTTGTCTCAGGCTAAGGCGGTTTTTAATTTCTATTATGCTTTCCCACGAAAAGCTGTCGATTTTCGAAAAACGACTTTGGTAATATGAGTACAGTGGATGGAAAAATTTGTAGGCCACATTTCTGATGCAGTGATGTTAAATAATAAATCTTGTGAGATATAAATCTGATCTTTCCTTCTCGCAGAAACACCATTCACTTAGGTGTATAATAGCAAGTCCGCGTTTGTTGCCTCTCACGTGTCAATCAAACACGAATTTATAACCATATATTCAAGTTCCACGCTTCTATTTGAATTTGGCTTTTGATATTTTTTATAAACAACAGAGTTAAAATCACCATCAAATACGTCGCTGGTCCACATCGTTGTATAGGCCGCTGTGGAACAGAGTTAAAATCACCATCAAATACGACTCTGTTCGATGTCGTTGGGTCGACCGCTGTGGCCGAGCGGATCTAGGCACTTCAGTCCAGAACCGTGCTGTTGCTACGGCCACTGGTTCGAATCCTGCCTCGAGTGTGTGTTCCACTTATGTTAGTTAGGTTTCAGTAGTTCTAAGTCTAAGGGACAGATGACCTCAGATGTTAAGTCCCATAGTGCTTAGAGACATTTGAACCATTTAAAAAATTGAAAAGTAGTACTAGCTGATGGGAGATAACGACATTTATAACATGCGTATTCTGTTCTTCAATCGCCCTATGTATGTCAATTTAAGAATAGAATACTAATGCTACGGAAGACGAAAAATAGAGCCATACATAACATTTGCATCCTCATCCTGCTCTTCAGTTGACCGGTGGATAAAGATCAGAATTCCGTATTGTGTTTAACAACATGATGCTGATAACCACTATTAGCCAAATCCCTATATGAAGAAAAACCATCCGAAATCACTACGGAACCCTCTACAACATGATTTTCAATTAATGTAACCAAAACTTCCTTCGTTCGATTGGGAACTACTTTAAAAATTACTTCGTCACATATTGACCTCAAACTACAGCCCCCCAAACCCATAATCCTCCAGGAGGTTCCCCATGTTGTAGTTCCTTTTGCCAAAAAGCGACACGTCGGTTTCGACTATTACACCCGGCCACCAAACTGCCCCTGTACTTTAAATATTCCCTATAAACTTCCCTACAAAAAGAGTACCAGTCTACAATTGTACGCTCACTCACACGACATTCATGCACGTACAGCCACACAGGATACCTCAAACACCAGCAATATATAATTTTCATGATATCCCTCAAGGCGAGTTTAGGCTTCTCGATCCATGTTCCTCGTCTAATCGACCGCCAAAACCAATGTCTGGTGCATATGTTCGTCGCACTCACGACATCGAACTTAACCGGCAACAGGAACATACATTTGTAAAAATCGAGTCATGGCCATCATGTCTAAGCCCATAGCCTCCTTTAAATCATCCAGGTTCATTGGAATAGATAAATCCATACCTACAAACTAAAACGAAAAAGAGAAAATTCTCATAAAACAAAAAACTATTGGTCTAAATTATCTCAAACTCACTAAGAATGAAATTAAGTACCGAATGAATTGCAAAATCCCAATTACTGAAATCAATGCCAACGAAAGAAATTTTGCGAATAACTAGCACTGTCTTTTAAAACAACATTCACTTTTTAAATATACAATGATGGCGCTTATCCGCAGCAGACAACCGATTTATTATCTATGGTTGGAAAGTAAAGACATTAATATGTATGAGCTGCTTACGGTTAATTCGAGCGCATGCTTGACTTACTCTCTTCAGTTTTTACCTAAAATGGTTTTCGGGGATGGGGCGTACATTGCACTTCCGATGTGCAGAAACTCTACTCTGTACCACTACGAAAGGAGCCACTGTAGAGGAGTTTCTATTTTTTTGTGCAATATGTTCGACTTGCCTTACTCGATACTTAAATTCGCAAGTATGTATGTTAAATAGCTCTTTAAACATTTAATTTTGGGAATGAGGAAGGCGTCAAGTGGAAACCTTGTTCCTTATAATGGGATAGTAGTTTTGTACACGAAAGGAATAGCGTGATTGACAACATTACAAGTACCAGTAAAGAAGTAAAAAAATGTTGTAAATATACTGTTGGAGTACGACAAAATGGTGGGAATGTAAGAGTTACAGCCCCCTACATTTCTCATCATGCAGGATTCGCAGCATCTCAGGAACAGACAACGAGGGACTGACCACTGGAAGTTTGTAGGTAGGTACATCATTTACTGTCTGGTGTATATATGATATTGCAGCGAGTACACCCAGTAATGTCTACTTTCAGTGGCTGGTACTTTTTACGTTATTTATTATTTAGAATTTTAACGTGAAGGAAGAAGGATTTCTGGATTCACATGTACAACTGTTTAGATCTAACTGCGATATCAGCATGACCATATGAGCACAGAAAATGTAACATCAGATCTTTGAACTCTGTCTGATGCCACCCGTTCTAAACAGCATTAATCGAACTTTCTCATATCAGTTCTTCCTACTGTATTCTATTAAGCGTGGTGGGGGCCCGCAGAATAAAGTTCCTGTACAACTATGGAATTTTTGTTTTTTTTTGACGCAAGTATGCAAAACTCGTCAAATTCTGCAGGTGACACCCACAGAAGCTTGCTCAACAAAACTGTGTGTGGGAGGAATGAGTCTGTTGATATACTTACGAATAACTCCAAAGGAAAACTAGCTGCTACCAAGTATCTAATCAAGGCACACACCAAGATTGTTTAAGTTTAAATTTCATTCAAAACGTGATCGATCTGTGAAACTTTAATCCTGTCCTCCACTTTCCTACATCTCGGCACAATCATAGCCAGAAAAGAGATATTTTATCTGTTTGTACAGTAGTCATAATACTCCATTCGTTCCTCTCCCTTCTAAACAACAACGTTTTCTTTTCTTGTCAACTAATACTGCAGTAGAATTGGCAAATGGAAAATTACTTGGGATGAATTGTGGAGTACTAGGGGTCTATAAGCTTATGTATTACAGATTACATTAAAATGTATCCACACACATGTAAGTGTCGTGTCTCTACACGCATACATCAGCATAGTTAGAAATAGACACAGTATATAACACATAAAATTTTGTTTTTATTTAATCAAAAGTGTAATAAGAACAAATGATATATTTCACTGAAATTCAGAATCTTGCAATGCGAATCATGTTGTAGCTGGCAGCAGGACTGGTGACAGAACGCGTGATGAATCTGGCAGCAGGACTGCTGACACTGCGTGTGCTGAATCCGGCAGCAGGACTGGTGACACTGCGTGTGCTCAATCCAGCAGCAGGACTGGTGACACTGCGCGTGCTGAATCGGGCAGCAGGACTGGTGACACTGCGTGCGCTGAATCCAGCAGCAGGACTGGTGACACTGCGTGTGCTGAATGCGGCAGCAGGACTGGTGACACTGCGTGTGCTGAATCTGGCAGCAGGACTGGTGACACTGCGTGTGCTGAATGCGGCAGCAGGACTGGTAACACTGCGTGTGCTGAATCTGGCAGCAGCACTGGTGACACTGTGTGTGCTGAATCGGGCAGCAGGACTGGTGACACTGCATGTGCTGAATCGGGCAGCAGGACTGGTGACACTGCGTGTGCTGAATCCGGCAGCAGGACTGGTGACACTGCGTGCGCTGAATCCGGCAGCAGGACTGGTGACACTGCGTGTGCTGAATCTGGCAGCAGGACTGGTGACACTGCGTCTGCTGAATCTGGCAGCAGGACTGGTGACACTGCGTGTGCTGAATCTGGCAGCAGGACTGGTGACACTGTGTGTGCTGAATCGGGCAGCAGGACTGGTGACACTGCGTGTGCTGAATCGGGCAGCAGGACTGGTGACACTGCGTGTGCTGAATCCGGCAGCAGGACTGGTGACACTGCGTGTGCTGTATCCGGCAGCAGGACTGGTGACACTGCGTGTGCTGAATCCGGCAGCAGGACTGGTGACACTGCGTGCGCTGAATCCGGCAGCAGGACTGGTGACACTGCGTGTGCTGAATCTGGCAGCAGGACTGGTGACACTGCGTGTGCTGAATCTGGCAGCAGGACTGGCGACACTGCGTGTGCTGAATCTGGCAGCAGGACTGGTGACACTGTGTGTGCTGAATCGGGCAGCAGGACTGGTGACACTGCGTGTGCTGAATCGGGCAGCAGGACAGGTGACACTGCGTGTGCTGAATCCGGCAGCAGGACTGGTGACACTGCGTGTGCTGAATCCGGCAGCAGGACTGGTGACACTGCGTGTGCTGAATCCGGCAGCAGGACTGGTGACACTGCGTGCGCTGAATCCAGCAGCAGGACTGGTGACACTGCGTGTGCTGAATCTGGCAGCAGGACTGGTGACACTGCGCGTGCTGAATCGGGCAGCAGGACTGGTGACACTGCGTGCGCTGAATCCAGCAGCAGGACTGGTGACACTGCGTGTGCTGAATGCGGCAGCAGGACTGGTGACACTGCGTGTGCTGAATCTGGCAGCAGGACTGGTGACACTGCGTGTGCTGAATGCGGCAGCAGGACTGGTAACACTGCGTGTGCTGAATCTGGCAGCAGCACTGGTGACACTGTGTGTGCTGAATCGGGCAGCAGGACTGGTGACACTGCATGTGCTGAATCGGGCAGCAGGACTGGTGACACTGCGTGTGCTGAATCCGGCAGCAGGACTGGTGACACTGCGTGCGCTGAATCCGGCAGCAGGACTGGTGACACTGCGTGTGCTGAATCTGGCAGCAGGACTGGTGACACTGCGTGTGCTGAATCTGGCAGCAGGACTGGTGACACTGCGTGTGCTGAATCTGGCAGCAGGACTGGTGACACTGTGTGTGCTGAATCGGGCAGCAGGACTGGTGACACTGCGTGTGCTGAATCGGGCAGCAGGACTGGTGACACTGCGTGTGCTGAATCTGGCAGCAGGACTGGTGACACTGTGTGTGCTGAATCGGGCAGCAGGACTGGTGACACTGCGTGTGCTGAATCGGGCAGCAGGACTGGTGACACTGCGTGTGCTGAATCCGGCAGCAGGACTGGTGACACTGCGTGTGCTGTATCCGGCAGCAGGACTGGTGACACTGCGTGTGCTGAATCCGGCAGCAGGACTGGTGACACTGCGTGCGCTGAATCCGGCAGCAGGACTGGTGACACTGCGTGTGCTGAATCTGGCAGCAGGACTGGTGACACTGCGTGTGCTGAATCTGGCAGCAGGACTGGCGACACTGCGTGTGCTGAATCTGGCAGCAGGACTGGTGACACTGTGTGTGCTGAATCGGGCAGCAGGACTGGTGACACTGCGTGTGCTGAATCGGGCAGCAGGACAGGTGACACTGCGTGTGCTGAATCCGGCAGCAGGACTGGTGACACTGCGTGTGCTGAATCCGGCAGCAGGACTGGTGACACTGCGTGTGCTGAATCCGGCAGCAGGACTGGTGACACTGCGTGCGCTGAATCCAGCAGCAGGACTGGTGACACTGCGTGTGCTGAATCTGGCAGCAGGACTGGTGACACTGCGTGTGCTGAATCCGGAAGCAGGACTGGTGACACTGTGTGTGCTGAATCCGGCAGCAGGACTGGTGACACTGCGTGTGCTGAATCCGGCAGCAGGACTGGTGACACTGCGTGTGCTGAATCTGGCAGCAGGACTGGTGACACTGCGTGTGCTGATTCCAGCAGCAGGACTGGTGACACAGCGTGTGCTGAATCCGGCAGCAGGATTGGTGACACTGCGTGTGCTGAATCGGGCAGCAAGGCTGGTGACAGGATGTGTGCTGTATCCAGCAGCAGGACTGGTGACACAGCGTGTGCTGTATCTGGCAACAGGTTTGGTGCCTTGACGGATGTTGTATCTGGCAACAGCACTGGTTACTTTCTGAGTGTTGTATCTGACAACACGACTGGTAATAGGATGCCTGCTGTAGCAGGCAATGGGGATGGCGGATGATATTTGTGTGGAGGCTGACGGCCATGCATTGGACACCAACTGCTCTAAAGGTAATGAGGCTACATGTTTTGTGGTTAGATAGGCTGCTGGTGCTGTAACTTCCGTTATGCCTGGCGATGAGGCTCGAAGAATTGCTCTCGTTGTGGGTGGCAACGCCACTTCAATTTTAGGTGCCGACGTCACTTGTGTCACGTCTGATGAGACATGTGTTGTAGATGGGGACGTGGCGGGAGATGCCATGTGTGTAGCAGCTGCTGGTTCAAGTTGTGTTGTGGACGGCAATACGGCTGGAGACTGCAGTTGTGTTGTGGCCTCCTTGGCCACTCCTGTTGTGGCTGGTGACGCGGCTGGTGCAACCACTTGTGGTGCAGCTGGTCGTTCAACTGGTACTGCGGATGGTGACGCAGGTGGAGACGCCTCTTCTCTTGTGGTTTCTGCTGGCTCTCCTCCTGCGTCCGGCAACGTGGCTGGCGGTACCTGCAGTGTTGCCGTGGGCGACGTGGCTGGTGACGCCGCTGTTGTTGCTAATGCTGGCTCCTGTGAGAAAAAGATATAGTGGATGATGTTAAGATGTCGCTAAATGTGTTCCATGTGATACAAGTTGAGTGAATATCTATTCACATTAATTTAGATGATTAAAGTAACATTGGATATTGCCAGTTTTTAGTACACCTATTCAGTACATATTTAAATCGAATGAAAGTACGAATTATTTATCTGTCAGTATAGTGACATTATAAATACTGTGAGATTATATTGGTGTATAAATTATTCTCGTGCATTTTCTTTGTCTGGGTTGGATCTTTATGAGCTTGTTATACTGAATAGTAATCTAAAAATTAGCAAAAGACTATCGCTGCTCGACGTTCCACACAATGATACAGTCTCATTCACAACATGACGTGATGTCTCCCAATCGCTCGATATGGACCATGCCTGTAAGCTCACTTCTGCACTTACGAGAAGAGACGCGAGGATGCGCATATCCACCTCGCAGTGTTTCATGGTGGTCTGTGTCCTACAAACTTATACTGACGATCCAAAATAATATGAACGAATATTTAATATGGTGTTGGGCCGCCTCAAGAATACAATACACAAGAGGTTCTGGATGTCACGGATTAGGCCTTTGTGCCTGTACCAGCAATCTGCTCTTTCATCATATCTGCCACAGGTAGCCTCCAATCCTGCTCTACAGTCCGCAAATGATTCCGACCGTTACATACCGTGATGAGGACAGGACATCGAAGGTCTTATCGCCTACCGCAGTTTTCACCGTCATTCAACCTCCTTTCACAGATCACGACAGCCAAACAAGTTAACCATTTACCAATGATTGTCCCTAACCACCTGACACAGCAGACTACCCGTTCTCAGAGACGCTGAAGTCAGTGCATTTCCGCATTATCGACCAGTATCATCGCTAGAATGGGTTTTTCATTTATTTCTGCTTCGTTTCCATACCTTCATTAGCGCACCACGTATGCCCATTCCCACGAGGGAGGTTTCAGTGTTGACATACACAATGGGCATAATGTTTACGCCAATTAGAATAAAGCCACTATATAACATGCCACACTTACGTTTTCCTCATAATTTCCCACTATTACTCTTGGTGTTTGGTTCCTTATTCGATTGATGAATATAGGAATACGTTTGACACCTTATGCGAGTGGCACTTTTGATTCCCATCGATGTATAAGGACTAACCACTTAACATGAGAACAGAGAAACCCGCAACTGAAGAAAGCGACATTTCTTGACTCTTACAAACAACGGTAAAGTACGTAACGCTCAGTACGTAGTCTAAAGGAAGCAGTAATTCAGAACACCACTTTTTATCTCAGCCACCAGCTAAGAAAAATTGCCAAGGTTTCACAAAATACCTAATAGTGATGGATGAAAATAGTGCTTTTAAATCAAGTAGGCTGCTCCGTCGATGCCTCTCAGAAGGCCGGCACCACGGCGCCCCTCACCTCCATGCTGTCCAGTGGGTGGCCAGGGGCGGTCTTCTCCTCCGGCGGGTCGTCTGCCTCTCTCCCCTCCCCAGTGGTACAGCAGGGCAGCCACCGGCGAAACCGGCGAAACATCTTCTGCAGGAAAGACAGGAAAGACAATAACGCAAAGTTGTGACGGTTGTAATGTTCCAGTCCAAATACACAATTAGATGGGTCGTTGGATAATTATTCTGTTACGTAGCATGAAACAGTACTATGCGAGCTGCAACTGGGATTATATTAAAGAAGGTATCTCGAGCCACCACCTACTACTTATTTATCTTGTACCTTTGCTTCGAAAGAGAAAACAGTTAGTGGATAGTCTGCAGATCAGGAAAATTGCATGGAATTTTGATGTAGCTTGATAATGCTTGATTAATTCTGCAGGAGAATCAGATTGTGAAGCTCTCTTAAATATATTAAAAATCATACACGTCTGATCTAATCTGGCCTGCGAGAACCTTGACAGGGAACTGAATAAATACCGGAGGAGTCACTGAAAGTCAGCAACGGCATTTCTTTCAGGATTAAATCTGAAAAATGGAAGCACGCGACAAACGTGTATTTAACAGGAAAACCTTAATTTACCGTGGACTGTTTGTTGCGAATATTACCGGTAAAACCGACTCAAAAACATGTATGAATCGCACGATCATTTGAAATCAGGAGTGCCGTGGAAGATAAGAATTACGCACACACAAATATTAAGACTAACCATTCATACACAGAAAAAAGGTTGCTCAATAATTTAATAAATGAAACATCTAAACTCGGTTGGGGAGAGAACAGCCAAGATGGTCGAATACTTTAATAGAAAATTATTCCAAAATTAATAAAAGTTCTTTCGCTAGACAGCTATGAAGACAATGAACCCTAAATACGTTCTACGTTTTTCAAACGAGTATGATGTATAGGCAAATCTCTATGAGCAATCGTTTAGTCTGAAAGACTAATGTCTTGTACAATTCTGTGTCTCCTGTACTATTTCCTGGCCGGTTGTAACGGCTTAATGTGTACTTTTGGACTACTTAATGTAGTTCGTTCCCGTGTTTGCGAAATTGATATCTCTCTAACGCGGACGAGGACAGAATGTACCACTTATTACATACCTGATCCGAAGAACTGGTGTCCGGCTGGAAAAATGGACCTTTAGGCTTCTTCTCAGATGGTAATGCGAAGCTTTCACAACTTTCTTCTTTAAGTTGACTGTTAAGTTACCGGTTTTTTCAGAACACCTCGAAACAATACTGGAGCGCACGAGAACTATACGGACTCGCAATGTTCCTGAGCAACGGCACAGATCGCTTCAAGCCACACTGCATTGTTGACAGGCAACCCAGATGACGACACATGCGCTGTTAACTGACTGCGTCCTACAGTTGCTACACAGTATTTTAGTGTCCATATATTACAGCATTTTCATAATCGTGTCTCTCTTGAACGTAAGTATAAATTAAGGAGTGAAATATCTAAAGGCAAAAATTATTGCTTCAAATACGAAATATGCCAAAGCGATTTCCGAATATACCTCTACATCGACATCATACTCTGCAAGCCTCCTAATGGTGTGTGGCGGAGTGTACTTTCGGTACCACTGTCTGATCCCTCCAACTCTGTTCCACTCGCGAATAGAGCGTGAATAGTTTCATTCTTTCACCTACTGAACTACAGAACAACTTTTACGTGACTTTAAGTAGTCCCATTGATGACCATTGAAAATATGTTTGTCAATTTTTGTAGTTATGTATTGCCTTATGCTATTAAAAGATTCCTTTATAGAGTAGGATTTTAATAGATGGAGTCAAAGACAAAGGAGCAGTGTAGATGTCTTATACTGTATTTGTATCTAATTGCATAAAAGACAGTGTTATACGAAACGTCGGCAACTTGTTACTACAGACGTACGCTGTCACAAGGGAACCCTACGGCCAATTGCCTGTAAGCCCAGCTTATTGTGACGCTGTGGTTACTGAAGTACGAAATCTGATTTAATTCTTATCCGAGTGTGATCGACGCCGTGTGTTCGGAAAGCGAAAAGAACAAAAACGGTTAACTCTACTGATACTAGAACAGTTACTGCAGTTCACTCCTTCTCGATGGTAGTGCTATGTTCTGTGAGCTGAAATTTATGGATGTGAGTTGCGAAATATTTACTAAGATTAATTCGAATGTCGGTGCAAATGCTTATGTCCAGACATAACATAGGAAGTGACTCTGTGAACACTAGATACACTCACAGGAGAAAATTTATCTTTCACAATGATGGCGCCAGCAGTTTCGCGAGTTTTCGATGTGAAAGGTACTTCCACCCACCGGTTCACATTTACAAATTCATAGACACAAACACGGCTCACACATTCGATGAGCGTTTCATCAGGGGAGACAATAACGAGTAAATTTAGCAGGAGTTAATGTTATGTAACGTTTAATAAATATCGTAATGCAGGTTAATATAATATTGTCCCTGTTATCTGTATTTTCCCTTCTCGTATCAGAGAGTACTTTACTGGCTTCTTCAGAGCACTAGATAATACGCATAAAAAGGGAAAATAGGAGGATCATATACCGTGAGATGAGGTGATCTTTGCCCCTATTGATGCAATGGAAAGCCCGTCCCCCCATACGGTGGTGAGTCTCTGAGGCAGCTCACTACTGAGAAATGCTCTCACGATTTACATGATGGCACCACTTCGGTGTTACTCCGCCATGTTCAAAAATGAAATACTAATAAAGCCGGATCCACGATATTTAGGTAACAAAATTCCTGTAATCGTTTTCTACGCAAAAAGAACAGTCCGTAAACGTATTCTCGAAGATCGGCACAGGACAAATGAAGATTTAAAGTGTCTCCGTCATGCTTGTCTATGTTGCTGTGTAGCCATATTCGTACGTTCTGTCGCTATTCTTGTTAACTGAAATTTACCCTTATCACAGAACACTAAACGTGAAAGGACATTGTTATCTTCCATCTCAACGCACAGACCGAATTTACACATCTCAACACGTTGTTTATTGCCTTCACAATGGATTGTTTACAAATGAATGCTGTATTGCGTGAAACTCAAATATCGTCGCAAATCACACCATACGGAATGTTACACAGACTGAACTGCTACGGATTACATTTAAAACAAGAAAGGAAAATTAGAGAACTGTACTTAACACTCTGATGACGTGCTCTGCGCCGTGGGGATGCGTACAGGTCGGCCCTCTCACAGACAAGAAGTCTCAAAATAATGAGACAAATCGTAGGATCGCTTTAGTTATGGAAGATGCAATATCGCATACTTGGAGAAAACCACGTTGTATTGTGCCGGATGAAACAGAGAATGCAACACACTGTTTGTTGCCTGTTATCTCTACCTCGATTAAGCACTTGTTGGGTAATGGATGAGCGAACGTACGAGTTAGGTTCTCGAAGGAGAACTCTTGCTGCAAGTACATGAAACGGCAACTTAATAGTAGTCACCAATGTACACATTTAGCTTCGAAGTGGAAGTGGAAGTTAAATTTCGTGCCAAATTTCTATATTGATTCGCGTAATAAATAAAGAGCGTTCGAGACGAATAAATATTGAGTTACAGCTCTCGGTCTGAGTGCGTAATAACTTCTACACCTTTAACAAACGGAAATAAATTTCCGAAAATAAATTAAATAACGCAACTGCATAGATAACAACATAGCGAGTGAAGATGCAACTATCAGCAAGCAGAGAAATAATAGAAAGTAGATCGCATCACAGTACTCAGGTATGCAAAACAAGGTGTACTGTAACTGATGACTTATTTAAGCATTTAGGAAACCACTCCTGAAAATCTATAAATGTAGCTAGGTACCTTATCTTAACGTGAACGCAATCACCATGCGTTTAATTGTCATCTCTAAGATCATGGTAGATATTTGTGCTGGGAATCAAGAGACTAAAGGAATGCACTACTGCGTCCACATTCTTAGATAATTGTATTGTTTATCACTTCAAGAATGCGTAAGTGTTGTGGTAAAAAATGGGAAGTCCACATCATTTTCTCTGCCATCATAGCTCTGCGCTGACATTCTATTACAAGGAAATTACATTCTTTCCGTAAGACAGTTTTGAGTTTTCATGCGTTACTAGGAAATTTGTAACTGGATTGCTATTGAAGTAATATTTCCTATTTGTAATATCTTTAAGAAAAAGTAAAAGCCAAGCTCTTTCTTTTTAGCTTGCATCTTCTCTATCCTACGTCACCTACTACATTACTTTATTTCACACATACAGCAACGATCTCAAATAGATAATTTCAGTACTCTGTACTGAGACGGAAGTTGCTCATCAGAACACCCGAGAGTTTATACGATTTCTTTCTACCTCCCCTCCCCTTCACATGCGGGGCCACTAGTTAAACAACAGTAATTCTTCCAGTTCGCATACCTGGTAATTTGAACGTTTTCCTTGCCGTTACGCCAGGTGGGTGACCAGCTGCCTACGGTTATGTGGTTCGTCCTTCCTTTATTACAAGTGATTCGTTATAACATACCCAGCCTAGATGTTTTTTGTCTCCTGGTCACCGTGGGCAGCAGCAAGGTCTGGTGGCTTCCGGGTCCCCTCGATGTAGCCCGCCCAAATCCACGAAGAGGCTTGTCTGCGTTCTGTGTCCTTCATGTATTATTCACGAAACATAATCATTTATTAATATCCACTTACATTAGTTCCTAATTGGCTGTGTCATACCACCATCGAGACGTAACCGTTTGATGTTCCACCGCTGGTAGGTGACAGTGAAGAAGTATGAGTTCGGCTGAGGGCCACGCGGTATAATTTGGACAGCGAGCGTTTCACTTCTGACGCTCAGTGAGTGTGTCCTGTCTGCGAGATCCGGGCAGGGAGTACAAATAACAGCACAATCAGTACCAACTGAAGAAGACTGCTGGATCAGTAGTGCGAATACTGTGCGTGAAATGAAATCAGCAACTCGTCACTACACATGAAACCAAACAACTGATCAAATACCTTCAAGAACCCTGATGAACATATGTGACCCGTCTTTATAACATTGTCGAGAAGCAAAAAAGTTGAAAAAATGTGACAGATATTCCTTCACGATGGTGCCTGTGTTTATCTTAGTCACATACTCCCCTTACATGCTGAAATAAATGTGGAGAAGCGCAGGATATATGATACTTCCCATAGTTCAGGCTTATCTTGGTAATCTGCAGGTCTGGTTCGTCTCTACGATCTTGTTTCTATAAATTCGGCATACAGTGTACGCGATGTAGTTTCAGCAGCTAGGTTCACAGCTTGCCATTTGTGTCTTATTTAATTCGTAGTCATATTTATTTGTCGGGTTCGCATATGTAGCATGCAGTGTAGAGGGATCTGTTTAGGAGTTCATTGTTAGCCACAGGGGCACTCTGTTTGCTGACCGAGGTGTGCCTTCCATGAAGGACCATTCGGTACCGGCCATATCCTACTAAAGGAATGCACCATGCCTGGACTGGTGTGTAATTGTGAATTTTCAGCTCTACTCGGACGTTGTGGAAAAAGAGTAAATTCTAGAACCGTTAACAATGCTTACCCAATTCCGCTGCCACGCATTCACTTGTCACTGCACCAGTTGCCCCTAGTCCCTCAAATTATAATCCATATTTTCCATTATCTGCCTACATTTCCTCTCTTCAAGCAGTATATCTAAGCTCGCTGACACATTGTTAGCTCACTCGGGTATGTTCCGAGTATCACGCATAGTGCCTCCACTGACGTTGTGCTGGAAGCCCCTATCAGTCTCAGCAGAAAAGTTCTTTGACGTCGCGTAACAAGGTACGTTCGTTATGAGAGAGTGACCAGTTGCACGCCGCGAACACACACCATGTGATCAAAATTATACGGACACCCCAAAACATACGTTTTTCATATTCGGTGCATTGTGCTATCACCTATTGCCAGGTACTCCATATCAGCAACTTCAGTAGTCATTAGACATCGTGAGAGAGCAGAATGGGTCGCTCACGGACTTCAAACGTGGTTAGGTGATTGGGTGTCACTTGTGTCGTTCGTCTGTACGTGTGATTTCCACACGCCTGAATAACCCTAGGTCCACTATTTCCGGTCTGACTGTGCAGTGGAAACGTGAAGGGATACGTCCTGCACCAAAGTGTACAGGCGGACCTCGTCTGTTGACTGACAGAGACCGCCGACAGTTGAAGAGGGTCGTAATGTGTAACAGCGAGAAATCTATCCAGGCGATCGCATACGAATTCCAAGCTGCATCAGGATTCACTGCAAATACTATGACAGTTAAGCGGGAGGTGAGAAAACTTGGATGTCATGGTCGAGCGGCTGCTCATAAGCCACACATCACGCCGGTAAATACCAAAGGACGCCCCACTTGGTGTAAGGAGCGTAAGCATTGGACAACTTCACAGTGGTGTAACGAATCACGGAACAGAGTGTGGTGAACCAATGGCAGGGTGTGGGTATGGCGAATGTCCGGTGAACGTCATCTGCAAGCGTGTGTAGTGCCAACAGTAAAACTCGGGGGCGGTGGTGTTATGGTGCGGTGGTGTTTCACATGGAGTTGGCTTGCACCCCTTGTTGTTTTGCGTGTCACTATCACAGCACGGGCCTATATTGATGTTTTAAGCACCTTCTTGCTTCCTACTGTTGAACAGCAATTCGGGGATGGTGACTGCATCTTTCAACACGACCGAGCACCTCTTCAAAACACACGGACTGTGGCGGAGGGGTCATATGGCAATAACATCCCTGTAATGGACTTGCGTGCACAAAGACCTGATCGCAATACTATAGAACACCTTTGGGATGTTTTGGCACGCCGACTTCGTGCCAGGCATCACAGACCTACATCGTTACCTCTCCTCAGTGCAGCACTCCGTGAAGAATGGGCTGTCATTCCCTAAGAAACCTTCCAGCACCTGACTGAACGTATGCCTGCGAGAGTGGATGCTGTCATCGAGGCTAAGGTTGGGCCAACACCGGATTGCCACCGTCATTAACGATTGAGTGCGCCACGATCTTGTATGTCATTTGCAGCCAGGTGTCCGGATACTTTTGATCGGATAGTGTAGGTTGTAGTGGAACTCTTTTAGCGGCTGTGTTGATGCATGAGAGTGGAAAAGTTCCGCTGTTTTATCAACCCCCTGTTTTAAGGGGTTGATTGAGCGGTAGTCCATCGTCAGTCTATACCAGTAAGTATCTAGTTATGGGTTTTCTGTGAATATTTGCATTGTGCCGTTAAATGAGCCGCTCTGCCTGTAATTTTACTACCGATAACATGCGGACTGTCATGACGGTAGCCCAAGTGACCTTCTTTCTCAGGCATCACCTGCCAAGCCTGTGTAGAATGGCTTTAGATTTGATTTCTAGAATTCTTCATGACTTGGCTCACACCACAGACAACATGTGAATTTTATAGCAAATATGTACTAATATACCCCATACTTTTCTGTTACGTGAAGCTCGATGGAAAACTTGCGTTTGACATTGTGCGCTAACTCGCATGCCCGGTTAAATGTATCATCAATCGGCTTATTTCCGCGGAACCCGTATTTTGTTCTAATGGAATGTCGTATACGTGGTTACAGGTGTTACAGAGTGAATATATAACCAATTCGTAAACCAAACATCGTCTGCTTACGCTTCTGGAGTTAATTTTCAACGACGTTCTGTATAAAAATTGATCCAACTAACCAACTAACAGTAGGAAAGGAACCTTCAGAATCAGTGTTGAAATATATATGCTGTTATAAGAGAATTAAAGGAAATCTATGTGTATGGAGAAGCATGACTTGCTTATCGTAATGTTAATGGATATTACTAATGTACGTGTGAACCGTATATTGATTACGAGTCTGAGGTACTTACACAGACACACACACACACACAGAGAGTGAATAAATGAAGCAACTGACGTCATCCGCAGTGGCTAGTCTACATGTACTTCGTACATGTAGATTAGTGGTTAATACCTGTGATACAGTGAAGCGCCAAGGAAACTTGTATAGACCTGCGTATTAAAACAAAAACTATAAAACCAATCTCTGCTCGAACATGCCACGAAATTCCAACAATACCGACAGGTCGCCATGTCCTCCTAAGCCCATAGGCGTCACAAGATGCTGGTATAGAGTGGCATGTGGTCGACACACGCTCTCCCAGCCAAATATCAGTTTACTGCGTATTCAAATACAGAAATATGTGTACAGGAAGAATAGAGCGCGGCGGTCGGCTACGCCTTTATGATACAACAAACATCTGGCGCAGTTGATAGATCGGTTACTGCTGCTATGGTATGTTATCAAGACGTTAATGTGTCGGAGCGTGGTGTTATAGTCGGCGCACGATCGATGGGACATAGTATCTACGAGGTAGCGATGAATTGGGCAGTTTCCGGTATGACCATTTCGTGAGTGTACCGTGAATATCAGGAAACCGGTAAAACATCAAATCTCTGACATCGTTGCGGCCGGGAAATGATACCGCAAGAACGGGACCGACGACGACTGAAGAGAATTGTTCAGCGATACAGAAGTGCAACCCTTCCGCAAGAAACTGTAGATTACAATGCTGTGCCATCAATAAGTGTCAGTGTGCGAACCACTCAACGAAACATCATCTATATGGGCTTTCCGAGCCGAGGGCCACTCGTGTACTCCTGGTGACAGCACCAGGCTATGAGCAGTATGGGACTTAACATCTGAGGTCATCAGTTCCCCAAAACTTAGAGCTACTCAAACCTAACTAACCTAAGGACATCACACACATCCATGCCCGAGGTAGGATTCGAACCTGCGACCGTAGCGGTCGCGCAGTTCTAGACTGTAGCGTGACTGCAGGACACAAAGCTTTACACCTCGCCTCGGTGCGTCAACACAGTTTTAAATTGTATCGAGAGGATGGACGTGTACGGGTAAGGAGATAACCTCATGAATCCATGTACCCTGCATGTCAGCAGGGGACTGTTGAGGCTGGTGGAGACTCTCTAATGCTGTGGGGTGATTGCAGTTGGAGTGATGTGGGATCCATGACACGTCTTGGTACGACATTGACAGGTGTCACGTATGTAAGCATTCTGTCTTATCACCTGCATCCATTTATGTCCATTGTGCATTCCTACGGACTTGGGCAATCCCAGCAGGACAATGAGCCGCCCCACAGATCCAGAATAGTTATAGAGTGGCTCAAGGAGCACTCATCTGTGTTTAAACCTTCCGCTGGCCACCACACTCCACAGACATGAAATTTATTGAGCGTATCCGGGATGCCTTGCAACTAGCAGTTCAGAAGAGATCACCACCCCCTCGTAGTCTTACAGATTTACGGACAGCCCTGCAGGATTCATGGCGCCAATTCCCCCCAACACTTCTTCAGACACGTCACGTCGGGTCCCGACCCTTCTGAGTGCTCCCGGGGGCCCTGTACGATATTAGGCAGGTGTAGCAGTTTCTTAAGCTCTTCAGTGTAAGAAATGCAACTGTTTCTGACACACTGTTCATCAATGAGCATATTAACGAGGTTCCACTTACGCTTCCAACTGGACAGGGCTTCAGCAGCCACGCTGTTAAATTCTAATACTTTTACGTCCGTCTTGGTTCTCCTCCGCTGTCAGCAACTTTGCGCCACCTTCTCAGCTACAATAGACAGCAGATTCCTAGCCTGGGCCAGTTTACCGCGGGAACAACGTACAAGGCTGTGGTGCGCCCATTGATATTCCTAGCAATGGACAGAGCGCTTACGGAACATTTGTTCGTTTTGGACGGTATCCGGGCTTTTCGATTTACGATATCCGATTCCGTTTATTTTGTGTCTGATTTTGTGCCTTGTTGTTGTTGTGGTCTGCAGTCCTGAGACTGGTTTGATGCAGCTCTCCATGCTACTCTATCCTGTGCAAGCTTCTTCATCTCCCAGTACCTACTGCAACCTACATCCTTCTGAATCTGCTTAGTGTATTCATCTCTTGGTCTCCCCCTACGATTTTTACCCTCCACGCTGTCCTCCAATACTAAATTGGTGATCCCTTGATGCCTCTGAACATGTCCTACCAACCGATCCCTTCTTCGGGTCAAGTTGTGCCACAAACTTCTCTTCTCCCCAATCCTATTCAATACTTCCTCATTAGTTATGTGATCTACCCATCTAATCTTCAGCATTCTTCTGTAGCACCACATTTCGAAAGCTTCTATTCTCTTCTGGTCCAAACAATTTACCTTCCATGTTTCACTTCCACGCATGGCTACACTCCATACAAATACTTTCAGAAATGACTTCCTGACACTTAAATCTATACTCGATGTTAACAAATTTCTCTTCTTCTGAAACGCTTTCCTCGCCATTGCCAATCTACATTTTATCTCCTCTCTACTTCGACCATCATCAGTTATTTTGCTCCCCAAATAGCAAAACTCTTTTACTACTTTAAGTGTCTCATTTCCTAATCTGATACCCTCAACATCAACCGACTTAATTCGACTACATTCCATTATCCTCGTTTTGCTTTTGTTTATGTTCATCTTATATCCTCCCTTCAAGACACCATCCATTTCGTTCAACTGCTCTTCCAAGTCCTTTGCTGCCTCTGACAGAATTACAATAACCTCAAAGTTTTTATTTCTTCTCCAAGGATTTTAATACCTACTCCGAATTTTTCTTTTGTTTCCTTTACTGCTTGCTCAATATACAGATTGAATAACATCGGGGAGAGGCTACAACCCTGTCTTGCTCCCTTCCCAACCGCTGCTTCCCTTTCATGTCCCTCGACTTTTATAACTGCCATCTGGTTTCTGTACAAATTGTAAATAGCCTTTCGCTCCCTGTATTTTACCACTGCCACCTTTAGAATTTGAAAGAGAGTGTTCCAGTCAACATTGTCAAAAGCTTTCTCCAAACCTACAAATGCTAGAAACGTAGGTTTGCCTTTCCTTAATCTTTCTTCTAAGATAAGTCGTAACGTCAGTATTGCCTCACGTGTTCCAGTATTTCTACGGAATCCAAACTGATCTTCCCCGAGGTCGGCTTCTACTAGTTTTTCTATTCGTCTGTAAAGAATTCGTGTTAGTATTTTGCAGCTGTGGCTTATTAAACTGATAGTTCGGTAATTTTCACATCTGTCAACACCTGCTTTCTTCGGGATTGGAATTATTATATTCTTCTTGAAGTCTGAGGGTATTTCGCCTGTCTCATACATCTTGCTCACCAGATGGTAGAGTTTTGCCAGGACTGGCTCTCCCAAGGCCGTCAGTAGTTCCAATGGAATGTTGTCTACTCCGGGGGCCTTGTTTCGGCTCAGGTCTTTCAGTGCTCTGTCAAACTCTTCACGCAGTATCGTATCTCCCATTTCATCTTCATCTACATTCTCTTCCATTTCCATAATATTGTCCTCAAGTACATCGCCCTTGTATAGATCCTCTATATACTCCTTCCACCTTTCTGCCTTCCCTTCTTTGCTTAGAACTGGGTTTCCATCTGAGCTCTTGATGTTCATACAAGTGGTTCTCTTATCTCCAAAGGTCTCTTTAATTTTCCTGTAGGCAGTATCTATCTTACCCCTAGTGAGATAAGCCTCTACATCCTTACATTTGTCCTCTAGCCATCCCTGCTTAGCCATTTTGCACTTCCTGTCGATCTCATTTTTGAGACGTTTGTATTCCTTTTTGCCTGCTTCATTTACTGCATTTTTATATTTTCTCCTTTCGTCAATGAAATTCAATATTTCTTCTGTTACCCAAGGATTTCTACTAGCCCTCGTCTTTTTACCTACTTGATCCTCTGCTGCCTTCACTACTTCATCCCTCAGAGCTACCCATACTTCTTCTACTATATTTCTTTCCCCCATTCCTGTCAATTGTTCCCTTATGCTCTCCCTGAAACTCTGTACAACCTCTGGTTCTTTCAGTTTATCCAGGTCCCATCTCCTTAAATTCCCACCTTTTTGCAGTTTCTTCAGTTTTAATCTACAGGTCATAACCAATAGATTGTGGTCAAAGTCCACATCTGCCCCTGGAAATGTCTTACAATTTAAAACCTGGTTCCTAAATCTCTGTCTTACCATTATATAATCTATCCGATACGTTTTAGTATCTCCAGGGTTCTTCCATGTATACAACCTTCTATCATGATTCTTAAACCAAGTGTTAGCTATGATTAAGTTGTGCTCTGTGCAGAATTCTACCAGGCGGCTTCCTCTTTCATTTCTTAGCCCCAATCCATATTCACCTACTACGTTTCCTTCTCTCCCTTTTCCCACACTCGCATTCCAGTCACCCATGACTATTAAATTTTCGTCTCCCTTCACTACCTGAATAATTTCTTTTATTTCATCATACATTTCTTCAATTTCTTCGTCATCTGCAGAGCTAGTTGGCATATAAACTTGTACTACTGTAGTAGGTGTGGGCTTCGTATCTATCTTGGCCACAATAATGCGTTCACTATGCTGTTTTTTAGTAGCTTACCCGCATTCCTATTTTTCTATTCATTATTAAACCTACTCCTGCATTACCCCTATTTGACTTTGTGTTTATAACCCTGTAGCCACCTGACCAGAAGTCTTGCTCCTCCTGCCACCGAACTTCACTAATTCCCACTATATCAAACTTTAACCTATCCATTTCTCTTTTTAAATGTTCTAACCTACCTGTCCGATTAAGGGATCTGACATTCCACGCTCCGATCCGCAGTACGCCAGTTTTCTTTCTCCTGATAACGACATCCTCTTGAGTAGTCCCCGCCCGGAGATCCGAATGGGGGACTATTTTACCTCCGGAATATTTTACCCAAGAGGACGCCATCATCATTTAATCATACAGTAAAGCTGCATGCCCTCGGGAAAAATCACGGCCGTAGTTTCCCCTTGCTTTCAGCCGTTCGTACTACCAGCACAGCAAGGCCGTTTTGGTTATTGTTACAAGGCCAGATCAGTCAATCATCCAGACTGTTGCCCTTGCAACTACTGAAAAGGCTGCTGCCCCTCTTCAGGAACCACACGTTTGTCTGGCCTCTCAACAGATACCCCTCAGTTATGGTTGTGCCTACGGTACGGCTATCTGTATCGCTGAGGCACGCAAGCCTCCCCACCAACGACAAGGTCCATGGTTCATGGGGGACGACATTGTGCCTTATGAACAACTGAATTATGTTTACCAGGAATATTGTGCCCTTTTCTTCCGGGACTCAAGAAGGCTGCTAATTACGTAGTGCGTATAGCATAAAAATCGACGGCGTGACCCCGTTTTTTCCGTGCCAGGAATTTAACACTTCGCGCGCAAGTGAAGGAAGAATTAGACAGATTGCCCGCTTTAGGCGTCATGGCACCTATTTGATCCAGTCCCTGGGCTACAACATTAGTCATTATCAAGACGCCGACGGCCATAATCCGTGTCTGTGGTGATGATTCTGAGCTGCCAGTTAATTCAAAGTAAGCGGTCGATACATACCCCCGTCTACGCCAGGACTAACCTGTGACGAAGCTATGCATGCACAACATTTTTCAAAAATACATTCCTTGGAAGTACATTAACAGCTACAACTTGATGACAAATTACGTCTGCTTCTTGTTAATGCCTCTACATTTAAGACTGAAGTGTTTCTGGCGTTGTAAGCACGCCGGCCATTTTTCAGCGCTATTTGGAGCAACTTACCCGACGAATTCACTGTTATATCAATCACCTCGATGAGAGTGTCGTTACCAGTCACACCAGCGAACACCGTCTTCACAAACATAGTGTTTTGTTTCAGACATCGTGTGCCGTAGGACTAAAGTGCAATTTGGAAAAGTCATATTGCTTGCAACACTGTATAGAATAACTTGGACATCTTATTTCTTGTCTGGGGTTTCCGCCAACCGACAGCCACACACCGCCTGTTACGGCCCTTTCGCCCCGCGAATATGAGAGTGTTGCAGGATTTCTTAGGCAAAGTCGCGAATTGCCTCAAGTTCCTCCAGCAAGTAGCTTTGGTTTCATTTCCTTGATATCAACCACTTAAGAAAGGTGCAGCGTTTGAGTGAACTCCTGCCTGAGACCACGCACTCCAGACCTTGAATAACGTCCACCGTTCTGCCCCTTACTTGACTACTATCAGCTGGTCCTCCAATTTGTGGTTGCAACTGACCCGTTGCAGTATGGCGTGGAGCTCGTGTTGTAGTGGCGTTGTGCAAAATATTCATAACAGCCCATTTGCTTTGTGTCAAAGACGCTTAATGATGGACAGAAGAATTATTCTCAAATAGAGAAAGATGCGCTTGTTATTATGTATCCTATCAAGAAGTCTTATATGTTTCTCTATAGAGTTAAGTCTCATTTGGTGTCTGATCACAACCGCAAATGTCTCTCTTTAGCCCCGTGGCAAAGTTCGCGTATAACACAAGATATAGACTTCCGAGTTTGGCCCTGTTCCTTAGTAGATGTAACTATGGTATTCATTTCCGCAAGTAGCTTATCATTCAAAAGCAGTTGCCCTTTCGCATTTACTAATGGCATCTGACCCTGGTTTCGATCAGGATGATGTTCTCTGCTTTTACCTCGACGAGGTAGCTTGGAGCACTGTGTATAGATTCTCTATTACCAGCTCTTCCATTGCTCAAGCCGTCGCCGTCGACCCCGTTCTCCATTAAACTGCGGCTATATGTTCCGGAAGAAGGGCCACAAATTCCATCCACAATTATTGTCAGTTCAGACACATACACGCGCTCGTCGATGGCGATTTTTTGTTTTCCGCTGTGAAAGGCTGTTCTGCAAGAGATCGTTAGGGTTTCTCTCGGCACGACATTGTTCACCTTCTGCATAAGGATCATTGCGACATCTCAGTCACCAAGATGTTGGCTAGTCGCCATGTCTAAAGCTTTGAATTAATCATGAATTTGAACATTTAATCACTGCTTTATCTAAATGCGCATTGTATCAGGCCGCTCCCCGGCAAAGCTGTTCACCATGGTCTTGGCTATCAGCCTTGTGAGTGGTGCAGTGTAGACTTCACGGACTCCCTCTTGGATGCTGGTTGATTGCTGGTCACTGACACTTACTCCCGTTTCACAGAGCTGCCAACCTCCACTTCACACGGCAGAGCCTCTCACTCAGGCAATCTGAATCAAAGATCTGCCCCACACCTCGGTCAGTGACAACAGTCACAATTTTATTCTCACACGCTTTTTGTGCACAGCATGGTATTCACCACATACGTGCACTTCCGTACCACCTTCAATCGAACAAAGATGCAGAACACCTCATCTGCACTTTTAACGCACAACTAAAAAATTGTAATGGTAACGTCACAGGAGAAGAGATAAATGAATAACTTATATGACAAATGAGGAACGCAGGAGTTAAAAGATATACTGGTAAGAATTTTATTATTTTTCTTAAGATTCCTGGGATTTCAGTTCGAGCTGTGGGAGATTTGTATGGAGATAAATTATTAATTCCTATCTTTAATTTAAGATTACACAGGGGATATTCGGAAAGTAAGGTTCGGTCGGTCGTGAAATAGAAACTACAGTGAAGTTCAAAAATATTTTAAGTGCAACAGTAGGATAAACTTTCCAGCAACTGCTCTTCATAGTGGCAGCTACGACTGACACATTTGTCATAGCATTGTAGCAGTTTTCCACAATACCGTCGTCACAGAATTCTGCTGAATGTGCTTCCTGCCAATTCTCTACGCTGATCTGCGGTTTGTTGTCAACGACAAAATTTTGTCGCTCTGTGAGCAGATATAAAACTCACAGGTAGCCAAGTCCCCACTGTATGGTGGGTGATCAAACACTTCCTACCAAAATTGCTGCAGGAACGTCCTCATTGCCCCTGCAGTGTGCGGCAGCGAAATGTCCTAAAGAAGGAAACGCATGACGATAACGCTGTGTGGGCTGCATGAAATCACGCGAAATCTATCACAGGCACTCATACATGGCGGAAGACACTGTTTTTTGGGCATGTTTAGGTGCTCACTGTGCACAGAGAACTGAAAAGATCGAAGTGACGCGACCGTTGGGCACATCTATACAAAGCTTCTGCAAACTTTCGTTGTGGTTTCCACTGCACGATCAAGCGGACCATAATTTCCTAGTAGCCCTCTCAGAACGCAATACGTCAAACTGTCTGCAACATGGCATGTTGTTTCCACATACATATATGCAGCTGGAATCGGAAAGGTGACAAGGCTCATTTTTAAAATTCTCCATAAAACTGGGTGGGAACTGTCGAGGGTTTTTTCGAACTAGATGTCTTAGTGGGACCCATTGCCATTTTTTTAATGTGTGTGATATCTTATGGGACTTAACTGCTAACGTCATCAGTGCCTAAGCTTACACACTACTTAACCTAAATTATCCGAAGGACAAACACAAACACACACATGGCCAAGGGAGGACTCGAACCTCCGAAGGGATCAGCCGCACAGTCCATGACTGCAGCGCCCCAGAACGCTCGGCTAATCCCGCGCGGCTTTGCCATTTTAATCCCGCGTATGTCAACATCGCGTCTCCGCCTCACCCCTCCCCACCCACAAACCAAATTTTGTCCCTGTAGGTTCCAATCTGCAAACGACAGTAAAAATTCGGTGGGGCAACCACGATCAAGGGGAATACTACGCCATATAGCCTTTAGAGAATGGTTGTAACTTGCTGGGCTGTCAGTAATGTCAGCATCTCCCGTCGCTCATTGCATTTAGAACTGTCATTTTCCACCACGATATGGGTGAGAGTCATCGCCCCAAGGGAAGGTGGTTTCATTGACGCGTTTTGTGCAACCCCTGCCGCCTTCGTTTTAATTCTGAGCGGCGGTGTGTCTGAAATGTGTTCCTCGGCCAACCACAAGGAAACTCCGTGATTTCAGTGATGGGTGTCGCGGTTGTGACCTCTATCTCAATGGCGTCAAACGAAAGAGTTAAACGTCCACTGTGGCAACGGACAGAAATGTTGTGAAATTTGGTGCGGATGTGACATCATTAACCCATCTTACAGCTCATACGACCTTCTGCGCTGCGGCCTGTTTTGAAGTGCCATCGAGCCAAGAGGGACGTCGCAGGGCTCCAGTTTTGCACCTTTATTGAAGAAGGCTGTAGGCACTTTGAGCCACATTTCAAATTTCTGTGTCGTAATGTGTGTTAAGTACGGAATTGCGAGAAACTGATCCTTGAATTCTATTGCACAGTGTATTTTCCCATACTGACCTGTGCTTATTAACTTCTTGGTGATCTACTGGAAATTAACTTCCAACAACGAATCCAACCAGCCACAGAGTCTCTTACAAAGAAAGCGCAATCATAGATCCAATGCAAAGCGCTACAGAGCGCTGCCAAAACAGATGCAGCCATCTTTCAGTACCAGCAGTCATTTGCAATTTGATTCAGTATCTATCATTTCGATCCCATCCTCTTTAAAGAATAATGTTATTCTGCTGTATTTTACCTTGAAAATATTTCCACGGCCTACGAAATACAGTAGACCTCTGGCTATATGCGCTGGCAGCAGCAAAATGGACCCTATTTAATACACTTCCGATAAAATGAAGCCTTTCACTAGTTTGTCTTCCTGGATCACCTCGGGACTTGGGCTTATAATGTAGATGAATTCTGGTCCTAAATGTGTTCAACAAGATTATTATCTCGGATTTGTTACTATTTATTATAGATGCTATTGTTGGATAGTACGTGTTCAGTTAATGTTGTGAGTGCTGTGTCTGGTCTCGTGTCGACACGCATATCCTCAAATCATCTGGAAACACTGTAAATACGAGTTTCTTTTGGAATAAGGTAAGGTCTGGGAATGAGCTTTTAACTTTCGTTACCAGAGGTCCGACCGCAGTTGCGAGTTGGGCCGCCGACAATGGGCACCACCGAGGGTATCTCCACTTTATATGGTATGCCCCAGTTAGTTATCCGCTGATCGTGGTTTTTTGACTGGGCCCTTCCAAAGATGACTCTCACAAGTGGTGAGTATTTGTTGCAGGTACCTAACTTCCTTACAGCTTTTAGCAGAAATCGGAGCAGAATTCCATAGAAACCATTCGAAAAATAAACTGATATCACGCACCACGTTGTTTCCCATATATCCGTGGTGCCTGTTAGGTCATGGTATTCATTTACGGTGTGTGCTGAGGAAGTGTGGTAATCACGTTATTCATCACAATTCTTCTTCACTGCTCGGGATAATAATGGACGGGGCAAAACCACAATGCTAAGTTAGTCATAGTCTGCAGCAAGCATAATGGGGTCTGTTCAAAAATCAAGGTTTTACTGAAGACACCGTAAAGTAAAGAAAGCTAAATGTGTCTACGAGAAATAAAATAAAGGTCACCAAGAAAACGCACTTTTTATTCCCAAAACAAATAATTCGATGATCGTTGTCGGGTCTTTCTTGGCTACCTATATGATGGATCTCCCCTGGAATCTTATAGGGAGCTGTTGGACTTTCCAAGGATCATTCCATATTCCAAAAATGAACAGCATAGAGTCAGAAGTGATGACACTTTGTGCAGGACCTGACCATCATTTTGCTAGACAATGCTCGAGGACGTTGAGTGCAAGCTGTTCAAGAATTTTTTGACTGACGGGGCTGCTAAATGCTCTACCGCCTACTGCACGCCCCCGGACTTAAGCCCTCGTGAGTTCAAATCGATTTTCAAACTGAAGGACACTCTTCACGAAGTTCGCTTCAGAACTGCTACTAAATCGTCTGCCAATAGACCATGCCGCTCGAACTGTCAACACAACTGGCACTGCTAAGAGTATCCTGCGACTTCCACATCGCTGACAACGGGTTATACACAATGCTGGTGACGACTATGAGGGTCAGTAAGACTTCGAAACGCGTATCTATTTTGTACGAGCTGTAAATAAATAGTTACGTATCACTGTTAAAATTCCATCCCTCGTAATAACACTTCCGTGAATACTTAGCTGGCACAAGTGTTGTACGATTCTGCCAGAACGTCAACAATAACAATTTAAAAACTGTTTCGAGGTTGTCATCTATGTCTACTGCAGTATACAACTCATGGAAACGTTGCAGCACTGCGCTTTTGATATAACAGTACTGTTATGTTGCGTCACTTCTTATCTTGTGTTTTTTTTATTTTATATTCTGTCCTCTCCCATGTTAGGATTAAGTGGTACAGTGGCATATTTTCCTCTTGGATAATACTGTCACCTCTAGACCTCACATCAAGATCTTCTAGTTTTCGTCTCTGCATTCACATATGCTTCCTCTATATTTATTAGTGATTATGTCTCGTGTGTCTTCGTACAATTCTCAGAGACACATGAAATAACATGCTTCTCACTTTTATTGTAACCATATTGTCTTCCAAATCTGCGTTGTTAGCATTTTGCATGCTCCATCCAACAGTTTAATCTGCGGGGATATTTCTTTAGGGTAGTGACGTAGGCCCCCGCGTTCCCACCACGTGTATTTCCTTGTCTCAGGCTAAGGCGGTATTTAATTTCTATTATGCTTTCCCACGAAAAGCTGTCGATTTTCGAAACACGACTTTGGTAATATGAGTACAGTGGATGGAAAAATTAGTAGGCCACATTTCTGATGCAGTGATGTTAAATAATAAATCTTGTGAGATATAAATCTGATCTTTCCTTCTCGCAGTAAGAGTATTCACTTAGGTGTATAATAGTAAGTCCGCGTTTGTTGCCTCTCACGTGTAAATCAAACACGAATTTATAACCATATATTCAAGTTCCACGCATCTATTTGAATTTGGCTTTTGATATTTTTTATAAACAACAGAGTTAAAATCACCATCAGATACGACACTGTTCGATGTCGTTGGGTCGGCCGCTGTGGCCGAGCGGATCTAGGCACTTCAGTCCAGAACCGTGCTGCTGCTACGGCCACAGGTTTGAATCCTGCCTCGAGCATGGATGTGTGTGTTCCACTTAGGTTAGTTAGGTTTCAGTAGTTCTACGTCTAAGGGACAGATGACCTCAGATGTTAAGTCCCATAGTGCTTAGAGACATTTGAACCATTTAAAGAATAGAAAAGTAGTACTAGCAAATAGGAGATAACGACATTTATAACATGCGTATTCTGTTCTTCAATCGCCCTATGTATGACAATTTAAGAATAGAATACTAGTGCTACGGAAGACGAAAAATAGAGCCATACATAGCATTTGCATCCTGCTCTTCAGTTGACCGGTGGATAAAGATCAGAATTCGGTATTGTGATTAACAACATGATGCTGATAACCCCTATACCCCAAATCCATATATGAAGAAAAACCATCCGAAATCACTACGGAACCCTCTACAACATGATTTTCAATTAATGTAACCAAAACTTCCTTCGTTCCATTGGGAACTACTTTAAAAACTACTTTGTCACATCTTGACCTCAAACTACAGCCCCCCAAACCCATAATCCTACAGGAGGTTCCCCATGTTGTAGTTCCTTTTGCCAAAAACCGACACGTCGGTTTCGACTATTACACCCGGCCACCCAATTGCCCCCTGTACTTTAAATATTCCCTACAAACTTCCCTACAAAAAGAGTACCAGTCTACAGTTGTACGCTCACTCACACGACATTCATGCACGTACAGCCACACAGGATACCTCAAACACCAGCAATATATAATTTTCATGATATCCCTCAAGGCGAGTTTAGGCTTCTCGATCCATGTTCCTCGTCGAATCGACCGCCACAACCGATGTCTGCTGCATATGTTCGTCGCACTCACGACATCGAACTTAACCGGCAACAGGAACATACATTTGTAAAAATCGAGTCATGGCCATCATGTCTAAGCCCATAGCCTCCTTTAAATCATCCAGGTTCATTGGAATAGATAAATCCATACCTACAAACTAAAACGAAAAAGAGAAAATTCTCATAAAAGAAAAAGCTATTGGTGTAAATTATCTCAAACTCACTAAGAATGAAATTAAGAACCGAATGAATTGCAAAATACCAATTACTGGAATCAATGCAAACGAAAGAAATTTTGCGAATAACTAGCTCTGTCTTTTAACACAACATTCACTTTTTAAATATACAATGATGGCGCTTATCCGCAGCAGACTACCGATTTATTATCTATGGTTGGAAAGTAAAGACATTAATTTCTATGAGCTGCCTAGGACGTCTTTAGTCAAAGTTGACTGGTTGCATCCTGTGCTTCAGTAGACGCTGCTGATCTGATGCCTTTGCTGACGGTACTTCAGATAGAATTTGTCAGTGGCGTCAGTCGTTTACCCGTAAGAAGTGGTCAATGAGTCTCTGTTTCGTTTGTGGTTCAGTTGTGGTTGTACGTAATGTGAAGTACCGGTTCAGTGCGGGGGCTGGAGCAATGGAATCAGTTCAGCATTCATTTTGCCTACACCAAGGTCACGGAGGTTTTTTCATATGACAGCTGATCACTTCTGCTTACGGTTAATTCGAGCGCATGCTTGACTTACTCTCTTCTCTTTTTACCTAAAATGGTTTTCGGGGATGGGGCGTACATTGCACTTCCGATGTGCAGAAACTCTTCTGCGGACCACTACAAAAGGAGCCACTGTAGAGGAGTTTCTATTTTTTAGTACAATATGTTCGACTTGCCTTACTCGATACTTAAATTCGCAAGTATATATGTTAAATAGCTCTTTAAACATTTAATTTTGGGAATGAGGAAGGCGTCAAGTGGAAACCTTGTTCCTTATAATGGAATAGTAGATTTGTACACGAAAGCAACAATGTAATTGACAACATTACATGTACCAGTAAAGAAGTAAAAAAAAGTTGTCAATATACTGTTGGAGTACGACAAAATGGTGGGAATGTAAGAGTTACAGCCCCCTACATTTCTCATCATGCAGGATTCGCAGCATCTCAGGAACAGACAACGAGGGACTGACCACTGGAAGTTTGTAGGTAGGTACATCATTTACTGTCTGGTGTATATATGATATTGCAGCGAGTACACCCAGTAATGTCTACTTTCAGTGGCTGGTACTTTTTACGATATGTATTATTTAGAATTTTAACGTGCAGGAAGAAGGATTTCTGGATTCACATGTACAACTGTTTAGATCTAACTGCGATATCAGCATGACCATATGAGCACAGAAAATGTATCATCAGATCTTTGAAGTCTGTCTGATGCCACCCGTTCTAAACAGCATTAATTGAACTTTCTCATATCAGTTCTTCCTACTGTATTCTATTAAGTGTGGTGGCGGCCCGCAGAATTAAGTTCCTGTACAACTATGGAATTTATGTTTTTTTTTTGACGCAAGTATGCAAAACTCGTCAAATTCTGCAGGTGACACCCACAGAAGCTTGCTCAACAAAACTGTGTGTGGGAGGAATGAGTCTGTTGATATACTTACGAATAACTGCAAAAGAAATCTAGCTGCTACCAAGTATCTAATCTAGGCACACACCAAGATTGTTTCAGTTTAAATTTCATTCAAAACTTGATCGATCTGTGAAACTTTAATCCTGTCCTTCACTATCCTACATCTCGGCACAATTATAGCCAGAAAAGAGATTTTTTATCTGTTTGTACAGTAGTCATAATAATCCATTCGTTCCTCTCCCTTCTGAACAACAACGTTTTCTTTTCTTGTCAACTAACGCTGCATTAGAATTGGCAAATGGAAAATTACTTGGGATGAATTGTGGAGTACTAGGGGTCTATAAGCTTATGTATTAAAGATTACATTAAAATGTATCCACACACATGTAAGTGTCGTGTCTCTACACGCATACATCAGCATAGTTAGAAATAGACACAGTATATAACACATAAAATTTTGTTTTTATTTAATCAAAAGTGTAATAAGAACAAATGATATATTTCACTGAAATTCAGAATCTTGCAATGCGAATCATGTTGTAGCTGGCAGCAGGACTGGTGACACTGCGTGTTATGAATCTGGCAGCAGGACTGGTGACACAGCGTGTGCTGAATCTGGCAGCAGGACTGGTGACACAGCGTGTGCTGAATCCGGCAGCAGGATTGTTGACACTGTGTGTGCTGAATCTGGCAGCAGGACTGGTGACACTGCGTATGCTGAATCGGGCAGCAGGACTGGTGACACAGCGTGTGCTGAATCCGGCAGCAGGATTGGTGACACTGCGTGTGCTGAATCGGGCAGCAAGGCTGGTGACAGGATGTGTGCTGAATCCGGCAGCAGGACTGGTGACACTGCGTGTACTGAATCTGGCAGCAGGACTGGTGACACTGCGTATGCTGAATCGGGCAGCAGGACTGGTGACACAGCGTGTGCTGAATCCGGCAGCAGGATTGGTGACACTGCGTGTGCTGAATCGGGCAGCAAGGCTGGTGACAGGATGTGTGCTGTATCCAGCAGCAGGACTGGTGACACAGCGTGTGCTGTATCTGGCAACAGGTTTGGTGCCTTGACGGATGTTGTATCTGGCAACAGCACTGGTTACTTTCTGAGTGTTGTATCTGACAACACGACTGGTAATAGGATGCCTGCTGTAGCAGGCAATGGGGATGGAGGATGATATTTGTGTGGAGGCTGACGGCGATGCATTGGACACCAACTGCTCTAAAGGTAATGAGGCTACATGTTTTGTGGTTAGATAGGCTGCTGGTGCTGTAACTTCCGTTATGCCTGGCGATGAGGCTCGAAGAATTGCTCTCGTTGTGGGTGGCAACGCCACTTCAATTTTAGGTGCCGACGTCACTTGTGTCACGTCTGATGAGACATGTGTTGTAGATGGGGACGTGGCGGGAGATGCCATGTGTGTTGCAGCTGCTGGTTCAAGTTGTGTTGTGGATGGCAATACGGCTGGAGACTCCAGTTGTGTTGTGGCCTCCTTGGCCACTCCTGTTGTGGCTGGTGACGCGGCTGGTGCAACCACTTGTGGTGCAGCTGGTCGTTCAACTGGTACTGCGGATGGTGACGCAGGTGGAGACGCCTCTTCTCTTGTGGCTTCTGCTGGCTCTCCTCCTGTGTCCGGCAACGTGGCTGGCGATACCTGCAGTGTTGCCGTGGGCGACGTGGCTGGTCACGCCGCTGTTGTTGCTAATGCTGGCTCCTGTGAGAAAAAGATGTAATGGATGATGTTAAGATGTTGCTAAATGTGTTCCATGTGTTACAAGTTGAGAGAAGATCTATTCACAATAATTTGGATCATTAAAGTAACATTAAATTTTGCCATTTCTTTGGTACATCTGTTCAGTACACATTTAAATCGAATGAGAGTAAGAATTATTTATCTGTCAATATAGTGACATTATAAATACTGTGAGATTATATTGGTGTATAAATTATTCTCGTGCATTTTCTCTGTCAGGGTTGGATCTTTAAGAGCATGTTATTCTGAAAAGTAATCTAACCATTTGCAAAGGACTATCACTGCTCGACGTTCCATACAATGATACAGTCTCATTCACAACATGTCGTTGTGATGTCTCCCATTCGCTCGATATGGACCATGCCTGTAAGCTCACTTCTGCACTTACGAGAAGAGACGCGAGGATGCTCATATCCACCTCGCCGAGTTTCATGGTGGTCTGTGTCCTACAAACTTATACTGACGATCCAAAATAATATGACCGAATGTTTAATATGGTGTTGGGCCGCCTCAAGAATACAATACACAAGAGGTTCTGGATGTCGCGTTTTAAATCTTTGTGCCTGTACCAGCAATCTGCTCTTTCGTCATATCTGCCACAGGTAGCCTCCACTCCTGCTCTACAGTCCGCAAATGATTCCGACCGTTACATACCGTGATGAGGAGAGGACATCAAAGGTCTTGTCGCCTACAACAGGTTTCACCGTCATTCAACCTCCTTTCACAGATCACGACAGCCAAACAAGTTAACCATTTACCTATGATTGTCCCTAAGCACCTGACACAGCAGACTACCCGTTCTCAGAGACGCTGAAGTCAGTGGATTTCCGCATTATCGACCCGTATCATCCCTAGAATGGGTTTTTCATTTATTTCTGCTCCGTTTAGATACCTTCATTAGCGCACCCCGTATCCCCAATCCCACTAGGGAACTTTCAGTGTTAACATACACAATGGACATAATGTTTACGCTAATTAGAATAAAGCCACTATATAACATGCCACACTTACGTTTTCCTCATAATTTCCCACTATTACTCTTGGTGTTTGGTTCCTTATTCGATTGATGAATATCGGAATACGTTTGACACCTTATGCGAGTGCCACTTTTTATTCCCATCGATGTATAAGGACTAACCACTTAACATGAGAACAGAGAATCCCGCAACTGAAGAAAGTGACATTTCTTGGCTCTTACAAATAGCAGTAAAGTAGGTAACGCTTAGAACGTAGTCTAAAGGAAGCAGTAATTCAGAACACCACTCTTTATCTCAGCCACCAGCTAAGAAAGATTGCCAAGGTTTCACAAAATACCTAATAGTGATAGATTAAAATAGCGCTTTTAAGTCAAGTAGGCTGCTCCGTCGATGCCTCTCAGATGGCAGGCTCCACGGCGCCCCTCACCTCCATGCTGTCCAGTGGGTGGCCAGGGGCGGTCTTCTCCTCCGGCGGGTCGTCTGCCTCTCTCCCCTCCCCAGTGGTACAGCAGGGCAGCCACCGGCGAAACCGGCGAAACATCTTCTGCAGGAAAGAAACTCACTAAATATTGTCCGACGGTATGTGTGAATGCGGTGCTCTTTCAACGCATCACACTTGGAGTAGACATTAACGAGAAGTTGTCACGGTTGTAATGTACCAGTGCAATTACACAGTCAGATGGGTCGATGGATAATTATTATGTTACGATGCCTGAAACAGTATTATGTCAATTTCAACTGGGATTGTATTAAAGAAGGTATCTCGAGCCACCACCTACTACTTATTTATCTTGCACCTTTGCTTCGAAAGAGAAAACAGTTAGTGGATAGGCTTCAGTTCAGGAAAAGTTTATGGAATTTTGATGTAGCTTGATAATGCTTGATTAATTCTGCAGGAGAATCAGATTGTTAAGTTGCCTTAAATATATTAAAAATCATACACGTCTGATCTAATCTGGCCTGCGAGTATCTTGACAGGGAACTGAATAAATACCGGAGGAGTCACTGAAAGTCAGCAACGGCATTTCTTTTAGGATTAAATCTGAAAAATGGAGGCACACGACAAACGTGTATTTATCAGGAAAACCTTAATTTACCGTGGACTGTTTGTTGTGAATATTACTGGTAAAACCGACTCAAAAACATATATGAAGCGCACGATCATTTGAAATCAGGAGTGCCGTGGAAGATAAGAATTACGCACACACAAATATTAAGACTAACCATTCATACACAGAAAAAAGTTGCAGAATAATTTAATAAATGAAACATCTAAACTGGGTTGGGGACAGAACTGCCAAGATGGTCGACTACCTCAATAGAAAATTATTCCAAAATTAATAAAAGCTCTTTCGCTAGACAGCTATGAAAACAATGAACCCTAAATACGTTCTACGTTTTTCAAACGAGTATGATGTATAGTCCAATCTCTATGAGCAATCGTTTAGTCTGAAAGACTAATGTCTTGTACAATTGTGTGTCTCTTGTACTATTTCCTGGGCGGTTGTAACAGCTTTATGTGTACTTTTGGATACTTATTGTAGTTCGTTCCTGTGTTTGCGAAACTGATGTCTGTCTAAAGGCGGACGACGACAGAAAGTACCACTTATTACGTACCTGTTCCGAAGAACTGGTGTCCGGCTGGAAAAATGGACCTTTAGGCTTCTTCTCAGATGGAAATGCGAAGCTTTCACAACCTTCTTCTTTACGTTAACTGTTAAGTTACGGTTTTTTCAGAACACCTCGAGACAATACTAGAGCGCACGAGAACTATACGGACTCGCAATGTTCCTGAGCAACGGCACAGATCGCTTCAAGCCACACTGCATTGTTGACAGGCAACCCAGATGACGACACATGCGCTGTTAACTGACTGCGTCTTACTGTTGCTGCACAATGTTTCAGTGGCCATATATTAGAGCATTTTCATAATCGTGTCTCTTTTGAACGTAAGTGAAAATTAAGGAGTGAAATATCTAATGGCAAAAATTATTGCTTCAAATACGAAATATGCCAATGCGATTTCCGAATATACACCTATATCTGCATTATAATCCGCAAGCCACCTAATGGTGTGTGGCGGAGGGTACTTTCGGTACCACTATCTGATCCCTCCAACTCTTCTTCTTCATTCTTTCACGTTTTACAGAGTATATTTTTAATGGCTGTAGTCAACAACAGAGGAGGAGTCTAGATGTCTTATATTGTATTTGTATATAATTGCATTCAAGACTGTCTGATACGAAATGTTAGCAACTTGTTACTACAGACGCACGCTTTTATAGGGGAACGCTACGGCCAGTTTGCCTGTGAGACCATCTTATAGTGTTGCAGTGTTTACTGAAGTACGAAAGCTAAGTTCATTCTTATCCGAGTGTGGGCGACACCGTGTATTCGGGAAACGGAAAGAACAAAAACGGTTCACTCTACTGATATTAGAACAATTACTGTAATTAACTCTTTCTTGTTGGTAGTACTATGTTCGTTGAACTGAAATTTATGTATGTGAGTTGCGACTTATTCAGCAAGATTAATTCAAAAGTCGGTGAAAATGCCTATGTCTAGACATAACATAGGAAGTGATAGATAAACTCAGAGGAGAGCCCGCATCTCGTGGTCGTGCGGTAGGAAGTGACTCTGAGGAGACTAGATACACTCACAGGAGACAACTGCTCTTTCACAATGATGGCACCAGCAGTTTCACGAGTTTTCGATGTGAAACGTACTGTCACCTACCGTCTCACAATTGCAAATTTATAGACACATACCCTGCTTACACGTTTTGATGAACGTTTCATCAGGGGAGACAATAATGCGCAAATGTAGCTGGAGTTAATGTTATGACACGTTAAATAAATATCTTAGTGTAGATTAATATAATGTAGCTGTTTTATATATTTTCCCTTTTCGTATCACAGAGTACTTTACTGGGTATCTGCGTAGCACTAAATAATACACATAAAAAGGGAAAAAGCAGGATCATATACGGTGAGATGAGATGATCGTTGACTCCAGTCGTGCAGTGGGAGGTCCGTCCCCCATACGGCGGTCAGTCTTCGAGGCGGCTCACTACTGAGAAATGCTCTCACAATTTGCATGATGGTACCACATAGGCTGTACTCCGTCATGTTCAAAAATGATGTACTAACAAAGCCAGATCCACGATATTTAGGTAACAAAATTCCTGTAATCGACTTCTCCGCAAGTAGAACGGTGCGTAAACGTGTTCTCGAAGAACGGCACAAAGCACATGAAGTTTTGAAGAGTCTCCGTCAGGCTTGTCTATGTTGCTGTGTTCCCATATTCTTACGTTCTGCCGTTACACCTCTCTTGTTAAATGAAATTTACCCTCATCACTGAACACTAAACCTGAAAGGACATTGTAATCTTCCATCTCAACGCACAGACCGAATTTACAAATCTGAACACGTTGGTTATTGCCATCAGAATAGATTGTTTGCAATTGAATGCTGTATTGCGTGAAACACAAAAATCGCAGCAAATAACGGCATGCGGAATGAGGAACCGTTAACTCCTGATTGTTACGGAGACAAAACTGCTACGGATTACATTTAAAACCAGAAAGGAAAATTAGAGAACTATACTCAACACTCTGATGACGTGCTCTGCGCCTTGGGGATGCGTACAGGGAGGTCCTCGCACAGACAAGAAGAGTCACGACATAAAGGCACAGATCGTAGGATCGCTTTAGTTATAGATGATGCAATATCTTATACTTGGAGAAAACCACGTTGTATCGTCGTAAATGTATTGTGCCGGCTGAAAAAGAGAATGCAATGCACTGTTTGTTGCCTGTTATCTCTATCTCGATTAAGCACTTGTTGGATAACGGATGAGCGGACGTACTAATTAGGTTCTGGAAGGAGAACTCCTGCTGCAAGTACATGAACCGGCAACTCACAGTGGTCACCAATGTACACTTTTGGCTTCGAAGCGGAAGTTAAAATTCATCCCAAGTTTCTATATCGATTCGCGTAATAAATAAAGAGCGTTGGAGACGAAGAAATATTGTGTTACAGCTCTCGGTCTGAGTGCATAACAGCTTCTACACCTTTAACAAAAGACATTTTAATTTCAAAAATAAATTAAATAACACAACGTCATGGATACTAACATAGCGAGTGAAGATGCAGCTATCAGCAAGCAGAGAATGATAGAAAGTAGATCGCATCCACAGTATTCAGGTATGCAAAACAAGGGGTACTGGAACTGATGACTTATTTAAGCTTTTAGGAAACTATTCCTGAAATTCTGTAAATGTAGCTAGGTACCTTACCTTAACATGGACGCAGTGACCATGCGTTTAACTGTCATCTCTAAGGTCATGGAATGTATTTGTGCTGGGAATCAAGAGATTAACGGAATGGACCACTGCGTTCACATACTTAGATAATTGTATTGTTTTTCAGTTTGAAATCTAAACAGTTACTGTCACTTCAAGAATGCATAAATGTTGTGGCAAAAAATGGGAAGTCCGCATCGTTTTCTCTGCGAACATAGCTCTGCACTGGCATTGTACCACAAGGAAATTAATTTTTTTACGGGTTGAAGACAATTTTGACTTTTGATGCGTTACTAGGAAATTTGTACCTGCATTGCTATTTAAGTAATAGCCGGAAGTCATATTTCCTGTTAGTAATATCTTTAAGAAGATGTAAAGGCCAAGCTCTTTCTTTTTAGCGTACATTTTCTCTATCGTCTGTCGCCCACTACACACAGCAACGATCTCAAATAGATATTTTCAGTACTCTGTACTGAGACGGAAGTTGCTCATCAGAACACCCGAGACATTAGACGAATTCTTTCTACCTCGCCTCGCCTTCACATGCGGGACTGCTGGTTAAACAGCAGCACTTCTTCCGGTTCGTATAGCTGGTAATTAGACGTTATTTTTTCAGTTACGCCAGATGGGTGACCAGCTGCCTACGGTTACATAGCTCGTCCTTCTCTTATTACAACTGATTCGTTATAACATACCCAGCCTAGATGTTATTCGTCTCTTGGTCGTCGTCAGCAGCAGCAAGTTGTGGCAGCTTCCGGCTCCCCTCGATGTAGCCCGCCCAAAGCCACGAAGAGGCACACCACTTCATATCTCCCAGTTTCGCCGTTTGTTTGAGAATTGTCTCTTTTGATTACAGTTTTCTATAAAAATGTACTTTATAGCTTTGGTTTGGATATAATCAAATATCTAAACATAAAATTAGTCTAGGATGTGAATTTCACATCAGTTATTGCGTAATGAAATTAAAAAAAAGACAGTTCATAGGAAAGAGCAACTACGAAGAAAAGGACGACCGATGATGTGTATAACCGAACCAGCGGCATCGGGATGGCTTCGAGTGTTGCAGCTTTGATTCGAACTATTTCTTCTGAAACTACTTAGTTACATACTATAGATACTATTTACAATACAGAAAGATTTGTGTACTTGTTCTGGGTCACGTGTTTTTCGAATGTAAAGTACTAGCTAAGTTGTTAGTAATACCGCAACTGTTTCCTCGATATAAATCGACATTGTGTGCGCAATGCCGTATGTGTTTGTTAATTGTTATCTGTGTTGGTTAGTTTAGGAATGCTGAAATACAGATTTTACATGTCAGTGTTGGTATAATGACTGCGAGTTCGTTATAATAATTACTTTTGCAACAATAATACAATTAATGCAGGTTTTACATATTTATTGCGATTAATGACCACAAAACTCTTAATGCTATTGTACTATTCCAAATACCAAGTTATCCTAAATGGTGTATAGTGTTGTCTACGTTCTGTTGAGTGGTACTTAAGTAAATAAATTAGTGAAATAAAAGTGAAGTAAAATTAGAATATAAATGAAAAACTTGGTTTAGTTTAGAGAGTTACATACTGGCAAACAGCGGGCAGAACAGCAGAGCAGAAGAGACAATGACCGTGAAGTCAGCAAGTTCCACATAAGCAGGCGCTGTTGATTCAGCCGTCAGGGCATCGCCCGACCGGCTCACGTGTTTCTCAGTTGTCGCATGTTTGCAAAGGCCCTCGCCTACATTCCAAGATCCAATGACCGACGTTAAGAAGATTCTTCGAGAAGCTTTTCAACGTGAGAGAAGAGGCAATGACTGTGAAGTCGTTCACCTCCAGTAAACTGAAGTGAATAAATACGCGAGACGCAGTGGACCCGACAGACGAGAGACGAAGGAAGACGAAGGAGTACGCGAAAGAACTTGCCCCCCTTCTAACAGCCGTGTACCGCAAGTCTCTAGAGGAACGGAAGGTTCCAAATGATTGGAAAAGAGCACAGGTAGTCCCAGTCTTCAAGAAGGGTCGTCGAGCAGATGCGCAAAACTATAGACCTATCTCTCTGACGTCGATCTGTTGTAGAATTTTAGAACATGTCTTTTGCTCGAATATCATGTCGTTTTTGGAAACTCAGAATCTACTATGTAGGAATCAACATGGATTCCGGAAACAGCGATCGTGTGAAACCCAACTCGCTTTATTTGTTCATGAGACCCAGAAATTATTAGATACAGGCTCCCAGGTAGATGCCATTTTCCTTGACTTCCGGAAGGCGTTCGATACAGTTCCGCACTGTCGCCTGATAAACAAAGTAAGAGCCTACGGAATATCAGACCAGCTGTGTGGCTGGATTGAAGAGTTTTTAGCAAACAGAACACAGCATGTTGTTCTCAATGGAGAGACATCTACAGACGTTAAAGTAACCTCTGGCGTGCCACAGGGGAGTGTTATGGGACCATTGCTTTTCACAATATATATAAATGACCTAGTAGATAGTGTCGGAAGTTCCATGCGGCTTTTCGCGGATGATGCTGTAGTATACAGAGAAGTTGCAGCATTAGAAAATTGTAGCGAAATGCAGGAAGATCTGCAGCGGATAGGCACTTGGTGCAGGGAGTGGCAACTGACCCTTAACATAGACAAATGTAATGTATTGCGAATACATAGAAAGAAGGATCCTTTATTGTATGATTATATGATAGCGGAACAAACACTGGTAGCAGTTACTTCTGTAAAATATCTGGGAGTATGCGTGCGGAACGATTTGAAGTGGAATGATCATATAAAATTAATTGTTGGTAAGGCGGGTACCAGGTTGAGATTCATTGGGAGAGTCCTTAGAAAATGTAGTCCATCAACAAAGGAGGTGGCTTACAAAACACTCGTTCGACCTATACTTGAGTATTGCTCATCAGTGTGGGATCCGTACCAGATCGGGTTGACGGAGGAGATAGAGAAGATCCAAAGAAGAGCGGCGCGTTTCGTCACAGGGTTATTTGGTAACCGTGATAGCGTTACGGAGATGTTTAACAAACTCAAGTGGCAGACTCTGCAAGAGAGGCGCTCTGCATCGCGGTGTAGCTTGCTCGCCAGGTTTCGAGAGGGTGCGTTTCTGGATGAGGTATCGAATATATTGCTTCCCCCTACTTATACCTCCCGAGGAGATCACGAATGTAAAATTAGAGAGATTAGAGCGCGCACAGAGGCTTTCAGACAGTCGTTCTTCCCGCGAACCATACGCGACTGGAACAGGAAAGGGAGATAATGACAGTGGCACGTAAAGTGCCCTCCGCCACACACCGTTGGGTGGCTTGCGGAGTATAAATGTAGATGTAGATGTAGAAGAGCAGCAGTGGTTTTCAGTCAGTTTCGGTGCTCAAGACCGTCATGCAACAAGAGACTACATCATGCACAGACGCACCAAGTCCACCGCTGTAATGGAGTAGCAAACAGCAGCCTCGGCGCCAGAAGACAGAAGTTAAAAGGTATTTGAAGTCTGATTTTTATGTTCCCGGGTGACTCGTGAGGACGGGAAGCAGACGGCCTCACATCAGCAGTCACCTGTGAGCTGGGATAAAGATCTGACAGCCGAACACTGGCAAGCGGGAGTCTGTTGTTCGAGTCCGGGACACTGGCCTTCCCCCGCCGCGCCGCTCCGTTGGCCGACGCACAACTCACGCAGCCGCTTAGAGAAGAGAAACACACTGGGACGCAACATCCAAGGTTTCACCATCCGATGCACAACTTCGCTCGCAATAATTATCGAGCCACCTCGCGCCGCGCGTCTCCATTCAGCTGTAGAGATGGGGGATCTGCTCTTGAACTAATTCATAGAGTTCAATCTTTCAAAGGAGTGAACAATCAGTGATTCAGAAAAAAAGAACGGTAGTTCCAAACATTTCCCACGGCAGAGAGAGAGATAGAGAGAGAGAGAGAGAGAGAGAGAGAGAGAGAGGGACGGAGCATATCAGCAGCGCCTCTGCTGGTCAGAGCACAGTGCACGCCACACAACACAGCCAGCGCCGGCCTCTGCCCTGCTTCTACCTTGGCTGCCTGCATTGTGCAGTGCCCCATTGGATTTTGTGTTTCACATATGCCGTGCTGTCTCTGTGCGTCGTCTGCCGCGCAGTGTCTGGCGCAGCGTAACTTTGCATCGCACTCTGTCGGCGATCGTTTTAGTCGCACGTCCTGCCCTCTGGGCAGTTGATTCGAGCAACAGGACAGAGAGCCACCTAGCGGATAACATAGGAACTACTTGCAACAACCTGCTCGCAAGGGAACGGACGATTTGTCTCGGAGCGGGTGAGTTCACCACTCCCCCCACCCTCGGAACTCACCCGCTCAATGCTCACCCCACTGTCTCGACTCTAGCCAGAGCGTTGAGCAAAGCGAGTCAAGTGTCACTGTGGTCTCTGCTGTCTCAGCTCACGCAGTAATACAGCTCACGGCTCGACCTGCTCGACTCAGTGCCTCTGCATCGGAGTTCGTCCCTACTGGATATTGTTCTTCGTAGTAATACCGCTATGTATATTACATTATTATGTTATGTATACATCAATTGTTTTTATTTTATTTTTATTTGTTTAAACTGATTAGATTAGGTTCCTGATGACTCCTCTTACTATAGGATTTTTATTATGGACACTCGAATTTTCGCTTTAATTACGAGCGAACCGATAAACATATCGCAAAATGTGATACACCAATATTTTCCTTGTTTTATTCTGCGTAAGGCTATATGCAGCACTTTCGTTTTACAGTCAAATTCATATATTTTTTTTTATTCTGGTACGGATTTTGCGATTTTAGGTGTCTTCGGAAGGAAACGTTCACTTTAAAAATATATGGCTTGCGATGTATTTGTATGAGGTTAACGAAATTTTAATACATTATAGCCAAATATATTGTTAATGTAAATCTCAAGTTACAACATTTTCCGATCACCCAAAAAATCACGATAGTGCAAAATAAATCAATAATCAAAAACTTTGTCATATCGTGGAAATTTCAATAAACAATACAAATTCTTACTCATTATCTGTGTTACTTCAAAATAGGATCAAATAAGATCAAAATAGAGGTATAGTACTGGAATAAACCAAGTTTAAAGGGCAATGTGCCTTCCATTTATTTTCTATTGTAAATGAGTGGTGAGTCATGAAAAAGAGCTAATTCATTTCAGGGAGTGAACAGTTCAGACCCAATCTCTGAAAAGAACAGTTTTGCCCATCTCTAGTCAGCTGGGCGAGACGGCGACACGAGATACACACCGCCAGGCGTAATCAGACGCCGCCGCCACCGCCGCTGCCGCAGCAGAAGGCTTCGCAAACGTCACAGCTGCCGCTCTCCGAGCCAATACAATTCAGTAAGAAAACCGTTGTACGAAACTTGGAATAAAAGTTGTCTTATGTAAAAATGCTATTTCATTCTACCTCATACCCGAGCCAAGGAAGAACCCACCCTGCCCACACGTTGTTAAGAGGGAAAAGTTAATTTATTTAGTATCTTCACCTTCACGTAATGCTTTAGAATCAAATGCCCTTTGCAGTAGTACTCATCCTGACAACTGACTAGCATCAAAAGAGAAAACCCAGTTACTTTTAGTATCAGAATTGTTACAGTTCTGTGTCCTTCATGCATTGTCCGCGAAACATAATCATTTATAAATATGCACTTACCTCTGTTACCCATTGGGTGTGTCATACCACCATCGAGATGTAATTTGGACAGCGAGCGTTACACTTCTGACGCTCAGTTAGTGTGTCCTGTCTGCGAGATCCGGGCAGGGAGTACAAGTAATAGCACAATCAGTACCAACTGAAGAAGACTGCTGGATCAGTAGTGCAAATACTGTGCGTGAAATGAAATCAGCAACTCGTCACTATACATGAAAGCAAACAACTGATCAATTACCTTCAAGAATCCTGATGAACATCTGTGTCCCGTCTTTATAACATTGTCAAGAAACAAAAGAATTCAAAATATGTGACAGATATTCCTTCACGTTGGTGCCGGTGTTTATCTTAGTCACATACTCCCCTGATAAGCTGAAATAATTGTGGAGCAGCGTAGGGTATATGACACTTCCTATGGTTCAGGCTTATCTTGGTTAGCTGCCTGTCTGGTTCGTCTGTACTATCCTGTTTCTATAAATTCGACATACTATGTACGCGCTGTAGTGTCAGCACCTAGGTTCACAGCTTGTCATTTGTCTGTGTCTTATGGATTCGTAGTGATATTTATTTACGGGGTTCGCATATGAAGGGCTTTTTTCAATAGTGGTAGAAGTCCACTTTTGTTCATTCTGATACAGAGTCCTAAAGTTAAATGAGCACTGAGAAATCTGCAGTTGCTATACCAGAAATATTCAAGTATATCTAATATTCAAGTATATATACTTGAATATTTCTGGTATCTCAATTGCAGATTTTTGAGCGCTCATTTCACTTTAGGACTCTGTATCTCAGAATGAACAAAAATGGACTTGTACGACTATTGAAATAAGCCCTTGATATGTAGTATTAAGTACAGAAGGATATGGTTAACAGTTCATTGTTAGCCACAGGGGCACTCTGTTTGCTGACCGAGGCGTACCTTACATGAAGGTCCATTAAGTACTTGCCATATCACACGAAAGAAATGCACCATGTCTGCACTGGGGTGTGCATGGTGTATTTTCAGCTCTACTCGGATGTTGTGAAAAAGAGTAAATTCTAGAGCTGTTAACACTGGTTACCCACTCCCGCTGTCACGCATTCACTTGTCACTGCTCCTGTTGCCTCTTGTCGCTTAAATTATGATCCGTGATTTCCATTATTTTGTCTACTTCTCCTCTCTACAGGCAGTGTATCTAAGCTCACTGACAGATTGTTAGGTCACTCGGGTATGTCCCGAGCACCACGCATAGTGCCTCCACTGACGTTGTGATGGAAGCCCCTATTCGTCTCAGCAGAACAGTTCTTTGACGTCGTGTAACAAGGTTATGCTCGTTATGAGACAGAGAGTGATCATGTGCACGCCACGAAATACACTACGGATCCACACAACATACACTATGTGACAAAGTATCCGTTCACCCCCAAAAACATACATTTATCATATTAGGTCATTGTGCTGCCACTTACTGCCAGGTACTTCGTATCAGCGGCGACCGCAGTAGTCATTAGACATCGCGAGAGAGCAGAATGAGGCGCTCACGGACTTCGAACGTGGTTAGGTGATTGGGTGTCACTTGTGTCGTATACGTCCCGTACTCGTGATTTCCATACTCCAAAACATCCCTATGTCCACTGTTTTCGATGTCATAGTGAAGTGGAAACGTGAACAGAGACCGCCAACAGTTGAAGAGGGTCGTAATGTCTATTAGCCAGAGATCTATCCAGGCCATCACATAGGAATTCGAAATTGCATCAGGATTCACTGCAAATACTGTGACAGTTAAGCGGGAGGTGAGAAAACTTGGATTTCATGGTCGCACGGCTGCTCATAAGCCACACATCACGTCGGTAAATTCCAAACGACGCCTCGCTTGGTGTAAGGAGCGTAAACATGGGACGACTGAACAGTGGAAAAACGTTGTGTGGAGTGACGAATCGCGGTACACTGTGTGGCGATCCGATGGCAGGGTGTGGGTATGGCGAATTCACGGTGAACGTCATCAGCCAGCGTGTGTAGTGCCAACACTAAAATTCGGAGGCAGTGGTATTATGGTGCGGTCGTGTTTTTAATGGAGGGGGTTGCATCCCTTGTTGTTTTGCGTGGCACTATCACAGCACAGGCCTACATTGATGTTTTAAGCACCTTCTAACTTCCCACTGTTGAATAGCAATCGGGGATGGTGATTGCATTTTTCAACACGACCGAGCTCCTGTTCATAATTCACGGCCTGTGGCGGAGTGGTTACATGGCAACAACATCCCTGTAATGGACTTCTATGCGAAGAGTACAGACCTCAACACTGTAGAACACCTTTGGTATGTTTCGTTCCAGGCCTCACCGACCGACATCGATACCTCCCCTCAATGCAGCACTCCGTGAAGAATGGGCTGTCATTCCCCAAGCAACCTTCTAGCACGTGATTGAACGTAAGCCTGCGAGAGTGGAAGCTGTTATCGAGGCTAAGTCTGGGCCAACACAGTATTGAATTTCAGCATTACCGACTGAGTGCGCCACGAATTTGTAAGTCATTTTCAACCAGGTTTCCGGATACTTTTGATTACATAGTGTAGGTTGTAGTGGAACAAGTCATTTTCATCCAGGTGTCCGGACACTTTTGATCACGTAGTGTAGGTTGTAGTGGAACTATGTAAGCGGCTGTGTTGATGAATGAGAGTGGAAAAGTTACCGTGTTTTATCAACCCCTTGTTTTATGTGTTGATTGAGCGGTAGTCGATCGGCAATCTATATCAGCAAGTACCTAGTTACGTGTTTTCTGTGGATGTTTGCATTGTGCCGTTTTATAATGTGGTCTCTCTGTATCTTTACTTCCGATAACATGCGGACTGTCATGTCGGTAGCATCAGTGACCACCTTTCTTAGGCATCACCTGCCAAGACTGTGTAGAATGCCTCTAGCTTTCGTGTCCAGAATTCTTCATGAGTTTGCTCACACCACAGACAACATATCATCAGCGTATGCGACATTATCGCAAATATGTACGAGTATACCCCCATCCTTTCCTGTTAGCAGATACTCGATGGAAAACTTGCGTTTGACATTGTGCGAGAACTCGTATGCCCGGTTAAATGTATCATCAATCGACTTATTTCCGCGGAACCCGTAACTGGGAAACTTCAGGTGATTCTGTTAACAATGCTATTCATACAGGGTGAGTCACGTAGCGCATAACCTCCCCCCCCCCCCTTATTTCGTTAACGATTGGCTAAAAAAATGGTTCAAATGGCTCTGAGCACTATGGGACTTAACATCTGTGGTCATCAGTCCCCTAGAACTTAGAACTACTTAAACCTAACTAACCTAAGGACACCACACACATCCATGCCCGAGGCAGGATTCGAGCCTGCGACCGTAGCAGCCTCGCGGTTCCGGACTGAGCGCCAGAACCGCTAGACCACCGCGGCCGGCCGTTAACGATTACAGATACCGAAAGGAGGTTTTCGCCAAATGAGAATACGACATGGGTAATGTATTTTTGTTAAGTGACAAAGAGTCCTACCCAGTGGATTGATCGAGATATTGAAACAAGTATGATTTTTTTAAAAGGAAGGTATAGTTTTTTAAATTCATCCGAAAGCGCTTTAAAAGACGAGCGCAGTGATATAATGCTTGCTAATTTTGAGGCTGAATCTCTTGGCTAAGTATCCGAGAAGTATGCTAAAATTTAAAGGCAAGTCGGCCGGAATCGGTTATTCCCTTGCAAACAAATTCTTGCCTAGCTACGTCGTTGTAACTAGTATTTCATCTTTTTATTTGTCTGCACTGCAGAACTAGCACGAACTGTGTCGTCTTTCGGTACGTCTTTTCTACTTCAGTATTCCTTGCGTGAAGATATACAGGATGGTCCATTGATCGTGACTGGCCAAATATCTCACGAAATAAGCGTCAAACGAAAAAACTACAAAGAACGAAAATTGTCTAGCTTGAAGGGGGAAACCAGATGGCGCTATGGTTGGCCCACAAGATGGCGCTGGCATAGGTCAAACGGAAATCAACTGCGTTTTTAAAATAGGAAACCCTATTTTTATTACATATTCATGTAGCACGTAAAGGAATATGAATGTTTTATTTGGACCACTTTTTTCTTTTTGTGTTAGATGGCGCTGTAATAGTCACAGACATGTGGCTCACAATTTTAGTCGATCAGTTGGTAACAGGTAGGCTTTTTAAATTAAAATACAGAACGGAGGTACGTTTAAACATTTTATTTCGGTTGTTCCAATGTGAGACATGTACTTTTGTGAACTTATCATTTCTGAGAACGCATGCTGTTACAGCGTGTTTACCTATAAATACCACATTAATGCAATAAATTCTCAAAATGATGCCCGTCAACCTCAATGCATTTGGCAATACGTGTAACGACATTCCTGTCAACAGCGAGTAGTTCGCCTTCTGAGTTGAGTTTGGGTTTAATTTATCAGCAAGTCAAGACTGTGCACGTTGTGTCATCTGGTTCTCGTTGTTGGCAGTTGGGACATTCTCACGAGCAACAACGTGTGTGTTCGAGTTGGCGAAGGTTTAGCCACCGTCCGGTCGAGTCTAACTGTATTTGGTTATTTGCAATTGAAGTGCACCAGCGCCATTTTCTGCCTTGTGGCCGTTAACGTTCCGGTTACCTGCCCTGCCCATTGACCTAAATTCAGGCAGTGTCCTTTCAACACCGTGTTGTCGCTGTCCAGCACGGTGTGCAGTTCGACAGCTTAATCTATGCTTGGTTGTGGCCGTCCATGCCTTTTGCGTTTTGCATTGAACTCCCAGTTGTGTGCTCGTCGAGTGGAGCGCAGGTTACCCTGTGGGTGGGTCCGTTGACTGTCTGTTGGTTGGGTTGTCGTCGGATCCCAAGGAAATTATAATGCACTGCTACATTAAACTACATTTACATTACCAGCAACTGCTCATCGGTAGATGCTGCGATTCAAACGAAGCTTTCAAGAGTGCACTGTGTGAAGTCGAGTACTTGAATGATATTCACAACTCGCGGGAAAGAAGTAGAATTAATGACCGTAACTGGCCGGATTCGCCACACAGGAATGATGGTGGACGAAATGGGGGAAAACATCGGTCGAATCGAATCCACAATGCAAACTTCAATGGGAATACCGAACCATCATGGGAAATAGAAGAAGACGTGGAATCATAACAACAACAACTACCGACGAAATGGAAACTGGAGAGAAGGTGCAGTACGCCAATAGTCTCCATGGATGAACGGTTTAACGTAATTTGATGTTGATATTGTGTTGCTTAGCGTAATTTTCCATTTGTTCTATTTCGATGTTTTTTGTTTGTTTGTTATTTTCATTAGTTTTCAGAAGAGTCTTTGTTGAACGTGGTCAAATTAGTTGCGTATATGTGACATCTTCGGGCCAACATTCACTGGCAGGTGGCACATTGAATTAAAATTCCGTTGCAAATTAATCTCATCAATGATTGGAACCTTTTGTGGCATACCAAACCAGGCACGTTGCAATACTGACTACTCCAAATAACTGAGTACTGCTATTATTTCTTTGGACCTCATAATTGTTGTCCGATTTCCGCTCCAAAGAGAGCAAGGAGATCTGTCGTAACTTGACCGCAATTGAGAATCGTACTCTGCCGTCGAATTGTCGTAGAAGAGCCTTCACAAGTATCACCATGAGCAATGATAGTGTTTCTGTTTACTTTCCGTCGTTTCTTGTACACTGCCCAAGGAACAGATGCACGTCACATAATGTTCTCCAAGGCACAAGCAATTTAAATGAAGATCTTTGTGGACTGTATCTGTTCGTTGTTGCCATGAAAAGAGGCATGACTTCGGAAAAAATCAATTTTCTCCTTTGTGAAAGCTTAAAAAAGCCAGTAATTGGTGGTTTCTTTTTTTTCGGGAAAGCAGCTTATAAGTAGGCTGTTTAGGTTTTTATATTGGTAACGCCGCCGCCACGTAACGCTCTCTGTATGAAAATCACTGGCTGTGCTGTGTGCAGTCTGTGGTTAGTTTGCATTGTTGTCTGCCATTGTAGTGTTGGGCAGCTGGACGTGAACAGCGCGTAGCGTTGCGCAGTTGGAGGTGAGCCGCCAGCGGTGGTGGATGTGGGAAATGAGATGGCGGAATTTTGAGTACAAAATGGATTTCATGAACTGCTATATATATGATGACTATTAAGGTAAATACATTGTTTGTTCTCTATTAAAATCTTTCATTTGCTAACTATGCCTATCAGTAGTTAGTGCCTTCTGTAGTTTGAATCTTTTATTTAGCTGGCAGTAGTGGCGCTCGCTGTGTTGCAGTAGTTCGAGTAACGGAGATTTTTGGTGAGGTAAGTGATTTGTGAAAGGTATAGATTCATGTTAGTCAGGGCCATTCTTTTGCAGGGATTTTTGAAAGTCAGATTGCGTTGCGCTAAAAAATATTGTGTGTCAGTTTAAACATAGTCGTGTATAAATTGTTCTAAGGGGACGTTCCCAGGTTTCTTAACTCTTGCTCCGGTTCGACATTAGTTTGTGCTGTCGTGTGGGAGGGGAGGTTTAGCGCCTCTAGAACTCTGTGATTGGCTCGAGGTGGGGTGAAGGCGGTGTCCTTCGTGCACTATGCGGGAAAACGGATGTTTTTTTCTGTAGAGGTGAAAAGCACTCGGGTGGAGGACTTTGGTCTGGTAAGTACCGCTGGTAGAAGCTCTGGCATGTGTGGTTGGTACTTGGGAGCGGTCCTGAGATTGACTTCACTTGCGAGTTGTTTAGACTGGGGAGCCTGTGGTGAAGTTCTTACTGTACCGACAGTGTGACGTCACATGTCTCGGACTACTCGTTTGCCGAGGGCACACTTATTCGTTTCTGGTTTACCAGTCTTGACGTTTGGTACCCTTGTGCTCTCTGTCGTATAAGTGAGCCAAATTGATGCTTGGCACGACCAGCGAACGGGTGTGTCACACACTGAAATCTACCATGATAACAGGGCTCTGGTGGAGAGTAAATTGCCATCTGTCTGACTGATCGATAGACTGTGAGTTTTTGCATTTCTTTCGTGGCAATGATTGATTCACAGGTGCCGCCTCCACGTCTCACCTCCTCCGCCGCACACATTTGGCCAGCTGCAAGTTATATCATTGCTCGAAGCAAGCAGGGTAACGTACTGCCGCTCCGCCATTGTCAGGGCATACACATCTTGATCACCATCTGTTCTCACTTGTAGCTACGTAGAGAAATTTCATTAGATTTGAACAATGAAAGTCTGCTCAGCGTCAAATCAGTTCAGATTGCGTTATCCACATTTTTAGGGCCAGAGCACTTGACTCACTCTAGTAGCTAAACTGTTTCTGCCACCCAGGATCATTGTCCAGTGTAGTTTTAAATCACCTGTTAGTTGTTTACGGTATTAAATCAATAACTTATTTAGCATAATTTATGTCTGTTTTGGGAAAATAAATATTGTTATTACTCTAGCTTCTGCCTACATTCTCAGTCATGTAAATAATCTCACCAGGGTCGCCTTTCAATACGTCCGTGAGCATAAACCATTTTTCCTGGGTCGCCTAGAGCTCTCAATTTGAGGAGCAACAGGCCTATGTTTACGTTATCATACCCCCCACGATATCCAGGGACATAACTGACGTCTCTTCATTCTTCGAGAAGACTGTCAAAAGACTGACAAAAGAATGGTATTTTTAATCTTTGTTTTTCCTCTTCTAAATTAAATTTGATAAGTAGAGAAACAGGAGAGCAATATCCCTAGAACAATACCGACTTTCTTCCGGGGAATGGAAGCACGTGCGGTGTAGTTAACGCAATTATGTGGCATCTTGAGGGCAGTCTGCGGCTGTAATGGACAGGTGACGTGCTAGGTCGAATCTCCTACTATCGACTTCTGTCCATTGTTCCGTGAAGTGGAACAGAAAAATATACCAGTGTAGTTTCGACGCCTTGTGATATTCGGCGAACAATTTGTCGAAAAATCTCGTCTCCAGAAGAACGTGTGATGACAATAGAAGACCTGTTTCGATTCGGTGCTGAGACCATTTTAGGAGATCCACCACATCATTTATTTCCAGTAATTATTCTGTTATCATCTGTGGCCTGCAACAGATATATTCTATTCGCATTCGTTGCGGTGCATTCCCAAGCTTGGTGATGAGAGCTGAAATCTGCACAGACGACTTGCAAAGATGGAAACTGTCTAAACAAGTTGTCCCAAGAACTGCTGTGGATGATGTAATTGGATGGTTTGTACACCGAGGCAATGCAGAGTTCAGCGGTAGGAGTTTTGATCTTAACAAATGTTGCCTGGAACTACGACGAAGGTAGATAGATTTATAGGTACTTGCTAGAAAGGAGAGCTCATTAAAAGAGCGGCAACCCGCTTATCGTATTCCGGCGTTTTGCCTGAGATCGGTAACGATATACTCGGACAAAATCGGTGTTTTTCCAATTATACGGTACGGTAGAATATTACCTTCCATTATTCTCACAAAGCATCAGTTATGTAGACTTCTTTTGCGAGCTCTCTGCGAAGCCACCAACCAAATAGGCGATCATTATCAGCTTCGATGTGCTTTGCAAAGGGTGTTACCAGATTTATCACAAAGCATAGTACTACTTTAGCCTTTGGCAGCGATTCTTACCACTATCGATTAACGAGGCTTGAAGTCACTGGTATATTTTTTTAAAGAGTTAACGGCCGTTTAAATGTGTATTATTACATTTATGTTCTGTAATATCCAGATTTCGGCTTTTATGCCTTTCTCAAGTACAATGTTAACAGTTGCTAGACAATTGTTATGTTGTATCTGTAAAGGCAGTGGTCTCTTCAGTCTCATCCAATATCTACAGAGTGAGTCACGTGTACCGTAAGACTCCTTTATTCCGTGGAAGATTCCAGATATCGAATCAAGGTTGCCCGCATTTGATAGTATGCTAAAGAGGACGTAATATTTTGTATGAATTATGGTCTCAGCTCTGGTATCAAACGACACTACTGGCCATTAAAATTGTTACACCTCGACGATGAGGTGCTATACACGCGAAATTTAACCGACATAAAGAAGATGCTGTGAAATGCAAATGATTAGCTTTTCAGAGTATTCACACAAGGTTGGCGCCGGTGGCGACGCCTACAATGTGCTGACATGAGGAAAGTTTCCAACCGATTCCTCATACACAAACAGCAGTTGACCGGCGTTGCCTGGTGAAACGTTTTTTGTGATGCCTCGTGTAAGGAGGAGAAATGCGTGCCATCACGTTTCCGACTTTGATAAAGGTCGGATTGTAGCCTATCGCGATTGCGGTTTATCGTATCGCGACATTGCTGCTCGCGTTGGTCGAGATCCAATGACTGATAGTAGAATATAGAATCGGCGGGTTCAGGAGGGTAATACGGAACGCCTTGCTGGATCCCAACGACCTCTTATCACTAGCAGTCGAGATTCGCCTGCGATGGTGTACTCAACTGCAAACCTGGGTGCACGAATGTCAAAACGTAATTTTTCGGATGAATCCAGGTTCTGTTTACAGCATCATGATGGTCGCATCCGTGTTTGGCGACATCGCGGTGAACGCACATCGGAAGCGTGTATTCGTCATCGCCATACTGGCGTATCACCCGGCGTGATGTTATGGGGTGCCATTGGTTACACGTCTCGGTCACCTCTTGTTCGCATTAGTGGCACTTTGAGCAGTGGACGTTACATTTCAGATGTGTTACGACCCGTGGCTCTACCCTTCATTCGATCCCTGCGAAACCCTGCATTTCAGCATGATAATGCACGATCGCATATTGCAGGTCCTGTACAGGCCTTTCTGGATACAGAAAATGTTCGACAGCCGCCCTGGCCAGCACACTCTCCATATCTCTCACCAATTGATAACGTCTGGTCAATGTTGGCTGAGCAACTGGCTCGCCACAATACGCCAATCACTATGGGCAGCTGTACCTGTACACGCCATCCAAGCTCTGTTTTACTCATTGCTTAGGCGTATCAAGGCCGTTATTACGGGCAGAGGTGGTTGTTCTGGGTACTGATTTCTCAGGATCTATGCACCCAAATTGCGGGAAAATGTAATCACATGTCAGTTCTAGTATAATATATTTGTCCAATGAATACCCGTTTATCACCTGTATTTCTTCTTGGTGTAGCAATTTTGATAGCCAGTAGTGTAGATACTGAAACAAATGTCACTACTTTAACAGAACTGTCTACTCTTCATAACTGCATTCAATATCTCTTTGAAATACAGTATTACAGTGATATACAGCTTGTTAATAATGACGATGAGACCTAACACAGAAGATTCTGAGAAAGCTGCCTAAACTGGAAATCAGTGCGGGCAGAGCCGGCTACTGCGGTGTAAACACCGACAATCAGAGGTCTCATGCCCGTTCCGTCGTTATATGAAGCAAGACAGGCCTACACTGCGAAGATGAATCATTATTTTCTATACGACATAGACACAGATTCATATGCCGCGCCGGACTAGCCGAGCGGTTTGGGGCGCTGCAGCCATAGACTGTGCTGCTGGTCCGGGCGGAGGTACATGTCCTTCCTCGGGGATGGGTGTGTGTTTTTGTCCTTAGGATAATTTAGGTTAAGTAGTGTGTTTGCTTAGGGACTGATGACCTTAGCAGTTACGTCCCATATGATTTCACACACATTTGAACATATTTTTTCCGTCAGATGCGGCTTAGGAACGCTATTTCAATTGTGTGTACTTTTCCAGGATTTTTATTTAAAATTTGTCTTGTCCTGTAGTATTCCATTCAAATCCTCCCCGCTGTTGCTTACTTCTCCACGCCGAAACAGAAATGACGGTCGTTCGCGTTTCACAAAAATAAATGATACTATTTACGAAAAAAAGGAACTACTACGTTAAACTACTTAGATTTGAGACAAAAAGTACCTGACCAGCCTTTGTCTGGAGTCACCTGAGAGCTTCATAAAGGTAAAACATCTACCGTCTATAGGTAATATTCGAAAGCTGAAATACATTTTTAATAATATGAACATATTATTCATAATGCCAACCGATTTGTAACCCACAAATAAATAATTTTCTTAAAGAAACGTAGCGATGCACATAACCTAAGCAAGTGCTCAACCTGCAGCATTCCTTCCAATCCAATGGCCAGGAAACTTTTTATTCAGTATCTGCGTTGCTGCATAGCAAGAGTGAGCTGTCCAGCTGTCGTGTTGCAATAACATGTACTGTGGCTTAGCCAGTTACACTTCCTCTAGAAGAAGAGGCAGAATCGTCGTAAGAATACGTAATTCCGTTTTAGATCCCTGGGATGAACTAAGGTCCCACTGCTGCAGTTCCTATGTTGGCGCACCATATATTTACGCTCCACGGTCGTTTGTGCTGTACCTCACGAAGCCAGCGTAAATTTTCAACTGCCTCGTAGTGCATGTTACGTAAGTTTACAATGCCATGGTTCGTAAAGTTTGCTTCATCTGTGAAATCTTATGGGACTTAACTGCTAAGGTCATCAGTCCCTAAGCTCACACACTACTTAACCTAAAGTATCCTAAGGGCAAACACACACACCCATGCCCGAGGGAGGACTCGAACCTCCGCCGGGACCAGCCGCACAGTCCATGACTGCAGCGCCCATAGACCGCTCGACTAATCCCGCGCGGCCTCTTGACGTGTACACATTGGAAAAAACGTAGTGTTGACTCCCAGTCGCAGCAGAGCAAACCGACAGAATTCTGTACGACGTTCTGAATCACGTCCTCCGGGTGCCTGATGCAGCTGCAGATGTTGTTGTTGTTGTTGTGGTCTTCAGTCCTGAGACTGGTTTGATGCAGCTCTCCATGCTACTCTATCCTGTGCAAGCTTCTTCATCTCCCAGTACCTACTGCAACCTACATCCTTCTGAATCTGCTTAGTGTATTCATCTCTTGGTCTCCCCCTACGATTTTTACCCTCCACGCTGCCCTCCAATACCAAATTGGTGATCCCTTGATGCCTCAGAACATGTCCTACCAACCGATCCCTTCTTCTGGTGAAGTTGTGCCACAAACTTCTCTTCTCCCCAATCCTATTCAATACTTCCTCATTAGTTATGTGATCTACCCATCTAATCTTCAACATTCTTCTGTAGCACCACATTTCGAAAGCTTCTATTCTCTTCTTGTCCAAACTATTTACCGTCCATGTTTCACTTCCATACAATGCTACACTCCATACAAATACTTTCAGAAATGACTTCCTGACACTTAAATCTATACTCGATGTCAACAAATTTCTCTTCTTCAGAAACGCTTTTCTTGCCATTGCCAGTCTACATTTTATATCCTCTCTACTTCGACCATCATCAGTTATTTTGCTCCCCAAATAGCAAAACTCCTTTACTACTTTAAGTGTCTCATTTCCTAATCTAATACCCTCAACATCACCCGACTTAATTCGACTACATTCCATTATCCTCGTTTTGCTTTTGTTGATGTTCATCTTATATCCTCCCTTCAAGACACCATCCATTCCATTCAACTGCTCTTCCAAGTCCTTTGCTGTCTCTGACAGAATTACAATGTCATCGGCGAACCTCAAAGTTTTTATTTCTTCTCCATGGATTTTAATACCTACTCCGAATTTTTCTTTTGTTTCCTTTGCTGCTTGCTCAATATACAGATTGAATAACATCGGGGAGAGGCTACAACCCTGTCTCACTCCCTTCCCAACCGCTGCTTCCCTTTCATGCTCCTCGACTCTTATAACTGCCATCTGGTTTCTGTACAAATTGTAAATAGCCTTTCGCTCCCTGTATTTTACCCCTGACACCTTTAGAATTTGAAAAAGAGCTTTCTCTAAGTCTACAAATGCTAGAAACGTAGGTTTGCCTTTCCTCAATCTATTTTCTAAGATAAGTCGTAGGGTCAGTATTGCCCCACGTGTTCCAACATTTCTGTGGAATCCAAACTGATCTTCGCCGAGGTCGGCTTCTACCAGTTTTTCCATTCGTCTGTAAATAATTCGCTTTAGTATTTTGCAGCTGTGACTTATTAAACTGATTGTTCGGTAATTTTCACATCTGTCAACACCTGCTTTCTTTGGGATTGGAATTATTATATTCTTCTTAAAGTCTGAGGGTATTTCGCCTGTTTCATAGATCTTGCTCACCAGATGGTAGAGTTTTGTCAGGACTGGCTCTCCCAAGGCCGTCAGTAGTTCCAATGGAATGTTGTCTACTCCGGGGGCCTTGTTTCGACTCAGGTCTTTCAGTGCTCTGTCAAACTCTTCACGCTGTATCGTATCTCCCATTTCATCTTCATCTACATTTTCTTCCATTTCCATAATATTGTCCTCAAGTACATCGCCCTTGTATAGACCCTCTATATACTCCTTCCACCTTTCTGCTTTCCCTTCTTTGCTTAGAACTGGGTTCCCATCTGAGCTCTTTATGTTCATACAAGTGGTTCTCTTATCTCCAAAGGTCTCTTTAATTTTCCTGTAGGCAGTATCGATCTTACCCCTAGTGAGATAAGCCTCTACATCCTTACATTTGTCGTCTAGCCATCCCTGCTTAGCCAGTTTGCACTTCCTGTCGATCTCATTTTTGAGACGTTTGTATTCCTTTTTGCCTGCTTCATTTACTGCATTTTTATATTTTCTCCTTTCATCAATTAAATTCAATATTTCTTCTGTTACCCAAGGATTTCTACTAGCCCTCGTCTTTTTACCTACTTGATCCTCTGCTGCCTTCACTACTTCATCCCTCAAAGCTACCCATTCTTCTTCTACTGTATTTCTTTCCCCCATTCCTGTCAATTGTTCCCTTATGCTCTCCCTGAAACTCTGTACAACCTCTGGTTCTTTCAGTTTATCCAGGTCCCATCTCCTTAAATTCCCACCTTTTTGCAGTTTCTTCAGTTTTAATCTACAGGTCATAACCAATAGATTGTGGTCAGAGTCCACATCTGCCCCTGGAAATGTCTTACAATTTAAAACCTGGTTCCTAAATCTCTGTCTTAACATTATATAATCTATCTGATACCTTTTAGTATCTCCAGGGTTCTTCCATGTATACAACCTTCTATCATGATTCTTAAACCAAGTGTTAGCTATGATTAAGTTGTGCTCTGTGCAAAATTCTACCAGGCGGCTTCCTCTTTCATTTCTTAGCCCCAATCCATATTCACCTACTACGTTTCCTTCTCTCCCTTTTCCTACACTGGAATTCCAGTCACCCATGACTATTAAATTTTCGTCTCCCTTCACTATCTGCATAATTTCTTTTATTTCATCATACATTTCTTCTATTTCTTCGTCATCTGCAGAGCTAGTTGGCATATAAACTTGTACTACTGTAGTAGGTATGGGCTTTGTATCTATCTTGGCCACAATAATGCGTTCACTATGCTTACCCGCATACCTATTTTCCTATTCATTATTAAACCTACTCCTGCATTACCCCTATTTGATTTTGTATTTATAACCCTGTATTCACCTGACCAAAAGTCTTGTTCCTCCTGCCACCGAACTTCACTCATTCCCACTATATCTAACTTTAACCTATCCATTTCCCTTTTTAAATTTTCTAACCTACCTGCCCGATTAAGGGATCTGACATTCCACGCTCCGATCCGTAGAACGCCAGTTTTCTTTCTCCTGATAATGACATCCTCTTGAGTAGTCCCCGCCCGGAGATCCGAATGGGGGACTATTTTACCTCCGGAATATTTTACCCAAGAGGACGCCATCATCATTTAATCATACAGTAAAGCTGCATGCCCTCGGGAAAAATTACGGCCGTAGTTTCCCCTTGCTTTCAGCCGTTCGCAGTACCAGCACAGCAAGGCCGTTTTGGTTATTGTTACAAGGCCAGATCAGTCAATCATCCAGACTGCTGCCCTTGCAACTACTGAAAAGGCTGCTGCCCCTCTTCAGGAACCACACGTTTGTCTGGCCTCTCAGCAGATACCCCTCCGTTGTGGTTGTACCTACGGTACAGCTATCTGTATCGCTGAGGCACGCAAGCCTCCCCACCAACGGCAAGGTCCATGGTTCATGGGGGGCAGATGGAGATGGAGAGTGCAGATGGAGAGTGGAATTATATAAATGCAAGATCGAAATTTCACTCGTCTGCTGTTCACGTGTTCACTTGCAATACGTTTCGTAACGCCATGTGTATTGTCAAAAGTCGTCGTCAGAACAGCTACTTCATTCGCTCTGCCATGTGCAGTCTTCGTGCTCGTATTCTGCCTGACGTTGAAGCAAGCTGTTCACACTAGCGAACTTATATAATTCGAGCAAGTACTTCGCGCGACTAACGTTGATGACCGAGACAGGCATTGCATTTACCACCGTACCGCTTCGACAGCATTTTTTTCGCATTTGCCGTCTAAAAGTAGCGTCTCCAGCTTCTCCTCACTGGTGTGTATATCTTCACGCAAGTAATACTGAAGCAGAAATGACGTACCGATAGAAGACGCAGATCATGCCACTTCTGCAGTGCAGACACACAAAAGGATGAAACACTCGAAACAAGGACGTAGCCAGGCAAGACATTGTTTACAACGAATTAACCGATTCCGGCCTACTTGCCTTTGAATTTTTGAATATTTCTCGGATTCTTAGCGAAGAGTTTCAGCCTCAAAATTAGCAAGCATTATATCACTGTGCTCGTCTTCCCAAGCGCTTTAGGATGACTTTTTTTAAAAAAGTGTATGTTCCTATTTAAAAAATAATACTGCTTTCAATACCTCGATCGATCCACGGGGTAGGACTCTTTGTCACTTAACAAAAGTACGTTACCCTTGTCGTATTCTCATTTGCCGAAAACCTCGTTTCGGTATCTGAAATCGTTAACGAAATAAGGCGGGGGGGGGGGGGGGGGGAATGGTATGTCCTACGTGACTCACCCTACGTGAATAGAATTGTGAACAGGGATCACTTGAAGTTACCCATTTGAAAACACAAAGCGAAGGAGCACACCTGCTTAGTTACTCCTTTATTAAGTGAACGAATTACCTAGATGAGTTTTAGAAATTCTTGCTGTCTTTTACTAGATTTTTGTCAACTTGTATGAAAGTTGTTAATAGCAAAACTTTGCTTCCATTATTGGATATTGGTATACATTTTAGTTATTTTCGTGTCCTGGTACGTAAAAACCAAAGCTACTGTATTCTGGGATGTTTTTATGGTCGGTGAACTGCTCATCTTCCTAAAGGGCATACCGATCTAGCAATACAGAGTTTGGGTATCGAGCTGTGAAACTAGTGACGTCATTGTGTGATTGATGTGTGTTGAATTCGGTTGCCTAGTTAGATACGCAACTTTCAGACCATCAGTGTAAGGTGCATTCATGGTCTGCACATAATGCCATTTCCCACAGTGAGGCCATCACGGGGCATAACCTATCGGGATTTCTTCCTGTTGGGTTAGGTGAAAGACATCGTGTATACCTCGGATTACGTGACCTGCGCTATCTCTGAAAAAGAAATGTGGCCATCACCTCAGACATGCTTCTACACGAATTGGCCTCAGGTAGAGTATCGACATTTTATTTATTTACTTATTTGTTTAGTTATTTCGCCTGATCATATTAGGATCCTCACACCGTACCTCACAGTGAGCCAAGGTTTCATACATGCAGTACTATTTTTACATCAGAATTATCTAAGAAATAACAACAAGTGTTAAAGTGAGTTTAAGGTCTGAAGTGCTAGCCTGAGTAAGTTATACTGACTATGAACAAATAGAGTTAATACTGGCAATACTCGTCCTTCTGCAGATGATACCGCTAATAGTGATAATAGTAATAACAATAATAAAATATTAATGACAGTAGTAAGGATAATCATAGTGACAGATGTAAGAAGTATTTATAGGTGTACAAAATGGATGTTTTCTGCCATAGCTAGTTCTGGGGGAAGGAAATCAAGGGAGACGCCATCGGCGTAGAGTACAGGGAAATGAGTACGAAGGGGTTGGAAGGAGGAATTTACAAGGGTTAGTACTGAGTACTGGGATAATGGTAATCCTTATTGTTGCTTCAGCAGATAATTCTTTAACTGTCATCTGAAACTGGAGATGTTATTCCGTTCTCTAACATAACGCGGTAGGTGATTCCAAAGTCGAGTGCGTGTTACTGAGAAGCACGTTGAGAAAGTGGCTGAACAATGAAGTGGGTCAGAAAGGGTTTTCTTCTGCGGGTATGGGTGTTCCCGCCATGTTGTTCAGGCCAGAGTGATGAGATCTAGGAGAGATATGAGGCACAGTGTTCATTGATACGAGGGTAGAGAAGACTGAGAGTATGAAAATAATTTCTGCGCTTGTCTGCACATAGCCTGGGTAGCTGTGCAGATGTGATGGTAAAATGTGATCAAAGAGTCGAACATTGTAGATACAACGATCACAGGTATTCATAACCAGTCCCACGACCGGGTGCATTCCTGAGAAAGGCTGGCATGATAACACGGCTGTAATCAATAATTGGAAGCATAAGTGCTGAAACTAGTTTCTTTTTCGAGTCAGAGAGGAAGAGCTTTTCATATTTTAAGAGCTTTTTATATTTTTGTTTGGCACGTAGAGATGCTGTGACTTCTTACAAATAGCAGTTATGTCCTCAGTTTAATTTAGATTTTCGTCTCTTATAGCTCCTAGACTTTTTGCTGAAGGGGATAAGTTGGTATTTCTCCCATTTCGAGTTAAAGATGGCAGGGGAAGCCGATATTTCGGGCTGATAGGCTTAGAATGACCAACACCTTCTTCCTGGGCTTTTGATCGATTGAGTCCAAACTCTGTGTCCTGCGCTTACTTTGATAGCGCACGCAGGTCGGTGTTCAGATTCTCGATAGCTGTCTTCAGGTTTATTGATTTTGCCCCTGGAGATCATCAACGTACAAGTGACATATGCAGTGCGACAAAACAGATGACACACCATTTACATACAAAGAGAAGAGTATTGGACCGAATACCGAACGCTGAGGGACACCTGATAGTGCCCACCTCCATTGCGACTTTATGGTGCCGGACACGACACATTGCGAAACCATTGCACAGCACTTTCGAGAAATTTAGGCTGTTAAGGTTGCCAAATAAAATGTGGTGGTCCACAGTGTCAAAGTCTTTCCTGAAGTGTGAGAATCACATGAAAGTTGCTTCTCGTGCATCCATTACGGACTCCAGGTCATTTGTTACCTTTATTAAGGAAAATGTTGTCTTCCAATGTTTGTGGAAGCCTGCTTGGTATTCTTCTAGTAGGTTGCCTGTAATTAGGTAGTTTGTTAGCTGGACGTGGACTACATGTTCTAAGGCCTTAGATATTGCAGGAATAGTTCAAACAGGTCAGAAATCAAGAGGGCGCTGTGGAAACGTCTTTTAGTAATGGCTTAACTAGTCCCTGCTTCCAGGACTTAGGGAAAACACTTGCTTGAAATTGTCTGTTACAGTGGGCAGGAACGAGTTAGTAAAAAGCTTCGTCATGGAAACTGTGATGACACAGTTTCCAGTAGGTGCCGATCGGATGCCTTTTTGACGGTATTTCAAGTAACATACTTTTGGCAGAAGTTTCCAGTTGCTACAGTAGTTTGCCCGAATAACGTAATCAGTAAGTTTCTGTTCCGTTTGTGGTTCAATTTTGGTTGTAGGTATTGTGAAACACCGGTTCGGTTCGTCGCCTGGAGCAATAGAAAAAGTTGCAGCATTCATTATGCCTACTCCAAGACCACGCAGATTTTTTCATAGGACAGCTGATTATTTCTGTTATCGGTTAATGTGTGCACATGCCTGAGTTTTGCATTTCTCACAGCTTGTCCGACTATGCTCCGCTTCTTCTTGTAAGCAATATGATTTTCGGGCGTGGGGCGTAGATTGTGTGTCCGATGTGTAGTATCTCATATTTAGCGCTACGGAAGGAGCTACTGTAGAAGAGTTGCAAATTTTTTTTTTTTTGTATAGTATGTTTGAATTACCTTGCTCTATACCTAAATTCCAATGTATATATTTCTCACAGCCTTTTAAACATTAAATTTCGAAATCAGGAAGGTATCAAGTGGAAACCCTGTTTGTTATAATCTGATGGTTGTTCTGTAATGGTTCAAATGGCTCTGAGCACGATGGGACTTAACATCTGAGGTCATCAGTCACCTAGAACTTGGAACTGCTTACACCTAACTAACCTAAGGATATCACACACATCTATGCCCGAGGCAGGATTCGAACCTGCGACCGTAGCGGCCGCGCGGTTCCAGACTGAAGCGCCTAGAACCGCTCGGCCACTGCGGCCGGCGGTTGTGCTGCGAATGAGAGCAATATCTTAGTTGACACCATTACACGTACCAATAAAAAATGTAAAATAAAGTAATCGGAGTATGAGAAAGCTGATCGGAATATAAGAGGAACAGCTAAACTGCTACTTGACTCATCATCCAATATTCGCAGCATCAGACGAAAAAAGACTATGAGGGACTGTAGACTGGAGTTTGTAGGTAGGTACAGTATTAACTGCTTGAGTACACAGAAAATTGTAGCGAGTACGCGCAGTAACGTGTATTTTCAGTGATTGATACATTTTACAATATGTGTTATTTAGAAATTTAACGTGCAGGAGGAAGGGCTTCTGAGTTCACATGACAATTGTTTGGATCTAATTGGGACATCAACGTGACCCTATGACAACAGATGACGAGTGATCAGCTCCCTGTTTGATGCCATCCGCTCTAAGAAGCATCAGTCGAACTTTCTCATACGAGTTGTGCCTAGTGTATTCGATTAAATGTGGTGGAGGTCCGCAGAATAAAGTGCCTGTAGAACCATGAAACTTTGGTTGTTGTGATGCAAATATGTAGCACTCGTCAAATTTTGTAGGTAACAAACACCGACTGTTGCTCCACAAACGATGTCTAGGATTAATGACTGCTGGTATACCTACTCCAATGAAAAACTAGCTGCTACCCTGTATCCAACCTAGGCACACAGCAAGATTGTTTCAAATTAAATTTCATTCAAAACGTGTTCAATCTGTAAAACTGTAATGCTGTGCCACACTTCCCAATATCTCGGCACAGTCGTAGCCATGAGGGATATTTTAAACTGTATGCACAGTAGTCACAATGCTCCATTCATGCCTTTCACTTATAAACAACAACGCCTTCTTTTCATGTCAACTAAAACTGCAGTAGAATTAGCACCTGGAAATTTACTTAGGATGAATTGTGAAGTACACTCCTGGAAATTGAAATAAGAACACCGTGAATTCATTGTCCCAGGAAGGGGAAACTTTATTGACACTTTCCTGGGGTCAGATACATCACATGATCACACTGACAGAACCACAGGCACATAGACACAGGCAACAGAGCATGCACAATGTCGGCACTAGTACAGTGTATATCCACCTTTCGCAGCAATGCAAGCTGCTATTCTCCCATGGAGACGATCGTAGAGATGCTGGATGTAGTCCTGTGGAACGGCTTGCCAAGCCATTTCCACCTGGCGCCTCAGTTGGACCAGCGTTCGTGCTGGACGTGCAGACCGCGTGAGACGACGCTTCATCCAGTCCCAAACATGCTCAATGGGGGACAGATCCGGAGATCTTGCTGGCCAGGGTAGTTGACTTACACCTTCTAGAGCACGTTGGGTGGCACGGGATACATGCGGACGTGCATTGTCCTGTTGGAACAGCAAGTTCCCTTGCCGGTCTAGGAATGGTAGAACGATGGGTTCGATGACGGTTTGGATGTACCGTGCACTATTCAGTGTCCCCTCGACGATCACCAGTGGTGTACGGCCAGTGTAGGAGATCGCTCCCCACACCATGATGCCGGGTGTTGGCCCTGTGTGCCTCGGTCGTATGCAGTCCTGATTGTGGCGCTCACCTGCACGGCGCCAAACGCGCATACGACCATCATTGGCACCAAGGCAGAAGCGACTCTCATCGCTGAAGACGACACGTCTCCATTCGTCCCTCCATTCACGCCTGTCGCGACACCACTGGAGGCGGGCTGCACGATGTTGGGGCGTGAGCGGAAGACGGCCTAACGGTGTGCGGGACCGTAGCCCAGCTTCATGGAGACGGTTGCGAATGGTCCTCGCCGATACCCCAGGAGCAACAGTGTCCCTAATTTGCTGGGAAGTGGCGGTGCGGTCCCCTACGGCACTGCGTAGGATCCTACGGTCTTGGCGTGCATCCGTGCGTCGCTGCGGTCCGGTCCCAGGTCGACGGGCACGTGCACCTTCCGCCGACCACTGGCGACAACATCGATGTACTGTGGAGACCTCACGCCCCACGTGTTGAGCAATTCGGCGGTACGTCCACCCGGCCTCCCGCATGCCCACTATACGCCCTCGCTCAAAGTCCGTCAACTGCACATACGGTTCACGTCCACGCTGTCGCGGCATGCAACCAGTGTTAAAGACTGCGATGGAGCTCCGTATGCCACGGCAAACTGGCTGACACTGACGGCAGCGGTGCACAAATGCTGCGCAGCTAGCGCCATTCGACGGCCAACACCGCGGTTCCTGGTGTGTCCGCTGTGCCGTGCGTGTGATCATTGCTTGTACAGCCGTCTCGCAGTGTCCGGAGCAAGTATGGTGGGTCTGACACACCGGTGTCAAAGTGTTCTTTTTTCCATTTCCAGGAGTGTATTAGCAAGCTACAAGGATATGTATTACTGACTAAGATAAAATGTATCCACACACATATCAGTGTGGTGTATCCACACACACATATCAGCATAATTACAAATAGGCTCAGTATATAACATATATAATTTCCTTTTTATTTAACCAAAAGTGTAATAAAAACAAATGATATATTTTGCTGGTATTCATAGTTCGCTGGTATTCAGAATCTTGATTGGTGGAAAAAGTCCAATTTCGATTTTATACAGGCTGTGGCGGCGTTTTCCACGGACCTGTGTTGATGTTGTACTGAGATGTTGGACCAATATTTTGGTATGCATTAAGGTAGTTATTGTTCCAGTTTTGCTCCTGGTTTTGTGCAGGCTGACAATTCTTTCTGTCTTGTTCCTGTTTTTGTTATTTACATTACTATTGTTGCGGCGCCTCTTGCATGGATTGTTCCTTTTTATGTTATGATTATTGTTCATAATGGAGTGTGTCTGCTGATTTTGGTGCTTGTATTGGTTTGCGGAAGGAAGGTGTTGATTCTGCTACGCTACGTAACCGACAGCGGCCGCCGCGCCAGTATTAGGTTGGCTAGCTTGAGTGTTTTGCATGCCACTGACGTACACATTAAATAAATGTCATGTGACCAAGACCTCCCGTCGTGTAGACCGTTCGCCCGGTGCAAGTCTTTCGATTTGACGCCACTTCGGCTTCTTGCATGCTGATAGGGATGAAATGATGATGAGGAGGACAACACAACACCCGTTTCCTGGGTGGAGAAAATCTCCAACCCAGCCGGGAATCGAACCCGGGCCCTTAGGATTGACATTCAGCGTGCTGACCACTCGTCTACCGGGAACGGACGACGTACACCCTGTGGCAGCTGTTTTTTTGTGTGGAACGCTGATCCTCGTATAACATATACACAGAATCAAGCACAGACAGAAAATATTCTGCATCATTGTCTGGAATGTGCAGCAACTATTCTTTAATGTTAAAAGGCAATCTGGCTTTCAGCGCGCGGAGTATATCGCGTGTAGCTACCGGTTCATCAAGAAAGTGGTACATATTCAGATATTTCTCAAAATACCTGCGCAAATTGCCATGTTTAGTATTGAAAAGATCTGGTTCCACAATCTGTTTCCTTAGACGTTCTTGTAACGACTGCGAGCAAAGTTTGTCCAAGAACGCTCTTTCAAATTGCTCATATTGCCGGCTTCATTATATGCCCAGACAGCTGCGTCATCTTGGATGTAACCTACAACGTAAGAAATTCTCTTTCGGTAACTCCATGCCCTTGGAGACGCATCTCTAAATGATTTCAGAGAAATTACAGGATGTACAGTACGTTTTTCTGGCATGAAAGTTTGAAATTACCGATGTTTAATCAGACTTCCTTCTTCTTTGGCACTGTAATGTCGATTGCTTTCACTGTAATTATTGTAGTGATCGGGTGGTGAATGTAAAGGAATGTACTACCCATAAATATCGCGATTGTAATTACGTGTCATGTGTACAGGCGTGTACAATTGTTGCTGTGAGGTGCGTGTTGTGTTCGGAGAATACGTGTCATACATATATCTGTTTTTATTACCAAAGCGAGCAATTTGATTCAAAAAATGGTTCAAATGGCTCTGAGCACTATGGGACTTAACATGCGAGGTCATCAGTCACCTAGAACTTAGAACTACTTAAACCTAACTAACGTAAGGACATCACACACATCCATGCCCAAGACAGGATTCGAGCCTGCGACCGTAGCGGTCGCGTGGTTCCAGACTGTAGCGCCTGGAACCGCTCGCCCACGCCGGCCGGCGCACTTTGATTATTAGTATCACTACACTCCGGTCGTATGTCATCGTTTAGTTGTTTCTGTCGTGCTATGTTGGACTGAGCTGCCTCAGCTATGACATGTTTGTTATTTTTAACAAATTCGGCTACGGTGTCGTGCAGAACCGTTGGTAATTTTTCCTCTACGCATTGGTCGACATATTTGTTTTCCTTATCAACCCAGTGATGAAATTCTTTATTTATGTTGGCAAAATGGTTGTCAGTTTGTAATTGCAGTTTTTCTGTAAGTTTTTATCCATAGTATTAACTTTGCCTTCAATTACAGTAATGGATGTTTTTATTGAGTCATGAACTGATGGATAAGATTTCACATGAACGGCAACAGCTTCGCATGTAGCGTTTAAACGTTTGATTTCAATCTGAATACCTTTTACGTCTTTTGTGGCTTATTCCTGCTGTAAGATCAATTCGGAATATTTTGAGTCAAATTCGGACACTTGGCCGCTAGTCTCGTGTTAATCTCGTCTACTTCTTTACACAAAACGTCGTTACAATTTTTTATCGCTTTTAATTCAGCCTTAATCTCGTAATGTCGCGTTTTTGAAACTGTCATGTGGTCGTCATTTGATTTTCGTTTTCAGTCATTTTATCTTGTATTAATGTCACGTGATATTTGTTTTTAGTCATTTGCTTGATAACAGTGTCAGCTATGCTGGCAATATTTGTCAACTGAAACTGCTCTGCCCCCGCCACGTCGTTTGACTTGAGGTCACGGACAAGAATGGGCTCTGAGCTGGATTTAGCTATTTGACTAGTGGTCGGGCTATTTGCGAAATTTGCGTCACTACGCATGTATCTGCTGATTGATCGTTACTATTGGGGTCAACTCTGGAATCATTGTCTTGTTTTGTCATATATCTAAGTTGGATTCGGTTTGCGTCTGTTGTCTGTCGTGTTCCATTTTTGCTAACTGTTTACGCGTTACCACCATGGTACAAATAATGTATATTGCAAGAAAAATCTTCAAACACGATTGAGAATGAATTCATGAAATTAACTTCGTATAGCAACAAACTTGGCTTAACTGACAAGAATTACAATTAATGGTGAAAAAAATTAACATTCATGGCTGCTTGCCATTTTGCGTTGCACATGACACAATTCGGTCCATTTTGTGGAATGGTATGACTGTATTGTTGTAAGAAACTGTATGATAAAAATAATTTGGAATACGCGATCTTGGGCAAAAATGACTGCTGCGGTGACGGAAAATATTCACAAAGTTGGGAAGCATGCTACAATTACTAGATGCGCCTGGATTAGCATGCTAATATGAAAATGCGATGTCTTACCTTGGATCCAAGTATACAGTGTACATTCCAGGTTTCGTCAACAATTTGAATGGCTCGTCTTTTTATTTGGTCTTTACAAATATTCAATGGCAGTGGCTCGTCAGATATGATCCGATTATCCATGCAACAAAGAAAAAAATGTAGCAAATAGAATAAAAGGTCCAGAGACGAAGACGGCAATTTGATTTTATCGTGGCTTTTCCGGTCTTGTTTCAGAACATCGAAGAACAAGCACATAATAATTAATAATAAGAGTATGTGAGCAGTTTATACAAACTATGCGCAATTGACAATGCGTTTTTTCGTAAATTGACCGCGATTTTTCTGAAAATATCTGACTTCGTAGTTTGAATAATTCCAAACTTTGGCTCGTACTGGACTTTTCATATAACTTGTATCCTTGCCAAGCGCCGTTTAATTGGAAGAATATCATTTAACATAAATGAAACGCAAGATTAAATATTGGAACTGTATTCACTAAAAATATATGAACCATATAGACACATACACTATTGCTGTTGCTGTGTGCAACTATGACTACGCCTAGTGAGATTGAGTCTTCAAGAATGCTGGCGACGGGCCAAACAATTATATCCAGCGATAGCAGAAATGTGTCCACTTAAGACGGCTTCCAGGACAAAAGTGGTGCCGTCTTCTCGGCACTACAACAAAACTGCTTAATTATTCTAATGCTTCAGCGATTGCATGACACAATCGATACAATCGCTTATACTAATTAATATCTTACGTAATTCTTTATTTACATTCCGAATTTATACCTACATTGTTGCTATATATCCACGAAATACCTGAAAAGGGCTTGTATCAGATGCACCTCTGCCCGTTTAATGTAACCCTCGCAGCCTCACATTGACGATGCGAGACAGAAATAGCATCGCGATTGAATACTACAGGCTCTATGCCGACACAGAAGTTGCATCGCGGTTAAATACTGCAGGCTCCAGAATGACTTCTCTTCAAGAAACTATTGCAGCTCTCAGGAGCTGTCGCGCCATAGGGCGGGTGCTCGGCAATTCCATGTGCCGATTACATAGTCGGTGTCATTCTGCTAGGGTACATGTATGATACTGGTGCGGCTATGATCACCGCATGGAACACCTCCTGGGAGTCCAGTAGCTTGTATCTGATGCACCCCTGCCCCTTTACTGTAACACTCGCTCCCTCACATTGAAGATGTGATATAGAAATTGCATCGCGATTGAATACTACAGAATCCATGGCTACTTTTCCCCAACATACTATGGCCGCCATCAGAAGTAGTCCCACCATTACGGTGGTACTTGGCTATTGCATAAGTGTCAAGGACAATGTCTGAGTCAATATGCTAGTGTACTTCTAAGGTAGTAGCACGTCTTCAGTCACTCCATATGACCTCCCCTGCGAGTCCAGTAACTAATATCCGACGCACCACTGCCTGCTTACCGTAACCCTCGCAACCTCACATCGACGATGCGACGGAGAAACTGCATCGCGACTGAATACTGCAGGCTCTACGCTGACTTCTCTCCAAGAGACTAATGCCGCCTTGGGGAGTGCCCTCGCCTTTAGGTGGATACTGGGTTTTTACATGAGCCACAAGGACACGGTCGGAGTCATCCTGTTAGTAGACATCTATCATACTGGCGCGGCTACTGTCACCGCATGGTATCTCTCCTGGCCAGTGTGCGATTTGTGGTTTTACCAGTGGGGGGGATGTCTTAGGGGGTTAGTATAATTATATATGTTACTAGCGTGGATGTCCGCAGCTCGTGGTCGTGCGGTAGCGTTCTCGCTTCCCGCGCCCGGGTTCACGGGTTCGATTCCTGGCGGGGTTAGGGATTTTCTCTGCCTTGTGATGACTGGGTGTTGTGTGATGTCCTTAGGTTAGTTAGGTTTAAGTAGTTCTAAGTTCTAGGGGACTGATGACCATAGATGTTAAGTCCCATAGTGCTCAGAGCCATTTGAACCATTTTGAACTAGCGTGGACCGTGGCGTTACCCATGGTTAAATAGTTATTTATAAATAGATATTAATGCCGAAACTCACTAATCACGCGTATGCACTATCAGAAAAGCCATCCCTTGTTGTATCTTTAAAAGTACGTTATAGGTAAACCTTATTTACAAAATCATCTACATATAGGTATACGAGGGGAATTAAAAAAGTAAAGGCACATTTGTGAAAAGCTGTATTTATTCTGATGATAGAAAACTGAAACAATCATTATTTTTCTACATAACCTCCCTGGACTTCAATGCAGTTTTCCCAACGTTTTACGATTTTTTTTATTTCATCAGATACTACGTTTATCGGTTGCATCTGTAAACAATTTTGCTCCGCACCAATGACGTCTTCATCACTTTCAAATTTTCTTCCCTGTAGTGCTTCCGTTAACGGTCGGAACATGGGAAAATCGCTTGGAGCCAGGTCTCGACTGGATGTTCCAGCACCTCGAACCTGAACTCCTCTATTGCGTCGGCTGTCCGTTTGGCAGAATGTGGGCGAGCGTTATCTTGCTGCAGGATGACACCCCTTCACAGTTTTCCACGACGTTTGGATCTGATTGCAGGTTTTAGTTTCGTTCGCAACACATCACACCCACCATACAATACAGACCTGGCTCTAAAGCCTCGTTTACGCTGGGGCGACGTCTTGCAACAATGTGGCCTGCTACGGAAATGTGGCGTGCGTCGTCTTGTCATTTAGTTCTAAATGTTTTGAAATGCTTAACTACTACGTAACACTTTTTCAAAATTAATAAGCATATATATTAATAGTATTAATAGTAAACTATCAGTGTTCGGCTCCACAAATTTCAATTATATGTAAAGTTTTACTCCAGTGCGTGGGAAATAAACATCCCAGGTTGGGATGCATAAACTAAAACCAGAGGAGGGGATGGTCTGATGCAGAGGGGGTGAAATCCCCCCCCCCCATCACCCTCCCCCCTGCTAATCGCACACTGCTCCTGACAGTCCAGTAGCATTGTATCCGATGCACTTCAGCCCGTTTACTGTAACCCTTGCACCTTAACATTGACGATGCAACACAGAAAATGCATCGCGATTGAATACTACAGGCACCATGCCGACTTCTCTCCAAGAAACTAATGCCTCCCTCAGCTGCTATTGCGTAAGCGTCGAGGATATTGTCAGAGTCATTGTGCTAGTGTACATATATTATACTCGCATACTCGCGCCGTTACGGTCAGCGCTTGTAACCTGTCCTGGGAGTCCAGTACCGTCTATCCGATGCCCCACTGCACATTTACTGAAACCATCGGAAACTCACATTGTCGATGTAACACATAAATTGCATCGCAACTGAATACTACAGGCTCCATGTCAAATTCTCTCGAAGCGAAGAAGGCCGCCTTCAGTTGTCTCGCCATTAGGTTAGTGCTTGGCTATTGCATAAAAATCGAGGACATCGTCTGAGTCATTCTGCTAGAGTACATCAATGACTCTGGCGTGGCTACGGTCACCACATGGAACCTCTTCCGGGAGTCCGTTTACTGCAACCCTCGCTGCCTAACATTGACGATGCGACACGTAAATTGCATTGCGGTTTAACGGTACAGGCTCCATGCCGACTTTCTCTAAGAGACTAATGCCGCCCTCAGCAGTTGTCTAGCCATCAGGTGGGTGCTGGGCTATTGCTTAAGCGTCGTGGACACTGTCGTAGTCATTCTGCTAGTATACATCTAAGATACTGGTGCGGCTGTGGTCACCGCATGGAACCTGTCCTGGGCGTTCAGTACATTGTATCCGATGCACTACTGCCCGTCTACTGTAACCCTCACACCCTCACATTGACAGTGCGACACAGAAATTACATCACGATTGAATACTGCAGCCTTCATGTCGGCTTTCTCAAAGAAGCCAACGCCGCCCACAGGAGGTCTCTCCCCGTTAGGCGGGTCCTGGGTGTTGCACAAGCCTCGAGGATATTCTCAGAGTTGTGCTGCATGTGTACATCTATAAGACTGTCGCGTCTACAAGTTGCTTGTAACCGATGCACTGCTGCCCGTCTACTGTAAACCTCGCTCCCTCACATTGACGATACGACACAGAAATTGCAATGCGATTGAATACTATGGGCTCCTTGCCGACTTCCCTCCCTCAGAATTTGTCTCACTATAGGCGGTTATTGAGCTGTTGCACGAGCCTCGACTACATTGTCGTAGTCATTCTGCTAGTGTACGTCTATGATACTGGCCCGGCTATGGTCACCACGTAGAGCCTTTTCGGGTAGTCCAGTAGCATGTATCGACTACAACACCGTCTATTTACTGTAGCCATCGCACCCTCACATTGACGATAAGACACAGAAATTGCATCTCGATTGAATACTACGTACTCCACGGCGAGTTATCTCCTAGAAGCTAATGCGGCATTTAGGAGTTTTCGCGCCATTACGCCTGTGATGGTCTATTGCATAAGCAGCGAGGACATTTTCGGAATCATCCTGCTGGTGTACATCTTTGTTACTGGCGAGGCTACGGTCACCACATGGAACCTCTCCTAGGAGTCATGTAGCTTCTATCCGATACGTCACTGCCCATTTACTGTAACCCTCTCACCCTCACATTTACGCTGGGGCACTGAAATGGCATCGCGATAAAATAGTATAGGCTCCATGCAGACTTCTCTCCAAGAGACTAATGGCGCCCTCAGCAGTTGTCCCAAAATTAGGCTGGTGCTGGGCTATAGCATAAGCGCCAAGGACAATGTCTGAGCTATTCTGCTAGTGTACATCTATGATACTGGCTCAGCTATGGTCTCAACATGGAACCACTCCTGGGAATACGGTAGCTTGTATCCGATGCACTTCTGCCTGTTCACTGTAACCCTCGCATGTCCCCACTGACGAAGCGACACAGAAATTGTATTGCGATTGAATACTACAGGCTCCATGCCGAAATCTTTTCAAGATACTAATGAAACCCTCAGTAGTTGTCGCGCAATGAAGAAGGTGCTGTGTTATTGCATAAACCTCGAGGACATTGTCGGAGTATGAAACTTCCTGGCAGATTAAACTGTGTGCCCGACCGAGACTCGAACTCGGGACCTTTACCTTTCGCGGGCAAGTGCTCTACCATCTGAGCTACCGAAGCACGACTCACGGCCGGTCCTCACAGCTTTACTTCTGCCAGTACCTCGTCTCCTACCTTCCAAACTTGGATGGTAGAGCACTTACCCGTGAAAGGCAAAGGTCCCGAGTTCGAGTCTCGGTCGGGCACACAGTTTTAATCTGCCAGGAAGTTTCATATCAGCGCACACTCCGCTGCAGAGTGAAAATCTCATTCTGGATTGTCGGAGTAACTCTGCTACTGTAAATCAATGATAGTAGTGCGGCTACGGTCACCTCTCCTGTGAGTCCAGTAGCTTGTATCCGATATGTCACTGCCTGTTTACAGTAACCCTCGCATCCACACTTCGATGATGCGACACAGAAACTACATCGCGATTGAACACTATAGGCACTATGCCGACTGCTCTCCTTGCGACTAATGTCGCCCTCGGCAGCTGTCCAGCTATTAGGCGGGTGCTGGGCTATTGGATAATCCTCAAGGACATAGTCGAAATCATTCTGCTAGTCTAAATCTATGACACTATCGCAGCTATGGTTACCGCATATAACATCTCCTTGGAGTCCAGTAGCTTCAATCCGATTCACCATTGCCCCATTTGCTGTAAGCCTCGTACGCTCACATTGACGATGTGACACAAAATTGCATCAGTATTGAATACTACAGGCTCCATGCCTGCAGAAGCTTAGAGCACATTTTCGAAGTCATTCTGCTAGTGTACGTTTACGATACAGGCGCGTGTACGATCACCGCCTGGAAGCTATGCTGGGAGTCCAGTAGCTTATATCCCACGCACCATTGCCCATTTACTTTAACCCGCGAAACTACGTGTTGACGAGGCGACACAGCAATTGCTTCAAGGTGGAATACTACAGGCTCCAAGCCGACTTCTCTCCAAGAGATTAATGCCGCTCTCAGGAGGTGTTGCGACATTAGGCAGCCGTTGGACTATTGCATAAGTGTTGACGACATTGTTGGCGTCATTCTGCTGGTGCGGCTTCATTTACCGCATGGGAGCCCACCCTGCATTCCAGTACGTTGTATCCAATGCACCACTGCCCGTTCACTGTAAACCTCGCACCGTCACATTGACGATGCATCAATGGAATTGTGTCGCGAATTAATACTACAGGCTACATGTCAACTTCTCTCCTATGAACTAATGAGACTTCTGTCACCGTATGGAAATTCCACTGGGAGTCAAGTAGCTTCTTCTCGATTCACAACTGCCAATTTACTATAAACTTCTCTACCTCACGTGGACGATACAAACCAGAAATTTCGTCGCGAATGAGTACTACAGGATGCATGCCGACTTCTCTCCAAGAGACTATCCAGGCAGCAGCCGCCGTATGGAACCTCTCCATGCAGTCTACAAGCTTGTTTCCAATGCACCACTGCCAGTTTACTGCCACAATCGCGGCCTGACATTGACGATGCAACACATAAATTGAGTTGCCATTGAATAATACAGGCTCCATGTCGATTTCGATTCAAGCGACAAACGCGGCTTTGGTCACGGTATAGAACTTATCCTGGGAGTCAAGTAACTTGTTCCGATGCACCACTGCCAGTTTACTGTAACCCTTGGACGCTCGCATTCAAGATGCAACACAGAAGTTGCATCGCGACTGAATATTACAGGTTCCATGGCGACTTTTCTCTAACGACTAACGTCGCTACGGACACCGTAAGGAACTTCTCATGAGAGTCAAGTAGCTTATTTCCGATGCTCCACTGCCAAATTACTGTAAACCTCGCACGCTCGCATTGACAATGCAACTCAGATATAGCGTCGAGAATGAATACTACAAGCTCCTTGCCGACTTCTCTCCAAGTGACTAAGGCAGCTACGGTCACGGTAAGAAAATTGTAATGGGAGTCAAGTATGTTGTTTTCGATACACCACTGCCAGTTTACTGTAACCCTTCCACACTCACACGAGGATGCAACACGCAAATTGCATCGCGAGTGAATAATGAAGGCTCCACGCCAACTTCCACCAAAGCAATTAACGCGGATCGATCACAGTATCGAACTTCTCCTTGGAGTTAACTAGGTTGTTTCTGATGCGCCACTGCTTGTTTACTATCAATCTCGCACCCTCACATTGATGATTCATCATAGAAATAGCGTCGTGAATATATAATACAGTCTCCATGCCGACTTCCTTCCAAACGACTTACGCATCTAATGTCACGGTAATGACATTGTCTGGGGAGTCGAGTAGCTTGTTTCCGGTGCATCACTGCCAGTTTACTATAACCCTCGCACCCTCACATTGTAGATGCAACACAGAAATTGCGTTGTGATTTTATATCACAGGCTTAATGCCACATTCTCTCCAAACAACTAACGCGGCCACGGCCACCGTACGGAACTTCTCCTGGGAGTCATTTATCGTGCTTCCCATGAGTCACTGGCAATTTTCTGCTACCCACACACCCTCACATTTACGATGCATCACAGAAATTGCGTCGCGAATGTTTAATACAGGCACCATTTCGTCTTCGCTCCAGTCGAATATCGAGTGTACTGTCATGGTATGGAAATTCTCCTAGGAGCCAAGCACCCTGTTTCCGATGCACCACTGCCACTTTACTGTAACTCTTGAACAATCATATTGAGGATGCAAGACAGAAATTGCGTCGCGATTCTATATTACAGGCTTAATGCCACCTTCTCTACAAGCACGGCCACAGCCACCGTAAGGAACTTCCCCTGGGAGTCAATTATCTAGCTCCTGGTGAACCACCGACAGATTTCTGTTAGCCAAGCAACATCGCATTTACGATGCAACAAACAAATTGCGTCGCAAATGTTTAAGGTATGCTCCATGTCGCTTTCTCTCCAAAAGATTATCGACTGTACGGTCAAGGTACGGAACTTTTCCTAGGAGTCAAGCACCTTGTTTCTGATGCACCACTGCCAGTTTACTGGAACACTCGCACCCTCACGTTGAAGATGTAACACAGAAATTCCGTCGCGTTTCTATTGTAACGGGGTAACCTCTTTTGATGCTAGTCAATTGTCCGGATGAGCATTAATGCAAAGGGCATTTGATTCTAAAGCATTATGTCAGGGTGAAAAACACTAAATAAATTACTTTTTCTCTCTTAACAACATGTGGGCAGGATGGGTTTTTCCTTGGCTTGGGTATGAGGTAGAATGAAACAGCATTTTTACATAAGATACTTTTATTCAAAGATTTGTACAGTGGTTTCCTTACTGGATTGTTCTGCCTGGGAGAGCGGCAGCTGCGTCGTTTGCGAAGCCTTCTGGTGCATGAGCGGCGGCATCTGATTACGCCTGGCGGTGTATATCTCGTGTCGCTGCTTCGCCCAGTTGATGGGAGATGCGCATCGTGAGGTGGCCCGTTTAATTATTGATAACGAAGTCGTGAATCGGATGGCGATACCTCGGATGTGGCGTCCCAGTGTTTCTCTTCTCTATGCGGGCGCGTGTCTCAATGTTGTGCGTCTGCAAGCGGCGCGGTGGGCGACGGCAGTGTCCCGGACTCGAACAACGGACTCGAGCTTGCCAGTCTTTGGCTGTGAGATCTTCATCACCAGCTCACAGGGGACTGCTGGTGTGAGGCCGTCTCCTTCCTGTCCTCACGAGTCGCCTGGGTACGTAAAAACCAGTCTTCAAATACCTTCTAACTTCTGTCTTCTGGCGGCGAGGGTGCTGCTTGCTATTCCATTACAGCGGCGGACTTGGTTCTTCTGTGTACGATGTAGTCTCTTCCTGCATGACGGTGTTCAGCACTGACTGAACTGTACTGGAATTGAACTCGAACCGAAACTGAACTGAAAACTACTGTTGGGCCTACTGCGTCTCGCGTATTTATTTACTTCAATTCGCTGGAGGTGAACAACTTCACGGTCATTGCCTCTTCTGTCACGCTGAAAAGCTTCTCGAAGAATCTTCTTAACGTCGGTCATTGGCTCTTGGAATGTAGGCGAGGGCCTTTGATCACATGTGACAATTGAGAAACATGTGAGCCGGTCGGGCGATGGCCTGACGGCTGAATCGATAGCTTCCGCTTATGTGGGGAGGGCGATGGTTTCTCCTGAACGTGCTGACTTTCAAGCGGCGGGCGTTGCCACCGCTTCTCTGCCCTGTGTTTACCAGTGTGCAACTCTTCTAAACTAAATTAAGTTTTTCATTTATTTTCTAATTTCTGCTTCACTTCCCATTGATTTCACTAATTTATTTACCTATCTCAAGTACCACTCAACACTATATTACAGGCTTAATGCTAACGTCTCTCCGAGCGAGTAACGCCACCACGACTACCGTGATGAGTTCTCGATTCCGTTGAACCACTGGCAGTTTCCCCTTACTCACGCATCCTCACTTTTACGACACAGCACAGGGTTGAAGTCTCAAATGTGTAATACAGGTTCCATGTCGCGTCACTCCAAGCAATTAAAAAGTGTACGGTCACCTTATGGAACTTCTCCTCTGACTCAAGCACCTTGTTTCCGATGCACCACTGCCAGTTTACTGTAACCCTAACATACTCACATTGAAGATGTAACACAGAAATTGCGTCGCGATTCCATATTACAGGCTTAATTCCACCTTCTCTCCGAGCAACTCACGTGGCTACGGTCACCGTAAGGACCATATGCTGAGAGTAAATTGTCTTGCTTCTGATGAAGCACTCACAGTTATATGTTAGCCAGGCACCCACACGTTTACGACTCAACACAGAAATTGCGTCGTGATGGTTAATACAGGAAGAATATCATCTTCGCTCAAAGGGAGCAAAGAGTGTACGGTCACTGTATGTAACTTCTCCTAGGAGTAAAGCACCTTGTCCCCTATGCATCACTGCCGGTATACTGCAACCCTCACACTCTGTCACTGAAGATGCATCACATAAAAATTCCTTCCCGAGTCTATATTACAGGTTTAATGCCACCTTCTCTCCGAGCGGCTAACGCGGCTATCCCCACTGTAAGGAACATATCCTGGGAGGAAATTATCTTGCTTGCGATGAACCACTGACAGATTTCTCTTACCTACATACCCTCACATTTACGATGCGACAAAGAAATTGCGTTGCGGATGTTTAATACAGGCTCCATGCATACTTCGCCCCAAGTTATTAACGAGTGTACGGTCTATGTTAAGAATGTCTCGTAGGAGTCAAGCAGCTAGTTTCTGATGTACCACTGACAGTTTACTGTAACCCTCGCACCTTCATACTGAAGATACAACACAGTAATTCTGTCGTGATTGTATATTACAGGCTTAATGCCTCCTTGTCTCCAAGCGAGTAACGCGTCTACGGTCGCCATAAAGAATTTCCCCTGGGAGTAAATTATCTTGCTTCTGATGTACAACTGGCAGTTTTCTATTACCGATGCACCCTCACATTTACAATGCAACACAGAAATAGAGTCACAAACATTTACTACAGGCTCCATGTCGACTTTGCTCCAAGTGATTAACGGGTGTACGGTCACCGTATGGAAAATGTCCTGGGAGTCAAACACCGTGTTTCCGATGCAATACTGCCAGTATTCAAGGAGCAACACACAAATTGCGTCGCGATTCTCTATTACATTCTTAATGCCTCCTTCTCTACAAGAAATTAAGGTGGATATGGCCACCGTGAAGAACTTCTCTTGGATTTTAATTATCTGAATTCCCATGTACAACTGACACTTTTTTGTTACCCACGCACCCTCAGATATACGATGCAGCACAGAGATTGCATCACGGTTGTTTAATACCGGCTCCATGTCGACTTCGCTTCAACAGGTTAATGATTGAACGGTCACAGTATGTAGCTTCTACTAGGAGTCAAGGACCTTGATGGCGATGCACCACTGCCAGTTTACTATAACACTCGAAACATCACACTTGTGATGCAACACAGAATATGCATCGCGATTCCATATTAAAATCTGAATACCACTTTCTCTCCATACGACTAAATCGTCTACAGCCCCCGTAATTATTTTCTCCTGGGAATAATTTATGTTGCTACCGATGAACGACTGACGCTTTTCTGTTACCCACACACACTCGCATTTACGACCAACACATAAATTGTGTCACAAATGTTTAATACAGGCTCCATGTCGAGATTTCTCCAAGCGATTAACGAGCGTACGGTCACTTTATGGAACTTCTCCTAGGACCTAAGCGGCTTGTTCCCGATTCAACACTGCCTGTTTACTGTATCCCTCACACCCTCACATTGAAGATGCAACACAGGTATTGCGTTACGATCCTACACTCCTGGAAATTGAAATAAGAACACCGTGAATTCATTGTCCCAGGAAGGGGAAACTTTATTGACACATTCCTGGGGTCAGATACATCACATGATCACACAGACAGAACCACAGGCACATAGACACAGGCAACAGAGCATGCACAATGTCGGCACTAGTACAGTGTATATCCACCTTTCGCAGCAATGCAGGCTGCTATTCTCCCATGGAGACGATCGTAGAGATGCTGGATGTAGTCCTGTGGAACGGCTTGCCAAGCCATTTACACCTGGCGACTCAGTTGGACCAGCGTTCGTGCTGGACGTGCAGACCGCGTGAGACGACGCTTCATCCAGTCCCAAACATGCTCAATGGGGGACAGATCCGGAGATCTTGCTGGCCAGGGTAGTTGACTTACACCTTCTAGAGCACGTTGGGTGGCACGAGATACATGCGGACGTGCATTGTCCTGTTGGAACAGCAAGTTCCCTTGCCGGTCAAGGAATGGTAGAACGATGGGTTCGACGATCACCAGTGGTGTACGGCCAGTGTAGGAGATCGCTCCCCACACCATGATGCCGGGTGTTGGCCCTGTGTGCCTCGGTCGTATGCAGTCCTGATTGTGGCGCTCACCTGCACGGCGCCAAACGCGCATACGACCATCATTGGCACCAAGGCAGAAGCGACTCTCATCGCTGAAGACGACACGTCTCCATTCGTCCCTCCATTCACGCCTGTCGCGACACCACTGGAGGCGGGCTGCACGATGTTGGGGCGTGAGCGGAAGACGGCCTAACGGTGTGCGGGACCGTAGCCCAGCTTCATGGAGACGGTTGCGAATGGTCCTCGCCGATATCCCAGGAGCAACAGTGTCCCTAATTTGCTGGGATGTGGCGGTGCGGTCCCCTACGGCACTGCGTAGGATCCTACGGTCTTGGCGTGCATCCGTGCGTCGCTGCGGTCCGGTCCCAGGTCGACGGGCACGTGCACCTTCCGCCGACCACTGGCGACAACATCGATGTACTGTGGAGACCTCACGCCCCACGTGTTGAGCAATTCGGCGGTACGTCCACCCGGCCTCCCGCATGCCCACTATACGCCCTCGCTCAAAGTCCGTCAACTGCACATACGGTTCACGTCCACGCTGTCGCGGCATGCTACCAGTGTTAAAGACTGCGATGGAGCTCCGTATGCCACGCCAAACTGGCTGACACTGACGGCGGCGGTGCACAAATGCTGCGCAGCTAGCGCCATTCGACGGCCAACACCGCGGTTCCTGGTGTGTCCGCTGTGCCGTGCGTGTGATCATTGCTTGTACAGCCCTCTCGCAGTGTCCGGAGCAAGTATGGTGGGTCTGACACACCGGTGTCAATGTGTTCTTTTTTCCATTTCCAGGAGTGTATATAACAGCCTAAATGGCACCTTCTCTCCAAGCAACTGAAGCGGCTACGTGCACAGTAAGGAACTTCTCCTGGGAGTAAATTATGTTGCCTCCGATGAACCACTACCAGTTTTCTGTTACCCACGCACACTCTCATTTACGATACAACATAGAAATCACGTCGCGAATGTTTAATACAGGCTCCATGTTGACTTCGCACAATGCGATTAACGAGCGCACGATCACCGTATGGAACTTCCCTAGGAGTCAAGCACCTCGTTTCCGATGCACCACTCCCAGTTTACTAGAACCCTCGCACTTTCCCATTGTAGACGCAACACAGAAATTGTGTCGCAATTCTATATTATGGGCTTATTGCCACCATCTCTCAAAGCGACTAACGCGCCTACGGTCACCTTCATTCCTGTGTCGCATCTTAATGAGATGGTGCGAGGGTTACAGTCAAGTGGGAGTGATGCATCGGAAACAAGGCGCTTGACTCCTAGGAGTAGTTCCGTACAGTGGCAGTACAGTCGTTTATCACTTGGAGCGAAGACGACATGGAGCCTATATTAAATATTTGTGAAGCAATTTCTGTGTTGCATTGTAAATGTGATGTGGCGTGTATAACAGAAATCTCTCTGTAGTTCATCGGATGTATGCTAATTGACTCCCAGGACAAGTTCCTTACGGTGACTGTAGCTGCATTAGTCACTTGGAGAGCAGGTGGCAATATGCCTGTAATATAGAATTGCGACACAATTTTTGTGTTGCATCTTCAATGTCAGGGTGTTAGGGTTACAGTAAACTTGCAGTGATGCATCGGCATCGAGGCTATGGTCGCTATAAGAAACTTCCCTTGGGATTCAATTCTCTGGTTTCCTAAGAACCACTGACAGTTTTTTCTTACCCACGCACTATCGCATTTACGATGCTACAAAGAATTTATGTCTTGAATGTGTATTACAGACTCTATGTCTACTTCGCTCCAAGTGATTTACGAATGTACGGTCACCGTATGGAACTTCTCCTAGGAGGCAAGCACCTCGATTCACCACTGCCAGTTTACTGTAACACTCGCACCCTCACATTGAAGATGCAACACAGACATTGCGTCGCCATCTTATATTACACGCTTAATAACACCCTCTCTATAAGCGACTAACGCGGCTACGGCCACCATAAGGAACTTCTCCTGGGAGTAATTTATCTTCCTTCCGATCAACCACTGACTGTTTTCTGTTACCCACGCACCCTCACATATCCGATGCAACATAGAAAATGAGTCGAAAATGTTAAATACAATCTCCACGTCGATTTCATTCCAGGCAATTAGCGAGTGTACTGTCACCGTATGGAACTTCTCTTAGGATCCAAGGACCTCGATTCCCATGTACCACTGCCAGTTTACTGTAAACCTCGCACCCTCACATTGAAGATGCAACACAGTAATTGCATCGCGGTTGTATATTATAGGCTTAATACCACCTTCTTTACCAGCGACTTACGTGGCTACGGCCACCATAAGTAACTTCTCCTGGGAGTCAATTATCTTGCATCCGATGCACCACACACAGTTTTGTCTTACTCTCACACCCTCACATTATCGATGCAACATAGAAATTGCGTCTCGAATGTGTCGACTTCACTGCATGCAATTAACAAGTGTTCGGTCACCGTATGGAACTTCACCTAGGAGTCAAGCACCTTGTTTCGGAAGCACAACTGCAAGTTTACTGTTACCCTCGCGCCCTCACATTTACGATACAACACAGAAACTGCGTCGCAAATGTTGAAATACAGGTTCCTCGTCGTCTTCGCTCCAGGTGATTAACGAGTGTATGCTCACCGTATGGAAATATTCGTACGCGTCACGTACCTTGTTTCCGATGCACCACTGCCAAGTTACTATTACTCTTGCAACCTCACGTTGTAGATGCAACACAGAAATTGCGTCGCACTTCTGTATTACAGGCTTACGAAACCTTCTCTATAAGCGACTAACGTGGCTATGACCGCCGGAAGCATCTTCTCCTGGGAGTCAATTATCTTGCTTCTGATGAATCACTGAAACTTTCCTGTTACCCACGCAGCCTTACATTTGCGATGCAACATAGAAATTGTGTCGCGATTCTATGTTATAGCCTTAATGACACCTTCTCACCAAGCGGTTAACACGGCTGCGGCCACCATTAGGAACTTCTCCTGGCAGTGAATTATCTTGCTTTAGGTGAACCACTGACAGTTTTCTATTACCCACGAACCCACACGTTTTCTATGCAACACAGAAATAGAGTACCAAATGTTTAATACAGGCTGCACGTATTCTTTGCTCCTGGTGATTAGCGAGTGTACAGTCAGTGTTCAGAACTATTCCTAGGAATCAAATACCTTGATTCCGATGCACCACTCCCAGTTTACAGTAACTGTGGCACGCTCACATTCAAGAGGCAACACTGAAATTACGTCGCGATTCTATATTACAGGCTTATGACACCTTGTCTCCATGCAATTTACACGACTACGCCCACCCTAAGAAACTTCTCCTGGGAGTCAATTGTCTTGTTTCCGGGTGCCTCTTGGCAGCTTTCTGTCACCCACACACCCTCACACATACGATGCAACAAAGAAACCGCGCTGCAAATGTTTAATACAGGTTCCATGCCGACCTTACTCCAAACAATTTACGAGTGTACAGTCACCGTATGTAACTTCTGCTATTAATCAAGCACCTCGCTTCCGATCTACCCCTGCCAGTTTACTTTAACCCTAACACCCTCACATTGAAAATGCAACACAGAAATTGCCTCGCAATTTGATATTAAAACCTTAATGCCACCTTCTCTCTAAGCGACTAACGCGGCTACGATCACCGTAAGGAACTTCTACTGGAAGTAAATTATTTTGCTTCCGATGAACCACTGAAAGGTTTCTGAAACCCACGCAACCTCACATTTGCGTTGCAACACAGAAATTGCGTCGCGAATATTTAATACAGCCTCCATGTCAACTTCGCTGCAAGCAGTTAGCGATTGTACGGTCACCGTATGTAACTTCTAGGAGGAGTCAAGGATCTTGGTTCCAAAGCACCCCTGCCAGTTTACTATAATCCTCGCTCCCTCACATTGAAGATGCAACACAGAAATAGTATCGCGATTCTATATTACAGGCTTCATGCCACCTTCTCCCTAAGTGACTAGCGCGGTTACGGCCACAGTAAGGAACTTCTCCTGGGAGAAAATTATCTTGCTTCCCATGAACCACCGAAAGGTTCAGTTACCAATGCACCCTCACAATGATGATGAAACACAGAAATTGCGTCGCGAATGTTCAATACCTCCCCAATGTCGGCTTCGCTCCAAGCAGTTAATGTTTGTACGGTCACTATATGGAACTTATCCTAGGAGTCAAGCACCTTGTTTCTGGTGCAGCACTGCTAGTTTGCTGAAACCCTAACACCCTGACGTTGAAGATATAACACAGTAAGTGCGTCGCGATTCAATTTTACAGGCTTATTGCTACCTTCTCTACAGTCAACAAACGCGGCCATGATCACCATAAGGAACTTCTCCTGCGAGGCAAATATCTTGTTTCCGATGAACCAATGTCTGTTTCCTGTTACCCACACACCTTCAGATTTACGATGCAACACAGACTCCATGTGATCTTCGCTCAGGCGATTAACGGGTTCACGGCCACTGCATGGAACTTCTCCTAGGATTCAATCGCCTTGTTTCCGATGCACCACTGAGAGTTTACTGCAACCCTCGCATCCTCACATAGAAGATGTTACACAGAAATTGCGTCACGATTCTATATTACATTCTTAATGCTACCTTCTCTACAAGCCTTTAACGCAGGTACGGTCAGCGCAAGGAACATCTCCTAGGTGTAAATTATCCTGCTTCCGATGAACCACTAACAGTTAACTGTTACCCACTGTGAAGGCATTGCTAATTACGCATATAAATTTTTTTTGGTGATTTTCTTTAGATTTCTATCCTTTTTCTTTTGTTCATATGGGCATTTCTAATTGTGATTATGTAAGATTCTACTGTGGTTTTTAAATGCAAAGATGTATTTGTGATTATTTCGTTTGCCAATGGATAAATATGTTTCTTGCTTTCTACCTGTGGTAAAGTTTGTAAAGTTCTCTTTTGGAATATTATTAATTGTGAAAATGCAGTCAATAACATTTATAAAGATTAATGTAATTTACGATAACGATATAATATCTACAGACAGGGGACAGCGATAGTGATATCGATAGTCGACAGGTTGTTGTGTAGTAGAGGGGATGGTGGATGGTGTCTCTGTGAAGCGTGTGGGGAAAAATAATACTGTGTTATATGAAAAGCATACGTAATTGTATGGATAGTGATACCGAACTATCAGATTGTTAATTCTCTTTACCACTGCGGTATGTAATGCCATCGCCAGCGAACTTTAAGAGCAAATAAACCGGACTGTGAAAGTGCCGCTAACAATACTTTGTGGTGGCCGACACGAACAGTGCTTTTACATCTACATTTACATCTACATTTATACTCCGCAAGCCACCCAACGGTGTTTGGCGGAGGCCACTTTACGTGCCACTGTCATTACCTCCCTTTCCTGTTCCAGTCGCGTATGGTTCGCGGGAAGAACGACTGTCTGAAAGCCTCTGTGCGCGCTCTAATCTCTCTAATTTTACATTCGTGATCTCCTCGGGAGGTATAAGTAGGGGGAAGCAATATATTCGATACCTCATCCAGAAACGCACCCTCTCGAAACCTGGCGAGCAAGCTACACCGCGATGCAGAGCGCCTCTCTTGCAGAGTCTGCCACTTGAGTTTGTTAAACATCTCCGTAACGCTATCACGGTTACCAAATAACCCTGTGACGAAACGCGCCGCTCTTCTTTGGATCTTCTCTATCTCCTCCGTCAACCCGATCTGGTACAGATACCACACTGATGAGCAATACTCAAGTATATGTCGAACGAGTGTTTTGTAAGCCACCTCCTTTGTTGATGGACCACATTTTCTAAGGACTCTCCCAATGAATCTCAACCTGGTACCCGCCTTACCAACAATTAATTTTATATGATCATTCGACTTCAAATCGTTCCGCACGCATACTCCCAGATATTTTACAGAAGTAACTGCTACCAGTGTTTGTTCCGCTATCATATAATCATACAATAAAGGATCCTTCTTTCTATGTATTCGCAATACATTACATTAGTCTATGTTAAGGGTCAGTTGCCACTCCCTGCACCAAGTGCCTATCCGCTGCAGATCTTCCTGCATTTCGCTACAATTTTCTAATGCTGCAACTTCTCTGTATACTACAGCATCATCCGCGAAAAGCCGCATGGAACTTCCGACACTATCTACTAGGTCATTTATATATATTGTGAAAAGCAATGGTCCCATAACACTCCCCTGTGGCACGCCAGAAGTTACTTTAATGTCTTTAGACGTCTCTCCGTTGATAACAACATGCTGTGTTCTGTTTGCTAAAAACTCCTCAATCCAGCCACACAGCTGGTCTGATATTCCGTAGGCTCTTACTTTGTTTATCAGGCGACAGTGCGGAACTGTATCGAACGCCTTCCGGAAGTCAAGAAAAATAGCATCTACCTGGGAGCCTGTATCTAATATTTTCTGGGTCTCATGAACAAATAAAGCGAGTTGGGTTTCACACGATCGCTGTTTCCGGAATCCATGTTGATTCCTACATAGTAGATTCTGAGTTTCCAAAAATGACATGATACTCGAGCAAAACACATGTTCTAAAATTCTACAACAGATCGACGTCAGAGATATAGGTCTATAGTTTTGCGCATCTGCTCGACGACCCTTCTTGAAGACTGGGACTACCTGTGCTCTTTTCCAATCATTTGGAACCTTCTGTTCCTCTAGAGACTTGCGGTACACGGCTGTTAGAAGGGGGGCAAGTTCTTTCGCGTACTCTGTGTAGAATCGAATTGGTATCCCGTCAGGTCCAGTGGACTTCCCTCTGTTGAGTGATTCCAGTTGCTTTTCTATTCCTTGGACACTTATTTCGATGTCTGCCATTTTTTCGTTGGTGCGAGGATTTAGAGAAGGAACTGCAGTGTGGTCTTCCTCTGTGAAACAGCTTTGGAAAAAGGTGTTTAGTATTTCAGCTTTACGCTTGTCATCCTCTGTTTCAATGCCATCATCATCCCGGAGTGTCTGGACATGATGTTTCGAGCCACTTACTGATTTAACGTAAGACCAGAACTTCCTAGGATTTTCTGTCAAGTCGGTACCTAGTATTTTACTTTCGAATTCACTGAACGCTTCACGCATAGCCCTCCTTACGCTAACTTTGACATCGTTTAGCTTCAGTTTGTCTGAGAGGTTTTGGCTGCGTTTAAACTTGGAGTGAAGCTCTCTTTGCTTTCGCAGTAGTTTCCTAACTTTGTTGTTGTACCACGGTGGGTTTTTCCCGTCCCTCACAGTTTTACTCGGCACGTACCTGTCTAAAACGCATTTTACGATTGCCTTGAACTTTTTCCATAAACACTCAACATTGTCAGTGTCGAAACAGAAATTTTCGTTTTGATCTGTTAGGTAGTCTGAAACCTGCCTTCTATTACTCTTGCTAAACAGATAAACCTTCCTCCCTTTTTTTATATTCCTATTAACTTCCATATTCAGGGATGCTGCAACGGCTTTATGATCACTGATTCCCTGTTCTGCACTTACAGAGTCGAAAAGTTCGGGTCTCTTTGTTATCAGTAGGTCCAAGATGTTATCTCCACGAGTCGGTTCTCTGCTTAATTGCTCGAGGTAATTTTCGGATAGTGCACTCAGTATAATGTCACTCGATGCTCTGTCCCTACCACCCGTCCTAAACATCTGAGTGTCCCAGTCTATATCTGGTAAATTGAAATCTCCACCTAAGACTATAACATGCTGAGAAAATTTATGTGAAATGTATTCCAAATTTTCTCTCAGTTGTTCTGCCACTAATGCTGCTGAGTCGGGGGGTCGGTAAAAGGAGCCAATTATTAACCTAGCTCGGTTGTTGAGTGTAACCTCCACCCATAATAATTCACAGGAACTATCCACTTCTACTTCACTACAGGATAAACTACTACTAACAGCGACGAACACTCCACCACCGGTTGCATGCAATCTATCCTTTCTAAACACCGTCTGTGCCTTTGTAAAAATTTCGGCAGAATTTATCTCTGGCTTCAGCCAGCTTTCTGTACCTATAACGATTTCAGCTTCGGTGCTTTCTATCAGCGCTTGAAGTTCCGGTACTTTACCAACGCAGCTTCGACAGTTTACAATTACAATACCGATTGCTGCTTGGTCCCCACATGTCCTGACTTTGCCCCGCACCCGTTGAGGCTGTTGCCCTTTCTGCACTTGCCCGAGGCCATCTAACCTAAAAAACCGCCCAGCCCACGCCACACAACCCCTGCTACCCGTGTAGCCGCTTGTTGCGTGTAGTGGACTCCTGACCTATCCAGCGGAACCCGAAACCCCACCACCCTATGGCGCAAGTCGAGGAATCTGCAGCCCACACGGTCGCAGAACCGTCTCAGCCTCTGATTCAGACCCTCCACTCGGCTCTGTACCAAAGGTCCGCAGTCAGTCCTGTCGACGATGCTGCAGATGGTGAGCTCTGCTTTAATCCCGCTAGCGAGACTGGCAGTCTTCACCAAATCAGATAGCCGCCGGAAGCCAGAGAGGATTTCCTCCGATCCATAGCGACACACATCATTGGTGCCGACATGAGCGACCACCTGCAGATGGGTGCACCCTGTACCCTTCATGGCATCCGGAAGGACCCTTTCCACATCTGGAATGACTCCCCCCGGTATGCACACGGAGTGCACTTTGGTTTTCTTCCCCGCCCTTGCTGCCATATCCCTAAGGGGCCCCATTACGCGCCTGATGTTGGAGCTCCCAACTACCAGTAAGCCCACCCTCTGTGACCGCTCGGATCTTGCAGACTGAGGGGCAACCTCTGGAACAGGACAAGCAGCCATGTCAGGCCGAAGATGCGAATGAACTTTGCTGGTATTGGTTTTGGGTGGTGGAACTGTTGTCTATCACATTCTATCAAGTCGTGAAAGTGAAGAGTTTAATTAACTGTGCAATATAAATGACTTTCAGTGACGTTGTCGAAGTTTGAAATGCGAGAACAGAGTGGAGATTGTTTACGGTGTGCTTCACACACAAGAACAATTCTATGAACTGTGTATTTGTGGTTAAGACTATATGAATGTGACGAACTGTGTAATTATGGACGATAGCTTCACGGACAGTGCATAAAATGTAAAAACGAGCCACGTCTACGCATTGTACTTTGAAAGAGAGGACATGTCAACAACGATCGTATACTGGCGTCTAGTGGTTTGTTAATCACCACGGGGTTAATGATACAGCTGTGCCGGAACTTTATCTGCGTTTCGCCGAAGAAGAGTAACCAGCGGAACTGCCTTTATCCTGCTCTCATCATCGTAGCCCGCCGACATCGTGCTGCCCAACGCAACGCTTCGTACGCAACAAAAAGTTAAGAGATTTCGCCGAACGCTATCCCCTGAGGTAGAAACTTTCTTTTTCTATTAAAAGTATAAGAATTACAGACTCTATTCAAATAAATTGTTTGTTTAGTTTATGTTTGCTATCTGCTAACGAAAATAAAATTACAATCAGTGAATTAAAAGTTGCGTGGTAGTCATTGTTGAAACACCAGTAAATACAAACTTCTTTCTCTCGTTAGAACTAATTCTCCTTGCGTGTCAAAATTATTGTAGTTATTTTATGCAGTTTTATGTATTGTTATGAGACTAGATATATGGCAGTGACTAATAACAGTATTTTGTCGCGAAATATGGCTTTGCGCGAAAATTACGGCGACCGCCATAATTGCTTGCGTTCTGACCAATAACGTAAAAGCTGCTATCCCCGTATTGGTGCATTTCCTGACGAGAGCGTGAATTATAAATGTCAGCTGTTAAATCACGTAGGGATTGTTTACTCAGTAATAGAAGTTTTTTATATTGCATTGCTACGAGTCGTAGTATTAAGAGACACTGGTTATACTCAAAAGTGGGTAGATGTATGGTGAACCCCCCCAGCGTTCATGCAATTATTAACAGCATTGTGTGTGATTCACGAAATTTAGTCACTTTTTCTAATTCCTTTCAGATATTTTCTTAGATGTCTTTGGAGTTTCAGAGAATATATACACAGTTTTGTCGGTTCAGGTTAATTTCCGAGCAGTTTCTCGTGAATATTAGAGTTTTCAGTTCATAAAGAAAGTTGGATCGTGACCAATTGAGAGGTATAAGAAAGAGTGTGGTTTTCCAACTAGAATTTTGGATGACTTTACAGTTCAGATTTTGATAATTATTTTTCCTGTGGGTTGAGGTCATCACACGACGCGCACTCACATTTGCGATGCCACACAGAAATTGCGACTCGAATGTTTAATACAGGCTCCATGTCGACTTCGCTCCAAACAATTAACGGGTATACGGTCACCGTATGGAACTTATACTTGGAGTCAAGTACCTTGTTTCCGATGCACCTGCGCCAGTTTACTGTAACCCTAACACCCTCATGCTGATGATGCAACACAGAAATTGCGTCACGTTTGTATATTACGCGCTTAATGCCACCTTCTCTCCAAGCGAATAACTCTGGTACAGTCACCATAAGGATCATCTTCTGGGAATAAATTATCTTGCTTCCGATGAACCATAAAAGTTTTCTATTACCCACGAATCCTCACAATTAAGATGCAACACAGAAATAGCGCCAAAAATGTTTAATACATGCTCCATGGCGACTTCTCTCCAAGCAGTTAACGTTTGTACGGTCACTGTATGGAACTTCTCCTAGGATTAAAGCACCTTGTTTCCGATGCACCACTGTCAGTTTACTGCAACTCTAGCACCCCGACATTGAAGATGCAACACAGAAACAGCGTCGCGATTCTATATTACAGGATTAATGCTAGCTTCTCTCAAAGCGACTATTGACTCAGCTCACGACAATAAATCTCCGACTTCGGGGCCCTGCTGGAAAAGCTGTTTGAAAGAAGCAATGAAAAAATTGACCTTTACGAACTGTACAATCAATTTTTCATGAGAGTAGCCGACGACTGAACAAAGAATTGGCCAGAATCACATATTTACACATTTTTCCCACGTGAGCCGTTTAAACGTGGGACAGATTAAGACTCACAACAGCAAATTAGTCTTGCAGGAACTCCGAAAAGTGGTGGAGGAGAAGAATCTGGACGTGCTCTGTCTACAGGAGCCATACTCCCAAGCTGGGCGGATGCCGTTCATGTCTGCCAATTGGCAAGTGATACACTGTGGAGCAGAACCAAAGGCTGCAGTCATTATAACCAACAGAGCATTAAGAGCCACAGTCCAAGCTCAGTTCTCCGATGACCACAGCAATGTTGTAGAGCTACAATCGCCAGCTGGAGTGTTACACATCATAAACATGTACTTCCAATATGGAAGAGGGGTAGAAGAATTCCTGGATAAGTTAATACAAGGAACCACGGCATTGCAGGGGGCAAAATACTCATGACTGCAGACATAAACGCAAAGTCCCCCCCCCCTTCGGTTCAGTGGCGCTCAAGACGACCGAGGGGAATAGGCGGAGGAAACGATTATGGCACTGCAACTTGTGGTTGTCAACAGGCGAAGGAACTCCCTCACCTACTCTGACAGAGGGGGGGAAGATAGAAACATTGACGTTACATTAGTAACGCCAAATCGTGTCACAAAAGTCACAAATTGGAAAGTATGGGACAGAATAACAACAAGTGACCACAGTCTAATAATTTTCACAATAGGGGAAAGGGAGTGCCACTGGGACATGGGGTGGGAACAATAGCTCAGTTATAACAAGACAAACTGGGACCGTGTGGCGGAAGAGTGCGACATCCTGATATAGCTGGATGGTGATGAAAACGTGGAGGAGTACGCCGAAGAACTGGTACAAGCGATTACCAGGGCGGTATGAGCAGCTGTACCAACCAGGAGGAGAGCCATCGCGGCCTCAACCACACCATGGTCTGTCGAACTGGGACAGATGCGCCAGACTGTAAGGAGGACGAGGAGGTACTACCAGCGGAGTGTCGTCTGCGGGGAAAAACAACGATGGCTGCAAGTGTACAGGGAAAGCAAGGAGCAATTTCGACAGGAGCTCAGGGCAGTCAGGTTGAGGAGCTGGGAAAACTATGTGCAAAGCCAATTAGCTACAGACCCTTGGGGCGTCCCATACAAACTTGTACGCGAAAAAATAAGATCACCAATGGTTTTATCTACCGTCAGGGATGGGGACCGGATGACTGAGACTTGGCAGGAAACTGTCGAGGCCCTCCTTTGGGTCTTGTTGCCTGACGATGATGAGGGAGATGACACAGAAGAACAGAAAAGAATTGGAAGACCTAAGGGACCTATATAGAGGGTTTGTACAAGGGCGATGTACTTGAGGACAATATTATGGAAATGGAAGAGGATGTAGATGAAGATGATATGGGAGATACGATACTGCGTGAAGAGTTCGACAGAGCACTGAGAGACCTGAGTTGAAACAAGGCCCCGGGAGTAGACAACATTCCGTTAGAACTACTGACGGCCTTGGGAGAGACAGACCTGACAAAACTCTACCATCTGGTGAGCAAGATCTGCGAGACAGGCGAAATACCCTCAGACTTGAAGAAGAATATAATAATTCCAATACCAAAGAAATCAGGTGTTGACAGATGTGAAAATTACCGAACTATCAGTTTCATAAGTCACAGCTGCAAAATACTAACGCGAATTCTATACAGACGAATGGAAAAACTGGTAGAAGCCGACCTCGGGGAAGATCAGTTTGGATTCCGTAGAAATGTTGGAACACGTGAGGCAATACTAACCTTACGACTTATCTTAGAAGAAAGATTAAGGAAAGGCAAACCTACGTTTCTAGCATTTGTAGGCTTAGTGAAAGCTTTTGACAATGTTGGCTGGAATACTCTCTTTCAAATTCTGAAGGTGGCAGGGGTAAAATACAGGGAGCGAAAGGCTACTTACAATTTGTACAGAAACGAGATGGCAGTTATAAGAGTCGAGGGGCATGAAAGGGAAGCAGTGGTTGGGAAGGGAGTGAGACAGGGTTGTAGCCTTCCCCGATGTTATTCAATCTGCATATTGAGCAAGTAGTAAAGGAAACAAAAGAAAAATTTGGAGTAGGTATTAAAATCCAGGGTGAAGAAATAAAAACTTTGAGGTTCGCCGATGACATTGTAATTCTGTCAGAGACAGCAAACCACTTAGAAGAGCAGTTGAACGGAATGGATAGTGTCTTGAAAGGAAGATATAGGATGAACATCAACAAAAGCAAAACAAGGATAATTGAATGTAGTCGAATTAAGTCGGGTGATGCTGAGGGAATTAGATTAGGAAATGAGACACTTAAAGTAGTAAAGGAGTTTTGCTATTTGGTGCGCAAAATAACTGATGATGATCGAAGTAGAGAGGACATAAAATGTAGACTGGCAATGGCAAGGAAAGTGTTTCTGAAGAAGAGAATTTTGTTGACATCGAGTATAGATTTAAGTGTCAGGAAGTCGTTTCTGAAAGTCTTTGTATGGAGTGTAGCCATGTATGGAAGTGAGACATGGACGATAAATAGTTTGGACAAGAAGAGAATAAAAGCTTTCGAAATGTGGTGCTACAGACGAATGCTGAAGATTAGATGGGTAGATCATATAACTAATGAGGAGGTACTGAATAGGATTGGGAGAAGAGAAGTTCACTTGATTTTTCCTGTTATTTCCATTAAATAATCTGAGCTACTATCGCCTGAGGTGTAACAAAAAATTGTAAATTTATGGTTTTCAGTCCAGGAAAGACTTTGCACGTGGAAATCGCAATTAATCTCGTCCTTTAAATAGCGGTTTACGAGTTCTAGCCACTATTGGCCTTGTAAGAGGAAACCAAGACACATACCTCTTCGCTAGCTCTGTGGTAACTTGCTGACCCATAGAAAAGCATCTGTTATGGTTCACAGTTGTAGACTTGCTGAATATAACAGTTTTATCCCATCTGTCAAAGAGCTACAAGCAGTCAGATCAAACATCGATAAGGAGATCGCAAGAAAGTACTTTTAGCTCATAGTGCAATAGTGAAAATCTTACAACGCTGAACAACAGGTGACGGCTCTTTCCGCTGCTAACAAGCAAACTTTTGGTTTCTAGGACTACATAACTTTATTTATGAAATGCCACATTTCAATACCTCTTGAGTATGACACAGCATGACAATGAAACACAGACCTAATCGAAATCTAAGTGAGTAGTATTTTACTAATTCGTGCTGATAGAGGCACACTTTTGTACAGATACTCAGTTCTACTAAAACAGACTTTCGTCGTAAAGTTATCGTGGGTAGTTTTATTTTATTTCTTATAATACAGTGCACAATTTTCGTAAGGTTTCTTGTAGTGTTGGTAAAACAATAGTAAAAATGAGAGAGAAATTAACACATCAACGATATATGCGAATTATCTGATGTTATCTATAACAGTCTGACAGTGCACATGCAGTTTGTTGATTACATGCATGTAGAAAACGTGTTCTGAATTAAAGCTGTCAAACAAGGTTTGATGAAGAAGAAAATGCCACTACCAGACAACAGCTAAAGTAGGAAGTACTTTCCTGATGCATCTGCTGCCTGGCCATCTATTAAACCTGGAAACAACAAAATGTCGCAGAAGTTAGCCCTTTTTTCACATGCAACTGTTTGGGTTGACAAGTGAAGGGAATTATGTTCAAAGTTCCATTACATCGATAACTTCAGCAGAGAGCAGCATTGCGTTTTAAAAAGTGTAGCAGTGACTGTACTCGACCTCGCGATGTCTTAGCTATGGTGCACGACATTTACCATTACACTACTGGCTGACATGTAGCAGCAACAGCTCCAGAAGTCACCAACAATTCCTCCAGAACTTCCGCATTCTACACTGCTGTGAGATAATGCATATGGCCAGATCTAGAGTTCTGAGGGACAGACATTTGCAGCTTTTCTTTTGCACTGTACGACGTTTTCAACAAACAGATAGCGTAATATAGCAGCTCAAGTGGAAAGGAACACTTCCTATTTAAATTTCTGCATCCTACACTATTGGCAGTTCTGTGTAGGTGGCAGTTAAGTGATTTTATTTCGCTGATTACGAAATAGAGTCGAATGTATGCACTGGGTAGCCGAGGCAGCATTTCATGGCTATTCGGTCAAACAAGTAAATAAATGTACTGAACATGCTGCAAACCACTACAGGGAGCCTGTGTCACAATATCTCATCCAGTGTGGCGCAACGGCGTTACGACAGAGAAATGAGTGGCAGAGAAGAGGGTTTGGTGGTCTTTTGGATTGATGATAGGTTCATATACTTGTGGTCTAGGTTCGATTCTAACTTCCGCCTACGATTTTTGACAGGGAGAGACAGATTCTATTCTCTTCTGGCTTCACCAAAATAATATGGAGTAATGGCAATGTGGTCTGAAATTCATATTAAAAATGATATTCCTTCTCTACCAAGTAGACGTTAGGTTGAACCACAATAAAGTCAGGAGTGGCGACATGTAGAAACTCTTATCACCAGTAACCTTTCTTATAGTAGTTATTTGTTTCTAGTTACGAAACAAACGATGTGTAGGGTCACAGGACACTTATTCCATCTTTTATTTAAGCAAAAAATGGTTCTGAACTGGGAATGCAACTGAGACCGCCCTTAACGAGGAATATGATCCCTTCGTGACAATACAGCTCGACTACAATTTGTATTTTGTTCAAAACTCCAGAGTCCTCAACATCTCCATATATTGCGCACGGTTGGATTCGAATTCTGGCCCAGCAATAAAGTTTTCATTATGTATTATGAAGCTCTAGCATGAGATCACCTATCTGCTGGTGGATAATAGTTTTGATTTTTAATGTATTTTCATTCGTTGTCAACAATATCGATATCTGGCGTTTTTGACTCCCAGTGAGACACAGAACTATTTGCGAGGTCACTCTAAGCTCAAGGATGTTATTCCGAACTGCTGGTGGAGAAAAATTCGATAGCTGACGTCTCTTAGTGTGTAGTTACAACAATATGTGTGGGGTTCGATTCCCAGTCAGCACTGAACTCTTCGTCATATTATTTCTAGTTCAAACATGCTCACATGTCGCCGCTGGTGTAAGAATCCCATATTTAACGTTCGTTTTCTCTAGAATATATCAGCCATAGGTGCCGGGTTGGAGACCTGGGAAGTAAAAAATTTATGTTTCGTCTCGTCATTTCAGTTAAGACATCTAGCTACTGCCGAGAAAATCCGGTATGTCACAGTTGGTTGTGCTTCGATATCAACCCGATTAGGTTCTGGGTTCGAATCCCTGTTGAACACAAAGCTTTAACTCACAGCATTTCAAGTAAGTTGCTTGTGAAGAAGCAATAGTTAACATCTCTTGTAGTTCGCTAACATTGACAATAGAGGTTGGGTAGGAATTCGCGTCCATTAAAAATGTTTACGTTATGTAATTTAAAATTTGCTAACTTGTTGTTGTTGTGGTCTTCAGTCCTGAGACTGGTTAATGCAGCTCTTCATGCTACTCTATCCTGTGCAAGCTTCTTCATCTCCCAGTATCTACTGCAACCTACATCCTTCTGAATCTGCTTAGTGTATTCATCTCTTGGTCTCCCCCTACGATTTTTACCCTCCACACTGCCCTCCAATGCTAAATTTGTGATCCCTTGATGCCTCAAAACATGTCCTACCAACCGATCCCTTCTTCTAGTCAAGTTGTGCCACAAACTTCTCTTCTCCCCAATCCTATTCAATACCTCCTCATTAGTTACGTGATCTACCCACCTTATCTTCAGCATTCTTCTGTAGCACCACATTTCGAAAGCTTCTATTCTCTTCTTGTCCAAACTAGTTATCGTCCATGTTTCACTTCCATACATGGCTACACTCCATACAAATACTTTCAGAAACGACTTTCTGACACTTAAATCTATACTCGATGTTAACAAATTCCTCTTCTTGAGAAACGCTTTCCTTGCCACTGCCAGTCTACATTTTATATCCTCTCTACTTCGACCATCATCGGTTATTTTACTCCCTAGATAGCAAAACTCCTTTACTACTTTAAGTGTCTCATTTCCTAATCTAATTCCCTCAGCATCACCCGACTTAATTTGACTACATTCCATTATCCTCGTTTTGCTTTTGTTGATGTTCATCTTATATCCTCCTTTCAAGACACTGTCCATTCCGTTCAACTGCTCTTCCAAGTCCTTTGCTGTCTCTGACAGAATTACAATGTCATCGGCGAACCTCAAAGTTTTTATTTCTTCTCCATGAATTTTAATACCTACTCCGAATTTTTCTTTTGTTTCCTTTACTGCTTGCTCAATATACAGATTGAATAACATCGGGGAGAGGCTACAACCCTGTCTTACTCCTTTCCCAACCACTGCTTCCCTTTCATGCCCCTCGACTCTTATAACTGCCATCTGGTTTCTGTACAAACTGTAAATAGCCTTTCGCTCCCTGTATTTTACCCCTGACACCTTCAGAATTTGAAAGAGAGTATTCCAGTTAACATTGTCAAAAGCTTTCTCTAAGTCTACAAATGCTAGAAACGTAGGTTTGCCTTTTCTTAATCTTTCTTCTAAGATAAGTCGTAAGGTCAGTATTGCCTCACGTGTTCCAACATTTCTACGGAATCCAAACTGATCTTCCCCGAGGTCGGCTTCTACCAGTTTTTCCATTCGTCTGTAAAGAATTCGCGTTAGTATTTTGCAGCTGTGACTTATTAAACTGATAGTTCGGTAATTTTCACATCTGTCAACACCTGCTTTCTTTGGGATTGGAATTATTATATTCTTCTTGAAGTCTGAGGGTATTTCGCCTGTCTCATACATCGTGCTCACCAGATGGTAGAGTTTTTTCATGACTGGCTCTCCCGAGGCCATCAGTAGTTCAAATGGAGTGTTGACTACTCCCGGGGCCTTGTTTCGACTCAGGTCTTTCAGTGCTCTATCAAACTCTTCACGCAGTATCTTATCTCCCATTTCGTCTTCATCTACATCCTCTTCCATTTCCATAATATTGTCCTCAAGTACATCGCCCTTGTATAAACCCTCTATATACTCCTTCCACCTTTCTGCCTTCCCTTCTTTGCTTAGAACTGGGTTGCCATCTGAGCTCTTGATATTCATACAAGTGGTTCTCTTTTCTCCAAAGGTCTCTTTAATTTTCCTGTAGGCAGTATCTATCTTACCCCTAGTGAGACAAGCCTCTACATCCTTACATTTGTCCTCTAGCCATCCCTGCTTAGCCATTTTGCACTTCCTGTCGATCTCATTTTTGAGACGTTTGTATTCCTTTTTGCCTGCTTCATTTACTGCATTTTTATATTATCTCCTTTCATCAATTAAATTCAATATTTCTTCTGTTACCCAAGGATTTCTATTAGCCCTCGTCTTTTTACCCACTTGATCCTCTGCTGCCTTCACTACTTCATCCCTCAGAGCTACCCATTCTTCTTCTACTGTATTTCTTTCCCCCATTCCTGTCAATTGTTCCCTTATGCTCTCCCTGAAACTCTCTACAACCTCTGGTTCTTTCAGTTTATCCAGGTCCCATCTCCTTAAATTCCCACCTTTTTGCAGTTTCTTCAGTTTCAATCTGCAGTTCATAACCAATATATTGTGGTCAGAATCCACATCTGCCCCAGGAAATGTCTTACAATTTAAAACCTGGTTCCTAAATCTCTGTCTTACCATTATATAATCTATCTGATACCTTTTAGTATCTCCAGGATTCTTCCAGGTATACAACCTTCTTTTATGATTCTTGAACCAAGCTATGATTAAGTTATGCTCTGTGCAAAATTCTACAAGGCAGCTTCCTCTTTCATTCCTTCCCCCCAATCCATATTCACCTACTATGTTTCCTTCTCTCCCTTTTCCTACTGACGAATTCCAGTCACGCATGACTATTAAATTTTCGTCTCCCTTCACTACCTGAATAATTTCTTTTATCTCGTCATACATTTCATCTATTTCTTCATCATCTGCAGAGGTAGTTGGCATATAAACTTGTACTACTGTAGTAGGCATGGGCTTTGTGTCTATCTTGGCCACAATAATGCGTTCACTATGCTGTTTGTAGTAGCTAACCCGCACTCCTATTTTTTTATTCATTATTAAACCTACTCCTGCATTACCCCTATTTGATTTTGTATTTATAACCCTGTAATCACCTGACCAAAAGTCTTGTTCCTCCTGCCACCGAACTTCACTAATTCCCACTATATCTAACTTAAACCTATCCATTTCCCTTTTTAAATTTTCTAACCTACCTGCCCGATTAAGGGATCTGACATTCCACGCTCCGATCCGTAGAACGCCAGTTTTCTTTCTCCTGATAACGACGTCCTCCTGAGTAGCCCCCGCCCGGAGATCCGAATGGGGGACTATTTTACCTCCGGAATATTTTACCCAAGAGGACGCCATCATCTTTTAACCATACAGTAGAGCTGCATGTCCTCGGGAAAAAATTACGGCCGTAGTTTCCCCTTGCTTTCAGCCGTTCGCAGTACCAGCACAGCAAGGCCGTTTTGGTTAATGTTACAAGGCCAGATCAGTCAATCATCCAGACTGTTGCCCCTGCAACTACTGAAAAGGCTGCTGCCCCTCTTCAGGAACCACATGTTTGTCTGGCCTCTCAACAGATACCCCTCCATTGTGGTTGCACCTACGGTACGGCCATCTGTATCGCTGAGGCACGCAAGCCTCCCCACCAACGGCAAGGTCCATGGTTCATGGGGGGGATTTGCTAACTTATACAGTCTAAAATCGAGGTATATCACTCTCTGTATGCCTAGTCAGGAATGACTGTTATTTTCCGTCAGTCACGAAATCTTTGCTTAGTCTGTGTGACCTGGGTTTGAATCCATATGCAGAATTAGACGGTTCCTCGTGTCATTTGAAGTTCATACATATTCCCAACTAGCTGCTCGTGAATAACTTAAATTTTTAATGTTAAATAATAAGAACGGTACGTTACTCTTAAGAGGAAACCATGACTACCACGAACTTACTACGTGCATTACCTATCCGACGTAATAATAAGGTATGTCATTTATTGTAATAAATGTGAGCTTACAAGCCTTAAGGACAGTCGTATCTGTGATAAGGTGTTCCCTGATATTTGTAGTATAGTGGTATTACTTTACATCTTGAGTTATTGCAATGCAGAGCAGTGTTTTCTAGTGGTGACTTGCTGGAACTGTTTTCAATAGTCAAACGACTGTACCAAGGAGCGATTAGAGGACCTGCTAGACAGCTGCGTTATGTGGGTTCCATGCGAATCAGGCGAAATGCAATTCAGGTCGTTCGGATACGTATAGCACTACTGTACATAATTTGACTGCAGCCGCTTAATTGGGGAGAAGTCAGCATGTATCCATCAGTATTTCTATTTTAATTCGTAAATGTGAGTATGTGAGGGTGTGTTGGCACCGCCAGACACCACACTTGCTAGGTGGTAGCCTTTAAATCGGCCGCGGTCCGTTAGTATACGTCGGACCCCCATGTCGCCACTATCAGTGATTGCAGACCGAGCGCCGCCACACGGCAGGTCTAGTCTAGAGAGACTCCCTAGCACTCGCCCAGTTGTACAGCCGACTTTGCTAGCGATGGTTCACTGACTACAGACGCTCTCATTTGCAGAGACGACCGTTTAGCATAGCCTTCAACTACGTCATTTGCTACGACCTAGCAAGTTACTATGTATCCTGAACAGATAATATTGTGAAGCATGTACCGTCAAGAGCGACGTTCATCATAAATGGATTAAAGTGAAGTATCAAAGTAATGACGTCCGCTTTCTGAATTCTGATTCCTTGTCACGTTCCAGACCTCACGTCAGTATAGTTCTTCCCTCCTCACGCCAGCCTGTGTGAGCTAAACGCATGCACTTCGGCCTCCACTAGTAACACGGTGTTGGCGAACACAACAGAGGGTTACACTAAACTACAACTTTTATATCCCGCTTGGGAGGCGGCGCGTCTGTAGGAACGGGAAAAGGTAAATAACGTCGGTACTGCCAATACAGTTAAAGCGCTTTACTAGTGCATAAACATATGCAAACATCTTGCATAACTGGCAAGGTGGTACGAATTTGAAGCGAAGTGTCCTGGCTGTCTGTACCTGATGAAATGGGGAGATGCAGTCGCGCAGCTCGTAGACCTCGACAGCACCTGCTAGAGGGCTAACTCGTCGGTGTCTCGTAGTAGTGCCAACCTAGCAGAGCGCACCTACGTTGTGGCATCGTACCTATCAATACAACAACAACTAATGTATCGGAAGAAATATACTTGACTCCAAGGAGAAGATACATCCCTTGACCTCAGCCACAATAGTCACTTAGGGGGAAGTTACCATAAATCAATTAGTATTTAATAGTGACGCAAATTCTGTGTTAATTCGTCAATGTGATGGTGTGAGAGTTACATTAAACTACCACTGGTGCTTCGGAAGAAAGAAACTTGACTCATAAGGGAAGATACAGACTTTGACAGCACAGGGTTACACACTTGGGAAGAAGTCAGCATGTATCCTTAGTATTTAATGGCAATTTCTGAGTTATTGGTCAATGTGAGGGTGTGAGTGTTACAGTAATCTCCCACTGGTGTATCGGAAGAAAGAAACCTCACTCCCTTGAGAAGATACATACTCTGACCACAGCCGCATTACTCACTTGGGGAGAAGTCGGCACGCACCAGTTTTTATCTAACAGCTACGCAATTTCTGTGTTATTTCTTCAACGTGAAGGTGTAAGGGTTACCCTAAACTATCACTGGTGCATTGGAAGAAAGGTACTCGATTTCCAGTATAAGATACATACTTTGACCTCAGCCGCTTTGCTCACTTGAGGAGAAGTCAGCATGTATCATAAATATTTATTAGCGACGACATTTCTGTTTGAATTAGTTAATGTGAGTGTTACAGTAAAGTATCACTAATGCATCGTAAGGAAGATACAGGACCCCCTGGAGAAGATACATACTTTGACCTCTTCCACATCACCCACTTGGGAAGAAGTCAGTATGTATCCATTAGTATTTAATAGCGATGCAATTTCTGTGTTAAGCCGCAAATATGTGGGTGTGAATGTTATGGTAAACTACTACTGGTGTATCGGAAGAGAGACTCCCAGGAGAAAATACATACTTTGACCGCAGCAGCATTACTCACTTGGTTAGAAGTCAGCATCTATCCATCAGCATTTTATAGAGACGCAATTTCTGTGTTAATTCGTCTTTATGAGGGTGTGTCTTAAAGTAAACTACCACTAGTGCATCAGAATAAAGATACTTGACTCCTAGCTGAAGATACATTTTTTGACAGCAGCTGCATTACTCACTTGGGAAGAAGTCAGAATGTATCGAATAGTATTTAATAGCGTCGCAATTTCGCTGTTAATTAGTCTTTGTGAGGGTGTGAGGGGTACACTAAACTACCACTGGTGCACCGTAAGAATAATATTGGACTTCCGGTAGAAGATACATAATTTGACCGCCGCCGTATCACTCACTTGGGGAGAGGTCAGCAAGTATCGTTAATATTTTTAGCGACATTATTAAAACGTTTATTGGATAATGTTAGGGTGTGACGGTTACAGTGAACTTCCTCGCGCGCATAGGTAGGAAGACACAGTACTCTCAGGAGAACATACATACGTTGACCGCATCCCCATTACCCACTTGTTGAGAGGTCAGCATGTATACATTAGTAATAAATAGCGACGAAAATTCCGTGTTAAGTCGCCAATGTGTGGGTGTGAGGATTACAGTGAACTACTACTGGCCTATCGGAAGAGTGGTACTTGACTCCCAGGAGAAGATACGTTATTTGACCGTAGCTGCAGTATTCACTTTGGCAAAAATCATCATGTATTCATTAGTATTTAATAGCTATGCACATTCTCTGTTAATTCTCCAATGTGAGGGTGTGAGGGTTACAGTAAACTAGTACTGGTGCATCGGAAGAACGATGCTTAACTGCCAGAAGAAGATACATACTTTCACCGCAGACACATTACCGAAACACAGAGAAGGCAGCATGTGTCTTTAGTATTGAAACCTTGATGTATACTTCAGTATTTCATAGCGACGCAATTACGTTCTTATTTAATCAATGTGGGAGTATGAGCGTTACAGTAGACTACCTCTGGTGCATCGGAAGAAAGATACTTGACTCCCAGAGAAGGTACTCACTTTGAGAGAAATCAGCATGTACAGATTATTATTTATTAGCGATCCAATTTCAGCGTCGATTCGTCAATGTGAGGGTATCAGGGTTACAGTAAACTACCACTGGCGTATAGAAAGAAAGATACTTCACTCCCAGGAGAAGATACACACTCTGTCCTCAACCACATTACTCAAATGGGGAGAAGTAAGCATGTATCCAGTAGTATATAAAAGCAACACAATTTATGTGTTAATACGTCAATGTGAGGCCATCAGGACTACAATAAGCAACCACTGCTGCATCGGAAGTAAGATACTTGACTCCCAGGAGAAGAGACATAACGTGACCGCATTAGTCACTTGGGAAGAAGTCAACATGTATCATTAGTATTTAATAGCTACGCAATTTCTGTGTGAATTCGTCAATGTAAGGTTGTGAGTTTTACACTAAACTACCACTGGCTCATTGGAAGAAAGGTAATTAACGCCAAGGAAAAGGTATATACTCACAAAGAAGTCACATTACTCACTGGGGGATTTGTAAGCATGTATCACTTAGTATTTAAAGGCGACCGAATTTCTGAGTCAATTTGTCAACGTGAGAGTTACAGTAAACTACCACTGTTGCATTGGAAGAGAGATACAAGACTCCCAGGGAAAGACACATACTTTGAACACAGTTGCAGAACTCACTTGGGTAAAAGTCAGCATTTATCCATTAGTATGTAATAGCGACGCAATTTCTGTTTAATTCGTCAATGTGAGACTGTGAGGGTTACCAGTGGTGCATCGGAAGAAAGATAGTTGACTCCAAGGAGAAGATACATACTTAGATTGTAGCCCCATTTCTCACGTGTGGAGAAATCAGCACGTATGAATTAGCACTTAATAGCGACGCAATTTCTGTGTTAAATCGAAAATTTTATGGTGTGAGTGTTACAGGAAGCTACCAATGGTGCATCGGAAGAAGGATACCTGACTCCCATGAGAAGATACATACTTTGACAGCAGCTGCATTGCTCACTTGGGGACAAGTCAGCATATATCCAATAGTATTTAACAGCGACTCAATTTCTGTGTTAAATCGTCAATGTGAGGGTGTGACGGGTACAGTAAACTGCCACTGGTGCTTCGGAAGAAAGATACATCACTCCCAGAGAAGATACATATTTTGACTGCAGATGCATTATTCACTCGGGGACAAGTCAGCATGTATCCATTAGTATTTTCTGCGACGCAATTTCTGTGTTACTTCGTCAATTGAGGGTGTGACGGTTACAGTAATGTACCATTGGTGCATCGGAAGAAAGGTACTTGACTCCCAGGAGAAGATCCATATGCTGACCGCAGCCACTATACTCGCATGTATGAAAGTCTTCATGGAGCTTTTCTCATTTAATAGCGCCGCAATTTTGTCTTACATCGTCAGTGTGAGGGATACACAAAGTAGCAGTGGTGCAACTGATAAAACACACATGACATCCACGAGAAGATGCATATGTTGACCATAGCACCTCTACGCTCTTGGTTATAAGACGACAAGGATCCCTCGATATTTAATAGCGACGCATTTTCTCAGTTAAATCGTCAATGTGACGGTGTGAAAGATAGGGTAAACTAACAGTGGTACATCCGAAAAAATATACTTGACTCCCAAGAGAAGATCCATTCCTTGGCCGTAGACATGTTATCCGCTTGGGGGAACTCGGGAGGTATCCCTTAGAATTTAATAGCGACGCAATTTCTATGTTAAATCGGCAATGTTAGGGTGCGAGCGATACAGTAAACTGCCAGTGGCGGATCGTAAAAATGATACTTGACGCCCAGAAGAAGATACGTTAATTGACCACAGCTGTGCAGCTTCCTTTGGGAGAAGTAAGCATGGATCCTATAGTGTTTAATAGCGACGCAGATTGCGTATTAAATCGTCGATGTAATGGTGCGTGGGATACCGTAAACTGGAAGTAATCCATGTAAAAAGAAGATACTTGACTCCCAGCAGAAGATACATACGTATATTAACCACAGACGCGTTACACATTTGAGGAGAAGTAGGCATCGATATTTTGGTATGTAATAGCGACTCAGTTTTTACATTAAATCGTCAACGTGATTGTTCATGGGATTCAGTAAACCGGCAATGGTGCCATTAAAAGACTGTACTTGACACCCAGGAGAAGATTCAAATGTTGACCATAGACATTTTAAATGGTCGTCGAGAAATCAGCATGGATCGTTTAGTATTTAATAGCGACGTAATTACTGTGTTTAATTTGTCACGATGAGGGTGTGAGGGTTACAGTAAATTTCCACTGGTGGATCGGATGAAAGATACTTGACTCCCAGGATAAGTTACATACATTAACCTTACCTGAATTACTCACATGGGGAGAAGACAGCATGTATCCATTATTATTTAATAGCGGCGCTATTTCTGTCTCAACTAGTCAATGTGAGCGTGTGAGGGTTACAGTAAACTATTACTGGTGCATCAGAAGAAAGATACTTGACTCCCAGGAGAAGATTCACAATTTCACCGCAGCAGCATTACTCAGTCGGGGGGAAGTCAGCATGTATCCATATGCGAATGGGGTTAAATGTATGGGCATTAAAATGTACAACCACCTCCCAACAAACAGAAAAACAAGGAAAAACCCAAAATTATGAGAATTAAATTAAAGGAATTCCTACTAAATCTCTGTTTCCATTCCGTACACGAATTTCTTGAAACAAAATATTAATTATTTGCAATAAGTTGTTTACTCAGTTGTAGATGTTTCTACTTAGTAAAATAATTTAATTATTGTATCCTATCTATATTCTGTCTGTATCTCATATATGTATTCTGCTATGTGAATTGTTGTTGTTGTTGTGGTCTTCAGTCCTGAGACTGGTTTGATGCAGCTCTCCATGCTACTCTATCCTGTGCAAGCTTCTTCATCTCCCAGTACCTACTGCAACCTACATCCTTCTGAATCTGCTTAGTGTATTCATCTCTTGGTCTCCCCCTACGATTTTTACCCTCCACGCTGCCCTCCAATACTAAATTGGTGATCCCTTGATGCCTCAGAACATGTCCTACTAACCGATCCCTTCTTCTGGTCAAGTTGTGCCACAAACTTCTCTTCTCCCCAATCCTATTCAATACTTCCTCATTAGTTATGTGATCTACCCATTTAATCTTCAGCATTCTTCTGTAGCACCACATTTCGAAAGCTTCTATTCTCTTCTTGTCTAAACTATTTACCGTCCATGTTTCATTTCCATACATGGGTACACTCCATACAAATACTTTCAGAAATGACTTCCTGACACTTAAATCTATACTCGATGTTAACAAATTTCTCTTCTTCAGAAACGCTTTCCTTGCCATTGCCAGTCTACATTTTATGTCCTCTCTACTTCGACCATCATCAGTTATTTTGCTCCCCAAATAGCAAAACTCCTTTACTACCTATGTGAATTATGTACCACAATATTTTAATTACCGGTATTTGTAATAAGCTGTATATTCACTTGTAGATATTTCTACTTAGTAAGATAATTTAATTATTGTTTGTTGCTCATATTCTGTCTGCATCTCTTATATGTATTCTGCTATGTGCAGTACGCACCACCATCATCTCTCATCACACAATCCCTTTTTTATATTTTGTCTACATATCCTATATGTATTCTGCTATGTGAATTATGCGCCACTAGTGTCATCTCTCGTCATATACCACCTTAACACAGTTTTCCAATTGACTTGTTCTATATCATGATATGCTTTGCTGTACATATTGTATGATCTAAAGGACCAATAATAAACCAAATCAATCAAATCAAATCTGTATTTAATAGCGACGCAAATCTGTGTTCATTCGACTATGTGAAGATGTGAGGGTTACAGTAAACTATCACTGGCGCATCGGAAGAAAGATACTTGACTCCCAGGAGAACATCCATACATTGACCATAATCCCATTATTCGTTTGGATAAAAGTCGTCCCGGAGCATTCATCATTTAACATAATTTTGTGTTAGATCGTCAGTGTAAGGGATACACAAACTACCAGGGACACAACTGACAAAACACAAATTACTCTCACAAGAAGATCTATACGTCGACTATTGCAGACGTACGCTCCTGGTTATAAGACGAGTAAGTGTTTAATAGCGACACAATTTCTTTGTTAATTCGTCAATGTGAGAGTGTGAGGGTTACAGTAAACTACCACTAGTGCATCATCAGAAAGATACTTGACTCCCAGGAGAAGATACATACTCTGACTGCAGCTGCATTACTAACTTAATGAGAAGTCAGCATTTATCCATTAGTATATAATAATTCCGAAATTTGGTGTTAAATCGCCAATGTGAGTGACACATAAACTAGCAGTGGTTTAACTGACAAAAGACACATGACTCAGACGAGAAGCTCCACACTTTGACCATTACAGCTCTATGCTCATGGTTGTGAGACAACATGGATCCCACAGTATTTAACAGCTACGCAATTTCTGAGGTAAATCTTCATTGTGATGGGGCGAGGGATACGTTAAACTAGCAGTGGTGCCTCCGAATATACACTCGTGGAAATTGAAATAAGAACACCGTGAATTCATTGTCCCAGGAAGGGGAAACTTTATTGACACATTCCTGGGGTCAGATACATCACATGATCACACTGACAGAACCACAGGCACATAGACACATGCAACAGAGCATGCACAATGTCGGCACTAGTACAGTGTATATCCACCTTTCTCAGCAATGCAGGCTGCTATTCGCCCATGGAGATGATCGTAGAGATGCTGGATGTAGTCCTGTGGAACGGCTTGCCATGCCATTTCCACCTGGCGCCTCAGTTGGACCAGCGTTCGTGCTGGACGTGAAGACCGCGTGAGACGACGCTTCATCCAGTCCCAAACATGCTCAATGGGGGACAGATCCGGAGATCTTGCTGGCCAGGGTAGTTGACTTACACCTTCTAGAGCACGTTGGGTGGCACGGGATACATGCGGACGTGCATTGTCCTGTTGGAACAGCAAGTTCCCTTGCCGGTCTAGGAATGGTAGAACGATGGGTTCGATGACGGTTTGGATGTACCGTGCACTATTCAGTGTCCCCTCGACGATCACCAGTGGTGTACGGCCAGTGTAGGAGATCGCTCCCCACACCATGATGCCGGGTGTTGGCCCTGTGTGCCTCGGTCGTATGCAGTCCTGATTGTGGCGCTCACCTGCACGGCGCCAAACACGCATACGACCATCATTGGCACCAAGGCAGAAGCGACTCTCATCGCTGAAGACGACACGTCTCCATTCGTCCCTCCATTCACGCCTGTCGCGACACCACTGGAGGCGGGCTGCACGATGTTGGGGCGTGAGCGGAAGACGGCCTAACGGTGTGCGGGACCGTAGACCCAGCTTCATGGAGCCGGTTGCGAATGGTCCTCGCCGATACCCCAGGAGCAACAGTGTCCCTAATTTGCTGGGAAGTAGCGGTGCGGTCCCCTACGGCACTGCGTAGGATCCTACGGTCTTGGCGTGCATCCGCTTGGGGAGAAGTCGGTAGGTATCCTGTAGTATCTGAGAAAGACGACATTTCTGTGTTAAATCGTCAATGTTACAGTGCAAGGGATATAGTAAACTGGCAGTGGTGCATCGCAAGAAAGATACTTAACACACAGAAGAAGATACATAAATTGACCACAGCCGCGTAACTTGAAGAAGTCGGCATGGATCCATTAGTGTTTAATAGCGACGCAATATCTGTGTTAATTCGTCAATTTGAGGGGGAGAGGGTTACAGTAAACTACCACTGGTGCTTGGAAGAAAGACACTTGACCCCCCAGGAGAAGATCCACACGTATACTATGGCAGCTCTACACTGGTGGTTATAAGACGACATGGATCCCTCGGTATTTAATAACGACGCAATTAATGAGCACTACAGGACACCGTAGTGGATGTAGTTTACCTTAGGTTAGGTTACGTCATACTGGCACGCCTCGGCCGCCACTAAGATTCAGGGAAACGCCGATTTCCAGAAATCACAACCAGTAATGCAAACACCACTCAAAATGACGGGTTTCCACCAATGCAAAGAAATAATGGAAACACCAATAAAGATTTCTAACATCCCTCCTCTTCATCCTAAACAGCCTACCAAAATTACACAACAGTCAAGTCTGCATTTATATAGCACACTGGGGTTTCTCTCTCGGCGTCGGCCGGTGTGGCCGAGCAGTTCTAGGCGCTTCAGTCTGGAACCGGACAACCACTATTGTCGCAGGTTCAAATCCTGCCTTGGGCGTCGTGGTGTGTGATGTCCTTAGGCTAGTTAGGTTTAAGCAGTTCTAGGAGACTGATGACCTCACCCGTTAGGTCCCATAGTGCTCTGAGCCATTTTCTCACTCGACAGTAAACAAACCATCCGGAAGAGTGTCGCTTGCAATGGGGACCGAAACATCGGTAGTCTTACATTTATTGACAATGTAGTCACAAGTCCACAAAAATTTTATTGAATGTTTTACAAATAGTCAAAGGGAGGAGCTAAAAGGTTTGTCCTGAGCAACTCTAAGGCATTTTCAAATAAGCCACATTTTCTAAAAGATTTCAAGTGCAAAATAAAGTTGAAGGACTGTGTTAAAAGCAGCCTTATATTATTACACTTTCAAAAAAACAAGTGTTGGGAAAAAACATTGAAAAGATGGTCCCACAGGGGATAACTGAAAGGTCATAAAACAGGTACAATAAACCACTTGTAGTTTACTGAAGAATAATGGTGGTGTCAGGTTGATTCTGGAAGCAAGGAAGTTAAAAGAAATTTGAAGTAAGACACAGTGAATGACAAGCTAACATAGATGAAATGTTGCAAAATATCCACTGATGTACATTTCTCACATCTATTGATATGACTTGTGGTTAATGGAATATGAGATTGGCCAAGGAATCTAGGCCATGTACAGGATTCTTACATGAAGGTAAGTGTTTAGTATACTGTGTGATGCCATTTGCTCTGTACTTGTCTGTGTGTGTTTATCAGACCTGTTGATAAGGTGCTAGGTGCGATATTAACCGACGAAATAACGGTATATGTAGATGATATCCTTGTAGTGAGTGAAGAATTTTTCAACAACTGTAAGATTCTGAATAAAGTATTGACAGCTATGTATAGAGGAGGTATCAAACAAAAACCATTAAATCTGAATTTCGAAAGAAGGATATTTTATTTGTGGGTTACAGGATTAACAAGAATGGCATCCTTACTCTTTATTTGGCACTCAAAATCTTTTACCAATCCTGGCCTGTCTGAAAATAGCTTACAGTTGCTCATGAGTATACCTTTTCGTTCCTCCCTTTGACTAATTGTTAAACGTTCAATAAAATTTTTGTGGGCTTGTGACCACATTGTCAATAAATATAAGACCACCAATGTTTCGGTCCTCATTGCAAGCGACATCCTTCCGGGTGGTTTGTTTACTGCTGAGTGAGAAACCTCTGTTTTCAATATACCAGCAGGCTCGGCTGTTGTGTAATTTGGATAGGCTGTTGAGGATGAGGGGGAGGGATGTTCGAAATTATTATTGGTGTTTCTATTATTTCTTTTCTTTTCATATCAATACGACGTAACGTAACGTAACCTAACCTAGAGCCACTGCCGTCTCCTGTGCGCCTCTGTGTGTGGCTTCAAGTTATCTGTTGTCTCGTAGTGCTGTTATTGCCTGCAACCAAGATGTTGGAAGTCGGTGTTTGTCTTCTCTGTCCGTACTGGCCAATCGCCTCGCTATTTCTATTGCCTCTCTATTCCTCCCCCTGAAATAAGAACTGTTTTCACAACATGCTTGCTTTACCAAAATCGACTATTGGCCACACTGATCCTGCTGTGCAGTCGTACTTGGATATGTCATACGTGTTCAGATATATGTGTGCTGATGGATCGCCCCATCTCACCTACATACAGTAATCCTCATTCGCTCCTGATTTTGTGGACTCCAGCAGCATGTAGTTTGTCAACTGTGTGTTTCATTGTGTGAAGAACATCTTTCTGTTGCTGCCTCGCAAAAATACTTTGATGCCTCGTGGATGGAGAATTTCACCCACCAGTTCAGTGACACCTTGGACATGTGGTAATCAAGCAATGTTTTGTGCTTCCTTTTGGTATCCTCTACGGCCTTCATAATTTGTCACCATAGTTTTATCTATTACTTCCATTTCACAACCGTTGGCACAAAAAATGTGCTTGAGGTTTTGTAGTTCACCCTTTAGATGTTCCTCATGGTGTCGTGTATAGGTAAATTCATGAATAAACATTTGACGTCGAAACTAACCATAATGTCTGTGGCCGAGATACAGTTTTGTTTAATAAGTTTCACCGACTGGGTATAGTCCTTAATGTACGGCTTTGTTTAGCTCACCAAATGTCAGAACTTGGGTCCAGTTCCGTATTTAGACCATACGTTGGTGAATTAATTGTTGTAACTGCGGCCGGCACGGTCTACCCCTTGTAGCACTGACGGAAGGCGCGGCGGGACCCGCGGAGAGGCCTGCGAACAACAACACAACGGGAGAGGAAGGACACGACCGACGCAGGACAGAACGAATACGACAAGACCGAACAACAGAGTCACAAGGAAACAAACTCGTACACGAACCAGGAGAAAGCAGTCTAGCGCAAGCGAAGTGCAAACCAACATAAGTGAGATTAAACTGACTGGCTGAGCGAGTGGCCGGCGCTTAAGTACGCCCTCGGGGGCCCCGCTATTGGCCGCTGGGAAGACGTGTCTGTGTGTGTTTAGCAGAGCTTTTGACAAGGTTCTAGGTGCGATATTAATTGATGAAATAACGGTCTATGTAAATTACCTCGTAGTGTAGAATGCTTCAAGCACTGTAAGATTCTCAATCAAGTATTGAGAGCTACGTTTAGAGCAAGTATGAAACTAAGATCAGTACATCTGACGATGGAAAGAAGAAAATATCATTTGTGGCTTACACGATTAACGAGGAAGGCATACAGCCTCATGCAGAATAGCTTGCTGCTACTGCAGGTATCCCACCACCCAAGCTGGAGTACAGCTTTCATTTAGTAAGAACACGAGCAGACAAGGCTAATGCGACCATTATGTTGGACACAGAAGATTATAACAAATGAATGGGAGATCTTCTGAGTGAATCCATTTACAGAAACTTCACAGAGATCCAACATCCAAGACAATCAAATCGACACAAACACTACGAAAGTAAACTAGAATGAATTTTGACATGGCCAGAAGACTCATCCCAAAAGTTCCACAGGCACCAAAAAAAATAAAAAATTGGTGCACCAAAGGCCCACAAAGAGGCCTTTCCCTTACAACCGATTGTGAGTACCATTAATTCACCAACGTACAGTCTAGGGAAGGAATTGGCCCCAAAGCTCCAACATTTGGTGAGCGAAACAAAATAGTACATTAAGGACTACACCCAATCGCTTAAACTTTTAAAACAAAACTGTAACATGGCTACAGATATGATGGTTAGCTTCGACGTCAAGTCTTTATGCATGATTTTACCTGTACATGACACCATGAACATGGACGCATGGCACTCGATATCTGCGATCTAGTGCTACACTGTGTTTAACGACCACCTATTTCAGGCGGAAAGGGAAATTTTATGAACAGAGCGGTGGCGTAGCAATGGTCTACCCTCTTTCGCCTATTGCAGTAGACTTCTTTATGGAAGAGTTTGAAGAAACAGCATTACAGTCCACACCATTACACCCAGATTGATGGCTCGCATATCTAGAAAGTACTTTTATTATCTGCCCACATGGAGAGGAAGACCTACGAAATTTCCAACAGCACCTCAACGAAGTATCCAATTTACTATGGAGATGGAAAAGTATCGGGTGCTGCCTTTCCTCGATGTGGAAGTTTACAGAAAGCCTGATGGATAACTGGGCCATAGATAAAATAATAATCCAGCCTGTGCTCACAGGCACCTGCATGCCTCCTCCCAATATCACCCTACACAAAAGAAAACAAAACTACTCCCAGGACCAGCGATGAGGAACATCTAAAAGGCAGACTACAAAACCTCCATTTTTTGTGCCAACGGTTATGGAATGAATGTACTACATAAAACTATAGTGACAGAGCATGAAGGCTATAGAGGATATCAAAAGAAAGCACAAAACATTGCTCGGTTACCATATGTTCAAGGTGTCACTCAACCAGTGAGCAAAATTCTCCATTGAGCAGGCATCAAACCAAATTTGCGAGGCAGCAGCTGGATGAAAGACGTTCCTCACAAAACGAAAGACACAGTTGCCAAACTACATGCTGCTGGAGTTCACGAAATCAGGTGCACATGTGGATTAGTGTATGTATGTGAGATGGGGCGACCTATCATCAGCACACAGATATCAGAACACAAATGACATATCCAAGTATGACAGCACACCAGGATCAGTGCGGCAAACAGACGATTTTGGTAAATAAAGCATGTTGTGGAAACAGCTCTTACATTCAGGAGAAAGAATAGAGAGGCAATAGAAATAGCCAGGCGACTGGCCAGTATGAACAGAGAAGATGGCCACCGACTTCAGATGCCTTGGTTGCCAGCAATAACAGCACTACGGGACAACAGATAACTTGCAGCCACACACAGAGGCGCACAGGAGACCACAGTGGCTGTAGGTTAGGTCACATTACGTTACATCATACTGGCATGCTTCAGCCAGCTCTAAAATTCAGTGAAACGACACCACATCATAGTTCTCGCCCGGTTTTCCAATAGCCGATTTCCAGAAATCACAACCAGTAATGCAAACATCAATCAAAAGTCGGGTTTCCACCAATGAAAAGAAATAACAGAAACACCAATAATGATTTCTAACATCCCTCCCCTTCAGCCTAAACAGCCTATGAGAATTACACAACAGCCAAGCCTGGTGGTATATTGAAAACAGAGGGTTCTCACTCAGCAGTAAACCACCCAGAAGAAAGTCGCTTACAATGAGGACAGAAATCTCTGTGGTCTTATATTCATTGACCACGTGGTCACAAGACCACAAAAATTTTAATGAATGTTTTACAAAAAGTGAAAGGGGGGAACGAAAAGCTATTCTCCTGAACAACTGTAAGGCATTTTCAGGCAGGCCAGATTTGGTAAAAGATTTTGAGTGCAAAATAAATTATAAGGATCATGAACTGCTTTCCAAGCAGCCTCATATCACTCCTGTTACATAAAAAGCAAGTGGTGAGAAAAACATTCAATAGATGGTCTCAAGGTGGATAATTGAATGGTCAACCAGCAGGTATAATAAACCACTTGGAGTTCAATGAAGAATAACGGTGGTGTCAGGTTGGTGCTGGAAGCAAGTAAGTCAAATGAAATTGTAGTAAGAGAGAGTGACAAACTAGCTAACATAGATTAAATTTTGCAAAAGTTCCACTTGTAACACCACAGCTCTTATGCTGTATGGATTTTTTTTTTTTTTGCTTTATTTAATGTTACATTGTTGATCATCTGTAAATGTGTTTGAATCGATAACATAAAATTGTGTACTCTTTTCTTTGTCAAAACTTTGATGTCGTGGTTTGTTTCAATGTAAAGTAGTGTATCTGTACTGTAAATGCTTTGTCCCATTTGGAGGGAACAAAACTTACTGTATATAATTGTAATTTTGTGTGAATAATTTTTTGTAGAAGTGTCAATATGTGAAAATGTTCTGTCTTATTTAATGTATTTGGTTGCTGTTATATAAACTGCTGATCCTCACTTAGGGTTCTTAGTTAGTTTGTATGTAAATGGTGTAGTGGTTCCCCTCGGGAACGGAACTGCGTAGCGCGCGCAAATTGTGGTTGGCCTAGGTGGGAAAGGTGGGACTGATAGTCAGTCGGGGACGAGCCAGCAGTCGGAGACGAGCTACGAGTCCGTGCACTGCCAAGTAACAGATGCATATTGTGATGGTTCCGAGAGAGGCTTTTCCTGCCGCTTTCCAATGCCTCGGAAGAATGGATAAATAGCTGGAAATATTCTGGAATTTGTATCAATCATCGCCACCAAGAAATGACACGGTCCAGCAATTCTGCCTGCAATTCCACCTCCCAACATGCAGTTGCCACCTCATTGCGCAATCATTGCAGCGTAATGCTATAATGATGTACAGTGAAGGATCAGCTTAATGGATGTGCTAATGTGCTGAAATATAAGGTAATTTGTATCTGAATTTATGTACCTACCTTGATTTTTCTCCTCATCATGACACCTCTCAGGTTCCTCTCCGTTTGAGCTAAAGTGATATCCGAATGTCCTTACTAAAAGAAATTAAAGCCTAGAGTTTTGCTAATTAATGCCTCTTGAACTTAGTAAAAAGAAAGTTAAAATTAATGTGGCAATAGAGTGAGTTAAAGTAAATGTTGTTTGCTGAAAATATTCCTATTAAAACTGCTTATTAAAGTGCTGTTGCCAACTTCAATATTAAAAGTTCTTAAGACTGAGGCTTATAAGGCAAATGATCACATTATTGTCTGTAGTAAATTCTAAAAGGTGAGTCAGTTTCTTGCAATTTGGTCAGTATTGTGTTTCGCTGTAGTAAAAGTGAGAAAGCTGCAGTTGTGAAACAATATATATTCATGTTTGCTAAGTGTTTGTGTATCTTGTGTATTAGAAGTGCATGTTAATAGTAATGTTATAAAGACAATTCACTTTAAGTAAGCCTGAAAGTAATAGGGTGTTTCTGTATCTCTTATAATTTTTGCAAATAGTTTGTGCTGCTCCAGTTGTTAGCTTCAATCTTAAAACATATGTGTGTCAGAGTTCACTGCACTCCCGTGTAACAAAGTATAGGTTGTGTTTATCCACTAAAATTACTAAGAAATATTTTCTTGAACGAGAATGTTAATCATTCTCTTGCCTAGTTAGGCTGGCGACCAGTTTCTTTATCCATTAAACAGTGCAGACAGGCAAAATTCCGTTTGTTACTGTTCAGATATTTAAGTAATTCTGACTTTCATTTCCGATAAGCCACCTCCGTTAGGAACAACACGGTCAACATAACAAAATTCCTCTCAGAGGGTAACACTGCTCTGTTGCTTTATACCATAATTGCTATAACTAAATAATTCTGTTTTGCAATCTGCCTCCAGCTTCGAGGTTAAGGTATAGCAGTAGCAGACAGGAGTGTTATACGGGGCGCCGCGTGACAGGACGTTGTTCAGTTTGCACCTACAGACGGAAAAAATTATAAGTAGTTAGCATTTTACAAACATTGAGTTAACATAAAACGTCCAGCGGCACGAACCTGTACATTATTTGACAGAACTAGTAGTGAAAGTTCAGTTTAAATTAAAAATAAAAGGTATCAGTACTTAATAATAGCTAAAATGGACAGGAAACTAGAAATAAATCTAGACAAGCGAGAGCAGAATGCAACCAAGAGCAGTTCAGGCAGCACACCAACAGATGGCATGACGCGCGAGTTAAATTACGTACGTTATCACGCAGACGTTAATAAACAGATCGAAGCTATGTGTGTAGCGCGTACTAAGCAAGACAATGTAGGCGATGTTGTCGAAGACAGTGGCTATGCTGGTGAATCGAGGGATATGTTTGAATCACCAAAAACTGAAAGGAAAGCAGAACTTGAACACGAAAATGTAGCAGAACATAAAACTGAAAAGAATTCAGATATGATAGAATTGTTAAAAATGTTGTCTGCACAAATTGCAGCAGAAAATGACAATATTAAGGCACAAATTGCAGCGCAAAATGACAATATCAATGACAATATTAAGGCACAAATTGCAGCACACAGTGACAATATTAATGCACAAATCGCAGCATTGGGGCAACAAAGTAAACAAATCGAAATGCAGGGTACCAGACTTAGTAAACAAATTGAAGAAGTCAACTCAGTGGTAGGAACAGTGAGTAATGAAATCAAAAGTATTAAAAGCGAAATTACTGTCATCAATGGCAATATTGCCAATGTACAAGGACAAATTGATGACATTAACGAAAGATTTGACTCTGAAGTAATTAAAATTCAAGATCAAATAGAACCCTTAGTCTGTACTAAGGTTGACGAAAAGGTATTCGGTATTAAATCCGATATACAATCCGAATGTAACGCGGAATTTGCCCAGATTAAACAATCTGTAACAGAAACAACCAGAGCTCTAACCAAACAGATTCTTACTTGCGAAAAGAAGTGTGAACATAGCACTTCACAAATCCAAGGCAAAATGGATGACTTGGAAAGAAAAATACAAACCGGACTTACACATTTTACTGAAAAAATGCCTTTCAGTAAAATATTGGAGGGCGAGGAAAAATTCGACCCTGCGAAGAGACATAACGGCTGGCACCCCCTAGACTTTGTGAAGAATTACGAAAGAAATTTTCCTGAATATTTGTCTGACCAGGAAAAAATTAATGTTGTAATCAGTGCATTAACGGGAGAAGCAAAAAGTTGGGGGTTGAATCTTGATACTAACCAGATGTCTTTTGAAACCTTTAAACAAAAGTTTATTGACGAGTACTGGTCAGAACAAAAACAAGACCAGTTGTGGCGTGAGTTTTTAATGGCCAGGTTGTATGACATCAGGGGTAGGCAAACCATGAAAGAATTTTGCGAATCATGGTACAGAAAACTGATACACCTAAAAGCAAGAAGAACTGAAGCCGAGATCGTTTGGGTTCTTTGGCAGAAATTACCTGAGGATTCTAAACGATATGTTGGGAGTACACACAGAAGTTTTTCTGCATTTTTGGAAAGGGTAGAGGATGAAGATCACTGGCGAAGAAATCGCGAATCTCGTCCCCACAATAACAACAATTATTTGCGAGAAAGTAATGACCAAAATGAACGACCTGAAAACGAAAGATATCGTGTAAACGCGATTCAAAGAGGTCGTGCGAGAGGCAGGGGAAATTATACTACGCGCGGTAGAGGATACATGGCACAGAATTTCCAAAATAGAGACGAAATGGAAAACTGAAAACCGCGTGTGTTACGGGCCGGATTCACGCGGAAACCGGTTTTGGGCCCAAAGAAACTATGTCAAATAATAGATTCGAAAAGGAAAGATGTAAACTACAGGCCTATGATAGACGGGCGCGGAGTGATACATAGTGGCGTTCCCAGTGCAAACTCACGTGACCTTTCGTGCTCGGCCCAGCGCTTGCTGGAGCACCGTACATTGCACTTGGCAGCACATACAAATGGCAGACGTCAGAACAAGATGGCTGCCGTAGAGAGAAACAGAAGAGGCGGGATCAGACACTTCTGTTGGCCAGTTTCAGTAGTAGATGAATGTAAAACTGGAAATAAAATTAATATGTCATATGATAAGGATAACTCAGTATCGGAATCGAGCGAAAAGACTTTATTAAAGAATGAAAGGGAGACAGAAAAGGCGAGTGAAAAGGAGAATATTGGCACTGTTAATGATGTGTATGAGGTGAAAGACGTAGATGTGGGGGAGGTTATGATGAATAAAGAGGAAAGGGAGATAGAATATGCCACGCAAAAAACGTGTGCACAATTAAAAATAGGTGAAAATGATGTAAAGGAGGACGTTAGTGAACATTGCATTATAAACAGTGCAGACAAAATTGTTGTTGATGGAAAGGTGTTTTATGATTCTAATGCAGAAGGGCCTAGTAGGAATTTCGCACGATTACCTGAAAATGATAACAAAGGAGAAAATGAAATGAAAGTTATCGAAGTATATGACGGTTATACTAAGTATGAAGTTAAGGCTGAAATCGTTGAAAGTGATACAACGGAAGTACCTGAGTGTCCAAATGATGTGCCTTGTGTAGAAAACGATTCGAAAAACGAAGTTGCTGAAACATCGAATGTTGAACTGCTCCACTGTTTAAAGGTTGCTTTCCTGCTCGAATCTGATGACGAAAATGAAATCAGTCATAGTTCAGATGATGAAGGGTATACAAATACAGATAAGGCTGAATGTACTAACTTTCCCTATTGTTCAAGAGTAGAGTACTTAAGTGAATCTGATGGTGAGGAAGAGAGTAGGGATGACTCCAGTGAAGATGAATTTTCAGGTGTAAACGAAAGTGAATACACTTTTACTGACAGAGGGTATGAGAAAATTAGTGACATTTTTCCAGAGCAAGATACAGAAAATAAAACTGGTCCAAAACCGAAGGAATTATTCTGTAATGTAACACAGGGGCAGAATTTGCAGGAATCTCCAGATGATACTATACTAGGGCAAGTCTTAACAAATGTTTCGAAGGAGTGTGAATTACAGGAACAAAAAGAACCACCTGATAAAAGGACAGCAGAACAGGAAATGTTGTACCTTGCTGAAGACTTTGAAATTACAAAACCTAAAAAGCCACCAGATGAAACAAAACGTTGGCAAGATCTGAATAGCATAGTGAAAGATGTAGAGGATAGGAGGCCTAAAAAGCCACCAGACTTAGTAACTACACTCCTGGAAATTGAAATAAGAACACCGTGAATTCATTGTCCCAGGAAGGGGAAACTTTATTGACACATTCCTGGGGTCAGATACATCACATGATCACACTGACAGAACCACAGGCACATAGACACAGGCAACAGAGCATGCACAATGTCGGCACTAGTACAGTGTATATCCACCTTTCGCAGCAATGCAGGCTGCTATTCTCCCATGGAGACGATCGTAGAGATGCTGGATGTAGTCCTGTGGAACGGCTTGCCATGCCATTTCCACCTGGCGCCTCAGTTGGACCAGCGTTCGTGCTGGACGTGAAGACCGCGTGAGACGACGCTTCATCCAGTCCCAAACATGCTCAATGGGGGACAGATCCGGAGATCTTGCTGGTCAGGGTAGTTGACTTACACCTTCTAGAGCACGTTGGGTGGCACGGGATACATGCGGACGTGCATTGTCCTGTTGGAACAGCAAGTTCCCTTGCCAGTCTAGGAATGGTAGAACGATGGGTTCGATGACGGTTTGGATGTACCGTGCACTATTCAGTGTCCCCTCGACGATCACCAGTGGTGTACGGCCAGTGTAGGAGATCGCTCCCCACACCATGATGCCGGGTGTTGGCCCTGTGTGCCTCGGTCGTATGCAGTCCTGATTGTGGCGCTCACCTGCACGGTGCCAAACACGCATACGACCATCGTTGGCACCAAGGCAGAAGCGACTCTCATCGCTGAAGACGACACGTCTCCATTCGTCCCTCCATTCACGCCTGTCGCGACACCACTGGAGGCGGGCTGCACGATGTTGGGGCGTGAGCGGAAGACGGCCTAACGGTGTGCGGGACCGTAGCCCAGCTTCATGGAGACGGTTGCGAATGGTCCTCGCCGATACCCCAGGAGCAACAGTGTCCCTAATTTGCTGGGAAGTGGCGGTGCGGTCCCCTACGGCACTGCGTAGGATCCTACGGTCTTGGCGTGCATCCGTGCGTCGCTGCGGTCCGGTCCCAGGTCGACGGGCACGTGCACCTTCCGCCGACCACTGGCGACAACATCGATGTACTGTGGAGACCTCACGCCCCACGTGTTGAGCAATTCGGCGGTATGTCCACCCAGCCTCCCACATGCCCACTATACGCCCTCGCTCAAAGTCCGTCAACTGCACGTACGGTTCACGTCCACGCTGTCGCGGCATGCTACCAGTGTTAAAGACTGCGATGGAGCTCCGTATGCCACGGCAAACTGGCTGACACTGACGGCGGCGGTGCACAAATGCTGCGCAGCTAGCGCCATTCGACGGCCAACAGCGCGGTTCCTGGTGTGGCCGCTGTGCCGTGCGTGTGATCATTGCTTGTACAGCCCTCTCGCAGTGTCCGGAGCAAGTATGGTGGGTCTGACACACCGGTGTCAATGTGTTCTTTTTTCCATTTCCAGGAGTGTATTTTATGAACCATAAAAGACTGCCTTGTTAATAAAGAGACTGGGGGCAGGGTGCTGTATTTGTATATATGTTGTTAATATAATGCATGACTATTACTATTGTATCTGAGTGTTAACTGAAAGTGGATTATTGTTTTGTTGATCTTGAGGCCTGTGGCAGGTTGTTGCTTATTTATTGTAGTGTACTGTTTAACTTTGCTTAGAAACTGTTTATTTTCAATTGAATACTTACTGTTGCCAGTCTAATTATGAAGACAGGGCCATGTAGAGTGAAAAACCTGAAAACTTTAAGAATAATTATGCTTATGGTAACTTTATGAAAGTGCAAAGAACTCCACTAGATAATAATTGATTTCTAATATACTTAAAGACCAGAAAGGGCTTATGTTTGCACCATGTTGTGTATTTGAAGATACATACTCTCAGATGAGGGTTGTTAACCCTCAGGGGGCAATGCACCCTTTGCATTGTCAGGTGCCTGACGAGCACCAGGGACCCGAGTCATTGCCAGCACTACTTCCATTTCTTTTCGTGCTGCAAACCTTCCTCTTCATCATTCAGAACTTTTACTATCTTCTTTCCTTCTTCTCTGTTAGAGTAGACAAAAAAAAGGTGGATGTAATGTAAGATCTGTGTATTGTTTGAGGACAAGCAAATGAATAATTAAATTGGGTACACCTAAAAATGACTAGGAATAATGAAAGTATAGTGGGTATTGTAAAAGAGAAAATGTAATGGAAAAGTAAAGGGAAAAGTATAGATGAGAAAAGAATAGCTTACTGAAAAGAAAAGGTAAATGAATGCCATAATATAATTAAATGTAAATGTTTTTGAAAAAAAAGGGGCAAATATGGTGTTGAAAAACTGTATATGTGTTTAAAACTGAGGAGATGAACCTGGCTAAGGTATATGAAATAGGTGTGTGAGGTATGTGTCTAGAGCCACCAAAAGGGTTGGCAGAAATCACTTGCAATAGGATATGAAATTATTGTCCTGATCTTGATGTATGTAATGACCTAACTGTGTGTGGAAAAGCAATGGTAAAGCAGTAGTAAGAAATTCTTAATCCTGACTTGATCCCAAGTATGACATTTAATTTTTTCTTGATTAATGTATATGTTACCTGATGTTGTCATTTGAAAAATAATGGTTTTGTTACCAGTGTCTAATTGCTGTTTCAAAGTTGCAGGTTTTATGTTTTATACCATTAAGGCAATTTGTACCAAAAGTGTGACAGAATGATGAAAAACCTGGAAATGATGACAATAAACTGCTCAAAAATGTGTTGATGGGCAGCAAAACAAGACAAAACAATAAAATTTTGTGGTCCTAAAGCTGAGGGCTACCCAAATATGCTATGTGAGCAGTAGCCAAAGGACTTGCCATTGTGGGGCAAGAAGTTGATAAGTGGTCACGAACTGCCAAACCTAGAGGGCAGTGTGTCAACTTAAAAATGTGTCTTTTAATTTTCTTAATCTAAATTGTGTATTTGTGCCTAAATGTTTACATACAAACACTGCCAAACTAATAATGGGCAGAATGAATAATATGGACTGCTAGTGCTGAGGCAAGCAGTGAATTAAGTTGGGTATTTTGAGCAATATGTTATAGACTGACTATTCTTACTGAAGGCATTGAAAAAGTTATTATAAAATATATATGCATTCTTATTCAGATGGATGTAGATGTTTTTGACACTAGGCTTTTTGAAATAACTTAAAGTTTTGGACTGCCTTGCTTTAAAACACAGCAGTGATGATTAAATATAGGTTCTGAATAGGTGAGTGTGTTTATGTGCAACAAATATTTTGGACTGCTATTAATGAAGAGCAGCTTTAAAGTTAATTATTTTGAAAAAAAAACTTGCAAAGTTACTTTGGTATTTAAAGAGTCAGTTGGAAAAAGGTTCGCTTAGGTGTTTTGTGTAGGTATTTGTACATATGTGGATGCAAACTGATATTTTCAATATTTCATTAATTGCTGAACCTTGTAAAATGTACTGTGATCATAAATATGCTTGTGTGTCTGTGAAATTTTACATTCCTTTAAAATTATTGAGAGTCAATCTTCTGTTTTGCTAAGTTAGAAAGTTTTGTGTTGTTGTATATGTGTATTTTCTTTATTTTATTTGTAGGCTATACCATATTCTACTAATATGCAGATTATTTTTGTACTGTTTGTCTGTTACTTGAACTGTATGTGCATGGAAAGAACATGCTTGAAGATATCTTGTGTAATGATGCAAAATTAATTTCCTTAAACCAGTGTGAAATTGAAAATTGCTTTAGATGCCTTATTTTGAAAATATTTTGGAAGAATGGTATGAAGTTTCTTAGTGTATTTACTGTATGTTTGTAATATGTATATTTTTTTTTTTTGTTTTGTCCCAAGTAAAGTTGGATGGAATAATTTTTTTTTTTTTTGCAGCCAACACCACTTAGGTGTTATAGATGTTTCCTTGAAGTATCCCTTACAGGAAACTTCAACAAAACATGGGGCATGTGTAACACCACAGCTCTTATGCTGTATGGATTTTTTTTGCTTTATTTAATGTTACATTGTTGATCATCTGTAAATGTGTTTGAATCGATAACATAAAATTGTGTACTCTATTCTTTGTCAAAACTTTGATGTCATGGTTTGTTTCAATGTAAAGTAGTGTATCTGTACTGTAAATGCTTTGTCCCATTTGGAGGGAACAAAACTTACTGTATATAATTGTAATTTTGTGTGAATAATTTTTTGTAGAAGTGTCAATATGTGAAAATGTTCTGTCTTATTTAATGTATTTGGTTGCTGTTATATAAACTGCTGATCCTCACTTAGGGTTCTTAGTTAGTTTGTATGTAAATGGTGTAGTGGTTCCCCTCGGGAACGGAACTGCGTAGCGCGCGCAAATTGTGGTTGGCCTAGGTGGGAAAGGTGGGACTGATAGTCAGTCGGGGACGAGCCAGCAGTCGGAGACGAGCTACGAGTCCGTGCACTGCCAAGTAACAGATGCATATTGTGATGGTTCCGAGAGAGGCTTTTCCTGCCGCTTTCCAATGCCTCGGAAGAATGGATAAATAGCTGGAAATATTCTGGAATTTGTATCAATCATCGCCACCAAGAAATGACACAGTCCAGCAATTCTGCCTGCAATTCCACCTCCCAACATGCAGTTGCCACCACATTGCGCAATCATTGCAGCATAATACTATAATGATGTACAGTGAAGGATCAGCTTAATGGATGTGCTAATGTGCTGAAATATAAGGTAATTTGTATCTGAATTTATGTACCTACCTTGATTTTTCTCCTCATCATAACACCTCTCAGGTTCCTCTCCGTTTGAGCTAAAGTGATATCCGAGTGTCCTTACTAAAAGAAATTAAAGCCTAGAGTTTTGCTAATTAATGCCTCTTGAACTTAGTAAAAAGAAAGTTAAAATTAATGTGGCAATAGAGTGAGTTAAAGTAAATGTTGTTTGCTGAAAATATTCCTATTAAAACTGCTTATTGAAGTGCTGTTTCCAACTTCAATATTAAAAGTTCTTAAGACTGAGGCTTATAAGGCAAATGATCACATTATTGTCTGTAGTAAATTCTAAAAGGTGAGTCAGGTTCTTGCAATTTGGTCAGTATTGTGTTTCGCTGTAGTAAAAGTGAGAAAGCTGCAGTTGTGAAACAATATATATTCATGTTTGCTAAGTGTTTGTGTATCTTGTGTATTAGAAGTGCATGTTAATAGTAATGTTATAAAGACAATTCACTTTAAGTAAGCCTGAAAGTAATAGGGTGTTTCGGTATCTCTTATAATTTTTGCAAATAGTTTGTGCTGCTCCAGTTGTTAGCTTCAATCTTAAAACATATGTGTGTCAGAGTTCACTGCACTCCCGTGTAACAAAGTATAGGTTGTGTTTATCCACTAAAATTACTAAGAAATATTTTCTTGAACTAGAATGTTAATCATTCTCTTGCCTAGTTAGGCTGGCGACCATTTTCTTTATCCATTAAACAGTGCAGACAGGCAAAATTCCGTTTGTTACTGTTCAGATATTTAAGTAATTCTGACTTTCATTTCCGATAAGCCACCTCCGTTAGGAACAACACGGTCAACATAACAAAATTCCTCTCAGAGGGTAACACTGCTCTGTTGCTTTATACCATAATTGCTATAACTAAATAATTCTGTTTTGCAAACTGCCTCCAGCTTCGAGGTTAAGGTATAGCAGTAGCAGACAGGAGTGTTATACACTGATGTATATTTCTCACATCTATTGATGTGACTTGTGGCTATTGAAATATCACTTTGGGCAAGGAATCTAGGCCATGTACAGGATTCTTACATGAAGGTAAGTGTTTCGAATACTGTGTGATGTCATTTGCTCTATACTTGTCTGTGTGTGTTTATCAGAGCTTTTCACAAGGTGCTAGGTGCGATATTAATCGATGAAATAACGGTCTATGTAGATTACCTCGTAGTGAGTGCAGAATGCTTCAAGAACTGTAAGATTCTCAATCAAGTATTGAGAGCTATGTATAGAGCAAGTATGAAACTAAAATCAGTAAATCTGACGATGGAAAGAAGAAAATTTCATTTGTGGTGTAGCGGGACTTTGAATTTCACCGCGCTACGCTCGTTCCCTCAGATAAAAATTATACCGTCGCAGTGGTATGAGCGCTCGACGGGAGAGAAAATAGTAAAATTGTAACTCTTTTTTGTTTTTCTATCCGTTTCTTTATTGTCTCTCGAGAGCGGAAGCCTAATGCAGACATGATCTGATTAATTAATGTGTAGACATTGTGGAAGTTGTTATGAAATTCGGAGGATGGAGAGAAGCAACTAAAATAAATTGCATTTAATATCAAGACAGTTTTGTATACACTAGAAATTCCTGGCCAAAAAACTTATTGCAAGATTTCGGAGCAGACTTTTCAAGCAGAAATGAAGGAGATTTTTGAAGACCTGGACGCCGCACGAAAGAAGACATGTAAAGGATGAACTCTTATCTTCGCCATTTCCCCCTGTCAGTTACATTTTGTTATTCTCTGTTCTTTTTCAATAATTTTTGTAGTGGAAATTGGTTTAACTTTTGCTCTAAAACGCCACAAGGACCACCCCAACAATAGCTTTTCCGAATCACATAGTCCGATAGCATTTCTGTAATACGAAGTCCGATTTGCTTTTCATTCTTTCCCTTTTTCACGGTTATTTACGATTTTGAAACCCCCTTCTTATTCACCATTTCTTCCCACATTTTTCAACCTTTTCTTTTCTTCTCTTTTTCTTTTTTATTAACCGCTACAACTGGCTCCCGCGACAGGACACAATTTTCGGATGTGTTGTTTTTGAGCAAATTTGAAACTTTAAGTTGTATTTTTTCCCAACAGAGAATAACCAAAAAGCCTGTAATTTAAATGGTAACTACAAGACCAGCTTTATTGTACCTAAGCAAATGATCATACAACAATATTGTAAAGAATGTTTGTAACTAATTCAATCTGTTTTTCTTTGCATGGCATATATTGATGCAAAACTGTTATTTTGAGACCTTTTGGTGATTATCCGATGGAGATGTATTAAGAAAATCCATATTTTATAGAATACGATTTACACAGAAGTGATTGACCAGCCGCTGCAGGACAGAAAATTTAATGGTGAGTCACACAATTATGTTTGATTCAAACATTCAATAGCCAACTGCAGAACCATTTTTCCCTTTCCACACATCCTGTAGTTTTCTTGTAGATTTTTGCAAAATTATCTATCTCTATTGTAGTCTGTGGTAATTATAGAATTGTTGTAGCATATGAAGATCGTGAATTTGACCGCCAAACAGTCATTTGTTACGAAAAATTTTGTCCACCCTGCTGCATCTTTCTCAACCATTGTTTGCAATAGAGCAATCATTTACATTGACGAGAAAATATTTCAACCTAAATTTGAGTCAAATCTTTATTAATCAGACTTATTTTATTCCCTTTTTGACTTACGATTATACATCCTATTACAACGGAACGCGGTAAGGTAGAGATAGTTTCGGCAGATGAGTTAAGTGAACTAGATTCATTCTGCAACCAACAAGAATGTCCGCGTTTCCATCCATGGACGAGTTCACAGATCATGCAATGATTTTGCCTCAAACTCGCAACATTTGTGATAATACACAGATGGCGACTTTAAATGACGAAATGTGGAATGGACGTGAGACTAGACAGTCAGCGACATTGTTAACATCAATGTCAGAACCGAATATGAGACAAATTCAGCAATGTGACACAAATCGAACACAAAAAACTGACAAACTGGACTGACTATTATAGTTATTAGCAGACATGAAACGAGACGCTAGTTAGAAGATTGACGCAAAACTGGACGCACTTGGTCAGGACTTTAAACAAAGGCTAGATAAGAGCGACGAAAAATTTGACGTATTAAACCGTACTATGACCGAAAATTTTGAACGAACGACAAAACAGATGACAGAATTAAATAACACCACTCAACAGCTCAGCCAGCGATTTGAGACATTTTCGACCGAGTCACTAAACAGGAAGAAACTTTGGTTACATTCACACATGAAACAAAAAACAATATCACCCGATGTGAGAATCAGTTAACTCAAATAGTTCATGTGCAGCAGGAAGTGAACAACCGTGTGGAAGAGTTAGCTCAGGCCCACACTTCAGCTAGCTCCACCCAAGAAAATCTGACTGAAGAAGTGGGAAATATTACCCAACAGCTCACAAAGGTAGTTCTTGAACAAACCCACCTCAAAGAAAAAATAGAAAAATTAGAAGACCGAGTGGCCCTTGCGTCACTAAACAACGGCACCAACATGGCCGAAAGAATTGCCGGCTGAAGTGGCCGAGCGGTTAAAGGCGCTACAGTCTGGAACCGCACGACCGCTAGGGTCGCAGGTTCGAATCCTGCCTCGGGCATGGATGTGTGTGATGTCCTTAGGTTAGTTAGGTTTAAGTAGTTCTAAGTTCTAGGGGACTTATGACCACAGCAGTTGAGTCCCATAGTGCTCAGAGCCATTTGAACCATTTGAACCGAAAGAATTGTACATGAATGTAAATTGTGTGACGACTATCTGGACAAAAAACTTGAAACAATTACACAGGACATACTTTCAAAAACAAAGACACACGTTAAAGTCAAGACAAAACACATAGAAGACGAAGTGACAAAATTACGAGACAATGTTGTGCCATGTTTGGCGATTGGTGTAAACGCATCGTCAGGGAACAACAAAACAGCTAAAACCATGGCTAATGACACAGACAGAACACCTATTGTGGAATCACCCATTTCCAATCAAAATTACAATGTGCCGCTTTCTTTTCCACCAAACAAGCAATACTACGGTACGACACCTAGAGTAGCAAGTGACACAAACCACGTCAATACAGTTATGCCAACCGGCATGGCCGATGACACGTTTTTAAGGCATGGGTAATTCCGGACATTTTCCAGTGAGAACAAGCACAAAGTCCACCCTATTGTGTTTATTAGATCATTTGACGGCGTTTTTCCTCGTTGTTGGTCAGAAGTCGATAAAATCAGATACGTCACCAATCTCATGAGAAGATGAGCAGCTAAGTGGGGTGCCGCTATGAAACGGTGGTGCCTTACGTTTGAACAGTTCGAACCAGCCTTCTTGGACGAATTCTGGTCCGAGAATGAGCAACAGAGTCTAAGGAGAGAAGTGTGCAACCCCGAGACCTATGACCCTAAAAAAGAGACATTAAGACAATACTTTGAGAGGTACCTAGACATGACACTGTACTGGTCCAAACCAGCCGACTTGCCAGCGATAATTGACACTTTAAAGAGCCACTTACCCTTTCCATACCGAGACAGATTAATAGGAGTACCGGAGAATGACATTAAGACTTTTTTAAACTTCTTAGATCAAATGGACGTAGTTTACAGTGGTGATACATGCCATTCAAATTTTACTCATATTAGTAACCAAAACAGCACCCACCCCAAAGGAACCGTAGTGACGGTGGTTGGGGGAAACATCCGTCCGCGCCGCAACACAATACGATGCCTGCGCGCGAAACATATACAAATGGAAACGTGTATGATGGTAGGAACAACCGCAGAAATTCGTGGAATAATAATAACAACAATAATTATCACCCATATCAAAATGGTACCTACAAGCAAAATGAAAATCACAGACAGTACAACAACAACAGCAATAGGAGACGTGAGAATAACCGGTACAACCCGGGCTACTTTGTCAGGAACATGCCATATAACAGACAGAATTACCACCAAAACAACAATAATCCCAAAAATCACCGACGGAATATGTGGAACACACAAAATTCACGCGTGACAAATCATAACCCTCCACGGAATCCGCCGCCGTTCCCCAGTACAGTTATGCACTCCCCGCCACGAAGTAGCAATAACAATTGCGGCACGCCATCAGCTGACGCGTGGGCGCCAACCGGCCGGAATGTAAACATAGTGGAGCTGGTCAATGAACCCGGCCAAACACAGCAGATGACGGAAAACAGTCGACGACCGAGCTAAGCGCTCGTGCTTCGGTCGTGAGGTGCTGTAAGAGCGCAACGGCTGAGAAGGTTTGTTTCCTCAGGTACGATGACAAAATGACAGCAAAACAGGAATTAACAAACCTATCAGGTTGATGACCTTGTTCTTTTGCGTTCACATCCCAAGTCTACAAAATTAAAATAACTGAACAGAAAATGGCAGCTATTATATTCAGGTCATTTCAGAATAGCAAGCATACCTCACCCAGGTTGTTGCTCCCTAGGATACCCGTTATCTCACAAGCCAAGGGGGCTGCATCCCCACAGACATTTGAAACCCTTTGTGCACTAAAAGAACACAATATAATGATAACTAAGTTGAACATGAGCAAGTCGCTGTGAAAACGAGATCGTAAACATTTGTGTTGAATACACGAAGATTAAGTTATACAGCCTAAGAACACAAACGTTAATTTATGGAAATTATATACTGCAATTACACTTGTACACATAATTATGAACAGAATGTAAACACAGGTGAGTGCACTTGCTGAATGAGAAAAAATATCCATATAGGAATGAGATCTACACAGGTTATATTTGTTGCTAATTGTAAATTATAAGGTGAATAAACAATTAGTTAGTTATTTCAAGGCACTTATAATCTCCCCACGGAAAATTACCTCTACCACGCAATAATTAATAATGGTCAATCAAATCATCCACATTTATTTACGTATGAAAAGTATCTGAGCAGATTTTCTAGTAATATATGCGCCGACAGCTCGTCGACGCCAAGGTATTTTTCGAGTACGTTTATTCTTTGGAACAACAGAGGTACACAGGTGTATGCTCCATGGTCATTATAGTTATAGAAGGAGAGATAGAAAGAGAGAGAAAGGAACAGCTTCGGAAAGTATCGGTTGGAAGTTTTTCGTATTGCAAAAGGAGATTTATTTACTCTTCTTCGCGATAAAGCGAGGCAGGAAAGTTTGTGCCGCTAGCGGGGTAGACAAAGAGAAAGAAGGACTTGTAAAAGTAAATTTCATGAGACTAAAAATCCACGGAAACGGAACATGTACGGAAATGGATTCAATATACAATTTTCCTCAGAAATAAGGTTTGTGACCATTTCATTTTAGAGTGAATGACGAATGCGTTCTCTGTCTGAATTGTTGATGATTGCCTGGGGCCTGTAATTAATTGGGAAGTTTCAGCTGTGACGAAGAGAGCCTGCAATCTCTTAGTTTTATTGAAATCGTCCAAAAAGGCTTCGTCCACATCTGAAATTTTAGATCTGTCGTAAACTGAACGAAGTGTTCAAAACGATCGATTTTTTCCCAACTGAATGCAGCGCTTAATAATAATAACGTATGTGAAGATCTTTTCTAGCAAGCCAGCCGCTGAATACTAAGAAGAAGGGCTCCACCAGAGATTTTAATAGGCTGATTTCATGTAACTTAAGACTTTCAGCAAAATCGATTTAAGTAGTAAGGGCATTCATTAGAATGGCCAATCCGTGACAGGACACGTTTTTGGACGTTGTTAAAATAATTTTGTTCTTTGTTTCATGTGAACTACGACGAGACAACTTAACGTGGAAAAGAGAAGAAATACTCGCAGGCGCATTATTTCATCGACAAATAAAAGCAGCACGCTGGACGCAGAAAACAAAGTCACTGCACAGTGGAAATTTACTGGCCCACCAACACAGTTAGACCGCAACAGACCGGTGATGCTGCATTGTAACCTATCACCTCGGACTACAAAAAAAAAAAAAAAAAAGCAGAAAATAGGCCAGATCTATAATGTTTTTGAAAATTTAATAGAATTGAGGAAGTAGTCGTAGATTTGAACATTTTCTAATTGTGTTCATAACAGAAGTAGTTTGATTCACTTGCCCTAGTTGCATTTACCTGTATAAGTACCATAACAAAGTAGCCACAGAAGTATTCGTGTGAAGGGAGATATATATATATATATATCTTGACGGTAGAACATTTATATGGTTTTAACGAGGGCAATGTTTAAGATGAGTCAAGCAGAGCAGAGCAATACGCAACAGCCTTCAGCTGTGAGCACTGATGATAATGATGTAGTAAGGAGTGTTGCAGAACCGATCGCTACAGATAGCGCAATAGAACGCCCGGTAGACACGGCGGGAGATGTATCAGCCAGTACGCAACATGGATTAGACCCATTGGTCATTATCATGAGGCAGATGCAGATGTTAACGGAGAACGTGAAAAATATGAAAACTGACATTAACGCGAAATTAGCCTCAGTTACTGAAGGGCAGGAAAATATGAAAACTGACATTAACGCGAAATTAGCCTCAGTTACTGAAGGGCAAAACCATTTGAATACAAAATTAGCCTCAGTTACTGAAGGGCAAGAAAATTTGAAAACCGACATTAACGCGAAGTTCGCCGCAGTGAATGAAGGGCAAAATGATCTGAATGCGAAGTTAGCCTCAGTTACTGAGGGGCAAAATGATTTGAATACGAAGTTAGCATCAGTTACGGAAGGGCAGGAAAAGCTGAAAGCTGAGATTAAGCAGCAATTACACGACAGTTTTTCCGAATTAGAACAACGGATAGAGGCGAAGACAAAGGAACTTAAAGATCAGGCCGAAGAGACGGAACGAAAATTAACTGCACAAATCGAATTGGTTAAAGCTCAATGTGAGGAATCTACTCACCGCGTACGTGTAGAAATGACGGAGTACGTGGCTATTAAGATAGATACCGTACGCGAACAGGTGGAAATGGTTCCGCAATTAGTACGAAAAGCAAGATGCCATGTCGTGTGCAATTGCGCAACTTCCTGAATTGGCACGTACGCAGACGAACATAAAGGAAAGTGTGGAACATCTGACAGAACGTCAAGACGTTATAGACCACCAGATTAATGTATTAACGGGTAAATTATCCGAAATCACATTAGAAAACAAAAGGCTAATGTGTGAAAACGTTGAGTAAAATGTTAAAGAAGCATTCCAGAGTCTGTGCGGCAAACAGGAAGAGAATTTGTTTGCGAAAGGACTAGAGGAAGTGCGACAGCAGTTAGGTGCTGATCTCGAGCATTGGAAACAAACGATAGCAGAGTCGATACGCGTTTCACAACAAGGCTCAGAACAAATGAATACCGGCCAGCAGCAGAAGTTGCCAGCGACTATAGAGCCAGTTACTGCACGTTCGCACGCAATACCGACTTGTGTGAGTAACTCAAATATTAAATTGCCACGAGCTAGTTGTTCGCGTGAAGTTTTATCTGACGGAGATTACGAAAGCCTTTGCCATGCCGAAGAAAAAATGATAAAGCATCGGCAATTTCAGATTTTTAATACTGACAAAAGGGGGGTCCATCCGATTGTTTTTATTCGAAGTTTTAGAGGAGTTCTACCCAGAAATTGGTCGGAGTGGCAGAAGATCAGTTTCGTTACTGGGTATATACAAGGTTCGGGGGCGATATGGGCCTCGGATATGACCTCTGTTTGCTCGACCTATGACGATTTTGAGAAAGCGTTTTTAGCAAAGTTCTGGTCAGAAGGAGTACAGGAACGCCTAAGGCAGGAGGTGCTCTACCCAGAGCCTTTCTCCTTTTCGAAAGGAAGCCTTAGGAAGTATTTTGAAAAATATATAAATAAAACTAGATATTGGGACAGACCTATGCCTTTGCCAGACATAATAAACATACTTAAAGCACGATTACCAACGAGCATCCGGAATCAATTAATTTACGGCAACGATAAAGACCTGGAGTCGTTCCTCACGACGTTAGATCATATAGATATTATAGAAGAGAACAACCAGAAAGCCCGTAACAACAGATTCCAATATCGGGAGATAGAACCTCCGCCAAATGGTAGGCAAGGGAACGCACAGAGATCGATAAATAGTGGAGAAACCCCTCAAAATCTCAATAATAATACCGGCAATAGTCTTGCGAGGGGCTATCCAAGGAACAACAGGAATGGGAAACGATATAATCCCGTATGGGGGAACGAAAGGAATTTCAGACCACAAGCTTGGAACAATAACAGTAATAGAAAGTGGAACCAACCGGGGGGAACAAACTCAAATAACCAACATCAGTGGGGACGGACATCCGCGAATCAACCGGTAATTACCGAAGTGACGGATGAGGTCAACCACCAGGTGAATCAAAATCCAACAAACTTGTAAGGACCCACTCGTGCCCCGGAGGAGCGGTCAACAATAGGTTGAGGGGCAACAGGATATGTATACCCATGCTAACGTATAATGATGGACGATTACTGGCAGATGAATTGACCGAGGACTTAGAACCCCAAGATGAGAATAGGGAACAGGTGGCAGTAGCCGAAGTGCAAGTCATTTTGGAAACTGTACCTATAGTGGCAGTTTTAGACACAGCTGCAACCACAAATGTCATTTCGGAGGCTCTATTCAACAAGATCAGAAATATAAGACGAGTACCAATTTTTCCAGTTCAAAATTGCAAAATAATAGGCGCCGTTGGGGCTCGATCGGCGAATGTAAAAGTGCAGTCACTACTTAGTGTAGAAGTAGGAAATGTAGCAATATTAAGCACATTCCTTGTGGTGAAAAATTTGGTGGTAGACTGCATTATCGGAGTCGACAGCCTGCGTCAGTACGGATGCAGAATAGATTTTAAAACAGGAAAAATTTGGTTAGATGTAAATAAACAAGAAATTGAATTGGACTTGTTGAAAAAAGAAAGCCTTACCAGAAAATATAATAGTGGGATCAGTGTGCAAGTAATCAGGACTGCACGAAATTCTAAACAGCACGTGAATAATGAGTTCAAAGTCAAAGGAGATTTCGGTCAATTAGTGGATGAGAAGTTAAATGAATCCGACTGCATCACGGAAGATCAGAAGAAGCAGCTCAAAGGGTTATTATCAGCGTATGAAAACGTGTTTGATGAAAGGCCAGGAGTGATTAAAGGATACATATGCCATCTCTACGTTAAGCCGCACGAAACGTATTGTAGAACTTTCTATCCTGTTCCCTGGAGGTTAAAGGCTCAAGTTCAAAAGGAAATAGATCGCATGTTGAAATGGGGTTTGATCGAACCCTCTACAAGCCCATACTGCTCCCCATTGTTGGTTGTGCCAAATGCAAATGGAACTGTGAGACTGGTACTCGACGCCAGGGAAATAAATAAAATTATAATTCCAGTGAGGACACACGCGGAAAACATAGACGAATTGATACAACGGTTCCAGGATGTCCAATATTTGACGAGCATCGATTTGCGGAGTTCTTATTGGCAAGTCAAGCTGGATGAGGTATCGAGGAAATATACAGCTTTCATTTACGCAGGAAGAAGTTACCAATTTACTGTAGTTCCTTTCGGACTCAACATTAGTGCTGGAATTTTTATAGCAGCGCTAGATTACGCATTAGGCCCAGAACTAAGAAGCAGGATAACAGTATTTGTTGATGATATGCTTATTGCATCCAAGACCTGGGAAGAGCATATTACTTTACTGAGGCGGGTGTTGGACGTTTTCAAAACCATGGGAATAACTGCTAACCTACAGAAATCACATTTTGCACTAAATAGAATCAAGTTCCTGGGGCATATAATTGACGCAAAGGGAATTTTACCGACCAAGGAGAAGCTAATGGCGATTAGTAAGTTTCCAACACCAAGAAATAGGAGGCAATTAAAAGGGTTTTTGGGTCTTGCATCATTTTTTAGAAGATTTATCACGAATCAGGCCATGAATGCAGCAGCACTGAATAGTTTGCTGAAGAAGGATGTGCCATGGCTCTGGACATTAGAGTGTCAAGAAGCATTCGAAGAGATAAAGAAGCAATTAGTAAATGCACCGCTTTTGTACCATCCGGACATGCAAGAGGAATTCTATTTGTCAACAGATTCGTCAAATGTGGGTCTTGGAGCGTGCCTTTTCCAAGTACGCAAGATAAATGGACAGCTTAACTTTTGTCCGATTGCGTTTGCTAGTCGTGTTTTGTCCAACTGTGAACGAACGTACACGACGACAGAATTGGAGGCTCTTGCGGTCGTCTGGGGATTTAAAAAATTTCACTATTACTTATATGGGTCGAAGACTATCGTATATTGCGATCACCAATCATTAACGTTTTTACAAACGTGTAAACTGTTACACCCCAGACTGGCTAGATGGACTCTCGCTCTGCAACAATACCAGTTTCAGATCGTACATGTCTCAGGGCAGCAAAACATTATTGCGGACGCTCTATCAAGGTCACCGCAGGGTTTAACCAAAGAGATTGAAGTAAATAATTCCTCAGAATTCCCGATATTGCTGCTGCAGGAAAATCCATATAGGACGTACTACATCAATTTGTGTGTGCATATGGCCCAGTTACAGAAAAAGGATGCTCAATGGGGAAGTGTCATTCAAAGGTTACAACAGCAACCTTCGGATCAGATTGCAAATTATTACAAGCTAGTAAATGGCGTATTATTTTTCCGCTGTGGAAGGCCAAACAAAGTCCGTTGGTGTGTTTGTATACCTGAGGCACAAATAGAGAAACTTGTCTGGTTCACTCATTTGACCTGGGGACATTTCGGTGCGACAAAATGTGCAGACAAGATAAGTGGGTACTGTTATTTCCCCAACATAAAGCGCAGAGTGCACGAGGTCTTAAAGAGGTGCATAATCTGCCAAAAAACAAAGCCGGATTCAAAAGGGACTAAGCACCCATTATGCTCTGTATTAGTACAAGAACCAAAAGGATTAATTTCGTGCGATCTGTGTGGACCGTTACCTACTTCAAGAGGTGGTGTTAAATATGTGTTAGCGTTTCTAGATGTGTGCACGAAATACGTTAAGCTATACCCGATAAAGACGGCTACAGCCAAAGTAATTGTATTAAGATTAGTAAGAGATTATCTTCTACATGTGGGTATACCAAAGGCGATCATAACTGACAATGCTAAAATATTTACGGGACTCCGGTGGAAGCAGACTTTGTCTCAAGTCGGTGTGAAACACGTACTAACATCATTTTACCACCCACAAGGTAATTTGGTGGAGAGGATTTTTAGAGAATTCAATCGATTTATGAGGACGTATTGCCATAATAAGCAAACTGCGTGGGCAAATTATGTGGAAGAGTTTGAGCAAATATACAATAACCTGCCACACTCCTCAACTGGATATACACCTCGTGAATTGATGTTCGAAGGGAAGGAGGAAAACTTCTGGACTCACCATATCCCCAAAACTCAGGAAACCGAGATGCCTTGGGAAGAAAAAATAAGACAAGCTATCATAAATATGACGAAAAAGGCTGATCAAAGAAAACAACGATATGACAAATTGATCAAGAGGGTACAGACATACCATGTCGGCGAGAAGGTACTAGTCAAACGACATACCAAATCATCCGTAATAAAGAAAAGTATAAAGAAGTGGGAGTTACTATATACTGGACCATACATTATCCTACAAATTCCGAATCCTGGAGCTTATCTGTTAGCATACCCGGGATTGAACAAAATAAAAGGGTTATTTCCTCATAACGACTTAAAAAGATATAATGAAGATTAGAAGATAGGGAGGAATGGTGTTCCGAGTGACAGAGATGAACGCTCGTAAGAAATATAACAATAAACTGTGTGTGTGTAATGTTAAAAGCCTTTAAATTGAAATAGTTAGTTAGTGACATAGAGTATAGAAGTAATGACTAATTAGTACTATTGAGGGTTGTAAAAAAGGATAGTGGAGATAGGCTTCACCTGTGGTTTGGGTGAACATAGAACTTTAGCATTGCTAATGTTATCAAGATGTATAAAAGATCTGACTGACCTTCAAGAAGAATAAAATGTTTCCCTGCAAATGACGCTGAATAATCTAAAGAGGTTCGAGTGAAGATTCGTATATAATCTCATGTGAACGCTTAAATGTGTAAATATGTGAATTGTGGTAGTGAATCGTGAGTGACGGTTAACGCCGCAACGATTATTTCCCGCGCAAAACAGTTGACGTCAGCGCGAGAATTAAAATCGATATAGACGATACAGATATTCTTTGTAAGAGACTCGCACCAAACGCGAGGATAAATTGATTCATGTTGAACTTTAAAAGGAATAGGTGGTATAATTAGAAGCTAAGAGTTTTAATTTTTTTATTGAATGATTAAAGAAAGTAGTATTCATAGATTCACTAGTAATTTAATGGTTCGTGTTCATTTGGGAATTTTGTGTGAAAAATCCATTTCCATATATGAGCATGGATGAACGCCGTATGAATCAGAGAGTAAATGAAAGAAGTGAATCCGCATTCTTCAATGCTAATAACTTCTACATTTCAGCACTCAAGTGTAGAAATATATGTATTTAGAATAAAAAGTTTTTTTTGAGTATAGCTAAATTATATGACTTATCAAAGAAATATGGATGATGTCTTGCAATAAAATGAACTACACTTTCCATTATTCGATAATTTGAATCCAAAATCTATAGTCAGTTACATGAATCCTTTAAATTACGAAGAACAAATCAGTCACAGAAAATCTGTTAAAACTTTTGGACTTATAAGCACAAGTGGGGAGGCAAAGTCAAAAGGAGTATTCAAACGAGAGTAAATCGGATGATGCTTTTGGCAACATCATTAATTAAGAGTTGAATTCCTTGAAGTACGTCGTAACAAAAAGGATCCATGAAGCCACAAGGATTTTGCTTTCAAAGAGGAGAATCTTGGACGGTGCTACCTAATCAGTTCTCTTACAGGAAGAGTTTCCCTTTTGGTCATTGCTAATCCTTTTGGAATGAATGTTGCATGTGAATTCGAGTATCCCTGTCCCTTCTACTCTTCTCATTGTGGGCCGCGTAGAAGATCAACGACAGAGGGGGCCGCATAGAAGACCGACTACAACTGTGGACGTCGGGGACATGCAAGACCCGGGGGAGTTTAGCACCGCAAGATATATTGTCCTAGAAGCAAGATTGTAAAACGCAAATTCACGTTATTTATTGTAAAACGTTTTTTTTTTTGCTAGAGGCACAAACTACTCTTCTCCAAATCGTGGTACTAATTAGGCCCTATCTTTCCTTTAGAGATAAATTTCAAAATTATTTTTGTTCTTCTATAGGCTTTCCTATCTTCTATGTACCGTAGGCTGGGGGTCTAAGCTTAAGAGGTTTTCCAAGGTTTCCCTGCTTAAGAAAGTTCCCGAATGGGTAGACCCTGACATACGTTCATGAAAGATCATCTTCCTTGGTTGTGCACAGCAAACATAACACCTAGATGCACGTAAAAGTAATACAGCCGCGGTACCGGTCTCTTCATTTCTTCTGTCTTCAACATTTCTTTTCTTCGTCTAGTTCAAACACAATATTCTTTTTCAGTCGGAGGACTGACAATCATCACTTCCGGGTTATCCACGCTAATAGATAGCTCGCGAAGTGTGTTCGGTGAATAAAAATTGACCTCACAAACTTCGCTCGCTGCGAGGGGCATTGTAATCTCCCCACGGAAAATTACCTCTACCACGCAATAATTAATAATGGTCAATCAAATCATCCACATTTATTTACGTATGAAAAGTATCTGAGCAGATTTTCTAGTAATATATGCGCCGACAGCTCGTCGACGCCAAGGTATTTTTCGAGTACGTTTATTCTTTGGAACAACAGAGGTACACAGGTGTATGCTCCATGGTCATTATAGTTATAGAAGGAGAGATAGAAAGAGAGAGAAAGGAACAGCTTCGGAAAGTATCGGTTGGAAGATTTTCGTATTGCAAAAGGAGATTTATTTACTCTTCTTCGCGATAAAGCGAGGCAGGAAAGTTTGTGCCGCTAGCGGGGTAGACAAAGAGAAAGAAGGACTTGTAAAAGTAAATTTCATGAGACTAAAAATCCACGGAAACGGAACATGTACGGAAATGGATTCAATATACAATTTTCCTCAGAAATAAGGTTTGTGACCATTTCATTTTAGAGTGAATGACGAATGCGTTCTCTGTCTGAATTGTTGATGATTGCCTGGGGCCTGTAATTAATTGGGAAGTTTCAGCTGTGACGAAGAGAGCCTGCAATCTCTTAGTTTTATTGAAATCGTCCAAAAAGGCTTCGTCCACATCTGAAATTTTAGATCTGTCGTAAACTGAACGAAGTGTTCAAAACGATCGATTTTTTCCCAACTGAATGCAGCGCTTAATAATAATAACGTATGTGAAGATCTTTTCTAGCAAGCCAGCCGCTGAATACTAAGAAGAAGGGCTCCACCAGAGATTTTAATAGGCTGATTTCATGTAACTTAAGACTTTCAGCAAAATCGATTTAAGTAGTAAGGGCATTCATTAGACACTCTAATGACAGGAGATAATAGCTATTGAGATCGGTAATGAATATGTATGTAGCAGAATGAATGAGGATGTAAGAATTAATGATCAGTATGAATGAGTTAATATTTAAGTTAATATAAGAAGGTAAGTTACTGTGAAGTAGTTGATGGAGACAGATTATTTGAGCAAAATATTATTGGAGTTTTATGAGAATGGAAGTGCCAAATGGCCACACGTACGTGATATATTAATGTTTGATCAGGAATATATTTCATGTGTGTGTCTATATATATTTATAAATGATTAATGGAAAATCTCATATAAAGATGTGAAACAAATACTAACAAAGAGATAGAGGGGCTGGCCAGTACTTACCTCAGCTCAGTACAGCCGATAGATACACAAAAAACAGAACCGAAAATTTACGTTCCTAGCTTTCGGAACAAATGTTCCTTCATCAGGGAGGAGAGAGGTGAAAGAAAGGGAAGAAGGGAAGATAGATTCAGTTACTCACAAGCCAGGTTATGAAGCGCAACAGGGAAAGGAAAATAGGGAGGGTAGCAAGGATGGAGGCATGGTTGTCAGAGGGAAGCCAAAGATATTCTACTGTAAGTATTGTGCCAGATTCAAACCAAAGAGGATACATACAGAAGTAAAGAGGTACATAGTATAAAGATAAACACAACTATGTAGGATGACAAGATGCGTGAATGGCTAAAGAGGAAAGGGAAAGAGGTGAAGACTGAAGAGTAAATGGGAGTGAGGTTGTTTAACGTAGATTCAGTCCAGGGGGATGGCGGGATGAAAGGATGTGTTGGAGTGCAAGTTCCCATCTCCGCAGTTCAGAGGGACTGGTGTTGGGTGAGAGAAGCCAAATGGCACATACGGTGTAGCAGGTTCCTAGGTCCCTAGTATTATGCTGGAGGGCATGATCCGCTACTGGGTATTGGGCATCTCCTAGGCGGACAGTTCGTCTGTGTCCGTTCATGCGCTCAGCCAGTTTAGTTGTTGTCATACCGATGTAAAAGGCTGTGCAGTGCAGGCATGTCAGTTGATAAATGACATGTGTAGTTTCACACGTGGCCCTACATTGAATTGTGTACGTTTTAGCAGTAGCGGGGCTGGAGTAGGTGTTTGGGGGGGGATGCATGGGGCAGGTTTTGAAGCGGGGTCGGTTACAGGGGTAGGAACCGCTGGGTAGAGAAGGTAGTCTGGGAATATTGTAGGGTTTAACAAGGATGTTACGGAGGTTAGGGGGCGACGAAAGGCAACTCTGGGTGGTGTGGGGAGAATTTTATCAAGAGATGATCTCATTTCAGGGGTTGACTTGAGAAAGTCATATCCCTGGCAGAGTAATTTGTTGATGTTTTCGAGGCCAGGATTATATTGGGTGACAAGGGGCATGCTTCTGTGTGGTCTGGGAGTAGGAACATTGTTGTTGGACGGGGAGGAATGTATTGCTCGGGAGATCTGTTTGTGGACAAGGTCTGCAGGATAGTAGTGGGAGCCGGCTGGGGTGACCAGGCGGTTAAAGGCACTACAGTCTGGAACCGCTACGGTCACAGGTTCGAATCCTGCCTCGGGCATGGATGTGTGTGATGTCCTTAGGTTAGTTAGGTTTAAGTAGTTCTACGTTCTATGGGACTTATGACCACAGCAGTTGAGTCCCATAGTGCTCAGAGCCATTTGAACCATAGTTGTGAGAGAGGAAAGCACTGGTCAGGTTATTGGTGTAATTGTTGAGGGATTCGTCACTGGAGCAGATACGTTTGCCACGAATACCTAGGCTGTAGGGAAGGGAGCGTTTGATGTGGAATGGATGGCAGCTATCAAAGTGAAGGTACTGTTGTTTGTTTGTGGGTTTGATATGGACAGAGGTGTGGATGTGAGCTTCAACAAGATGAAGGTCAACATGCAGGAAGGTGGCTTGGGTTTTGGAGAAGGACCAGGTGAAATTCAGATTCGAAAAGGAGTTGAGGTTATGGAGGAAATTAAGGAGTGTTTCTTCACCATGAGTCCAGACCACAAAGATGTCATCTATAAACCTATATCAGGCCAGGGGAAGCAGCTGTTGGGTTTTCAGGAAAGCCTCCTCCATGCGGCCCATGAAGAGGTTGGCATAGGACGGAGCCATCCTGGTTCCCATGGCCGTTCCCCTGATTTGTTTGTAGGTCTGGCCTTCAAAAGTGAAGTAATTATGGGTGAGGATGAAGTTGGTAAGTGTGATAAGGAACGAGGTTTTTGGAAGATCTTTGGGTGGGCGTTGGGAGAGGTAGTGCTCAAGGGCAGAGAGACCATGGGTATGTGGGATGTTTGTGTAAAGGGATGTAGCATCTATGGTGACAAGAAAGGTTTCAGGTGGGAGAGGAGTGGGAATGGATTTGAGGCGTTCTAGGAAGTGGTTTGTGTCTTTGATGTAGGATGGGAGTCTGCGGGTGATAGGTTGGAGGTGCTGGTCTACCAGAGCTGAGATACGTTCGGTTGGGGCTTTGAAGCCTGCTACAATGGGACGGCCAGGATGGTTTTCTTTGTGGATTTTGGGTAATAGGTAGAAGGTAGGGGTACGTGGCTCAGGTTGAGTGAGTAAGTCTATGGAAGCCGTTGTGTGGCCTTGTGAGGGACCTCGGATGTTTAGGATTTTCTGCAGCTCAGTCTGGATGGAGGGAATGGGATCCTGAGTAACAGCTTTGTAGGTTGAGGTGTCGGAGAGTTGACACAGTCCTTTTGCCACATACTCCACACGGTCAAGTACGACAGTTGTGGAGCCTTTATCCGCCGGGAGCATGACAATAGAGCGGTCTATTTTCAGCTCCTTAATGGCAGGGGATTCAGCTGGGGTGATGGGGGTTGTCGGGATGTTCTTCAAGAAGGACTGGGAGGCAACACTGGATGTGAGGAATTCCTGAAATGTCTGCAAGGGATGGTTTTGGGGGAGGGGAGGAGGATCCCTTTGAGAAGGCGGTCGGAACTGTTCTAGACAGTGTTCAACACTGGGTCTAGTATTTGGGGGCTGTGTTTGGGTAGTGAAGTGATATTTCCAGTTGAGGTTCCGGGTGAATGAGAGGAGATCTTTAACCAGGGCAGTGTGGTTGAATTTAGGTGTCGGGCTAAAGGTTAAGCCTTTTGATAGAACAGATGTCTCTGGAGGAGAGAGGGATCTGAATGAGAGGTTTAGGATTGAACTGGGACTGGTGATATGTGGCATTTGACTGTGGTTATAGTTGAGATTTGGTCTTTGTGGGGTATGTGCTGGGATGGGGAGACTGAGTAGGGTGGCTAGGCTAGGTCTGTTGGCTATGAGGGGGGTTTGTTGAAGGTTCTGTTGTGGTTGGTGTTTGTGAGGGATAGGGAGAGGGACCCCACTTCTTAGGTGTTGCACTAGCACTGTGGATAGTTTTTTCAGGTGGTGTGTGGCATGGAACTCAAGTTTGCAGCTGGCTTCTAGGATGATGTTCCTGAGTGTGTTCTCCAAGCAAGGGTTTGAGAGGTGGAGGACTTTGAAGAGAGATAGGAGCTGTTGGGAGTGGTGGTTACATGAAGTAGTGTAGACATTCAGGACAAGTTGGGTAAGGGCTAAGTATTGAAGGTTCTGGAAGTCCAGGAGAGACTGGTGGAAGGAGGAATTTCACCCAGAGATGGGAACTTTTAAGGTAAGCCCTTTAGGGGTAATTCCAAAAGTTAAGCAGGACCGGAGGAAAAGTATGTAGGATTGCAGTTTGGCTACGGTGAATGCATGTTTCCGGAATGAATGTAAATAATGAGGTATAGGATTAGGGTACATAGTGGGTAACTGGTGGGTAGGGAAATTAAATAACTAAAGTTGAAATAGTAATCATAAGAAGGAATAAAACGCGGAGATAAGGACGAGAAAGAAAGAAATTGTGTTGATAATGATCAATACCAAAGGACGACCACTAAATAAGAAAAATACGGAAAAAGTTGACCAGACCAAGCAAGTATGTCCAGATCAGGGAAAAAGAACACACGTTGCTCAAAAACAGAGATCGCGCGTGCCGCAAAAAAGATCGCGCGTGCCGCAAAAAAGATCGCGCGTGCCGCAGAAACTTCCCAAAAAAATTTTCCTGTGGCAGAGAAAGATAGCCAATGGCACAAAAATATCGCCAGCAACAAGAAATCGACTGAAATGGATGATACTGGTAGGTGTGGAAGAGATTGTTGGCAGTGATTGTTGGCTGGAAAACAGCGAATAACGAACGTTAAACCTATGGAATGTTTAATAAATAAATCAATAAATAAAAAAAGAGGACTATATACAGATGAATCACTTTTTCCTTAATTTCTGACTATTAACAGAAGTCGACTGAGGGATGCCATGCCAAATTCTGTCAACTGGCGCTTTAGATCGTCAAAATGTCGAGTTTGTAGGAGGCCCATAATGCTCTGAACGTTCTCAGTTGGGGAAACATCCGTCTACCTTGTTGGCCAAGGCACGGTTTGATAGGCACGAAGACAAGCGGTAGAAAATCGCCGTGGGCGGGCTGGCATTATCTTGCTGAAATGTAGGCCCAGGACAGCTTTCCATGAAGGGTAACAAAAAGGGGCGTAGGATATCATCGACGTATGGTTGTGTTTGTCAATTTTTATTAGCTACAGAGATACAGTTGCTCACAGAGGTAAGTTTCCATCTCGTGTGTTGGTACGCCAGTCGCTATGGCTTTATTTATAGACAACTTATTTGTTTTGTAAAGTTGTGTTTGATCTTATGTAATCGAATTTTTCAGTTCTGATTGTCTTTTGACGGCCAGTTCTATGTTTTCATTTAAGCATACCACACTATTTAGATATTCTGATTATGGCGATATGGTATTGGTCTACCGCTATTGTAAAGAAGATGCTTCTGCTATTTGTAGAGAATACGGTAATCGATTTGCTAACCGCAGGGTACGAGATTCAAGAGAGTCTGCTGGAATGGCCGGCCGTTGTGGTCGAGCGGTTCTAGGCGCTTCAGTCTGGACCCGCGCGTCCGCTACGGTCGCAAGTTCGAATCTTGCCTCGGGCATGGATGTGTGTGGTGTCCTTAGGTTAGTTAGGTTTAAGTAGTTGTAAGTTCTAGGCGACTGATGACCTCAGATGTTAAGTCCCATAGTGCTCAGAGCCATTTGAACCATTTTTTTCTGCTGGAATGAAGCGCCCCGCAGTGATTTTTAATCTGAACTTGTAAAAGAACAGAGAGTGGGTAAAGCAGAAGGTGTCATGCAGTTTGTAGAACGGAGCCCTTCAAAGATCACAGGCATAATTTCTACACATATCGGTGTTCCACATACAGAAATGTGACAGACATCACGTACGCGCACCCTTTAACCTTACAATTTACAACAGATACTCCGCCTTCACATCGGAAATGAAAGTGTATCACTAGAATGGTGTTGTTGACTAATTGCGAATAGCGTAGTAGTCCCAGTAGTACTGTTTACTGCTTTAGCATGGAATACAGAAGAAACGAAAAGAAAATTGGGGAACAGACGCATGAGAATCAGTTTCGCCTTAGGAAAGACAGTTTCAGCAGAGAGGCAAACCTTATATTATTCTATATGCTAGGAGACGTAAAAAAAAAAAAAATTAATTTGATAGGATTTGTCGGCCTAGCGAACATTTTCGACGGCATAAAATGCTGTGAAATGTTTCATATTATCAGCAATATAGCGATAAGCAGTAGAGAAAGTCATATAATATGTCACTTGCAGAAAACAGTTATCGAACAAACGCAAATTTATGAAATAATTTTATTATGCTACAGTTTTCGATGCCTCATTGGCACTTTGCTCAGGCTCTTATACACGATTAGAGATAAACTGTCCTCACGTTTGTATTTGCTAAAGGCTCTTCACAAAAGGCGTGAAAGCTTCTCACATCTAACGACAAATAAGCGCAGAACATGAACAGAAAATAAGGACTAAATTAGAAGCAGTAGCGGATCTTTAGGTTCTTTAAATGACCTACACGAATAAATAAATATTCAAGCCTTTTCCGTACGGCGAAGATATCGTAGAGACGTATGATTATGTTTACCCTGACAGAAAATTGAAGATCAAAAGTAGCACTTGTTCTGTGTACCTCATTTGACATTTTTCACCGATCTCGGTGTCTGTCGGTCTTCTGAGTTGGTGTGAGAGACGCATGTAATTGAGTCTCTGTATTTTGTTAAGTAAAAGTTCTAACATGCGGAAGTCGCAAGTTTTCATTCTACTACCGAGTTACGTCCTAATTTCCTTCCCCCGAAGCGACGAGAACTGCATTTTTACATGAACACATTTGGAGACGAAACTATTTACGGTGGGAGAATAACAACCGCAGCCACGCCGGTGTTGTTGTACATCGTTGGGGAGAAAAAGTAAATTACCAAGCCGCACACTAAAACTACAAGATTAACATTTATCTAATGTTTTAGAACGCATCTATGCCTGCGCGCGTTTCTAGGCAGACAACTTTAGGTGCGGTTGCCGGTAATTACTGCATATCGTATATCTCTCCCAACCAATATACAGAAAAAAGATCGAAATCTTAACACCAAAATTGAGGGCCACGTGGTAAACGAAGTGAAGGCTTTATAATAGTACTCGTATTTAAAAAAAAATGTAATATTATATTTATCACTTTTGCTGGTGGCAAAGCTTCTGAAATGATAAAATGGTGCATAGAAAATTTTTACTTGTGGTTAATGAAATTATACACTGTGCCAACCAGCATCAGATTCCTATCTGACCGACGAGAACAATGACCGATGACATTGTTTAGAGGCCAGTGACCGATCTAAAATTACGCAGTTTGCGTAATTACATTGCCCGGATAGTTATAGAAAAGACCGGTGTAAGACATCTCAGGGAAGGTGAAATAAAAGTTTCATAAAGTAATAGCCGATTGAACACTAGTAGCGTTCGGCAATGGCCACCAAACAATTCGTCGGCAACTCTCCTTCGTTGCAACCTGAAAAAGTTCTAAACTGCAGCATAGTAACTTGATATGTGGAATTAATGAAAAACTGAAGTAGGTACTTAAATAAAGCACGGCTTTTGTAATTCAATTAGCGTAATTATTTGACCAAAAGTGACAAATACGAGAGTGACAATTACATTTTGTGGAACAGCCATCGAAAACAAACGATTGAGAGAGAGAGAGCTCACAGCTTTTATATAATAGAAAAACAAATTACGACGACTGCCTTCAACTTGCTTTAGAGTTTCGATACACAAATATTTCTATGGAACATTCTTTATCAGAACATCAAAGAAATACATTCCTTACATTAAATCGTGGCCTTTTCTCCTTACTTTACAGATTTATTTACACAGAGAAAATTTACTCTCAATGTAGTACTTTAGCCTTAATTAAAAGATTGCGGCATATTCTATAAATTATTCAAAAAAAGCAACATTTCAGTTTTCTGCTACGTTGGGAGCAAAATGTCCTTGACATACTAAGGATAACGTAAGAAGCGGAAAGAGCATTTCTCACTAAAATAAGTCCACAAGTATAAAACAGAAGCAGTACTTTGAAGAACAAAATTCAAGGAATGCACTATCAGAAGTCATTACAGCGAAATATGTCACGGAATGTGTGACAGAAAGAGAGTGCTATAAAGGATGTTGAAAATTAGGTGGTCTGATAAGAAATGAGGAATATTTTAGCTCAAGCATCAAGAAAGGAAATATGTGGAAAAAAAAACTGGCTAGAACAAGCGTCAGGATGTGTGTTATGACACTGAGGAATAATTTCCGTAGAAGAAAAAAACTGCAGGACAGAACAGAGTTGGTTGGAATACCGCCAACAAATAAATGAGGGCGTTGGGGTATGCACTACTCCGAGGTGAGGAAACTCCCACAGCTAAGGCGTCACACCGAGAGAATCGCAGGAAGGATTATTTCACACAAGTATTTAGTGGAGATTATTGGAGAAAGATCCATCGAGATATCTTGTGCCGGGTGTGGAACCAATAAAGTTTGTTTAAAATGTATGCAGATATGGTTTCGATCGATTCTTCGCCTATATTTGTACACTATATCTCAATCTTCTGCGTTTCGATATTTGACGTTCGCCTTCGCATTATTCTTCTGTAGAAAGAAACTTTATGTCTTACAGAATTCACTGTAGTAGCAGTCATAATTTTGAGTGTAGTTTTGTGATTCCTTTTTTTCTTTAAATGTGTTAATAGATGATTGTGAGGTTAGTGCTTAAAGATAATGTTACATCGCTGATGTGAGTACGTCGCCTGGTACTTGTTTTACGGTGTGATATTCTTTTCACCCATTTGTAGTAATTTGCTCTTCTGGCCTGAGGCTTCATACGAGCAGGGCACAAATTTTGACCACACCTATTCTTCACATTTATAAGGGTAGAGAGAGTAAGTAATTTGTATTTGTGCGACGCATTTACAACTTTTCAGAATAACTTTCATTGTGGCGTGTTAAATAGAAAATGCTACATACGGGCAGAGAGAGATACAAGTCTTTGCCGCTACTACGATCAGCATTAGTAGTAATTATTTATTACCATTACATGCAGCAGGCTATTGTCTTCTAATGGAACTCCACCTCGTCTAATATTTGTAACTGAGCGTGTTTTATCAGCCGTCTTCGTCAAGTCATAAGCTGTTTCAGAATGTTTAATGAACACATGTCCCTTTATCCACGGAATGTTTTCTTCTTTCAGGTAACTTTTTTTACATTGTGATTTTCGTAATGTCGATTACAAGTGAATTTGTGTAAGGTTTGCATATCTTGGGGCAAAATGTGGAATTTATTATAATCATCTATTTTGTGCTGCATGTTTCTGTATGCACTGTAAAACTACGAGTACAGCTGTGCAGTTTGGAAAATAAAAAATAAAAAAATAAAACAGTGTAATCAAAGCTTGACACAGGAATATTCGACCCATTCTGCCATTACCCATAGTTTTGCAGGATGTGAAGTGATTAGTAATGGGGTTTCCCATGAATTGTTGAGATTGTGCGAATGTTTTTGTAGGAAAGCAGGGTGGTGTAATTCTTTCGTTATATTTTTACTCCTAACTACGATATGTTCACGTTCATTGTAAATAAGGAACAATTTCCTTATACCTATGAAGCTCCAACATAATTTCTGTTTTTCAGCTCTGTGCGAGCAGTGTTCGTTGATTTACCTGTAAGACAACCTGTCGAGTACCAATAATATTAGGTGATCCTTAGAGAATATCTCTCTAGGAGAATTACAGAATATTACGATCCACTCTCCACCATAATTCTGTAATAAAGCACATTGCTTGGAAAAGCCGATCGTGTAAACTTGTACATATTAGAAGACACTCCCCTAGTGAATATGAAACAAACAAACTTCTGCCCTGCAGCTTCTCTCACATATGTGTTTGATTCATATGTTGCATATATCTCCCACTCTCCCTTCGCACTACGAACTTTTTCCTTCCCCCCCTATCTCGGTCCATCTCCTTCTCCCCCTCCACCCCCTCAGCACAGCTCCTACACCCTCACATTCTCTCTCTGATCATCATCTGTACACATATTTCTCTGTCCAGATCCCTTCTTCTCTCTCTATCTCCTTCTCGCCTTCCCCTTGTCTATTTCCACCTTCCCTCTGTCTGGCTATCTCTTACCTCCCCACCGCTCTGCCCATCTACTCCTGCCCCCCCCCCTCTCTCTCTGCCCATCTCCTCCACTCTCAGCCTCTTTACACATGTCTTCCTCCACCTCCCATTTTCCATCTTTTGCAGTCTCCTCCTTTGTCGATCTCTTCCTGCTTCCTCTTTTTCTGTCCATATCCTCCTGCTCATCTCCCTATCTGCCTCCACCTGACCCCTCTCCCTATCCACCTCCTACATACCACATCTCTCTATTTGTCCCTTCCTCCCCAGATCTCCCTATTCACTGCCTCTTGCCTCTTCTTCCTATCCATCGTCCCCACCCTCACCCCCTCTCCCCACCTGCCTCCTCTTCATTGTCTCTCAGTGCCTCCCTTCCTTTGCCTCACTCTCTCCTTCTCCTTCCTGCCCCCTCCTGCCTCTTCCCTTTTCCTGCCCCATTCCCATCCACACACGTAATCTCTGCAAAACAGATCGATAAAACAAACAAGTATTACCTTCACAGTGCACCAATCGTGAAGGGCAACCTTAACATTGCCCTAGAAAACCGTTTGTTGCTCCTGACATGTAGGTTGACCTGCAGAATTGGTTGAGAAGACAGGCTGAAGCTATTCCCACACAATATACTTCTCATGCAAGGAATCTAATACGGCAGGAGCTGAAAAAAGGTTTTTGGTGGTGTTCCTGCGTCTAACGCTGTTTGATGGTTATGAACCCCTCAGTGCTGATACTCGTGAAGTATGCTGTTTGTATACCACATTTGGTTGAAACATGATAAGACCATATCTTGGACATACACACACACACACACACACACACACATATATATATATATATATATACTCCTGGAAATGGAAAAAAGAACACGTTGACACCGGTGTGTCAGACCCACCATACTTGCTCCGGACACTGCGAGAGGGCTGTACAAGCAACGATCACACGCACGGCACAGCGGACACACCAGGAACCGCGGTGTTGGCCGTCGAATGGCGCTAGCTGCGCAGCATTTGTGCACCGCCGCCGTCAGTGTCAGCCAGTTTGCCGTGGCATACGGAGCTCCATCGCAGTCTTTAACACTGGTAGCATGCCGCGACAGCGTGGACGTGAACCGTATGTGCAGTTGACGGACTTTGAGCGAGGGCGTATAGTGGGCATGCGGGAGGCCGGGTGGACGTACCGCCGAATTGCTCAACACGTGGGGCGTGAGGTCTCCACAGTACATCGATGTTGTCGCCAGTGGTCGGCGGAAGGTGCACGTGCCCGTCGACCTGGGACCGGACCGCAGCGACGCACGGATGCACGCCAAGACCGTAGGATCCTACGCAGTGCCGTAGGGGACCGCACCGCCACTTCCCAGCAAATTAGGGACACTGTTGCTCCTGGGGTATCGGCGAGGACCATTCGCAACCGTCTCCATGAAGCTGGGCTACGGTCCCGTACACCGTTAGGCCGTCTTCCGCTCACGCCCCAACATCGTGCAGCCCGCCTCCAGTGGTGTCGCGACAGGCGTGAATGGAGGGACGAGTGGAGACGTGTCGTCTTCAGCGATGAGAGTCGCTTCTGCCTTGGTGCCAATGATGGTCGTATGCGTGTTTGGCGCCGTGCAGGTGAGCGCCACAATCAGGACTGCATACGACCGAGGCACACAGGGCCAACACCCGGCATCATGGTGTGGGGAGCGATCTCCTACACTGGCCGTACACCACTGGTGATCGTCGAGGAGACACTGAATAGTGCACGGTACATCCAAACCGTCATCGAACCCATCGTTCTACCATTCCTAGACCGGCAAGGGAACTTGCTGTTCCAACAGGACAATGCACGTCCGCATGTATCCCGTGCCACCCAACGTGCTCTAGAAGGTGTAAGTCAACTACCCTGGCCAGCAAGATCTCCGGATCTGTCCCCCATTGAGCATGTTTGGGATTGGATGAAGCGTCGTCTCACGCGGTCTGCACGTCCAGCACGAACGCTGGTCCAACTGAGCCACCAGGTGGAAATGGCATGGCAAGCCGTTCCACAGGACTACATCCAGCATCTCTACGATCGTCTCCATGGGAGAATAGCAGCCTGCATTGCTGCGAAAGGTGGATATACACTGTACTAGTGCCGACATTGTGCATACTCTGTTGCCTGTGTCTATGTGCCTGTGGTTCTGTCAGTGTGATCATGTGATGTATCTGACCCCAGGAATGTGTCAATAAAGTTTCCCCTTCCTGGGACAATGAATTCACGGTGTTCTTATTTCAATTTCCAGGAGTGTATATATATATATATATATATATATATATATATATATATATATATATATATATATATATATATATATATATATATATATATTCCTTCTGATCAATTAGGAGTTGTTCCGCAACCTCTTGCGTCATTTGACGCCATACTTTATTTGCTGATTCTCTGCTCCGTGGTCCCATGCTATGAACACTTCTCCTTATTTTAATTACCGCTGATAACTCATCACACTACTAACCTTAACCTACCCATCCATAGCTCGTTTTGGAATCTCAACGCTTCCCGTCCCTTTCCATTTCGAGAAAGCTCTGGAAATCCATTTTACATCAATAGTACTTACTAAGAAAGTGTAATTAAGATATAACGCTTTTATATGGAGCAGTCAATGGAATTATTTCTCCGCTGACCCTTAAATTTTAAGTGAGAAATAGTACCCATATCGACAGTAATAATACGAGAAAAGAACCAGCCGTCCTCTTCACTTTCTGGAGCCTAAGCTCTTTAGACCAAATCTGCACAAAATATTCTTGCACTGAATACAGAAAGCAGAATCGTATGGTATTGGTAGCTAGGGACTCCAAGGGTATGTTAAACTGAGTGTCCAAAGAAAGGTTTCTTCCTCCACAAACAATGGCACCCCTCTATGCAGTGTGTGACAGTCGTGTTTTAAGTTTATCTGTTGCGTGTAGGAGACTATGACGGGCGTATGTAAAGTGTGGAGTCATGCTGTGTAGTATGATGATGAGATATGGAGAATACGTAACCTGGTGCTAGCATACAGCGCACTTCTCGCCGGTAGTATCAAGGTGACCTCCAGGCGCAATCGCCCACTTCGATGGATAGTAGTGATGCATGCCCTCTTTTCACGAGAGAGAGTGCGAAAAGGACCGTTGAATCACATCATCTCCACCTCTTCCTGATGAAATACTGGAGTTGAAAATTTCTCCAACACTAGGATTCGAACTGGCTGCCTTTGAGCAGAGCACAGGCGTGCGCCAGCATTCTCGGCTGCGGTCGATATTCCTTAAAGTCGAGTACTTAACTAGTAGACCATACTGGCATAGAAACACAGAATATTAATCTCAAAGATTTATTTACTGGAGATGTAAGGCACTGAATACATTCAACACCTTTTGCTTAGGAACTCTAAACGTTGTTACAGCAACCAGCTTTAAGCGAACAACCACGAATTCTTCAGCAGCAGAAACACCGTCGTATAACTGCACAGCACCAAGTCCTTCATTCTCCAGCAATTCTTCAAATTCTATGAGATCGGGCAAATATTCTGTGGTGTCACCGCCAGACACCACACTTGCTAGGTGATAGCTTTAAATCGGCCGCGGTCCATTAGTACATGTCGGACCCGCGTGTCGCCACTGTCAGTAATCGCAGACCGAGCGCCACCACACGGCAGGTCTAGAGAGGCGTACTAGCACTCGCCCCAGTTGTACGACGACTTTGCTAGCGACTACACTGACGAATCCTTTCTCTCATTTGCCGAGAGACAGTTAGAATAGCCTTCAGCTAAGCCCATGGCTACGACCTAGAAAGGCGCCATTAACCATTTCTGGAGAGTGTCTCACTTGTATTATCAAGAGCGATGTACCACAAGGATGAATTAAAGTTAAGTAAACAGACGATACGTACTTTTCTTTATAGCGTTAATTACGTATCCTGTTCCAGAATTCACGCCAGTCGGCGTGAGTTGACGCGTGCCCTTTCGGTATCTCCGCCTTGTGTCTAGACTCTCTTGTCTAGACACAACATATTCTTCGTACAAGCAGCCATCTAGAGTCATTTCGTCTCGATCCCAGCCAACAAAAGGTAAGAACTCGAGCATCAATTCTATTTCCTCCTCGAGATCAGTTTCGAGTTCCTCAGCGTAAAAGTCCCATCCGCAATCCAAGTCCGTATACATAGCCAGTCTAAAAAGAAAAAAAAAACTTTATATTGCGATGGATTCTATTAATAATAATCCAATTACATTCACATATTAATCTATGTCATTCGTGTTTGTAGTATTGTGAAACTAAAGTACTATAGAAACTGCGGAAATGATAACATTCGCCTAATGCAAACTTCGCACAACGAAAATACGTAATATTCTTTGACTATAATATGAATGAGTCAACTCATACAAATACATGGATGTAACAGTTTTAGGGAAATGAAATGGAACTATTACGCAGTCTTATTGTTTGTCGTAGGTACAGCAGGTGGCTGACTATAATTCATAGGTAAGGTGGCAGGAAAATGCAATGAGTCTCAAAGGAAACGGGTTAAAAACACTCGCACGACCTATCCTAAATATTGCTCAACTATGCAGTGCTCGTACCAAACAGAGCACGTTGAGCATATGTGTGGAAGGACAGCAGAAATCATCACAGGTCTGTTGGGCCCATGGAAGAGAATCACAGATATGCTAGAGGACTTGAACTATCAGATGCTAGAAGGTAGACGCAAATATCCTGTAGACGCCTGCTTAGGGAGTTTCAAGAACCAATCTTAAGCGAGCATCTAGGAATATATCGGGTGTTTCAAAATGGATGTCGGTGTTTTAAGGATTTTTAGCACCTATTAAATTGAATTTAAAATTCTAAATAATTATCTAGACGTATCAGGGGGTCCTATATCACTAGCTGCACACGCCCTACACCATTACAGAGCCTCCACCAGCTTGAACAGTCCCCTGCTGACAAGCAGGGTGCATGGATTCATGAGGTTATCTCCATACCCGTACACGTCCATCCGCTCGATACCATTTGAAACGACTCTCTTCCGACCATACAACATGTTTCCAAACATCAGCAGTCCAATGTCGGTGTTGACGGGCCCAGGCGAGGCTTAAAGGATGTGCCGCGCAGTCATCAAGGATACACGAGTGCGCCTTCGGCTCCGAAAGGACATATCGATTATGTTTCGTTGAATGGTTCGCACGCTGACACTTGTTGATGTCCCAGCATTGAAATCTGCGGAGTGGTTGCACTTTTGTCACATTGAACGATTCTCTTCAGTTGTCATTGGTCCCTTTCTTGCAGGATCTTTTTCCACCTGCAGCGATTTTGGAGATTTGATGTTTTACCGGGTTCTTGATTTTCACGGTACACTTGTGAGGTGGACGTACGGGAAATTTCCACTTCATCGCTACCACAGAGGCGCTATGTGTCATCGCTCCTGCACTGACTATAACACGACGTTCAAACGTGCTTAAATCTTGATAAACTGCCACTGTAGCAGCAGTAACCGAAGTAACAACTGTGCCAGACACTTGGTGTCTTATATAAGTGTTGCCGATCGCCCTTTTAAATATCTATAGTTTAGCAGTCATGCCTATACTAGTTTGTTTGGCACACTTCAGTGTAAAAATCGCATGACGTCAGGTCGGTGAACGTAGGGCCCAAGCTAAACAGGATATCATTTGGTCCCTTGTGCCCGATTCCGTAGTCGGGTATAACGTCGTTGAATGAACTAAATATATGTATATGGAATATCAGACCTGTGAGACTGGACTGCAGAGCTTCTATCAGAGAGAACTAAGCATGGCGTTCTGATTGGACAGAAGTTTACAGACGTAAAAGCAATATCGGGCGTGCCCCAAGGGACTGCCATAAAACCATTACTTTTCACAATACCTGTAAATGACCTAGTAGATAACGTCGTATGTTTCATGAGACTTTTCAGTGATAATTCTGCCGCTTATAGCGAAGTCACAACGCTAGAAAGTTGTAGTGAAGTGCGGGAAGACTTGCTAGGGATCGACGCTTGGTTCAGGGAGGGCGGCCGGCCGAAGTGATCGTGCGGTTCTAGGCACTGCAGTCCGGAACCGCGAGACCGCTACGGTCGCAGGTTCGAATCCTGCCTCGGGCATGGATGTGTGTGATGTCCTTAGGTTAGGTAGGTTTAACTGGTTCTAGGGGACTAATGACCTCAGAAGTTGAGTCCCATAGTGCTCAGAGCCATTTGAACCATTTTTTTTCAGGGAGGTCAATGGAGCCTCATTATAAACAAAGGTTATAAATTTCGAATACATAAACTGAAAGGCTTCTTATTGTGTGATTACAAAATCGCAGAACAATGACTGTTACCCGCTTAAAATATTTAGGAATATAACTACAGAGTGATCTGAAGTGGAACGGCCACTTAAGAATCGCGAGTAAGGCAGATACCTGACGGATATTCATCGGAATAATTCTCAGAAAATGCACACCATTGATGGAAATAGCTTACAAAACACTCGTTGGACTATTAATTGTATACTGCTAGTCAATATGGAATCCGTATCAGATAGGACTGACAGTGGAAACAGAGAAGATCACAAGAACAGCTGCACAGTTTCTTACAGGTTCATTTACACTAGTGGCCATTAAAACTACAACACCAAGAAGAAATGCAGATGATGAACGGGTATTCATTGGACAAATATATTATACTAGAACTGACATGTGATTACATTTTCACGCAATTTGGGTGCATAGATCCTGAGACATCAGTACCCAGAACAACCACCTCTAGCCGTAATAACGGCCTTGATACGCCAGGGCATTGAGTCAAACAGAGCTTGGATGGCGTGTACAGGTACAGCTGCCCATGCAGCTTCAACACGATACCACAGTTCCTCAAGAGTAGTGACTGGCGTATTGTGACGAGCCAGTTGCTCGGCCACCATTGACCTGATGTTGTCAATTGGTGTGAGATCTGGAGGATATGCTGGCCAGAGCAGCAGTTGAACATTTTCTGTATCCAGAAAGGCCCGTACAGGACCTGCAATATGCGGTCGTGCATTATCCTGCTGAAATGTAGGGTTTCGCAGGTATCGAATGAACGGTAGAGCCACGGGTCGTAACACATCTGAAATGCAACGTCCACTGTTCAAAGTGCCGTCAATGCGAAAAAAAGGTGACCGAGACGTGTAACCAATGGCATGCCATACCATCACGCCGGGTGATACGCCAGTATGGCGATGACGAATACACGCTTCCAACGTGCGTTCACCGCGATGTCGCCAAACACGGATGCGACCATCATCGTGCTGCAAACAGAACCTGGTTTCATCCGAAAAAATGACGTTTTGCCATTCGTGAACCCAGGTTCGTCGTTGAGTACACCATCGCAGGCGCTCCTGTCTGTGATGCAGCGTCAAGGGTAACCGCAGCCACGGTCTCCGAGCTGACAGTCCATGCTGCTGCGAAAGTCGTCGAACTGGTCGTAGTGAGTTATGCCAGTGAGGCGGCGCACCATCCTGCTGCCAAACAAAATTCTTTGGTTCAGCTTTTGACAATTCATGAAGTAGCCATAGTTCCAGCGCATCAAGAAGAGAAACATCAATTACAATTGACTCGACGAAAAAGAGAGGCTCATGAAGGTTCTGCCAGCACATGCCACAAAAAATATTCAATTTAGGAGACCCTCGTTGCAGCTGTATTATATCTTGGAGATGTGCTGACCCCCGGATGTGCACATTGTGTGTGCTCCCATTTCTGCTTTGGTGAACTGTCGATTCATCACTGATGACGACTGGATTCAGAAAATTTTCGTTGGCACGTAAACCGTAGTCTGTAGGCTTTAGAGCTTGCAATAACAACAAAGGATAAAGACGCAGTGGTAAGCATCTCCTTAAAAGTCTCCACACAGACGTCACTGGAATTCCTAATTCCCGACTGGCCTTCCGAAGGGTTTACGCGTGGAAAAGCGTCTCACTTACCAACACGTTCTTCTGTCTCTCCTGATCGCCCCCTGTTCTTCAGTTTGCGAAAACAGCCGCTGTCTTTATATTGGTGATGGATTATCACAATGCTAGGTAATGCGGAATGCACATTGCACCGTAACAATACATTCAGCCGATCAAAGTGTAAAACACGAAATACTTTCTGTTCACGAGTCATCATCTTTGCTACTAGCGCTTTCCAACGGAAGATACAGGAAAACGGTCCATGCGCATGCAAATAGGTACATAAACAAAACGGATTGACTTGGTCTTTCATTCGACATATTATTGATAATTCAAAGTTGAAAGTAGTAAATGCAACAAAGCCTTAAAACCTCGATATTCACATTGAAACATTCAGTACTACAACACCCTGTGTATCGCTGTCCTAGGGCAGGTTAGTCTAGTTGCTGTATAGACGCCTCTGTGCGCGCTGTAATTTTTTCCCGAGCTCTATACGGGAAGAAGCCGCAGCAACTGGTGCAGTGGGAAGTACTGGCTGGTTGTATCTAAAGTGCAGCTACTCACAGAGTTCCAGTGTCGTCTGTAATTATTGTATGGCAGCGAGACGTGGTAGATGCTCTAACGCATTAATCCGGAACCGTTTTACGCTCAAAAAATTGTTCTCGTTTCCGCCACCAAGTGCAAATCTGGCGCTGTGATTTCAAGAAAGACGTATAGAAATGTTTCTATACGCAATGGGCTAAGAACGATATATGGGCAGAAAAGGACAAACAATCTGAAAGACATGATCTTGATATTATTATTAACCGCCACTCACACAACTTGTTCAATACGAGGACTGGAGACGTCGACGAGATGCTGTATCCGTAAACAAGCGTGATCAACAGTTTCTCACAGCAGTTCTGGTGGAATATGAGCAATGTTTCCAGAATGAGATTTTCACTCTGCATCGGAGTGTGCGCTGATATGAAACTTCCTGGCAGATTAAAACTGTGTGCCGGACCAAGACTCGAACTGGGGACCTTTGCCTTTCGCGGGCAAGTGCCCTACCGACTGAGCCACCCAAGCACGACTCACGCCCCGTCCTCACATCTTTAATTCCGCCAGTACCTCTTCTCCCACCTTCCAAACCTTACAGAAGCTCTCCTGCGAACCATGCAGGACTAGCACTCCTGAAAGAAAGGATATTGCGGAGACATGGCTTAACCACAGCCTAGGGGATGTTTCCAGAATGAGATTTTCACTCTGCAGCGGAGTGTGCGCTGATATGAAACTTCGTGGCAGATTAAAACTGTGTGCCGGACCGAGACTCGAACTCGGGACCTTTGCCTTTCCCGAGCAATGTGTTTCTATGCGAGTATACTGGCCTTCAGATCAGGTAGAGGTCGACATATTCCTGGAAATGCATTCTTTTAGATAGCCTCAGACCCAAAAGTCACATGGATTAAGATTAGGTGATCCTGAAGACCATGCATGTGGGAAAGGTCTGGAGATAACAGATTCGTGGAAGGCTGCATTAAGCACATCTTTCACTGGGCGAGCGATATGTGGTTGTTGCCCCATCCTGCATGAGAACAATGGTTTCCACACTATTGCGCTCTTCCAAACAGGAATCGGTTGCTATATAAGGAGGTCTTGATAACGTGCATACATCACGATACAGCTGACAGACCCACTGGGTGTAGTATCTACAAAGAAAGGACCGAGATGAAACGCGGTTGTGAATCCACATCACACAGTTACATGCGTCAAGTACAGTGGTTCTTCCTGTACAACACGCAGATTAACATTACTCCGAATTCGGCTGTTATGTGTATTCACTGCAGTCTGTAGTACAAAACGTACCTCGTCACTCCTTAAAATATAGTTTAGCCACATGTCATCATCTTCGATGTGTGCTAGAAAACGACGAACAAATTCACAATGTTGTTGCCGATCGTAAGTTTGCAGCTGCTGCACCAGCTGGATCTTGTACGAGTATCAGTGGCAAACAACCTACAAAACGTTCCGTACTTTTGACCACGGGTTGGACAATTCTTGACACTTCACGAGAAATAACCCAGCAATGCACGAGGCCAGTTACTGCAGCGGAAACCTCGTCAACAATTTCCATCTGGATAGGACGCTTTCCTCTTCATGATGCCACACCAAACTCACCCATGTTTTCGAATTTCATTTGATCTTCTTTAAAACATTTAATGACACTAGGCCTCTCGTCTATCCTTTCAGTGGTCACACTAACTGCTGCCGTTCACATAAAAACTTTTACTAGCACTGCACGGTTTCTCCTCTAGACAGCCATACTATTCACTCACGTTATGGCTTGTCATCCGGCAGCGTTGATATCACACCGGCATACAGACAGTGTACAGCGCCAGATTTGCGCCTGGTGTACACAACAGTAGATAATTTGTTTTTCCTCACTAACGAATTACCATGTCTACTAAAAATTTCGCTGCCATATGATAATTACAGTCCACATCGGACCTGCTTGAGTGGCTGCACTTGAATTATAGTCGCCCAGTACCCTCTCTCATGCACTAGACAGTGGTCTGCAGTGGTGGCACTGCAGAAAATATCGAATTTCACTTTTCCTCGTTCTTGGATAAAGCAAATTCTCACAGAATATTATTTCGAGCAAATATCTTTAACAGCTTTTGAGTTACGAGTTTTTGAGATTTGATGTTGGAGTATACGTGTCTGAAAGAGAAAGTCTATGCCCTTTTCTGCATTTGAGACGTGACTGTCGGTCGTTTTGAAAAGATTGAATATAATGTTTTTGATTATTGGATGGCATTAATCCTTCCCGAATACAAGCAATTTCCTCACTGCAGTAGGTGCCAAAAAACAAATTCCTCTTTCATTCATTGTCTTTATATATAAATCTCTCCTTCCAATGAATTAATCCTGGAGCGCACAGATGTGGTAGAACAGTGTTGGTGAACTGCAACTGTGCAAAACGTCGATGCTATAGGACGCCCCAGCTCTGTGAATAAACCGACTGCGGAAAGGAAGGGGACCTCAGTTAAACGTGTAATCCAAACCACGACTCGTTACTGAGGAGTGATCACATCGTAGGGAGGTGAAGTCTAAGTTAAAAACTTTGTGTGGCTCGACCTGGGGGACTCGATCTCGCGACCTATCGATTTTTAGGCACGCGTATCACAACTACACCACCAGGACAGACTTGACGTTTGCCAAACCACTGTTGCAGGACGCACTATGAAATAAGTGCCCTTCTGCCTGTGAGGCACCTATGCGCTCTACACAATGAGGTGGTATGTCACGGATAGCGGTGTGCGCATATACAGATGGCATTAGTGTCGCGTACACAAGGTATAGGCGGAGCTGCCATTTGTTCTGAGGTGATTCATGTGAAAAAGTTTCCAATGTGATTGTGGCCTCCCGGCGGGAGTTAACAGACACTGGACGTGGACTGGTAGGCGGAGGTAGACATATGAGACACTCCATTTCGGATATCGTCATATTCCAAGATATACAGTGTTAAGAGTGTGACGAGAATACTAAATTTCAGTAATTACCTCTCACTATGTACAAAGAAGTGTCTAGCGGCCTTCACTTGACGACCGACTACAGCGGCCTTTGCGTAGAGTTGTCAGTGCTAACAGACAAGCAACACTGCGTGAAATGACAGGAGAAGTTAATGTTGGATGTACGAAGTATCCGTTAGGACAGTACGGCGACATTTGGAGTTAATGGGCTATGGCCGCAGATGACCAACGCGACCGTTCACAGCCATTCACGGATTTCACGTTCCCGTACGACGATGGGCCACAATCGTGCGCGATTGGTTTGGTGAACGTTGTGGAGAATTTGGGCGAATGATTTGACCAGCCAGATCGCCCGACATGCAACCCATGGAACATTATGGGACATAGTCAACAGGTCAGTTCGTGCACAAAATCCTGCATCGCCATCACTTTTGCAATTATGGACGTCTGTAGAAGCTGCTTGGCTCAATACTTCTGCATGGGACTTCTAACGATTTGTTGAGTGCATCCAACGTCGACCTAGTGCACTACGCAGGGATAATGTAGGTCCGACACGATATTATGAGGTATTCCACAACTACTGTCACCTCAGAGTACATAAGTAGCATAATCAGCAGCTTAACTGTACTATCTAGCATACAACGAAGTGCAAATGGGCATGGCTCATGCAAGTAACTGGGAGCAGTAATTAGATACTGAAATCATTTATAGTAGTGTAGCATGACGGTAAAAAAATTTAAAATCTGTTCTTGTAGATATTATTAGAGACGTTAATACCCGCCTGTTACAGAGATGAGGAACGAATGTTTGCACTCCACGTGGCCTCGCAATGGACGTGAGCCTCCAGAGGAAAGTCGTATGAAGTTAACAATACTGAACTCTAAGAAAACAACAAAGTTCTTTCCTTCCGTGACGATCTCGCAGGCTTCTGCGCGTATATCCTGAGCTTCTGAAGCAGAAAAGCCTGATCTGGAGGTTTCTGATAGAAATGCCATGAAGATTGTTCTGTTACCATCGTGCCCGACAAGGACGTTTTAATAGGGAGAGACTTCAGTTTGCCAGCTGTAGAATGCGACAGTCATGCAATCACAGCTGGTGCTAGAGAGATCGACTAGTGTGAGATTTTTCTGAAGGTCTTGTCCGAAAATTACTTGGACCAGACATTAAGACAACCGCGTCATGTGCGTAACGTCATACACCTGCTTGCAATCGGTCCGTGATCATAATGGCACTGAAACAGAGGATGACAGAGGAAAGGGGCGAAATACTGAATTTAGTTTCCCGAAATTGTTTCACAGCGTAAAATTGTAATACAAGTCTTCCTTTCAATAACTGTACGAAAGCATAAATGGCATTATTCGGATATTTGATGGGGAATAGAAGAAAAACTATAGTGACGTTACACTGGAACGGTATTTGAGCCATAAGAGATACCTGTGAGCGTCTACAGAGATTATACGAAAGAACTTGCTCATCTTCCAGTGACGGTTGATTGTAGATCGCTGGAGAAACGAAGGGTACGTAGTGGCTGAAAAAAAACCAGGTTATTTTTGTTTCTAAGAAGGGTCGACGTATATATGCATATAATAATAGGATTTGTCGCTGGCGCCCATCTGTTGCGGAACTGAGGAACCTATTTTATGCTTCTTGGAGAACGAAAGTCCTCTTTATAGAAATCAACAGGTGACGCACAAATAGAAATCTTGCGACACTCAATTCCCTCTGTTTGTCTACGGGTTCCAGAATGTAGTTGACAACTGTCCCCCGCTTGATACTACGGTCCTTGACTCTCGGATACCATTCTGTATATTTCTGTCCACAGTGGCGATTTTGTGAACGAAAATTTTCCACCTTCATAGCTGGGCAGTAACTCTGTCTGACTGCCATGCGGCGATCCCTGGCTCTATTACCAGTTTTTCTATGGCATTTTCCGTCTTTGAAGGATTGGAACGGGTGACACCTAGTCTAGGTATGCGAACTATGGAACTACTAGACGGAGAAGTGGGGACTTCAAGTTCGAGAAAGCTGGCAGAGGCAGAGAGAGCAGTGTGCGGACCCCATGCCCCTCCATGACACATCCAAAGGACACCGTCGGCAGAGGATGAAACGGCGGCCGGTTTTGTTCATTTGTATGTAAGTGGATGAGCAATGAAAATTCTCCGTTAAAAGTATGTTGTTTCTCCGAATGATTGTTGTGAAATAAAAATGGTTGTTTTGATTTGAAGACTTTAACAGTTAGGGTGTGAAGAAGTTTCAGTAGTTTGTCGAAAGTCATTGGATATTGAATATTCTGCCAGGATTCATTTGCGTCATTCTCAGGCAATAATGATGAGTCATATGTATTTCTTATGCTTGCTGCTTACAACTTTCAAACTGTTATGCGTTCCGGAAATAGTTCGAGTGTTTGTACATTGTGTAGCTCTGTCGTCCATGAGTATGTATACTTCAGAATTTTCAAGCACCATATTGAAATCTGGGACAAATGGCTATTGGCACTCCACTAGCAAGTTATTCATTTTTTGTTTTGTAACTATAAACAAGTATATAGTACTGACAACGATTACTGTAATTTTTGCCTTAGAACAATCCTCCTCGTAGTCTAGTCGTGTTGCCTTTGTGGATCATAAGTATGAGCTGGTCCCCTGATAACCACTGAAAGTTCTGTTTGTTGCAACAGCGTGGTATTAGAGGTTGGAGTCGCTAATCGGCTTCCATTGTTTAGGCTGTATATACGTACATCTCTTTGCCACACAAACAACCGTGAGATGCTGTCAAGGTTGGCATGTTACCCTCAGCGTCATTTGGATGTGTTACAGAGGGGCAAGTAGTCTGTATACTGCTGTGCCGACCGTTGCCAATTTTCCAGACGTCAGAGCCACTACATGTCCATGCAGTGTAGCGGCACCACCGTTTAGGATAGGGAAAGTTAGTTTTGTGCGATATTCAGAGCACAAGTTACAGACAGGTGTGGGCCGGATTGCAATAAGTTACACATACAAGCAGTAGCGAAGACAAATAGAGGACACAGAGTTGTAGAACTGCCGGAGAGGGTGCACACAGCAATTTCCATGGCGCAAGTCACAGGCAGAAGAGGGCCACTGGCCAACCTAAGGGTTATGCACGCTTGATAAAACAGATACGCACAGCCGAGTATAGATAGGTGCCGTTTTCTGATGAGATTTATTTCAAGTGTGGCAGCTCTCTTGGATGCTGGGGCGTGTCACACTGCCAGGCTACAAGCAGCAACAGACAGGGCGCCACCGTCCCAGTGCACGGCAGGTCACTGGTTCGACCTCCTGAGGCTAACGCGGGTCCGTAGCCATCCAGCCAGCAGTGGGCCAATCTATGGCTCGCTGCCGCCAGCTATGCCAGTGCGGAATATTCAGCGGGCTGCTCAGCGGCTCCAAGCGGAGCGGCACTGAGTCAGCGGGGAGGAAGACCACTGGGCCGGCTGTCGGTGGAGCCCTGACGGTGCGATCCTACAAGTCGGCCGTGCCCTTTCAGAGGAACCATCGCGTCATTTGCCTGGAGTGATTTAAGGAAATCACGGAAAACCTAAATCAGGATGGCCAGACGTCGTCCTCCCGAATGCGAGTCCAGTGTGTAACCACTGCGCAGCTGCTGGAAGGGACTCCCAAGGACTCGTTGATTCCGTGCAACGTCGACCTGCTGCACCGAGCTGGGCAGGAGGAGATCCGACATGGTATTAGGAGGCATCCAACGACTTTTGCCACATCAGTTAAGTAAAGCACGGGGCGCCTTAGTCTTCCTTCTGGGGAAAGCCGCTAGAGAAAATGAACTGGAAGACGAATGTTACCGAGCTTCTCAAACAGATAAGCTCATTTACTTTTGCTCATCTACAGTTCCTAATCTTGGAAACAAACGAATTAATCTCCTGACATATTTTCCATATTTCGACTCAATAATGTGTTACGGAGTAATTTTCTGCGGTAATTGATGACTTAGAAAGAAAGTTGTTATTGAACAAAAGCGAGCAATATGAGTAATACTGTGGTGTTCACCCACCGACGTCATATTGGCAAACAGGAGCTAGGCATTTCAACTGCGCCGTCACAATACTTATATTCGCTAATTAAATTCGTCATAAATAATCCTCCACAACTAGCAATGGAACGGAAAGGTAGTTTATTTTAACATTTCAGTAACTGTGGTGTTGAACAAGATAACGCAGGAGTGTACAGAGAAGGATTTTAGTGAGTCGTGGAGAGTAAATAGGCCGGCCGCGGTGGTCTAGCGGTTCTAGGCGCGCAGTCCGGAACCGCGCGACCGCTACGGTCGCAGGTTCGAATCCTGCCTCGGGCATGGATGTGTGTGATGTCCTTAGGTTAGTTAGGTTTAAGTAGTTCTAAGTTCTAGGGGACTGATGACCACAGATGTTAAGTCCCATAGTGCTCAGAGCCATTTGAGAGTAAGTAGTCAGTGTGCTGTGTCTGGAGTACGACCACCGGTTCGTATCTTTGTGCCCGCAGGTAAGGGCGCCGTCGGGATGAGAGAGCGGGCAGGGAGGAAGGGGGGCGGGTTCAGCAACCCCGCTAGCGATGGCGTCAGCGCCGGCGTCCTGAGTCAGCCATTGGCTGACGTGCCGGCGGCTGTTGACTGCTGTCAGGAGGCGGCCACAGTACGACTCTTGCCAGCTGCCACTAGTGTCAAGGTCGATCCTAAGGTTCGGTTTTCTAGAAAGAAGTGCTGATAGTATTTTGGAATCGTCCGAAAACCATAAAATTTGAGCCACATATAACTGATGGTGAGGTTACTTACTTTGACTAGTAAAACTTCATTACCGTCAGCAAAGCCTGCAACTGCTCGGCGCCCCTACGAACTGCGTTAATATCCTGATTACGTGATGACAGGAAATGAGAAACGCGTAAAACTTTCTTCTGACATATTTCGATCAGGACGCTTCAGCCCGAAATGACACCTCGCAGGACAGGAGTATTTCGATGTCTCAGTACTTTTCCTGGTACGTCCCTTACTGGTTAAATGTCAGGACAATAGGTGGCCCAGCGAATATGTACCATGCTATTAATAATTCTTCGATATTTTAGGTAATATGTAATAGTGCACCGTTTTATCGAATGCAAAATTGTACACCTAAGAAAACTTGAATAAGCAGTATCCTGCGACTACAACATAAATGAGTCGCAATTGGAATCAGTCAACTGAGACACATACCTGTAAGCAGGGACATGAAATGGAACTACCGCACAGGCTCCGTCGTAGGGAGGGGAGTGGCAGACTGTTTTTCCCCCGGTATCCCGTCAATGAACCACTCAGTCTACACTAGTGCGGCCTACCTTAGAGTGCTGTTCACGTGTATGCGGATATGAAATGCAAATAAGGCTAACAGAGAATATTCAACGTTTACAAAGAAGGGCGACGTGAGTGGTCACAGTTTTATTCGAACACACCAGACCGTCACAGTAAGTTGAAAAACCAGAACTCGCAGACGCTGGAAGATAGACGCCAAAAGTTCTGCGAAAGCCTGCTTACTGAGTTTCAGGAGGCAGTGTTAAGTGAAGAATCAGGAGATACTTTCATACCTTCAAGTAGCACTGCGACAGAGACTGTGAATGCAAAATTAAACTAATTACAACACGCACAGGGAAGTTAAACATTCATTCTTCCAGGAATGGTGAGAAGCCATAACTTGACGTATCCTCTGTCATGCACTTCGAAGTGGTTTGCAGAGTATATTCATGGTGATTCAAAAGTCATGTCCCACAGGACAAAGTCTACATTGGTGGTTCAGTAATCTTGACCCATAGGACAAAATTGTATTCGGGGGTGTCACAGGAACGAACATTTCAAGCAAAAAAGGGTAGGAAACATGTGCTCTGAAATGCATACCTTAAGAGCTGTGAGCACTTATTCATCCTCGATACTGAGAAACGAATTTCTTCTGCTACAAACTCTTTGCTTTCCATATTTTGGGAGCAGGAAGTACGGACCAAAACAAGAAATAATTATCCAGTAAACATGGGCACTAAAATGCACACATTAAGAGCTATGAGCAATCTTTCATCTTCTACTGAACAAATGGTCATGATTTCTAGGGTATGCATTTTAGAGCCCATGTTTACTGGATAATTTTTCTCTATCTGATTCATACTACATCCACCCAATATATGGAAAGCAAAGAGCTTGTAGCAGAAGAGATTCGTTTCTCAGTATCGAAGATGAATAAGTACTCACAGCTCTTAAGGTATGCATTTCAGAGCTCATGCGTTGTAAAATTTTTTGCTTCGGAAGATGGTTCATCTCATAGCCCTGCATACCACTTGGGCCAACCCTATTGAATAATATGCAGATCTTGTCCTATGAGACATGCCTTTTGAATCGCCCTGTATACGTAGAAATAAATGTAGGTAAATACAGGTCTAGGACTCTGCTGAAGGAAGGGTGTGACTTTTCCTTATACAGTTACCCCGATATTCACTGTTGGATACATCAGCCATACGTAATACTGCGTATGATCAATGTTAATATCCGACGGGCACCGCGACATTGCATCTGTATTTGATCCAGTGTTTTGCAGAAAGAGAAGTCACATAACCAGCATGTGATCGTCATTGCGATGTATACCAAGCCAGCCGAAGCCTTTCGGACACGCCTCCGTGACGTCAGTACCTTCCTTTTCTAGTCTGTGGCTTCGACGATCAAAACATGACATGGATGCAGCTGATTGTCAGTGCTGAAATGAGTTCTAAAGAGCAGTGGACTTAAATCCAAACAACCTGCAGGCAGAGCGATACAAGAGAAAACAAATGCCTTATTGATTCGTTTCGTGGTATTCAAATCTCCTAGAACATCATACAAATATTGATTTTATGGTAATGATCCGATCGTATTGGTTTCCCCATATTATCCACTTTTCGTTTGCTGTTGCTGTCCATAAGAATTACCGATAGCTGAATGATCAGCGTGACGGACTGTCGTCGTAAGAGGCCCGGGTTCGAGTCCCGGCTGGGTCGGGGATTTTCTCCGCTCAGGGACTGGGTGTTGTGTTGTCTTCAGCATCATTTCATCCCCATCCGGCGCGCAGGTCGTCCAATGTGGAGTCGAACGTAATAAGACCTGCACCAAGGCTGCCGGACCTGCCCCGTAAGGGCAATCCACAGTGGCAGTCATCGATAAAACGGTGGAAAGAGCTATACACTATTTGGTAACTTATGTCCTCTCACTGCAAGAGAAACACTTCCGTCTTCACTTTATTGCCATCTCACAAACTGTGTATTAGTCCGACGCATCAAATCATGTGTTACCTGATAGAACAGTTCCGTAAGAAATGGGTAATCACATTGACCTACTTAATGCTTGTAAGGTTAATTAGCAACTTTACTAATGAGTAAGAGATTAGACTTGAAGCGTGGTTATCAAATTTCGTGCTAATGTAGAGTTCAGTATTCTAAGATATGCTATATATAACGAAATAGATACGACCTAGTCGTAAAGAAGAAGAAGAAGCAAATTACACTCATATAGATTTTTGGTTCAACTATATCTCAAATGGAGAACCAATTCAAATTAAATTTGATACTAGATAATAGTTTGTATTAATAGTATCTGAAATGCATTAACCGAAGTAATAAGCTGAATTAGCAGTCCTAGGAAATTAGCACGTGAACAGAAGACTATTAAGTTTCCAGTGCCTTTAATTGCATTACAAAAGCCATATAGATTATCTAAAACCTTTTTTTTCTAGTGTGGTGTTTATTTGGACCGTTGTGGAGCAAGAAAAGTCGACGATAATGAATCTACTCACTTACGAGTAATTACCTTAAAATTCAACTGGATAAAGATTAGGCTATATTTAGTCGATATTCTGATCCTGTCGTTTATTTGAATCAGTTTAGATTTACGTAACTGTGCTAAGACTCTTCAGCAGCACGGTCCTCGAGGGAGGCAAATAACTCAAAACTAAAGATGTGTAATAATGTTTCTACTGACACACTGTATTACACAACGAAAAATTCGATAACGAAAAATGACAGGAAGATGAGTAAACGAGTAAGACGAAAGAGGAGGAATTTAGATCGTTTGGAAGTTGAAAGGGAGGCAGGAGGGGCATGCAGCCAAACGAACTAACAGAGAATGAGCTAACGAACTTCTTTTTTAAAGAAATAAGAAACTAGAAAAGAAACGTGCGAAATATTTTGTGAAATTATTTGTCAAGAAGAAACAAATTAAACAGATTAGAGAATCGTTCTGATGGGCCTTGGAATGGTGCTCGAAATCATGTACAAGTAGCTGAGACTCTCGTACATTAGTGACGCAAGGCGCCCACTGTATGAAATTCCGCGACAAATGTCCTAAAGGGCTCTTTAAACTTATTAGACTCGAAGTTAAACATTGAGCTTTCAACGCTCACTTGGTGTGCATGGTTTCGAGCATCGTTCAAAGGCGTGCCAAATGTTTCTCTAATCTATTTTATTTCTTTCTTTTAGACAAGTGATTTCACAAAACATTTGAGCGTTCTTTTCTTCAATATTTTTTATTTTCAAGTTTTGTTAAGAAAGCGTGAATCATATTTGAAGATCGATGAATAGTCTATTATTATTAGAGTATGTGCATCAAGAGAAATTAGAGAAGTTTTAATTTATGCCGTTATTTGATATTTCTTGATAATGCAGGAGCTGTTCGTCATACGTTTCAATTTTCCCCCAAATTACTAGTTAAGATTTTCTTAATTACTTTGATTACTTTCGAAAAATTGAATCAGTTTTTTTCAGAACTAGACCTGACGCTGGTCTGTTTGATACCACACTTGTCCGTTTCCCATTCTTCGTTTGGCTATGAAAATGTTGGGGAAAATCCGTTATTTAATTTCTGCGGGGTCATGTGTTTGCTTCGCTGTGAAATTTGACCGAAAACGGTGAATTTATCGTGATCAGAAAATATGTAAATTCCAAACGAGGACTTAATGGAAGGTGGGTAGGAGCAGTAAAGACGGACATCGTTATGTTGTTAAAAACGGTAATACGTCGTCGTGCTACACCTCCCCTAGCTGCGACGTAAATTAGTTTAGTGGTTTACAGAGACGTCAATAGTTCTTCGTCTTGGTGTATGTTGTCATCGATTAGATTCTCGCTTGAGCATTTACATCTCTGCTCCCGCCTCAGTTTCATGTGTCTCAAGAAAAGGAATGTAAATACGCGTCACAGCGATGAGACTAATGGGTTAACTACGAAGAAACGACTAGGGAGGTGAGTTAAGGACACCTTTTGGAGTTTCTTTGCATTACAGTATTTAATGTTCCCACTCCAGTTCGATTAGATTTACATTCGTAGTGCAGCAACACAGATTTGCTGTGTCTGCCTACAGTAAACGAAGAAGTTGTAACAGGTACGAAACATTGATATGAAAGGGGTAAACAATTTTAACGGAATGGACATAATAACGCGAAGGCTGGAAGTGGCCTTTCAGCAGAAACTGATGAGAAATGGTTGACGATAACATCAGTGTACGAGATAGCGTAAATAAGACCGAGGTCCTGAATGCAAAGACCGAGTTGAAGGTCGAAGTTCAGGTGGTGCGGAATGTGGAAAGCTTCCGTTAGCTGGAGGGAAACCGAACAGACGGGTTACAGATCAACAAGAGCGTGACAGACAGGTCCCAAACGCCGCAGAAACTACGCTGTTCCGCAAAGACAACCCAGGGAAGAAAAAAAAAAACAGAACACCTTGAACGATTAGATGCAGGGCCTCATATTCACAGGACATTACATTTCAGACTAGTACGTTCTGCATTTGAACCGTGTCGGCACGCGGGTTCAAGGCCAACATGGATATCGCAGCGCAACACCACCTACCTGTAAAATGTGCCTGCGGCTCTCGTGGTCGCTGTAAACCGAAGGTAGTGGACCAGTGTGACTCGAGCAGACGTGCAGGATGCCTCGTAAACGTGTGCTCGAACGGTGGCGCCAAATAAATGAGTTTGAAAGAGGGCGCATTACTGGCCTGAGAGGGTTTGACGCAGCCATCCGGGAAATTGCAGCCTGTGTGAGGCGAACTCCATCCAGCCGCGGGGGGCGGGGGGGGGGGGGGGGGGCGCTCCCGAGAAGAGCGACACCTCTCCTGAATGGCACTCCAGGACAGAGAGGACAGACCTGAGTCCTCCTCGGCTGTGGCCCAACAGTGGAACAGTGCAACACATCCTACACTGTCAGGGGTGACTGACCGTCGCCGTTCATTACGGCATGGGTTACGTGCGTAGTCGGCTTCTCCGCCTATTTGAGGAATGTGCAGAAACATGCTAGACGGCAATTGTGTTTGGAACGACGTTACAGGGGACAGGAATGGCATCAGATAGTGTTTTCAGACCAATCCGAGGTCTGTTTGTTTGAAGACGATGGCCGCATTTTGGTTCGCCACAGACAGGAGGAGCGGCGTCACAGTGCCTGCATTCACACAACACACACAGCGCCACCTCGAGGCCTTGTGGTGTTGGGTGCTACTGGGCACAGCCACACATCACAGCTGGCGCGTGTCCAGACCACTGTGACCAGCGTGAGCTACGTGAATGGCGTCCTGTGGCCCGTAGCCACTCCCTTGCTCCACAGCACTTCAGACGCCATTTTTCAAAAATAACATCCATGCCCGAGGCAGGATTGGAACCTGCGACCGTAGCGGTCGCGGGGTTACAGACTGTAGCGCCTAGAACTGCACGGCCACTCCGGCTGGCGCCATTTTCCAGCAAGACAATGCAAGACCACACGTTTCTGCACGAACATGTGCCATCGTATTCTCACAGGTTGTCAGCCTTTAGCCCTGGCATGCCAGATCACCAGACTAGTCGCATATCACAGGACACATGTTGAACCGAGGTGACTGAAATGCTAATCATATGAACATTCTATATGCAGTCGTTCAAGGTGTTCTCTCATTTCCAAACACGAGTGTATGTCTTCAATTAGAAACTCCGCATGTATGCAATGGAGGGGACCACCTCGGACAAGAGAGCTTGTATCCGTCTGGAGAAAGAGAAACGAAAGATCTTGAAAGACATATGAGGCACGAAAGAACACACTGAAGCCTGGATACAAATACAAAGCAGGAGCTGTGTGAGAGCGTTGAACCAGTTTGAAGAATGATACGAAAGAGAAGGCTGACTTTTGCCAGAGGCATCATGAGAATGGGGAACAACACGTTGACAAAGAAGATATGGAACACAGCACGCTTAACAGGGAACAACTGGGCGAAAGAAATCAGGGAGGACTGCAAAGGAATTGGAATAAGTGAAAAACTTCGTACCTAACAGTGCAGGATTGGTCCAGCTGTAGCAGTACAGTGTAAGGCCATAGGTGGACTGCTATCAGAATCAAAATTAAGATCACAGAAGCAGAGAGAACTAAGAGGAGCGAGAGAACGAAAAAGTCTTGCGTACTGAATAAGTCACCGGTGTTTCTAAACGGGGCGAAACGACTAAATACGAGGCACATTCAAAAAGTAATGTCCGATTTGGCGCGAAATGGGAACTACTGTAAAAATCCTATGAAAATTCGATCAGATGTGTTGGGCAGTGTCTTTAGTGTGCCTGCCGATCGCTTCACGTCGCTCTTTTCAGTCCACACCGCAAGGTGAGCACGTAGAAATTCCTGGTGAGAGATTCGCCTGAAGCTATGCAGCCCACGTGACATAAATGTCACGCATTTCTTTCTTCAAGACAATTCTCAGCCGCATTCTGCAGGGGCAATGAAGACGCTCCTGCAGCGTTTTCGATGGGAAGTGCTCGACCACCCACAGCACAGACCTTAACTGGCTCTCTCTGATGTTCATCTCCGCTCACACGAACCGCTGGCTACGAAGACAACACTTTGGCACAGACAACGAAAGGCAGACCAGCGTAGAGAATTGGCAGAAAGCACAGGCGGCTGCTTTCTGTGACGAGGACAGTGCAAAGTTTGTACAACCCCACGACAAATGTCTAAGTCGGAGCGGCGACTATTTAGAGACGTAGCTGGAAGGTGTGGCTAACTGTAGCCAATAAAAAACTTTTGAGTTTCACAGTGGTTTCCATTTCGCGACCGATCGGACCTTTCTTTCCGAACAGGCCTCGTAACTAAATACATACAAATATCCGGTGGAAAGGGTAGCTTGCAGCAGTGTGGATTATATGAACCGGGCGACAACTCTTTTTCTTCTCTCGGTTGTGGCGTGAGACCGCTGCGCTTCGCACAAACGAGGATCGGCGGCTGCTCCTTCTTGCCGTAGAGGTACTTCTGGAAGGCGCGGAAGGTGAACGGTCCGTGGATGCCCTCGCGGCCGACGATGAGGCCGGCGCGGCGGTAGTCGTCGGCGAGGCTCTTGACGAGCAGCTGCTGGTTGGCGCGGCCCGCGCGGACCTGGAGTCTCTTGAGCTCCAGCAGCTGCTGGAAGGGCGGCGCCGCGTTAGTCGGCCACCCGGATCTACAGGCAGCCTCTCAGCAGCGCCGCAGACTCTGTCTCAAAATAGCTGTACTCTCAAGTTGTCCTTGTGCAAGGTGGTGAACCACACGGTCGGTCGCGACCACAGGCTCCGCAGAAATCTACCCGAAAGGGAGCAAGATTTCAAAAGTGCCTATTTTGGTATAATTCGTTCGGAGAGTTTAAGAATGTGTCATGCCTCGAGAATAGTATCTGGCAGAATGTACGTAAATTTCAATGTATAGCTGAGGATTGATTGTTATCGACACGTCACATTTGTCAAAGGTAGATTGATTTGACACCTAAAAGATACGCACATTATGCAAACTAGACGTTTTTATATTTTTAATGCGAAAATGGATGCTACCATTTTCATTTTACCCTCTAAAATGACATCTTCATATGGTTAAATCCAGCGAGTAGCCAAATGAAGCCAGACAGTATTCACTACAGAAGTTTTTATTGATAAACCAGAAAAAATCAGACTGATCGAGAAAATGCTGTTGGATATCAACAAAAATAATCATAAAATGACACAGATTGATATACCTCGTAGTGGAGAAACAGAAGATGAACAGTGGTAATAAAATGTTTCGTTAAAGAGGTATGAAACGAATTTCCTGTTGCGTCTCTTGGTTGTGTAATTTACCTTAAACGTGCGTTTTTGCTGACATTATTGTTTACAGTTGGTCATGGAACTTTTTTGTCTGATTTGCATTTGTTCTGTTTCAGTGTAACTACCATCCCATCATATCATAGCTGCGTATTCTGTGTCTGAAACGACGCACATGCACTACATCTACGGCCTAGCAGATGGGAATGCGGATTCAGCACGTCAGCTTTATGGCTGAGCGTAACTCTGGTAGGCAGTTACCTGTGCGGGAACGTTTGTGCGACACCATCAATGCTTGTGAGAGGCAGGCTCACTTGAGAAGGAAATTTCAGATGTAGACCACGCGATGTACGAATGCGTGAGCTTGAAGAATATGTTCTTCCTCCTGTGGATGGAGCTCCAGCAGCTAGTACAAGGAGAATGCCGGAATGGGAGGCCTCAGTAACATGTCAATGTGAAACAGTTAGTACGGAAACTTATGTACTTGTATCGACTTCAACCGGCGCAAGGATTAAGTGAGGCGACGCATGTTAAGGCAGTGTGCTACGTGTCTTAGCATGTACCTAATTCAGTGATGAGGCTGGCTTTTAACATCATGGGTAGGGATCTTCAATTATCATAGCAATCGCGACTGGGCTTATGAAAACCTTCGCAAATTGCGACAATGCAGATATCAACAGAGGTTCAGCCTCAATGTGTGCTGTGGAATCGTTAATGATCATGTAACTAGCCTCTATGTCTTTCCTCAACTTCTTACTGGATAAACGAATCTGCTGTTTCTCAGAGATGATTTGTTTAATTTAGTTGATTATATATCTCTAGAAGTCAGCCAACGAATGTGGATTACGCACAATGGTGCTCCCTATCCTCCCAATACGTGGATAGTTTTCCAGTGTGTCGATAATCAATTTCCAAAGAGACTACTACAACCAAATTTGGCGCAGAAACAGCAAGCTTCGTGAGTATCAGCACTGCAGGGTTTATAACCTCCTAGCTCCAATAGGAGTGGAGATATGGTAATAACGTGTTTTCCTCACCTCTGGTCTATAGGCTGCCCTATGCAACAGGTATGTTGTGTGAGAATAGTGTGAGCCTGTCCAACCAACTTCCTTTGCATGGCAGCCTACGTGTCAGGGGCAACAAATGACTTTCTGGGCCCCAATTTATAGGCTGCCCCGCATAACAGGCGTGTTTTGTTGGAGTAGTGTCAGCCTGATTTATCGACTGGCTTTACACCTGTATGTCAGGGGCAAATAAATGATTTTGTAGCACCTGATATGTTGCCTGCCCTGCATGGTAGGCAAATTGTGGGAGTAGCACCTCCCTCCTTTATTGAACTGTATTGCAGTGGCTACATGTGACAATGAGCTTGGCAGGGGATAGTTTGAGATGGGTAGAGGAGCAGATGAACAGACTGAGGGGGAGAGCAAATGGACAGGGAGGATGGGGAGATGCATGAGACAGGTGGAATGTGTAGAGGAATAGTGGGCGAGTAGCAAAGTAAGAGGGAGAGGTGGAGATGGAAAAGGGAGGTGCAGGAGCATATGCTCAGCGTAAGGGGGATGAAGATATGGTCAGAGAGAGGGGTAGAGAAAATGACAAATAGACAAGTAGAGATGAACAGCCAGACAGAAGGAGGAAGAGGTGTGTTCAGTATATGTGTCGACAGCATATGTGGGCGAAGCCACAGGAAGATGGCTAGTAGTAATGTGACACTATTAGTATCGTTAGCGAACTAAGTTCTATAAAGCATGGCGAGCACTCACTTGCGCACGCTGTTCTGCACGGCCTGCGTGACGGAGGCGGTGCTGAGCGGCGGCCGGCCGTCCTGCCTGCAGGGCCGCGGCACCCTGCCGCCCCCGCCGCCCCCGCCGCCCCCGTCGCTGCCCCCCGGCCTCGGCCGGCTGCTCGTGCTCCCGCTGCGGCGACGGCTCCAACCCAGAGTCGGGCTGCGCGCTGGAGCGGCTGCGCGTGGTCGTCGTGGACGCCTCCTCCTCCTCCTCCTCCTCCTCCTCCTCCTCGACCTCTTCCTCACCCTCCTCCCGCTTCTGCACGCCGTCCTCGACCTCCAGTTCCTCTTATTCTCGGCCCTCGTCTCCTCCGACTCCTCGCCGCTTTCCTCCTGGCTCTCCTCTGCGAGAAAGACGCTGAGGGAATAGATCCGAAATGTCTAGCCATATACTAAAAAACTGAGTTTTCGCAGCGAATGAGGCATAAAATATACAGAAGATCCGCAGAACTAAATTACTGTTAACTAACTGCTTACTGATACAATTACAGAAACTACGAAATATAAACTAATTATCACTCCATTCATTAAGTTTAGCTTTTAGTGCAATTCTAGAAGTGTAATTCTCGAAGCACGTGACGATGGCCGTAACTCACTCCTCGCCCTCCCCGCCCCCACCCCACCCCATACACTGCTGCGGAAATGCCTTACCTAGAAGCGCAGAAGTGAAATTTTCTCAAGTTTCCATGACTCGTGAAGACAGTGTCTGCACGTTCATTGAATCCTAAAGAACTAATTTTTTCCCCAGGTGTATTTACGACTACCTTTGGATTCTAAAAAAGAGTCAGTTCCTGCTTGTAGGTGAGCGACAAGGTTAATCTCAGGGCTTGTGAATCGGGCGACTGTGGGAAGTGACTCAAGACTGATGGAGTGGGTTGGTATGGTGATTGGAGACAACAGACGTTCCACTGCCACTTCAGATTTCATCAGCTGTCCTGTAGCACAGCAGTGTATGACAGTGAAACATGGACTGTGGGAATACCGGAACAGAACGGAATCGAAGCATTTGAGATGTGGTGCTACAGACGAATGTTGAAAATTAGGTGGTCTGATAAGGAATGAGGAGGTTCTGCGCAGAATCGGAGAGGAAAGGAATTGTGGAAAACACTGACAAGGAGAAGGGACAGGATGATAGGACATCTGTTAAGACACCAAGGAATGACTTCCATGTTACTAGAGGGAGTTGATGCACGAAACAGTCGTCGTCACTGGCTGCAGATTTCTACATTGAGATACACATAAACTGATAACCTCGACACGATAATCGTATCGATAACGGAAGGTGTTATGTAAGAAGCTAGCAGAAGGTACGTTACTATTGTTAACGTTTGTTTTTCGTTGTACGTCGTACTGGGACATTTTATTTGCGTGACTCCTACAGGTACACAGTAGCAGAGTTGAGTTATCTTATTGGTAATTGATAAAAATACTCAATGGACTTAAGAAAAGTGCATTACTTTGGGATTGGCATCCAAGCAAATTAACACTAACATCGGTTATCGTCACATTTACACGGCTTGTCAAAAATGCACTGAATATCTTCTCAACTATTTAAAACGTATCGCAAACATTCTTACGTTCTTGGTATTTCTTTTTCAATTTGTTATGCAGAGTATATTTAGTCCTTGTATTTTTCAAGTTTTTTTAAGTTTACGCGGCTTGGTATTACGTGCTAATTCATTGTTTCTACATTAACGAAATGAAACAAAAGATTGGAAAAGAGAGAGAGACGGAGAGAGAGAGTGTGAGAGAGAGAGAGAGAGAGAGAGTGAAAGTGAGTGAACGAGTGAGAGAGAGAGAGAGAGAAGGAAGGGAAGGGGAAACGGCTGTTCATTAACTGATTCCAAACACTGCAACTGGCCCACTGGCGCTAATATCTTCACCGATTTGCCCATACTTCAAATAGGACGACTACTCACCAATTTTGCAGGACAAGTGCGTGCATTGTACTTTATTAAATTGATTTCCACTGCACTCGACGCATCTCTTCGTACTCGAAAATGATCCCACGCGTTTTATGGCAGACGAGCGCCTTCGTCGAGCCACGCCATTACGATCACTTCCTCTGGCCCTCTCATCGGTTCAACAGTTACGAAGAGAAAGCAAATTCAAACGGGACAGGGTTACAGCTGTTGAAGGCAATCAAGAACTTCGCAGCCTATTGCATCGTAACAGTTTCTGCAAAATTTCGACCAATATACTAGAATGTTCTTATTAAGAAAGAACCAATAGTCGACCTTCGTCGCGTGGTTTTAAGGAGACATTTACCATCAAACCGGGAGTTATTCTGTAGTACTTCAGACTGTAGGATAGGTATATGTCGCGTATGGCAAAATTTAGAATATCTTTTGAGAAAAGAGCAGAAACTGTTACAACATCGAAAGTTCATTTATAAAGCCTGTATTAATGGCACTCTAGAAGCTGAATGAACAGTGTGGAAGTGTTATATAAGAGCGATAAAATTGAAGACAATATTATGGAAAGGGAAGGGCTAAGTGAGTGAACATGATATGAGTAATGTGATACTGCGAGAATAATTTGTCACAGGATTGAAAGACATAAGTCGAAACAAGGTACATGTAGTGGACATGATTCCCTCACAGTTATTAAGATCTTTAGGAGAACGGACAATAAGAAAAGTACTTCACATGATATGCAAGACACACGAGAAACACCGTCACATTTGAAGTAGAACATTGGAATTCCTATACGAGTACTAAGGAGATGCTGGAAGGTGAGACTACTAGCGGAACATCAGTTTAATAAGTGACGGTTGCAAAATACAGGGACCAGTTAGTTACAGAAGAACGGAGGCCAGGAGAACCAAACCTCGGGGAGGACCAGTATGGATTTCGATGAAATGTGCAAACTTGTGAGGGAAAAGGGAACATCACCAACTTGACCTCATATTTTAAGGAGAAGAAAGCACCCTTGCAAGATATCAGCCGGGTCAATCGAACCCGAGGGAAAATTTGGGCCATAATTTTGATTCAAGATAGCGAAACGAAAGCCGTAGTTTTAAATTTCACGTTCAAGGAACGATTCGCACAGGAGAATCGTACGAACATCGAATATCGAACTTGACCATCGGACGGACTCCAATATGGACACGGCGTAGGGAATCAACTAAAAGATTTGAAAGCAGGTAAATCATCAGATCCGGATGGAATTCCAGTTCGATTTTACAAAGAGTATCCTATGGCACTGGACCCTTACCTAGCTTACATTTATCGTGAATCTCTCGCCCAGTTCAAAGTCCCCAGCGACTTGAAGAAAAGCACAGGTGCTTCCAGTGTATAAGAAGGGTAAGAGAAGGTATCCGCAAAATTACACACCAATATCCCTAACTTCTGTTTGCTGCAGAATCCTTGAATATTCACAGTTCCAATATAATAAGCTCTCTTGGGACTGAGAAGCTTATGCCCACGAATGAGCACGGTTTTAGAAAGCGAAACTCAGTTTTCCCTTTTCTCACATGATATACTGGGAACTATTTTGGTAAAGGACAACAGGCAGACTCCATATTTCTATATTTCCGGAAAATATTTGGCATGGTGACCCACGCAGGCTGTTAACGAAAATACGAGCATAAGGAATAAGGTCACAGATATGTGAGCGGTTCGAAGACTTCTTAAACAATGGAACCCAGTGTGCTGTCCTCAGCGGTGAGTGTCCGTCAGAGACGACGGTATAGTCAGGAGTGGCCCAGGGAAGTGTGATGGGCTGATCTGGCGGGCAGAGTGGGTAGCAGTCTGCGGTTGTTTGCTGATGATGCCATGGTGTGCAGTAAGGTGACGAAGTTGAGTGATTGTAGGAAGATACAAGACGACTAAGACAAGATCTCCAGTTGGTGTGATAAATGGCAGCTAGTCCTAAATGTGGAAAAATGTAAGTTAATGCGGATGAGTAGGAAGATCAAATCTGTAATATTTGGATACAGTATTACTAGTTTCCTGTCTGATTCCGTCACGTCTGGGTGTAACGTTGCAAAGCGATATGACACGGAACTAGCATGTGAGAACTGTGGTAGGGAAGGCAAATTGTCGATTTCGGCTTACTGGGAGAATTTTAGGAAAGAGTGGCTGACCTGTAAAGGGAACGTCGTATAGGGCGCTGGTGCGGCCTGTTCTTGAGTACTGCTCGTGTGCCTCGGATCCGTACCAAGTCGGAATGAAGGAAGGCATCGAAGCAGTTCAGAGGCGGGCTGTTAGGTTTGTTACCGGTAGGTTTGAACAACATTTAAGTTGCTTCGGGAACTCAAATGGGAATCCCCGGAGGCAAGGCGGCGTTATTTTCGAGAAACACTATTGGGAAACTTTAGAGAATCGACATTTGAAGCTGACTGCCGAACGATACTATTGCCGCCAACATACATTGCGCGTAACGACCGCGAAGATAAGACACGAGAAATTAGGGCTCACACGGAGGCAAATACACTGAAGCGCCAAAGAAACTGGTATAGGCATGCGTATTCAAATACACAGATATGAAAACAGGCAGAATACGGCGCTGCGGTCGGCAATGTGTCTGACATAGTTGTTAGATCGATTACTGCTACTACGACGGCAGGTTATCAAGATCTAAGTGAGTCTGAACGTGGTGTTACAGTCGGCGCGCCAGCGATGGGACACAGCGTCTCCGAGGTAGCGATGAAGTGGGGACTTCCCCGAACAACCATTTCACGAGTGTACCGTGAATATCAGGAATTGGGTAAAACATCTAATCCCCGACATCGCTGCGGCCGGAGAAAGATGCTGCAAATACGGAACCAACTACTACTGAAGAGAATCGTTCAACGTGAGAGAAGTGCAACCCTTCCTCATGTTGCTGCAGATTTCAATGCTGGGCCATCGACAAGTGTCAGCGTGCAAACCACTCAACGAAACATCATCGATATGGGCTTTCGGAGCCACTCGTGTACCCTTGATGACTGCACAACACAAAGCAGTACGCCTCGCCTGGGACAGTCAGCACCGATATTGGACTGTTGATGAGTGGAAACATGTTGCCTGATCGGACGAGTCTCGTTTCAAATGGTATCGAGCGGATGAACGTGTGCGGGTATGGAGACAACCTCAAATCCAAGGACCCTGCATATCAGCAGGGGACAGTTCAAGCTGGTGGAGACTCTGTAATGCTGTGTGGCCTGTACAGTTAGAGTGGTATGGGTCCCCTGAGACGTCTAGATACGACTCTCACAGGAGACACGTATGTAAGTATCCTGTCTGATCACCTGCATTCGTTCATCTTCTTTGTGCATTCCGACGGACTTGGAAAATTCCAGCAGGACAATGCGACACCCCACACGTCCATAATTGCTACAGAGTGGCTCCAGGAGCATTTTTTGACTTTAAACATTTCCGCTGGCCACCAGACTCCCCAGAGATATTATTTAGCATAACTTGGATGCCTTGCAACGTGCTGTTCAGAAGAGATCTCCACCCCCTCTTACGAATTTATGGACAGCCCTGCAGAATTCATGGTGTCAGTTCCCTCCAGCACTACTTCAGACATTAGTCGAGTCCGTGCCACGTCGTGTCCCGGCACTTTTGCGTGCTCGCGGGGGCCCTGCACGACATTAGGCAGGTGCACCAGTTTCTTCGGCTCCTTCTCGCTCTATTTGCGTGTGGCACAGGAAAGGGAATGACAGGTAGTGGTAGAGCATACCCTGCGCCACGCACCGTACGGTGGCTTGCGGAGTGTCTATGTAGATGTAGATGTAGATGTAGATTGTAAGCAGTTATCAACTTCTGGAAGTACAGCTTTTAAACCTGCGCGCTTACAATTTTTTTGTCATTCAATGCCGCCCCACTGCTGTTGCTTTGGCTGTGTCAGAGAGCTCGATTTGTAGCCTCTAGTTGGTGCCACAGATGTCTTTGCTTCGAACACTTTTATTCACACAAATGCAGTGTAATTTAATGAGGCGACTGAGTGTATCATTAAGGAAGAAGTGTAGCGCTGTTTAATTATTGACATCGCTGTTATTATCTTTGGATTTTGAAGCTAGCACTGTAAAAGTGAAGTATATTTGTAGCAGATGCGCTATTCTTCAGCCGTGATTAAATTGTAAATCGAAAATCACTAACTTCATTTTATAGTAAATCTTCACTCGCTCCAGTTTATTCATTTTGGTTTTGGGGCGTGTATGTAACTGCAGCATTTCTGTCCTAGAATATTGTTAATATTGAATGTGCATGAGGGTGGCATACTATGAACTTGTGGTGTGCGTACTGTAAGACCTTCGGTACACACACCATCAGATTATTTGACTTGTCGCTCTAGCGAAGTAGGCGAGTGTCAGCAATATGTCTCGTGGTCTTATCGTGGCGTGTTTATCTTCTGCCGTTAGGTCAGACGATAGAAATGCCACTTGCAGGCTTAGAGTAGCAGATTGACGGTGACCAACTTTAAACAGAACTTGATTAATTTTCACACACATTTATTAAAATAATAACAAGCATAAAAATAACTTAACTTGGTTCTGGATGCTATTTACAAATTGACAATCTGAAGTTCCTTTGGTCTTGGTACGTTAATCTTATTCTCACATATATCTGATACCTGACGAAGTGTCTATTCATTTTTCTTCATGGCTATGTACAGGATTATGATAATCTTATTAGGTGCAGACTGAAACTTGACTATAGACTGGTACAGACTAATGCAGACTGATGCAGACTAATGCAGTCTGACTAATCGGAGGTCTGTACACTCGTTATAATACCTCGAGCGTTCAGGTATCACTGCGCGAGTGTGATCCGCGAGTACAAAAGGTTCTACGTTAGCAGCAATCTCATTGGCTGCGTTACATATTAATACGCGGATCGGCGGAAGCAGAATTTGGTCCGTCTTTATGGCAGCGCCATCTCGTAGTGCGGAGACGGACGAGCGCTGCGCCTGCGCTGTTGTGCTTAGCGGGGCGCGCTCTAGTGGGAAAGTTGTGTGCGCGCTGAGTACGCGGAACTATGTACACAACAGAACTCGTATTACTTGCCATCTTTCGGGCAGAGTGACGTGTTGTGGAACAAGATTTTAAAACACGCTGGGCAGATGAGTCCAGCTCCCTCCTCCACTTCCCTCGTCTTCAACATCATGCGAATACGAATGCTCTGGTCGTCACCGCAACGTACCGCACATCGCGGCCGGGCATCAGGCGGCTGCTGTGGGGCGGAGCGAGTGACAAACTACCTGTGCGCGCGAAAATTTCAAACCCGTCCTTTCGGAAGGTCGTAACTGCGCACTCTAACAGTTACGCCCTAAATATTCACGCGGTGTCGACTGCTGGGGTCGATATCATGCAAGTGTGCCTTTTTGTCATTAAAATATGACGTCAAGTTGGTGGCATTTCCTCATTAGACGACTTAGAAGATGTGTTGAACGGAAAGGATGACAGTATAATGAAAAACAGTTATAAGACGAATATCAAAAAGTGTAAAATAAAGTTAATGGAGTGTAGCTGAAATGAAGCTGGTGATACTGAGCGAGTTAGCTTAGCAAATGAGACACTGAGAGAAGTAGGCGAGCTTTGCTATCTAGGTACCATAGCGGCTAAGGAGAGCGGAAGAGGAGATATAAAATGCAGACCTGCAATAGAAAGAGAAGTTTTTCTTAAAATTAAACTTAAACGTTGGGAAGTATCTTCTGAAAGTATTTGTCGGCACTGTAGCCATGTTTGCGAGTAAACATGAACGACAAACAGTGCAGGCGTGAAGTGAATAGAAGCTTTTGAAATGTAGTGTTGCAAAAGAAGGAGGAATATGTCAGATAACCAATCTAATGGGCGAGAAGAGAGCTTTAAAGCAGTACTTGATTAAAAGAACGGATAGGTGGGCATGCAGCAGGTACAGGGTTCGATACTGGGTCGAGGCATATTTGATTTTATTTGCCAGTTTCATTCTGCCATATAATACTGTAGTATAGACCGTTTCTTAAACCACATGCATCCGACATTTACATAGCAGACGTTTGGAAATTATTTGCAAAGCATGTTGCTAAGCACTATTGGTGACGTATGGCCTTATCGAAATGTAATGGACCTGAACGTGGCAAGAATAATAGTTGATACTAATCGATGGGATCATAGTGGCAGGGTACACAGACAACAGGCTCAGAATCTAGTAGATGCAGTGATGTGAAACAATTCGCGAACAGGACGTGCAAGAGGCTTACCAATGAAAACGGTTGTACATCCTACCTCTGTGTTCGTATTATGTAAGAGCAAATGCTTTGTAGAAGACCCACTGTAATAGCTGTATGACGATCAACTCTCCAGACACCGTACCACAGAGACAGCATTTAGTAAATAAAAACAAATACGCCTCGACCCAACTTCGAACCCTTGACCTCCAGCATGTTAACCCAAAACGCTATCCACTGCACCACCTGCACAGAACTACTAACATCCGCTGAGAGGGTCATTAGTGCACATGTGATAACCGCGTTGTCAGATTGACAATCTTTAAAATCCGGTTACTGCCGAAAAGGAAGGAAACAGACACTGCAAATTAGGACAACTGATTCACCTCGATGGGCAATGAATCCACCACCTTCAGAGACGGATTTACAATTACGTTCGGCCTCCTGAGTGAATCACAAAGTAGTGAGCATGGGGACACGGACATGTTGGTCTCCGGGGGACGTACAGAAATAGTTCCCGCAGCCGCTGTAAATACTGTGGTCCGGTGGCGGAGTGGTGTGCGAAACTGTCTAGTAAGCAGTGGATCGTGCGTTCGAATCCCAGTGTGGCACACATTTTCACGCGTCGCCACTTAGTCGCATAAATTCCCGATGCAGCTGATATCAACAGTTCCTTTCCTTTCCTATCACTCCCCACCAGCTTTAGTTAACATTATGTCTCATTGTGTTTTCCTAAGGACAAGAATGCTGGATAATTTTGCATATTTTCACTCCCTGTTGTCTTATGGAATTATATTATAGAGAAGTGTACCTGAAGTAAATATGCGACCAGTAAAAATATATTGCCTGAAATAGGTAACTGTATATTTTGAGAAACCTGTTAATGAGCTTGAAATTCTTACAACTATTTCCCAGTACATTTACTCATTAATTGTTTTCGCACCCGAGGTATATCGGTTTCAGCTCTACTGTGATCTACACAATTACAATAAAAGACAAAAGAATAATTTTCATGTAGACTTTGCCTCCTTGTCTACACTTCAGATCGGAGTTAGGTACTCTGGTCCAAAAATATCCAACAAGCTCCTATCTAACATAAGGAAGAAAACTGGAAATCCCACTTAGTTTATAAGGAATGTAAAAACATACCTCGTGAGCTGCTGTTTCTACAAATCGCCAATTATGTAGATTCATAGATGGAAACCTTTCAAGAATTATATGGGAAGTAGCAGCGTTTGTTGTAAAGCAGCGCCAGAAGTATTGGCGTCTGTAAATAAGACTCAATGTACAGATGTAGATGACTGTTTTCACACCAGTGTGATGAACATATTTAGGAATCAATAGTAGGCAAACAGAAACTGCTCAGTATTACTGAGGAGGCTGCAGCTTTTTCAAACCAGCACTTTTTTTTTCTAATTTAGTTGATTAAATGTAGCTAGTACAACCATGCAGTGATAGTTTATTATCGCTAATACAGTATACAGTATACATATTATGTTACTACGATTTGTCTGTTTTTGTTAATGAATACCTTGACTCATTTCAGAGTATTTAGCCCTTTGATACCCCTGCGTTAAACTTGGAACGGATATTACGAATGAGTGTTTCTTTATGACAATAATATTCATAGAATGGTATATTAATGGTAAGAAATTTTTATTTCATTTTCACAAAAATTTAAGACCCACACGATTGTGTCAGTCTTACAGCGATACTCGTGAAAGTAAGTATTTTTTTGTCACAAACAGGATAGATATTAAGTCTCACACATCTTGTTCTTGTCCTCTTCTGGCAATTAAATTGCTTACGGCAATGAGCGGAATGCATATCATCAACAGTAGGCCAGTGCTCGTACTGTGTAGCTTCTTATGATCACATGGTGTATTTATTGGTTTGAATAGATTGTTTGGTGGTTCTTCAGCAGATACACTTAATCACTTACACACTACATACAAGATGAAGAAATTAGGGCTGCTCCAGTCAGCAGCTGGAAAACCGCTGAAGTCGTCAACTTTGGATTCATCTAATACTAAAATTTCCTCATTAGTGGCGCTAAAAATAAAAAAGAAACTAACGCACTTTGACACTAAAAATAAATAAATATGACAACCTATTCCGTAATCTGCTGCGAATCCGGAGTAGTTGGGTTCTATTTAATGCGAGATCGCCAGATGATACTTCTGTCGGTTACTTCAGTTATATGAAAGTTTTCACTCAGTCTCTGGGTTCCAGCTGTTTCAATTATATACTTTTTTCCGTTATTTTCCGTGTGTGTGCGGGGGGGGGGGTGAGGGGGTTATACGGTGGTGGTGTTTTTTTGGTGCGGGCGCGTGGGCACCGCCGCAGCACGTAGCCTCATCCAGCTGTTGCCAGAGCCAGGGCAGCAGCCGGCGCGAGGAGGTGGCATGGCAGCACGGGCAAGGAGGTGGCGCGGTAGCAGGCGTGAACGCAGCAGAGCACTGCAGGCCACCGCGCCACCTCCTCGCGCCGGCTGCTGCCCTGGCCCGCTCAGCACAGGGACGCTGACGTGGAGCGTGCGGGAAGACGCAGGCGCATCATCAATCAAATCGCTCTTTTTGCAGTAAAACAGAATGGAAACTGTCGCAAAAGTTGGAAAATGAACCTTTCTTCTTGTTCACATAGCCCTAAGAGAACTTTCTAAGTTGCTTGCTCAATTTCTTAGTTATACATCATTGCACCTGCATGCATCATATTAAAAAGCACAGCAGCAAGCAATCAGTTTTAGAGAATTGGTCTTTCATTACATAATTAAATGAATATGTATATTTCTTATGTTAACTCTAGCGTACCCACTGAAATATCTGAGCCTGAGAGTCGGGCTACCCTCTGGGGGTATGTTTTGTATCTTTACTTCACTTAGTGAAAAAATACTGAAGACTGTTTTCTCTCGGAAGAATAACTGGCTGGATAGCTCGCTCAGGTAAAAACAAAGAACAAACAGACATTGGCAACAATTGGGCATTGATGTAAAATCAACGGGAAAAGTTAAAAAATTGTGCCACGCTGATATTGAAACCCAGGTCTACTGCTTTGGAGATCGACGCTTTTTAGTTCGTTGCGTTTGGTCTGGGCTGACGTCACAAGTTGATCTTTGATTCCTTGACTCAGTTTTTTTATTACAGAGAGCACGCAGCCCTCTGAGCGAACACGCTTCTCCTTCAACACGTTTGCTTCGTTTCCTTTTACCAGTTCGTAAGTCGCCATCAGACATAAAAGCGTTGTGGCGTTCGCTGTGTTATTCAGTGGTTTGGTATTTAACTAATTTGTAAATGAAAATGATAATCTTATTTTGTTACACTGAGTAATTACTAAATAATTTTTCTCCCAGCTGAAGATTTGGTCAAGTTGCTAAAGAACTCCAACTTAACGTTGTGTTAAAGTGTTGTCTGTAAGTTGTGTAAGTGTCACTAAATCACATTTCATACAACAGATTCTATACAACTATTGATTATGATGGAAATTGTGATGTCACCGCCAGACACCACACTTGCTAGGTGGTAGCCTTTAAATCGGCCGCGGTCCGCTAGTATACGTCGGACCCGCGTGTCGCCACTGTCAGTGATTGCAGACCGAGCGCCGCCATACGGCAGGTCTAGAGAGACGTCCTAGCACTCGCCCCAGTTGTACAGCCGACTTTGCTAGCGAAGCTACACTGACAAATACGCTCTCATTTGCCGAGACGATAGTTAGCATAGCCTTCAGCTACGTCATTTGCTACGACCTAGCAAGGCGCCATTCACATTTGTTATTTATCTATGGATGCCTGTACCGTCAGACCGATGTTCACCAATTATGAATTAAAGTTAAGTATTCCAGAAGCTATGTACTATTTTTGGCTACTATAATTCCTTGTCATTTTCCAGACCTCACGCCAGCCTGCGTGAGCATAATCGCGTGCATTTCGGCCTCCTCTAGCAACACGGTGTTGGCTCTTCTGCCAACACATCAGAAATAGTTATCTTCAGCAGAATGATCATTAAAACCACCGAATATCAGCCGCGCACAACACTGACGTATGTCACCTGAAACAATATTCTTCGCAACTCGTGCGTAATCAATTTCGGCTCCATACATCAGCAAGAAAAGTTTGTTATATGGATCGTGCTATGAGCACTGTTTTTAAATGACCAATTTGATTCGAATTATTTTCATTAAAATTAGCTCGAGACCACCGGTGCACATTTATTTTTACACATTTTTATTACCTTCGGAATTTATGTCTGCGGAGTTGCATAATTTGAAATTGCCGCTGAGATAATTGTTAAGATGGCGGCAGACAATTGATAGAGACTTTCTGTTGTTTAACAGGATAAGTATTTGAAATGCTTATTAAACTTTACTTTCATATTGTGCACTATTTAGACTAATTTTCATCAAGCAAACCTTTAAAACACAGATAAAAACGCGATGCAAATCGCTATCATCATGGCTGCGCTCCTTGCAGCGGAAAGAAATAATTAACACAGATAATGCTTATTGACAGAGGAATTAAAGTTACAAATAATTATTCACTCATATTTATAATAATAATGAACTCTATTCTCAAGTAATAATTAACAAATAATTACAATTTCTTAACAGACCTCAGTTTGATATACGTCTTGCGTCCGCAACCTACAAAAGCCAGCCAACAAAAGGTAAAAACAAAGGAAGACAAACGCAGATCATAAAAGGAATTTACAATTATCATTGTCTTTGTATGATACACATCGATATGTCCAATTACATCATAAAATATTATATAAATAAGTAACATTTATTTCACTGTTTTTTCATATGTCGGATAGATAATGTTTATAACTGTTAGAGGCACTGTAGATAAAATTTATCTCGTGGGTGTTACAGCGTTCACAACCTTGTTAAAAAAACGAACGACAGCGAAATTTCTCTGGAAAACGCTCACCATGCAAGGCAACAGCACCCTCAACATTTCTCCTACATTCTCCGCAAATCAGGATCATTTCAGTTTTTTCTTCTGTGCTTGCAACATTCGTCGTCCACTTGCACGTCCGTTCTCCAAACGACACCAGCACAGGAGTCAACGACATGGGGCAATAATGTGACGCTACACCACAAATAAACCACACCCACACATTTGTGTGTACCAGATTCGAAAGGGTAAGGATCTACGGAACATGATGAGTGAATGAATGAACAACGATGTGGGAAAACTCTGGGCACAAATCAGTCCCTACTCCAAGGGCTTCCTGACTATAATGATCGTGCAGAGTTATGGAATGGGGATTCAAGGTTGATTGATACTCTTCCGAAAAAAGTCATCCAGACAGTCTATAGTGTGTGCTTAATTCTCCCGGTCGGTGCAACAGTTGCCTTTCTCTGAGTGGTTGACACAATCTGTTACTTTTCTTTGTGAATTCATTTTTATATCCATGGTAAATGGTATTTCGATGTTGTGTTGCGAGACTGTACTCATGCTTTGAGAGTGTCGCCGCCAACAGATTCGTAAAACACAACACAGCATCTCGCAACGGTGGATGGAGCACGTTAGATGCGTACGCATGTGGCATAAAGACAAATTAGCACTGGTTAAATGCAGCCTCAACGAAGGGCATACGTTGGAATATGAGAAAGCAAATAAGTTGTGCCGAGTTAGTGAATTTTGGGAGAGCATCATCAAAGAATTTAGTGAGATTAGGCTTCGTAACAGTCTCGATATTAGGCGAGGGCCATCAACTAAGTTCGGCGTTGAATCCTTTACTAGCAGCCTTACGCCAAGAACGCACCCAGCAGTTGACGCTTCGCGAGTGTGGGCAAGACTGAATGCGCCGAGGGTCGAACGGTGGTCGGCGTCTTCCCCCCCCCCTCTCCCTTCCCCACCACCCACGGACGCCAACCCCTGGGGAGAGTCGGACACATCTCGGGTGTATACAGGGTGCAAAGGCTATAATTGCAGATATTTCTACTACTGCCTGAAGCCAGTGTACTGAACGACATTATGTCAGCATTCAGGTAGTTTGCATTTTTATAATTATAGCTAACACAAGTGATATGTTTGTAGTTTAGCCTCTCCAAGTATGTGTGGCAAGAGGAAGCCATTAATGCTTATTTTCCCTTGGGAAGAAACACAGATGTTGAAGTGTGGACACGAGGACGCAAAATCGTTAGTCTATCCCGAAATGTGTAGTCGACTTAGTGGTGTAGTTAGGACTGTGCAGAAAACATCAAGCCATAAAGTTGGTGACGTCTTTGTGAAAAGACTGTACGACAGAGAGAAAAAACAACCAACACATACATGAGTGTACTTTTTGAGGTACCACTGCACTTATACGTATTAGACCCTGTATGTGGGACACCCACGCAATCTCGACATTTCGCCAGGAGATGATAGGATTGGCATTCATCAACACGTCGCGAAATTTCGACGAAGCCTCATCAGTGCCGGTAACGTTCACGCACTAAATTCTAAATTTAGGAATCTGCGGTATAGCAATGAGGGAGAGTACTGTAGCAAGTAGGATGCTTTCTGGGTCCTACATCTGAATAGGTGTCACAGGAACAGTCCATAGTTAGTAAACTTATTTCTTTGCGTAATAAGTAATTTATCATATCCGTATTGTTTCTCTTAGATTCTAAATACTTTTCTTCACAGATTTAACGTCCCACTGTCCCTTCCCCCACCGCAACCCCTGATTAGTTAAAGAATGAATCTCCCATGTATAAAACATCTTCATCATTACTTTACAAATGAGTTAATATTTTCCATATTGTGCTAAACATTTAATGAAAGAATGACCATGCACCGACTGAAGATTCAACTGAGGATGAAAAAGATGAGTGCTATGAAGAATTAGAGAGAGTAGTCGAAAGTATTCCAACAAGAAATAAGAGAATTATCTTAGGAGACTTTAATGGAAAAATAGGTAAAGAGGATATGTTCATCGCCACAATAGGAAAACACAGCAAGCACTCGACCACAAACGAAAATAGATTAAAAAAGGTCAACTTTGCACTGTCACAGGATATGAGAATTTGCTCGCCGTGGGCGGCGGCCACGCTACGCCGCCGGCAGCCTCCGTGGCGCCCTCTGCTTTCACGACCCTGCTGGCCGCCGTGTTTTCACTGCTCCGGATGCTCGCAGCGAAAGTCGTCGCTCTCGCAGGCTTCCGCCTCAGCTCGGTAAATCTGCGCGATCTGCAAGAAGGAAAGCACAGACCTCTGCCCACCCACCCACGCTCCTATGCACCCCAACTGCGAACGGAGACGTCTTCTGCCTCAGCGGCGGCAACGACGCTCCGCACCGCGTCCAATGCACACGGGGTACTTGTAATTAAACTCTCGCTACTCGACGGTGTAGACAGAAAAATGTTCACCGTATGGGTAGACAACTCCATAGGAATGATGTCCAGATTGCGCTAAAGGGTTTCTGTCGTTACTGATGTTAGTGTCACGACTTGCGGCTCGGCACCGGTAGTGGTTAAGGCGACGCAGGGAGCGCTGAACACGAGCGTCAGTGTGCAGGCAGTCAACGTGGCTCTAGAGTAGGTGAAAGGGGCTGCACTTGTAGGACTCTTTCAACAGCAGCAATAGTGCTGGAGCTCTTCATGAGTATCGATGCACTAAAGGAATACGGAGCGGCCTCTTTCCGCACGATGGTTGATGAATATGATGCTTAAGTTGTAATTGCGAGGTGCCGGGGCTAGCAGTGTATTTAACACTAAATTCTTTTAGAATCTACATATGTAAATGATGCTCTAAGCCCCCCCTATTCTAACTCCGACTTTTGCTGTTGCACAAGGATTAAAAAAAATACGCGAACTGACTCTAATCAACCCTGCCAGTGGAGTAGAAGAGAGTTTGGCACCTGCAATAATTTAAATTGATAAATAAGTTAAATAAACGAAGGTTTCATTAACATAGTGAGGAATGATAGGGTTGCTCTACCGATTAACAAAATGAAAGTTCTGTCCAAAATAACAATATGATTTATTAAGACTAAACACAAAATAATAAACAAAAACACATGAAACATTTACAATACATCAAATTGGCCCAAATTGGATACTCAAACAAACGCTGTGAATGTGAAGTTGTCCCTAAACTAGATTGTGAGGATTATGACGAAGTGGTATGTGCAGCCAATTCCTTGCAACTCAAATCTTAGAGAAAACACATAGCCAACCCAACATTAATTGCTGCTACCCAAGACAGAACAAAGTTAGAAAAAAGAAGAACAGGCGCGCTCTGCTGAGCTCTGATTATCACCTAGCAAAATCCCTGTCTGCCGGTGCTGCGGACATACCTTACCAATCTGTCTTCTTAACTGCAAGAACACGATTTGGCGTACCGGAGGCGATGGCTGGTTGCTTCGACGTCCTCGACCGAAAGGCGAGAGCCGACTACCCCGAGCACCCGCACAGGCCGAACACACAACATTCCCGCCCCCACGACAGTGGCCGTCGTTAGACGTTCCAATCAGCAACTCGAAAACCGGCGGAAAATTGCACTCTATTGCCGGAGCACTACCGTTCCACCAATGGAGATTCTTGGCGCCAATTTCTGCGCTGATTTTGCTACGTCACGGAGCTATGCCCTGAGCAAGCCAATCACAGTTACTATTTTGCAGAAAGCACGGGAATTTTCCCGCCACAGCTGCCTGGGTACACAAGTCCTTCCCACGCGTCGCTGGTAGCCCGCCAGAAAGTGTTTTCGCTAAGTTTCTGCGAAGTAACGGAACCTCTAGCCCAGCCGCTACTTCAGACCCCTCTGGGCGTGTCTTTTGACAATGTCGGCGTCTGCAAAGCATTCACTCGATTTCCTCACACCCGTCGGCTTAAGCCTTTCCAGATCAGCAGAGCCCGCCTGTCACCAGACCACCCGGGTGACGAGAGACGCTGCGTGGGAAGTCCGCGTGTGAAGGAATAGCGACTTTTCACTGCATGCAATTAGAGAGGAGAATCGTAAGATAGAAATATGAGAGGGGGCTCATGCCACCTCTCAGAATTAACTGGCGATTTCGGAATTGCTTCAGCTAGAAGCCAACAGCCAATTGCGCCACAATTTTTTGAAAAGGTTACAGTTGCCATGGCTGAGCATGCTGGACGCATTTCGCGATCTTGAAGTAGTGCACGAGCTGTCTCACGTCAGCTGAACACTCCGTGGCCGTCGTCACGGGCAGGCTTCGAGAAATCCCCAGTGCGGTTCCAGCCTGTCGTCGATGCAGCTGGCCGTCACAGTGAGCTACGTTTGTTAACGTAGAACGTAAACACGGGAAACAATTAACAAATGTCACCGCCTCAAGTGGAAATCAAAGTGTGTTTCTTCCAATGGTTTATTCGTTACTTCTCTTCCGCAAGTCCTCACAAAAGTTTCTTTGTCCTGCGATCACTAGTTTTACATAGGGGCCCTCTCAAACAGCGAAAGTGTAATTGTGACAACCCTGTATGTACTTCTCTCGGCTTACCACTCATTAAAACATCCACTTGTGGCCGATTCTGTATGACTGAAAGCGTTTTCCTTCTTTAACTCAGATCTTCCGTTCTTTAACTCAAATGTCAAAGCTTCTGCTTTCAGCTAAAAGAACAAAAGATCGAGTCAGTTAATAAGGAAGCAAACAATATTGTCTTTCTTCGACGAGGAAGATAACGAAAGGGTATCTCAAGCTGCATGCGGGCGATACAGTCGTTTGCTGTCTACTAGAATCAGAATTTCAAAATGATTTAGTCACGGTGTCTGCTGCCTATGCTACGCTTGTCTGTCCTCTTCTAAAGTACTGCTGAGCAGTATGGGATCCTTACCAGATAGGATTGTAGGAAGACGTCGAAAATGTTCGGAGACGGGCGGGTCGTTTTGTATTATCGTAAAATAAGGGTTGGGGAGAAAGTGTCACGGATATGATACAGGAGGTGGCATGTCAGCCATTAACATTTTGTGGAAACATCTCGCTGGAACGAGAAACGCCTTTGTTTTAGTCATCAATTTCCACCTACATTGGGATAAGTGATTACTGCAATAAAATAAGATAAATCTGAGCTCGAACGGAAAGATTTAGGTGTCCACTTTCCTGAGGTGCTATTCAATAATAGAGCGGTCGAGAAATAGTCTGAAGGTGGTTCTGGGAAGCCCCTATTAAGAACTTGAGTATAAATAGCAGAGTAGTCATGTAGACGTATCGTTGGGGTAACTGGAGCTGATGGCCATGCCAACTGGAAGCCATGCAACACCCCCGCCCTCCCCCCTCCCCCACGGCATAAAACCCACAATTATAGCTCCACAGGTGCTCTGACAATCTCAATCCCGTGGGTCTGCTTTTTTCCCGAGGCTTCTTATGCTGACTGTCTCCATTTTGCTAGCTAAGTATTTCATAGCTATTATCAGGTGTGACAAGGCCGCTCCTAACATTTGCAATCTACGCTATTTGACCACTGGCTCTGTTTCATCCGTCGCTGACACCTGTGTTTTCCTCTGGCATTGAAGCCGTTGATCACCTAGCAGTTTTAGTGTACTATAGTGATTTTTCCTTCCAATAGATAGTTACAATTCACCCGGGTGTCTGACTTCCCGTATACCACCAATGTCTTAAGGCTGCTTTAACTGACAACCGACGAGGCACCCAGTGGCGGCCAAGCAACCTCACATGGGTATTAAAGCTCTCAGGGGCTCAGCATTCGTTTGTTTGGTACAGGCTTGTCAACCCTGGGGTTCCTGAGCTGGGGACTAGTAAGCGCCATTGCTCCGCTATCACAGTATGCTGTGAGAGTGCTTCGGCGACCACTGTGTGGTGCAACGGTGGGATATTGTGAGTCACAGGGATCTCGACTTGACCATCTAGATCGTGAGGATGGCAGAAACCTCTACAAATCTCAAGCTGCGCTGCGTGCCAGTGAGGTGCATGGCTATCGAGGAGGAACACTCATTAGCAGGCAGCCTCCGGGGAACCCGCTGCACCTCTGTTGTTAAAGGCTTATCTAGGCATGAAGGGCTTTTATTTTCCTAGCTCCTCATGGGACCAGGATGGCTCATCCCAAATTTTTCTTTCTCCATTGGAAGGAACCAAGACACAGCCTGAGTGCTCAGGTCTCACAGAGTCAGTGTTAAAAGAATGCATGCCGTTTTTCAGAATTTTTTAATAATAGTCGAAAGAAAAGAGGGAAGTTTCGGTACCGCTTCACCATTTTACAATCAGAAAGGTTTATAGGGCATTGCTGGAACTTTAAAAATCTGTTAAGCGCTTGCGAAATGGGATCCTATTGGTCGAAAGATTCGATTCCAAATAAGTGAAGAACCTCCAGAAAGTCAATGCCTCAGGGAATTTGCAACTGAAACTGAACTACACACCACCTTGAATTATAGGAGAGGTGGTGTGACTTTCACGGATCTGGTTGACATTCTCTGAAAAGAACTGAAAGCTGAGTGGTCCCAGGAAGGCACTGTCGATATGCAAGACATTATGAAAAGAGTAGATGGCGATCTAGTCAAATCAGACTCTTTTTTTATCCTTACATTTAACAGCACCAAACAGAGTATTTAAAGGAAGGTTTCCTTCACCTAAGCATATGGCCTTGTTTCCCAAACCAAATGTGCTGTTTTAAATGTCAGCACTTTGGGCACACCACTCTTGGTTGTATGGGAGAAGCCACTTGTGGAAAATATGATAATGCCACCCATGACGAACTTGGTTGTTCCTCTCCTTCGAAGTGTGTCAACTGCTCTGGGGATCACGCTGTCTTCAGTAGGGACTGAAGTGTTTTCCTTAATAGCAAAACGACAAAGCGCATTCCATGTGGTGAAGCCAAGAAGATATACAAGGCCAGGCAGCCACCCACATTTGCTGCCCCCTTTGCTTCTGTTCTCAAGCAGCTAGCCGAGAAACACAAATGGAGGTTGCCAGTGTCAGCTCTAGTATGTGCGTTTGTCAACGCAGTTCCGCTGCTGCAGCTACTTTGAAGCCTGCCTCTCCCCCCCCCCCCCCAAACTTCAGAAAAGGCCGTGGTTGCTGACGCTGTTTGGAGAGGCAGGAAGTTCTACAGCGCATCATGCCCCCTGCCACTTACGCGGTTGTGGCCGTCGCCTCAGACAAAAGAATCGAGCGCGAATAACTGTTCACAGACAGAGACGGCAAGTACATAGTCGAACGATGCTGACGTCATACTGTCTGATGCTTCTCTCGATCCTTCTTCTTAGGCGATGGGCCTTGATGTCAGACTTGGGCAATCATTTCGCCCCAAGACTGAGACTACACCTATTTTGGGCTCCCCTTCCTGACAAACTCAGGATGAAAATGCTGCCCCATGATAGATGGCTCCTATCCCAGTGAAACACTAATGGGTCATGAACGGTGGTGAGTTTCCAGACAAAGTATAATCTCTTGAGGGGGTTCCCTTCTTATGAATATGTAGGTGGCAACAATATGGGTCCTCAGCTAAGTTTGACATTACTTCCACTTACTTCTGCCAGGCTTCTGTATCGGCCTCCCTGGGCCAACATTTTTTATTCTCGACCCCTAACATATTAGGTTTCGAGGCCTGAGGGTGTCTTTCATTTTCCTTTTCATCTCCGCTGGTCAAAGGTTGGGAAAGGGTTTCAGAGACAGTTTAGTTTACCAATACCTGTTCAGAATTAAAAATCTGAGAAACGTCCACTGAAATTTGATGAATGAATCACACCTTGAAGAATTCAAGGCTGCTCTACCAATAAACCCTACTTCCACGTCCAAGAAGACGAGAGTCATGTGACCTCTTCTCAATGTGTGGCGTGTGTTATGGCGTGCAGTCAAGTGCTGTCACGCCAGTCGGGAACGAGAGGGGAGAGGCGGCTCTGGGAAGGAGTCAGCCAGCCTCACGCTGGACGATCCCTCTCCAGGACGAGAACGCGAGGGCAGCTGCCCTACGTGAAGAGGACATAAGCACTGCGCCCGTCTGGTTGCGACTCAGTCGAATGGCAGTACCATCAAGACTGTCTACTCGCATAGAAGCGTCAAAGCTCATTACTTCGCTTGAACTCTCTATTAGACTTTAGAATTGTTATACTGAAGAAACTTGATTATTTCGTATGTCGCCCTTTGCTTGCGACACATCTGTGTTACACAAAGTTAAGTACTGTAATTGCTCTTTTCTAATGAAACTCATTAATACGATTTGTTTCAATGTTGTCTAGCGATTCGAGAAAGCAGTTTCCTACATACCCCATATTGACGACTAGGCCTGATTGAAGTGTCATGTAGTCAACGGAAGAGGATGAAAGGCGAGGTTTCTGGTGCCTTTAAACTACCAGAACAAATCTGACAAGGGAGATGACCCCAAAAGAAAATCCTGGTCCTTCTAGAAAAGAGGTTGGACAGACGGATGATAATCAACTTTGGGAAAACACTCATTGCTCCTAGTATCGCAAGGAGTCTCAGCAACAGAATGGTCTCAAAGGTCAATGACAAATTATTGATATATCCCTTGATCCACCATCGTTTGACATTACAGGCTGATACTTTGAGAAAGGACAGAGGAATTGCACAAAAAGGGATAGAACTAGCAAATATACTAAAAGACATGAATATCGATGCTGTGGCGATCACAGATACGAAAAAGGAAATGAGAGGTAATAAATATGTAGGCTATTACATTATGTTCTGCAGTAGAGTCGAACAAAATGAAAGAGCAAGCAAAGGTATGGTAGTACTCCTGCAAAAGAGACGGGAAAGAGAGATCAAAGGTTGCACAGACATAAGCAAAAGAATACTCATTGTCAGTCTAAAACTGAGAAGACCTTTATAAGCATATATACACCGGAAGAAGGAAAAGGGTGTTTTGAACCTTCTATGAAGAACTACAAAAGATTCTAAATAAATACAGTGTTACTGATCAGATTATTATGATGAGTGATTTCAATGCCTGATTAGGAAATATGCCAGTGATGACTATTATAGGGCCTTTTGGAAAACGTTTGTAATGAAAATGGGAAAATACGGAGTGAGTTTGACACTTACAATAATCTTAAAGTAACAAATTCACTTTTTAAGAAAAGTGATACAAGTAACTATACTTGGGCCAGTAGAGGCATTAATTTGTAGTTGACTGTATTTTAGTAAATGAGAAGCAAGGCAGGTCAGGTAAGGGATACAAGAGTTTATAGAGGGTAAGATATAAGATCATTTTCTACTAATCTCCAGGATAAATCTTTTTGCGAAATGGAAGAAAATAACAGAACAAATAAGTAACCAACAAGATCAAAGCGTTTATAAAGTATATTTGCTGGAAGTGGACAGCATCAAACGTCTTTACCAAAGCAGATTGAATAAAGAGTTAGCAAATTTATAAAGTAAAGAGAATACAGAACAAGAATGGCAAAATCTAAAGAACGTGATATGTAGAGTAGCAGCAGAAGCTCTCGGTAAAACGAAAAAAAAAAAAACAAGGAAAAGAAAGGGCCTAAAAATTTGGAATGAGCACATAATAAAAGCTGTTAAAGAAAAACAGGATGCACATATAAAATAAATAAGCAACCCCATAGATGGAATGACGCAATCTTATGAGGAGAGAAGAAATATTACTGTATGTGTAGTTAGAAAGGCACACCAAGATCACTGGGATAGAAGTTTCAAAAACTTTAAACACAACAGAGAAAGAGAAGATACAAATAAACAATATTTAATATGAACAGTGGGTAAATTATTACAAAGCATTAAGGAATGATGATGCAGCACAAAAAACTGAAACTGAAACAATAGATGACAAGGAATTAGATGAAATAGAGCCTGACAAAATAAAATCTGCCTTAACATCACGTACGAACAGGCAAGCGACAGGAACAGATGGTATTAATGCTGAATTGCTAAGATATGGAGGAACGAGGCTTCATGTACAACTGTTACGTCTCCTAAACGAATACTGGGAAAGAAAAAGTATCCACAAAGACTGTAAGTTTACTAGAGTGATAATTAAAAAAAACCAAGGAAAAAGAGAAAAAAAACGAGACAAAAGCCTATGCGGCAACTACAGAGGATTAAATTTAAAAATTTTACGATTCATCTTAAATGTTCGGTCTATTTTAAACACAAGACTTAAAAACGTAATAATAACAGGACTGCATGAGGAACAAACGGTATTTAGGAAAGGACGCTCTGCTATAGATGCAGTTTTTATTTTACAACAGATAATACAAAAACGCGGAGAATAAGATAAAGAAACACACATAGCTTTATTAAAATCGACAAAATCAGTCAGTAGACAGGAACTATGGAAGATAATGACGGATCTTGGATATCCAAAACCTTAATAAATGCGATAGAAGGTATATATCAGAACACGACTACCACTCCAAGCGTCAATGGGAAAATGACCAATGAAATACCAACTAACAAAGGAGTAGGACAAGGCTGCTGTATCTCCCCAACTTTCTTTAACATTTACATGCATAAAATAACGCATATAGGGAAAACAGAATTTCAAAAGGTATATAACTAGACAGGACACTCGTTTAAATAGCTTACTATTTGCTGACGATACAGTGATCCTGGCAAATAAAGAAGACCTTTGGAAAGGAATTCCCTTACTGAAACAAATAAGTGCAAAATTTGACGTGGAGACAGAAACAACTAAGACAAAGGCGTTGACGGGTAAAGAACACATTAGAACCAAAATAGCGATAGATTTTAGAACAAGTAAATCACTTCCGTTACCTAGGATGTCAAGTGACTTATGGATACAGCAAAGATATAGAAATTAGGCTTAGAAAATTAAACTGGGTAAATGGAACAATTAACAGAACCGTTACAAAACTAGGAAAGATTCTCAAAATAAATTCTACAAAACGGTTACTCCCCACAATCCACTATGGAAGCGAGACGTGGGTTGTTAGCAAAAAGCAAGAAAGCAGCGTTCAGGCACAAGAAATGAAATTCCTCAGACGAGTTAAAGATGGCACAATAGAAGACAGATAAGGTCTCAAGATAAGAACTGAAACAATTTTATCATTTAGGCTAAAAATTTTTAGTTTCTCCCATACTCTCCATTCTTTGTATGTGTTTGTAGAGTATAAAATTGTAGAGTGACAGACTGCCTTTAAAGGCTAGAAAATATAAGAGCCAAGGAAGAAAACTCCCGCAACGAATTGGTATCGTAAAAGGCAATTTCGCCTAATACCGGAAGAAGAAGAAGATGATGATAATGATGACACCTGTTGAGCTGCTGTAGCTCCTAGCACAGGAAAGCCCCCTGTGCTTGTGTTTGCAGGAAAGCATCTTAAAGTGTCTGATGCTACTGTAATGCGGGGCTGTATGCTCTATTGCAAGGATTACCTGACTGGGGAAAGGGCCAAGGGAGGGCTCGCTGTGTTTGTCAATAACAGACAATGCTCCTCTGCTCTACCCCTAGCTACTGACTTGCAAGTAGTTGCCATTGATATTCCTGTCTGTCGGATAATTGCTCTTTGAGAGACGCAGAGTTGGCTTTATCTTGCTGAGGTAGACATAGCGAGCAAAGATCTCATGGAATACATCCCCAACCATTTCTCCTTCTGGGAGACTTCAATGCCCATCATGTTTTTAGGAGATTGATCAATACTTGCGCTTGGTGTTGGGATTTGGAGAGCCACATGCCTCTCCAGCTCTGCATCCTCAACAAAGGTACTCACTATTTCTGTGCTGCTTCTGCGTCATTCTCAGTCATCAAGACCTCCTTCTGCTTTGTAGCCATCGTAGACTCTGTACGTTTTAACTCATTGACGATCTTCTCTCCAGTGACCTCTTTCCATTCCGCATTCACCTACTGGATGGAGCTTAATCGGAAGAGAACCGACCAAAATGGTTTGTCAGCAGGACCAACTGGACGCTGTTCAACCAGCTGGCTGTGTTTGAACACTGAGACAGTGTCCAGGAATGAGTGGACCATATTACACGAGTGATGCATCACGCTAAAATCCTCGGGTCTACTTAGGAGGCAACCTGTACCTTGGTGAACTGGTGAGTGCCCATCAGGAATCTGGGTCAGGAGTGTGGCTCTTTGACAGTTTATGTAGCGTCCAACAACAGAAAACCTCACAGCATTTCAGGTCACAAGCACCAAGTCTCGACACATGATTAGGGAGAGCAAGAAAAGGCCATAGCAAGCGTTTCTTAGGTAACCAACCGTTCCACTTGTTCTATAATCGTGTGAAAGCCAGAAGGAGGCTTTCTGGTAAACACAGTAGTTTACCAGTAGCAGCAATGCTGGAATGGTTTGTCTCCAAACAACGCCCAGATACATTGCTCAAACGCTGCTAACGTCAACCAGGATCTGATGTTCCGCCATTACCATGCAACTTTAGAGAGGGGTAAGTTGGAGTTCAGATCCCACAAATACGAGTCTTACAACTATCCTTTCTGGGATCGGCACTGTCAGAGACTCGTGAAATTGGACACATCCACGACCAAATTCAATACTACATGCTTCGATATTTGCCAGCAGCGCAAAAGGAAATCCTCCTCGAACGTTTTGTTATTTCACACACGTCACTTCCCCTACTCGTGGAGAGAGTGAATTTCGATACCTCTCCTCACATAAGTAAAGCAGAATCCATGTCCCACTAGTTGCTGGAGTATCACCTTAACGGGGAGAGTAGCAAAGACCCTGGAATGAATGGTTGACTGTGTCTGGGGTGTTTCATAGAGTCCAGGAAACTCCTTAGCCACTCTCAGCGTTGATTCTGGAGATTTCGGTCCACTGTCGGCAACATGACCCTACCAGAGGCGGCTATTCAGCAGACTTTACAACGTAAACATCACTGTTTCGGCATATTCTTTGATGCCAGTGAGATGTGCGATAGTATTTGGAGATCCAGTATTCTCGCGCAACACCACCAATAGGGCTCTCATGGCCATCTCCCCATTTTCATATCTGTTTTCCTGCCCAAGCGGATATTTAGGTCCAGAGCTGTGAGACGCTTCCAGATCGATTTGAGCAGGAGACTGGTGATCCTCATGTCATTGTTTTCAGTGTTACCCTCTCTGCCACAGACGTAAAGAGTAGCACTTCTACTGTAAGCAGTCCTAGAAAGTGCTCCTTGTTTGTTGCCGATTTTGCTGTTTTCTGTTCCTCCTCGAATGTTTCCACAGCGACTCTTCAGTTTCAACTTACAGTGCGGATGTTGGAGGAGTGGGCTGCAAAGATGGGTTATTAGCTTTTTGCAAATAAGTGTGTGTGTGTGTGTGTGCTTGCGTTTTAATCTTTCTCGTCATATTTTTAGTTCACCTGACTTCTATATGAAGGATACCATTCTACACTTTAAAGACTCAGTGAGGTTTCAAGGCCCCATCTTTGACTCGGAATTATCCTGGTTGTCACATCTGAGATACCTGATACCCAGAACCTTGAAGGCACTGAATATCTTAAAGTGGCTTAGCCACAGGTCTTGGGGGCAGACAGGGTGCGTCTGCTCCAATATTATATGGCTTTCGTGCGTTCGTGGCCGGACTACGGAGGCACAGTGTACAGGTCAGTGAGGCTTTCCTACGTGAGGATTATTAATGCTGTTCACCATAAATGGATTAGGCTGGCCACGTGAGCTTAAAGGACCAGCCCCATACCGAGTCTCTGCGCTGAGGCTGACGAACCACCACTCACCATCTGGCGGTAGCTCTGCATGGTGCATCAGGCCTGTCAGTTCCTCGCAGCTCTAAATTCACCTGCATACGATACTGTTGCTCGTCCAATTATGAAACGCCTTTTCTCCAATAGACCGCGAGTAACAAACTCATTTGGGAACTGCGTTCAGCATGTGCTGGAGTTGCTTGGTATGGAGCACATACTACTCCAAAGACAGGGTCTTAACCACCTACCACCATGGTTACTGCATAGGCCGAAGCTAATTTTAAATTTAGTGCAGTACAGGAGAGACTGCGCTTCTGCAACTGTTTTTGATACATTATCTTACGACATTTTAGCGTTCTAGGCGCTCAGTCCGGAACCGCGTGGCTGCTACGGTCGCAGGTTCGAATCCTGCCTCGGGCATGGATGTGTGTGATGTCCTTAGGTTAGTTAGGTTTAAGTAGTTCTAAGTTCTAGGGGACTGATGACCACAGATGTTAAGTCCCATAGTGCTCAGAGCCATTTGAACCTTTTGACATTTTAGCTGAACAACACTACTCTGCATTGGTCTTTACAGCTGGTCCGAAATAGGGTTACTCCATTGGTCGCTCTGATGTTTTCCCTCTTCGCGTCTTCAAGATCCAACTGCATAGCGACTTTACATGTAATTCCGTGTCGAAGACAGTAATATTTCGGGACTGTAGCAAATGAGATGTCCTTGAATTGGTAAATTTCTCGTCTGTTCCGATTCTCTGAGTACCCTTCACTCTCTCCAACGTTTGTACCCAGCAGATAGAAAAGTCCAGAATATCCAGGATGCCTTCCCCCAGCTACAACGACTGTGGAAGGTGGTGTCTTTCTGCTGGGTGCCAGGGTATATGGGTATTGCGGGAAGGAAAGGGCAGAAGTATCAGGCGAGGAAACGTATCACAACCCTCGGTTGGCCAGGTGTGCCATCCCCCTGCATGCTATCGCCTCGCTGTTGAGATACGTCTTACGTCAATGGGAGGATGACTGGCTGGAGTGAGAGACAATAAGCTCTGTCTAATAAAGCCCACAACGCGCCCATAGCATACCTCCTTCCAATCACTTCAGAGGGATGAAGTCCTCCATACTCATCTTTGCATAGACCACTTTCCTCAAACGCATGGCTTCTTGCGCCGGCATGACGATCCTCCAATATGTGGTGCTTGTGGAGTACAGATCACAAAGCGCCACTTTTTACTAGACTGTGTTTTATTTTGGGACCAGAGAGTGGCACTTTTGCCAACAGATCTGCTGTCAGTTTCAAGTAATACTTAAACGATTGTGTTTGCAATGTGTCCAACTTGTTCCCGCAAATTTTAGGGATAAGTTCTTAATGTGTTAACAGGGTGACTGGCTCACCCACGTTTTTTGTACGTGGCCAGCCCGTCACCTTCTCCTGTGCCTTTCTTTTAGCTCTTCTGTGGTTTTACTTCTGTTTTAATCTCGTGTCTAGTACATTTCTTCCTTCTCCATTGTATTAAGGCCTGTGAGGTAGAGTGATTGTGCGAGTCAACGCTAGTGAGATGGGAGCGAGACAATGAGTATCATCTCATAGGTTTCCTCCTCACGGTGAAACAATAATTTTAGTCTTTTATCCACATTTGTTTATTTTAATATGTATAAGGGTTGTGATAAATTCAGTGACACACACACACACACACACACACACACACGGCCAATAAATTGAATAGATCACTGTGCACTAGCTAGCATTTGGCACAATCTGTCAAATATCCCCATCTAAGTTACGCAGTTCCTGTGCGTTGCGACATGCAGCATTCGGAGGCGTGAACTGGCGCACGCTAGGTTTTCTCAACTGTTGTAGTTCGGTTCTTGCCTTGTGATGTGGAAGTACGTACTGGAAGGTACAGTGTCAGCACTGATGAAGTAATAGGTACTGAGATTTGCTCGGTCCCTTCTGTAGCAGCCACATGTTTCGGAGGCGTCCAGGTGAATGCCTCTGATAAGACAATACTGCCAACATTGGTCTCGATTTGCGTTACATCGGCTATGTGTTCATTGAGACGCACACTCCGCAAGCCACTGTCGACATATTGTTCTTTTTTCTTCTCCCAACTAGTGCTCGCGTGTTGATCTGGGAGAAAATACCTCTGTACTCGTCGTAATGTTTCTTATCTCACACTTATGAAGCTTACGCTAGATTTCAGGAAGAGGTAGCATAATTTTTTCCAAGTCTTCTCCAGGTACCGGTATTCTAAATTTACTCGACAGACAGAAATGCGTAGGTAACTTAAACAGGGATCTTTGACAGAAAGACGAGTTGGTATTAATGTCGTAGCAAAGTGTTTCCAACTTACTTATATGTGTACATTCAAGGTGAGTGCTAGAATTGTTTCTGTTAATAGACTTTTCCCCTTACAGAAATATCTTGAAAGAATAAATCCTTATCCTCTATGTTTAATATTATTGTACTTCATTCTGAAATTTTATATTTTAATGTTTTATTTTCTGAAACTTTGCTGTCAGTAACCACTGATTTTTATTTATGTACTATCTGAGTAGCCGACGTTGCCCAAGTATGTTTTTATTCCAATTCTATTAGCCCATTTCGTCCTTCATCCTCTGTCTACATCCTCCTCTCTGTCCATGTCCTACTCTCTCAATTAACTAAACAAACACTGTTTTTAGCCTTGTTTCACAGCTTATTATTAATGTTATTGCTCAACCTAGGTTTCGGGTTATAAGCCCACTTTAACGTAAATTACTGATTCCTATAGATGATAATGAAATTATCTTTACCTTGTCATCATGTTTAACTGTTCAACTTCGTAGGTATTGATCCACTGCTTAATGTACACTTACATCAATGACCATTTTTTTAAACAAATTACATCCATTATTACTCATTCACTAAATATACTACCATGACCGGCCTAAAGTTACGCATCAGCTAAGACATTTTTGTCTACGATGGACTGGAGCCCCAAAGTTTTGTTTCTATCTTCGGGTTGTGATCTCATCTAAAAGTGGTGAATAATTGAATTGGGTTAGCTCGTTTAATAATAGGTGTGGGGATATACACATCTGATTTTTAACTTCTAATTGGTCGAGTTTGCACCACTTTTCCTCTGTATGTAGGACTTGTACAGCTATTGTGTATTTGTGATTAAAAAAAAAAGTTCAAATGTGTGTGAAATCTTATGGGACGTAACTGCTAAGGTCATCAGTCCCTAAGCTCACACACTACTTAACCTAAATTATACTAAGGACAAACACACACACTCATGTCCGAGGGAGGACTCGAAACTCCGCCAGGACCAGCCGCACAGTGCATGAGTGTAGCGCCCAAGACTGCTCGGCTAATCCTACACGGCTGTATTTGTGATTATTGTTCGGGCAATGTTCTGCAAAGGCTGAATCAGGCTTCCTCAATCTCCAACTTCTGTTGTGTTCTTTAAACCTGGTACAGACTGACTTCCCCGTCTGTGCAATGTAGCAAGACTGACACTCCCGGCATGTGATTTTATAAACATCACTTTTTGTGACAGCTGGTTGTTTGTCTTTTGCATTGAACAGGAAACCACCTATTGTCTGAGTAACATAGAACAGCACAGAGAAATCCTTTGTCTTCAAGATGTTACTATTCGATGTTTTCCCTATAAAAGGTAATCTGCACCATTTCTTTTCCTGTTTGTCTGTGTTTTTCATTGGGGACAGTATGGACCTGCCTTGCTTCTTCATCTTCTTACCTAACATTTTATCAAAAGTGTTGGGGTAAAATTCATTATTTATGGCTATTGTTTTTGTTGTATTAAGTTCCTGGTCAAAGTCTTCTTGGGACATAGGGATAGAAAGGATACAGTGGATTATGTGAGTAGTGGGGCAACCTTCGTGCAGCCACATTTTCCATTGTTGCCAAATTTATTCAAGATGGCGGCGATGACGTCATTCAAGATGGCGGCATGTAGACTTGGCAACAGCACATGACCTCATCCAAGATGGCGGCTTTTAGCGGGAAAATAGGGCAATTGGGCTACCTACCTCCAATAAAAATGGCGCGAAATTTGACTATTGGCGGAAAAATAGGGCAATTGGGTTACCTAATCTAACCCCCGCACCTCCATAAAATCGGCGTGAAACTCAATTTCCAACACGATAACACATGCAAAACCGTACTTGTCTTTATTATCATTTATTATTATTTATTATCATGTATTATTATTTATTATCATTTATTATTATTTATTATCATTTATTATTATTTATGTCATGAATGTGTGTCCGCAGTCCAAGTTGCTTAGTTTATATCTCCGCCACCAGGGAGCGCTACCATGATGTCATTCAAGGTGGCTGGAACAAAGCCAACTGCCTTTATACAAGAGCCCTACAATCATTTATTGTGAAACCATTGCCATGTGTTCGATCGTGGACATGAATGTTGGGGATAGAGCAGCTTTCAATAGCTGCATTACATGTAGACATTCGAGGGAGGACTGTAGCCACAGTTCGCTACATGACGTACATGGCGTATGGAAGAGTATCATAATGGATGAGTGTCGGGGGAAATAAGCACAAGAATTCTATTCAGCAGATTTCAGCAATGCAGAGGGATGGAGCCAGGATTCATCTCGTAACCAGCATATGCTCATGCACTTGTGTAAACTGCCGACATATTTATCAACAAGCATTCACTCTCCCAAAACGAAAGAGATGTCCAGTCGATGCCAATTGGCTTCGTCTTAAACATATCTATATAAGCAATATATATCACTGAAGACCATCCTCCTAGTCATACCAAAAGTCCTCCATCGACGAGTTATTGGTGTCTGGCCGCAATGAGTTTAACAGCTGTGTAGTTTGCAAGCATACAGTCGAGGACTGCCTCCACAGCCTCCTACATGTGGACTGGAAACGCGCATTAATGCTCGAGCATATGCACAGGAACAAGAATACAGTCCTGCAAATAAATTCTTTGCAGTGAGATGCTTTAAAAATGCATTACCCATCTGATGGAACCACCTGTTACTGCTGGAACTGCCTGCCTTTTCTAAAGCCTACATATAAGCTCCTGCCTCCAATCCAGCAGACCGAAGAACTGATCTAGTTCACGAGTTCGCCGCTAGAGGACACCTCGATAGGTCACGTGGCCACATCATTCAGCCAATAGGAGCACAGCATCATGACGACGTAGTTGGCTTCTATATAAGCAGCACTCAGCAGCTCCTCAATCTCTGTTCCAGTCAGTCGGCAGTCAAGATTAAGCATCAGTCACCACAGCAACAGCAGCAGCAGCAGAGTAGGAGGAAGAGGAAGCAGCAGAAAAGTAAGTCCGAAAATTATTATTATTGTTATTATTTCTCTACCAACAGCATATCATTCTTATCAACTTTGCTCTTTGTCCTGCAGCAGCTGCACCCGTCACATCAGCATCAGCAGGTTCCAACGTGTCCTATCGTATAGCTGCACCCGTGACGTCAGTATCAGCAGATTCCAAACTGTCCTGGTCCACACATGTGAATGCTTCGGCCTCGTCCACACAGGACCCTGTAGTGCAGCTTCTCACCATGCTGGAACAGGATAGCGAGGTGTTAATGTCGGTGCCCGAGGCTGCGCTTGACCGGGCTTCACAGTACTGGGCTCCTTCTTACGCACCATCCATCGATCATCGCCCAAGAGACCTGCTGCAATCAATTCAAGAACAGCAGGCTAACCGCACAGGTGTGGATGTCGTCGATGAGAAGATACCTGTGGCCAATGCACCTCAACCTTTACTATTCGCCTCAAGCTATATGTTAACAGTTAGTGGTTCAAAACGTATTCATGTAGGACTGGAAGTTTCACAATACGGTAGCCTGTCAACTGTGTTAGTGCTCGAAAATGTGCTCAAAAATACAGTAGAATATTGTTTTAGTGCATGTATAAGTGCAGTGCCCAAGTCTTGTGCTATTCCTCGAATATGTATTGAAAATGTTGAAGTCAAATTTACTCATGGAATACCGGACTATTGCAATGCACCTATAACATTACGCGATATACGTGCTGAATTTAAAGCGTACAAGAAACAGCTATTTTACAAATAGTGTACTTCTGATGCACCCTTTAAAAAAGAATCAATTGATTTCTTCTCATGATTATCATATTTGTAAATATTTTTATAAATAAATATATTTAAAATCTTAAATTTGTTTTTATTTTCCAAGACAAAATGTCACCTACCTTAATGTATATGACTTTTAGTTCATTATATCGTGTAGCCGTTGTAGCTCAGTTGGTAAGGTGACTGCGCTATAGTGGCTACACACACATATATTATTTATCAAATAAAAGGCCTATTGCATGCCTGGACCTAGCACAGCAGGTATCATGGCAGGCTGGGTGAAACACCCTCGCCGCAAGGACTTTGTTGCAGGTGACTGGTCCTGTGATGATGACCAAGACTAGAAGACCAGCAAGAATGGAGCACTCCTGCCTGACAGCATACGAGCTATAATTGTAGGTCCTTCCAACTGTGGTAAGACAAATGTCCTCATGGCTCTGCTAATGCACATAGATGGAGACCGCTCCGAGCACGTTTTCGTCTTCTCCAAAACACTCTTCAGCCCAAGTACCAGTTACTGAAGAAAGTATTAGATGGAGTAGACGGTGTAACGTACAGAGCAATCAGTGAAAGCGACGACATCCCCCCACCTGAAGACATAAAGCTTTACACTGTCTCCATATTCGACGATGTCGCTGTTGAAAAGCAAGATCAAATCCGTAAATATTTCTGCTTCGACCGTCATATGGGTGTTGATGTATTTTATCTGTGCCAGACGTATTCCAGGATCCCAAAACAGTTGGCGAGGGACAACGCAAATCTCATAATAGCATTCAAACAAGACAGTCTCAATTTAAAACACATTTGCCATGCTCACGTAGGAACCGACATGTCATACAATGAATTTGTAAAGATATGTGCTGATTGCTGGAACCACTCACAATACGGCTTTCTCGTTATTGATAAAACTCGTAAAGTGAATGACGGTAGGTATAGCCGGAACTTCCAAGACTTTCTCCATATATAAACGTGCGAAAATAGCTTATTCCATCAGTTAACACTTCACCATGGACAGATTCGCACGCGAACGCTCACTCTGACAGAATGCAAAGACAAAATGCCCGCATGTACACCGATATCAAATTTAAAAATCTTTGAGTCCAGACTAATTAAAGTTGTAAGGGAATTAAAGGACACCCATAAACTTCTTGGCGTCAACCAAAACCGGATAGAGAACAGAATTAGTGCAATTGAGGGCAAGATAGAAGCCGAGGCCGTTGTCTTGAAGAAGGTGGTGTAGGAAAAAAGGAGAAGTACAACAAAGCATATATAAAACCACGTGATATTCAGAGCTCTGATTAGTATCCTTCGAGATGACGACAAAGCATAAAGTCCTTCAGGCGCGCAAAGCAGTTCGAGAGAAATTACGTTTGCTTAAGTTGGGGCATATAGATCGTGAGCAAACACTAAACGAAACTTTTAAACCTGTTACCAAATCTGTCGCCAAGATAGCTTTGCATAATAATGACCCAATCGCAGAATTCACCAACCAGTATCCGACTGTTAAGACAGATAGAACATTTGGTGTCAGCAGGGCGAGACCGTACATGCTAGGCTCTCAAACTATAACTTTATCCGACAGCACAATACGCGTCGGGGATACAGAGTTTAAAAGAACACCTTGCTTAATGAACATAATCTTCCTAAGGCCATCAAAAAACTTAAAATACTCTGCCGATGATCGAAAAGTCTATCGGGAAATACTTAACTTGACTGATCTGTATAAAAATCCTGACGGAACACTGAAAAAGCTTGAAAACTCTAAATACACTTCCATTATACAACCTTTACTCAATGAGCAAGCTAAAAGCGTCGGTGAGGGTGTAGACGTTTAGCATAGAGGAGTGAGGAATCAAGTCCCGCAGTATATACAGGGTGTTACAAATAGGTACGGCCAAACTTTCAGGAAACATTCCTCACACACAAATAACGAAAAAATGTTATGTGGACATGTGTCCGGAAACGCTTAATTTCCATGTTAGAGCTCATTTTAGTTTCGTCAGTATGTACTGTACTTCCTCGATTCAACGCCAGTTGGCCCAATTGAAGGAAGGCAATGTTGACTTCGGTGCTTGTGTTGACATGCAACACATTGCTCTACAGTACTAGCATCAAGCACATCAGTACGTAGCATCAACAGGTTAGTGTTCATCACGAACAGATTCGGTGACTAATGGATTGGTAGAGGCGGACCAATTCCATGGCCTCCACGCTCTCCTCACCTCAACCCTCTTGACTTTCATTTATGGGGGCATTTGAAAGCTCTTGTCTACGCAACCCCGGTACCAAATGTAGAGACTCTTCGTGCTCGTATTGTGGACGGCTGTGATACAATACGCCATTCTCCAGGGCTGCATCAGCGCATCAGGGATTCCATGCGACGGAGGGTGGATGCATGTATCCTCGCTAACGGAGGACATTTGGAACATTTCCTGTAACAAAGTGTTTGAAGTCACGCTGGTACGTTCTGTTGCTGTGTGTTTCCATTCCATGATTAATGTGATTTGAAGAGAAGTAATAAAATGAGCTCTAACATGGAAAGTAAGCGTTTCCGGACACATGTCCACATAACACATTTTCTTTCTTTGTGTGTGAGGAATGTTTCCTGAAAGTTTGGCCGTACCTTTTTGTAACACCCTGTATATTACGATGACCCAGATGAACTAATAGACAGACTTCAAATGTTGATGGCTTCGGCTGCTGCGGGTAATACAGGTCATTCGAATGAAGTTGTCTCGATAATTTCTGAGCTGAGAGAGATACGTATAATTGAATAGGTATGGAGGCAGTAGTTCTAGAACTGCACAAGTCAGCACGGGAAACATACCCTCGAAGGCATGTTATGATTAAAGGCCTGGATGACTTGTGGCAAGCTGATCTTGTAGATATGATCCGATATTCAGATGATAATAATGGATTAAAATACATTTTAATCGTTTTTGATACATATTCTAAATTCGCATGGGCATTACCTGTGAAAACTGCAACTGGTAGAGATGTTGTTGCGGTGTTTGAGCGTTTGCTGCAGTCAGGAACCAGTCCATGCCCGGACAATCTTCAAACCGATCACGGTTGCGAAATCTACAATGAATACTTCAAGACTGTTATGGAGCGGTATGGGATAAACCACTATTCCACGTTTACCCACCTTAAAGCCAGCATCGTGGAGCGTTTGAAAAGAACAGTCAAAGCTCAAATGTGGATGCGTTTTAACCTTCAGGGTTCGTACAAGTGGCTAGATATCCTCCCACAGATAACTGCACGATATAATCGAACCAAACATAGTACAATAAAAATGAGACCGATCGATGTTCGCGATAATTCACTCATGGACACAGTATATTTCCGCATTAAAATGCTGGACCTGCGCAAACAGAAGTTCAATGTAGGTGACTTAGTACGTATTTCAAAACAGAAGACAGCGTTCGAGAAATCGTACTTACCAAACTGTTCCGCCGAGATATTCACGGTATCCAAAGTGCAGAGAACGATCCCTAGGACATATATCTTGAAGGATGGCAAGGGTGAGGAAATTGCAGGATGCTTTTACACTGAAGAATTGCAGAGGAGTTATGAACCAGATATATTCCTCATCAAACGCGTGATAAGACGTCGCGGGAATAGAGCGCTAGTTCAATGGTTAGGATTTCCATCATCAGAAAACAGTTGGATTGACGCTGACGAGTTAGTATATAACAGGGAGCGTAGACCTCTATCTCATCAGTAGCGTACCTTGCACGATAGGAGGCACACCATAATAAGAGGTGGAGGTGGTGTTCTCGACAAATTGCCTGTTGAATTGCACACTCCAGGATGTAACTTCTGTGGGCCTGGGACAAAGCTTCAGGAACGCCTGGCACGCGGTGGTAGAGGTATTAACCTGCTAGGCGAAGCCTGCCTTGAGCACGACCTCGCATACGCTGCAAATAAGGATCTCCCAGCACGTCACGTTGCCGACCGAATATTAGCAGATAAAGCCAAGCAAACAAGGCGAAGAAAAGATCTAAGAATAGGTCAACGCGTTGCCGCATACGTAGTTGATAAAACAATGCGTGGAAAAATTAAGTTGTGCTTGGGAGTGATGAATTTCAAACGAATTATGAAAGCAGCTTTGCGTGCGAAGAACAAACCCGGTTGTTTGAAAAGCTGTATTCTCACTTCGATGTGTGCGGCAAAACGTGTGTTGAACGGTGGGAAAAAGAAGATCAAGAAGAAGAACAAGACTTCAATTAAACCACCTAAGGTCCTACCACTACCAAAGACTTCAGGTGGAATTATCCCGTTCCTCGTTCCAGCCCTTGCAGTCTTGTCCGCTGTAGGGTCGCTTACAGGCGGGGCTGCAGCTGTCGCCAAAACGGTCAAAAACGCCCAGAATGCACAAGCCCAACTAGAGGTAGCCAAAAGACATAATCGCGCTATGAAGGCAGCGGCTATCGGAAAAGGTCTCTACTTGAAACCATACAGAAAAGGACTAAAAAAAGTCCGTTAGTTATCCTACCTGACCGAGCGCTTACGAATAAAGATCTAGTTAAAATTGTTAAAGAAAAACATCACATTCGCGCATTCCATGGGGTCTTTATGCGCTATACATTACCGAAGATCATGTGGAGGACTAACGAGTGCGGAATTGTAAACTTAGATGCCGCTGGGGGTCCAGGGACCCATTGGGTCGCGTATGTTAAGAAAAGTCCAAATACAGTACAGTATTTTCATTAATTCGGCGATTTACAGCCGCCTGAAGAATTACAACGCTACTTCACCGGCAAAAGACGCGTCTTCTACAATTTCCGGCGATATCAGGACTTTAAGACATACCTGTGTGGTCATCTCTGCGTTATGTTCCTCATCACAGCGACGGCGAACCCCCCCTAGAATGTGTCATCGTCAGATCATGTGTGCGATGTATAAAAGAGATGTCATTGAACAGATGACCGTCATTTGATGTTTAGATGCAATGTCGTAAACTCTGACTTTAAGAGAGCGAGGATCAGTATTACGCACAAATTACTTTCCGCCGATTGATTTAAGTGCAGGGGACTGGAGTAGTGCACGGATTGGTCTAGAGACGTATAACAGCATTCCAAATATCACACAGAGCAACAATAAACTACATCTTGAAACTGACGGCCGGAAGGAGATTCTACAAATACAACCTGGTGCCTACGATATTGATGATTTAAACGAACTCTTAAAACAGTCAGGAAAAGGTATTGAACTACACAGAGACATTCAATTGGTCCACTGCTACGTTTTGCGAAGGATCGTGTTTTGGTGATGGATGCCAGTAAATTTTACGCTGTAGATATACTCCCAGTGAGTACAATCCACGTTGAGTGTAATATTGCCACAAACTCATACCTGAACGATAAATTGATTCACTCAATTTACGGATTCTTTCCTACAGTCGGCACAGGGTATAAAATAGTTCAAGCCCCCACAAACGCTATATATCTCCCGGTGACTGTTCAGACACTGGAGTACCTTGAACTGCGTATTGTGGACCAGAATAATCAGCTTGTTAACTTTAGAGGAGAAGAGATCATTGTACGCCTGTATCTAAGGTAAGATGGGAATAAAGTATAAAGCTAGCACACAAAGCTCACAACCCGTCAATGCAACGCGAAAGGGCAAGGTGATAACACGCCTTAATTACGAATTCCTCATTTCAGCAAGTTTAAAACCGCAGAATGACGTCGCTCAACGTAACTCAGTCAGTAGAGTATGATGACCGAATTATTCGTCATGAATAGCACTCACACAAACCCTACGCTTCAAGCACATTTAACAAAAATAATGAAATTAGGATTGTTATCCAGCATCAGGACGCGGTAACACTGCCTAGCAAGAGCTTCCTCTATCTGGACTACACATTTAAGAAAGCTGACGGGGCTGCCGTAGCGCTCTCGAAGCTCACTCGAAATGCTGTAGCATTCCTGTTCCAAGAGATACGTTATGAACTCAACGGAACTGAAATCGACTGCATACGCAATGTCGGTATTACATCAACCCTTAAGACGTACGTTTCAGCCTCACACTCTGATTCAAACGGTTTAGAAAATGCTGGATGGTTCATAGATGCAGCAGATGGGGAGGGTGGACAAAGCCGATTTACTGCGTGTGTGCCTCTAAAAGTACTTGTGGGTTATTTTGAGGATATGCAGCGAATAACTATCAACGCTAAACAGGAACTTATTTTGGTGAGAAGTGCAAGTGACGCGGATTCATTCTCTCAAACAGCAGCAGAGAATGTTCAAATCAAGATTAACAGCACATCGTGGAAAATGCCTCACATCACCGTTGCCGACGAAGAGCGCTTGAAGCTCTCAAAAGTCCTGAATGCCGGCACCTACCTACCACTAACCTTCCAATCATAGGAGCTTTTTGAATACCCAGTCCTACCTTCAGCATCCACACATACTTGGGCTATTAAAACATCAGTGCTGGTGGAAGCACCTCGATTCATCATACTCGCATTTCAAACTCAAAGGCGTGCTAATGTATCAAAGGACTCAACTGAATTTGACCACTGCAAGTTAACTAACGTCAGAATCTACTTGAATTCAGAATACTACCCATACGAGAATCTACATCTACAGTGCGACAGCAATGTATACAGTCTGTCATTTGACATGTATGCGAGATTCCGGCCATCTTACTATGAAGGCGTTGACAACGAAGGATGCCTACTCAGTCCACAGAGTTTCAAGAAGCTAGCACCAATAATTGCGATTGACTGTTCAAAACAGAATGAGATAATTAAATCAGGGCCTGTAGATGTACAGATTGAGTCTGAATCTTCGGCGTATGCTCTCGTTCTGCATGGTCGTCTTGAATACTCAGATCGAAGCAGATATGAACTGTGCAAAATTGTATTTTCTTCTTCTTCATTATAAAAGGAGGAATTGAAGGTCTAAAATTTTATCTTTTTGCTCATATATACATTAACTAGTAATACTCGTCAAGAAATATATACAAATATATATAAAGACTTTTTTAATAATTTTATTTTTAGTTTTCTGTTTTTTTTTAACTTTTTGGTGTTGTTTATGATTTTTTTCTTTTTTAGAATAAATAATATTTATATTTACACACAGACACACTTAACACAGGCTCGCACACATTCACACACTCAGACATACACGGAATCACGCAGGCTGATAGACACTACAAAACACTCTCTCCAATATTTACACTATGATAAAAGGGTCATACTACTACTCTGCAGACACTCTCGCTATCTCTCTCTCTCTCTCTCTCTCTCTCTCTCTCTCTCTCTCACTATCTCTCTCTCTCCCTCTCAGTCAGAGTCCCCCACCCCTTCTCTCACTACAAGTGAGTAGTGTGAGCATGGGCGAGTTTCAATGCCATCATCACAGACGACCCTTTTATCGTCATGAGGCGAGAGACTGATTTTAAATTGCTGCACAGTGTAGACCTCGTGAGCTATCGACCGAATACTTGTTCGCCGTACCATATGCGGCGGCTGCGGCTCAGCACCGCGAACACCACCACGTAGGCACTGCAAGTAGTCTTCGATAGGTAGGGCTCTCGAGGCCATCTGCCGCACCCCCTTAGCCCGCCTCTGAGTGGGACCTTACAACGTGCGATATGCATACATCTTGGACCGAAGACCTACAAACTCCACAATCGGCAATCCATTCGACTCGTCTTTCATGAGACCGATAACCTTCTTGTTTTGTGGAACAATACCGTAAGGATTATCAGCCACATAAGAAGACGTGTCGAATTCATTGCCGTGGTACCTAATTACTTCATATGGATCGCAGTTCTTCACCCAATAGGTGAAACTATCTGTATCCATATAAAGTAATTTAGGATCTGCGAAATGAGTTTTCGCGAACTCATAATGAAAGCGGTACATGTGGAGTCCGGATAGGTCTAGTATCCACATCCCCACATACACTCCTGGAAATTGAAATAAGAACACCGTGAATTCATTGTCCCCGGAAGGGGAAACTTTATTGACACATTCCTGGGGTCAGATACATCACATGATCACACTGACAGAACCACAGGCACATAGACACAGGCAACAGAGCATGCACAATGTCGGCACTAGTACAGTGTATATCCACCTTTCGCAGCAATGCAGGCTGCTATTCTCCCATGGAGACGATCGGAGAGATGCTGGATGTAGTCCTGTGGAACGGCTTGCCATGCCATTTACACCTGGCGCCTCAGTTGGACCAGCGTTCGTGCTGGACGTGCAGACCGCGTGAGACGACGCTTCATCCAGTCCCAAACATGCTCAATGGGGGACAGATCCGGAGATCTTGCTGGCCAGGGTAGTTGACTTACACCTTCTAGAGCACGTTGGGTGGCACGGGATACATGCGGACGTGCATTGTCCTGTGGGAACAGCAAGTTCCCTTGCCGGTCTAGGAATGGTAGAACGATGGGTTCGATGACGGTTTGGATGTACCGTGCACTATTCAGTGTCCCCTCGACGATCACCAGTGGTGTACGGCCAGTGTAGGAGATCGCTCCCCACACCATGATGCCGGGTGTTGGCCCTATGTGCCTCGGTCGTATGCAGTCCTGATTGTGGCGCTCACCTGCACGGCGCCAAACACGCATACGACCATCATTGGCACCAAGGCAGAAGCGACTCTCATCGCTGAAGACGACACGTCTCCATTCGTCCCTCCATTCACGCCTGTCGCGACACCACTGGAGGCGGGCTGCACGATGTTGGGGCGTGAGCGGAAGACGGCCTAACGGTGTGCGGGACCGTAGCCCAGCTTCATGGAGACGGTTGCGAATGGTCCTCGCCGATACCCCAGGAGCAACAGTGTCCCTAATTTGCTGGGAAGTGGCGGTGCGGTCCCCTACGGCACTGTGTAGGATCCTACGGTCTTGGCGTGCATCCGTCCGTCGCTGCGGTCCGGTCCCAGGTCGACGGGCACGTGCACCTTCCGCCGACCACTGGCGACAACATCGATGTACTGTGGAGACCTCACGCCCCACGTGTTGAGCAATTCGGCGGTACGTCCACCCGGCCTCCCGCATGCCCACTATACGCCCTCGCTCAAAGTCCGTCAACTGCACATACGGTTCACGTCCACGCTGTCGCGGCATGCTACCAGTGTTAAAGACTGCGATGGAGCTCCGTATGCCACGGCAAACTGGCTGACACTGACGGCGGCGGTGCACAAATGCTGCGCAGCTAGCGCCATTCGACGGCCAACACCGCGGTTCCTGGTGTGTCCGCTGTGCCGTGCGTGTGATCATTGCTTGTACAGCCCTCTCGCAGTGTCCGGAGCAAGTATGGTGGGTCTGACACACCGGTGTCAATGTGTTCTTTTTTCCATTTCCAGGAGTGTAGATAGGTTTAGTAAACTCTACTGCAGTTTTAGCCATCTCCACAGCAACCAAGTTCTTATTGAAAATGGTGACCCGTTTAAAATTTGGTCTGGCAACGCATTTTCTTACGCAATAACGCCCATCCCATTGCGTTCTAATAAAAATTTCACGTCGTTCCCTCAAATTCTCCATAGTTTTACAGAAAATTGAATTAAACATTGATCTACAAAAATCTTTCTCAAAATCACACGACGCAGAAGTTCTCTGTCTCGTATTCAGATCAATATACTCCTTCAGCCTGGGGTACTGCTTGAAGGAGATTGCCCAGGTGCATTTAACCAGCTCCATACCCAAGCTGAGGCATTGCTGGAGGTTACGATAGAGAATGATGTACCTCTGCTTGTCCCCCAGCGTTGTCATCAGTTTCGGTGTGGAGCCTCCTCGCGGAACTAGTTGCTCTGGACACAGCGGCAAGTCATGCAAACTAATAGAGTATGTGAGTTCTGCCTCCACAACACACCCCACATCAGAATCGGCCGATTTTTCCACCAAATCCCTTGCATTCATCTTCAGACAGCCACTTAAACTCGCCATTCGGCAGCGATTGCATCATAGCGTGCCCGTATAAGTTATTCACATCGAGATACAACATGTAACTTGAATCAAGGGATGCGTTGAACCTCTCACCCATCCGTGGGTTATTGCTTTCGCGTGTCTATGAATACATTGGCAAAGCCCCCCACGAATCCCTTGCTCAAAGAAAAGAAGCATGTCAGCATCGGTCAATAATTCGATACTGCACTTCATTTCCTTGAGCATCGCGTCCCAAGACAACACGGATGCCGTGTAATAAAAGGCGGGGTCTAGAGAATATGTGGTCATAAATAGACTCCGGGACTTCTCGAAAACGTCTGCAAGCAAGTGCGTGTCTGTGTCTATGTAAAGACGTGCATACTCTCCTAAATTGGAAATATTGAATTCCCGCCAGACATTCACGGCATGCTCATACTCTGCATTCGTTGTGGCGTCGCCTGTGAGGTTGCTGGAGAATGCAGTTGTGTCGGTAGCCTGGTTTCGTTGAGTTTCGCCATACTATCCACATACTCGTATGGGAAATCTCCCTTCCTATGCACAAGTTGAAACTTTTGCTCATCGAGAAAAGCAGCTCGAGTGATTTGAATTTCCCCATGAGGTAGAGTCTCAACAAGTTTCTGTAGTGGTGCCTGCATAAAACGTAGTGTATCGAGGAAGCGCTGCGTAATTCTCGGCGTCATTCGTTTGGAGAATGAAATATACTTCTCGACACTCTCAGGTAGGACACTCACCTGATCTTTCTCCAAACCGAAATCGGCCAAATCCTCAACTAGAAAGTGAGCATCATACCCACTTAAATTATGGAAGAAAACTGGTATGTGCCTTAGGTAATTGGTACATCATATTGCATGCACTGTGAGCTGCGCCGCAGAATTTCCCTGTAAGATGACAGCGCTCCCTACGAGGAGTTTCTGCTTTTCTGTCTAACAGCAGCCCACAAATATGACACTCAGTAGCATTATTATACAAATCTTCATTCTCCTTCGATTTGGCCATGGGAACGTTGCCACTGTATAGCGTATCAACTTCGTGTGAAAATTTTTCAAGCTCAGAGAGCAACCAAATCAAAGGATTAGCCCCGACGTAAGATTTGTATCGGTTAAGGTTGGAGTCATATGATGATACAATTTGGTACGCTGCCGCGTATGGTACGTCTTTCTCTGTAAAGGTAATGTGTGAGGTCGTAGGATAACCTTCACAGCGGGTCACAGGAGCAAGCAGGCATAAAAAGTCGGCGTATACTACAAACGGGCAGCGCTCCTGGTGGTGAGCATTGCTAAACTCCATGAATTTGTTTTCCTGGGTAGGCATTATAACATGTACCGCATCCTTGGAGGTACAGTCTACTAGATGCGTAGCTAATAACTGTTCAGATGAGAAGTAATTGAGGCACCTTAAACAAATATGTTTTACATTATGATCAGTTGATAGTTGGGAGGAAAGGAATCGGGACATGTCGTTGATCCAGACATAGTGATAATTGTCACCTTCAGGAAAGAGAAGCATATTTACATGCAGCTCTCGCTCACCGGCAAATTTTGAGAAATGGAGGGGACTGACTACGATATGCTTGTCTTGCTTGTCTGACTTGCTTTTCTTCTCCAGGCCATAAACGTGTACCAATATTCTGGTATTTTGTGTCTCTAATTTAGGTATGTCCTGGATCTTGACGGGGAACTCAGTACCACTGAAGTTATAACAGGAGTGAATATTATCACCTACATGGTATGTACTCGGATGTTCAGGATGGTCTCTTCTATTGTACTTCCTCTCACAAGCCAGGACTGATCATGCAAAACAAGCCTGATCTTTTGTATTTTGGACATTAAGGCATGCCTGCTTATTAGCTATATCTTTAGGGAGCTTGATATAGCTGGACCCTCCATTTCATGGATCGTGGACATGAACATGGACACCCAGGTGTAGAATTCGGCTGAGTGCCTTAGCAGAGCCGTTGACTTCCATGTCGGAAAACCGGCCCAATATGTCACTCAAGCGGGATTTACGAAACCACTCAGCGATTGATGTGCTCCGTGTTATCTCGCCATTATCCCCCCAAAGATAATGAATGCTGGTCTCTCCATCACCAGACTGATCTTTGGGGGGGAAGGGCCGGGAGGGGGGGGGGGCCGGTGGGGCGGGGGCTGCGATAACTCAATGCAGAGCACTGCACTGCACTTAATGGCGGGATTATTGACCACCTTGAGGAGCTCTGTTTCCAGGACAGGGAGGCACGCGTTTAAGAATCCAACTGGATCGCGGTACCCCCCCCCCCCCACCCCCGCCAGCCGGGTTTTCGATCCTAGTAACCGAGATTCGCTCCTCAAAGGCGTCAGCAATCGCCGAGTACTGTAACTAGGTATGGTGTCACCGACCTGATCTGCTTGACTAAAAGGGCGGCTAAGAGAACAGCCACTAGCCATAGGATGATCACTAATACTATTGCTATAACTAGGCGATGCGTGGTGTACCTCGCACATTTGGAGATGATGCCCGCGGCGAGGGGGCGGCGCGCGTGCCCCAGTGCGAGCAGCAGGGCGCGGTGCACGTGGCCTTGGTAGCTGCAGTGGGTGGAGGTGGAGGTGGAGGTGGAGGCGACGCACATGTCAGCCGGGGCTGCCATGTCCCCAGTGCGAGCAGCCGGGGGCTGGGTCCGTGGCCCTCCCTGGAGGCTGCTACTCGCACAGCGGCCGAGGGCGCTGCTGACTGACCGGTGCAGCTGCCGCGACACGCATGCGCGCAACCGCGTGCTCAGAGTTGATCTCTGCAGAGCTAGTGTAAAATAAGTACACTGTGTACGTACGTGATTTCTAACAATCACGCATGTGGTTATAAGGAGAGGGACTAATTACCTTTTTGGCACTGACTCCACAGCGTGAACAATTCATCGGGGCAGTCTACTGTCCCCTCAAAAAACTCATCTAACCCATCATCCACTAATTGTGTATAATCATCTACAACAAATATGATATTTTACAATTGTTAGAGAAAAAGAAATAAGTATAATAATATTATTATTAGAGATAGGTATTTTTAAAAAAAAAAGTTACGAGTGGGCTGTTGTTGTTGTTGCTCTAATTGCCATTGAATGGCCTCGATCTCACGATCAACGGCCGTAAGATCATCAATTGGGTTTCCTGTACGAGAACGAGATAAAAATTTTAGTTATTTTGAAAAAAAAGAAGTTCACCTCAACACATTCACATCTAACTAAATTATTTAACAGCTACATTGCAGACCCATACACATTCCCTGATACACTTACACATGGAATAACCTACCTGAAACCTAAAGATCAAGCAGACACAGCAAACCCAGCTAAATATCGCCCCATAACATGCCTACCAACAATCTACAAAATATTAACTTCAGTCATTACACAGAAATTAATGACACATACAACACAGAACAAAATTATAAATGAAGAACAAAAAGACTGCTGCAAAGGAGCTTGAGGATGTAAAGAGCAACGAAACAAAGGTCGCTACACTATGCATACATTGATTACCAAAAAGCTTTTGATAGTGTACCCCACTCATGGTTACTACAGATATTGGAAATATACAAAGTAGATCCTAAATTGATACAGTTCCTAAACATAGTAATGAAAAACTGGAAAACCACAACTAATATCCAAACAAATTCAGATAATATCACATCACAGCCAATACAGATTAAGCGTGGAATTTACCAAGGAGACTCATTAAGTCCTTTCTGGTTCTGTCTTGCTCTGAACCCACTATCCAACATGCTAAATAATACAAATTATTGATATAATATTACTGGAACATACCCACACAAAATCACACATTTGCTACACATGGATGATCTAAAACTACTGGCAGCAACCAATCAACAACTCAACCAATTACTAAAGATAACAGAAGTATTCTGCAATGATATAAATATGGCTTTTGGAACAGACAAATGTAAGAAAAATAGCATAGTCAAGGGAAAACGCACTAAACAAGAGATTACATATTGAATAACCACAGTGACTCCATAGAAGCGATGGAAAAAACAAATGCCTATAAATATCTAGGATACAGACAAAAAATAGGAATAGATAATACGAATATTAAAGAAGAACTAAAAGAAAAATATAGACAAAGACTAACAAAAATACCGAAAACAAAATTGACAGCAAGAAACAAGACAAAAGCTATAATTACTTATGCTATACCAATATTGACCTACTCATTTGGAGTAGTGAAATGGAGTAACACAGACCTAGAAGCACTCAATACACTTACACGTTCACAATGCCACAAATATAGAATACATCACATACATTCAGCAACAGAAAGATTCACATTAAGCAGAAAGGAAGGAGGAAGGTATAACACTCCCCGTCTGCTTGCTACCGTACCATAACCTCAATGCCAGAAGCAGGTTGTAACATAAAACAATTTTGTAAAAGTAACTATGGCACAAAGCAACAGAGCAGTGTTACCCTCTGAGAGGAATTTTGTTAAGTTGACCGTATTGTTCCTAATGGAAGTGGCTTATCGGAAATGAAAGTCAGAATTACGTTAATATTGGAATAGTGACAAACAAAATTTTTGCCTAGCTATACTGTTTGTAGAATAAGGGAAGCGGTCGCCAGCCTAATTAGGCAAGAGAAAGATTAACATTCTCGTTTATGAAAGTAGGTATAAGTAACTATAATGGACAACACGACAGACACAACCTAGACTTAGCAACACGCGAGTGCAATGAACTCTAACACACATATGTTTTAAGATTGAAGCTAACAGTTAGAGCAGCAGGAACTATTTTCAAAATTATAACAGGTACAGAAAACACTATCACTTTCAGGGTTTACACAAACTAAGTGGTCTTTATACTGTTAATATGCATACAAGAGAGACAAACACTTGGCATACATGAGAATGTAACGTTTCACAACTGCAGCTTTCTCACTTTTACTACAACGAAACACAATGTTGACAAAATTGCAAGAAACTGACTCTCCTTTTTAGAATTTACTACAGACAACAACGTGATCATTTACTTTATAAGACTCAGCCTAAAGTTTGAAGTTGGTAACAGCACTTTAAATAACAGTTTCAATAGGAAAATTATTATTGGACAAATAACATTTGTTTTAACTCACTCTGTTACCACATTAGCTTTAATTATCTTTTTAATAAGTTCAAGAGGCATTATTTAACAAAGCTCTAGGCTTCAACGCACTTTCAGTAAGGACACTCGGTAATCACTTTACTTCAAACGGAGAGGACCCTGAGAGGTGTTATGATGAGGAGTAAAATCAAGGTAGGTAAATAAATTCCGATATGAATTACCTTATATTTCAGCACACTAACACATCCATTAGGCTGATCCTTCACTGTACATCAATATAGTATTACGTTACAGTGATTGCGCAATGTGGTGGCAACTGCATGTTGGTAGGTGGAATTACAGGTAGAATTGCCGGACTTTATTGTATCTTCATGGCGATGATTCATACAAATTCCAGAATAGATCCAGCTATTTATCCACCCATCCGAGGTATTGGAAAGAAGCAGTAACAGCCTCTCTCTGAATCAGCATGATATGCATTGACTGGTAGCTCCTTTCCGACTGGTGGCTCGTCTCCGACTGACTGCTCATCTCCGACTGACTATCAGTTCCACCTTTTCCACCTATGCCAACCACAATTTGCGCGCGATACGCATTTCCGTTCCAGAGGGGAACCACTACACCATTTACATACAGAATAACTAAGAGCCCTAAGTGAGGATCAGCAATTTACATAACAGCAAACAAATACATTAAATAAAACAGAACATTTTCACATATTGACACTTCTACAAAAAATAATTCACACAAAATTACAATTACATACAATAAGTTCTGTTCCCTCCAAATGGGACAAAGAACTTTAAATTACAGATACACTACTTTGCATAGAATCAAATCATGACATCAAAGGTTTGACAAAGAAAAGAGTACACAATTTTATGTTATCGATTCAATCACACTTACAGAAAATCAACAACGTAACATTAAATAAAGGAAAAGCAAAATAAATTCATACAGCATAAGAGCTGTGGTGTTACAAAGGGGATTCATCGACATAAAAAACCTACATTATGGACAGGTAGACAATTTAAGAAAATTCTTTCTAGAACGAGCAGAAACTAGCAAATTACACAAAGCAATCACTCATATAAATACATCGGCTACACCACTGCAATTTCATAACCACTTCTACAACCCTTTAGATCACATAACATCAACAGATACGAAGAAAGTAAATTGGAAAAAGAATACACTACATGGCAAGCAACCGTATCATATAACACAGCCACACATCGATCAAGACGCATCCAACACATGGCTAAGAAAAGGCAATATATACAGTGAGACGGAAGGATTCATGATTGCAATACAGGATCAAACAATAAACACCAGATATTACAGCAAGCATATTATTAAAGATCCCAACACCACAACAGATAAATGCAGACTTTGCAAACAACAAATAGAAACAGTAGATCACATCACAAGCGGATGTACAATACTAGCAAATACAGAATACCCCAGAAGACATGACAATGTAGCAAAAATAATACATCAACAGCTTGCCTTACAACATAAACTAATAAAACAACACGTTCCCACATACAAGTATACACCACAAAATGTACTGGAGAATGATGAATACAAATTATACTGGAACAGAACCATTATAACAGAGAAAACAACACCAAATAACAAACCTGAAATCATACTCACCAATAAAAAGAAGAAATTAACACAACTAATCGAAATATCCATACCAAACACAACAAATATATACACTCCTGGAAATGGAAAAAAGAACACATTGACACCGGTGTGTCAGACCCACCATACTTGCTCCGGACACTGCGAGAGGGCTGTACAAGCAATGATCACCAGGAACCGCGGTGTTGGCCGTCGAATGGCGCTAGCTGCGCAGCATTTGTGCACCGCCGCCGTCAGTGTCAGCCAGTTTGCCGTGGCATACGGAGCTCCATCGCAGTCTTTAACACTGGTAGCATGCCGCGACAGCGTGGACGTGAACCGTATGTGCAGTTGACGGACTTTGAGCGAGGGCGTATAGTGGGCATGCGGGAGGCTGGGTGGACGTACCGCCGAATTGCTCAACACGTGGGGCGTGAGGTCTCCACAGTACATCGATGTTGTCGCCAGTGGTCGGCGGAAGGTGCACGTGCCCGTCGATCTGGGACCGGACCGCAGCGACGCACGGATGCACGCCATGACCGTAGGATCTTACGCAGTGCCGTAGGGGACCGCACCGCCACTTCCCAGCAAATTAGGGACACTGTTGCTCCTGGGGTATCGGCGAGGACCATTCGCAACCGTCTCCATGAAGCTGGGCTACGGTCCCGCACACCGTTAGGCCGTCTTCCGCTCACGCCCCAACATCGTGCAGCCCGCCTCCAGTGGTGTCGCGACAGGCGTGAATGGAGGGACGAATGGAGACGTGTCGTCTTCAGCGATGAGAGTCGCTTCTGCCTTGGTGCCAATGATGGTCGTATGCGTGTTTGGCGCCGTGCAGGTGAGCGCCACAATCAGGACTGCATACGACCGAGGCACACAGGGCCAACACCCGGCATCATGGTGTGGGGAGCGATCTCCTACACTGGCCGTACACCACTGGTGATCGTCGAGGGGACACTGAATAGTGCACGGTACATCCAAACCGCCATCGAACCCATCGTTCTATTACCCGAAAGTTACTAAATGCAATGTAACATATACCATACAGTTAAAAGGAAGTCACGCTTGATTAAGGTCCGCGTCACTTTCCAGTTTTAACCAGACATAACGTCTGAGACAAGAAAGAATAATAATAATAATAATAAGAGCTGTGAAATAAGAAAACAGTTTTTAAATAGTTAATATAAATGAATAGCATATTAAATATTATACTCATAAGGAATTCCACCTGTGGCTGGAGCACAGGAGCCTGTTGGACTCCAGTCAACTCCTCAGACTCGATGATAAAGTCTGCGAGTTCAGCTATAACAATGAGATATATAATTAATAAGGAGAATATATAAGATATAAAGGCAAAAATGATAATGAAAAATACAAATTATTTACTTACTCTGTAATGGTGAACCGTGGAGTCTAAGTCTCTTCGCAGCAGCAGCGGCAGATTCCTGGCTGTTGACCCTCTTCGTTTTAAGACACACACAAATGCACGATACGGAAGGCAAGTGAAGAGTGAGAAAGATCACCGGGGGGGGGGGGGGGGAGGGGTGACTCCTCATACAAGTGTGATGATGTACTATCATGTGATCTTAGGCTGAATGAATGGGTGTCGAGAAATCTGTGGGGGTGGTGAATGAGTTCACTAGCGCCCCTAGTAACTGAAATTTGAACTAGTCAGATGGTTCCAGGGCATAAAATTATAGACAAATAATTCATAGTATGAGTGAAGATCTTATTTAGAATAGAGACAGGATGATAGTGAGATCTTTGTGTGTGTGTGTGTGTGTGTGTGTGTGTTAGGATGAATGATTTATTATTATTATTATTATTATTGAAAAGTATGTTATATAGACGTAATTCGAGGTTGATGGTATTAAGAATGCCGCTCAAGAAAATGTTTTTGGAGATGAATATTGTTAGCTATTTTTTTATTGGTAAGGAGTTTATAGTAGGGGGTGAATTTATTTTGAATGAATAAAGGTAAGGTTAAGTATTTGTGGGATCATATAGAATTCGAGTGAGTTGATAGGTATGTGAGTTGAGAAGTTTGCTAGGAGCGTGCATTGGCTCCCTCAAGTGTGTGTGATTTTGACTTGTTATTTTTTTTATTTGAGTAGAGAGCTTAAATTGACTTGCGGAGGTATGTATCTCGGCGGGAGCGACAGTTCACGCACACGTGTGCGTGTGTGTATTTTAGCGAAGATCTTGGATTAGGTAATCTGAGCATGTGGGGTGAATAATGAGAATCGGGTGATCAGTTAACTTAGTGAGAGCGTTCTTTGTCCAACAGAGCCACATGGCCGATTGCGCGTTGTGATGTAAAGGAAGTTTCCAACTAGTTATCAAACATTCCAGTTCGAGTGTGTTGGTTTGTGTCGGTGGGGATAGCTTTTAGCGGGTCACGTGATAGAACTTTGTAGCAAACATTTCGGACCCTTGTGTGACCTCAGGGAAGATTGGAGTGTCCCGAAAAACAACTTTGGCGCGAAAGGCGTTCTTTTGTCCGGGACTCAGACACGTGGTAGAATGCGGACCGATTGGCGGGTGTCTGACGTGAACATGTACCTGTTAGAATCAGTCCAGAAAAAACAACTTTGCCGCCAAAAGTGCGGTAGTGTGTTCTCTGTCCACTGCTTGCTGGATAGAATGGCCGAGCGTTGTGACGTAGCGATGGGCAGGTTCCATCCTGTCCAGTGTTAAGTGCTCGCCAAAAGGTGAGTGGTGTGGGGGACTCCGTGACGCCGGTAGCTGGGGGCTGGTCGCTGCCTTCCTGGGGCGTAGGAGGAAATGGAGCACCTCAGCAGGCCGCACGTACGTCAGCTGTAATTTGTGGTGTGAGCATCTCGAGGATGTGTACTGTGAGTTGGGACACACCTGCACGACCGTAATGCCTGAAATAAAGAGTCCTTTTCCCACTTTGTGACTTAGCATAGTACAAGTGAAGAGATTTTAATAATTTAGCGGCGGAAGCATAAGTGACCATGAAAATTCAATGAACTAACACAGTTGGACTGCATACACACGTACATGATATAAATAATAATAAATGATAATGAATGTTAATAAATGGTAATCAATAATAAAGACAAGTACAGTTTTGCATGCATTATCTTGTTGGAATTTGAATTTGGCTCTAATTTTTTCTGGAGGGTTAGGTTATTGGACGTAGCCCAATTGACCTATTTTACCGCCAAAATTCAAAATTCCCGTCATTTTTATTGAAGTTAGGTAGCCCCGTTTCCCCGATTTTCCCGACAAAAGCCGCCATCTCAGATGACGTCATGCGCTGTTGCCAAGTCTACATGCCGCCATCTTGAATGACATCATCGCCGCCATCTTGAATAAATTCGGCAACAATGGAATGTGAGGCCGCACGAAGGTTGCCCCACTACTCATGTGATGGAACGCTGCAAATTTGTAGGTTGTAGGATGTTGGGAGGAAGCCGGGATGAAAGTGTCAGAGAAGGAATCTTTTCAGTGAATTTTAAATTTATGGTTACTGTCTTCTATGTTTAAGCTAATGTCCAGGAAATTTATGTTGGCCCCTCCCAACTCCATGCTGACCTTTATGTTGGTGTGCCACTGCTTTATATTTTCCACAAATTTATGGAATTGTATGTTCGAATCTTTCCACATACAAAGAATATGGTCTATATATCTATACCAACACATAACATGTTTTTCCAGTGGTTCTCTCTTCAGAAAATCAGCCCCCCACTTGTCTCCTACTTTTTCCTTCGCCCCCCCCCCTCTCCCCTCTCTTTGTCCATCTTCTCCACCCTCACACCTGTGTCCTTCTCCTCCTTGCCCCTCTCTGCCTGTTCATATATTCCTACTGCCTCGTCTCTCCACGTCATCACCTCCTCCCAATAGCACGCGGCCGGTTGCCAACAGTATTTCTTTCCGGACAGTAAGTAAAGTAATATGTGTACAATGCTGACTGAATCGATCCAGCGATTTAGAAGGAGCACTTTCCCCGCAGCTTCTCCCGTTTACTCACATGTTCTATGTATTTGACATATACTTGACGTATTTCACACCTATTTAAGCTGTATCTCCAGCGAATTTCGCCCTGCCGTTTCGTTTTAACGTAGCTCAATGTTTATGACGGTGTACATCCCACAATAATATAATTCTGCAGGTAAATCCAGTGGTAAATGTGGACAGTGTATGGCACGGTAGCTCAGCGTGTTCGGTCAGAGAGCTGGTTGGCCTCTGTAATAAAAAAAACTGAGTAGAAGGATCAACAAACGAACTTAAACGAATGTCATGTGACGTCCGCAATGACCAAACACAACGATAAAAAGAAAAAAAAAAGCGGTCACGGTGTTGGACTGCCAAGTGGGCCAGCTGTATTCAAAACTGTCTTGTGCCATTTATTTTTTCACAACATTGTGACCTGTGCGTGCGGTCATTGAAATGTTTGTTCCTTTTCTGTAGTCTTGGCGGTTGTCACATTACACATTGGTTATAGAATATGTGTCATATGGTAAGAATACGTTCTCGTCGCAAGTAAATGTTATGAATACTGAGAGCAGTCGAGATACCACACAGACGACTCGCAGAAAGGAAAACAACAAATAAGCAGGTGTGAACTTCACGAGTGAAAACATCCAAAACGGAACGCAACTTCAAGAACGTATGTTTTGACAGAGCACAGAGAACTGTGTGACTGTCAAACCGCTGCGTTCATTTTTTGCAGCTTATGTGACAAACTAATATTTTCTCAGCATTTCCTCGGGAGTGATCACATTCACACTCATACGAACCCCTAAATCGAGAAGGAGGCATATCTGGCTCACTTACCAGCCATACAAATTAGGTGCGTCGATAAGAGATTCCTACCACATGAGACACGTGTTGTCACTAATGCCGTGTGTGACACGGCACATGTGTTTTCCGGTGGAGGATTCGGTTAAGTTGTCGCCTTGTCATAAAACGTTTGCGTTTCTCACTGGAAAGCCACCTCCTTTCGGCTGTTAATACATTAGTTGTGGAGAATCAACTCTGAACCCTAAATTACATCTCGGTCTTGCAAACGGGCGTTACATCACGACACAGACACAAATTTGAATACAGCGAACAGCAGAAAAAAAAGTCGGCACGACGGAGGTTCGATCTCGGCTCGCCCGCCTGGCAGGCCAACACCGTCATCAGTTGCCTCCATCTTGCACTTCTTGTCCGTGGACCATTCGCTGTTTCTATTTTGCTTTTTGTTCTTCGTAATTCAGTACACGTTCTTCCAATTTTTATTCTTGATCTGTGTTCAGCTTTTGACGGGTCTTCTTACCACGATGGTGCGATGAGGAGTTTACCTTGGGAGTGTTTATCGTGTCGTCACATCTCCCGAAGTGTGTGTCGACAACGATATAGTTTTGTAGGTTCATTCAGTGGTATATGCGAACACCGTCTACAAAAGTGACCGACGCTGCAGTTTTGTTGCATAAGCAGCGAAGAGATTAGATTACATTAACTTAGATTCATTATTCATTCCATAGACCCACAAAAGAGGGGATCCTCCTGGCTGTGGAACAGGTCAGATGAACACATTACAAAAATGTAATTAGAAAAACTTGAGTCTCATTAATTTTAATGATCCGCAGTCAATAGACAGTAAAATTATGTACGTCAATTAAAATTAAACTTGTAATATTTACAGGTTTAATACTTACATCTGCTTTCATTAAATCCATCATTCACACAGTAGCTAGTTATTTGGCTATTACAACCAAGTATTGTCTAAAATTAAATTCTTCGTTTCAATGATCCTCAGTTAAGGTCAAATTATGTACAAAATTTAAAATTAATCTTCCACTATTTACAAACTTAAGACTTGTATCTACTTTCCATACATCCATCATTCACACAGTAGGTAGTTACTTGGCTGTTACAACCAAGTATGTCAAAAATTAAAGTATAATGAATTTTCGTTAAAATGGTCAACTGCATTTGTTAAGAAATTCATGGTTGGAATAGAAGGAGTTGGCCACCAAAAATTCTTTTAAGGGGCTGCGGAACTCCCTATACTTGCAATGTTAAAATAACGCTTATAAATTACATCTTTCCTCACAAAGTATTTGAGGTAGGAAGTTGAACTTTTTACAGATTATTTATTGGAATATGGGCTACAACTTAACACAGGGATTTTACAAAATTTCAGTTCAGTTATTAAAGATGATTGTTTTTCAATTGTAATGAAAATTCACAACATTTTTTTGCAATTTTTTATTTATATATTCAAAAATATACAGTTTTTTGGAAAAAGGCTGTGTTAAATTATGCAGAAGGTACTGTGTAACATTTACTGAAAGTTTGAAACAAATATGTTTGGAAGATCCTTAGAAAACATGTAATTAGTATGAGAAAATAAAAGTTTTGGGAATCGACAAAGATTGGATTAACTTTTTAGTGCATTCCAGGTCCATAGGATGGATTACCTTGATCCTCTGCAAACTCCTCCTCCAGCTTCCTCTTGTTCCTCCTCCTGTTTACTCTTGCTTGTATTTCTAGACTCTTTACAGCCCTGTCTGCATCCCGAAGGCGTTCCTTGTCTAAAGCAAGCATCGCTCGTACCGTGTTAGAACCTATCTTCATTCCCATATTTCTAAATACCTTGCACCTTACAATGTTGCCATCATTGAAAGTCGCAACAGCATCATACACACCAAAGTGAAGTGTTTCTATTCCAACAAATACAGTCTTGGGGATTCTCGACCATATAACACTATTTACACTTTCATTGGGGTTTTGAGTTTTTCTGAGAATACACTTTTTCAACAGTTCAGGTGCTGCTAAGTCTCTGAAAATAGGTTTTATCACCTCCATTATTGCATGAGGCAGACTACGCTTATGAGTGTACACTTCACCAGTTAGCAATCCTTTGTTATATTTACGCCAGCTGTCTTTTTCTTTGGGACACAAGCTATGTTGGGGATTTTCATCGGTTGAAGAAGTATGAAAAAAAGAGCCCAAACAGCCTTCTTCATTTCGTCGACACTTTGTGTATTTTGCCTAATAGCCATTCCATAATAGTTCTGTATTTTGTCAATTACACTGTCAGTTAACCTTCCCTTCCCATCCAATCCTTTACCATCACTGAGTTTTTGTTTTTTGTACGAAGCTTTCAGTCGCCGAAGTCTTGTTCCCATTCGCACCAGCGATATATATTGAACCATCACAGGTTAGCCAGAACACATACTTTATCTCACATCACTAAAATGTACCTGATGAACACGGACGTTAATAATAACACCATTTGACAGCAGTTTAACAGCGCCACAGTGGGTCACGCCCATGTAGAATCCCGGCGGGGTCAGGGATTTTCACCTGCCTCGAGATGACTGGGTGTTTGTGTTGTCCTCATCATTTCATCATCATCCAGGACAGTGGCGAAATTGGACTGAGCAAAGGTTGGGAAATTGTACGGGCGCTGATAACCACGCAGTTGAGCGCCCCACAAACCAAAGATCATCATCGCCCATGTAGAACACAATTCAAAAAAAATTTAAAAATAGTTGTAGTCTTCGGAATTGAATAAATTATATATCTATTAAAAGGTAATAGTCTGCAGATTCAGAAAACGCAAAAAAGTAAAAATTGAACTTTTCATGATTTTGAGCCTTTCCAGAGTCCCTTAAATTATGTTTAAATTGTGCCTTGTCAGAAACAAAACTCTTAATGGTTGCTGGTAACTTACTGAAAATATGTGTTGCTGAATATTGGACTCCTTTCTGGGCAAGAGTAAGTGATTTTAAATCTTTATGTTTATTGTTCTTATTCCTAGTATTGATACTGTGTAGAAAGCAGTTTATTGCAAAAAGAGATGTATTATTTACAACAAACTTCATTAAGAAATAAATATACTGAGAAGCTGAGATTAGTATGCCCAATTCTTTGAATAGGTTTCGACATGATGTTCTTGGATTTACACTACACATTACTCTTATACACTTGAGTACTCTAAAAAAAATTTCTCGGTTTGTGGAGTTACCCCGAAATATGATACCATATGACATAATGGAGTGAAAATGAGCAAAATATACTATTTTTTTTATATTTATATCTCCTATGTCTGACATCATTCGCATTGCAAACACAGACTTGTTTAGGCACATTAGCAGTTCGTTAGTATGTCGCTCCCAACTGAATTTATTATCAGTTTCTAATCCCAAGAATTTTAGACTCTCAACTTGTCCTATTTCCATGTCATCATATTTAGATTGGAATGGGTATTTTAATGAGTACTTTATGAAGCGCCGTAGAAACTGCTCGTGGGGTTGGCAGACCCCCGGCACAGGGCGCCCCCTAAGCAGCTGGTCAGGTACAGTAAGTGCACAGAGGGGACTGAGCTGAAGAAAAAAGAGAGTCCTTCGGCGAATGAATGTGTTTCTGGTCATATTGTAAAGGCCGTTGACTTCTAGCGCACGGCGCAGCCTTTGCTTCGGCGCTGCCAGCGCAGGCGGGGAAAGCAAAGGCCGGGCTGCCGGAGAAAGCAGCCGGCAGGCAAAACGAAGCGAGGCAGCGAAACACTCTCGCCTGCACAGCCGGGCCCTGAGCCTGCTGTCCCGCTGTCTCGGCGTCACCCTGGTCGTCTGGCGCAAATCTTGGTCCGTTCATCCGATGCTTGACGTTTGCGGATAAATCCGGGGAGTACAGCGGATGTAGAAGAGCGGACTTCACACGGCGACGCAGCGGGCTTCCGAAACGCATGTATAGCCGGCTTCTCATTACAAGTCTGCGCGCACGAGGCTGCCCGATGTAATTGTCACCTTCTGGATAAAAACTTTCTCTGTTAAGAACATCCGCGAGCTACGCACGCCGCGCGGAACTAGCGGAGCGGTCTGGGCCGCTGCAGTCGTGGACTGTGCGGCTGGTCCCGGCGGAGGTTCGAGTCCTCCCTCGGGCATGGGCTGTGTGTTTGTCCTTAGCATAATTTAGGTTAAGTTGTGTGTAAGCTTAGGGACTGATGACCTTAGCAGTTAAGTCCCGTAAGATTTCACACACATTTGAACATTTGATTTGAGCTACGTACGGATAACCCGGGATAATAACTGCTTCCTCGTTAACATTGAACGATAATCTCACTTACTATACGTTTTCCGTCAGATTGTATCACCTGTGCAACAGTGAACGAGACTGCATACTCTGCAGCCCACGTGTGTTCCGGCTACGGGACTACGCGCTGCCGCGGCCTACCTGTCACGCAGTCTGCGAAACACGTCCTCTACCATGAGCACGGCCTCTGGCTGCCTGAGGACTGCGAGTTGCCAAGTTTCTGGCCTCTTCAGTTAACGCTTTTTGGTGACAGTGAGAACCCACAGCGTGAGAGTAAACGTTACTGAGAGAGCTTCAAGTTCAAACGGGGTGATTTCACATTATTTCGAGAAGTCAAATCATGTACACTCCTGGAACTTGAAATAAGAACACCGTGAATTCATTGTCCCAGGAAGGGGAAACTTTATTGACACATTCCTGGGGTCAGATACATCACATGATCTCACTGACAGAACCACAGGCACATAGACACAGGCAACAGAGCATGCACAATGTCGGAACTAGTACAGTGTATATCCACCTTTCGCAGCAATGCAGGCTGCTATTCTCCCATGGAGACGATCGTAGAGATGCTGGATGTAGTCCTGTGGAACGGCTTGCCAAGCCATTTCCTCCTGGCGCCTCAGTTGGATCAGCGTTCGTGCTGGACGTGCAGACCGCGTGAGACGACGCTTCATCCAGTCCCAAACATGCTCAATGGGGGACAGATCCGGAGATCTTGCTGGCCAGGGTGGTTGACTTACACCTTCTAGAGCGCGTTGGGTGGCACGGGATACATGAGGACGTGCATTGTCCTGTTGGAACAGCAAGTTCCCTTGCCGGTCTAGGAATGGTAGAACGATGGGTTCGATGACGGTTTGGATGTACCGTGCACTATTCAGTGTCCCCTCGACGATCACCAGTGGTGTACGGCCAGTGTAGGAGATCGCTCCCCACACCATGATGCCGGGTGTTGGCCCTGTGTGCCTCGGTCGTATGCAGTCCTGATTGTGGCGCTCACCTGCACGGTGCCAAACACGCATACGACCATCATTGGCACCAAGGCAGAAGCGACTCTCATCGCTGAAGACGACACGTCTCCATTCGTCCCTCCATTCACGCCTGTCGCGACACCACTGGAGGCGGGCTGCACGATGTTGGGGCGTGAGCGGAAGACGGCCTAACGGTGTGCGGGACCGTAGCCCAGCTTCGTGGAGACGGTTGCGAATGGTCCTCGCCGATACCCCAGGAGCAACAGTGTCCCTAATTTGCTGGGAAGTGGCGGTGCGGTCCCCTACGGCACTGCGTAGGATCCTACGGTCTTGGCGTGCATCCGTGCGTCGCTGCGGTCCGGTCCCAGGTCGACGGGCACGTGCACCTTCCGCCGACCATTGGCGACAACATCGATGTACTGTGGAGACCTCACGCCCCACGTGTTGAGCAATTCGGCGGTACGTCCACCCGGCCTCCCGCATGCCCACTATACGCCCTCGCTCAAAGTCCGTCAACTGCACATACGGTTCACGTCCACGCTGTCGCGGCATGCTACCAGTGTTAAAGACTGCGATGGAGCTCCGTATGCCACGGCAAACTGGCTGACACTGACGGCGGCGGTGCACAAATGCTGCGCAGCTAGCGCCATTCGACGGCCAACACCGCGGTTCCTGGTGCGTCCGCTGTGCCGTGCGTGTGATCATTGCTTGTACAGCCCTCTCGCAGTGTCCGGAGCAAGTATGGTGGGTCTGACACACCGGTGTCAATGTGTTCTTTTTTCCATTTCCAGGAGTGTATTTCGACAGAAATCTGATTTTGTCTTCACCAAATACTGGGGCAAACATATTGTGGTTCGTTTTACGTGTAAAACAAAGTTATCCTTACACAAAAAAGTGTTATCCTTACACTGGACACAAACCAAATTTGTTAAAATAATGGTGTGAGGCAAGACAAAGCACTGCACTAAAGCGCCAAAGAAACTGCTATACATATCCATATTCAACTACAGAGATATGTAAACAGGCATAATACGGTGCCGCAGTCGGTAACGCCTATACAGGATGGTCGCAAATTCCCGTTACAGACTTCTAGGACTTAAAGAGGTGAGTGAGTACATCGTATTTTCAATAGGAAACCACGTCCGGAAACATCATCCATCGAGACTACAGAGCGTCAAAGTTACAGGCGCGGGCGTCTGTAAATGTACGTATACACGGGGTCATTCCGTGATGGTGATACAGGCCTTCTAGGACGATGGAGAACGATAAATGTATTAATTTGAAGTAAGGATCCCTGTACCGGAAACTAACGAGTCGAAAGTTGTAAACGAAAACCGTTCTGATACGTCTGACATTGAAAACATGTACCGGTTCTTGTGTTGCGAAGAGTGTAGGGTTGGTAACTTTCACTGGTGGTGGTAGTGAGCACAAAAACGAGAAAAACGGTCCGATAAACGTGGGCTCTAAAATGCGTACCGTAACAGCTATGAGCACTTACTCAGTGGAGGATATGTGTTTCGCATTAGCAAAGATGAACGAATGGTCATAGCTCCTCAGGTATGCGATTTAGAGCCCACGTTTACTGGACATTTTCTTTCGTTTTTGTGCACACTACCACCACCAGTGAAAGTTACCAACCCTACATTCTTCGCAACACAAGAACCGGTACATGTATTCAATGTTAGAGGTATCACAACGGTTTTCGTTTACAACTTTCGACTCGTTCGTTTCCGGTACAGGGATTCTTACTTCAAATTAATACATTTATCGTTCTCCATCGTCCTAGAAGGCCTGTAACATCGTCAAGGAATCACCCCGTGTATACGTACATTTACAGACGCCCGCGCCTTTAACTTTGACGCTCTGTAGTCTCGTTGGACGACGTTTCCGGACATGGGTTCCTATTAAAAATACCATGTACTCACTTCCTTCTACAAGTCCTAGAAGTCTGTAACGGAAATTTCCGACCACCCTGTACAACACAAGTGTCTGGTGCAGTTGTTACATCGGTTACTGTGCTACAATGGCAGGTTATCACGATTTAAGTGAGTTCGGCCGTGGCGTTATAGTCGGCACGCGAGCTGTGGGACACAGCATCTCCGAGGTAGCCATGAAGTGAGGATTTTCACGTACGACCACTGTAAGAAGTGCAACCCTTCGGCAAGTTGCTGCTAATTTCAATTCTGGACCATCAGCAAGTGTCAGCGTGCGAACCATTCAACGAAACATCATCGATATGGGCTTTTGGAGCTGAAGGTCCACTCGTTACCCTTGATAACTGCACGTGCGGTAGCGTTCTCGCTTCCCACGCCCGGGTTCCCGGGTTCGATTCCCGGCGGGGTCAGGGATTTTCTCTGCCTCGTGATGGCTGGGTGTTGTGTGCTGTCCTTAGGTTAGCTAGGTTTGAGTAGTTCTAAGTTCTAGGGGACTGATGACCATAGATGTTAAGTCCCATAGTGCTCAGAGCCATTTGAACCATTTTTTGATAACTGCACGACACGAATCTTTAAGTTTCGCCTGGGCCTGCCAACACAGACATTGGTCTGTCGGTGACTGGAAACATGTTGCCTGGTCGGGCGAGTCTCGTTCCAAACTGTATAGGGGGGATGGACGTGTACGGGTGTGGAGACAACCTGTTCAAGCTGGTGGAGGCTCTGTAATGGTGTAGGACGTATGCGGTTGCAGTGATATGGGACCTCTGTGACGTCTAGATACGAGTCTGACAGGTAACACGTACGTGAGCATCCTGTCTGATCACCTGCATCCATTCATGTCCACTGTGAATTCCGACGGACCTGGGCAATTCCAACCAGATAATGCAACATCCCGCACGTCCAGAGTGGCTCTAGGAACAGTCTTCTGAGTTTAAATACTTCCGCTGCTCACAAAACTCCATAGACATGAACGTTATTGTGCATGTCTGGGATGGCTTGCAACGTGCTGTTCAGAAGAGATCTCTATCCCGTCGTACTCTTACGGATTTATGGACAGCCCTGGAGGATTCAAAGTGTCAGTTACCTCCAGCACTACTTCAGACGTTAGTCGAGTCCATGCCACGTCGTGATGCGGCACTTCTGCGTGCTCGCGGGGGTCCTGCTCGATATTAGGCAGGTGTACCAGTTTCTTTGGCTCTTCAGTGTATAACTACTTTTTAAAATACTAAAAGAGACGTAAGACTTCCTGAAGTTCCACCAAATTTTGTCCGTATGGCATTGGCTGCGACAGTATCTCTTACGTTTCGGCTCCGGTCGGATAGAGATTTAGTCTGAAACCCGTTGGTTAGATATTTCTCACGTAGGGTAAGCGGGCGCCGCCTTCTTCACCTAGAGCAGGGTACGTCTGGAGTGCCGTCGACGATGCAGACGTGGAACGTTGTTGGCCTGTTTCGTTCGGTGGATGGAACCAGTTTGTTAGTTAAAAGTACTGTTGGTTTTACGTGCTGCACAGGTTAGCTGGACAGCTGTTGAGTTGACTTGAGTTGTTGAATATTCACGGGTTTTAAATGCTGCACAGGTTAGCCAGCCAGCTGTTTGCATCGTTGATGTCGCAGCAGATTTTGCTTGTTATACATCAATGTCGATTTAACTGCTGTGCAGGCAGGCTAACAGCTTTTGGGATGATAAGTGAGGCTTCAGTTTGACATTAGTGATTGCCATGGCAGCTGTGAATTGCAGGGAGCTGTTGAGGAAGTTTAACATTCCTGTTAAGCCTGCAGTAGTAGGACTCCGCGGAATTATACTTCGGGACCTACGAGACTGTCCGTTATTTGCGGTTTCGAATCCGTTTGCGTCTGAAAGCGAGGGTGATAATACTTTTTGCTATGTCCTTCAGCCTTACATATCTGCAATTAATGGGCGCCATAGTGGCTCCAGTGGCTTGTCGATTCGGACCGCTCATTTGATTGTTGAAATAAGTGGTTGTTAAGACATTGTAAATGGGATCATTCCCCGGCCTTTCACTCAAGAAGTGCTCGTGTGAACGAGCTCGGATTACAATCTGAACATTGCTTGATAAGACTGAAGAGCCCTTTTTGTTCGAACTAAGACGTTTTACCTTTCAAAGTTGGCTGGAAATGTGTGTTTCTAGAGGGCGCAGTTCTTTATTGATGAGGAGGCCAAGTACGGCGCAGTGAGCGCCAAGGATTTGCTACCCAGTCGCATGTGTTCAGATCTGGGGAATATGGCGCCCAATAGAGGCCCACTTCAGTGGCCTCTGGGTACCCCAGAGGCAGAATCCGGTCCACAAATTGCTCCTCCAGGACATCAAACACACTCCCGCTTCGATGGCGTCGAGCTACTCGTGCATGAACATCATCTTTTCGAAATCAGGGTCACTTTCGATAATGGGGACAGAATCCTCTAGCAAAACTTCCACGTACCGTTCGGGAGTCACCGTGCCATCAACGAATATCGCACCGATTATTCCGTGACTAGACATTGCACACCACACAGTCACCTGTTGAGGATGAAGAGACTTCTCGATCGCGAAATTCTCGGTCCCCCAAATGCGCCAGTTTCGCTTATTGATGAACCCATCCAAGTAGGCTTCGTCACTAAAGCAAATCATACAGCGCATACTAATTCCCATGATGCCCCGCGGCCAGCCGTGAAGTTTGAATGTCGTAACGCAAACCGTTCCGAAGTTCTGACGATTTTATTTCATATACACTCCTGGAAATGGAAAAAAGAACACATTGACACCGGTGTGTCAGACCCACCATACTTGCTCCGGACACTGCGAGAGGGCTCACAAAAGCAGGCTCGTGAAAAACGCATCAAGTGCATACAATGTTACAATGTGCACTCTTGCTACTAAGGAGAGACTACAAATGGTTCAAATGGCTCAGAGCACTACGCGACTTAACATCTGAGGTCATCAGTCCCCTGGAATCCCCTAAATCTTAGAGACCGAGGCAGGATTTGAACCTGCGACCGTACCGGTCGCGCGGTTGCAGACTGAAGCGCCTAGAACCACTCGGCCACACCGGCCGGCGAGAGACTACACTTTAGCAAATGTTTTCAATGCAGTATTTTATAACATTTCAACTGAGCACCACAACTCTACAGCAGTCTTCAGAGATGAGTCGAAACAGGGGGAATCGATTGATTGCTCTGTTGTTTTCCCTGATCGTGTACTCAATGTCCAATGCCTTGAGACTTTACTGTCTTCGACGCGGTATTACACTATCTGATCAAAAATATCCGAACACCTGGCTGAAAATGAATTACAAGTTCGAGGCACCCTCCGTCGGTAATGCTGGAATTCAATATGGCGTTGCCCCATCCTCAGACTTCAAGACAGCTTCGACTCTCGCAGACATACGTTCAAACTGGTGCTAGAAGGTTTCTTGAGGAATGTCAGCCCTTTCTTCACGAAGTGCTGCGCTGAGGAGAGGTATCGATGTTGGTCGGCGAGGCCTGGCACGAAGTCGGCGTTCCAAAACATCCCAAAGGTGTTCTGTAGGATTCAGGTCAGGACTGTGTACAGGCCAGTCCATTACAGGGATGTTATTGTCGAGTAACCACTCCACCCCAGGCCGTGCATTATGAACAGGTGCTCGATCGTGTAGAAAGATGCAATCGCCATACCCGAATTGCTCTTCAACAGTAGGAAGCAAGCAGGTGCGTAAAACATCAGTGCAGGCCTGTGCTGTGATAGTGCCACGCGAAACAACAAGGGGTGCAAGTCCCCTCCATGAGAAACACTACCACACCATAACACCACCGCCTCCGAATTTTACTGTTGGCACTATACACGCTGGTAGATGACGTTCACCGGGCATTCGCCATACCCACACCCTGCCATCGGATCGCCTCATTGTGTACTGTGATTCTTCACTCCACACAACGCTTTTCCACTGTTCAATCGTCCAATTTTTACGCTCGTTACACCATGGGAGGTGTCTATTGGCACTTACCGGTGTGATGTGTGACTTATGAGCAGCCGCTCGACCATGAAATCCAAGTTTTCTCACCTCCCTCCTGACTGTCATAGCACTTGCAGTGGATCCTGGTGCAGTTTGGAATTCCTGTGTGACAGTCTGGATAGACGACTGCCTATTACACATTACGACCCTCTTCAACTGTTGGTGGTCTGTCAGTCAACAGACGAGATCGGCCCGTACCCTTTTGTGCTGTGTATGTCCCTTCACGTTTCCACTTTACTGTCACATCGGAAACAGTGGACCTAGAGATGTTAAGAACTGTGGAAATCTCGTACAGGCGAATGACAGAAGTGACTCCCAACGACCTGACCACGTTTAAAGTCCGTGAGCTCCGCGGAGCGCCCAATTCTGCCCTGTCACTATGTCTAATGGGTGATGTGGAGTGCCTGGTAGTAGGTGGCGCCACAATGCACGTTATATGAAAATGTATGTTTTTGGGGGTGTCCGGATACTTTTGACCACATAGTGTATATGCGATCTAGCGAGCACTGGAGCAGTTGGTGTGTGCTTCAAAAGCTTAATTCCTTATCTGTTTCGATTCTCTGAGTGCGCTTCACTCTTTGCAGTTACTGTACCTAGCAGAGAAAGTAGTCCAGAATATTCAGGATACCCTCCTCCAGCTACGACGACTGGGGAAGTAGGCGTCCTTCCGGTGGGTACCAGGACATGCGGCTATTGCGGGATGTAACAGGCTGGTGTAGCAGCCCAGGCGGCGTTTACTCCAGTGTGCCGTGCCGCTCCTGGCTGTAGCCGCGCTGTTGCGGTGCAGAGTTACGCGTCAGTGCGAGGTGAGTGGCTGGAAGTGACGGATAAGAAGCTGCATTTAGCAAAGCCTACTACGCGGCTGTGTCGTTTCTCGTTCCAGCAACGGAGACGGGTTCAGGTCCTCCTTACTCGTCTTCGACTCACGGCTTCTTGGTCCGAAGCGACGACCCTCCAATGCTTGTAGTGTACAGATCACAGTGCGCCACGTTTTACTAGACTGTGTTTTTTTCGGTCGAGAGAGTAGCTGCAGATTTGCGAGCAGATTCACACTCTGTTTTAAGTGACGTTCAAACGGATGTGGTGAGTCTTTTAAGGTTTTGTGATTTGTCCAACTTGTTTCCCAAAATATGAACAGGGTGACTGGCTCCCTCTTTTTTTTTTTTTAGATGGTCATCTTGTCACATATCCGTGTGTGCCGTTGGTCGAGCTCCTCTGTCGTCTTGCTTTCGTTTCTTCCCACGTGTAACACTTTTCTCCATTCCTCCTTTGTTTTACGCATGAGCCGACTGGTCAAGGCGCCTTGTCACGGTCCGCGCGGCTACGCCCGTCGGAGGTTCGAGTCCTCCCTCGGCCATGGGTGTGTGTGTTGTCCTTAGCGTGAGTCAGTTTAAGTTAGGTCATCGGTCCCTAAGCTTACACTCTAAGTAATCTAATAAGTAATCTAAGCAGTTTGGTCGCATAACATCCTACGACAAATTTACAATTTTTTTTTTTTTTTTTTTTTTTTACGACATGCAATATGGAGTGCTTGTGTCGATCAACGTGAGTGAGACGGGATACTAACTCACTCAGTCACAGTTGATTAGCTCCTTTAACCACATTAGTTTCGCTTAATTTGCATGGCCTCTGTAACCATCCGTTGAGTGTCCATACACCGCAAAAACCAACCAATAAGGAGTTCCTGTTTGCACATAATGAGACAGCACGTGTGGTGGAGGTCGCTCACAACGCAGTACGTTTACGAATGAAGTTCACTCAGATAGCGTTCTCATAATGTAACAACGCATCGAACTTTTTCTTAGATTATAAAAAGTGACACATAACGTGTTTTCGCAAAATTATTTAAAACACTAATTTAAGAAATTATTACAAATATATGTATTTTTATGTGAAATAGAATTTTGTATATGATTGAAATGTGCTCTTTCGAAAATTTCTGTGTTAATTACAGTTTTGTATCTGTAAGCAAAAAAATTATTTACAGTTATTATTACTTTTTACTTATTACCTTAAATATACTGCTCTGAGTGCAACTAAATGGAACAGACACGTTGTCGTTAAATCACTATACAATGTCGCATTGCCTACTTGTCCGTCATAGACTCATTTATAATAGAAGGCATCAACGATCGTAATGCTATCATAAACCTAATGACTATACATTTTACAAGAATTGTTAAGAAAGATAGGAAAATATTTTTGATTAGCAAGAATGACAGGATACAAACTGCAGAGTAGTCAAGGACGGTGTGCATCACAAATGGTTGAAATTTTAAAGCATTGTTCAACTTGCTTTAGGCCAATATGCAAAGATCGAGGTTTTAAGGTATGAGAAAGATCCACGGTGCTAAAAAGTTTACTACAAACGCAAGAAGTGCTCATAGATTTAAGCGGAGCCAAAGCCTAATCGACTAACAGAAACCGAATGAAGCGACAATGAGCACAGAGGCAATGCAAGAAGGGATGCGTGAGTCTGGAGTTTTAGTCAGATCGGTTATCATAATTTTACGTTCAAAGATATTTTGCACTTTTTTGAAGCCAATAAGCGAATCGAAATCATATATTCAGTCGCTCGGTTGATAGAAAGGCCGCAAAGCAGGAGATGACACGGAGGACCTAAATACTTAATTCGGTCCTCTGACACTGTTTCACCGCGGAGAATTCTAATACGGTTCTCTCCTTCAACCATCGTACAGACGCCAAAGAGGTAAATATTGAGACTGCGGAACAGAAATGCAACTACAGTCTCTTAATACCGGGAAGGTGTCTCGGCCGAGTGAGATATGTTATGTTCTACAGCGATTATATAAATGAACTCGTTCCCCACATAGCAGATCTGTACCGACAGGATGAAAACAGAGATCACTCCCGTTTTCAAGAAGGGTTATAGGACAGCTGCACATAATTATAAGCCTATATCGTTGACGTCCGTCTGGAACATGTGTTGTGCTCACATATTATAACGTTTTTGAAGAATGAAAAGATCGGTCGTGGAGTCCAAAGCGCTTAGACAAAGGAACCCAGAGCAGTGTTGTGTTCCTTGACTACAGGAATGCATAAGACACACTTCCGCACTCTCATTTAGTAAACGAAACACGAGTTTACTGAATATCGGAAGAGGTTTGTGACTGGAATCTGGATATTTTAAAGATGCACTCAACACGTCGCTCTTAACAGAAAATAATCAACGGTTGTAAAGGTAATTTCCTCGGTTTCCCTCACAGCTTTCTCAGTGTAGAGAGTGAATAACATCAGTGGAGGACTGCAAACCCTGTGCCACTGTCTTCTCGACGACTGTTTCCCTTTCAAACCGTCAGCTTTCGTAATTACTTTCTAGTTTTTGTATTTTATTCCTGATAACTTCGGAATTCCAAATTCTGCATTCGAGCAAACACTATCAAAAGCTTTTTCTAAATCTAAAAATGCTATAAATGTGGATTTGCCTTTCGTTAGTCTGCCTTTTAAAACATGGGAGAATATGGCCTAGAGCAGGGCCTCCCAACCTTTTCAGCTGACGGACCCCTTCTTCAGTCGAAAATCCATGGCGGACCCCTTGTCAGTCAAGAGCACAGGAACTTTAAATTTCAGAGCAAAACCCATGGGAACTGAAAGCTTCTTAATGCAAGGACCATGTTCCCAATGACACCCCTCCCCCCCCCCCCCCCCCCCCCCCCGCCGAAGTATCAATAGTCTTTGGTTTAGAGATGAATGAAAACAACTTGAAATTAACGATCGAATTTGAATTCCGACTGTATCCAGACCCTTACTAGTGGAGTTACTCCATTTGTTCAATACACTATAGCCTGATTAATATCACTTGGTAACTGACATTTCACACGTTGGAGCTGCCTTCCTCCAAAAGGACAACACACACACACACACACACACACACACACACACACACACACACACACACACACAGATGCCCGAGGGAGGACTCGAACCTTCGACAGCGGGAGCCGCACCAATGTTTTGGTTTGTGTTGCCGACTGTCAAATATTACTGCCAAAGATCGAATGTTATTGCCAACTTTCTAGTGCTATACAAATGTTATCCAAATAAAAAATAGTGATGAATTTGATTTTCACATTTTTATTCAATAATTTTACTCATTATTTTACACGATTTGGTGAAAGGTGGCCGCGGACCCCCTAGAAAGAGCCGGCGGACTCCTAAGGGGTCCGCGGACCACACGTTGGGAAGCCCTGGCCTAGAGTGTTACTACATTTCTCCAGAAACCAAAATGATCTTCCCCAGGGTCAGTTTAGAAGGATGGAAAAAGTGGTAGAGACTAATTCGTGGTAGAGTTTTGCCACCACGACTTATTAAACTGATAATCTGATAATATTCAGGCCTGTCAGCACATGCTGTTTTTAAAATTAGAATTATAATTCTTCTTGAATCAAGGGAGTGTTATCCCTGTTACATGTATATTGCACACCACGTGGAATAGTTTTGTCACGGCTCGCCCTCCTAAGGACGTCGCCCACTTGTTGTTCCTGCGAGGGGCCTACAATGTTGGTCACATTCTTTTCGCCAAGTCACACCATCCTTCTCATATTTATCTATTTCTTCATTTCTTTGAAATTGTTTTCAAGTTATTTTTGCTTGTGCAGCACGTCAATATATCCGTTCCACCTTCGAGCCATTCCTTATTTGCTTAGTACTTGCTTCCCATCGGAGCTCTTGATATTCATGCAGCTTCTATTCTTTTCTCCAAAGGTCTCTGTAATTTTCCTGTTGGCGGTATCTATTTTTCCTCTAGTCATTCGTACCTACTAAGTCTTGCACTTGCCCTCTCACCATTACTGCACAGCCATTTTGGATTTTTACAATCTGATTTTTAGGCATTTGTATTCCCCTTTACTTGCTTTTCTTATTGTGTAATTATATTTTGTCCTGTCATCGATTACATTCGATATTCGAGTGTCGTACATCAATTTTTGTTTGGTCCTCTGCTGTCTCCACTATTTCATCTCTGAAAGCTTCACATTAGTTTTCTGCTGTGTTCGTCTGCGTTGCTTTAGTGAATTCATGTCTAATGCTTCCCTTGAAAGTCTCCAGGGAATGCCACGAAAATATTCTCCACACCACAACGTCTGTTTGCTTTCAGACGTTTCACGCCATACACACCAACAGGCATATGTCCGATGGATCATAAAACGTGACTCAGCTGAAAAAGCTACCTGTCGGCGTCCTGTTGCGTTGTTGGCGTGCAACTTTCAGAGTTCGTCGCCGATCAAGAGCAGTCAGCGTAGCTGCTTGAGCCAGGCTCCTGCTGAGCAGCACAAGTTTGATGAATGGTCGTTGAGCAGACGCTCTTGGTAGCTCTTTCGTTCATCCGAGCGATCAGTTGTTCAACAGTTGCACGGCTGTTCGCCTGTACATATGTCCGCAGCCATCGTTCACACCTGTCACCTATGGCCCGTAGCGAGCTACACCTCCGGCGCTGGTTTTGGATAACGTTGATTGATTGATTGATTTGGAGGGACGGACCAAACGGCGAGGACATCGGTCCCATCAGATTAGGGAAGGATGGGGAAGAAATCGGCCGTGCTCTTTCAAAGGAACCTGCGACGTGCTATTTGCGTCCAAAAATACGACAGGAAGCAGCAGGGCCATAATTACACACACACAGGTTGTGGTAAACAGTGTTTATTAGCTTGCACAATTTAAATACAATAACATCGATCAATTTACATCGACAGAAATTTTCTTAATGTTTTTGTTATGCCGATATCAACAGAGATTTAAGAAAAAAATTTGTGCTTGTTAAATACTTAATACAATCAAGACTTGCCAAACTCTGAACCCACAAGACTATCCTGTACAATGACTTCTCTTTTGCAACATAAATTCATACCAGTGTACAACATTAAGGCATAACATAATGCACACGAGTAACAATAAGGCAACGTCTGCCGGCCGGAGTGGCCGTGCGGTTCTAAGCGCTTCAGTCTGGAAACGCGCGACCGCTACGGTCGCAGGTTCGACTCCTGCCTCGGGCATGGATGTGTGTGATGTCCTTAGGTTAGTTAGGTTTAAGTAGTTCTAAGTTCTAGGCGACTGATGACCTGAGAAGTTAAGTCGCATAGTGCTCAGAGCCATTTGAACCATTTTTTTGGCAACGTCTTAGACTTGAACGCTCGGGCAATGAAGACACCGGGCACACGAACTTCTAACTATGGAATAATCCAGTTGGTGCATCTACAGGTAGACGTTAATTAAATAACAAACAAAACATTCCCTGAGAACATACACAAATGAAATCCTCCTTTATAAGAATGGAACTTCAGTTAGCATACAAGGTACAAATAGGATAAAAATGGCTGATAAGGGAATACAGAATTAATAAGGCGGAGCCTCCAGCAATCTGATCGGGCACTAATTACAGAGTGACCCAGTTTCACAATTTTAAATTCCTATTTCGAGCGAAAGGTGCATCCGCCAAGGCGGCGAAGGAACTAGCTAGAAAGCTTAACGACGTGACAGAGCCAGGAACAAAGAACAGCAATACTCAACTTAAGAACGAGATCGAGACAGAAGGCCAGGATCACAGCTCCACTGGCAACGGCCAAGTCGTCATGGCCTGGTCCCACGGTCCACCGTACCGGAGGAAATACACTGCGCTCCGCCCAACTGGAACATAAATCAACCACAACAGCACACTTGCGACTGCACATTCAAATTACATAAAAGAATAAAACATAACACTGAAACATGAGGGCTCGTGATTTTTTTTTGTTTTTTTATGAAATGTCAACCCTTAAGAATTCATTTAAACACTGCAATACATGGGTAAATAAGATTGTTTCTTGAAACGTAATAGGAACAGCTGAATATTACCTTAAACGGGCAATATCCCACCAGAACTACACTTTCATGGAATAGTATTTCGTTACTCGTTAATTAAGGTGCAAATTTTGGTACTTAATCACCAAGGTTACCACAATTTTAGATATACCATCACTCAATGATGAGGAGCTCGCCGGGTTTCCTTACGTCTAGCTGCATATCCGTCATCAAGTGGTAGGAAACTAAGACGAAAAGCCCAAGCGCCATTATCATGTCACGTGAGACGTAACTTTGATATGTCAGACGCGTCACTGAAGACAAGCTTAGTTAACTATTAAACATGTATAAGCAAACCGTGGTGTCACCGCCAGACACGACACTTGCTACGTGGTAGCCTTTAAATCGGCCGCGCTCCGTTAGTATACGTCGGACCCGCGTGTAGCCACTATCAGTGATTGCAGACCGAGCGCCGCCACACGGCAGGTCTAGAGACACTTCCTAGCACTCGCCCCAGTTGTACAGCCGACTTTGCTAGCGATGGATCACTGACAAATTACGCTCTCATTTGCCGAGACGATAGTTAGCATAGCCTTCAGCTACGTCATTTGCTACGACCTAGTAAGGCGCCACTACCAGTAACTATTGATGCTGTAAAACATGTACCGTCGAGAGCGATGTTCACCAATTACGGATTAAAGTTAAGTATTCCAGCAGATACGTACTTTATTTGCTAGTCTCAATTACTTGACCTGTTCCAGATCTCACGCCAGCCTGCGTGAGCTTAAGCGCGTGCCTTTCGGCTTCCTGTCATAGTGGGTTGGCTGTCTTGCCAATCCACAACACAAACAATTGCACCTGCTTAAAACGAACACACATCATACGCCAGACGACGCTCGGCTCTTCTCCTCGACACGCGCTGCGTGGCGAGGAAAGTCCAGCACCACGCCTCGTGCCGGAACACAGAACCTTTCCGCCGTCTCCGGCCGCAGCACTCTGGTTAAACCACGCGCAGCGAGCATGCGCACCAAGCAAGGGCCAGTCTGCCGACCGTGTTGTGACCGCAACCGACAGCACAGTGAGCTGCTGCCTTTCTTTTTTTTTTTTTCTTTATTGAATTTCAATTCCCCCCGAAGGTGGCGGGCTGGCAGCAGCTTAGTATGCCGCTCTTCAGCCTACAGACTTTGTGTGAGAAAGATCAAGAGAATAAATAATAAAAAACAGGCGATGAAATCGGAGACTTAAAGAGTAACATGGCGTAAAGAAATCGTGGAACTTAAAACAAAGAACGATGATGCTAATAAAATACATACGAAGCAGACAGGGAAAACAATAGACAGACAATTAAAAAACACAGCGACAGTCTGGATTCTGTTCGTAAAAGACATAAAATTCACACCTAGCGACAGCATGGTTTCTGTTCGCAACACGAGAAAGACAAACAACACTGAATAGTCACTGGAACACGGCACTAAAAAGTTGGCAAATGTGACATACCACAGTCGAGAGCAGGTGGTGGGAAACTGGACAGAAGATGGGAAAACAAAAAAGGGGGCAAAGGAGAGTAAAAGCGAATGGGGAAACTGGGAAAGGAGCTGATGGAGGATGAGGACCCATAAGAGGGGTGGGGGGCAGACGTGACAGGGAGTGGGGTAGGCAGAGGAGGGGAATACAAAAGGACTTGGTTGGGGGGGGGGGGAAGGGAGGTAGGGAGAGGTTTAGTGGGGAGAAAACAGGACAGAAGGGGGGGGAGGGGGAGCCCAGGGAAAGGGGGAAAGGACAGAGGAAAGGAGGGGGAGTGAGGATCAGAGTTGATAGGAAGGATAAATGGAGGGAGAGAGGGCATCGTCCGGGAGGGGGAGAGCTGCTGCCTCGACGCTGCACACTTACAGATGTTTAGGACAGGTGGTAGGGACAGAGCATCGAGTGACATTAAACTGAGTGCACTATCCGAAAATTACCTCGAGCAATTAAACAGAGAACCGACTCGTGGAGATAACATCTTGGACCTACTGATAACAAACAGACCCGAACTTATCGACTCTGTATGTGCAGAACAGGGAATCAGTGATCATAAGGCCGTTGCAGCATCCCTGATTATGGAAGTTAATAGGAATATAAAAAAAAGGGAGGAAGGTTTATCTGTTTAGCAAGAGTAATAGAAGGCAGATTTCAGACTACCTAACAGATCAAAACGAAAATTTCTGTTCCGACACTGACAATGTTGAGTGTTTATGGAAAAAGTTCAAGGCAATCGTAAAATGCGTTTTAGACAGGTACGTGCCGAGTAAAACTGTGAGGGACGGGAAAAACCCACCGTGGTACAACAACAAAGTTAGGAAACTACTGCGAAAGCAAAGAGAGCTTCACTCCAAGTTTAAACGCAGCCAAAACCTCTCAGACAAACAGAAGCTAAACGATGTCAAAGTTAGCGTAAGGAGGGCTATGCGTGAAGCGTTCAGTGAATTCGAAAGTAAAATTCTATGTACCGACTTGACAGAAAATCCTAGGAAGTTCTGGTCTTACGTTAAATCAGTAAGTGGCTCGAAACATCATGTCCAGACACTCCGGGATGATGATGGCATTGAAACAGAGGATGACAAGCGTAAAGCTGAAATACTAAACACCTTTTTCCAAAGCTGTTTCACAGAGGAAGACCGCACTGCAGTTCCTTCTCTAAATCCTCGCACAAACGAAAAAATGGCTGACATCGAAATAAGTGTCCAAGGAATAGAAAAGCAACTGGAATCACTCAACAGAGGATTGTCCACTGGACCTGACGGGATACCAATTCGATTCTACACAGAGTACGCGCAAGAACTTGCCCCCCTTCTAACAGCCGTGTACCGCAAGTCTCTAGAGGAACGGAGGGTTCCAAATGATTGGAAAAGAGCACAGGCAGTCCCAGTCTTCAAGAAGGGTCGTCGAGCAGATGCGCAAAACTATAGACCTATATCTCTGACGTCGATCTGTTGTAGAATTTTAGAACATGTTTTTTGCTCGAGTATCATGTCGTTTTTGGACACCCAGAATCTACTATGTAGGAATCAACATGGATTCGGGAAACAGCGATCGTGTGAGACCCAACTCGCTTTATTTGTTCATGAGACCCAGAAAATATTAGATACAGGCTCCCAGGTAGATGCTATTTTTCTTGACTTCCGGAAGGCGTTCGATACAGTTCCGCACTGTCGCCTGATAAACAAAGTAATAGCCTACGGAATATCAGACCAGCTGTGTGGCTGGATTGAAGAGTTTTTAGCAAACAGAACACAGCATGTTGTTATCAATGGAGAGACGTCTACAGATGTTAAAGTAACCTCTGGCGTGCCACAAGGGAGTGTTATGGGACCATTGCTTTTCACAATATATATAAATGACCTAGTAGATAGTGTCGGAAGTTCCATGCGGCTTTTCGCGGATGATGCTGTAGTATACAGAGAAGTTGCAGCATTAGAAAATTGTATCGAAATGCAGGAAGATCTGCAGCAGATAGGCACTTGGTGCAGGGAGTGGCAACTGACCCTTAACATAGACAAATGTAATGTATTGCGAATACATAGAAAGAAGGATCCTTTATTGTATGATTATATGATAGCGGAACAAACACTGGTAGCAGTTACTTCTGTAAAATATCTGGGAGTATGCGTGCGGAACAATTTGAAGTGGAATGATCATATAAAATTAATTGTTGGTAAGGCGGGTACCAGGTTGAGATTCATTGGGAGAGTCCTTAGAAAATGTAGTCCATCAACAAAGGAGGTGGCTTACAAAACACTCGTTCGACCTATACTTGAGTATTGCTCATCAGTGTGGGATCCGTACCAGATCGGGTTGACGGAGGAGATAGAGAAGATCCAAAGAAGAGCGGCGCGTTTCGTCACAGAGTTATTTGGTAACCGTGATAGCGTTACGGAGATGTTTAACAAACTCAAGTGGCAGACTCTGCAAGAGAGGCGCTCTGCATCGCGGTGTAGTTTGCTCGCCAGGTTTAGAGAGGGTGCGTTTCTGGATGAGGTATCGAATATATTGCTTCCCCCTACTTATATCTCCCGAGGAGATCACGAATGTAAAATTAGAGAGATTAGAGCGCGCACGGAGGCTTTCAGACAGTCGTTCTTCCCGCGAACCATACGCGACTGGAACAGGAAAGGGAGGTAATGACAGTGGCACGTAAAGTCCCCTCCGCCACACACCGTTGGGTGGCTTGCGGAGTATAAATGTAGATGTAGATGTAGACACCAAAAATATTTAGTTTGATGCAACCTTCACGTTTGCTGATTCTGATCACTTTGCTCTTTCATACATTGATTCTCATCCCAAAGCCTATTCCCACTTTAATTACCGTCTCCTCCGCTGACCTATAAAGCACTGTGATTTTTGAGTGGCCACGATTTGCTGCCATATAATACCACACTAGAAACAAAACACTTGACAGACCAGCTCTTGTCATTCTGTTTAAGCCCTTCTTGCTTTCAACAAGCTTTTGATCTTTTTGAAAGGTCTGTTAACCAATTAGACTAAACTTCTTTATTTCTTCACACAACTTCCACTCTGTGTCAGTTAATTTGCTAAGCACCAAAAATATTTAGTTTGATGCAACCTTCACGTTTGCTGATTCTGGTCACTTTGCTCTTTCATACATTGATTCTCATCCCAAAGCCTATTCCCACTTTAATTACCGTTTCCTCCGCTGACCTATAAAGCACTGTGATTAAGTTAAAGTGCGGTACTGATACGAATAGAAAAAAAAGGGGAAAGCTGCGCCGATGCGAATGTAATTCTCTACTAGTGTTCGAACTAGCTACCTTCCGGTCCAACTTCGCGGCTACCGCTTGAGAGTACGTCACACGAATCAGTCGAGCCGGAGGAGAAAAGTGCTAACCCTCATCTTAGTACAGATCAGTCTGGTCACGTTGCCTGTTGTGCATCACGTGCTGGCAACAAGTGCTTCCACATGTAGCGCCAGGAAATATTCTCTTCTCCATACAAGCTGCTTTTTTTTCTTTATAGGATTTCGATTCCCCCCACCCTACAGAGGGGGGGGGGGGGGGGGGCAGGCTGGCAGCAGCACAATACGCCGCTCTGCAGCCTACAGAAAAGCTAAAAAACAGAATTAGGAGATATGAAAAACAAAACAAAATCAGGCGATAAAACAGTGACTGTTTAAAACTGAAACATGGAGAAAAAGATACGAAGAAAATATAACAACAAAACGATCGGCGATGCTGCTTAAAACACACAGTAAATAGAGATGCACAATTAAAAAACATGGTGACAGTCTGGTTTCTGTTCGCACGAGATAAAAAAAAAAAAAAACAACACAACTAGCGACAGTATAGTGTCTGTTCGTAACACTAACACGGGACACACTACACTGAACACTCACTTAAAACAGCACTACACAGGCAACACCGTGGCAGATGGAGTCGGGGGGGGGGGGGAGGACCTGGACCAATAAGGGGGAAAATGGAGGGAGCCAATGGAGGGAGGAGACACAGAAAAACGGGGAGTTGGGCAGATGCGAGGAGGAGTGGCAAAGGCAGTGGAGGGTAGAGCAAAAAGGACTTGGGGGAGAGAAAGGAAGCAGAGAGAGGGTAGGCGGGGAAAAAAAGGATGGAAGGAGGGGGGGGAGCCCGGGAAAAGGACAGAGGAAGGGAGGGGGAGGTGAGGATCAGAGTTGATAGGAGGCATAAATGGAGGGAGAGAGGGCATCATCCGGGAGAGGGAGTTGACAGAAGCCACCTTGGGAAAGGAGATAAAGGATGTAAAGGTGGAGGGTAGGGGGTACATAACAGTGAAGGCAAGGCAGGGGGCGGGGCTTGGAGAGGAGCAACCAGGGGTTGAGGGGGGATCAAGATGGCGGGAGGTGTAGAGGACAAGCTGCTTTGTTTCGTTGTATTTCTGTTGTCGTCTTTCAGTTTAAGTAAATGTGTAACAAGTAGTAATGCTAAATACACCCATGCTGGTTAGCACCTTCTTCTGCTGGCCGCTTCAGTTGTTGTCTATGTCATCTCTAAATGAAGGGTGTATCAAAAAGAATCATCCAACTTAGAAAAAATCATAACTATTATATTATCCGAAGCATGTGCATGAACAACATATTGTTGGAAAGAGCAAACCCTCGAGTTTTACATTGTTCCCACTAGGTAGCAGCAGTGTGCGCCTACTTCTGTTCTAGTAAAAATAATGTCGGGACTAAAGAAAGACTTTTGTGTTCTACGTTTTTCGCAGTGTTTAGTGACGAGGCAGCCAGCCGGAGTGGCCGTGCAGTTCTAGGCGCTACAGTCTGGAGCCGAGCGACCCCTACAGTCGCAGGTTCGAATCCTGCCTCGGGTATGGATGTGTGCGATGTCCTTAGGTTACTTAGGTTTAAATAGTTCTAAGTTCTCGGCGACTGATGACCTCAGAAGTTAAGTCGCATAGTGCTCAGAGCCATTTTTAGTGACGAGGCAACATTCCATTTAATTGGAAAGGTGAACCGTCATAATGTGAGAATATGGGGTACGGAGCAACCACATGAAATTGTACAAGATGAGAGGAACTCTCCAATATTTAATGTGTTTTGTGTAGTTTCGCGGGAAAAGGTGTACGGTCCATTTTTCTTTGTCAAAAACAGTGATCTTGATATGCTCGGGAACTTTGTTTTGCCACAGGTGAAGACTGATTCGAATGACTTCATTTACCAACAGGATTGGGGACACCATCGCACTGGCATCTGGAAGTGCAGGAATTTTTAAATCAAAGAATTACTGAATGATGGATCGGTCGCACTGGACCAAATGGTTCAGCCTTATATTACTGGCCACCAAGGCCACCGGACCTCACTGTATGTGGTTATTTCTTTTGGGGGTTTATAAAAGTCTCTGTTTACGTGCCTCAGTTACCAACAAAAATGAATGAACTGAGACATCGGACAACAGCAGCTGTGGAAGCTGTAACTCAAAAGGTGCACGTTGCAGCGTGGGAAAAATTTGAATACCGCAATGACATATGCTATGCATCTTCAGGGGGGGATATTGAACACCTATGAAAAGGTATGAAAGAAACTTTTTGAGTTAGCCTTACATAAAAAAACAAAATTCATTGTGTATGTTTACTAGTTTCAGAAATATAGACTTGTCAAATCGGATGATTCTTTTTGATACACCCTGTACTTAGCTAGTTCCGTTGAGTTACTGTATCCAACGGATCACTGCAAGGTAATTCTGGTTTCTTCTGATATCGTACAGTGGACTCCTACTGGTATAATGATGGTAACTATGTTAGTATTATCCATATCGTTGGAAATGAGCGTGACTGTTGTCATTGAAATGAATATTTGTACAAATTCAGAATTCATTCACAAAATATCTTTATTTGAAATCACACAGGATGACATTTGTGGATCCATCTTCGGGTGCTCAGAGAGTCTACATGTCTTTTTCTGTACTTTCTTGAATCTGGTATCAACAAAAATATGGAAGACTAATTTTACTCGCACTATTCTTTATGTTATTATGGACAGAAACTTTCCAGCTACAGTGGAGTAGAGTAGCTTCATAAACACAGAATACTGACTTTACTGTGTTAATAATAATTAATCCAAACCCTCAGCTGCCGACAGGTGTTGTTGATTTATCTCAATTAGGACAGCTGAGAATGTGTGCCCCGATCGGGACTCGAATCCGAGATCTCCTGCTTACATGGCAGACGCTCTGTCCATCTGCACCACCGAGGATACAGATGAATAGCGCGACTACAGGGACTTACCTATTAGGAACATGACGAATGTAGATTGTGGACAGTTGGGAATGTGGATCTCACGGGAAGCGTGCAAGGGGTAAGTCCCTGCAGTCGCGCTATTCATCTCTGTTGGCAGCTGAGGGTTTCGATTAATTATCATTTGTTCTAGAGAAGCTCCACGGTCATCAGTGGTACCTGTTCTTTCGGGAACAGTTACTATCTTCATATTTACTGTTACATTGTACCAATGACTGAACTTAAGAAACTAAACGGTAGTAACATTGCATGTCAACGAACCAAAGAAATTGTACAGAGATGCTTCGATAAAAGAGCTAGTTATATTTAGGGATACAAACCTACAGATGACACCAACTTGTTACGTATTATGGTGTGTGCAGTCTTCTTAATTTCAGAGACAGGATGCGCTCAAACTTGAATATGAATTCGTGCCAAGTATTTAGTGGTAGTGCACCTGCAAAGCTGCAGAAGAATTCAGGACTGACTTAAAAACCGCGTCTTTTAGAATGTGTGTTAGTCAGTTAACAAATACGTGCTTGTAAACCTAGTCCTGCCCTCGTTAGCACGCGAGAAGCAGTTTTTGCCCTTCTGGGCAGGAGGAAGCCTCACCGCCCCCTCCCCTTGCGACGCTGCGGCCGGTCATTAGGGTTACAAAATCTGCGATACGTGGAGTGAGCGGCTGCAGTAGAAAGTGGGTCGCAGCCGGCGCAGAGGCCGGCCCTTGCAGCTCCCGCCGGTGCACGGCACGCTGCGCCGTGACGCCACACTTTCTCCGCCGCTCCGCGCTCCGTGACGTACTGCACCCGCTGGGCGTACATTCGTACTCCGTGCCCAACACTGCCACTACGCTATTTAACAGTTTCCTGTAACTCGTCACAACGGTTATTTACGTCGTTTTATGTTCATAGCACGCTTTTTTCCTCATGATTTTCAGTATTCGTTTATAAAAACGGAAATTAAATTCTAATTATTTGAAATCCCACTAAAACTCTCCATGCGAGTCACGTGATGCCCGTGACGTCACTGGCTAGCTCGCTGCTCCTACTGCCATAAAGCTAAATAATAGCGGTGTCTTGTTTTCGAATTTACGATTCGGAAAACGGATTACAAATGAAGTCTACGAGGTGCATTCGAGTTCTAAGGCCTCCGATTTTTTTTCTAATTAACTACTCACCCGAAATCGATGAAACTGACGTTACTTCTCGACGTAATCGCCCTGCAGACGTATACATTTTTCACAACGCTGACGCCATGATTCCATGGCAGTGGCGAAGGCTTCTTTAGGAGTCTGTTTTGACCACTGGAAAATCGCTGAGGCAATAGCAGCACGGCTGGTGAATGTGCGGCCACGGAGAGTGTCTTTCATTGTTGGAAAAAGCCAAAAGACACTAGGAGGCAGGTCAGGCGAGTAGGGAGCATGAGGAATCACTTCAAATTTGTTATCACGAAGAAACTGTTGCGTAACGTTAGCTCGATGTGCGGGTGCGTTGTCTCGGTGAAACACCACACGCGCAGCCCTTCCCGGACGTTTTTGTTGCAGTGCAGGAAGGAATTTGTTCTTCAAAACATTTTCATAGGATGCACCTGTTACCGTAGTGCCCTTTGGAACGCAATGGGTAAGGATTACGCCCTCGCTGTCCCAGAACATGGACACCATCATTTTTTCAGCACTGGCGGTTACCCGAAATTTTTTTGGTGGCGGTGAATCTGTGTGCTTCCATTGAGCTGACTGGCGCTTTGTTACTGGGTTGAAAAATGGCATCCACGTCTCATCCATTCTCACAACCGACGAACAGAAAGTCCCATTCGTCCTGTCGTTGCGCGTCAACATTGCTTGGCAGCATGCCACACGGGCAGCCGTGTGGTCGTCCGTCAGCATTCGTGGCACCCACCTGGATGACACTTTTCGCATTTTCAGATCGTCATGCAGCATTGTGTGCACAGAACCCACAGAAATGCCAACTCTGGAGGCGATCTGTTCAACAGTCATTCGGCGATCCCCCAAAACAATTCTCTCCACTTTCTCGATCATGTCGTCAGGCCGGCTTGTGCGAGCCCGAGGTTGTTTCGGTTTGTTGTCACACGATGTTCTGCCTTCATTAAACTGTCGCACCCACGAACGCACTTTCGACACATCCATAACTACATCACCACATGCCTCCTTCAACTGTCGATGAATTTCAATTTGTTTCACACCACGCAAATTCAGAAAACGAATGATTGCACGCTGTTCAAGTAAGGAAAACGTCGTCATTTTAAGTATTTAAAACAGTTCTCATTCTCCCCGCTGGCGGTAAAATTCCATCTGCCGTACGGTGCTGCCATCTCTGGGACGTATTGACAATGAACGTGGCCTCATTGTAAAACAATGCACATGTTTCTATCTGTTTCCAGTCTAGAGAAAAAAAATCGGAGGCCTTAGAACTTGAATGCACCTTGTAGTACCACACTGTACAAATACATCCATCAACACTCTTGATACACTGTTTTTTGACTGTACCAGTGAATGAATAGGTACGTAAAAAGTCGCAGCACTGTACCAGAAAAATGCCTCCACATCGATGTCAAAGTTCCCGTACTTAATTAAATGATTCAAATGGCTCCTAGCAGTATGGGACTTAACATCTGAGGTCATCAGTCCCCTAGAACTTAGAACTACTTAAACCTAACTAACCTAAGGACATCACACACATCCATGCCCTAGGCAGGATTCGAACCTGCGACCATAGCGGTCACGCAGTTCCAGACTGTAGCGCCTAGAACCGCTCGGCCACTCCGGCCGGCTTACTTAATTAAAAATGTCTTGCACTCCGAAGTTGGACATTAATTTACCTCCGAGATACGCTTTCCCACTGTTACAAAGAATAACAGCATCATTGGACGACATTAAAATCTTAGTAAATATTTTCTTTACATCCGTTTTATTGTGCATCATTTGATAGCTCGATTGATACATCGATGGACTATCGAATAATAGAAGATGATATCTCAATGGGTCGATGGTTAGAATCTTGCCAGCAAAATATTTTAATTTCTTTGTATAACAAATCGACAGTCCTTTTATGTTAAACGAAAACACAATTACAAAACTTCACCATACCGATTCGAAATAGAGTATTATTCTGTTTTCCTTGGCATTTGCATGCACTTACATTTGCAATAGCTATCCACACATATAACGTTCAAAAAGATATTTGCAAGATAATGTGACCATACACTTTTTCCTTTTATTAAAAACATTTTTTTATCTTAGTACTGTTCAGCTAGGATCCTTGCAATATAACATTTTGAAGTTTCAAGATGAAGTTAAGTCTGCTTCACAGACTGACATTAGTGTACACTGCCAAACAGCACAGCTCTTACGTTTGCGTTACCTCCACGTTGTACATGCTTTATACACTGAAGACCCAAACAGTCTGGCACACCTCGCTAACATCGTGCAGGGCCCCAGAGAGCACGCACAAGTGCCGCAACACGATGTGGTATGATCTCGACTAGTGTCTGAAGCAGTGCTGGAGGGAACTGACACCACGAATCCTGCAGGGCTGATCATAAATGCGTAAGGTTGCGAGGGGATGGAGATGTCTTCCGAACAGCACGCTGCAAGGCATCCCAGATATGCTCAACAATGTTCATATCCGAGGAGTTTGATGCTCAGCGGAAAGAGCCACTCTGTAGCAATTCTCGACGTGTGGGGTGTCGCATTGTCCTGCTAGAACTGGCCAAGTCCGTCGGAATGCGTATGGACATGAATCGATGCAGTTGTTCAGACGTACGTGTCACCTGTCAAGAGCCATATCTAGACGTATCAGGGGAACCGTATCACTCCAACTGCACACGCCACACGCCACTACACAGCCTCCACCAGCTCGAACAGTCACCTGCTGACATGCAGGATCCATGGATTCATGAGGTTGTCTCCATACCCGTGTACGTCCATCCGCTCGATAAAATTTGATGCGAGACTCGTCCTACCAGGCAACATGTTTCCAGACATAAACAGTCCAACGTCGGTGTTGACTGCACGACACAAAGCTTTACGCCTCGCCTAGGCCCGTCATCAACGGTACGCGAGTGGGCCTTCGGCTTCGAAACCCCTTATCGATTATGTTTGTCGAACAGTTTGCACGCTGACACTTATTGATCGACCTGCATTGAAATCTTAGCAATCTGCAGAAGGATTGCACTTCTGTCACGTTGAACGATTCTCTTCTGTCATCGCTGGTCCCGTTCTTGCAGAATCTTTTTCCGTCCGAAGCGATGTCGGAGATTTGATGTCTTACCGGATTCCTGATATTCACGTGACACTCGTGAAATGGTCGTACGGGAAAATCCCCACTTCATCGCTACCTCGCAAATGCTGTGTCCCCATTGCTCGTGCGCCGACTATAATACCTCGTTCAAAGTCACTTAAATCTTGATACTCTGACACAATAGCAGCAGTAACCGATGTAACAACTGCACCAGACACTTGTTGTCTTATACAGGTGTTGTCGGCTGCAGTGCCGTATTCTGTCCGTTTACAATGTACTTAAATGCGAATGCCTATACCAGTTTCTTTTGCGCTTCAGTGTATCTCTCTGCATACGAAACCTCGGGAGTATGGTGATACCTTCTATACTAGCAATACTTTCCAGAAAAGGTATCTGTTTGTGAGCAAAACAAATGCATGTATCTTCAGTTGTCCATTTTTCAGACTGAGATTAATGTGAAGCTATAAATAGTAAATCCCACAGTTGAAACAAATGCTACAATAGGTTATTGCCAACGCTATTTTTGTATTTGTGGCAACGGCCTTGCCGCAGTTGATACGCCGGTTCCCGTCAGATCACCGAAGTTAAGCACGGTCGGGCGTGGCCGGAACTTGCGTGGCTGACCATCCAGGCCGCCATGCGCTGTTGCCATTTCTCGGGGTGCACTCAGCCTCGTGATGCCAATTGAGGAGGTACTCGACCGAATAGTAGCGGCTCTGGTCAAAGAAAACCATCATAACGACCGGGAGAGCGGTGTGCTGACCACACGCCCCTCCTATCCGCATCCTCATCTGAGGATGACACGGCGGTCGGATGGTTCCTATGGGCCACTTGTGGCCTGAAGACGGAGTGCTATTTTTTGTATTTCGTGTAAAACTTTTAAAAATATAAAAACCTTCCTGGATTCGAACACGTGTTGTTCTTGGCCGCAGTCACAGACGCAACACGCTCTACGTTGCACTACATAGCGCCTGCTACAAGTGACTCAACCCTTGAGTCTCTTGTATATTGGAAATCAGCATCAAGATTTGCCAAGAACAGTTTTATTGCGCTTTGAGACGTAGTTCATGACTGACAGTCGACTATCTAGATAAAAGATTCAGACCCATTTCCAACAGTTCTACCGTTGCAGGGAGCAGGGAAAAGAGCGTCCCTCCTTGCACCTATCGCCGCTCTAAATGAGTGCAGCATAAACGTAACAACTTCCGAAAGGTTTCCACTATCAGCGTTCAGGAAATTCTATTGTTACTTAAAAGTTGTAAAAGCGTTTTCCATCACTAAAAAGCTAAAATATTTGCAGAAAAAGTACGTATAAAATCTAACAACTTCGGCTAACACTCCTGTAACACACGCGTAGCTTCGTCTTATTCCTAGTCTGTGACGTCACCAGAGCTGCATCCGATAACAGAGCGTTTTTGACCACGTGTTCTGTCGTATTGGCTGACTTGGAATAATGGCGTTGCCTCTATGACATCACAATCCTGGCGGGCTATTATAATGGTGTAGAATTCTGGCACACTTGGCCAGACCAGAGACAATGGGAGTGTTCTATGACGTCAGAACCCAAGTTCTTTTCGCGTCGTTGTTCGTGTCACTCTTTTCTATTATTATTATTACTGTTTGCGTAACAACGCATATATGAAAAGAGCCGCGAAATATCTTTTAGTAATGCTGTGCTATGAATTTCTTTATCATCATTACTTTTTAACAAAACAGAATATATTGAGTTCTTATTGTTCTGTATCTGGCCTTCTATTAAAGGAACATTTTTCGTGACTGTAACTCATTCTAAAAATCAACATATCTTCCCTACTTTATAGCTACTGAAAATGAAAATTACTTTGTTATGAATACTGATGTTACAGTTCGTATGATTGTTCAACAACAAGATTTTGCAGTGGATTTTGTTTCTCGGTAAAACACCATTCAATACCACGACTAGCACAAGAACATGAGACTCTTATTGAAAAAATACGTTTTCACTATAAAGTTTGCCAGATCAGAACCGAGCACAGCAAGATTCCTATTAGATTTTGAAGGTACATTATCTTTTTTGTACTGTTAGCTATATATTATCAGCAGCCCGCGTCAACCTGCAACACATCATAAAATCTGCTGCTCTGCACTGCAAGTCCGGAAGCTAAAAGAAATAATATTATTTCACTGTTACTTTCCCGCTTCCTTGCGGTATGATAGATTCTATTTGAGGTAGTTTGAATACGCCGCGGCAGCGGCTCTTTCGTTCGCCGCGCAGCTCGGAACCACAGATAATATTTTAAATAACTGAAAAATGTCTCAACGGGATGATATAATATGCAAGCAAGCTATAACAATTAGTAATGCAAGTTTCATTTAAATAACTCTATTCAAACATTTAAATACACACCTTTAAAATGCGCACGTAATGGCGTACATCTTTCAGTCTTGACAAAAGAATACAACGTCCAAGAAGAAGAAGACAGAGAAATTAATGTTCGTCAAGTATTATATACTAGTTACCTATTCTAATCTTTGTTTGCTATTTATCGTCTGTGGCGGTTTCATTACTCGCCGACGCAGATATCCTCTAAAATAAATAAAATAAATACATAATTTTATACAATAACACAATATGATACATATAATTTTCTCGTTACTACATAATATGTTTTTTTTTCTACTATTCGTTACATTCTCAAATATCGGCAGTACGACATCTGAGGCAAAGGAGGTTTGTGCAGGTCCAGGCCTGTGAGCTGGACTAAACGTGTCCTACTTGACATGTTTCCCCAAGCTATATTCACTCGGAGATATATGGTGACTGCGTACTGTTTCTCCTAACTCTAAGTTCAAATCTCTCCGTATGTCTTTATCTAAACAAACATCAGGGGAGGGATAGGAGCCCCTTGCTGCCACTACGATATATTACCGTAACTTGAAGTCTAAACTGTATGCTGCGTAATACCTAAACTTGCATCTTCACTTAAGCAAATACTTTACGAAGGAGAGCTCCCTATTCTGTGATAACCAAGTTCATAATTACCAGACCGATCCAGAAGTCCACCATCACCCCATCTGCAGTACCCCCACTAAGAGCCAAGTTAGAATAGGAATAACTGCGTCTTTATTTAAACAGTCACCATACCAGGGAGAGCCTCTTCCGGTAATTTCACCACCTGTGGACCGTTTCCAATCCTTCAGTGGGACTGCCACGACCACGTGCCACCATAGAGAGCAGACTGGTGGAACCATATTGCGTTACCAGTGCTTCATCATACTCCTTGCTGCCAAAGGAAGGAGTGTGTTGGCGAAAATCTTGGACAGTTACACTGTGCAAATCGTATTTGCAACGTATTAGACTTACATGCAGACTGCATGGTCTTGTGTACCCAGCTGCTTTCACCTGACCCAGCCTGAGTCCAGAAGAGCGGGCGCCACATTATACGTGAGGAATGCAAACTGACATTTCCTGGCTTTCGCCTGACACAGACCGTCTGTCCCGCCACTATAAACACGCTCTATGTGGTTGGCCAGGGCATACTGGTACAGCTCTATCTCGTCAGAATAGGAAACAAGGGATAGTAGTGCAGCCTTATTCAAAATGATGAAAGGCGGCGCACATACAACAAATCAATGAATTTTAACGTCAATTTTGTGGCGAAATCAGTGAATTAAATATTGAAGATCAATGAAATTTCCGCCTAAATGACCGTTTCAAGTGACACCTCCAAACTGTATTTAACACCGAGCAGAAGTTCCAACACGTACTGACAGCATAACTGAAGGGGAGTTTAAAATTTGTCCACCATTTCCACTTCTGCTACAGGTCAAAAAACCACAACAACAACTAGGAAAAGCGAAATTTCCATGCATTTTTAGGCAGATACTGGTGCTAGTGATTTAACGGCTTGTTAATATTTCCAAGAAATCTAAGTCTTCCATTTACCTCTCCTGTACGTCTAATAATGGTATAAGTTACCCTCCGCCACGCACCATACCGTGGCAGTATGCTTGTGGGTGTAGGTGTAGACGTAGATGTACAACATACTGGCTGATGGTCTTAGCCCTCTGGGGCTCAGCATTCGTTTGCTGAGTACACGACTGGTGACCCTGGGGTTGCTGAACTGGGGTAGGGTGATAAGCGCCATCTGTAACCTGTCACCATAACGGCTGACTATGTTTCAGTGACCACCATATGGTACAGAGATGGAACGTTGTTGTCACACGGAGTGGGGATGTTGGGCTAACCATACGGGTCGTGAAGGTGATAAAAATCTTTGTAAAAAAAAAAACTCAGCCTCCATGTGTGCCGTGTGCTGATGAAATGCATGGCTGTTGTGGTGGAACAGTTGTTAGCGCTCAACCTCTGAGGAACTTGCCACATCTCAGTCGTACAAGGCGTGCAGGGCTCTGTCTCGGTCGACGTTTATTTCCCTAGATGCTCGTAGGACTGAGGTGGATCATTTGGAACTTTCCCTTCCTCCTCCCAGCTGAAACGGTGGGTCGCTGGAAGGTAGAAACAACCAGTACATCAAGAGGGCTTGTGTAGCCGGTCCACCTGACTCACAAGGTCATTCTAAAAGTGTTGAACTGAGTAACAGAACGCATGCTGGTAATGAGACTGTGTTTTTATAAGTGGAAACAGAAGAGGATACTTCTGAGAAACTTTCGCCCGCCTATACACAAAAATCAGTAAAGCACTTGTGCAGTGGGACACTGTTCGTTGCATGCTGGGAGTCTGAACTTTTCACTAACTTCCGAAATACCTAAATGCCTCAGAGAGCATGCAATAGAAGCTTAACTGCACAACAAATTGCAATTACGGAAAACTGTTGTGATTTGCAGAGATCTAATTCAGATCCTGAAGGAGGAATTACAATGTGAGTGTGCTCCAGAAAGTACAGTAGACGTGTAAAACACCATGAAGAGGGTGGATGGGGATCTTGTCAAATCCAGCTGGTCTGGGCCATTGTTCGCCACTGACAACAGTAGCGTCAGTCTGTGAAGAATGAGATGAGTCTCAGTGATCAGTCTAGATGCTCAGTTAAACTGCAAAAGTTGCTTGGGCTCACATAAGAAATCTACATCCCAGCGACCACCATAAGTATTGCAGGTGATCAAGGAGAACTTTGGATCGTAACTTGTCACTAGCAGCCACAACTCATCCCTAAAACTATGTGCACGGAACAGTGACATCAGTCCAGGATGGGTAAGTTAGTGCCATTGATGAAGAATCATACACTGCTACTACTACTACTACTACAGACAATGCAGGGGAGGTAGCGGGTGTACATAGTTCCGCGTAGTCAGCACGTACACAACTTTCCCACTAGAGCGCGCCCCTCTAAGCACAACAGTGCAGGCGCAATGCTCGTCCGTCTCCGCACTACGAGATGGCGCTGCCATAGAGACGGACCAAATTCTGCTTCCGCCGATCCGCATATTAATATGTAACGCAGCCTGTGAGATTGCTGCTAACGTAGAACCTTTTCTCCTCACGGATCACACTCGCACAGTGATACATGAACGCGTGAGGTATTATAACGAGAGTACAGACCTCCGATTAGTCAGTCTGCATTTGTCGGCACCAGTCTGTAGCAGTCTGTAGTCAAGTTTCAGTCTGCGCCTAATAAGATTATGATATTCCTGTACATAGCCTTGAAGATAAATGTATAGACACTTTTGTCAAGTATCAGAGATATATGTGAGAATAAGACTAACGTACCAATACCAAAGGAACTTCAGATTGTCAATTGTAAATAGCATCCAGAACCAAGTTAAGTAATTTTTATGCTTGTTATTATTTTAATAAATGTGTGTGAAAATTAATCAAGTTCTGTTTAAAGTTGGTCACTGTCAATCTGCTACTCTAAGCGTGCAAGTGGCATTTCTATCGTCTGACCTAACGGCAGAAGATAAACACGCCACGATAAGACCACGAGACATACTGGTGACACTCGCCTACTTCGTTAGAGCGACAAGTCAAATAATCTGATGGTGTGTGTTCTGAAGGTCTTACAGTACGCACACCACAGGTAGTTACTGTCGAATTCACATTAGGATCTGCCCTCAAAGAGGAACAACTTCGACGATGGTTAGCCATTCTGAACCAATGTTCAGATGCTTTCATATCGAGTGGAGAAAGGACGGACCAAATTGCCAATTGTAAAATGCTGTAGCAACACTGGGGATCATCTACCAATTACCTGACGCTCTTTATGGGGTTGCTGGCCAAACGACGCATAACGTGGGAGGAAGTGGAGGAAATGCAGCAAGATGGCATTATAGAACCTTCAGAGAGTCCTTGGTGCTCTCCTTGGTCCTTGTGGAGAAGAAGGATCACATATGGCTTTTCTGCTATAACGACTGAAGACTGAAAAAAAACACGAAAAAAGTTTACCCATTGCAGCACACTGATCTCACCCCAAACTGCTTGAGAAGAGCAGTGCATTTCTCAAGTACGGACGCAGAGTCAGGCTACTGGCAATTCAAGATTGTCTAGGATGACTCGGAAAAGACTGCTTTCATAATTCCTGATGACCTATACAACTTCAAAGTTAGGCTATTTGGACTATTTCACGCTACAGACACTTTCGAAAGTATAATAGTCTGCCTGCCTAGACACATTAGATGGATGATGTGTCTTTGCTATCAGGATGACACTATCGTTTGTAATGAGCAACTGATTGCCAGAAGAAAAGGTCATATGCCTTGAGAAACCACTGATTTCACGAGCACCGACTGTGAATTGAAGGTAAAAAGCGACGCTGTCTCGTATTATCTATAAGCAAACATCCTCAAATGCCATATACAGAGGTCTCAAACGCCAAGCAAGCAGAGTTCACGAGTTCCAGCGAGCCACAGCGGCCTCTGGTGAACGAGTCTACAGCAGAGGCTATGTAAGTGAGCAGTCAGACTCATTTAACTTAGTGCATTAAAAAAGACTTGAAAAGAAGCTTGTCTGAATGTATCTCCATCGAACATTCATCTGCATATACCTATGTCTCTTTGTCACTTTCATTGTGATGAGTACTTGAACCTAAGGGTTCTATTAGTGCAGTAGAGTGTCACTTTGGTGAACCATAGTCAGTAGTACCGTAAATTACTGTTTATACCTGAATCTTAACAAAGTTATAGGCTTGGATGGCCATTTGTTCTAGTAATTGGCTGTAAGCCTCACCTATATTTTTATAAACATGTGTCTCTGTTCTTGTGCATGCTCGTTACAAATATGTGAAGAAGGAATAAAAAGGAGACTAGTAAACAAATCCCATTTCACCAATCATCTCCACATCTACCTCGTTAGCCTAACATCTGCATTATTCTGTACTGCCTTGAAACACAGAGATACGAAAAATCTCAGCTTGATCCCATCGCTGTTTCATTCCTGTATGCAGCCGATCATGTACCAAGAAATGGATGATCAATAGTCCCACTTCAACTCCGATCCGAACATGAGTTTCTAAAGTAAATATGTTAAGACGCACATCAGGTTACGACGCGTTTGTCTGAAGAGATCTGAAGGAAACATAAGCCGCCTGACAACGAAAACTGTTCAGACAGCAGGACTCTGCCTGAATGTGAAAAAGTGCCTCTTTGTCTTCCAAGATACGAAAATCTTAGGCATTTAGTTAATTGTGATGGAGTCCATCCCAAGCCAGAGAAAATAAGAGCAGTCTCACATTCCCTCAGCATATTCGTGATGCAAGAAATTTTCTCAGATTATACTCATGCTACTGGCGATTCATAAAGGACTTCTGTATCAAAGCATGTCCCTTGCAAGAGATGCTGCAGGGAAATTCCAATTTTTCGTGGAATGAGATGCGAGCTGTCAGGAGCTCAGCATTTGTTTGCTGCACACGGGCTTGGCGACCCTGGGTTCCTGAGCTGGGGACTCGAATGTGCTATCAGTCCCCAGTCACCATAAGCTCTGTGCATGCCTCTGCCACCACCATGTGGCATGGCATGGAATGTCGTGTGTCACAGGGAATGAGAATCTTGGCTTGACTGCCTGGATCGCGAGGACGGTCAAAACCTCTGCTTTAAAAAATAAATAAATAAATAAATAAATAAATAAATAAATAAAATCAATTTCGATGTGTGTTACGTGCTGCCGAGATGCATGGATGTTGAGTTGGAATGGTCGTTAGAGGGCAACCTCAGGGAACCTGCCACAGTCTACCCAGGCACATCATTGGGCACTGGCAAGGTGGATTTTTATTTCTCTAGCTGCTCGTGGGGCTGAGGTGGATCCTTCGAATCTTTCGCTTCCTCCTGCGGGTTCCTACACTCATGTAGCCAGTCCTTCAGACTAGGGACTTAAACACAGTTTTTCTATCAATTGTAACAAAATGCTTGCTGCTAGTCAGAGTGTGTTTTTCCTCGTTAAAAGGAAGGAGGAAGCTTCGAAAAAGTCTCATCTCTTTACATTCAAGGGGATTGCAGATACGATAAAATCTGCTGCGGAATACCATGCTGTTGGTCAAAACCTCAAGTTCCCAACAAGTGGCAAACCTGCAGAATGTCGAAAGCCTTGGGGAACTCCATGCCACCTTAAACTGCAGTAAATGAGTTATGAAGTGCAGAAGACGTGAAAGTTGAGGGGGCCCAAGAAGACATTGTAGAATTGCAGAATATCATGAAGAGGTGGCAGGCAATCTGATCAAATCTGGCCCTTTCATCCTCACTTTTAATAGCATTAAACACCTGGAGGACGTTAATGTAAATTTTCTGCACTTAATTGTGTGGTCTCATATCCCCAACCCACTATGCTATTTTAAATGTGAGAGCTTTCGGCACATCATTCTTGGATGTAAAGGAAAAGCCATTTGTGTCAAATGTGATAAGGCTGCCCACGAAGGATTTAGATTTTCGTCTCCTCCAGATGTTTGGGGCTCACCCTGTCTCGAGTAGGGAGTGCTGTGTCTTCACTGGTGTATCTTACTTGAAGAGTGGAGGATTCAGGAGATGAAAAAGACAAAACGGATCCCCTATGGCGAGGCCAAAAAGGTTTATAAGGTCACACTGCCCCCCCCCCCCCCCCATGTTCACTACCTCCCTTGCTTCAGTTACTTGTCAGTCCAGAAAACCAATGCTGCTACACACACAGAGGTTGCTACTGTCAGCACTAGTTAATACTTGCGTTTGTCAGTGTACTTGTGTTGCTGCAATTATTTTGAAGCCTACACTTCCTCCCAGAACATCAAACAAAGGCGTGGCTGCCATCGTTGCATGGCTCCGTGCTCCTCCAAAGGGTCAGTCTGGTCCACTATCCAGAGTTGTGGCTCCGAACCCTACCCAGGGTAAAAAAAATCAAGTCAAACATCCACTACTGTCAGAGTGGGGTAACAGTAAACAATCCGATGGTATCGTCGTCATCCTCTCTGACATCTGTTATGATTCTTTTATAGAACTAATGGACCTTATTATGAAGTTTTGGATAGCGGTTGAATATTTGGAAAGCTGCAAGCTTTCCTCTCCCAAACAAGGCTGAAGCTCTGTCGCAACTACTTACTGCATGAAGAAACAGTGTTGAATTCTTGCATTCATGAACGAGTGAGAAGTTACGTATATCGTTAGAACGTAACACCTTGTTCTGATTCTGCCTTTACCTTTCTTCATGAAGATTATGTCTGTGTCGTCTGGAGCAGGAGCGATAAGTAGCCCAAACACCCACTATAATCACTTGCTGGTAAAATTCTGAGGCATTTATTGCTTTTGCAACAATTCCAATATGTGCATCGTCATCCGCAATCCTGGTTTCAATACCAAAGCGGTCTAGTTTTTGCACAAGCTGTGTAACAAACATTTCCTTGTTGCTGAGGTTACTTAGAAAGGCAGACTATGATTCAACGCATAACGTCTCGTCATTGAAGAAATTTTCTCGTGAGGTCGGCTTCATAGTTCGCCTTTGGCGTTCAATAGTTTCCATGTTCAGAGAGCTTTCTGAATATCCCTCAAATACAACAGCACCATCATCTTTATAATATCTCTCAATGTAGGCCATAAATATCACCGAAAGTTCCATTCTCGAGCCACACGGCGTGGTGGATGAGAAACTCTCCATCTATAACAAAGAACTTCGATTCATTATTGTCAATATTCCTTTCAAGTACTTGATTGAAAAGATTGTACTGTGTCGACTTTTTTATGTTTCTCATCAATCCACTGCTGTCAAACGGAGACATTGGTACACTCGATAATTCGTACGTAAAGCAATCCTTTAAATCATCAGGTGAATGAAACGTGCATAGTATTCTATGAAATAACTGAGCTGAATCTACTTCAGTAATATTTTTTTCAAGCCTAACAGTTGCGATGCACATTCTCCTAACCATGCTGGATCGCTTAAGCTTCGGAGAACCAAATTTTAGTGAGACCGTAAATATAGTTCGAAGAGCTTCTTCAACAACAAACACAGTTTTGTAGCAGCTTACTTCTTGAGAAGCTACTAATCCAGATCCTAATAAATACAATTGCTCCATATAAGCAAATGGAGTGTGTTGTTGCAACCATAGCTGAAATCATCTGCGAATTTTTCGTCAATTTATATCCTCCCACTCATCAGTTCAACATGTTGACCACTCGAAACCGAATGTAAATTGCAGAACTGTTCCATAGTTTCCCATATGTGATGGGCTATTGGTACGTTGCAAACCCATCGGCACATCACACTATCGGTGAAACCTCTTCAGTGTGAAAAGCCTCCAGCACTCTTCAGGTTCTTCAGAACCGTTTGTTCTATCGTCTTGTCGGTGCATACGCTACACCAATACTTGTCAGAGCGTTGAACCATGAGAAGCTGGCTTTGGTGAATTTGTCGATCTCCTCAGGTTACATGGTTTCTTTCCGTTTTCCATGTCCTGGAGGTGCGAATGACACGCCTTAGCATAAAGAAAGTGTCCAGTGGCATGGAATATTTGGAGCATAGCTCTCACACATTCTATGTGTAGCTCCCAATACCCCATACGCTCTGCTTGGATGAAATGCCATGCCAAGATGACAAGCTGAATGTATTGTACCCGTAACTGGGAAGTTTTCCCTCTTTGCTTAATATAATCCATTGTTGACAAATTTATTTTTCATCGTTTCAATCACTTGATCTTTTTCCAAATCGCCGAAAAACGCACCATTTCTACTCATATCAGAAATACAGTCTTTAATATGTTGCTTCTCCTCCACCATGACTGCCATTTCCTCCAGCATTATGATGGAAAGAGCACACATGACTGCAGAGTAGGCTTGAATTACCCTCGCCTATGCACGATCAGAAACTATATGGAGAACAGAAGTTGCAGCATATACAGTCTCCAAAGTTGAGAGAGTCCACTGTCTCTCATTTCGAATCCAACTGCTCCTAGAAAAGACATAATCAAGTGAAAGCCTCCTAATCAAATAACTACATTAGTAAAAAGTTCATTCCCTCCATTAGCCTCCACTGAAACTGTATCTTTAACTGTCGAGGATTCTTCCAGGTTGTATGGCCGTGGTCCACGTAACTCTTCTATCCCTGACGTTTCGTCCAAAGCTACGTTGGACATCTTCGGAGTTGCTCCTGGTTGTGCTGAGTCTTGTCGACTGACGAGTCGGGCGTCGAAGAACGGCCTAAATACCATGGAATGCGGGCGTGGTCTGGATTTGATCAAACGTCACGATGCATGTTTGCTGTGTGGCCTTCTTATTCTCTGTGATGGCATAAGTTAAAGCAGTTAAAATAGTGCTATATTCTGTGGGTGGATTGTTGATGAATGGAAGTGCTAATACATTTGATTGCGTATAAGGTTCTCCAGTTGTGATTTTCTCCATAAAACCTTGCCCTGCAGGAATAGAAAGCTGTAAAACGTTCCCATTCTACAAGTAAAATCGTGATCGGTAGGCGCTGTTGCTTTAGTGAATGATTGTTCTGAGTAGACATTGTTTCAATATTGAAGTCAGCATTATCGAAAACGAAATGTTAGAACGAATCATTTGAAATATTTTGTTTCCAGAACTGTAGAAGCCTCAAATAAAGCCACAGTGCTATATGAAAAGCAGAAACCCATATTCGAGACAAATTCAACAATGATTTTTGATCCCACCTTATGAAACAAGTAAACTGCAAGACCAAGCTACAGTGGGAAGATAAATGAATGAGTCCTGCTAACTGACACAATCGCATGGGATATTCCTGTACATTTTTTTAAAGGGAACTTTTCACTACCTTTCGTTTTTTACAAAACCACACCATTCACAAATTCGTCTAAAGTGTCGGGAAACATAACTTCAGCATTCTCTATCAAGCCATTGATATCTGGATAATCAATATTACTGTAAGGACTCATTCTTATATCTTCACGGATGATAGTTGCTGCTGCTTCTGCTATTCTCTTTTTCTCATCTTTTTCATTAACAGCTCGTTCATTGTACCATTGATTCAAAAGCTTGTGGCCACTGCCACAAAAACATGCAACTGGGGGATTTTTTTTTTTTTTTTTTTTTTTTTTTTGCATTGTGGCAAACAAGATCTCATCAGCGAAGTGTTCAGTCAGTTTGTTTTTCAAAGTTTTGTAGTCATTATCTCTCCTTCTGGGAGACATTCATTGGCTTTATGCAACAATTCGAGCAGTGAAAACTGACATTCCTCCGTACTACATATAAATTTGCATAATTCTTGAAAAACGGCATCAAACTTGATTTCTTGAGAGCGGACTCTTTTTCAAACAGAAAAGGGGTTCAACACTAATTTATCATAGAAATCTTGATGATAACGGGTTTCCCGCAGCTACTAAACACAAAACAGTGTTGATGCGTTCGGCAACATTCCTACCGAAATCAGCATTGCCTTTCTCTGCTTTCTCAAGCAGCGTATGTTGCGCAGTTAAAGAGCGAACTTCAAACACTCCACGGCGTTTGTGGAGTGGTTTTTTTCTTTGTTTCCGCCTGTATGTCACCCTTTTCAGCACATATGAAGCAGTCTTCTTTGAGATTGAATGGATAAGAGGAAAAACACCTCAAACTTTAATTAATCAGAATGTTGCACAAGCAGATGATAAGTTTCGTTATATTACGTTCCTTAATACGTTCACGTCGACATACCTTATGTACTTCAACCAGTCCAGCGCTCTGCAGAATATTATGAGCGCCGTCCTTCCGTTCCTTGTCGACGCGTATAAGTGTTTCCAAGGCCTTCGTCACTGCTGACGTCTCTCTTTCCGAAACAGATTTGGCACAAATGAAACAGTTAGTAGGGTCCAGCATTATTGTTTTCTCAGTCCAGACAAAAGAAATGAAAGCAATAAGAAGCACTCGAACACCACAAACTGGTGGATACTGTCACAAAACAGAGCTCTCTGCCTCTACTTTGCCGCTTCATCCTACCCAGTGTTCATTTCAGTTGAGTTAATGTTGTGAACTGTCAGAGACAATAGTGGTAGTGGAGTGCTGAGTGAATGGGAAGTGGAACTTCACGTTTTCATTGTTGGCACGTACTGCTGACTTCAACAATACTGATCGCAAAAGAAATAGCATCAAGTAGAATATATAGGCTACGAAATACATCCATATAATTACCCTTTTCGTTTAAATACTTTGCTAAGCAACAAAAACGATACGTTAAAAGAATTGTATTCCAATTCTTATACCTCAAATGCCATTCGTATAAATGACAAGATGCACGAGATCTTTTTCGTGTACTATTTTGCGAGGAATATGTTTACTAATGAGAGCTCTGTTCGAAAAATGAGCTTTTTTGATTATAAATGTGAAATATCGTACAAATTGACTTTACGAGGGGATGAAAGGGGGACGCGGCCCCCTCCCCCCTGTGAAGGGCAACTTTCCTATTTCTTATTACTATACCCCACATGAGTATTTTCCCGAAGTTTCAAAACTTTATAATTTTTTTCCCTCATTTGCTGATTTCCTTACTAATTTGCCTAGGGTAGTTGTAGTCCTTTCACCTTTTTCGGGGGAAGGTTGGCGACTGGCACGAAGCTTTCTAGGCGTAATTAGCCGCCGCTTTCCCCTACATTTCGAAAACTGACCTCCACCTTTTTTTGAGTGGGTAAACAAACGGCTCGTCCTCGTTGGGTAACAGTCACAAGCGGAGGCCAGGGCGCTAACGACGCGCGTGCTTAACGCAGCGCCGCTAAGCGAATCCGCCCGAGCCACTGTGCGCAAGTCGCGGCAGCCGGCGAGGTCCCCTGCTGCTGCCCGACCTCCGCGTATTTCCTTTCCCGTGTTCAGTAGGAGATGCCTCGAAACACGTAGGTCTTCATTGCCTAATTCCCTCTCTAAACTCGTGTTCATTTCAAGGCGCGCAGCCTCCAATCGTCTACGAGTTTGGAACGCAAACTGTTCCTCCGAAGCCGGACGGAGTGGCCGAGCGGTTCTAGGCGCTTCAGTCTGGAGCCGAGCGACCGCTACGGTCGCAGGTTCGAATCCTGCCTCGGGCATGGATGTGTGTGATGTCCTTAGGTTAGTTAGGTTTAAGTAGTTCTAAGTTCTAGGGGACTGATGACCTCGGATGTTGAGTCACATAGTGCTCAGAGCCATTTGAACCATTTGTTCCTCCAAACACGTGATTAAGGGGCTCCGGAAAGGCTCAAAATCATGAAAAGTTCAATTTTTACTTTTTTGCGTTTCCTGAATCTGCAGACTATTACCTTTTAATAGATATATAATTTATTCAATTCCGAAGACTACAACTATTTTTAAATTTTTTTTGAAATGTGTTCTACATGGGCGTGACCCACTGTGGCGCTGTTAAACTGCTGTCAAATGATGTTATTATTAACGTCCGTGTTCATCAGGTACATTTTAGTGATGTGAGATAAAGTATGCGTTGTGGCTAACCTGTGATGGTTCAATATATATCGCTGGTGTGATTGTCGATTGTTTCATGTTTATTTACTCTGTCGTTATCTCGAAAATATTCGTAATTAATTCTGTTTCTTGAGTCTCTGTTTTGTTGAAGTATAATAATGAGTAAAAGTAAAGTTGCTGTTGCGACTTTCAATGATGGCAACATTGTGAGGTGCAAGGTATTTAGAAATATGGGAATGAAGATAGGTTCTAACATGGTACGAGCGATGCTTGCTTTAGACAAGGAACGCCTTCGGGCTGCAGACAGGGCTGTAAAGAGTCTAGAAATACAAGCAAGAGTAAACAGGAGGAGGAACAAGAGGAAGCTGGAGGAGAAGTTTGCAGAGGATGAAGATAATCCATCCTATGGACCTGGAATGCACTAAAAAGTTAATGCAATCTTTGTCGCTAGATTCCCAAAACTTTTATTTTCTCATACTAATTAGATGTTTTCTAAGGATCTTCCAAACATATTTGTTTCAAACTTTCAGTAAATGTTACACAGTACCTTCTGCATAATTTAACACAGCCTTTTTCCAAAAAACTGTATATTTTTGAATATATAAATAAAAAATTGCAAAAAAATGTTGCGAATTTTCATTACAATTGAAAAAAAAAATCATCTTTAAGAACTGAACTAAAATTTTGTAAAATCCCTGTGTTAAGTTGTAGCCTATATTCCAATAAATAATCTGTAAAAAGTTCAACTTCCTACCTCAAATACTTTGTGAGGAAAGATGTAATTTATAAGCGTTATTTTAACATTGCAAGTATAGGGCGTTCCGGAGCCCCTTAAGGCGATGTACGGAACATAGCCATTAGGTTCGCGTGCTTATTTCACGTTGCTCACGTTTGTTTTCCACTGAGCAGTGCTTGGGGTTACGTTTTTAGCGAGTGCTGTCGGTTAATATGGAACTTTTAAGGGATACACTTGGTCGTGTTGTGGACAATTTGCCCGCCCGGTTAGCCGTGCGCGCTAACGCACTGCTTTCCGTGCACGGTCCCCGGCACGAACCCGCCCGGCGGATTAGTGTCGAAGTGCGGTGAGCCGGCCAGTCTGTGGACGGTTTTTAAAGCCGTTTTCCATCTGCCTCGGAAATGCGGGCTGGTTCCCCTTATTCCGCCTCAGCTACACTGTGTCGGCGATTGCTGCGCTAACACAATCTCCACGTACGCGTACACCGTAATTACTCTACCACGCAAACACTGGAGTTACACTCGGCCGGTGTGAGATGTTCCTGCGGAGGTCAACTGGGGACCGAACCGCACAATGACCCTGGGTTCGGTGTGGCGCGGCAGTGGGTGGGCAGCTTGCTGTGCGGTCGTGAACCGCTGAGGGCTGCGGCGGGTGCGCAGCCTCTCTGTCGTTTCGAAGTCCCCGGTTCAATGCAATACAATGGACAATTTAGAAATTTTAAAATATGATAGAGACAATAGAAATCACCCATGTAAAACTCGATGCTCCATATCTTGTAAAGGTGATTAAGACGCAAAGTGCGGTTATTTCATTGAAAAATTTTTCCGAGTTGCAAAAGAACTGGATTGTGATGATACCTTTTTCGCAGCTGGTACGACATGATTTTACAAAAGTTTATAACTGTCATCTTTCCGAACGAAACAAAGACAAAAAGAAAGTCACCACTAGGAACTTTAAGTTCCCGTCTCATTAATGACGAATTTTTTAAGGTACTCTTCGTTACTTTCAAAAACTCGACTTGCTTTAAAATTACTGTCCTAATAGAGATTAACGATAATCATCCAAATGGGTCAATGTCGCCCAAGCATTGAGACTGCCGTGTTCTTCTAAAGACAGTATAAAGGAATTTGAATCGTCTTTGAAGGTAGCATAAAGCAATTAGAATCGTATTTTGCAGTTGTCATGAGAGCTGTAGCACCCAAATGTTATCATGAAATGGATGTCATTAAGAAATCTAATAAAAACGCTAACATTACGTGTGTAATTCACAAAAAAATCCATTCGACCCTTAAGTTACGTCATGGAAACTACGGGATATGAAACACGAGTGATGTTATGGACACTTTAAAGTAGAAAGAGACTGAGTTATCTAGCATGAATATTTATGGCAAAGAAGAACCAGCTGTGTGTGTTATAACATCACCTATTACGCAAAGAGTGTTTATGGCTAGTCTATCTGATAAAATTATTTTAATTGATACAAGTGGATCCTGTTATCAAACAAATGCCTGTGTTCAACAATGGTTCAAATGGCTCTGAGCACTATGCGACTTAACTTCTGAGGTCATCAGTCGCCTAGAACTTAGAACTAATTAAACCTAACTAACCTAAGGACATCACACACATCCATGCCCGAGGCAGGATTCGAACCTGCGACCGGAGTGGTCGTTCACTCTACACTGTAGCGCCTAGAACTGCACGGCCACTCCGGCCGGAATGCCTGTGTCACATTTGTATTTGCTGCAAGGAAAGTTGCTACTTTGCCTATTGTTGTCATTTTGCATTCAACTGACTGTCCACAAAATTAAATGCGTGTCCTTAAACCTGCTAAAGATTATTTAGAGGAGTCCTGCCAGAAGGTTTTTCACCCAAAAATGACAGATGACAGCAGCACAGCATTGAATGCCTTACAAGTTGTACTTCCAAACAGTAGATTACTTCTCCTCATATCTCATGTTAATCAAGCTATTTGGCTTTGGTTGTGGGGAAAGTGATCACGACGTTGTTAAACACGATTGACAACCAGTTATGAGGAAATTCCGAACTATAATGCATGCCAATACAACGAAAGAAGCCGAGGTCAATATATCTGATTTATTAAATAAGGAAAAAGTAAAGAAAAATAAAAAAGACAGGAAAAAGACGCAACATGCTTGTAGGGACGGCGTATGGAGTGGTGTTTGGTATACCGCATTTTCATCTTAACACTGTGACTCCTCAGTGAGCCGTGTTAAGGACGTTGTACTCCAGTCTTGTAAAGTTTTTAATATCTGCATGTAAGTGGCCTTTGCACGAAGATCTTTGAAGCATAACTGAAGAATATGTTGGTTAAGTTTACCAATGGGAGAGCGAGAAATCTTACGTTAGCATATGAAAAACTTTGCCAAGTAAGTAGCAACATTGAAGATATTCTTCTTATGGGGCAGCCGCAACTGTAAAAGTCCACGTTGAAAAATGAAGAAACCGCAGGACGGGCGCTTAATCCACAATCTTTCATTGTGTACACTATAAACGATTGTGGATTAAGCGACCGTCCTGCAGCGTCTTCATTTTTCAAAACTGAAGATATTGTACAAGTCCATGGCAGTACCTAATTCGTCAAAGAGAAGACTAATATGTACATTGTTGATTGTGAGAGGCAGCGTGTGATTGTCCAAATGTCCAAATGGAGCTGGGGGCCGATTATGTAAACATCTCTGTGCTGTAGGGAAAAAGGACTGTACTTATCGCGTCACAATATTTAAATGATTCTGATCGTCAACAGTTTGCAAGATAAGCCCTGGCTGACGAATTTTCATCATTCTTCGAAAATATTACGGGTTAATTAAATGCAAGTAATAAAAGCAGCCAAACTGACTCTATTATACCAGATGGAGTACCAGTAACATTAAAACTTCCAATAAATCGAAAAGCAAGCTGCATAACCATCAGTTATGAAAACTTTTACAATATTGCTCAAAATATTAAAGGCCAATGGCAACGAATTACTGATATCTTGGAATGTTGATCATACCAAAATTCTCACCAAGTACGGATCTCATATGGTGAAGCTACAGAGTCCGTCAGGTATTGTATTATTTATAAAAAAGACGAAGATCTCGAAAAAATTAATGTACCAGCTACATCGATCGCTAGCCCCAAATAAAGGTCTCTTCCACGTAACGGAAAGATGAAGTCAGGAGGACTAGCGCAGTCTGAACTGATGAGAAGAAATTTTGCCCACAAAATTGCATCAAATATTGAAAATAATGACTTGTTTTGTACTGTTAGCTTATATTTTTATATATACCAAGTTATGTTGATTGTCTTACATATTGTATACATCTTTGAACGTAGTCAGCAACCATCATTCAGCGGTTCCTGCGCCTTACACAGCCACTGTCCATCAAAATGGCTGTACGGCTAAAGAAGATCATGTGATGTGCGAAACCGGTCACCTTTGAATAGATGTTCCTTGCGATCTATACTGTTATGATTATTTTCAAAGATTATAATTGGATCGCTGATACCTCCAATAATGAGACACTAGTATCATGTATTCATGTGAATATAGGATTTTCGGTGTTTGTTTTTTAGTGATTTCTTTTACTTTTTTTTCATAATTGTCATCCTTATGACATCATTCTACAATTAAGAATCTCATTTATTCTCCTGACAATGAAAGACGTGACACATCGCACACCGCACACAAGTTTTCAACGTAGGATTTGAAGTCTACTTTGACACACGACACACCAACGTTTCCTACATACCACGCAGGGCATATACATGTCACTACCTACAAACTATGTACAAAGCAACAGAATTATTGAGGCGTGCAGTTACGATCGTGTTCCAAATAATGAGTATGATGTACAGGAAAACACAGTTTGTTATTTTAGACATTCTTGTTATGGATAACATGGTGATTGGATCTGAGTTTCGTGAAATAAACGCACTGTGCGACCTATAACCATACGCTACCCCATTTCGTCGCTCACCACCCGATGCTCCGTAGTATTTTTCTCCAAGTTCTGAAGACATCTCGCTATAAGCTAACACTACACGCATATGAGATACAGGCGTGCCAACTCTCAACTCTGCATAAACGTTAAATAATAAAGGGAGAAAACCACAGTCGATGGGAAATCATTAATCAGTGGTAGAAAAATTAACTACTCTTTTTATAGAAGTTGAAGTTGTTGTAATGATTTGGGAGAGAACTATACTGAAACGAAATTTCAAAGGAGATATTGTAGTAAAATTAGCTCCTTAAAACTGATAATGGAAACAATCAAGGCGCACTGCGTTCTGGTTAAGATTATTCTCATCTAACCACACTGGTATTTTGTTGAATAAAGTTCGGCATACGTGGATAGCTTTACAATAACGCTGTAAATACAAGACATGTTTCTTAGGCCGCTGATTTTTACATTTGATTGCCGGCCAGAGTGGCCGAGCGGTTCTGGGCGCTACAGTCTGGAGCCGGCCGACCGCTACGGTCGCAGGTTCGAATCCTGCCTCGGGCATGGATGTGTGTGATGTCCTTAGGTTGGTTAGGTTTAAGTAGTTCTAAGTTCTAGGGGACTGATGACCTCAGATGTTAAGTCCCATAGTGCTCAGAGCCATTTTTTACATTTGATTAGCATATTTGAGTTACCTCTGGATTTCGACGCGATAATCTTGTAGACGTTCAGTCTGATCTTCTTTTCAGAAATTTGAAAATAAAAATTTCGATCATTTACATGTACGATGTATTACACTTTTTTCACTTTCCTGACTTTCACTTACCGAATATTCATTACCAGCTGTTGCGTTTGAAAAATTGTATATATTCAGATCAGACTTTTTTTTTGGTTATGTATTCTTGGGCTCCACCGAACAACCGCTCTCCATGAAGTCTCTAAGCACTTTTTCACCACGTGCGGGAAGAGATCACGATGTGATGCAACAAGGCACGAGTAATGACAACACTAAATGGTTTGAATTAACCAAGAATGCTTGTGTCTGTTACATCTACAAAGTCTTGAGTACGTGAGTGCATTAGATTGGCTCAGTCAACGAAGACCAAAAAAGGTCGAATGGGGGGAAAATCATGCTATTGTAGGAGGGAGTGTCACAGACAACATCCGAAAAACCCCAACAAAGGGATGTGACCACTGGAGTGGGGTTGGGGAGGGCGGTTTCTTAAGGAAAAGGTACTATTCATTTTAATCTAGCACTGATAGTTCCCGCTTTGAAGGAAATGGAAAAATCGCATATTGTTAAAAATTGAGTTTTAATGGTATTTTAGTGTTAATGAAGTGGGATAAGGACAAATATTAAATACGTATGCCACGTCTAATCGCAGCAGAGCCGTATTAAGGAATAAATTGTGTTCTGGGGATAGAGAGAATGGATGAGGCAGGAGTGAGATGAAGAAGCACAAGAAAATGTAGGTCGCCAGACAGTAGTCACGCACTCCCCGCCCTCATAGGTCTGCAAAGTGAGAGTGAGCAGGCGATTGCTCGGCCTGTCCGCCCCTCTACTCCACGAGAAACAACTGCAGGGTGTCTCACAAAGTTGTACTGACACTATATGTGAACTGAAGGTGGAGTGGGGAGAAGGACGGGGATCGTCGATGTCAGCTGCATCGGGACTGTACGCGATATCAGCGGCGACGAGTGAAAATGTGCGCCGGAAGGGGATTCGAACCTAGGACTTCCTGCTTACTAGGCTGGTGCGTTAACCACTGCACCATCCGGGACACAGTGTTGCTGCAACTGCGCGGGCTATCTCGGCAGGCTTCATGGCCGACCCACATTCCCACCGAGCACCACCCACTCGCAGTAGATAGAGGGGGGAACCACCTGCTACAGGGTGTTTCAGAAATGACCGGTATATTTGAAACGGCAATAAAAACTAAACGAGCAGCGATAGAAATACACCGTTTGTTGCAATATGCTTGGGACAACAGTACATTTTCAGGCGGACAAACTTTCGAAATTACAGTAGTTACAATTTTCAACAACAGATGGCGCTGCAAGTGATGTGAAAGATATAGAAGACAACGCAGTCTGTGGGTGCGCCATTCTCTACGTCGTCTTTCTGCTGTAAGCGTGTGCTGTTCACAACGTGCAAGTGTGCTGTAGACAACATGGTTTATTCCTTAGAACAGAGGATTTTTCTGGTGTTGGAATTCCACCGCCTAGAACACAGTGTTGTTGCAACAAGACGAAGTTTTCAACGGAGGTTTAATGTAACCAAAGGACCGAAAAGCGATACAATAAAGGATCTGTTTGAAAAATTTCGACGGACTGGGAACGTGACGGATGAACGTGCTGGAAAGGTAGGGCGACCGCGTAGGGCAACCACAGAGGGCAACGCGCAGCTAGTGCAGCAGGTGATCCGACAGCGGCCTCGGGTTTCCGTTCGCCGTGTTGCAGCTGCGGTCCAAATGACGCTAACGTCCACGTATCGTCTCATGCGCCAGAGTTTACACCTCTATCCCTACAAAATGCAAACGCGGCAACCCCTCAGCGCCGGTACCATTGCTGCACGAGAGACATTCGCTAACGATATAGTGCACAGGATTGATGACGGCGATATGCATGTGGGCAGCATTTGGTTTATTGACGAAGCTTATTTTTACCTGGACGGCTTCGTCAATAAACAGAACTGGCGCATATGGGGAACCAAAAAGCCCCATGTTGCAGTCCCATCGTCCCTGCATCCTCAAAAAGTACTGGTCTGGGCCGCCATTTCTTCCAAAGGAATCATTGGCCCATTTTTCAGATCCGAAACGATTACTGCATCACGCTATCTGGACATTCTTCGTGAATTTGTGGCGGTACAAACTGCCTTTGACGACACTGCGAACACCTCGTGGTTTATGCAAGATGGTGTCCGGCCACATCGCACGGCCGACGTCTTTAATTTCCTGAATGAATATTTCGATGATCGTGTGATTGCTTTGGGCTATCCGAAACATACAGGAGGCGGCGTGGATTGGCCTCCCTATTCGCCAGACATGAACCCGTGTGACTTCTTTATGTGGGGACACTTGAAAGACCAGGTGTACCGCCAGAATCCAGAAACAATTGAACAGCTGAAGCAGTACATCTCATCTGCATGTGAAGCCATTCCGCCAGACACGTTGTCAAAGGTTTCGGGTAATTTCATTCAGAGACTACGCCATATTATTGCTACGCATGGTGGATATGTGGAAAATATCGTACTATAGAGTTTCCCAGACCGCAGCGCCATCTGTTGTTGAAAATTGTAACTACTGTAATTTCGAAAGTTTGTCTGCCTGAAAATGTACTGTTGTCCCAAGCATATTGCAACAAACGGTGTATTTCTATCGCTGCTCGTTTAGTTTTTATTGCCGTTTCAAATATACCGGTCATTTTTGAAACCCCCTGTAGCTCTTTGCTTTACAGACCTACGATGGAGAGAAGTGCGCCGCCACAGTCTGAGGACCTAGCTTCCCTCGCGCTTCTACCCTCTGTCCCCGCTGTTAAGCCCCAGAACACAGTGTACCACTTAATACGGGTCTACTGCTCTTGAATGTGGTACAAAAATTTAATATTTGTTCTTAACCCAGTTCCTTTAACAGTAAAGATTATTTTTATACCCTTAAAGCACAGTTTCTAATAATCTGCGATTTTTCAATTCCGTGCAATGCAGATATTTTTGGTCATACACAAACAACGAATAGAACCTTTTTTGTAGGAAATTAAAAGTTGCTTAATTTTATACCGGAACATTTTCCCTACGATCAGCGGTTTTAGAGTTATTCAAGAAAAACACGAAAAAGTTGCCTTTAAAAGTTCATCGGATCCTCCGCACCCTTACACCTCACAGGTAGGTATTTTTAGTACCTTGTTCATGACACTGTCTCGTACCATTGCAGAAAACGTTGCGACTACATGACTTTTCCCCATAATTCTGACTGGACTACACGCGTCAATAGGGTGGTTGTGGCGAGACAAGTTACGCTCAAGTACCTGACATCTCGTGATGTTGGAAACAGGAGGTTCCACTTATCTGGTTTCCTGGCTGCTGGCTGGTGTGTACGACTTTGTACACAATGCTAAGGAGTGGTGGGCTACAGCGTAATGCAGCAACTGTCGTCGTTGGAAAGCTGGAGAGGAGCAGAAATAATTGCGAACAAATTAAAACTGTAAATTGCAGATTTGCTTAACCTGTATTTCTTCGAGCTAATGAAGTCTCATTGCAAATAATGCAGCAAGAAACGGAGTCCAGCTCTAAGGGTCAACAAGGATGAGTCTGGCTTAAGTACGATCGACAGTGCCGTAGCGGTGAACAGGTGGCGTCTGAGTGTCGTAGTGAAAAGGCTCCGCATGAGCGGGCCGAGTGGCTGCTGCCGCCTGCCGTAGTCCAGAGCCGCCAGGGGCACGGATGGCGCGGCGGGCGCGCACCATCGGTTCCGCCAGATCCCGCGCCACCGCTGTCGGCGTCTGACAGAGAATTGCAGTTGCGTTGCCAACTTAAAGACGTGCGTGGAGTGTTACTGATACGTGATACCACAGCAGCTGTGCCCATTTTTATAACAAAAATATTTGCAGACTCGTTTCCTGTTGCTGCTGTTTGTCTTTGGAAGAAGATGCCCTTCTGTGTGCACACAGCCCAGTGTCGCGCTGCATTTAACAAGAAGCACTTCTGTCACCCAGCCCGAAAACAGTTCCCCACAATTAGAGCGCATGGCCTGTTACGTTCCTGTCAAACAGCGGAGCGTACGAGGTGTGGCTAGAAAAAAGCCGGACTAGTACTGGTGAAACAATAAAACGAATGCAATAAGGCTGAAAGTCGCGTGGCCTGTCACGTGACTCTCGCTCCGCCTACTGCTCCAGTTTCATCTGCCTCCTGCACTCAGTCTGCCCGTGGCGTCTGTTTTAAGTAGTTGACGTTTTGTCTGTGCGTCGGAAAATGTTGAGTGTACAGAAAGAACAGCGTGTTAACATCAAATTTTGTTTCAAACTAGGAAAATCTGCAAGTGAAACGTTTGTAATGTTACAACAAGTGTACGGCGATGATTGTTTATCGCGAACACAAGTGTTTGAGTGGTTTAAACGATTTAAAGATGGCCGCGAAGACACCAGTGATGACACTCGCACTGGCAGACCCATGTCAGCAAAAACTTATGCAAACACTGAAAAAATCGGTAAACTTGTTCGACAAGATCGCCGTCAACTCCTGTTAACTCAGACACTGCTCTGATTGTTAAACGGCGATCGTATGCTCGCACCTGCTCCCAATTACGCTCCTTTCCCCCTACATTTCTCAGTCGGTGACGTCACTCCCTTTCGCCCTGTGTTCATTAACTGTCATTCAGTCCCTTCTCCAACCTTTTTTTCGTGTCCATTGCTGCTGGCGTTCAAAGTCAACTAACTTCTAATTTGTGTTTATTTTCGCACTTCCCATGAATGAATCTAAAGTGAGTGTTTTTTTCTGCGCTGTAGTCCTTTGTAAATGTTTTTTTTCTATATATGCTTACGTAATGTAGAATGTATAAAATGCCTGGTTAGATGCAAGATGTATCTTGCTGCTCTTATCCTTAAAAAAAAGCACTCCGTCTTCAGGCCACGAGTGGCCTACCGGGACCATCCGACCGCAGTGTCATCCTCAGTGGAGGATGCGGATAGGAGGGGCGTGGGCTCAGCACACCGCTCTCACGGTCGTAATGATAACAATCTTGACCAGAGCCGCTACTATTCGGTCGAGTAGCTTCTCAATTGGCATCACGAGGCTGAGTGCACCCCGAAAAATGGCAACAGCGCATGGCGGCCTGCATGGTCACCCATCCAATTGCAAACCACGCCGATAGCGCCTAACGTCGGTGATCTCACGGGAACCGGTGTAGCGACTGCGGCAAGGCCGTTCACGCCCTTATCCTTGCCAACTTAAATAGATCAATGAATGAAACAAATAAAGTCAGTGCTACTCCGTTCAGTCGTCTCTCGGTTGGAGCCTCGATTACTGGCCGCTACTGTTGCTGCTTCACGTACAACCACTAATACGGTTTTCTACACAAAAGGTTTTCTTATGTGTGTCATTTTTTATTGATTCTGAACACTACTTGGTCTTCCACAAACGGTATTACAGACGCTTGTTTTTTTCTATAACGTATTTCGCCCTTTGGTTCAAAGTTTATTGGATTTTGAAAATGTGGGCTATAGTCGCACAAACCGAGGTCCTTTAATATACCTAAAGCGAGCCCTCCCTTTTCCTGTTGTGTTGTGTACATAGTCTGCACCAGTCTGCATTCGTCTACATTACTCTGTACCAGTCTACATTAGTCTGTACCAGTCTATAGTCAAGTTTCAGTCTGCGCATAATAAGATTACCATATTCCTGCACATAGCCATGAAGATAAATGAAGAGACACTTTCTCAAGTATCAGATATATGTGAGAATAAGATTAATGTACCAAGACCAAAGGAGCATAAGTTGTAAATATCATCCAGAACTAAGTTAAGTAAGGTTTATGATTATTATTATTTTAATAAATGTGTGTGAAAATTAATCAAGTTCTGTTTAAATTTGGTCACCGTCAATCTGCTACTCTAAGCGTGCAAGTGGCATCTGACCTAACGGCAGAAGATAAACACGCCACGATAAGACCACGAGACACATTGCTGACACTCGCCTACTTCGTTAGAGCGACAAGTCAAATAATCTGATGCTGTGTGTACCGAAGGCCTTACAGTACGCACACCAGATGTTGTAACAACAATTTTCGTTACTTTAAAGTTTTCCTATATTCTTCGCAGTCTGTTGCAGATTGCTAAAGAATAATATGAGGAAGACTGATTAAAGAAACTAGAGAAGGCTACATTTGATGGGGCAAAAACAGCGGACGCTAGTGGAAAAAAAAATCTGGCCTGGTGCGAACAAGACCCGCGTCCTGAGGGTTCCATGAAAACCTAGGTATGAGCAGAGACAGTCCATCCACTCCGGGAATCCAGAATCTCGGCTTTTTCTCCATGTTATTGTATTGACATCCACACTGGCAATATATCGGTCCCGGGAATACCAGAACCTCAGAGGGTGTTTAAAAACTTAGACTTGAAATTTAAAATTAAGTGTTATTTCTCGTTTCCTGTTGTAGTTCCTAAGAAAAAGTGGTCTTACCAGACGGACAGACAGACCGATAGAAGAAAAACAAATAACAAATTTTTCCCTTGCGATGTAATTACAAATTAACAATTTTAGGGTCTTTCGCTTTAGTTGTGCTGAGAGCACGCACAACTGCCGCAACACGACGTGACACGGACTTGACTAATGTCTGAAGTAGTAATGGAGGGAACAGACACCATGAATCCTGCAGGGTTCTCCATAAATCCGTAAGAGTACGAGGGGGTGGAGATCTCTTCTGAACAACACGTTGCAAGGCATCTCAGATATGCTCAATAATGTTCACGTCTGGGGAGTTTGGTGGCCTGTGGAAGTGTTTCAACTCCGAAGAGTGCTCCTGTAGCCACTCAGCAGCAGTTCTGGCCGCGTGGGGTGACGCATTGTTCTGCTGGAACTGCCCAAGTCCATCGGAATGAACAATCGACATGAATGAGTGCAGGTAATCAGACAGGATGTTTACGTACGTTTCACATGTCAGAGTCGTATCTAAACGTATCAGGGTCCCATATCACTCCAGCAGCACACGCTCCACACCATTGAACAGCCTCCACCAGGTTGGACAATACTCTGTGACATGCGGGGGCCACGCATTCATGAGGTTCTATCCATACTCGTAAACGTCCATCCATTCGATAAAATTTTAAACGAGACTCGTCCGACCAGGCAACATGTTTCCAGTCATCAACAGTCCAATGTCGGTGATGACGGACCCAGGCGAGGAGTAAATCTTTGTGTCGTGCAGTCACACAGGGTACACGAGTGGGCCTTCTGCCCCGAAAGCCAATATCGACATTGCTTCGGTGAATGGTTCGCGAGCTAACACTTGTTGATGGCCCAGCATTCATATCTGCAGCAATTTGCGGTAGGATTGCACTTCTATCAAGCTCAACGATTCTCTTCAGTCATCGTTGGTCCCGTTCCGGCAGGATCTTTCTCCGGCCGCAACGAAGTCGGAGATTAGACGTTTTACCGGATTCCTGATATTCACGGTACAGTCGTGAAATGGGAAATCCCCAATTCATTGCTATCTCGGAGATGCTGTGCCCCATCGCTCGTTCGCCGACCAGAACTCCACGTTCAAACTGATAATCTGCCGTTGTAGAATCAGTACCCTATCCAACAACTGCGCCAGACACTTGTCTTTTATAGGCGTTGCCAACGGCAGCGCCGTATTTTGCCTGCTTACAGATCTCCGTATTTGAATACTCATGCCTATGCCAGTTTCTTTGGTGCTTCAGTGTATTTTGACTGCACTGACCTTGAAGCTCAAATTTTTTACATCGCCATAGGACCTAGACCTTCATATGTATGTAACATAAATTTTAACTTGATAGGTGTAGCCGTTCCTGAGAAAAACGTTCTTGACAGTCGAACAAGCAGACCGACAGACAGACAAGACAGGCGAACAACAATGTGATTTTATAAGGGCTCCGTTGTTAGCGACAGAGGTACAGCACACTAAGAAAATATGAGGCTGGGAAAGGAAGGTTCCTAGACGGAGTAAGAAACGGTAAAAGACGCTCATGAGATTATCTTAGAGTGTACAGAAAGTCGAAGGAAGCAGCAAAAACCAGCAGGTACAAGCCCACTGTTTCGCGTAGATGAATGACGGAAGCGGTGGTTTGTTGGCTTCTTGTTTCGGCACAATATGGCTAACCTACGAAGAATAGTAGTACAGTTAACAGATACAAATAATGTTGTAGAACATTTCAGGGACAAAACTGTTGGGAAAAACTGATTTAATCCTCCTCCTAAGAAGCCACTAGAACAAAGTGCAGGAGGGGATGACTGCCAAGAGCATTTTATAGGACAAACTTTACAATTAGAGAAGAGATCGCACAAGATTCCATACGGTGAAAAATTCTATGATTGTTTACCTTGTGTATTCTTTTTTCATATTTTCAGTGCTATTTTGTTCTTTTGTAGTAGGAGTTCTATTTTGACAATCTTTTTCAAAATTAACGAAGTGTGATGTTTTGGGAAAAAAAGTTTCATAAATTATTATCTACTAGCTGAGAGCCCGGCATTGTCGAAATGTATTTATTCCGATCTTCTAGTACTTCATCTCTTCCTTCCCTTCTCTCTCTGTCCATTTGCTCCTTTCCCACTGTCCATCTTCTCCTCCCCTAATTCCATGTCCGCTGCTCCTGGGCTAGTGTCCAGCGTTGCTACCTCTGGATCACAGAGGCCCGGGTTCGATTCCCGGCCAGGCTGGGGATTTTCTCTGCCCGGGTGCTGGATGTTTGTCTTGTCCTCTTCATTACTTCATCATTCATGAATGTGGCTAGACTGGACTTTATATAGATTGGGACGACCGCGCAGCTGAGCGTCCCACAAACCAAACGTCATCATCATCATCCCCTGAGTCCATCTTCTCCTCCCCCTCCGTCTCCGCCCCCCCTCTCTCTCTCTGTGTCCATCTCCGCCATTCCCTTTTCTCTCCACGTTATCGTTCCCACACCAACAGGAGTTTTTTTTCCGCGTACTAAGCAATATCTTAAATCTGTAAAGTTTGGAAGGCAGGAGAGGTACTGGCGGCAGTTAAGCTGGGAGGACGAGCCGTGAGTCGTGCTTGGGTACCTCAGATGGTAGAGCGCTTCGCCGCGAAAGGCAAAGGTCCTGAGTTCGAGTCTCGGTCCGGCACAGTTTTAATCTGCCAGGAAGTTTAATATCTTAAATACTTCAATTGATCGATCAAAGGAGGAAGTACAAAAATGTTCCGGGAAACTCAGGAATACAGAAATACGAGCCGCTGAGGAATGAAATAAATAGGAAGTGCAGGGAAGCTAAGACGAAATGGCTGCAGGAAAAATTTGAAGACATCGAAAAAGAAATGATTGTCGGAAGAACAGACTCAGCATACAGGAGGGATGATAACATTAAGAGTGCAACGGGAACTCCACTGTTAAATGCAAACGAGAGAGCGGGTAGGTGGAAAGAATACATTGAAAGCCTCTATGAGGGGGAACCTTTGTCTGATGTGATAGAAGAAGAAAGAGGAATCGATTTAGAAGAGATAGGGGATCCAGTATTAGAATCAGAATTTACAATAGCTTTGGGGGACTTAATATCAAATAAAGCAGAAGGGACAGACAACATTCCATCAGAATTTCTAAAATCATTGGAGGAAGTGGCAACAAAACAACTATTCATGTTGGTGCGTAGAATGCATGAGTCTGGAGACATTCCATCTGACTTTCGGAAAAGCATCATCTACACAATTCCGTAAACGGCAAGAGCTGACAACTGCGAGAATTATCGCACAATCAGCTTAACAGCTCATGCATCGAAGTTGCTTACAAGAATAGTATACAGAAGAATGGAAAAGAAACTTGGGGATGCGTTCTATGACGATCAGTTTGGCGTTAGGAAAGGTAAAGGCACGAGAGAGGCAATTCTGGCGTGGCGGTTAATAATGGAAGCAAGACTAAAGAAAAATCAAGACACGTTCATAGGATCTGTCGACCTGGAAAAAGCGTTCGACAATGTAAAATGGTGCAAGATGTTCGAAATTCTGAAAAAAGTAGGGGTAAGCTATAGGGAGAGACGGGTCATGTACAATATGTACAACAGGCAAGAGGGAATAATAAGTGTGGACGACCAAGACCGAAGTGCTCGTATTAAAAAGGGTGTAAGACAAGGATGTAGCCTTTAGCCCCTACTGTTCCATCTGTACATCGAGGAAGGAATGACGGAAATAAAAGGAAGGTTCAGGAGTCGAATTAAAATTCAAGGTGAAAGGATATCAATGATACGATTCGCTGATGACATTGCTATCCTGAGTGAAAGTGAAGAAGAATTACATGATACACTGAATGGAATGAACAGTCTAATGAGTACACACTATGGATTGAGAGTAAATCGAAGAAAGACGAAAGTATTGAGGAGTAGTAGAAATGAGAACAGCGAGAAACTAAACATCAGGATTGATAGTCACGAAATAGATGAAGTTAAGGAATTCTGCTACCTAGGGAGACGGAGCAAGGAGTACACCAAATGGTTCAAATGGCTCTGAGCACTATGGGACTTGACATCTGAGGTCATCTGTCCCTAGAACTTAGAACTACTTAAACCTAACTAACCTAAGGACATCGTACATATCCGTGCCCGAGGCAGGATTCGAACCTGCGACCGTAGCGGTTGCGCGGTTCCAGATTGAAGCGCCTAGAACCGCTCGTCCATTGCGGCCGGCTAGGAGGACATCAAAAGCAGACTAGAAATAGCAAAAAGGCCATTCCTGACCAAGAGAAGTCCACTAACATCAAATATCGGCCTTAATTTGAGGAAGAAATTTCTGAGAATGTGCGTCTGGAGTAAAGCATTGTATAGTAGTGAAACATGGACTGTGGGAAAACCGGATCAGAAGAGCATCGAAGCATTTGAGATGTGGCGCCACAGATGAATGTTGAAAATTAGGTGGACTGATAAGGTAATGTACGAGGAGGTTCTGTGAAGACTCGGAGAGGAAAGGAAGATGTGGAAAACACTGATAAGGAGAAGGGACAGATATACAGATGGCGGTAATATCGGTACCCAAGTTATCAAAGGGCAGTGCATGGGCGGACGTATCATTTGCACTCGATTTATCCATGTGAAAAGATATACCAAGCGATCATGGCCGCTCGACTGGAATTAACAGACACTAAACTCGGAATGATAGTTGGGGCTAGACGCGTAGGACATTCCATTTTCGCCGGCCAGGGTGGCCGAGCGGTTCTAGGCGCTACAATCTGGAACCGCGTGACCGCTACGGTCGCAGGTTCGAATCCTGCCTCGGGCATGGATGTGTGTGATGTCCTTAGATTAGTTAGTAGTTAAGTAGTTCTAAGTTCTAGGGGACTGATAACCTCAGAAGTAAAGTCCCATAGTGGTCAGAGCCATTTGAACAATTCCATTTTCGAAATCGTTAGGGGATTCAATATTCCGAGATCCAGAGCGTCAGGAGTATGCCGAGAATACTAAATATCAGTTATTCTCTCTCACCACGGACAACGCAGCGGCCGACGGACGGCCGAGAGCCGTGGCGTTCGCGTACGACTTGAGAGTGCTGACAGACATGCGACGCTGTGTCAAACAACCGCAGAAATCAAAGTAGGACGTCAGGACGAGTGTATCCGTTAGGACAGTGCTGTGAAATCTGGCGCTAATGGGCCGTGGCAGCAGACGACCGACGCGAGTGCATCTGCTATCAGCACGACATCGCCTGCAGCTCCTGTCAAGAGCTCGCGGCCACATCGGCTGGACTCCAGACGACTGGGAAACAGTGACCTGGTCAGGAGAGTGCCGATTTCAGTTGGCAAGAGCTGATAGTAGTCTGGACCCAAGTTGTCAACAAAGCTCTGTGCAAGCTGATGGTGGCTCCTTCTGTTTACGTGGAATGGTCTGGGTCCTCTCGTCCAACCGAACCGATCACACATTGGAAAAGGTTAGATCGGATACTGGGAGACCATTTGCAGCAAACAGTGACGGATCTTTCCTGGATGACCTTGCGTCATGTCACTGGGCCACAATTGTTTGCGACTGGTCTGAAGAACGTTCTGGACAATTCGAGCGAATGATTTGGCCACCGAGATCGCCCGATATGAACCCCATTAAACATTTATGGGACACAACCGGGAGGCCATTTCGTGCACAGAATCCTGCAGCGGCAACTCTTTCGCAATTATTGACGGCTGCAGAGGCATGAGTATTTTTACATGAGACTTCCAACGACTTGAGTCCATGCCACGTCCAGGTGCTGCACTACGCCAGGCAAAAGTCGGTCCGACACGATGTCATTGGAGGCGCCCCACGACTTTTGTCATTTCATTGTAGTTTGGAGTCGTGAGCTATGTTTCTTTTTCAACCCCCAACCCAGTCTCTTTGATAGGTGGGTGGTTCTTACCACCACAGTAGTTATTTCGAGATAGTAAGTGGTATATGTATCGAGATAGTACGTGGTATATGTATCAAATTTGGTAGTAATGAATAAAGTGGTTTAAGAGGAGATATATACACTACCGGCCATTAAAATTGCTACACCACGAAGATGAAGTGCCACAGAGGCGAAATTTAGGAGAAATGTGTACCATCACGTTTCCGACATTGATGAAGGTCCGATTTTAGCCTATCGCGATTGCGGTTTACCGTATCAGGTTGGTTGAGATCCAATGACTGTTAGCAGAATATGGAATCGGTGGGTTCAGGAGGGTAATACGGAACGCCGTGCTGGATCCCAACGGCCTCGTATCACTAGCAGTCGAGATGACAGGCATCTTATCCGCATGGCTGTAACGGATCGTGCAGCCACGTCTCGATCCCTGAGTCAACAGATGGGGACGTTTGCAATACAACAACCATCTGCACGAACAGTTCGACGACGTTTTCAGCAGAATGGACTATCAGCTCGGAGACCATGGCTGCGGTTATCCTTGACGCTGCATCAGAGACAGGAGCGCCTGCGATGGTGTACTCAACGACGAACCTGGGTGCACGAATGGTAAAACGTCATTTTTTTCCGGATGAATCCAGGTTCTGTTTACAGCATCACGATGGTCGCATCCATGTTTGGCGACATCGCGGTGAACGCACATTGGAAGCGTGTATTCGTCATCGCCATACTGGCGTATCACCCGGAGTGATGGTATGTTTACATTATCACCCGGAGTGATGGTATGGTTACATTGGTTACACGTCTCGGTCATCTCTTGTTGGCATTGACGGCACTTTGAACAGCGGACGTTACATTTCAGATGTTTTACGACCAGTGGCTCTACCCTTCATTCGATCCCTGGGAAACCCTACATTTCAGGAGCATAATGCACGACCGCATGTTGCAGGTCCAGTACGGGCCTTTCTGGGTACAGAAAATGTTCGACTGCTGCCCTGGCCAGCACATTCTCCAGATCTCTCACCAATTGAAAACGTCTGGTCAATGGTGGCCGAGCAACTGGCTCGTCACAATACGCCAGTCACTACTCTTGATGAACTGTGGTATCGTGCTGAAGCTGCATGGGCAGTTGTACCTGTACACGCCATCCGAGCTCTGTTTGACTCAACGCCCAGGCGTATCAAGGCCGTTATTACGGCCACTGGAGGTTGTTCTGGGTACTGATTTCTCAGGATCTATGCACCCAAACTGCATGAAAATGTAATCACATTTCAGTTCTAGTATAATACATTTGTCCGAAGAATCCCCGTTTATCATCTGCATTTCTTCTTGGTGTAGCAATTTTAATCGCCAGTAGTGTACATATATACACATACTTTTATAATGATATATGGATTAGTAAGTAAAACATACATGTTCATAAATTAAGCATAATGCTGATACATGGTGAAACAACGCTCTGATGGGCGGGTTTGCGGGTTTAAATCACCTCGGGATATGACCATTCGGTGCATTTGACCTGCAGTCGTCGCACGATGGCGTTGGCAGCAGTCCACATACACAGAGGTGTATTGGTCCGTGTCAGAGTACGGTGCAGCGAGTAAGTGTGCAGACGTGCTAATCGTGACTGTGTGTCGAAAATGGCTCAAAGAACACATATTGGTGACGTTATGAGGGGTAGAATACTAGGGCGACTGGACGCTGCTCAAACACAGTGTTCCACAAAGTGTGATCTCAAGATTATAGCAACGATTCCAGCAGACAGGAAACGTGTCCAGGCGCTACAGTACGGGAGGTCCACAGTGTACAACACCACAAGAAGACCGATATCTCACCATAAGTGCCCGCAGACGACCACGAAGTACTGCAGGTTATAACGATATGTTTACGTAATATGTATACATAAACATACAGTTATAAATGTCGCCGTTCGTAGTCTCTAATTATAACAATATGTTACTTTTGTGCTGTAACATATAGCTATAATCAGCGGTGGAAACATATTTGCGAACGCCGACCGTGTGCGGCTGTTTCTTGTTGGATCGTCTGATCAGTCGGAAGTTGCATTGCATAGGAGAGTAAATACCTATTCAAAATATAATTATTTTGGATAGCTCAACATGAATTTCCTAAGGGACCGTAGTTTATCATGCATTTACCAGTAGAATATGGCGCGGAGAAAATATTTCGCCGCATGCAACTTCCGTCCGAACTCGACGAAAGAATTCGTGACTGTGAACTCTCTATTTGGCAGAAACATATAGAAAATTAAATAATTTCATGAAGAAGTGCGACATAGATTCTATAGTAAATGAATAGTCCATACTCCAGTTCCATTTAACTCTGAATTTATGGCAAGTAACAGACAAACTTACATTGCAATGACGGATTTAACATGGATGCCGTTTTGACTGGCACTTCTCTTAATGAAGACAATTCCTTTGACGTTTTCACATACACGTCGCACAATAAGTCTACTGCGAGGCACTTTTAGTGTTACACATTTACTTTACACTAGAACAATATTAATTTTGACAATAATAATACGGCGGCAAGACATGCGCGTCCGACACAAGTTACAGGAGACAAAAGAAGAATGAGTAACTGTTCATCGAGAATATCTCGTACCTCAAAAAAAAAAAAAAAAAAAATGTGTAAAAGTGTTCTTCTTCTGTCCGTTCTTCGCGCCGCGGTTTTCAAAGTCAATAACTCACTGCATCTCTGACGGCGCTTCGACAATAAACAAGTTACGTCACAGGTCGTTCACCTTTTACATTCTCGCAACATTATTTGCTAACTGTAACTGTTGCCGAGCGACTGCTCGATTAGTGAATGATTTAAAATGATAAGACAATCACATAATGTTACAAGGTAGCCTTGCTCGGGACCTTACCGCAGCCACTGGAACAGTTGTCCCCAGACACACAGTCTACAGACGACTGAACAGACATGGTTTATTCGCCTGGAGACCTGCAAGGTGCATTTCACTGACCCCTGGTCGCAGGAGAGCCGTAAAGCCTGGTGTCAAGAACACAGTACACGGTCATTGGAACAGTGGTCCCAGGTTACGTTCACGGACGAGATATAGTATAGTCTGAACAGTGATTCTCGCCGGGTTTTCATGTGGCGTGAACCAGGAACCAGATGCCAACCTCCTAATTTCTTTGAAAGGGACCTGTATGGAGGTCGTGGTTTGATGGTGTGGGTTCGGATTATGATTCGTGTACGTACACCCCTGCATGTCTTTGACAGAGGAACTGTGTATCGGGACGTCATTTTGCACCAGTACGTCCGCCTTTTCAGGGATGCAGTGGGTCCCACCTTCCTCCGGATGGATGATAACGCACCGCCCCACCGAGCTGCCATCGTGGAGGAGTACCTTGAAGCAGAAGATATCAGGCGAGCGGAGTGGCCTGCCTGTTCTCCAGACGTAAACCCCATCGAGTCGACGTATCGCTGCACGTCTTCACACCCCTAGGACACTATAGGAGCTCCGACAGGCACTGGTGCAAGAATGGGAGGCCATACCCCAGCAGCTGCTCGACCACCTGATACAGAGTATGCCAACCCGTTGTGCGGTCTGTGTACGTGTGGATGCTGACGATATCCGTTATTGACGTCGGGGTACATGCGCAGGAAACAGTGACGTTTTGTAGCACACGTGTTTCGCGACGGTTTTCTCATCTTATCACCAATACCGTGGACTCACAGATCTGTGTCGTGTGTGTTCCCTATGTGCCTGTGCTATTAGCGCCAGTTCTGTGTAGTGCCACGTTGTGGGGCAGCACGTTCTGCAATTATCCTTAATTTATGAGCATGAGTGTAGTAAGTAACGTCTTCAACTTTTGTAGTCCTGTCTTCCTCAGTTGCGTGTAATATTACGGTATATTGATAATTTTTACGTTATGGACCGTCTGACAGCAACTGAATGAAACAGAATGTTAGTGCCATACCCGTTTCGACTTTATTTTCTGCAAGACATCTTCAGTGGCCTGGTACAGGCGTACCAGATGGTACACCATGACCTACACACATAAACTAGCACACAGAATTGCAGACATCCTAAAGAGACAAGACTTCCAAATAGCATATACGTCTGGGCAACCCTCCAATCACACCTAAGCCAACCAGCTACCAAGAGGGACAAATTCCAACAAGCAGGAATATATAAAGTTGAATGTCAAAGCTGTGATGCAGTATACATAGGCATGACATGCAAGAATTTTAAAACACGATACGAAGAACATATCAGGTATTGGAAGTACGAAACAAACCATTCCACATTTACAGAACATTTAAAACACCATAACCACCATCCTACAAACATGGAACAAGAAATGAAAGTAATGAGAATAAGCAACCATGACAAACATCTTATACAAATTCAAGAAAACTTCCACATTCAGAAAGCCATCGCTGAAAACAAACATGTGATAAATGAACAAACACACATCAGCACAGGCTCCCTACACTTAATAAAAGAAATAATAAGATAAAAAATCGTCCCTTTCACACAGCCAGGGGAAAAAATCTTCCCTCCTCCCCCTTCGCCTTCTGGACACACACACACACACACACACACACACACACACAAGCGCGCGCACAAATGCATACACAAATAGATCACAGATACTTCAATAATTAGACTCGAAAGTTCGGCAATAACGTTCGATCTTTGGCAATAACCTCTGACAGTCGGCAACACAAACCAAAACATTGCATCGAAACAAGTGTCAAATTCATAGTGCTGTAAAAAGTGGGAAAAAACCGCAAATTGGCATTTAGAAGATCAACAACAACAACACCAAAAATCCAACAGGAGCGTAATATGTAGAGAATCGTCCACGCAACCTGTAAGTACTTGAATATATTACTACTTAATAGGAAATACCAACCACCAGAACTGTTTATAACCTATAGGAACAGTGACTATGATGTAAATTAAATAGCAAACATGTGTATATATTCCAGGCCACTGAAGATCCCTTGAAGAAAATAAATGCGAAACGCGTATGGCACTAAAATTGTGTTTCATTCAGTTGCTGTCAGACGGTCCATAAAGCAAAAATTATCAATATACCGTAGTAAGTAACGTATTCCTAACTTGAATTAAAGAAGGCAAAAAAATCAGACGTAGTTGCAAACATCACATTCTCACGTCAGATGACAGCGTAACCGATTTAAATTCGGCTTTCAAAGACGAAAATTTAGAAGCAGATCTAGCTACATGGAGCGATGATTGATTATACAGGGTGGTCAGAAACAATCAGAGAAGCTTGTAAAGGTGTTACAGGCTAGACTGTACTACAAAATAATTGTTAAGAAAAAATTCAAACACTGCCCCGCTTCCGAGTTAAATCAGCATTGAAGTTAGCGGCTCAGGCCGTTGTGCGCACAAATTCAAACTGTTCGTCAGATACAATCAGTATCAGCTGTTCTCATAGCGTCGATGACAGCGCACGAGACTGCTCAGACTTTGACACGGGTTCGATCCTTACTACCGTTCCATCTCCAATATTTGTATCGTTCTGTTGTTGGGTTTTAGAAAACCAAACGAAGAACCCCACTAGCGACAACCGCTCTTTTGGGTCACCTCAATTTGCGTGCGGAATGGCCTGATTGGCTTGAAATGTTACTTTCTCTCTTTGATCTATTCTTTTCATATCGGTTTAGTTCTGCAATGAGACGTTGTCCGGTTTGGTTGTGCGGTTAGGCGGCGGTCATGCAATCTGCCAGCCACTCTCGTGAATTCGGAAATAATGGAATCACTTAGGGAGATTTCACGCCTTCTCAGCTCGTAATCTTGGGAAAGATGTTGGACAAGTCACAAAACTTTAAAACTCGAACCACATTCGTTTGAACGTTGCTGAAAATGGCAGATCCGACGTCAAATCCGCCGTGGCCCGCTGGTCGGAAAATAAAACACAGTTCAATAAAACCTGTAAGCCACAAGCACCACACATTGGAGGGTCCTCTCGCCGGAGTAAGAATCCATGTGTCATGGGGAGTAGTAGGGCAAGGTTCGTGTGACCCCACTCTCCATTGTTACCAAATTTATTCAAGATGGCGGCGATGACGTCATCCAAGTTGGCGGCACGTAGACTTGGCAACTGTGCATGACGACATCCAAGATGGCGGATTTTGGCGGGAAAATAGGCCAATTGGGCTACATCCACTAAACTAACCCTAGAGAAAGAAATGGCGGGAAATTTGAATTTTGGCGGGAAAATAGACCAATTGGGCTACGTCCATTAACCTAAGCCTCCAGAAGAAAAAATGGCGTTTGAATTCCAACAGGATAATGCATGACAAACCGTAATTGTCTTTATTATTATTCATTATCATTTATTAACATTCATTATCATTTATTATTATTTATTATTATTGAGCTGCCTCCACTAGAAAATTCCCTCCAAATTCATATTCCAACATGATAATGGCTGCAAAACCTTACTTTTGTTTATTATTATTCATTATTACTCATTATCGTTTATTAACATTCATTATCATTCATGGTCATTTATTATCATTTATTATTATTATTTATTATTATAGGCCTACCTCCACTAGAAAATTGCGCCAAATTCAACTTCCAACACGATAATCTCTCGAAAACTGTACTTCTATTTATTATTATCATTTATTATTTATTCCAGATGTCCGATTTTCTCGGTGAGAAAACCATTTTCCTTATATCCATAACAAAAATCTATCACAACTTCTAACCCCAACACCATAATCGATCACACGCACGAACTTTCTCCATCACATATCTTTTTTCACTGGTAACCTACCAGAATCGCGTCAAATAATAAACTGCACTGATATTAATCTAAGTCACGTCCTTCGATTTTGCAGGGGGGAAGGGACTGAAGACTTTATTTCAAGCAGTACGATCATCATTTGTTCTCCAACACAGTAGGCACACATCTTTGATATCGCAGTGCAGTCGCCACGACGTCCATGCTCCAACTAGAGATGGGCAAAACTGTTCTTTTCAGAGATCGGATCAGAACTGTTCACTCCCTGAAATGAATTACCTCTTTTTCATGACTCACCACTCATTTACAATAGAAAATAGATGGAAGGCACATTGCCCTTTAAACTTGGTTTATTCCAGTACTATACCTGTATTTTGATCTTATTTGATCCTATTTTGAAATAACACAGATAATGAGTAAGAATTTTGTATTGTTTATTAAAATTTCCACGATATGACAACGTTTTTGATTATTGATTTATTTTGCACTATCGTGGTTTTTTGGGTGATCGGAAAATGTTGTAACTTGAGATTTACATTAACAATATATTTGGCTATAATGTATTAAAATTTCATTAACCTCATACAAATACATTGCAAGCCATATATTTTTAAAGTGAACGTTTCCTTCCGAAGACGCCTAAAATCGCAAAATCCGTACCAGAATAAGAAAATAAAATATAAATTTGACTGTAAAACGAAAGTGCTGCATATAGCCTAATGCAGAATAAAACAAGGAAAATATTGGTGTATCACATTTTGCGATACGTTTATCGGTTCGCTCGTAATTAAAGCGTAAATTCGAGTGTCCATAATAAAAATCCTATAGTAAGAGGAGTCGTCAGGAACCTAATCTGATCAGTTTAACAAATAATAATAAAATAAAAACAAATGATGTATACATAACATAATAATGTAATATACATAGCGGTATTACTACGAAGAACAATATCCAGTAGGGACGAACTCCGATGCAGAGGCAAAGGCGCTGAGTCGAGCAGGTCGAGCCGCGAGCTGTATTACTGTGTGAGCTAAGACCGCAGAGACCAGAGTGACACCTGAGTTGCTTTGCTCAACGCTCTGGCTAGAGTCGAGAACAGTGGGGTGAGCATTGAGCGGGCGAGTTCCGAGGGTGGAGGGAGCGGTGAACGGCCACCACTCACCCGCTCCAAGACAAATCGTCCATTCCCTTGCGAGCAGGTTGTTGCAAGTAGTTCCTGTGTTATCCGCTAGGTGGCTCTCTGTCCTGTTGCTCACATCAACTGCCCAGAGGGCAGGACGTGCGACTGAAACGATCGCCGACAGAGTGCGATGCGAAGTTAAGCTGCGCCAGACACTGCACACGGCAGACGACGCACAGAGACGGCACGGCATATGTGAAACACAAAATCCAATGGGGCACTGCACAATGCAGGCAGCCAAGGTAGAAGCAGAGCAGAGGCCGGCACTGGCTGTGTTGTGTGGCGTGCACTGTGCTGTGACCAGCAGAGGCGCTGCTGATATGCTCCGTCTCTCTCTCTCTCTCTCTCTCTCTCTCTGCCGTGGGAAACGTTTGGAGCTACCGTTCTTTTTTTCTGAATCACTGATTGTTCACTCCTTTGAAAGATTCAACTCTATGACTACGTTCAAGAGCGCATCCCCCATCTCTAGCTCCAACTGAATTAGTTCAAATCGTCGCCACCCACTGGCCAGCGCGCTGAGACACTGCCGACACCTGTCACGTGAGGTGGCTGCTCGCGCTGGACTGACGGTATGCTGGGGCGAGCCCAGCGATCGCTCCCACGTTGTAAACATGTTTTCACTGGACACGCTGGAACTTGCCGAGTTTGACGTCACAGCGGTCCGTTGTCCGCTCACCATGTGTATTCGCCGCCTCCGCACGTTTCCCGTCAAAATTATTGCCTCGGAGCTGAATCACACAACGGTCGGTTGTTCCCTGCCACACTTTTGGCGCCAAAGTTGTTTTCCTGGGCACGTTAAAACCTGTCAATGCCAACCGCTCACCATCCTCCACGTGTCCTTGTGCGAGCAAGAACACAGTGCTACACTTTTGATGGCAAAATTTGCTCGGCAGTGGAATCCGCCATGACTGTATAACAGCACGTTTGGTCGGCACTAGAACGCTTGCTAATTGACTCTCTCTCACACGCGTGTTATAACTGTACAATCGCTGCGCCGCCGCCCTGCTTACGTCACACACCCTCCATACACGCGACGGAGATAGTCTTCTGCAAATATGCTAACTCCCACATCGCTCATCTAACCTATCAATTACCTAAGTACTTAATTCCATTTCGGTTTTAATCATGTTAAATAATTCAATTTACAATTTCATATATTTATGCAAAGGTGTTCAACTACCTAATTTCAACTACTTTTCGAGGACCAGAGAGCCACCTCTTCCTACGAACCAGCTCCGAGTTTGAATTCTGCCAGTAAAGAAAGGTCACTTCCGCTTTCTCTACCAACCTAAGAAAATTGTTGCAAACGAAGCTCATCACCACTAAACTAAGCCACCAGGAGTCAACTCTTCATACGTGTTTTGGGTAAAAGGACTCACCCTGCACTAGGCCCATGGATGGAGGAACGAATTTACTTTATTTATGAATGGAGTATATGTATTACACCCACATGTCCCACACCATACAGACCCGCAAAACACTCCTACATAAGTCATTTATAATGCTCTAGACACACGCTTGCTAATTGTAAACAGTTAAAAATAACGCATAGCACAGCCTACAGACATGCGAACCGCTCATAAATAATGCAAAACATTTAGGTCCAAATAGCCAAACAACTCCTAATTTTCGTAAATAATTTCAGTGCATAGACTGATGGAAGGAGGAAGGAGTGTACTTTATTTATTTGGGACACATCTTTTTGAAACTTTTGCTTCTCATAGGTTTCGATATGTAAGGTGGGTTCTGAACTCCAGTAGTGCACTACACGTGGCAACACAGCCACGCCCATCAAGATATTCATTCCAGTCCAGACCTATAGCTCCTCTACAGATAAATCTGTCCAGTTATTTGTCGACTCAATCACAGTCTGACCAGATTGCCGTTATTGCGCAAAAGCCGCTCAGACTGCGCTGTGCTGCTCGGGGAAGTAAGGAAGGACTGCACTCATTTATTTCAAGCCCTTTTATTTAGTCGTGGAGTATATTTGTCACAAAACACCCGTACTGATCTGACTGTGGTCATCTGACACAGGCCACAAACACGTAAACAACTCCTAATTTCACCACACAATAGCTAACAGCTCTTAAATAATGCAGTACACAATATCAGCAGACGAGCTCTGTACTCTTAAACCCTCCAAATAAAGCACCGCACAGTGCACAGACATGCTCGCAAAATAGTGCAACAGACGCGCCCAAACACCCCCAGCTGCCAAACCGACCAAAAGTCCCTGCTCGTCCTCCCCCAAACATGACCACAACACAGTCGCATTCGCGCCTAACACCAGAGAAACTGATATCGCCTATGCGCCTTAGATTACGCTCCAAGGCAGGCCGCGCGCGCGTGCGGTTGGCGGGAGGGGGGGTTCCAGAGCCTCCAGCCAAGTTCAGCTTCCGCGCTCGCTCGTGACAGCCAGCCAGAAAGGGCGCTCTCCTCTGACACGCGTGAAAGCTGCATTGTTCTTCTCATGTTTACCGCTGGCGCCTCAGGTCTGGACCTGCCTTCACGTCTGTTGTCAGAATAGCGCATAGCTCGTCGACACACACGAATAACGCCGCTGCGAAAAACATACTGCGGTCACGGAAAACCGATCATTCTGATCTGCGCTGCATGGGCGTGTAATGATTGACAACGCTCTATTTATTTTTTCAAGCAACTTATTTAACCATAGAGTATATCTACCACAAAATATCCATCCAGATTTGTCATAGGCCATCTCACACAGCCCACAGACACGCACCCAATCGTAATTTCAGTACACACAATAGCAAACTGCTACTAAATAATTCTTCACGCAGATGTGTAGATACGCTCAGTACTCGTAAACTATCCAAATAACGCATAGCAGAGCCTGCAGATCCGCTCGCAAAATAGCTCAGCAGACGTGCGCAGGTATCCCTCTCTGCACCCTGTCCACAGGATCGTGAAGTCACGCATCCGCCTGATTTCAGACCTCGCACAGCCGCTGCTCAGCTTCCGCAAGGTTGAATTGACGCGGTCGACGCGCTCGTCAGCTGTCAAAGCACACACATACGTCCGTCCAGGACCGCAATACATCACAACCCCGAGCCGCAACCACCGAACGCGGCTGAAAGTCAACTATATATCAACGTAGCATAATTCCAAAGCGCAGCCTCCCTACGCTGGACACATCATAGCAGCACGTGTCTTTGTTATGTGTCGACAGAAGTGCCGACACAGTGTTATTTAGAAGGGCCGAATAGGCACGCTATCAGCTCACCCAGAATATCGTGAAGTCTGAAACAGGATGCTCAATGAATGCTAATAAGAAAAGTACGTTCCTTTGGGAATACTTAACTTTAATCCATCCTTTTGGTATACATCGTTTATGGTGAATACAAGTAAGACTCTCTCCAGATATGGTTAACTGCGCCTTGCTAGGTCGTAGCTATGGACTTAGCTGAAGGCTATTCTAACTGTCTCTCGGCAAATGAGAGGAAGGCTTCGTACGTCTAGTCGCTAGCAATGTCGTCCGTACAACTGGGGCGAGTGCTAGTCCGCCTCTCTAGACCTGCCATGTGGTGGCGCTAGGTCTGCAAGTACTGACGGTGGCGACACGCGGGTCCGACATGTACTAATGGACCGCGGCCGATTTAAGCTACCACCTAGCAAGTGTGGTGTCTGGCGGTGACACCACAGTCTTTACCTCCTATGACACTGTAGCACACTGCGCATTGCTCCTGTCATGACATTACACATCCCTGCTCTCGCCTCGTTGCGTGACCAGGCATCTAAAACCTTCTCAATATTATTCTTAATTTACAATTTTTTTTAAAATAAGATCTAATTTACTCCTCCCACCGCACCTAACCTCACACCCGTCCCACCATCAACATACTCAAACGTCCTCAACCCTATCTTGATGCTCATATATCACCCCACAAACCATGTCCATCAATCAATTTACCATTCTCATCCCTTCTTTTCGAATTACAAACGTAGCTTCTAAACACCAATCAACTTATCTTTCTCGCACTTTCAACAGTAAAATTACTTTTACACACACACACCGAAATACAAAACGCCATTAAAGAGTCAACCTTTTATACAGAGCATCAAGCACATACGACACTCACACCAATATTCAATGCCCGGTCCATACTTACCACCTCCACATTGAATTAAATATTACTATCATTGCCGCAACGTTCTGCCAGCGCTCGATTTGGACCTTTTTTTCCGCTCTCAGCTGTTGTCACTAGTGGTCGAATATCACTATCTATTGATTGCATAAATTTCCACTTAAAAAAATCTCACGCCGCCATTTAGAGACTCCTATATCCGAACACATAGCATCATTCAACAACTATCACTTGCTCTTATCTAATAACTCATCCATCAGGTCGGGGGGGGGGGGGGGGGCAAGGTCACCCCTTTCTTTCTTTCTTTCAGCAGCAGACAGCTATTTCTTAGAGAGGTAGCTAAATTGCGCCATCCACTTAACATCACCAATCGCGAAACATATTTTCAAAAATGTAAACACTCTTACTCAATTACACAGTGTTCCCGCTGAGGACATGAGCTTCAATATTACAGTTCTTAATCCAATAACCACCAAAACAGCTAATAATTACTCAAACTAATACCATAGCACCTTACAAAGCGAGCGTCCGAGCGCCGCCGGCGGCATGTCAAAGCCACATATCTGTCCATCTTAACAGCCGTCCACTCAGCCCTAGGACCAGCATGCTGAAGTAGGCTCTCCCTATTCCTGCTCTCCAGCTATTGTCTAACGACATACAGTGCACAAATGGATTCCTGAATAGCGCAGATCTCTGTCTCCCCCTTGCATCTCCAACAGGACATGTAAACAGTGTCTCCCCCAGCCAGCGAACCCAACGTCATTCACCCTTCGCTGACAATTTCCAGTCACAAATCTTAGTCACTTGCATATATAAAACCATATTCACTCCTGCCAAAACTCATTTATTAATAAAAAAGCTTTCTAGAAAAAATTGGAAATGAAATTCGTTGTCAAAAGATGGAGACAGCTTTTAGACTTACAAAAGACATCTACAACAAAAAATGTCTCTCGAGGTACTCTAAATTGAGACATTACAACACGGTCATAAAACCAGAGTGCCTTTATGGGGCTGAAACGCTAATTTTAAACAGAAAAAAGGACATTCAAGAAATCCAAAAAAGAGAAAGAAAAGTAATCAGAAAAATTCTAGGTCCAAAATATACTGAAGAAGGAACATACAGGCTAAGAGCAAATAGTGAAATTCAACAATACACCAGCATATATTCGGATATGAAAAAACGCAGATTAAAATTTTATGGGCATATTAAAAGAATGGATGCTACCAGACTAACTAAACAAGTAGTGGAATTCTACGAAAATCGAAGTAAAGCTAAATTTGAGACAATAAAATGGATTGCTGCTATAAAAGAGGACATGAAAGAGGCAGATATAAAACAAGATGAAATTCAAGACAGAAAATTATTTAGGCAAAAAATTCATGACTGGGTAGTTGGTCAAGCTGAAAAACCAAAGAAAACTGGAACCACATGGTCTGATGAAAGGAAAAGAGCTCATTCCGAGAGAATGAAAACAATTTGGGCAGAGAGAAAGTCTAAAAGAAAATAACTGAATGCCCCGTGATTGTACTTCGCGTGGTCCAGTAGGGCCCAAACGTGAATAATAATAATAATAAAAAAGCTTTCTCCCTTTCTAAGCATAGATGAGTATGTATTTATCTTCACCCATCTGATCTCTGCAATTTAAGTCGGGGAAAGACATATCTATTACCTTCTGCAACCTGTCTATAAACAGAACAATCTCAGTTACTACAACTGGACCTTGTTTTGACCATTCGCCGGAAACGCGCGCAATGTTGTATGCCCCAAACTAGATACAAGTACAACAGATCCTCAACACCCTATCATCTTTATCCTCTATCATCAAATAGTGAAAAAGAATTACCAGCTATAAAAGCTCATCATATTTACAAGTCACAAAGGCACCAATGAGATCCACCTCCAGCGTGGACAAACGGAATTCACAATACTCTCCCCGAAAAACTCAGAGTGCGACCATCCAAGAATTCGTAACAGCTCACCAAGTCAGACGCCTCAAACTGCAGATGCCTATATGAACAAGATCATATTAAATACACACACGCTGCAGAGACCACTTTGATCGCCCATACTCTAAGCGAATGAGAAGCTACCTCTGACCCTTGTTCAAACAGTGTTTCTAACACGCTTTTGCACACTGCCAAACATTTCGTCTTTTTGCCGCGACTTCAAAGTCCGTGTCTGATTCTAAACAGACATTAACACGGACTGGTGCATGGCCTCTCACAAGAAACTATACCTTGCACCTTTTAAATCATATTCTTACAGTCGATAGCATAACGTTTAATGATTTTAAATAAAGGACAACCACAACACAAGGAAACTAGAAGAGCCAAGTGTCGTTGTGGTGACCCCTCGAAAGTGATTGACCACCTCTACATTTAAACTCATATGTCACAGTGACCGAATAGTTTATAACACTGCGTTCCATTTCTAGTGATTGGTCATTTTTGCACACAAGTACGGGATCACTGTTTTCGGTGCTAGCAACCCTGGAAGTTGCGGTCCATCAACCAAAATTTGTCCCCCAACTCAAACAAGCATTGTCAGTCGTACCCAATGCACAGATGGGATGGATAAGACACCACCGATCTACTGTAATATTATCCATCACAGCTGATATCGCGAAAAATTTTACAGTAAGTCCAACACTGACCAATCATGTGACAGCTTGTTTTCCTAATTTCAGTATCATAGCTAAACCATATCTCCTCTACTTTGCAAGTATCATTGCGAACATTCATAGATGACTGCTCAGCACGTCCATTCACTTTTAATTCTCGAACACATAAAAACGATCAAAGTATACCAGACAACGCTATACATATTTCTAAGACCTCGCGCATAGTACTCGATCAATCTCTCTGCGTATAGCAGTCACAGAGCTATCTCGCCCTCTTACGTTAAAAGACCATCCTCATCTCGGCATTGACCAACCCACCCCGCAACATCGCTACCCAGTTATTCCTCAGCCGAGCAGACGAATACAGCTACACTCCACCTCTCTTGACTGAATAGAACTTTCCTCCCTCCAAGTGCACCACATTTTTCGAAATGTAACCAAGTCTTGGAGCTTAGTACACCATATCGATCTATAGTAACAGATCTCAAAGTGCCTTAATTTAATGGCATATAGTTAAGAAGGACAAGAACGGAGCGATATTTATACACAACGTAGTTCGACACATTTTTAAGTAAATCGTCCAATCTATCATGTGTAAAGTATTGTTCTAGAGTCCAGGATCGGTGCATCTAAGGTTCCGGTAAGAGAGAGAGAGAGAGAGAGAGAAAGAGAGAGAGAGCGAGAGAGAGAGAGAGAGAGAGAGAGTGAACATAAAATCACACACTCTCAAGGCTAGAACGTTCAGCACTTAAAAACGGGTGATAACCTTAGATCGCTTACTTTTCCGTCCTGTCAGACATACATCCTTCTCCCCGGTTCCCCTACCCTGAGCTATCTCTATGATACGAGCCCAATATAGCCCTGCGGACACGTCTAGTGTCCAATGATCACATCCGATCACGAGTCAGAAATTATACTATTACTCCATCAGGTCTATATAAAAATGATAGTTATTAGCAGTCGGTACATCCTACAAGCAAACAGATACGCATAACAGCAGCGTCCAATTTGTGAAAAGTACAAGTCATCCCGTCACCGACTCTGTAAACACCCGTCTGTCGGGTAAGTGTGTACACAGTGATTACAGACCCTCACAAATACCCACAGCTAACTTAGTTATGACGCTGAAGTCTCGAAGCATGCGACAGGGTGGGGATAGCGTAAATCAAAGCGCATTTAGAGGAATGTGTCAACTTTCATCACACATGAGATGGAAGTCCTCTGATGACCGACGGGTTCACCGTTAACGATCGCAAGTAGACAGTGCTTTAAGCCACATACCGAACACGTACCCGCATACGACTAGAACGCTGGCTATATCACGTGACTAAAGCATCCAAATAGAATACTCGGGAAAAAAATCTACCTTCAGCAACTTGTCCTTCTCTAGAATAAATGAGTCAACGTTTGAATCGTACATAGTTGCAGCTCTGTCTCAATCGTACATCCCGTACACTCTCTGTTATCATTTAACACAGATGTGAGTGAGTTTAGACGTGAATGATTCTCTGTCCTCCTGAAAAGCATCAAATACAGTATTCAACTCGCGTGTATCACTGCTACCTCAGTAGACATACACTATAATACGAACTCAACGAGAAAAAATTGACTACCTTCCTTATTCCGCTCTCTTCGATGTCATCGTTTTCCTACATTCCTCTTGTTGCCGCATACTTGACTCCATGTACAAATTCCCCCCCCCCCCCCCCCCCCCTGCGAACCAGAAGATAAGCAAGTACGTTCTCATCTTCACCGCATTTCGGTGTATATTAAGTTAGTTTATACCTCTGCGCTAATCAGTTTTCGCATTTCTTTCGATTTTATGTCAGATCCAGCCATGCGACCGCGACATAAGCTATCGTTCTGTGTTCTAAAATTGCCTGTAAATGTAAGCAAGTCGTAACCATAATTTCGTCAAGAAACTCAATCAGGCACGTGCATTAGTTTTTGACTTGATTCTAGACCATTTAAGGCAAATATACAAATCTTGAATAATGACCATCTATTTTATATGACACGTATTGCCGAATGTTACAGATTAGATATAGACTTGTTCATAAGTTCAATCATGACAATTTGTGTGCTAAGTCAATAGGATGTTCATGCGTTGTAACCACAGCTAGGCAAGTGCTTAACAATTACGTCTTAAAAATTTCTAGACCTAGTCATAATAATGACGATATTGGCTTTATATTATCCTTCCCACTCCTAAGCTCTTTTTAGGTGATTAAACTTCGTGCTTAAGCACAAAGATCTTCCTTGTAAGCACATGATGTCTTCCTCATGTCATGACCAATGAACACTTCGTAAATGTTAAGACAGTCGATCTAAGAACGTTATGCACAGGATAACATATACGCCCTTTTCCTCAGCTATACCTTTTATTTCACTTTACTAGTAAATTCAAGGTCAGGAGTTAAGTTCGTGTCTTGTTCCAAAAAATAACTACCACACAGTTTATGCACATGACGCTACGGTCAGTTCCAGCACAGCACTCGTGGCTGCCGCATCGTTGCCGCGAAGTGGGGCCGAGGCAGTATCACATAAGTTTTTACAGTCCGACGATAATTTATGGATTTGTAGTTTTAGCTTGGCGATGTCCACTGTGGACAAACGGTAGTTACTGTTATTCTGAAGAAGGTTAGGTTATCCCGACTCAAACCTTGGTAAATTCTAGGTAAAGGGTGCAACTGAAGGAGTTGGTTATTAAAATTAAAATTAATATTTATACAGTTGCTGACAGGGCTGCGAAATGTTGAATATATTTAAGGCCCAGAAACCTCAGTGACTCTGTAAAATGTAGGTTGGTGTAGGTAAATTGAAAATATGACGAGAACGATTAAAATGAACAAACGCACACATTAATCTGAAGAAAACTGAAAACCCATCTTTGCAGCCCACTCCTCTAACGCGCACTGTAAGCTGTAACTAACGGGTCGCTGTTGCAACAGCGGAGGAGGAACAGAAATCCGCAAAACCGTCCACAAATAAGAAACACTGTACACGACTCCTTACCATGGACGCGATAGTGTTGACGGTATTGGCAAAGAAGATAACACTTCAGACACTGCCCAGAACGATTCTCCTGCTCACAACAATCTGATAGCGTGTCAACAACTCGGGTCCTAAACAACCGCTGAGACGTGAAAGACTATATGAAGATGGGGAGGCGGTTACGAAAACTGATGCATCTGTCCGAGAATACAGTGTCTCCAAATAGTGTCATACAGCTTACTGATTTCAAAGAATATGCCCATACAATGATGTTTACGTACGAAAGCCTGCTGAATAGTCGCCTCTAGCAGGGTTAGGTTGTCAACAGTCTACCGAAATCTCCGGAATTCACACTGAGAGCGGCTAAGGAGTTGCCAGACCAGACGACAGTTAACCATTCATTCCAGGGTCTTACCTAGACAGCTCGTTAAGGCGATACTCCGGGCATGTGCGCTCCTTTCCTCGTGTGAGGAGAGGTTCCAAAATTGCCTCTCTCCATTGATCTGACTGCCATATTAAATTAAAACTTTTGAGTAGCACTTTCTTTGACGCTGCTGGCCAATGTCGGATCATGCCATACTGGCTTTGTTCGTAACCAGGTGCAGTATGACGAGCCTCAGGCAGTGCTGTTTGCAGCTCCCACACGCAGAAAGGACAGTTGTAAGGCTCAGAATCGTGGGGGCTGAAATCCAAATTGCCTCTCTCTACAATCACGCATTAGCGGCGAAACGCCAGATCTTGGCTGGAACTGGCAGCTCTGCCAGCATCTGAGCCATGTCTCTGGGCATTGTTTGGAGACAACCCTGTTTCAGCATTGCTGCTATTGCTAAATGACTGTTTTTACCAGAAATCCTCAGGATGGCTTCCCATACAAAGACTGACAAAGTCCAGGAACGCTTGCCATGACCTTTTCTTGTTCTCCTTAATTACATGTCAACCTTGGCTCTTGCAGCTCTAAAGGCTATGAAGTTGTCTGCTCTCAGGCCGAATTTAAACGGTCGAAGAGCTGCACGCCTGGCCCAGATTGCTGAATGGCACTCATCTGTCCACCAAGGTATAGGTCGCCTCCTAAGATAGCCTGAGGTCTTTGGGCCTAGCCCAGTGGCATGATGGATCTCTTGTGTTATGTGAGCCACCCAATCCTGGATGCTGTTGCAATGATCAAACACATCCAGCTGGCTGCACAGCATCCAGTTGGCCTTGCTGACCATCCGTTTTGGTGGATTCTCTTCACGGAATGCTGCAGCCAGTAGGTGAATTCCGTTTAGAAATAGACGCTAGAATGGATGTCGTCAGTGACATCCCACTGAACAGAGTCTGCAAGGGCTGGAGAACAGAAAGAGAGGTCGATGGCTGAGAAAGCCCCAGTAGCAGTACAGAAATGTGTGTGAGTAGCTGTACTGAGGATGCACAGCTCGTGACTCATGAGGGTCCCCAAAAACCTGACCCCAAGCGCAAGTAGACCTCGAGCTCCACATGATGTAGTAGTCAATGAAGGCTCCCAGGAGCCTCACAATCAATCACGTCGTGCAGAGGTAAATATAGCGAGCAAACAGTGATCCTCTGACACACGAAGTTAATGGCAACTGGTTGCAAATCAGTTGCCATGGGGAGAGCAGAGGTGAGATCCACATTATTGACAAACACAGCAACTCCTCCTTTCCCCTTCACCGAAAGGATGACACGACTGGAAACAGAATCATAATCGCATAGCGTAGGGGCATCATTGGCTTTAAAATGTGTTTCTTGTAAGTGCAGGCACAGGGGGCTAACAGTGTCAGTTAGTCTACATGCGTCCTGAACCCATTAATGTTCCACTGTAATGTGGATGTCATCTATTACGGGGGTTGCACTTTCACCCTGTATCTCCACCAGGGTGGGGAGTCCATAATGGCTAGCTGGGAGGGGGGAGCGAGGCGCAATCCTGGGCTGACATGATTGTCCCTGTCCCACATACGGTCCATTAGCTTCACCGAAGAATCAAAAGACGCCAGACGGGATGACATCGATATTGTCAGACTGTTTACTTCTCAACTCCGTCGAGGGTGGACGCTTGACGTTTGACATTTTGGCGTGGATAGGCTTCGGAGTCACAACCGCGGCAGTAGTAGTGGCAGCGATGGATGGTGGACAAGACTGAACCTTTCAGGGAGCAGGGAGCTCCATATTATTAGTGACCACGAACGTGTCTAGTGTTTTGGGAAGAAGTGCACGCTGTGAAGTAACCGCTAGAGGTCTGCAAATTGGGGGTTTCGCTCGAGAGCGGAGCGGCGTTCACGGCTTCCCCGAGTACGAACTAGAGATGGGCAAAACTGTTCTTTTCAGAGATTGGATCAGAACTGTTCACTGCCTGAAATGAATTAGCTCTTTTTCATGACTCACCACTCATTTACAGTAGAAAATAAATGGAAGGCACATTGCCCTTTAAACTTGGTTTATTCCAGTACTATACCTGTATTTTGATCTTGAACACAGATAATGAGTAAGAATTTTGTATTGTTTATTGAAATTTCTACGATATGACAAAGTTTTTGATTATTGATTTATTTTGCACTATCGTGGTTTTTTGGGTGATCGGAAAATTTCGTAACTTGAGATTTACATTAACAATATATTTGGCTATAATGTATTAAAATTTCATTAACCTCATACAAATACATCGCAAGCCATATATTTTTAAAGTGAACGTTTCCTTCCGAAGACGCCTAAAATCGCAAAATATAAATTTGACTGTAAAACGAAAGTGCTGCATATAGCCTTACGCAGAATAAAACAAGGAAAATATTGGTGTATCACATTTTGCGATACATTTATCGGTTCGCTCGTAATTAAAGCGTAAATTCGAGTGTCCATAATAAAAATCCTATAGTAAGAGGAGTCATCAGGAACCTAATCTAATCAGTTTAAACAAATAAAAATAAAATAAAAACAATTGATGTATACATAACATAATAATGTAATATACATAGCAGTATTACTACGAAGAACAATATCCAGTAGGGACGAACTCCGATGCAGAGGCGCTGAGTCGAGTAGGTCGAGCCGCGAGCTGTATTACTGCGTGAGCTGAGACCGCAGCGACCAGAGTGACACCTGAGTCGCTTTGCTCAACGCTCTGGCTAGAGTCGAGACGGTGGGGTGAGCGTTGAACGGGCGAGTTCCGAGGGTGGGGGGGAGCGGTGAACTCACCCACTCCGAGACAAATCGTCCGTTCCCTTGCGAGCAGGTTGTTGCAAGTAGTTCCTATGTTATCCGCTAGGTGGCTCTCTGTCCTGTTGCTCGCATCAGCTGCCCAGAGGGCAGGACGTGCGACTGAAACGATCGCCGACAGAGTGCGACACTGCACGCGGCAGACAACACACAGAGACGGCACGGCATATGTGAAACCCAAAATCCAATGGGGCACTGCACAATGCAGGCAGCCAAGGTAGAAGCAGGGCAGAGGCCGGCGCTGGCTGTGTTGTGTGGCGTGCACTGTGCTCTGACCAGCAGAGGCGCTGCTGATATGCTCCGTCTCTCTCTCTCTCTCTCTCTCTCTCTCTCTCTCTCTCTCTCTGCCGTGGGAAACGTTTGGAGCTACCGTTCTTTTTTTCTGAATCACTGATTGTTCACTCCTTTGAAAGATTCAACTCTATGAATTAGTTCAAGAGCGGATCCCCCATCTCTAGTAAGAACGCTCCAAGTGTGCTCAGGTGGAATGGGGAGCTGCGCGGAGGGGGGGGGGGGGAGGGGAGGGCGGCCTGATGCGCTCGTCACCGTTCTAATAGCAGCACTCCGTGTCTGTAGGCGGGGATCGCTCCTGCTAATGGAACTACACTCACATCAGTTTGTTTATGATGTAGAGGTATACGTCTGGGTAGCGGTTTCTAATCGTGACATCATTGTCATCCGTAAGAGAAAACAGCTTGCTTTATGCAATAACTAAATTTTGAAAACAATTTGGAATTTCGCAGGGAAACTATGGGTCTACCAACTTTTTTCAATATCATAATGAAAAATCGGGTTTCTGCTTTTTGTAACATCTGCTTTATTGATTCAAACGTACGCATGCGAACTTGAGCATCTAATAATTTAGAAATCTAACAAGAACAACATTGTCTCCAAATTATTCCCTGTTGGCACAATTACAATGAATCGACTCGTTTCTGGTCAAATTCGCTTCGTCAGTCACAGGTAACGTTCCAAACCGCAAAGAAACTTTTTTTCTGGCTTATCAAAACCTCACACTTCATCACACATTTGCCCCACAGTATTTAACGTCTCATCTCTGTCACAAACCACTATCATTTCCTATAATCGGCAGGGCGGCCACAGAATTGTTCCTGTTCTGTGCAGCCCCGGAATTTCGACTTTCTCGTCTGTGAGATTTATACAGCGGTGGTAATACTTACAGTAAATAGATGGTAATACAACCTTTGCAGTGTACTGCCAAAATACCGGTGACACTGAAAGCGGCATTTTGCAGTTAAGGGCTATTTTCATTTCTGGACACGCAGCGTGTCTACAGTAATTTAAAAGTGTGCACTTTTGTATCTTTGGGTCCTATATCACAATGACTTTTCAGTTTGTGCACTCATAACAAAACAAACTGAACTGTTGAAAACGTCTCGCTTTCCAGCATTCCTGCTGCATCTCTGAGTGGATCTAAAAATTCAGTGAGTTCTTTTGCAGTGTTTTTGTCGTATTCAGTAGGTTTTTTAGAGACATCTCTCTCCAGAAGCAGTTCCATGACTTTGTCATAGTGCCTTAGTACACACTGTAGCATTCTAAACAAGTGTTTACACTTACTCTACGTTTCTTGCTTCAAGCTTGTCTGTATCGAATTCAGGAAACCAGTTTTCTTCATGAAACGGTCGCTATCTTTAGCAGCACAAGTCGTAAAATAAACTACTCCAAGTCTATTTAATAAGTAATCGTTATATGACATATGTTTCAGGGCTAAGTTCAAAACATGTGTAATGTATGTATAAAGCTGAACGTTTTGTAAACCCTCTTCGCCAGTTTTGTAAAGGCCCCGTCACTACTGTTGTGGAGGCCGGGTTGCCACTGTAGTTACGGTAGACCAAGTTTGTCAGTTCGTGAAACGGCTTCTGGTGCAGCACACCGCTAAGACAGTTTCTCCCTGCCACTATTACACAGTTATGCCCCAGGGCCAGGTAACCAGATAGGAGAACCAACGTACTACAGCACTCCAACATATTAGTATAAAAGCCACATAAATTAGTAAAAAACGTTTACTTATCTTTGTGACTTGTTGAATAGTGATGTCTGCAAAACTGCTTGCAATATAACACAAAAAAGGCCCTCAACAGCTAAGTGTAAAAAAATGGTCGTAGATAAACTTCACAGTGCGTAGCAAACGCATGTTTACTTCTAAGAGTTCACTAAACGACGTCCATGCCTGGACGATGTTCTATAACCAAGTAGGCGAGAGCTGTTCTTCTGTCTTCTGAGTAGGCTTCCATCCATTGTAGTCCGACCATTGACAGACTGTACTTGGCCGGCAACTAGCCCAGGCGAAGTCGATATCTTCATTCTCAGTGCCACCCGTGGTGCTGGTGCAATTCGCGCAACTGGCAGTAATAGTGGAGCAACAAGGACATGGCCCCACGCTGCATTGTAGCCAAATTCATTCAACATGGTGGCGATACACGTGGCAACATCACAATGACGTCATGATGGTGGGAAGTTCAAATTTTGGCAGAAAAATAGGTCAATTGTGTTACCTCCGCTAACCCAACCCATCCCCTACCCCCCCCCCTCCCTCCCAAGAAAAAGGAGAGAAAATTTTGGTGGGAGTCAAGGTCACTTGGGCTACCTCCACTAACCTAAGAAAGTGGCGGGAAAATTTTGACGGGAAAATTTGTCAATTGGGCTATCTCCACTAACCTAGGTCATCCAACCACCACCTCTTCCTTGGAATAGGCAAGAAAAGGACTTAGACTGTGCTGGGCTGCTGGATAGTGTAGATGTAAGTCTTTATTTTTGCATGCGCTTTTTATTTAAATATTTTGAGTTGTCATAAACAATAGCTCCATCCAGTGTGTTCACCATGAGGTCTGGAGTCCAACTCACCTAGTACACAGTATTGCCACCAGTGGGCGCTGCCACACCTCCCTTGACGTCCTTGACGTATTCCGAGAAGGTGGACTGAGCAAAAAATGGCGGAAAAGGACTTAGTTCATGTCCAACTGCTGGAGAGGAAGGAGTACTTTATTTATTTTCACAGAGAAGTTGGAACAGTTTATTTAGGGATGGATTTCACACAGTTTACTTATTACGTTGATACAAAGCACTTGCCCTGATGTGCTTGGGGTCACAATAGGTATCCCACAGCCCTACAAACTGCCTGTGAATTACCGAAAGTAATGCAGTACACTGATGTACAGACACTCAAACAACTCGTAAATTGTCAAAACAATTCGTGCATAACGCTCTGCAAACACTCTCACAATGCTTAAACAGCCAAAATAATGCTGTGTAGTAATACTCATTGCATGTAAAAACGATTTCGAACTGTCGTTAAGAAATTCAATTCGGATGTATCTGTGAACCGTTCACTACACAGGTCTAAGGCGGTATGTTGACCGGATGTGTTGGGCACGCATGCTGGTCCAGCCTGCCCCACATTCAAGACACTGTGGGTGCTTACGTGTTTACCTAGCCACCATGGCTGTTCCACTGATGCATCGCCTTTGGGCCTGCAGGTCCAATATCAGCCTAACCAAGCAAGATGTTTGCCTAGCGACCCACCCTCACAGGCGCTTCTGCAAGGTTGTCAGTGTTTTATTGACATCTCATGAACATGTAAATAATGATGCTCTAAGGAAATTTTCTGCTATGCTTTCAGAAACTATTTACGAAAATCTCCCAGAATAACACAGGATCATTCTTCCTAGTGATCATAATGGGACAGCCCATCCATTACATATCAAACCTTCCCAGAAATCGTGAAGTGCTGCAGAAATAGTTAACTGTCCCTTTTGTTGTTGTAGGAGTTTCTGCGATGTCTCAGCTTCTCTACATGGAAATTCTTGTCCCAACAGGTCCTGTTTACGAAAATATCCCAGAATAACACCAAATGCATTCTTCCTGAAGGTCCTAACGAGGCATCCCATCCATAACATGTTACCCTTCCTGGAAATCGTAACGTTCTGCTTTCAGCATACATCATAGAAACGGTTCAGCACTAAAAGCCTTCACATTGCTGTGCATGTTTATGAAAGCACCGCCAATCGTAAAACGATCCTTGTTGTTTGGAAAGCGAGCACTGTGTAAGCACAGATGTGAAAATCAGAATAATTACGTAAGCAGGATACGAAGCACTGTCCTACAGAAGAGAAAAATGGCTGGAATTTTCGGTGTCACACAGCTGCTGGCCTGGAAATTTCGTAATGCGACAATGGTGGACGACGGACAGCATCCCACCAGAGAAGGACGGTCCGCTTCAACTTGACTTTGAACACTTGAATAAAGAACACATTACCTTATACAATATATAATAATTCCAATCCCAAAGAAAGCAGGTGTTGACAGATGTGAAAACTACCGAACTATCAGTTTAATAAGCCACGGCTGCAAAATACTAACGCGAATTCTTTACAGAGGAATGGAAAAACTAGTAGAAGCCGACCTTGGGGACGATCAGTTTGGATTCCGTAGAAATATTGGAACACGTGAGGCAATACTGACCTTACGACTTATCTTAGAAGAAAGATTAAGGAAAGGCAAACCTACGTTTCTAGCATTTGTAGACTTAGAGAAAGCTTTTGACAATGTTGACTGGAATACACTCTTTCAAATTTTGAAGGTGGCAGGGGTAAAATACAGGGAGCGAAAGGCTATTTACAATTTGTATAGAAACCAAATGGCTGTTATAAGAGTTGAGGGGCATGAAAGGGAAGCAGTGGTTGGGAAGGGAGTGAGACAGGGTTGTAGTCTCTCCCCGATGTTATTCAATCTGTATATTGAGCATGCAGTGAAGGAAACAAAAGAAAAGTTCGGAGTAAATATTAAAATCCATTGAGAAGAAATAAAAACTTTGAGGTTTGCCGATGACATTGTAATTCTGTCAGAGACAGCAAAGGACTTGGAAGAGCAGTTGAACGGAATGGACAGTGTCTTGAAAGGAGGGTATAAGATGAAAATCAACAAAAGCAAAACGAGAGTAATGGAATGTAGTCGAATTAAGTCGGGTGATGTTGAGAGTATTAGATTAAGAAATGAGACACTTAAAGTAGTAAAGGAGGTTTGCTATGTGGCTCGCAATGGCAAGGAAAGCGTTTCTGAAGAAGAGAAATTTGTTAACATCGAGTATAGATTTAAGTGTCAGGAAGTCGTTTCTGAAAGTATTTGTATGGAGTGTAGCCATGTATGGAAGTGAGACATGGACGATAAATAGTTTTAGACAAGAAGAGAATAGAAGCTTTCGAAATGTGGTGCTACAGAAGAATGCTGAAGATTAGATGGGTAGATCACACAACTAATGAGGAGGTACTGATCAGAATTGGGGAGAAGAACAGTTTGTGGCACAACTTGACTAGAAGAAGGGATCGGTTGGTAGGACATGTTCTGAGGCATCAAGGGTTTTAGTATTGGAGGGCAGCGTGGAGGGTAAAAATCGTAGAGGGAGACCAAGAGATGAATACACCAAGCAGATTCAGGAGGTTGTAGGTTGCAGTAGGTAGTGGGAGATGAAGACGCTTGCACAGGATAGAGTAGCATGGAGAGCTGCATCAAACCAGTCTCAGGACTGAAGACCACAACAACAACATACCTTACTCTCAGAATTTTCGGTAGATACCTTAGCCCCATCGTGTTCGAAACAGTCTGTTGAGGCTCCTATGTCTCAGCACAAAGGATGTCTTGTGAATGAATGGTGGGTAAATTCAGTAGGAGCCAATCACAATGCTCCAAACTGCTGCCGCTGCCGTGGTAGCACTCTATGCCACTTTTTTTCTGTAGACGAGACTTTCAACAGCAAAACTATTTGTAGAGATCGCAATATTGCACTGAGAGTTAGACCCTGCAAAATTGGTCTACAGATCGTCAAATATGGAATGACACTTCCTCAATTACACTGCTAGCTTGAATATTTCAGCATGAAGCTGATCTCCTACCCAGCTGTATCACCATATACCATATCGATGCAGCAAACACACAATTTGTATTCTACGCCATACAGTATCACCACTTCTACATCCTGCAATAGCTCGCGACAACCAGACACTCGTACATCTACCACAAAGATAGACAGTATAAGCACATGCATCGTATATTTATTCCTCGCAACACTAGATATTTTCCGCAAGGTCGGGCGTTCATGCACTGCAGTCGCCGGTCACAAGTCGTCTGCCCCCACATGCACACTGGCCCAATGTGTCACCACAGAACCCTCAGTGGACTGTTTCTGACCCCGACCTGCTTGCTTGCCTGATTTTCACACCCATCCGCAGAATCTGTATTTTACATTGTTTACCAGAATATCATACGATTTACGCGATACTTTGCATGGGGGCTTAATTAAACAGACTGCAAATAATTTTTAATTTTTTGATTTAGTAGCTGTTTGTTCGGTTACGCTGTCTCGTAAACGGTTGGCCCTGACTAGTTTTTGTACGCAATCTGACTGCATAGAACAACAACAAAGAATGAAATGAACATTTCCGTTAACACAATTAATTAAGTCCCCAGCAACTATAAGACCTACGAAACCAAAACACAAGTATAACTGTTCTGTGTGTGGAAGTATGACTCAACGTACACATCTGGCACGGTTCTTCTTCAAAAGACAAGAGATTTCAAGTACCATTTATATTGAAGTAACTAAAAGAAATAGAAATACTATAATTACGCAAGAAAACCAGAATTAGACTCTAATACAAGAACACAAGCCAGAAGCTTTGTTGACTGAACCTGTAATGACGCATTATTTAAGACATAGAAATAATAGAAAAAAACCGAGTTTTGTTACCTTCATATATATTGACGAAAAGCACTCTAATCATTACAATATCTCCATCGGAACAACATCTGCAGTCTCTCCCATCAAACAACTGCATAAAACATGGAACAAGCACTCACTACTACCACATCTCAACCAGCACTCCCTACCACGACCTCTCGACAAGCACTGACTACTACAACATCTCGGCAAGAACTGCCCACTACGACTTCTCAATAATCACTCTCCACTACGACATCTCGACAAGCACTGTCCACTACAACTTCTCTGCAAGAACTGCCAGTGGAGGCGGCTGAATAATACTCTTTGGCGCAATCTTTGGCGCTGTGGCTCAGTGTAGCCACCTTTCATATGCCCTTCCTCCACGGGCCAGAATTTGATGGTATTTTTGCCAGCATTGGTGGTGAAAATACCACCAAATTCGTCCACAAAAATTCAGACAAAAATAAAAGATAATATTAATACGTAAATATCACATAATTAGATAAAATTTTGGCTTTGTACTGACCTTTCAGTAACCTTATATATAAAATACAGTAAGCAATACAAATTCTTTCATACATGTGACTTTACATAATAGTTTACACAATACACAAAAAATTAGTTTATACAAATGTTCACATAACATGCTTTCCATAGTTCAAGAAACAAGTAGTTGACAGTTCCAGCAGTAGCACCCAGCAATGGTCAACAGGTGCAAACACCGACAAGTGACATCATTTTAGTAGAAACAGTTCTATTAGTGGCACCCAGCAATGTTGAACAGGTGCAGACAACAACAAGTGATATCATTTCAGTACAAGCAGTCCATCACTGGCACCCAGCAATGTTGAACAGGTACAGTCACCAACAAGTGACATTATTTCAGTAGAAGCAGTCAATTAGTGGCACCCAGCAATGTTAAGCAGGTGCAGACAGCAACAAGTGACATCATTTCAGTAGAAGCAGTTCCATCAGTGGCACCCAGCACTATTGAGCAGGTGCAGACAACAACAAGTGACATTATTTCAGTAGAAGCAGTCCATCAGTGGCACCCAGCAATGTTGAACAGGTGCAGACACCAACAAGTGACATTATGTCAGTAGAAGCAGTCCATCAGTGGCACCCAGCATTGTTGAACAGGTGCAGACACCAACAAGTGACATTATCTCAGTATAAGCAGTTCCATCGGTGACACCCAGCAATGTTAAGCAGGTGCAGACAGCAACAAGTGACATCATCTCAGTAGAATCAGTTCCATCAGTTGCACCCAGCAATGTTGAACAGGTGCTACAGCAACAAGTGACACCATTTCAGTAGAAGCAGTTCTATCAGTGGCACCCAGCAATGTTGAGCAGGTGCAGACATCAGTCCATAATATTCACTATCACTAATCACACTGTTGATCAGAGTTTATCAGCAGAAATTAAACATATCCTAGTGGCACCAATCATGTAGAAAAAGTGCAAGTAACAGTCCATAATATTCACTATCACTAATCACACAGTTCATCAGCAGAAATTAAACATTTCCAAGTGGCACCTATTATGTTGAACAAGTGCAGGTAACAGTCCATAATATTCACCATCACTAATCAGACAGTTCATCAGCAGTAATTAAACATTTCCAGGTGGCATCCACCATGTTGAATAAGTGCAGGTAACAGTCCATAATATTCACCATCACTAATCAGACAGTTCATGTATGAACAACAGTTTGAATGCACACACAATTGCTTTTACAAAATTATTATCAATGCTCTTACACTAAACATACAAATCATAATAAACACACAAATGATATCAGATAATTGTCATCTTAACTATTACAAATGCACAAATATCAGTAAACCTATAATATTTATTGGTGTCAGTGCATGCCACAACAAACAAGTAAAATAATATTTAGGAGATAGGTTGGTACCAATTTGGGATTGGGAAAGGAAAACACACAAAACACACTCAGTCATCTTTCATCCACATTAAGTACTACTGTGTAATTGAATAGTGTTAACTGTGTAAATGCAATTCTGTCAAAATTTTATGTTCATCATGTGTATCAAGTAGTAGTGGCAGCAATGTATAACAGTCAATAATAGTTAGTCAACGTCATAGTCATCATGTCAAGACCAATGTTTGCCAAGCTAAATCAAAATGTACGGTTTCTGAACAACTGTCAGTGTGCCAAGATATGCAATTACTTCCTCTCTCCAAAAAAAAAAAAATGTACTGCTTATTGATTTAACAAAGTGTGTGTGTAGACAATCTTCCTTCTACTTGAGTGTTCTAGTCTGCCATCTTCATCCTCCTTGTTCCATATAGACCAACAAAAAAAAAAAAAAAAAAAATGCTCCTCACTTACTTTACCTCTTATCCACCAAAACTCCAATAATCATCAGCATCACATAGTGTCAATACTTCAATAATACCTCTTACTTCGATACATATAAACCTTATCATCAATAATACCTCTTCAATACATCGATACATATAAACCTTATCATCAATATCATTTATCTTACCTCTTGTCCACGAAAACTCCAATAATCATCAACTTCACATAATCTCAATACCTCAATAATACCTCTTCAATACGTCGATGCATATAAACCTCAGCACCAATATCATTTCACTTCCATAAGAACTCTTTCCTCTAGTCAGTCTCCTCGAACAAGTACAGACAAAATCCTAGTGCAAACTTCAATTCAGCATCCCATACAATCCGAAGACACAGTGTCCACACACAACCTCTGTGTAATCCATCTGACTCAAATCTTCTACTCATTATGAATCATAAAATACATTTTGGTTACCTTGTCCATCATTAAATAAAAGAAATGCATACATGACCTCTAACAGCCTTTAGTTCGAAGAACTCTCAGTAATTAAGTACGATTACGCAGTGTGAATGATCCTAATATTTCACAGTGTGTACACCACTTCAAGAATCATGGGAAAACAGAAGCATACATGTGGAGTATTTCTTGTGTCAAGTGTCAGTTGCTATTTCAAATGCTCACGAAGAATGCAGTGTAATAGCTGTCAATGGTCTAAACCTAGTGTTGGTATGTCATGTCGTTAGCTTCCTTCCTATTAGCATAAATTTATACAGCTTCCATTAAACCTCCAGCTCATGTGACTTCTATAAAGTTTCTTGTACTAATGTCGTTCGTCGAATTATAGTAGTTCATTTTCTTATGTTAAAATATAAAGCACTGAGCGTAAGCAAAACATGCATTAGCGAGTAAATATACCAGTAGAGAACAGAATGTTAACAAGTGGATGCAGCACAATCCCTATAACGAGGCTCTGCCAAGCGAACAATCTATAATTAATACCACAGTGTAACCTAAACTCTATGTTCGTACACAGTATATCAGCATTTCTAAACACCAAATTAAAGAGTAGTTATAACAACAAACAGAAATGTATAAATATGCAATCCATAAGCAAAGCAGCAAGTATATATCTTACACAATAAACAGGTCATTAGCATCATATCAGCATAAGCAAATAAATGTTCATATGTAATTTTAATAAGTAAACATGAAGGCGCTAGCAGATAAATCACAAAGTGTAACCTACATACATAACCACATCAGCACAATTAATCAAGTGACAATTATAATTTAAATAAATAGGCACAGCAGGCACATAATAAAAAAATATGACATCAGTGAAAAAGCAGTGCAGCCAAGCGATGCATAATATACACAAGTAACAACCCTGTTCATTAATCAATCATTGTCAAAATCAGTTAATGTACGCAAGCACGTCGCTTCACAAGTAAATTCATAGAACATGAAATTTAGTACAAAGTATGAATCACGTAATCGGGAGCAGCAAATTACGTCTAAAGTACGTACCTAAGTGGAAATATGTTACCTGAAAAATAAACTCAATTAATAGTTACCTTTTTGGTTTATTACTTTTTTTTCGAAATTACATTCTTCCTGAAATTTTCTCGATAGCAAGTCCTCTTAACGTCGGACACATACAGAATTTACCTGAAGGTCTTAAATATTTTACACAACCGTATCCTGAAAAATACTGAACGTTAGTAACATAATTTATCAAGTCACTATAGCTTTATACTGAATTTAATCGGAAAAATTAGACTGTGTATTTGTTTACGGCTGTCAGTGCATTCGCACTGAGCGCTCGATCAGCTGTAGGCGCGTGACGTTGGAAGTAATTGTTTGCGGTCAACGACTGCCCTGTGCGGCGCGCAGACTTCACTGTTGCTTTGAGTATCTGCCGCCGCCGGAACACGGCGCGGTATCCTTGCTTTCTCCGTGTGTTTACATACAACTGTTAGTTTCTCAAACGTATGTCATTCCACAAAAATTTTAACGTTAGATATATGATGTATTCCCTTAGAGCGTCGAGATTTAAGAGTTTCTACTTCGACAGTGTTATCATGAATAATTTTGCAAACCCTATATGGACCGTTATAAAGCAGAAAAAATTTGCGACACAAGCCTTTTCCTTTGTGAGACAAACGATGAGACTTAATTAACACCTTCTGACCAACTGAAAAAGTTTTTAAACGACCAGGACGCTTAGCTGATTTCTCTCTTTTAGCAGCCGCAGATGCAATATTTCGTAGAGCCAGGTTGACAACTTCAGAATGCCGCAGTTTCCGTGTAGGCGGAAAAGGAACAATTTCAGAAATGCGATTTGTCGGTGCTTTGTTTTTTAATATCAGTATAGGCGGTAAAGAAGTTGAATCATTAGGAAGTTCATTCAGAATGTTTTGAAAAATATGAAGATACTGATCCCACGTTCTGTGATTCTGATGACAATAAAGACGACACAATTTATTGATTTCCTTCATCCATCTCTCTGAAGCGTTAGATTGAGGGTGAAAAAGTGAAATGAAAATTGGTTTAATCTTACGACACCGTAGAGTACGAACCCAAATTTTAGAGCGAAATTGTGATCCATTATCTGATATAACGTTATCAACATGTCCCACTTCTTTAAGAAAATGTTTGATGAAAGCGTAAGATACTGAACGAGCTGTTGCTTTGCGTAAAGGTGTAAAACACACATATTTTGATGTCAGTTCCACTGCTACGAAAATGTACGCAAAACCATTAGTAGAACGAACCACTGGACCGAACAAATCGACTGCAGCCATGTCTTTTAATTTCGCTGGAATGATAGGAAACAACGGTGCTCTGTGAGAAATAGTTGGCGGCTTAGCCTTTTGACATGATTTGCATTTGGCCAGAACAGATCGAATACGTTTTTCCATATTACTGAAGTAGCAATTTTCTCGTAATTTATGAAAGCATTTTCTGGGACCAAAGTGTGCATAACTGAAATGTGTGTACCAAATCAATTTATTGACCCACTCATCAGGAATACAAACTAACCAAACAGAGTTGTCGACCGATTTTCGTTTAAAAAGAATATCATTGCAAACTAAATAATTCTGTCTAATCGCTACGCTTTCCTTTCTCCTCCACTTCTCCTTAATGTCCTTCCAGATTGGATCCTTATTTTGCTCCTTAGCGACGTCCTGGAGCGAAGACGAAATAAAATTTTCGAATGCAACACCTTGAATATACATCAAACAATAATTGTTTTCTTTGCACTCCTCTTTGGCACTTTATTTCAAACCCATAGGTGCACGTGATAAAGCATCAGCAATATTATTTGAAGATCCCTGTATGTAAACAATACTAAAATCAAATTCCTGTAGGTACAGCGCCCATCGTGACAATCTTCCATGAGTTAATATTGTTGACATAAGAAATTTCAGAGCTCGATGATCGGTGTAAACCTTAGTATGTCTGCCAAACAAAAATGTCCGAAATTTTGTAAAAGCCCAAACAACAGCCAAAGCTTCAAGTTCCGTAATCGAATAATTCTTTTCTGATTTAGAAAGAACACGACTTCCAAATGCAATAGTTTTCTGTACTACAGCGCCGTCTTCTTCTGTCTCTTGAAATAAGTGTGCACCTAGGCCTTTGTATGATGAGTCCGTCGCCAGACAAAAATCTTTAGATAAATCCGGGTGTGAAAGAAGTGGAGCAGCAACTAAAGCATCACGAAGTTGTTCAAATTCTGACTGAGCTTCCTCATCCCAACACCAATTAGAATTCTTACCAGACAGTTCACATAAACGAGGTGTGGCCAAATCGTCCAATCTAACAAAGCGTCTAAGAAAATTACAGACACCAAGGAAACTACGAACATCACGTTTTGTGGTAGGAACAGCATAATTACGAATTGCGTCTAGTTTCTCTGGATCAGGAAGAATACCTTCTGTAGAAATAATATGACCAAGAAATTTCACCTGAGAACGACCAAATTCAGATTTTTCCAAGTTCACTCTAGTGCCAACTCTTGCAAAAATACGTAATAATGTATCCAAAATTTTGTTGTGCTCACTCCAAGAACGTTTAGCAATAAGAATATCGTCAACATATGAAGTAATATTGTCACGAAGATAAACAGGTAAAATTTCGTTTAAACTGCGAATGAATGCTGCTGAAGATACAGTAAGTCCAAACGGTAATTTCCGAAGTCACTTTTGGCTAAAATAGTCATATCCGGTTATTTTTTACACGCTCTCTAGATAGATTGATAGTTGAAGAGTTGTTTCGATAGATGCAAAGAATAGTAAAAGAGTAGGTAGCAGTGCAGAAAACTAAAAGGGAAATGGCACCACTACAGCTCGGGGCCCTGTGAACGCTACGGCACATATTCACTTAATGTAGTGAATCCCCTGAGGACTTTAATAGCTGCACACAAATTTCAGTTTGTGACTTAGTGGCAAATTTAGCGGAAGTGCGTACAGAAATTGAGCTAACCATGAACATGGATGTATGTCATTCTTAGAATTGCGGAAGATCTTAAATTTCCGAACAGTCAAAAAGTGTTTATAGTCAAAATTTTCTCCTCGTGGCCACAAAGACCTACCGCGTCTGTCCCAGTCCCAATGTCGATTATTGTCAAGTTCGCGCCTGGCGCTCTCTTGTTGCTTCTCGTAAATGAAACAAATTATATTCTTCAAACCCCTCTGCTATCTGTGATTCCAAATTTCTTTTGCTGTCTTTTCCTACAATTTCGCCTTCGATTTTTTTGACTTGCTTTCGTAATGCCTCAACTTCCCTTTTAACGCTTTCATTAAATTTTCCCTGATTTTCAACATGCTTATTTATGTTCTGGTACTCTTCGGTTTCTGCAAATGGCAATGGTGCTGTATCATCTGAATCTCTGTCCCCATTTAAACTAAGATTTGTCAATTTGTCTGAAATCTCCTCAACTCTTTCCGATAAATCACCTATTCGTTCTTTCAGTTTATTTACGTCTCCCGTAAGTGTCGCGACTCGGGTTTCAGTATTAACACATTTAGTAGTTAATTGTTCATACTGTTGTGTTAGGTTATTTATTCTGTCATTTGGTACGGATTCCTCTATTCTTTCAAGTATTTCTTCCTTATCGTGTGCACGTTGTAAATTTAACTCTGAAAATTTTTGTTCTATCACGCGATCTCTTTCTTCCTGTTCTCTATCCTGTTCTTTTTGTCTAATCTCTACTGCAATTAACCAATTATTGTGAGCATTCAATATCGGTTGCACTTCCTCTCTAATTTCTTTCTTTAATTCATCTTTCATATTTTTGAAACATGTCCCTATTCGTGAGTCTAACCGTGTTTCAATTGTTTCCATCTCTGTTTTAATTGTTCCTATTTGTGATCCCACTGTTTTTAATTCAGATCGTAACTGCTCCAATGTTCCCATTTGTGAGTCTAACCGTGTTGCCATTGTTTCCCTTTGTGAGTCTAATCGAGATCCCAAATTTAATATTGCACTCATCAACTGCTCCATATCTTGTGTCGTTAATCTCGTATTCTGAAAAGTTTTTGATTGTGAAAAATATTGAACTGTTTCCGGACTATTTTCCCGACTCACTAAATCGCTTTCCACTTCATTATTCATCATCCTGCTCTCCTGTGTTGGCGAGTTCGCCATGTCACAATTTCGTCATTCTGACTATCTATCATTTTTGCCTTTTTCATCGATCGCGTAATCATTTACAAAATATACAAAACTCGTCACTATATGAAAATTACACACAATGACACTTTCTCATCAACAATATCATTCACACGAAATGCTTCCCTCAAAAACGATTAACGAACAATTAGAACCTTCACAATTGCACAAAATTGTCAGACCTGTATACAAGAACTCAAAAAATTAAATTCTGGAAAAATACCATAAGTAGAAAGACAAGACAACTACAAATGTTCAATTACCAAATCTACACATGCAATATTCTATTATTACAAATTGCGACAACAATACTACTGTCTGCTAATTTTACAATCAGAAGAATTCCAATGGACGATCCGAAGCAGCGGTCGCCACGTGCATGGGGGCTTAATTAAATATTAGTGCAAATAATTTTACTGTCTGTCCGGTTACGGTGTCTCGTAAACGGTTGGCCCTGACTAGTTTTTGTACGCAATCTGACTGCATAGAACAACAACAAAGAATGAAATGAACATTTCCGTTAACACAATTAATTAATTAAGTCCCCAGCAACTATAAGACCTACGAAACCATAACACAAGTATAACTGTTCTGTGTGTGGAAGTATGACTCAACGTACACATCTGGCACGGTTCTTCTTCAAAAGACAAGAGATTTCAAGTACCATTTATAATGAAGTAACTAAAAGAAATAGAAATACTATAATTACGCAAGAAAACCAGAATTAGACTCTAATACAAGAACACAAGCCAGAAGCTTTGTTGACTGAACCTGTAATGACGCATTATTTAAGACATAGAAATAATAGAAAAAAAACGAGTTTTGTTACCTTCATATACACTCCTGGAAATTGAAATAAGAACACCGTGAATTCATTGTCCCAGGAAGGGGAAACTTTATTGACACATTCCTGGGGTCAGATACATCACATGATCACACTGACAGAACCACAGGCACATAGACACAGGCAACAGAGCATGCACAATGTCGGCACTAGTACAGTGTATATCCACCTTTCGCAGCAATGCAGGCTGCTATTCTCCCATGGAGACGATCGTAGAGATGCTGGATGTAGTCCTGTGGAACGGCTTGCCATGCCATTTCCACCTGGCGCCTCAGTTGGACCAGCGTTCGTGCTGGACGTGCAGACCGCGTGAGACGACGCTTCATCCAGTCCCAAACATGCTCAATGGGGAACAGATCCGGAGATCTTGCTGGCCAGGGTAGTTGACTTACACCTTCTAGAGCACGTTGGGTGGCACGGGATACATGCGGACGTGCATTGTCCTGTTGGAACAGCAAGTTCCCTTGCCGGTCTAGGAATGGTAGAACGATGGGTTCGATGACGGTTTGGATGTACCGTGCACTATTCAGTGTCCCCTCGACGATCACCAGTGGTGTACGGCCAGTGTAGGAGATCGCTCCCCACACCATGATGCCGGGTGTTGGCCCTGTGTGCCTCGGTCGTATGCAGTCTTGATTGTGGCGCTCACCTACACGGCGCCAAACACGCATACGACCATCATTGGCACCAAGGCAGAAGCGACTCTCATCGCTGAAGACGACACGTCTCCATTCGTCCCTCCATTCACGCCTGTCGCGACACCACTGGAGGCGGGCTGCACGATGTTGGGGCGTGAGCGGACGACGGCCTAACGGTGTGCGGGACCGTAGCCCAGCTTCATGGAGACGGTTGCGAATGGTCCTCGCCGATACCCCAGGAGCAACAGTGCCCTAATTTGCTGGGAAGTGGCGGTGCGGTCCCCTATAGCACTGCGTAGGATCCTACGGTCTTGGCGTGCATCCGTGCGTCGCTGCGGTCCGGTCCCAGGTCGACGGGCACGTGCACCTTCCGCCGACCACTGGCGACAACATCGATGTACTGTGGAGACCTCACGCCCCACGTGTTGAGCAATTCGGCGGTACGTCCACCCGGCCTCCCGCATGCCCACTACACGCCCTCGCTCAAAGTCCGTCAACTGCACATACGGTTCACGTCCACGCTGTCGCGGCATGCTACCAGTGTTAAAGACTGCGATGGAGCTCTGCATGCCACGGCAAACTGGCTGACACTGACGGTGGCGGTGCACAAATGCTGCGCAGCTAGCGCCATTCGACGGCCAACACCGCGGTTCCTGGTGTGTCCGCTGTGCCGTGCGTGTGATCATTGCTTGTACAGCCCTCTCGCAGTGTCCGGAGCAAGTATGGTGGGTCTGACACACCGGTGTCAATGTGTTCTTTTTTCCATTTCCAGGAGTGTATATTGACGAAAAGCACTCTAATCATTACAATATCTCCATCGGAACAACATCTGCAGTCTCTCCCATCAAACAACTGCATAAAACATGGAACAAGCACTCACTACTACCACATCTCAACCAGCACTCACTACCACGACCTCTCGACAAGCACTGACTACTACAACATCTCGGCAAGAACTGCCCACTACGACTTCTCAATAATCACTCTCCACTACGACATCTCGACAAGCACTGTCCACTACAACTTATCGGCAAGAACTGCCAGTGGAGGCGGCTGAATAATACTCTTTGGCGCAATCTTTGGCGCTGTGGCTCAGTGTAGCCACCTTTCAACTTCTCGATATCAAGCACATAGCAATATCGCTTGCATAGCAGTATCACTTGCAAGTATAATTCCGAAGATATAGACTGGAAATTATTTCTCTATAAGCACGAAACTTTTGCGAGGTGCAGCAAGGTGGGCCGTGGTGCAAACCACGGAAAAAGAGGAACGTATCTCGTCTGCGAAGACCTTTATGTGAAACCTCGAAAAACATAGAGGAAACAGAGATTTCCACTTGTGAATACCGATTTCGGTGATATAACAAATTCCAAAACATCCCTGTAATTTACAAAGTTAACTAAGGTGTTTCTCATGTCTAGAGAACCAGCGAATGAGTCTTCAATCCGTCTTTCATCTGCTACACACTTCAAAAAAAGTTTTGCATCACCCCAGTTCCCAGACCTCCTGAAGATAGACGTTGACTGATATTGTAACACAGACACAGTCCCTTTGACGAAGGCTATTTACAATTTGTAGAGATGTCACTAAACCCACCCAAAGATGTAAACAACCATGCATGAGCAGCGCCTATTACACGAAGGGGGTCCGACAGCCGATCAATTCCATTCATTCCACCAGGAAGTATGTACACGGATGTGTTGTCTGTAGTTCAACCATGCCTAGGTGGTCAATACCGCTGATCGATCATGTCCGCATAGTTACTTTGTTCCAGGAAGGGCTCTCAACAATGGAAGTGTCCAGGCGTCTCAGGGTGAACCAAAGCGGTGTTGTTCGGACATGGGAGGAGATACAGAGAGACAGGATCTGTCGATGACATGCCTCGCTCAGGCCGCCCAAGGGCTACTACTGCCAAGGCTGACCGCTACCTACGGATTACGGCTCGGAGGAACCCTGACAGCAACGCCACCATGTTGAATAATGCTTTTTATGCAGCCCCAGGACGTCGTGTTACGACTCCAACTGTGCGCAATAGGCTGCATGATGCGCAACGTCACTCCCGACGTCCATGGCGAAGTCCATCTTTACAACCACGACACCATGCAGCGCTCGATGATTGGAAATTCTCCACAGCACCGCAGTTTCCTTATGTTGTAACTGTCCTTTATTTCAAACTGCTGTCTGAGGGTGATTGCTGGCCTCTACATTTAAACTCATCCGTCACAATGACAGAATAGCTGATGACTCTCTGTTCCATTCTGATTTATTCCTCATACTGCAGTCAAGTACACGATCACTGTTTGGGTGCTAGCCATCCCCAGAAGGTGTTGCCCTCCACCAAGACCCTTTTTTTCCATCTCAAACAAGCGATGTCAGTCAGTCATTATGTGGTAATCACCAGCGTACCAGTGGACAAATATGATGGCAAAGACATGTCGATGTACTATAATAATAAACATCACAGTTGACAGTGCAGACAATTTTAACAATTTTACAGTAATTTCAACACCAATCAATGACGCATCAGCACACTTCCCGGAATCTGTATCATCGCTATCCGCCACTCCTCTGCTTTGCGAGTACCATTGCGAATGTAGATAGATGACTGTGCAGTATGCCCATTCATTGTTAATTCTCGAACATATACCAGACAGCAATCTACGTATTTTTATCACTTCGGCAATATTGCGTAATTTACGACCTTTCTCTATTTGGTCGGAAGTCACAGAACATTCTCGCATTCTTAGGCTAAAGTTAGAGAGTGAAAGATCTCCTTGCAACATGTTTGACCAACCCGGCCTGCAGGAAGGAATGGAGTGTGCCGAGTGTGTAACTGCTGTTCCACACCCATCCAAGTGCACAAAATTTCTCCACATGAGCGTATGTCGAGTAAGTTAGCACCCCTTATCGGTGTATAGTAGTAGATATAAAAGTTTTGAAATGTAATAGCAGACAGCTAAGAAGAACAAGAAACGGGTGGCTTTTTGTGAATAATGGAGCTCCAGACAGATGGAGTTTGAAGCATTTTACGTAAATCAAGTACGATATCAATTCTGAAGTATTGTTATAGTGTCTGCTATCAGTACCAAGAAGGTATTGGTAAGAGAGAACATAAACAGACCCACTCCTACGGCTACATGGTTCCGCACTTAAAACAGGCTGTAATGTTAGATTGTTGTAGCTTCCAGCTTGTGATGTGGAATGCAATGCTGTTAATATTCCAATGTAAGAAATATATTCTCAGTGCATGACATACATCCTTCTTGCAGGCTTCTCTACGATGAACTATGGTGACAAACTGTAAAATGAAAAAAAATTCCACTTCCTTAAAACATCGATTCTATGTGATATATGCACAATATAGTTTTCCAGAGGTGTATAGAGTCCACTTTTGACATCTGATCACAGTTCAGAAATTATACTATGCTCGCATCACTCTTACAGAAAATGATCCTTAGTAATGGAGAATACCTCTTACAAGGAAACACATAAACACATAGCAGTGACGTTTAACATGTGAAATTACACGTCATGCAGCGACTAACTCCGTGAACAGGACACCTGTCAAGCAGATGTACACATGGGGATTGCAGTGTCTCACAAACACATTTCGCTAACTTAGAATCACCATTTTTTTTCTTTATTGTAATTTTAGCAAATCATACAAGGTGGGCTGGCAGCGAAAAAGTGTACTCCGCTCTTCAGCCATAAGCAGTACAATAAAAGAGAAAAGGGAGACAGAGAAGTAACAGACTGGTGGTTAAAAAACAGTAGATACAATAATATTTAAAAAACATGAAGCCGTTCACACGCGATGAAACAAACAAGAAAACTGTCGGCACTGTACACAAACACTGACGAGTTAGACGACACATGTGAACGAAGAAGCGTGGGCGGCGAAAAACACTGATTTACAAACACGACGGCACAGACACTAGACCGAGGGCGATGATCTCCGGCGCGCGAATGTTCACTATGCCCGTGCGAGTCCGGGGACCTGCCAAGAGAGGTGGAGGAGGAGGAGGGGGAGTGGGAGAGCGAGAGGGGAGAGCAGAGATGCCACAGGCAGGGGAGAGAGGGGGGAGAGAGGAAGGGGGAGGGGAAGCCCGGGGGAAGAGGGGTGGAGGGAGGGGACGGGGGAAAAGGAAACAGAAGAGAAGGGAAAGGAAGAGAAGGGAGCGAGGGTGCCTAAAGGAAAGGACACCGGAAGTGAGGGGTGGGGCAGGGTCAAAGTTGATAGGAGGGGTAGATGGAGGGGACGAGGACATCATCAGGGAGGGGGAGCTGGCGGAAGCCACCTTGGGAGAGGGTAAGGAGGGTGGAGAGATGGAGACCAGGCGGGACGTGGGAATACAGGCGCAGCAGCGGGCGGGGGTGGGAGAGGATCGGGGAGACGAGTGGGTGAGGAGGATCGAGTTTACGGGAGGTGTACAGGATCCGTATCCTTTCAAGGAAAAGGAGGAGGTGGGGGAAGGGGATGAGATCATACAGGATCCGCGTGGGGGAGGGGAGACGGATACGATAGGCGAGGCGGAGAGCATGACGTTCAAGGATTTGGAGGGATTTGTAAAAGGTAGGGGGGGTGGAGATCCAGGCTGGATGGGCATAACAAAGGATAGGACGGATGAGGGATTTATAGGTGTGGAGGATGGTGGAGGGGTCCAGACCCCACGTACGGCCGGAGAGGAGCTTGAGGAGACTGAGTCGGGAGCGTCCCTTGGCTTCGATGGTGGGGAGTCCAGGAGAGGCGACGGTCGAGGGTGACGCCAAGGTACTTAAGAGTGGGAGTCAGGGCGATAGGATGGCCATAGACGGTGAGATAGAAATCAAGGAGGCGGAAGGAAGGGGTGGTTTTGCCTACAATGATCGCCTGGGTTTTGGAGGGATTGACCTTGAGCAACCACAGGTTGCACCAAGCGGTGAACCGGTCAAGATGGGATTGGAGAAGGTGTTGGGAGCGCTGCAGGGTGGGGGCAAGGGCAAGGAAGGCGGTGTCATCGGCAAACTGGAGAAGGTGGACGGGGGGTGACGGCGGCGGCATGTCCGCCGTGTAGAAAAGGTACAGAAGGGGGGAGAGGACGGAGCCTTGGGGCACACTGGCGGAGGGGAAAAAGGTGTAGGAATCTGTGTTATGGATGGTGACATAGGAAGGACGGCGGGAGAGAAAGGAGCCGATCAGACGGACGTAGTTAATGGGAAGGGCGAAGGTTTGGAGCTTGAAGAGGAGACCGGAATGCCAGACACGGTCATAAGCACGCTTGAGGTCCAGGGAGAGGAAGATAGCGGAGCGACGCAAATTGAGCTGTTCGGAAAGGAGATGAGTAAGGTGAAGGAGAAGGTCGTCGGAAGAGAAGGAAAGCCGAAAACCACTCTGGGTAATGGGAAGGAGGCGGTGCTGGCGGAGATGCTGGTGGATGCGGCGGGTGATGATAAATTCCAGGACCTTGCTGAAGACCAAGGTAAGGCTGATGGGACGGTAGGAGGAGACGGTGGACGGCGGTTTGCCAGGTTTAAGGAACATGAGAATACGGGAGGTTTTCCACAGGTCGGGGTAGTAACCGGTGGACAGGACTACATTGTAGAGCCTGGCCAGGGTGGAGAGAAAAGAGACAGGAGCTTCACGAAGGTGACGGTAGGTGACACGATCGTGACCAGGAGCGGTGTTGCGTTTTGTGCGGAGTGTATCAATGAGATCCTGTGTCGTGATGGGGGCATTGAGTTCCATGTGTGCAATGTTGTCCAAGTACTGGAAACCAGGAGCGAGGGGAGGGACAGAGGTGTCAGTTCGATCGCGGATATCCGGGAAGAGGGAGTAATCGAACTGGGGATCATCGGGGATGGAAAATACATCGGAGAGGTAGGAGGCAAACTGATTGGCCTTACTAAGTGAGTCAGGGAAGGGATGATCATCATGGAGAAGAGGATAGTAGGGGGAGGGTTTAGTTCCGGTAAGGCGACGGAAGGCTGACCAGAACTTGGACGAGTTGACAGGGAGGGTAGCATTTAAACGGGTGCATGTCTGTCGCCAGTCCCGGCGTTTCTTAGCCGCGAGCAAATTTCGAATGTGTCGCTGTAGTTGCCGGTGGCGTCGTAGTGTGTCCAGGTCACGCGTGCGGAGGAAGGCACGGTAGAGACGGCGGGATTCACGGAGGAGGAGGACGGCCTGCGGGGGTAAGGTAGGACGGTGGGGGTGGATGGCGACAGTAGGGACGTGGGCCTCCACGGCCTCAGACAAGGTCTGCTGGAGAAAGGAAGCGGCATGTGTGACATCGTAGGGGTGGTGGTAGGTGAAAGGGTGGCTATCGACCTGGGTGGAGAGGGTATCCCGGTAGGCATTCCAGTTGGCACGGGAATAGTCATGGACGTACGTAGGGGGAGGGTCATTATGAGGGTCGGGGCGGGGGCGACGACCGTCTGAAACGGTGAGGAGGACAGAATCACCATAGTTATGAAACTGAAGTCTAGATTTTATACCCAAGATGCGGCAGGGGAATGGAGTACATTGCTTAAATCTTTGTTCATCTAGAGCAGGGGTGGGCAAATAGCGGCCCGCGAGCCACATGTGGCCTGCAGAGAGGTTTTGTGTGGCCCGCCAGGACATTTACAAAAATCATAGGAAAAACAAAATTTCCCTTCCCCGCGCGACTAAAAAAATCCGCTAGCGTCTGTGCTACTTGGTAGTGCGTACTACCAACAGATGTCCCTACAGTCACGCAACCAACCTAGCTGCATGTGGGCGCGGTGGATGATGGGAGCACTACCATCAGTCACTATGAGCACGGAAAAAAGCACTGTGCATGCTGCTATTGGCGCAAATTTATGCTCCACGCGGTGGCTGATGGGAGCGCTGCATTTCTCCCGCGCCGAGTGAATAGAACGACGTTCAGAGCAATTTTCTTCTTTTTCGGGTGGTTTACTCGTGTTTTGTCTGAGCAGCAGTACAACGTAATATTTTTCTTTATTTTTTTTATTTTTATTTATTTTTTAACTTCTGTGCAATCATGACTCCTAAGAAGAAGCGTAAAGTCGCTGATAAGTGCCGTCTGTTTAATGAAGACTGGACGACCAAATATTTCTTTATTGAGGCAGGAAATAAAGCCGCATGCTTACTATGCCATGATACAGTTGCTGTATTCAAGGAGTACAATCTGAAACGACATCACGAGACAAAACACAGTGACTTTGGCTGCAAACTTTCAGACGAAGAACGAAAAACAAAAGCAGCGGAGTTCGTGAAACGCTTGAAGAAGCAACAAGCGTTATTTACGAAGCAAACACCGCTTCAAAATAGTGCTACAGAAGCAAATTTCATGGTCGCCTATAACCTTGCTATACGAAACAAACCTTTTTCGGATGGGGAGTTTATTAAACAGTGCACGGTAGAGTGTACAAGTCTATTATGTCCTGAGGTTAAAACCAAATTTGAGAGCATTTCGTTGTCGAGGAAGACTATAGCGCGGCGCATTGATTTAATTAGTGACGAACTTGCAGACCAGCTAAAGACTGTGAGCGAAGATTTTGTTTGGTTTCCACTGGCAATGGACGAAAGCACAGATATTAAAGACATTGCACAAGTACTCATCTTTATCCGTAGAATTAATGAACATTTCGTCATCACTGAGGAATTACTTGGCATAGTATCCATGAAAGATAGAACCACTGGTCAGGACTTGTTAGAATGTGTTGTTATTTGTGTGGAAACAAGTGGCTTATTCTGGAACAAAATGGTAAGCATTACAACAGATGGGGCCAGAGCTTTCTGTGGGAAAAATATAGGTATGGTGAAACTTTTAAAAAATATGTTACAAGCCAAAGACACAGACAGTGATATTTTGGATTTTCATTGTATTTTACATCAGGAAAGCCTCTGCAAGACTGCAGTAGACTTAAAGCATGTGGTAGATCCTATTGTTGGTGTTGTGAACACAATCAGAGCAAGGGCACTCAATCACAGACAGTTCAAATCTCTTCTTGAGGAGGTGGGGGCGGAACATGAAGATGTAATTTACCATAACAGTGTAAGGCGGTTGAGCTTGGGCAAAGTATTAAAAAGAGTCTAGGCATTACAGGATGAAAGTATTTTATTTGTGGACACTAACGAGATATCTCATGATTTTGTTGCAAAAATAGGATATGGAGAGTGGAGATATGAGATGATGTTTGCAGCTGATATTTTTGAAAAACTGAATGAGCTGAATGTGACCTTGCAGGGAGAGGGGTTGTTTGCTCATGAAATGTGGACACATGTCAAAGCATTTAAAAAAAAAGATGATGATGATTATGATTATGATGTTTGGTTTATGGGGCACTCAACTGCATTTTTATCAGCGCCCCTACAAAATTCCAACCTTTACTCAGTCTCATGGATCACTTTCATGGATCATAATGAGAATGAAATGATGAGGACAACACAAACACCCAGTCCCCAGCCGGAGAAAATCCTAACCCGGCTGGTAATCAAACCCAGGATCCCGTGATTTAGAGGCAGCAGGATATGAATTGTGTTTACTACATCGATATGGTATGTATTGATGTAGCTGGGTTGGAGATCGGCTTCATGCTGAAATATTCGACTCAGCAGAGCAGCGTAATTGAGGAAGTCTCTTTCGCTATTTCATGGTCTGTAGACCAATTTTGCAAGGTTTAACTCTCAATGCGATATGCTGCTCTGTGCGAAACAGTTTTGCCACTGAAAGTCTTGTCTGCAGAAAAAAGTGGTGGACAGTGCTCCCCCATAAGCAGCATTTTGGTGGGTATATTCCATAAGAGCCAACCAGAATGCTACATTCAGTCACAAGACATTCTTTGTACTGGGACACAGGAGCCTCTACAGACAGGTTCGAACAAAATGGGGGTAAGGTATCTACAGAAAGTTCTTTGTTCAAGTGTTCAAAGTCAAACTGAAGCAGACCATCCATCTCTGGCAGGACGCTGTCCCACATCTGCCATTGTGACATTAGGACATCTCCACACCAGTAGGTGTAGGACATCGAAAATTCCAGCAATTTTTCTCCTCTGTAGGACAGTGCTTCGAATTCTGCTTAAATAGACATTACATTACTGGTTAGGGTAAAATGTGGTGGATCATCAAGAAGAAAGCATTTGGTGTTATTCTGGGATATTTTCGTGAAGAGGTCCTGTTTGGACAAGACTTCTCATGCAGACAAGCTGAAACATCGCGAAAACTCCTACAACTACAAAAGTGACCATTAACTATTTCTGGAGGCAGGGTTGGTATATAATGGATGGGCTGTCCCATTGCAATCGCTACAAAGGATGCATCCTGTATTATTCTGGGATCTTTCTGTAAACAGTTTCTGAGAGCATAGCAGAAGATTTCCTTAGCACATCAAGAGGCAGACTTGGCTGTTATTTACATAGACGTGAGATGTCAGTATAACACTGACAACCTTTTAGTTGCGCCTGTGAGGGTAGGTCACTAGGCAAACATCTCGCTCGGCAATTAAGGCAGTGCTGGACTCGCAGGTACAGAGGCGATGTTGGCTAGGTCAACACATGCGCGTCCACAGACATCTCGCATGTGAAACAGGCTGAACTGGCTTGTGCGCCCGACACATCTGGTCATCATTGTGCTTTGGACCTCTGTAGGGTACAGTTCGCTGTTACATTGCAGTAGAATTTCTTAACGATAATTCAAAAGCGTTTTTACATGCAATGAGTGTTTGTACACTGCATTATTTCGGCTGTTTAAGCGTTGTGAGCGTATTTACAGAGCATTATACATGCATTCTTTTGCCAATATTAAGCGTAGTAAACGTGTCTGTATATCAGTGTACTCCATTACTTTCGGTAATTTACAAGCAATTTCCAGGTCTGCAGGCTATTTATTGTTAACTCATGCACATCAGGCCGAGTGTTTTGAATCAGAATAATAAATAAACTACATGAAATCCATCCCTAAATATATTGTTCCAACTTCCCACTGAAAATAAATAATGTACACTCCTTCCTCTCCAGGAGCTGAACACAGTCTGAGTCCTTTTCCCACCATTTTTTCCTCAGACCGTCATCTGGGATTACGTCACAGGAGGGATGACAGTGCTCTCCGGCGGCGGTTCTTTGTACTAGGCCACTTGGACTCCACACCTCTTGGTGAACACTGGATGGAGCTGCCGCCTACGACAGCTCAAATTGTTCAAAGAAACAAAGCATACAAGATAAAGACTTACATCCATCCTATCCAGCAGCCCAAGCCAAACTGAATCCTTTTCCTACCAATTCCAAGGAAGAGGTGGTTGTTTGATGACAGGTTAGTGGAGGTAGCCCAATTGTCCTACTGTGCCGCCAAAATTGTCTGCCACTTTCTTAGCTTAGTGGAGATAGTTCAAGTGACCTTTTTCCCCACCGTTCTTTTCCCACCAAAATTTTCCTGCTGTTTTCTTGTGGAAGGGATGGGAGGGGGTTAAGTTAGTGTAGGTAACCCAGTTGACCTATTTTCCCACCAAAATTTGAGTTTTTCGCCATGACATCATTGCAATGTTGCCACATCTATCGCCGCCATCTTGGATCCACCATCTTGAATAAATCTGGCACCAATGCAACGTGGGGCTGTTTTTCTTGTTGCCCTACTACTAGTGGTGAGTCTGTATGTCACTGGCATGAGCTCACATCTTTGCGCCTATGATCCTTTCCCCCTGTCTGTGTCTTGTTCTAATGTCATAGTGGAAAGGCCTACAATGCCTTGATCTTATTAAAATGGTAGGGATTTACTCCTAACAATCTGAACTAAAAACTACATCGACGGAACATGATTCAAAGTGCACTGTGCTAGATAGGTAACACATTTTCTGATGTACGTCGGTCCAAATATCCGATGTACATCGAGATGTATTCACCCCTTTGACCTGGGCATCATATTTGCTCTATTTCATCGGCTTTTCTTTCAGTGTTTCACGCTGCTATCATAGGAGCAGGAAAAGTGCTGGAAACGTCTACATCTCTCAGTTCTGAAGTGACACAAATTCCTAAGATAAAGAGCAAAATCCTACACCTAATCTTAATGTAAATGGACAAATGTCTCTGGCACACATTCCTACACTCCTTTTCAATTATTGTAGCTTTCACTGAAACTGCTAATGCTTCATAAATTACACTTTGTCGTAATCTGCAGGCATGTGCATCCGGATATGTGGTGGCAGACCTGTAAGACAGGAGCGCAGAGCACCTGCCACGCTACGTGTATCCGACACCCTCGTCAGTCACTCATGAAAATATATCTGTCCAACATCGTTACAGCCACAGTCTTTCGCACTGAGGATATATTATTCTGAGTCAGATTTCGCTTTCGAACTCTCCTTCAAATCACGTTCTTGCGCCATGACCGCACAGCGGGCGCCTTTGCAGGCGGGCGAGCAGTTCGAGCGTGCGACTGTCGCTACTCGTGTGCGCCACATCACCGCCAATGACGGCAGGCATGTGAGATGTATCACAGCTTAAATCCGAATATCTCTAGTTACGTTTACATGTTGAATAAAGGGTGTGCACGCCGTAGTTTTTAACTAATTTCCGTTTTATTTCATATAATTCAATAATTGACACCCTGTACATTCTAAGACAAAAAAAAAAAAATAATGCGCACCAGGACGAAATTATCCACTTTGGACGGAAATCGGCAATGTGATGAACATGTACACACAAACAAAAGATAATTACAATTTCAGAAATTTTGGATGATTTATTCAACAGAAAGAGCTTGACAAAATGACCAATTTAATAACGTGTTTGTCCACCGCTTGCTTTTATGAAAGTATTCGGCTTGACACTGATTGGCAGAGTTGTTGGGCGTCCTCCTGGGGACACCAGGCCTGATTACGTCCAAGTGACGCGTCGGATCGTCAGGCAGCCGACCTGGTAGGAGGGCGTTGCCCGTTATGCTTCAAAAGCTCTCAATTACGGAGATATCCAGTGACTTTGCCAGGTAATGTGGGGTTTGGGAAGCACATAGGAAAGCAGTACAAACGCGGGCATTATGTCACTGAAATGTGAGCCCAGGATGGCTTGCCGTAAAGGGTAACAAAGTAGAATATCGACGATCTCATTGACTGGAGTAGAATTGTCTTCAGTGACTTTGATATGAGCCCCAATGATCAGGCAGGCGCCCCAGACAGTGGTGGGATGTATAATGAGGCGATGTTTTGCGGTCTGGTGATGAGTTAGTAGGCAGAAACTGATAGCACAAGAAGGGGATTCATCTAGTAGACGTCACTGTGTTTCCTAGCATGAATTCATAAAATGCGTTTGAGCTGTACAGTACCGCTTATCCAAAGCATTTGAAAGGTGTCTGTCTAAGTAGTTTATTACTGCTTACGCATTCAACACAGACATTAAGCATACTCGTGAAACGAAGTGTCGTTCCCAAAATAGAAATATATGGCGTACGCCGACGACCAGCCTCCAATAGCTTACTTGAGGATCCAGGAAGTGTAACAAAAGCTTTCTCCTCACAAGGACAGCATAATATTCTTCGCAGCGAAACCTAGTTGGAGACAGCAGTAAAAACAAGACTGCAGAAAAGCATGAATTTCTTCCTCTATCTCTGACTGTGAAAGAGAGAATTTTGGCTGATCACCACGCCATGATGTAAGTTGCAAGACATACACTGCTCTCTCTCTCTCTCTCTCTCTCTCTCTCTCTCTCTCTCTCTCTCTCTCTGTGTGTGTGTGTGTGTGTGTGTGTGTGTGTGCGTAAATGAAACAACAAAGGGCACATTCGTATGGGGCAAATTGACAGAAGCAGTCTCGTTGGATTATTGAGAGTCTGAAGCAGATTTTGTAATAGTTGCTATGAATGTCAAGCTGCCTGGAACGGAATGATGGGTTGACTCAGTCACGTGCTCACCAGGAATACAGTTGTGAGAATACCACAGAGCTTGTGGTAGGCTATACAGCAAAACCACGGCCTCCAGCACAGCACAGGCAGCTCACGGGATGTGGCGACGACTGGCAGGAAGCCCATGTGACGTCATGGCGGCGAGAGTCCTGCGCGGAATCCCGCCCGAGTGCTGGTCCTGCAGGACACGGTTGTGGCCGCCGTGCTTTCACCGAGCGTTTACCGTTCAAGTGAGGACCGCCGGCAGCGTTTGATCTTTCTTAGAGTCGGAATTGTTTAAAGAGCTATATCTTCGCACCAGAAAACTGTGCACAAACTGGAATAAATCCTCTATTGTTTCGTGGCGTAAGTTGTCCTTATTTAAGCAAATGGAGCATGTTGTTTCTGTTGTGTCGACTACTTTGCAAGTCAGCACCGACACTAAGAAGGAAGGAGAGAAGTTGCGATGGTCGCTAGCAGGAATCCAGAATGATCTGTACATAAAACTTCCTTCTGTGAGGGAAAGGAACATAACTTCTCGTTATGAGGTGGCTTGATGTACTTCCCGTGCCTCCTACGTGCAGTTACTTTTGTACACTGTTACTACTCGCGGATCGCAGGTTAAGTATCGGCTTCCTATTATTCAGTATTGATGCTTTCGAATTCTGGAAGCGAACTGGGACCCGACTAGCGCTGAGCGGCTACTTAAGTCAGTATTGGCAGGGGACGCTGATCTCGTCTTCCTGCAGATGTGGCGCTGCCAGCGCTTTCCATTGGTGCGTGGGTCAGCGACTTCTTGAAGCTATTTCGGGCCGCTTTCCTTGCTGTCGAAATTAATATATCGCTCTCTTCTTCTAGGTTTGGAAATGGAAGGTACGTGTCGTGTATAACTTTTTAGCTAAGTTACGGGATGAACAACCTGTGTTGTTTTGGAACTTCTGTGTAAAAGACCCGAAAGTGACTTCTGTAGAAACGCGTGGTAAACAATTCTCTATTAGGAATTTAGAACTCCCTACTGAAGGTGCAAGTAAAACAGTACACTTGAGTCATTCTGAGAGGTTTCTATTTTAGGAAATTTTATTAAATTACTTTCATAAATTTAATTAAATTTCATAAATGGATACGACAAACAAAATATAGGTTGCAAATGGTGATGAGTTCACTACAAGCGGGATAAACAGTGAAAGTAAATCATACGGTTGCTTTATGTGCCTAGACTGAGGAATTGTAAATTAGTGTTTCAAATTGTCGCCGAAGAGTATCATTTGTGTAAAACATTTGTCTAATGATTTTGACAGATACTTCATAAGGTGATCAGTTCATGAAGAAATGTTTGAACAGCGTCTGAAAATGACAGCTGAGTACGATCGCTCGACTGAGCAACGTACTTGTGGTGAAAATGTGACAGAATAACTTCAAAAGCGTACTACATTCGCAAAATAAATTCAGATTTCTGTGTGGTGGAGTTTCTTTTCCTTATTAATTTCTCCTCCTCGATGTTTGGTTTCTTTCCATTTTCTGCATCACACAAAATACGAGCAAGGCTGCATGTTTCAGAAAAGCTCTAAAGCGAAGAAAGAAATCGTCTTGAAGCTGACTTGTGCTTAAAGTCATATTGCTGAAGCGTTTTTTCCAGGTTTCATTCGTCTTGTCAATTGCTCTACCCTCTGGTAGTGGCACCGTGAACTGCTAGCACTAGAACCGCTGATATTTGGTGTAACTTCCTCTCACGTGAAAGGTAAATTGTTATTTTTTACTGAGACGTAATAATTCATGAAGGGAGCCATTATTTCACCCTGAACCCAGTTAGTGTATGGAGACCTGTGTTGAAAATTTCCTTTCAGAGACAAAAAGTAACCTCGATGAACTGCCTTTATTATTATTATTATTATTATTGTTATTCATTTAATTACAGCTTTGTTTTGTTATTATTTGTGATTCAAGGAATTTGTTCTTTAATACTCGGTCCCTCTAAGAAAGTAGTTTAGGTCTTTGAAATGGATAAACAACCAAACAGCTCTCAGTAGACGGCGTTTACGTTGAGGGGACTGTGCACGGTGCACTGCAGACCTGCTGCTGCACGCTGACTGTGAGCCGTGCTCGATGCCTCTGCCGGTCGCCGAACTGCGTGCTGAATCTGTAGGAACCTTACTCTACGTTAACTAGGTCCAATTCTCCTTCCTATGGAAGCCTACCCGTCTAAGTGGATTTGCTTAAAAGTCTTCAAATTAATGGCCGCATAGAGTTTGCAAGTTCGAGCTTCCACATTCCAAAAAAAAAAAGTCTCGTAGGCATTCACAAATATTTGAAAATGTGAAACCATAATATGGAGAATAATTTACGCAATACACGCCTTGTTTTTGTGCGAGAGTAATAACCCAATAGACCAATTTCTCGGCAGCATAATCAGAAAATACCTTACAATTAAAGATGACAGTCTCACAACACTGCATTCTCTCTTAGGCCGCAATACATTCGTCCTTACTCATTAAGATCAGAAGGTAGGCTATATCTTTTCACAATAGTTAACATCGAACCAAAGCTTAGTTCAAGGAATAGAGAGAGCTTGCGCGCGAGTGTTGTTCTTGTTGTTGTTGTGGTCTTCAGTCCTGAGACTGGTTTGATGCAGCTCTCCATGCTACTCTATCCTGTGCAAGTTTCTTCATCTCCCAGTACCTACTGCAGCCTACATCCTTCTGAATCTGCTTAATGTATTCATCTCTTGGTCTCCCTCTACGATTTTTACCCTCCACGCTGCCCTCCAACACTAAATTGCTGATCCCTTGATGCCTCAGGACGTGTCCTACCAACCGATCCCTTCTTCTTGTCAAGTTGTGCCACGAACGAATTCCTCTTCTCCCCAATTCTATTCAATACCTCCTCATTAGTTATGTGATCTACCCATCTAATCTTCAGCATTCTTCTGTAGCACCACATTTCAAAAGCTTCTATTCTCTTCTTGTCCAAACTATTTATCGTCCACGTTTCACTTCCATACATGGCTACACTCCATACTAATACTTTCAGAAACGACTTCCTGATACTTAAATCTATATTCGATGTTAACAAATTTCTCTTCTTCAGAAACGCTTTCCTTGCCATTCCCAGTCTACATTTTATATCCTCTCTACTTCGACCATCATCAGTTATTTTGCTCCCCAAATAGCAAAACTCATTTACTACTTTATGCATCTCATTTCCTAATCTAATTCCCGCAGCGTCACCCGATTTAATTCGACTACATTCCATTACTCTCCTTTTGCTTTTGTTGATGTTTAACTTATATCCTCCCTTCAAGACACCATCCATTCCCTTCAGCTGCTCTTCCAGGTCCTTTTCTGTCTGTGAGAGAATTACAATGTCATCGGCGACCCTCAAAGTTTTTATTTCTTCTCCATGGATTTTAATACATACTCCGAATTTTTCTTTTGTTTCCTTTACTGCTTGCTCAATATACAGATTGAATAACATCGGAGATAGGCTACAGCCCCGTCTCACTCCCTTCCCAACCACTGCTTCCCTTTCATGTCCCTCGACTCTTATAACTGCCATCTGGTTTCTGTACAAATTGTAAATAGCCTTTCGCTTCCTGTATTTTACCCCTGCCACCTTCAGAATTTGAAAGAGAGTATTCCAGTTAACATTGTCAAAAGCTTTCTCTAATTCTACAAATGTTAGAAATGCAGGTTTGCCTTTCCTTAATCTTTCTTCTAAGATAAGTTTGTAGGGTCAGTATTGTCTCACGTGTTTCAACATTTCTACGAAATCCAAACTGATCTTCCCCGAGGTCGGCTTCTACCAGTTTTCCCATTCGTCTGTAAAAAATTCGCGTTAGTATTTTGCAGCCATGGCTTATTAAACAGATAGTTCGGTAATTCTCAAATCTGTCAACACCTGATTTCTTTGGGATTGGACTCGTGATGACTGGGTGTTGTGTGCTGTCCTTAGGTTAGTTAGGTTTAAGTAGTTCTAAGTTCTAGGGGACTGATGACCATAGTGCTCAGAGCCATTTGAACCATTTTTTTGGGATTGGACTTATTATATTCTTCTTTAAGTCTGAGGGTATTTCGCCTGTCTCATACATCTTGCTCACCAGATGGTAAATTTTTTTAGGCCTGACTCTCCCAAGACTGTCTTTAGTTCCCCTAATGGAATGATGTCTACTCCCGGGGCCTTGTTTCGACTTAGGTCTTTCAGTGCTCTGTCAAATTCTTCACGCAGTATCATATCTCCTAATTCATCATCATCTACATCCTCTTCCATTTCAATAATATTGCCATCAAGAACATTGCACTTGTATAGTCCTTCTATATACTCCTTCCACCGTTCTGCTTTCCCTTCTTCGCTTACAACTGGGTTTCCATCTCAGCGCTTGATATTCATGCAAGTTGTTCTCTTTTCTTTAATTTTCCTGTAGGCAGTATCTACACTCCTGGAAATTGAAATAAGAACACCGTGAATTCATTGTCCCAGGAAGGGGAAACTTTATTGACACATTCCTGGGGTCAGATACATCACATGATCACACTGACAGAACCACAGGCACATAGACACAGGCAACAGAGCATGCACAATGTCGGCACTAGTACAGTGTATATCCACCTTTCGCAGCAATGCAGGCTGCTGTTCTCCCATGGAGACGATCGTAGAGATGCTGGATGTAGTCCTGTGGAACGGCTTGCCATGCCATTTCCACCTGGCGCTTCAGTTGGACCAGCGTTCGTGCTGGACGTGCAGACCGCGTGAGACGACGCTTCATCCAGTCCCAAACATACTCAATGGGGGACAGATCCGGAGATCTTGCTGGCCAGGGTAGTTAACTTACACCTTCTAGAGCACGTTGGGTGGCACGGGATACATGCGGACGTGCATTGTCCTGTTGGAACAGCAAGTTCCCTTGCCGGTCTAGGAATGGTAGAACGATGGGTTCGATGACGGTTTGGATGTACCGTGCACTATTCAGTGTCCCCTCGACGATCACCAGTGGTGTACGGCCAGTGTAGGAGATCGCTCCCCACACCATGATGCCGGGTGTTGGCCCTGTGTGCCTCGGTCGTATGCAGTCCTGATTGTGGCGCTCACCTGCACGGCGCCAAACACGCATACGACCATCATTGGCACCAAGGCAGAAGCGACTCTCATCGCTGAAGACGACACGTCTCCATTCGTCCCCTCATTCACGCCTGTCGCGACACCACTGGAGGCGGGCTGCACGATGTTGGGGCGTGAGCGGAAGACGGCCTAACGGTGTGCGGGACCGTAGCCCAGCTTCATGGAGACGGTTGCGCATGGTCCTCGCCGATACCCCAGGAGCAACAGTGTCCCTAATTTGCTGGGAAGTGGCGGTGCGGTCCCCTACGGCACTGCGTAGGATCTTGGCGTGCATCCGTGCGTCGCTGCGGTCCGGTCCCAGGTCGACGGGCAAGTGCACCTTCCGCCGACCACTGGCGACAACATCGATGTACTGTGGAGACCTCACGCCCCACGTGTTGAGCAATTCGGCGGTACGTCCACCCGGCCTCCCGCATGCTCACTATACGCCCTCGCTCAAAGTCCGTCAACCGCACACACGGTTCACGTCCACGCTGTCGCGGCATGCTACCAGTGTTAAAAACTGCGATGGAGCTCCGTATGCCACGGCAAACTGGCTGACACTGACGGCGGCGGTGCACAAATGCTGCGCAGCTAGCGCCATTCGACGGCCAACACCGCGATTCCTGGTGTGTCCGCTGTGCCGTGCGTGTGATCATTGCTTGTACAGCCCTCTCGCAGTGTCCGGAGCAAGTATGGTGGGTCTGACACACCGGTGTCAATGTGTTCTTTTTTCCATTTCCAGGAGTGTATATTACCCCTAGTGAGATAAGCCTCTACATCCTTACATTTGTCCTCTAGACATCCCTGCTTAGCCGTTTTGCACTTCCTGTCGATCTCATTTTTGAGGCGTTTGTATTCCTTTTTGCCTGCTTCATTTACTGCATTTTTGCATTTTCTTCTTTCATCAATTAAATTCAATATCTCTTCTGTTACCCACGGATTTCTATTAGCCCTCGTCTTTTTACCTACTTGATCTTCTGCTACCTTCACTATTTCATCTCTCAAAGCTACCCATTATTCTTCTTCTGTATTTCTTTCCCCCATTCTTGAAAATCGTTCCCTTATGCTCTTCCTGAAACTCTGTACAACCTCTGGTTCTTTCAGTTTATCCAGGTCCCACCTCCTTAAATTCCCACCTTTTTGCAGTGTCTTCAGTTTTAATCTACAGTTCATAACCAATAGATTGTGGTCAGCGTCGACATATGCCTCTGGAGATGTCTGACAGTTTAAAACCTGGTTCCTAAATCTATCTTACCATTATATAATCTATCTGACAGCTTCTAGTATCTCCAGGCTTCTTCCATGTATACAACCTTCTTTCATGATTCTTGAACCAAGTGTTAGGTATGATTAAGTTATGCTCTGTGCAAAATTCTACCAGGCGGCTTCCTCTTTCATTTCTTCCCCCCAATCCATATTCACCTTCTACGTTTCCTTCTCTCCCTTTTCCTACTGACGAATACCAGTCATCCATGACTAAAAAATTTTCGCCTCCCTTCACTATCTGAATAATTTCTTTTATCTCATCATACATTTCATCAATCTCTTCGTCATCTGCGGAGCTAGTTGGCATATAAACTTGTACTACTGTAGTAGGCGTGGGCTTCGTATCTACCTTGGCCACAATAATGCGTTCGCTATGTTGTTTGTAGTAGCTTACCCGCATTCCTATTTTCCTATTCATTATTAAACCTACTCCTGCATTACCCCTATTTGATTTTGTATTTATAACCCTGTAGTCACCTGACCAGAAGTATTTTTCCTCCTGCCACCGAACTTCACTAATTCCCAATGTATCTAACTTTAACCTATCCATTTCCCTTTTGAAATTTTCTAACTTACCTGCCCGGTTAAGGGATCTGACATTCCACGCTCCGATCCGTAGAACGCCAGTTTTCTTTCTCCTGATAACGACGTCCTCTTGAGTAGTCCCCGCCCGGAGATCCGAATGGGGGATTATTTTACCTCCGGAATATTTAGTCAAGAGGACGCCATCATCATTTAACCATACGATAAAGCTGCATGCCCTCGGGAAAAATTACGGCTGTAGTTTCCCCTTGCTTTCAGCCGTTCGCAGTACCATCACAGCAAAGCCGTTTTCGTTAGTGTTACAAGGCCAGATCAATCATCCAGACTGTTGCCCCTGCAACTACTGAAAAGGCTGCTGCCCCTCTTCAGGGACCACACGTTTGTCTGGCCTCTCAACAGATACCCCTCCGTTGTGGTTGCACCTGCGGTACGGCTATCTGTATCGCTGAGGCACACAAGCCTCCCCACCAACGGCAAGGTCCATGGTTCATGGGGGGTACGCTTCAAATAATATCTTGTTCGGTCGTACATCTCTTGGTGTCGCGTGATGTCAGCGAGGGCTATTCCGACAATCGAATTGCGATTGGCTGCGCTCACATTACGTCACCCGGCAGCGAAGCCGCGCCTGCGTCAGACAACGGGCGTTACAAAAGCAATGTTGTCGTTTTGTAAATGAATTACCAACTTTTCAGGCACGTTAGAGACACATACACTCAAAACTAAACCTAAAAAATACGTAACTAACGTAGTTCGACAGAGGAGGTGTTAAAGAATGCATAAAAAAAACTTACCACCATTCCATAATTTTGAAACGCATCACTCACCTGCCGTTACTGACGACAAGCGGCCCTTCATTTCTCACATGGTTTACATGCCGTCCACGTGAGAGTCTTCCTTGTGTCACTCTTCTTTCTTGCTTCTACTAGTCTTTCTTTATTTAAATGCCTGATACGTATAAAAGTTCGCGTTCTAACATTCAAATCAATTATGTTCTCGTGAACATGAGGAAACTTTGTTTTGATAATCGAAGTTAAACTTTTGATTACGTTGTTACATTTCGAATTTGTTTGTCCATGGAAACCTGAAAATATAACTTCCAACTGTTCCCGGCAGCCGTTTTAATCTGCCAGGAAGTTTCATAACAGCGCACACTCCGCTGCAGAGTGAAAATTTCGTTCTGTTACACGGTATTCACCCAGTCTGTTGTTGGTGTTATAAGACCCCCACGAGAAACCGTATTTATCCACGATTGAGAACTTGTTCCAGGAATCGAGCACATTTCAGTGCGTGGTCCCAAGGTTTTATCGATAGAACGACTTTTAAATGCGAGGTAGCCAGCCAAGAATTGAACAGATTTATGAGTAGCAACTTGTGTATCAGCGCTATTTTGATCTGTTTCGTGGACAGTTCTCAGGAAGTCACCTTCCTCTTTTACAGATGTCACAACTATCTGCACATTTCACTTGTCGCCGGCCGCGGTGGTGTAGCGGTTCAGGCGCTCAGTCCGGAACCGCTCGACTACTAGGGTCGCAGGTTCGAATCCTGCCTCGGGCATGGATGTGTGTGATGTCCTTAGGTTAGTTATGTTTAAGTAGTTCTAAGTTCTAGCGGACTGATGACCACGGATGTTAAGTCCCATAGTGCTCAGAGCCATTCGAACCATTTCACTTGTCGTTCGTCCGTTATCTCAATGCAGGGTTCACTTGTGATGAACTTCAAGATATCGCCATCGTGTGTTTCAGTACCAGTATCTGCAGAAACGGCAGTGACACTTTCTTCAGCAACTGCTGCACTGCCTGATAAAGGTATGTCGTCTGCATTTCCAGTTAAAAGAAGAAGCAGAATTCTGTGTTTGACCTCTACAGGTGTGGGATTACTGTACAACGCACCAAGTCCTCGAATTCTAGAAAAATAATTTTCCAAGCAGCCCTGATTTAGACGTTATGTTAAGATAAACTTCACGTCATCTTCCTTTACCTCTTCGAGTAACCCTAGAAGGGATGTGATTGAGACTACAAACCCCTTCTGAAATGGCAACAAACCCTTCCTGTTTCCACAGCGCATATCATGGCAAACATCGCGAAACCTTTTTAAAGTGTTCTCTTGACTTTTAAAATTCAGACCAAATCCGCAACGTAAAGGCGTGACATCATCAATGGGATTTCTAGAATGTAAAACGTCGAAAACATCGTTTACTAAAGCAAAGAACATGCTTTCCCGTTCTTTTCCCAAAACATAAAAGAGAGCTTTAGCCGTGCGTCGTGAAAATAAGCGGGCTGTCATCCTAACATTTTGTTGAGCACGTCCTATAACACAGATGTGCGCTTCTGAAATGTGATGTGCTACGTTCATATCGCCTTTCTGGCTGTCTAACATATTGTCAGTTACATTCTTGGTTATCAAAGTTCCTTCAGGAAGAGATAACACTTCATCTAAAAAGTGCTTCCTAAGGAGCTTCAATAAATGTGGCACATCGTAAAAAAAAAACAGATTTTCCTTTCATGGTGCGCTGGATTTTTGAAACAGGTTTTTGAGATATTGACACAAAGTTCATTCCACACTTTAGAGTTTTTTGCACCCATATCACACGTTACAGCCACAACATGTAGTCCCGAATTACCAATTTTTAATATTATATCTAGTAGCAGGCCACAGTTCATTGTCACATCAAAATTGTAATAAATCGGCTGCTTCCAAGATGAACACAAACCACGAATCATTGCAACTAGAACATTTGTGTGAGGTCCTAAAATCCTGTCTTCCGAAGCATCATAGCAGATTCTATCTTCAACGTTCATTTCATCGAAACACAACACAGTTGTCTTCTGTAGGGGAGTAAATGTACGACTCTTTGATTTCAAACTTGCCAAAACTTTTTCTGGAATACCTGTGTTGCACTTAAAATTCCTAGTCCATTTTTGAAGTGTTGCTCGACATGGCAAAGGAATATTTCGCTTTCCTCAAATATGTATAAGCTTTTTGAGAAAGAGGTTTTAGAGTTAGGGCATCGGCAGTATCCCGAGCGCTCCACTTGACACGCCTGCTGCTTCGCAACAGACAGCGAATCTGTCCTGGAGTGGAACACACAGATAAGATATTTTGTATTTTTTTCTTTACGACACTTTCTTTCACTGTAGCACTGAAGCATTTCTTTAATAAGGCGCGTCTAACAATATTGGCTTTCTTCAGAGATGCTTCACACCTTTTAAGACTACTTTCAAGCACGGCATTTTTCTTATAAAGAACTTCTATTTCTGATTTCAGTCTTTTCATTTCTTCGTACTTCACTTTCAAATCAGAGAGTTAACAAATGGGCACTGTATTTGTGTCTTGGTCCAGTTTCCTTTTCCTTGGGGACACAGACTGCATGGTATCAATTGCTCCCTTGCGCACATGTCCCTTCTGATAGCGTAGAGCTCGCTCACGAACATCCTACAGGAACAAAAAAGCCTAGTAATTGTTTCGTTTATGATTAATAATTAGTACTAAAATGATACTTTTTCACTAAAAAATTACCCATTTGAAAAGATAAAACTTAACGAATTAATACCCTGATCTAATTGACCAGTATAACATAGCAGCTTGCTTACCTCATTGTCAGGTGCAGTGCTGTTTTCAACTGTACGTAAATCTCCGTGCCAGTTGGGTAAATGTTGAGATGGAACTGCATCTGCTTTAAGTTTCTTCTTTTGCGGCAACACCAGGAGTTCGTTCCTTAAATCCCGCTCGTAATCCTCAGGAAGAAAATGAATGGAGCAGATACGGGCATTAATAACATTAATTTCGTCAGCACGCTTGCGCCGACATATCCATTCCCTTCCTAGGGAATTCTTGGGAAAACGATGATACACTATACCACTAGTCTTAGTTCCATAATTTTTACAGTTTGCAACTGCACAATTACTTGTATTTCTATTCATAGTTCGGTCTGCTCGCAACACGCGCCGCTAATAAACACACTGCTTCCGTACTCAATGCTCTCTGCCCGGTGACGTCACAGCGCGAAGGGTACTGTGGGTAAATTGTTCGCGGACACTGCCGGAATGGCCTACCTTATATGTCTAGCTACCTTGGCGTGATATGAACATCTGCGTTAGACATACCTAGAACTGCGGCTGGGTCACTAATGTCCAGCGAATATCTTCCTTTTATTACCCTACTACCAAGGAATCTACTGTTTTAAGTACTAGAAATTTTATTACGAAATCAACAAAAATAAACGAACTTGTCACAAATTATTATTTTAAGAAAGTTACACACATTTTCTGGGAGCCTTTACTGGCTACCAGGAGTATCATAATAGTCTTCTGATGTACATTCGTCGCAGACAGTTTTCTTCCACATTTGAGATTTTACAAATAATTTGTTTCCTTCACAGTTAGACTTTTCAAGGCAACATGTGCGCTTTTATTGTCTCTGAGGAATGTCTTTGGATGTGCGTACTTCTCAACAAACTCCTCCCCCAGCTGCAGTATAAAGTCTCTGCGTTCCAACATTTTCTCGTTTAGACCACTAAGGCATTTATTCCAGCCAAAATCAGCAAGTTGTAAAGCGTGTGAACAGAGAAACGTCTCGATGGTGCTTTGACAGAGTATTTGCGATCCATTTGATAGATCACGTCCACTCCATATTTAGAGCCATCATAGAACGTAATTGTACCAGGCTTCTTCTTCAGACCATCTTCAGTTTTAACGTAAGTATGCATAGTGCTGATAATCATGACGTTCTTGTTGGTCTTCAACCTTCATACTGTGTGGTAGCATTCGTGTTCAACAATACTGTGCTGTATAACACTTCTTTCGTCCTCTTGATACAGACTGGAATTTCCCTAGATATGTAGCATTTGCTTTCGAGGTTTCAGAGAGCCAAAGAGGTGAAAAACTTTGCACATGTGACATTTCTTCGTTTATTGAGGTAAGGTTGCATCAATTTTTTCACAAAAAAATCGCCAAGACGCTCGTAACTCAGCCCAGTGTCTTCCTTTCCTAGGTAAGGGAAAGCATTTATCTACTGTCATCCAATAATTTTGCCCGTATTTGTCCAGTTTTGAGGCCATGAACTGTGTGAATCTGCAAGGGCACTTTGAAAGAAAAAGCTGTTTGTCGATTCATATATATGGGCACGGTATGTAGCTACGTTTTGCTTTCGCAATGAACTCATACTGGATTTCTGATACCAAAGCAAACTTGTCTTCTTTCAGCCGTTCTGATGTTAAAGATCTAAGGTCAAATGTGAGATAGCGTATTATCTCTCTAAATCTATCACGAGCCATTGCTGACCACACAAAATTATTTCCCCACTTCACCGATCACCATGTGTCTAGTTCTAAGCTCCTCACTCCTATAGCACCATGGACGTACAATACAGCTATAAAAGCTTTCAGTTCTTCAACCTTCGTAGTCCAATCATCTGAACCCAATGTTCAACATGCTTCGGTCTCAGTGCATTTTATAATGTGTTTCAAAATTTTGTTCGTCATCATAAGATGCCAACCACTATAGGAGGAACCTTGATCATACGTGATCAAGGTTGTGGACTACTTCAGTTTTCTTCAGGTGCATACTGGTAGCATCAGATGGAACTACAAGGACAGTGGGAGTTCATAGGTGACCATGACTGTTCAGTGGACAGATATGGACGACAGAATGTTTTCAAAGACCATGCAGGACCATCTCCGCATGCAAAACGAAACGTGAATGAGACCTCCTATAGTGCAGTAGTCCACGACCTTGCCCGGCCGGGGTGGCCGAGCGGTTCTAGGCACTTCAGTCTGGAACCGCGCGACTACTACAGTCGCAGTTTCGAATCCTGCCTCGGGCATGGATGGGTGTGATGTCCTTAGGTTAGTTAGGTTTAAGTAGTTCTGAGTTCTAGGGGCTGATGACCTTAGCAGTTAAGTCCCATAGTACTCAGAGCCATTTGAACCACAACCTTGATCATTTCCTTGTCCGTGACGTCCCTGGCAACAAGCTGACCTAGCCTTTTTGGCTGCTGTTCCTGTACTACTAATAATTAGTTCTCTAACGCATATTGGGATTCAATATTGTGGTGTGCGTACTGTAAGACCTTCGGTGCGCACACCATCAGATTATTTGACTTGTCGCTCTAACGAAGTACGCGAGTGTCAGCAATATGTCTCGTGGTCTTATTGTGGCGTGTTTATCTTCTGCTGTTAGGTCAGAAGATAGAAATGCCACTTGCACACTTAGAGTAGCAGATTGACAGAACTTGATTAATTTTCACACACATTTATTAAAATAATAACTAGCATAAACATTACGTAACTTGATTCTGGATGCTATTTACAATTGATAATCTGAAGTTCCTTTGGTCTTGGTACGTTAATCTTATCCTCACATATCTCTGATACTTGACAAAGTTTCTATACATTTATCTTCATGGCTATGTACAGGAAAATGATAATCTTCTTAGGTACAGACTGATACTTGACTATAGACTGGTACAGACTAATGCAGACTGGTACAGACTGGTGCAGACAAATGCAGACTGACTAATCAGAGGTCTGTACACTCATTATAATACCTCGCGCGTTCAGGTATCACAGCGCGAGTGTGATCGGCGAGGAGAAACAGTTCTACGCTAGCAGGAATCTCATTGGCTGCGTTACATATTAACACACGGATCGGCGGAAGCAGAATTTGGTCCGTCTCTAAGGCAGCGCCATCTCGTAGTGCGGAGACGGACGAGCGCTGCGCCTGCGCTGTTGTGCTTAGCGGGGCGCGCTCTAGTGGGAAAGTTGTGTACGCGCTGACTACGCGGAACTATGTACGCAACAAATATATTGTGGAATGTTAGAACAAATGACATACCTTCATAAAAATAATGTAAGAGTTGTAAAAATTCAAGAAAACAACAACGTATAAACATAAGTGTTGCAATTAAAATCTGTGCCTATGCAGCACAAACATAAACAATAATTATTATGAAAACAAACTTATAAACATGCATACCTCCCTCATCAATATTCAGTGGAACAATCTGAGGAGTAACATCATCTTCTGATGAAAAACCTGGAACTACAGGTATTGGTAATTCCTCCTCAGATGAAAACTCCACCGGCTCGCCCTCAGATTCATAATTCAAAATGTCATTTATCGCATTTATAATGTCCTCTTCTGTTTGTAGAAGTTTGGCCATAATAAATTTTTATGTTGCAAGTACTATTTACACAGAATGCACTACTAAAACCGTATTTCATGAAACAAAACACTGGCTGCGCAATACTTCCATGCACGGTCAGACGTTCTTCAATCTGCTCTCATCTCCTCCCCTGCTGTAAGACTGCAACGTTATCAGGCAATAAGATGACAGGGGGGTTTTCGATTTTTGACCAAAGACAATCTAATAATGAACGTGAAGCTGCACAAAAAATGCGATTGTTGTGGCGGCTGCAGCTGATTGGTCAGAGCTGATCGGTCTGCGGTTCTAGATGAGCCTTCATGTTTCTCTTTTACGGTTTCCCCATAAATTGTAAAATTAAGTATAATCGCTAATTGCCTTATTTCAGAAAAAGTCACAGAAATTCAGCACTCTGGGCATAATGCAAAAAGAGTGACAAACGAAAGAATTAAGAAGTGGGTGACGAGTTCTACTGCTAGCGCGTGTGCGCCTGCGCAGTCCGACGCCTCTATGCAGAAGCCGAGGCACGCCACGGCGGGTAAGTCATCAAGCCGCTCGCTCGACCAAGCAGACAAAATGCGTTTCTACACCGTTTAACTCATTACTGGGTGTGTACGTACTAATGAGAATTGCATCTCCTACTGAAATCTGCTATCTGAAGTCTTACTGATTACTAGTCGTACAACAAAACTTCAGATCAATTCTCAACATAAATGGTATAACGGCATGTAGTATTCAGTCTCTTCTGCGTAACAGTCCTCATTCCATACGAGATGTGGTGCTTTATAAAACTGATAATCATTTTGGTATGCTTTTAATTCTATTGTACTGTGATACAGCCGTAACAAGTTATTAGTATGCCTATGGACTTCCTGTCATTATGAACGTATTACTGTAGCCAAGATAGACACGAAACCCACACCCATCACAGTACGAGGTGCATTCGAGTTCTAAGGCCTCCGATTTTTTTTCTCCAAACTGGAAAGAGATAGAAACATGCACATTGTTTTAAAATGAGGCCGCGTTCGTTGTCAATACGTCCCAGAGATGGCAGCACCGTATGGCAGATGGAATTTTACCGCCAGCGGCGAGAATGAGAACTGTCTCAAATACTTAAAATGGCGACGTTTTCCTTACTTGAACAGCGTGCAATCATTCGTTTTCTAAATTTGCGTGGTGTGAAACCAATTGAAATTCATCGACAGTTGAAGGAGACATGTTGTGATGGAGTTATGAATGTGTCGAAAGTGCGTTCGTGGGTGCAACAGTTTAATGAAGGCAGAACATCGTGTGACAACAAACCGAAACAACCTCGGGCTCGCACAAGCCGGCCTGACGACATGATCGAGAAAGTGGAGAGAATTGTTTTGGGGGATCGCCGAATGACTGTTGAACAGATCGCCTCCAGAGTTGGCATTTCTGTGGGTTCTGTGCACACAATCCTGCATGACGACCTGAAAATGCGAAAAGTGTCATCCAGGTGGGTGCCACGAATGCTGACGGACGACCACACGGCTGCCCGTGAGGCATGTTGCCAAGCAATGTTGACGTGCAACGACAGCACAAATGGGACTTTCTTTTCATCGGTTGTGAGAATGGATGAGACGTGGATGCCATTTTTCAATCCAGAAACAAAGCACCAGTCATCTCAATGGAAGCACACAGATTCACCTCCACCAAAAAAATTTCGGGTAACCGCCAGTGCTGAAAAAATGATGGTGTCCATGTTCTGGGGCAGCGAGGGCGTAATCCTTAACCATTGCGTTCCAAAGGGCACTACGGTAACAGGTGCATCCTATGAAAATGTTTTGAAGAACAAATTCCTTCCTGCACTGCAACAAAAACGTCTGGGAAGGGCTGCGCGTGTGCTGTTTCACCAAGACAACGCACCCGCACATCGAGCTAACGTTACGCAACAGTTTCTTCGTGATAACAATTTCGAAGTGATTCCTCATGCTCCCTACTCACCTGACCTGCCTCCTAGTGTCTTTTGGCTTTTTCCAACAATGAAAGACGCTCTCCGTGGCCGCACATTCACCAGCCGTGCTGCTATTGCCTCAGCGATTTTCCTGTGGTCAAAACAGACTCCTAAGGAAGCCTTCGCCGCTGCCATGGAATCATGGCGTCAGCGTTGTGAAAAATGTGTACGTCTGCAGGGCGATTACGTCGAGAAGTAACGCCAGTGTCATCGATTTCGGGTGAGTAGTTAATTAGAAAAAAAATCGGAGGCCTTAGAACTTGAATGCACCTCGTAGTACAAGTTTATACGCCAACTAGCTCCACAGATGAAGAGACTGAAGAAATGTATGAAGAGAAAAATTATTCAGATACCGAAGGGAGACGAAAATGTAATAGTCATGGGAAACGAATTTGATAGTAAGAAAAGGAAGAGAAGGAAAAGCAGTAAGTGAATATGAATTGGGGGTCAGGAATGAAAGAGGAAGCCGCCTGATAGCATTTTGCATGGAGCATAACTTGACCGTGGGACTAATAACAGTAAGACTCCACATTAGTGAATTTCAGTAGAAGATGGAATTCTCGTTTGTACATACACACGCAGCTGCGAGTTAACAGGTGTAGAAATGCAGTTTGTGTGCTGACTCGAGCGAGCGCAGGCTTACCTTTGTGGCGTACGCGCCGCGACCTGTCTTAAGGTACGTTGTCCAAGACGCGACGCACACTAGCGACTGCGACGGGTCGCTACGTGACGTCAGAAGTTGCTTGCTGGCGCATGCGCAGTTCGAGTTTGGGATGCGACGCGCGACTGTTGCGACAGCTGCCGCGGCACTGCACCAGTGAGCAGTGTTGCGACGGAAGTCGAACGACACAAAGACGTACGGCTGCCAGAAAGATGTCAAGCCAGTCAAGGAAAACTGAAATGAGCCACTCATAGGATGTGATGCTGTGTGAGCTGGTCTCGCAACATCCTTGCCTTTACGATTTGAAGAACCCTAAATATGGAGACACTATGTTCAGAGACAGAATTTGGGAAGAAATTGGTGCACAGTTGAAACTGGCAGGTGAGTGAAATATATAATATTTTCCCATTAATGCAAATTTTTCAGGCCTCTTATGAAAATCGGTATAATCCATGCAGATGTAGAATTAGAATGATGAAAATGAACTTGAAGGTCAATTTTCGCATTACTCTTTTTTGTGACGATAAAAATTGAAAACGGCAAGTACATTATAAAATGAACAATCTAAAGTACAACGAGAAAGTTACATTTTACAAAACCTTCACTTTGAAAGTAAACGGTAGATTGGTGTCTTGAAGATACCTTCTAGTTGTGAAAAACCACCACCATAATGTTGTACAGCTTTCTTTAATCAATAGATGCTCGTTTTTGAGGAAGGCGTTTCTCAACAGATTGCGCAAACAGTATGCTGCAATAAGTAATTTGCCACATTCACTTCAATTCATTGGTAGAAGATGGTGCTCAAAAAACTTGTGCCAAAAGTGCACTACTGTTTTACAAGGCCCTTCTGGTCTGACACAGTTCACAATTGAAATTCGTCTTTTGTAAATCCTGGAGTCATCTTTTGAGTGCAGCTTGGCAATATTAAATGTTCATATCATCCATAACGATGTATGCTGTCAGAATATAAGATGGGATGGGAATAAAGACTCAGTCGGCTATGAAAGTTGCCTTAGCTTGTTCCAAAAGTTTCTGCATGGGAGAAACTGACAAGTATAATTTGGGGAAATTTTGTGAACAAGCATGGACATTATTTTTTCCACATTTCTGCCAGTGTATACTGTAGACGCTCAGAATGAAAATTCTAGAGATGTTTAAGGTGTAACCCTATCTTGTTGTCAAGAACTTGAAACAATGCAATGACGCTAGCGTGCGCTTATTGTTAATAAACTTATCTTTCATTGGAATTTTAGGTGAAATGTGCAAAAACAGATGGAGGAATATTCGGGACTCGTATCAGAGAAATAAACGAGAAAGAAAGCTTGGAACAGGTTCAGATGCCTCAGCAAAACCAAGAAAATGGGTTCTGCTTGATCACTTGGGTTTAAGAACCCTACATTTCGTGGCATTTTAAATGAAATTGTCAAGAGCATATGGAGAAATATTAGTAACTCATACCGGAGAAATATGACATAAAATGGTTTCATTAGGTCCAAATGTGTCAGCGAAACAAAACAAATGCATTCTCTATCGTGTGATGACCACACGATTCTCGTTGCGCGTCGACAGAACTGGCGGCTAGTCGCGACGCTCCCGGAGATATATGAGCCCAAATCTCGGTAACGGAGTTCGATATCATTCTGATCTCAACTTTAAAAATAATTTCGATATGTTAGCTTCTTTTCATCGCCAAGGTTGTATGACCTAACGTAAACCATACGTAAAGTAGCCAGCGACCACATTTTTCACTGTACACATTTCAAATTTTATGCAGTAATGGTTCAAATGGCTCTGAGCACTATGGGACTCAACATCTTAGGTCATAAGTCCCATAGAACTTAGAACTACTTAAACCTAACTAACCTAAGGACATCACAAACACCCATGCCCGAGGCAGGATTCGAACCTGCGACCGTAGCAGTCCCGCGGTTCCGGACTGCAGCGCCAGAACCGCTAGACCACCGCGGCCGGCTTTATGCAGTAGGTTACTAGTAAGTTAAGTATCGGGATAACTGTGACGAATATCGGAAAAATAGACACCTCATTATCAAGCTGTGATGTGAAACTGTAAGATACGCAAACATCAATTTTTTGTGCGTTTTACTTTCCTCACAATTGATAGAGAAGTAATATACAGCGAAAAAAACACCCGGAACCGGAAGATATACTTTTCAATTTTTTAAAGTAAAAGGAGAATCTGTATCGAAAAACTAACTCTGGGAGCCGATATAACTTTGTTGCATTAACATACAGTATTTTTTACAGCAAGAAAATCGGAATTCTTATTTTTCTTATGTACACTCCTGGAAATGGAAAAAAGAACACATTGACACCGGTGTGTCAGACCCACCATACTTGCTCCGGACACTGCGAGAGGGCTGTACAAGCAATGATCACACGCACGGCACAGCGGACACACCAGGAACCGCGAATGGCGCTAGCTGCGCAGCATTTGTGCACCGCCGCCGTCAGTGTCAGCCAGTTTGCCGTGGCATACGGAGCTCCATCGCAGTCTTTAACACTGGTAGCATGCCGCGACAGCGTGGACGTGAACCGTATGTGCAGTTGACGGACTTTGAGCGAGGGCGTATAGTGGGCATGCGGGAGGCCGGGTGGACGTACCGCCGAATTGCTCAACACGTGGGGCGTGAGGTCTCCACAGTACATCGATGTTGTCGCCAGTGGTCGGCGTAAGGTGCACGTGCCCGTCGACCTGGGACCGGACCGCAGCGACGCACGGATGCACGCCAAGACCGTAGGATCCTACGCAGTGCCGTAGGGGACCGCACCGCCACTTCCCAGCAAATTAGGGACACTGTTGCTCCTGGGGTATCGGCGAGGACCATTCGCAACCGTCTCCATGAAGCTGGGCTACGGTCCCGCACACCGTAAGGCCGTCTTCCGCTCACGCCCCAACATCGTGCAGCCCGCCTCCAGTGGTGTCGCGACAGGCGTGAATGGAGGGACGAATGGAGACGTGTCGTCTTCAGCGATGAGAGTCGCTTCTGCCTTGGTGCCAATGATGGTCGTATGCGTGTTTGGCGCCGTGCAGGTGAGCGCCACAATCAGGACTGCATACGACCGAGGCACACAGGGCCAACACCCGGCATCATGGTGTGGGGAGCGATCTCCTACACTGGCCGTACACCACTGGTGATCGTCGAGGGGACACCGAATAGTGCACGGTACATCCAAACCGTCATCGAACCCATCGTTCTACCATTCCTAGACCGGCAAGGGAACTTGCTGTTCCAACAGGACAATGCACGTCCGCATGTATCCCGTGCCACCCAACGTGCTCTAGAAGGTGTAAGTCAACTACCCTGGCCAGCAAGATCTCCGGATCTGTCCCCCATTGAGCATGTTTGGGACTGGATGAAGCGTCGTCTCACGCGGTCTGCACGTCCAGCACGAACGCTGGTGCAACTGAGGCGCCAGGTGGAAATGGCATGGCAAGCCGTTCCACAGGACTACATCCAGCATCTCTACGATCGTCTCCATGGGAGAATAGCAGCCTGCATTGCTGCGAAAGGTGGATATACACTGTACTAGTGCCGACATTGTGCATGCTCTGTTGCCTGTGTCTATGTGCCTGTGGTTCTGTCAGTGTGATCATGTGATGTATCTGACCCCAGGAATGTGTCAATAAAGTTTCCCCTTCCTGGGACAATGAATTCACGGTGTTCTTATTTCAATTTCCAGGAGTGTATTTGAATCCGCCGCCGCCGACCGGAGCTTGGGAAACAGCGACGACTCCAGTCGTCTTGCGGCCGTGTCGCCGTCTGCCAGGCTGGGAAAAGAGGAGGGGGCAGCGTCGCAGTCGCAGCCAACTGTCGCGTCTTGCACAACGTAACTTTACTCGTGGGCTGCGGCGGAGGCAGGCAGTGGTGGTGGCCAGGGAGGCGCGAGGACGACTGTGGCGGCCGTTTGTAAACACTGCGGGGTTAGCGTCGTCGCACCTTCTCTCACTGTCTTCAGTACCCCATACCAGTATTTACTTTATCGACGTGCTTGGTTTTATCGACGATAGTATATGTCCGTCTCCTTTATCCTGCTCCAGCCGACTTTGGACTACATGCTGTGTTCCTCCTGTTGGTATTCCTCTTCCTTTCTTCACATGTTTCCCCACTTTTCCTTTCTGTTTACTTACTTTGCGTGTAAAAACCAATCTGTCTCCCTTTTTTCTCGATATTATTCTCTTTTGAATTTCTTCTTTCGATATAGTACCTTTCAGCCTTCTCTGATCATCAAACACTTTTACATCAGTTTAATGGCTAGTCCACAATGCATGTTTTTATTTGTATTCACTAATATTTATTTATATGTACACACATCAAAAAAAGTTTTTATCACCTCGGTTCCCAGAGTTCCGGAACCTGTACAGAAAATTGGAACAGAGATCAAGTTGAACATCATTTCCGCCCTGTTTATTGCTCGTGAAAATCACACAGTGTATATTGCACCACCATACAGCGAGACTTTCAGAGGTTGTGGTCCAGATTGCTGTACACATCGGTACCTTTAATACCCAGTACCAGTTCTCTTGCATTGATGCATGCCTGTATTCGTCGTGGCATACTATCTACAAGTTCATCAAGGCACACTGTTGGTCCTGATTGTTCCACTCCTCAATGGCGATTCGGCTTAAATCCCTCAGAGCGGTTGGTGGATCACGTCGTCCATAAACAGACCTTTTCAAGCTATCCCAGGCATGTTCGATACCATTCATGTCTGGAGAACATGCTGGCCACTCTAGTCGAGCGATGCCGTTATCCTGAGGGAAGTTATTCACAAGATGTGTACAACTAGGGCGCGAACTGTAGTCCATGAAGACGAATGCGTCGCCAATATGCTACCGATATGGTTGCATTATCGATCGGACGACGGCATTCACGTATCGCACAGCCGTTACGGCGCCTTCCATGACCACCAGCGGCGTACGTCGTCCCCACATAATGCCACCCCAAAATAGCACTGAACCTCCACCTTGCTGCAATCGCTCGACAGTGTGTCTAAGGTGTTCAGCCTGACCGGGTTGCCTCCAAACATGTCTCCGACGATTGTCTGGTTGAAGGCATACGCGAAACTCATCGGTGAAGACAACGTGATGCCAATCCTGAGCGATCCATTCGGCATATTGTTGGGCCCGTCCGTACCGCGCTGCATGGTGTCGTGGTTGCAAAGATAGACCTCGCCATGAACGTCGGGAGTGAAGTTGCGCATCATGCAGGCTATTGCGCACAGTTTGAGTCGTAACACGACTTCCTGTGGCATTACTCAACATGATGACGTTGCTGTCAGGGTTCCTCCGAGTAGGTAGCGGTCATCCACTGCAGTAGTAGCCCTTGGGTGGCCTCAGCGAGGCAAGTCATCGACAGTTCCTGTCTCTCTGTATCTCCTCCATGTCTGAACAACATCGCTTTGGTTCATTCCGAGACGCCTGGAGACTTCCCTTATTCAGCCCTTCCTGACACAAAGTAACAATGCGAATGCAATTGAACCGCGGTATTGACCGTCTAGGCGTGGTTGAACTACAGACTACAAGAGCCGTGTACCTCCTTCCTGTTGGAATGACTGGAACTGATCGACTGTCGGACCCCTCCACCTAATAGACGCTGCTCATGAATGGTTGTTTACATCTTTGGGCGGGTTTTGTGACAACTCTGAATAGTCAAAGGGACTGTGTCTGTGATAAAAGATCCACAGTCAACTTCTTTCTTCAGGAGTTCTGGGAACCGGGGGTGGTGCAAAACTTTTTTTGATGTGTGTATATTCGTTTCGTTATTTTTTATTTGAATAAATTTTACGCAATTCTACCGAATACTCGTTTCTCCACGGTCTGTTTGGTTGCTGTATACAAGTCGGGACCAAGTGGCACCCCTTGAAACCGAAATAAATTGCAAAATCTCTCAACCTAGAAAAAAGTTAGTTTGTGAAGAATGGTACAAATTATCACTATGTATCCTCTCCCCACACTGCTACCTCCTGAGGACTAATTACTAAATTGTCGATTGACATTTGTGTCAGAGACAGCAAAGGACATGCAAGAGCAGTTGAACGGAGTGGACAGTGTCTTGAAAGGAGGATATAAGATGAACATCAACAAAAGCAAAACGGGTATAATGGAATGTAGTCGAATTAAGCCAGCTAATACTGAGGGAATAAGATTAGGAAATGAGACACTTAAGGTAGTACGTGAGTTTTGCTATTTAGGGAGCAAAGTAACTGATGATGGTCGAAGTAGACAGGATGTAAAATGTAGACTGGCAATGGCAACGAAAGCGTTTCTGAACAAGAGAGATTTGTTAAGATGGAGTATAGATTTAAGTGTCAGGAAGTATTTTCTTAAAGTATTTGTGGGAAGTATAGCCGTGTATGGAAGTGAAACAACGACAATAAATAGTTTACACAAGAAGAGAATAGAGACTTTCGAAATTTGGTGCTACAGAAGAATGCTGAAGATTAGATGGGCAGATCAGGTAACTAATGATGAGGTACTGAACAGAATTAGGAAGAAGAGGAATTTGGGGCACAACTTGAGCAGAAAAAGCGATCTGGTGAGCAAGATGTATGAGACAGGCGAAATACCCTCAGACTTCAAGAAGAATATAATAATTCCAATCCGAAAGAAAGCAGGCGTTGACAGATGTGCAAATTACCGAACTATCAGTTCAATAAGTCACAGCTGCAAAATACTAACGCGAATTCTTTACAGACCAATGGAAAAACTGGTAGAAGCTGACCTCAGCAAAGATCAGTTTGGATTCCGCAGAAATGTTGGAACATGTGAGGCAATACTGACCCTACGAACGTATCTTAGAAAATAGATTGAGGAAAGCCATACCTACATTTCTAGCATTTGAAATCTTAGAGAAAGCTTTTGACAATTTTGAGTGGAATACTCTCTTTCAAATTCTAAAGGTGTCAGGGGTAAAATACAGGGAGCGAAAGGCTATTTACAATTTGTACAGAAAACAGATGGCAGTTATAAGAGTAGAGGGGCATGAAAGGGAAGCAGCTGTTGGGAAGGGAGTGAGACAGGGTTGTAGCCTATCCCCGATGTTATTCAATCTGTATATTGAGGAAGCAGTAAAGGAAACAAAAGAAAAATTCGAAGTAGGCATTAAAGTCCATTTCCCTTTTTAAATTTTCTAACCTACCTGCGCAATTACGGGATCTCACATTTGACACTCCGATCCGTAGAATGCCAGTTTTCTTTCTCCTGATAACAACGTCCTGTTGAGTAGTCCCCGCCTGGAGATCCGAATGGGGGACTGTTTTACCTCCGGAATATTTTACCCAAGAGGACGCCATCATCATTTAACCATACAGTAAAGCTGCATGCCCTCGGGAAAAATTACGGCTGTAGTTTCCCTTGCTTTCAGCCGTTCGCAGTACCAGCACAGCAAGACCGTTTTGGTTAGTGTTGCAAGGCCAGATCAGTCAATCATCCAGACTGTTGCTCCTGCAACTACTTAAAAGGCTGCTGCCCCTCTTCAGGAACCACACGTTTGTGTGGCCTCTCAACAGATACCCCTCCGTTGTGGTTGCACCTACGGTACGGCCATCTGTATCGCTGAGGCACGCAAGCCTCCCCACCAACCGCAAGGTCCATGGTTCATGGGGGTAGGAGATAAATATCAATAGACGAAATTTTCATAGAGTTGTCTGTAGTACATTTCCTACACACTTTAAGATCGCATTCACATAGGTGTATATAAAGTATTGGTCACAACAGCTCAGCATCTGATTACATAATTTCCCAGTACTACATAGTAGTACGTTCATAGTAATTCATCTAGCCTCAGTTTCAAACCAGTTCTGATTTATTTATTCTTTATCGTAATGGAGACGTTGATTGAATGCTTGCCCTGCCACCCTGCCTTAAGAAATTCTGTGAGGGAATGTGGCATCACATAAGCGCAACGAAATGGGAAATTTTACCTAATGTAAAACGTTCATATACTTCGTCTTTGTGATTCTGTCCTTGTCTTTGCATTCCTTTGCCTCTCTCTTTTATGTGTGTTTCATTTTTTCTTAGAAACGTCTTCTTAGAATCCTAATTTCTGCCCTCTGGAATCTTTGTTGTACTTCATTTGTGAGAAACCACACCTCACCATCAAGTAGGGAGCACTGGGCGTCGTTTCCTAAAATAATCTCATGGTTTCTCTTCTTATTTTATTTTTTAAATTTCTGTAAAGAGAGCCATGATGTAATCGAATCGTCCTAGCTTTGATGTGCACTTTAATACTATACCAAATTTTAGTAAAATATGTACACTTACCAGCGAGGGGGGGAGACTATCCAAACGAGGAGCAAATTCCCGCCTCTTGCAGCTCCAAGTGCGTCCTGTTGGCAGTACTATGAGTGAGCGCTACTAGAACGTTTTCCACTACCCTGCAGTAGTGGAGAGCGTGTGCGTTGCAGCCAACCCGCTATTCCGCCTCGGGAAGAAGTCGCACATGTTCATTCAGCGCATCGAGCACGCAGGCTCCGCAGTCCTCTGTCGCGTGAAACGTTTAGTCGCTCTGGTTGTATTTGTTCCCTCTTCGAGCATTACACAAAATGGTTTTAATCATTGTGTCCACACACAAAAAATTATAGTTTGTTCTATGACCATGTTACCGGGGTAACCCAGTGAATTTACTGTGGCATTGTGGTGGTTGGGAACATTCATCTTCGGGTATTTGCAAAATCGTTAGAATAATGTAGTCTAATTCTTGTCGGCTGCTACAAAACATTATGAAGTATCCATTATCATGTAAGCTTTACGACTGTGAACCTCAGCCCTGGATTCTCACGGATGTTACACGAGAACCCTCTAAAACTGAATTCACCAGATTTGTTGTGTCCAGACAAGACAGTCTAGACACAGGGTGAGGTTACCGAGGGGCACGCGTCAACTCACACCGACTGGCGTGAAGTCTGGAACAGGATACTTTGTGAATGCTATAGAGAAAAGTACGTATCTAAGTTAATACTTAACTTTATTCCATCATTGTGGTACATCGCTCTTGACGATACAAATGAGACTTTAATTACAATCACTGTAAGGCTAATGGCGCCTTGCTAGGTCGTAGCCATGGACTTAGCTGAAGGCTATTCTAACTGTCTCTCGGCAAATGAGAGAAAAGCTTCGTCAGTGTAGTCGCTAGCAAAGTCGTCGTACAACTGGGGCGAGTGCTAGTCCGTCTTTCTAGACTTTCCATGTGGTGGCGCTAGGTCTGCAAGTACTGACAGTGGCGACACGCGGGTCCGACATGTACTAATGGACTGCGGCCGATTTAAAGCTACCACCTAGCAAGTGTGGTGTCTGGCGGTGACACCACAAGATTAGTCTACGAAGCGAAAGATGGTTATGCACTGAGCACCAAAGAAACTGGTATAGGCATGCCTATTCAAATACAGAGATACGTAAACAGGGAGAATACGGCGCTGCGGTCGGCAACGCCTATACTCAACAAGTGTGTGGCTCAGTTGTTGTATCGGTTACTGCTACTACAGTACAATGGCAGATTATCAAGACTTACGGCAGTTCGGCCGTGGTGTTGTAGTCGGCGCACGAGCCATGGGACACAGTGTCTCCGAGGTAGCGATGGAATGGCCCACTCGCGTGTACCCTGTATGACTGCACGACACAAAGCTTTACGCCTCAACTGGGACCGTCTACACCGACATTGGACTGTTGATGACTGGAAACATCTTGGCTCATCGGACGAGTCTCGTTTCTAATTGTATCGAGCGGATGGACGTGTACGGTTATGGAGACAACCTCATGTCAGCAGGGGACTGATCAAGTTGGTGAGGGCTCTGTAAGGCTGTGGGACGTGGGCAGTTGCAGCGATATGCGACCTCTGATACGTCTAGATACGACTCTGGCCGGTTGCACGTACGTAAGCATCCTGTCTGATCACCTGCATCGATTCATGTCTGTTGTGCATTCCGACCGACTTGGGCAATTCCAGCAGGACAGTGCGACATTCCAGACGTATTTCCAGTTTAAACACTTCCGCTGGCCACCAAACTGCCCAGACATGAACATTATTGAGCATATCTGGGATACCTTGCAACGCGCTGTTCAGAAGGGATCTCTACCCCGTCGTATTCTTACGGATTTATGGACAGCCCTGTAGGATTCATGGTGTCAGTTCCCTCCAGCACTGCTTCAGACATTAGTCGAGTCCGTTCCACGTCGTGTTGCGACACATCTGCGTCCTGGCGGGGGCCGTACACGATATTGATAGCGCTAGTTCCTTTGGCTCTTCAGTCTATTAGAAAGTTTTTGTGAGCTGTTGATCCAGAAGCGGATGAAGCTACAGATTTCAGTAAAGAACATTCTACAGACGGTAAGTAGTCTAGCCACACTCTTGACACTGTGAATCTCGGAATATTGACTTCACTAACTATTTTCTAAATTTAATAATTACACCTAGTCCAACTAACATTCGGCGTTCATTGTCTGTTCATACCCATTGCGCGAGCATAATCACGTCGGATACCTTTCCACACCAATCACGTGGTTGCAAACGACAGCTCCGCCAATGCACCGCCATTTTATACCTTGTGCGCGCGACACTAATTACCGTCATCCGTATATGTACATATCGCTATCCCGTCACTTTCGTCACCTCAGTCTATACTCACACGTGAAATGAACGACGTAATATTAGGTTGGTGCGTAAGTTCGTTGAGTCTTTGTTTTGCATCTTTGCTATGGGCTTATTTATCGATTGACATTTTTTATTTCTAGTTCACTGTTGCTGTTTGAGTTTACACATCGTAATTTTGTCGCCCGGAGAGAGTGAATTAAGCCAGAAAATGGAGTGCCAAGTGGAGAAATGGGAACACTTCCGACATATTCTTCTGATTTCGACAGAGGGATGACAGCAGTGGAGGCTGCCAGGAAGATTTGCGCCTCGTGTGATGTAATGCCATTGAACAGATCACGGCAAGAGAATGGTTTTCTGATTTTAACGGGGGTCGTTTTCACATCGGTGACTGTCGATGTTCAGCAAGATCTTTGCGGTTTGTTGAGCGTCGTTTAAACGCATTAAGCCATGATGATCCGCGTCACTGTACTCGAGAACTGGCTGACGTGATGGACTGCGATCACTCCACCACCCTGCGGTCTGCCCCCCGGTAGCTGAGTAGTAGCGCGACAGAATGTCGATCCTAAAGGCCCGGGTTCGATTCCCGGCTGGGTCGGAGATTTTCTCCGCTCAGGGACTGGCTGTTGTGTTGTCCTAATCATCATCATTTCATCCCCATTGACGCTCAAGTCGCCGAAGTGGCGTCAAATCTAAAGACTTGCGCCCGGCCACCGGTCTACCCGACGGGAGGCCCTAGTCACACGACGTTTTTACCACCCTGCGACATTTCCATGCGATGGGGAAGGTTCTAAGATCGTGTGTATGGGTACCCCATAATCAGAGCGAAAATCACAAAAATAGAGCTGGTGGCCGTAAGCGCGTCTCTCCTTGCTCGTCATCAGTTGGTTCATGAACAACACGACTGCTCCTATCCTGTACCGTTACTATCGACGAGAAACGGAGTCTTTACGCTAACATGAGGAAAATCAAGGAATGGTTGAGCCCAGACAGAGCACCAATTCCTCGCACAAAGACCTGCGCCCATCCACAAAAGATAATGTCATTCACCTGGCGGTACGGGGTTGTTGTGGTGTACTACGAATTGCTTCCCCGGGGCGTAATCATTACTGCTGGCATTTACTGTCAATAACCGAGACGTCTTGCAGACGTAATCCAAGAAGGACGACCAGGAAAAGTGCGTGGAATGATGGTACTTAGAGGCAACTCCCGCTCACATTCTGATAGATTGACAAAAAACGCTATACAGGGGTTGGGAAGTCATTCCACCTTATCCACCTGACCTTATGCCCTTAGATTTGCACCTTTTTTTCTCTCTATCGAGCAACATTCAAAGAAATTTCTTTCCGGACGAAAACGCTCTCAGAATATAGCTCGACGAGTTCTTCGCCTCGACAACAAGTGACTTCTACAACCGTGAATTTGAAAAGTTACCCCAGCGATGGTAGACTATTGTAAATAGTGAAGAAGAATAGTAGTATTATTGATGACTAAAATCCATGTTATGTGCATCTGTTGTGCTTATTAGACTTATGGACGACGACTAATTCCGTATACGTTTTTTTTGTTGTCATTCGAACCACATTACATGAACCATGGACCTTGCCGCTGGTGGGGAGGCTTGCGTGCCTCAGCGATACAGGTGGCCGTACCGTAGGTGCAACCACAACGGAGGGGTATCTGTTGAGAGGCCAGACAAACATGTGGTTCCTGAAGAGGGGCAGCAGCCTTTTCAGTAGTTGCAGGGGCAACAGTCTGGATGATTGACTGATCTGGCCTTGTAACATTAACCAAAACGGTCTTGCTGTGCTGGTACTGCGAACGGCTGAAAGCAAGGGGAAACTACAGCCGTAATTTTTCCCGAGGACATGCAGCTCTACTGTACGATTAAATGATGATGGCGTCCTCTTGGGTAAAATATTCCGGAGGTAAAATAGTCCCCTATTCGGATCTCCGGGCGGGGACTACTCAGGAGGACGTCGTTATCAGGAGAAAGAAAACTGGCGTTCTACGGATCGGAGCGTGGAATGTCAGATCCCTTAATCGGGCAGGTAGGTTAGAAAATTTAAAAAGGGAAATGGATAGGTTAAAGTTAGATATAGTGGGAATTAGTGAAGTTCGGTGGCAGGAGAAACAAGACTTTTGGTCAGGTGATTACAGGGTTATAAATACAAAATCAAATAGGGGTAATGCAGGAGTAGGTTTAATAATGAAGAGGAAAATAGGAATGCGGGTAAGCTACTACAAACAGCATAGTGAACGCATTATTGTGGCCAAGATAGACACAAAGCCCATGCCTACTACAGTAGTACAAGTTTATATGCCTACTACCTCTGCAGATGATGAAGAAATAGATGAAATGTATGACGAGATAAAAGAAATTATTCAGGTAGTGAAAGGAGACGAAAATTTAATAGTCATGGGTGACTGGAATTCGTCAGTAGGAAAAGGGAGAGAAGGAAACATAGTAGGTGAATATGGATTGGGGGGAAGGAATGAAAGAGGAAGCCGCCTTGTAGAATTTTGCACAGAGCATAACTTAATCATAGCCAACACTTGGTTCAAGAATCATAAAAGAAGGTTGTATACCTGGAAGAATCCTGGAGATACTAGTAGGTATCAGATAGATTATATAATGGTAAGACAGAGATTTAGGAACCAGGTTTTAAATTGTAAGACATTTCCTGGGGCAGATGTGGATTCTGACCACAATCTATTGGTTATGAACTGCAGATTGAAACTGAAGAAACTGCAAAAAGGTGGGAATTTAAGGAGATGGGACCTGGATAAACTGAAAGAACCAGAGGTTGTAGAGAGTTTCAGGGAGAGCTTAAGGGAACAATTGACAGGAATGGGGGAAAGAAATACAGTAGAAGAAGAATGGGTAGCTCTGAGGGATGAAGTAGTGAAGGCAGCAGAGGATCAAGTAGGTAAAAAGACGAGGGCTAATAGAAATCCTTGGGTAACAGAAGAAATATTGAATTTAATTGATGAAAGGAGAAAATACAAAAATGCAGTAAATGAAGCAGGCAAAAAGGAATACAGACGTCTCAAAAATGATATCGACAGGAAGTGCAAAATGGCTAAGCAGGGATGGCTAGAGGACAAATGTAAGGATGTAGAGGCTTGTCTCACTAGGGGTAAGATAGATACTGCCTACAGGAAAATTAAAGAGACCTTTGGAGAGAAGAGAACCACTTCTATGAATATCAAGAGCTCAGATGGCAACCCAGTTCTAAGCAAAGAAGGGAAGGCAGAAAGGTGGAAGGAGTATATAGAGGGTTTATACAAGGGCGATGTACTTGAGGACAATATTATGGAAATGGAAGAGGATGTAGATGAAGACGAAATGGGAGATAAGATACTGCGTGAAGAGTTCGACAGAGCACTGAAAGACCTGAGTCGAAACAAGGCCCCGGGAGTAGACAACATTCCATTTGAACTACTGATGGCCTCGGGAGAGCCAGTCATGACAAAACTCTACCATCTGGTGAGCACGATGTATGAGACAGGCGAAATACCCTCAGACTTCAAGAAGAATATAATAATTCCAATCCCAAAGAAAGCAGGTGTTGACAGATGTGAAAATTACCGAACTATCAGTTTAATAAGTCACAGCTGCAAAATACTAACGCGAATTCTTTACAGACGAATGGAAAAACTGGTAGAAGCCGACCTCGGGGAAGATCAGTTTGGATTCCGTAGAAATGTTGGAACACGTGAGGCAATACTGACCTTACGACTTATCTTAGAAGAAAGATTAAGAAAAGGCAAACCTACGTTTCTAGCATTTGTAGACTTAGAGAAAGCTTTTGACAATGTTAACTGGAATACTCTCTTTCAAATTCTGAAGGTGGCAGGGGTAAAATACAGGGAACGAAAGGCTATTTACAGTTTGTACAAAAACCAGATGGCAGTTATAAGAGTCGAGGGGCATGAAAGGGAAGCAGTGGTTGGGAAAGGAGTAAGACAGGGTTGTAGCCTCTCCCCGATGTTATTCAATCTGTATATTGAGCAAGCAGTAAAGGAAACAAAAGAAAAATTCGGAGTAGGTATTAAAATCCATGGAGAAGAAATAAAAACCTTGAGGTTTGCCGATGACATTGTAATTCTGTCAGAGACAGCAAAGGACCTGGAAGAGCAGTTGAACGGAATGGACAGTGTCTTGAAAGGAGGATATAAGATGAACATCAACAAAAGCAAAACGAGGATAATGGAATGTAGTCAAATTAAGTCGGGTGATGCTGAGGGAATTAGATTAGGAAATGAGACACTTAAAGTAGTAAAGGAGTTTTGCTATTTAGGGAGTAAAATAACCGATGATGGTCGAAGTAGAGAGGATATAAAATGTAGACTGGCAATGGCAAGGAAAGCGTTTCTCAGGAAGAGGAATTTGTTAACATCGAGTATAGATTTAAGTGTCAGGAAGTCGTTTCTGAAAGTATTTGTATGGAGTGTAGCCATGTATGGAAGTGAAACATGGACGATAACTAGTTTGGACAAGAAGAGAATAGAAGCTTTCGAAATGTGGTGCTACAGAAGAATGCTGAAGATAAGGTGGGTAGATCACGTAACTAATGAGGAGGTATTGAATAGGATTGGGGAGAAGAGAAGTTTGTGGCACAACTTGACTAGAAGAAGGGATCGGTTGGTAGGACATGTTTTGAGGCATCAAGGGATCACAAATTTAGCATTGGAGGGCACTGTGGAGGGTAAAAATCGTAGAGGGAGACCAAGAGATGAATACACTAAGCAGATTCAGAAGGATGTAGGTTGCAGTAGATACTGGGAGATGAAGAAGCTTGCACAGGATAGAGTAGCATGGAGAGCTGCATCAAACCAGTCTCAGGACTGAAGACCACAACAACAACAATACTTGAGCTGGATGTCGTCAGTCTAGCTTCTCTACATTTACCTGCTTTGTACGGCTGAATTTGTCCAATGTAGCCTACTGTGTCCTCAGAGCACATAAGGATCATCATCACGTCGAGATCACACGTCTGCAGGATATTTATTTTTATATTTTTTGTTACAAACGTTTCATTGAGACTGTATGTGTAAACATATGAAAAACAACTAAAATTCTTAATACAGTGCACAAAAACAATAGCAAACATAAATACGATACCGAATGAAGTATTAAATACTGTTCGAAGTTTATGATAATAATGTACGTAAATACTTTATTTTACATAGATAAACTTACGATACTACCACATTACGTAGATGAACTAACTTAAAATCTCACTTTATTGCAAGCTAATCGACTCACGCAACAAATAATAAACTATTGTAAAGCATACGTCCTGTTATTGTCCCTTATCTTAAAATTCTTCCCATTGTTTATTTAAAGCATGCAGTAACAAAAACTAAAAATTGAGAAACCACCGACAAACTCACGTGAATAATTTTGGCGCGAAACGTTGCAACTAGCAATCCGAATTAAGTATGAGAATGATTGGCTGAAATAAGCAGAAGAAATTCGAAACATTGGATGCGTGACAAAATACTATCTACGTTTCAGTCCCGTACGAAAACTGAGAACTTAAGCCTGTTTTATCCGAAAATAAATTTTGTACAAGATAGTATAGTAGTTTTTCAGGAAAATTCACTAAAAATTTTTCTGTTGCTTACAAATAAGGTGACCATTTTTTTTACAGTTACTGTAGCACAAATTTCTGGATTAGTTTAATTTTATGCGTGGTCATCGATAAAGCTTTGAATACTCGATCAGACAGCGTACAATTCTGACAGGGCTGGGCATAATTGTGGTTTGGTGCATGCATTGCTTTGCACATCAGATTTTTCGATTATTTTACACCATTGGCCAATAAAATCTTTAATGTATAGGCAACGAAACGAGAATCACTTCTAATAACGACATTCTTTAATTATATCGAATTGTATCACTTAAAAAGTAACGCTTTTCTACGAAATACAGTTTCAGGTGCAGATGCGTAATTTTTCGCTCATAAAACCTGAAAGATCGAAGATTCTTGCAAACACCTCTTATAATTACTGTAAGAATATTTTTTTCTATCATTATTTGTGTCACTTTAAAGTGTTTCAGCAAGTGTGGCCCTCAGGGAATCGGCATTCATTTGCTGTGTGTGGGCCCGGCAGCCCTGGGGTTCCTGAGCTGGGGACTGCTTAGCGCCGCCAGTCCACTGTCGCCATAAACTCTGGGCACGTTTCAGCGACGGAATGGCGCTGCGGCGGAAGCCCGCGTGTCACAGGGAACAGCGATCTCGGCTTGAATGCCCGGATCGAAAGGACTGTAAAATCTTGTATAAAAAAGCCCTCAGTCTCTAGGTGTGCTGCACGCCGATGAGATGCATAGCTGTTGAGGTGAAACCGTCGTTAGCAGAAAACGACTGGGGAATCTGTCGCACCTCAGTCGTGTAAGGCCTGCCTGGGCACTCAGGGCTCTGACTACGTGGACTTTTATTTCTGTAACTGCTCGTGAGACCGAAACGGAACCCTCGAAATTTCCTCTTCTCCCGCCCAGCTCAATGGGTGGGCCGCTGGTATGTACGAACATCCAATCGAACAAGGGGGCACATGTAGCCACACTTCAGGTTCAGGTTTACATAAAATTTTTTACTCCATAAAAAGGAACACATACTGCTGCTCAGAAATGGAAAGAGGGCAGGTTTGAAAAGGTCCCGCCTTTGTATACTCAAAAAGCTTTAGGGGGCATCGCATGTAAACTGAAATCAGTCAAGTGATTGCATAATGAAAACTTTTCGTTGAAAATGCTAGTTCAAGAAAAGTAAAAAACCTCTGGAAATCTAAATGCCTTGTGGAATTTGTCATAGAAACGGAGCTCCACAGCACCTTGAAGTACAGCGAAGGTGTTGTGTCATGGAGGAATTGTAAGATGACTGTGCTCAAGAACAGATCGACGATCTAGAAGTTATACTGAAAAGAGTGGATGGAGTCTGGTGACATATAGCTCCTTTATCCGTAACTTCAATAGTATTACACACCAAGGGCTTATCAAGGGAGGATTTCTTTCCGTAAGTGTAAGGCTATATGTCCCTAACCCAATGTTCTGTTTTAAATGCCAGAGCTTTGGGAACTCCACCTTAGGATGTGAGGGTGAAGCCACTTGTTGCAAATGTGGCAAGGCTTCCCTTGACAAAACTGATTGCTCCTCTCCTCCAAAGCGTGTAAATTATTTCTCTGGGGATCACCCTGTTTGGAGAAGGAAATGCAGTGTCGGAAAAGAAGATACAGTAGATTAAAACATCGAAATGCATCTCTTGTGGTGAGGCCAAGAAGCCCCTCACATTCGACAGCCAATGCTCCTACAGAAACAGGTCGCTAGCGTCTGCATTTGAAACTACACTTGCCCCCCCCCCCCCCCCTCCAAACAAAAAAAATCTCATAAAGCCACATTTGCCACCATTGAGGAGCTACTGGTACCTCCAAAGGCAGAGCCTCGTAAAAAAATCCAGCACTGCCTTTATCACTGCTGTGATAGTTCCTACGAAGTCTTCCCAGGCCAAAAAACCAAATGAGTAACTTCCACCAAGGCGAAAACAGGCGCTCTACCGTCAGACTACGTTGACGGCATTTTACATGACGGATCTGCTGCTTCTGCTTCAGAACCACTGGAATGCGAAGTTTGTCAGAGCATCCATCTTGCCCAAAGACTGAACATCCACCTGTCGTGGGCTCCCCATCCCGTAGAAGGACAAGTTGAACTGTAATACCAGCTATAAATGGCTCCTATACTACAATGGAACATGAATAGTTTCAGGACTGTCATGGAAGAACTGAAACTCGTCGCACAGGTACAATCTATGCATTTGTGTTTACAAGAAACCCATTTTAAGGCCACTGATGTCCCTATGCTATGGGGCTATACCATACATGGAAAGGATGACCTGACTGAAGACAGAGCCAATGTTATTGCCTCCGGAGGATGCAATACGCTCCGAGGCTGTCCCAGGTCTCATTGCACAACTCCCTTTCCCATTTCTGCTGCTGCATGATTTCAATGCCCATAACGTATTATAAGGCTGCTCCAGAGGTCAAGTCTCGGATGTGTCAGGAGCTGCGCGCCATCAGGCAGCCCCATTCGTTTCTCAGTTACTACTGAGTCATACTCAAGCACCAACCTCTCTTTCTGTCGTATCGATAGCTACGATGCCACTTCGTAGGTGCAAGTTCGTAGGCTCTGTGCAGCTCTACGAGTGCCGCTCCTGATTCTTCCCATTTCATTCCGAGTAGACGACCGAGCAACATTGTTTCTATTTCATAGTGGGAGAGCCACTACAGATTTTGCCTGTGTAACTTCTGTGAGCTTGACATATCCGACTGTACCTACGTGCTCCTCAGTGCAAAGTTATGTATTCATCTTCTTGCTAAAGTAAAGGTGATTTAAATTCACACTGCAGTACCGAGAGTCCTACCCCACCTGCTCCTCCTAGCTTGCTACATTCGTCCTACCCTTCAGTTTACAGGAGCAGACCCACGCGCTGCTTTCCAGCCATTGCAATCTCAGCACAGTGGGAAGCAACTGATGACCGTCATTCAAATGACCACTTCCCACAGTGGTTCCACCTACTGGATGGAGAATTGCTTGAACAGAAGCCACCAAAATGGTTTGTCTGCTGGGCTAACCGCATGCTGTTCAGTCAACCGGATGTGTAGGAGCACCGCAACAGCATCCAGAATGTGCAGATCACATCACATAGTACCTTGGTGGACTGATGAGTACCGTTCAGCATTCCAGGACTGGGATGCAGGTTTTCAACAGTTTAAATCCCACCCAACACAGGACAACCTTACAGACTTTCGAGCTGCGAGAGCCAAGACTCGACGTGTAATTAAGAAGAACAAGAAAAGAACATGGCAAGCATTCCTAGACTCTATCAACTCCTCCACTTGTTCTACAAAAGCATAGGATGCCATGAGCAGGGCTTCCGGTAAACACAGTAGTTTATCAGTAGCAGAGGAGCTGAAACTGAGGTTGCTCCAAACAACGGCCCGAGACATCGCTCAGACGATGGCAGAACATTTCACAGTGACTGCTGCTAATGCTAGCCGGGATACAGCGTCTCACAGCTGTGCGATTGGAGAGAGGGGCAAACTGGAATTCTGATCCCACAGTTCTGAGTCTTATAACTACGCTTTCTCCACGTGCGAGCTGGAATCAGCACTCTCTGAGACTCATGATAATGCATCTGGTCACGATCAAATCCAGTAGTGCATGCTTCGGCATTTGTCAGCAGTGTTAAAGGTAATCGTTCTCGAATGTTTTTATTTGATATGGCAGACAGATCACTTCCCCAACCTTTGGAGATAGGCAACTTTGATAGCTCTCCTCAAACCAGGAAAGGACTGCACATGTGCAGAAGGTACCAGAGTGTCGACTTAACGAGGTGTGTAGGAAAATCCCTGTAGCGAATGGCTAACCGTCGTCTGGTCTGGTTATCAGAGAGCAGCCAACTCCTCTAGCCGCTCTCAGTCAGTTTGCATTGTGGACATTTCAGTCTACTGTCAACAGTTCCACCCTAGTTCCTACATAACTATCACTGTCTCGGTATATCCCCTGATATGAGTAAGGCTCACAACACAACTTGGAGACACAGAATTTGCCACACCTATAAACAGTTTTATGTCTACGGTACAAAGTCCTGTACATTGCTCCTTGGTTTTCTGCTGTTCATCCACCAGAGTTCCAGAGTTGCAACAGCGACTTGTCAGCTGCAACATACAGTGCGGAGGTTTTAGGAGGAGTGCAAAGACGGGTTTTCATTTTTCTGTAGGTAAGTGTGTGTCTTCATTTTGATTGTTCTCGCCATGTGTTTAATTTACTTTATTTCCGTATGAGAAATACTATTCAATATTTGAAAGTGTGAGGTTTCTGGGCATCATTTTTGACTCCATATTATAATAGTTACCACATCCGAGAGACCTGAAAGCCCGAACCCAGAAGGCACTGAGTTTAATACAGTGCCTTCGCCACAGGCCTTGGCGAGCAGACAGGCACGTCTGCTCCGGTTTTGTATTGCTTTTGTGTATTTGCGGCCAAACTATTGGCGCACAGTGTACACTTCAGTGAGGCCTTCCTAGCTGAAAATTTTTGGCGCACTCCGCTCTGAAGGGATTAATCTGTCCAATGGTGCTTTTAGGAGCAGTCCCATAGCCAGTCTCTGTGCTGAGACTGTGGAACCGCCATTCACCACCCAGTGACAGCTCCTCATGGTGCGTCAGGCATGGAAGCTCCTCGCAGCTCTAACTTCACTTACATGCCGTACTGCTGCTCGTCCGCCTCTGAAACGCCGTTTCTACAATCGTTGTTGAGTAACAAAGCCGTTTGGGACCCATGTGCAACGTGTGCTAGACCCATTTCGTTTGCAGCACGTACAACCTTCGATGGTTAGTTTATATTTTAAGCTACCTTGCTGTGATCTTCAGCTCAGAGTAGTATGAGAAGACCCAACTCGTTAAATATTCTTCTTATCTGTAGAATAACATAATTTTTACTAAAAACCAGGACTTGGCAATTCCGATCTGTTGAGACTTTTATTGCGCCTTCAAATACAACACGTATTAGATGATTACTATCTTGTTCCAGGAGACCTTCTTGGTGGCGGATAACACGCGTTTTTTTCAATGCATAGGAATATACATCGTTGATATAAACTTATGGTCGTTGGTATTCCTTCACAGCATGGCTGGTGCAGAAGACTCTTTGCCGCCTTGGGCGATTTTGCCCCTCAAGACTCCAACTAAATCTTCAGCTCTCTTGGAACGGCATGGAGACCAGGCGGAAATCTTGATGCAAATAATAAAATGCACAAAACAGGATTGTTCCCTAATAAATCTTCTTTCATAATACTTAAAATTTTATATTCTCAACAATTATTGCGGGTAACAAAAATGCATATAATTGTACTAATAAAGGTTCTTCATTTATATTCAAAATTCGTACGGGATCCCACATCGACTCAACGACATTATTTATTTCCAGACTTTGACTATAAAACATCTGGAAAATCTCATATCCTCACAAACCCCAAATCAACGAGTTACTGGAGAGGTCCAGAGCAATTTTAGATATGGTGCAGTATAGGAGAGGTTCTATTCCTGCCCATGTTTGTTTTATGACATTTTAACTGAGCTAGGTTTTCCTGATCGTGTGCTCCAGGTCCGACTGCCTTCGACACAAAATTATACGCGGTCTTGTGGGCACTGTAAGATATAAGATGTGCTCCAAGTGCTAAACTCAAACTTCCTGTCAGATTAAAACTGTGTGCCGGACCGAGACTCGAACTCGGGACCTTTGCCTTTCGCGGGCAAGTGCTCTACCATCTGAGCTACCCAAGCACGACTCACGCCCCCTCCTCACAGCCTTACTTCCGCCAGTACCTGCTCTCCTACTTTCCAAACCTTACAGAAGCTCTCCTGCGAACTTTGCAAGACTAGCACTCCTGAAAGAAAGGAGAGCTTCTGTAAAGTTTGGAAAGTAGGAGACGAGGTACTGGCGGAAGTAAGGCTGTAAGGACGGGGCGTGAGTCGTGCTTTGGTAGCTCAGTTGGTAGAGCACTTGCCCGCGAAAGGCAAAGGTCCCGAGTTCGTGTCTCGGTCCGGCACACAGGTTGAATCTGTCAGGAAGTTTCATATCAGCGCACACTCCGCCGCAGAGTGAATATCTCATTCACGTGCTAAATTGCTTGTCTATTCCGATTCTCTGAGTGCCTTGTACTCCCTACAACGCTTGAATTCAGTAGATAAAGTAGATCAGAAAATCAGGACGTCTTGCTGCTGGATACCAGGGCACACGGGTACGGTGGGGAATGAAAGGGCAGATGAGGTATCCATGGAGGCGTGTCACGATTCCCGGTTATTTCAGTGTGCCGTTCTTCTGCAAGCTTCCACCTCATTTTGAGGTGAAGAGTCATGCATCGATGGAAAGACGAGCAGCTGGACGTGACAGATAAGCTGCACCTAGTAAAGCCACCACCTGGCAGTGGTGTACTTTCTTCCAGAGACGCAGGTGGGACTAGGTTCTCCCCACTTGTCTTCGCATAGCCCACAGCCCTATGACACGTGACTTCTTGTTCCGGCGAGACGACTCTCCAATGTGTGGTGCTTGTGCTACAGGTCACCGTGCGCCATGTTTCATTAGACTGTGTTTTGTTTTCCGATCATCTGCCGTCTATTTTAAGTTATGTTCAAACGAATGTTTAAGGTCTTGTGATTTATCCTACTCGTTTCCTCAAAATTTAGCGAGACGTTCTTAATATGTTGAGTGGCTGACCGATGTTTTTTTGTAAGTGGTCTGCCAGTCACATATGTCTGTGCTGTTATTTTAACTGCTCTGTTGGTTCAAATGGTTCAAATGGCTCTGAGCACTATGGGACTCAACATCTTAGGTCATAAGTCCCCTAGAACTTAGAACTACTTAAACCTAACTAACCTAAGGACATCACACACACCCATGCCCGAGGCAGGATTCGAACCTACGACCGTAGCAGTCCTGCGGTTCCGGACTGCAGCGCCAGAACCGCTAGACCACCGCGGCCGGCTAACTGCTCTGTTGGTTCACTTATGTTTTCATCCCAGCTGTAGCATCTTTCACGATTTCTCTTTGTTTTAGGGCATGTGATATGGAGTGACTGTACTGATCAACGCGAATGATGTAGGAGTGCCGACTCGTTTAGCCCTTTTTCCTACATTCGTTTCATTTAATATTTCTGAGGTTTAAGTACAGAAGTGGTGCGCCTCAAAAACCTTCCAGAAAAACGTGTTTTTTGCGCGTAAAATCAAAATGAAGCAAGCGGTTATAATTTACCATAGCCCAAGGTCCGATACAAAGGTAAGACCAAATTTGAATCAACGGTCTCGTTCCAATTCGGAGTTATTTAAACGTGAGAATTTACGCACGTAAAATCCAAATGGTAGGCATACAATGGTGTCATTAGCTGAGCATTAATTTTAACCCCAATAAAAATCTTTAGCAAAAGGAATTAATATATTCGCACAATTTCCTGGACGCCAGTTCCGGTTTGCCTTCCACACCTCGCTTAATATACAATAACAGAGCTATAGTAAGACATCTTCGAATGGCTATGCAAATGGCCACTGGTCCAAGCCAAACAAAAAACGTTTTACCCCATGTTCCTAAGGGTACCTTCACACCGAAAACCGACTACAACAAACAAAAACATACAACTGTTGTGAGTGACAAACATGCAACTGTTGTGAGTGCGGCAAACTTACAACGGTTGATACCTGTTGACAAATGTTGACAACAGTTTCAAACTCTTGTAAACACACGTTCGGCGTTTTTATTTTTTGTTACAGAAAAGCAATTGAAATGGATTCTAACTGGGAACATTTTCCATTTGTTACGGTGGGAGATGATGCTTTTGCTCTTTCGGAGTGCATGATGAAACCATACGCAGGATGGCAAGAGAAAGGCAGCCCGGAAAGAATGTTTAATTACCCAATATCTCGCGCTAGAAGAATTGTGGAGAATTTTTTTCGAAAATTGTTGGCAGTTGTCGGGGTCTTAGAACAACTATGCACTTAAGTCCTGAAAAAGCAACATTAGTGACTTCTGCAACTGTGTCTTTGCACAGCTTTCTTTGAAGACATAAAGAAAGTGCCACCGTTTACTCATCACCTGGTAGTTTTGATGTGGAAGATCCAGAAACAGGCAGGATTTCGGATGGCAGTTGGAGGATTCTTCCGCAATACAAATGTCTTCAGAGAAAGGGAGGCAACGCAGGAAGAATCGCAAAGAATATATGGGATGAATTTGCAATATACTCTGTATCGGATGTTGGTAATGTAAAATGGCAAGAGAAACATCGAGTGAAAAGACAAATGTAATCAAAGACTTTCGGACAAAACCCTTATAGCTTTAGTTATTACCAACGTAAGCCATTAATTTGCAAACTACTTTGTATCAGATGTTGACAAAATGATATGACAGGAAAAATAAATAAATTTCCGATGAAAATACAGTTATAATTACAAAATTTTCGAACAAAACTCTTACAGCTTCAGTTACGCTAATGAATGACATTTTACTTAAGATTGTAAATATTTGCTCCCTTGCTTGTTCATGCCTTCCAAATACTTCATATGCTCATAAAACATCCATTTCGGAACGTAGATCTCAGTTGTCCCAGACCCACTTTTAGTTTTGACTGTTTTACAATGTTGACGATTGTACTGTGTTTTCATATTTGTCCATTTCCTTTCACACTCCACAAGCAGTGCACCAATTTCATCCGAAACTTCTTTCAACAAATCTTTCCTTTTATGTCTGTTTTTATATGCAGAATCATAAGTATCCTACATTGGTTCCCTCATTTCAATTTGTAAGAAAAGCTGAATTGTTGGATCTGTTGACAACTCTTGAGTTGCCATTGTCGAAAGAAACACAGTAGATGAAGAAAGAAACACAGCGGACGACACGGGAAATGCGCATGCGCGAGTCACACTGCTCTGCCGCGTTTTTGCTCACTGACCATAAACTACAAACACGAGATAAACTTCCATCAACTAGTTGTTCAGACTCGCGACTTGAAACAACTGTTGAGAACAGTTGAAGACTAAGCCAAACGTCGAGTTAAAAACGGTTGTCAACCGACTTTGTTGGAGTTGGTTTTCAAGTGAAGGTACCTTTAGTCAAACAGGAACGGAGCACTAAGACACCTCTCCCTCCTCCCCCCCCCCCCAAACCACAATTCTGCTTGTGGATTTTTCATACACATTTCTTACGGGGCTTCCATGCTGTAGTGACTGCGAATCACTCCAAGTTCGAGAATGTTTTTATTTCATCCACTACGCATTTCGATTTTAAACCATCATCATCACGTCAGCTGGAAGACATCTCTCACATAACAGTTTCAACGCTAATCGTAGGTGATTACTGCCAACAGCATAACTTCGCTGCTGCCTCGCATGCTGCTGAAAGAAATCGCTGATGCTGGCGTTTGGAAAAAGCTTGTTATGTAAGTAATGCATTACACCTGGTGATGACATTTTGAGTCTAAAGGTGTCGTAGGTAAAATGATAACTTCGTGACTCACACAAGATTATAATTTTTTTCGTTATGTGGAAGCTTCCAAGCCGGCCGGAGTGGCCAAGCGGTTAAAGGCGCTACAGTCTGGAACCGCGAGACTGCTACGGTCGCAGGTTCGAATCCTGCCTCGGGCATGGATGTGTGTGATGTCCTTAGGTTAGTTAGGTTTAAGTAGTTCTAAGTTCTAGGGGACTGATGACCTTAGACGTTAAGTCCCATAGTGCTCAGAGCCATTTGAACCATTTTTGAAGCTTCCAAGTAAACTTATACTCGGGGTATTTTCCTGTATTACCCACATACTTAGAGAGAAAAACAGAGATAGAACTTTATAGAGTACGGTGCGTCCCCTTCCAATTCTTATTCTACCAAAAGGTCTCCTGCTGCTTGTGCAAAACTGAAACAAAGAGATAAACGTGTAGCTGTGATATTCAGGCAAAATAACACATTATTTACACATTACAGTCTGCACTTCTACTTCCTTTGATGAAGATTATATTCTTAGTAAAATGTTCCCAAAAGTAGATTTTTAATATTATTTTACGCTGTAAGGCAATTTGAGATTAAGTCCTCTTTGATGGAATTCTATGTGTCTGGCTTTTCTTTAGTATTTATTCTACTCTTTGGTTTGTTGTGCACAATATATGCGACCTCAGGGGTTCATCACACTGATTTGCTGGGTACAGGCTCGGTGTCCTTAGAGTTCCTGAGCTGAGGGCTGGTAAGCACTGATATCGACATATACAAGCAAGCGGAAACCCTCAACACAACACCACACGTCTGCGGCGGCAGTTCCAAGAAGCTGCAGGAGTGCGGGTCTCAACGCAAACGATGAGAAAATGGCTGTGAGAGCAGGCACCTGTCGGGGTTCCACCTCTGAATCGGATTAGGGGGGCGGCTCGTGTCACATGGGCATGGAGCCACTCTTTGTATTCTAAGCAGCAATGCGACAGAAGCTCTTTTCTGCTGAGACCCGTAAAAGCCTCCACCCTGAAAATGCTGATATTCTTGTGTGGAGGCAACAAGGACACTTACAGCCTAACTGTACCGTAGACCGTAAGCAGTATCGAGGCATCTTTTGGGATGGAATCAAGTGTGGTCGCAGGGTACCCCTTGTGACAATACGTGGGTGGAAGACGTGTGCCAAGTACCGGGAGGACATTCTTGCACGCATTTTGGCTCCATTTGGTGAACTTGTTGGAGCGGCATTCACCCTGATAAACAACAGTACGTGTCCCCATCGTCACAATCCGGTTAAGACATTCATAACGAAGCGCAGAATCAAAAGGAAGGAGTGGTCTCCATGATCTCCAGATCTCAACTGCAATGAGAATGCATGAGCCACGCTGAAAACGAACAGTTTTCGATCGTCCTGTCTCAGCAGTAGCCTTAGAGGGCATCACCGAGGCCGCTGTGGAGTAATCGGACAATATCCCACAGTCTTAGCTGGACAATTTGGTAACGAATATGTCTAACAGCGTTCAAAAGTGTCTCCAGTTGGGTCAAATCATAAATAATGTGTTAAGCAAGATGACACTGGGAAGAAACTGTGGTGTTTGTGCTGGAAGTTTTTGCAAGGTCTTTTTTTGTGTTGATCAGGTGGATATGTGTTTATCTTCTGTATTTTGCTGTGGTAAATCAAAATAAGTTTTGTTTCTTGTTATGTCCAGTACAGACAATAAATCAATAAGTATCATTTATTTGCACCACTGTGTAAGTAACAACGAAAAGGAAGCAAGTTCATTATCAAGCTGCAGTGTGAGAGTATAATGGGCCAAAAAACAGAAACTTTATATCAAGTAGCTGAGACTTCATAGTGGAGAAAACACGCGAATTCTGTAACAGTGGTGTCAAATTTTTTTCTTGAAAGGTAAATGTTTTATTGACAAGGGGAACTCCCCGTCGCACCCCCCGTCCCCCCTCGGGTTCAGTGGTACGATGGTCAGCGGATTGCCCGTCAAAAACTGAACACAGATCAAGCATGAAAACAGGGAGAAGGTGTACTGTAATAGAAACAGTGAACGGTCCGTGATCAAAAAGTGCAGTACAGAGCAGCGAGGAGCAGATGTGTCGTCGTGATCAAGTAGTTACGGTGTTAGGCTGCCAAGCGGCCGAGCAGTGTCTCGGTTTCGCTCGGGCCATTACGTCTCTTTTTTCCGCTGTTTGCTTTATTCTAATTTGTGTCTGTGTCGTGGTGTAACATCCGTTTGCAACAGGGAGGTGTAAGGTAGGTGTGGTGTCACCGCCAGACACCACACTTGCTAGGTGGTAGCCTTTAAATCGGCCGCGGTCCGTTAGTATACGTGGGACCCGCGTGTCGCCACTATCAGTGATTGCAGACCGAGCGCCGCCACACGGAAGTAGACTTCCTAGCACTCGTCCCAGTTGTACAGCCGACTTTGCTAGCGATGGTTCACTGATAAAATACGCTCTCATTTGCCGAGACGATAGTTAGCATAGCCTTCAGCTACGTCATTTGCTACGACCTAGCAAGGCGCCATTACCAGTATAGATATTGATATTATGAGTCATGTACAGTCAAGAGCGACGCTCATCATTTATGGATTAAAGTTAAGTATTCCATCATCTACGTCCGTTTTTTGCTAAAGTCTAATTTCCTTGACCTGTTCCAGACCTCACGCCAGCCTGCGTGAGCTAAAACGCGTACCTTTCGGCTTCCTCTAATATTACGGTGTTGGCTCTCCTGCCAACCCACAACAGTAGGGACCTATAATGACACTTGGTTCTGCACAACTACTCATATCAGCCGAAAGGAAGTGGTTTTCGAATGGGAACCGCAAACGTTTGAGGAGCAGGCGAGAAGTCAACCGAATCCTCCGCCGGACAACACGCCTGGTGTGTCACACGCGGCGTCAGCGACAGTACGTGCGTCATACGATAGGAATCTCTTATCGACGCACCTAATTTGTACGACTGGTAAGTGAGTGAGATACGCCTCCTTGCCCGATATAGGTGTTCGTATGAGTGTAAATGTGAACGTGTTCACTCCCAAGGAAAAGATGAAAACATAGTAGTATGTCACATATGCTGCAACAAATGAATGCAACAGTTTCAAAATCACACTTTTTGTCTGTGCTCTGTCAAACCATATGTTTTTAACGTTTTTGAATTTGTGTTACATTTTGGAAGTCTTGACTCTTGAATTCCTTTGTTGTCACACAGTTCATCCCAGTTTATTTGCTGTTTTGATTTCTGTGAGACGTCTATGCAGTACCTGGCCTGCTCTCACTACTCATCGCATTTACTTGCGACACTGACGTATTCTTACCACGTGACTCATATTCGATAACCAACGTACAGCATGACAACTGCCAAGACTGCAGACAGAGATCCAACGTTCCCGTGACAGGACGGACAGTTCACAAGGTGAAAAACAACTCAAGGGCACGAGGGAGTTTTGAACATGGCTCGGCCATGACCACTTCCCCACGACAACATTGCTGTTCATACTGCTCTTTATAATTGCACTTCTTATTGTTGGACCGTTCACGTTTTCTAATTTGCTGTTTTTCACCGTTCAGTACACCTTCTTTCTGTTTCCATGCTCTGTGGTCAGTTTTTGACGGTCTATCCACCGGACCATCTCACCCCTAAATCTGAGGGGGCTGCGATGTGCAGTTTCCCTTATGAGAAACTATTTACCGAGATAGATGTCGCTTTGCTTCGTTTATATAAAATAGTCTACATCTATATCCATGCTCTACAAACCAGCGCGAAGGGCATGGCACAGGGTCCGTCCCACTGTACCAGTTATTAGGGATTCCTTCCGTTCAATTCGAGAATGGACCGCGGTAAAGAGATTGTTTGATTGCCTCTGTGCGTGCAGTAATTATTCTAATCTTATCTCCACGATCTCGATGTGAGCGATACGCAGATGGTTGTAGTGTATTCCTACATTCATCATTTAAGCTGGTTCTTGGAACTTTGTTAAAAGTCTTTCTCGGGCTAGTTTACATCTATCTTTGAAGAGCCTACCAATTCAGCTCCTTCAGTATCTCTATGACACTCTCCCATGGATCAAGCAAACCTGCGGCCATTCGTGCTGCTCTTCTCTATATATGTTCAATATCCTCTGTTAGTCCTATTTGGTACGGGTCCCAGACACTTGAGCAATATTCTAGAACAAGTCGCACAACTGATTTGTAAGCAATCTCCTTTGTAGACTGATTGCACTTCCCCAGTATTCTACCACTAAATCCAAGTCTTACCACCTGCTTTACCCACGACTGAACCTATGACGTCATTCCATGTGATATTCCTACAAAGTGTTTCACTCCGGTATTTGTGTGAGTTGGCTGATTCCAACAGTTTTGGAAATTTGTGGTGAGTTCCTATGTGACCAAACTGCTGAGGTTATCGGAAATTTCTTTTTGTGGAAATTCGTGGTAAGTTCCGATGGGACCAAACTGCCCGCGCCTTAGACCGCACGGCTACCTCGCACGGCTGAGAATATAGTTCCCTAGGCCCCCCATGAACCATGGACCTTGCCGCTGGTGGGGAGGCTTGCGTGCCTCAGCGATACAGATGGCCGTACCGTAGGTGCAACCACAACGGAGGGGTATCTGTTGAGAGGCCAGACAAGCATGTGGTTCCTGAAGAGGGGCAGCAGCCTTTTCAGTAGTTGCAGGGGCAACAGTCTGGATGATTGACTGATCTGGCCTTGTAACAATAACCAAAACGGCCTTGCTGTGCTGGTACTGCGAACGGCTGAAAGCAAGGGGAAACTACAGCCGTAATTTTTCCCGAGGACATGCAGCTCTACTGTATGATTAAATGATGATGGCGTCCTCTTGGGTAAAATATTCCGGAGGTAAAATAGTCAACCATTCGGATCTCCGGGCGGGGACTACTCAGGAGGACGTCGTTATCAGGAGAAAGAAAACTGGCGTTCTACGGATCGGAGCGTGGAATGTCAGATCCCTTAATCGGGCAGGTAGGTTAGAAAATTTAAAAAGGGAAATGGATAGGTTAAAGTTAGATATAGTGGGAATTAGTGAAGTTCGGTGGCAGGAGGAACAAGACTTTTGGTCAGGTGATTACAGGGTTATAAATACAAAATCAAATAGGGGTAAGGCAGGAGTAGGTTTAATAATGAATAAAAAAATAGGAGTGCGGGTTAGCTACTACAAACAGCATAGTGAACGCATTATTGTGGCCAAGATAGACACAAAGCCCATGCCTACTACAGTAGTACAAGTTTATATGCCAACTACCTCTGCAGATGATGAAGAAATAGATGAAATGTATGACGAGATAAAAGAAATTATTCAGGTAGTGAAAGGAGACGAAAATTTAATAGTCATGGGTGACTGGAATTCGTCAGTAGGAAAAGGGAGAGAAGGAAACATAGTAGGTGAATATGGATTGGGGGGAAGGAATGAAAGAGGAAGCCGCCTTGTAGAATTTTGCACAGAGCATAACTTAATCATAGCCAACACTTGGTTCAAGAATCATAAAAGAAGGTTGTATACGTGGAAGAATCCTGGAGATACTAAAAGGTATCAGATAGATTATATAATGGTAAGACAGAGATTTAGGAACCAGGTTTTAAATTGTAAGACATTTCCAGGGGCAGATGTGGACTCTGACCACAATCTATTGGTTATGAACTGCAGATTGAAACTGAAGAAACTGCAAAAAGGTGGGAATTTAAGGAGATGGGACCTGGATAAACTGAAAGAACCAGAAGTTTTAGAGAGTTTCAGGGAGAGCATAAGGGAACAATTGACAGGAATGGGGGAAAGAAATACAGTAGAAGAAAAATGGGTAGCTCTGAGAGATGAAGTAGTGAAGGCAGCAGAGGATCAAGTAGGTAAAAAGACGAGGGCTAATAGAAATCCTTGGGTAACAGAAGAAATATTGAATTTAATTGATGAAAGGAGAAAATACAAAAATGCAGTAAATGAAGCAGGCAAAAAGGAATACAGACGTCTCAAAAATGATATCGACAGGAAGTGCAAAATGGCTAAGCAGGGATGGCTAGAGGACAAATGTAAGGATGTAGAGGCTTGTCTCACTAGGGGTAAGATAGATACTGCCTACAGGAAAATTAAAGAGACCTTTGGAGAGAAGAGAACCACTTCTATGAATATCAAGAGCTCAGATGGCAACCCAGTTCTAAGCAAAGAAGGGAAGGCAGAAAGGTGGAAGGAGTATATAGAGGGTTTATACAAGGGCGATGTACTTGAGGACAATATTATGGAAATGGAAGAGGATGTAGATGAAGACGAAATGGGAGATAAGATACTGCGTGAAGAGTTTGACAGAGCACTGAAAGACCTGAGTCGAAACAAGGCCCCGGGAGTAGACAACATTCCATTTGAACTACTGATGGCCTCGGGAGAGCCAGTCATGACAAAACTCTACCATCTGGTGAGCACGATGTATGAGACAGGCGAAATACCCTCAGACTTCAAGAAGAATATAATAATTCCAATCCCAAAGAAAGCAGGTGTTGACAGATGTGAAAATTACCGAACTATCAGTTTAATAAGTCACAGCTGCAAAATACTAACGCGAATTCTTTACAGACGAATGGAAAAACTGGTAGAAGCCGACCTCGGGGAAGATCAGTTTGGATTCCGTAGAAATGTTGGAACACGTGAGGCAGTACTGACCTTACGACTTATCTTGGAAGAAAGATTAAGAAAAGGCAAACCTACGTTTCTAGCATTTGTAGACTTGGAGAAAGCTTTTGACAATGTTAACTGGAATACTCTCTTTCATATTCTGAAGGTGGCAGGGGTAAAATACAGGGAGCGAAAGGCTATTTACAGTTTGTACAGAAACCAGATGGCAGTTATAAGAGTCGAGGGGCATGAAAGGGAAGCAGTGGTTGGGAAAGGAGTAAGACAGGGTTGTAGCCTCTCCCCGATGTTATTCAATCTGTATATTGAGCAAGCAGTAAAGGAAACAAAAGAAAAATTCGGAGTAGGTATTAAAATTCATGGAGAAGAAGTAAAAACTTTGAGGTTCGCCGATGACATTGTAATTCTGTCAGAGACAGCAAAGGACTTGGAAGAGCAGTTGAACGGAATGGACAGTGTCTTGAAAGGAGGATATAAGATGAACATCAACAAAAGCAAAACGAGGATAATGGAATGTAGTCAAATTAAGTCGGGTGATGCTGAGGGAATTAGATTAGGAAATGAGACACTTAAAGTAGTAAAGGAGTTTTGCTATTTAGGGAGTAAAATAACCGATGATGGTCGAAGTAGAGAGGATATAAAATGTAGACTGGCAATGGCAAGGAAAGCGTTTCTCAAGAGGAGGAATTTGTTAACATCGAGTATAGATTTAAGTGTCAGGAAGTCGTTTCTGAAAGTATTTGTATGGAGTGTAGCCATGTATCGAAGTGAAACATGGACGATAACTAGTTTGGACAAGAAGAGAATAGAAGCTTTCGAAATGTGGTGCTACAGAAGAATGCTGAAGATAAGGTGGGTAGATCACGTAACTAATGAGGAGGTATTGAATAGGATTGGGGAGAAGAGAAGTTTGTGGCACAACTTGATTAGAAGAAGCAATCGGTTGGTAGGACATGTTTTGAGGCATCAAGGGATCACAAATTTAGCATTGGAGGGCAGTGTGGAGGGTAAAAATCGTAGAGGGAGACCAAGAGATGAATACACTAAGCAGATTCAGAAGGATGTAGGTTGCAGTAGATACTGGGAGATGAAGAAGCTTGCACAGGATAGAGTAGCATGGAGAGCTGCATCAAACCAGTCTCAGGACTGAAGACCACAACAACAACAACAGGCTTACACACTACTTAATCTAACGTAAGCTAACTTACGCTAAGGACAACACACCCACCCATGTCCGGGGGAGGACTCGAGCCTCTGACGGGGAGGGGGGGGGGGGAGGGGAGGGGGTCAGCCGCGCGAACCGTGGCAAGGCGTGTGAGACCCCGCGGCTACCCCATGCGGTGATTCCAACAGTGACTCATTAATATTATAGTCCTAGGACATTACGTTTTTCTCGTTTTGTGAAGTGCACAGTTTTACATTTTTGAACTTCAAGCAAGTTGCCGATCTTTGCTCCACTCTGAAATATTGTCAAGATCTGAATGAATATTTGTGCTGCTTCTTTCAGACAGTACTTCATTATAGCCAACTGCATGAGCTGAAAAAAATATGAGGTTACTATTAATATGTCCGTAAAGTCACAAATATAGAGGGTGTTACAATAAGGTACGGCCAAACTTTCAGGAAACATTCCTCACACACAAAGAAAGAAAACATGTTATGTGGACATGTGTCCGGAAACGCTTACTTTCCATGTTAGAGCTCATTTTATTATTTCTCTTCAAATCACATTAATCATGCAATGGAAACACACAGCAACAGAACGTACGAGCGTGACTTCCAACTCTTTGTTACAGGAAATGTTCAAAATGTCCTCCGTTAGCGAGGATACATGCATCCACCCTCCGTCGCATGGGATCCCTGATGCGCTGATACAGCCCTGGAGAATGGCGTATTGTATCACAGCCGTCCACAATACGAGCACGAAGAGTCTCTACATTTCGTACTGGGATTGCGTAGACAAGAGCTTTCAAATGCCCCCATAAATGAAAGTCAAGAGGGTTGAGGTCAGGACAGCGTGGAGGCCACGGAATTAGTCCGCCTCTACCAATCCATCGGTCACCGAATCTGTTGTTGAGAGGCGTACGAACACTTCGACTGAAATCTGCAGGAGCTCCATCGTGCATGAACCACATGATGTGTCGTACTTGTAAAGGCACATGTTCTATCAGCAGAGGTAGAGTATCCGGTATGAAATCATGATAACTTGCTCCACTGAGCGTAGGTGGAAGAACATGGGGCCCAATCAAGACATCACCAACAATGCCTGCCCAAACGTTCACAGAAAATCTGTGTTGATGACGTGACTGCACAATTGCTTGCGGATTCTCGTCAGCCCACACATGTTGATTGTGAAAATTTGCAATTTGATCACGAAACTAAAATGAGCTCTAACATGGAAACTAAGCATTTCCGGACACATGTCCACATAACATCTTTTCTTTATTTGTGTGTGAGGAATGTTTCCTAAGAGTTTGGCCGTACCATTTTGTAACACTGTGTATATCTTGAACAGCAAGGGTGCCAACACGCTTCTCTGGAGCACACCTGAAGTCATTTCTACACCTGAGGATGACTCCTGGTTCAAGACGACATGCTGCGTCCTCCCTGCCGAAAAGTCCTCAATTGAGTCAGAAATTTCGCTCGATACCCGATCCGGTCGTACTTTTGACAGTAAGCGTGGGCTGCTGAGTCAAATGATTTTTGAAAATCAAGAAATACTGCATCTACCTACCTGCGTTGATCGAAAGCTTTCAGTATGTCATGTGACCAAACTGCGTGTTGGGTTTTACATGTTCTATTTCTTTCGAAATCCACGGCGGCTTGCACGGAGGAGGTCTTCCTGTTCGAGATGCATCATTACGCTTGAGCTCAGCACATATTCTAAGATTCTCAACAACATTTGGAGGGACAGCAGACGACTGGATACTTGGCCCTGGACTACGTGTTCGGCAGCTGGCTGCACGTCTAGATGACCCCGCGGCTCTCCTCGGCACGTCTTCCGTTGCGGAACATGGCGCTCCTGTGGCCCCCAGGCTAATGGTCAGCCTCGCGGTGCTGTCATCCCGTGGGGAGGGAGGGGGGGCGGGGCAACAGGCCGGCCTGCCACCGGCGCGCACGCAGGCAGCTGTGCGTCAGTGGCGACCGCGCACCTCTCCACAGCACGACGGCCGCACTGGGCTCTACCCCTGCTGCTGCTGCTGCCGCTGCTAGAGTCTGCGGTAAGAGAAGCCACTCCGGACTGCCCCCGCTCTGTTCAACACCGCGGGTGGCGAGAATGATTCCTCGTACGCCCCTCCGCGAGCCGTTTTTAATCTAACTTCACACCAGCCGTGTGTCCGACGCGGATAAATACAAACGCGTCTGGAAAAATGTACTCTTTGTTAGATAATATCGGTGACACAAAATGACAGAACGTTACGGCTGTCAGTGTTCGCGTTGTGGCGTTGTGATAGCCGCACAGGACGCCTCGATGATTTCTCGTAGCTCGTTCAGTGTAGCTGGCTTCTGGCTTCTGGTGATAAACTGGTGATTTTTCGATGTCCCCCACAGGCAGAAGTAGTCTGCGGTAAGTTGAATGGAGCCGGCGCGGTAATCTTAATGGAGCCGGCACGATATCTCTGTGTCTTCGGTTTTTTTTTTTTTTTCGTTCGCTTATCATGTCATTTCTGGAAACCCAGAATCTACTCTGTAGGAATCAACATGGATTCCGGAAACAGCGATCGTGTGAGACCCAGCTCGCTTTATTTGTTCATGAGACCCAGAAAATATTAGATACAGGCTCCCAGGTAAATGCTATTTTCCTTGACTTCCAGAAGGCGTTCGATACAGTTCCGCACTGATGCCTGATAAACAAGCCTACGGAATATCAGACCAGCTGTGTGGCTGGATTGAAGAGTTTTTAGCAAACAGAACACAGCATGTTGTTCTCAATGGAGAGACGTCTACAAACGTTAAACTAACCTCTACCGTGCCACAGGGGAGTGTTATGGGACCATTGCTTTTCACAAAATATATATTGACCTAGTACATACTGTCGGAAGTTCCATGCAGCTTTTCGCGGATGATGCTGTACTATACAGAGAAGTTGCAGCAATAGAAAATTGCAGCGAAATGCAGGAAGATCTGCAGCGGATAGCCACTTGGTGCAGGAAGGGAAACTGACCCTTAATATAGACAAATGTAATGTATTGCGAATACATAGAAAGAACTATCCGATATTGCATGATTACATGATACCGGAACAAACATTGGTAGCAGTTACTTCTGTAAAATATCTGGGAGTATGCGTACGCAACGATTTGAAGTCGAATGATCATATAAAATAAATTGTTGGTAAGGCGGGTACCAGGTTGAGATTCATTGGGAGAGTCCTTAGAAAATGTAGTCCATCAACAAAGGAGGTGGCTTACAAAACACTCGTTCGACCTATACTTGAGTATTGCTCATCAGTGTGTGATCCGTACCAGGTCGGAATGACAGAGGAGATAGAGAAGACCCAAAGAAGAGCGGCGCGTTTCGTCACAGGGTTATTTGGTAAGCGTGATAGCGTTACGGAGATGTTTAACAAACTCGAGTGGCAGACTCTGCAAGAGAGGCGCTCTGCATCGCGGTGTAGCTTGCTCGCCAGGTTTGGAGAGGGTGCGTTTCTGGATGAGGTATCGAATATATTGTTTCCCCCTGCTTATACCTCCCGAGGAGATCACGAATGTAAAATTAGAGAGATTCGAGCGCGCACGGAGGCTTTCCGGCAGTCGTTCTTCCCGCGAACCCTACGCGACTGGAACAGGAAAGGGAGGTAACGACAGTGGCACGTAAAGTGCCCTCCGCCACACACCGTTGGGTAGGTTGCGGAGTATAAATCTAGATGTAGATGTACAATTGTTGCACGGGCGAAAGGTTATTTTATGTGTACAAAGTGGCCGCCATTAGCAGTCAAACAACGTCGACCCCATTGAACTGTTGACCCAGCTACGGCTGTCAGTGTTCCCGATGTGATGGCCGCACGGGACGCCCCGATCACTTCTCGTAGCTCGTCCAGTGTATGGTTCAAATGCCTCTGAGCACTATGGGACTCAACATCTTAGGTCATAAGTCCCCTAGAACTTAGAACTACTTAAACCCTAACTAACCTAAGGACATCACACACACCCATGCCCAAGGCAGGATTCGAACCTGCGACCATAGCAGTCCCACGGTTCCGGACTGCAGCGCCAGAACCGCTAGACCACCGCGGCCGGCTCGTCCAGTGTAGCTGGCTTCTGGCTTCTGGTGATGAACTTCATTTTGCGATGTCCCCCACAGGTAGAAGTAGTCCGTCACCATAGCTGAGTGGAGCCTGCACGATAGCTCTGCGCGTTCGGTCACAGGGTTGGCTGCCCTCTGTAATAAAAAAAATGAGTGAACGGATCAACGATGAACTTGCAGAGGTGTGATGGGACGTCCGCCTCGGTCAAATGCAATGAACATTAGCGAACAAAACGACAAAAAAAAGTGGGCTTGTCACGCCGATATCCGGCTGGGTTGGAGATTTTCTCCGCTCATGGACTGGGTGTTTGTGTTGTCTTTGTCATCACCATTTCGTCCTCATCGACGCGCAACTCGCCGAAGTGGAATCACCTCAAAAGACTTGCACCAGGCGCTGGGGTGTACCCGACGGGAGGCCCTCGCCACACGACATTTCATTTTTCGTAGGTAGAAGTCAAGTGGTGTATAGTCTGGAGGCCGTGGTGGGTACTCAACAGCTTTTCTTCGATCTATCTATCGTCCAGGTAGATTTTCATCCAAGTAGGCTCTGAAATCTCTGCGGCACTGAGGCGGTTCTAAGTATAATCTTTTCATTTCCAAACGTCTCTCGCATGACACGTAAAATCGATGTTTGTAGCATATGAAGACACACGTCACCAGTTATGGTACCTTCAAAGAACGACGGTCCAACCAATGCTCGATGACAAACCACATCACGCATTAACACTCGGTAGATTAACATATTTGACCAGGTGAACGCTTCGTCAGACCAGATAACCATCCTTGCAAACCGTTCATCCTCGCGAGGCAAGCCTTCAAACCACTCGCAGTACTCCGTCCTTCGATTCGGTTCGTCCTCGTTTATAGCGTGCAGCGATCTTGGAATGTACTCTTTCCACTTTGCAACCTTCAGAGTTCGTCGTCTGCTTGATCAGGTTAACCTGCTTCCGCGAGCACCCCGATTAAAAAAAAAAATGGTTAAAATGGCCCTAAGCACTATGAGACTTAACATCTGAGGTCATCAGTCCCCTAGATTTAGAACTACTTAAACCTAAATAACCTAAGGCCATCCACGCCCAAGGTAGGATTCGAACCTGCGACTGTAGCAGCAGCGCGGTTCCGGACTTAAGCGCCTAGAACCGCTCGGTCACATCGGCCGGCACATCCTGCTTCACAGATTTTGTAGATGACCTAGTAAAATGTTAAATATTGCAGTGCTGGATGCAGGACATGTTGGTGTTTCTGGTCGGCCAGACGTATCCTGAGACTACCGTCAGCGTCGAATACGATAAACTGTTGTGCGTGTTGGTGGCTGAGATCCACACGTATTGCGCCATTACCGTCGTAGCTCCATTATACTTTCGTACTTCCATTACCACTTCAATACGACCTTGCGTTGCTCAAACGACACATTTGCAGGAAGACGCGCACCAGTATCTGTTGAGAAAACGAAAGGCTACGCTACCGCGCAAAATTGCAGCGATGTGTCACTTTGTTCCAAAGATATTGAGCAACAAAGAGTGTCCAGATTTTTCTGGGCCCCCACTATAATAATACACCTACAACTGCGCACTTTTGTTTTGACTGTCAACTGTGTGTACGAGAGCTCTTAATTTCTGTCCTTGGAACAAGTTGCCGCGAAATGAACGACGTCATAATTCGAACATTTTCAACACTATTTCCACGCTCTCACAAGTCAAACCAGTCTGTGGCCGTTCTTTACCTCCGTGTCTGCTCTTAGCGCGACCTAACGTGGTTTCGGCACACTTGAGCAGTACCCGCGCAGTGTTTCGCGTGCTCTCTCTTTCTCCAGATGGACTGCAGTATCGTACCACTGACTTCAGTTGACATTCGTTCAATCAACAATCAAAGAATACCATACTCTTGCGTTTCGTGAAGTGCACGGCCTGGCACTCATCTGCACTGAGACCTGATTGTAGGTCTCTCCACCAGACTCATATAACGGGCACTCAACTGATAACGAGACAGATGGAAAAAAGTAAGAAAACAGTTTATTGCTTCAGAAGTAATCTCCGTCACTGCCAATGCATTTATCGCACTGTGAGACAAGACGTTCACGATTGCACCCAGGAGTGCATTCTTCGCTCTGGAGCAAATTGATGGCAGCGAATGTCGTTCACCAGAGCTCCAAACACATGGAAATTGCATGGAGAGCGATCAGGGGCGTAAGGAGGATTTGCAAGGCCTCCTAGCGAAACTTCTGCAGTGTACTGGAAATTCGATGTCGGGGGGGGGGGGGGGGGGGTATTATCCTGTAACAGAAATATGTTGAGCGTCAACATTGCTGGGCGGTTGGACTTGGCGCGCTTCAGCTTTTGCAGTGCCTTCACGTACCGCTGTGCGTTAGTTGTTGCGTCGTGTTCCAGAAAGCAAATGAGCAGCGGGCCCTGGAAGTCAAAGGAAAAGGTCATCGTGACTTGCCTGCAGGTGGCGTGCCTGTTGTTTGGACTGCGCTGCAGAAGTGTCGCTGGGAAGCTTTTACCTACCCTCCGTACGGTGCCAATTTCTCACCAAAAGATTTCCATATTTGTGCAGTCCTGGAGCAAGATATTAGTGGCCGTCGATTTGCTTCGGTCGGACAGCTGCACGCCTTGGTGGAAACACTTTTCCATAAATATATTAATAGTTATTGCGATTAGCTTTAAAATAATAAACAGATTTTTTTTCCATTTTTCTCCTTTTCATTTGACAACCCCCTATATTTTGTCGATGCATTACTGGATACCACTGCTATTTTTACCGTATAGAATTTCCTGATGCATAACTGCACCATCTACAAAAAGCCGGACATGACGATCTACATTACCTGATGAGTCATTAATGTGAGCAATGGACCCGCTACGCTGCCGTGGGAGACACGGGATATGACCCCACTGCCTGTAGGTGAGTCTGCATCCAGCGTTCCGTTTTGCGTCCTGTTTGTCAGGATATTTTGGATTCACTCGCAAAACAGTTGAGATGTCCTACAGGAACTTGTCTTATTTACAGGACGTCCTTGTGGTACTCAATAAAAGGCTTATTTAAAGGCCAGAAACGCCGAACAAATTGCTTTGCGTCCCCACAAGAGGACAGGAGCACTGGTTCAGTGTAGCGTGGCACACACTTTCGGAACCGCGGAGAAGCGCATTTCATTCCTGTCTCGGAAGCCGGATCTTGTAATTTTATCAGTACGTTTTCCCACAACATATGTATGTGTCTTCGAGAGTCCTTCAGTCTGGACTCATCAGCGTTTCTTTCACGCTGTGGGCATTTGCGCTCGTCATCTTTGTGAGCGCTCGATGTTGTCAGCACTCCGACGTCGGTACGGCCGGCACACGCGTGAGATGTGGCGCGGTATGAGCCGGCCCAGGTGTCGAGCGAGCCGCGTGCTCTGCGGGCAGACTGCGGCTACGCCTGCAAGTGAACTGAAGCCGAGCGCTCGGGTTGTTTACAGCTGGGCCTGTGTGATTACTCCTCTCCTTATTCCACACATCGCTTCTCCCAGGTTTTTCTATAAAGTAAAGGACTGCAATTGTGGCTTCCCTGCGGCACACCACGTATCACTTGCGTGTCAGTACAAACTTTCCATTCGGGAAGCACGTTGAATTTTATGTGTAAAAATAGTCGAAACAAATAGCAAATCGGCTTAGATATCGCACATGAAAATATTTTCTGTGGTTGGCGTCAGTGTGATAGTGAGGGTAAATCCTTCCAAACACTAGGAACGCCGAAACCACCGGACTAGGTGTAACTGTGGCACAGGGGTTGCCGAATGTCTTGCGCTTCGCATCATCATTGTCTAGAGAGATGATAATTCTGTTACAACTAGGTCATGACATTTGGACTGAAATAAAATTCCGATATACAGGAAGGAAGGAAGATTACGGCTTAAGGTCGGGTCGAGGACGGAATTCAGGCTCGAACCGTGCAGTCGCCTTTCGAAGGAACCATCCCAGTATTTGCCTTAACTGATGTAAGGAAAGCATGGCCACAGATACAGATTGAAACACCACGACACAGTTAAACGAGTCCAGCTTACGTGTGTTGTGTGTTTGTGTGTGTGTGTGTGTGTGTGTGTGTGTGTGTGTGTGTAAGTGAAGGGGGAGGGAGAAGTTACGAGGAGCAGCTGTGCTTTAGTGTGACGCGAGTTTCTTGTTCAGCCTCTGAGAACAGTTCTCCGTCCTAGTGGGTCTCTGCTGCCAAACAGCCAGAAACTTCTCGATTCAGTGAACGGATACATGTCATTTAGTGACCACAAGGCTGTTATAGCGTTACGGAAACCAACGAAAATCTAAGCGCAACAGAAAGATACTTCTCCTAAACAAGCGTGACAAGAGAAAGATTGGAATGCATCCGTGCAGTCAGAAGCGAACATTCATCTTCAGGGTGGAAAATGTCAAAGTTGTGTGTCATAAAAGTAAATACCGTAAGGTAACTGTTAGATAACCGCCGTGGAAGATGGAGAGGGTTTCAGAAGGGCCCACTGTGGCTCACAAACAGTTTTAGAAAGTTCAGAGAACGCCAAATTGCAGGTAAAACGAAACAGGAGATTTTCTAATAAACAAAAGCTGAACGAAATCAAAACAACGGCAAAGACGGGTCTCCGAAGACCACGCCGCGCTTTCAAAGATATTGCCATAACGAAACAATTGGTGTACATATCGATTTGATGCGTCTTTCTCGAATAATTGTAAATAAATAACAGTTCTTCCACAATTACTTTTTTCTCGATTTCAGCGTCGTCTGTCAATGGTTTAAAAATGTTTCGGACAAAACGTGATTACTTGTTTATGGAAAATCCAAATCTGAAATTAAAAATAGAGGTTTCCATTTAAGATTTAAAAGTTGCCTCCCGCTCCACCCAGGGGGCGGGAGCTGGGGCTCATGTGTACTATCATTTGATGTCCTCCTTTGAGCTTACGAACTTGTCTTACCCACTATTTTTACCCTATGTATAGTTTTCGAGATAATCTCAACCGAAACTTCAGATGGACCACCCGGCATATATATATATATATATATATATATATATATATATATATATATATATATATATTGAAATTGCTACACTACGAAGATGACGTGCTACAGATGCGAAATTTAACCGACAGGAAGAAGATGCTGTGATATGCAAATGATTAGCTTTTCAGAGCATTCACACAAGGTTGGCGTCGGTGGCGACACCTACAACGTGCTTACATCAGGAAAGTTTCCAACCGACTTTTCATTCACAAACAGCAGTTGACCGGACTTGCCTGGTGAAACGTTGTTGTGATGCCTCGTGTAAGGAGGAGAAATGCGTACCATCACGTTTCCGACTTTGATAAAGGTCATATTGTAGGCTGTCGCGATTGCGGTTTATCGTATCACGACATTGGCGCTCGCGTTGGTCGAGATCCAATGACTGTTAGCAGAAAATGGAATCGGTGAGTTCAGGAGGGTAATAGGGAACGCCGTGCTGGATCCCAACGGCTTCGTATCACTAGCAGTCGATATGACAGGCATTTTAACAGCATGGCTGTAACGGATCGTGCAGCCACGTCTCGATACCTGAGTCAGCAGATGGGGACGTTTGCAAGACAACAACCATCTGCACGAACAGTTCGACGACGTTTGCAGCAGCATGGACTATCGGCTCGGAGACCATGGCTGCGGTTACCCTTGACGCTGCATCACAGACAGGAGTACCTGCGATGGTGTACTCAACGACGAACCTGGGTGCACGAATGGCAAAACGTCATTTTTTCGGATGAATCCAGGTTCTGTTTACAGCATCATGATGGGCGCATCCGTGTTTGGCGACATCGCGGTGAACGCACATTGCAAGCGTGTATTACTCATCGCATACTGGCGCACCACCCAGCGTGATGGTATGGGGTGCCATTGGTAATACACCAGTCACTACTCCTGATGAACTGTGGTATCCTGTTGAAGCTGCATGGGCTCTACACGCCATCCAAGCTCTGTTTGACTCAATGGCCAGGCGTATCAAGGCCGTTATTACGGCCAGAGGTGGTTGTTCTGGGTACTGATTTCTCAGGATCTATGCACCCAAATTGCGTGAAAATGTAATCACATGTCAGTTCTAGTATAATGTATTTGTCCAATGAATAACCGTTATCATCTGCATTTCTTCTTGGTGTAGCAATTTTAATGGCCAGTAGTATATATATATATATATATATATATATATATATATATATATATATATATATATATATATATATATCTGTGTGTGTGCGTGTGTGTGTGTGTGTCTGTCTGTCTTCAATTTTGGATTATTTTATTAATTTTCCCAAAAGTTTCATTCTTGCTTGTTTATTCACTTTTCTATGTATTAAAACTAAATGTTCTTTTTGCAGTAATTTAACATAATTATCAAGTGATCTTGGACTTAGCAACTGATTTAGCAGTGGCATAACTCGTGCCATCTGCCAAAGTTATACAATTAATACAAGTGAATGTTACGGGTTAAAATGGCTATTACTATTATTGGTGTTAAAATATGAATTTGTAAGGTGAAATATTAAAACTTATTTGTAGCTTAAATGTCAAACTAGGATTATATATATATATATATATATATATATATATATATATATATATATATGCAGGGGAATATTGAATAATACTATGCACTGATTTTCACGAGACGGATGAGGACACTAAAAATGCATACTAAGTGTTTTGAACCAAAAAATAAACAAAACACAAATGTTTTCACTTATTTAAAACTATAATATGATTTGTGGCCAAGTAATCCTTACAAAAACGTGTGTCCCATTTGTATCGGATTTTATTGCGGCCTATATCCCGATCCGAGACGCCGCACCTTATAAATTTTTTAGATTAGATTACATTTAATTTCATTCCAATTGATCTGTAGTGAGTAGGTCCTCCAGGATGTAGAACACGTCAGAAAAACGATAAAACATGATAACTATTTACAATTAAAACAAATAAGCTAATGCACCTTTCACAGGTCACAGATCCGAAGTGGAATGATCGCCTTTCTTTTTTTTTTTTTTTTAGTGAACACTGTATGAAAAGATTATTTTACAATACTCATTTACTAAGTTGACTTAATGCACCGAATTTAAAAGTTTTAAAAATGTTTTTATTTATTTGTAAGGTAATAAACATATAATAGAACGACTACAATACTTATATACAATGAACACATTACTGCACTGAAATGGTGCAGAAGTTAGATTGTACTTTATATAGACACACACACACAAAATCAAGATGGTTCTACTGAGAAATTCATCAATGAAATAGAAGGAGTTGGCCACCAATAAATCCTTTAGGCTTCTCTTAAATTGAATTTCATTCGTTGTTAAGCTTTTTATGGCTGCTGGCAAGTTATTTAAAATGAGTATTCCTGAATAATGCACACCACTTTGTATGAGAGTAAGTGACTTTAAATCCTTGTGAAGATTATTCTTATTTCTAGTACTGATTCCATGAACTGAGCTGTTGGTTTGAAAAAATGATATATTTTTAATGACAAATTTCATTAAGGAAAAAATATATTGGGAAGCAGTAGTTAGTATCCAGAATCCCCTAAATTCTGCAGGATGTACCTGAGTTTGCACCACATATAACTTATTCCACATTTCTGTGCCTGGAAAACTTTAGCTTGGCTTGATGAATTACCCCAAAAAATAATCCCATATAACATTATGGAGTAGAAGTAAGATAGTATGCCAGCTTTTTCATTTTTATATCCCCTATGTCTGACAGAATTCACATTGCAAATAGAGATTTGTTTAGATGCTTCAGCAGTTCTGTGGTGTGCTCCTCCCATTTGAATTTATTATCAAGCTGTACTCCCAAGAACTTAACACTGTCAACTTCTTCTATCTGCTTGTCAACATATGTTAGGCATATACTCGTGGGACACCCCTAACAAGTTCTGAACTGCATGTAGTGTGTTTTTTCAAAGTTTAGTGAAAAAGAATTGGCTAGGAACCAATGATTATGTTCACAAATGTTTTATTAGCTGATCTTTCTAAGACTACACTTGATTTGCTATTTATTGCAATCTTTGTATCATCGGCAAAGAAAACAAACTTGACATCTGGTAATGTTACTGATGAAAGGTCACTGACATACACAAGAAAAAGTAACGGCCCTAAGATGGAACCTTGTGGGACCCCACATGTAGTTCCCAGTTGGATGATACCTTATAGCTTAATACGTGTCTCTTTCCAAATAACACCCTTTGTTTCCTGCCAGAGATATAAGATTTGAACCATTTTGCAGCATAATATTCTAATTTACTTAAAAGGATATTGTGGTTTACACAGTCAAGTGCCTTTGACAGATCACAAAATATACCAGTTACCTGCAGTTTTTTGTCTAATGAATCAAGTAAATTATCACTGTAAGTGTAGATAGCCTTCTCAATACCAGAACCCTTTAGAAATCCGAACTGCGACTTTGACAATATGTTATTTGTGATTAGATGGTTATAAAGCCGATTTTACATTACTTTTTCTAAAAATTTTGATAATGCTGACAAAAGTGAAATTGGACAGAAATTTGCCTCTATTTATCTCCCTTCTTAAACAGTGACTTAACTTCAGCATATTTCAACCATTCAGAAAATATTCCACTGACAAACGACTGGTTACACAGATAGCTTAATATGTTACTTAACTCAGAATCACATTCTTTAATTAACTTTGTTGATATTTCATCATACCCACTATATGTGCCGGCCGGGGTGGCCGAGCGGTTTTAGGCGCTACAGTCGGGAACCGCGCGACCGCTACAGTCGCCAGTTCGAATCCTGCCTCGGGCATGGATGTGTGTGAAGTCCTTAGGTTAGTTAGGTTTAAGTGGTCTAAGTTCTAGGGGACTGATGACCTCAGTAGTTAATTCCCATAGTGCTCAGAGCCATTTAACCATTTGAACCACTGTATGTTTTTGATTTTAAAGAGTTTATGATGGACGTTACTTTTGCTGGGGTAGTGAGGGTCAAATTCATATTACGGAATTTACTTGAAATGTCTGGTCTGAGGTATCCCATAGCATCAGCTACAGAACCTGACAACCCCAGCTTTTCAGTAACAGTTATAAAATGTTCGTTATAAAGTTCTGCAACACTATACACATCTGTCACCAATGTATCATTAATCATAATGCTATTTGTCCCTCGTCATGTCTGGTTCTACCGGTCTCCTCCTCCTCTAAATCCCATATTGTCCTTATTTTGTTATCTGATATGACGATCTTTTTCCTTGAATATATTTGCTTTCATGTCCATATTACAGTCTCTAATATTTTGCAGTGTTTCTTGTAATGTGCTACAGCATCAACATCAGAACTGTTTTGGAATGACACATACAGTTTTCTTTTTGTTTTACAAGATACCTCTGTTCCTTGAGTAATCCATGGCTTCTCTCTAACCCTGATTAGTTTTGGGGGAAAACAGTGTTCAAATAAGGTAAGCACTTTATTAGCAAAAGTGTTATATTTTTCATTCATCCCATGAGCACTGTAAACATCACTCTAGTGAATGTCTCTGAGGTGTGTCCTAAAATAATCAATTTTTGGCTCATTGATTACCTTCTTGAGTCCAGATTTAATAGATTTGATATCCTTTTCAGTATTAACATTTAACAGAAGGAACTGCATGTGATGGTCTGAGAGGCCATTGACTATTGGTTTTGTAATATAATTTTGTTCATTGGACTTTTCTATAAAGATATTATCAATGGCTGTTTGTGAGCAATTGGCTACCCTAGTTGGGAACTTTACAGTGGGATTTTAAGTTGAATGATAGTGTTACTAACTCAAATAAGTCCTTATTGGGAGAGTCTTTAAGGAAATCAACATTTAAGTCACCAGCAAACACTATTTCTTTGTTTTTGGTTGTTTAGTGGGCCAGTACAGCTTCAAGGTGGTTTATGAACAGATTAAAGTTACCTGTAGATGCTCGATATACACTTAATATTATGAAGGATTCTTTGTGAAATTCTACTTGTGTTGCACATGCTTCCATAAGCTGTTCTAGGCAAAATTCATGAATGTTTATGTTCTTAAATTTATGACAGTTCCTGACGAATGCGGGAACTCCTCCTTTCTCCATTTCTGCTCTACAAAAGTGAGATGCTAACCTAAATCCTGTAACACTTGCAAGTTCTATACCATTGGTCACATGATGAGCAGTGAGGCAGATTATGTCAGCTGGGTTTGAGAATTCATAATTCATCTATGCAGATAATTAACCCATTAATTTCATTTCTCAGTTCTGGAATATTTCGATGCAATAAAGATATCTGACTATTCACATTGACTGAGTTGGGTGGAGTTGAAATTTCTGCTGATTGTTGAGACTTCTTAACCACCAGCTGTTTATGCTGATGCATTAAGCTAGAATTATGTTTTTGGTTTATTTTTCAAAATTAAGGTTTTTCCAATTCTAACGTCTCGTAAAACTTGGTTTCTTTCTGTCCTCCCTACCCTAAAAAACGGTCTTTTCTGAACCCTATAACCACCGGTATTTTTCACTCATGACAATGCCTCTCCTGCTATTTTCCCAGCCAGTTTACCCTTCCTTTTCCTGTTGAGGTGAAGGCCATGCCTAGTATAATCCTACATACTGAGAGAATCAACAGGAACCACTCCAAAGTGTGACGCTGTACCCAACATAAGCAGCTGTTCCAACTCCGAATTAACTCCCCTGTTCAAATCAGGTCAGTCATGGCGCCCAAAAACAGATACAAACTCAACATTAGTATGCTTCGATGCTGATGCAATCTTTACCAGGTCACAGTCTATACTGTACCCAGGATCTCTGTCAATACTATTACCAGGCCCACCCACTATAATCACGGTGTCTTCCTTAGTGAAATCTTTGCAAAGTGATCCTAAATCCTCTGTCACCTGCTCCAGACCAGCACTAGGTTTAAAATAATTGGTGAACTGGTATTCTGATCCTATTTCATCCCGAAAAAGTTGGCCAACACCTCTTCCATGGGAACTACCTAACAACAGCAGTTTCTTTCTGTTTATTGATTTCCCTAAATTCTTACTTTTCAATTTGCTGCTGACATTTTGTTGTGTCCCATCTATCGCTGCAACTGCTTGAGGCTCACCAGCCATTTTTAAGGCTAGTATAACTCCAGCACGTATCGGAACTTCATGAAACTGTAGGAGCTGAAGCGGCAATGTTCCGCGATGTCCCACGACAAATTCCGCGTTTTTTTTTTTTTCCAACCGAAATTTTCCGGGGAAACACCGTGTTGCGTTACTTATTGAACGCCCTAGTATAATATTCCCCGTTCGTAGCAACTTGGTATCATTCACGCTTTTCACTCCTTGGAGCTGGGTTCGATTACATGTGACAGCACTAATTTGACAGGAATTTGTGATAGATGAAAATATTTGCACCAAGCAGCGAATCATACCACATTTATTATTTATTGCTCTGCAAAAATTATAAAAAAAATTGTGTTGCTATACATATGGAGTGGATAGCTGTCAATCAGAGAAACTATCAAGTGTGAAAGTCTAGGGTAACCGAAACGAAAACGTTCCAAACAAACTGGTTTCGCAAATGAGACTTTGCGAGCTAATTTCATAATGTATGATTGTAAACCGTCACTAGCTTCGTTATGAAATATTGTCGCAGTTGGTTAAAGATATATTTAAAATCTAAACTTTCCGATTAAGTCCCCATCTAATAGGGTTGAAAATTCACATACTGCTTATGTCACCTTGCAGAACATTAGGGTGTGTGGTATATTCACGCTGGGTCACAGGCACATTTTGCTGGCTCTGTTAGACGACAGCTAACGCTCCGATAAGCTTCCGAGAAGGATAACTGGAGCACTGGTTGTGCCTCGGCCTCGAAGGTCACCTGATCACAAGCCTCTGGATTCTTGGAAAATCTGGAAATTTGTGGTAAGTTCCGATGGGACCAAACTGCTGAGGTCATCGGTCCCTAGGCTTACACACTACATAATCTAACTTCAACTGACTTACACTACGGACAACACACACACACCCATGCCCGAGGGAGGACTCGAATCTCCGACGGGGGGATTAGCGCCAACCGTGGCAAGGCGGCCTTAGACCGGGGCGGCTACCCCGCGCGGCTCTGGATTCTTCTGTCTGGGTTAGTCTCAAAAAGTGAAGTGCACAGCACTCCCGTTGATACGGTTGAAGATCTGAAGCGGCGAATTGCACAGCCTTGTTAACATTTACGAGATGACCCGGAGTTGTTTGAAAGTATGCGCAAGTCGCTGCAGAGACGAGAGCTGTGTCGCCACAAAATGTGAGGACGACGCGTTCTTCATCAAATGCCATTCTGCACGAAATTGCAACTTGATCAAGTAGTATTGTATTTCTTGTAAAGGTAAGCCTTGGGTTGCATGTAATTCCACTCAGATGACGACTTGATCGAAAAGTTTACGTTTCAAATACACCCATGTTACTAAGTGGCTAACCTGGTTCATAGTTCGTGGATCATGGTGCACAATCCCAGTTGAGGATTGCCTATCTAACGTCTTCCATACTCAAAAATATTTGATTTTCAGTCGCTCATATAATTACTGATGGAATTTTAAAATTTAAAATGCTGTCGTGGTGTTCTCATTAAGAGCTATAATCCTGCGTTAAACGTTGAAGACAGTAGCGCAGGTATTGTAGTTACAAACTGTGTGTATGTCACGGTATCTCACCGTGGGAATTTAGCCAGATTATTAACACCTAGTTTTTAGGAATGAGAGCATGTAGTGTCTTGCAATAGACTTTATACTTAACTTCAAATTTTTCCGAAAATTTTTATGGCTGACAACCCCACAGAATAAAGAAAGGGAAAAAAGTGTATCTCTTCCTGCATTTGTAGTAATGGCTCTAAGCACTGTGGGACTTAACATCTGAGGTCATCAGTCTCCTAGACTTAGAACTACTTAAACCTAACTAACCTAAGGACACCACACATATCCATGCCCGAGGCAGGATTCGAACCTGAGACCGTAGCAGCAACGCGGTTCCAAACTGAAGCGCCTAGAACCGCTCAACAACAGAGGATAGCCATGTAGTAATATTGCATAGCAATGTTAATTTATTATTTACTATTAATTTTATTCGCCACATATTTTTCAGACAGTATCCACATATGCTAGTGATGATGTTGTCCCATACTGCTTGCAGAGTGAGAGACCCGCGCCGCCGTACTAGGCAAGGTCCTAGCGGAGGTGATTTGCCATTGCCTTTCTCCGACCGTAATGGGGATGAATGATGATGATGAAAACGACACAACAACTCCCAGTCATCTCGAGGCAGGTGAAAATCCCTGTCCCCGCTGGCAATCGAACCCAGGACCCCCATGCTCGGGAAGCGAGAACGCTACCGCGAGACCACGAGCTGCTGACTAGTGGCGAACTGGCAAAACTATATCATTGCAAGACACATAGTTCAGGAGGTGAAAAATTAGCTTTTGCTTCAAATGTAGCGCAAATTACCCACACTGCACTCGTCTTTTGTCTACTAATGAGGGCACTTAGCTACTTCAACACACTTTAAAGACGATTTCAAACATTCGTTTAGCGCCCACAAGCTCGAAACACACAAACACATGATTTCAAGCCTTTTGTGAACTTCTGCTCGCTTACATGTTTGATGCCAAATGTTTAACAGATTATCGCATTTGTAACGTAATCATATACATCTACATAAATACTGCACAAGCTGCTGTACAGTGCGTAGCGGATGGTACCTTGTATTCATTTCGTTTCCTGCGCTACTCGTAAATAGAGCGAGGGAAAAACGATCATCTATGCGCCTCGGTACGAGCCCTAATTCTTCTTATTTTCGTGGTCCTTACGTGAAATGTACCTTACTGGCAGTAGAATCGTTCTGCAGTCAGCTGAAAATGTCGGCTCTCTAAATTTTCTCAGAAGTGCTCCGCGAAAAGGATGTCGTCCTACTTGACTCCACGAAGCATCTCTAATACTAGCGTGTTGATCGGACCTTCCGATAACGAATCAAGGAGCTCGCTTCTGAATTGATGTCTTCCTTCAATTCGATCAGATGGGGATTCCACGCACTCAAGCAAAATTGAAGTATGGTTCGCACTATTGTTCTACACGCGGTATCCTCTACACATCAACGACACTCTCCTAAAATTCTCGCAATAACGCGAAGCCGATCATTCGTCTCCCCCACAACCGTCCTTACAGCAGCGCTGGATTTCATACGGCCTTGCAGCGCCACGCCCAGGTACTTAGTCGACATGACTGTGTCAAGCAGTGTACCAGTAATGACGTATTCGAACACTACGGGTTTGCTTTTGGTACCCACCTGCGTTGGGTCACACTGTTCCAAATTGGAGCAATCTGCCGTTAATGAAAACCAATACAACTTTTGTCTCTGTCACCCTGTATCCTACGACGACACGTTCCGGCACACCACAGCATCATCAGCAAACAGCCGCAGGCTGCTGCTCACGCAGTCCGTCGTATCATCTATAACAGTGAAACTGGTTTACACGAGGGAGTTTGATTCATTATACAATGTGGGGTTCACTGTTTTTCAAAGATGCTACTCCTGGCAGATGTAAAATGGATGTGCGCAACGGAAAATAATAAACGCTAAAACGAGATTTGGCCCAGTCTGACTACCCCCTGAAGCAGATCTTAGGATCTCTTAATTCTATAAATTACAATCTAAACATAAATGAATGAAGAAGGCAACTAATCCTAGTAAATGATAAACACTGCTCCTGCTTATATTCTTATTATAGGTTAAAAAAACCTTTACATTACAAAGTTTACATTTCCTAAGTAAAAATACCAATCAATTGCCCAACTCTGCCCCTTATTATGACTGCGCGGTCTAATATCAATAACGCGAAATAACTGACATCATCTACGTATCAAACACTCGAAGACACTTCTTTCAAAGATGATCTATGTTGGTGTGGAACCTCACTGGAAATAAGCAAACGTCATCACAGCTGTTTAGCTTTTATAGCCCTAATAAGCCGAAGCAACTTGCGACACCGTATGTACTGCGTCCGGTGCGTCGAAGTGATGGTTGTCGTACTCGTCTGCGACGATGGAAGAACTCCAGCCACAGATAAACTCTATCAAACACTAGGACGGCAGAAGGCGGTCCTCTGACTAATGTATTCTAATACTGTCTTCTCCTCTCTGTGTTTTACAGACGAGAAACGCTAACTCCCTAGCACAAGGACGGAGTTCAGATAGCGTCTCAATGTAAGTATAGGCCTAAAAGTGCTCTCAATTACTGAATACTGCGTACTCAACGACGACTTCCAAGTCGAAGTCCAGAATCGTATAGGTTCGCAACAGTACAGTGCCTAACTGTTCTAACTATAAACTCTGCTGAGAGCAAAGGCAGCGAGCCCGTCTGTACCAACAAAAGCTGATATCGGGCCACCGTCACACACAGCCGCTCACAACGGAAGACCTCATATCTCCAGTGCTGGCTTCCCAGCAAGGCTTGGCTTCCCACCATCGTAATTCTGGAAACGAATCGTGTTACTGAAACTACGGAATATTCTCCCTCTCTACAGATACTTGCGAACGCCGACGAACCATATTTTAGTCTTTTGTCGTCCAGCGCGGGAAGTTTGCGAGGAAATACCTATACTCACACAGTGGTTCGCTTCTCAGAGTAAAAATCCTCAGAAGTAACCCAGCCTGCGATTTCCGAGATAACGCTTCCTCTTTCCTCTCTGCTGCATCCAAGATCTGCAAAGTTCAGAAGTATTACCCGGTTATCCTTGCAGCCCTACAACAATAGCGGCCGACCGCGACTCTGTTATGCTTAGATGCTACGACGCCTGTCTCGCTACTTCCTGTGTTTAAGCAGTACGAACACACCTGTGTGGGCCTTCCACCCAGGGCTTGAGTTCCGCCTGCCGTTTCATTTTCACTGGCGTTCCAACCTCTACTAGAATAGGCAATCATCCATTACGCCGTTTTTATAATAAAGACACTCCATCACCTTTCGTGCAATAAGCGTTAACAATTGTTTACAATATGTACGCGAGAATGTCAGTTTCCTTTATATGTTCTTATATACGATGTACAACCTGTCACATGATAGCTGATTGCATTTGTAGATCACAGAAAAGTATGTGAATGAGTCCTTGTAAAGTGCGAAATTATAGCCACCTTCCAGTTTATACTAGGAGAGCTTTCCTTTTCTTTTACTTTTTTCTTTTTTTTTCTCTCTCTTACCTCTGGTCGGTTGTGAAATGGAAACCACAATGAAAAGCAACAAAAGTAAAGTGTTTTAGATGCTACATATAGCTATTACTATACACAGGCTGAGCTGCGATGTAGAGATCTGTCGTAGCATGATGGCAATTTTGTGATACCCTCGCCATGGAAGGCGCTCGCCTGTGCTTTCCGCCAGATCTGTACGCTGGTCTGCAGCTCCCTGCGTGTGCCAAAATGCCGTCCACACGCCCCACAGTTCGTCACAGCAAAGGGACGAAAATCAGAGGGAGCTGAGCCCGGACTGTATGGCGGGTGATCATAGACTTCCCACAGGAAACGCTGCAGGAGCATCTTTGTTGCATGTGCAGAGTGCAGCCGAGCGTTGCCATCGAGGAGTGGCACAAGCTCTCTGCATTGCTGTCCAAGCACAAAGTCCGCCATGTACACCACTCTTCTGGTTGCTATGTGCTGCCTGCGACTGAGCTAGAGGTTGTGAGTTCGGCGACTCCGACTGCGTGACTTGCTGGATAACAGACTGGAGCTCACTCGGTGCAACAGACTGGCACTCTGATCCAGGGCGGCGATCTGAATAGTGGCGGCCGGGAGGAGACTGCGGCGCGTTGGCTGCGATTCCGTCTCTGGGCTCTGTCGATCTTATCGCAACCTCTTAGCCGCCCAGTGAGCTGGCGCCAGCTTACACCAGCACAGGGAGCATTTGGCAGGAGATTCTGTTGCGCTAGGCACCTTTACGTGCTCACTAGAGATGGACAAAGTCGTTCATCCTCGGGAACTAGTTCACCAGTGGTCGCTCTTCTTTGGGAACCGTTCATTTTTACTCGTTCGCCGTTCACTGTGCTTGGTATATGGTTCTTATGAAAAACTGAAAATTAGTGACTGAAGATGGAAGGCGCCGAGAGGGGGCACTTGCCTCCCCCCTGGAGAACAGTGTTTTTACTGATAACAGAATTCTCACACACTTGGAATTTTCGTGATTCTGCAAAACATCTCGTTAGGAAACTGTAGCGTTTCTGGCTGATCGCAGTGACAGAATATGAGGTGGCGCACGAAAAACCGGTCCACAGTACAGACTACTCGCCAATTACGCACGATTTGTTGACCGCTACGAGCAGAATAGATAAACTTGTAATAATTAGGCAGTCAAGAAATAACAAATATGCTAAGGCAAACAACTTCGGAACAATAGATGATGATTGGTAGGCGACAATGAACAGTCTAGTACTGGGGCCGACTTTTCGTGCGCCACTGAAATAATATTGTAGGAGTTATGACATTCTCTGTACAAAATGTGACACCATACACTCGATTACGAAGCGCGGGCTTCATTCGGTTGGTAGTCGGCCTGCCTTCCATAACAGTGAACATGCTCTTTTACTTTGGATAAAAAAAAGACGGAAAATGGGCACTCGTGTGTGCTGTGCCGACGTCTTTTGCATGTGCAATAACAAAAAATCTTGCCTTTTTACAAGTATGTCTTCTGCTGTTTATCGAAATAGTGAAGTAAGCTCATACGCCGTTTTGTGACCTGAAAAGATGTATGTATTACATACCACTGAAACGTCCCCTTAGAAAAATTATACATGACTGTGCTTAAACTGACACACAATAGTTTTTTAGCGCAACGCAATCTGACTTTCAAAAATCCCTGCAAAAGAATGGCCCTGACTAACATTAATCTATACCTTTCACAAATCACTTACCTCACAAAAATCCTCATTACTCGAACTACTGCAATACAGCGAGCGCCACTACTGCCAGCGAAATAAAAGATTCAAACTACGGAAGGCACTAACTACTGATAGGTATAGTTAGCAAATGAAAGATTTTGATAGAGAACAAACAATGTATTTACCTTAATAGTGTTGAAAAGTCATAATATACATAGCAGTTCATAATATCCAGTATTACAAATTTCAAAACTCCGCCATCTCTCTCCCCACATCCACCACTGCTGGCGGCTCACCTCCAACTGCGCAACGCTACGCGCTGTTCACATCCAGCTGCTGCTGCCCAACACTACAATGGCAGACAACAATGCAAACTAGCTACAGACTGCACACAGCACAGCCAGTGATTTTCATACAGAGCGCTACGTGGCATTACCAATATAAAAATCTAAACAGCCTACTTACATAGCCCCCATGCTCCCCACAAAAAATTTTACAAATTGTTTTGGGCAGTGGCCAATAATGATTTGATAAAATTTTTCATAATTACAATAACAAAGATATCAAATGCACACACTTATTGATACAATGTTGGTCAAAAGCTAAAATTTTCTCACAGTCCATAAAGATAGTCCTGATCATTCATCATAATAGTAATTACAGTTTTTTTTCACAAAGTCTCATTAGTAAAAGAAATTGCACACAGAAGTAGTGGATTTCCATGCAGTCTTGAAGAAGTAGTGTTGTCCTTCCAACGGAAAGACAGTGCTGACTCTTGACATGCAGACAAGTAATGGGCCACAACAGAGCAAACCCACAGCAGAGTCAGTCGAAGTTTTGAAGAATATTGGTAGGTAGGTCATCACAGAGTAGACCCGATTGTGGTATTGGTGGGCCACCAGAGGTGCAGACCCACTGCAGTCCTTGTAGAAATAATGGTATTGGTGGGTCATCAAAGATGCAGACCCACTGTAGTCCTTGTAGAAATAATGGTATTGGTGGGTCATCAAAGATGCAGACCCACTGCAGTCCTTGTAGAGACGGCCAGCAGCCATCTGTTGTGACTGTGCAGGTGCACAATCACTATTGAAGAGTCTTGCAGAGAAGATAGCAAGTCCATAAACCACCACTTGTGCACTCACAAAGTTTTTGGAATTGTCCTTATGTAAGTAGGCTGTTTATGTTTTCTTATTGGCAACGTTACGTAGCGCTCGGTATGAAAATCACTGGCTGTGCTGTGTGCAGTCTGTGGCTAGTTTGCATTGTTGTCTGCCACTGTAGTGTTGGGCAGCGGCAGCTGGATGTGAACAGCGCGTAGCGTTGCACAGTTGGAGGTGAGCCGCCAGCAGTGGTGGATGTGGGGAGAGAGATGGCGGAGTTTTGAAATTTGTAATACTGGATATTATGAACTGCTATGTATATTATGACTTTTCAACACTATTAAGGTAAATACATTGTTTGTTCTCTATCAAAATCTTTCATTTGCTAACTATACCTATCAGTAGTTAGTGCCTTCCGTAGTTTGAATCTTTTATTTCGCTGGCAGTAGTGGCGCTCGCTGTATTGCAGTAGTTCGAGTAATGGGGATTTTTGTGAGGTAAGTGATTTGTGAAAGGTATAGATTAATGTTAGTCAGGGCCATTCTTTTGCAGGGATTTTTGAAAGTCAGATTGCGTTGCGCTAAAAAAATATTGTGTGTCAGTTTAAGCACAGTCATGTATAATTTTTCTAAGGGGACGTTTCACCACGTAATTTTTATCTAATTTACATAATTGTAAAATACATTTTAATTTTCGGTCGTGGACGCAGAATAGAATACGAAAAGAACCAGAAGTTCAGAGTTCAAAAAAGGTTTGAGACAGATCTAGAATGTGCGTGCGAAGCGAACGAAACGAACAATAAGTCGATACTGAACTAACTATGAGCAGTTGGCAGTGGAACTGCGGCGAGTGGCTACGCGAAGAAGAACGAGTCCGGCCGAGAGAGACCGACACCGAGACAGACGCGAACGGGACCGAGGCTGCAACGAGGCCGGCCGACGCGACGTGACGTTGCGGGAACGAGACCGACCGTTTCCCGTTCCGGGGAACTAGAATTAGAAAGCCGCGACCGAAGTGATCTATGAAAGACCGTTTCTTAGAATTCGTTCCTCGCTCGTTCTGTTCATCTTGGTGAACCGTTCCTTTGGACCCGTTAGTTCGCGAACGACCCATCTGTAATGATCACTGTACACTCAGAAAGGGAAAGGTCGACACGGTGCGATGCATGGGCGTACTATACTCTGTTTGCATCAGGTTTGTTCTTATGATGAACAAACATAAAAACCGAGCGAGGTGGCGCAGTGGTTAGACACTGGACTCGCATTCGGGAGGACGACGGTTCAATCCCGCGTCCGGCCATCCTGATTTAGGTTTTCCGTGATTTCCCTAAATCGCTCCAGGCAAATGCCGGGATGGTTCCATTCAAAGGGCACGGCCGACTTCCTTCCCCGTCCTTCCCAAATCCGGTGAGACCGATGACCTCTCTGTATGGTCTCCTTCCCCGAAACAACCAACCAACCAACAAACAAACATAAACGCGATGGTTGGTCAGAAGCCGCACCACACCTATGTTGGTGTTGTTACACTCTTGGAGGTAGGTGCTATTTATGTTCAAATGGCTCTGAGCACTATGGGACTTAATATCTGTGGTCATCAGTCCCCTAGAACTTAGAACTACTTAAACCTAACTAACCTAAGGACATCACACACATCCATGCCCGAGGCAGGATTCGAACCTGCGACCGTAGCAGTCGCGCGATTCCGGACTGAGCGCCTAGAACCGCGAGACCACCGCGGCCGGCGCTATTTATGTATTAGATATATTATTGCTGAGTTACATTTTATGAAACTTTGAAATATTGTAATGTATTAACAGCCATCAACGTTTTCCTTAATCGCGCTTTAACTATGTTGCTTTTATTTCAATAATCGTGCACAGTCACAACCTCTGTACTGTTGTGCTCTGATTGTAGCGATGTTAGTACACAGTATGAAAATGGCTGAGGCTGCTTCCTCTTTCTTAGTGAAACACGCATGTGGAACACGTTTAAAACGTGCCGAAATAGGTTTTTCTTATTGTTTCTCACAAATTTATAGAAAAAAATCTTCTTTGAACTTTTCCAAGGGACTGTATATTCTACAGTTGAGATACAAGTACGCGTCGGGTTGACAGCGGAATCGGTAGCGCGCTAGATTAACAACCTAGTGCAGTTCGTGTGTCGCTGGTTCAAGTTTTGCCATGGTTATTTTCGTTAAATTTGAAATATCTACATCTCGTAAATGTTAAATTCATCACCATTTTTTTATGAATGACACAGTCTTCTTGTTTATAATTATGAACTGCACGCGAAATTCCTGTTTTCATTTCATATGTAAATTCTTAATTATCGTTATTTGATGAAAGACTGTTGATAAAGATTGCTTAAATTAAGCAAACATAATTTAATTTATAGGACAAAAATGAAAAAACCAAATACTGTTTATTTGGACTATGTCGATTGCTTTATACCACAGATATAGTCTTACACGAATCAAAGCGATAACCGTCGTAGAAGCATGAAAAACAGTCATTTTCACAGCGTCGACCACACTACACAAAAACTGGATTTTTACATTTGCTACTGTACTGTTACAGTATGAACCCAGAAGAATCGATCTAGAGCCAAGTTAAGGGATTTAACCTGAGAAATAACAAGACTATTAAGCTGCCAGACGTATTGGAACTAACTCATGCAGCTTTTCTACGTGTCACTGCCGAACGGTGGGGGGGTATAGAACGGTACATCATAAAAGAAGAGGAGAAAATGCGGCGCTTGGGTGGCTTCGTGGATTCTGTTGTTGATCAACTCGCTGACAACGTAGCGGATGACGGTTGCAGAACTGAAATCTGTTTCTCGTATTCGGTAAGGAAGAAGGTAAGAGACTGCCAAACGACTGACTGTAATTAATACCTTCAGTAGAACCAGTATCATACAGTACGGTGAAATTCCTGCAGTACGCTTTCGCATCACACACAGCTCGCTCAGAAAAATTACCCTGTGTTTAAGTTAGAAATTTTTATCACTCTTGTTTCTAATTAGAATAGTATGTTAAGTGAGGACGAGAGCATTTTATGCTTTCCCTCTGGTCACCTAACAACCGTGCGACAGTGGTGAAGTTTTGCCGAGTGTTATTTCATTCTATTTAAAAATTAAATTACTTTCGAAGCTATATTGTCTGTTTGCTCGTCTCCTTGTACGTCAGAACTGGAATAGCACACATCACTGCAGTTTGCTTGAACCAGCTGGCTGGCCAGTGCTGTCCAAGTTTAACGCAATGAGATTCAAGCAAATGCGGAACAATACATGGTGTAATGTTTACATCAGGTTTATTCTTATGATGAACAGAGTACAGAGACACTGCGCAACACATCTACCAAAAGCTACACCGATTTTGCTGTGGTTCTAATTTTGTGACCCATCGGAGGTTGAAAGAAAAAAATAGCCCACGTAAACTGGACAATGTTTCACACTGAAGTGGGTGCCATCTCGCAACGAGACATTTGCAGTTAAGCGGGCCGACGTTTTCTGGACCGTTCTGGCTTCCGTTATCTTGGACTTGCATCCCTTAATTATGATACAGCCTGTATAGAAATTTGCACACGGGCTTCTCTGGTGTCCCTATCAGCCTGGCTCCGCAAAACGATCTGTTGTGTCCGCCCGCTCTCGAAGAGAATGTCTGCGAAAGGCCGTATGGAGTGGAACGGCACGAGAGATGCTCTGCTGCAGCCACAGGAAAACAAGCGAAGCGGGAACGGGGCTGGCCCGCTCGCTGGCCGACTGACTCGCGTCCATCTGCCCAGCTGCGGTCGCCGCACGCCCTTTCACTTTCACCGCTCGGGCAAGCGCGGCGCAACTTTCGCTGTTGGCGCGCTGCGCCACGTCACACGGAGGCGGAGGCCCCAGTCGCACGGCTCGGCCTAGGAACGACTTCTCGTCAGAGGGTCTGCGCCCCATCTATCAGCCCGCATTAGCAGGTCAGCAACTGGAAGCAGTTAATACCATAAATTATCTGGGAGTACGCATTAGGAGTGATTTAAAATGGAATGATCATATAATGTTGATCGTCGGTAAAGCAGATGCCAGACTGGGATTCATTGGAAGAATCCTAAGGAAATGCAATCCGAAAACAAAGGAAGTAGGTTACAGTACGCTTGTTCACCCACTGCTTGAATACTGCTCAGCAGTGTGGGATCCGTACCAGATAGGGTTGATAGAAGATATAGAGAAGATCCAACGGAGAGCAGCGCGCTTCGTTACAGGATCATTTAGTAATCGCGAAAGCGTTACGGAGATGATAGATAAACTCCAGTGGAAGAGTCTGCAGGAGAGACGCTCAGTAGCCCGGTACGGGCTTTTGTCAAAGTTTCGAGAACATACCTTCACCGAAGAGTCAAGCAGTATATTGCTCCCTCCTACGTATATCTCGCGAAGAGACCATGAGGATAAAATCAGAGAGATTAGAGCCCACACAGAGGCATACCGATAATCCTTCTTTCCACGAACAATACGAGACTGGAATAGAAGGGAGAACCGATAGAGGTACTCAAGGTACCCTCCGCCACACACCGTCAGGTGGCTTGCGGAGTATGGATGTAGATGTAGATGTATATCTTCAAACCCTGCTGGGTCCAGACTGAATTTGTTTCTCTGCACCGGAGTGTGCGCTAATTTGAATCTTCCTGACAGATGAAAACTGTGTGTTGGACTGTGACTCGAATCAGGGACCTGTGCCTGACTGGGGACCTATTCTGTATCGTTCATACCGATCGGTGTAGTAGCTTAGTCTCGGTAGTGACGTCATTTTCGGTTCTTTATCGAAATATACAGTAGCATGGAGAGCTGCATCAAACCAGTCTCAGGACTGACGACCACAACAGTAGCCATGTATGGAAGTGAAACATGGACGATAAATAGTTTGCACAAGAGGAGAGTAGAAGCTTTCGAAGTGTGGTGCTACAGAAGAATGCTGAATATTAGATGGGTAGATCACATAACTAATGAGGAGGTATTGAATAGAATTGGGGAGAAGAGGAGTTTGTGGCACAACTTGACTAGAAGAAGGGATCGGTTGGTAGGGCATATTTTGAGGCATCAAGGGATCACAAATTTAGCATTGGAGGGCAGCGTGGAGGGTGAAAATCGTGGAGGGAGACGAAGAGATGAATACACTAAGCAGATTCAGAAGGATGTAGGTTGCAGTAGATACTGGGAGATGAAGAAGCTTGCACAGGATAGAGTAGTATGGAGAGCTGCATCAAACCAGTCTCAGGACTGAAGACCACAACAACAACAACAATCGAAATAGCCTATTCAGTAAGCTTCTGAGACTTGTTACCGAATGGTCCTTCCATCGATTTTACGACAATTGTACCGAGAGTTTTTGGATTTCGGTGTGGCCCTGTAGATTGGTGAGCTGTGGTTTATGTACACCTATAATTTGTTATTTTAAACATATTTAGCGGCTTTAACTTTTCGATTTAGTGATTATGTTACTAAAGAATCACCAGAGGACGCATCCAGTTCTAAAGTGAGTTCGTAATAGACTATTTTCCTTTGTTAGAAATATGGTTAGGTTAGGTTGTACTGGCAATGATTACATCAAAAAACAAAAAAACAAAAAAAAAAGTTTTCGGTCAATATTCTCTCAAAATACGTGTTATTTTTATGCAAATAAGAGTTTAAAAATCTTTAAATATCAAGACATCGGCTCTGCTTACGTATATTACATGGGTGTGAACTGACGTTACTAGTGCCTTTGTGTACTTTTTCCCACAAATAGTTTAGTCAGTAATTATCGAAACGTGTTTACAACTTTCAAGTAACAATGGAAAGTAATTATTTGAAGCCTGATATTGGAAATCTTCCAAACTATCACGCATTTATGACTTACGGAGCACCGTTTGGCAACGAAGTTAGCCCACGTTCTTCTACACAATACTACAACAACTGAGAACAGCATCTTTGTTGTTTGGCGTGGCTAAGTGGTCAGCGCGCGGGAAGGCGACTTCAAAGGTCACGGGTACGCGCCTGGGTGGATGTAATTTTTATTTATTTATTTTTTTTTCTTCTTCATATAGGCAACACGTTCTGAGACATTGTTATTCGTGTAAGTTAAGATTTTTCTGCAATATTCGTTATCACTTTCATGTAAGAGCGCACTTCCTCAGTAATGATTTCGTGGTTTCTGTGTGTTTAAAATACGCAATATGAAATTGTTGGAGATGAAATTGTTGTGAGTGAAACAAACGACAGTGACCTTTATATTTTTTCTTTTCAGAAGTAATTCTCTATTTTTTCCGAATATGCAGCGATTTCCGAGTATGCGGTTAGACAGGCATCTAACAGCACAACTTAAATTACTGGGAATGTAACTTGCAGCAGTCATCTTCATAATCTTGCTTGTCACAAGTATTTATCTGCGATCGAATCCTCAACCACTGTAGACAGAGATGAAAGATCTCTGCCGTAATATTTTTTTTTATACCGTAGCACCATATACGAAACATTTTCATTCATGAGATGCATGTTATAAACTTCGACGAACTGCAGGAGCTCTCGAAAATGCGTTTTTTTTTTTTAGTTTTGTTTTTAAGACCCAAATCGTTGACGCATCATATAGGGACGTGGGCTGCTTAATCATTTGGATCTCTAGGAGCGATTTATAACCACATTCTGTTTATCTTCTTAGTCTTCGAAACTCTCGGAATCAATTTTTCGGGTGTTTTTATAGATGTATTAGTACAATGTGGTACTAAACCCTATTCCTAACTCATTTTCCGAAACGTAAAATCCGAAAGACGATGCCAGTGTGAATGAGAATAAGATGACATAATGCGGCATTTACGACAATCTGCAGAATACAGTCAAATACGCTATCGTTATTATGCATGCATGGAAACATGCGGTCAGGGAAACTGTAAAATTTTTATGCTATTTCAGCTGAGAATCGTGGAAATGGATATACTGCGCCTGATACTGTTAAGGAGGAGGCAAGGGCGATGAAGGCGGGCACGTCGGCTCGCTGGAATGCGGCGTCATGCGTTAGGGCAACGTAAACGCAATTTTCGGTACTCGGAAGCACAGCGCGCCTGTGTCGCCTGCTAGCCACTTTGTGTTCGTGGCGCTGTGCGCGCTGCAGTGCGCATGCGCGGATCTGCGGTCGCTTGCTTTTCATTGGCTTGCGCGACGCGAACCGACAACAGCGCTTCGGTTCTCTAGACCCGAACGGTATCGCTACCGAAATGCATACTGAATCATGCAGAGACTCTAATTCGAGTACTAGACCGTTCGGTGCTATTGAGTACCGAAACGATAGCACAATGGCGGAAAGATACAGAATAGGCACCCTGACCAACCCGACCTCGACTCGCGAACCACCGCCACAGCTCTACTTCCACCGGTACCTTACCTGCTACACTCTGAACTTCAGAGGAGTTATGCTACGAAACCTGTCGGGGTTAGCACTCCCCAGATACACTCGCATTCGGTTTCAATACATCGGTTGGGTGATTTGGGGGAGGAGACTGAACAGCGAGGTCATCACTCCTATCGGATTAGGGAAGGAAGTCGGCCGTGCCCTTTCAAAGGAACCATCCCGGCATTTGCCTGAATCGATTTAGGTAAGTCACGGAAAATCTAAATCAACTGGACGCAGGTTTGAACCGTCGTCCTCACGAATGCTAGTCCAGTGTTTTAATACATTGTTCTGTCACATTTTAAATGAGCACCTAGACTACACAGCTGTCTTTACCGATGGGTCGAAACAGGGGCACTCTGTCGGTTGCTCTGTTCGTTTCCCAGGTCGTGTCCCCAAGAATTAGTTCTCTCCAAAGTTCTCCGTATTTGATGCCGCACCATCCGCGATCTTGAGGGTGCTGGAGCAGATGAGATGTGCCGTGCCTGCTAAATTCCGATTCCCTGAGTGTCCTTCAGTCTCTGCAGCACTTGCATCCAGCTGACAAAGTACTCCAGGCTATCCGAGATACCCTCCTTCGGCTGCAACGACTGGAGAAGGAGGTGTACTTCTGCTGGGTGCCAGGGCACATGGGTTTTGCAGGGAAGGAAAAGGCGGATATAGCAATGGAGGAGGCGCGTCTTCTTCCTCAGTTAGTTTCATGTGCCATTCCCGTGCATCCACTCGTCTCTCTGTCGAAGTATAGAGTCATGGCTAGATGGGAAGACAAGTCGGTGGGAATGTCAAGCAATAAGCTGCATCTAGCAGAGCCCGCGACGCCTCCTTTCGGCCACGAAGACGGGATGAGCCCCTGCTTCGAACAGGCCACAGCCCTCCACCCGTGACTTCTTGCTCTGGCGAGACGACCCGTTAATGTGTGATGCTTGTGGTGTACATATCACAGTGCGCCACGGTTTATTAGCCTCTGTTTTATCATTTTTGGACCAGAGGACAATGGCAGATTTGCCAACAGATATGCCCTCTCTTTTGAGCGACACTGAAACGAATCGGTTTAGAGTTTTAAGATTTTGCGATGTGTCCAACTTGACTCCAGAAATTTTACGGAGATGCTGTTAATTTGTTTATAGGGTGAGTGGCTCACCCACGTTCCTTGCAAGTGGTCCACCAATCGCGTTTCGCTGTGATTTTCTTTTAGCTCTTCCGTGGTTTTACTTCTGTTTTAGTCCGAGGCATAGCACCTTTCAGCCTTCTCCGTTCTATTAAGACCTGTGAGATAGTGTAATTGTGTAGATGAGAGTGAGTGACTGCGTGACAGAAATTTTAGACGATTTACCCACATTCGTTTCTTTCAATACATGTAAGGCCGCTAATAACCTCGGGGTTGGGCGCCCATAAGCTCCACACACACACACACACACTTCCCAGAATAATGTTTTTCACTCTGCAACTTAGTGTCCGCTAATAAGAATCTCCCTTCGCTTTACTGGTTGTGTGAAATACATGGTCCATTTGTCACGTCAGATCTGCGTCGTTTACGAGCTTTCGGCGAAACCCTCCACCGTCTTCGACAGTGAAAACCGAGTGTCGTGTTGCTGTCACGGTGACCGTTTACAGCCCGCAGACAGCTTGTGGTTGGTCGGCGTAGGCCAACGTCACGTCACACTGCCAGGGACTGTCTGCCGGCACTCCTGTAGCAGCGTAGATGTTTCGGCGGCGTTCCGGCGCCCCCCCCCCCCCTCACCCTCCACTCCGCCACAGGCCGCGCATTATGAACAGGTGCTCGATCGTGTTGAAAGATGTAATCGCCATCCCCGAAGGGCTCTTCAACAGTCGGAAGCAAGACGATGCTTAAAACAACAATGTAGGCCTGTGCTGTGATAGCGCCATGCAAAACAACAAGGGGTGTGAGCCGTGGTAAAAAATTGCTGTTTTGAAGAGCGCGCCGCAGCGCGTTGAGTGAAGCAGTCGCCCTCCGTCTCTGGTGGTGGCGCCGCTGTGGCAGTCTCCCTCTGGTGGGAAAGCGGAAAGGTTGCCTGTTCACGTGCATTCGAGGGGCGCTATCAGCTCGGTCAGTTGGTCAGTCAGTGTGAGGCTAGGTCAGCCTCGCGTCACCAGTTGCTGGTCTGTCTCTCGTTGCATTTGGGCGGCAGTTAGTGTCTGTCTGTCGTCCGAGTGCTTGTATGTCTGTCCATTGGATCAACTTTAAAGCCAGAAAATGAGAGTCTTGCCACTCCGCCAGTAACAGAACTCAGCTAGTGGTCACCCGGTCGGGACTGAGTTCCTGCATCTGAGTCTGCGAGTTAGGCCGCCAGTCTGCTCGAGTTGCTCGGGCAACGGTCATTGCCGGTTGGATCGGACGGTTGGTCGGTCGCGCACTGAGACAAGAGATGACGTGTCCGCCTTGAGCGTCGGCGCGTGTGAGGTCCCCACGTGAGCCCAGTTGGCAGCGCCGTATAGAAAGGGGTAGTGGCTTCGCGGTTCACACGAGAGCAACAGGAGCGAAAACCTGACATCGAGCTGGCCGGGGTGAGCTGCGACGCCGTGAGACGGGAGATCGGCGCGCCTTCCCGCGTCCGTTGAAGCGGCTGGCAGCGGACGGTTCGGGAGAGCGTTGGGGGTGCTGCGCCAGGTCTCCGCCAGGAATCGCAGTTTATTAGAAGTTGAGTGGTTGGAGATATGTTGTTTCATTTACTTGTTAAATTCTACTTGTTTTCATGGTGACGTTACCAGCCGCCTTGTTTTGTGGTCGTCCCATCATTCTTCTCCGTTTGTCCTCCCGCGGGAAGGTGGTTATTTGTGAATTGGGTGGTCCGTTTTTCCCTTGTGAAATTGGGAAGGTTTAGAGCAATCTACGGTTCTTTAGTAACCCCCCCCCCCCGCCCCCATGTCAATCCGCCATACGTTAATAGCTGCCTCTGTAATGTTTGTCGGATTCGCGGTTAACGAATTTATAGAGTTAAGGTAAAGGCCGAATTACTGAAATATGTTTTTATCTTGCCTGTCATCTTGCGAGGCGGTATATGTGTAATGTAGACCATGTTGTACACTTTTGTAAGTCTTTCATGGGTTTTATTTTAATAGTCATTTTCAGAAAGTTACCACCCAGTTCTAAGCAAAGAAGGGAAGGCAGAAAGGTGGAAGGAGTATATAGAGGGTTTATACAAGGGCGATGTACTTGAGGACAATATTATGGAAATGGAAGAGGATGTAGGTGAAGACGAAATGGGAGATAAGATACTGCGTGAAGAGTTTGACAGAGCACTGAAAGACCTGAGTCGAAACAAGGCCCCGGGAGTAGACAACATTTCATTTGAACTACTGATGGCCTCGGGAGAGCCAGTCATGACAAAACTCTACCATCTGGTGAGCACGATGTATGAGACAGGAGAAATACCCTCAGACTTCAAGAAGAATATAATAATTCCAATCCCAAAGAAAGCAGGTGTTGACAGATGTGAAAATTACCGAACTATCAGTTTAATAAGTCACAGCTGCAAAATACTAACGCGAATTCTTTACAGACGAATGGAAAAACTGGTAGAAGCCGACCTCGGGGAAGATCAGTTTGGATTCCGTAGAAATGTTGGAACACGTGAGGCAATACTGACCTTACGACTTATCTTAGAAGAAAGATTAAGAAAAGGCAAACCTACGTTTCTAGCATTTGTAGACTTAGAGAAAGCTTTTGACAATGTTAACTGGAATACTCTCTTTCAAATTCTGAAGGTGGCAGGGGTAAAATACAGGGAGCGAAAGGCTATTTACAGTTTGTACAGAAACCAGATGGCAGTTATAAGAGTCGAGGGGCATGAAAGGGAAGCAGTGGTTGGGAAAGGAGTAAGACAGGGTTGTAGCCTCTCCCCGATGTTATTCAATCTGTATATTGAGCAAGCAGTAAAGGAAACAAAAGAAAAATTCGGAGTAGGTATTAAAATTCATGGAGAAGAAGTAAAAACTTTGAGGTTCGCCGATGACATTGTAATTCTGTCAGAGACAGCAAAGGACTTGGAAGAGCAGTTGAACGGAATGGATGGTGTCTTGAAGGGAGGATATAAGATGAACATCAGCAAAAGCAAAACGAGGCTAATGGAATGTAGTCAAATTAAGTCGGGTGATGCTGAGGGAATTAGATTAGGAAATGAGACACTTAAAGTAGTAAAGGAGTTTTGCTATTTAGGGAGTAAAATAACCGATGATGGTCGAAGTAGAGAGGATATAAAATGTAGACTGGCAATGGCAAGGAAAGCGTTTCTCAAGAAGAGGAATTTGTTAACATCGAGTATAGATTTAAGTGTCAGGAAGTCATTTCTGAAAGTATTTGTATGGAGTGTAGCCATGGACGATAACTAGTTTGGACAAGAAGAGAATAGAAGCTTTCGAAATGTGGTGCTACAGAAGAATGCTGAAGATAAAGTGGGTAGATCACGTAACTAATGAGGAGGTATTGAATAGGATTGGGGAGAAGAGAAGTTTGTGGCACAACTTGACTAGAAGAAGGGATCGGTTGGTAGGACATGTTTTGAGGCATCAAGGGATCACAAATTTAGCATTGGAGGGCAGTGTGGAGGGTAAAAATCGTAGAGGGAGACCAAGAGATGAATACACTAAGCAGATTCAGAAGGATGTAGGTTGCAGTAGATACTGGGAGATGAAGAAGCTTGCACAGGATAGAGTAGCATGGAGAGCTGCATCAAACCAGTCTCAGGACTGAAGACCACAACAACAACAACAACCACCCTTCCACCGTAAAGCCGTTTTAAAGACAAATTGCACTTTTCGTGGCAAATAATTTATTAGTGTGAGTGTTTGTGCCATTTCCATCCCTCTTACAGGGTGTTTGTGTTTGGGTGAGTTGTTGAAATTTTTAGTTTAAATTAATCTGGTGTGTTGCAGATTTGCACCAGTGTAGTTTTTCAGAGGTCGTTGTTAGCGGTCGTGACTACGCCCGTGTTACTGTTTTTGAAAAGGCTTTTAGGAATAAAGTTCACATTTGTTAAAGATAATTTTATTTTCTATCAGTTACTTCCTGGCAACTACTTCCACGCTCACCTAGTGTGATTAAATGTGTTAACGTTCTTGGTGAATCGCTAGTAAATAAAGTAAATTCTTTAAGAAAAGATTTTGGAAAGTAAAATTACGGTTCAGGGTGCAAGCTCCCTCCATGAAAAACACGACCACACCATAACACCACCGCCTCCGAATTTTATTGTTGGCACTGCACACGCTGGCAGATGACGTTCACCGGGCATTCGCCATACGCACACCCTGCCATCGGATCTCCACATTGTGTACCGTGATTCGTCACTCTACACAACGTTTTTCCACTGCTCAATCGTCCAATGTTAGGCTCCTTACACCAAATGAGGCGTCGTTTAGCATTTACCGGCGTGATGTGTGGCTTATGTGCAGCCACTCGACCACGAAGTCCAAGTTTTCTCACCTCCCGCCTATCTTAGTACTGGACCCTTTTGTGCTGTACGTGTTACTTCACGTTTCCACTTCGCTATCACATCGGAAACAGTGGACCTAGGGATGTTTAGGAGTGTGGAAATCTCGCGTACAGGCGTATGACTCAAGTGACACCGAAAATCCGACCACGTTCGAAGTCCCTGATTTCCGCGGAGCGCCCCACTCTGCTCTCTCACGAGGTCTAATGACTACTGGGGTCGCTGATAGGGAGTAGGTGGCAGCACAATGCGCCTAATGTCAAAAACGTATGCTTTAGGGGGTGTCCGACTACTTTTGATCACGTAGTGTATATTCCGTTCATCATAAGAATAATCCCGATGTAAACAAACACAAACGCGATGATTGGTCAGAAGCACGCTCTTGGAAGTAGGTCCTGCTTATGTATTAGATATATTATTACTGAGTTACGTTAAATGAAACTTAAAAGTATTCAAATGTATTAACAGCCATCAACGTTTAGTTATGTAGTTTTTATTTCAAAAATCATGTATAGTCACAGCCTCTGCATTGCTGCGCTCTATTTGTCGTGCTGTTAATACGCAGTATAAAAATGGCTAAAAAAAATGCCTCTGAGCACTATGGGACTTAACATCTGTGGTCATCAGTCCCCTAGAACTTAGAACTACTTAAACCTAACTAACCTAAGGACATCACATACATCCATGCCCGAAGCAGGATTCGAACCTACGACCTTAGCGGTCACGCTATTCCGGACTGAAGAGCCTAGAACCGCACGGCCACACCGGCCGGCTATAAAAATGGCTTTGGGTGCTCCCTGTACCATAGTGAATACGGTTAATAAGTGCCGACAAATAGGTTGTTCTTAACGTTCGTCATAAATTTATAGAGATCAACGACTTTGAAGGTTTCCGAGGGACTTTATTGGATGCAGTTGAAGCACACGTGTACAGGCGTGTGTGGTAGAACCGGTAATTTAGGAACGTCAAATCTTATTGCAATATAAGGGTCGCTGGTTGAAGTCTCACCTGTATCATTTTTTTTCTCGTTCAATTTGAAATACCTACATCTCGTAATTGTAAAATTCATCATCATTTTTTATGAATAATGCACGTCTTCTTGTTTATAATTTCATATTGCAGGCGAAATTCCTGTTTTCATATCAAATAGGGTCTATAAATTTTCAGTTATCGTTATTTCATGAAAGACTGTTAATAAATGTTGCTTAAATCACGAAAACGTAATCATTTAATTTTTAAGGCAAAAATGAAGAACTAAATAGTCTTTATTTGGACTAATCCATTGTTTTATACGACACAGATGTAGATATGTGTCACAGAAACATGAAAAACAATCATTTTCACAGCATCGAGCACACCATACAAATGCTGTATTTTACATTTGCCACTGTACCATTACAAATGAACCCAACAGAACTGATCTGGAGCCAAGTTAAGAGATGTAGCCCGAGAAATAACAAGACCGCTAAGCTACCAGACGTACTGGAACTAACGCACGCAGCTCTTTCACACGTCGCTGCCGAACATTGGCGGGATATAGAACAGCTCGTCATAGAAGAAGAGGAGAGAATGCGGCGCCTGGGTGGCTTCGTGGATTCCGTTGTTGATCGACTCGTTATCAACGTAGCAGGTGGCAGTTCTGGTACTGAAATGTGTTTCTCGGTTTCGGATAAGGAAGGAGCTGAGAGATTACCAGACGACTGACCGTAATTGATACCTTCAGTGGCTTCAGTATTCAAACAGTGCAGTGAAATCCCCGCAGTATGCTTTTGCATCACATGAAGCTCACTCAGACAAATTACCCTGTGTCCAAGTTAGGAATTTCCATCACTCTTGTTTATAATTAGAATACTATGTCAGGTACAACGGGAGCATTTTATGCTTTTCGTCTGGTCACCTAAGAAGCGCGCGGTAGTGCTGGAGTTTTGTTGAATATTATTTCGCTCTCTTTACAACTTAAATGACATTCGAAGCTATATCGTTTCTTTATCCGTTTCTTTTTACGTCTGAACTGCAACTGCTCACATCACTGCAAGCTAGTTGGGCGCTAATTGGCCAGTGCGCCAGTAAAGCTGTCGTCCCGCACGTTATCGCTCAGTCTTTGGGCGTGTAGCACAGCGTAAAACGTGTCCTTTTGATCGTACTTGTTTGTGCTGGTCACAACTTGGCTTCCACTCCACGTGAAACGAAATCCAATGAGATTCAAGTAAACGCGGAAGAATACGTGGCGTAATGTTTACGTCAGGTTTACTCTTATGATGAGCAGAGGATAGGAGATCACAACGTGTGGCAGCGTGACGTAATCATGGCGTACGCCGACCAGTCACAAAGATTCTGTGGCTTGTAAGTGCTCACCATAACTGCAGCCACATTATTCGGTTGTTCTTGGCGAAGGTGATGAAGGATATCATGGAAAGCTCCAAACTGTACCCAGATTTGGCGCGACAAATAAAGCGACAGTAATTTATACGAAGATGTCGTCCCGAGAAACTTTGATCTCGTACTGACACCACTCCGGCTGCCTACTACGCCCCTTAATTCTATTTTGTTTTTTTCAGAGCCTACATAGCAGACTAATATCCTTAACATCTATTTGCTGCATAATTCTTGAACATATTTTCCGTTCGAATGTAAGAAATTTTCCACGGACCGAAAAGCTTATATCCACGAATGATCACGTTTTTGTAAAACATCGGAGGTGCGAAACTCAGCTTGCCATTTTCTCACATGACCTATTGCGAACTACCGATGAAGGGCAACAGAGAGAATCCGTATTTATTGATTTCCAGACAGCATTTCACACTGTGCCTCACTGCAGGCTGCTAACGACAGTACGAGCATACGGGAGAAGTAAGGAAGATTTGGTTTAACGTCCCGTCGAGATCGAAATCATTAGCGGCGGAGCACAAAGTCGGATGATATCAAGAATGGGGAAGCAAATCGGCTGTGCCCTTTCAAAGGAACCATCCCGGCATTTATCTGAAGTGATTTAGGAGGATCCTTGGGAAACGAACATCTCCTCTATAAAAATCAAAAAGGATTCCGCAAACAGCGACCCTGCGAATCTGAGCTCGCTCTGTTCCTCCGTGAGATCCACAGCGCAGTGGAGAAGGGCGCTCAGGCTGATGCCGTGTTCCTTGATTTCGGTAAGGCGTTTGACACCGTCCCGCATTGCCGTTTAATGAAAAAAAATACGAGCTTACGGAGCAACGGAGCAGACCCGCGATTGGATTCGAGACTTTCTTGCAGGTAGAGCTCAACACGTCGCTCTTAACGGAACTAAATCGACAGATGTAGAGGTAATATCAGGTGTACCACAGGGGAGCGTGAGAGGACCGTTGCTGTTTACAATATACATAAATAATCTAGTAGAAAGCGTCAGATGCTTTTTAAGGCTATTCGCAGATGATGCAGTTGTCTGCACCAAAGTAGGCACGTCAAAAGATAGCAGAATTTGCAGAACGACCTGCAGAGAATCGATGAATGGTGCAGACTCTGGTAGTTGACCCTAAACGTAAGTAAATGTACCACACTGCGCATGCGTAGGTACATAAACCCACTACTGTACAGCCACACTATTGATGACAAACAGCTGGAGACAGCGTCTGCTGTAAAATATCTAGTCGTAAGCATATAGAGCCACCTTAAGAGGAATGACCACATAAAACAGATAGTGGGAAAAGCAGACGCCAGACTCAGATTCATCTGAAGAATCTTAAGGAAATGTAACTCATCCACGAAAGAAGTGGCTTATGAGGCGCTTGTTCGCACGAGTCTTGAGTAATGTTCACCTATCTGGGATCCCTATCAGGTAAGGCTGATAGAGGAGATAGAGAAGATCCAACGAAGAGCGGGGCGTTTCGTCACGGGATCCTTTAGCTGGCGAGAGAGCGTTACGGAGATGCTGAACAAACTTCACTGGCAGACGTTACAATTGAGGCGTTGTACACCACGGAGAGATTTACTATTGAAATTTCTGGACAGCACTTTTCAGGAGCACAACATATTACTTTCCCCCACATACACCTCGCATACTGACCACGAGGAGAAAATTCGAGAAATTAGAACCAATACCGACGATCATTCTTCCCACATACTATTCGCGAGTGGAACAGGTTGCAGGGATCAGATGGTGGTACCGAAAGTACCCTCCGTCACACACCATTAGGTGGCTTGCGGAGTATCATCTAGATGTAGATGAAAACCTGAATCTGGATGGTCGGACGCTGTTTTGAACCGTTGTTCCCCCGAAGGCCAGTGCAGCGTACTAACCACTGCGCCACCTCGCATGGACCTGCCCGTACTGGAAAAGGCTCCAGGTATGTGGTTGGCTTGAAGACTTCCTAAGTAATAGAGCACAGTATGTAATCCTCGACGACGCGTGTTCATCAGAGAGAAGGTTGTCGTCAGGAATGCGCCAGGGTGGGCAGCAATGTGCGACTGTTTGCTGATGATGATGCTGAGGCATACCGAAAGGAGTCGTCGTTCAGTGACTGTAGGAGAATGGAAGATAGCTCTAACTGCAGAAAAACGTACGTTTATGCGGATGAGCAGGAAAAACAAAGCTGTAGTAATCGGATACAGCGTTAGCAGTGTCCTGCTTGACACAATCACGTCGTTTAAATATGTAGGCGTAGCCTTGCATCTGGTACAGGGTGGCGCACGAAACGTCGGCCCCGAGTACTAAACTGCTCATTGTCGCCTACCAATCCTCATCTATTGTTTCAAAGTTGTTTGCCTTAGCTTATTTGTTATTTCTTCACTGCCTAATTATTACATGTTTATCTATTCTGCTCGTAGCGGTCAACAAATTGTGCGTAATTGGCGAGTAGTCTGTACTCGGGACCGGTTTTTCGTGCGCCACCTGTATTATTTCCCTGCGATCAGCCAGATAACGCTACATCTGGCTAAACGAGATGTTTTGCAGAATCACAAAAATTACAAGTGTGTGAGAATTCTGTTATCAGTAACAACACTGTACTCCAGGGGGGACACAAGTGCCCCCTCTTGGCGCCTTCCATCTTCAGTCACTAATTTTCAGTTTTTCATAAGAACCATATACCCAAAAAAAGAGCGATCACCAGTGAACTACTTCCCAAGGATGAACAACTTTGCCCATGTCTAGTAAAATCGTATAGGATGCTAGTGCAACCTATTCTTGAGTACTGCTCCAGTGTTTGGAACTCCGGCAGATCGGATTAAAGGACGACACCGTAGCAATTCAAAGAGGGTTTGTTACATTTTTTACCCATAGGTTTGAACAACACGTAAGTGTTAGGGATACGCTTCGGGAACTCAAGTGGGAATCCCTGGCGGGAAGGCGACGTTCTTTTCGACAAACACTATTGAGAAAACTGAGAGAACTGGCGTTTGAAGCTGACTGCAGATCGATCCTACTGCCGCCAACACAGATGTCCCGTAAGGACAGCAAAGAGAAGACACGAGAAATCAGGGCTCGTACAGAGGCAGAGGCATCATGTAAACAGTCAGGCGTGCTTCCCTGGCTGGCTCTGTTGTCAAGTGGGACAGGAGAGGAAATGACTCGTAATGGTACGGGGGGGGGGGGGAATACAGAAGTGTCCGATTCCACCCGTCTGCTTCCTTCCATAGCGTCATCAATATGGCGGAAACGGCTATTCTCAGTGTCTCCAATACGGTGCCTATCACTACATACACACGGCAACAAACACGAAAATACGTGTAAATAGGACAAAAACATCTCCCTACAAAAATACAATCAAACTAACAGGACAACCGCGGGAAATTGGGGGTTTTAAGGAGGGGAGAAGTTAAACATAACAGTTAAAAACACACCACGATCCCAAAAGACACAAGATGACGAACAAAAAAAATAATAATTATTATTATAAAATCTACAGGAATCCTTGACCTATATAGGTCAACGGCAGCTGACGATACCAAAACATCAACAAAAACTACCGAAATTGGAATCGGTCATTTCCCTTGATCTGCATAGGCCAACTGTAACTACTGATACGAAAAAACCAACACCTACAGCTATGAAAAAAAAAACCAAAACCACAATATCTCAAAAATTAAAAACTCAAACATCCCTACGTAAATTAAAACACATTCAATACACAATAAATGCACAAAACATTACAACTCGAGAAAAATAGACCCAAAGAAACAATTACTTACCACCAACAAAGTTCGGCCGACCATCCCAAACAAACACACACACACACACACACACACATATATATATATATATATATATATATATATATATATATATATATATATATATATATATATATATACTCCTGGAAATGGAAAAAAGAACACATTGACACCGGTGTGTCAGACCCACCATACTTGCTCCCTTGCTCCGGACACTGCGAGAGGGCTGTACAAGCAATGATCACACGCACGGCACAGCGGACACACCAGGAACCGCGGTGTTGGCCGTCGAATGGCGCTAGCTGCGCAGCATTTGTGCACCGCCGCCGTCAGTGTCAGCCAGTTTGCCGTGGCATACGGAGCTCCATCGCAGTCTTTAACACTGGTAGCATGCCGCGACAGCGTGGACGTGAACCGTATGTGCAGTTGACGGATTTTGAGCGAGGGCGTATAGTGGGCATGCGGGAGGCCGGGTGGACGTACCGCCGAATTGCTCAACATGTGGGGCGTGAGGTCTCCACAGTACATCGATGTTGTCGCCAGTGGTCGGCGGAAGGTGCACGTGCCCGTCGACCTGGGACCGGACCGCAGCGACGCACGGATGCACGCCAAGACCGTAGGATCCTACGCAGTGCCGTAGGGGACCGCACCGCCACTTCCCAGCACATTAGGGACACTGTTGCTCCTGGGGTATCGGCGAGGACCATTCGCAACCGTCTCCATGAAGCTGGGCTACGGTCCCGCACACCGTTAGGCCGTCTTCCGCTCACGCCCCAACATCGTGCAGCCCGCCTCCAGTGGTGTCGCGACAGGCGTGAATGGAGGGACGAAGGGAGACGTGTCGTCTTCAGCGATGAGAGTCGCTTCTGCCTTGGTGCCAATGATGGTCGTATGCGTGTTTGGCGCCGTGCAGGTGAGCGCCACAATCAGGACTGCATACGGCCGAGGCACACAGGGCCAACACCCGGCATCATGGTGTGGGGAGCGATCTCCTACACTGGCCGTACACCACTGGTGATCGTCGAGGGGACACTGAATAGTGCACGGTACATCCAAACCGTCATCGAACCCATCGTTCTACCATTCCTAGACCGGCAAGGGAACTTGCTGTTCCAACAGGACAATGCACGTCCGCATGTATCCCGTGCCACCCAACGTGCTCTATAAGGTGTAAGTCAACTAACCTGGCCAGCAAGATCTCCGGATCTGTCCCCCATTGAGCATGTTTGGGACTGGATGAAGCGTCGTCTCACGCGGTCTGCACGTCCAGCACGAACGCTGGTCCAACTGAGGCGCCAGGTGAAAATGGCATGGCAAGCCGTTCCACAGGACTACATCCAGCATCTCTACGATCGTCTCCATGGGAGAATAGCAGCCTGCATTGCTGCGAAAGGTGGATATACACTGTACTAGTGCCGACATTGTGCATGCTCTGTTGCCTGTGTCTATGTGCCTGTGGTTCTGTCAGTGTGATCATGTGATGTATCTGACCCCAGGAATGTGTCAATAAAGTTTCCCCTTCCTGGGACAATGAATTCACGGTGTTCTTATTTCAATTTCCAGGAGTGTATATATAGGACGCCATCATACACAACAAGACGACATCTGGAAACACAACCAACCCAAACTCCGCGCCGTAATGATGTCACACACCACCTTACGTCTTGGGTCAAAGCAGACAGGTGGATTCGGACGTTTCCGTTGACCCGTACAGGGTACCCTCCGCCACGCGCCGTATGATGGTTTGCGGAATGTGTATGCAGACGTACACATAGACGGTGTTCCGTGAATGGCATCTTCTGTGAGCGTCTCCTAGCTGCGGCAGCTGACAGTCTGGTTGGACTGCAGACATCGAGTATACGTAACAGCAAAACTCGCTGGGCCTTTAGTCCAAATGTCGTGGGTAAAATGGAACCAACTCGTCCCAGCGCCCAGAAGTTCGCCATTGGTTGGCTATTCGCTGCGACTGGAAAGTCAAATGGCTGTGGATTCTGGAAGATTTACAACTAAGTTGCGTTGTACAGTCAATTAGCGACGTTTCTCCTGTGTTGCCGTATAATGCCAAAAACTAGTAAGAACATGCTATTTTGTCGAGAACCGACTTTCTGAGGCAGTGGATGTGTGCAAAATATAGGTTAACTTTTACACAGAAGATAACAGCAGCCAGCAACTTGTTACAGTGCTATTTATCTATTTAAACAGCACCGTTACAGTTTCGAACCGACCGTTTCATCTTCAGATAGCTAGTTTACGTTGAGATACAGGGTGATAATTATTGAACTGTACGAAACAAAATTGTCATAACTTCAGAACGGTTTGCGTGAGGACGTTGAAACGGCGCGGTTGGCCGTGGGAATTAGAATGAGGTATGTGGTTTGGTTTAGCGACGAAGTCCACTTTAATTTGGATGGGTTCGTCAATGAGCAAAATTGGCGCATTTGGGGTATTGAGAATCCGCGTTTCGCGATCGAGAAGTCTCTTTACCCTCAACGGATGACTGTGGCGTGATTCCGGTCACGGAATAATCCGTGGGATATTCCTTGATGGCGCGGTGACTACCGAACGGTACGTGAAGGTTTTGGGAGATGATTTCATCCGCCTTATCCAAAGTCACATTGATTTCGACAAGGTGTGGTTCATGCAAGACGGAGCTCGGCCCCATCGAAGCAGGAGAGTGTTTGATGTCCTGGAAGAGCACTTTTGGGACCGCGTTCTGGCTCTGGGGCACCCAGAGGCCAGTGGCACGGGCCTCAATTAGTCGGCATGTTCTCCGGATCTGAACCCATGCGATCGATTCCTTTTTGTGTGACCATATTAAAGACAAGGTGTCCAGCAATAACACCAATACCATTCCTGAGCTGAAAACAGCCATTCAGAAGATCATCGACAGCATCGATGTTCCAACACTTCAGCGGGTCATCCAGCACTTCGTTAGTCATCTGCGCCACGTCATCGGCAATGATAGAAGGCGTGTCGGACATGTCGCAACACAAATCCAAGTATCAATAGTGGCGTTTACATATTGAATAAAGTGTGTGCGCGACGTAGTTTGTAAATAATTTACGTTTCTTTCATATAATTCAATAAATGTTACCCTGTGCATTTTACATTAGCTTCCACTATTTTTTCCCAGATGATGAAATTTCCTTGCCTCACAACGAATTTAAATGATGTAAACAAATTATTAAGGTGAAAACGCTTTGGTTACTTACGTTGAAAAATCCGCGCCATTACGTTCCAGTGTTGAGTGCTTGTGACCATGCAGCAGCGTAGTTTCTATGATGCACTTTCTTAAGTATATATATATACGTCGTCCCCTCCCCCATGAACCATGGACCTTGCCGTTGGTGTGGAGGCTTGCGTGCTTCAACGATACAGGTAGCCGTACCGTAGGTAGCAGGTGGAATGTCAGATCCCTTAATCGGGCAGGTAGGTTAGAAATTTTAAAAATGGAAATGGATAGGTTAAAGTTAGATATAGTGGGAATTAATGAAGTTCGGTGGCAGGAGGAACAAGACTTTTGGTCAGGTGAATACAGGGTTGTAAATACAAAATCAAGTAGGGGTAACGCGGGAGTAGGTTTAATAATGAACAAAAAAATAGGAATGTGGGTAAGCTACTCCAAACAGCATAGTGAATGCATTATTGTGGCCAATATACACTCCAGGAAATTGAAATAAGAACACCGTGAATTCATTGTCCCAGGAAGGGGAAACTTTATTGACACATTCCTGGGGTCAGATACATCACATGATCACACTGACAGAACCACAGGCACATAGACACAGGCAACAGAGCATGCACAATGTCGGCACTAGTACAGTGTATATCCACCTTTCGCAGCAATGCAAGCTGCTATTCTCCCATGGAGACGATCGTAGAGATGCTGGATGTAGTCCTGTGGAACGGCTTGCCATGCCATTTCCACCTGGCGCCTCAGTTGGACCAGCGTTCGTCCTGGACGTGCAGACCGCGTGAGACGACGCTTCATCCAGTCCCAAACATGCTCAATGGGGGACAGATCCGGAGATCTTGCTGGCCAGTGTAGTTGACTTACACCTTCTAGAGCACGTTGGGTGGCACGGGATACATGCGGACGTGCATTGTCCTGTTGGAACAGCAAGTTCCCTTGCCGGTCTAGGAATGGTAGAAAGATGGGTTCGATGACGGTTTGGATGTACCGTGCACTATTCAGTGTCCCCTCGACGATCACCAGTGGTGTACGGCCAGTGTAGGAGATCGCTCCCCACACCATGATGCCGGGTGTTGGCCCTGTGTGCCTCGGTCGTATGCAGTCCTGATTGTGGCGCTCACCTGCACGGCGCCAAACACGCATACGACCATCATTGGCACCAAGGTAGAAGCGACTCTCATCGCTGAAGACGACACGTCTCCATTCGTCCCTCCATTCACGCCTGTCGCGACACCACTGGAGGCGGGCTGCACGATGTTGGGGCGTGAGCGGAAGACGGCCTATCGGTGTGCGGGACCGTAGCCCAGCTTCATGGAGACGGTTGCGAATGGTCCTCGCCGATACCCCAGGAGCAACAGTGTCCCTAATGTGCTGGGAAGTGGCGGTGCGGTCCCCTACGGCACTGCGTAGGATCCTACGGTCTTGGCGTGCATCCGTGCGTCGCTGCGGTCCGGTCCCAGGTCGACGGGCACGTGCACCTTCCGCCGACCACTGGCGACAACATCGATGTACTGTGGAGACCTCACGCCCCACGTGTTGAGCAATTCGGCGGTACGTCCACCCGGCCTCCCGCATGCCCACTATACGCCCTCGCTCAAAGTCCGTCAACTGCACATACGGTTCACGTCCACGCTGTCGCGGCATGCTACCAGTGTTAAAGACTGCGATGGAGCTCCGTATGCCACGGCAAACTGGCTGACACTGACGGCGGCGGTGCACAAATGCTGCGCAGCTAGCGCCATTCGACGGCCAACACCGCGGTTCCTGGTGTGTCCGCTGTGCCGTGCATGTGATCATTGCTTGTACAGCCCTCTCGCAGTGTCCGGAGCAAGTATGGTGGGTCTGACACACCGGTGTCAATGTGTTCTTTTTTCCATTTCCAGGAGTGTAGATACGAAGCCCACGCCTACCACAAAAGTACAAGTTTATATGCCAACTAGCTCCGCAGATGACGAAGAGATTGATGAAATGTATCATGAGATAAAAGAAATTATTCAGATAGTGAAGGGCGACGAAAATTTAATAGTCACGAGTGACTGGAATTCGATAGTAGGAAAGGGAAGAGAAGGAAACGTAGTAGGTGAATATGGAATGGGGGTAAGGAATTAAAGAGGAAGCCGCCTGGTAGAATTTTGGACAGAGCATAATTTAATCATAGCTAACAATTGGCTCAAGAATCATAAAAGAAGATTGTATACATGTAAGAAGCCTGGAGATACTGACAGTTTTCAGATGGATTATATAATGGTAAAACAGAGATTCAGGAACCAGGTTTTAAATTGTAAGACGTTTCCAGGGGCAGATGTGGATTCTGGCCACAATTTATTGGTTATGAACTGTAGATTAAAACTAAAGAAACTGCAAAAAGGTGAGAATTTAAGGACATGGGACCTGGATAAATGACAGAACCAGAGGTTCTAGAGAGTTTCAGGGAGAGCATTAGGGGATGAGAAGAGATACTGAATATAATTGATGAAAGGAGAAAATGCAAAAATGCAGTAAATGAAGCAGGCAAAAAGGAATACAAACGTCTCAAAAGTGAGATCGACAGGAAGTGCAAAATGGCTAAGCAGGGATGGCTAGAGGACAAATGTAAAGATGTAGAGGCTTATCTCACTAGTGGTAAGATAGATACTGCCTACAGGAAAATTAAAGAGATCTTGTATGAATAACAAGAGCTGAGATGGAAACCCAGTTCTAAGCAAAGAAGGGAAAGCAGCAAGGTGGAAGGAGTATGTAGAGGGTCTATACAAGGGCGATGTTCTTGAGGACAATATTATGGAAATGGAAGAGGATGTAGATGAAGATGAAATGGGAGATATGATACTGCGTGAAGAGTTTGAACGAGCACTGAAAGACCTAAGTCGAAACAAGGCTCCGGGAGTAGACAACATTCCCTTAGAACTACTAATAGACTTGGGAGAGCCAGCCCTGACAAAACTCTACCATCTGGTGAGCAAGACGTGTGAGACAGGTGAAATCCCCTCAGACTTAAAGAAGAACATAATAAGTCCAATCCCAAAGAAAGCAGGTGCTGACAGATGTGACAATTACCGAACTATCAGTTTAATAAGCCATGGCTGCAAAATACAAACGCGAATTCTTTACTGACGAATGGAAAAACTGGTAGAAGCCGACCTCGGGGAAGATCAGTTTGGATTCCTTAGAAATGTTGGAACACGTGAGACAATACTGACCCTACAAGCTTATCTTAGAAGAAAGGCAAACCTACATTACTAACATTTGTAGAATTAGAGAAAGCGTTTGACAATGTTGACTGGAATACTCTCTTTCAAATTCTGAAGGTGGCAGGGGTAAAATACAGGGAGCGAAAGGCTATTTACAATTTGTACAGAAACCAGATGGCAGTTATAAGAGTCGAGGGGCATGAAAGGGAAGCAGTGGTTGGGAAGGGAGTGAGACAGGGTTGTAGCCTATCCCCGATGTTATTCAATCTGTAGATTGAGCAAGCAGTAAAGGAAACAAAAGAAAAATTCGGAGTAGGAATTAAAATCTATGGAGAAGAAATTAAAACTTTGAGGTTCGCCAAGGAAAACATTGTAATTCTGTCAGAGACAGCAGAGGACCTGGAAGAGCAGCTGAACGGAATGGACAGTGTCTTGAAAGGAGGATATAAGATGAACATCAACAAAAGCTAAACGAGGATAATGGAATGTAGTCAAATTAAGTCGGGTGATGCTGAGGGAATTAGATTAGGAAATGAGACACTTCAAGTAGTAAAGGAGTTTTGCTATTTGGGGAGCAAAATAACTGATGATGGTCGAAGTAGAGAGGATATAAAATGTAGACTGGCAATGGCAAGGAAAGCGTTTCTGAAGAAGAGAAAATTGTTAACATCGGGTATAGATATGTCAGGAAGTCTTGTCTGAAAGTTTTTGTATGGAGTGTGGCCACGTATGGAAGTGAAACGTGGACGATAAATAGTTTAGAGAAAAAGAGGATAGAAGCTTTCGAAATGTGGTGCTACAGAAGAATGCTGAAGATTAGGTGGAGAGATCGTGTAACTAATGAGGAGGTACTGAATAGAATTGGGGAGAAGAGGATTTTGTGGCACAACTTGACCACAAGAACGGATCGGTTAGTGGGACATGTTTTGAGGCATCATGTTGTTGTTGTTGTTGTGGTCTTCAGTCCTGAGACTGGTTTGATGCAGCTCTCCATGCTACTGTATCCTGTGCAAGCTTCTTCATCTCCCAGTATCTACTGCAACCTACATCCTTCTGAATCTGCTTAGTGTATTCATCTCTTGGTCTCCCTCTACGATTTTTACCCTCCACACTGCCCTCCAATGCTAAATTTGTGATCCCTTGATGCCTCAAAACATGTCCTACCAACCGATCCCTTCTTCTAGTCAAGTTGTGCCACAAACTTCTCTTCACCCCAATCCTATTCAATACCTCCTCATTAGTTACGTGATCTACCCACCTTATCTTCAGCATTCTTCTGTAGCACCACATTTCGAAAGCTTCTATTCTCTTCTTGTCCAAACTAGTTATCGTCCATGTTTCACTTCCATACATGGCTACACTCCATACAAATACTTTCAGAAACGACTTCCAGACACTTAAATCTATACTCGATGTTAACAAATTCCTCTTCTTGAGAAACGCTTTCCTTGCCATTGCCAGTCTACATTTTATATCCTCTCTACTTCGACCATCATCGGTTATTTTACTCCCTAAATAGCAAAACTCCTTTACTACTTTAAGTGTCTCATTTCCTAATCTAATTCCCTCAGCATCACCCGACTTAATTTGACTACATTCTATTATCCTCGTTTTTCTTTTGTTGATGTTCATCTTATATCCTCCTTTCAAGACACTGTCCATTCCGTTCAACTGCTCTTCCAAGTCCTTTGCTGTCTCTGAAAGAATTACAATGTCATCGGCGAACCTCAAAGTTTTTACTTCTTCTCCATGAATTTTAATACCTACTCCGAATTTTTCTTTTGTTTCCTTTACTGCTTGCTCAATATACAGATTGAATAATATCGGGGAGAGGCTACAACCCTGTCTTACTCCTTTCCCAACCACTGCTTCCCTTTCATGCCCCTCGACTCTTATAATTGCCATCTGGTTTCTGTACAAACTGTAAATAGCCTTTCGCTCCCTGTATTTTACCCCCGCCACCTTCAGAATTTGAAAGAGAGTATTCTAGTTAACATTGTCAAAAGCTTTCTCTAAGTCTACAAATGCTAGAAACGTAGGTTTGCCTTTTCTTAATCTTTCTTCTAAGATAAGTCGTAAGGTCAGTATTGCCTCACGTGTTCCAACATTTCTACGGAATCCAAACTGATCTTCCCCGAGGTCGGCTTCTACCAGTTTTTCCATTCGTCTGTAAAGAATTCGCGTTAGTATTTTGCAGCTGTGACTTATTAAACTGATAGTTCGGTAATTTTCACATCTGTCAACACCTGCTTTCTTTGGGATTGGAATTATTATATTCTTCTTGAAGTCTGAGGGTATTTCGCCTGTCTCATACATCGTGCTCACCAGATGGTAGAGTTTTGTCATGACTGGCTCTCCCGAGGCCATCAGTAGTTCAAATGGAATGTTGTCTACTCCCGGGGCCTTGTTTCGACTCAGGTCTTTCAGTGCTCTGTCAAACTCTTCACGCAGTATCTTATCTCCCATTTCGTCTTCATCTACATCCTCTTCCATTTCCATAATATTGGCCTCAAGTACATCGCCCTTGTATAAACCCTCTATATACTCCTTCCACCTTTCTGCCTTCCCTTCTTTGCTTAGAACTGGGTTGCCATCTGAGCTCTTGATATTCATACAAGTGGTTCTCTTCTCTCCAAAGGTTTCTTTAATTTTCCTGTAGGCAGTATCTATCTTACCCCTAGTGAGACAAGCCTCTACATCCTTACATTTGTCTTCTAGCCATCCCTGCTTAGCCATTTTGCACTTCCTATCGATATCATTTTTGAGACGTTTGGATTCCTTTTTGCCTGCTTCATTTACTGCATTTTTATATTTTCTTCTTTCATAAATTAAATTCAATATTTCTTCTGTTACCCAAGGATTTCTATTAGCCCTCGTCTTTTTACCTACTTGATCCTCTGCTGCCTTCACTACTTCATCCCTCAGAGCTACCCATTCTTCTTCTACTGTACTCCTTTCCCCCATTCCTGTCAATTGTTCCCTTATGCTCTCCCTGAAACTCTCTACAACCTCTGGTTCTTTCAGTTTATCCAGGTCCCATCTCCTTAAATTCCCACCTTTTTGCAGTTTCTTCAGTTTCAATCTGCAGTTCATAACCAATAGATTCTGGTCAGAATCCACATCTGCCCCAGGAAATGTCTTACAATTTAAAACCTGGTTCCTAAATCTCTGTCTTACCATTATATAATCTATCTGATACCTTTTAGTATCTCCAGGATTCTTCCAGGTATACAACCTTCTTTTATGATTCTTGTACCAAGTGTTGGCTAAGATTAAGTTATGCTCTGTGCAAAATTCTACAAGGCGGCTTCCTCTTTCATTCCTTCCCCCCAATCCATATTCACCTACTATGTTTCCTTCTCTCCCTTTTCCTACTGACAAATTCCAGTCATCCATGACTATTAAATTTTCGTCTCCCTTCACTACCTGAATAATTTCTTTTATCTCGTCATACATTTCATCTATTTCTTCATCATCTGCAGAGGTAGTTGGCATATAAACTTGTACTACTGTAGTAGGCATGGGCTTTGTGTCTATCTTGGCCACAATAATGCGTTCACTATGCTGTTTGTAGTAGCTAACCCGCACTCCTATTTTTTTATTCATTATTAAACCTACTCCTGCATTACCCCTATTTGATTTTGTATTTATAACCCTGTAATCACCTGACCAAAAGTCTTGTTCCTCCTGCCACCGAACTTCACTAATTCCCACAATATCTAAGTTTAACCTATCCATTTCCCTTTTTAAATTTTCTAACCTACCTGCCCGATTAAGGGATCTGACATTCCACGCTCCGATCCGTAGGACGCCAGTTTTCTTTCTCCTGAAAACGACGTCCTCATGAGTAGTCCACGCCCGGAGATCCGAATGGGGGACTATTTTACCTCCGGAATATTTTACCCAAGAGGACGCCATTATCATTTAATCGTACAGTAGAGCTGCATGTCCTTGGGAAAAATTACGGCTGTAGTTTCCCCTTGCTTTCAGCCGTTCGCAGTACCAGTACAGCAAGGCCGTTTTGGTTAATGTTACAAGGCCAGATCAGTCAATCATCCAGACTGTTGCCCCTGCAACTACTGAAAAGGCTACTGCCCCTCTTCAGGAACCACATGTTTGTCTGGCCTCTCAACAGATACCCCTCCGTTGTGGTTGCACCTACGGTACGGCCATCTGTATCGCTGAGGCACGCAAGCCTCCCCACCAACGGCAAGGTCCATGGTTCATGGGGGGTGAGGCATCATGGGATCACCAATGGAGGGACGAATGGAGACATCATGAGGCATCATGGGATCACCATTTTACACTCCTGGAAATTGAAATAAGAACACCGTGAATTCATTGTCCCAGGAAGGGGAAACTTTATTGACACATTCCTGGGGGCAGATACATCACATGATCACACTGACAGAACCACAGGCACATAGACACAGGCAACAGAGCATGCACAATGTCGGCACTAGTACAGTGTATATCCACCTTTCGCAGCAATGCAGGCTGCTATTCTCCCACGGAGACGATCGTAGAGGTGCTGGATGTAGTCTTGTGGAACGGCTTGCCATGCCATTTCCACCTGGCGCCTCAGTTGGACCAGCGTTCGTGCTGGACGTGCAGACCGCGTGAGACGACGCTTCATCCAGTCCCAAACATTCTCAATGGGGGACAGATCCGGAGATCTTGCTGGCCAGGGTAGCTGACGTACACCTTCCAGAGCACGTTGGGTGGCACGGGATACATGCGGACGTGCATTGTCCTGTTGGAACAGCAAGTTCCCTTGCCGGTCTAGGAATGGTAGAACGATGGGTTCGATGACGGTTTGGATGTACCGTGCACTATTCAGTGTCCCCTCGACGATCACCAGTGGTGTACGGCCAGTGTAGGAGATCGCTCCCCACACCATGATGCCGGGTGTTGGCCCTGTGTGCCTCGGTCGTATGCAGTCCTGATTGTGGCGCTCACCTGCACGGCGCCAAACACGCATACGACCATCATTGGCACCAAGGCAGAAGCGACTCTCATCGCTGAAGACGACACGTCTCCATTCGTCCCTCCATTCACGCCTGTCGCGACACCACTGGAGGCGGGCTGCACGATGTTGGTGCGTGAGCGGAAGACGGCCTATCGGTGTGCGGGACCGTAGCCCAGCTTCATGGAGACGGTTGCGAATGGTCCTCGCCGATACCCCAGGAGCAACAGTGTCCCTAATTTGCTGGGAAGTGGCGGTGCGGTCCCCTACGGCACTGCGTAGGATCCTACGGTCTTGGCGTGCATCCGTGCGTCGCTGCGGTCCGGTCCCAGGTCGACGGGCACGTGCACCTTCCGCCGACCACTGGCGACAACATCGATGTACTGTGGAGACCTCACGCCCCACGTGTTGAGCAATTCGGCGGTACGTCCACCCGGCCTCCCTCATGCCCACTATACGCCCTCGCTCATAGTCCGTCAACTGCACATACGGTTCACGTCCACGCTGTCGCGGCATGCTACCAGTGTTAAAGACTGCGATGGAGCTCCATATTCCACGGCAAACTGGCTGACACTGACGGCGGCGGTGCACAAATGCTGCGCAGCTAGCGCCATTCGACGGCCAACACCGCGGTTCCTGGTGTGTCCGCTGTGCCGTGCGTGTGATCATTGCTTGTACAGCCCTCTCGCAGTGTCCGGAGCAAGTATGGTGGGTCTGACACACCGGTGTCAATGTGTTCTTTTTTCCATTTCCAGGAGTGTAGTATTGGAGGGCAGCGTGGAGGGTAGAAATCGTAGAGGGAGACCAAGAGATGAATACACTAAGCAGATTCAGAAGGATGTAGGTTGCAGTAGGTACTGGGAGATGAAGAAGCTTGCACAGGATAGAGTAGCATGGAGAGCTGCATCAAACCAGTCTCTAGACTGAAGACTACAACATGTATACACATAATCTAAAGCACCACTCACGCACCATGAAGTTTCACCACATGGATGTATTTATACAAAGATGGCGATGTCGCAACCGTAACAACGCCAAAGACTTCCAGAGGTATTTCGATATACAATACGTGTGGCTATAGGAATTTGCAAATAGATGTACGTAAATAAATAATGATAAGTGGTTGATGTACATCTATAAATATTACAACTGTGGACATACTGTGTAGATATTATGGCTTACATCGGAAGCAAAGTATATGATTTGCGATGAATGTACATAATTTTTTTTTTAGATATTGCTATTTGAAGGTATTGTATTGCAAAGCAAGCTATTGTATGTTATTTACTATTTCATGTTGGGTTAGTGTCTGCATGTTGTTATTGTTAAAGGGAGTAGTGTTTACTTTAAACTGGAAAGCAGGTGAATGAAATTTTGAAGAAATGCTGCATTGGCTAACTCAGTCTGCTCATTGAGAAGATTTTGTGGTGATTTGCTTTTATGTAGTAAAGAAAATTCATAAAGCTACCTTTCTCAGCATGGTATGAGGTCTTTAATGCTCTTTATTCCATGATTGTTGGCAGTTGTCTGCATGGCAAATGCGGATTTTGATATGTTGTTCAAACTTATGGGATCTATATGCTCTTTGAGTCTCGATACTTCTTCCAGTTTGTCCCCCATGGTAGGAGGGGCAACTTTGCCAGTTGAGTTTGAATATGCCAGATTTTTTTGTATGCAGGGGTTCTTATTCTTTAAGTTGAGTGTTGCTATCTTCTGAAGTTTGTTGTTTGTGTGGAAGCTTACCTTAACGTTTCTGTTTTTAAATAGATTGCTTATTATGTAGGATACGCGCTCTAAGAAAGACAGTGCAACATAATTTCTGCTGTTTTCCACACGATAGTAACAGTCAACCTATAGTAAGAACATACCTGAATGTTTCTCCTTTGATAGCAAACTGAGATGTATAAATCTCATACAAACTGTACCCTGCCGTTTAACTAAATCGTATTGCTATGAAGTAATAAGAATTGCCCCCCTCCCCCACCCCCCCCCCCCCCCCATACGTTCACGCGTTCCAGTACGCCTGCCATCTGAGGCAGGGTCGCCACACGTGCAAATTTTCATTGCGTGCGGAAACCTGGCGCAATTCGAATCGAAATGTTCCGTGCCAGTAGTCTGGTAACTCGTGTACGGACAGCAGTGCAAATACTTTCAAAATGCTAGCAACTTATGAGTGGAGTTGGTAGAAATTTAAGAGAACAGGGAGTGAGCACCGTAAGAAACAAAGAAAGATGTGCTGAAAAAAAAAAGAAAACCCAGTGCCGATCTTTCTATTCTTTCTCTAAGTATCTGCCTTTAAAATTTATAATTTTGGACTCCATTCGAATCAATTCTGCAAATACTTTTTTTCCAGTCTGATGCTGGTATCTGTAAAACATGGTTTTGTAACGATTGAACGGCTTCCGGAGGTGATCAAAATCATTGCCTACGCATTTTTGTTTGTTTGTTTGACACACTGGAACAAAAAGAAGTCGTTATACAATATGTCAGGAGAACGAGAGCCGTGAGACAACAGTCCGACGTTCTTCTTCCTCACACAGTCGGTTGTTTGGAGTGCTGTGTGAGCGACGGGGTGTCGTGATGAAGAGAGATGCCGAATTTGTTTTTCTGATTTCCTCGATGCCACGATGCCCTCTGGCAAGCAAACTGTTGCATACCATTCTGTAGTAACTGTTCTTCGATGCTTCGAACTAATGGTCGTCACTTATTCGGTATAACCGTATAAACGAGCCATAATTTTCTTGGAAGTTCGCGAAAGAACCTGTTTCCTTAGGTTTCGGCTCACGCTACACCCAAAGAATTGACTACTGCATAGTCTACGGCTTGCTCAGGTATCTTCAAGTTTCACCTCCTCTGATGATGCTGTAAATGGGTTTTGCGTCCCGTCGGTTAAAGTTTTAGTGCATTTCCACCGACCTTCACGCGATTCACCACCGACTGAGGCACGCGCGCGACTGAATTCTGCAGACCAGCTGCGAACAGCTTCTTCTGGAAGGAAACGATTATGAAAAAATGAAACGAAGCGATTCGAGTCGTTTTTGTTGAGTTCTGTACTAACGAATATCTTTAAAAACGTCATCCAACGAAAAACTTCATCCGTTATTTTCCATTTTCCCAGTTCGACGTTTCTTTTCACTGTCTTTGTAAACGAACCATTCGAACAATTTATGTTGTTACAGCGATAAAAACAGATATGCCACATGTGAGTGGCGCCATCTCATGCGTGTTCTTAAAAAGCTCCATATGGAGGAATTGGAACGTTTTACAGTGCGCCTCTTCTCGGAACACGTCAGCCCTGCTCGGTCATTCGGCACATCGCGTCGTTTCGCTTAGTTGTTAGTAGTGCGGTGCGGCATTTTTCGGTCGGAACGCCATTCTTCAGTTCTGCTGAATCATTGCATCAGCGCCGTTATTTATTATTTCTGTTCGACTGATTCGAGCTCTTCAAGGTGTAGCCTCTTTAATCACGAACTAAAAAAACAGAGTTGCACAAGCTGTTTCCATGCCTCTCTCTCTGCTGCTGGCTTGTGCCTGCTGAAGCCTGCGACTTTCTCCAGTTCTTTACTCCAGAGGTCGGGTGGTCGGCCTCTGGGTCTTCGCTTTTCTCTGGGATTCCGTTTTGCTACTTCTTTCCTTGTTCGTGGTATAAAAAAAGTTCACAAGTCTGGTGGATGATTGCATAAAAAGAAGCAATCTATCGAACTATCGTCACAATTCTTTAAACACGAATGGGAATGACAGTAGAGAAGAATGAAAATTATCAATATCTATCATTTAGTCTAAAGGAAGAGAACCACAATTTCAATTATTTTATAAGATGGAGTTGTCTTGTATATGTGTGTAATCAGTTTAAATAAAACTTTCTTAAACTTTGCGTGTGACTTGATTATTTTTTATTACAGTAAATGTAGCTCAAGATATGAGTTTTTTCTATATCCGTCACTGAGTCAAGCGGCGTGTCTGGAACTAGTTTCCAATTTAAAAATAATGCTGTCGAGTTTCTGGACGAAAAACGAAAGCAGAAACGAACATTAGAAAACCAGGAATGGATTACAGACCCCGTTAAGTACAGTTGGTTGCACACTGCTGGCATAAGACGCTGCAAGATGAGAAACAACTTGATGGGGATGCATTAAAAAAAAACTGCTTTGTGGAAGGGACAAGTTCTGACACGAAACATCATCCATTTCCCTACACTCACCAGCGTTAAAGAAAAAGCGAATTTTGATGATCTCTTTGCGGCGTTGAAAGAATTACAAGGTTATTTTTCTAAACGTTTTGAGGGTACTGGCACTTCTACATTTGTTTTTGAGGTGTTTTCGAGATCATTTGCCGTTTCAGCTGATAGCGCACCTCTGCAAGTGCTGATGGAACTGATTGATTTGCAGTGTACCTCCCGTTTAAAAGACAGTTCTTTTACGTTAAAACTTTGCAGAAAATCTACAGCGTTCTCCGGGGAACAGTTTCCATATCCCTGTGATGAGGCTGCAAACGCGATAAAATATTTCTAAAGGCTTTTTCGGCTGTGGAGCTATGTAACCCGCAATTACGTGGCAACCTGAATGACGAAAATGTGTGAAATTTGTCCGCATCTGTTCATATGCCGACAGTTTGTACAGCGCGCCAGAAATAATTAAATAATAGTAAAAATTTGTTTTGTTTTTGATTTGTGTTGTTGAGAAATACGAAATACGAAATACGAAACCAATCCGCACGCAAGTCGTTCACTGGTGCTTGCGCGACTTCATTGTCTTCTAAATGCGACACGTTTTAAGCCTCCCCTCTTCCCTCCCCCTGTCTCCCGCTTAGACAGCGCAGCGCGGCTGTGCGGTGGGTGGAGCTGTAGAACTACCGTAGGCTACCGCAGCCTATCGCAAGTAAGCGTCGCCTACGGTAGCTTTCCTAGTGGTCTCGCTCATTTAAGATCGTAACCGCATTAGCTGTACATTAGGTGTCTTGCATTCCTATCCGGACTTACCTTATTTCGATCACTGTCTTTGTGTATGCGATCAGTGCCTTACTAGATTCCCCTAGGAACCGGATGCGGAGAACCATCTAGAAACAGAGTGAGGATATTAAAGGGCCACGTAATCTACGGAACATTTTTGTTCCACATAGTTATCCTCCCGTCTGTTGCTTAAAATAATAGCGTTTATAGCAAAATTGAAATTGATGATGTTTAATTCAGGTTTCACTACAAATTGTTGATTTGTAACTTGAAAGAGAGGAATGTTGTAGTAAAAATGAAAGAAACGGTATGAATTTACCATACAGAGCTAGAAAACGCAATTACCTCAAAAAAAAAAAATTAGAAATGGACGCAGAACAAGAACATATCAAACATCGCTTCAGTACTTTTAGGAGCTAATAGAAAACGTGCTTTGTTATTCATAAACAACTTTCACACTTGTGAATAGTGAGAGCAAACTCTAGTCCACAAAAGAATTCTCCACATTTTTTATTTCAGTGAACTCGCAGCAGGCATCTATGCATCTTTGCTTTTGTCCGGGATTCAAGGTGTGCGGCAAACTTTGCTCGCACCTTTCTCTTCTTCAAAACACTCTGGATAATGTCTTAAACATTCGATTTAAAGATGTTGCTCCACTGTGATTTGTGACAGAACAACGTTGACACATTATGGCCGCACGTAACACCACGGGCGTCACCACCGGCGGGGGGAGGGGGGGGGGGGTACGTGTGACTTCCCCCCCACCCCTTCCTCTATTTTTGAAAAGCAGTTTCAATTTTTTGAGTCTGAGTTGACAAAAAATTACGGCGTTGAACAAATATATTTACAAACATGACAATAAGTTAAATCCACTTATATTTTCGCTAAGTTTTAATGGATGTTGTTGGTACGACTACGTGTGATGAAGCAGTGGTGCAGATAAGCTCGAATATGCTTGTCTTGATGTAAGTTTACTGGAGGGGACGGCAGGAGACAGGCGAATAACAATCCAGTGTCACACGAAAGTCACTTACAGTCACGTACTGGTGTAAGAATAAGCTTATAGTCACTCTATGTGCCAAGAGGAGCTGCTGCCAACCGAGTACAGGGAAATTCATCAATATTTTCCTTTCTTTTTTTTGTTGTGGAAAAGGACTGATAGTAAGTAAATGTTAATTACAAAATATATTCCATTTTAATCAGTTTTAACAATACAATGTCGTAGAACACTTGGGCTACAGTAGTTTATCAGCTGTTATGTTCTATACAGGGTGTTACAAAAAGGTACGGCCAAACTTTCAGGGAACATTCCTCACACACAAATAAAGAAAAGATGTTATGTGGACGTGTGTCCGGAAACGCTTAATTTCCATGTTAGAGCTCATTTTAGTTTCGTCAGTATGTACTGTACTTCCTCGATTCACCGCCATGATTTCATACGAGATACTCTACCTGTGCTGCTAGAACATGTGCCTTTACAAGTACGACACAACATGTGGTTCATGCACGATGGAGCTCCTGCACATTTCAGTCGAAGTGTTCGTACGCTTCTCAACAACAGATTCGGTGACCGATGGATTGGTAGAGGCGGACCAATTCCATGGCCTCCACGCTCTCCTGACCTCAACCCTCTTGACTTTCATTTATGGGGGCAACCCCGGTACCAAATGTAGAGACTCTTCGTGCTCGTGTTGTGGACGGCTGTGATACAATACGCCATTCTCCAGGGCTGCATCAGCGCATCAGGGATTCCATGCGACGGAGGGTGGATGCATGTATCCTCGCTAACGGAGGACATTTGGAACATTTCCTGTAACAAAGTGTTTGAAGTCACGCTGGTACGTTCTGTTGCTGTGTTTTTCCATTCCATGATTAATGTGATTTGAAGAGAAGTAATAAAATGAGCTCTAACATGGAAAGTAAGCGTTTCCGGACACATGTCCACATAACATGTTTTCTTTCTTTGTGTGTGAAGAGTGTTTCCTGAAAGTTTGGCCGTACCTTTTTGTAACAACCTGTATACAGTGTGAATCACCTAAAACTTGCACCACAAATATTTCAGAAATGGAAAGTGCTATTGAAGTGCAGTTTTCACAGAATCCTATTGTTAGTCAATCAACACGTTGTTAATGTCAATAGGCATTGTTTCATTTAAAAAAGTGTATGCTTGCACAAAAAATACACATTCTAAGAATTATTACAAACTAAAAGCAGAGTAAATTAGAATGTCAGTGGTGTTTCCAAGTTGCAGGATTCTAGTACAAATCGTTTACGAGATATTGTATTTTGATATGTTCCCACACCAATACTCGTGCATTACCTGTGGAAGCACACATTAGAAAAAAACACAAGAGCATACACTAGTAATGTGGAGTCTGACTATCACAGGTTGTGTTGAAAATAACCAGTGGCAATGCACGCTTCCAGTCTGGTACGGAACGACTGCTGCACACGTGCTCGCATTTCAGCGGAGATGTTCGTATAGGCTACAATAACACATCGTTGCATATAATTGGGTGTGGCTGGTATGTCCTCGTGGACAGCGTCTTTCAGCTTTCCCCACAGAAAAGAAATGTACAGGCGTCCAATACGGGGAACGGGCCGGCGAAAGTACAGGTCCTCAGCGTCCAGTTCAACGATTTGGAAACAATTTGTGAAGACGTGCTGCAGTACTTCGTGCACTGTGGGCTGGACAGCCATCATGTTGGTACCACTGGTTGCCCCATGTCTGCAGAGGAACGTCCTCTAGCGCCCGTGGGGGATGCTCTCTTAGGAGGCTGCGACACCCGTGCGCGTTCAGTGATCAGTCTATGTAGAATGGTTCTATAAGCTGATGGTTCACTATTTCACACCATACGTTTGCACTCCGTGGACGCTCATGTTCCACCTGACGAAGTCAGCAGGGATTGTCAATATACAGGGTGTTTCAAAAATGACCGGTATATTTGAAACGGAAATAAAAACTAAACGAGCAGCGATAGAAATACACCGTTTGTTGCAATCTGCTTGGGACAACAGTACATTTTCAGGCGGACAAACTTTAGAAATTACAGTAGTTACAATTTTCAACAACAGATGGCGCTGCAAGTGATGTGAAAGATATAGAAGACAACGCAGTCTGTGGGTGCGCCATTCTGTACGTCGTCTTTCTGCTGTAAGCGTGTGCTGTTCACAACGTCCAAGTGTGCTGTAGACAACATGGTTTATTCCTTAGAACAGAGTATTTTTCTGGTGTTGCAATTCAACCGCCTAGAACACAGTGTTGTTGCAACAAGACGAAGTTTTCAACGGAGGTTTAATGTAACCAAAGGACCGGAAAGCGATACAATAAAGGATCTGTTTGAAAAATTTCAACGGACTGGGAACGTGACGGATGAACGTGCTGGAAAGGTAGGGCGACCGCGTACGGCAACCGCAGAGGGCAACGCGCAGCTAGTGCAGCAGGTGATCCGACAGCGGCCTCGGGTTTCCGTTCGCCGTGTTGCAGCTGCGGTCCAAATGACGCCAACGTCCACGTATCATCTCGTGCGCCAGAGTTTACACCTCTATCCACACAAAATTTAAACGCGGCAACCCCTCAGCGCCGCTACCATTGCTGCACGAGAGACATTCGCTAACGATATAGTGCACAGGATTGATGACGGCGATATGCATGTGGGCAGCATTTGGTTTACTGACGAAGCTTATTTTTACCTGGACGGCTTCGTCAATAAACAGAACTGGCGCATATGCGGAACCGAAAAGCCCCATGTTGCAGTCCCATCGTCCCTGCATCCTCAAAAAGTACTGGTCTGGGCCGCCATTTCTTCCAAAGGAATCATTGGCCCATTTTTCAGATCCGAAACGATTACTGCATCACGCTATCTGGACATTCTTCGTGAATTTGTGGCGGTACAAACTGCCTTAGACAACACTGCGAACACCTCGTGGTTTATGCAAGATGGTGCCCGGCCACATCGCACGGCCGACGTCTTTAATTTCCTGAATGAATATTTCGATGATCGTGTGATTGCTTTGGGCTATCCGAAACATACAGGAGGCGGCGTGGATTGGCCTCCTGAACCCCTGTGACTTCTTTCTGTGGGGACACTTGAAAGACCAGGTGTACCGCCAGAATCCAGAAACAATTGAACAGCTGAAGCAGTACATCTCATCTGCATGTGAAGCCATTCCACTAGACACGTTGTCAAAGGTTTCGGGTAATTTCATTCAGAGACTACGCCATATTATTGCTACGCATGGTGGATATGTGGAAAATATCGTACTATAGAGTTTCCCAGACCGCAGCGCCATCTGTTGTTGAAAATTGTAACTACTGTAATTTCGAAAGTTTGTCTGCCTGAAAATGTACTGTTGTCCCAAGCATATTGCAACAAACGGTGTATTTCTATCGCTGCACGTTTAGTTTTTATTGCCGTTTCAAATATACCGGTCATTTTTGAAACACTCTGTATCAATAGTGCATGTTTGGGCACCTTGCCTTGCCACGATTGGTAAATGTCGCTTCATCACTAAACACACCTGAAGTATCCTGTCTCAATGCACATGTACAGAAGTTAACACGATTCTCATAACCGTTTACACGCAGCTCTTGATGGAGAGAGATGTGACACGGACCTGTGTCGCTAGAAATGGAAATGAGTGTGTGGCCGGGAGTTCGGCCGCCGAACAGCACAGCAACCACTCCGTGAAGGGAGAAAATTCCCGCCCCAGCCGTGAATCGAACCCAGACCCCCGTGCGTGGCAATACGACGCGCTGACCATTCAGCTAGTGGGGCGGACATGTCGGCCCAGAGTGCCTCGGGTATTTGCCCGACTCGTGCGACTGGCCGACACCTAACTTGCGGAACTGCCGCGCGGGATTAGCCGAGCGGTCTGGGGCGCAGCAGTCACGGACTGTGCGGCTCGTCCTGGCGGAGGTTCGAGTCCTCCCTCGCGCGTGGGTGTGCGTGTTTGTCCTTAGGATAATTTAGGTTAAGTAGTGTGTAAGCTTAGGGACTGATGACCTTAGCAGTTGAGTCCCATAAGATTTCACACAAATTTGAACATTTTTTTTAACTTGCACAACAACTGTAACAGCAGAAAGAAAATTAATTACCTCCTATTCTGTCGTCAAATATTTTCTTCTATGTGAGAGCAGGCTATATCTGCTAATTTCATATATGAAGTTTTCACGGGTTGTCAACCGAGTAGCGTCGTCGTCTCGTAGCAACGTTTCGATGGAATGCGTCTCCATCATCTTCAGGTACGAGACGACGACGCTACTCGGCTGACAACCCGTGAAGACTTCATATACAGGGTGATTCAAAAAGAATACCACAACTTTAGGAATTTAAAACTCTGCAACGACAAAAGGCAGAGCTAAGCACTATCTGTCGGCGAATTAAGGGAGCTATAAAGTTTCATTTAGTTGTACATTTGTTCGCTTGAGGCGCTGTTGACTAGGTGTCAGCGTCAGTTGATGCTAAGATGGCGACCGCTCAACAGAAAGCTTTTTGTGTTATTGAGTACGGCAGAAGTGAATCGACGACAGTTGTTCAGCGTGCATTTCGAACGAAGTATGGTGTTAAACCTCCTGATAGGTGGTGTATTAAACGTTGGTATAAATAGTTTACAGAGAATGGGTGTTTGTGCAAAGGGAAAACTTCTGGACGGTCGAGAACGAATGATGAAAATGTAGCACGCATCCAGCTAGCATTTGTTCGCAGCCCAGGAAAATCGACTCGCAGAGCTAGCAGAGAGCTGCAAATTCCACAATCAACTGTATGGAGAGTCCTACGAAAAAGGTTACTTATGAAACCTTATCGTCTGAAATTGGTTCAAGCACTGTCTGCAGCTGATAAGATTAAAAGAATCGATTTCTGTGATTTTATCCTTGCTCAAATGGAAACAGATGAATCTTTCGTTTCAAAGATTGTGTTTAGTGATGAAGCAACTTTGCACACTAACGGGAAAGTCAACCGTCACAATGTCTGTATATGGGGCACTGAGAATCCGCGGGAAACAACTCAGTATGAACGTGACTCGCCTAAGGTGAACGTTTTCTGTGCCATTTCAGCCAATAAAGTTTTTGGTCCCTTTTTCTTCGAAGGTGCTACTGTAACTGGACTAGAGTATCTGGAGATGTTAGAGAATTGGCTGTCTCCTCAGCTCGAACAAGAAGCACAACAATTCATATTTCAGCAGGATGGAGCGCCACCACATTGGCACTTATCTGTCCGTAACTACCTGAACGTCAACTACCCGAGGCGATGGATCGGCCGCCAGGCAGCCCGTGACAGCACTTCATCACTGGCCTCCAAGAAGCCCTGATCTTACCCCCTGCGATTTTTTCTTATGGGGGTATGTTAAGGATATGGTGTTTCGGCCACCTCTCCCAGCCACCATTGATGATTTCAAACGAGAAATAACAGCAGCTATCCAAACTGTTACGCCTGATATGCTACAGAGAGTGTGGAACGAGTTGGAGTATCGGGTTGATATTGCTCGAGTGTCTGTAGGGGGCCATATTGAACATCTCTGAACTTGTTTTTGAGTGAAAAAAAACCTTTTTAAATACTCTTTGTAATGATGTATAACAGAAGGTTATATTATGTTTCTTTCATTAAATACACATTTTTAAAGTTGTGGTATTCTTTTTGAATCACCCTGTATATTATTTTCTTCTGTTGCGTTGTCTAGGTGTTACACTACCGCTTTCGCATAACTGTTTGAAAAGTTTGACAAATGATTGCCGAGATGCTTGACGTCTATTGGGATATCTAACCGGATACACCGTACAGGAACGAACTGAATTCTTCGTGCAGTCTCCCTACACCGTGAGCATGTCGGCTTTTTCTGCGTTGGTAAATCCCACCGTCCACTCACGACCTAGTGCTTGGACTGCCACACACTGACGGACCAGCAAGTCGCCGTCCACCGAAGGAACACACAAACACGCTTTAAGCAAACATTACGACGTCGTACCTTGCAATTACGCAGGTTGAGTGGAACAAACGAGTGTCACTGTGGAAACTTTGCGCAATACGATATCTAGCAAACGACTCCCACTAAGCTCCTGCAACAAACACCACTGAAATTATGATTTACCTCAGTTTTACTTTGTTAATGTCAATAGGTCTTGTTTCATTTAAAAAAGTGTATGTTTCCACAAAAAATTTACTTTCTAAATATTACTACACTTTGTTTACTGTCTAAAATAGAAACCCCTGACTATCAATCCATTCCGTAAAATCTGCGATCAATAGTACTTTCCATTTCCGCAGTATTTGCGGAGCAAGTTATACATGATTCACCCTGTGTATAATTTTTTCTTGATTCTTCCCTTCAAAAAGGTTTAGGACGTAATATATAATAATCATACAGACACTGTCGATAAATTTAAATGTTAACATTATATAACTTTTTATATTCGGTAATCACAAAATACATTTTAATCCAGGCTGAAATTGGTACACTTTATGAGTTTTAAATGCCATGAAAATTTATAGTCTGAGCCATCGAGAATACTCAATAAGTATTTTAGATCGTAATTTTTTCATCTTTTTTCAAGGGGTCTCCTATTTAGACGCCCTTGTGATCTACAACCTATCTGTCGAGTTGTCCCCCCCCCCCCCCCAATAATATAGCGCTAGTGATGCCTGTCCTTAACATTGCCTGCTCACAACTGACTAGTGAAATGCCACCAGTTGTCTACAAGTGGTTACTTCAAACTATCACTGTAGTTACTGCGCTGACGTTGCTTGTAGGTCAGGAATAATATCAGACACGAAATTTTTTAGACAGGCGGTGTATGACATGTCCGTTCTCTTTCGAATAATAATTGCCTCACGGAGCAATGGAAGTACGACATGCCTCGTGAAAGATTAACGACAACACCAGAAGTTGATGATGACGTTTGGTTTGTGAGGCGCTCAACTGCGCGGTTATCAGCGCCTGTACCAAGTCACACTTTTTTTAAACTGTCGGATCGAGCCACTATCACGAATGATGATGATGAAATGATGAGGACAACACAAACACCCAGTTTCCGGGCATCGAAATGCTCAACCCGGCCGAGATTACCAGAGGCTGAAAATAACGCTACAGCTGTAAAGTTCTTTTATTATGACACGACCGGTTTCGGGCTCTCATACGCCCATCTCCATTCTCTGCGCGCGTAGGTAGCACACCGCCCCTAGTACACGTCCACCGCGGCGCTCGGTGGTCACAGCACCAAGTTACGACACCTGAAGATGGGCATATGAGAGCCGAAACCGGTCGTGTCGTAATAAAAGAACTTTACAACTGTAGCGGTATTTTCACCCTCTGGTATAATTGCGGATGTTCCTGCATCAGGATTGTTCGATTAACGACAATATTAGTTACGAGGAAAGTCTTGCTGAGTTAAGTCATTGTATGTGGAACTCGTTCATCCTTGGGAAATGATCGACTGTTCTGTACGTGCGAATACCAGTCATAGATATCAAAATTGTCACACTTGAAGGGAGTAGTATAAGACAAGCGAGAGACTGGTAACGAGGCTGTCGATATTTCCTGTGTGCAACAGCAGACGATTAACATCTTTTTTCACCAGCTGCGACATAGTCGCGTATATGAACAGTGATCCAATGTTTTTTATTCCAGTCTTTGATGACAATATCAATTCTTTTGACGACGACCGGTTTCAGTCAGTAATGACCATCCTCAGATCTTTTCTACACCATGTCCTGAAGTGATAAGGCCGTAATGGTGCGAGGTGCCGGGGCTAGCAGTGCATTTAACACTAAACTCTTCTAGGATCTTCATATGGAAATGATGCTATAAGCCCCCCTTTTCTAACTCCTACTTTTGCTGTTGCACATGGATTAAGAAGAAACGCGAACTGACTGTAATCGATCCTGGAAGTGGAGCAGAAAAGAGTTTGTCACCTGCAATAATTTAATTTGATAGAAATTATTTTGATACAGGAAAGTTTCATTAACGTAGTGAGAAATGAAAGGGTTGCTCTACCGATCAACATAATGAAAGTTCTGTCCAAAATAAAAATTTGATTTATTATGACTAAACTCAAAATAATAAACAAAACACATGAAACATTTACAGTACGTCAAATTGGATGCTCAAATAAATGCTGTGAAGGTGAAGTTGTCCATAAACTAGATAGTGACATTTATGACCAAGTGGTATGTGGTGCCAATTCCTTACAACTCAAATCTTAAGAGAAACACCCAGCCAACCCAACATTAATTGCTGCTACAGTAGTGAGAACGCAGACAATGAACACCCAAGACAGAATCACGTTAGAAAAGAAGGGAACAGGCGCGCTCTCCTGAGCTCTGATTGTCACATAGCAAAATTCCCTAATCAGCCGGTGCTTTACCAAGATGTCTTCTTAACTGCAAGGACACCATTTGGCATACCGGAGGCGATGGCTGGTTGCTTCGACGTCCCGTTGTGGTGATGATAATGTCGTGAGTATAGCCTGAAACAAATTGTCCTGGTCTGGTTGTTCCATACTAAAGACTTCCTACCAACACAAATGCGCCTCTGAGGGAGACGAAGAAGGCTCGCTACACAATCACTAACGGTACAGTGATTGATTTTAACAAGCAAAGTCACACAGTAACTCCGATACAGTCAACTTTAGCCAAAACTGTTCAAGACGACAACATAGGCCGCTTGTACGCAGAACGCTCGATTGCCAGCTGTAATCGGAGAGTTATGTTGAAGTCGAAACTTCAGCAACTTCGTCAAACACTTACAATTAAATGAAAGTATATTAGACAGCCAACAGAAGGCAGGTTGTCCAGAGCAGCGAGAGCTCAGTCGTAACCTACTCCAACCAAAAGGCGAGAGCTGACTCTTTCAAGAGCACCCGTACAAGCCGAACACAGAACATTCCCGCCCCCACGACAGTGGCCGTGGTTAACCATTCCAATCACCAACTCGAAAACCGGCGGGAAATTCCACTCTATTGCCGAAGCACTACTATTCCACCCATGGAGATACTTGGCGCCAATTTCTGCGCCGATTTTGCTACGTCACAGAGCTATCCCCTGAGCAAGCCAATCACAGTTATGATTTTGCAGAAAACGCAGGAATTTGCCAGCCAAGACTGCCTGGGAACACAAGTCATTCCCACGCCTCGCTGGTACCCCGTCAGAAAGTGTTTTCACTAAGTTTCTGCGAAGTAACGGAACCTCTAGCCCCAGCCACTCCTTCAGGCCTCTGTGGGCGTGTCGCCCCCGCTCTTATGACAATGTCGGCGTGTGGAAAGTATCCACACGACTCCCTCACACCCGTCGGCATAACCTTTTCAAGATCAGCAGAACCCGCCCGTCACCGGACCACCCAGGTGACAAGAGACACTATGTGGGATGTCTACGCGTGAAGCAATAGCAACTTTTCACCACATGCAATTAGAGAGGAAAATATTCATGAGTTATCAATACTAGCCTTGTAATGACAATACTCGGCCATGCTTCCCAAAGCCGATTTACCCAGAGTAAGATAGATATATTAGAGGGGGCTCATGGCGCCTCTCAATGGCATCGCCGAAACACATAAATATACTCAGCATGGAGAATGTGGAGAGGATATTTTTGTTATTAGCCCTAGCACTAGAGCGTTGCTCCAGCCAGTCTACCCAAAAGCCTTATATGGGAAATAGTGATAGGACAGCAAGCTGTCACTGAAATTCCGATCTACAAGTGAACAGCTACTGTGGGAGTGTAATAATATTAGAAAAGCGTCCCACTGTGCCTGTAACAGCCTGCCGTGTATACAGCACTCCAGTAGGAACATCATTTGAAAACGAAACCCACTTATACCTGCTTATGAGTCACAAGTTGCATCCTAGCCAACAGAAACATGACAAATTTATAGTACAATACTTTTTACGTATGTAGTGCTCATTGTCTCACCTGAACACGGTGTCTCAAGACGTAAAGGAAAACTGACTAGCCACCTCCAGTCTAGTCCAGCGCCATCTACCGAGTGACTAGTCTACCTGAAGATCTGGCCAGCGGAGAAACCACTGGTCGACGCAAGCCACACAAATCCGCAACTTCTTGTCGCTTTTAGACTTAGAATTTCTGATGCATCCATCATGTGCAACACTCGTCGAGTCTCATATAGGTACAAAGTGATTGTTACTATACTTTTCATGGTTCTCCTATCCTAAATGCATGTAATGTGCATCAACAGGGAGAGGGGAAGTCTTCAGATTTTTTAGTAGGTTGGTGTATAAGACGCACAAATATTCTTGTAGAAAATCAGACAACACATGGGTTGACAGCAATATGATCATACAAATATGGAGAACTGACGAAAAAATATGAAAAATTACATAAAATCGGCAAAATTCGAGAAAATCATGGTAGAATCACGAAAAATTGTTGTGAAATACATAAAAATTGACGGAAATACACTGAAATATTAAAATTGCAAAACCATAATAAAATTATGGAAATTGACTGAGAATACATAAAATTAGAGAAAACATACCATGACATCAGTACTGAGCGAAATTAATAAAATAGTTTGTTCTGGAGAAGGAAAGTGAAATGGTGCTGCATACACGTACCTTCATTGCGGGAAGAGAAGGCATTCTAGAGGTGTGGTGTCACGGCGAGACGGCCATGTTATCCCAGACATGAGCAATACAACCTAACATCAGGCTATGACGTGTGTGTCCAAGAGAAAGGTTATGAGGGATGGTGGTAAACTGCATCTCCTCTTGCTACTGATTGTGGTGTTTATTTCCTCGTAAGATGTCACTGTATCTTCATATGCATTTTCAGCTGCTGATAATGGACGTATCATAATTTCCGAACCATATCACGATTGAACTTTGTATACAGTAGGAGTCATACACCTCCAGAAAATTATGTAGTGTTTGTCTTACAAAGTATAAATTTTTTTTTTGTGTGCAAGGTAATTATTTTATCACCTTACATCTGTCACGTAGTTTATCAGAGGGAAACTTGTAGAGAGAATGTATGTCATGCACTGGAAATGTATTTCTTACATTGGAATATTAACAGTGTTACATTCCATGTGAGTGATAGGTCGGAAACCACAGAGGTCATGCATTACAGCATATTTAAATGTAGCCCTTGGGATTTGTTTATGTTCCATGGTCATTTCTCTCTTTCTGATATCTTTTTGGTATAGTCACCAAACACCAGACCAGTGCTTCAGAATTGCAGGCACAAATGATTTACGTAAAATGTTTCAGACTCCTTTTCTGAATCACAGACAGAGGTTTCTCGGGCACTGAAAACCCTCTGTGTGTACTTTTGCTTGACAGTTGCCCTGTTTACAGATTTAGTTTCAACTGTCAAACACTGCTGCTATGCATTTGTCTGTTCCCTCATAAGATGCATTTTCCATTGCAGGCGATCATTTTATAGGACTGATGCGAGCATACCATGTTTTCTGAACCATGTTTATCATCTCAGAGTTTGCGACTATAGTGAGAGAGTGGAAAATTTGCAGAGTGTGTGTGTGTGTGTGTGTGTGTGTGTGTGTGTGTGTGTGTGTGTGTGCGCGCGCGCGCGCGTGTGTGTGTGTGTGTGTGTGTGTGTGTGTGTGTGTCTGTGTGTATATGTGTCAGATGTTGGAAATATATATCCGGCATTAGAATATTAAGAGCATTGCTCTCTGAATGATGAATATTTCGGAAACCACATAGCTTAAGCATTATAGTGTGTTTAAGTGCAGGACTGTGTATGTGTTTATGTTCTACGGTCATTTCTCTCTTGCCAATACCTGCTTGGTACTGGGTACTGACCCCAGACACTAGAACAATATTTCAGAATTGATAGCACAGTTGATTTACATAAAATGCTTCAAACTCCGTCTGTCTGGATCTCCATCATGCATAAACCGCACATTTCTTCTAAAGCATCTGTTACGCCATCACAACACTCCCAAATCTACTACATGCCGACAGTGAGTGGCAACCCCCATGTCGTGCACACATCTGGAGAGATCTTGCACACAAGGGTGGATGTCACGAGCAAGATTGGTGCGAACTAGTGTTTGCTGAACAGCAGTTGCAGACTCAGCTCGCTATGTTCCTTCACAAGACGTGCAATGTAGTTGGTACAGTACCCTCATACTTCTGACCAGCAAATTAAATTGATGACACTGCCTGGTCAAAGACTTTATCCTTTGAATACATGAATACTATGTGATTCCCACCCACATATCGAAAGATGGCCAATCGTAAACATAAAGTAAGCACTATGCTCGAATTTCTAGAAATGTGTAGATAACCTAACTACTTCGGTATAGGACGCTGTCTGTTATACTTTGCTGTATATGTTCGAGAATTAATCACGAATGGACATGCTGCACAGTTAGCTACATACATTCGCAATCTAATGTACCGCACATGCAAAGTAGTCAGGGCAGATTTAAAAATGATATAAAAATTGGAGAGCATGCTGCTGTGTCATTGGTCAGTGGTGAAATAACAGAAATACTTGTAAAATTGCTGAAATTGATTTCACTATCAGACGTGGTGCTTATTACAATACATAGTCCCATATCGACAGTGTCTTTTCCATCCCATCCATCCACTGGTATGCTGTTGATTACCACACAATGACTGACTGGCACCATTGTCTTAGATGGAGAGAGTCTTGGTGGGAACAACACCTTCGATGGATGGCCAGCAGCAAAACAGTGATCGCATACATGACCACAATATAAGGAATCAGTGCTCTTGGTCTTTTCGAAACATAACACCCATACATCTATTACCCCATCACTATGAAAGATGAGATTAAATGTAGAGATCATCACCTTCAGGCAGCTGTTTGAAAATGCTCCACAATGCCTCAAACTCTTCCAGTTTACATATGTTGCGATGTCTTCCACATATTTTGTCAATAAGAAACACTGCCTCTGTCTTTTATTTCAAACATGCTGTATGTTGTGGGGGTAGCATAGTTTACACCATGCGATGTCCAGCTTTCTGAGGGAGCCAGTGGATTGAAACATGTTAATGTCAGTTTAGCACCTGACACAAAGTTGTGGTGGAAAAAAAAAGAAAAAACAGAATGTATGGTGGTGTACAAGACTGTAGTCATACACTGCTTGGATGTGTTACAGCAGAAAAAAAAAACACTGTATCAAATTGCTTATGAAACAACAACACAAAAACCATCTCTTGAGATTGAACGTCTGTGGGATATGGATGGACTGACATCTTAATAGTTAGACTAAATTTACATCTATATGCTTACTTCATAAGTCATCATAAAATGTGTGGTAGAGGGTATCCTAGACCACTATAAGTCATTCCCATTCCACTCACAAATTGAGCAGTGGAAAAAAACTACCTATATGTATCCCTATGAGTGTTAATTTCTCGTATCTTTTCTTCATGGTCCTTACGCAAAACGAATGTTGGCAGTAATCAGCTACAAATATCAATTTTCAATAGAGTTTCTCGAAAAGAACGTTGTCTTCCCTCCCATTCCAGTTATAGAATCATGCACCCACGAATTTGATGGTAGACATTACAAAAGTTCCTATAGGGCTTTATTCAGAGGAAAACCTAAGTCTGTAGACTCATAGATGTTTGGGATATGGCAGTCAGTAGACATATATCTTGTTATTGACCACTGTGTCAGTCTTTCCGGGATATTTCGAAAACATTTCTCAGAACGTTTCTGTTTCCAGGAGGGATGAGGGGAAGCATATGTTCAACATCCCGATATTTACCCCCAGTCAATCTGAGAAGGATAGAGCTACTTTTGCAAGTCTCGAATCATTAACAGCTGTGTGGCACTGGGAGTGTCAGCTAGGAGTGGTACATTCGTGACCTGGTGACAGCTATTCACATGTGATCCGGTGGCAGATTTGTCTTGGGAGTGGAGGAGAGAGTGAAACATCCTACTGCCATCATACATCGGCAGGTCTCCGCTGGATTAGTTTGGGAGCAGTACACCTGAAGGTTGAGGGATGAGGAGTGACGGGGTGGCGAGTGGGAAGTGAGAGTCAAGAGTGGGGGAGGGCCAATAGCGGCCTCTGATTGTGGTGTTGGGAACTAGGCCAGTTGGTCTCTGAACCTCAAGGTGAACACCAAAAAATTGACATTCCCGCCAATAAATATGAGTTTCCTGCCGAAACGGAGGCAGAAAAATCCGTGTCCCGACCGAGGGGTTCAATACCGCCACTTGTTGATTTCCAGGCATGCACTTTACTGCTAGAGCAGCAGGCCCGACCGGTATTTATGCAGCTCATCATAAGTTTTCATTAGTGAGTGTGTGACATACGGCCCTTATCTTTTGACTGCATTGACATAGAAGCTAAAGTTATTTACAGTGCCAAGGGACCGTCGATCTTAGTATTCGAGATAAATTTCAGATTGATACCGACAAAAAGGGATGTTAACAGACGGACAGACCGACAACAAATGGGAAAAAATGTGATGCAATTAGAAATTAATAATTTTCGTATTTTTTTCTTTTACTTGTTATGCGTGTTCTTTCTGGCGTGTCCGACAGAACAGACACCACGCATTCTTATACCTGATTGCTTCGGCTTGATACTTCTAGCCGCTCCTGGGAAAAGGTGTCTAAACCAGAGGTGTACGCCCTCCACTTTTAACCTGCCCATTCCTCCCGGTTAGCTTGGCAGGCAAGCTGCCGCAAGTTGTCAGCTGAACGGGCAGGCTGGCCTGCTCCCACCCAAGCCAAACTGTGCCAAACCCAAGCAGGCTCCAGGAATCTCGCTTGCCTGCCCGTCTTCCGCAGTGCTGCGCTACGTAGCAGTTTATTCTGTGCGCTTTCATTGTGGTGTTATGAGTAGATTCGGAAGTCGATGTAAATTATTTTTCACCGGACTCTCACAGGATGAGGCTCTATGAAATACATATTCATCGTTGTCTGCCAGGCAATGATGGATTCAGTTTGTCTTTTTTTCCCTTGCGGCGTATTTCGGGATTATTTATTTATTATGATGTGAACAGTTTTCACTGCAACTTCACGCTCTTTCGACCAGTACTGGCTATTCTCAAATCGCACCATCATCAAGTTAAAAAAAAAATGGCTCTGAGCACTATGGGACTTAACTTCTGTGGTTATCAGTCCCCTAGAACTTAGAACTACTTAAACCTAACTAACCTAAGGACATCACACACATCCATGCCCGAGGCAGGATTCGAACCTGCGACCGTAGCCATCATCAAGTTCACCTGTAATACATGTTTCATGAAGTAAGCAGGATGATCTCCGAAGATCGATGTCCTTTGCACCTGAGAACCTGTACATGTCTATTACACTGCATTGTCAAGTTAAGTAAGGTTTTGGAAATGTAATCTCTGTAACCTTAGTGTGCTTTAGACAAATATGATCGGAATTATACTAGTTTTAATTACTTTTCCAGGATGTGTATTGTGAGTTCACTGAATTCATTTTAAGCGACCACAGTAGTTCATTCTAAATTCTCCAAATACATTTTAGCAAACAGTAAGGTCGTTTTTCATATCATGTAAATATAAAAAACCCGCGTCTAAAAGAAGAGGCTTCTATTTGATCCTAAGCTTCTTTCGTACTATTTTGCACATCAGCAGAACGTGCTTTTTAATATTCACCGAGGCATAATTTTTTCCGATTTCAGTGAAAATTTGACCTAAATTTAGAAAGCCTGAATACTTCTAAATGATCTGAAGTCCTTAGCACACAGTCCGCAGCTCGTGGTCGTGCGGTAGCGCTCTGGCTTCCCGCGCCCGGGTTCCCGGGTTCGATTCCCGGCGGGGTCAGGGATTTTCTCTGCCTCGTGATGACTCGGTGTTGTGTGATGTCCTTAGGTTAGTTAGGTTTAAGTAGTTCTAAGTTCTAGGGGACTGATGACCATAGATGTTAAGTCCCATAGTGCTCAGAGCCATTTGAACCATTTGAACCTTAGCACACGTTTACACACACTTGTTCGTCGATTCTTAATTTCTCTTCAATATTCTTTAAGTTTGGTTTGTTCGTTTTGATGCACCACTCTTAAGATAGCTGAGAGCAGTGAACCCACCTATCCAAACATAAACACTATGTGTTCAAAAGTATCGAGACACCTGGCTGAAAATGACTTAGAAGTTCGTTGCGCCCCCCATCGGTAATGCTGGAATACAATACGGTGTTGGTCCACCCTTCGCCTTGCTGACAGCTTCCACTATCGCAGACATACGTGCAGTCACGTGTTGGAAGGTTTCTTGGGGAATGGCAGCCCATTCTTCACAGAATGCTGCGCTGAGGAGAGGTATCTATGTCGGTCGGTGAGGCCTGGCACGAAGTCAGCATTTCAAATCATCGCAAAGGTGTTCTGGAGGATTCAGGTCAGGACTCTGTACAGGTCAGTCTATTACGGCGATGTTATTGCCGTGTAACCACTCCATCACAGGCTGTGAGTTGTGAACAGGTGCTCGATCGTGTTGAAAGATGCAGTCGCCATCCCCGAATTGCTCTTCAACACTGGGAAGCAAGACGGTGCTTAAAACATCATTGTAGGCCTGTGCTGTGATAGGGTCACACAAAACAACAAGGAGTGCAAGCCCCTGCATGAAAAACACGACCACAACTATAACACCACAGCCTCCGAATTTTACTGTCGGTACCACACACGCTGGCAGATGACGTTCACCGGACGATCGCCATACCAACACCCTGCCATCGGTTCGCTACTTTGTGTACCGTGATCATCACTCCACACAAAGTTATTCCATTGTTCTATCGTCCAATGTTTACGCTCCTTACACCAAGCGAGGCGTCGTTTGGCATTTACCGGCGTGATGCATGGCTTATGAGCAGCCGCTCGACCATGAACTCCGTTTTCTCACTTTCTACTTAGTTGTCATAGTACTTGCAGTGGATCCTGATCCAGATTGGAATAGATGTCTATGTATTACACATTACGACCCCCTTCAACTGTCGGCGCTCTCTGTCAGTCAACAAACTAGGTCGGCCTGTACGCTTTTGTGCTGTACGTGTCCCTTCACATTTCCACTTGAGTATCACTTCGGCAACAGTGGACCTAGGGATGTTTAAGAGTGTGGGAATCTCGCGTACAGACGGATGACACAAGTGTCACCAAATCACCTGACTACGTTCGAAGTCCGTCCGTTCCGCAGAGCGCCCCATTCTGCTCTCTCACGATGTATAATGACTGCTGAGGTCGCTGATTTGGCACAATGCACCTAATATGAAAAACATGTTTTTGGGGGTGTCGGTTTGCTTTGATCACATAGTGTAGGTCCCGTGAAGCTTGTCAGGCTTGCTGGTCCCGGCGGAGTTTCGCGTCCTCCCTCGGGCATGGGTGTGTGTGTGTTTGTCCTTAGGACAATTTAGGTTAAGTAGTGTGTAAGCTTAGGGACTGATGACCTTAGCAGTTAAGTCCCACAAGATTTCACACACATTTTTTTGTCGGGCTTGCGGAAACCCAAGGTGGCTTGCTTTGACAAAAAATGGTTCAAATGGCTCTGAGCACTATGGGACTCAACTGCTGTGGTCATAAGTCCCCTAAAACTTAGAACTACTTAAACCTAACTAACGTAAGGACATCACACACATCCATGCCCGAGGCAGGATTCGAACCTGCGACCGTAGCGGTCGTGCGGTTCCAGACTGTAGCGCCTTTAACCGCTCGGCCACTCCGGCCGGCTACTTGCTTTGACCGCTGTGCTTTAGTACACGTGTCCTCTCGTGTTTCCGTCCCGGCAGCTTGAGCTGCTTTAATGATTGCAGCAGAGACATGGCGGAAGGAGTATTTGTACTTCTGCGATGTTAACAGACGGACAGACCATAGCGTATAAATATCTATGGAGTGAGCATTCGGATGCGTAGAACGAGAAATCTGTCCGCAACATCCCCGGCTTCTCAAGTCACGTGGTATTGGGACGGCACTTGTTAGTCCGTATAGCGCTTAGCGTATTGTGAGTGTTATTACTTCGCTGGAAGAGATAGATCAGCTTTAGAGGTATCCTGAAGCTTTGTATGTGCGTTTTATAGACATCTTAACAATTTTATACCTCGAACTGAAATAGTTTTAAAGCTGTGAGGCCGCACGGGGTAGCCGCGTAGTCTAGGCGTCTGTCGCGGTCCGCGCCGCTTCCCCCGTCGGAGGTTCGACTCCTCCCTCGGGCACGGCTGTGTGTGTCGTCCTTAGCGTAAGTTAATTTAAGTTAGATTAAGTAGTGTGTAAGCTTAGGGGCCGATGACCTCAGCAGTTTGGTCCTATAAGACCTTACAACATATTTCCAATTTAAAGCTGTGAAGAGCAAGGGTATGGTGCTTTTTCGCCACAGTATCTTAGCTCAGTTCCATTTTCATCTACATCTACATCTACATCCATACTCCGCAAGCCACCTGACGGTGTGTGGCGGAGGGTACCTTCAGTACCTCTATCGGTTCTCCCTTCTATTCCAGTCTCGTATTGTTCGTGGAAAGAAGGATTGTCGGTATGCCTCTGTGTGGGCTCTAATCTCTCTGATTTTATCCTCATGGTCTCTTCGCGAGATATACGTAGGAGGGAGCAATATACTGCTTGACTCTTCGGTGAAGGTATGTTCTCGAAACTTTGACAAAAGCCCGTACCGAGCTACTGAGCGTCTCTCCTGCAGAGTCTTCCACTGGAGTTTATCTATCATCTCCGTAACGCTTTCGCGATTACTAAATCATCCTGTAACGAAGCGCGCTGCTCTCCGTTGGATCTTCTCTATGTCTTGTATCAACCCTATCTGGTACGGATTCCACACTGCTGAGCAGTATTCAAGCAGTGGGCGAACAAGCGTACTTCCTTTGTTATCGGATTGCAGTTCCTTAGGATTCTTCCAATGAATCTCAGTCTGGCATCTGCTTTACCGACAATCAACATTATATGATCATTCCATTTTAAATCACTCCTAATGCGTACTCCCAGATAATTTATGGTATTAACTGCTTCCAGTTGCTGACCTGCTATTTTGTAGCTAAATGATAAAGGATCTATCTTTCTGTGTATTCGCAGCACATTACACTTGTCTACATTGAGATTCAGTTGCCATTCCCTGCACCATGCGTCAATTCGCTGCAGATCCTCCTGCATTTCAGTACAATTTTCCATTGTTACAACCTCTCGATACACCACAGCATCATCTGCAAAAAGCCTCAGTGAACTTACGATGTCATCCACCAGGTCATTTATGTATATTGCGAACAGCAACGGTCCTATGACACTGCCCTGCGGCACACCTGAAATTACTCTTACTTCGGAAGACTTCTCTCCATTGAGAATAACATGCTGCGTCCTGTTATCTAGGAACTCCTCAATCCAATCACACAATTGGTCTGATAGTCCATATGCTCTTACTTTGTTCATTAAACGACTGTGGGGTACTGAATCGAACGCCTTGCGGAAGTCAAGAAACACGGCATCTACCTGTGAACCCGTGTCTATGGCCCTCTGAGTCTCGTGGACGAATAGCGCGAGCTGGGTTTCACATGACCGTCTTTTTCGAAACCCATGCTGATTCCTACAGAGTAGATTTCTAGTCTCCAGAAAAGTCATTATACTCGAACACAATACGTGTTCCAAAATTGTACAACTGATCGACGTTAGAGATATAGGTCTATAGTTCTGCACATCTGTTCGACGTCCCTTCTTGAAAACGGGGATGACCTGTGCCCTTTTCCAATCCTTTGGAACGCTACGCTCTTCTAGAGACCTACGGTACACCGCTGCAAGAAGGGGGGCAAGTTCCTTCGCGTACTCTGTGTAAAATTGAACTGGTATCCCATCAGGTCCAGAGGCCTTTCCTCTTTTGAGCGATTTTAATTGTTTCTCTATCCCTCTGTCGTCTATTTCGATATCTACCATTTTGTCATCTGTGCGACAATCTAGAGAAGGAACTACAGTGCAATCTTCCTCTGTGAAACAACTTTGGAAAAAGACATTTAGTATTTCGGCCTTTGGTCTGTCCTCCTCTGTTTCAGTACCATTTTGGTCACAGAGTGTCTGGAGATTTTGTTTTGATCCACCTACCGCTTTGACATAAGACCAAAATTTCTTAGGATTTTCTGCCAAGTCAGTACATAGAACTTTACTTTCGAATTCATTGAACGCCTCTCGCATAGCTCTCTTCACACTACATTTCGCTTCGCGTAATTTTTGTTTGTCTGCAAGGCTTTGGCTATGTTTATGTTTGCTGTGAAGTTCCCTTTGCTTCCGCAGCAGTTTTCTAACTCGGTTGTTGTACCACGGTGGCTCTTTTCCATCTCTTACGATCTTGCTTGGCACATACTCATCTAACGCATATTGTACGATGGTTTTGAACTTTGTCCACTGATCCTCAACACTATCTGTACTTGAGACAAAACTTTTGTGTTGAGACAACAGGTACTCTGAAATCTGCTTTTTGTCACTTTTTCTAAACAGATAAATCTTCCTACCCTTTTTAATATTCCTATTTACGGCTGAAATCATCGATGTCGTAACCGCTTTATGATAGCTGATTCCCTGTTCTGCGTTAACTTTTTCAAATAGTTCGGGTCTGTTTGTCACCAGAAGGTCTAACATGTTATCGCCACGAGTCGGTTCTCTGTTTAACTGCTCAAGGTAGTTTTCAGATAAAGCACTTAAAAAAATTTCACTGGATACTTTGTCCCTGCCACCCGTTATGAACGTCTGAGTCTCCCAGTCTATATCCGGCAAATTAAAATCTCCACCCAGAACTATAACATGGTGGGGAAATCTACTCGGAATATTTTACAAATTATCCTTCAGGTGCTCAGCCACAACAGCTGCTGAGCCAGGTGGCCTATAGAGACATCCAGTTACCATGTCTGAGCCTGCTTTAACCGCGACCTTCACCCAAATCATTTCACATTTTGGATCTCCGTCAATTTCCTTCGATACTATTGCATTTCTTATCGCTATAAGCACGCCTCCCCCTTCACTGTTCAGCCTGTCTCTGCGGTATACATTCCAATCTGAGTTTAGGATTTCATTACTGTTTACGTCTGGTTTCAGCCAACTTTCTGTCCCTAGTACTATATGGGCGTTGTGATCGTTTATTAATGAGAGCAGTTCTGGGACCTTTCTATAGACGCTCCTGCAGTTTACTATTAGCACCTTACGTTTTTTCGGGTGTGGCAGAAGAAGTGACAGCCAAAAATATCTTTTTAGGTTTTCTGTTACACTTATTCATGTTATCGAATCTCCGATCTAATTAATTACGTCATAATGATACTCTATTGGGCGCCGATGCCTCACAGACAGGGGGAAAAAAAGTATTTGCAGCAATGAAATCTGCAGACGAACATAGCACGAATACGTAGACACTGACTGGCAGCTTAAACGCACTTCCAAATTTATCTAGTATTTCTCTCGTAAGCATTTGGGCAAAAAATAATCGCACCAATTTGTTGTGCAATACAAGACGTTATAATACCGCGTCTCGATATTTTTAAACGTATAAAGCGCCTCACATCAATATGATATTCACTATTAGAGATTTGTTGTACGTACCTATGCAAAGTAAGCGGTCGTACTTCTCTTTACACACGTAACAACAACAATACTGCACCATGGCCGTTATTACTACTAAAACGTGTAGAAACGTACGTAAAAACAGGTGAATACGTGTAATATTAAAGTTTGGCTGTTACCACAAATTGAAGACAAACAGCGACGTCCCAATACCACGTGACTAGACGGTGTGATGTTGACAACATGCGCAGTAGGCTATGTTCAAATGTGTGTCAAATCTTATGGGTCTTAACCGCTAAGGTCATCAGTACCTAAGCTTACACACTACTTAACCTAAATTATCCTAAGGACAAACACACACACCCATGCTCGAGGGAGGACTAGAACCTCTGGTCAGCCGCATAGTCCACGACTGCAGCGCCTCAGACCGCTCGGCTAATCCCGCGCGGCGCAGTAGGCTGTGCTCTATGCGACAGGCAGATATATGTACAGCAAAGTGATCGTAAACGGGTTCCGTTTGTTACCGACTGAGTAGGGAAGTCTCGGGAAGACTCGATCTGCAGCGCCGCCCACGCCGTGCGCGAAGAGTGAAAGCCGCGGTCGCGTGACGGCCTGGGTGGGGGTCGGCCCGTGTCGCGTGTCGCGTGGCGTGTGTGACGTAGGCTGTGGCGCGCCGGCGGGGAGAGCGCCTACTCTGGCAGCGGAGAAAGTACTCTCGCCGGCGCGACTTTCTCCGCCGGGCGGCCGCTCACTCGCCGTCCATTCCGACGGCGGCGGCAGGCGCGTCTGAGCGCTAGCCGGGAGAGGAGCCGCCGCTGCTGCTGCCGCTGCCGCCGCCGCCGCCGCGGTAAGTCCGCCTCACTCGCTCCTCTGCTTAAGTCGCGCTTCAACATCGACAATTCGGTACGCACCGTCTGCCTTCTCCTGCCTTGTTGGTCCATTCATTTCAGGCCCACAGACCGCTAGAAAAACTTAAATAACATATACTGCTTGCTCTTACACACAGCTTTGTTTGTACTGTAGTCGTTGGCGCTGTGACTTTTTAAATGTTCTTTATCGCAATCTGTTTTTGACCCATCAGTCTTTCGTCTGGTTTGATGCGGCCCACCAAAAATTCCTCTCTTGCACCAACCTCTTCATCTCAGAGCAGTGCTTGCACCCCGAGTCTTCAAAAAAAAAAATGACTCTGAGCACTACGAGACTTAACATCTGAGGTCATCAGTCCCCTAGACTTAGAACTACTTAAACCTAACTAACCTAAGAACAGTACACACATCCATGCCCGATGTAGGATTCCAACCTGGGACCGTAGCGGTCGTTCGGTTCCAGACTGAAGCGCCTAGAACCGCTCCGTCACAGCGGCCGGCCCCAAGTCTTCAATTACTTGTCAGATACATTCAAATCTCTGTCTTCGTCTACTGTTTTTACCCTGTACCCTGTATCAATGCAATTATTCCCTGATCTCTTAACATATGTCCTATCGTTCCGTCCCTTCCTCCTCCCAATGTGTTCCAATGTTCCTTTCTTCACCCTCTGTGAGGAGAACTTCCTAATTTCTTTTCGTATCATCCCGATATTTTCAACCTTCTACTTTGTGCGTCCCAGGAGGAGTGGTCAGTATTCAGTGATAGAGTACAAGCGATCGTTCGAAGCAAAATAGTTCAGTAAGAGTGGTTCTAAAGTGCTTACCTCGACACCTATGAGCAGTCCTTCATCTTCGGGACTGTGACATAAATCTCTTTTTTGCAAGCTCTTTGCTTTCCATGTTTTGTAGTTCAGTCGGCGTTTCGAAGTAGTAAAGTTGACCAAGTGCTCATAACTCTTAAGGTATGCGCCAAAGAGCACATATTTTCTTTCGTTGAAAATTAGTGCTAACTTCTTATGGGACCGAACTGCTGACGTCATCGGTCCCTAGGCTTGCACATTACCTAATCTAACTGAAACTAACTTACGCGAAGGACTACGCACACACCCGAGCCCGAGGAGGACTCGAACGAGGGGAGCCTCGCGAACCGTGACAATGCGCCCAGACCACGCGGCTTTCTTTTGTAAACCCTCGTCGCCAGTTCTGCAAACCCCTCGTCGCTACTGATATGGAGGCCGAGTCGCCACTGTTGTTACGGTAGGCGGAGTCTGTAAGTTCGTGAAACGTGCACCGCTAAGACAGTTTGTCCGTGCCACTATAACACAGGTATGCCCCAGAGGCAGGTTACAGGATAGGTGAACGAAGGGTCTACAAAACTCAAAAAACTTAGTAACAAAGTCAAACAAATGAGTTAAAAAAGTTTACTTATCATTGTGATTTGCTGAATAATGAAGGCTGCAACACTGCATGTAATATAACACAAAAAGGCCCTCAATGGCTAAATGCAATTAATCGTGGTTAAACTTCACAGTGCATAATAGCAAATGCAGTTCACAACAACTGTCTGCTCCCTTTAAGAATTAACTAAACGACGTTCCCTAAGTCAGAGCCCTGTACGACGATCTATAACCAAGTGACCGAGAGCTGGTCTTTTCTTATACGAGTTGGATTTTGTCCGTTGTCGTCCGCTCACTGGCGGATTGTACTCCGTCGAAAATCGGCCGAGGCGAAGTCGATATGTTCAACCTCAGCGCCGCCCAGGGCGCTGGTGCAACTCGCTCAAGTGGAGAGTCTCTATGGCGCTGACATGAACTCGCGTCTTTGCGCTTGTGCTGCTTTTGCCCTGACTGTGTCTTTTTCGGAGGACACAGCATTTTCAGCGCTTTTTTCCTTGTTTTGGTCCATATTACCTCCTCCAAAAACATGGAAAGCAAAGAGCTTACAGCAGAAGAGACGCGTTCACAGTATCGAAGATGAACAGCTGCTCATAGCTCTTATGGTATGCATTTTAGGGTCCATGTTTACCAGACTCTTTGTTTAGAATTATGGGTCCTGTCATGTCCCTGAAAACTGACCACTCCCCCTGGGAGACGCTGTAAAACAAAGCGGCATCTTAACTCCTCGATTTTCTCCTTTCCACTTTCCCCACAGTCCATGTTTCATTTTCACCTTATATTGTCCTCCAGACGGATATTTGTTCCTCGTACTATGTTTGATAGTGGTATCCAGGAATGGCCTTTTTGTTTGTGGTCGTCTTTTTTCTGTCGTATTATTTTCCTTGTAAGGTAGCGTAATTCCTTCACATCCTCTGCTTTCCAGTCACTAATTTCAGTAATAAGTTTATCGCTAATCTCATTTCTGCACTCCCTCATCATTTTTGCCTTCCTTTGGTTTACTTTCATTCCATATTATGTACTTACTGGACTGTTCATTCCTGCAATTCTTCTTCAGTTTCACTGAAGACAGTCTATACACACTGGACTCGCATTCGGGAGAACGACGGTTCAATCCTGCGTCCGGCCATCCTGATTTAGGTTTTCCGTGATTTTCCTAAATCGCTCTAGGCAAATGCCGGGATGGTTCCTTTGAAAGGGCACGGCCGACTCCCTTGCCCGTCCTTCCCTAGTCCGATGAAAAAATGGCTCTGAGCACTATGGGACTTAACATCTATGGTCATCAGTCCCCTAGAACTTAGAACTACTTAAACCTAACTAACCTAAGGACAACACACAACACCCAGCCATCACGAGGCAGAGAAAATCCCTGACCCCGCCGGGAATCGAACCCGGGAACCCGGGCGTGGGAAGCGAGAACGCTACCGCACGACCACGAGATGCGGGCTGAGACGCATGACCTCCCTGTCTGGTCTCTCCCCTCAAACAACCCAACACAGTCTATATTAGCCGTCTTACCCTATTGCTACTCTTATTTTTCCCTTACTTTCGGACATCTTGCACCATTTTAGATTCTCGAACGCGTTTTCTCTGTTGATAAAATGAACATGTCTTAATTTTTATTGTCTCGCTTCCATTATCAGTCACAAGGTCAGTACTACCTCTTTCTTTCTTTGTCTGAGCCTTGTCCCGCAGTTACGCAGGGTCGGCCATGGTTAATCGGATGTGGCATGTTAAGATCGAGGGGTTGCCGGATGCCCTTCCTGCCGCCACCCCATACCCCCTGGGAAGGAATTAGTGTACCCCAGCTGTCTGTGTCTAATGTAAGCCATGGAATAGTGTGAATGTGTTGCAAATGTCTGCGAGTCGTGTAACTGAGGCGGAACGTGGGGACCAGCCTGGTATTCACCCAGGGGGATGTGGAAAACCGCCTAAAAACCACATCCAAGCCGGCCGGCACACGGCCCTACGTCGTTAATCCACCGGACGGATTCGATCCGGGGCCGGCGCGCCTACGCGAGTCCAGGAAGCAGCGAGTTAGCTCTCTCGGCTACCGTGGCGGGTCCAGGTCAGTTCTGCCTCTCTGATGCTTTTATCTTCCCCAAGCGAAACTGACAGTCATATCATCTATCGTCAATTTCATTTCAGTGGTCTGTGTGGTAGAAATGTAATGTAAATCCTCACCAAACCGTCGTTAACATTTGTTTCATTTTCTGTAAGCCATGTAAATCTACAAGATGTAGTATTGTAGGTCCCAGTTAATTTTCTGAGCAGAATCGACGTCATTGTGCCATCTAACCTCGCTGATATATTCAATAACAAAAACATCGCACTTGTGTCAAATTTAAGCAGAGAAGACAGCGTACAGTTACTTCGTGGGCTCCTCACAGTGGCAGCATGTTGTCGAAAGGCGTCGTGCGAAGAAACACATCGTAAAACCGTAACCGAAACAGAATAGGACGCTGTTTATAAAACTCGTAATACAGTCGGCCACCTCATCCACTCGTGTATAATGGAGATATATTTAAGTAGAGTACAAAGTTGTCTGAGTAAACTAAGCAGGAGACAGCGCAGCGATAGATGTGTGTCTGTCTGTAGTGGAGTCAGGTCGGAAGTCTGTGTTCCGGCACCCCGCACGTGTTAATTAGCTATTCTCTAGGCGTAGACAGGCTGCTGTGCACCCGCTAGGCACAACACTGTTCATTATTAAGGTCGGAACCGTGCGTGGTCTGCACGGGTAATGTTCGCACTTGATAGCCTAAAGCTTTTCGGTCGCAGGAAGAAGCCGGAGTTGTGCAGTCTAACATAAGGAGTTAATTAGTGCTCGGATGTGAATATTCGTGGCGGCACGGGGCCCCGAGTGAGCTCGCGTGTGTCTGTGGACTGCTTCTCGCGTCCCAGCGCCAAAAGCCGCGCACAGTGGCCTGTGACGTTTGAGCAGTCGATTTGCTCCCGCACGGTCCGCCAAGTCGCTGGTGTGCGAAGTCTCAACGGGACTTCAGGGGGTGCGGACGTGGGCGCGCTGCCACATTCCCCTGCACGCGCATCACGTAGATCACAGCTGCATCACGGTGCGTGCACATTTGTTTTCTTTTTAAAGGCTGCCACGAGCTTTAGTTTTTAAGGTCAACAGCAAACTAATAGTCATTTTCGAACATTAGCTCGTTATGTGGAGGAGATTAGCACTTCTGACCTAGAATATTTTTGCGTAACATATTAGCTCCCAAAGGTTCTAAAAGTGCTTTGCTGCACCAGATACAAGGTCCGTTCGAGCACCAACCGAGTTTTTTTTTATGAGACAATAAACATTGCTACTGGAGTGCAGACAGTAGCTGCGAAACCGCCACAGGGGAAGTCGTAGCTACTGTTGTGCTGGTGAGAGGTCGAACAGTCACGGTGTCGGTGTTATTTAAAGACGAGAGCTTACTGTCTTACGGTTTCGACCTTAATGATGGACAGTTTTGTGCCTAGTGCGTGTACAGCATCCCGGCTATACCTACAGAGCTTACGGTCTCGGCTCAGCGCAGGAATGATCTCCTTCCGGTTCGAAAGTGAACCTAAGAAGACACGCGACTAGAAAGGCGGTGGACCTCGTGCACTGAAAGTTTGTTGCTCTTGTGTTGACTGATGGGAAGAGAGGACACCCGGTGACTGTTTGGAAGGAACTGCTTGAACAAACTGATGATGACAAAACGTTCGTGCAACGGATCATCACCGGGGGAGGGGTGGAGGTTGGTGTCGGTCAGTTCGCAGGTTCTCAGCCACAAAACAGAAGAGCGCAGCACGCCTCGCCCCCGTCCTCCCCATCCCCACCCCATCCTCCCTAGCGCCCCCTCCCCCCCCCCCCACCACAGCCTCCCTTCAACCCGGCACACTTCCCTCTCTGTGATCCGCTATTGTTTCCAATCAGTAGCGCTGAAAGAATTCTGTTACAGTGCCACCTGCGAGAATCAGAATTCGTCACAGCATTTGCAGGAGAGTGCAAAACAAATGAAGGATAAAATTCAGTATGATCGAATGGACGTGTTGTGTCTGAAGAGAACCCCAGGACAGATTTTGTCGTAAACTGGTCAAAAGTTTTCTCATAATCTGTGAGTCCCAGCCCAGACAGATTCCAAGTTTATATACTGGTCCGTCCTACATCTTCGTTTACGAGTTACAAACAGGACATTTCTAGATATGGGCTTCAAAAGCGAGCTTCTCCCTTTGCTCGATTGAAATGTAACGTGTTTTGTTTGCACTTGGTGGTGTTTACACATAACATTCGAAGAAGAGGAGGCGAGTATATGTGCAGTTTTTTCTATCGCCTTTCTTGTGAAGGGAAGCACTGTTCCAGTTTCTGCCAATTGGCTTCTTGATAAATATTGTGTGAAGAGTTTTGGAAGTTACTTTTGGGCAACTCTTCCTCCAACTTTAAGAATTTCTATTAAAACGTCGCCATCTCCTGGCAGCTTCCCTTTGTGATTCCTCTAATCGCTTTACACGCCTATTTCGGAATTTATTACTTCTTAAATCTCGCTATTTTTCATTGTTATCTCTCCGTCTTTCCGATTCGTCTCGTGTCCTTTACGGACATGTAATGAAATCGTGCAGGGCATGTAGAATTTTATCTCTGTTGTCCGTCGTTATTCCGCCTGCCATATTAAATGGTGAAGCGTGCTATCCCTCAAAACATAAGTTTTTCCTTTGTCTTCCTCTTTATCACGTTTCTCGTGGCAAATCTTCATTGTATCTCCTGAAAGGCGCACGAAAAGTATGCCGAATAGTTCTTTCCTTATTTTCAGCATGTTGATCGTTTGCTTGAAACTCGTGCCTTCTGTGTACTGGTTGTCTCATTCCATTGGAGGTTTTATTTGCCATTGCTGCCTTTGGAGTCCAGTGAAAATATCACAAAGAAAAACACTCGAGTTATGGTCCGAACAGGTGTCATCCTCGCTTCAAGACGTAGTTGCGACAAGAGAAGCACGACGCGAAGGAGGTGACAGATGGGGCCAGACACGTGTGACGCAGAACTCGGCCTGCCGACCCCCCCCCCCCCCCCCCCGCCCTCCGCTGCTCAAGTCACCGGGGCAAGTATCGGCAGTCAAGATTGCCTTTCAGGCGACAAGGTCTCCATCATCAACACCTCACTGAGTGTGAACGTTCCTTTTACGATACTGCAGAAAGACTTGGTAGGAATGAAGGCACTGTATGTGACTGGTGGCAGCGGTGCTCGAGAAAATGTCCAGTCGCATGAAGACCGTCTACTGAGGGCCACGTGGCACTACGCAGGGGGAAGAGCATTGTTTTCGGCTTATCGGACTGCATCTGCAGGAGCAGTTTGAGCAGCACAGTAACACAAGAACAAATCGGTTATTTGACAACAGTATGTAACGTCCCCTTAGAAAAATTAATGAATTGCTGTGCTGGTAAACCTCTTACATTATTTGATTTTCAAACAGCTGAGCAAAACTGAACGTACTCAGACATTTCGCTCTTTACCTATTCTGATCAATAATCCCTACAAGAGAATGGCCCTGACTAACATTAACCTATACCTTTCACAAATCACTTACCTCACAAAAATCTTCATTGCTCGAACTACTGCAATACAGTGAGCGCCACTACTGCGAGCTAAATAAAAGATTCTATCTACTGAAGGCACTAACTACTGACAGGCATAGTTAGCAAATGAAAGATTTTAATAGAGAACAAACAATGTATTTACCTTAATAGTCATAATATATATAGCAGTTCAAGACATCCATTCTTACAAATGTACTGTTTCTGATGGACACACCTCCAGATTATCCATTCTCAAAAATCCGCCGTCTCACTTCCCCACATCCACCACTGCTGGCGGCTCACCTCCAACTGCGCAACGCTACGCGCTGTTACCATCCAGCTGCCCAACACTACAATGGTAGACAACAATGCAAACTAGCGACAGACTGCACACAGCACAGCCAGTGATTTTCATACAGAGCGCTACGTGGCGTTACCAATAAGAAAACCTAAACAGCCTACTTACAACAGGTCCGAGCAGATGCCCTGAAGCATGCATCCCACTGACCCCAAAACCACCGCCATTTGCGACTTCGATGATGTCGAGCGAGAGCTCATTGGAGAGGAGCGGCTATAGTGTTGTGTGATGAAAGCTAGGTCTGACTCGCTGCCAGTGACGGCTGTGTGTTCCTTAGAAGGAGGGCAGTTGAGGGCCTTCGACCGACCTACCTGCCACCTCGAGTTCTGGCCCGCGGTGCGATGTTGTACGACAGCGGGAGCACTCTCGTGGCCACCCGACGCACACCCACTTCAGACCCGTACGTCAGTCTGATGATTCGACCTGTTGGGTTGCCATTCACGAATGGCATTCCAGGGGATGTTCTCCAGCAGGATAACGGTGGTCCACATACCGCTTTTGTAACTCAAGAAGCTCTACCGAGGTTAGAATTATATTAATACCTTCAGCTGCTAGCGGGCGTTGATGTATATCGACGGGGAGAGGTGAAAACGTGTTCCCCGACCGGGACTCGAACCCGGGATCTCCTGCTTACGTGGCACACGCTCTATCACCTGAGCCACCGAGGGCACAGAGGATAGCGCGACTGCACGGATATCTCGCGCACGCCTCCCGCGAGACCCACATTCTCACCTTCTATGTCCACACACTACATTCGTAGTGTGCCACCACAACACTCTCATTACTCGTGGAAGACATTCTTACCGAGTCCCGTAAGAGTCCGTGGAATGTGTGTGCATCCGCACAGAAGAAGAAGGTCACGGCCGGGGTTGCCAGAAATACTTATATGGATATGGTGTCTGTTCTTTCGGACATGTCCGAAAGAACAGACACCACATCCACGTAAGTACATAGCTCTACCGGGTGTCGACGTGTTGCTCTGTCCCGCTCGATCATCTAATCTGTCTCCAGTCGAGCACAAATGGGACATCGTCGGACAACACCAGCGTCATCGACGAACGGCATTAAACGTCCCTTTACTGACCGACCAAGGCAACAGGCATGGAACTCCACCGCACAATTTGACATCTGGCACGTGTACGAGACAATGCATACACATATTCATGCTTCCATTCAACATATAGGAGGTTACACAGGTTATTACTGTACCAGCACTGCAAATTTGCAACGGCTTATCTGGCGGTTACATTAACCTGTTGCCTAGCAATGTTATCCACTTAAATATTCCACCTAGACAAATGTATTCCCGAAATTTCTTTACTATACCTAAGTGATGTTATGATGTCCCGATTTTTTCTGTCTGTGTGTGTTACAGATAAAGCGAGTTTTTTTTTTCAATAATCTACGAGTGTAGAGGTGGGACGTAAGAGAATCGTCTTCCTATATCTGGATACGACAACGTTCGAAACATTGTGTCAAGAAGAGTCCAAAAGCGGCTCAGAAGCACTTCAACAATCGTAAGGGGTACGAGGAGCTCAGATGAAAACCCAGTTCTAAGCAAAGAAGGGAAAGCAGAAAGGTGGAAGGAGTATATAGAGGGTCTATACAAGGGCGATGTACTTGAGGACAATATTATGGAAATGGAAGAGGATGTAGATGAAGATGAAATGGGAGATGCGATACTGCGTGAAGAGTTTGACAGAGCACTGAAAGATGTGAGTCGACACAAGGCCCCGGGAGTAGACAACATTCCATTAGAACTACTGACGGCCTTGGGAGAGCCAGTCCTGACAAAACTCTACCATCTGGTGAGCAAGATGTATGAAACAGGCGAAATACCCTCAGACTTCAAGAAGAATATAATAATTCCAATCCCAAAGAAAGCAGGCGTTGACAGATGTGAAAATTACCAAACTATCAGTTTAATAAGCCACAGCTGCAAAATACTAACACGAATTCTTTACAGACGAATGGAAAAACTAGTAGAAGCCGACCTCGGGGAAGATCACTTTGGATTCCGTAGAAATACTGGAACACGTGAGGCAATACTGACCTTACGACTTATCTTAGAAGAAAGATTAAGGAAAGGCAAACCTACGTTTCTAGCATTTGTAGACTTAGAGAAAGCTTTTGACAATGTTGACTGGAATACTCTCTTTCAAATTCTAAAGGTGGCAGGGGTAAAATACAGGGAGCGAAAGGCTATTTACAATTTGTAGAGAAACCAGATGGCAGTTATAAGAGTCGAGGGACATGAAAGGGAAGCAGTGGTTGGGAAGGGAGTAAGACAGAGTTGTAGCCTCTCCCCGATGTTGTTCAATCTGTATATTGAGCAAGCAGTAAAGGAAACAAAAGAAAAATTCGGAGTAGGTATTAAAATCCATGGAGAAGAAATAAAAACTTTGAGGTTCGCCGATGACATAGTAATTGTCAGAGACAGCAAAGGACTTGGAAGAGCAGTTGAACGGAATGGATGGTGTCTTGAAAGGAGGATATAAGATGAACATCAACAAAAGCAAAACGAGGATAATGGAATGTTGTCGAATTAAGTCGGGTGATGTTGAGGGTATTAGATTAGGAAATGAGACACTTAAAGTAGTAAAGGAGTTTTGCTATTTGGGGAGCAAAAAAACTGATGATGGTCGAAGTAGAGAGGATATAAAATGTAGACTGGCAATGGTAAGGAAAGCGTTTGTGAAGAGGAGAAATTTGTTAACATCGAGTGTAGATGTAAGTGTCAGGAAGTCATTTCTGAAAGTATTTGTATGGAGTGTAGCCATGTATGGAAGTGAAACATGGACGGTAAATAGTTTGGACAAGAAGAGAATAGAAGCTTTCGAAATGTGGTGCTACAGAAGAATGCTGAAGATTAGATGGGTAGATCACATAACTAATGAGGAAGTATTGAATAGGATTGGGGAGAAGAGAAGTTTGTGGCACAACTTGACCAGAAGAAGGGATCGGTGGGTAGGACATGTTCTGAGGCATCAAGGGATCACCAATTTAGTATTGGAGGGCAGCGTGGAGGGTAAAAATCGTAGGGGGAGACCAAGAGATGAATACACTAAGCAGATTCAGAAGGGTGTAGGTTGCAGTAGGTACTGGGAGATGAAGAGGCTTGCACGGGATAGAGTAGCATGGAGAGCTGCATCAAACCAGTCTCGGGACTGAAGACCACAACAACAACAACGAGGAGGTTTCGGCCACTCCGGCCGCGCGCCTGCTGTGGCCGCGACACGCACGCGACCCACTTTCGGCTCGGCCGCCTGCCGCCTGCCGCCCACGCAGCAGGCGCCCAACGCGCAGTACGTTGCCCGCGTCTGACGAGGCGCTGCAGTGCGGCCAGCGAAACGTGCTCAGGTTTCGACCTTACTCTCGGGGCACGGGATCGAGCACAGCACGCGAGTAAAGCCGGCCCCGCGCCGGCGCATGACCGTGCTTCTGAACGTCGACATTGAGCGTGCCGAGTTCAACGTCCTGCTAAACGTTCAGAAACGATGTGACTCGCGCGTACCGTACGTGGGCTCCAACACTGTACACGCGACCGCAGCACGCCCCGGCGGCAACAAGTCGGCTGTATCTGGCTCGCAGATAAATGGGCGCGCGGTAAATTCCTACCTTAGCTCCATTAAAACGCACATTGCCCCCTCGTCCGTGCCCTAGCCAAGTTGTTCTGTCTGTAGTATGTTTTTGTTGTTGTTGTTATTGTGGTCTTCAATGCAGAGACTGGTTCTATGCAGCTCTCCGTGCTTCAAGCGTGTTCAAGCATCTTAATCTCCAAGTAACTACTGCAATCTACGTCCTTCCGAATCTGTTTAGTGTAATCATCCCCTGGACTCCCTCCATGATTCTTACCCTGCACGCTTCCCTCCAATACTAAATTGGTGATCCTTGATGCCTCAGAACGTGTCCTACCAAACGATCCCTTCTTCCAGTCAAGTTATGTCACAAAATTCTCACGAATTCTATGGTATACAGTAACTCCTCATTAGTTACGTGATCCACCCATCTAATCCTCAGTATTCTGTAGCACCATATTTCAAAAGCTTCCATTCTCTTCTTGTCTAAACTGTTTATCGACCACGTTTCACTTCCATACATGGCTACAATCCAAACAATTACTTTGAGAACGAACTTCCTGACACTTAATACTCAGTGTCAGCAAATTTCTCTTCTTCAGAAACGCTGCCGTAGCCAGTCTACATTTTATATCGTCTCTACTTCGACCATCATCAGTTATTCTGCTTCCGAGACAGCGAAACTCGTCTGCTACTTTAAGTGTCTCATTTCCTAATCTAATTTCCTCAGCATCAGCTACTTTAATTCGCCTACATTCCATTATCCTTGTTTTGCTTTGGTTGATGTTCATCTTATATCCTCCTTTCAAGACACTGACCATTCCGTTCAACTGCCTTTCCATGTTCTATGCTGTCTCTGAAAGAATTACAATGTCATCGGCAAACCTCAAAGCTTTTATTTCTTCTCCACGCATTTTAATTCCTACTCCAAATTTTTATTCTGTTTCCTTTGCTGCTTGCTCAATATACAGACTGAATAACATCGGGCGTAGGCTGAAGTATACATAAATAAAAACTTCAATATTCATGGACAGGAAATTACAATCTCAAGCCAGTAAGGATATCGGCTTATAAATGTTCCATTGCTAACGATGCGATACAGTTTTACAGTACTTCTCCACATGAGGTAAAAGTGTTTCATCATTCACACTAAAAAAAAGAAAAAACCGTAAGGTCAGTTTTACTTTACCACTGTTCCTATCCAGTAGCAGAATCTTTACAACATAGGAAACACAAAACATCGAATACTATAGTATGCACTTATATTAAACTAATAAAGAAACATCATAACCTATTGGAAACCAAAGGTAAGAAAAAAATTTGTAGATGTAATGGGAGGCGAATCTCAAGTTTGTTAAGAATCTGACGCTGTTCATTACGCTAAACCGACCACACTTATTTTGAGGGCTAACTAGTCTCTTACCATCTCCTGAAGGCTTTAATCGTTGCTCTGTTACTAACTAAAACTTAATTACAAAAACTGTGCCAAGAATAATGCAGTTTTGATGGATGTCAATGTGCCATTGCCTTCAAACGACACACTCTCCCAATAAGCAAGTTACAGTAGTACTGTAACTACGAATATGACGTTTCTCGTCATTTTATTACAACCAATCATGCAATAACGACGGGTTTTCGATAGACCCTCAATTTGCTGGTGCTCAAAAACGGCACATACTCATACGGGCTTCAACTGAAACCCAATATGGCGCCTCGCGACTCTGTACTGACGGGAGGTGACGTAGCTGGCTTTCTGCCATCTTACTGGTCAACGTCCAAACGCTCGTTCAGAATATTTTAAATTCTGTATAGATATTGCTCTGCACATCCGGGAAGACTTCCGAACATGCTTTTTCCACAATGTGACGTCAGAAACTCGGTACGCCCAACGTTTGGATGCTACGGATTAAGGCTGCGCGGTGCTGCCACCACGAGGAGTCAGAAGGAACCAGGACAGCCGCAAACGTGTTGAACGCAGTCTACGTCTTCCCTCTTGCTAAGACTTCCTCTTAGTTCCACAACCAGTTCCTGCTCGAAAAGCCATTTTCCAGTGTGTTTTCGGAACAAGGTGCAATAGGCATGAAAATGGCAGGGAATTCACGTTCTGCTCGGTGACGGATTGGCCGACAGTCGGAGCACAAGTCGTCACGAAAACGGTAGCGCTCCATGCCACCTGGCCGCCATTCTCGTGCACAGTTAGAGCTGGCTAAAAAAACTAACTCGAATTAATAACCGCTTACTGATCATTCACAGCTATTGAAATAACCGGTGATCGATACCAGGGCACTATTTCAGTAACTGCCAGTACTGCGTGTTATCCGTCTACCGATGAATGTATAGGGTGGCAGAGAAGAATGGGAATGTTTGAAATCAGTAGTGACAGCCATGGGCAGGTGGCAGCACTGCGGCTTCGTGGCAGCGAGTAAACATTCCACCATTTCACTAATCATGGATCAGTGGAACGGACAACGTGCGTTACCCACAAAAATGTTTTATAAAAAGAATGATAGTTTGGTAGCGTTGCAGAAGGAGTTTCGACGTTTCTATAATTTAGGACGTGACGATGCTGTTCCATCGAAACACCCGACAAAATGTTGAATTAACAACTTAGAAGGGACTGGATCTGCCCTCAAGAAGAAATCAACAGGACGACCAAGAAGTGTGCGTTCTCCAGAGAAGATTGATGTTGTATGCGAGTCTGTCTTACGGAGCCCACGGCGTTCAATTTGTAAGCAAGCAGCAGTGGAATGTCCCTGGAGATTGTTCGCAGAATTCTTCGCCTCGATTTAAAATTTCGTCCGTACAAACTATAGATGGTGCAACACTTGAAGGTCAATGATTACCGGTTACGATTAGGTTTCTGTCAACAAATGATAACAAAAATAAACAATGATGATGAATTTCTAAACGAGTTGTGGATGTCAGAAGAGGCACATTTTCAACTCACAGTTATGTGAATAAACAGAACTACCGTTACTGGGCAAACAGAAATCCTAATGACGTTCATGAGGGCCCTTTACATGCTAGTAAAGTGACAGTATGGTGACATGGGATTGCCGTACCGTATTTTTTCGCAACTGAACAGGGAAACACAATAACTGTCAATGTCGATCGTTACGTGGAGATGTTACGAACTTTCGTTACACCTGCATTGAACAACTTTCCAAACGTTCAAGAAGTCTGGTTTCAAGAGGACGGAGCATCACACACTGCACGGCAATCAATGTGATATGTGTGAGAACTGTTTGCAACAGTGTGATCTCACGATTCGGTAACATTCCCTGGCCACCTAGATCGCCAGATTTGCCCATTTGTTATTTTTTCTTCTCGGGCCACCTCAAGAGCAAAGTCTACACGACTCGACCAAGAACCCCGGATGAGCTAAAACAGAGAATTCGCGATGCAGTTCGCAGCATCCCAGGAAGTAATTTTTAAAAAATGATAAAGGCCATCAATGTTTCGTAAATAGCGAAGTTGTGAAGTTTCAATTACTATGAATGGAATTTCTCTCCTTCATCATTTCTAGTTTTATTGGATTGTGGAAATGTTCCAATTTCTCTGTGTCCTCCTTTACTAAGTCGTTACAGCCATCTTGGCTAAATTTAGGAACGGTGAATGTGTTGTGTAATTATTTGCATCTCTCTGCTAGCAGTCACACTTATTTGTTTCATGTTTACTTTAGCATGTTTACTTGCAGCATGCACCGGGAGCGGCTATTGCGCGCCAGTAGTTTTTAAACAGACACTGGTTGTGCAACTAAGAGGAGGTCTTAAAAATTGGACCACGATAGCCATTCCAGCAGCAGAACAAGTGACTGAAACAGTTCTACGTTAATTTAGACCGAGACATTTTATCTTCAAGTAACATCTGGATACATAAACGGCCGACGATGAGCTACAGTGTTCTCTAAACGTGTTGCAATGTGTTACATTAAATACGATATAAATAAATGTGTTTGTCAATAGAAAAAGGCAAATGATTATTCCAATTCGGTTTCGCACTATCTGGCCTCGGATAGATCACAGTGACCTCAGGATATTCGTACTCCCAGAGAAATAGCTGGTCGCTTAACTGGTTATATCCAAATATTACACGTTTCTGATTACCGGAATTCTGGATAAGTGAAGCCCTCTTTCGTTTCTGAAAGATGCTACGAGGATGGTTTCCGTTTCCTTTCCCTATCGACGGTGTACCGAGGATCCACTATGCGAAACAGCGGAAATTAAGCTCGCAATTTTGCCCATATAACCTATCGTTCATACCTGGAAAAGCGCTTATGAAAAATTTCACTTTTAATAGTGCATAGAAGTTTTTCGTGCATTCTACGTTTGAAACTAATTTTCTGCAGCTCTTGGCACAATTATACTTCACACCATCTGATGTCGCCTATCTTGTACGGAACACTGATAGCCTCTGGAACGTTATTAATTGAAAGGTTCTCTGAACCTAGTCACCTCAAGATTGATATATATATATAGACAGCTCAGCTTGACAGTGTAGCACAGTTCAGCAGATATTGGAGCCAATTATTACCGCAATAACAACTACACGCACTGTATTTGTGACACTGATAAAAAAAAAACCGGATCCGAAGTAACTTATACTGTTAGTCAATTTAACAGTACGAATGAGTTGTTTTTGGCAGTTATTTATACCTATTACAAATAACTTAACCACGGAAACTGATATCGGAAACAGCTTAGCCCATCCCCACCGCGTATGGCCCTTTCGTATGGGCACATGCTCGAAAATGGATTTTTAAGCAAAGACTGGTTGTGAAAGTAAGAGGAAGTCTTAGTAAATACACAGCCTAAGAGGGAAAAACATCTCTTTCAGTCAGGTCAGTACTGAGTTAGGAATTTCTACGCCATAAGTGGCGTATTTCCCGAGATTAGAGTCTGGTATGAGGTTATGGTAAGAGAGGCGAAACGGGCAGAACGCCGCCAGCTGGGGAAAACAACACGCGATTCTCTGACGAATCGCCAATCCAAACTCACATCAGCTGTCCTTCAAACAAGCACGACGTTCGATTCTGAGCAAAGAAGCATCCGCGAATGGTGGCTGTGCATCTCACAGAAACGAAAGCACGAATAGAGCAAATCGCAGAAACGTGTAGGTGGGGAGCGAGAATGTGTGTCGCTGAGGTCGCAGCAGCTGCTGCCCCGCACACGGCGCCGCTGATTCTCGTTGTGTACACCACCAACGCCAGTGGCCATTCCGCTCCAGAAGGCGGAGGAGGACACACCGAGTTCTTTTTGCTACGATGCCACCAACCCAATAGAATCGTGAATTGTTGAAACCAAATACGTCATTTTTTTACACGTTTCAGCAGAAACAAAAAAACTGAATACTGCCGTATGTCTTTTTGCTACATTACTGAAATATTTCAGAACTGAAAGTAACATAATTCTGCTTTCATTGAGAGAGAAATAATTAACATAGATTACATCTTTCCGCTATTTAACTATTTCAAAGTTTTTTGACTCATTTGGTTTCAGAAATTTATAAACGTATTTTCTGATTTTTTTTAGGATTTGATTGTATGATCACATTAGTGTTGTCTGACAAAACAGAACAAACTGAATTATTTTAACAGCAGTAACGATTAACTGTACATTAGCTATAATTTTAGTGAATCACTCGCCAAGAGGAGGAGAATATTAGTGTTTAACGTCCCGTCGACGACAAGGTCATTAGAGACGGAGCATAAGCTCGGTTTAGGAAGGAAATCGGCGGTGCCCTTTCAAAGGAACTATCTCAGCATTGACCTGAAACGATTTAGGCAAATCTCGGAAAACCTAAAACAGGATGGCCGGACGCGGGATTGAACCGTCGTCCTCCCGAATGCGAGTCCAGTGTGCTAGCCACTGCGCCACCCCGCTCGGTCACTCGACAAGAAAACACTTCTTTGTAGAATGGTCTCTTCGCAGCAGCCACGTGTTCAATGACTTCCTTCACATCTTCATTCTGGAAATAGGTACTTGGTATGTTGGGTAGGCCGTTAGAATGCTGTCCATTAATCCTGGAATGATGAGCTCATGCTTTCTTTTTCATAAGTGAAAAGTATGTCTCACTAATCCATCGATATACGGAAGGCCAACAACTTCTCCTGTCTCAAGGTGCTGTATTTCTTTGAAGCTACTCGGAGCGAAGAAGATTTTTATATTGCATTTTTCTGTCACTGTCTCACACGAAACAACACTTTTTCTAAATATTTTGGGCATGAGTTGTCGAAATCTAGCATCCGCTCTCCATTACCTAATTTTATTGTCACGTTCATTTTACTGCTTACTTGACTAGAAGAAGGGATCGGTTGGTAGGACATGTTCTGAGGCATCAAGGGATCACCAATTTAGTATTGGAGGACAGCGCGGAGAGTAAAAATCGTAGAGGGAGACCAAGAGATGAATACACTGAGCAGATTCAGAAGGATGTAGGCTGCAGTAGGTACTGTGAGATGAAGAAGCTTGCACAGGATAGAGTAGCATGGAGAGCTGCATCAAACCAGTCTCAGGACTGAAGACCATAACAACAACAACATCTGTTCCACGTACTCATAAGAGGTGTAAATCCGGTCTTGCGTTTTTATTTTCCTCTTATATTGTCCAAAGTCGCCGTCACACGGGAGGAATGATTGGCCTCTGTCGGGAAATGTGTCTGTTATCCTCTCGAGTATCCCTGCTTGAATCATGCCCACACATATGCGTATAAAGGTGTGAATTTTGTTCTGGCCGACACAGCCATCTGAAAGCAAAAGATCAGTCACAGTTTTACTGAGGTCTTTTTTTTATGTTTCAAGTGGCTCTGAGCGCTATAGGACATCTGAGGTCGCCAGTCCCCTAGAACTTAGAACTACTTAAACCTAACTAACCTAAGGACATCACACACATCCATACCCGAGGCAGGATTCTAAACTGCGACCTTAGCTGTCGCGCGGTTCCGGACTGAAGCGCCTAGAACCGCTCGGCCACATCGGCCGGCTTTTTATGTAATCACAAGCGAAAGATGCTACTTCGTTTGCACCTTTCTTTCCTAAACCTTCATGGTACAAATACACAGTGGAGGGTTCAGTTTACAAACCATGTATGCTGAAAAAGTACACCCACAGTTAGCGCAAATAGAATATCCGTTGGATCGGGATATGTGAAAGTGGCAAGTTTTGCATATAATCAAAAATTATGGCTCCCACAGTATCAATAGACTGGGCTCTTCTCTTGGCATCCCGAAGTGACTTGTAAAATTTAGAACTACAACGCTTATGAACATTTAATTCCGTTCTGGTAACAAAGTTGGCTCTTTCATTTAAATGTGGGCTTTTCAGTTTGAGTTCAAGCTCTTCACATTTACAACAGACATCGACTTGGGGCTGCCAAAGGAATAATTAAAATTGTCCCTATAATAATTACGATAAACATCATATTTTGCTTTACAATCTGCATATTTGTCATTGAACACTGTGCACTATGTTCAAATGTGTGTGAAATCTTATGGCACTTAACTGCTAAGCTCATCAGTCCCTAAGCTTACACAGTACTTAACCTAAATTATCCTAAGGACAAACACACACACCCATGCCCGAGGGAGGACTCGAACCTCCGCCGGAACCAGCCGCACAGTCCACGACTGCAGCGCCTCAGACCGCTCGGCTAATCCCGCGCAGCACTGTGCACTATCCGCACATTTAGTTCAGAGTTTAAATGTGTTACTTCTTTTTGTGAATAATGTGAAGTTTTGTGTGGAAAGACCACATGAGTGCAGTGGTTTTGTCTGGTGTCTTCTTGGTGTTCGGATTTTTCCCGCGTTTATCAACAGGTTTGATTCCCTTAAGTGGCAAAAAAAAAATTGTAAATTTGTGGTAAGATGTTATGGGACCAAACTGCTTAGGTCATCGGCCCCTAAGCTTACACACTACTTAATCTAACTTAAACTAACTTACGATATGGACAACACACACACCCATGATCGAGGGAGGACTCGAACCTCCGACGGGGGGCCGCGCGAACCGTGACGAGATGCTCCTTGAGTGGCAATTTACAGAAACGAAACACGCGCGAAGTCGTCACTGCAGGAAATCTTTCCTGCAAACCAGTTTCGTTTCACTTCTAAGCATTATATGGCGAAGAAACGTTGCATCCCCATAGTTTTCAAAATATTCTGGATCATATTTCTGAGGACGCCTCTGCTTTACTTCCTTTGCTTCAATAAGGCGCTGCAGATGTAAGTCCCGGGCATCTTTGGTAGGACGATCAAGAAATTTTGCCAAAATATTATGGAGTCATAATATTTCATTTTGCAGCTGAAAGGGAGTTAATAATATAAGATTGGTATTGCTGGTAATATTGATATTATTTACATCTATACTGTTTCCTACGGTTGTTGCAAGAAAGACTGGTATTTACCTACAAGATTCTCTAATAGATTTCTCTGGAACATAATCTCCTCTGTAATTTCGGTAAGGCAGCCCTTTGATACGAGCTGCGAGCTGTCTTTACCTTATTTCTATCACAATCTGCACTACTGTTCTTCCTTTTTGCAGCCATAGTAATACAACCAACTGCCGCTCAGTGAACACTAATAGTGACTGCTGGTGCCACAACAATGGAAGTGGATAATTTTATCAACAATGTGTAGCATTGGAGGAAAACGGATTCTACGTGGGAACGAAGCGCTTCTGTTGAAACGAAATAAATCTGTGACTTATTTAGTTTCAACAACTAACAGCGTAGTGTCCACCACCTTTTCTACCAATTGTAGGAGCACGAGGTGTTTCATTTCGACACCAACGATAGAGTATACTCTTTAATGTACTATTCGGTAAAAAAAATGAAAATGTGACTTACCTTCTTTCAACAAGTTGCGATTCAATAGCATTTCTGTTTGGTTATTTCGTATGCAGGTATTCTGCTTAGTGGGTGTGGATGTAGGTGTCTAGCCTAGAAGTAAAGACCCGCGACATGGTCTGTTTTCGGGCCGCGTACCACCTTCTGTATCTCACGAGCGTCGCAGACGTTCGCCACCGAGCGGGGTGGCGCAGTGGTTAGACACTGGACTCGCATTCGGGAGGACGACGGTTCAATCCCGCGTCCGGCCATCCTGATTTAGGTTTTCCGTGATTTCCCTAAATCACTCCAGGCAAATGCCGGGATGGTTCCTCTGAAAGGGCACGGCCGACTTCCTTCCCAATCCTTCCCTAATCCGATGAGACCGATGACCACGCTGTCTGGTCTCCTTCCCCAAACCAACAACAAGACGTTCGCCGTATGCGGACACCGAGTCAGTCCCTGCACAGCAGCAGTTAACATCTGCTGAGAGGCGCCGACACGCAGCCGCGCTGGGTGTTCCGTAACTGTACTAGAATTCACGCCAGTGAGGTAGGACTATAGCTCTGAACGGCCTGCGGCTATCTCCAGTCACGTTGTTCCAGAGACCAACAGTGCTGCGACGCTGCGGTAAGTACGGGCCTAACGGATTCCTCACCGTCCTTTGTCTGGCCAGCGCTGTCGGCTGTTTTTGATTCCCGCATTCACTTATTTCTACACGACGCACTTTCGCACCCTTGCGACTGTCCGACCCGGCCACTCTGTTGTCATCTCACCTCAGGCAGTTCCGAAATCAAATTGCTATGGTAGCAACTGCACATTACGTCTTAATTCAGCGGGGAAACGACGTTATCATGTTTCCGCTTCGGCAGCAAATGCTGTCTCTACCCCTGCCCCCCAAAGTCCACTACTTGTGGAACAGGTGTAATTTGTCGCAAGAATTCAGCGTAGTCTTCTTGTACGAGGGTAATCCCAAAAGTAAGGTCTCCTATTTTTTTATAAGTACAGAACTCTGTTTGTGTGGCAGTTGGTCACCCTGTTATGAAGAGTGCTTCACGCGCTCTATGTAAACATTCGCACGCCGCGCTGAGCCGCTCAGTCTTGGCTTGGCAGCCGTTGAGAACGGAGCTCCCGTTGCATTTTACCGCGCAAGTGCTAATTGCGCGCAGTTATTCGGTTTTTGAATGCAAAGGGCACTGCGCCGATTGAAATCCATCGCCAATTGACGGAACTGTATGGTGAGTCGTGCATGGATGTCAAAAATGTTAGTTAGTGGTGTAGAGAGTTTGCAGCTGGACCGAAATACATGACGAACAAAGGAGCGGCAGTTTCTGAAGAGACAGTGTTAAAAGTTGAACAAAGCACGCGTGAAGATCGGCGGATCACCCTGGATGATCTCTGCAGCTTCGTTCCTGAGGTTTCCCGAAGCACCGGTCTCAGAATTTTAACGGAAACATTGAATTACCGGAAGGTGTGCGCAAGATGGGTGCCACGCATGCTGACTGAAGACCACGTGCGGCAACGAGTTGATGCTTCTCGCGCACTTCTTCACCGCGTTGCAGCCGAACACGACAACTTTGTAGACTCAGTCGTCACGGGTGACTATCACCTGTGCACACACCACTTTACACCTGAGACCGAGCAACAATCACGCCAGTGGCGGCATCCTTCTTCGCCAAAGCCGCGGAAATTCAAACAAACACAGTCTGCCGGTAAAGTGATGACAACCGTTTTTTGGTGTCGGAAAGAGGTATTGTTGGTCGACTTTATGTCAACTGGGACCACAATTAACGCTGACAGGTACTCTGAGACTCTGAAAAAACTCAAACGGGCAATTCAGAACCGGAGAAGAGGAATGTTGAGCAAGGGCGTACACATTCTCCATGACAACGCTCGCCCACACATCGCTCGGCAAACCGTTGCCCTCCTGCAACTTAGTTTCAGTGGAACATGATCACCCACCCACGCTAGAGTCCTGACTTGGCACCCAGTGACCATCACCTGTTCCCTAGGTTAAAATAACATTTGGCCGGAAAGCGATTCAGCTCCGACGACGAGGTGAAAGAAACGGTTCATAACTTTGTGAACCGTGTGGCGGCGAGCTGGTATGACATGGGCATACACAAACTGCCACAGCGTCTACAAAAATGCATCGACACAAATGGTGATGATGCCGAAAAATAGCTAAATGTTCAAGCTGTAAACTGATGTAAACAATTGTAGAAATAAACAGGTCTGTGCACTTATAAAAAAGTAAGAGACCTTACTTTTGGGATTACCCTCGTAAATTCTGCCTGATGTCACTGCCAAGCAGCATATCTTCATGAGATTTTGACCGTACTTAGAAAGAACTGCTACAGAGTTGTTCAGAAGGTAACTGAAACAAATACGCGAGAAGACGACACTTTTCTCATGTATGTTATTTCTCAAGCCAACACCTCTTTTTGTCAACACATCGTACAGGGATGAATGAGGTATCAGTTACATGAATGTGTCGTGCCTGTTCCTTCGGACATATCCGAAAGAATAGACACCACGCACTCATATAATTGATTTCGCCTCGATGAGCTAGAATCTGTCCCCTTCAGTGCGGACGTACAGTTACATCCGACTCCCTGCGAGGACGTGGACGGTGACTGGAGATAGGTGGCGCTAAGTGCATGTGTGAGTCGGCCGAGATAGTTAAGCACTGTGTCCCAGGTGGTGCAGTGGGTGGTTAACACAACTGACCAGTAAGCACGGGGTTCCGGGTTCAAGTCCTGGTCCGGCACACGTTTTGACTCGTCGCCGCTGATCCCGGGTAAACTCCTTATGCAGCTGATATCACTTGTCCCTTCCCTTCCCTTCCCTTCCCTTCCTTTTCTCCCCCGCCGCTTCTCTTCCAACTTCAATTTACCTGAAATGTGGTATCGTTAGAAACGTTTCCTTAACCAGCTTATAACGCTGCATACTAATTTTGGGCTAAAACTTGACATTTATGGAAAATTTTAACATACAAGAGACTTTTAATTACCATAGGCAAAAGGGCATCGTGGATGCCCAGCTTCAAACTATATTATAAGAAAATGGTTCAAATGGCTCTAAGCACTATGGGACTTAATATCTAAGGTCATCAGTCCCCTAGGCTTAGAACTACGTAAACCTAACTAACCTAAGGACATCACACACATCCATGCCCGAGGCAGGATTCGAACCTGCGACCGTTGCGGACGCGCTGTTCCGGACTAGCGCCTAGAACCGCTTGGCCACCGCGGCCGGCCTTCTCGGATTAAGGCAGATTCACTCTGCATAGTGATTCTGGAGGTGCGCTCATATGGCGAGACCTGGGAACAAGTAAGCAACCCAGTAACATTGTCACCATCGTCGTTTTGATGATCCGAGTATTATGGTTGTCGTTAAGTTTTTAACACCACTGTATTCTATTGACGGAAACGCGCTGAAGAGTTTCAAGAGGCTAAGAAAATAACAAAACAAAAATTTCTGGAACAGTATCAAAATAAAAATCGAACAGAATGTCATTGTGATTTAAATCATACAGTTCCGTTTCGTCAGAGGATGACGAAACTAAAACTGGATTCTGCCCAGGCAAAGCGTTACGAAACTTATTGATGTTTTAGTAAAATTAATAGTAATTGAAAAGTAAAATTTTTTATCAGAATTGAGGTGGTTTGACTTCCTGCTTGAGATGCTTTTATGTTTAAAAATGTATCAAAAGTATGGTATATCTCATACATCTCTCATATCGGGCTTTGCAGGATTAACTGACGGAAGGCGTCAGCCAAAAGACCTGTAACGTCACTGCGTGTGAGTAAGTGGTCAAATACGTAAAAGTGAGTAAAAAGGTAGATGTGCACACGGACGGTTGGTTGCGAGCAGTTTTATGTACTGGCGTTAAGTATCTGTGACGTTACTCCGGAAGTAACTCTTATTACGTATAATTTAGGCTATGACAGAGTGAAGCAGAGTGCGTGGCACGAAAAGAGCGTTAGTGTAGGAGCGGCTGAGTCAGACGAAGGCTGTTTCAGCGCATCAGTCAGTTCGATAGGACGGTGGAATAGTGTCGAAGGTACGGAGGAAGAATATGTTTTCCGGCGTGACCGGTGGTAACTTACGCTCTCCTTAACGGGATAGCCCTCGGGCAAATTGTCGCCCTTGTCGTCGCCAATAAAGTACCTCCAGAAGGCTGGCCGGCCTGCTCAGTATGCGGGAGGCAAAGTGCGTGGGCGGCGGCGGCGGCGGCCTCCAGCCGGGCGTGCACAGTGGCCAGCCAGGGCTAATAGTCGGCGTGGCCACCTCTGGCACGGATAACAGCGGCGACGCGCCGTCGAGTGGAAGCAGTGAGGCCTTGACGGCTCGCTGCAGGGAGTCGGCACCACTTCTGCCCACACAAGTCACCTAATTCTGGTAAATTCCGGAGACGAGGGCGATGAGCTCTGACACCACGTTCAATCACATCCCAGATGCGCTCGATTGGGTTCAGTTCCGGCTAGCTCGGGGGCAGCACATGAACTGGAACTCACCACACTGTGTTCCTCGAACCACTCCATCACACGCCTGGTCTTGTGACGCGGCCCATTACCTTGCTGAAAATTACCATTGCCCCGGAAACGTGATCATCGTGAAGGGGTCTACGTGGTCTGCAACCAGTGTACGATACTCCTTGGTCGTCGTGGTGCGTTGCACGTGTTCCACTGGACCAGTGGATGCCCCCGTGAATATTCCCCAGAGCATAATACAGACGCCAGCAGGTTGTCTCCATCTCGCGCCGGCCGCTGTGACCGAGCGGTTCGAATCCTGCCTCGGGCACGGATGTGTGTGATGTCCGTAGGTTGGTTGGGTTTAAGTAGTTCTAAGTCTAGGGGACTGATGACCTCAGATGTTAAGTCCCATAGTGCTCAGAGCCATTTGAGCCATCTGCTTCCTGCAGGACAGGTGTCAAGGAGCTGTTCCCCTGGAAGGCGACGGATTCGCTTCCTCCCATCGGCGTGATGAGGAAGGTACCGGGATTCATCATACCATGCAACGCTCTGGTTCAAACGGCTGTCAGCACCATGGGAATTAACATCTGAGGTCATCAGTCCCGTAGAAGTTAAAACTACTTAAACCTAAGTAACCTAAGGACATCACACACATCCATGCGCGAGGCAGGATTCGAACCGGCGACCGTAGCGGTCGCGCGGTTCCAGACTGAAGCGCCTAGAACCGCTCGGCCACAGCGGCCGGCAGCAACGCTCTGCCACTGCGTCAAGTCCAGTCCCGATGGCCATCGCCCGTTTCAGTGGTAGTTGTCGCCGTCGTGGTGTTGACATGGCCACGTGCACGGGTCGCCGGCTGTGGAGGCCCATCCTTAGGACTGTTCGGTGCTCAGTGTGTCCAGACACACCTGTAGTCTGCGCAGAATTAAAGTCTCGTGTTAGTTCCGCCGCCTGTCCTGTTCTACCAGCGTGCGTGTCGAAATGGTTTTACCTTGGTTTCGCCAAGTGTTCAAAACATTCAGCACGGCACTCCTCTTACACAGAAAAAGTCGTACAGTTTCCGAAATGCTCGTGCAGTTTTAGAAACTCCCCTCGTTTCGTTCTTTTTACCCTTCCCAGAAGATGTCGAAGCACCAAGAGTGCCGTCCACATTGACAAGTGATCTGTGAACCAGCATTCGCCGGCGACGACGAAAACTACGTGCACTCTCGGTGCTTCGACATCTTCTGGGAAGGGTGAAAAGAACGAAACGAGGGGAGTTTCTAAAACTGCTCAATTTGTTCTTATTCACGGACCTACTTTATTTTGTGGTGCGAGGTTAAATTTTTCTATAATGAAAGTTTCTTCTTCCTCTAGTTTGGGTAACGGATGGCTGACTGTAGCTTTCGTTGCTTGTAACAATGCAGGTAGAGCAGGTTTGGAATCCTTTGAAAGTAGGGAAATCTTAGCTTACCGTACTATACCTGTTTCTGAGATTATGATTTCTAGTGAGGGTTCCTACCTTTTTCCGCACGGGAGTTTGTCTTTGTCTTGTCGTAGACGTTGTAAGATAAATTCTGATTCTAGCATTCACTTATGGCTGAAGGCGAGTGGTCCTCCTTCTTTGGAAGATTGTCGCATTGTGGGTGATTGTAGTTTATGTAATCATTGAAAATTCTGATTGTAGCATTCACTTATGGGCCATCACAGTCTGCCCTCGGTGAAACTCAGACAGACCGCGCGTCTTCCCCATTCTACACACAGTGGGCATCTCCACTCATACAACACACACTGTGCGTGTGTCTGACCAGCAGTCATCCTCCGCCAGGTGACGTTGCTATGTCAACATCAGGTCGGAGGTCATAACGTTCTGGCTGATCAGTGTGTTTGTAGGCAGGCCTACCACACTGACGGAGAAACTTAGCAACTGTAGAGGTAAATAAGACTTCTGACTGCATTAATGACGGGTTTTAGTCCGATGACGCGGAAACTATACGCTTCTCTCCACCGGCGAATTTTCCACGATTTTTGTGAAGATTTGAAAGTGGTATCTGTCTCGAAAACGTCCGGCTGTCTTTGTAAGGAAGAAATAAGGAGGAAGTAGACGGTGGTTCACGGAGACCTGTCGGTATTGCAAACGTGCATCACGTTCACCTGCGACGCTCCCTGGTCTCAAAGTTGTTAACGTCTGACAGTCAGAACGACTCATTGCGACACCTCCTCTTATTGGTAGCAGTAATATATTACCAGTAAATCGAAGTTAGATTTCATTACTTCTTTTTAAATTTACACTACTGGCCATTAGAATTGCTACACCAAAAAGAAATGCAGATGATAAACGGGTATTCATTGGCCAAATATATTATACTAGAAATGACATGTGATTACATTTTCACGCAGTTTGGGTGCATACATCCTCAGAAATCAGTACCTAGGAGAACCACCTCTCGCCGTAATAACGGCCTTGATACGCCCTGTTATTGAGTCAAACAGAGCTTGGATGGCGCGTACAGGCACAGCTGCCCATGCAGCATCAGCACGATACCACAGTTCATCAAGAGTAGTGACTGGCGTATTGTGACGAGCCAGTTGCTCGCCCACCATTGACCAGACGTTTACAACTGGTGAGAGATCTGGAGAATGTGCTGGTGAGGGCAGCAGTCGAACATTTTCTGTATCCAGAAAGGCCCGTACAGGACCTGCAACATTCGGTCCTGCATTATCCTCCTGATATGTAGGGTTTCGCTGGGATCGAATGAAGGGTAGAGCCACGGGTCGTAACACATCTGAAATGTAACGTCCACTGTTCAAAGTGCAGTCAATGCGAACAAGAGGTGACCGAGACGTGTAACCAATGGCACCCCATACCATCACGCCGGGTGATATGCCAGTATGGCGATGACGAATACACGCTTCCAATGTGCGTTCGCCGCGATGTCGCCAAACACGGATGCGACCATCATGATGCTGTAAACAGAACCTGGATGCATCCGAAAAAATAACGTTTTGAGATTCGTGCACGCAGGTTCGTCGTTGAATACACCATCGCAGGCGCCCCTGTGTGTGATGCTGCGTCTAGGGTAACCGCAGCCACGGTCTCCGAACTGATAGTCCATGCTGCAGCAAACGTCGTCGAACTGTTCGTGCAGATGGTTGTTGTCTTGCAAACGTCCCCATCTGTTGCCTCAGGGATCGAGACGTGGCTGCACGATCCGTTACAGCGGTGCGGATAAGATGCCTGTCATCTCGACTGCTAGCGATACGAGGGCGTTCCGTATTACCCTCCTGAACCCACCGAGTCCATATTCTGCTAACAGTCGTTGGATCTCGACCAACGCGAGCAGCAATGTCGCGATACGATAAACCGCAATCGCGATAGGCTACAATCCGACCTTTATAAAAGTCGGAAACGTGATGATACGCATTTCTCCTCCTTACACGAGGCATCACAACAACGTTTCACCTGGCAACGCCGGTCAGCTGCTGTTTGTGTATGAGAAATCGGTTGGAAACTCGTCATGTCAGCACGTTGTAGGTGTCGCCACCGACGCCAACCTTGTGTGAATGCTCTGTAAAGCTAATCATTTGCATATCACAGCATCTTCTTCCTGTCGGTTAAATTTCACGTCTGTAGCACGTCATCTTCGTGGTGTAGCAATTTTAATGGCCAGTAGTGTATGTTGCAATTGTTGTTGTAGGTTAAACGCTAATTGATTTGTTTTGTATTTGGAGGTGGTGTTTGATGTTTGTACATTCATCCCCACGGCCTACTGTTGTAACCTAGGCGGCAGGCCATTGTAATGTAGAAAATAAATAAATGAAAAAGCACGGATGGCAGCCAAAGGGGTGCTGCTATGGAACGGAACAGCGTGCCAGGCCAGCGCTCCTGGTTGTCGGACCGTGCGGCTGACGACGGTGGGCGTCTCCAGCTCTTCGGGCTGTAATCTCACAGGAAGGCGTGCAGTTGTGTTCGGCGATGAGTCCCGCTTCGAACTGGGCGCCGATGACCAGTGAAGACGTGTCTGCAGGTGCACGGGACAGCCGTGGGACACCAACGTATCACCCGCCATACAGCCCGACACACAGGTGTGATTGTTACCGGCGGCACACATACAACACAGCGGTACATTGATGTCAAGCCATCTTGGGCTTACATTTCTGCAGGATAATGGCCGCCTGCACACTGCGAGAGTTTGCATTGCTCGTGTTCGTGCTCGCTAAACTCTAACTTGGCCTGCCGCCTAGGTTACAACAGTAGGCCGTGGGGATGAATGTACAAACATCAAACACCACCTCCAAATACAAAACAAATCAATTAGCGTTTAACCTACAACAACAATTGCAACATACACTACTGGCCATTAAAATTGCTACACCACGAAGCATTGTGGGCAGGTCGCTCCAATTTTGACCATCTAACACGCCAGTCGGGCACTATTTGGCACGATATCCCTCAGGAAGACATGCAACAACTCTGTCAATCGATGCGAAGCCGAATAACTGCTTGCGTAAGGGCCAAAGGTGGACCAACCCTTTATTACTTGCTTAATTTGTGAAGCTGTTTCTCTTGAATAAATCATCCAATTTTCCTCAAAATGTTATCATTTGTTTGTCTGTACATAACGTCTATCGATTTCCGTCACACTCTGATACTTCCTTCTAGGTTCGTCGTTTTTTACTCGTCTCAGTGTATTTGGTAGATTCAATAATGTAGGTATTGCAGTCCTTACGAGTCTGCTACGTTCCACGGTCACTGCTTTGGCTGGAAGTGTACCGAATGAAACTTCACGTTGCTCTGTAAATGTACGATGCCTTTCAGCAAAAGCACGAGTGTTGTACTGTTTAATGGCCATTTTTTGTACTTAAAGGAGAACGACAGTCTTCAATACATGTTTGCAGGTTAGAAGAGATTCGTAAATAAACAACTGTGTAATGTACTGTTGCATCCGTCTACGAGTCTTTCTTATTCCCGCTATTCGCTTCACTACATACGCTCTGTTTTGTAAAAACTGTGTTACAAATCCATATAAATGACACTGTTCCCGGTCATCCGGTTTTGTGTTCAAAAGCGTAGCTCACTGTCCCCTTGCAGCGCTACTGCCGCTGTGTGTAACGAACACAAGGAGCAATGTCGTGACTGTATGTGTCGGACTCTGATATCACTGACTTCACTGCGAAGCTGTCGAGCTGCACGAGGAAGACGGGCTGGTACGTCACGGAGGTGGGTCTGAACTCGCTCCGCTCAGCAGACAACATGCGTTTCTGAACCCGTTAACTCGCAGCTGGGTGTGTACGCACTAACGAGAATTGCATTTTGCACTGGAATCTGCTATTATGTAGTCTTACTGATTAACAATACTACAACAAAATTCAATTTAAGATCAATACTCGATAGAAATGTTACAATAGCTTGTTTACAGCATTTAGTCTCTTCTGGTTAATAGTCCTCGTTTCATAGAAGAAATTCTGCCTTATCCAACTGATAATCATTAGTTTTAATTTTATTGCACGCCAGTACAGCCGTAAGAAATTATTACTAAGCCTATGAACTTCCGATCATGGTAGGACGAACAACAGTAAGACTCCACAATAGCGGATTCCAGTTGCTGTTGTTGTGGTCTTCAGTCCAGAGACTGGTTTCATGCAGCTCTCCATGCTACTCTATGCTGTGCAAGCTTCTTCATCTCCCAGTACCTACTGCAACCTACATCCTTCTGAATCTGTTCAGTGTATTCATCTCTTGGTCTCCCTCTACGATTTTTACCTTCCACGCTGCCCTCCAATACTACATACTAATTGATGCCTCAGAATATCTTCTACCAACCGATCCCTCCTTCTAGTCGAGTTGTGCCAGAAATTTCTCTTCTCTCCAATTCTATTCATCTACATCTACATCTATACTCCGCGAGCCACCTTACGGTGTGTGGCGGAGGGTACTTATTGTACCACTATCTGATCCCCCCTTCCCTGTTCCATTCACGAATTGTGCGTGGGAAGAACGACTGCTTGTAAGTCTCCGTATTTGCTCTAATTTCTCGGATCTTTTCGTTGTGATCATTACGCGAGATATATGTGGGCGGTAGTAATATGTTGCCCATCTCTTCCCGGAATGTGCTCTCTCGTAATTTCGATAATAAACCTCTCCGTATTGCGTAACGCCTTTCTTGAAGTGTCCGCCACTGGAGCTTGTTCAGCATCTCCGTAACGCTCTCGCGCTGACTAAATGTCCCCATGACGAATCGCGCTGCTTTTCGCTGGATCATGTCTATCTCTTCTATTAATCCAACCTGGTAAGGGTCCCATACTGATGAGCAATACTCAAGAATCGGACGAACAAGCGTTTTGTAAGCTACTTCTTTCGTCGATGAGTCACATTTTCTTAGAATTCTTCCTATGAATCTCAACCTGGCGCCTGCTTTTCCTACTATTTGTTTTATGTGATCATTCCACTTCAGATCGCTCCGGATAGTAACTCCTAAGTATTTTACGGTCGTTACCGCTTCCAATGATTTACCACCTATGGCATAATCGTACTGGAATGGATTTCTGCCCCTATGTATGCGCATTATATTACATTTATCTACGTTTAGGGAAAGCTGCCAGCTGTCGCACCATGCATTAATCCTCTTCAGGTCTTCCTGGAGTACGTACGAGTCTTCTGATGTTGCTACTTTCTTGTAGACAACCGTGTCATCTGCAAATAGCCTCACGGAGCTACTGATGTTGTCAACTAAGTCATTTATGTATATTGTAAACAATAAAGGTCCTATCACGCTTCCTTGCGGTACTCCCGAAATTACCTCTACATCTGCAGATTTTGAACCGTTAAGAATGACATGTTGTGTTCTTTCTTCTAGGAAATCCTGAATCCAATCACAAACCTGGTCCGATATTCCGTAAGCTCGTATTTTTTTCACTAAACGTAAGTGCGGAACCGTATCAAATGCCTTCCTGAAGTCCAGGAATACGGCATCAATCTGCTATTCAATACCTTCTCATTAGTTATGTGATCTACCCATCTAATCTCCAGCACTCTTCTGTAGCACCACATTTCGAAAGCTTCTATTCTCTTCTTGTCCAAATTATTTATCGTCCACTTCCACACAAGGCTACACTCCATACAAATACTTTGAGGAACGACATCCTGACACTTAAATCTATACTCGACGTTAACAAATTTGTCTTCTTCAGAAAGGCTTTCCTTGCCATTGCCAGTCTTCATTTTATATCCTCTCTACTTCGGCCATCATCAGTTATTTTGCTCCCCAAATAGCAAAACTCATTTTCGTAATTCTCATTTGTACATACACACCTAGTTACGAGTTAACAGGTGCAGAAACGCATTTTGTCTGCCGAGTTGAGCGCGCGAGCGAGCTCAGGGCTACCTTCTTGAATCTTGACGTATAAGCCGCGGCCTGACTTTCTCGTAGGCCTCGGAAGCTATCAATGGGACGTGGTAGTGGTGTGTGTAAGTGTGTGTGTTTCACATTAGTATGGATAACTACGGATAATTTCGTTATTTTTGCAATTAAGATGTGATAATCCGCCGTGGCACTAGTTAACTGGCTGAGAGGCGTGTCAAGCTGCTCAGAACACGGCCAGTACTCGTAAGTGCTGGCGCTCTACTTCTACCTGAGAACGGCCTGTGACGGCACGCTTGGCGCTGGACTTTGACTGCGTCAGTAAGGTCTGGTGTCGGTCTGGTCAAATAGGGGCACCACAGAAAGAGCGCGAAACTCTGAGGAGGGAGCAGAAGGGAAGGTTTTTTTATTTATTCGTTTTACTTCGCTGTATTCTGTGGCTGTGTAGTGCACATACAACAAACGTGTTTTGTAGGCGGCTGAGGATTCATCGTAAATAAGAGAACAGAATTCATTAAATGTATTCTCAATTGCGAATATGGACAACCGTCGGCTGTAGAATGGAGTGACGACAGTGAAAATCCGTGGCGGGCCGGGACTGAACCCTGAACTCCCGCTCATCGCGAGCGGTCGCGTTGTGATTTGGCTGTCCGCGAACGGCTCTCAAACCAGATCCACACGTTCGTAAGTCGTCAACAACGCGTCTTCAGTTTGTGCTCGTACATCCACTATGTTTATTCCCGTACAGGCGAGACGTTTTACTTGAAAGTCGGTTGCCCGTTGTCGGCGGATAAATACGATATTGCGATGCCTGTGTTATTGTGAATTGCTACAGAATAATTCAGAATAGCATAGGCACTGCAATGTCGTGTTTATGCGCCGATACAGGACGGATAAATGCGACATTGCAGAGATTTTGTGTGTGCGTGTGTGTGTGTGTGTGTGTGTGTGTGTGTGTGTGTGTGTGTGTCTGTGTGCGTGCGCAGCAAACAGTCCACAGCCGTTTGAGTAGAACACTAATGCCCGCCGCTACTGTACTACAAAGAAAATGAACGACCTGTTTGACTCTTTACTACAGCTGGGCTGGATCACCGACCAGTGCCAGTACGGTTTTTAGCCGGTTTGCCACGCTCATTATCACAAATGCTCAGCTAGTCCCTAATTCCTTCTTCAGGAAATACGATACAATTCCATATAATCTGAGCGGTTGCAGAACTATCTCAAACCGGCGACCGTTGTTGACAAACTGGGTGCGCCAAGGCGGCTCCACGGTGTAGGGAGTCAGCGACTGCCCGTCCTCCCAACTGGAGCAGCAGCGCAGCTCGGAACGCTGGGGCCCTGCCCACTCGGCCGCGGCTCGTGGCCACTGGCGAGCACCGCGTGCAGCTCCTCCGTTGGCGCCAGGAAGGCGAGCATCGGCCACCAGTCTGCGGAACCTGTGTCTGGGTGGTGGGACGGAGAAAGTGCTCGCAGCGTGAGTGGACGGCGGCGGCGACACACACCGCTGCCGGCACGGCGCTTTCTTCTCCACGGCTGCCCTCTTCGCGAAAGTGGAAACTTTTCGGACGGGCAAAAGAGGGCGCACTTGCTTTTCGACGTAGTTACCGTCCCTGCCAAGTAACTTAGTTCGCTGGGACTTGGGCATAAATGCGTACTGAATAATATTGGGGCTCTCTTTCGAAAACAAGACCGTTCGGTGCACTCGCATACCGAGCCGATCGGGAAAATGTCGGAAAGATGGAAGGAGCAAAATAGGGCCCCAGGTGCGACTTACCACCCGACCTCAGGGCTTCAGTTCCACCAGCGCGTCTCTCCTACTGTCTAAACCTGACAGAACATACTCCAAAGTTACCCATGAGAGGCAAGGTTCTGTGGTCTGCAGCGCAATGCTATTCTATCGGGGGTGGACAAAAATATGAAAACACCAAAAACATAAACATTATCATCTCGAAGACCTGTAGCAAAACTGTTGTTGTGGTGTCACCGCCAGACACCACACTTGCTAGGTGGTAGCTTTAAATCGGCCGCGGTCCATTTGTACATGTCGGACCCGCGTGTCGCCACTGTCAGTCATTGCAGACCTAGCGCCACCACATGGCAGGTCTAGAAAGACGGACTAGCACTCGCCCCAGTTGTACGACGACTTTGCTAGCGACTACACTGACGAAGCCTTTCTCTCATTTGCCGAGAGACAGTTAGAATAGCCTTCAGCTAAGTCCATGACTACGACCTAGCAAGGCGCCATTAACCCTATCTGGAGAGAGTCTAATTTGTATCGTCAATAGCCATGTACCACAATGATGGAATAAAAGTTAAGTATAACATAAGCTGCATACTTTTCTCTATAGCATTCACAACTTATCCTGTTCCAGACTTCACGCCAGTCGGCGTGAGTTGACGCGTGCCCTTTCGGTAACCTCACCCTGTGTCTAGACTGTCTTGTCTAGACACAACAGTTGTCATTCAAAAGAGATTTGCAGTTGTCTTGGAATGACTAAACGCAGCTCCTGTACACCTTTCAAGGGAATCTTATACCATTCTTTCTGCAAAATAGTCGAGTGACGATGATGGAGGTGGATAGCGATCACTTACGGTTCTCTCAGGCGCCTTGCCACGGTTCGCGTGGCTCCCCTCGTTGGAAATTTGAGTCCTCCCTCGGGCTTGTGTCTGTGTGTGTGTGTGTGTGTGTGTGTGTGTGTGTGTGTGTGTGTGCGTGTGTGTGTGTGTTGTCTTCAGCGTAAGTTAGTTTAAGTTACAAGGTGAACAACTTTGCTTCCGCCTTTTTTCCAGAACATTGGAGGCTTTAATGAAACAAATTGGTTACACATGTATAATTCAAAGTATTTCCCATCGCTGGCCACTACTTTCTCCCATCTTTCGGGCAGTGTACGAATCCCGCGTGCAAAAAAGTGGTTCATCTTTTAAAGCGATCCACGAATCGATACAATTTGTGACTTCTTCGTGTGATCGGAAGTGTTGGTCAGCCAGGCCAGGCGCAATTGATCTAAACAGGTGACAGTCAGAGGGAGAAATGTCTCGAGAATACGGCGGGCGGGGTAGGACTTCCCATTTTAATGTTTCCAAGTACGTTTTGGCCTCTTTCGCAAAGTGGGCTCGAGCGTTGTCGTGCTGAAAAATCACTTTTATCGTGCCTCTCGCTGTATTGCGGCCGTTTGTCTTTTAATGCTCTGCTCAGACGCATTGATTGCGTTCGATAACGAGCACCTGTGATTGTTTCACTTGGTTTTTAACACCTCATAGTACACGACGCCGAGATGGTCCCACCAAATGCAGAGCATGATCTTGGAGCCGTGAATATTCGGTTTGGCCGTCGACGTGGAAGCATGGCCGGGATATCCCCATGATTTTTTGCTGTTAAGGTTATCACTATGATCCCATTTTTCGCCCACGGGAACAGTGCGATGTAGAAATCTCTTCCGTTTTTGTCTCTGAAGCAACTGTTCACAAACACACAAACGCCGTTCAACGTCTCTTCGTTTCAGGTCACACGGGACCCAAGTTCCTTCTTTCTCAATCATGCCCATAGTCTTGATACGTTTTGAAATGGCTTGCTATGTCACTCTCACTAATCGTGCCAATACTTCTTGAGTTTGACGCTACTCAGCAACGTCTCCAATTCTGCATCTTCGAAAATATTCTCTCTTCCACCAGTGTGCCGGTCTACGACGTTAAAATCACCGTTCTTGAAGCGTTGAAACCACTCGCGACACGTCCTTTCACCAATGGCGTCCTTGCCACACGTACTTGAGCACAATAGATGAGACTCATCCCGTTTTCTTCAAAACAGTAACACCCACCGCAAATGACGAGAATTAGTCTCGTAAACTGACATTTTCGATCAAGAACAATCTTTACGATGCGACACAAATCGACTAATGTTTGAATGCGGTTGAACGAGGTCCAAGCTAACTGCCTGAAGGCTGCGATCTGTTTCTTTGGACCGCTACTTGCCGTTGCCGCCACTTATCGGCAAACGGCGGAAGCAAAGTCGTACACCTTGTAGATTAAGTAGCGTGTAAGCCTACGAACCGATGATCTCAGCAGTTTGGTTCCATAGGAACTTACCACCACAAAATTTTCTCCGAGGTAGACCACAAAGGCTCACCCAATATTGAGATCTGGTTACAAAGCAGTCACGGCCGCTACCACTTGTGTGGACAGGGACAGAGCATCAGCATTGAGGAACAAGCATTGTAACATGGGATGGACCTGATCAGCCAAAATGGTCGCATAATGCTTGGCAGCAATGCAAGATCGCAGAGTAAGGCTGGGTGGCGTAGCATACCACGGTATGGCTGCCCGAGTCAGCTCCGAACTCCAGTCGTGTTTCAAACTTTCGGTGTAAAATCGGCCAGAAATTAGAAACAGTGTGCAACAAGACTCATCCGACCGGGCGACTTCCTTTCATCGCTCCACTGAGACCAAGTTTTATGGTCCACGTTTTGCCGTTGCGGGCGTTTGCCTCACAGATGTGTGGTTTCGAAATTTCAGCATGCCCTGTAATTGCAGCCTACGTTGTTTTGTTGCTGACAGGATTCGCGAGTACGACATTCTGTCCTGCAGTGACTTTTGCACCTGTTGTCGTCTTAGTTTTGTCTTCTTCAATAACCGTCCTTCACGATCAGTCAACACACTTTCGTCCGCATTGCGACTTATCAGACGATGTTTTCCCGCTTTCTGTGTACACGAAATAAATCTTGGGTACTGTGGAACTTGAAACACCAAACACTAGAAGCTCACGTAACAAATTTTGTTGAATGCTTTTATCGTCTGGTCTGCCACGTTATAGTGTCTACATAATAAAGTCAGCTTTCTACAAAGCAAATACCTGATTTTGTAGTGAAATTTCAACCGTTAGTAATTTGACGTAAATAAAGTTTTTTTAACCAAATGGTTCAAATGGCTCTGAGCACTATGGGACTTAACATCTGAGGTCATCAGTCCCGTAGAACGTAGAACTACTTAAACCTAACTAACCTAAGGACATCACACTCATCCATGCCCGAGTCAGGATTCGAACCTGCGACCATAGCAGTCGCGCGGTTCCAGACTGAAGCGCCTAGAACCGCTCGTCCACAGCGGCCGGCAAACATTTTAACCCAAAAAGATGCAATTCATAGTACATATTAATGCTGATAAAATACTAGTACCATGGAACCACCTCCACAGGAGCTGAACCGGATTAGAGAAACTATTCAAATATGGTTTCGACACATGCTTTGTGACTAACTTTCTTTTCTACAGAAAAGAAAAGAAGACCAAATGCTTAAAACAGTGCCAGTCCTCGAGGACGGGGCGTGAGTCGTGCTTGGGTAGCTCAAATGGTAGAGCACTGGCCCGCGAAAGGCAAAGGACCCGAGTTCGAGTCTCGGTCCGGCACACAGTTTTAGCCTGCCAGGAGGTTTCATATCAGCGCACACTCCGCTGCAGAGTGAAAATCTCATTCTGGAAACATCCCCCAGGCTGTGGCTAAGCCATGTCTCCGCAATATCCTTTCTTTCAGGAGTGCTAGTTCTGCAAGGTTCGCGGGAGAGCTTCTGTAAAGTTTGGAAGGTAGGAGGCGAGGTATTGGCAGAAGTAAAGCTGTGAGGACGGGGCGTGAGTCGTGCTTGGGTAGCTCTGATGGTAGAGCACTTGCCCGCGAAAGGCAAAGGTCCTGAGTTCGAGTCTCGGTCCTGCACACAGTTTTAATCTGCCAGGAAGTTTCAGTGCCAGTCCTCACTGAAATCGGTTCGCAGTTGATTCCTTCCATTTCTGATCCAATTTTAGCGTGTTGAATTGCCTCTGGCCTCAAATACTTACGGTGAAGTTGGTAATGAAATAGTATGAGAGGGGACCCTCGAAGTCGGGTGAAATGAGGTTTGGGAGGGCGAGGGTGAGGGCTGGTTGGAGGGGCTGGTGGCACGGGGAGCGTAGCAAACGTTTGCGCAAGTGTGAAGCACACTGAAGAAGCGTCACCCCTGCCAACTGCTGTTTCCCCACACAGCTGAGCCATCAGGCGAACGGCTCCTACAGGTCAAACGTCCGCCTGACCACGCAAGCAGGCAAATTGGGCTCTGACTTCATTAAGTGAGCCTCGAGAAACAAAGGAAGGAAGGTCAGGGTTTCACGTCCCATCAACAGCGAGTCCATCAGGGATGGAGAACAACATCGAGTTGGCACGAGAAAGCGCCTTGTCCCTTTCTGAGAAGTCATCCCGACATTTGCCTTAAGTTTTTTTAGGAAAATCACGGAAACTCTAAGTCTGCCTGTCTGTACCGTGATTTGAACAGTCTACCTCGCGACCTGATAGGTTATGCTCCGGTGAAACATTAAATTTAAACAGAAGACCAGAGGGTACATCTTAAGCAATTTAGAGCTGGTTAAAATTTTGTACTTACCTATGAGTGTTATCAGGTATAACCTCCTCTGATTTACGGAAGCACATTATTGTCCCGTTACGCAAAAAAGTGTAGTTATAGCTTCGCAGGAGATATTCCAACGCCACTTGTGTAGGAATTGTGCATCCACTTAACTCGCTGTTAGTTGCTACCCACAAAATTACATTACCACCAACAAAAAACCCGCCGCCAAGACAAAGGTAATACAATACGAAGATAATAAAACTCAAAGAAAAGATTTGAGTAAATAAAAATAATACTTGTTGCTTTTAAAAATTTGTATATTTGTTGCGATAACTTGGAATTATGAATATGAAACCTCTAAAATAAATTAAGTATCGTATATTCTGGTTAGAAAATGTAAATAAAAATAATAAAATAAAAACGCTAATAGGTGTTTTTCTTGGCGCATTAGGCCCTCAGGAAGTCATAACAGACGAGGAATGTAGTACTCAAAACACATTTCATCTGTTCCAGTGCCCACAAGATTGTGTGTAATTCGCTACTGGAGGCAGTAAAGTCTTGAGGTAGTTGGATCGTGATGACATAATCAGGGAAAACAACAGAGCAATCAGTGGAGTCTCTCTGTTTAGACTCAACCATAAATCTAACTGTAGAGTTGTGGTGCTCAGTTAAAATGTCATAAAATAATGTATAAGAGACACATGCAGGAGTGCAGCCTCTCCTCTATTGCACTAAATGTTAAGTTACTCTGGGCCTCTGAAGTAACCAGCATTGCAGGTGATTAAAACTCTGGATTTAGGGTTGTACTTAATCCACACCAAGTGACTCTAAAGCTGTATGACAAGTTTTGTTTTGTAGGTAAGACCATTTCAGTTGTAAGGTCTTTATTTACAGGCAAGACTAGTTTCACAGCATTTCAGCCTCATCATCAGGTGCAATAAAATCAAGTCATGTTCCTGTTGAGGAAAGAGAATGGGATGGCATAGTCAGCAATTTTTTGATAAGCAGCGGATGCTCAAAGAAAAAAAAAAAAAAAAAAAAGCTGTATATTAATACAGAGTCATCCCATCCTCTTTTCTGAATTGGAACATGACTTGATTTTATTGCACCTGCTGCTGAAATGCTGCAAAACTGGTCATTCTCACAAATAAAGGACTTACAGCCGAAGCAATCTTCTCTTCAAATTATATATCCACACTTTAACTGGTCTGACTACAAAGCCTGCTATATGACAAGTAATGTACTATCGATATGACTCGGTGTTTGAAGGGCCATTAGCTTTTTCAAAGTAGCATCTTCCTTATTAATTTATTAAAATGATACACCAGTCACAGAATAGGCCTTAGGTGTGTTTCCAGTGGGCAACTGCTGCTTACAAGGCACTACGAACAGTGAGCTATGTTCGTGTGATATGCGATCAGTGTATTGCCGATCCTTCCAGCCCTTAGTGCCTGTAGACAAATCCTGACAATGTCACTACTTCACTATTTGAGCATCTCCTGATTTGATCTTTCAAGGGCTACATAGAACCCATTCCAGACCTTGTAACCTCCAGAACAATTCTGAGGATGTATCAGGAATATGAGGTATCAGGAATCAAACCCTGACCCTTCCACACTGACAGCAGTGACACTAAACATTCGGCTCTGGATGCTGTCTTTACTGATTTACTTGATTAAATTTCATTGCCTTAAGCACGAATAGCATTAATCAGCATAGTGACAGCTTATTGTTCATACAGCATACACTTTCAGTTTCTATGTTGTCTTTGTAATGTGTTAACATATACTTTGGCTCACTGCACATCCCTGAAGGTGCACCTTCTGGATCGGTCGTACAGAACACGATGAGTGAATGAATATGTGAATGAATGGAACACAATACATAAAAGTAGGTCTTAGTTCACTGACTCGAAACTTTGGTGCAGATGGGCCACGGAGACTGCGGTGTGAAAGCTGAGGAGGAGGACGAGGTGGCTCTGCCAGCAGCGCTGCAGGAGGAGGCGGCACGCGAGCTGCGAGAGGACGCGTCAGTGCGGGCCCACGGCCTGCAGCAGATGCGCGCCTGGCTTCGCACGCATCCGGCCATCCGCCGCTGCCGTACCGATACTCCCTTCCTATTGCGCTTCTTGCGCACCAAGAAGTTCAGTGTGCCACTCGCTCAGGACATGCTCGAGCGCTACCTCACCGTGCGCCAGCTCTACCCGCACTGGTTCCGCGGGCTCGACGTCGACGACCCCGACCTCTCCGACATACTCGACAGTGGGTGAGTGTGGCGAGCTTCTCTCTGGTGTTAGCAATGATAGGTGTATCGGGCTGCTGAGGACTGTAACAAACAGTAAGGTGGTGATGTGGAGGTTGCCATTTAAGCTTTACTAATGGGACCTGCATCAGTCACCGGAATTTGTCTGGCAAGTGCGTGAGAATCTCACACCTCCAGACTGTGGGCCGACATCTCACTTTCCATCTCTTTTGTTAAACTGGACACTAAACTCGGTGGCTGTACCTGCCCAGAAAGCTGAGCACGTTAGCTTACTGCAGGTGCACCAGCCCCGAATCGAATCTGCCTGGCAAATTAACGACGAGGGCCGGTGTGATGGCCGGCCTCGATGTGGTTTCTAGGTGACTGTCCACATTTGACTAGGTGAATGCCAGGCCGGTATCCAAGTACTGAGCTTCAGTTACACGATTTGCAAAGATTGGGAAAATGTTTGCACACTCCTACATGTATTCCTCCCAGGGGTGGGGGTAATGGGGTGGTGACAGTGAGGGCCTCTGGCCATGCATTAATTAACTATGCCAAATCCAATAGTAACCGTGCTGATCCCGTGCAGAGGTGAGACAAAAGCAAAGGAAAAACCAGAGAAAAGAAGTTTAAACTTAGTGATTGTCCTGATGCTATTTAATAGGATTTTAGATTGGAAAGCACAGTACCAGTGCCAGACTGACCATTTCAGAAGATACAGGGGTCAAGTTTGAGGCAATACAGATGCTTCACTCAGAAACAAATGCTACAGCAACTGAGATGAATAATGTTATAATATTGAGGCTTCAAGAGAGTGTGCAAATGATCACCTCCATTGCTCAGGGAACTGTCCAAACACAACTCAAGTTTTGTAGAACTTTTCACAAAAGATGAAGGCTGATGGACCCAATCCTCCACACTACACAATCACAGGAGAAATGCCAACCTGTATGCCACCCTCTGAGGAACCAATATGTGATAATCACGAGGTGATAATTATGGACTGTAAGGCAGCAATCCAACACCTGCCATTCAAAAGAACACAGAGCATCCTGTATTGCTTTAGTATTCTGCAACCTCATATTGTCATGAAGCAAAATCACAACTTTTTTATTGATATCCCCTAGATATTGAAGATCAAGTCAAATATGACTTCTCCAGCTACAGAAAATTGTTGAGCCTCCACCTCTAGAGAGCAGAAAAGCTGGTGCTGATTGGGAAGATCCTTTTCGCTTATATTTCTACCTTCACAATACACGATGGTCACCCATTTTTTCCCATATTCTCTTCTCACTTGCTTGTCTCTTTTATCTTGTTTGTTGTTGTGGTCCTCAGTGCAGAGACTGGTTTGATGCAGCTCTCCCTGCTACTCTATCTTGTGCAAGCTTGTTCATCTCCAAGTAACTACTGCAACCTACATCCTTCTGAATCTGCTTAGTGTATTCATCCCTAGGTCTCCCTCTACAATTTTTACCCTCCACGCTCCCCTTCAATACTAAATTGGTGACCCTTTCATGCCTCAGACTGTGTCCTACCAACCGATTCCTTCTTCTAGTCAAGTTGTGCCACAAACTTCTCTTCTCACCAATTCTATGCAGTACCTCCTCATTGGTTACGTAGGGACTAATGACCTTAGCAGTTAAGTCCCATAAGACTTCATACACATTGGAACATTAGGTACGTGTTCTACTCATCTAATCTTCAGCATTCTTCTGTAGCACCACATTTTGATAGCTTCTATTCTCTTCTTGTCTAAACTATTTATCATGCATGTTTCACTTCCATACATGGCTACACTCCACACAAATACTTTTAGAAAAGGCCTCCAGACACTTAAATCAATACTTGATGTTAACAAATTTCTCTTCTTCACATACACTTTCCTTACCATAGGCAGTCTATATTTTGTATCCCCTATACTTCGACCATCATCAGTTATTTTGCTCCCCAAATAGCAAACCTCATTTACTACTTTAAGTGTCTCATTTCCTAATCTGATTCCCTCTGCATTACTTGATTAAATTTGACTACATGCCATTATCCTCATTTTGCTTTAGTTGACGTTCATCTTATATCCTCCTTTCCACACACTGTCCATTCTGTTCAGCTGCTCTTCCAGATTCTTTGCTGCCTCTGACAGATTTACAATATCATCGGCAAACCTCAAAGCTTTTATTTCTTCATCATGGATTTTAATTCCTACTCCAAATTTTTCTTTTGTTTTCTTTACTGCTTGCTCAATACCAGATTGAATAACATCTGGGATAGACTACCCCCTTCTCAACCACTGCTTCCCTTTCATGCCCCTTGACTCTTATAACTGCATCTGGTTTCTGTACAAAGTGTAAATAGCCTTTCTCTCCCTGTATTTGACCTGCCACCTTTAGAATTTGAAAGGGAATATTCTAGTCAACATTGTCCAAAGCTTTCTTTAAGTCTACAAATGCTAGAAATGTAGAAATATCAACATTTTCAAAAGCTTTCTTTACTACAAATGCTAGAAATGTAGATTTGCCTTTCCTTAATCTATTTTCTAAGCTAACTCATAGGGTCAGTATAGCCTCGCGTGTTCCAACATTTTTACGGAATCCAAACTCATCTTCCCTGAGGTCTGCTTCCAACAGTTTTTCCATTGACCTGTAAAGAATTCGCATTAGTATTTTGCAGCCGTGACTTATCAAACTGATATTTTGGTAATTTTCACACCTGTCAACACCTGCTTTCTTTGGGATTGGATTTATTATATTCTTCTTGAAGTCTGAGGGAATTTCGCCTCTCATACATCTTGCTCACAAGATGGCAGAGTTTTGTCATGGCTGACTCTCCCAGGATTATCAGTAGTTCTAAAGGAATGTTGTCTACTCCTGGGTCCTTGTTTCGACTTGAATCTTTCAGTGCTCTGTCAAATTCTTCACGCAGTATCATATCTCCCATTTCATTTTCATGTATGTCCTCTTTCACTTCTATAATATTACCAAGTACATTGCCTCTATATACTCCTTCCACATTTCTGCTTTCTCTTCTTTGCTTAGAACCGGTTTTCCACATGAGCTCTTGATATTCATACAGGCAGTTCTCTTTTCTCCAAAGTTCTCTTTAATTTTGCTGTAGTTAGCATCTGTCCTACCCCTGGTGATATATGCCTCTACATCCTTACATATGTCCTCTAGCCATGCCTGCTTAGCCATTTTGCACTTCCTGACGATCTCATTTTTGAGACGTTTGTATTCCTTTTTGCCTTATTCACTAACTGCATTTTTATATTTTCTCCTTTCATCAATTACATTCAGTATTTCTTCTGTCACCCAAGGATTTCTACTAGCCCTCGTCTTTTTACCTACTTGATCCTCTGCTGCCTTCACTACTGCATCCCTCAAAGCTACCCATTCCTCTTCTACTGTATTTCTTTCCCCCATTCCTGTCAATTGTTCCCTTATGCTCTCCCTGAAACTCTGTACAACCTCTGGTTCTTTCAGTTTATCCAGGTTCCATCTCCTTAAATTCCCACCTTTTTGCAGTTTCTTCAGTTTTAATCTACAGTTCATAACCAATAGATTGTGGTCAGAGTCCACATCTGCCCCTGGAAATGTCTTACAATTTAAAACCTGGTTCCTAAATCACTGTCTTACCATTATATAATCTATCTGAAACCTGTCAGTATCTCCAGGCTTCTTCCATGTATACAACCTTCTTTCATGATTCTTGAACCAAGTGTTAGCTATGATTAAATTATGCTCTGTGCAAAATTCTACCAGGTGGCTTCCTCTTTCATTTCTTAGCCCCAATCCATATTCACCTACTATGTTTCCTTCTCTCCCTTCTCCTACTATCCAATTCCAGTCACCCATGACTATTAAATTTTCGTCTTCCTTCACTATCTGAATAATTTCTTTTATCACATCATACATTTCTTCAGTCTCTTCATCATCTGATCTAGTTGGCATGTAAATTTGTACTACTGTGGTAGGCATGGGCTTCGTGTCTACCATGGCTATAATAATGTGTTCACTGTGCTGTTCATAGTAGCTTACCCAAGCTCCTATTTTTTTTATTCATTACTGAACCTACTACTGTATTATCCCTATTTGATTTTGTATTCACCCGACCAGAAGACTTGTTATTCCTGCCACCAAACTTCACTAATTCTCGCTATGCCTATCTCTAACCTATCCATTTCCCTTTTTAAATTTTCTATCCAACCTGCCGGATTAATAGATCTGACATTCCTCACTCCGATTCATAGAATGTTACTCGTGCCACTGAACTTCACTAATTCTCACTATGCCTAACTTTAACCTATCCATTTCCCTTTTTAAATTTTTTATCCAACCTGCCGGATTAATACATCTGACATTCCTCGCTCCTATCCGTAGAATGTCAGTCTTATTTCTCCTGACAACAACATCCTCCTGAGTAGTCGCATTTGGAGATCCAAATGGGGCATTATTTGACCTCCAGAAAGTTGTACCAAGAGGACGCCACCATCATTTAAACATACTGTAAAGCTGCATGCCCTTGGCAAAAATTATGGCTGCAGTTTCCCCTTGCTTTCAGCTGCTCACATTACCAGCACAGCAAGGCTGTTTTGGTTAATGTTACAAGGGCATATCAGTCAATCATCCAGACCATTGCCCCTGCAACTACTGGAAAGGCTGCTGCCCCTCTTCCAGAACCACACATTTGTCTGACCTCTCAACAGATACCCCTCCATCACGGTTGCACCTACATTACTACTCTCTGTATCACTGAGGCATGCAAGCCTTCCCACCAACGGCAAAATCCACAGTTCGTGGGGTCTTTCATCTCATTTTACTTAAATTCTGTTGTTCAGTTCATCTTCTTTTGTGCTCAGTCTTCCACTAGCATGTACAGTACTGCAGCTGGATCATACTGTGGCATCCCTCCCCACTTACCCCAAGTTTCCACTCACATCCAGCCCCTCGCTACCTTCCTCAACTTCGTCGTCAGCGCACTACATGCCCACTGTGTTGCATGTTCAGGGAATAGACACTGGTTAGCTATTCTGTCTTTGCGCCAATTAACAAGTTTATATGTGATTTTACTTGTTTCATAAAATTAAGAACATTGTAAACCTTTTGTGCAGATTAAGAGAAATACATATAGTAAGCCAGTTATACGATGAGACAACACTTGTTTTACCTAAATGGAGTATCAGACCCAGATTTTTCAATTGAATGAGTGGAAAATGTCAAGAAGAAAAGATCTGTGGTTCAAGATATAAAACATGTAGAAATATGTAGTAATATCATAAAAACTCTTCAAAGACTTAGCCAAAGATACATAAAGCACCCATCCAGGATGTCCCATTGTGGTTGGATATCACGTTCCCACAGAAAGAGACTCTGCCATTGTGGACAAATACCTTCAGCTTATTGCTAGTAACATATCTTCAATATAAAAGACACTAACAATTCCCTCCACTGATGCTCTACAGTTCCTGATCCTTTACCACTTGACACCTTACACAACACTGTCAGTGCCACCTCCCTCTACATTAAGATCCCAAATTCCCCTGGCCTTGTCACTGCTGAAGAACACCTTACCCAATAGCTAACTGACTACAAATGTACAACCTCCTTCCTGATCACCATGACCATCTACTCTGTCAATCTAAAAAGTTTTAGAATGCATTAATAAAAAATACAGAGATGTTAAGATGTGGTTTTATTGCTTCGGGTGTTCTACCTAGGCTCCCAAGCCTCCTACCACTTGAGTACAATGTATGGAACATTCATACAACCTTGTGAAAGTATGAGAGTCCTACTTTGAGATGTTGTCAACTTGAGCATCACGCTGGCTTGAATGTCAATACATTGTTAGAACATTGACTCTTCCTGTAAATTTCTGCATTTTGTGGTAGGTTTGTATCCATAACACTAAGTCTCATCACCTGTGATGATTTCTTCCAGAAAAGAATTGTCGACATTTTGCATTTCAATCAAGTGACAGCAAGTATCCACACACTGTGTTTTTTTTTTTTTGTTTTTTTTTTTTGTTTTTTTTTTTTTTTTGGGGGGGGGGGAGTCAATGTGTTTGGGACAGACTTTGCACACATTTTTCTCTTCTTCAAAACAGTTATTTACATTTGTTAGCACAAGCTGCCACCATATTAATCCATTGTTGTTGCCTGTACACAAAGAATAAAATCAGGCTGAGTGCTTTTTGGATAGATAGTACATATTGTCACCCACAATTACTTCACCTTCAATGAATCACCTACAAAAGTACTCACAGTATGGTCGTGGGCTCCCAAAAATCACCATCCTATGGCAACCTTTTAATGTGCCATGTACAGGAATCCTTCACAGCCACCCAAAATACCTGGTACAGATTCATTGATGACATCTTCATGTTCAGGACAAGGAGTGGGTACACTTTATCCATATCCTTCCAGAACTTCAATGCCTCTGTGCTCCCCTGTCCTCCTCAGTCCAACAAGCCACCTTCCTTGATACTGACTTCCACCTCATCAGCACCTCCGTCATACCACACCTACTATTCTGATGGCTACCATTCAATCCCTTCCGTGCTGTCTAGCCACCTATGGTTGTCACATCTGCAGCAATGAGCAGTCACTCTCCAAACATGCAGAAGGTCTCACAGGGACTTTCACAGACCAAAATTACATCCCCTACCACGTACAGAAATATATCTCCTGGACCTTGTCTCCCCAGTTGCCTAACATCCCCATCACACCCACTGTCCAGCCACAAAGCAACACCCCTTCATGACTCCGTACCACCCAGGACTTGAGCAACTGAACAACATTCTCTGCCAGTGTTTCAAGTGCCTCCCGTTGTGTCCTGAAATGAGAAATGTGCTCTCCACTATCATTTCCATCACTCCCACAGTGGTATTCTGTTACCTACCCAACCTATGCAGTGGCCTTATCCATCTCTACTCCACCTCTGCTCCTAACCCCTTGCCCTATAGTTCACATCCTCAAAGAAACCTAAAATCAAGACCTCTCCCGTGCATCCTCTCACTGTGCCTTGTTGGCAGTCCTGTCACAGGCATTTCCTATGCCACCAAAGGCAAAGGCACCTGTGAACGCAGCCATAATGTCTTCCAACTTACCTACAACCACTGTGTGGCACGCTTTGTGGGCACAACCACTGACAAGCATCTGTTCACGCGAATAGCCATTGCCAAACTGTCGCTAAGAGGCATCTGATGCACTCAGTTGCTGAGCGGGCGCGATAGTGAACATTAGTTCAGTAAATGCAACTAGTGAGTTTATAAATACAACTTTTCCCATGGAATAGAAGTAGTTTTATGGAAAAAAACGTTTTTAGTTTGTTTCTAAAATTAATTTTGCTACCTGGAAAATCTGTTGGGTGGTGATCAAAACTTCTGTAAGCAAGCTGAGATGTCAGACCCTTTACAAAAGTGTCTCTATTATCATTGTTGATGCATTGCACATATTATTTTTATGGCATACTTCCACGCAAGGGAAACTTACTTTTGAAATGCTGAGTCTATGATTAGGCAGTTTCCTTATAATTAATCTTGCAGCTCTTCAAGTACTGTCCAAAAAACACAAGTTTCTTATTTAATTACTACTCATTGCTGTCAGAGGTGAGACAGAGTGATCACAGAGTCTCTCAAATTATATTTGAACATTTTCCAGGTACTTGATTCCTCTGCCAGAACGTGACGAACATGGCCGACAAGTCCTCCTGTCCTGTGCAGGTACGTCTCGAGCCCTTTGCACACTGTATCCTGTTCTATCTGTAGGTGTGTCAGCTGTATTAAATGCTTGTTATTTGCTTGTGATGACCACAAAAAAAGTAAAGATAAAGGAAACATAAATGTAATTTCCACTGTTATTGAATTTAAGCACTTAAAGTATTGTGAGAATTACTTTCCGAAATAAATTATGTGCCTGCCTTCCTTACTCACTACGCAGTAGTCTGTATTAACTGTAGTACTGCCTGTCGGTTTCAGGTCGATTTGACCCTTACAAGTACTCTTCAGGACACATGGCTCGCTGTCACAGCCTGGTGGTCGAGGCACTTATGGATGAACCGGAAAATCAGATTCGAGGATATACCTACCTGAATGATGAATCTGGTCTTCTCATGGGCCACATCAGCTTGTGGTCATTCACAGACATCAGAAGCATGCTACGGTGCATACAGGTACACTAAATCTCAAGCAATTTCAGACAAACATGGTGCATACATGACTTAACATCAGGACACAATTGTGTCCCTAGTACCGGTATTTCTATTTTTTGGGATGGGATAGTGATGACTTGTAAGCTTAACTCTGGAAAGACTGGAGAAATTTTATGGGCTCGGTATGTGGAAAATATGCTGGTGGAGAGGAGGAGGTGGTAAAGTTCCCAGTAGCATTGTTAGGAGGGGGAGAATTTGTTAAGGGGATAACATGCGAAGCTGATCAAAAGTGGTTTATGTTATAGTTGAAATTACTTATTAGTTGTCACAATATTAACAGTCTGTTGTTACCAAAAGTCACTAAAAAATTTCAGTTGATTTGTAGTTTCCAAGTAATGTGATCTTCATTCATAAGTCATTATGAGGCATTTTTGGCAGCCCACAAAACTGACACCAGCTAAAGCAGGTAAAACCGTGTTCTCCCATGTTGACAGCATGCTTGTTATTGTAAAACCCATAGAAATGGTTGGAGTGGTCTCAACCAATCTTGGTACATGTATTAGTCACTATCTGGAAAAAATAGTTCTGCATGACTCCTAGGACAGTAACAGAAAAGTGGGTGTCATGTAACAATAATTGTGGAATACCTGGAGAAATATCAGCCAAACTTAGTATACATGTCATTTACTACCCAGCAAAAGATATTCTTGGGTTATAACACCTCCAGCATCTCTGGGAGTACAATGGGTGAGTAAGTAGGTGACTGTAAAAATAATTCAAAATGAACTGTTTTAGTATCAGATCCATAGCCTATGATGTTGCTAAGCTGCCTGGTGGCAGGCATGATTTCATGCCACCCCTGAGGGCATGAACATACATATACATGTATACATGCATACACAAATACACCCACATTTATGGGCAGCACTGTAATTTTTAAACTGTACATGATATTTCAAACTTAGAGAAGGCATCTCTAGTAAAACTTGTCTGATGATTTAATTTTAATTTTTCACAATAATATATACAATTCATCACAGACGTGACCAAAGAAATCTGATGTCTTAAACTACATTTCTGAATGTGCAGGGGAACAAGAAAGAAAGATTTTGTTCCCATGTAGTGACAAATATTGAACTTTGGTGGGACTGCACAATTAGTCTCATATCTACTAAGATGTCACTCAAACTCCGTTGACAGCACAGTTTTATTACATATGTGAAGTTCTCAGAGCTTATTTGATCTGTCATCAAAGTTTCTCAAAGCTGTCTCTCTGTAAATTATACCTGTGATTCTAAATTTTTTTGTTTTATTTTTATACATGGTTATTTTCAATGTGCACTGACTCCATTTCATTTTTACGTGACCCATGTATTCAATCAGTACAGTCACTAATAGAATTGGCATTGCAGTACAATATATACCTTATAAAAACAACACATGTTCTGAACTACTTTCTGGTAAATTCCTTCCCTTTGTTATATGATGAAGGAACAGAAACCACCAACTTCATATGTGCTGAAGAGTAAATTTTATTTGAGAACTGTGGAACACACACATGAAGAAATGAAATGTCGTGTGGCTAGGGCCTCCTGTCAGATAGACCGTTCACCTGGTACAAGTCTTTCGAGTTGACGCCACTTTGGCGACTTGCGTGTCGAACACGTGAAGTACAAATATGGGAGGAAACTGCGCAAAGACAAAGTTATCAAATAACATAGATCAAAGGGTCTGCAAGTCAAAACTCAAAGGTACTCCTTTTGTGGTCAAAAGTCACTACAAATTGAAAGGCATTGAGCTCCAGACAAGCACAATGAAAACAATGCTAGATATATTCAGCTATTGGACCAAGTCCTTCATCAGACACAGAAAACTCACAAACATTCACACAAACCCAGCTCATACACATATGGCCACGGTCATCTCCAGGCATGAAGGTCGTTATTCCATGTTGGATTTTCCATTGTTTGAGCTATGTGAAAATATATGTCAGTGACAGAAAGACATAGTTGTTTACAGTAGGTAGTGAATGTTCTAAAATTTCAGATTTCTGCTAGATATGGAAAAATGAAGAAAGGTAACCAGTTATCTGATTTGCAACACATCAGTGTTACTAAGAAAGAATATTGGGTTAAAAGATTACAGCTTAATGGTTGAAGAATTTACAGTCATCTGACTTACAGAGGATCAGCTTTATTAAGGAAGCATACTGTATAGAGCAATTAGTAAGAAAACTTACAGTGTGTATTGAAAAAATATCTGTTTTTTTACAAAAAAAATGCAATTTTGTTTCTAAACATGAAACAACACAATGAAAGTAGTGATTTAACATACACTATTTTCATTTAGTTTTATTTTCTTGGAGGTTTTCCTGAACTGAAGTGTAATTGAAGGTGTACCACTACATTTTTGTTCTCATGTGAATAATTTAGGAGTAAAGGAGACAACCCAAACAGCACACACACTCAGTGTGTTGCTACAGTGTGCCAGCTGCAGTTCAGCAGATAGACTGGGGCAATTGGTTGGAGGGAAGAGATGGTAGGTGGGAGTGAGGGTTAGGGAAGGGTGGCTGACAGCTCAAGAGGAAGATAGCAGGTGTGCAAGACAGGTATGTGTGAAGGATGTGCCAGGGACAGAAATGCGACACATGGGCACTGGAGCCAGTGAGTTTGTGCAGTGTACGATGATGAGGAGTGGAATGGCAGGGGCTGCAGGACAGACGAAGGAGAGATTGTTGGCCAGATTGTGTGGGTGCAATGGCTTAAAAGAGATAGAGGATAGGAGGACTACATCATCGAGTAAAACAGAAGTGATTTCTGGCATTCCCCAAGGTAGTGTTATAGGCCCTTTGCTGTTCCTTACCTATATAGACAATTTTGGAGACAATCTGAGCAACTGTCTACGGTCGTTTGCAGATGACGCTGTCGTTTATCGACTAATAAAGTCATCAGAAGATCAAAACAAACTGCAAAACGATTTAGAAAAGATATCTGAATGGCGCAAAAAGTGGCAATTGACCCTAAATAATGAAAAGTGTGAGGTCATCCACATGAGTGCTAAAAGGAATTCATTAAACTTCGGTTGCACAATAAATCAGTCTAACCTAAAAGCCATTAATTCAACTAAATACCTAGGTATTACAATTACAAACAAGTTAACTTGGAAGGAACACATAGAAAATGTTGTGGGGAACCAAAGACTGGCAAGACACTTAGAAAATGTAACAGGCCTACTAAGGAAACTGCTTCCACTACGCTTGTCTGTCCTCTTTTAGAATACTGCTGCATGGTGTGGGATCCTTACCAGATAGGACTGATGGAGTACATCAAAAAAGTTCAAAGAAAGGCAGCACGTTTTGTATTATCGCAAAATATGGGAGAGAGTGTCACAGAAATGATACAGGATTTGGGCTGGAAGTCATTAAAAGAAAGGCATTTTTTGTTGCCATAGAATCTTCTCACGAAATTCCAATCACCAACCTTTTCCTCCAAATGCGAAAATATTTTGTTGACACTGACCTACATAGGGAGGAACGATCAACATGATAAAATAAGGGAAATCAGAGCTCGTACAGAGAGATATAGGTGTTCATTCTTTCCACACGCTATATGAGATTGGAATAATAGAGAATTGTGAAGGTGGTTCGATCAACCCTCTGCCAGGCACTTGAATGTGATTTTCAGAGTATCCATGTAGATCTAGATGAACATGGTAACGCCCACTTACATAGTCCAGTAAAGCTGGTGTGGGACAGGGGTCCAGTTCTGCCACTGAGTGGTCAACTCTGCTTGTGGCCTTTCATTCTGGTGGTCAGGTGGTTGGTGCTCCTGCACACATAAAATGTTGTGCATGAATTGTAGCATAGCTGGTATGTGAAATGGCTACTTTAACATGTGGGCCCACCTCTGATGGAATAGGATAAGACTGTGACAGGGCTAGATTAGGATGTGTTGGGTGGGTGTTATACCCAGATCTTCCATGATCGTACAACCATTGTGGCAATGGGTGGGCAGCGGGAATGATATAGGTATGGAGCAAGACATGAAGGTTGGGTGGATGGTGAAATACCACTTTAGGTGTGGTGGAAAGGATTGTGGGTAGGATACCCCTTATTTCCAGACACAGTGATGCATAGTCATATGCTGCGTGGTGTAGTCGCATGGTCTGAGGCATCTTGTCATGCACTGCGCGGCACCCTCCATTGGCAGTTCGAGTCCTCCCTTGGGCATGGGTGTGTGTGTTGTCCTTAGCATAAGTTAGCTTAAGTTAGATTAAGTAGTGCGTAAGCTTAGGGACTGATGGCCTAAGAAGTTTGGTCCCATAAGACCTTATCACAGATTTCCAAAAAAATAGTCATAGGCGGAGTACAACTTTGCAATTAGTACTTGGTGGTGATGGCAGGATTAGGGGTGTCTTCAGATATGGTGTGGGAAATATGCTTGTGGACTAGGTTTGGTGGATAATGCTTGTCTGCAAAGGCATTTAAGAGATCTTCAGCATACTGGGAAAGTCATGAAGACATCATCAATGAACCTGAATCAGACAATGAGTTTAGGATTTTGAGAAGCATAGAAAGGAGTCAGTCAGAAAGGCTCTTTTATGAAGTTGGGACCTGATGACAGAAGCATTTTTTCTTGGTTACTGCAGTACTATTATGTTTCAAGAGATGTTGAGGAGGTCCCTACTGAGTGACTGCAAAAATCCTCCCTCATTTCACTATACATTTAACCATGAAAAACATAAACCTGTGAATATTCTTCTGGTATTTATTTCAGCCTTGAATACAATCAGGAAGTGATGGTGACAAATTAAACAGAATGATCATGGTATGGTGAAAGGATCCATTAAGTAAAAACTTTAGTTTTAGTTATACTAGTGCAGTACTCTTCACATAATTTGTTGCTAAGGTTATACAACTGTACATAGCTACTTATCTTTCCAGAACTCAACCCCAATGAGGCATAAAGAGATGCATTTCCTTCATGTTCCACATTATGCCAACAAAGTTTTTGAGTTCTTCACTGCACTTATGAATGAGAAGTTAAGGTCCCGTGTTGTGGTAAGTGATAGTACCAACAGTAATAAAAAGAATAATAATAATAATGTATTCATGTAATCAGAATAAGTGATGATTAGTTAGTCCATCTGGTTACAGACACATTCTTACTTTTAGTAAGAATATCAAGTGCACGTATAATATGCAGAGTCATCCTTACCCTCTCCCTTAAAACCCAAATCCTTCTGTCTTTCCCTCTTTCCTGACGAGGCAACCGTTGGTTGCGAAAGCTAGAATTTTGTGTGTTTGTTTGTGTTTGTTTGTGTGTCTATCGACCTGCCAGCGCTTTTGTTTGGTAAGTCTCATCATCTTTCTTTTTAGATATAACTTCATTTTAAATATGACAAGAAAAGTTCTGGTAGAATGTAAATAATTTGTAAGTGGATGGGCTCCTTTATTAACTATGTTTTATCTTTTTACCCAGGTAAATATCAAGGAATATTACACGTAAAAGAATCTTATTTGTTAACATTTCTTTAAAGTGGTTCTAGGTCATTTATACAGATAAAAAAGCAGAAGTACACTGTGTACAAATATTTGTGGTATTCTGTATTTTATGTTCCTGGAATCTAAGTTGAGTTTTTTGCTGCAAGCTAATTTTCCAGTACAATGTTCTGAGCCTCATGTTGAAGCTAAGACTCCATTCAAGTATGAATAATGCCATAGCAATTTAGCTTCCTGCATAATATGTAGGGAGCTGTGGAATCTGATGCCTTTGAAACATGACTGGAGACAACAGTGGGATGATTTTTCTTTTTTACCTCTTCAAATGGAATAATTATTAAAGAAATAGACACCTTCAAGTACCTAGGACATAAATTAACCAAGATAGGAAGATAGGAAACATCAAGGATGAAATTTCAGAGCAAGTAGAAAATAGTTCAAATTTTTTTTTATAATGTGTTGGACATAATTAGAAATTGCAAATTCCTGCCAAAGCAAAGATCATGATGTATAAGTCATATAATCTTTTCAACTTTGACATACTGATCAGAATGTTGGACTTGGACAAATCTGAGCAGAATACAAGCAACACAGATGTGCTTTGCATGAGAGATCCTCATTAAAACAATAATAGACAGTATAAGAAATGAAATAATATGAAACATGCTGCACATTGAGCTCTTAAAAGAAACTATGGAGAGCGATGGGCTTAAATGGTTTGGCCATATTAAAAGAATGGGATCAGAAAGATTTTTGAAAAGAGCCCTAGAATGGACAGAATCTGGACTAAGACCAGTTGAGTTGGAAGACTACAAAAGCGGCAGAGAGACCAGGTGAAGGATGATGTGAACCGAAGAGGAGTGTAATGGGAGGAGGTGCTACTGTGGAGGAAAAGGGAGGCTCGGAAGAGGCTCTGTGAATGACCTGCATAAGCAGAAACATTTTAGCAAAAGAAGACCTCTGCCAGGGCACCCATGTCATATAATTTATGGTTTTTACCTGTAGAACATTCTTTATAGAAAGCCTATTGAGACACATTTTGCAAGTTCTGGTCAGAAAAATGAACTTCTATTCTACAGTGAACTCTTTTTATTTCTTTCTCCCCTTTTTTTTCTATGTGACAATGATGACTGAAAGCAGCACATTGAAGCTGTAATTAAGTGTGATTTAATTTCCTTTATGTTTTTGCTGTTTTCCTGTTGCATATTTAAGCCTGCCTAGGATGTGCACCTCACTAGTAAGCCAAAACATTGTGGCGATCTGCTTGACAGAGCTTCGGTCCAGCTTTGTAATGCAGTACTGCAGAAACTCTGCATGGTGTGGACTCATCAAGTTGTTGGTAGGTTTCTGGAGGTACATGGCACTGTATGAGTGCACAGAGACCACAGAATTCCTCTAAATTATTGACTGGTAGTTTGAAGACACAGTGCTGGTGCCCAAAAACGTCCTATTTGTGCTTGATTGGGTTCATATTAGGCGAACTGTGTACTCATTATTATGCTCCCCAATTCACTGTATGGCATTTATTGGCTGGGATATCCCCTTTGGGGTTTAGCAGCCATATTGCAAGTCTTTTTAGTTGACACCACTTCAGTGACTTGCTGGGAATCGAACCCGGGCCCCCTCGTATGGTAGGTGGTTGTGCTACCACTGCACTACGGAGATGGACCATGTGGCAAGGATGTTATCTTACTGAAAGATGCCTTTGCCTTCAGGGAAGACATCAAGCATGAATGGATGCAGGTGGTCAGCAATAATGTTTGTGTGCTGGACAGTTGTCACAGTACCTTTGATTACGCAACAGGTCTTATAGAAGCCCAAGTGAATGTCCGCCATAGCATAATACTGTTCCTGCTAACCTATGTTCATGATGCAGTCCATATTTTGAGCAGCTGTTCACCCGGATGACAACATATCTGGACGTGACTAGCAACCTGGTGTAAAAAGAAACATGATTCATTCACCCTGGTGACATATTTCCATTTATACACAGTCAAGTCTCAGTGATCCGGTTCCCACTGCATTTATCATCGACAATGTTGTTGGGCTGCATTGGAATATGTAGGGTTCATCTGCTTCAGAGTCCCACATTTGGCAATATGCACTAAATTGTGTTCTCTGATACACTTGTGCTCGAAGTGGCATTTTACTGCACCATCGGATCTGCCACAGATCACTGCTTATTCTTCTTTACAACACAGACAAGTCTCTGACCTTCATATTCTGTGATGAAGCGTGGACGTCTGACACCTTGTCACCAACCCACAGTTTCACTGTCCTTTGATCTGTTTCTGTAGATACTCATGACTGTATCGAGCAAACAGCTGACCTGCCACACATGTCCGAGATGCTCATTCTCAGGCATTGGGCTATAACAATCAGCTCTTTGTTTGAGTTGTTTATGTCAGGGTATTTTGCCATTTGCAATCCTTATCCTCACTAGAATGATTTTCCATTTGTCTCCGCCTTGCTAAAATACTTTCCTTATGTAATGTGCCTGCAATGTCACCAGGCAGCTTTCAGCCTCATGGTGGCCTGTTGTCGTAATGTTTTGGCTCATCAGTGTATGTCTTGAAGCACTTCAAGCACTGACACACCACAAAGAATGGCCTCTTCATGCCAGCCCAATATTGTGCTACTCAACTAGAAACAATACCACAGCCACAATAATTACTCTTTTATTTATTTATTTATTTATTTTTTTTAAATAACTGAATGTTTCCAGAATGAGATTTCCACTCTGCAGTGGAGTGTGCACTGATATGAAACTTCCTGGCAGGTTAAAACTGTGCTGGACCGAGACCCAAACTTGGGACATTTGCCTTTCGCGGGCAAGTGCTCTATCAACTGAGCTACCTAAGCATGACTCACAAGCCATCCTCACAGCTTCAATTCTGCCAGTACCTCATCTCCTACCTTCCAAATTTCACAGAAGCTCTTCAGCGAACCTTGCAGAACTAGCACTTCTGGAAGAAAGGACATGGCTTAGCCACAGCCTGGAGGATGTTTGCAGAATGAGATTTTAACTCTGCAGTGGAGTGTGCGCTGATATGAATTTGTGAATTCCTTGATGGTTGCACTTTTGAAACTAAAATCCATTGATTGTGTACATAATGTCCACTGAAGTATGTGAACTGCATCTATATTTTGTTACTTATCAAGGGACACACTTTATTGTCACTATTTGAAAGTCATCATCAAGCCTGGAAACTAATGATTGCAATGTGATATCATATTCCTTAAATCTGTCACCTGTGATCTTTATTTCAACCATGACACTATGTTTTTCTGTTCTTCTCTTTTTTTACTTTATTTTAAATAATGTTACTTATTGTTTGTGTTTTATTCATAAAGAGTTTTTATTTTTTAATTGTTTAACGAATGAATTATGCTATTGCTGTGTGCACACTTCCAGTTGATGATGAGTTATAAAATCATACTATGGTGAAACTTGGTCAGGGTTGCCACAAGTTCTGGAAACCCAGAACTATCAGGAAATTTCAAGCATGTCAGGGAAATTTGAAAAAAAAAACTGGAAAAATCTTGTTTTTGTCTCAGTAGATGAAATAGTTTGTTTAGTGTGATGTCATGCATCGTTGCTGGCTGGGCGCAGCTGAGTACGTGCACCGCTTTCCTACTCCTTTATTCTTACTGCATCTACCACACCCCACAGTTTGCAGCCAGTGCTGCCACAACTTCTTGCCACTAGCCTAGTAGCTGCCAGTGAGAGGCAGGGAGGTGAGTGGTTTGTTTGGATCTGATTCTCAGAGACTGTTGCCGGATGGAGACGGTGGTCATGTGCGCATGAGATGTGCCACAGTGATTGTGTGAACATGTGTGTGCTCTCATTTTCTGACAGAGGTTTTGGCCAAATATGTAGTTGTGAGAGTGTGATTGTCTTTTTCTATGTGCCTGTCTGCAGCTCAGAGATCACCTTTATGGTGAGTTGCTGCCTATCCTCATTAGTATTGATTCTCAAATTATCTGCGCAAGTCATATGTTGCATGGATTGATCATCAGGGTCCCATTTCATCAACATGGTGTCTGTGACATGTGAATAGCTGGCTACGCAAATGGACTTCCATGACGGGCCAAAACCACAGGCAATTTCAGTGGGTACCTCTTAACGAATCGGGCCTGCTGATCTGAAACCCACTGTTTCCCACTAATGTGCAAGCCTTGCCCATTGGATATAGTGTCACTGATCTGCCTGCAGGCTGGGTCTGTTTGTGTGTGGTGTAATGCGGCAAATTTTCATGGTTTATCTGTGGATCCAGGACTGCGGTGCTCCTCACCAGGCCAGATGCCGTGGGCAATGGATTTCAGGAACTGCAACTATCTCACCACAAGAACATTGTACAGTGTGGCATTTATTCTAGCATATTTTTGACACTTTGGAAGTAGTTTATCTATTAGGAAGTGTGGATGATAAAGAGAAAAAAATTGTGGCAGTTGCTGACAGTTTGCATGCTATGTACTCATATATTTCTTGAAAGAGGAATCCCACAATACCGGTAAAATAATAGACATAACACATTGGGCAATCAGCGATAATAACAAACATAGTAACACCAAAATATTATTGGTGGTCATGTGCTGTGTTGGTTTACACAAGTCTTCCCTGCCTTACACACTTCTCTCAAGAGGCCTACTTTTTTTTTTTTTTTAAGGATAATTCTGAAATCAGTGAAGCTATTTTAAAACTGTCTTGCGGCTCCAAGGAAATGCATATTTTTTCATCAAATGTGGTTTGTTTTATTGAAATAAATAACCTCAGTGGTCTTAATAAAACAGATATATATTTTGTATATCTAAAAAGAAAGATGATGAAACTTACCAAACAAAAGTGCTGGCAGGTCGATAGACACACAAACAAACACAAACATACACACAAAATTCTAGCTTTCGCAACCAATGGTTGCCTCGTCAGGAAGGCCTTTACAAATGTCTGCTTGTGTCTGTGTATATGAGGATGGATATGTGTGTGTGTGCGCGAGTGTATACCTGTCCTTTTTTCCCCCTAAGGTAAGTCTTTCCGCTCCCGGGATTGGAATGACTCCTTACCCTCTCCCTTAAAACCCAAATCCTTTTGTCTTTCCCTCTCCTTCCCTCTTTCCTGACGAGGCAACCATTGGTTGCGAAAGCTAGAATTTTGTGTGTATGTTTGTGTTTGTTTGTGTGTCTATCGACCTGCCAGCGCTTTTGTATGGTAAGTTTCATCATCTTTCTTTTTAGATATATTTTTCCCACGTGGAATGTTTCCCTCTATTATATTCATATCAGATATATATTTTGGCTTGCTTTCTCCATGTAAAAGCAGTTCATACAAAAGATTTTAATGTTAGTACTTAAGATTTTTGCTCACACATTTAGGAATACAGAAGTCTTTCAATTTTTTTTTTCAATTTATGTCTTTACTTACCCTTGAGATCTCAAAATTTGCTAGGGAACAATTCTAAAACTTGTCTGTAAATTAGGGTAATATCAGAGTAACTTGTGGCAACCCTTTTGTCTCACAGAGATAACACTTTTGTAGTACTTGTGTATTTCACAAAAGTTATATCTCGTGTTATTACTAGAACCTCCCCTAAAGCCCTCTTTAAACAGCAGCTGTTTTAACACTAGTATCCCAATGGATACATTCACTAATGTTGTGTGTTATTACTAACACTTTTCTTTCTCTTTTGCAAAGTACAATACCAAGGCTAAAAATTGGCTTCAGAAAACTTTGTGTTTATCTTTATTACAGAAATTAATTAATTCAATCATTTGTGTTCTGTAGATCCCATCAAGAAGGAGAACCTCCACAGATGTGGAGTGAAGTGAGGTTTAAATTGAAAAAAGACAAGTAGACCATGTAAACTTAATGTGTAAACTGTACCAAGAATAAACTACTGTTATACTCATTAATGCTATTTTTATTTATGTTAGTTAAAGTCAGCTGAGTAATTTAGAAAAAAAGCAGCTATGTTGGGGAAAAAATTACTGCCTCTTTAGTTATAGTAAATAGCTTTTCATATTTTTAAATATCATATTGGTATCTTAATGTTTGCCTTGCTATTTTCCAAAGAAAATCTTACCTACACCTCTTTTGGCCTGCTTAAAATTCTGTAATACTTGTGAAACAACTTTACAATGAATACTACTACTTGCCATGAGTCAGCTACATGAATAAACAACATGTTTTGTTGGAAATATAGCTTATTTTAAGACTAAATTGTAGAGTTATCTGTTAGTCATCTCCTTCTACTTCATTGACTAGCATCAATACAGAGATTATCAAGCAAGGGAATTAAGTTTTTGTTACACTGATTTTGATTATAATGTGGTTCATATGAAATTTTTTATATAATATTGTGTCATAATATTAGTCTTTTCATAGGATTGTGCTTGGGTAAAACATAGATCGTGGACTTCTGCATTTCTGACACTCCTCTTGGTGGTGGTATCTAGGAATATTCTTCTGTTGTGTAAAACTAGAGAAAATCTGTGCATGCATATTATATAATGCCACATTTCCTTTTATAAATATTGTAGTTAAAAAGAGTAATAACATAACCAATTATGAGACGTCAATTCAAATAAGTCTAATGTTAGACATTTTTAATTAATTTCTAGTTTCACCCAAGTATTGATGACCTGAAAGAAACTGTGAACCCAAAAATACTGCCAAAAGAATATGGAGGTTTCATTCCAATGGCTGACATGATAGGTATGTGCCTATTTGAATTATTTATTAGAGTTAAAATTTGTTGTTGTGGAAGGATAGTAACTTACATCATTTTACTGTATTTCACTATCTAGTGTGTAATTTTTTTCTTGATTTTTTACTTAATTCACTGTTCTCACACATTTGTAATTTGCCAGCTAGTTCTGCTCTGTACTCTGTGCCCTGGGGTTGTGTCTAGGGTGCAGCTCCTGTCCAGAGTCTGTAACCTCATATGGTTGATACGGATCTTGCACAAAGCTTTGTTGCTTTTATGTCTATCAGAGTTTTTCCACGTGTAATGATCTCTTAAAAACAATATTAAAAATGGAACTACAATCAAATAAAAACAAAAATATACAGAATGTTTTAGGGCAACTCCAACAAACTTTGACGGATGACACAAAGACGATTGTTTTTTGTTAACCAACATACACGGTCTGGTCCACCACCAGTTGTGCACTTGGTGATGATGTGCACTACCACTTAGTCACCTGCTGTGCAGCTCTTAGTGAGGTTGTTACCACTTCTGTCATTCAGCTTGTGTTGTTGTAATACTGTGTCCTCAGTGATGTGCATCTTACCAGTAGTGCATTCAGCTTGTACTGTTATAATACTGTACCTCAGAGGCATGCATCTTACTATAGTCCTGAATTGCGGTTTTCTAACTGTTCTGGTACACATACATGTTGTGTGCTTTGTATCAAGCATCATTACAAAAGCAGAAGTGTAGCAAAAAGAAAGAGTTTTTTTTTAAATTCTTTACTGACTTCCAGTGTATGTCAAACCTTCTGACAACATGACAGAAGTCAAGACACAGTAGTTACTCTGAATGCTGCCCACAGTAATCCTAATACAGCAACAGTAGACTTGGTAGTGAATGAAGAGCAACATTAGTTATCTGAACACTTCCAAATTCTACCTGTTTAGTTCTTGCATTGCCTCAGAAACCAGATAAACTTTGGTAAACCATACTCCACTGCAATATGAAAGTAATGTTACAGAACTACTGCCCCTCAGGCTGTGTACAAACTAAGCCATTATCCTTCATATTTTTTCTGTCATGGAAGAGCAACTTATAGTAACAAACAGTAAAAGATTGATGCTGACAAGCTGAAAACCATGAACAATCAATATGGTATTCTTAAGGTGGCTCAAATGACAACATTACGGTCACAAATGCAAAGTTACTGATTTGTCTCTGTCAGAGTTTTAAGTTTTCTGAATAATTTTAGAGTCATACTTTGATAAGGCCAGTAGAATATCACACCTAAGTAGTTGTTGGGTCTATCATTGTTTCCAGGAATTAGGCCAATTGCCTGTTCCATCTTAAAAGGTCATTGTTGAGCCAATCTTACTTTGAGATATATTTCAACACTGGTTTTGTCAGTCATTCTTCTGGAATTCTATTCACACACTCTTTCACCAGTTTCTATGTTTCTCTATTGTTTTGTTGATCCCTTCAACTTTAAGTTCTTCTCTAACTTGTCAGTCAGTCCTAATATGGTCCCAGTGAGTGCAACTTTTTGCTGCCCGTAGATATCTCATTACAGCAGATAGTTCTTTAAACTTTATTTTTGTTTCCTTTCCTAACTTTTTATTTTAAGGTTCTATTATTAGTGCTCCATATATACTTAAATTCTTCAAGCTTGTTGTCTATATTGCTATTTTACTTGTAACTTATTTGGTTTCTTAAATAAGTAAAACTGTTAACTTGTTCAATTACTCTATTATTGATAAAAATTTTTGATGCCATTACCTTCAAATTATTAATTGAGATTTCCACATTATTTTTTGTCCAACAGGTGTAACTAATGAATGATACACTGTAATTTCATGTTGTAATTAAAAAAAAAAAAAAAAAAAAAAAAAGGAGAGAGAGAGAGAGAGAGAGAGAGGGAAAAAAAAATTTCTGCAAAAAGACAGCAGTTTGTGCTTCCATAGTATGATATCTGTATTCCAGGATGTGCTCCTTGTTTCTATTTTCTTAAGATATTATTAGTGAATGTGTTAAATAATTTCAGTGATAAATTGTACGTTTTGTCAAACATGCTGATTTATAGGTATCATATCTGAAATTCTTGCACCTGTTTTAATCATACCTTAGCGTCTATGTACATATCTGTCAGAATATTTTGATATGTTCAGCATAACCTCTTTTCTCTACTACCTGTCATAGTCGTTGACTATTTACATCATCAAAGGCTTTTATATAAATTATAGAGGCTATATGCATTCCACATTAAAGTTACAGATTTTCCCCATTAACTGTTTTATAATGAGTACTTGTCTGTCCGCTACCTTCAGTTCCTGAAACCATTCTGTTTTTCTAAAATGAATATTTCACTTATACCCTGTAGTCTCTTTCTAATCATTCTAGTGCATCTATATTATAGGCCATGACTGTCAAACATACCCCCCTAGAATTATCACAGTTATTCCATTTTACTTTTTTAAAAAAAAGTGATGACAATTGTATTCCTCCATACACTTATTATAAGCCTATTCTTCCAGTACATATTAAACACATGGAGTATCTTCATCTACATCTAAAACTATATGACTACTCTTCAATGGTGGCTCTAGGGGAAAACTGAACATTGGCGATGAATCAAATTTGCGAGGACCCTTTCACTTTCCAGTCAGAAAGGAAATGTTAAATGAGCTGAATTATACACTAATAACAATTATACAGAAATTTTATTATTATAACATATAAGGATTATTGCAATGACAAAAAGTACATGTGACAGGTATACATTAAAATAAATAAATTTTTTTAAAGATTATGTCATAGTTTAATACCAGCTGCTATTTCTGCTTTAATTGATAGTACTGACAACACAGGTAGTCTTTCTTGACACACCGTGCTTCTTAATGAATTTTAACTTTGAGAAACTTCTCTCGGCAAAAGCTGTATGGACCGGCACTGTGAATATTATTTTGATTGTTTTGTAAAGATTTGGATATACTTCTTCCAAATTATTTTCTAATATGTGCCGAATAAGTTGTTTTGCATCTTTGATTGTACTTCGATTGAGCTCCTCATAAAGTTCGAAAGGCTGTATGTTGCTATTTTCACCTTCTCGAAGTATTGTACCTAAATCATAACAGTGTTTGCGAAGGTCATCCATGGATAACAATTTCAAATAATTCATATTGTAAAGAAAACCAAGTTGTTCAAAATATTCACTGAGCACTTTGAAACAACAAACAGTGTCAAGTATTATAGTGTCTATCATTGCGTTAACTCTGCACTGTATTTCAGCAGATTGCATAGGTTCATCAATTTGTTCATAACCTAACATTCGTTTTTTTCTGTGCTATTCTTTTTTTAAACTGAGACTCAATTTCATAACTACTTTTTTATACAAATAATCGAGCTACTGCAGTGCCTGTTACAAATCCTGTCTTATGGAATTCTTGAATCCAATCACGAAATGAATGTAAAGTATCAATAGCAACTTTCAAGTTGACTTGAACAGATTACCACAGTTTACTTACATTGTTGACATGTAGTAAAATCTCATACCACACATGTATTGCAACAATAAACTCAAAAGTTAACATTTCCTTCAACACAGTCGCTAAGAGTTTCAGAATCATCAGTTCTATTTTTCAGGTCACTCACACTTTTCATGGTATCATCAAATTGCAAAAATATCACTTTTACAGCTGCAATTCTACTTTCCCATTGTGTTTCAGACAGAGGTTTCAATGTCAATTTCAATTTAGTTCTTATAAGGTCCTAGTGCTTGCTTGATTTTGTAAAAAGCACATAGGCTTTATTGATGAAGTCAAAAAGTATTTTAGCTGTTGTAGAAGTGTTAGCAGCATCTAGCAAAAGCAAATTCCCACAATGGCACCTGTGTGGCATGAACAAAGCTATTGGATTAATGTTGAGTATTCTTGTTCTAACACCTTACCGTTATCATATCCCTGTCCTTGACAGTTTTGGATGTGTAGGTCATTATTTTCTAGTTCATTTAAAACTTCATTTGTTAAATATTCTCCCATTGTTTCTGGGATGGCAATAAACCCAACAAAATGTGCCTCTACCTCTCCAGTTGAGGATTTACAAAATCTTAATGTTATTGACATTTGTTCCACACAGCTCAAATCCCTGGTACAATCAAGCATGAAGGCATAATATTTTGCTTGTCTGCCTCTTTTTATAATTTCGATGTTAACAGATTTGGACATTACTATAATTAATTGATTTTGTATGTCATGGCTCAGATAATGCTTACATAGTTGCTTTTCCTTAATGAGTTGCAAGTGCTCTTTTTGGGTCAGGTCATATTTGGATAACAATTTAAATAGATCTATAAAATTTCCACTGTTTCCACTGTCATTTAGGTTAAGGGATTATCGATGCCCTCTATGCATCAGATTGGGTGAAGCTAAGTATTTTATAATATTGCTCAATCTCCCAAACAAGTTATACCAACATCTTTGTGATTCCCTAATCAGTCACAACATCATTCTTTTACCATCTGTGTCTGCAAATGTGAAAAAAAGTCAACATGGAAAGCATTAAACTTTGTATTGAGATATGGAGAAGCTAACCATCCGCAACGTTACTTTTTGTCATTACTGTTTTCTAGTAAAATGTCTTTTATTGGCATCTTTGGGGTAGCTTTCATCAGGTTTTGTTGGGACCATTTTGAATCTGTTACTGGAAATACCCACTTTCCCAGATCTAATTCTATAAATGACTCTCTTATACAAATGGTTTGTTCTTGATTATCACTTTTGAAGTCTTTATTCGGCACACAATCTCAGATCACAGCAGTTTCGCCAAACTCTGATGCTGTATCAGAAAGGGTAACAGATTCATTTGACCCTGAAGCTCATTCTGTTTCAGAAACTAAAGACACTTGGATAAGACATTCATCGGAGGCCTCTGGAACAGTTAAACCTGCAGGTTTCTTAAGAAATTTCATTGTACTTGAACTCATAGGTTGGTTGGATATAATCGTCTCTGCTTTTCTTTTTCTTTTTGATGGACTGGATTCCCATTTTCTCCCTTTGTCTCTGTCTCTAGAGGATCCTCCAGACATGATGATGTGAAAAACATTTTGTGCTTAGTATGCTGATAAGTACAGTAGGATACTTAAAGTACTCAGTGTCATAGTATAGAAAGAATAGGCTGTGTGATTATCATACATGGCAGAATATTTTCTTTTTATTCTGTCATGTATGATAGCAGCCAAATAAATATTCCATGAAATGTTTTTGTGTACTGCCCTACCATAGCATGGTGTTCTTGTAGTATGTATGGCTGAAATTGGTACAACCACACCTTCAGAGATAAAAGACTTGTTCACTTCTAACAGTTTAATAACTTGAAATAAGAGTGAAGTGTCACTTGGTAGGATTGGTTTCAGAGAGCTGGCATTTCTGGCCAGGACAATGCTCTTGCCTGTATTGTCTCTTCCACAGAGCATTGTTGCATTTACTTGTTGTTGGATCGAAGAGTCAATTCAGAGAATTTGTGCATACCAAGCGGGCTCTGAATATGTATGAAGACAAGTAAGTGTATTTTCCGTTTACCATGCATCTTCTTTTAATATGGCGATTAGCTTCCTCTCTAAGTATATAATTTAATAAGTTATTTTACAAATTTTTTTTAGTCTGCATGAACGACTTTACAGCAGAACAGTCTCCATCGAGTTCCATAGATTATTGCCGTCTAGTGTGCATGTGCTGATTCGTAACAGGTATGTCCCTTGCGAATCGTGTAACGCAATAGGTCTACTAGGACCAGTCTGCAGTCCCAGACATGTACGCTTGGTGCACTGCCTCATAGGTATACACCTCAGATAATGTTGCCAGGTGACCCTAGATAAATATTACTGCATTCGTACGGAAATAGAGACAAACAACTACGTAGCTAAAATTTTATCGGCTTCAACAACTTTTTTGCGAGACCCCCACAAGCACGAGGCCAGCAGCAGTTGCTGATGCCTAACATTGCCCACTGCTGCTCTGCAGTTCACACTCAGCTGGCTGGCAGAGGTTTCGTCGAACCACTTTCACTCTGTTTTTCCCATGAGCTCTTTGAGTGTGGGATTGTTGAAAAATAAACACTTAAATCTTTTGTGTGTGCTCTGATTTCTCATGTTTTATTACAATAATCATTTATCCCTATGTAGGTGGGGGTCAACAAAATATTTTCACATTTGAAGGGCAAAGCTGGAGATTAAAATTTCATGAAGAGTTCTCGCTATAACAAAAAACACCTTTGTTTTAATGACTGCCATCCCAACTTGTGTATTATATCCGTGATGCTTTCTCCCCTACTTCACAATAATACAAAAGGAGTAGACCTTCTTTTAATTTTTTGATGTCCTGCACCCAGCATACCTGTCAAGGAATCCACATTCCACAGCAGTACTTTAGCAGAGGACAAACAAGCATAGTGTAGGCAGTCTCTTTCATAGATCTGTTGCATCTTATAAGTTTTTTGCCAATAAGACGAACTCTTTTTGTTTGCCTTCACCACAACATTATCTATGTGATCGTTTCAGTTTCAGTTCTTCTTAATTGTAATTACTAAGAATTTAGCTGAATTTATAGCCTTTAAATGTGTGTGATTTTTCATTTAACCAAAATTTAATGGTTTCCTTTTAGTACTCATGTGGATGAAGTTAACACATTTCGTTACTTAGGGCTAATTTCTACTATTTGCACCACACAGGTATCCTGTCAACATCATTTTGCTATTGATTTTGATCTTCTGTTGACTTTACTAATGGTAAATGGCAGCATCTGCAGACAATCTGAGATGGCTGCTCAGTTTGCCTCCCACATAATTTATGTAGATTAGAAACAACAAAGGGCCTATAACATATCCTCGAGGAACATCAGATTTCATTTCTGTTTTACTTGATACCTTCTGTCAATTACTATGAATGGTGACCTTTTTAACACAAAAACATGAATCCAACAACAACAAAACAGTGTGCACACAAGTGCTTGCTGAAAGCAAAATGTGTCAGCTGCTTTGGATAAAGACTATGGAATACTTCATAATGGCAAACTGCTTCTGATGAGTGTGACGTCACAGCTGTTCACATTTTCATTTTGGGCAGTTTCCAGTGGACTCGTGCATGCGCAGTTGAGTAGCATATGAGCAGTACCTTCTCCTGCTTGTGGCTGCAGCAGTAGCAAGAGGCAGTGAAGCCACCCAGAAATTTTTATTTGGCGCACCCAAGCTGGATTGTAGTGGGGAGGGGGTAGTGACCTGTGTTTATGGTTGGTCATTTTGTTGTTTCCTTTTTGTTTACAGTTCCATCATCAAATAGAAACAAAATGGATTTCTGTGACTGGGAACTATCAAGTGAATTATTATAAATTTACATAATTATGGAAGGCTAAAATATGTTACTGATTTCAGTTGTCTGATATTCTTTCCATGTTTTTGACAGTCAAGCATTAATCGCCTTGCACAACAACGAAGTTATTTTTGTCATTTTGCTAAATAAATGTGGCTTTTATTAACCTTTTCCACAAATGCAGTCAGTTTATAAGAAACAAAGTGTTTCATTCCACACTATTGGCCAGGTTCACTCAATTTCAAGTGCACACTTTCATCTTCTGGCACATATGGCATTATGCCATAATAAAGAACCAAACATGAGACAAAACAGTACTGGTACTCCAAGAAAATGTGCATCCTGAAAAGCACATTGAAAAGCTTAATATCAGGTTGTGGCCTACTTCATTGTGAATCTGGATGTACGAACATGTCCTTAAAGCCGAATTATGCATTTTAGTATGGTTTACAAAATTCCTATGTTCTTGTAGTATCCTCTGATGTCCTATTTTTTCATGACATCTTGTAATATCTCTTAATGCTATATGTGTATGAACATGTGAGCTTCTTATGACATCACAGCTGCCCACATTTAGTAACACCTGTTTTCTGACATCTGCTAAATGAACCCATGTCTAAGACGTCGCAGAAAAATATTGCAAATAGTTCTTTGAAAAGTGTTATTTTCAAAGGAAATTTCCTTTTGTGCAAGATGAATTATGCTACGTGTGAGAATGTACAATGAATTTCTTCAATCACAGACTCTCATTTAAAACTTAACACTTTGAGTACCAGCCTCTTAGAATAATTTCGAGCTCAGAAGACCATAAATTGTCATTGTTTAAAATTTTATTGGCACATTTGTGTGATGTATATAAAGTGTAACAGACACTAAAAATACCAATATTATATATGAAACATTAGCTTTTCTTGTGCTACAGTATGTACATTAATTTAAACCATTAACTTTTCCCATTTGTGTGTTCACACTACTTAAAAGTGATGTTGCTATTGGCTAACTACATCACATTCTATGCTGTGAATATCTGTTGTAACTGGCTGGTGAAATCAGTGAGATGAGCTATGGTTGGCTTACAAAAGTGCATTGCAATCTCTGTTTCAGTACTTTGGTGGAAATTGAATATATACATTCATAATAAGAAAATATGCAGCAAATTGTAATAGGAAAATATGCAGCGTATCATAATATGAAAATATCCAGCATACATGTTGCTGCATCTCAAAGATTTTTCCAAAACACGTCCCTCTCCTCCCCCTCCCCCTTCCACCCCTTTCCCCATTGCTGAGTTTCATTTTATAGAGTGCCAGAAAGTCTCTGCTGGTGCATAAAAACTTGACCATTCAAAGAATTGATATTTTTACGGGTCTGAAGGAATGTACAGTGTTGCTTATCATGGAAAAAGTATATTTTCACCTTGGAGGAATAACTAACGAAATTAATAGGAGATTACAGAAGGGAGGCAATTTCTACCAAACAATAAAACATCTGATTTGGAATAATGAAGTTTCAGAAAGAGCAAAACTCCTGATGTATAAGAATTATTACTTCCCTATTGTCACCTATGGTGGAGAAACATGGACAATGAAAGAAAGGGACTGGAGCAGACTGCAAGCAGGGGAAATGAAATTTCTCAGAGCAGTTAAGGAAAAACAAGAATGGACAGAGTAAGGAATGTAGAGATTAGAAAGGACCTCAAACAAGAAAGTATGAGAGAGGAAATTGAAAGAAAGAGATTAAGATGGTATGGGCATGTTAAGAGGATGCATGGGCAAAGACTCCCCAAAATTATGGAAGAACTAAAGATGGATGGGAAACGACCTAGAGGGCGCCCAAGAACACGGTGGAAAATGGGAGTGAGAATATCTGTTGAAAGGAGAGGTGTGACCTGGCAGCAAGTGGAGGAAGAAAAGTGGTGGGAGGACCGAGCCAAATGGAGAGGACTCGTCATCACCCAGACCCGGCAGTAGCTGGAGCGGGATTCGGATATAGATAGATAGATAGAAGAAATGTATTTTCATGTGGGGAAAAGTGCATTTTTAAATGGGAGAGCCGGAAAAAATTCGAGATATTTTTTTATTTTTTTTACCCCCCCCCCCCCCCCCCCCCTCCATGTATACACCCTGAAAAAGTACCAATCATATCAGTTTTTAATTGTCCAAAGGCCAAAAACCACATAAAAAGCATAAATCAAAACCAAATCAGACTATTAATTTCCATGTGACTGGCGCAAAACATGTTCAGTATGCTGTCCACCATTTCTGCAACAATGTGAAATCAAGAAACTGCATGTTCCACAACTGATCGAAGTGTTTCCAGGGTCACATTCAGAATGTGTTGCACAATGTGTGCCTTCAGTGTAGCTAGGTTTACAGTTGGAACACTGAACATGACATCTTTGAGATAGCTCCACAGCCAGAAGCCACACGGATTAGGATCAGGTTATCGGGATGGCCAGGCTGTAGGGAAATAGCGGCTGATAATTCTAGCTTTTCCAAAATGGCAGTTCAGCAGCTGGTTAACTGGATTTACAATGTGCAGAGGTGTGCCATCTTGCATAAAAATGATCTCATCCACACATCCAAACTGCTGGAGAGCTGGAATGACATGGTTGTACAAAAGACACTCATAGTGCTTACCAGTGATGGTACAGGTAACAGGACCGGATTCACCTGTCTCTTTGAAAAAATATGGCTCTGTAACAAATAATGCCATATAGGAAATACAAAAAGTTAGTTATATGTGGTGACTTCAATATTAATTGTATAAGTGATTGTGCAAGGAAGAGGATGCTGCTAGACCTCCTTAATTCATATAATCTTATGCAAACCGTATTCTTTCTGATGAGAGTGCAAGGGAACAGTAGAACAACCATAGACAACATTTTTGTTCATTCCTCATTACTAGAAGGGCATTCTGTTAGCAAAAAGGTGAATGGCCTTTCAGATCATGGTGCACAAATTTTAACTCTAAAAGATTTTTGTGCTGCAACACGTGTTAAATATAGTCATCAACTGTTTAGGAAAGCTGATCCAGTTGCTGTAAAGACCTTTGTAAATCTTATCAAGGAGCAAGAGTGGCAAGATTTTTATAGCGCTGATACAGTAGACGATAAATATAATGCTTTTCTCAAGACTTTTCTCATGCTCTTTGAAAGTTGCTTTCCGTTAGAATGTTCAAAACAGGGTACTAGCACAAACAGGCAGCCTGGGTGGCTGACCAGAGGGATAAGAATATCTTGTAGAACAAAATGGCAATTATATCAAAACGTTAGAAACAGTCAAAATCTAAATGCAGCAGCCCATTACAAACAGTATTGTAACGTGCTTAAAAATGTTATTAGGAAGGCAAAAAGTATGTGGTATGCAGGTAGTATAGCTAAGTCTCAGGATAAAATTAAAACCATATGGTCAGTCGTAAAGGAAGTGGCTGGAATGCAGAGACAGGTCGAGGATATAGAATCAGTGCATAGTGGGAATGTCCGAGTTACTGATAAGTCACATATATGTACAGTATTTAATAATCACTTCCTGAATATAGCAGGTGAACTAAATAGAAACCTATTCCCAACAGACAATCATATAGCGCTCTTAGAAAAAATTGTTCCGAGACTGTTACCTGAAATGCTCCTCCATGATACTGACAAGAGGGAGATTGAGTTAATAATTAAATCACTAAAGACCAAGAACTCTCATGGATATGACAGGGTATCTAGCAGAATACTGAAGTATTGTTCTATGTATGTTAGCCCAGTACCTAGCCATATCTGTAACTTTTCCTTTAGGAGTGGTCAGTTTCCTGGCCGATTAAAGTACTCAGTAGTGAAGCCACTTTATAAAAAGGGAGACATTGATAATGTTGACAATTTTAGACCTATTTCTATGCCATCGGTGTTTGCTAAAGTTATCGAGAAGGGCGTATATAGAAGGTTACTGGAGCATTTAAATTCACATAATTTGCTGTCAAATGTTCAGTTTAGTTTTAGAAATGGTTTAACAACTGAAAATGCTATATTCTCTTTTCTCTGTGAGGTTTTGGATGGATTAAATAAAAGGTTGCGAATGCTAGGTGTTTTCTTTGATTTAACGAAGTCTTTTGACTGTGTTGACCACAAAATATTACTGCAGAAGTTGGACCATTATGGAGTAAGGGCAGTAGCTTACAATTGGTTCGCCTCTTACTTTAAGAACAGAAAGCAGAAGGTAATTCTCTGCAATATTGAGAGTGGTAGTGATGTTCAGTCCCAATGGGGCACTGTTAAGTGGGGCGTTCCCCAAGGGTCGGTGCTGGGGCCCCTGCTATTTCTTATTTATATAAATGATATGCCTTCTAGTATTACAGGTGATTCAAAAATATTTCTGTTTGCTGATGACACCAGCTTGATAGTGAAGGATCTTGTGTGTAATATTGAAACAGTATCAAATAATGTAGTTCATGAAATAAGTTCGTGGCTTGTGGAAAATAATTTGATGCTAAATCACAGTAAGACTCAGTTTTTACAGTTTCTAACTCACAATTCAACAAGAACCAATATTTTGATCAGACAGAATGGGCATATTATAAGCGAGACGGAACAGTTCAGGTTCCTAGGCATTCGGATAGATAGTAAGCTGTTGTGGAAAGCCCATGTCCAGGATCTTGTTCAGAAACTAAATGCTGCTTTATTTACCATTAGAACAGTATCTGAAATAAGTAACACTTCAACACGAAAAGTAGTCTACTTCGCATATTTTCATACGCTTATGTCGTATGGTTTCGATTTTTGGGGTAATTCTTTTGATTAAAAAAGGGTATTTTTGGCTCAAAAACGGGCTGTTCGAGCTATATGTGGTGTAAGTTCGAGAACCTCTTGTCGACCCCTATTCAATAGTCTGGGAATTCTGACATTGCCCTCACAGTATGTATTTTCTTTAATGTCGTTTGTAGTTAGCAATATTAGCCTATTCCCAAGAGTTAGCAGCTTTCACTCAGTTAATACTAGGCAGAAATCCAATCTGAATGTGGAATGCACTTCCTTGACTCTTGTGCAGAAAGGAGTGCAGTACTCTGCTGCATCCATTTTCAATAAGCTACCACAAGAACTCAAAAATCTTAGCAGTAGCCCAAACTCTTTTAAGTCTAAACTGAAGAGTTTCCTCATGGCTCACTCCTTCTATTCTGTCGAGGAGCTCCTGGAAGAGCTAAAAAATTAAGCAAATTCCAGTGTTACATTGTTGATTTTCCTTATTTAAACTTACGACTTGCCACCTGAATATGTTTTTTTTATATTTCATTTTATCTGTTTCTAATATCGTGTTATAATTTCATGTATTGACTCGTTCCATGACCATGGAGACTTCTCCTTAATTTGGTCCCACGGAACAATAAATAAATAAATAAATAAATAAATAAAAACCTGCACAACACAGTGATCTTTTCGGGATGAAGTGGTATTGGTTGATTTGTCTGTGGATTTTCCATTGCCCATATTCAACAATTCTGTGTATTGACACATCCTATCAGATGGAAGTGAGCTTCATCTGTCCACAAAATCTTCCACAGCCAATCATTGACCACTTCCATGTGAGCAAGAAATTTTAAAGTAAAGGTCTCTCTTGCTGGCAGGAAGCAACTTGTGCTCATGGGTATGTCCAATGTTCAGGCAATTCTCCATGCACTACACATTTGCACACCTCCACTCATCTCCTCCTGCATTGCTGTGGCCACTACTTCCGCTGGCGTTGAATCAATTTGTTTCTTCCTTCTACCTGGTTGCACACCAAAAGAACACATATTTTCGAATCATTTTCTCCAGACCCATGACAGTCATCAGGCCAAAGCTTGTTTTCAAATCCTTCAGGGTACAGAACTTCTGCAGAGTGACGTGCTTTACAAGCAGATCACAATCCTGCATTGAGACAGCCATCGCAAATGTCACAGATGCGAAAGGAGGAACTTCAGTGGGTCATGCACATGACAGGTGTTCTCATTTACATATTCTGACACATACAGCACCATCTATCACTCAATTTTCACACAATTTTTTTCTTCTGTCATTGGTTTTCCCCCTTCTCCGATAATATTCCATTGCAATTTGACATCATTCTGATCATAGCTGTCATTTCTACAGCGTTTTGAAAGTTTAACTTTAATTATAATCATCCTGTATTTCAGAAGAAAGCAATCTCCCTGAAAGCTTATGTGTTTATTAGTCCTTTTACTGCGCCTGTCTATAGCTCAACATATCTGCTATATGGTGAACAGCAATCTATTCTTTTCATAATATTCTAAGTGAGAAAGTTATTTTTCATAATCTATATGGGACAAATTCTGTTTCAGCGAACTTCAAAACTGTTCTCAGAAGGAAGAGAGATGTTCTTAAATCACTAGATGATATGGAGATAGACCTGAATTATAAAACGTCATACATTACCGATTTAGAAGATGAACTAAGTGGTGTTGCAGGAAGCTTCCGAAAACTTGAGGTGGACTAGAATTACTGCTGTATTGTGTAATATATTTTACATCAAAATTAAATCAGTTTTATATAAATGTGACTGTTGTATGGCATTTCTAAATGTCTTATCAATTTTACATGATAAGCGCAGGATACAGTAGTCATTTTTGGTGGTTTCTTTTCCATGTGAATTCTTGCAGTATTAGAAATATTTGTGTATCGTAGTGACCTTGGGAAACTGTTCTCCCAGTCTGATCTCTTCTGTATTTTGATATGTTTTGCACTGTTCTTAGAACATGGTTGAACTTTTATAGTCCTATGACATTTCACAGTTTAACATATTTATCAGTTCACTGACAGCTACTTTAACAATTGTGAGTTATTGTATCTGTAGATCATTAAATGAGATAGCTCCAATGTCATTTTGAGAAACAGTTTTTATTTGTTTTGATCTTGCTATTACTATACCAAAACATCAGAGAGGATTCAATTTCTTTGATCTACTGGATGCTTTAAAAATAACAGATCAAAATTATTTTACCAAGAAATAACAGCAGTTCCAATAACAGTAATAAGCACAAAGTCCAGAGAAAGGTATATAAAATAAAGATAGATTAATTCATTATTTACAACTCCTGCTTTGCTTTAGCATTACCCAATTTGAAATAAATATATACATGCATTGTATAGCAGGTGCTTCATACTTGAATCTTATTCTAAGAAAACACCTGATGTGGAATGAACACAGGTTATGTATTTATTTATGTCTTTAAAGACACTTGAGATTTCTGCTTAGTGTTGTTCTGTTTATATGATAAAGTAACTGAGTTGAGTTGTGTGAATTATGTCTGACTGTATGTAATTATAATTTATTCATCATTATCAGTAAATGAAATTTCTATTATTTTATAGTGTATTTTGTTTGTTACAATGTTCATCAAAACTTTTGTATATACATTTCAATCTTCTCATGCATAGTTGACTGTGTAAAAGATGTGACTTATGTACAATTTATATAAATATAAAATACTTTTGATAAGTACTATTTGCCTGGTGGTAAAAAGTTACCAAGAATGTAGTAAAGTGAGTATCTTAAATGTGCTCTGTAGATATAACAACTGTGTTTAAGAAATGAACAGAATATGTTTGTTAATGCCATCAGAAATGATTGCATTTATTCAGGGAGGTGTTTGTTTATCTATACTCATAAGCATTCAATGAGAAAAGCAAAATAAATTCTGATATATTTGCAAGAAAATTAAGTTATATGTTTTCATTGTAAGTTATGGATTTTTCATCTAGAGAATGTAATCACAGAATGATAAATTTGTTTTGATTATTACTATCTTTTCACTAAGCCTGTAAGGCTGAAGAAAGGAAATTTCAGTTCATCTTAAGTTTCAATACTAGATACAAAGAACTAAATTTCCAAGAATTTCAATTTATGTATTTTTATAACTAAATTTCCAACAATATCAGTTTACATGATGTATTTTTTATTTCACTATTCTTCCATGCTACAATTCATCAATGTGAAAGAGTGCTGAATCAGTTCTTTCTACGGAGTATGAAAAACTGACGGAAGAGAATTGTTTCTCAAAAGCATGTGTGAATTGTTAATGCAGTGTCACAAATTTCAAGCATGCATGTGCTTAACCATGCACACACAAGCTCATATTACAGTTTCCAGGCCATAATTTTATAGGTACAGCACTTACTAATATTTGGCAGGTGCTGTTATTGAAAACTTAAGTCTCTTCTTAACCACTTAAAGAAAGCAGTCTGCACACAACTGTGAATTGTGTATGCTGTAGGCAAGTTTGCCCATTCTTACTATTTTGTGGCACTGGTGGTACTGCAAGATGATTCATGGATCCATTTATTAATGCACACATAATTCAGGTGAGCCTACAGGGATGTAAAGTTATAGATTGACAGTCAGAAGTAATTGCTGCTGGCAGAGTACAAGTAAAGTTAAGTTCAGTGTCCTGGCCCCAAAGCACCAACCAGGCTTGATGACGGCCCCCCCCCCCCCCTCTTTCCTGTCTCTGCCAGCAGTATCTTCAGATGTGGTACGGAGCAGCACATGTTCAGTACACCATTTTCCCAGTCACTGTTGAGTTTCTTGACCTCAGAAGCTCTAATAGTCAAGAGAGTAGTTCCTCAGTTGGCCTCATAAGGCTAAGTGCATCCCATACCACTTCTCCTGTGGAGGAAAAATCCGTGTCAGTACCTGAAATCGAACCTGGGTCCCCTAGGTGGTAGTTGGCTGTGCTGACAACTCAGCTACAGAGGCGGACTCGGCAGAGTATACTGTCAACAAATTATGATCAGCATTAATCAACTCAAACTGACAATTAATCTAATTAATTTTCGATTATTTTGTGTTTTTATATATGTAAAGATAAAAACAGCTACATTGAAAAATCCTCCACTACTCAGCTACTGCTTTCATCTAATACCTTTAGACAAAGCATTTATATAACTTTTCCCACCCCGCTATCAGCTACTATCAAAGTCTACTCCCATTTTACGAGTATCTCGACAAGGCAGAAAAATTTGGTGCAATTCGGGACTGAATGACTGGGAGTTCGTGTCAGCTTTCCCTGAGTCATTACTTTTTTAATGACAAAATTGTGATGTAGTTATGATTACCACCTAGCCCCTCCACAAAATCATTATTGATATAACTCAACAAATCAAGCCAAGATAAATTTAGTAATGTGTTTTTGTGATTATATAAAGATAAGAACTTGTCCTATAAGAAAGCATTAAATTTGTATGAAATTTTACTGAGGAACAAAAACTAAATAAATTTCCAGCAGTGCTGCAAAATGTTTCGTTCTTTTGGCTAATATTTCTGCCACCAAATAATGCTAGCAATGTAAAATAAAAGTATTAGATACAGATTCAATTGCTCTTCAAATATGAGACCCCCCCTCTCCTCCTCTTTATCCTGTATCCAAACAGCTACCCTCTGAGAAATTCAGCATCCTTCGCAGGATTCACCTTCCTTCCTCAACTCTGTTTGTAGTGATACCAACATCACAGTTGTAGAAGCAATTCATGACCCAAAAGCCAATACTGATCTTATGACTCTTCCTACAGATAAGGGTCCAACAATTTTGCTCATGAGTTGCAGTAACTTCATGGCTGTGAATACTCTCCAGCTTCTGGAACCTCTACTTTCAAACTTTTCTGTTGTTATACCATCCCAGGGGTCCTTCAAAATACCTTTTAAAAACCTGGTACATCCTACAACCTGTCACCTGGATCCAAAGATCCACAAACCCTACTCATCTGGAAACTTCAATGCTGGCCTGCCTGTCATGACTTGCTATGACACACTTGCAAAGAGAGATCTTGTCTTGGTTGACTGGCATCTCCAACTAATTGTTGCAACCTCACGGCCTACATTCAGGACACTAATCACTTGCTCCATCATGGGGATGAAACTCTGATAGGCACTTTAAGTACCATGACCTCGGTTCACTAAAAGACCACTTGCGGTGCAATAAATTTGTTAATCTATCATCTTGGCTTCTTACTGGGTGAATTAGTCACGCGTGCATCTTTTTGTTTCATGGCAAACAAAAAAATGTTTCAAGAAACAAAAACAGAGATACAATCATTTACCCCACAGAATATTACAGATGCATTAAAAATAAAGCACAAGCAAAATATTCACAATGCAATTCATAGTGTGCAATTCACGCAGAAAGTCATAATCAGTAACAATGTGATTAAACTAGCTTCTGTGTCAAGTAATGTCAGATCATTTTTATGTTTTGAAATGTGCTAAGATGCAATTATACTGAGGTGACAAAAGTCATGGGATTGCCTCCTAATATCATATCAGACCTCCTTTTACCTGACATGGTAAAGCAGATCAAAGTGGCATGGACTCTACAAGTTTTTGGAATCCCCCTGCTTAAATATTACGCCATGCAGCCTGTACAGCCATCCTTAATAGTGAAAATATTGCCTGTGCTGGATTTTGTGCATGAACTGACATCTCCATTATGTTCCACAAATGTTTGATGGGATTCATGTCAGGTGATCTGGGTGACCAAATCAAACAAATGGCTGCAAATGGCCTCTCAAGTAGCCAGACATAACTGTTTCCCATCAATAATCAGTTCAAACAATCCTGTTGGAAGAACATCCGCAACTGAGCATTATAGCAGAAGTTGAAAATACCGCTTCAGTTGTAAATTTCTTTATTTTCAGATGACCGGTTTCAGACTGTTATAAGTCCATCCTCAGGTGTCATACTGGAAATAGCAAAACATGGGAGATAATTTACACATAATTTCCCCTAATAATGTTAAAACTTAAAAAAAAAAAAAACATTTTGAAACTGCTGGTCGGGCTAGGTGCTGTGAAACCTATGTCAATGCACAAGTGGTACCAGACAGTACTACGGACAACTGCCTGAGCAGGAAAATATACAAATGATGTCACGACACTCACACTGTGCTCTGCTCCCCGAGCGCCGCGTGTACCAGGCGTGGGGTGCTGCCTATGCCTGCGCAGAACAGAGAGTAGCGGATGCAAACGAGGCGGTAAACTGGTAAACCAGAGTGGCAAAAGTGCTGCCATCTATTGACGGCACTAGCCCAGCTGTTCACAATTTGAATTTAGTGGTTTACATTTAAAATGAAGAAAATACAAAAAATGACATAAGAAATACATGATATAAGGTAAAAGTGCTTTATGGGTAGTAAAGAAGCTTATTAACAGGTCGGTACAGAACTGTGGTAAAACTGAATGGAAGGTGTGATATACAATTATTATATAAACTGTAAAGCGCAATGAAACTTTCCTTTTACATGAGTGGCAAACAAGTTTTAAATTTAGTGGGGATATGTAAGTGTCAATGTGGAACAACATGCCACAGTCATCAGTTAAAAGAACATGCACATGTGCCACTCCTATTTAGAAGCTCTCGTTACTGATCAACAAGGAATGTAGTGAAACCTTACGGTTTATACTGTCAGAAAGTAATATACCAATTAATAGCTAGCAGCAAAAGCATTAAAAGGACGCACTAAAAGTGGGGTCAATTTAAAACTATTAACCAACAGTTGACAACTAATCAAGGCTTACAAGAGATAAGATCCGAGACTCACTTTACATCTTAAGAGACAAATAAATTTTTAATTAGTGAGGGCACTAGAATGCACCATAGTCATAGAATAAAATGAAAACATGCAACTTTTACTAAGAGACGGCAATTTTACAGCTATGTAAAATGAAATGGGCGGTCCTCTTGGACCTCACTATAGAAAACAGGCATATGCCGTACATTCGTTAAGCCTATTGAAGATCACAAAAAACACTGACCCAATAAAAAGTAGTGTACATGTGTGGTGTACAGTAATCAAGGACCAGAAGAAAGAGAAGGAAATGAGGCTGGACGCTGCTTCTGAAAAGAAAAGTTATTCAGCAGGACTGTGTGCTCAAGCACATTTTTCTCGTTCAAAATGCCAGACGGATCAGGGCAAATGCTGCAGATGATTTCTATTTCTTCCAAAATGTTTAAAACCAAGCCCTTACATTGAATATGTAGAATCCTGCAATTTATATTTGAAATGGAATGGTTATGATCCTTCAGGTGGTTAGTGAGAGCAGATTTGGAATATTCTCATGCTCTCTGAATTGTATGTTAAAGGAACAGCCAGTTTGCCTTATGTATGGGGAAGGGCACTCATTACACTGGATGCGATAGATGCCCGATTGTGCGTAGCGATTGCCTTCTCTGGTTTTGTGATGCTTCAATGGGTGCCTGACCTTATGCGGGGTGTAGAAGGAGGGTATAACCCCCTCTTACGTAAGCTATTTGCCAATCTTGTCAGATACAACACTTACATATGGGATACTGCAAAAATGTTTTTTTAGAACCATCACTGTTAGTAGACGACAAGGTAATCCCAAACAGATCATTGGAAGCACCTTTCGATTGCATTTGCTGATGAAGAACATCAACAACATTTGGCTGGTAGCAATTACCATTTGCTATGATTTTAATGGTATCCAACTCGTGCTGGTAAGTTTCTTTTGAGAAAGGGACTCTGGCAATGCGGTAAAGCATAGCATGAAGAGCTGCCATTTTTTGCTGCTTTGAGTGAACTGAAGAGCAATGAATAATAGAACTAGTCATAGTTAGTTTTCTAAATATGTTTAAGTGAACATTTACCTTATATTGTGTATTTTTAAGTAATTTTTTGTTTTTCTTAATTTTAAATGTGAACCACTAAATTCTAATTGTGACCCCGTGTTCTTCTCTCCATCAATAGATGGCAGCACTTTTGTCACTTTAGTTTACCAATTTGCCTCCTTGTTCACATCCCCTACTCCCTGTTTTGCGCTCATAGGCAGCATACCGCGCCTGGTACACGCGGCGCTCGGGGACCACAGCACAGTGAAAGTGTTGCGATATCATTTGTATATTTACCTACCCAGGCACTCATCCGTAGTACTGTCCGGTGCCACCTGTGCATTGACATGGGTTTCACAGCACCTAGCATGACCAGCAGTTTCAAAATGCTTTTTAAAAGTTTTATAATTTTTAGGGGAATTTTTTTTTGTTTTTTATGTGTGTTGCAGTGTGTGAAAATTATCTCCCATGTTTTGCTATTTCCAGTAGGACACCTGAGGATGGACTTACAACAGTCTGAAACCGTTCATGTGAAAATAAAGAAATTTACAACTGAAGCGGTATTTTCAACCACTGCAATAATCAGTTGAGTAGAAGGAATTGTCGAGCAGATTTATGATTTCAGTTTGTGTGTTTAATGTACATTAAATTCTTAATATCACTGACATAACAACAACATTCCCTCAGTTTATTAATCATGAAAATATTAAAATGAAGTTAATTAAGTTTCAACATTTCTATCAGAAGCAATTAACATAGAAATGTATACTGTTTTAACTAGGAAAATGGAAGTGTAGACAGCAACAATGTAGGAAAAGATTGATTGCTACTTACTGTAAAGAAGACACATTAAGTTGCAGACAGGCACAATCAAAAGACACTTACATAAAGTTTTTGGCCACAGTCTCCATCAGCAAAAGAGAAACACACACCTTTCACACACCCAAGCACACAAGGAAGCACACCTTATGCACACATGACTGTCAACTCCAGCAGCTCGAGCCAAAATCACACAGGATGGAAGCAGCAATCTAGAGGGAACAAGAAAATTAAATTGTATGAAGGGGGGGGGGGGGGGGGAGATACAGTCTGGCTGAGTGTGCAGGGACTAGAATGCCAAAAAAAAATCTCTCCCATGCAGCCTGGCCACCCAGGTATGGTACGTATCTGCAGTCCCTTGCTCAATATGTTGAGTGACTTACTAAGGACTTCCTTCACCGCCACATAGAACAAGCCACAAAAGAGTGCCTTCTTTGTCACCCAATACCACACCAAACAGGGACAACTGAATGACAGTCTTTCCAGGGCTATGATTACCTATCATCATGCCCCGAAAGGAGGGACATTCTACCTGAGATCCTTCCCACCCCCCCAAAAGTGGTGTTCCATTGCCCATCCAACCTCCTCACAACATTCTAGTTCACCCCTACACCACTCCAGATTCCAAACCCTTGCCCTGCGGAAGACACGTGATCAAGACCTGTCCAATCCACCCACCCAGATGTTCCCATTCCAGTACTGGCACAGTTTATCCTATCCTATTAGGGTGAAAACACCCATGTCATTTACCAGGTCACATGCAATCTTTGCACAACTTTTTATATTGGCATGACTACCAACCAGCTTTCCACTGTCAAACTGTGGCAAGAGCAAAGTAGACCACCCTGTGGTACAACATGCAGCTGAACATAACATGCTCGATTTCAATGGCTCCTTCACTACCCGAGCCATCTCGATCCTCTCCTCCACCACCAGCTGTTCTAAACTGTTCACACATTACTCGGAACTCAACCTGTGGGAACATACTGTCCACACACCATCCACCCAACAGTTTCCACCCCCTCTGTCCTATCATCTCCCACCCCCTTTGTTTGCCACCCTCTGCCAACACATTAACCTATCTTTCACTGCTCCTCTTCTTTTTCACTGTCATATTGTAGGACAGCAGTGGGAGATCATACAGATACCACAGCAGAGATCAGAGGGTATGTGAGCCCAGACATGTCACCACAAACTGTTACAAAACAGATATTAGCACTGGGATTTGGGGAATGCATACCTCTAATCCATCTTCCACTCACCCCACAGCATCAATGTGCACAGCTCTACTGGTGTCACGACAGGATCACTTGGAAGGTAGAATGGTGTGCAATGATCTTCAGCGATGAAAGCAGATGTGCCTTCGTACAAGTAATGGTCATTTTGGCATATACACCTGGTGAGCTCTACATCACAGAGTGCATTTGTCGAAGACATACTGACCCCATTCTGTGCCTTATGATCTTGGGTACAAAAGCTACAACTCTCGTACACCTTCGGTTTTTCTGGATGGGACACTAACAAACAGTCTGTGTGTGTGCAATGTCATCAGACCTGTTCTTTTGCTGTTCTTGCAACACGAACGTGATGTGTTGTTCAAACAGAACGATGCTTGCCTGCATACTGCTTATGAGACTCAGTGTGTCCTACAAGATATGCAGCAACTTCCCCAGTCAGCACAATTTCCAAACATGTGCGACTCATCAGTCGACAACTCTTACAGAACTATGCGAATAGGTTGAAAAGGCGTGGCATAATGTATCTCGGGACAGTATACACCATCTGTACGATCGACTGGATGCCAGAGTCAGTGGCTGCATTACCATCTGTCAAGGTTACACCACATACTAATATGAATGTAGATTGTGCTATGTAATCATTTTATGTACTCCATGTGCGCTGTTGAATTGAAAACCTCTAAAAGGGTGTACATTTTTTTTCTTCTTTGCTATCTGTTTATTACCAGCTGTTTATTCTCTGCACAACAGCTAAATTGTTCTGTGACAGTGATTAACTGGTGCAATTATTCCTTATTATCCCCTTTTAATAGAATTGCAGTGTCATCTGCATATATATTCGTGTTATGAGCATCCACCTTTAAGCTACATCATTTATCTACAGAAGGAACAGAAAATGTCCAATTACTGATCCTTGAGGTACACCATATTTAGTTAGTTTGTAATTTGACAAGTGCTCAGAAATAGTTTTTTGTTTGACATTTGCATGCTTTACACACGCTGATTGCTTACAGTTGCTCAGTAGGATCCAACTGTTGATCAGACCTCACATACCATATTTTTTCAAACTTTTACAGCAGAATCTTGGGGTCCACAATGTCAAAAGCTTTCTATAGATCAGTAAACACTCCAGCTGGTTCCTGTTTTTTGTCCCCCAGGTTCGTTGTGGAGCTATTTGACCTTATAACGGCAGTTGTTGTTGACCTCTTAGTTCTGAACCCAAGTTGTTCTTACATGTGATAACTGATTCTGTTTATAAATTTTATGAGTTTCATACATAATTTTTTCTAATATTTTTGATTACAATTTCCTCTCATATTTCAGACTGTAGTTATTTACTTTATTTACCTTACATTTTTTTTATACTGGAATAATTTTAGATGTTTTCAATACATCAGGTAAAGTGCCTGCTTGAAGTGGACAGTCACATAAGTATGTAAAGTACTTCAATTAGATTAAGTGCATCTTTTTTAAGATGGTTGGAGAGACACTATCAATGCCTGCAGACTTTAAATTTTTTAGACCTTTTATTACTTCATCTTGTGAGAGAGAGTGGATGTACATTGACATGCACTTATATTCACTGGCTTGGGTGGTATTATTTAAATTTGATTTTATCGTATTATCAGCAATATCTGTAAAAAAGTTTATAAATGTAATAGCTACTTGTAAGCAATTTGTCACTTTTTTATTTTCTTGTGTTAGTAATATTTTCTTAGATGATGATCTGTTTTCACCAGATTCTTTTTTATAACACTCTTTGCTTTATTCGCTGAATTACAAATGTATTCATCATTAGGCATTATTTTTTGCTCCTCTTATTACTTTGCTTAGTATTTTGGAATATTTTTTATAGTATATATGTAATTCAGGTAAGGAATTCTTCAAGTTATAGATTTTATGAAGTAGTCTCTTCTTCTGGAATGAAACACTTATCCCCATAGTGATCCAAGTGTTGGTTCTAGAATTCTCCTTTGTGGTTACAGTTTTCTGTGGAAATGCAATATGAAGACAAAACAAATTTATTTATTTTTGTATGTTGAAATAATTCAGGGTTAAGCCACTTCTCAGATATGCATAATACTGAGATATCCTTTAGTGCACCAGTTGATAGTACATTACTTTTGTTGATCTTATTATGCATCCCTGTGGAGGTTTGCCTGACCCTCTATCAGGTGGCAAATATGGGGGGCTCATCCAACTTGTGCAGAGGGTTTGAGAAAAATAAAATACCTGTCATGGATAAAAGACAAGTCCTTTGCCGGGGTTACGGTCAAGTATGTAATGGTAACTTCGACAGAGAAGACTACCTTTGGTACAGAACAGCTGTCAGAGGAGGCACACTCTCCTTTCTGAGAAGTAATAGAGGAACCACTGCCTTCTGGTGAAGAGGGTACTTCAAAGGCTAAGGGAGTAAACCCTGAAAGAAAATCCTTTAGGTTTAGCAGTGCAGCAGAAGAGTAAAATATGTTACTGCTTTCAATGAAAGAAGGAGCCTGAGATTCAAAATACCTAATGACAACACTTCTTGAACCCATGGAATGAATGACAGGTTTCGCAGCCTGACGAAAATCCAAGTAATGTAAGAAAACCCAGTAATAAAGGATGAAAAGCTAGAACTCAACAAAAAGATAAAAACAAGGAGAGAATGGGAACATTAAATGCAATAACCTTGAACAGAAGAGAGTGAAAAGGTTGTAGACCTAATGGAAAAGAGAAAGATTCATATCCTTGAAAACTCAAAACTGCTGAGAGATGGGTACAGATTATACTGGTATGGTCACAATAAAGTGGCAAAGAATGGAGTTGGCTTTATGTTTCAGAAAACATTGTCCCCATTACAGATGAAAGCTTTATAAGTAAAAGAATAATGAAAGCTATAGTGAATATGAGAAAGAATGGTTTTTATATACTCCAAGTTTACATGCCTCAGCAAGGGTGCAGCGAGGATGAAAAACTGAAATTCCTTTAAGAACTGGAAGACCAAATAAGAGAAAATAACATTATGATAATTGGGGACTTCAATGCTTCAATCGGTATTGACAGAAATGGATGCAAGAAAGTGATGGGACCCTTTGAACATGGAAAAAGAAATGTTAAGGGCAAACAAATTCTAAATCTGTGCATAAGGAATAAGCTTTTAGTAAAGACCACATTCTTTAAAAAAATGAGACAGCCATAAGATTACTAGATATGGCTGGGATGTAAGATCTAAGACAGTTATTGACTATGTCTTAACAGACAAATTCATTGGAGAAAAGGTGAGAGACACCAAAGTTGTACCAACTGAGTATTTGGATAGTGATAACTGGTTACTAGTAGCTGATCTAAATTATAAAATTAAATGACAATTGCCATTATTCCATCCTTGATTTTCCATTATAAGATTAAAAGAGTGACTGCTGTACTAAGAATGCCTAAAATTAAGGAATGGAAATGGAAAGAAGAAGAAAATAAGAAAAGTTTCCAAAAGACTGCTAATGTGGATGAGGAATGGAACCTGTATAGAACATCAATAGTCAGTGCTGCCATGCAAATATGTGGTAAAACAAATGACAAAGTAAAAATGATAGAAATCAGTTTATGGAACAATAGAGTAAAAGATACAATTAAAGAACACAATACACCAAGAAAAACATGAAGACTAAAAAAGAGAGCAGAACCAGGGCCTGGTGCCAATAGGTGAACACAAGGTGATAACACTGGAGCAGGAATTCCAACAGAAAGAACATCAAGTAAAGAGAGTAATGAAAGAAGAAAAGGAGAAGAGATGGGGAAATACTCACCCAGAAATTAGAGGAAGATAACTAGGGGAACCAAAAACTGTTATATGGGTTATTGAAAAGTAAGAGATCTGACAGAGAAGATATAAAAGTGATTGAAACAGATGATGGGAATATTCTCAGGGGCGTGGAAGGCATAAGGGAAGTGAAGAAGAATTATTTTTAAATCTTACTGAATGGGGAAAATGAACAAGAAAGTGACACTGAAAAGAAATGTCATGTGGCTAGGGCCTCTTGTTGGGTAGATTGGTCACCTGGTGCAAGTCTTTTTAGTTTAGGCATACTTCGGCAACTTGCACGTCAATGGGGATGAGATGATGATCATGAAGAAAACATAACACCCAGTCCCTGAGAGGAGAAAATCTTTGACCCAGCCAGGAATCAAACCCGGCCCCCTTAGCATGGCATGCCATCGCGCTGACCACTCAGCTATCGAGGTGGCAAAGCAGTACGTGGATCAAAAAAAAATTTCCAGACACTCTGTGAGCAAAATGGTACTGAAACAGAGGATGACAGACTAAAGGCCGAAATACTAAATGTCTTTTTCCAAAGCTGTTTCACAGAAGAAGACTGCACTGTAGTTCCTTCTCTAGATTGTCGTACAGATGACAAAATGGTAGATATTGAAATAGATGACAGAGGGATAGAGAAACAATTAAAATCACTCAATAGCGGAAAGGCCACAGGACCTGATGGGATACCAGTTCAATTTTACACAGAGTATGCGAAGGAACTTGCCCCCCTTCTTGCAGCGGTGTACCATAGGTCTCTAGAAGAGCGTAGCGTTCCAAAGGATTGGAAAAGGGCACAGGTCATCCCCGTTTTCAAGAAGGGACGTCGAACAGATGTGCAGAACTATAGACCTATATCTCTAACGTCGATCAGTTGTAGAATTTTGGAACACGTACTATGTTCGAGTATAATGACTTTTCTGGAGACTAGAAATCCACTCTGTAGGAATCAGCATGGGTTTTGAAAAAGACGGTCGTGTGAAACCTAGCTCATGCTATTTGTCCACGAGACTCAGAGGGCCATAGACACGGGTTAAAAGGTAGATGCCGTGTTTCTTGACTTCCGCAAGGCGTTCGATACAGTTCCCCACAGTCGTTTAATGAACAAAGTAAGAGCATATGGACTATCAGACCAATTGTGTGATTGGATTGAGGAGTTCCTAGATAACAGGACGCAGCATGTCATTCTCAATGGAGAGAAGTCTTCCGAAGTAAGAGTGATTTCAGGTGTGCCGCAGGGGTGTGTCATAGGACTGTTGCTATTCACAATATACATAAATGACCTTGTGGATGACATCGGAAATTCACTGAGGCGTTTTGCAGATGATGCTGTGGTGTATCGAGAGGTTGTAACAATGGAAAATTGTACTGAAATGCAGTTGGATCTGCAGCAAATTGACGCATGGTGCAGGGAATGCCAAGTGAATCTCAATGTAGACAAGTGTAATGTGCTGCAAATACATAGAAAGATAGATCCCTTATCATTTAGCTACTGGAAGCAGTTAATTCCATAAATTATCTGGGAGTACGCATTAGGAGTGATTTAAAATGGAATGATCATATAAAGTTGATCGTCGGTAAAGCAGATGCCAGACTGAGATTCATTGGAAAAATCCTAAGGAAATGCAATCCGAAAACAAAGGAAGTAGGTTACAGTACGCTTGTTCACCCACTGCTTGAATACTGCTCAGCAGTGTGGGATCCGTACCAGATAGGGTTGATAGAAGAGATAGAGAAGATCCAACGGAGAGCAGCGTGCTTCGTTACAGGATCATTTAGTAATCGCGAAAGCGTTACGGAGCTGATAGATAAACTCCAGTGGAAGACTCTGCAAGAGAGACGCTCAGTAGCTCTGTATGGGCTTTTGTTAAAGTTTAGAGAACATACCTTCACCGAAGAGTCAAGCAGTATATTGCTCCCTCCTACGTATATCTCGCGAAGAGACTGTGAGGATAAAATCAGAGAGATTAGAGCCCACACAGAAGCATACCGACAATCCTTCTTTCCACGAACAATATGAGACTGGAATGGAATGTAGAACCGATAGAGGTACTCAGGGTACTCTCCGCCACACACCGTCAGGTGGCTTACGGAGTATGGATGTAGATGTAGATGTAAATGTAGAAATTGACCGGAAACAGATAAAAAGTGGGAAGGCAGCAAGAGTGGATGAGATTCGCTAGACAAACAATCAAACAATTCATATTAATGAGTTTCATTATAAAAGACAATTACAACTACTTAAATTTCATATGTGTCACGAGAAAGGGTGACATACAAAATAATCAGTCTTGTACAGAATAGACACCACAAGTCTGTGCTACATAGAGTTTACTAATGAAGTGGCTAATATTGGAGCTGCTTTTGAAGTGGGCCACAGCAGTTGGGCGCTGCGTTTATGTCCTCTTCACGTAGGAGCTGTTGCCGTCACATTGTCATCCTGGAGGGATGTTGGTCAGGATGCAATTGACTGACTTCTTCTCACAGCCTCCTCTCCTCTGCCGTTCCCAAATGGTGTGCTGGCACTGACTTTTACAATGCAAAAGGCAGCTGGAATCCAAGGAATATGGTGGTTACACTGGATGCTGGTAGTGATACGGAAAGAGAAAAAAGTGCTGAATGACTGGAAAAAAGGAATTATAATACCAAACAATGGGAAATACAGGCAGGACTGTAACAATATTATGAAAATGATAGTTACTACTCATCATATGGTGGAGATCTACATCTACATCTAAATCTACATTTATACTTCGCAAGCCACCCAACGGTGCATGGCGGAGGGCACTTTCCATGCCTCTGTCATTACCTCCCTTTCCTGTTCCCGTCGCGTATAGTTCGCGGGAAGAACAACTGCCGGAAAGCCTCCGTGCGCGCTCAAATCTCTCTAATTTTACATTTCTGAACTCCTAGGGAGGTATAAGTAGGGGGAAGCAATATATTCGATACCTCATCCAGAAAAGCACCCTCTTGAAACCTGGACAGCAAGCTACACCGTGACGCAGAGCGCCTCTCTTGCAGAGTCTGCCACTTGAGTTTGCTAAACATCTCCGTAACGCTATCACACTTACCAAATAACCCTGTGACGAAATGCGCTGCACTTCTTTGGATCTTCTCTATCTCCACTGTCAACTCGACCTGGTACGTATCCCACACTAACGAACAATACACAAGTATAGGTCGAACGAGTGTTTTGTAAGCCACCTCCTTTGTTGATGGACTACATTTTCTAAGGACTCTCCCAATGAATCTCAACCTGGTACCCGCCTTACCAACAATTAATTTTCTATGATCATTCCACTTCAAATCGTTCCATACGCATACTCCCAGATATTTTACAGAAGTAACTGCTACCAGTGTTTGTTCCGCTATCATATAACCATACAATCAAGGATCCTTCTTTCTACGTATTCGCAATACATTACATTAGTCTATGTTAAGAGTCAGTTGCCACTCCCTGCACCAAGTACCTATCTGCTGCAGATCTTTCTGCATTTCGCTGCAATTTTCTAATGCTGCAACTTCTCTGTATACTACAGCATCATCCACGAAAAGCCACAGGGAACTTCTGACACTATCTACTAGGTCATTTATATATATTGTGAAAAGCAATGCTCCCATAACACCCCCCTGTGGCACGCCAGAGGTTACTTTAACGTCTGTAGACGTCACTCCATTGAGAACAACATGCTGTGTTCTGTTTGCTAAAAACTCTTCAATCCAGCCACACAGCTGGCCTTATATTCCGTAGGGTCTTACTTTGTTTATCAGGCGACAGTGCGGAACTGTATCGAACTCCTTCCGGAAGTCAAGGAAAATGGCACCTACCTGGGAGCCTGTATCTAATATTTTCTGGGACTCATGAACAAATAAAGTGAGTTGGGTCTCACACTATCGTTGGGTCTGGAATCCATGTTGATTCCTACAGAGTAGATTCTGGGTTTCCAGAAAAGACATGATACGCAAGCAAAAGACATGTTCTAAAATTCTACAACAGATCGATGTCAGAGATATAAGCCTATAGTTTTGCGCATCTTCTCGATGACCTTTCTTGAAATCTGGAACTACCTGTGCTCTTTTCCAATCATTTGTAACCTTCCGTTCCTCTAGAGACTTGTGGTACACGGATGTTAGAAGTTATAACGATATGTTTACATAATGTGTATACATAAACATACAGTTATAAATGTCCCCGTTCGTCGTCTGATCTTTCGGAAGTTGCATTGCATAGGAGAGTAAATGCCTATTCAAAATATAATTATTTTGGATAGCTCAACATGAATTTCCTAAGGGACCGTAGTTTATCATGCATTTACCAGTAGAATATGGCGCGGAGAAAGTATTTCGCCGCATGCAACTTCCGCCCGAACTCGACGAAAGAATTCGTGACTGTGAACTCTCTATTTGGCAGAAACATAAAGAAAATTAAATAACTTCATGAAGGAGTGAGACATAGATTCTATATTAAATACACCAGTTCCATTTAAGTCTGAATTTATGGCAATTAATAGACGAACTTACACTGCAATGAAGGATTTAACATGGATGCCGTTTTGACTGGCACTTCTCTTAATGAAAACAATTCCTTCGACGTTTTCACATACACGTCGCACAATAAATCTACTGCTAGGCACGTTTAGTATTACACATTCACTTTTCACAAAAACAATATTATTTTTAACGATAATAATACGGCGGCAAGACATGCTCGTCCGACACAAGAGACAAGAGAAGAATGAGTAACTGTTCATCGAGAATATCTCGTACCTCAAAAAAAAAAAATGGAATGAAAGTGTTCTTCTTCTGTCCGTTTTTCGCGCCGCGGTTTTCAAAGTCAATAACTCACTGCATCTCTGACGGCGCTTCGACAATAAACAAGTTACGTCACAGGTCGTTCACCTTTTACATTCTCGCAACATTATTTGCTAACTGTAGCTGTTGCCGAGCGACTGCTCGATTAGTGAATGATTTAAAATGATAAGACAATCACATAATGTTACATTGCCTTCCATGGGAATCTTGGAAATCAAGGAGATTACCAAGATTCACATGTCGCCGTTAACATTATGGGATTGAGTACTTTACAGATTTACATTGATCAAACACAGTATTCCTGTCATTTGATTATTAGGATTACACAAATATGGCGATCTCTCATTCATAGACAAAGACAGTTCTTAAGGTAAAGATACACAAAAAAATTTAAAAACTAAGACAGTAAATCTACGAAGTTTGCAATGGACATTATACATTATACTCATTACAGTCCTTATTTTACAGAGTTCATACCGACCATCTTTGTGGCCTCAAGTTATTGTCCAGAGCTCATAGGCTCTTTGCTCCTGAAAGAAAACACATAGGATTCATCTTTTTATACGCACATAATTCTCACACATGGAATTTCTCACACGTGTCCATTTTTATACACATATAATTCTCACACATGGAATTTCTCACACGTGTCCATTTTCCATTGCTCACTAGTTGTCATGATTTTTACGCTTTCACTGTTTGTGTATTGACAGGTAAGTTAAAATTTGATTCTTCTCCAGGTGAAGCTTATGCCTTGAGAAGTTGGATCGCTACTTTGCGGTCTCCAAGTAGAAAACTTTTCATCAGCTCTGGCGGGCGAGTCTCACTCGCACGTTACGTACACACGTTACATGTAACAAAAAAATATAAATACCCATTAATCTAAAAACTAAGCTTAAATCTATTTTAGGACTTGGGATTCATAGGAATTTGACTTTGTCACTATTCGCGTGTGGTTTGGCTGTTCACATTTCATCCACGGGATATAACATTAGCATAGTATGTGATATGTTGTGAACTCATATAAAAGTCTTTTATTTTGGGAGCGGCTTTCATGGAAAGTCCGTTTCGTCGAACTGCAGCGGGAGTTCTGTGCTAGTACATCACTTTAAATTTAACGCGTTTGTTGCGTCGATGTACGTTGACACAGGCTGATTGTTAGAGCTGAATCGCAACTCGAGGCGCTCACTAGTCTCCACGCGGTACTTCAGCTTTTCCGCGCACGGTTCAGTGAACACGTTGCGTCGATGGTGTTGTGGTATTTTGTGGTTTGCTGAGGCTGATGAGGAGGGACGAGGATTACCAGGGACAGAGGCTCCATTGAAACCATCCCTGTCTCCACATTTTCCAGCCGATTTTGAAGATTTTAAGGTAGGCTAGTGCTCGCACTTTGCAAAGCAGCTAACACACTTGGTTTCCGATGCACTGCACGTAATCACATCACCGCCTTCGGTTACACAACCGGACTATCATTGTCCGTCGGCCTATCTGCACGTTTAACACTTTTTATCTTCACCGTGAATGAAATTATCACTTACTTATAACAACGATGCATTGCTTCGTGTCTGTGGCAGACTTCCACACCATTTTAAGTCTTCACTTATACACTACTATGTACACAATTTTTTTTACAGTTTATAATCAAATAGTTTGTCTCACTTTGAAGCTTGCTAAGTGAGAGCTTTGATTATTATGTCCATTTCAATTTCTGTTGCTTTGTTGCTAACTACCTTAACATTTCGCTTTACATTGTTCCTCATCTTTCTCAAAGACTAATTATGCTTTTAGTTCACAGTCACAATACATTAGTTTCCGATCTGTTAGCAATTATTATTATTTTAATTCATTTCAATCGTTCTTTCTATTTATTAGATTCATTAAAGTTATCACTGTCATTTCAACAAAAATTCTCTTTTTACTAGATGTGAGGATCAATCAGTCACATTTGATTGCCCTCTCACATGAGAACAGAACACCATTCAAGAAAATTTCAAATTCCTTATCGCGATCTCGGTTTGCGTCTCGGATTGACTTTAAAAGGCAAAATAAAGACATTTCAAAACTAGCTTTTCCCGATTTCGTTCACGCGCTTCCTTTTGAAAATCGTATGCCAAACCAGCCTTCCACGTCAACCGCATTTCTCAATCTGTGACGTCAAGTCTACGGGACGGGTTTAGGCGGGTTAGGATATTTACACAAATTCAGAAGAAAGACATAGATATAATAGTACATAGAAGAAGAAATCTAGCAAACAACTCCTTGTTCCTTATGACTCAGAAATTAATTTTCCTTTGCGCCGTACGTCTGCGTACACGCTCCAATTACAAACTAGCTACTTTGTTTTGCCGGCGGTTTCATTGTCATTTTATTCTCTCCTTGACGCCTGCTTGCACTACACTGCATTGGCCTCTATATATGACCTTAAGTCATAATTGCTTTGTCCTTGCCACTTACGCTCTTATACTTGGTATTTATTTCACTTATGGCTTTGAATGTATCTGTCCTGCGTATTGCAATTACAATTAATGCTACTTTGTTTATCTAGCTGAAGGATAGCGCTTTCGTGGTCATGTTGGTACTTACAAGTAACTCACATGCTTCGTAAACATTACGTTATTTTAATGCAGAGATGAACCTTTTCCAGATTTCTATGTACATTGGAACTTAATCTAGACAAGCTGACTTAGAAACTAGTTACATGTTTTCCTTTTTAGTGGGATCAGGAACCAATAATTGTCAAGCGACCCTTGTCCTCGACGAAAATAAATTTCGTTTCTGGATCATTGCTCCATGAACTTAAAAAAAAAATTCTTACATACTATGTTTTATTTTCACTTCTTTAGCATTTCATATCGCAGAAGCCGGCTTGTTAGGCACATCCTTCGCTTTATATTTCATTTCTCTCTCTTAAATATTATCTCCTTAAAACTAGAGTTCTTGGAGCTGATCACTTTCTTTGTTAAACAAGATTTTTTTTTATCAGCTTGTCTGTACTTAAATTATGGCTCAAGATAACATATTTTAAATTGTCTGCTGTATAGCAAGATAGACTCACTGTCGTGTAATATATTCTAAGCATTTTTTTTTTTTTTACAAAGTCAAATCAGTTGTCACTTAGTCACTAGCGGCTAACCTTCTCTTGTCATTATAAAGCTTCCCTTTTGACTTATTCTGTAGCATGATATTTTTTTAGATCAGAGTGATGGTATAACCCTTTTATTTTTCCATTTGCGGGATCAGAAATCACATAACAACCTGTATGCGGTTTACGAAGGATCTCGTAAGGTCCCTCAAAAAGACTTTGCCATTTTCGATTTTTGTGTAAGAGCAACGATGGTTTAAAGTGTGTTTTTAGCAAGACCTTTTCGCCTACTTTATAAGTTAACACCTTATTAATATGTTTGTCATACGCCTTCTTGCGTAAATTGGCTTGGGTGGTCAACGTTGTTAGAGCTTATCTTATTCTGGCGTCTAAACTAGCGCTTGTGTTGTTACACTTAGGAATTGAATTGACCTTGAACATCCTTGGACGGGTAATGTTGGAATTTTAATTAATGTACTAATTTGCTTATAGAAACATAAGGACATAGCATTAATATTTGCACCTGTATCTAGGATTACAGTCGTCAAAATTCCGGCTGTAGGAAGTTTTGTCATAGCTTGCACTTGGTCATCTATCGGTTCATCACCGTCAGTCGTCTCTTTCTCTTGTAATAATTCTTGTCTCATGTCAATCCCGTCATTGTATCTCAGTACAAGTACGTCATGGTTAGTCTCTCCGTCGAAGTGGTAGCCTCCATTCTGTCTCACAGCATCACTTAGGGAGCTTTCAGATGCTGGACTTAGTTTTCCTGTTTGTGTGGTTTTGATTGGCCTTCATCATTAGAAAGTTCGACCAATCTGACATTATGAGAACACTGAGGAACAAAATTACTGTTATGCACAAACCTCGTGTCAAAATGTTGCTGCGTTTGTTCTGGTGTCCAATACGTGTTACTGTCTTCCGCGTTTGCGAAAAATACAGGGGGATTGTAATGCCTTTGCGGGGTCTGATGATTTTTATTACTATTATGATTTCCGGAATTGTTACTGTGAAATCCACCTTCACACTGTGGGTTGCCGTTAAACTGTGTGTTTCTGTACATTCCCTGCGCTTGATTTTTACTAGGCGCGGAGTTGTATTGGTATGAGTGGGCGTCAGCTGTTTGTTGCTGCCCGTAATTTGAGTGTTGGCTGCGCGAGTACGGTGCATTCCATTGCGATCCGCTCTGCTGTTGCCAACCTTTTTGACTGAAACCGTTTCCAAACTTCTGCTTGCACGATTGATTGCCGTACTGATTACCAGTCGTGTTATACACGGGATTGAATCGGTTGTGTTGATTATGTCTTTTCCTTTTGTGCGGATACCCACTGCCTTTATTTCCGTTTTGCCAATCGTTACTATTTTTTGAACCGTTCCCTGGCTTTTCATAGCCGTTACTGTCGTAATGTTGTGGCCAAGAATTGTGCGGAGTATTCCGCGGTTTGTTAGCTCTCATGTCCTCATAGATCAGGTCTAGGGAACCTAATATCGACAGAAAGGTATCTGGATCATCATCTGGTATGGCTATCAGCTTTTCACGAATCGAAATGGGTAATTTAGACTTGAGAATCATAATTACATCTTTACTATTGATAGGGTTATCCCAATACCTAATTTTGCCAAGATATTTTTCGAAGTACATTCTCAGGCTACTATTCCTGGGGTCAAATTGTTCTGCATTATAGACTTCTTTACGAAGGCGCTTCTGAACACCTTCGCTCCAAAATTTGCTGAGGAAACAGTGTTCAAACTCCTCATATGTTCGACACTTATCAACCATTTCTGTTCCCCATATTATCGATTCGCCACCTATAGATCCGGTAACAAATTGGATACGCTGTCTATCAGTCCACGAATTTGGAAAAATGCCGGAGAATCCACGAAGAAAGACAATTGGGTGGATATTTCGTTTTTCTGGGTTAAAAGTTTGAAAAACTCGATGCTTTATCATGCTTTCTTCCTTCATCATTTTTACTACTGAGTCAGATTCTTGATTTCGGTGACTAACTGGAATATGTGGCGGTGAAGTGTGTTCATTAGATACAACAGATATTCGGAATTGCCGAAATAATTCATCTTCTTCCTCTGAGGCTAAAGAGTTAGGATAATTCGGTCTCTGTATTCGGGAACTACTACTCACTTGTGCCTTCAGGTTATTTAGCTGTTCCGTTACCTCTTGCTTCCAATTTGGTAATTCTTGCTGAAGGGTACGCCTAATGCTACCGAGTTCAGACATTACGGTATCTCCGGAGCTTCCAGGAGCTGACAAGATACCAAGAGTGGTTGCTTTCACAGTCTCTACTAGGTCTTTGTTAATTTTATCTTCGACAAATTTGTCCTTTCCAACAATCCAGTTCTCATACTTTTCTCTAAATTCTCTCTCATGACTATCTAGCCTCTCCTTTACTTTCGTTTCCGTTTCCAGAGTCAAATTTGACATTCCCTCAGTTAGTTTTTCTACCTGCGTAGTTACTCTGTCTAATCTGTGATTAACCGTGGTTACGGTGGAGTCAAGATTCTTGGTTGCGTTTCGGATGTCAGCTGTCTCGCTTTGCATGGTAGCTAAAGTGTCATTCAGTTCGAAAATTATTCCACTTCGCATTTGAGAAACAGCATCCTTAACTTGCTTTGCCACTTCTTTGGCTACGTTTTCTCTAACAGATTTTATTTCTTCGCTTACTGTAGAAAGTTTATCTTCAATTACTGTAGAAAGTTTATCTTCAAGTGAGGCTAACATTTGTCTATTTTCGTCTTTCAAATCATCTTCAAGTGAGGCTAACATTTGTCTATTTTCGTCTTTCAAATCATTTTTAATGGAATTCACCATTTGGCGATTTCCGTCCTGCATCATTTGACTTATTTGACTCAGTAACTGTTGGCATTGTCTAGTTCAGTACCGGTAACATTATGGTGTGGGGCACCAAAGTCCGTAAGATTTCCCACTTCACTTTCTACAATTGTTTCAATTGGTGTCTCAGCCCTACTAATTACCGTGCGGGACCGTAAGCGACGCGACACTTCACTCGTTTCATTCCGTTCATTTGAATCTAGTGATGACATTTTATCGTCTGCCATAGCTCACTTATTTACAAACAGTAAGTCAATGACGTTCGTTTGAGCTACGGCCGTCAGCTGTCGACAGAGATGTAATTTATCGGTTGCTACGTCACAAGATCGGAATGTCGGGAGATGCACGTCACGAGAACAAGAGACTATTCTGGACCGTAAAGAAAGTATGGCTGCACACTGTTCAAAATAAATGAAAACTAAGGCTGGTCAGCTCCGTGAACAGGCAGCGGACATTTAAAAACAAATTATATGCAATACACAACAATGGAATTTAAACAATACTTGAAGAAATTACTAATCTACTAAATGCAATCTACTGAATTCAAAGCAAATTTTACTGCAACTAATAAAGATCGTCACAAATTGATTAATGTCGGCTGAAATTAAGGAAGCTTGGCTACGGCTAACAAAATTTTAACTTACGTTACTGATGACTGCCTTGGGCGTTGCAACTAGATTTTCGCACAAATTCTGTTCCAAAAAAAAATCACTCTTCCACAATTTTCTCTGAATATCTCGTTTCTTTCGCTCAATGGAAATTTTATTGGATGGCGTTTGATGTCATGTAACAAATAAAAAGCACAAGATTAGCTACAATTATCTATGAATATTCCCACAATGCGTATCTTATATAAATTTTTATTCCTTTGAGTATATATATATATATATATTTTTTTAATTCAGGTCCCTGTTCGGGCGCCAATTATAACGATATGTTTACATAATGTGTATACATAAACATACAGTTATAAATGTCCCCGTTCGTCGTCTGATCTTTCGGAAGTTGCATTGCATAGGAGAGTAAATGCCTATTCAAAATATAATTATTTTGGATAGCTCAACATGAATTTCCTAAGGGACCGTAGTTTATCATGCATTTACCAGTAGAATATGGCGCGGAGAAAGTATTTCGCCGCATGCAACTTCCGTCCGAACTCGACGAAAGAATTCGTGACTGTGAACTCTCTATTTGGCAGAAACATAAAGAAAATTAAATAACTTCATGAAGGAGTGAGACATAGATTCTATATTAAATACACCAGTTCCATTTAAGTCTGAATTTACGGCAATTAATAGACGAACTTACACTGCAATGAAGGATTTAACATGGATGCCGTTTTGACTGGCACTTCTCTTAATGAAAACAATTCCTTCGACGTTTTCACATACACGTCGCACAATAAATCTACTGCTAGGCACTTTTAGTATTACACATTCACTTTTCACAAAAACAATATTATTTTTAACGATAATAATACGGCGGCAAGACATGCTCGTCCGACACAAGAGACAAGAGAAGAATGAGCAACTGTTCATCGAGAATATCTCGTACCTCAAAAAAAAAAAAAAAAATGGAATAAAAGTGTTCTTCTTCTGTCCGTTTTTCGCGCCGCGGTTTTCAAAGTCAATAACTCACTGCATCTCTGACGGCGCTTCGACAATAAACAAGTTACGTCACAGGTCGTTCACCTTTTACATTCTCGCAACATTATTTGCTAACTGTAGCTGTTGCCGAGCGACTGCTCGATTAGTGAATGATTTAAAATGATAAGACAATCAAATAATGTTACAAAATGGGGCAAGTTCTTTCATGTACTCTGTGTAGAATCGAATTGGTATCCCACCAGGTCAAGTGGACTTTCCTCTGTTGAGTGATTTCAGTTGCTTTTCTATTCCTTGGACACTTATTTTGATGTCAGCCATTTCTTCATTCGTACGAGGATTTAGAGAAGGAACTGCAGTGCGGTCTTCCTTTGTGAAACAGCTTTGGAAAAAAGTGTTTAGTATTTCAGCTTTACACGTGTCATCCTCTGTTTCAATGCCATCATCATCCCAGAGTGTCTGGATATGCTGTTTCGAGCCACTTACTGATTTAACGTAAGACCAGAACTTCTTAGGATTTTCTGTCAAGTCGGTACATAGAATTTTACTTTCGAGTTTACTGAACGCTTCACGCATAACCCTCCTTACGCTAACTTTGACATCGTTTAGCTTCTGTTTGTCTCAGAGGTTTTGGCTGCGTTTAAACTTGCAGTGAAGCTCTCTTTGCTTTCGCAGTAGTTTCCTAACTTTGTTGTTAAACCACGGTAGATTTTTCCCGTCCCTCACAGTTTTACTCGGCACGTTCCTGTATAAAACACATTTTACTATTGCCTTGAACTTTTTCCATAAACACTTAACATTGTCAATGTTGGAACAGAAAATTTCGTTTTGATCTGTTAGGTAGTCCGAAATCTGCCTCCTATTACTCTTGCTAAACAGATAAACCTTCCTCCCTTTTTTTATCTGCCTATTTACTTCCATGTTTAGGGATGCTGCAATGGCCTTATGATCACTGATTCCCTGTTCTGCACTTACAGAGTCGAAAAGTTCGGGTCTGTTTGTTATCAGTAGGTCCAAGATGTTACCTCCAAGAGTTGGTTCTCTGTTTTATTGCTTGAAGTAATTTTCGGATAGTGCACTCAGTATAATGTCACTCGATGTTCTGTCCCTACCACCTATCCTAAACATCTGAGTGTACCAGTCTATATCTGGTAAATTGAAATCTCCACCTAATACTATAACATGCTGAGGAAATTTATGTGAAATGTATTCCAGATTTTCTCTCTGTTGCTCTGCCACTAACGCTGCTGAGTCGGGAGGTCGGTAAAAGGAGCCAATTATTAACATAGCTCGGTTCTTGAGTATAACCTCCACCCATAATAGTTCACAGGAACTGACCACTTCTATTTCACTACAGCGACAAACACACCATCACCGGTTGCATGCAATCTATCCTTTCTAAACACAGAAGGTGGCTTCACGGGTAGCAGGGGCTGTGTGGCGTGGGCTGGGTGGTTTTTTTTAGGTTAGATGGCCTCGGGAAAGTACAGAAAGGGCAACAGCTTCAAAGTGTGCAGCTCAAAGGCAGGACATTGGGGCACCAAGCAGCAATCGGTATTGTAATTGTAAACTGTCAAAGTTGCGTTGGTAAAGTACCGGAACTTCAAGCGCTGAGAAAAAGCACCGAAGCTAATATCGTTATAGGTATGGAAAGCTGACTGAAGCCTGAGATAAATTCTGCTCAAATTTTTACAAAGGCACAAACGATGTTTAGAAAGGATAGATTGTATGCAACCGGTGGTGGCGTGTTTGTCGCTGTTAGTAGTAGTTTAGCCTGTAGTGAAGTAGAAGTGGATAGTTCCTGTAAATTATTATGGTTGGAGATTACACTTAACAACCAAGCTAGGTTAATAATTGGCTCCTTTTACCGACCTCCCGACTCAGCAGCGTTAGTGGCAGAACGACTGAGAGAAAATCTGGAATACATTTCACATAAATTTCCTCAGCATGTTATAGTCTTAGGTGGAGATTTCAATTTACCAGATATAGACTAGGACACTCAGATGTTTAGGACAGGTGGTAGGGACAGATCATCGAGTGACATTATACTGAGTGCACTATCCAAAAATTACCTCAAGCAATAAAACAGAGAACCAACTCTTGGAGGTAACATCTTGGACCTACTGATAACAAACAGACCCGAACTTTTCGACTCTGTAAGCGCAGAACAGGGAATCAGTGATCATAAGGCCATTGCAGCATCCCTAAACATGGAAGTAAATAGGCAGATAAAAAAAGGGATGAAGGTTTTTCTGTTTAGCAAGAGTAATAGGAGGCAGATTTCGGACTACCTAACAGATCAAAACGAAATTTTCTGTTCCAACACTGACAATGCTAAGTGTTTATGGAAAAAGTTCAAGGCAATAGTAAAATGTGTTTTATACAGGTACGTGCCGAGTAAAACTGTGAGGGACGGGAAAAATCTACCGTGGTTTAACAACAAAGTTAGGAAACTACTGCGAAAGCAAAGAGAGCTTCACTGCAAGTTTAAACGCAGCCAAAACCTCTGAGACAAACAGAAGCTAAACGATGTCAAAGTTAGTGTAAGGAGGGCTATGCGTGAAGCGTTCAGTGAACTCGAAAGTAAAATTCTATGTACCGACTTGACAGAAAATCCTAAGAAGTTCTGGTCTTACGTTAAATCAGTAAGTGGCTCGAAACAGCAATACTACTATACTACTATACATCCTATTACTCTGGGATGATGATGGCAATGAAACAGAGGATGACACGTGTAAAGCTGAAATACTAAACACTTTTTTCCAAAGCTGTTTCACAGAGGAAGACCGCACTGCAGTTCCTTCTCTAAATCCTCGTACGAATGAAGAAATGGCTGACATCAAAATAAGTGTCCAAGGAATAGAAAAGCAACTGAAATCACTCAACAGAGGAAAGTCCACTTGACGTGACGGGATACCAATTCGATTCTACACAGAGTACATGAAAGAACTTGCCCCACTTCTAACAGCCATGTACCGCAAGTCTCTAGAGGAACAGAAGGTTACAAATGATTGGAAAAGAGCACAGGTAGTCCCAGTCTTCAAGAAGGGTTGTCGAGCAGATGAGCAAACTATAGACCTATATCTCTGACATCGATCTGTTGTATAATTTTAGAACATGTTTTTTGCTCGTGTATCATGTCATTTCTAGAAACCCAGAATCTACTCTGTAGGAATCAACATGGAATCCAGAAGCAGCGATCATGTGAGACCCAACTCATTTTATTTGTTCATGAGACCCAGAAAATATTAGATACAAGCTCCCAGGTAGGTGCCATTTTCCTTGACTTCCGGAAGGAGTTCGATACAGTTCCACACTGTCGCCTGATAAACAAAGTAAGAGCCTACGGAATATAAGACCAGCTGTGTGGCTGGATTGAAGAATTTTTAGCAAGCAGAACACAGCATGTTGTTCTCAATGGAGAGACATTAAAGTAACCTCTGGCGTGCCACAGGGGAGTGTTATGGGACCGTTGCTTTCCACAATATATATAAATGACCTAGTAGATAGTGTCGGAAGTTCCATGCGGCTTTTCGCGGATGATGCTGTAGTATACAGAGAAGTTGCAGCATTAGAAAATTGCAGTGAAACGCAGGAAGATCTGCAGCAGATAGGTACTTGGTGCAGGGAGTGGCAACTGACCATTAACATAGACTAATGTAATGTATTGCGAAGACATAGAAAGAAGGATCCTTTATTGTATGATTATATGATAGCGGAACAAACACTGGTAGCAGTTACTTCTGTAAAATATCTGGGAGTATTCGTACGGAACGATTTGAAGTGGAATGATCATAGAAAATTAATTGTTGGTAAGGCGGGTACCAGGTTGAGATTCATTAGGAGAGTCCTTAGAAAATGTAGTCCATCAACAAAGGAGGTGGCTTACAAAACACTCGTTCGACCTATACTTGTGTATTGCTCATTAGTGTGGGATACGTACCAGGTCGGGTTGACAGTGGAGATAGAGAAGATCCAAAAAAGTGCGGCGCATTTCGTCACAGGGTTATTTGGTAAGTGTGATAGCGTTACGGAGATGTTTAGCAAACTCAAGGGGTCCCGGGTTCGATTCCCAGCGGGGTCAGGGATTTTCCCCTGCCTCGAGATGACTGGGTGTTTGTGTTGTCCTCATCATTTCATCATCATCCAGGAAAGTGGCGAAATTGGACTGAGCAAAGATTGGGTAATTGTACGGGCGCTGATAACCCCGCAGTTGAGCGCCCCACAAACCAAACTTCATCTTCTTCATCAAACTCAAGTGGCAGACTCTGCACGAGAGGCGCTCTGCGTCACGGTGTAGCTTGCTGTCCAGGTTTCAAGAGGGTGCTTTTCTGGATGAGGTATCGAATATATTGCTTCCCCCTACTTATACCTCCCTAGGAGTTCAGAAATGTAAAATTAGAGAGATTTGAGCATGCACGGAGGCTTTCCGGCAGTCGTTCTTCCTGCGAACTATACGCGACGGGAACAGGAAAGGGAGGTAATGACAGAGGCATGGAAAGTGCCCTCCGCCACACACTGTATGGTGTCTTGTAGAGTATAAATGTAGATGTAGATGCAGGAAGCAAATTAACGCCAAGGCTAACAGGGGCTGCATCATGAAGCCAAGGAGCTGAAGGTGCACACCCATCATGAAAGTTGCAGGTAATGTTCAGTTAAGCCACTGGAGCAAGTGCCAAAAGCGGACTCCAGGAGGTAACATAGAAGAGGGACACACCCCATACTGACAATCAAAGGAAACATCAAAGAAGGAAGCGTAGAATGGGTGGCTACGCATGGCAGTCAAACGGTATGCATACCTGCTGAGGAGGAAGTCATGGCGGTATTACAGTGATATTCCAGCAGCTTCAGCATACAGACTCTCAACCGAGCTATTGTATGAGGATTACTCCAAAAGATATTCACAATATTTTTGTGAAATTACAGTTTTCATTCTGCATGTGTGAAAGTTTTACAGTGTGTAGATACATCCTTTTCACTTGTTTTCAAACTTAGTTCAACCTGTTCCCATGAGTGGTGCCATCACAGCATGTCTTCGAGATGGCTGCTACACTTGACGTTCATCAGAAGCAACGTGCTGTCATAGAATTCCTGTGCTGTGAAAAAGAGACAGTGGGAAACATCCACAAGAGGTTGAAAAAAGTGTATGGAGATGCTGCTGTCGATCGCAGTACAGTTAGTCGGTGGGCAAGCAGGTTATGTGATGAAAGCAGGCACGGCAATATTGAGGATTGTCCTCGCAGTGGTAGGCCTCGTACTGCACACACCCCAGACAATGTGCAGAGAGTTAACGAATTGGTGACTGCTGACAGACACAACACAGTGAACGAATTGTGACGCTACGTTGGGATAGAGGAAGGAAGAGTTTGCATAATACTGAAAGTGTTGCCGTTAAAAAAGGTTTGTGCCAGGTGGGTTCCCAGGATGTTGACAGTGGCTCCCAAAGAAACAAGAAAAACGTTACGCAGCGAAACACCCGCCTTAGAGTCCTGACCTGGATCCATGTGACTATCATCTCTTTGGGAAACTGAAAGGCTCTCTTCGTGAAACAAGGTTTGAAGATGATGACTCCTTTGTGCACGCTGCCAGACAGTGGTTCCAACAGGGTGGACCAGAATTTTACCATGTGAGTATACAGGCACTGGTTCCAAGATGGCATAAGGCAGTTAAGAGGGATGGAAATTATGTGGAGAAATGAAAATATTGTTCCTAAAGAATGTATCTACACACTGCAAAACTTTCAAACATGTAGAATAAAAGATGGATTTAAAAAAAATAGTGTGCATTTCTTTTGGAGTGTTCCTTGTAAAAGGCACCAGTGGCCAAACGGATGCCACAATGGTAGATAGTGTTGAGATGGCGTAAGATGGATGGACATATAGACGCATAAACAAAGCACCCATAGTCTAGTTTCAAATGGGCGAAGGACTGGTATAAACAGAGGAGGGTGGTTTGATCTGCAACCCAGAAAATACCATTGAGGACATGTAGGACATTGAGGGACCACATAGAGCGGGCTGCCAGGTAAGACACATGGGAGGATCAAGAGTGTTTCCTATTGAGCATGAGCCCTAGGAATTTTGTAGTATTAATGAATGGATGAGCAACCAGCCCAAGATGTAAAGATGCTGGGAGAAACTAACTGCGCCACCAGAAATTCATACAGACAGTTTTGACAGTGGAGAAATGCAAGCCACTGTCGACACTCCAGGAGTAAAGATGATGAAGACATTGCTGAAGACGTCACTCAGTGAGACACCTTCATGGAGAACTGCAATAGATGGCAAAATTGTCAACAAAAAGGGAGCCAGATATGCCTGGCAGGAGACAGGCCTTTATAGGGTTAATGGAGATAGCAAAGAGGACGACACTCAGGATGGAGCCCTGAGGCACACCAGTTTTCTGGGTAAAGGTGTCGGACAAGGCAGAACCCACATGCACCTTGAAAACTCGGTCTTTTAAAAATTCCTTAAGGAAATGGGGCAGGCGGCCACAGAAGCCCCACATGTAAAGAGTACAGAAGATACCAGCTCTCCAGCAGGTGCCGTAGGCGAAAAACATGGCCACAGTCTGGGATTTCTGCAAAAAGCACTCATGACATGGGTGGACAAAGTAACGAGATGGTCAACTGCAGAATGGCATGCTCGAAATCCACACTGTGCAGTCATCAGTAAATTGCGAGACCCAAGCACCAAGCCAGCTGGTCATGAATCATACGTTCCATCACACTACAAACACAGCTGGTGAGAGAGATGGGGCAGTAGCTAGAAGGAAGATTTTTGTCCTTACTGGGCTTACGTATGGGTGTGACAGTGGCTTCACGCCAACGTCTGGGAAATGTTCCCTCTGCTCAGATGTGGTTGTACGTATTAAGCAGAAAATGCTTGCCTGTGAGAGAAAGGTGCAGCAACATCTGAATGTAGACAGCATCTGGCCCCTGGGGGCGGAGGATTGGGATGAACAGAGAGCTTGATATGGCTCCCTCATAGTAAATGCGGCATTGTAGCAATCACAATTCTGAGAAGAGAGGGATGTTGTCTGAGCCTCCTCTACTCATTTCCGATGGGGGAAGGAAGAGCTCAAAATTTCCGCAAAATGGCGGCCCAAGATGTTGAAGACAGCTATAGGGTCTGTGATGACATCATCTGCTACTGTCGCACTGGAAATTTGGGAATGAATCTTGATCCGAGAGAGCTGTTGGAAGTTGGCCTACTCGACAAAGGAAGGAGTGGAACTGTTAAAAGAACTATTGTATGAAATCCAGCTAGCTTTCCTGCCATCCTGAAGAACGTGACAACACTCTGCAAGCATCTGATTATAATGAATTGCCTTGGAACATGTCTCAGTCCATCAAGGGACAGGGCACAGCGTGGTAAAGAGGAAGTGTGAGGAATGGAATGTTCTGCAGCAGTTAGTATAGGGTTTGTGAGATATTCCATCGGGTCATCACAGCTGGGGAAATTTATTTATTGAAGGTTGCTGTCAACAAACAGATAGCACATGGGAAATTGTCACTCGAGAAGGTGTTAGAAAGAGTGGGCCACTCACAATGGGCAAGCTGGGCAGTGCTGACTGATAGGTCCAAATGGGAACGGGTGCGTGAGGATTCGGAAAGGAATGTGGGTGCTTCAGCGTTATGGCAGAAGAGGTTGAGTTGATTAAGAAGGTCAGCCAATAGGGCACTTCTCCAACAGGTTCTAGGAGAACCCCAATGGGGATGATGCACATTAAAGTCACTGAGTAGCAGAAATGGGTGAGGTAGCTGCCCAAGAAGCGGAAGGAAGTCTGCCCTGGTGACAATGAATGATGGAGGCACATAAATGGTATAGAGGGAAAAAGTAAGGTGAAGAAGGTAAAGGTGAGCTGCAACAGCTTGAAGATGGGTGGTCAGGGAAATGGGTTGACTATGAATTTCATTCCATATGAGCAGCATGACGTCCCCATGAGATGGAATGCCAACCTCAGGGGGAAGGTCAAAACGAACCGGGAAGAAATATGAAAGATCAAAGTGGTCATGAGGAAGCAATTTTGTTTCCTGAGGGAAAAGTACAAGGGGACGCTGTGACGCTAAAAGCAGCCACATTCCTCTTTGTGGGACCCAAGTCCACAAACGTTCCATTGGAGGAGAGAGATGATGAGGAAGAAATGAAGGGGTGTCACCTCGGTGGCTGCTGAGTGACGGACTGCGAACACTTGCTGCTACAAGGCACAGAAGAGAATCCTGCTCCATGATGTCCACAGAAGCTTCGGGCTGCTCATGCTGTCAGTCCGTGGAGTCCCATGCAGAAAAACAGTTGGTGGTGCCCACCAGTGACATGGAGGCCACCCAGGCTAACGTATCACATGGCAACACTGTCAATTCGAGTTGGCAAAGGAGAATACTGTTTGCCTTTGTTGGACTTCTTCAATCCTTTCGAGTTATCAGAGGAAGACACAGATGTTGGTTGGCTGGACGGACACAGGAACTCTTCATGGGAGTACTCCTTGTGTCCTTTCCGGCCTACTGATTGTGTAGCTCGTGGCTTCATCCCTTGAGACGAGAGTTTGATGGCTTGTTGCACAGCTGGATGAGTGGATGGTGATGCTACCTTGACACTGGATGATTTCACAATCTCAGAGCTGAATTTGAGGTCACATGTTTGGTGGCCACGTCCTTCATGGAGTGAGAGGTACCTGGACAGCCCGCTCATCAAGATACATGGGACAAGCCCAAGAGGAGGTGGAAAGGCCGCCATTGCACGTGGTACAGCAGGGAGGAGGAGGCAGACAACCGCCCTCGTGCATATCCCTATCACAAATTATACATTTGGCTGGATGTCGACAAGACGTTCTAGTATGGTTGAAATGATGACACTGGTAGCGGCACATCAGGTTCAGAATGTATGATCAGACTGTGATAATTTCATAGCCTGCTTTGATCTTGGGCAGAAGCACCACTCTGTCAAAGGTGAGACAGCAATGACACTCCGGTCAGAGACTTATCACTGGATTTTGGCCTCAGTCAAACCGTCGAGCAGCCTAGTGTAAATAACACCGTGAGAAGAATTCAGAGTTCTATGTGTCTCAGCATGAACAGGATAGCCGTGGAGAAGTGAGGTGACAAGCAGTTTCTGTGCTTGAGAATCAGAAGTAGTTTCCAAAAGCAAAGTGCCATTCCATAAAAGAGAGCAGGATTTCACAGGGCCAGCAATTGCATCAACACTTTTCTGAATAATAAATGGATTTACCATTGCAAAGGACTGATCGTCTTCAGTATGTGAAATCACAAGAAACTATGGAGCAGCTGGTAGGGCCTTTGAATCATTAGCCTCATTCCTTTTACATTTCATAGATGTTGATTGTGAAGATGATTGGCTGATTGTGAGAAAACCCCCATGGTTGCCAGTATCCCTGATGGCACACTCCTTCCAACTGGGGGTCTCCTTCACAGGGGGCGAATTTGCCTTAGGTGAGTGTTCACAGCTCAGGTCACACCTCCCAAACAACTGACAGGACCGATCCGCAATTTTGAAAGGTAGCAACTCAGGCAATCACTCCTCCCTGCTCCTGACCTGTACCAGGGGGTACGTGCGAACCCTACCTTTCGACCCAGGGCTGGAAATTACGTGTTACCCAGGTACCAGCTAAGTGTCAAGACGCGTGGGACAGCCATTGGGAGCGCACAGGGAGGAAGAAGAAAAAGAAGAACCTCTTATGCTGAAGCGGAGGAACAAGAGGAGAAAGGAAACAAAGAAAGGAAAAGGGAATAAGAAACAGTGGTGAGACTGTTCTTATTAAAGTGACGGACAATGAGGTACTTTCGCAATAACGCCCCAGACATGTTCCCCAAGGGAAGGGAAATAGAATAGCAAGAGGATAGACATATGGCATGGAAGGGGAAGAGTGGCGAGCCCCCTGGGGGGGGGGGGGGGGAATCCTGATTATGATAATGATGTACATTATGGAGATAACGTTTTTAGATTGGGTTCATTCATGACTTGGTAGTTTGATGTCATAATTGTAGAATCTTAAATTTGGATTGCCAGTAATGTTTCATTTTTTCCTTCTTTCTTGTTCATTTTACTTTCCTCACTTTAGCCAGTAGGACATATGGGAAGCTGATGGATACTTTTATTCCTTAAAAGTCTTTCTTTAATTATTTCATTGATGCAATCACACACAAACCTTTTCCCTTCATAGTTTAAGTGCATTCCATGCTTATTATGCTGGTTACAGTGCAGTTCACTTATGTCTAATACATCACACTTAGTGTATTTTCAACAGTTTCTTTATTTTATTTCATTTCAGGTGGAAAATAGTTTCACATATCTGTTCACAGCCTTCTGCTGCAATCCAGTTACAAGGATTTCTTATCCAATCAAAGACATGACAAAGTGGGGAAGCACTCACTTCTTTTGCTAGCTATGCTAAAACATGCACAGCATTCTTCTGGGTATGATAACTAGCAATCTGTTTGTCCACACAAATCAACACCGTTTATGCTAAAACCCGTGCAGCATTATTCTGGGTATGATAACTAGCAATCTGTCTGTCCACGCGATTCAACACTGCTTAACTGTGGTCAGCTGCACACTACAATAACCCTATAATTTAGATCTCTCTACCCATTACCAGCTTTTCTTAAATGTACTATAGGGAACCTGTCATGTGTATGTGTGATAGTGAGAGATATACTAATAATATACGAAAAATGAAAACTGGAAAGCTAGTGTGATTTGCTGAAATATTAAGTGTGTCCTTGCGCCAGTCACCATTCACCTGCAGTTGAATGAATGTCTGTACTGATTTTCCACTTTGTATTTGGTGCAATAATTAAGAAAATTTTCGTACAAATAATTATCCCAATGAAACAATACAAATTAAAGCTTCCACTTTAAACTGGGCAAAATTCTTCAGCGTCACAACCCAAGACAATCACAAATTTGTTATCCAAAAACATATTTGCTCCAAACATGATTGGAAAATACTGACAACATGGAAAGGATAGATTGCTACTCACTAAATAGAGGAGCCATTTAGTCACAGACAAGCACAATGAAAAGAAAGAGAGAAATATTCAGCTTTTGGGCAAACTCTTTCATCAGAAGTAGAAAACCTCATACACATTCCCACAAGCACAACACACACAGACATGCTCACTGTCACCTCTGAGTGCTAAGGTCCTAATGCAATTGTGTCTGAGGAGAGCAGCAATTTAGCTGGGATGGGTAGAAGGGGTATGGAAGAGGTGTGGGGAAATGAGGGGGAGGGATAGCAGGATAGGGGTGGAGAAAGGTGCTAATGCTGCCTGTGGGAGTGTGTAGGGATAAGGGGGACAGGATAGGGCTACTAGGTGCAGCATAAGAGGCTGTGCTTGAGTACAGGGAGGGGGCAGGGGGAAGGGAGAGAGATGACAAGTAGAGAAAGTGACATGACTAGGTGTATTGGTGGAGCAGAAAGTGTATGTAGTACTGTAGTGGGAGCAGAGAAGGGTACAGGCAGGACGACGACAGGGCTAGTGAATGTGGAGGCCAGGGAAGTTACATGAACAAAGGATATGTTGCAGGGAGAATTTCCACCTGCACAGTTCAGAAAACTGGTGTTGGTGTGAAGAATCCGCAGGTTGTGAAACAGTTACTGAAGTGAAGCACATTATGCTGGATGGCATACTCAACAACTGGGTGGTCCATTTGTCTCTTGGCCACTGTTTGACAGTGGCCATTCGTTTGGACACACAGCTTGCTGGTAGTTGTGCCCACGTATAGTGCAGCACATTGGATGCAGGTAAGTTGATACATCACATGCTTACTTCTACAGGTTGTCCTGCTTTTGATACAGTAGGAGATATAAGTGTCAGAACTCAAGTAGGCAATAGTGGGCAGATGTATGGGCCAGGTCTTGCATCTATGCAGGCCGGGGTGGCCAAGCGGTTCTAGGTGCTACAGTCTGGAACCGCGCGACCGCTATGGTCACAGGTTCGAATCCTGCCTCGGGCATGGATGCGTGTGATGTCGTTAGGTTTAAGTAGTTCTAAGTTCTAGGGGACTGATGACCTCAGATGTTCAGTCCCGTAGTGCTCAGAGCCATTTGAACCATTTTTGCATCTATGTCTACTGCAGGGACATGAACATGAGGCAAGGGTTTGAAGTAGGAATGGAGTAGGCACAGACGAGGATATTGCATTGGCTGGGTGGTAGTAGCTGAGGAGAGCTCCGCCTACTATCCTCCAAGGAAGCCAGGGGTTTAATAAGTTTTATTTCATCTTGTTAAAATTTTGTCTTCATTAGACACTTTTCATTTTATTTTAAGATTGGTTTCTAGTATTTTCTAAAATGAATTCACAGGTCTGAAGATGGTTATATAAATATAACCGAAACCGGTCACCTATGTTATTGAGACATAAGTGTTGTGATCAAGACTGAACTTTAGTTAAAATATAATAATCTATTGATCACTGTATTCAAATAATTTTGGTAAACATTTTGGAAGAGTTGTTACTTTTACTCTTTAAATTATATAAATGCAACAGCTCTCAGGATAGCACTCATTTGAGCTAGACGTACTAAAACATTCATCATTAAGTCCAGATCATGTACCAGTTGACTTTCACTTGTTTCCAGATGTGTTGAAACACCTGGTATAAAATTTTTATGCAAATGACAATAATATACATGAGATTGTTATGGAGAATTTGAATGAGAGCAACCAGAATGTCAGTAATGTTATGACAATACTGTTAACAACAAAATGTGTGAAGCACAATGCATGAATATTTGTAGTCAATAAAAGAAACTTAAGTAAACTTGTTGTACCATCCCAGTATATCCAAATGTTCTTTTATAGTGGGCCCACAGCATGCATGTGGTCAATGAGCAAAATATGTTGTTTTTGGTAAGGTTTCTGCTGCATAATTGATTTATTTACTCATATTGATTACAAAGTTACACGATGGGTTTGTTTTGGTGTTTACCATAATCAAGCATAAGTATTAGCTGGTATGATGTGATCCATATTTCATCTTGGAGTGTAAGTATCAGTTGTCTTTCTTTTATGTTATGATCATGTTATTTCTATATATTTTTGATAGATGTCACAAATAATTTTACCAAGATGATGCATGTAAAAGTGTTTAGAAATAACGTGATCATAACAGAAAAGAAAGATTACAGAAACATATGTTCCAAGACGCAATACAGACATCATGCCAGCTAAGATGTATGCTTGATAATGGCAAAATACCAAAGCATGCTTGTTGCGTAGCTTTGTAACTCTACGAGTAGATGAATCAATTGTGAAGGAGAAACATGCATGAAAAATAAAGTATCAAAATGTGTAGGACAACTCACAACTTAAGCTAGGATTACCTGATTCTTTGGTTCCACAGAAAAGATACTTTCTTTTGAATAATGCACTTCTAACAAAGCAGATGAGACACTATGAATGCTTATTGTTTTCATTTTTACTTTTAAGACCGAAGCATAGCCCAAGTGGAAGAGGAGTTCTCTCTCCTGAAATAGACTATGAATGGAAATAAATGTGTATTATAATTAAGAAAGTAGTAACAAATAGTTGTGTGTAAAACCTTTAATAACACAAAAGTTCATTAATTCTACAACTTTGGTACAAATAACTTGTTTCACACTACAATCCCTCAAAAAACAGGGGGAGCAGAGAAACAGTTTTTCAATATTGATACCTGAATAAGCAGATGCATAAAAACAAGAATTACGCATATTTACACAAGAACAAAGCAAGTGGATTTATAAAGATAATTTCCACTAACCTAACAAATCAGACTGACTTCAAATCTGCTTCCTTTTTTTACAAATTTTATTATAAAATTTTAAAAATGCCCTGCATTACATTTTCTGCTACGATGTCTTAACGTACTTAACAAATGTAAAAACAGATATTACATCATCAACAATAATTACGAAAATGGAGATTATAAATCTTTAATGTTACAAATGTAATGCAAGGCACTTGCTTATACCAACTAAATTAGTTTCAGTCATTGATATTATCACGTAAGTCACACAAATGTCATTGAAATGTTGGGGCTGACCAAAATGAAAATAACACTCAAGAAAACTGAAATTCAAGTAATGTGGGTTATCACATTCATTGAGAGAAATTACTGAAAACTTTACCTAAATTGTAAATGCAGTTTTATAAGCACTTATACACCACCATTACATTTATTTATAAATTTATGAGTAGCAGTAATATAGCCATAAGACAATTTTATCTTGATTTTTGGAAATGTACCTTAAGGTCTGTTATAAGCAGACTGATAGTATTTCACTTTTTCTTATCAGTTATCTGCTAATGATTTGGCTATTGTAAGAATATAATAGTTACTTTTATGAGCCTAGATATATTACATAGGTAAATTAACCTATTAATTTTTCTGTTTATTAAACTGTATACAATTTTTGAAGAAAGTTAAGAATTTTGCTTATCTTCTCAAGCTAGAAACAAAAGAAAGAATCCTGTATGATTTTGTTCCCTATATGTATAAGAACAAGCTTGATGAATATAAATTTTGAATTTTAAAGAAACTGAATTAAACACTTACAGAAGGCCTGCATAACATGTCAATAATTTTTTAAAGAAGATACAAATACTGCTATAAATTAAGTTTTGCATCACTATTTCATTTAAAGTGTTGATGTCAGCAATTATGAAGCTATAAAAAGTGAAATCTGGTACACAAATGGCTTAGTCTCTGCCTGTTGTCTACACAGGTGTCTCTGCTTCTTGTGCAGCAGCATACATCATTGGAGTCTTTATCACTTATGACAAAATATGTAAAAACATTCAAAACACTAGCACTGACAGACATACGATTACAGTGAAGACTGCCCAACATATAAGAATACAAGCTGTGGCATTTATTATTATAAACATTGTACAGTATTTGCAGAACAAGAGCAGAACACACACTGTTTACACATCTCACATAAATGTTTTAAACTGAAATTCTGTGAACTCAACAAAAGAAAGTCTTAGAATTTGAAATTAGCAGTTCATCACAAACATTTAAAGAGGAGCTTAGCAATATACAGAAACAGTAATGGCAATAAGATTTATGTATATATATTTGTATTTATATATGTATATGATTACGAAAATAATTTAATGATACACAGTATGTGTCCTAATTGTTTCCACTAATTCGTTTTGCAACAAGGAAAGCTAAGTGTTTGCCCTTTCTGATAAAGTAGGTTATAATACACACCACACAGCATTTATTAAGATTCTTTCACTCTCATTTCATTCTCATTTCAAAAACATGTAAAAACATACATAATAGTACCATTATGACAAAATATCACATGCCACAAAGTTGAGCCATTCTCTTTATCAACATTGTCATCTTTAATGTTTTAAAGAAAACACAGTGTAACAAAGGCTGAAAATGCACATATATCATAGAACATGGGTGGAAAGAAGTTATTACAATACATATATTGTATTTTGGTCTTCCTAAAACAAAGACTTCTGTATATGAGAAAGTCTGTTTGGTTGCAACCTTTGGATGAGTCGTCTTGCACTACTGCCAATTAAAATTATAGCCCTGCTGTACATTATCCTAAAACTGTTAATATCCAAGAGCTTACCATTCACAGCTGAGAATGGATATATTTTCTATCAATGCATTACAATGAATATTTTATAAATACTTTAATTTCTAATGTGAATAAAGATAAAAGAAAGAACATGAAAACACTGAATAACGTTCACACACAATTGATGCTTATTAAATATTTCCATTCAAAGCTTCTTCACACAGCAGGGTATAATGTTTCTTATGGCACAGGTCTTGCCGATGTCTTTCTAGATGCACTTCTTTGCAACTACAGGTTACACTGCCACAGTATCGTAGGGTGTGACTGCGAATCCGTTTTGTTGGTGATGCCCTGCTTCATTTCTGTAGAAATTATAGTTAATTTAGAATCTGCACCAGAAAAAACTATTAATACATTACACAGATAAAACAGTATATAGTTGTGAAATTATCTGAAACAGTTTTCATGTTGTCATAAAAGTATGAGAGAGATAGCTAAATGTTACGTCTATGTACACTATAATAATTTCTGCTGTTATGAATGTAGTTGAGAGTTAGTACTGTAATTATATGTATATGTGGCAGTCTGTCCAAGAGACTACTGAACACTGTTTTTAAACATACATATAATCACAAAAAACATATCTTAGAATGAGTGAATCAAATTTTACACTGCAGTGCTGGATCATCATCTTCATTAGGCCATACTATTTGGGAGTAGGTCTGACATAACACACTGTATCAAGAAATTTAATTCTCTTTCAATTATGTATAGGATGATACTCTACCATATACAGGATACGGTAAAATTCTGGCATATACTAGTGAAAGTATTTTGTAATTATTGCCTTTATGATGCAAGAGGGAATAAGCCTATTTGTGGACCAGTGGAATGGTTCTAAAATAGGCGAACAGACGACACACTGATATAGCACAGATTCAGGATTCCAAAATGAGCAATGTGGAGATCTGAAATAGTTGTAGCAGGTACTCATTAAAATGTTTAATATAATTCATTATTTACAAGCTATTACCAACTAACACTGTGAAAACCATGTTCTTAGCTGGTTGGATGGGGATTTGAATCCATAACCTGTTCTAGAAATAAGTTGAGCAGGACATTCTGTGCTGGTGCTTTCCTCTCTTATTTGTGACATAACTTTATCATATCATTGCAGAAAAAGAGCCACCATTCCTCTCTTCTAATACGGGCGACAAAAAGGAGACTTCTTGCCATAAATACATCACTGTAAAAGCAACAAAGCTGTAACCCACATATAGATATTTTTAGTGAGGCTCCATTTTACAACTCTGTGATGTAACTGTTCTACAAGCCACAATAAGCAAGGACGTGTTTTTTGAATGATGATCAATGAGTATACAGTAAGATTTGCATTACAAAGACTTATGAGAAGCTGAAGGAATAATTGGCATTGTTTTTTGTGAGCACGGTGGCCATATTATAAGAGTTGAGGACTTGAATACATATTCCAAACAGCATACCATCTGGAGAGCTTGTTACTGTAAACCCAGCCCCCCTCCCCCTTGTATTTCCAACACATAACTTACTTTCCTTTATAGTCTCTGTCATTAAAGATGATTCCTTTACTTGAAATGTGCACTTATTGTTTTCTCCTTACAGCACCTTCAAATTAGGCTGCAGACCCAGTTTTCTCTAATTTCTTCTTCTTTTTGGTAAATGTACATTAACACTATGATAAATGAGAATGCTCACATTACCAAGGGATTATTTTTCATAGCATATTAGCATATGATCAGCCTTCAGCTTTGAAATATACCCTTACACCATGACACAAAACTGATCAACTCTGTGGCAGCTTACTATACATGTATTTCTGGACAGCCTCATGAATAACAACACGAAAAAATGTTTTGTACGGTGGGGCATAACACACACAGGCGCAAACAGATTCTTCCTCCAAGGCAAACAACACAAAGAGAACATTTGGTGCTGTCTATCATCCTTTCCATTCTTTAAGTAGCAGTTACATTTCTTTGGTGTTAAATCTTACACATACATTCCAGCAAAGTGCAAACTGTCTGTAATGAGCTTCTCCAGCACAAATACGTCATAATAAGCACTTTCTTGGTTACAGGGGCAGCTTGTCCTTTTGTATTAATGTAGTGCTTTTCCTGGAATTTAGTGATCTAGTTTAGCTCCTTTTGCAATTTCTATTCCATGTAGTATCATTGACTCGGGTGCCTTTTCCAGCCTTGGAATTCGTGGTAAACATATTTGATTGATTGGCAATCTGTGACATAAATGTATGACCAGGTTCAATTTTCAAAACTGTCCCACCTGTGGGGTATACAGGCTGATTTCTCAGACTCACATCTCCAGATTCTTCTGAAAAAGAACAAACAGGTAGAAGCTTACCTCTTGTTTCACAATACTACTCTGGTTTGGGATGAATCAACCCAACTGCTCCACTAGGGCTATGATTTTCTGAAGTCATCCCCAAAAATGTTTTCAGTACTGTCCATTATTCTTTCCACATCACCATGGGTACATGTTCATACCACCTCACCCTCAAGCCTTTTGTCACTTCATTCCCATATGAAATGCTATGCATCCTCCTGTCACCACATGATCTAAATTTGTCAATGGTAAAAATTTATAATACCCTCTGTTTCCACTGAGTTTTCTGTTCGGATGAATCGTACTGGTGGCATGTAATTCCATGTTGCACAGCTCAGTCTACTACACAACCCATGTTGCATGATTTGACCTTAAGGCCAATTTGGATTTTTTGTGTCGGGACTCATTTCATAGATTGGATTAATCCTTCAATGTGTGGATTGTTCCTGCAATTCACACTGAATCAATTTATTCATGGTGTATTTTTCTCCATCATGGTCCACTCATCACTGTCACTGTTTTACAGTACTTATTTTTCTTTATTTTTATTTCTCTTTTATATTTAGCAGCTTTTTGTGCCTATTCTTTGCTCCTTTTCAGTTGCTGCCCATTACTATCTCATCTATGTTTCTATTATTTTCAGTCTAAATATAGCAGGACTGTTCTTGTAGAATGTTAATAACTTAGGGGTAAAGAAGATCATTCACAGAATAGCACACATAAAAGGGAAAGGAAACTTGTAAACTTTAGAAATTTGTTGAGCTTGGGTACAAATACACATTGTGTGTGTAAGTTTATGTTTTTACTTGCATTTGTTCTCTAGCTTGACACAGGATTCAGTCCGAAAGCTAGCAGGTTTCCTCTCCCTTTTTTTGGGCCTTTCAATGGCTCGGCACTTCTGCTATTTGTTGAGTGGACTCCTTTACTCCCAAATGATTTCGATTCTAATTTCAGTCTGTTTTTCCGCTGGATCTGTCTGATCAAGTACTCTCTCATTAGCTTCTCATCCACTGGGCATTCAAATCTCACCTGGTTACAAAACTTCACTGTCATTTTATATCTTGTTTTGACCTAGTGTACCTCTCTACAAATTGTTTTCTCTTTTCTATATAATCCGTTATTAGTAAGTATCATTTGCGCCAGCTGGTGTGGCCGAGCAGTTCTAGGTGCTTCAGTCCGGAACCGCGCTGCTGCTACGGTCACAGGTTCAAATCCTGCCTTGGGCATGGATGTGTGTGATGTCCTTAGGTTAGTTAGGTTTAAGTAGTTCTAAGTTCTAGGGGACTGATGACCTCAGATGTTAAGTCCCATAGTTCTCAGAGCCATTTGAACCATTTTAGTATCATTTGCCTCTTGTTTGGCTGACAATAAAACCTCTGGTTCTAAGTCAAACTCTGCCGTGCACTGCCTCAGTAAAATGAGACCAAATGAACTTGGAAAGTTAGCAGTGTTATTGACATGAAAATGGTTGTCATTATGTAACATCAAAATACAGGGGACTGAAGGCCCAGGAACTCAAAGTGATTATTATTGATATAAGCAACTCAAGGAATCAAGCTAACAGCTCACCAAACAGTAGATGGTTTGAGTCAACAAAAGACACATAAACAAGACAGAGAAGTTCACTAGCATTTGAAGGAATTCTCTTTTGACACGTCTGTGTCTGTGTATTTATGTATGTGAGTGTGCATGACTGCTCCACTTGAAGTGGATTTGTCCGGATTTCTCAGTCTTGTTTATGTGCCTATAAATGATGAAAAATAGTGGTTTAATTAGGAAAATGACTCAAGGAATGAAGTGTAGCTAGATACAGTAGGACATGTATCAATTTTTTACATTATGCATACTTCTAATTACTTTTTCTATAAAATTAATATTTTTCACACATTACCTGAACTGTTAAAAAAGATTTCATTTTTTGTGGCTGCAACAAATCTTTGTTTTCTGTAACACATTCTATGGCCAAAAATACCTAGTCACCTATTTCCATTTGTTCCAAGACAATGGCCACATAGCTGTGAGCATGTAGGCCACGCTTTCAGTAGTGTGGCAACACATAGTCTTCGTGAAAGGTTTACGGCTGTATTCTTCTGATTCGCTTTGGTTATGTATTGGGTTACTTATTCCCAGGAACTTTGATTTGTGACTTTGGATCTCATTCGGTTTGCAGTTTGAATAGTGAGCTCCCTCCTTCTATCAGGTGTTGTTCTGGAGCTACGCCCTATCACTGTTGTTGTTGTGGTCTTCAGTCCTGAGACTGGTTTGATGCAGCTCTCCATGCTACTCTATCCTGTGCAAGCTTCTTCATCTCCCAGTACCTACTGCAACCTACATCCTTCTGAATCTGCTTAGTGTATTCATCTCTTGGTCTCCCTCTACGATTTTTACCCTCCACGCTGCCCTCCAATGATAAATTTGTGATCCCTTGATGCCTCAAAACATGTCCTACCAACCGATCCCTTCTTCTAGTCAAGTTGTGCCACAAACTTCTCTTCTCCCCAATCCTATTCAATACCTCCTCATTAGTTACGTGATCTACCCACCTAATCTTCAACATTCTTCTGCAGCACCACATTTCGAAAGCTTCTATTCTCTTCTTGTCCAAACTATTTATTGTCCATGTTTCACTTCCATACATGGCTACACTCCATACAAATACTTTCAGAAACGACTTCCTGACACTTAAATCTATACTCGATGTTAACAAATTTCTCTTCTTCAGAAACGATTTCCTTGTCATTGCCAGTCTACATTTTATATCCTCTCTACTTCGACCATCATCAGTTATTTTACTCCCTAAATAGCAAAACTCCTTTACTACTTTAAGTGTCTCATTTCCTAATCTAATTCCCTCAACATCACCCGACTTAATTCGACTACATTCCATTATCCTTGTTTTACTTTTGTTGATGTTCATCTTATATCCTTCTTTCAAGACACTGTCCATTCCATTCAACTGTTCTTCCAAGTCCTTTGCTGTCTCTGACAGAATTACAATGTCATCGGCGAACCTCAAAGTTTTTACTTCCTCTCCATGAATTTTAATACCTACTCCAAATTTTTCTTTTGTTTCCTTTACTGCTTGCTCAATATACAGATTGAATAACATCGAGGATAGGCTACAACCCTGTCTCACTCCTTTCCCAACCACTGCTTCCCTTTCATGCCCCTCGACTCTTATAACTGCCATCTGGTTTCTGTACAAATTGTAAATAGCCTTTCGCTCCCTGTATTTTACCCTTGCCACCTTTAGAATGTGGAAGAGAGTATTCCAGTCAACATTGTCAAAAGCTTTCTCTAAGTCTACAAATGCTAGAAACGTAGGTTTGCCTTTTCTTAATCTTTCTTCTAAGATAAGTCTTAAGGTTAGTATTGCCTCACGTGTTCCAACATTTCTACGGAATCCAAACTGATCTTCCCCGAGGTCCGCTTCTACCAGTTTTTCCATTCGTCTGTAAAGAATTCACGTTAGTATTTTGCAGCTGTGAAATTAAACTGATAATTCGGTAATTTTCACATGTGTCAACACCTGCTTTCTTTGGGATTGGAATTATTATATTCTTCTTGAAGTCTGAGGGTATTTCACCTGTCTCATACATCTTGCACACCAGATGATAGAGTTTTGTCAGGACTGGCTCTCCCAAGGCCGTCAGTAGTTCTAATGGAATGTTGTCTACTCCCGGGGCCTTGTTTCAACTCAGGTCTTTCAGTGCTCTGTCAAACTCTTCACGCAGTATCGTATCTCCCATTTCATCTTCATCTACATCCTCTTCCATTTCCATAATATTGTCCTCAAGAACATCGCCCTTGTATAAACCCTCTATATACTCCTTCCACCTTTCTGCTTTCCGTTCTTTGCTTAGAACTGGGTTGCCATCTGAGCTCTTGATATTCATACAAGTGGTTCTCTTCTCTCCAAAGGTCTCTTTAATTTTCCTGTAGGCAGTATCTATCTTACCCCTAGTGAGACAAGCCTCGACATCCTTACATTTGTCCTCTAGCCATCCCTGCTTAGCCATTTTGCACTTCCTGTCGATCTCATTTTTGGGACGTTTGTATTCCTTTTTGCCTGCTTCATTTACTGCATTTTTATATTTTCTCCTTTCATCAATTAAATTCAATATTTCTACTGTTACCCAAGGATTTCTATTAGCCCTCGTCCTTTTACCTACTTGATCGTCTGGTGCTTTCACTACTTCATCCCTCAGAGCTACCCATTCTTCTTCTACTGTATTTCTTTCCCCCATTCCTGTCAATTGTTCCCTTATGCTCTCCCTGAAACTCTCTACAACCTCTCGTTCTTTCAGTTTATCCAGGTCCCATCTCCTTAAATTCCCACCTTTTTGCAGTTTCTTCAGTTTCAATCTGCAGTTCATAACCAAGAGATTGTGGTCAGAGTCCACATCTGCCCCTGGAAATGTCTTACAATTTAAAACCTGGTTCCTAAATCTCTGTCTTACCATTATATAATCTATCTGATACCTTTTAGTATCTCCAGGATTCTTCCAGGTATACAACCTTCTTTTATGATTCTTGAACCAAGTGTTAGCTATGATTAAGTTATGCTCTGTGCAAAATTCTACAAGGCGGCTTCCTCTTTCATTTCTTCCCCCCAATCCATATTCACCTACTATGTTTCCTTCTCTCCCTTTTCCTACTGACAAATTCCAGTCATCCATGACTATTAAATTTTCGTCTCCCTTCACTACCTGAATAATTTCTTTTATCTCCTCATTATCTCGTCATACATTTCATCTATTTCTTCATCATCTGCAGAGCTAGTTGGCATATAAACTTGTACTACTGTAGTAGGCATGGGCTTTGTGTCTATCTTGGCCACAATAATGCGTTCACTATGCTGTTTGTAGTAGCTAACCTGCACTCCTATTTTTTTATTCATTATTAAACCTACTCCTGCATTACCTCTATTTGATTTAGTATTTATAACCCTGTAATCACCTGACCAAAAGTCTTGTTCCTCCTGCCACCGAACTTCACTAATTCCCACTATATCTAACTTTAACCTATCCATTTCCCATTTTAAATTTTCTAACCTACCTGCCCGATTAAGGGATCTGACATTCCACTCTCCGATCCGTAGAACGTCAGTTTTCTTTCTCCTGATAACGACGTCCTCTTGAGTAGTCCCCGCCCAGAGATCTGAATGGGGGACTATTTTACCTCCGGAATATTTTACCCAAGAGGATGCCATCATCATTTAATCATACAGTAAAGCTGCATGTCCTCGGGAAAAATTACGGCTGTAGTTTCCCCTCGCTTTCAGCCGTTCGCAGTACCAGCACAGCAAGGCCGTTTTGGTTAATGTTACAAGGCCAGATCAGTCAATCATCCAGACTGTTGCCCCTGCAACTACTGAAAAGGCTGCTGCCCCTCTTCAGGAACCACATGTTTGTCTGGCCTCTCAACAGATACCCCTCCGTTGTGGTTGCACCTATGGTACGGCCATCTGTATCGCTGAGGCACGCAAGCTTCCCCACCAACGGCAAGGTCCATGGTTCATGGGGGGGGAGGGCCCTATCACTAGGCAGTAACTATTTTTATTCTTGATTGGGTGCAGTTTTAAGAGGTTTCTGGGGCAAATGTAATTTATAGCAAAGCTGTCAAACTGAGCTGAGGTAATGGCTCAGGAGGATGATCACAAAAACAAGTCCTATCACCTCCTGCCAGATGATTCTATTGCTGATTTCTATATGCTGGTCTACAAAGAGACTTTTGCAACTGCTTACAAAGACACCTGACAACTAGTGCTGGCACTATGCTTTAGAACATGAGCAGTCCCCTTTAGTTAATTTTTCAGATCTACCAGAATAACGATTTGGCTCAATGCTACCATGATGTCTGATGTTACACTTTCACAAACAGTGTATCTGTGAGTGTCCTGTTGAACTGAGAAGTATTGTGTATTAACTTACATATCCGCAGATGCATAGCCAGACATCCTGGGTAGTTGGTGACTTTTGGGCATATACTATATTTTCTTGGGGAAATTATTTAGTACTTATCTAACAATATTTTGAATCAATAATGCCAGTCTGTTTATTTTAGCCATGGAGATTATATGCTGTGAAATATTACCGATGTTTATGTATAAGAAAAAGTAAATTAATAACTATGATAGAAATTTTGGTGGTAGAGAACTTCAAGTACCTGGGAAGCGTGATTGAAAGTAAGGGGGGAAACGCAATGGAAATAAATGAAAGGTGCAGAAAAGCAGAGCAGTTCTACAAATGCATTAGGGGACTTTGGAGCAAGGAGGTGCCAAAGAAATCCAAGGGAATTATATACCGAACCTACTTTGTCCCCATATTGGCATACGGAAGTGAGACATGGGTAATGCACAAAAGTGACAAAAGTAGAATACAGGCTAGTGAAATGAAGTTCCAGAGGAGCAGGTTGGGTGTAACAAGACGAGACAGATTGCGAAACGTGTATGTGAGGGAAAGACTAAAGGAGGAACCAGTACAGGACAGGATAGAAAAATCAAGACTGCAGTAGTATGGACACATGAAGAGAATGGATGAGGGAAGAATTCCAAAGAGGATGTTTGATCTGCAACTGGAGGGGAAGAGACCCAGAGGAAGACCAAGGGATGGATGGGTGAAGGGAGTTAAGGAATGTGTGATGAGAAGAGGAGAGAACTGGACGAAGGTGAAAGAGGGGGAATGGTGGAAAGACAGAACACGATGGAGAGGCTTGTGTTCCCGACAGACCCAGCCAGTGGCTGGAAACTGTCCAAGATGATGATGATAGAAATTTTGGATGGAAGAATATGTAAAATAAGGGAAAAGCAACCTCTTATGTATAGAGGACTGGTGCATAGCACACAGCCACATAACAGACACCTGCAGTAGCAGCGAGCCATTTGTACAACACACTAGTCCTTAACAGGTAAAAATTTTGCTTTTCCTTTATCATACATATTTTTCCATCCAGGAGTTCCCATTATTGTTTTGAATCTACATTTTCTTATAGACACACAGTTTTAAAACCTGATGTTAATTGTTTTGTATTACGTGTTTCTGTGTACCATGAACCAGTTGTCTATATAGAAGTGGCTGTCTTTCCCTTATTTCACATAAGAGATAATACCAGCAATCAAAAAAATCTGTGAAAGAACTGTATGCCAAGTATTGCTCAGGTTTATCCAGCATATGAGAATTTGTAAATAATGATAATTAGTGATCTCAAACAGTCTTTTCATATTTGAAAAAGTATTGTGAAATTTTAAGTAACTGGAATGGATTACTTATTTCATGAAATTGTGGCAATAATTGTGATTTGTGTATTTCTTTAATAATGCACAGCTGTGAATCAATTTCCTCCACAAAAAAGTCATTACAAAAGCCTAAAACAATATTCACTTTTATTCTGACATCAGAACAGTGATTCTACTAATTCAAAAATGGAATTTTGAGGTTGAAACATACTTTAAACCATTCCTTAGCAGTATGATAAATTAAATTGAAGAACTGCAGTGAATATAGCTACATACAGAGTGAGAAAAAATTAACAAACAGGAAATGCAATAGAATTCTAAAATTAATGCCACCCTTACATTTGATCTGACAATTTCATATATATAACACTTTTATGGCATGTTAGTGCTAGGAAACTGCAATAAAACCAAAATTTCAAAATGTCGTAAAACACCTTCAGTCTTATTCTAAATACTAAGATTTTACTACCTAAGGGTAACTGAATATCTAAACACAAATACAATGAATTGATTTAGATTTATTAAGTGCACAATTTAGATCAAAATAATTTTTTTTAATTTAAAAATGAACTATTTAGAACAAAAAGTACTAATCTACATTGTCAAATGCTTGACAAAAACTGCAGTGGATCAGTACTGACACTCAAAAAGTACTCAGAAATGGCCTTAAACTTACTAAAGTAGGCAAAAACAAAATATAACAGCTATAAAGAATGCAGGAAAGACAGTCATCCAAACTTAAGTGTTTGTATCAAGTGACCAAGGGGACATGCGGTACTGATTCTTATTCAATACACTAACTAGTGCAAACTGCAAGACTATGTGTTCGAGCAGAATCACCCTGTAAAATCTGCTTAAGAGCTTTAAAAGTGAACATGATTTTGTTCATGCTTCCTCCCTTTCTCAACAAGATTGGCAAATGGTGGTTATATTACCATTCAGCAAGACTTTGCTGAATGACAAACGAAAAAAGTAATAAATTTACTTTTTAAAAATGTATGATTCCCAACAATTTTGTATAGCCCATTCTAAAACTGCTCAGAAGATACCATAAGCTATGCCCAAATTTGGAAGTAATAAGTATTCATAAAAAAATATTCTGTTGCAATAGTTCAGTTCTTCTTGTGTCAGTGATGCAATGAAGCACGCATAATATTAAGTAAACGGTGTATGATAAACTGCAAAAATAAAAGGAAGAGTGGGAGTCTACCATTAATGTTGACCAACCATTTACAAAAATGCAAGATCGGGCCACAATATATTATCTGCCTTCACCTACATTTCATACAAATATTAATGATACTGTGTGTGGTATTACAGTTAACGTCTTTCAAGATTTATATTAAGAATATTAAGAACTGTACAAATTTCATATTAATGAAGAAATTTAGAGAGCTAACACTGCACTCAGCAATTTTACTTATTTTAATCGATTCACCATGGCCATGTTACAGTACGTCCTAGATATCTGAAACCAGATGTTAATCTAGCAGAAGCATTTTTCTTTTCATGTTTCTCAAAACTTGTTTCATACTGAGATGACACAATGCTACTGAGACTGCACTTTTCTGTCATTGGCTGATTATAATGCAACAAAATGAAGGACTCATAAAGAGACAAGGAATAGGGAATATGTACAGTACTCAAAGGTGTAAGAATGCATTGATAAAAAGGGGTAGCCCTAAGCATTATCTGCATTTATCATAAATTAACTCTTGTTTTTGAGTTTTATAACAACTATAATTAACATCAAAATGATTAAAGAAAGTAGTAATTTTTACCACGTGTTTTTGTGTTTCCTTAACAGAACACTTCTTTTGTGTATTTGCTTCAATTCTTACAGGGAATTAGCAACTTTTTAGCTCAACAGCTTAAAAGATAATCAGCAGGTTAAATTTAAAGTTATTTGTTCACTGTCTTGTAATACACTGCACCAGCCAAAATGCAGCCCCACTGTGAATGCTGTTCTCAGTAAGTTGATGTTCGTAAGCAGCTGGAAATTGCCCTGCCCACTGTCCAACAACTGACAGCTGCTGAGAATCGGTGTGTTAGAAGAGCTCCCGAGAGTTGTGTATTTGTGATACCTGTACCAGAGATAGCTCAAGTACTATCCATTCCAGTGGATACTGTCTCCTCTGCAGAAAGAACAGGATCTGTCATTACCCACCCACTTGACAGTGAGTGGTGTGTCAATGGTAGGTCTAGGTGTCCTGTATAGGGTGGATGCAGGCCACGGAGGACTCGTGGGTTGTACCGATCCCCCTGACCGACAAGTTTGAGGTGCTGTCTTTCATTGAAACCGACCCAATAGAACTCACTTCACCTGTTTTGAGGAATTCTGTTTTGTCTGGTGTTAGGGGGAGGCAAACATGAAATGGTAGGAGTCCATTAATCATCAGAAGTTGAAACATATGGTGAATGATGGTACTCCTTAGAGATATGGCAGAAAGGGGTGGGAGAGGACACCAGGTGCACTCAGTTGTGTACGTCTGGTGGCCTCGCTCAACAAGTTGAAAAGGCTATTCCAGCAGCCACTGAGGAACAGGGTGCAACCAACTGCAGATTCCGGCGCATGTTGGAGCAAATGATGCCTGTCATCTGGCCTCCGAAGTGATTCTTGGGCCATTCCAGCAACTGGCAGAGAAGTTTGAGAAGACCAGCATTATGCGTAGAGTTTCAACGAAGCTCAACGACTTGCAGAGTTGTCCCCAAAGCTGATTTTTGCCCTATGATTTTGAGTTGAGTGGAAGGACTGAACTGTGACTTCCAGACTTGTGCCATAGGGTTGAGAACTGTAGGGCCTCCCTAAATAGATCTGGTATGCACTACATATTAGAGACTGCTACTCAGGTAGCTGACTGTGTGTGTGGGGTGCACTCGAGGGCTTTTTAGATTATGTGACTCTCCGTCCAATCCGTATAATGATAGCTGCAGGAAACCCCGAAGTATCAGTGTAAGATCAAAAGAAATGCCGCCCACAGGTGAGAGTATTCAAACGCTAATGGTAAACTGCCAAAGCACAAAAGCAGTGACGCTCACATAATACTAGCTACAGAAACCTGGCTGAAACCTGAAATTGATGGCAGTGAGAGTTTTGGGGAAATTTTTAAGTGTAAATCGAAAGGAAAGGCAAATGGAAAATGGAGGTGGCGTATTCATTGCAGTAGACAAGAAACCCAAATACACCAAGACAGAAAAAAGCTCAGCGTCAGGGGTGGGCATAAAATGATAATTGGATTGTTCTATTGCCCACCTGACTCACGTCTTGATGTAATTGAGAACTTGAGAGAGAACCTCAGTTCACCTGTACGTAATGTACCTAGTGATACTGTAGTCAATGGTGGAGACTTTAATCGTCTGACAATTAATTGGGAAAATTACATTATTATTAGTGATGGGTGTGGGGATGTCTTTATCCCATGAAACTTCACTAACTGCCTTTTTTGAAACCTATCTAGAAGAGATCATTAGGAACCTCACTCATGATGGAAATATATTGGGTCTAATGTCAGCAAATAGACCTGAATAGACCTGATGTTTTTGAGGCTGTCCACATTGAAACTGGTATCAGTGACCATGACATGTTAGTGGCAACAATGATTACCAAAGTACAAAGGACAACTAAAACATGCAGAAAGCTATATATTTTCAATAAGCTAGATAAAAAATCAGTAATGTCATATCTCAATAAGGAACTTGAAACTTTCAGCACAGGTCAGGAGCATATAGAGGAACACTGCCTCAAGTTTAAAACAAATAGTTGACCACACATGGGGTTGATATGTACCCAGTAGAATAGTTCATGGTGGGAGGCAGCCTCCATGCTATACAGCCACTGTAAAGAAACTTCTAGAGAAACAGAGATTACTGCATAATGGGTGCTCAAAAGTGTAGGTTTATAGATAGAGAAATGCTGAATGAAAAGTGTTTGGCTGTCAAGAGAAGACTTGAGTGACTACCGTAGCAGAATACTGGCAAGTGATTTTTCGCATAACCGAAAGAAATTCTGGTTGTATGTAAAGGCTGTTAGTAGCACCAAAGTTAGTGTCCATCCCTTAGTGAATGGGACAGAAACTTAAATTGAGGGTAGCAAACCAAAAGCTGAAATGCTTAACTCCCTTTTTCAAATGTTGCTTTACCAAGGAAAACCCAGTAAATGCTGCAATTTAATCCTTGTATCACTGAAAAGATGAATGAAATAAGTATTAGTGTCAGTGTCGTTGAGAAAAAGCTGAAATCGTTAAAATTGAGCAAAGCTCCTGGCCCTGATGGAATCCCTGTCAGATTCTCTGCTGAATTTGCAGCTGAGTTAGCCCCTCTTCTAACTATAATCTATTGTAGATCCCCTGAACAAAAACTGTGCCCAGTTCTTGGAAAAATCCACAGATCACACCTGTCTACAAGAAAAGTAGTAAAAGTGATCGACAAAACTATCGCCCAATATCCTCGACATTGATTTGTTGTAGAATCTTAGAACATATTCTGAGCTCAAATGTAACAAGGCATCATGAACAGAATGATCTCCTCAGTGCCAACCAACATGGATTCCGAAAACATTGATCGTGTGAAACCCAACTCACACTTTTCTCACGTGACATACTGAAAGCTTTGGATCGAGGCACCAGGTGGGGGCTTGGGCACTGGGCTATTAACCTGTCCCTTAAAAAAAGAACTTTTTACAAAACATCAAGAAAATGCCTCAGAGGAAAATAGAAACAAGGGATATAGAAAATGGCTTATGAACAAGGGCTTACGATTTGGAATGTGGAACATTATGACTTTGGCAACGCCTGCAGCTCTTAATATTCTGTCACAAAAACTCGACAGATAGGAAATGGGTCTTGTAGCACAGCAAGAAATTAGATATCCAGAAACGGGAAAACTGAAAACAGCAGACACATTCTATACTACAGTGGATCAGAAGATGGAAAGTTCCAGAAGGAAGTATGTTTTATGGTCAGCAAAGGTTTAGCAGTGGAGTAATTTATTTCCAACCACCTGGTGATAGAATAGCCGTCTTGAGACTAAAAGGTAGATTCACAAATATAACAATAGTTACACTATATGCTCCGGATGAGGAAGAGGAGGATGAAAAGAAAGGTAGATTTATGAAATTCTCAAAGAGGTAATTAGTAAGACACCAGGATATGATATGAAGCTCACTGTGGGAGATGCCAAGGCTTAAGTTGGAAGGGAAATCATCTGGAAAGGAATAGCTGGACTGAAAGCCTACATGTTGAAAGTAATGAGAAATGGAGCAACAATATGATTATCAGAGCACATATCCATTCATGGAACTGCCAACAATGAAAGAGACAACAGACTCAATCAAAATACTAAAAAACGACAAAGCTCCAGGGAAAAATGGCATAACAGCTGAATTGTTTAAGAAGGGAGGAATAAAAACAAATACACAAACTTGTTATGAACATCTGGAATGAAGAAAGAATATCAGAGGAGTGGCCAGAAGTGATAATAATACTAATTCATGAAAAGGCTGACAAACAACAATGCAGGAACTACAGAGACATCTCATTAATTAGAACCACCTATAAAGTGTTCTTCGAGATCCTCCAGAAAAAATTGGAGCCATATTTAAAAGGGACAATAAATGAGAGAGCAAGTGGAATTTATGAAGATTCATTCAAATACTGACCAGATATTCATACTGAAAGAAGCCACATCCAAATATTTGGAGTATAACAAAACAATGACAGAACTATTTGTTGATTTTAAAAAAAACTATGACAGGTCCATGAACCATGGACCTTGCCGTTGGTGGGGAGGCTTGCATGCCTGAACGATACAGATAGCCGTACCATAGGTGCAACCACAACGGAGGGGTATCTGTTGAGAGGCCAGACAAACGTGTGGTTCCTGAAGAGGGGCAGCAGCCTTTTCAGTAGTTGCAGGGGCAACAGTCTGGATGATTGACTGATCTGACCTTGTAACACTAACCAAAATGGCCTTGCTGTTCTGGTACTGCGAACGGCTGAAAGCAAGGGGAAACTACAGCCGTAATTTTTCCCCGAGGGCATGCAGCTTTACTGTATGATTAAATGATGATGGCGTCCTCTTGGGCAAAATATAAAGGAGGTAAAATAGTCCCCCATTCGGATCTCCGGGCAGGGACTACTCAAGAGGACGTTGTTATCAGGAGAAAGAAAACTGGCATTCTACGGATCGGAGTGTGAAATGTCAGTCCCTTAATTGGGCAGGTAGGTTAGAAAATTTTAAAAGGGAAATGGATAGGTTAAAGTTAGATATAGTGGTAATTAGTGAAGTTCAGTGGCAGGAGGAACAAGACTTTTGGTCAGGTGAATACAGGGTTATAAATACAAAATCAAATAGGGGTAACGCAGGAGTAGATTTAATAATGAATAAAAAAATAGGAGTACGGGTAAGCTACTACAAACAGCATAGACACGAAGCCCACACCTACTACAGCAGTACAAGTTCATATGCCAACTAGCTCTGCAGATGATGAAGATATTGATGAAATGTATGATGAGATAAAAGAAATAATTCAGGTAGTGAAGGGAAACGAAAATTTAATAGTCATGGGTGACTGGAATTCAAGAGTAGGAAAAGGGAGAGAAGGAAACATAGTAGGTGAATATGGATTGGGGCTAAGAAATGAAAGAGGAAGCCGCCTGGTAGAATTTTGCGTAGAGCATAACTTAATCACAGCTAACACTTCGTTTAAGAATCATGAAAGAAGGTTGTATACATGGAAGAACCCTGGAGATACTAAAAGGTATCAGACAGATTATATAATGGTAAGACAGAGATTTTGGAACCAGGTTTTAAATTGTAAGACATTTCCAGGGGCAGATGTGGACTCTGACCACAACCTAGTGGTTATGAATTGTAGATTAAAACTGAAGAAACTGCAAAAATATGGGAATTTAAGGAGATGGGACCTGTATAAACTGAAAGAACTAGAGGTTGTACAGAGTTTCAGGGAGAGCACAAGGGAACGATTGACAGGAATGGGGAAAAGAAATTCAGTAGAAGAAGAATGGGTAGCTTTGAGGGATGAAATAGTGAAGGCAGCAGAGGATCAAATAGGTAAAAAGACGAGGGCTAGTAGAAACCCTTGAGTAACAGAAGAAATATTGAATTTAATTGATGAAAGGAGAAAATTAAAAATCCAGTAAATGTAGCAGGTAAAGAGGAATACAAACGTCTCAAAAATGATATCGACAAGTAGTGCAAAATGGCTAAGCAGGGGTGGCTAGAGGACAAATGTAAGGATGTAGAGGCTTATCTCACTAAGTGTAATATAGATACTGCCGACAGGAAAATTAAAGAGACCTTTGGAGAAAAAAGAACCACTTGTATGAATATCAAGAGCTTTGATGGAAACCCAGTTCTAAGCAAAGAAGGGAAAGCAGAAAGGTGGAAGGAGTATACACAGGGTCTATACAAGGGCGATGTACTTGAGGACAATATTATGGAAAAGGGAAGAGGATGTAGATGAAGATGAAATGGGAGATATGATACTGCGTGAAGAGTTTGACTGAGCACTGAAAGACCTGAGTCGAAACAAGGCCCCTGGAGTAGACAACATTCCATTAGAACTACTGACAGCCTTAGGAGAGCCAGTCCCGACAAAACTCTACCATCTGGTGAGCAAGATGTATGAGACAGGTGGAATACCCTCAGACTTCGAGAAGAATATAATTCCAATCCAAAGAAAGCAGGTGTTGACAGATGTGAAAATTACCGAACTGTCAGTTTAATAAGTCACAGCTTCAAAATACTAATGCGAATTCTTTACAGACAAATGGAAAAACTGGTAGAAGCCGACCTCGGTGAAGATCAGTTTGGATTCCGCAGAAATGTTGGAACACGTGAGGCAATACTGACCCTACGACTTATTTTAGAAGCTAGATTAAGGAAAGGCAAACCTACATTTCTGGCATTTGTAGACTTAGAGAAAGCTTTTGACAATGTTGAATGGAATACTCTCTTTCAAATTCTGAAGGTGGCAGGGGTAAAATACAGGGAGCGAAAGGCTATTTACAATTTGTGCAGAAACCAGATGGCAGTTATAAGAGTTGAGGGACATGAAAGGGAAGCAGTGGTTGGGAAGGGAGTGAGACAGGGTTGTAGCCTATCCCAGATGTTATTCAATCTGTACATTGAGCAAGCAATAAAGAAAACAAAAGAAAAGTTCGGATTAGGTATTAAAATCCATGGAGAAGAAATAAAAACTTTGAGGTTCGCCGATGACATTGTAATTCTGTCAGAGACAGCAAAGGACTTGGAAGAGCAATTGAACGGAATGGGCAGTGTCTTGAAAGGAGGATATAAGATGAACATCAACAAAACCAAAATGAGGATAATGGATGTAAGCGAATTAAGTCGAGTGATGCTGAGGGAATTAGATTAGGAAATGAGACACTTAAAGTGGTAAAGGAGTTTTGCTATTTGGGGAGCAAAGTAACTGACGATGGTCGAAGTAGGGAGGATATAAAATGTAGACTGGCAATGGCAAGGAAAGTGTTTCTGAAGAAGATAAATTTGTTAACATCGAGTATAGATTTAAATGTCAGGAAGTCGTTTCTGAAAGTATTTGTATGGAGTGTAGCCATGTATGGAAGTGAAACGTGGTGGACAATAAATAGTTTAGACAAGAAGAGAATAGAAGCTTTCCAAATGTGGTGCTACAGAAGAATGCTGAAGAGTAGATGGGTAGATCACATAGCTAATGAGGAGGTATTGAACAGAATTGGGGTGAAGAGGAGCTTGTGGCACAACTTTATTAGAAGAAGGGATCGGTTGGTAGGACATGTTATGAGACATCGAGGGATCACCAATTTAGTATTGGAGGGCAGCGTGGAGGGTAAAAATCGTAGAGGGAGTCCAAGAGATGAATACACAAAGCAGATTCAGAAGGATGTAGGTTGCAGCAGGTACTGGCAAATGAAGAAGCTTGCACAGGATAGAGTAGCATGGAGAGCTGCATCAAACCAGTCTCAGGACTGAAGACCACAACAACAACATGACAGTATATCCAGAGATAACTTGTGGGAGAAAATGCGGAGATCTGGAATACTGAAGAAGATTATATCTCTACTGAAAGTGACACTGAAAGGTTAAAAAGGGGTAGTGAAAATGGATGCAGAATATTCCAAGGCATTTGACATAAAAACAGGAGTCAGGCAAAGAGATGGATTTTCAACCTTCTTGTTCAGTATTGTAATACAGGAAGCACTGGATGCAACACATGAAACAGAAGAGAAAATGAAAATAGACACAAAAATAAATGTACTAGCCTTTGCAGATGACACAGCACTAATCGCTGAAAATCCAAATGACCTTAAAATACTGGCAAAAAATCTCTTTCAAAAAGAAAAGGAAGCTGGATTAGAAGTACATAATGAAAAAAACAAAATTCATGAGAGTAGAAATAAAGTACAGAACAAAAAGATGGGAAACTCTGCAGATCAATGACCACATGTTTGAAGAAGAAGATGAATTTAAATATCTGTGGGCAGTAGCAAACAACAAAAACGACGAGAAGCAAGAAATAGAGGTGAGAACCAAAGCTGCACCCAGGGCATCATACTCACTCTACTGCCATTTAAATTATTTTCAAAAGGAACCACAGAAACAATATAAACAACCATAAGCAGACCTAGATTACTATATGGGGCATAAATATGGAGAATAGATAAATACACAGAGAGAAAGTTAAAAGTTTTTGAAAATATCTCGTGAAAGATTTTTGGACAAATCTATGAGGGAGGAAAATGGAGAAGATGGAAGAATAGGGAGCTCAGGGAGCTATACAATGAACCAGATGTAGTTGCGGAAGCCGAGACAAGAAGACTAAGATGGGTCGGCCATGGCTATACAAGAGAATAGGGGTCTTTACTGAGAGTAGTCTCAGAGAATAAACTGGAAGGACAATGACCTCTATGCAGGCCAAATATGACATGGAGAGAGCAGGTTGCCAAGGATCTCCAGGTACTGGGGGCAAGGAAAGAAGGTGCCGAAGACAGAATACTGTGGATGAGGCTACTTGATGAGGCCAAAAACTGACTGCGGTTTGTGGGGCCAGGAGAGTAAGGGCAAGAGTAAGTATGAAGTGAAATTTGAGACTGGACTGTGAGATTTTTGGTTGGGAAGACACAGCATGTTATGTTAGATTGTGAGCCATCGTCAGGTGTAGAAGTAACTTTGGGCGTGCCACAGGGAACTGTGTTGGGACCCTTGCTGTTCATGTTGTATATTAATGATCTTGCAGACAACATTAATAGTAAAATCAGGCTTTTTGCAAATGATGCAGTTATGTATAATGAAGAACTATCTGAGAAAAGTTGCATAAATACTCAGTCAGAGCTTGATAAGACTTCAACATGATGCAGAGATTGGCAACTTGCTCTAAATGTTAAGAAATGTAAAATTTTGCACTTCACAAAAAAAAAAAAAAAAAAAAAAAAAAAAAAAAAAAAAAAAAAAAAAAAAACGTAGTATCCTATAACTATAACATCAATGAGTTACTGCTGGAATCGGCCAACTCGTACAAATACGTGGGTGTAACACTTTGTAGGGATATGAAATGGAATGATTGCATAGGTTCAGTCATGGGTAAAGCAGGTGGTAGACTTGGGTTTTTTGGTAGAATAGGGGGGAAATGCAATCAGTCTACAAAGGAGATTGCTTACAAACCACTTGTGTGACCGGATTTAGAATAACGCTCAAGTGCAAACAAATAGGACTAACAGCAGATATTGAATGTATACAGAGAAGGGCTGTTTGTTTAATCCATGGGAGAGTGGCACAGACATATTGAAGGAACTGTACTGGCTGGCTCTTGGAGACAGATACAAACTATCCCAAAAAAAGTCTTTTAACAAAGTTTCAGGAAACAGCTTTAAATGATTACCCAAGAGATATACTACAACCCCCTTATATCACTCATAAGAGATTGTGAGGGTAACATTAGAATAATTACTGCACACACAGAGGCATTCAAACAATAATCTTCCTGCATTCCATACATGAATTGAGTCTGAAGAAAGCCTAATAACAGGTACAATGGGATGTATCCTCTGCCATGCACCTCATGGTGGTTTACAGAGTATCAGTGTAGATGTAGATTTGATATGCCCCCTCAAGCCCCTCCTTTTTTTTAGCAGTTTCCCACTGAACTTAAGTCTGGTGAAGTAAGGGAACACTGAGTTCCTGTTTGTGATAGAAGCAGAAAGTGTAAAAGTCACCTCTCAAATGATTGGAGCGGCAGCACTGCTCGTGTGCACAGGACAAGAATGTGTCCCCCAATAAGAGGATCTGCTATCAATGGCCACTTAGGAGACTGGGTCAACAAATAACAGAATAGATAATCTCTGTACTTATGTAGGTGCTGGTGTTAGTGACATTGTGTTATTCAGTCTGAAGACTTGTTTGAAGCAGCTCTCCACAGTGGCCTTCCCTCCCCACACTTCCCTCTATAAACAGTGATGATTTCTTGATGCCTGAGGATGTGTCCTATGAGCCAGTCCTTCATTTAGTCAACTTGTGATGTAAATGTCTTTTATTTCTTGTTCAATAAAATACTTCCTCAGTAGTTATCTGATCTACACACTCAGCCTCAAGCACTCACCTGTACTACCACATCTCAAAAGCCTTTACCGTATTTACTCGAATCTAAGCCGCACTCGAATCTAAGCCGCACCTGAAAAATGAGACTTGAAATCAAGGGAAAAAAAATTTCCCGAATCTAAGCCGCACCTGAAATTTGAGACTCGAAATTCAAAGTGAGAGAAAAGTTTTAGGCCGCACCTCCAAATCGAAACAGAGTTGGTCCATTGTAATATGAGACACAATTTAGGTCGAATGAATGACGATACAGCTACAATAGTTTGGTTCGAGTCGTAAGCTTAGCAGTTAAGCTTTACCAGGTAGCCATTGCTATGCGTCAGGTGCTCCGTCCGCATTTATACAGGTATCCTTCCTTTTTCACGCGCTTCGTCTGGTTTGAATTGATTGCTTATTTTTCTTTGATCTGATAAGTGCCGTTCTCTTTGTTATAGGTGTTTACATCACTCTAAGCTGAAAATGCATTACTGTACTGTGTCCTGCATTGTTTGTCGCATTCTGATAATGAGTGCTTACGGTCTATCGCCGCTCGCGGCATGGCTTGCTTTTGTGTGCGCGCTACCGCCGCAAGAGAGAGAGAGAGAGAGAGAGAGAGAGAGAGAGAATAATCGTCACATTAGCGAAACAATAGCAAGAGACTGCTATTTGTTGTTAGTTACACTGCTGCTTTCTTTGATAATGATCGACGAGAACCAAGTAATAGACTGCGTATGACAGACGATGTTCTGAACGAGAGTTTAGTGAAAATTTTTCTCCGTTTGAAAATCTTTGCAGACGCCTCTTTAGTATATTACATTCTGCACAGAAATTAGTCATCTTAGATTTAAAAATCTAGTCAAGTGCCGTGCTTCGCTTCTGACTGTATCACTATTAGGCATAAGAATAATACGAATATAAACATGACATGGTATGTATATTCTTCCGCGTTGCTGTTGTCTCACACTAGTTTCGTAGTTTATTAGGCAGACAGGATTTAAATGACATAGCAGCAAACACGAAAGAATACATGGCAAAATGTTTATATTCGTATTAATCTTATGGTGAAGAGAATACTGCATGTGATTCACAATTCATAAAAGTTCCTATTAGCAACCATCTCTTCTCACAGGTAGGAAAAAATTCAGAACGTAGAGTTGGCCATATTGACAAACATCCCAGTCTTGCCAGTTGGATTTTCGTAGCCCATTGAAATGCTGTTACATTCGAAGATGAACAATACGGAATTTGTATTTACTTCGTTGGATAATGTATGAAAATGCAGTAGTCGAAACTCGGGGCGGACAAAAAAAGCTCGTCTTCCACCCTTTTTTAATTTATTTACTGACGCAGATGTTTTGGGGCCAGTATTTATCTTTGTGCTTGCAAAGCATGTCTGTGTAGCGCTACATATATTCGACAGCAGAAGTTAGTTGTGACGGCACCTACCAACATTTTTCAGAACTTCCGCTTACTTTGCACTCGATTCTAAGCCGCAGGCGGTTTTTTGGATTACAAAAACCGGAAAAAAAGTGCGGCTTAGATTCGAGTAAATACGGTACTCTCTGCTTGTCTGAACTGCGTATCATTCATGTTTCACTTGCATACAAGGCTACACTGCAGACAAATGCCTCCTCAGGAAACACTTCCTAAGTTTCAAATTTATGTTCAATGTTATCAGATTTCTCCTTTACAAAAATTATTTTCTTGCTGCTGCCAGTCTGCATGTTATATCCCCCTACTTTGATAATCATCACTTACTTTCCTGCCCAAATAATCAAACTCAACCTAATTCCCTCAACATCACCCCATTTCATTTGACAATATTCCATTGCCATTGTTTCACTTTTCTTGACATCCACCTTACAACTGCTTCTAAGGATACTATCCAACTATCCATTCACTCAACTATTCTTCCAAATCCCTTTTCTGTCTAAGTCAGAATTACAGTGGCACCTGCAAACCACTAAGTTTTTATTTCTGTGTGTCTAATCTTAAATATTAAATCTCCCATCTCATTGTTAACTACTTCTTCTTCCTTACACATAACATTGTCTTCAAACATGTTGCCAGTGCATACCATCTTTTAGTCTTCTCCTCTTTACTGGCTTGCCATTTGAGCACTTCATATTCTCTCAAGTGTTTCTCTTTCTCCAAAAATTTCTTCTATAGGCAGCATCTATCCATTCCTTAGTTAAGCATGCTTCTACAGCCTTGCATTTGTCCTCTAGCTATTCCCGAATAGTCATTTTGCACTTTCTGTCAATCTCATTTTTTAGGCATGTGTATTTCCTTTTACATGCTTCATTTGCTGCATTTTTAGACTTTGTCTTTTCATTAAATTTCTTACCTCAAGCATTATCCAAAGTTTTATACAGCAGCTTGCCTTTTTGCTTAGCTGACAATTTTCTGCCTGCACTTTTTCATCTTTCAAAGCCACACATTCATCTTTAATTGTATTCCTGTCCCTGTTTCAGTCAACTGTGTCCTGATGCTCCTTCTGAAACAGTCAACAACCTCTGGGTTTTCAATTTCTGCAGATCTCATCTACTTTATTTTCTATAATTCTGCAATTTCTTCAGTTCACAATCAAATGAATTTAGTCAGAGTCCACATCTGCTGCTGGAAATATTTTTCGTTTTAAAATTAGCAACCTCTGTCCTAACATAATGTAACTTATGTACACTATGCTATTCACAGTAGTTTATCTATATTTCTATTTTTGTACTCATTGTTATAATTACCCCACTTTATTTGTGTGGATAATCCTGTGCTCACCTGACCAGAAGCCCTGTTGTTCTTTTAACTATACATCACTAATACCCACTATATCAACCTATTCATTTCTCCTTTTAATTTCTCTAACCTCTGTCTAACCAAGTAAGGGATGTAACATTTCATGCACTGACCCGTAGAGAACTAGTTTGGTTTTCTGATGGCAAAACTCCTTCAGTAGCTACCACATGGACAGCTGGATGAGGGATTGTTTTACCTCTGCACTATTTTATCCCACAGGTTGTCATCATCAAGCCATAAGGTAGAGCAGGATGTCCTCAGAAAATGTAATGGCTGTCGTTTCTCCTTGCTTTCAGCCATTCACAGTACCAACACAGAAAGCTGGAAACTCACAGTTTCAGGAGTTGTGGAAGTATTTGAAACCTGAATGCGCATATCCTAGAAAAAAGTGAAGAAAAATTGTAGGAGGATACTGATGGCCCATATCACAGAGAAGCAAAGACCCAAAGGGTGACTGGTAGTAGTAGGGAGTTGATGGGACAGAAATAGGCAGTGCTGTTATTTGGCACAGGTTTGACAGTGCACTGAAACAAGTGATCAAGAGTTGATGACTTTTAGAGTTGAAATTTGTGGGGTGTATATGAATTAGGGAGATATTTCTGATAGTTCTAAGCAAAGAGTGACTTTCTATTAGGATTTCCTGAAAAGTGTTTTCATTGCACCAAAGAAGCCACTGTTGAATAAATGTGGAGACTCTCAGACTTACAGTCTGGCTTGTCACACTTGGAAACTGCTGACAAGACAGATGACAAGACTGATGTACAGAAGAACAGAAAGATGCATTCAGGGCTGAATGAAGTTAAAGAAAATGTTGAAAGAGAAATGAAATTGTGATGAGAGCACTCAGGCTTGCAGGTGGCACAGCCCTTCTGGGTGAGCTTGAAGAAGACTTTTTATCTATTCAGTGGAATGGACTTTATACGAAATACGGTTAGGGAAAAACAAAGCTGTAATAAATGGTATATCAATTAGTAGACAGGAGAAGGCACACATTTAACAAAATAACAGGGAATGACACAGTTCTGGGTTAACTGAATGAATGACTTCCTATTTAGGAATTAATATTACACAGAATGGCTAAAGCAAGGAAGATATCAGATGTTGACTACTGCAAGCAAAGATAACTTCTTTAGTAGTAGACACTTACTTGCATCAAACATTGACAATGAAATGAAATCAAAGATCCAGAACGTGTATACGTGGGAGCACAGCTTTGTGTGGAACTGATTTGTGTACCACTGGAAGTCCAAAACTAAACCGGAGCATTTGAAATGTGATATCATCTATTAATGTTCACAATTTAGTGGACAGATAAAGTATGAAAAGAAGAGGTAGTAACCTGAATAGGTAAGTCTGTTACATGGGTGTTTGGATGTAGAAGTTAAATATTGATGAAACTTTAACACAAGATAGGAAAAGTTTGGAATAAAATTAGTTCAAAGACTAAGAGCTTAAAGAAAAAGGTATGAAATGCTTGCAGTTACTTAACTGGCTTTTTAACTTTTTTATCGGAAAAGCTAGAAAGGAGGTGTAAGAGAGGATTAATCGATACAGCAACTAAAGAAGACACTTCTGGTTACATAAAGACACGTTAACACTCTGAAATGTACAGAAATACACTCGTATAAAGAAGTTTACCAAAAAGGAAATAAGGGCACTGAATAGATTAATGACTGGAATACCAATATGCGTTAGGATAGATTGTTACTAACCACTTATAGGAGACGCTGAACAGCAGAAGGCACATTTACAAGAACACTGTTAGGGTATTTTTAACTATATGACAATTTGAATGGGTGGGATAATTCTGCTGTAGGAGGGATGCATAGGATAGTGGGGAGGATGTTTCTTATTTCAGTGTACAACAACAGGTAGTCTAAATCATGATGAAGAGCGTGATTCAGTTGTTCTTGCCCTGGGTGGTACTGAGTCACGAGGGGGGATCTTCCCGGTGATGTATCAGCATGTATGTGGGGATGGTAGGTCACTGGGGAGACAAGGGATGAGACATCTGTTTCTGAAAAATAGGGGGAGAGTAATTTTAGTCTGCAAATACATCAGAAAAAACTTTCATATATTTGGAGAGGAGCTGTTCTTCCTGCAGATGTGAAGTCCAGGGGTGGCTAGACTGTATGGAAGGGGCTTTTTGGTGTGTAGTGGATGGCAGCTGTTGGAATGGAGGTATTTTTGGTGGTTGGTAGGTTTGATGTGGGTGGCGAGGTATTGGTGGAGTGATCTATGAGGTGAAAGGTGACATCAAAGAATGTGGCTTGTTGTGCTGAGTAGCATCAAGTGCAGCAAATTGAGAAGAAGGTTTTGACTTTATGAAGGAATGTGGATAGTGTGTCCTCACACTTGATCCAGATCATGAAGATGTCATCAATGAATTTGAGTCTGTTAAAGAGTTGGTATTCTGGGTTGCTATGAGGGATTCCTGTAGATGGCCTATGAACAGGTTCACATAGGATGGTGCCATGTGGGTGTCTATAGTCATACTGTGGCTTTGTTTGTAGGTGATTCCTTCAAAGGAGAAATAATTGTGAATAATGACATGGTTGCTCATGATGATAACAATACAAGTAGTGGGTCTGGAGTCAGTTGGGCTTAAGGAAAGGCAGTGTCCAGTTGTGGCAAAGACCATGAGCATTGAGGAATCTGGTGTAGAGGGAGGTGGCAACAATTGTGGCAAGGAGGGCACCACTGATAAAAGGACAGAAACTCTGGAAAATTAACAAAGGAAAAGTTTGGAGTCTTTTATGCATGACAGCAGATTACGAGCAATAGGTTGAAAGTTTTAGTCACCAATGACAGAGAGTCTAATCACGCTGAGCATCCTGGAATGTTGGGTTTTTGTATTTTAAGAAGTACCCAGTCTGTGCAATATCACTGTCAATCCCAGTTCCACCCCTGCTCTCAATCCCCTATTCCCATGACTCATATCCCTGTGAAAGACCTAGATGAAAGATGTGTTTCATACATCCTTCCACTACCACCTACCCCAGTCCTCACATAGGCATCTCATATCCCAACAAAGACGGGGCCACCTGTGAAAGCAATCATGTGGTGGTGTATCAACTAAGCTGCAATCATTGTACATTGTTCTATGTGGGCATTGGCACTAACAAGATGTCTGTTCACATGGATGCCCACCACCACATAGTGATGAAGAGAGGGCCGGATCATCCAGTAGGTGGTTCGGCAAACCTGGGGTTCGTGAGCTGAGGACTGGTATGTGCTCCCAGTCCTCTGCTGAAGCATGCCCAGACATTATGGTGGCAACCACTGTGCGCTGCGGTGGTGGAACATTGCATGTCACAAAGAAGAGAGATCTTGGCTTGACTGCACGGATTGTGAGGATGGTAAAAACCTCTCTAGGAAAGCCTCTCTCTCAATGTGTGCTGCAAGCTAATTGGATGCATGGCTATTTAGGTGGAACAGACACTAGTGGGCAACCTCTGGGGAAGTTGCTGCACCTCAGTTGTATAAGGCTTACCTACACACATGGGGCTGTCTAGGTGGACTTTTATTTTCCTGGCTTGTCATGGGACCAATATAGAACCCTCAAAATTGTCTCCATCTCCTCCCTGCAGAAAGGGTGGGTCACTGTTATGTACCAACACACAATCAAACAAGAGGGTTTGTGGAGCCAGTGCCACTGACTCAGGAGTTCATTGTAAGAGTACTTTCACTAGAAACAGAATTCATACTGGTAGTCAGAAAGTATTTTTAATAGTGAAAAGGAAAGAGGGCACCTTCGAGAAATTTTTACCTTTCTATATTCAAAAGGCTTAGAAGGCATTACTGCCACTTTAACATCAGTCAAGTGACTGCAGAACAGGATGCTGTTGGTGGAAAATTCTAGTTCCCAACAAGCAAAGAACCTACAGAAAGCTCAATGCCTTGGGGAATATGCCATTAATACTGACCTACACAGCCACCGTGAGTTACAGCAAAGGTGTTGTGATTACAGGGATCTGGTAGACATTCCCAAGGTGGAACTAAAAGATAAGTGGGCTCCAGAAGGTGTAGTCAACATCCAAAACATAACGAGGACGATGGACGGGTGTCTTGTAAAATCTGACTCCTTTCTCCTCATGTTCAGTAACACAAAACTTCTTAAGGCTGGTTTCCTTCACCTTAGAAAGTGGCCTTACCATATTTACTCGAATCTAAGCCGCACTCGAATCTAAGCCGCACCTGAAAAATGAGACTCGAAATAAAGCAAAAAAAAATTCCCGAATCTAAGCCGCACCTGAAATTTGAGACTCGAAATTCAAGGGGAGAGAAAAGTTTTAGGCCGCATCTCCAAATCGAAACAAAGTTGGTCCATTGTAATATGAGACACAATTTAGGTCGAATGAAAGACGATACAGCTACAGTAGTTTGGTTCGAGTCGTAAGCTTAGCAGTTAAGCCTTACCAGGTAGCCATTGCTATGCGTCAGGCGCTCCGTCCGTATTTATACGGGTGCCCTTCCTTTTTCACGTGCTTCGTCTGGTTTGAATCGATTGCTTATTTTGCTTTGATCTGATAAGTGCCGTTTTCTTTGTTATAGGTGTTTGCGTCACTCTTAAGCTGAAAATGCATTACTGCACTGTGTCACGCATTGTTTGTCGCATTCTGATAGTGCGTGTTTACGGCCTGTCGCGGCTTGCGGCATGACTTGCTTTTGTGCGCGCTACCGCCACGTACGATCAAAAAAAAAGAGAGAGGAATCGTCTCATTAGCTAAACAATGGCAAGAGACTTATTTGTTGTTACTTACACTGCTGCTTTCTTTGATAATGATCAACAAGAATAAAATAATAGACTGCGTATGATAGTACATGTTCTGAACGAGAGTTAGGCGAAAATTTTTCTCCGTTTGAAAATCTTTGCGGCCGCTTCTTTATTACATCAAATTCTGCACAGGAATTAGAGTCATCTTAGATTTAAAAATCTAGTCACTTGCCGTGCTTCATTTCTGACTGTATCACTATTCGGCATAAGAATAATATGAATATAAACATGACATGATACGTATATTCTTCCGCGTTTGCTGTTGTCTCACTCTAGTTTCGTAGTTTATTAGGCAGACAGTATTTAAATGAGATAGCAGCAAACACGAAAGAATACATGGCAAAATGTTTATATTCGTATTATTCTTATGGTGAAGAGAATACTGTATGTGATTCAAATTTCATCAGGTTCCTATTAGCAACCATCTCTTCTCACAGGTAGGAAACAATTAAGAATGTAGAGTTGGCCATATTCATAAAAGTTCCTATTAGCAACCATCTCTTCTCACAGATAGGAAAAAATTCAGAACGTAGAGTTGGCCATATTGACAAACATTCCAAACAGTCTTGCCAGTCAGATTTTCGTAGTACACTGAAATTGTGCTACATTCGAAGATGAACAATACGGAATTTGTATTTACTTCGTTGGATAATGCATGAAAATGCAGTGGTCGAAACTCGCGGCGGAGAAAAAAAGCTCGTCTTCCACTTTTCTTTTTTTAAATTTATTTACTGACGCAGAGGTTTTGGCGCCAGTATTTATCTTTGTGCCTACAAAGCATGCCTGCGTAGCGCTACATATATTCGACGGCAGAAGTTAGTTGTGGCGGCACGTACCAACATTTTTCATAACTTCCGCTTGCTTTGCACTCGATTCTAAGCCGCAGGCAGTTTTTTGGATTACGAAAACCAGAAAAAAAGTGCGGCTTAGATTCGAGTAAATACAGTATATCCCTAACCCAATGTGCTGTTTCAAATGCCAGTGCTTTGGGCATACTGCTCTTGGGTGTACGGGATAAGCCACTTGTGGCAAATTTGGTAATGCCGTCCATGAAGGAGTCACGTGTTCATCTCCCTTGCAGTGTGTGAATTGCTCTGGGACTCACCCAGTCTGGAAACAGGACTGTAATGTATATCTTGAAGAATAGAAGATGGAAGAGCTTAAGACTATGAAGCACATCCCATGTGGTGAGGTCAAAAAGATGTATAAAGCCATGCTGCCCCCAACATTCACTAACTCCTTTGCTTCAGTTCTGAAAACAGCTAGTGCAGAAATCCATTGCTGCTACACAAAGGGAGATTACTAGTATCAGCACTTGTATGTGTGTTTGTCGGTGCACTTGTCCAGTTGCGGTTATTTCGATGCCTGTATCTCCCCCCAGCACTTTAGAACAGGTCTGGTTGCCGATGTTGCAGAGCTTCCTGCCCCTCCAGAATTCAGCCTGGTACTCATCCAGTGCTGCCACTCCCACACCAACAGTTGTGGCTCCCAAGGGCAGAAAATCAAAGACCAAGTGTCCACTACTGATGGAGTCAGAAGGTAACAATCCAACGACGTTGATGTCATCCTCTCTGACGTCTCTCATGATTCTTCTGTAGAGCTAATGGACCCTGATGTTGGACTGGGACAATCATCTTGCCTCAAGACTGAACCTCCATCCATTACTGAGTCTCCACCCATTATGGGCTGCTGTCCCTGGCAGAAACACAGGATAAAATTGCTACCCCCATGATGGATGGATTCCATATTACAGCAGAATATTAATTGGTTCAGGACCCATGTGGAGGAGCTGAAACCCCTGATACACACACAACCCCTGTGCTTGTGTCTACAAGAAACACATTGTAAAGCCACTGATGATTCTGTGCTACAGGGCTATACCTTCCACCAAAAGGACTACCTAACTAGGGAAAGAGCCAAGGGAGTGGATGCTGTGTTTGTCAATAACGTGCATCACTCCTCTTTTCTCTCCTTGATTACTGACCTACAAGCATTAGCCATTGAACTTCAAGTATTTACCTCCACAGAATGCAATAGGCTCTGAGGCTCTCACAGACCTTATTAAACAACTCCCCTAACCATTTCTTCTACTGAGTGATTTCAGTGCACAAAATGAATTACAAGGCTCACACAATACTTGCCCTTGGGGTTGAGTCTTGGAGAACCTCATAATGTCTCAGGAGCTGTGCATCCTCAACATAAAAGTCCCACTCATTTTCTTGCTGCTACTGAATTGTCCTCCTCCATCAACCTTTCCTTCTGCTCTCCCATTCTTGCAGACTCTGCCCAGTGGAAAGCAATAGATGACTTTCATTCCAGTGACCACTTCCCACTGTGGATTCACCTACTGGATAGAGTGTTACCTGAATAGAAGCCATCAAAATGGAGGTCAGCAGGGCTAAGTGGATGCTTTGCAGCCTCCTGACTGTGTTTGAACACAACAATACTGTCCAGGAAAGGGTGGACAATGTAACTCGAGTTACCCATCATGCCACTGACTTATAAATCGCAAAGTCTTTAGGTCATCTTAGGAGGAAAATTGTACCTTGGTGGATCGGTGAGTGCCACTCAGCAATCTGGGACAGGTGTGATGCTCCTCAGCAGTTAAGTACTGCCCAACAGCAGACAACCTCACAGCCTTTAAGGTCGTGAGAGCCACACATGCTGTATCTGAACATCCACATTAATTTACATTTTTCTACTTTTAGAAATAGTTGCCATTCATCACACCAACTAGAAATTTAGTCTAGGCCATTCTGTATCCTTCTACAGTCACTCAACTTTGACACCTTTGCGTACATCACAACATCATCATCAGCAAACAACTGCAGATTGCTGCCTCCCGTCTGCCACTAAATCATTTATGTATATAGAGATTAATAGCAGTTCTATCACACTTCTCTAGGTTTTTCCTGACTGTGCCCTTGTCTCAGATGAACAATCAGTACCGAGGACAACATACTAGGTTCTGTAACTTAAGAAGTCGTCGAGCCACTTGTATGCCTGTGAACCTATTCCGTATGCTAGTACCTTCTTCAACAGTTTCCAGTGGAGCACCATGTCAAACACTTTCCAGAAATCTAGGAAAATGGACTATGCCTGTAGCCTTCATCCATACTTCACAGTATATCATGTGGAAAAAGGGCAAGCTGAGTTTCACATGAGTGATGCTTTCTAAAACCACTAATTTGTGGACATAAAATTCTTGGTCTCAAGAAACTGAGAATGTGTTCCAGGATTCTACAGCAAATCAATCTTAGGGATATTGGTATTTAATTTTGCAGGTCCCTTCTTTTGCCATCCTTATGTACAGGAGTCACCTGCACTTATCTCTAGTCACTTGGGACTTTGTGCTGGGCAAGAGATTCCTGAAAAATGCAATCCTTGAAAAACTGAATTGGGATTCCGTCCAAACCTGGTGATTTCTTTGTTGCCAACTCTTTCAGCTGTTTCTCTAATCCAAGGATGCTTATTACTATGTCGTCCAGATAGGAATATGAAGGATGGTCAAACAGTAATATGTTTGTATGATTCTCCTGTGTGAATATTCAACTGACACCCAAGACTGGTCCATAAGTGACTGAATGGAAGCCTTAGATCCGCTTAGTGATATTACATAGGACCAGAATTTTCTTGGATTCTTTGACAGATATTTTGCTGAGGTATGACAGTGGTAATTGTTGTATGCTTCATGCATAGATCTTTTCACAAATGCAAGAATCTCTACTAACCTTTGCTTGTTATCATTTATCCAGTCTCTTTTGAACCAAAAGTGCAACAGCTTCTGTTTAAATGAATTAGTGTTTTGCAGTTTCGTAAATTGTCCAATATTTTTCCCAAGACTATAGGGCACCTGCATTTTCTCCGTTGTCTTAAGGTATGTTTGATACAGTGATTGTGTGAGTGATGTGGGAGTAAGTGCACAAGTGTCATTTTGTAGGTTTCATTCTCGATGTGTGCAACAATTTTAGTGATTTGATCCAGATTTGTTCCTTCTAAAATGTGTAAGGATGCTGATAACCTAGTTCCTGAGTGCCCCTATGGTTAAAAAAAAAAAAAAAAAAAAAAAAAACACACACACACACACACACACACACACACACCCACACACACACACACACCCACACACACACACACACACCGCCACCACCAGTCAGTATCTGAGCGGGCCGTGCAATGCAATGTAGTTTGCTTCAATGACTGCTGCACATCACATATCATCTGGATCTTTCCCACAAATATCATCTTTTAAGAACCGTGCAAGTGGGAATTCTCCCTGCAACATATACTCTGTTCCCTTATTCCCCCTGGCTGCAACCTTTGCTAGTAGCCATGCCTTTATCTGCTCCCACCCCAGCCTCACACACACCATCTATCCACAAAGCTTGTCTGTATAGTCCTTCCTAATTCCTCTGCCACACCCCCCCCCCCCCCCTTCTCACACAGCATAGGACTCCCGATGCTGCACCTAGCTGCCCATTGTCTTGTACCTACCAAATTCCTGTGCACTTCCACGAGCAGCAGTACAGGATTTTCCCCCACCCCTGCCCTGCAATCCCACCCCCTCCCATCCCCTTCTGTACCCAAAATAGCCACAAAAGCTGACATCACTAGTTGCCCCTGTGGGGCCAGAGTGCTATGTAGGCGTGTGTTGTGCATATATGAATGTATGTGTGTGTTTCTTGGTCTGATGAAAGACTTTATCTGATAGCTAGAAACAATTAAATCTTCTTTTAAATGTGTCCATGTATCTGATAGCCAGAAACAACTAAACCTTCTTTGAAATGTGCCTGTGTGTGTAGTTCAACACTCCTGTATGTGGTGAGTGGTAAATAAATTGTAGACCACATTTTCATTGCCAATAGAAGCATTAATTTAACTCGTGCATCAACATATTTTTTTACCATCAATGTTGGGTTATTAGTTGATAAACAAATCTCCTTTATAATTAACTTACAAATATTAGATTCCCATTTTCTGACACAGTGATTGAGAAATATAATTTCTATCGTTCCATATACAACTATAGTTTTGCTGTTTACATAAAAAATGCATTGTAATCAATGTATATCCTTGATCTTAAGTCCTACTCCAACTAGAAGTTGTAGACATAGGCATCTCTCTTTTATTAGTAATATCCAAGTAGATTAAAACAGTTCAGCATACAGAAAGGGGGAATTTAAAACTGTTAAGGTGCTAAATGTATTTTGTAACCTGACACCATTTGTAAAATAATTCATCCATAAGTTTAACATCATACAAGTAAAGAGTTTTGTGTGTGTGTGTGTGTGTGTGTGTGTGTGTGTGTGTGTGTGCACTTACACATATGCACACTTATTGACACGGAGTATATGACAGCAAGTTCTCATAAATGTAAGCCGGAATGAATATAACACATTCCCTGAAAGATGAAAATGTGGCTTTTTTTTTTTTTTTTTAAATATAAATGCAACTACCATATGTGGCAGCTATAATACAAAATATGCATTCTGGGAACCAGAAATTCACCATTCATCTAAGTGACTGAGTCAGCTAAAATAAAACTTGATTATGACAGCAATTTTTAAAAATTGTAAACCAAGGGAAAAAGCAGAGTGACCATACTAAACAATAACAATATAAGGACCTTAATACACAACACTTAAAATGGAAGTAGAATACTGTTCAAGGCTCAGAGTTTATAATCAACCTTAATACTAAAGCTCAGTTAAACTATTGCTTAGAAAAATATTGGGTAAGGACTATTGTGCCAACAGAAGCTGTCATAAGCTGTTGCTGAAAATTCAAACTGGAAAAGAAATAATGCAGAAATGAAAGTTGTTAAAAGCCTGATAAGCAATAACAGATAGAGAAACTGTAGTGTGACCATTAAAAAAATTTCAAGTCAGCTATAAGATGCACAGGACATAAAAAATAACCTGAGAAACAATAACTTAATGTAGATGCTCATCAAACTGCAGTGGCAGACACTACAAGAGAGGCGCTGTGCAGCACAGAGAGGTATATTGTTAAAATTTCAACACTGCACATTTGAAGAAAAGTCAGGCAACATATTACACTTCCAAAATTTTGAGTTATTGGGTTTCTTGTTGTGCGCATTCTATGTCATGAGAAAAGGACTTGTTTACAATACTTTAGTTTCTGTTGGTTTATAAGAAAGACTAATTTTATTTTAAAAGTAACAGGCAAGTTCATTTAATCTGAATAATGGGTGTTGTTCCGAAGATGCTAAGACAAACTACTAAAAAGTTTAACTCTCCAAGTGTCATAATGCACTTGGTATCAAATAAACATATAGTTTTCATTCCAAAACAGAAGTTGCAGAGAGCAAGTAATAAATGTGAAATTATGGTGTTCAATCACACCTCTGAGCATTATATCCTAAGCTGCCTGATAGCTACTCTCAACAAAACAATTTAGAAAACAGAAGCAAGCATCATTATTTTTTTTAAGAAAAGCTATTTAGTACTAAGTATGTAACAATCTACAACTTACGGTTTTCTGATTTGTTGAACATTCCATGAAAGAAGAGAAGGTTGATGTAAAAAGAGGTAAATGGTGTTATAATAATGCAGGCACACTTACAACAAGCAACACATAAGTTACATAAAAGGAAAGGGTAGTAACTACTGCAACAGCAACCACATATTACACAAAGAAATGTGTTAAAATACATACAACTGTATCAAAAAAATAATTGATGTGAAATTGATAAATTACAAGGAAGGACTCTGTTTCTTTGTAAAGTAAGTGCAATGCGCTCTCTGCACAAATTTTTCTGAAAATTAATGTAACCAAACTGGCTTCCCTACTGAAATTTCAAAACATTTGCATGTTTTAAAGTTATTAAGGAATACCACACAAAAAGCATGCCTATTAAATACCAAGTACTCCTCTGAGCATGCACAAGCTACAAAATGGAACACAATGTAAGACATTTATTACACACATTCTGCTGTTGAGTAAAATCTAAATGAAACTTCTTTTCTAGCTTTCTGTAATATAAATAACCTTAAAACCTTAACAGCCTATACCACTATACTAACAGTGCTCTGCCCCCCCCCCCCCCCCCCTTCTCCCACATACACACCCTCGCAGCAAATATGCACAAACTATCAACTGAGTAACAGGAACACACCAATTTTTTTCAGGCACATTTTAAGATTACTGTCTTCCTCTATGACCAAGTGACCCAAGATAAATGTCTGATTTGATAATGAAGTTGTCAAATAGAAGGGCTATATTTGATGTCTATTATGCAGTTAGAACAATCCAGTATGAAGTCTCACATGCAAAAGAGATTTACTCACATTTCCATTCTCATTTTTATTGAAATAGCAGAATAAACTGGTAAGAGCATAAATTATGTGTTCCTATAGATTTTTCATAATGTGACGGGTAAATATTGTGAACAGAAGACTTCATTTATAGCAGTACCTCAAAAACTCTGTGCTGGTTAAGTTTTGTTTTACCAGCAGTATATTATTTTTCACTTTTACATCTGTATAACAGGCTCACAGAGCTCTTCACCTGATGCACCATTCAGTCCAATAGTCTATAGGGAAAATTATATGTTTTTCTATCATTTATATTCTCTCTCGTTGCTCAATATGGTTCAGTTTCATTTCTCACTTATTTCACATTTCCTTATTCTCTGTTATCATTTGCATTGTTGCAAAATTTAAATTAGTTTTTATTATTGCTATTCTTTATTTCATTTTCTACTCCTCAATGGGCTTATCTCAACTTCAGTTGTTCCTACCAAAGTATATAAGTTTCATATCCCGTAATTCTTTAAGTTCAATCTTTAAATTGACTATATGGGTCTTACAAACAGCAATGCATATATGTGCAGTTTTTCCAGGACATAATATGACTGAAATAATGTCACACTTGACCTAAAAATATGAGGAAATGCCAATTAGCTAATCATCTACCATTAAGACTCTTGGTATAATATGTGGCTGCTAGTTTCTTTTGATAAACATGCAGTGCCATGATCACAGATTGACAACATAATTTATTAGGGAGTTCGTTCATTGGTGAGGGTAAATATGATTTGATTCAATTACACTAAACAAAAATAATATTCTTTAATCTGGATTTTAAAAAGGGATTTTAAAATTATCTTCAAACACAGAGGGTTACTTGAACAAATGTGTTCCACAAGTAAATTAATTTGTCTTGTGTTGACAGAAAAATAATAAAATGTAACTTTTAAAGTAATAGAGATTTAGAGTGCAGTAGGTGTTTGCCTTATAATTCGAGAAACGATTACTTTAAATATTTCTGTTAGTGATACAGTTTCTCTTAATTTGCAAACTGATTGTTTTCATAAACAAAATTCTGTGTCTTATATTACCAAGAAGTACTGGAAAAAATAATTAAGTGTCATTTCTCATGTGAGAATAAGCTTAGAAGTCAAATTACTGACCTCTCAATCAGCTTTCTCATTTCCTCAGTGGTCATGTCCTTGTTGTGGGCTCTTACACTGACTGAAAACAAAATAAAAATACAGCTCCTGTCGTATTGTAACCCCTGCTACAAGATCCAGAAAAAAAAAACATAAAAGTTTCACAAACAATGTCTGGGACTAAAGCTGCCATTGAAAAGGAGTACTGCAAGAATATGTAATTGATTCCCTTAAGACATCATTCTTAAGAACTCAGGAGAACATACGGAATAACCAGACTGCTTCTTTTTCTCATTCACTGATTTTTTTCATTTTCATTCTTTTCCCCCCAACATATTTTATAATCAAGCCAATGTCATTAGAAAGAATAAATACTCATATTAGACCATCTCAGTGACTGAATACACTGCTTGAGTAAGAGAAATAATATAAGCCGCTTAGTCTTAATTTGTTTTCAATTGTATCATGATGGATTACCAAAAACAATTGACTGTCAACAAAAAACACTTCAGAACAATTTTTATGGGAATTTAATCAATGAGTTCTGAACTTTGAAAACAGATAATGAGCAAGATAGTATAAAACTGCAACAATATAAACATTTGAGAATGGATATGATTTTCTGTAATACATAACTAAAGAAAGTGAGATACGAGGGGGGACCCAAAAGTAACCGGAATCATAATACTGCACATCGTGTACTTGTAGTAGCAGGTGGTGCAACCTGAGGGTTGTAGTAGGAGCTCTGTTGAGTCATTCTGCTACACAGCATCACCCAACAGTGAGAAGTGTGGTTTCTTTGGCAGTTCTTTGAGTGTGTGAACAGCGCAGACGTGACACGAGGAAATGGCTAGTTCTTACACACAACGTGCAGCAGTGAAGTTTCGTTTCTTGCTCAGCAAGAACGCAGCAGAAACCATTGTGATGATTGTGACACTTACAAAGACCATGTTCTTAGTAAAACACAAGTGTATGAATGGTTTTCTCAGTTTAAAAAGGGAGAAATTGTGGTTGAAGATCAGCCCCGTTCCGGTTGACCTTCAACTGCTCGAAGCGAAGACAACATCAACAAAATCCGTGGTCTCATCAGTGAAGATCGACGCAGGACGATCGACCAACTCAAGAACTTGTGCGTGTTGTCCTGGAGCTCAATTCAGCGCATCTTGACCATCGATTTGGGGATGCGAAGAGTGGCAGCAAATATCGTGCCAAAGCTTTTTACCGGAGATCAAAGGGATCGTCACGTTCCAGCCTGTTTCGAAATGAAGGACGTGTTCAAAGAAGATCCACATTTTTTCAACAAAATCATTACAGGTGATGAGTCATGGTGCTATGGGTAGAAACCAGAAAGTAAACAACAGTCATCACAATGGAAGTCACCTGGCTCACCTCGACCAAAAAAAAAAGCTCGACAAGTGAAATCAAATGTGAAAACGGCGTGTTTTTTTTTTTTTTTCTTTCTTTCTTTCTTTCCTTTTTTTTTTACGTTAAAGGGGTCATACCATACACTCTGAATTTGTCCCTGAAAACCAAACAGTAAACCAACAATTCTATTTGGAGATTATGAAACAGCTTCGCAGTAATTTGTCACGAAAACGTCTGGCTTTGTGGGATTCTGGCGTGTGGTTCCTGCATCACAACAACGCTCTTGCGCACAGGGCTCTCAGCGTATGCCACTTTTTGGCCTCACCAAGGACGACTAACTTGACCCACGTGCCCTATTCGCCGGATTTGGCACCCTCGGACTTCTTGCTATTCCCAAGGATGAAAAGAGACTTGAGAGGGAAGCATTTTGCTGATGTGGAAGACATAAAACACAATGTCATGGAAGTGCTAGCAGGTATCAAAGAGGACAAATTTAAAAGGTGCTTTGAACACTGGAATGAATGTTTGGACAAGTGTATTAATGCTAATAGAGAGAACAATGAAGTAGATTGAGGTTGTATTTGAAATCAATAAAGTATATGCTTTCTAGAAAGAAATTCCGGTTATTTTTGGGTCCCCCCTCATATGATGTGTATTAGAAGAAACTACTGTTTAGCATTATTGAATTTTCTTTCAAGTTCATAATTATAAAGCCTCAGAATTTCTGCCATAACTATTAAAGACTTTTTTTATTATACAAAAACAAGGAACCACTTTCCCTGACAATGTTTCAATAATTCTACAAGAAACAAAATGCCAATGAACTGACTAATCATGAATAATACAATTTATTTTTTAATAATGCTACATCCATGAAGCTATGTTAGTGTACTTTCAAAGATCAATGTATGCAGCAGCTTTTGAAATATATAACCGGCAAAATTTCAAATATTTTCAGTCTTCAGTTGAATAGTTTTAAAGAGTTGAGGAAACTTGGAAAACGGTTATTAGTATCAGAATAAGTTTATGGTGAAATGGCCAAAACGGAACTCATAATAATATATTTGTGTCATAAGTATGTTTTTAATTTATAGAGCCCAAAACTAATAAAGTTTCTGAAAATAAAACAACAGATATAAATGTGGCAGTTAATATACAGGATGTTTCAAAGTCTTAGTACCAAACATCTAGGGGTGATTGATTATGTCATGGGGATCAACTTTTATTAGAGACAAAAAGTTCACAAATGCTTCTCAGTGACGTTAGCTGTCTTTTTATTTTAGTTGTGCCCCTGAGAGGCAGCAGGGTGTAGGAGCCCTGTGACATGCAAATGCCTTGTGTGTTGCTTATAATCCAGTCATCTGTTCCATATAAAAGGGGATAAGCCTAACAAAATTAAAGTTCCTGATTCACTTCTAAAATCTCTTTCTCCATTTTTGTTAGAGACAAGCATTCTAAAGGCTTTATTATGGACAACCATTCTATCAACTTACAGGGGTCAATAGTATACATCACACCTTGTTAGTAGATGCTGATAGTTCAGTGATATCTCGTTGTCCTAGGGTCAGGGAATATTAAAAGACGCTTAGCGCCACTGCAAAATGTGGTTGTTGTTGTTGTTGTTGTGGTCTTCAGTCCTGAGACTGGTTTGATGCAGCTCTCCATGCTACTCTATCCTGTGCAAGCTTCTTCATCTCCCAGTACCTACTGCAACCTACATCCTTCTGAAAATGTCCTTCTGCAAAATGTCAGCTAAAATTTTGTCTCTAACAAAAGTTGTTCAGCATGATGTGATCTACCACCACAAGATGGTTGACAAAAAGATGTTGAAACAACCTGTATTTTTATATGGGTGATCAATAAAGTTCTTTCATATTTATGCTTTACATTGCAGTAGTGTTATTGCCTTTTTGAGTAATTAGAATTTGTAAGACTCACTGCACTATTTATTTAATTTTAATCCACAGGAATATTTCGCATGATCTTAGTGAGTTTTTAAGGTTGAAACTTAAATTTTCCATAGATGACAGTCAAATTTCTTTTTCTTCCTCTTCCTCTTTTGAGTAACTATTTTTAGATTGCAAATCTCACTATGTTTGTAGACAGTTCTTCGTGTGCCATATTCTTCAACAGTTGTTTGTAGACAGTTTTTCATTTGCTGTTAGCAATTAATTCCCTGTTGCCAGTTCTTCTCTAGTTTGTGTTACAAGGTGCTAACATCCTCTTAAATTTAATAACTGAAATATCCAATAGTCATTTTGCATATGATTTATATTCTTATTGTTTGCACAGTTTACAAGATTGCTTTCTACAGTACTTTTCTTTTCAACCTCAATATTCTTTCCTGTCTATCAGTTCACACGTATCACTTACAGTATTTAGAAAGCACATTGCATAGTGCCTAGTCTTAGCAGATATTTTATGCTAGCCTCTATTGATTAAAATCTCTCATTTTTTTCAGATATCACTTCTTCAATGAGAGCATTTTATCCATATGTGCCTCTGCCATGACAGAGTGCAACAAGTCCCTTGACAAACTACAGGAATAAAGACTTTTGTAATTTGTGTACTTGTAAATATTATCACACATTATTAAAAAGCTACATTATTATATTATTGTTATTTACAGATATGGTTTAACACCATAACAATGCAGCATGCAATTACCCACAGTTAGTCCCTCTCCATATTGGTGGAATAGTGTTAATTCTTACTGAAATGGAACCACTGTCCTATCGGTAACATCTGGGTTGAAAGGATGCTAACAATGTTGAATCTGCTTTTCATTCCACAGACTTACTTTTGTTTTGGGTGGTGGCTTTCCAGCCACCTGGATCAGCCAAAATGTGTACCCGATTATACAATAACTGGGGAAATAACCCTCATCTCTATGTCCCGAGTTTGAGTCTCAATCTGGCATACAGTTTTAATCTGCCAGGAAGTTTCATATCAGAGCACACTCCACTGCAGAATGAAAATTTAATTTTCGAAACATCTCCCAGGCTACGGTAAAGCCGTATCTGTGCAATATCCTTTCTTCCACGAGTGTTAGTCTCGCAAGTTACACAGGAGAATTTATGTGAAGTTTGGTCGGTGTGAGAGGAGGTTCTAGTGGTAGTAAACCTGCGAGAACAGGTCACGATTCACGCTCGGGTAGCTCAGTCAGTAGAGCACTTGCCCGCAAAAGGTGAAGGTTCCGAGTTTGAGTCTCAGTCTGGCACAAATTTTTAATCTGCCAGGAAGTTTCATAATTAATATTGTGGAGGGGATATTTCTGAAACTTTTTGAACACCCCTCCTTCCAAGCACACATTTCTCACTTGGAGTCTCCTACGGATATTGTCTATTGCTGTAATATGCTGTTAGTATGTGTATAGCCAGACCAGGAGAAGGGGATAACTTCCTGAAACTGTCCTTGGATAACTTCCTGAAACTGTCCTTGCCACTGTGGTGTGCTGCATGGCCTGTACAGTCAATGCACAATACATTTACAACTGTTTACACTTGTATAACAGAGACAAAAACAAACACATGTTCAGAAAATGACATCATAGCAAGGTGAGGCTCTTAGCAGCTGGGCTGTTTTTCTATGCAGTTACTTCATGCCCATTTTCAATAGAGTTGAAATAAGAGTGCAAGAGAATCTGAAAGTTTAGCTTAAGTCCTTACAGAACACCATGTGGCAAACTCTGAAGAGAGCTCCAATAATGCAGAAATGCTCTCATACAACAGCAGTATATATAAGTCTGAAGCTGAAGGTATCATTTATGTTAGTAAGATGGAAATCCTTCCAGAATGTATTTTTATTTTTGTATGTCTTATTTCATAAATTCTTCCACACTCTTCAGCATCCTACTAGCTCTGTCCTGTCTCCCTGTGGAGCACGAAATGGCACCATACCGACACGGGTACACTCTTTGTATCACTGTGCTTCTGTTTCACTATTTAGCCTTTATGCTAGTTTGCTGTCTCACCCAGTAAGTTACAAATACGAAAAGGAAAAATCGGCAGCAGAAATCAGATTAGTTCGAAGTAATCTAGGTAATGGTATAATATCAGTTCTTTCAATACTTGTAGGACCTCAGCAGGGCAAACAATACTAAAATGAAACACATAAGAGGTGACACCCAGCAAAACAAGACAGCAAAGCACAGTCTACAGAAACACATCTTGGATTAAGCACTGTTGTCTCAGTTCAGTGAATTGCTAAAGCTACTTCCAACATTACAAAAATGAATATTATTTTCCTACATTACCTCTTTTCGTGCCAGATCGTTCTATAGTGTCCGTGTGTAGTACGTCTCATTCACTGAACCGAAATTCTATATTAATAACATGTAAGCTGAACTGGCTCGGTTCTCTCCATGAAGACAGACAGACTACCGTCGTAAGTGAAGGATACGGGGAAGAAGATGAAACTTGTCTTTAATTTTTTTTAATCGGTGTGAAACCCCTAATAAATTTGAGTTACGCTGATATTTATTGAATACTTATTAAATCGTGTTTTGCTGTCTTCTCGTGCCGTGTATCAACTGAGAGGCAAACTCATACGCATGGCACTTCAACTACGAGTTACAACAAAATTACATAGAGAAGGAAGGAACAAAGAAATGTTTTACGTCTATACTGAGCAAGCAAATTATCATGCATTACGCTATCTAGGAAAAGCCGTCAGACAGAACTGGTCACTTTTTTTCACATTTAGTATTTATGATCTGGAATGATAAACAGGGGGAATAAATGCCAGTAAAAATACAGCTGACAACAAAAGCACTATAAACACTTACTCAAGATTCTGACAAATGTCACGGTTTTTCTCCTCATGTTTGAGGACTATATCGAGAGAGAATTCAATAAATAAGACAACTGTGATTAGAATTGGCTTAATCTAATTTATAGGTTAGAACACAATTTATAATGTAAAGTTCTGTGTGAGTATTATAACTGTAATGTTCACTTCCTGACTCAGGCATTAAAAAGTGAAACTATAGAAACACTAGAACATTTGTAATGAATAAAAAACATATAAATACAACAGCATACATGTAACAAAATAAAGAAATTTATGTCTCTGTAACAAAGACATCAATGACATCAATACATGTACACTTACAAAACTGCAGTCAGATCATCACAATGAAAACAAAATATATTTTTATGTTACTGTAGTGTATGACGTCAAAATGAACACATAAAGAAAATATTCTGACACAACTGATGGGAAAGTTCTTTTCTATTCATACACTGAAGTAAAACAGTTTCACAAAATGAGCAACCAGAAAGAAAAGAAGAAATATTTACACTTATTTATTTCACTACTCACCACTTTTGCAATTATTTATACCCTTCCTAAGTTGTATGTTTTTCCTTTTTTGGTATCAGTATTGATTAATTGTATATGTTAATTCTGGAACTCTGGTTGTCAAGAAGAGAGCTCAAACATCACCAGCAAACAAGGTTTATACAGTTTCAGTGAATAAAAAGCACAGAAAAATGTCCTTTACTTCATTGTGTAACACATGAACATTGTAAAGACAAAGTTAAGTTCTGAGACAGTTATTTAAACTGCTGACGTCAGTCTACATGACACTATGTTTTAGAAAATGTGACACTGTCTGCACACATCAACAGTTGCATCCATAAACTTGACATTAATTTCCTCTGGTCATGCCTCTAAAAACTAGAAAGGATAAAATAAAAAAGGGACCTTCTGATAGCAGTTCAATTCCAAAAGAGCCTTGACTGATAAAACAGAGCTCAAAAGATTGCAGTTAATATTGTCATATGGAAAGGAAGGATTTAAATAGAATCTCTAGATACTATTTTGAATGAAATGTACAGGACAAAAGACACTGTGATATTTAGGACAAAGGCATTGGCAACAGGTACACAAATACTAGTGATATCATAAGTCCAGAATTTAGGATGAATAAATCAACATGGGAAGGGCTCACAAGTTCTGCTAGATTGCAATTTGCATGGAAAAAAATTCTGATCAAAAATATGGCAACAATTTTACCGTTTAGGAAATCCCATGAGTGTTAATAATTTTGTACGACAATTTCTTAGGCATTTGCTCATATGAAACATAGTACATCCATCACATTAAGATTATGCTTGGCATAAATACCTGATTTTGAAATCCTCAACTAAAAATAACTTATGCTTTGCAGTACAATGTCAACAATTAAGTTGTGAACTTGTCACAGTATGCTACTGACATCAGCATCATGGGATTTCATTACCTTGGTAATTTATTGTCTTGTAGTGTTTGCCTGACCATGTTCTGCTCAAACCAAAGAAAACTGAATACTCTTTGTTACCAACCTGCTTTCCGTGTGTGTGTGTGTGTGTGTGTGTGTGTGTGTGTGTGTGAGCACATGCGCGCGTGTGCACGTGCATGTGTGCATGGTACCTCTGAAGGAGGGCTTTGTCCAAGGACTCAACATTTTTTATCTTTTTTACAAACATGTTCACAACTGAGTATATCTTCTATTTAGTATGTAGTGAGCTATTCCCACATCAATACTAGATTCCATCATATCAACAAATAACTTCCTACAATCACAAGCCATATTCAACTGAGGCCCCAGTGATTTCCCTCTTTACCTCAACATCTAGCAAGTTATGAAAGGGAGACATTGTAATAGTACTAATGTCATTAAAGATAATAATAATACCGTTTCTTTAATGATGGACTGATTAGTGGCACTGGTGTATAATTTCCCACAGGGAATAAAAACTATGAAAGCAGCCACATCAGCTTTCTGCACTAAAGCATATAACGTATCTGCTATGATGAGTTTCTGAACTTAACAGAAATACTTGTATATACTGACAATATTAAGTACATTTATGAATTTAAAAGACTTAAGTATCTAGAAATGGCAAGAGCTGCATCTCAGTAACAGATAAGTCTTCATTAAAAACCTTCAAAATAAAAAAAAAATAAAAAAAATCTCAGGTCACCTCAGGTATTCCAGAAACTGGAAATGGCACATTGAACATTAAAAGCATCAAATACACAAAAAATTGAAATATTTCATTGCCTCTCCCTGTAAGTGATTTTGTGTATTCATTGCATATCATGTGACTTATTTTGTAATCAACTCTATGGGATGTCTTTCTTCCTTATAGTTATTAACTTGTAAGATCAGCTTCCACATATTATGACAAGTGCAAATTTTTACTGGGTCCTGCTGAAATGGTTTACAATTGTTTTGTTATGATAGTTCCTATAAACAGTACTATTGGTAAATAAACTGACAGTGTAACACACATCCCCGTATATATATCAGGAACTCAATTAGACTTATGTCAGTTTTACTGGGCATACAACTATGTTTCACAATCTAGGATAATGTAGTGAATTAAACTCAATAAGATTTCTTTGAGTTAACTGTATTTCTGAGAAAGTCCGATTATGACAACAACTTTATTCTCAATGAAATAATTTTGTATGGTGTTCAATGTTGTTCAGAAATCTGAGAAAACAGAAGCCACCTCTTCACTTGCACCCACAATTAGCAAGATACTCTGACTGAAGAAAGCTATACTTCTCACAACTGGTGCTTCCTAAATCAATTTCATTTCTAAAGAAAAGTTTTTCTCTATAAAGTTATTATATCCCACTTTAGGAAATTTTCTAAAGTACGGCAACAGATAACCATTGGTAACATTGGAATACAATTTTGTGTCTATTCTTTTAAGTATTCATACGTGGGAGGGGCTCAGATTATTTTCTGCTCACTTAGAATTATTTTAGAAACAAACAATAGTGTAATAATAATGAGCGACTATACTGTACTGCTCTTAACATAAGATTTAACAGGAGTTTTGTCTGTGCCTGGTGAATTACTCATTTTCAGAGTTTCAATAACTTTTTAATGGCACTGAGTGGCTATTTATACACTTCAGAGTACTTATGATGATCTGTCAGAAAACATTAAGTTGAATACCATAACTAAAACACTAACACTCCTCCAAGTGATAATGAAAATCAAAGTTATGGAAAGGCAGAAATTGGAGAGTGGCCTTGTGGCATGAGTGCATAGATCTAGGCAACTGTCCCCCCACTGAGAACATTTGGATTACAACAACGCTTTCAAACTCCACAGAAGATAATTGGGTCTCCAGCATTTCCCCGGTCTTTGTTTTACCTCTATTTTGCTTCCGCATTCTCATATAACATGTCCCTTCCATACCTTGTCTTTGTAAATTTTACTTTCTCTGTCTATCACCACCAAACTCCCTTTTTCATTGTTAATTATCTTTCCTTTTGACCCCTAATAGCCCAGCCAAATAGTCACTGGAATGGGGTTGAATGAACTGTGTTGTAGAAGTTCTGAAAATCTGCTTCTTTATGTGAATTTCAATTCCGTCACCTTGAATTATTTGATGTTGAACATGTTCACGAGAAAAAGTCTGAAATTATATTTAAAGTTTGATGGGAGTCACTAAGTGCTTTCATTATGAAACACTGAAAGATTATAGTCTGGGTATTTTGTGTTCCACTCTCATCAAAATCTAATTTTTCACACATCTCAATGTTTACGATGTCACATTGTCATATCTCCTGAACCATGTGTTGTACAATGATGTAATTTTGCAGTTACATCCTGTATTATATGGATACTGTCTGCAAGGTCTGTTGCAAATAGAGCTAGTAGTAAAGAAATAATAAATTAAAATGCCATGCCTAATGCTGAAGTTTGACTGCACAAACAGCAAAAACATAGTTAGTGATATACATTTTCCTTTCATGGTGGTTCTCACTGAGAAAAAGTTTCAAAACGGTTTGAAATTATGCGTAAAGTGTGAAGGAAGTCACTAAACGTTCTCATTCTGAAATATTGGATGTGCATAGTGTGTGTAATTTGTGCGTTGTAAGATATGCTGCCTCACGGCTTATTACTGCAAAACTTGTCTTATTTTGATAAACCTATAACGTAAGATTATATCTCTTAATTCACATATTATGACAGCACTTTAAATTTTTAAATTAGGGCAATACTTATATGAAATATTGAAAATGAAATTTCTGTTGCTGCTGGAAGCTGTTAGACAGGCAACCTGCGATAGAGGATCAAACAGAAAAAAAGACAAGGTCTAACAGAAATCTCTGGATAAAACGGACATCATCAGATTTAATTGAGAGGAAGAGTACATCTAAAAATGCAACATATGACAAATCCATGATGGAGTAATGATAATATTATGAAGATCATAGATTGCTACTAAACATATAGTGAAGATGTTGAGTAGCAGACAGGCACAACAGAAAGACTGCTAAACAAATGAGCTTTTGGCCAAAAGGCTTTCCTCTGAAATAAAAAACACAGATGCATAATTCCACCCAAGTACAACTCGCACACACATGACCACTGTCTTCAGCTGCCGAGGCCAGACTGCGAGTAACTGTGCATAATGGGGGAAGAAGTTCGGGTGGTGGTGGTAAGGAGGAGGATGGGGTGGGTAGGGGGAGGGACAGCTGGATAGGGGTGAGGGACAGTAAAGTGCTGCTTGTGGGAGCAGACAGGAACAAGATGGGGAGAGGGTAAGGCAGCTACTTGCAGTCGGGTCAGGCAGAGGGCGGTGGGAGCAGTAAAGGACTGCTTCACAGTCTGTGTCCTCTTGATCCTTCCTATTAACACCAGCTTTTTTGAACTGCATAGGCAGGAACTCTTCTTGTAATATATTCTACATTGCCATAATCCTCCTGGCCTCAACCTTCGTCAGTCAATGTCCTTCGCCCACCTATCCCCTTCCCTGTTCCCACTCCAGTACTATGCAACCTTCTGTTCCACCAAAAGACTCACAGTCTGTTTACTCTTGTGCTTTTCCACTTTTTTCTACCCCTCCTGCTGCCCTCCATCTAACCTTCCAACTGTACCTAGCTGCCCTACCCTCTCTGCACCACATCCATGCATGCTCCCACAAGCAGCACCTTATTGTCTCCCACATCTACTTTGCTTTCCTCTTCCTCCCCATCTCAGCCTCCTCCTTACCCACACTACCCAGACTGCTTCTCCCATCATGCGCTGTTGCTCACAATGTGACCTTGGTAGCCAGAGACAGTGACCATGTGCGTCTGAGTTGTAATCATGTGGATGTGTGTGAGTATGCAGTCTAATTCAGAAGAAGGCCTTTTGTCCAAAGGCTTACTTGTTTAGCAGGCTTTTAGCTGAGCTGTCTGCGAGCCAACATCTCCACTACATGGTAAGTAGCAATACAGCCTTTTCATAATATTGTCGTTAATGGCACAAATGAAGTAGAGATGACAAAGGACTTGGAAGAGCAGATGAATGGAATGGGTAGTGTTTTGAGCAGAGATAATAAGATGAATATCTACAAAAGTAGAACAAAGGTAATGGAATGTGAGGGATGCCAAGGGAATTAGATTATGAAAGTAGTAATATTAGTAGACGAGTTCTGCTACTTGTGCAGCAAAGTAACTGATGCTGCTTGAAACAGAGAGGATTTAAAATGCAGTCTGGATATAACATGACAAGCCCTCTGAAAAGAGGACTTTGTTAACATCTAACACAAATTTAAATGTTAGGAAGTATTTTATCGAGGTTTAGTCTGGAGTGCAGTCTCACATAGAAGTGAAACATGTACAATACATACAAGAAGAGAACAGAAGATTTTGAAATGTGACCTGCAGAAGATTGCTGAAGTTAAGATTGGTAGATTGCATAGTTAACGAGGAAGCACTGAATCAAACTGAGTGAAAAAGAAATTTGTGGTACACACCTGTAGAGAGGGATCAAGGCTTGATTATACTAATCAGTTTCAAATGGATGTAGGTTGCAGCAGTTACTCTTACCCATGATAGACTAGTGTGGAGAGTTGGAATGAAAACCACCACCACCATAGCAACAACAACAACAACAAGGTAAAAATTGAAAAATCTGACTTTTTTAAAAACTTTTTCACACTTCCACGCAAAATCTACAGTTACAAAGTGAAAATTCATAGTTTGCACAAGTACATAAATAAATCAAAAGGAAAAATAAGCAAACTGTCACAACTTCTACAAAACTTTCCAGATAAAATCAGCGTTTGCCTTACATTTCTATAGCTTACATTTTATTCATGCCTTGTAATTCCTTTATTTTGGTTCCAAGTTTTCATCAAACACCCCTGATAGCTGAGTGGTCAGCGCGACAGAATGTCAATCCTAAGGGCCCAGGTTCGATTCCCAGCTGGGTTGGAGATTTTCTCCGCTCAGGGACTGGGTGTTGTGTTGTCCTAATCATGATAATTTCTTCCCCATCGACGCGCAAGTCACCGAAGTGGCGTCAAATTGAAAGACTTGCACCTGGCGAACGGTCTACCAGATGGGAGGTCCTAGTCACATGGCATTTACATTTACATCAAACAATTTCTGTCTAGTCTTCATTAATACTCTCTAATTTTAATGTCCACTGCTACCACATTACTTATTTGACTTCTTTCCTGCTTCTTATCTCTTTCCTGACAAAGGTTGTGGATTACTTTTCCTTCCCTCGTGGAACAGTAAGGTTTTTCAAAAATCTATAAAGCCCAAAATATATATACAGCTTTCTTTTCTACCTTTTTCTCTTTTTTGTATATGTCAATTGCACTCCGAAGGTCTGGCTTTTCACAGGTGGCAAATGAACACTACTTTTTTAACTATTGTCAATATGCATCAGCTATTTCTAAGAGTTGAAAACATTGGCCATTATTTGTTCAGAATACTCTGTACACAGGGACCGCAACCATTCTCAAGGTACACAAGAGACTGCTTCTGGTTGTACAAACTGTCCAAGAAAGTCCAAATACACCGATGAGCCAAAACATTACGACCACTGTCACTGCTAGGCTGAATACCACCTGGTGGCATAGTGACACATTATATAATAAGAAATAAACATAAGTGGAGCCAAGGCAGACAAGCAATCATTCTAGTGATGACACGAGCCACAGATTAAGAAATCGACAGACACAAGTGACCTTCATAAAAGGCAACAATCACTTGGAGAAGGCTTTGAGTCACAGACATGCACAATGAGAAAGACTGCTAAATATTTATGCAGCTTTAGACAAAAAAGTCGTTCTTCTGAAATAGAAAACACACAAATACAAATCGAGCACATTATCTCCAGGTGCTGCAACTGACTGTTATTCCATCTGGCATTTCCCATTGTTCGATCAAGGGCAGCTTGTTATGGCCTGACACCTGGGAGTGAGCATCTCTAAAATAGTGAAGGTGTTTGGCTGTTTGTATGCTACTGTTGTGAACATGTTTGGAAGGTGGTGGAAGGATATGAATACACGGATAGGCAATATGCAGTTTGATGTCCATACATCATCACAGAATGTGTAGGCTGAAGGCTCACCCACTCTGTAAAGCAGGATAGGCAGTGATTTTGGCAGATCTGATGACAGAGTACAGTGCTATAATCTAATTAAAATTATTTTGTGATTAATGTTTCTACAAGTCGAGTGGTAGGTCCCTGGTGTCAGCCAATTGCAGCTGTTTCTCGCTCCACATGCTCAGTGTGTTGCATGCTTTGTGGACACAAGCAGAAGGGCCTTGCCAGGTGATGCAGCCCACATGGGTTGCAATGGTGGGCGGGGAGAGATAGGACTGCCAAATACAAAATACGCAGTGGTCTCTGAATGTTCTGTTATGCTACAGAAAAAATATTCATAATTTCTGATATCACTTGCAAACAAGGGAAAAAACTTGAAAAGAAAAATTTCAAATTCTCATTCTTTATCACACGACTGTAAATTTACTATTTGATTAAAAGCTTTGACTCTTTCGTAAATTATAGTCTCACATTGTAGTTTGCCTTTAGTCGTCGTACTTATTCTGATGTTTTGAAATTAAGAAACCTACATTAGTTAATTCAGAGAGCTTGCAGTGAAAAATGTGGTCCATTTATGTTCAAGGGACTTCAGGTCACATGTACATGTACATGCAACTATCGGACTGAAATTGTTTTTAAGGGTGGAAGGAGAGCCATATCTCACTGCAATGTGCAGTAAATATAAGTTATATTAGCGCAGTGCGCCACTGTGCACCACAGCCAAAGTTGTTCCCATGCATTATGCTCAATTCGTGAATCATGTTCTGTGTTTCTGTTCGTAGGCAATTTATTACATAAATCACTTCTGCAATCTAAGGTGGCATTACAGTTACAGTGTACTGTAACAAGATAAGTGAAATGAAATTGCTTGTTGGACACATTAGTGTAAAAACACTGGATTGTTAATGGAAATGCTGTGAGTTAAATACACATTCAACCTCATTTTAAGCTTACTGTCGCTTTTCTCTAAGAAATCTACGTTCATGTAGTAATAAGGTCATACAATTATAGCTCTCATTTTCATTACTATAACACCTTTATCAATGTAATAAACTGCTTTGTTATTGTATTTCTACATCCAGGAATGTAAAAAGGTGAGAATTTGTATAAACGAGTCTTCCTCGGTTTCAGTTTCTGATCAATGTATTAAAATGCAATGGGAACTTGTCTCAGCTAAAGGCATACAGAACTGGAATCTGAATCGTTCTGGAGCTCTTGTTGTCATCACAGAGCCATTAAAAACTTATTTAAACCGTGAGCAACAGTTATGGACAACGCCTCATATCATTCAACTATCAATGATAATGTGCCTACAGCAACTTCCAGAAAACAAAGACTTTATCGATTGTCTACTACAGCAAAATATTCATATTCCAAACAACTGCAAAAACAGTAAATTACCGAATCCCATTGCTCAGGGGGGGAAAAAAATTTTACCTTTATAGGTTGTAAATGAACTAGTCATCATATCAATGCCATTTCAATTTCAATTAACTCATGTGGGCTCAAGTTAAGGATTATGTGGCAAGAACAACAAAAAATGTATCCTGGCAGAAGTGAAAAGAATGACAAACAAAGTTATGAACTGTACTTCATCATCAGATAGGCAAAATATTGTAACACACGCAAAGGAAGAAATAATGAATGATGGGAGAATGAAAGTGTAGTGGAAAATAATGTAGAATAATATGTTATTTCATTAAATTCTGAAAGCACTTCTACTGACAACAATGATGGCAGTGAAACTGTTTCAAATATAACTACTGTGCATTTGTTAGTGTTCTGTAGGTTACCAGTAATTTAGCTGTGTTCACACCAAACAGCTTTCTCCACTACTTTGGACAATGTGCTGTTATGCGTCATGTGTGTGAGCGAATGCTTGTCCTATAGCTGTTATTCATTTATAACATGTGACTGTGATATCTTAATGCAGCACCATATCTACAGCACCAGTAGCAGAAGCAGCAGCAGCCCCCACCATTGCCGTTCTCACTACCTGCAAAGACGTTGCCAACAGTCTGTAGGTAAACGACTTTTTTTCTTTTTTGGTGCATGGGCAACTATCGATCACATGAACCTGTGCTATGTTGTACATGAGCTGGCAACTATGGTCCCCACCGCTGCCATCTGTCAATCACAAAGTAATTTCAGTCAGATGATAGTGTAGGCGCATGTGTTTTGGAACACACTGTTCGGTACACACAGTTCATACGAGGTGCAGCTGACGATCCCTACATGTTCCCTTGTTGAGCCAATGACATCATCAATCATGACTGCAGTGGACATAGGAACATCAAGATTGGATCACAGATCAATGAAAACCTTTCACCTGGTCAGCTGAATCGCATTTCATGTTACAACAGGTTCGTGGGCATGACCAGATAGGCCACCATCCACGCGAAACAGCTGCTCCGAGCTAGCACAGTGCTGTGGAGGCACACCAGTGGGGTCTATTATGCGATGGCGGACATTCAGCTAGGCTTCCATGGGATCTGTGGTAGTAATCAAATGCAGTTGCAGATTATGTGAACATTACTGAGGATTACCTGCATCATCGTATGCTTTATTTCTTCCTCGATGGCAATGGCATCTCCCAGAAAGATAACTGTCCATGCCACAAGACCAGAATTGTGCCACAATGGTCCAAGGAGCAAGATGATAAATTATGTTAATGTTTTTGCCAACAAACCCAATAGAATACATCTGGAACGCTATTAAGCAACACGTCTGCACCCACAAATTATATCCTAATAATTTTTGTGGCTCCCATGCTTGGTAGATCTTATAATTCCTATTGTTCAAAATAATTCTCTATTAAAGGCTGACCAAGTTGTTTCTTAGAGAAAAAATAAATAAATAAATAAATAAAATAAAATAAAATTTTATTTGATAATATAAATCAAAAACCAAACTAAAAGAGAAAATGTCCTTATCCAGAAGAGAAAGCTGCATCTAAAAATGTTATGAAACATTGGGCATGTGAAGGAACCATTTTGGTTATCCTGACTAGACTAGTTTGCTTAATTCCCTCCTGTATAGCTCAAATGGGGTTAAATGTAGAGTAGCATGTAAATAATCTGATCATGAAATAGTTTGGAAAAACAATATGGAACAGACTATTTTAGAGCTATATGTATTTCTTCAAGTTATTGCTAAAATATTGTAACAATAAGAGAAATTATGGAAATATGTGTGAAATTAAAACAGCATAAGTTTCTGATAAGAGCTAACATTTCTCAGTTATCATTTGTGGAACTGAACAAAAATGTTATTTATTTTTGTTCTTCCATTTTTACAACTTACCTCCATAATTTCTATTTACTAGTTGGTCACGATCACATTCAGCCTCTGATATTTCATTACTCTCTTTGGAGTCATTAAAAGATGAGTTATTTGGGTCATGGTTACGAGGCGGAGGAGGTGGTGGTTCCGGACTCCCAGACATTGGCAGATTGCGAGCAGAACCTGTTATAAAATTTAAGGCATTTTTAAATTATTTCACTAACCAAAACAAAACAGCAGAATGGTTAATATTTTAGATAAAAGTGCTGAATGTTCAATTTCATCTGTTTAGAATGTCATTAATTTATTACACATATCATGCAAGCTAGAAAGCAAGTGGTCAATGTGGCCATGAAACTGAATCCAACTCAGAAACATGATTCAGAAATTTAAATTCTGAACAGTAACAGGCAAAGGTATTATAGACAATTTCAGTGACACATTAAAAAACCTACATTATATATTCACAGACTTTAATTTAATGAATGCTTAAATTTAAGTGAACCACTATCTGATGATGATAAGTAAGTTTGGATGATGGAAATTCCTTAAGTGAACCACTATCTGATGATGATAAGTAAGTTTGGATGATGGAAATTCCATGATAGAAACAATAAATAACAAAAAGTAAAAGGAATAATTCACCCACAGGTAAATAATGTTTGGTGCATGCTTAACAACACAAAGACTTAATTATCTTACCAGCTACTATTTTTACTGACATACACTTGCTCTTGTCTTTGGGGCACTGACAGTGATGGCACAGCCTCGGCAAGGGATGTCACAACCAGTGTGCATGTGTGTGTGTGTGTGTGTGTGTGTGTGTGTGTGTGGGTAGGCATGCACGCACACATGTGAGAGAGGGGGGGGGGTGGGGGGGGAGAGGGGGAGAGAGAGAGAGAGAGAGAGAGAGAGAGAGAGAGAGAGAGAGAGAGAGGGAGAGAGAGAGAGGGAGAGAATATATTGGTTACACTAGAGAAAGAGTGTTAGTTTGATATCTAATTAAGCACCTGTGCTGTTATGTGTGTCAATGTTTCCCTCTATTATATTCTATGAACTATATGTTACACATCTGTAGGTGAGTGCTCATGTTTTACCATTATTATTTAATAGTTCAATTTGACATTTGTTTCGTCACTTTGTCAACTGCTTATATGATTCTCAGACATCATACTAAATATTGCTGCAAAAACTTCACAATAAAACTGTGAAGCAGCTGCTCATCACCTTCATGTGCTGGTTTGATGGTAGAGAGCTATAGTGGTGAGTCTTTTTATACAGTACCTCTACGAAGTATACAATCATTAAAAGGAGAGGAAGCTGTCATCCATAGTCCTTCACCAGAGAAATAATCTAAGGACCCTGAGCCAAGCTGTGAACAAGTCACTGTCAGGGCACAGAAGCCCATGTATGAGCCTGAACATGTTACAAGTATTCATCCTGACCCTCTGGAATTCAGCTCCTCAACAGTGTGTTATTGCTGAATTCATTCCTCAACAACTGGTGAAGTTATAGTCACTATAAATATAGGTTTCCAGCCTTCATTGAGCTGATATCCCAAATTTCTGTTGATTATTGGCCAAGAGTATATAACATTTTTGTCACTTTAGGAAACTGTTCATCAGCCAGATATTAGGTATGATTAAAGACAGCTGAGATGAACATCAACATTGAGGAAGACAAGGTCAGCCAGAAAAATCTATTCTAGCCAACCTCTGTCATGAGTCATGCCATGAAGAATGAAGAACAATTGAGACTCACTAATGAAAAGGAAGTTAAAGTATTTATAGTTAATTCACAGAGAAACACAATAACAGCCCAGTAAAACAAGCCCCTCCTGTGTTGAGGTCACTAGGCCTTCACTGTCACAGAGGAAGCTGGTCAAAACAAACTAACAAAAGCTCAAAGTGAGGAGTTAAATATTCGTCAGGCCGCAGGAGTCTGTGACGTACAAAGTGAGTGATCTGTAGTTAATCTCTTCTACTAGGCAATGTACGTTAAATTTGTGTGTGGTGGTGTTACAGCCCCTGCGCTCCTACTGACTGCACGTTTTATACCAGATTTTATATAAAAATGCTCATTGCAACAGCTTCTTACAGTCAAATTGGTACACGAAAATGATGAGTTGTTTCAAGAACATTATCTGAGAAACTTAAAAGCAGTTTAATATTTTATAAGAATAACTCACTTCCTGTTTTATTTGTGCAAAAATATTCTGTTTTCTTTGACACACTTGTCATCAAAATTCAAGACTGAAATTTATTAAATGGTGAAATTAACTTACCAACACTCCTTCTGCTTACTGAGCCACGGCTTCCATAATGATCATATGGGGCTCCATATTGTCCATACTGGCTGCCATACTGGTCTTCTTCTGTACCACAGTTTGCTGGATCATCATATTCTGGACCAGGAGAAAAGTTGGATCCAGGGCCATTCTGGCTATTTACTCGTGAATAGCGACCATTAGTTCTAGGCTGGAAGGAGAGATTACATAATTAACATACTGTTGTGTGTTATTTAAAACATTTCAATCAACATTATTTAACAGTGTTTCATCTGGCATATATGTTTAAAATATTTGCCAAGCTGATGAGAAGAGAGGAAATAAAAGCATTTCAGTTTACATATTCCTTCCTTTTTACATATTAAAAAACTAAAAACCCGCCTCGATTGCAAAAAAAGCACCTAGTGTTCAGCGTTCACCCAGGTTTTGGCGAAGATAATTAAACCTTCTTCAGAACAACAATAAAACCCAAAAGTGCCTAAGAAGACCTTTGACAATGATTAAAAGAACAGCATAGCTATACATTTATAAACAAAAGAGAAAAGGAAAACACAAACAGTACATGTGTACAAAGTTAAAACCACTACTTAACTTAATGGTGTATGCTCCACCTCACACTGGCCTATGTTCGATGGGCCATGACCCGCTATCTATGCACATGCACAAGACAAGGGGAGTTACTTGAATGCGCATGCGCATACGAATGCGAGAAAGTTTGTACATGATTTGGGACTAAATAGCACATACATTCCCAACCGTGATCAACGTATATATAAATAATGGAATGGATAGAACAAGAGATGAGCTAAATAGGAGATGAAACCTAGAAATAACGGCACACGGTTGCTTATGCTAGTAAAGAAACTTACATATGAAGCTACCTATGACAACAGGAGCAGCTCAAGCCAGTAGTTAGACTGGGGGGGAGAGGGGGGGGGGAGGTGTACATAGGACGTAATCTAAAGATGTCATGATAATAAAGATATAGGGATAAAACATGAGGTGTTCAACGGGCTAAAATCACGTTCATCATAAAAGGAAAATGAGGATAAAAGGAAGAAGATGAACAGCTTGACCAACCGCACTCGCCAATCAGCGCGTGCATGTGATAATCCCCAGATCATCAGATTTACAAGTATGAAGAATAAAGTAAAGGAGAAAAACCTTCAAAAATTTTCTATTTCTTAGTAGGAGTTGGTCGTTAAGAATATTGTCTTTAACATGTTGCACATGCTTAAAGATCTGCATTTCTTCCAAAACATTCAGTTTTAAGCCCGTAATCTCGGCATGAAGTAACTCGATATTAACTGAAGGGCTCGGCGCATGAGCCGTTTGCACAAGGTGTTCTGCATAAGTAGAGCCCTTACTACCGTCACCGCTTCTAGTAGGAATATGCTTTTTATACCTGAGACCCAGAGCTCGCCCCGTTTGCCCGATGTAAAATTTTGGACAGGCCCTGCATGTAATTTTATATACTCCTGATTGGGAAAGTTTTCGCTCTTACTCTGCAAGGAGTGAATTAAATTCCTATGTAAACTATTATTAGTAGAATAGGCGACTCTGAAATTATGGGCTCTGAGTAAACGCTCCAATTTGTATTGCCTATGTAAGGGACAGATATCACTGCCACCTGTTTGTCATCTAACGCATCCCCTAAGGTGGAAGACGTAATATTATTTTTATTTATTTTCTTGTTATACATCTGTCTTACCAACTGAGGTCTATAGCCATTATTTATAGCAATATTCTGAAGTGTGACCAGTTCAGTTTCTACCACATCTGGTGCAAGAGGGATAGCTGTAACTCGATGAATATTAGAATGAAAAAAGGCCATCTTATGGGCGTACGGATGGGTCGAGTCTGCAGGTATAATATTGTCGGAAAACGTATTTTTCCGAAAAATATTAAATTCAATGCAGTTGTCAACCACAGTTAAAGTGAGGTCCAAAAAATTTAAGGACCTAGTATCGGATTCTCGCTCAATTGTAAAACTGATATTATGGTGAAGCCCATTAAAAATTGAAAAAAATATGGTCCACATCATTTTGAGAACCATCAATTATTAATAGAATGTCATCAACATATCTTTTATAAAATTTTATTCTCCTAAGAATCTCCACTATATGGTGAGTAGCAACTTTCCTTTTCTCGTATTGTTATATTCCATACTGGATTTTCCATTGTTTGATTAACTATATACTTAAATGACCAAAGAGATGTTTCTCTCCCACAGTATTAATTGACCACTATTAATCTCATTAGATAGGGTAATACTGACAGCAGCAGAAAATGCAAAAGAGCAGGAGTCATTATGAATAGGAAGGCAGGGCACAGAGTGAGCTACTGGGAACAGTCCAGTGTTAGGATTATTCTTATCAGAATCAACATAAAACCTACGCCGCCAACAATAGATGTTCCAAATCAAAGAAGAAGTTGAAGAGATAGAGAAGATGCATGAGGATACTGAATGTGTAATTCAGTATATAAAGGGAGGTTAAGCTCTAGTAATCATGGAGGACTGGAAAGTGATAGTAGGGGAAGGAATGGAAGATGAGAATAAGGGCTCCTTGCGTTATGTAATAAATTTTAGCTAGTAATAGTAAATATACTGTCATAATTTAGGAGTAGAGGTAACAACTTGCCAAATAATAGAGGTGTGGCTCATCAATAGGCACATAAATGAGACTGAAAACTTTGCTAGCTTTCAGTCCTAAAGTAGAAAGCACACACACACACACACACACACACACACACTACGACACTCTGCATTCTAGTTTTTAGCAGGCACAATGTAGACTAACAGGTGAGCAAAGTTTTCAGTCTTGTTTATGTGCCTGTCAACAAGTCGATGTCTCTACTAACTGGTGAGTTGTCACCTTCACTTCTAAATTATTTACAGTGTACCAGGACTTTACCATATAAATACACTCTTCAAGAATACAAGAGGAGAAGGTTCACTTGGAAAATAATTGTATGTTTGGGAATGTACAGGCTGCATTAGATTATGTTGAGACAGAGATTGTTGGATTGGATTGTAAGGTGTACCCTGGAGCAAAGGAGAGGTTTAGGTAACAATTTAGTACAGTAAGATGCAGTGAAAGAGAATCATCAGCAGGAATAAATATGTACAGAAGAACTGAGAAATAATTGTATGTGTGTTTTCTGAGGCTGTAGGTACTGTGATAATGATATCACCATAAACAGTTTAGTTGACAAGGAATGGACATTCCTAAAATGGCCATTACAGAAATTCAGTAGACAAATATAGGTACAAAGAAGGTAAATGTGAAGAAACCCTGGCAGATACAATATTTCAATTGTACAATGAAAGAAGGAAATTAAAAAAAGTTCAGGAAATGTAAGGAATATGGTGTCACCGCCAGACATCACACTTGCTAGGTGGTAGCCTTTAAATCGGCTGCGGTCCATCAGTATACGTCGGACCCGCGTGTTGCCACTACCAGTGCTTGCAGACAGAGCGCCGCCACACGGCAGATCTAGTCTAGAGAGACTCCCTAACACTCGCCCCAGTTGTACAGCCGACTTTGCTCACGATGGTTGACTGTCTACAGAAGCTCTCATTTGCAGAGGCGACAGTTTATCATAGCCTTCAGCTACGTCATTTGCTACGACCTAGCAAGGTGCCATATTCAGTTACTATAATTACTTCAAGAATGTATTCTGAACAGTACCGTCAAGATTGAACATTCATCATTAATGGGTTAACGTTAAGTATCAAATTAATTATGTCCGCTTTCTGAATTCTCATTCCTTGTCATGTTCCAGACCTCACGTCAGTATAGTTCTTCCCTCTTCACAGCAGCCTGCGTGAGTTAAAACACATGCATTTCGGCCTCCACTCGTAACACTGTGGTGGCTCTTCTGCTAACACAAAATTGGCGATGAGGAGCATAAACGGTGTTCTTAACTATACTGACAAATGTCGTTGCGACTGCCCTGATTTCATTGGGTAATGGCTTCGCCACAATCTCCAGATGTACTGTCCGAATTTTATCGCTTACAGAGTTAGCAGATGCAGGCATTACTGGATGCCCTTGGATAGCTCATCCAGGGTCAACGTGCAATGCAAAACGATGCGGCAGCAGCTGCTCCACTGCTAACACAGTCACAACCCGCAGTTGCACTGACCTTCAGACCTTTTGATGCTGAACTGGAAAGCTGGACGGAGTGGTCACGCCAATTTGGATTCCATCTCGCCACCAACAGAATTCAAGGTAACGAGCGGCAGCCTTTTCTTTTGTCGGCCGTCAGTGTGCAAACCTACAGTGTGATAGTCAAATTATTTCCCCGACGCGACATAGCAACTCTGTCCTACGAAGAAATTTTGTCTGCATTAGATGCATATTTCAAACAATCAGTCAATGTAGTTGTGAAATGGTATACCTTCTTTCGTACAAAACGTATGGCAGGTCAGACTAATCAGGAGTGGGTTGCAACCTTGCAAGGCCTTATTAGGGATTGTGCTTTTGAGCGTCAATGTGGGCTCCCATATTCAGATACTATGGTACGTGATGCAATTGCACAGAACGTTTCTGATGTTCGAATAAGGGAATAGATTTTGAAACTAGTCAATCCCTCCCTTCAACAAGTGATGGATATATTGGATCGGCAGGACACACTTGACTTTGCTCGGGAATCATTTGAAAATTTGCCAGCCGTGTGTCAGGTTAACCAGCTCACTGGGCGAGTTGCACGAGGCAGTAAACAGCCCTCCCGCCCAGCAGCGCCGCTGCCACTAGGCTCCCAGCCATGTGTGCTGCGCCGGCAAGCAAATGCAGTGCTCAAATCATGCCCGCGATGCGCTACTACACATTTGCGTGAGAATTGCCCGTCACGCCAAGCTATTTCCTTTTACTGTAATAAAAAAGGACATGTTCAGAGTGTTTGCCAGAAAAAGCTCAGATCGGAAACTCAAAACCATTCCAGGCCCTTTGCTTCACGCCGGAATCGAACCACGAATACTCAGGCTCGCGAAACTTCACCCACGGAAATTCATGTCGTTCATTCCACTCCACCCAGTGCCACTCTCTCGAACAGTGACTGTATTCGTCCCATAAATAATGTGTGTCGACATCACTGGAACTCCCATCAGGTCGCAAGTGATTTTGTACCAGTGTCAGTTCACGTTGCACGGGACAGTCGCTCTTGTTGTCAGCAGGACAATAAACTTTTTGTAGACTTGGACATTAACGGCAAAGTGATACCATTCCAGCTCGATACCGGAGCAGCGGTTTCACTGATCAATCAAGACACTTACAAACTGCTGGGCACACCTCCGTTGCATGCCGCAAATGTTAAGTTAACTAGCTATTCAGGTCCACAGATCCCTGTGTTAGGATAGTGCAGCCTTCTTGCAACAAGCAAAGGACAAACAAAACTTGTGTTATTTTACATCCTTTGTTCTTCTTCTGCAGTGAACTTGTTTCGTTTCGATTCATTTCAGTTGTTTAACTTGTCTATAGTAAATCAGGTCCTATCAGTGAACCAGACTGTGCCTTCAGACAGTGTTTCTTGTCTATGTGAAGAATTTTCAGACATTTTTGCACTGGACCTCAGTTGCGCTAAGAACTACAAAGCACATTTGGAACTGAAAGTAAACACGCAACCAAAATGTACATTCAAGTAACTTCCCTTGTCTTGTGCATGTGCATAGATAGTGGGTCAGGCTTGTAAGTGAGCAACCATTTGTAGCTGCGGTTTATGGCAGGCCATGGCCCATCAACAAAACATCTTGGAATCACAAGATGTAATTGAACGTGTGCAGGCTTCTCTCTGGGCATCACCCTTAGTAATTTTGCCAAAACCTTCGGGAAAATTGAGACTTTGTGTGGAATTCAAGGCAACAGTGAATCCACAACTAGTGATTGCAACTTTTCCTTTACCCCGCCCGGAAGATCTTTTTGACAAACTGTGCCCGGGCAAATATTTTTCAAAGTTGGACCTAGCAGATGCGTACTTGCAAATACAAGTGGACGAAGAATCCCAGTGCGTTCTGGTGGTTAACACACATCTTGGTTTGTATCAATTCAAACGACTGCCATTCGGGTGTGCATCCGCCCCTGCATTGTTTCAGCAATATCTACAAACTGTTTGTGCATCGGTCCCTACCGCACCAAACTATCTGGATGATATTGTGATCTCCGGAAAGACGGAAGAAGAAAATTTAGCCAATCTCAAAACATTATTTCAGGTTTTGCGACATAATGGTCTTCGCTTATGGAAGGACAAATGTGTGTTTTTTGCTAGTGACTTGCCATACCTGAGACATGTACTCAATGCCCAAGGCATACATCCCAGTCCCACACACCTCCGTACCATACAAGACTGACCTTCGCCGCAAAATTTGAAGCAGCTACAGAGTGTGCCGGGAAAAATCAACGATTATCACAGATATGTGCCGCATGCCTCTTCCATTTCAGCTCCACTTCATCGCTTATGCCGTAAAGGTGTTCCGTTCGTCTCGACGACGGAATGCGAACGCGCCTTTCGTCGGTTGAAACGGCACTGCTTTCCAATTCTTGCCTTATGCCATTCGATCCCCAGAAGCCCCTTTTGTTGATGGTGGATGCATCAGATTTCGGGATCGGTGCTGTGCTTGCGCACAAAGATGGCTCGCACAATCGCCCTATTGCCTTTGCGTCAAAATTGCTCTCATCTGCGCAAAGAAATCATTCACAGATCGAGAAAGAAGCATTGGCACTCGTATTTGGTGTTACAAAGTTTCATGACTTCTTGTATGGTCGTCAATTTACCATAATCACAGACCACATATCTTTGACATCACTTATTTATCCGAACAAGGCTGTACCTCCACGTACAGTGCAGAAATTCATTCGCTGGTCTATTTTCCTCTCGCAGTACCACTATGATATCTTGTATCGGTCCACTGCTAAGCACGGGAACCCCAATGCGTTGTCCCGTTTGCCTCTTGCTGAGGATAGGGCATTCGATTCCTCCGAACTTGCTTGCATGTTCATTGAACCGGAAACCGATGACATGGTCGAATCGTTTCCGATTGATTTTCGTCGTGTAGCTACAGCCACAATTGCCAACCTTGTCCTTGCTATCGGTCTGCATTTTGTTGCTACACAATGGCCCTTGTCAAAGTCATGCATCGGGGACCCGTTGGTTCGCCAATTTTTTGCTCACAAGGAGAGACTTTTTGTTCGCTGTGGTGTTTTGCTGTTACGTTCTGATAATGATCAGTCCAGGGTCGTGGTCCCACATTCGTTAGAGTCCTCTGCCTTAAAGCTTCTCCAACAAGGACATTGGGGTATAGTGAAAACGAAAAAACTTGCTCGTCAGCACTGTACTTGGTTCGGAATCAATGCCGCGATTACGAATATGTGTTCTTTTTGCATGGTGTGTGCCAAACAACAATCAGCACCACCGCGGAAATTCTTTGCATGGCCAAAAGCCACTTCCCCTTGGGAACGCTTACACATCGATTATGCTGGTCCATTCTGGAATGCTCGATGGTTGGTTGTGATAGATTCATTCAGTAATTTTCCTTTTGTTGTCCGGATGTCTTCCACGACATCATCTGCCAACATCCAAGCGTTATCTGCTATCTTTTGCATTGAAGGTCTTCCACAGACAATTGTTTCTGACAATGGCCCACAATTCATGTCCGCAGAATTTCAGTCATTCTGCAAGGCCAATGGTATTCAACATCTGACATCTGCGCCATTTTTGCCACAGTCAAACGGTGCCGCTGAATGATTGGTCAGGACCTTCAAGTCACAGATGTTGGAATTGAAAGAGTCGCATTCTCGGGAGGACGTGTTATTCCTCTTTTTGTTCTCGTATCGCTCTCAGCCCTGAGATGGTCACTCGCCAGCTGAGTTGCTCCACGGTCGCCATCATCGAACCTTGATGTTTTTGCTACATCCACCGCATCAGGTTCCTGTGCACCGGCGGACACCTGCTTTTGCTCCACGCGACGTTGTCTACTACCACCACTATCGAAGTTCACGGTGTTGGCTCGAAGGGCGCATTCTTTGCTGCCTTGGATGCACTATGTATCTGGTTTTGGGGGCTTCTGGTGAGGTGCACCGGCATCTCAATCAGCTGCGCCTCTGTCGTCACACAGGATCTGCCACTCCCCGTCTGCTTTCAGCGATGGTGCTGTCCAGTCAGCGCCCTCAGGACCCATCTACTGGCTAGCCTCAGCCCCAGGTGTTACTGACGCTGCTTTCCATTTTGCCCCATGGCGACGCGCCGCTGCCACCTGTTCTCCCACCAGTGACACCCGCAGTGGATGCATTGCTGCAGCCGCCGGGTGCCTCCATGGGTCACGCACCGCCGATCGCTACCTGTGACCAGTTGTCCTCCGACATGGAACTCTTGCTCGCTCTGGACCATATGTCGTCTTCGCCTTTCGGGATCCCCAGCCCGATGGAGGTCGACCCTTCAGCCCCTCCTGTCTCTCTACAGGCGCATACACCACATGTTGCATGCACCCTGGAATAGGTTTTCAGGCGTTCCCTAGCTCCCCGCGGTCTGAATGGCAGGGTGTGGGCGGCACAGCCTCGCCTGTTGTTAGGCTCCCCACTTCGTCACATACGTCAACATGGGATCCTCCCCACGGCGGGCGGAGGCCTTATACGACAACCGTACGCCGATTTGCAGGGGAGGAACGTGGTGTCACCGCCAGACACCACACTTGCTGGGTGGTAGCCTTTAAATCGGCCGTGGTCCATTAGTATATGTCTGAACTGCATGTCGCCACTATCAGTGATTGCACACCAAGCGCCGCCACACGGCATGTCTAGTCTAGAGAGACTCCCTAGCACTCGCTCCAGTTGTACAGCCGACTTTGCTAGCGATGGTTCACTGTCTACAGATGCTCTCATTTGCAGAGATGACAGTTTAGCATAGCCTGCAGTTACGTCATTTGCTACGACCTAGCAAGGCGCCATATGCAGTTACTATAATTACTTCAAGAATGTATTCTGAACAGATAATATTGTGAATCATGTGCCATCAAGAGCGACTTTCATCATTAATGGATTAAAGTTAAGTATCAAACTAATTATGTCCATTTTCTGAATTCTCATTCCTTGTCATGTTCCAGACCTCATGTCAGTACAGTTCTTCCCTCTTCACGCCAGCCTGCGTGAGCTAAAACGCGTGCATTTTGGCCTACACTCGTAACACGGTTTTGGCTCTTCTGCTAACACAAAAAGGACCACAGGAATGTGTCACTTAGGAACAAAATAAATGGGAAGTGCAGGGAAGATAACATGACGCAGCTGCACAAAGAAATGAAGAAATCAGAAAGGAACTACTCATTGCAGAAATAGATTCAATGTACAGGAAAATCAAAATAGCCTTTAGTGCAATTTAAAGCAAAACTATCAACATTATGAATGCAAAATGAATTCCATTGTTAAACGCAGAGGACAGAATGGATAATTTGAAGGGCACACTGAGGACCTCTAGGAGAGGGATAACCTGTCTGCCAACATGACAGTAGAAAAATGAGAGGAGATTGAAAGACATACAGTACCCAGTATTATAGCCAGAGTTTAACACAGCTCTGGAAGAGTTACAAATAAATAATATATGGATTAGAGACAGATAAGATTCCTTTGAGATTTCATAAACTATAGGTAGAAGTGGTGAAGACATACTACTTTTGGGAGAATATCATCCACATAATCTCAGAGATAGCAAATACAGGTGAATGTCAGGAAGAGTGCACAATCACCTTAACAAGTTATATGTTAAAGAATAATCTATAGAAGAATAGAAATGCAAACTGAGAGTATGCTACATGACCACAATCAAACATATATAGTTGTGACACTCACTGCTATGAAAATTGTTACTGTCTGATAGTTGGTGCGATGCTAGCATCCCAAGTAGTGAGAAAGCAGCCATAAAATTAAAGTTAGTTTTTAATTGTTTTCTAGTTAACTAACACAATAGTTATTACATTTTTGCATTCGATGGATTAGTAAATTATCAAGATGATAATGGTCATGAAATACATCTAAAAACAGCTGAATCCCCCTGATTCTGTGACCTAAGCTACTACTTACTGATGAAGAAATACTTTTGAATATGTGTACAACTGCAGCTTACTCCATTGAAAACAAGAGAATGTAAACACATATTTCACGCATGAGAAAAATATATTTCTTTTGTTGTCTGCACTTATTATGGCAGGCACATTCTTTGGCACATAACAACTTTGTAGGGAGTCTAATGTTTTCCATAGTCTCACACTCCACTCAATTCATAACACATAAATATTTTTGTAAATGTAATTACCTTTGCTTCAAAAGCAAATGTGTTGAAGATTCTTACCATTTGTGGCTAAGAGATGGCAACAACTGTGGAATTGGTTTCTTCTGTATTGGGAAACAGTTTTATTGCTTTTATAAAAACAATTATAGCAACAATTCCACAATTGTTTCTGCATCTAAGCCAAAAATGGTACGAACCTTCAACACATTCGCTTTTGAAGCAAAATTATTTATGTGTTATAAAGTCGAATGAAGTGTAAGACTATGCAAAACATTAGGCAGCATACAAAGTTGTTACGTGTCAATGAAAGTGCCTGTCACAATAAGAATAAACAACAAAAGATATGTATTTTTTACTATCATGCCAATCTGGTTTTTCCTTCAGCTACAGTTGTGGTAGTTTATCTGCTACATTAAATAATGTACACATTGCATTCCATACGTGTTTCCTATGTTCCACATTCACTAATTTAACAGAAGTGCAGTGAAGAAAACTTCACATGTTTGAGTAGATATATTACACCTTTCTGCAGAAGGTCAGGTTTCCCTCTGTTATTACCTAGCAATTTTTATGTTCTTAAAGAACATGACATTCACCAGTAAATATCTTTAGGTCACAAGAAAATTTCTTTAAAAAAAAAAAACTACTGTAATTTATCTGTTCACGCTTCCTTGGGCCAAACCTAAGAAAAAGACAAATGTGGTGTCTTCTTGTTGTTGTTGCTCCTATTTATTGTGCTACAGATGCTTCCATTTGTAAAAACCATTCTACAGATCAATATAAACAATTACGATTCACTTTCACACGATCTTGCTGAACTCAACATTGTAACTTCCTGGCCACTTGATGCATTGCAGTCTCAGAGATTAACAAAAAAGAGATGGAGTGTCACAAGTGTTATGTTAGACTGTGCAGATGATTATCAGTTAAGCTTTAGGGAGGATAAAGGCATTTGAGATGCAGTTTTGACACTGCACATTGTAATGGATGCACAAGTTATTGAGAAAAATCAAGACACTTTCATAAGCTTTGCCAACTTAGTGTTCAACAATCCTAATTGGTGCAAGACGTTAGAAATTACTAGAACAATAAATGTAACCTGTAATAAAATGTGAGTAATATGCAATATGTTTCAATGGCAAAACATCAGAATCATTCCCTGTAAACAGTGGTGTAAAGCAGGGGTGTCTGTTAGCTCCTACTCTGTTTGGCATTTTCTTTTCCCTTCTGCTGAAATTTGCTTTTGAAGACTGTGAGGAGGGAGTGCATTTATATACAAGATCTGGTCGAAATCTTTCCAACATTGCCCTTCTCAAGGCCAAGACCAAAGTCTTATTCGCGAGTTGTTATATGCAGATGATGCAGCTCTGGTAACAAACTCAGAGGACGAGCTGCAGTATCTAATCGACAATTTATCACATGCATGTGGAAAAATTGGTCTTACCATCAGCCTCCAAACGACTAAGATCATGGCACAGGGAACCACCAAACTTTCATCCATCAGCATTGATGGCAATCCTCTCCTGGTAGTTGATGATTTTAGCTACTTTTGATCTACAATATGTAGCAACTTGTCTGTGGGCAATGAGATTACCAACAGAATTGCAAAAGCATCAGCTGTCATGGGTAGACTGAAAAACAGGGTATGGAAGACTGGAATACTTACAATAAAAACTAAATTGCAAGTATATAACGTCTGTGCTATCAGCACCCTTTTGTACAGCTGTGAGACATGGACAACTCTTGCTAAACACGAATCCCAACTGAACAGTTTCCATCTCCTTTGTCTCCGGAGGATCCTTCAGATCTCTTGGAAGGATAGAGAATCCAACACTGAAGTATTATGGCTCACAAGCACAACCAGCATTCATGCACTCCTGAGCCACCAACGTCTAATGTGACTGGGACATGTCAGGCACATGGATCCTTAGTGAATACTGAAAAAAGTGCTGTACGGAGAACTTTGGGAGTGTGTGACGCCAGTAGGAAGACCACACCTTTGCTTCAAGGATGTCTGCAAGAGAGGTCTGACCAAGGCCAGCATCGATCCAAGTCAGTGGGAAAATACAACTGGTGACCGTGTCAAGTGACGACAAGCCGTGTGCAATGGGGTTGAGCTTGCAGGAATATGACATCGAAGCCACAGCCCAATCTCCCAATGGAAGCACCCTGGAAAGCCAAAACCGAGAAAAGCACACCAAGTTTGATAAAATTTGAAAATTTTGTCCACTGTTTTCTTCAATTACCATGGTGTAGTGTATCATGAATTTTTGCCTAATGATCGTATGGTCAATAAGAAGTATTACCTTGACATTATGCGGTGTTTGCGAGAAGCAATAGACTAAAAATGTCCAGAATTGTGGAAAAACAATTAATGGCTTTTGCATCATGAAAATGCATCTGATCATTCATCATTGCTTGTGAGAGATTTTTTGGCCAAACACAACTCGACAATCATGCCTCTGAAGAGACTATGAAAATACGAAGACTTTCAACGATGCAAGAAATAAAAACTGCATCGCTGGAAGTACTCAAGGCTGCACCAAAAATTGCTTTTGAGAAGTGCTTCAAGGATTGGAAGAAGCTTTGGCTCAAGTGTTTTGTATCTGAGGGGGTTACTTTGAAGGGGAAAACATGAATATTGATGAATAAGTAAATACTTTCTCATAAAAGTATAGAGTCACCTTAATTTTTGAACAAACCTCGCATTTTTCTTAATCTCCTTCACTTCCCCCCCCCCCCCCCCCTTACCTAACCCTGTTCCCTGTACATATCTGAACCCCCACTATCTTTATCCACCTCCTCCCTCACTTCTTTGTCCATATGCTCTTCTCGTTGTTCATAACCATTTCCTTCCCTCTTCTCTGTCCATCTCCTCCTCCCCCTCTATTATCTTATTTCTTGTTGTTTCAAATGGAATCTTAATTGGGAAAGCTGCTGGATTTGTGAAGGTAGCATCTTTAATGGCAGTATCTCACGAGGTTTTAATCTACAAACAGATAGTATTATAAAGTGAGCAATTATCACAACTTTCCATTAAAAATGACTGCTTAAAGGAAAAGAAAACTGCACATTTTCACAGCACAGCTTAGCATGTTCTGTCTCATGGTCAATTTAACAGAAAACGTTTATTGTATAATTCTTATTTGATCTGCCTTGAGATGCTGTCTATGCTCTTTGTCAATCTCATTGACTCAATGAGAGCTTGGCGTTGCATGTACATCAATCAATATTTTGATACCTCGCTGGTGACAATTTTTCCATACCATGAACTGAAAACAACTGACTGCCTGCAAATTACCATGAACTGACATCAATTCATCTTTGAAACACCACACAAGTATGATCATCATGGATAATGTGCTGAAATATCGATTTCAATTATATTCTTTTTTGCAAAACTTCAATGTTTGATGCTGAATTTGTTGCTGTTATGAAAACATTTGAAAGCGGAAAAGCTCGGAATCTTTTTTCCCTCAGTCCGGAACCGTGCTGCTGCTACGGTCGCAGGTTCGAACCCTGCCTCGGGCATGGATGTGTGTGGTACCTTTAGGTTAGTTAGGTTTAAGTAATTCTAAGTTCTAGGGAACTGATGACATCAATATTAAGTCCAACAGTGCTCAGAGCCATTTGAACCATTTTGAGCTTTTCCACTCTAATGGTTTGTCATGTGAGTAATAACATTCTGATATTCTCATGTAAAAGTTTTTAATATATTTTAAAGTCTTAAAACAATTTGACATGCCAGTGTATGTGTCATGGTTGTTATTCATTCTGGATTTATTGTTATATAGACGTCACCTGAAGACATGGCTTTAAAGCCATGTAACCAGTAGTGGTACAGTAATAAATGATCAAAATACAGCAGAAGTGGTTATTAATACCCAAGATGAATACTCATAGCTGTGGTTGTCTGCAGCTGCTAGCATCTGCCTTTTTTGGAATTGGAATAATTATTCTTGAAGTCTGAAGGAGTTTCATCATGATGTAAGTAGAAAACAAAAATAATGAAAATTTGTGGACAGTTTCAGAGGTAAGGTTCTTCCCCTTTAGGCTATATGCACGCAGAATAATTCAACATCATTTAATTATGCAAACACAAACCATTGACTGCGATCCTGTTCGCTGATGAATGTGACCATTTCCTGCCATACTGCCAGGGCCCATTGGACCTATGGTACCACTGTGTGCTCGTTCATGTCCATTTTGATGTGGGAAGGTTTGAAACTGCATTGCCTTGTTGGGATCCATTTCTTCACGAAATCCTAGCAAATGGAATGTAGCATAGGGGCATATCTCGTCCTCCATGCCTGAAAATGAGAAGTCAGCTGGGTAGACATGTTCACAAATTGTCAACAGAAAAATTAGAGTTCACAGCAAACATTACTGAAATGTAAACTATTCATACAAACTTTGAAATGGATAGATGTTGTATCAATGTCCTTGATTCAAGAAACCTATTTTATCAAAATTTAACTGTACTGAAACAAATGTATGAAAACATTTTCAAATATTTTACATATGAAAATAAATTTTACCGAAAATAGCATACAGTGTACAGTTCATTCAATGATGCCTCCATATAAGAAGGAGGGAGGAAGATGAAAGTATGATAACAGGTGCTACTATCTTCACTTAAAACTTCTGGGCTGATAGGCTGTGGTCAATCCAGAAAGCTTTCCCCTGATGTTTCAACTCCGACTGCCATCTTCATCCTCACTCCAATAACATTTGCATAACTAATTTCTACACGTTTCCAAAAATCCATAAACCTAACAATCCTGAACACCCCACTGTTGCTCATTGCTGTGCTCTTATTAAAACCATTTCTGCTCTTCTCAACCAATAAGTTGTAGCATAGCCTCTCATGTTAAAGGTATACAACATTTCCTTAATGAATTCTTGATCATCTTCCTCCTATTAACCTGGATCCCTACTCATCACTGTTGATAACACCTCCCTTTACACCAATATCTCCCATGCCAATGGTCTCGTTGCTATCTAACACTGCCTTCGCCAACGTCCTTCTGGTTTCAAACAAACTACCTCATTCCTACACAGTTAAACAATTATGTCCTCACATGTAAATACTTTTCTTTAAGGGGAAGACATATAAACAAATCATCAGCATACCAATTGCCCACACCTCGACATCCTCATATGCTAATTTATGGAACATCCAGAGGAAACCTTCCCAGTCTTCGGAAACCAGAAACTCCTTGTCTGGTTTAGGTTCATTGACGATATCTACCCTCATTCCCCCTACCTCCTCAAAACCTTCTCTTCCATTCACTTTACCTGGCCATCCTCACAAAAGGACCACAGGAATTTTGATTTATATTGACAGGATGTGTAGGGCATGACTGCCATGCATACTTACGTATTTTGTATGGTAGTGATACTCAAGGATTCGGCAACCAGGCAAGTCTGTTAAGTGCTTAATAACAGGAGCACGAAGTCCATGGGTCAAATCTTTCTGCTGCCCCCCCCCCCCCTCCACAGCTGTGCAAATTATCATTATTGAATGATTAGTTTATTGTTTTCATAATCTTTATTCTGCAAACAGGAGAACAAGTTTTTGTAAGGAGACTGGAAAAAAGGGTATACAAAAACTCTCAGTCAAATCAGTATTGTCATTGTATTTATGTTATTATATCTACATGCATGACAAGTAGAATGTGTAACTTATGGAGCACTGCACAGATTGGGATGATGCTGATCATAGATACATGGAAAACAATAATTATTGTGATGTACGGCACTTGTAATGGACACTGAAACTTTGCATGCAGATGTTTTCTTCAACGTGTCTATTGCAAAACAAACTTGGTTTACATTGGTAAACAGTTCTCAGTCATCACACAATTTCATGGTGTACTATGCATATCTGTTGTTATGATTGCGTGGGAATGAGAAAGAAGAAAATGAGGTGGGGGTGGGTGGGTGGGGATAGGGGGGTGGGGTGGGGGAGAGGGAGAGAGAGAGACAGAGAGAGAGAGAGAGAGAGAAGGAGGGAGGATATAAGGAGTGAGATTCGATCCACAGACTTTGAGCTTCTGAAACTAAGCGCTTCCTCAGTTGGCTGCACAATCCTCGACTGCTAACACTAATATGAAGTACATAAGCATGCATAAATTTTCTAGAAAACAGTTGAGAGTTGTGTCTTCCAGTTTACATACACTGAAGTCCTAGTTGGTCCTTACACACCCTGTCAATCAAATCGGTGAGGGGAATTCGTATGGTCCCTCTATCAGCCCAATGTGCCACCTTCCTGAAGTTGACCGTCACCTCTCTGATGGCTGTACTCACACCTAATTTTGACAGCAGTCATCTCTTCAATACCAAAAAATTTCTCCCATATAGCCAGGTCACCTTTGGATGGTGTATCTACAGTGATGAAAATTTCCTTGCCTAGTATTCTGAAGGACTCACTAAGGCCTTCACAGAAAGGTACTATCCCCCAAACCTATTCTGCAAACAGTTTTCCCACATGATATCCTCAGGTCTCCCTAATTCTCCCGCCACATCCAAGAACCAGCTGCAATGGAGCACCCGACCCAACACCATACAAGTCTGGGGCAAATCAAGCAAGTCTTATGTCAGGGCTCCAACTATCTACCATTGTGCCCAGAAGTGAGGGAGCACCCTACCCACAATACTACTCACCACTCTCAAAGCAGTATTCTACCACCCACTCAACCCGCAAATACCGATCCATCCCAACGCCATTCCGACTCCCACCCAGCCCCTTGCCACTGGGGTCATATCCCCGTGGAAGGCCCAGGTCCAAAATTCCCCCACTCAGTGCTTCCTAATCTGTTCTCATCACTGGCTTATCAATCCTTCAGAGGCAGGATCCCATGTAAAAACAGCCACGGTGTATACCAGCTGTGTTGCAATTTCTACACAGCACTGTATGTGAGCAGGACCAGCAGCCAGCTGTCCAATAGAATGAATGGCTACGACCAAACTGTGGCCGAGAGTAGAGCTGACCGACCAGTGGCAAAATGTGCTGCCGAGCACAGTGAGCTCGAGTTTAGTGGCATCCTTACATCCTCCACCCACTCTCCCCTACCCTACCACTCTCACACCAGATTCTCCGAACTACTGGGGTGGGAGTTATTCTTACAACACATCATACGTTCCTATAATCCACCTGGCCTCAATCATTGCCAACTGACTGTCCCCACACCATCTACAGAATAGTTTCCCCTTCCTCTGTACTGCACTCCCTCCCAATCTACTCCTTCGTGTCAGCAGCACCTCGTGCTGCAGGAACTCGCCGGCTCCAGTATGTCGCATTCCCGTCACACCTGCTGCTTCTCCCTCAAGCATTCCTATTCTGCACACCTACTGCCTCCCTCTGAGCTGTCAGTTGTGCTTCTCTGACTGTCCCTCTTGCTTCCCACCTCTTTTCTCCCTCTATCCAGCCCCTCTGACACAACACTTCTTTATTTGATGAGCTGTCTCCTTCACTCTTGATGGGTTATGTTACTTGGCACTGATGTTTCAGTATAGCCATATACCTATTATTTTTTAATACCTTCGTGTAGCTTATCATTCTTGATAGCTATATACAGAAAAATGGAATATATGGTAGTCTGACATATTTCAAGATAACCAAACCTGTACAAATATCAAGTTACAAAAAAGAATCTTTCGAAGCAGTGAACTGACTTTCATCACATTTAACCTCCCAGCAAACAACATATACAGCTAAAAGCTACAGATTGAGCATCATTTTTATAAATTATTACTGTTGGCTTTACTCCTCCATCTCTACTTCAATTTTATAAATTTACATATTCTACTAATTATACATCATTTGTAAATCTGGGAGCTAAAATTGTTTGGTTTTCTTATTGTATGAATGTAAATCACACTTAACCAATTATCATTAATATAGATCTTTTAAAATAAAATGTGATGTTATTTTACACCAGTTGTGTATACATATTGTGTAAACTATACCACACTTAAAAGCATACAAATCACATGCCTGCAATAATATGTAAGTTTTTGACACATAGTATGACCATGAAGCTTTTGAGGAAATGACATAAGGTAACATCTTCATATTTATTTAATTAAAAAAATGCTAATGTGACTAAAGAAGAACATGGAAAACATTCACACTACTCTGCATTCTCCTAAACTACACTATTCCATTTGAATCTACACATGCAACACACACATAAGAAAGGAGTTATACTTCATCTGCTTGACAAGGATAAAAATTAGTAAATCTTCTCAGCTACATATTTGGATACAAGAAACAAAAATAGGAAAATGTTGTGGATTGAATGTCCCTATTATATCGAGAGATTAATTACAAAAGAAAGATGCGCTGTCTGTACATAAATGGCACTTATTAGCCAGTGGAAAATCAAACTAAATAAGTTTATTCATCATCAAGCTTCAGAATGCCAGTGCAGTTTGTGTAACCAACACATATATACTGTATTACCTACTGAATGACACGGCCTACCTTCTGTAGTTTGCAAGAAGAAGGAATGGAGGTATATTCGGTGAACATGGCAACCTGTCTCTCCTAGTAAATCCTTATGTCAAAAGCTGTACTAGAAATAACAAAACTGGAAATTTAAAACAATTTTGCTTATGTGCAGCTACAGGATTATTGTAAAGAAGCACATATTCTGTAGAGGTTATAGAACTTTTGCACAAATTCACCAGTTTTAACGGCATTTGTAACTGCTAACTTTTTGGTGAGAGGTTTATTGTCTAAAACACAGAAAAAAACTATTCTTCTTAGCTGATAAACTTAGGCAAAAATGCACAGAATGATCATTATTGTCCTGAAATTAACTACACTGATGCAAATGGAGTTTTCTACAAATCTGACAACAACCTCAAACTGGGAAAGAATACCATTTTTTACAATATTCTCATTTTCCACCTTACAGAGGGAATAGCAAGTGAAATGATATGATTAAAAGATTAAAGAATGTGTGTGTGTGTGTGTGTGTGTGTGTGTGTGTGTGTGTGTGTGTGTGTGTGTGTGCATTGGTAATGCATTCTTGTATGACTATAATGGAGAAGAAAAACAAAGAAAGAAAAGATTACAATTTACGAAGTTCCATTAAAAAGACGCAGACATTCGATCACCTGCATCCATTTGCATTAATCAGATTAACTTTTACGGAATGCTATATTGACACATGCAAACAAATTTGTTTGAGAAACAGAACTGCTGCTATACTTGATTAAATGCCAGATAAGAGAAAATATTCTGAATCATTCGTAAGTACTAAATGTGCATAAGATGTGAGCTTTCTGAGTGGCAACTCTCAGATAGTGTGTGATACTGCTGTGGTAATAAATCAGATTTCAACTGGATACACTGTATCATAAGGAAACTGTTTTGAGACATGTTTTTAGTCAACAGATACTTGTGAAATGCTTATAACAAACTAGTGATATATATATACTTGTACTATTATGCAAGCACAACTGATCTTTACACTTCAGTGTTCACCACCGGGACAAATTACTGGTGGGTACTTAGCTGCTGTCTTATAGGATCAGCTTTAGTCATACAATGCAGAAACCTATCAATCTGTTAACAACATATGCGTTTTTTCCCTTTTAATATACAAGGTCTGTTAAAAAAAAATCCGAAACATTCATAATTTCACAACAGTGGTGTGTTGGAGTGAAATACAGTTGGTATCCCTGCACATGCCTGTGTTCAATGCATAACTGCCAGAAGTTTCATTGTTGTATGTCTGTTAGTTATTATTCAGTGTTGTAATGAGTAGGATGTTGCATCACACAGTTTGTGAATTTCGAGATGGTGGAGTTAGAGGAGCAATGCGTCTGCTTGAAATTTTGTGTGGAACTCAAGAAAATCTTTACATAGATGCACCAAATGATGCAGAAGCCTATGGTGATGAGTGCATAAGCTGTACTTGGTGTTACGAATGGTTCACATGATTTAAAAATGGCTGGATGAAAGTTAAAAATTACCCTCATGCAGGAGGCCCTTGGATGTCTACTGACAATGCTCATGTCAGGAACATCAACGAAATTGTGCATGCCAATCGCAGACTGCCTGACTGAGAGATTTCAGAAGAATATAATACTTCAGTTGGATCATGTCATGAAATCCTGACACAACATTTTGGAATGCATGGTGTTGCCACTAGGTTCGTCCCACGGCTCATGAGTCACGACCAGAAACACCTTCCCCTCACAATCTGTAAAGAGCTTTTGGATAGTGCAAATGAGAAAGAGATATTCCTTAAAAGAATCAGAACAGGTGATGAGACATATTTCTATGATTATGATGTTGAGACCAAGGTTCAGTCTTCACAATGGGTAAGGAAAGGTTCTCCAAGACCAAAAAAAGCTCGTCAGGTCAGGTCAAATGTCAAAGCCATGTTGATATGATAGTTTTCTTTGACTTTGAAGGATTAGTTCACCATGAATTTATGCCACAGAGACAAACTGTTAATTGAGGGTATCATCGGGGTGTGTTGCAATGCCTGCAAGTAAATATGAGAAAGAAATGGGCTGAAATGTGGTGGACAATTCATGGCTGTTGCTTCACGATAATGCACCCACACATTCATCCCTGTGAGTGAATCACTATTGCACAAAAAATGAAATCATCCTCCATACTCTCCAGACCTGGCCCCTGTGGATTCTTTTTGTTTCCAAAGTTGAAAACCCCGTTGAAAGGACAAATATTTGCAATGATAGGTGAGATAAAAGAAAATTTGCAGACAGCACTTTGCTTGATCCAGCGAGGGGCATAGTAAGATTGCTTTCAGAACTGGCACTGGGAATGGTGTATCAACTGTGGAGGCTAGTATTTCGAAGGAGGCCATGTACAATAAGTAAAAGGTATGCACAGAAAAAATTCGTGGACAAAGTTCCGGAATTTTTTGAACGGACTTAGTATAGATGCAAGCATAATGCTAAAATTTAAATATCTGATTTTTTTAAGAGGAATAACACTAACAAAATTTAGAAGCTGCAGTTCCATTATGTAATAAGCTTTCTAAAATCCTATAAGCCCTGACTGTCAGAGAGAGAGAGAGAGAGGGGGAGAGAGAGAGAGAGAGATTCCACTTGGTATTAAAAATACCTTTCAGCAAAACAAATTCACTTTGTAAGCAAGTGTCCTCTCAGCACCCCTAGACAATATCATTCTTTCAGCACAATACGAGTGAGTAACTTATTATATTGACTTACCATATGTCATATTAATTAATTATTGTGAATTTATGTACTATTAACATTTTTTGAACTGAGAAATGAGTTTTCTCTTACTACCACAATGCAGAATACTACTTATTAGGAATATTTAACTCCAGAACTTATTCCAACAGATCAAGGAAGATAATTTTCATTACTGCCCACAGAGAAATGATGAGTAACAGTCAGTGAAGGTCAAAGGAGAATATAATTCCCCAAAAAGCTCCAAGACTAGAAATGGTTCAGTCTGTGGGTAAGCAAACATCTGCTGTGCAGCAGATTTCATTGGAGGGAAGCATCACGGACTCACCTCCAGCACGGCTGTAGAGAGCTTCATCAGATCCGGGGTGGCCTGAGAACTTACGGATGCCCGAACCAGGGGGATGCAGGCTGAGTTCCTCATACATGTGCCTGGGATGGCGGGGATCCCAGGTAGCATGACTGCGAAATGAGCCTGGGTGACCTGAACACCCGGTGAGACAGAAAGTGGAATATGGAATGGGATAGGAAGGAATGGACGAGCAAATGCATCAATAAACAAAGCCAAACAAAAAATCTCATATTAAAATAAACACATGAACATCAATCACTACAAACATTTACAGCTGTATAAAATGAAGCTTCTCAAGACAAAGCAAAATTAAACATTGTGAAGCTTATGATACCAAACATCTGCAACATATTATCACAATGCACTGGTGCAGACGCGGAACATTCACGTAGTATGTGGATGTGTTGTTACGATAGTGTTTCTTTCACTTTATTTTTTTAGGGCCCATCACTAGTACTATTTTAAAACATTGCTTAACTGCCATCATTTACAACTTAAGAAAATGTGGAGTAATTTTTAAAAAGTTTTTATAAACTTATGTAATTTAAGTCTGATGTGTAAAATTCATATGAAGTGAAAATCAAATAAGTTTAATATACTTATATGGATATGGTGTCTGTTCTTTCGGACATGTCTGAAAGAACAGACACCATTGATGACCTGCAGCTGTCTAGAACGAAATTAGAATTATATTAATACCTTCAGCTGATGACGGGCGTTGATACATATCAACAGAGGATAGCGTGACTGCAGGGACTATCTCGAGCACGACTCCCGCGAGACCCACATTCTCACGTTGTATGACCACACACTACATTCGTAGTATCCCACCCCAACACACTCATTACTCGTGGAAGACATTCTTACCGAGTCCTGTAAGAGTTTGGGGAATATGTGTGCATCCACACAGTAGAAGAATGTCATGGCTGGTATTGCCAAAACAATATACTTACATGGATATGGTGTCTGTTCTTTGGAACACTACGAATGTAGTGTGTGAACATACAAGGTGAGAATGTGGGTCTCACGGGAGGCGTGCGCAATATAGTCCCAGCAGTCATGCTATCTTCTGTGCCCTGGGTGGCTCAGATGGATAGAGCGTCTGCCATGTAAGCAGGAGATCCCGGGTTCAAGTCGTGGTCGGGGCACACATTTTCACCTGTCCCCGTTGATGTATATCAATGCCCATCAACAGCTGAAGGTATTAACATAATTCTAATTTCATTCTAGAGAGCTGCAGGTCATCAATGGTGTCTGTTCTTTCGGACATGTCCGAAAAAACAGACACCAAATCCATATAAGTATATCATTCTGGCAATACCAGTCATGACCTTCTTCTTCTGTGCGGATGCACACATATTCCCTGAACTCTTACGGGACTCTGTAAGAATGTCTCCCACAAGTAATGAGTGTGTTGGGGTCGGACACTACGAATGTTGTGTGTGGACATACAAGGTGAGAAAGTGGGTCCCGCGGGAGGTGTGAGATAGTCACTGCAGCTGCGCTATTCTCTGTACCCTCGGTGGCTCATATGGATAGAGTGTCTGCAATGTAAGCAGGAGATCCCGGGTTCGAGTCCCAGTCAGGGCACACATTTTCACCTGTCCCTGTTGATATATATCAATGCTCATCAACAGCTGAAAGTGTTAATATAATTCTAATTTCAAATACGTTTAAGGCTTCCTTTCTAAGAGTTCTACCAAACAACACTTTAGAGGTAGAACATGATCATAAAATGCACCTTTGAGTAAAATTACAGTATTTTTTCTGTGTTGTTGAAGTTAACTTTACTTATGTCACTTTCATTTTACCTATCTGGGCACCAAAACATTTAAGAAGACATGAGATTATCTGATGCATGTGTGTGTGTGAATATATGGGATGGGTATCACGCCCATAGGAGGGAGGGGAGGTGGGAGGTATAACATTGAACATCCTATAATGGAAAAGGGTATAAAGGTATTAATTCTCTGCATGCTCCAAAACAGTACTTCATAATACTTTGTATTGCCGGTAATATGAAATCTGCAATGTCGTGTATAAAATATCCACTACTAAAGGAACAAATAATTTTTGAGACTGGAAATTTAATCATTACACGTAAAACTTACTGAAGTGCGGAAACAGTATTCTCATTATTGACACTTTTCTTAAAGGGGTATATTTCATGCATTGATTGTCAGAATATATGGTACTCCTCTGTATATCACATGTCTATTCTCCCTTCTGTCAGGGAGTGGAAAGCAGTTAACTTGCAAGGACTTTAGCACTTCACTCTGCAGATCTGGAATATTATGACTACCGTTCCCAATTTAACGATAACAGCTGTTTTCATTCGTCCAACTATTATCATTTTCACCTTTACAGTTATTCCAGTGAGACATTTTCTGCTTTAAACCTACTCATCAGTCTACTCGACACACTTTATAGGACCAAAATGTCATCTGCTTCTGTTCATCTCTTTGAAACACTACATCATTTAACTGTCTTGTACCGCTTAACAACCTCTCCTTACCATTTCATTCACTGCTTTCAATCATTATTTGTTCTATGCTTCAACTCTGCATTGCTCTTATTTTAATTTTCCTGTACTGTTATTGTTTCATTGCTGTGTCATGATATCTGCGTTCCTCCCACTCTCATTCATTCACATTATAATTATTATTTCTTTTATTGTTATTACTTCATTTGTAGTAGCAGAGGACTGACAGTTACACAGCTTCTTTATTGAGAAAAAAAAAACAGGGAACAGCATAATGGGAAAGAAACTTTTAATCTACATCTACATCTATACTCCGCGAGCCACCTTACGGTGTGTGGCGGAGGGTACTTATTGTACCACTATCTGATCCCCCTTCCCTGTTCCATTCACGAATTGTGCGTGGGAAGAACGACTGCTTGTAAGTCTCCGTATTTGCTCTAATTTCTCGGATCTTTTCGTTGTGATCATTACGCGAGATATATGTGGGCGGTAGTAATATGTTGCCCATCTCTTCCCGGAATGTGCTCTCTCGTAATTTCTTGAAAGAAAATATCTCTTGCACTTGAGTGCAAGAAATATAGAAAGTCAAGACATAATGGGGGGAGGGGAACAGATGCGTCATTTGGACACTTCAGAAATGAGTATGGAAAAAGACTGGATGAAGGAGAGGCACACAGGCAAGGTAAATGAAAAAGGGACTGAAGAGAAGGATATCTGATGGAAGGGTACCACTGAAGATTATTCTTCCCAAGGTATCAAAACAAATAAAGTAAATGGGTGACACAAATGAAAGAGTTAACCAAGATGAAGAAGCAGAGAAGATGACAATAGGAATCATATGATTGAAATGCTGTGTTTGGTGGACAGTTACAGTTATGTTAAACTGTAATTAGAATGAGATTTCTAGTTTGTAAGGTGCACTGTGTTTCCTGTACTTGGATATTGTATGTCAGAGATATAATTTGCCTATCTGTTTTCACTATCAGTGTCACTGTCTTCTAAACAGCAAGAACTTTGCCACCTGCTTCACCATTTGGGTTTTTAGCGGTAACTCCTGAGAACTTCACAGTCAGAAAGTTGTCCTTGCTCTGTATCATACATTTCATTCTATCGATCCACATAAACTCAATGGTTTCTCCCATCACTGCTTACTGTCTCAAATTCGTATAACCTCTGTAAATTGTCTGTTGACCTAGTATTCACCCTCCCAGTATTTCATATTCTTCTCCCTCTCCTTTTATTTTATTTTACTTTAACAGTCTTTATTTCTCTGCTATATTCCTTTTCCCATTGCCACCCTTTGGTAATAAACTATTTATGACCCTATCCATCACCTCCAGCAAAATTAAAATCAATGTATACCAGTCAATAACAGTTTTAATTGATCTGAAAGTGTATTAATTTTTTGACTAAAGAAACAGGAAGAACTGAAGACTATAAAAAGTGATTTAATAACTGAGCAGAGTCGGTGGCTCGCACATCTGAATGCCTTTCAGCCTCAGCTGTGATGCTAATAAGGTTTGCTTGGAAGGTCCTGGAAGTGATGGATGGATGGGCTTGGTGTCACAGATAACATAATAATGAATTTACTGTGGCAGACTATGATGTTGGCACATAATCAAGTTTGATAAAAGGCACAAAGTAACTAATGTCTCCTTTATGTGTAAAACACTTTAATGACCAGTTTTGATTATACAAGCCTCTCCTACTGCTTTCCAATGTTAATTTCCTTCTTATCCCTTTCCAGTATGTCACTTTGCCCACAATTCTGAGAACTTTTCCAATTCAATCCTTTAAAAGTACTCATTATTTATACAACAGTTTTTGCACATTATGGCTTTATTTTATCACATGCTCTTCTATTTCTATTTGTCATGTTTCACTATTTTACAAATTTGTTTCCATTATGAAATTCTCCATGTGTGGTTCTATGTTATTTTCTTGAAGTGCGATGATATCAACTGCATATTTCTGTGTGAGCCTGGAAAGATACTCACATTTTGCTCGACTTATCCCTTCGATATTCAGTTGACAGATGCGCAGAGATGGTCCAATTCTAGGAGCTTGTGGGTCCTGAATAGGACCGCACATGTCCTTCTTCATTCTTTGACCGAGAGGTCTTTTCAGACAGTTCGGTCTCATCTTATCGTTGTTGCTTTCTTAGCACCACCCAGGGGTCACGTGTAGGGTATTTAAAGGTTATACCTACGGACGTGAAGCAACGTAGGACCCTTCCAAGCAGACGCAAGGATTTGATCTTCCAAGGCGTCAGTGGAGGATCATTAACCGCATTCGAACTGGACAAGGCAGATGTGGCTATCTACTGCACAAATGGGGATGGGTTGGCTCTGCAAATTGTGACTGTGGTGCCCCCTCACAGACGATTCATCACATTGTTGCTGACTGCCCTCATCGTACTTTCAGAGGAACTTTAATGGACATTCACCGTACATCGGACGAAGCAGTCAAGTGGATTGAAGAACTAGACATAGAGCTGTAAAATTGCACGAACTTGTGATTGTACATTTTAGTCCTGAAAATATTGTATATAAATGTAAATCAATGTACACATCATACGATAAATAATAAAAAAATATGTTATTTTTATTTTAATTATTTGCACTGCTAAATCAGACAATGGGAAGTCCAGAATGGAATAACAGCAATATGGGAAGGATAGACTGCTATTCACCACACACGGGAGGAACTGCGTTGCAGGCAGGCATAATGAAAAACACTGCTAAAATATTATTAAGCTTTAGGACAGAGTCCTTCTTCCAAACTAGAAAGCACACAGACATTCACACATAAGTGCAACTCACAAACATGGCTGCAGTTTCTGGATGCTGGAGATTGGCTGTTAATTTTAGCAAATTTTACAGCTTTATTTTATCATATGCTCTACTATTTCTGGCAGTCAGATCCCAGCATGTGCAAACAGTGGCCACAAGTGAAAGAGTTGCCCTTGTGTGAATGCATGTGTATGTTTTTAATTTTTTTATTTTCGAAGGAGGATTTCGTGAGAAACCTTAATATTTTAGCAGTTTTTGTCATTATGCCTGTCCACGACTGTATACATCCTCTATGTGGTGGGTAGTAACATTAACTGCAATCCATTTGTGCCATTTTATTAGGTATTACATGCTGTAAAATGGGAGGAAGGCTAGGGTTTAATGTCCCATTGATAATGAAGTCATCACGCAAGAAGCACAAACTTGGATTGGACAATGATGGGGAAGGAGTTACATTGTTCAGTTTCGTGAAACTATGGAAAACTTAAATACAGATTGACAAGTAAGAATTTAAGCCCTACTGCCCCTGAATGCTAGTGGAGGGCCTTAAGCACTGTCCTACCTCATTCATTCATTGTGTGTTGTTATTTCTTTCCGATATATGAATGAACATGCCACTAATAATGTTTCCTCAGCACTTTCGTATCATTGGTTTTGTCAGTCTGCAATCCCTTCATTGTTCATTCAAGTCAAGCTTCTCTCCATTCAACTTCTAGGCTGTAGTCTCTGTTTTGCATCTATTTTATTTGTTAATTATTCTTTCGTATCCTACTATGTATTTCTCTAAACTTCCCACACCTATGTCCAGCCTGCCCTCACCTCCCATCCATGGGGCTGTAAACGTCCCAAAGTCTCAACATGAATCAAGGAGCCCAGCAATTTTCTATTTGAAAGTAATTTTCACCTTTCAGCCAAATGTCTTTCCACACAGTGTTCACTTTTTCCTCCTGTTCTCTGACACTACTACGCAGTTCAGTGAACCAGTTGTTGATCATGGAATGCAATCCCTATTTTAACCCACTTTTGAGATTAGGAGTCAGCAGCTGATAGAGAGCAATTCAGTATACCTGCACTCCCCTTCCACAGTCTCCTTCCTGCATATGTACCTCACTTTCATCCTTATGCTCATTGTCAGTTCTTGATAGAAGACATCATACTATATAATGTATGAAGCTAACTGTTCAAGTAATGGAGATATCACCCTTTGTTAATATAATAATAATAATAATAACTCTTTTATATATATTTACTTTAATGTATAATTAACAGTTTTTTTATTATTATGGCTGCTGTGGGAGGAGGTGGAAAACTACATCTTTATCACCATGTCCCTCATTATTACTTGCTTTCCTTATGTGGGTCCAAAACAAGAATAAAATTCACTGATTTGGTTTGTTGGCTGTGCACAGCAGCTGATGACTTTTTGTCATGTATAAAGATTTTGGGTGAGATGTCAGAAAATTCTTACTGATATTGTTTATGGCATAAACAGGGTTGTGCCTAAATATTCTGAAATAATTGTAGGGATCGAAAAGCTAACTTGTTAGCCATTGACCTAAGAAGTGATCCTATTTTCATTTGTATGTAAAACAGGTCTAAAACAAAGAATAGTCTGAAATGAAAGATGAAAAATAGGGTACAAAAGATTTACTTACCTAGTAGATGCAGATTAGCAAACATAAAAATTTGTAATTTTTCATATGCATCTATCAACGTCCTATCCTTTCATATCTACTTTTATTTTGTTTCAGTATTAATAACATGAGCGCAAGCAAATTAACAAGATACAATAATGTGCATTTGTGTTAGCAGTGATTCTTTATTCAGACAGCAACCTTTCTTTAACTTTTTTTCAGTTTCTTCCTCTGAAGAAAATTATTCTTTTGTATACAAAGTATTCATCAGAAGTGAAAAACAATCTACTTGACCTTAACATATGGGATGCAGCAACTTGATATGATGGCTTTTAATGTTCAGTTATTCTGGGAAAGGAGGGTACACAAGGAGATCAGGACACAAAATAAACATACATAATGAGCTTAGAATAATGTAAACTATATGGCAAATTTGCCTTGAAATAAGCAGGCTGAGGCAAGAACACAGCAAAATAAACTTTTAATTATCAAATAATTCTATAAATGGAACACCACATGCTAGCTCGGATCATCATGCTACACCATTTATTTGAAAAAATTCCGCTCTTCTACAAATAAATTCGCATCACATGTGACGCATGCATATTTAACAAGATTTAGAAATGTCTGTTATATTTTTGGACAGAAAGAGAATGTCACTACATTGTAATGACAAACTGGCCTTACTTATTACTGTACCTCTCTTGATACGATCACAGGTGTTGTAGTTGGATCCAGGTACGGGAGGCAACTTGCGATTTGGTGGTGCAATGTAGCCGAGCTCATCGCGCAGGTCCGGTCGGCGCTTGTCCACTGTGGCGTTGCCTCCGGCAGACTGGTTGTACACTACATCATCTGTAATAGATGAAGCCTCTATTTCACAACAAACAAGCAGGCCACACCTAATGTGTCGCCTCATTTTTCATGCTACTCTTTATTTCCTTTTTAAGGATCTAATTCTACTAACTAATAATCATGCATTTTTTATGGAGATGCAATCTGTGAATCAGACTATTTTTCAAACTAGTTGTATACAAAAATATGATGAAAGTGGCCCACATTTCTTATCCATATTACATAACAGTATTTTGAAAGCGTGAATTTTGGTAAACATATTTTTTATTTTATTATAACTTCTTATGCAGATTTAGGTAACACTGACGTAGCTTTCTTTACTCTTCTGAATAAACTGCACAATTTTGAATCCTTAAAAAAATTATAGAAATGTAGCAACTATGAATTTTTTACATCTGTGATACATAGTCTCACCTCAATTTATCTAAGTGCTGGAAGTGCTCTATCATTCTCTGAGAACACACACATCTCAGAGTAGTGAAAAGAAATTAAATTATAACTCGTTTATACCGAAATCTGCAATGACTTACATTGGCTAGTCAAGGCTAACCATAACATGGCTTATGGACAGGGGAGTGATCTGCAGAAATGCAAGTACTGTTCACAATTCTGCAAGAGAATTAATGATAACACAGATTCTTGCAGGAACCCTGTTTCAACCAGAATGTATTCACATTTTAGTATCTGAAGCCAACAGGCTCTTTACATAACATAGTTGGCCTATGAAAAATGTCAGTGTGCATATTGTTTGTGCTATTACATCACCAATTAATACTGACTAGTTTCCATCAAAAGGTTCACAACTTTCATGACAATATTTTGGATTGTTCTACACCCGTTCATGACTCAGCCACCATGAATATCACATTTTTCATGTCCACGCTAAGCATTGTCTATTTGTACTACTCACAATGGGACCTTCTGGTCTTGGAAATTCAGTTCGGGATGAGACTTTGCAGGTTGGTAGCATATCTCAATGGTGTTGACTCACAGAAGTCTTAAAGCAAACTATCCCAAAAATTCTAAGAAAAAAGGCTCTAAAATTTTAAGCACAGCTCGTACAGACCTCATATATGGCCAGAAGTAACTTTCCAGCACACAGGTGAAATAGCTCAGACACTAGCACGCTAGAATGTCATATGGTTGATCCACATTAAATCCTACCTGCAGGCTCAGTTTTATTTTGTTTTCTTAATTGTTACAAAAATTATAATCACATTTAAATAAAGTTCAAGACCTAAAGTACTATCAATTAAATAAAAAATAAATTTCTTTTGCTTATGAAATGTCTGTCAAAGGTTACTTAAAATGTGAATTACACACATGAATATCTTCTTTTTAAGAAGTTGAAAATTTCAAATGCATTTTTAATGGATGTAAATTAAAGTGTTAATTACTATCATTACAATGTTATTACAAAATTGTGGGATACTATAAGCTATGAAAGGGTTATAAATATTCTTTGTAAATATGAGGAACCGGGGTATTTGAGGAAAAGCAGAACATAGCTGTTGACCCATTGTATATACAAACAGGCCGACGGTCAGTAAGTGATAAGGCCAGCATGCAACTAATCGAGCAATGTGCCTTATCTGCTATAGTACAAGTTCCTTCCTGACATTTACAGAGTACTGTGAAATATTATTGGAATTTTTACAATGTTGTGAATTAAAAATGTCTGTCAATGAAGACATCGCAAAAGTATCAGAAGCTGCAGATTCAGTATACAGTGAAGTGTCAAAAGTGATGTCTGCTTGTGTCTGTATATGTGTGGATGGATATGTGTGTGTGTGCGAGTGTATACCCGTCCTTTTTTCCCCCTAAGGTAAGTCTTTCCGCTCCTGGGACTGGAATGACTCCTTACCCTCTCCCTTAAAACCCACATCCTTTCGTCTTTCCCTCTCCTTCCCTCTTTCCTGATGAGGCAACAGTTTGTTGCGAAAGCTTGAATTTTGTGTGTATGTTTGTGTTAGTTTGTGTGTCTGTCGACCTGCCAGCACTTTCATTTGGTAAGTCACATAATCTTTGTTTTTAGGTATATTTTTCCTTCGTGGAATGTTTCCTTCTATTATAACCAAAATACTTTATTGTTTATTTCCCAGTAGATAAATCAAATAAATGACAAGACAAGAAAGGTTTTCACAGAATTACTTCATTATAAGAAGTTATATTCAATTATTCTTTCTTTCGTTTAACAAACTTACAGCTGCTGACGTGTAGCTATCTTTCCAGGGGATTAAAATTTTGGTATTAAATTCCCTCATATTACTGTGGACTTCCATTTAATAAAACAGGAAGAAGACGAAGAAGAAGAAGAAGAAGAAGAATCATTTTTCCAGTTCAAATGCTATCTTGCTTTATAGGACATCACAGATTGTATCTCCTGAACATAACTTTAACGTAAGGTCATTGCCTTCAAGTAAAATAAACTGTACATAGTCATAAATATATTATAAAGAACATGTAAAATTCGTTTTACATTACGTGGTTGTGCAAGTGTGGAAACAAACAACACTCTGTATGGACTGTGTTTGCTGCAAATGAGCACTAAAAAACCTTGAAGTAAGAAAAAAAGTATTTCTAAGGAACAATAAAGATAAATATCTTCTGTATTTTTACCCAGATAATAAAGTTTTTAAGCATAGCTGAAATCTTGGTTTGGGGAAAAACAAATTTTGCCATCCAGCTTAATCACTGACATTATCTTAAGAGAGTTCTGAAGAAGGTTGAATACATACATTCAAAAGTATTTTCATGTAACCAATCACTGTTCAACAAGCCAGCTTTTCCTTTGTCCGTATAAAATGCAATAAATTCACCAGAAATGCAATCAGAGGATCATTGTGGCATTTGACAAAGTAAGCTATAGTTATCTATCTTTATTGTTTGGTGGTACATATTATTGAAATTTTGACTAAAGCCTGTAAATATTTACATTAGCATCTCCACAAATGAAATTAAAATTTGAAGCAATGAAATTTAGCAAGATGCAAAAATAAAAAAAATGTGTTTGTTTATATCAAATAAGCTAGACAGATTCATCCCCGGAGCAAGAGCATGTTCACCATGACTTTCAGAAGTTACTTAAAACGATTGATCACTTTCATAAAGAAGCAACATTTTTATTGTAATTAAAACAGAAAATCACTTGTGTGTTGTCAGCTGTCTGCAACTAAAATTGTGTGTACACATGCAGAAACCCAAGACACAAATATGGGCAAACATAATAAAATGTCAGATATATTTCATCCATTACAAAATGACTTTTCAAAAATATAATAATTGTAAAAACTGTAATGTTGTTTTACCAACAAAAACTGAATTGCATTTTTTTCTCATCTTACTGCATGTAATTTTGTAAAATATTTCACATTCTGAAGTAAGTTTTCATTAAGTTATAAATTATAAATAAGAATTTTATGTGGTAAAAACATTCTCAAAAATGTGAAATAATTACCAAAAGTGCCATACCAAGACAAATTAAACAAAGAATAATTACTGGCAGTACTAAATGTTAATGCTGAAAGTAAATCTATAGCATTAAAATGCTTTATTTTTCTGACCATTTAATATGATCTAGGTGTGTTGCACAGATAACAGATGTGGAGAAACTCATAGCCTGTACAGTCACCCAAGGAATGAATTTATGTACAGTATGAACACATACACCAGGTAGTGATACTAAACTCAAAGCATGTAAAGTGTCTCATGCATTTCAACTGAAGTGTTTAAGTTAATGGAAGGAAACCTACTACCTATACATATCCATGCAACTGCATAACGCCCCATAACTTAGCCCTCACATATTTTGTATTCTGGTACAGTTTTCTATGTGCAAATAAGTCAAATTTGAATTTGTTCTTTGCTTTGCACAAATTACTAAACTAAGCATACCAGATGGGAAAAGCAAATTAGGATAATGAGGCACAGTACAGTAATAATACATCACATTACACAGGAAAGTAAGATACAGTGTGTAAATCCTTTTGAAACTCAAGGGAAGGGCATCTTTGAATACCTAATGATAAATCAATAGCAAGATTGACAGTAAAATTAAGTCATGGACAAAATATATTTCTGATTTTTGTGACAGATTACTTCACATCTCCAGGTGAGCAAAAAATTGATGAAAAGCTATTGAACCCCATTCAGAATCAATGAGTTAAGAAAATAAGTTAACTGTGTACACTATAAAATTCCATTCATAGAATCTATGCTGAAATATAACTCTTAATTTCAATTTTATTCTTAACTTGTTCCTGGAAATTTATGAATGAGGTCAAAATCCAACTACCATTAACTCAGGAGTATAAAATTTAAACTGTATCATTACTGAATATCACTGTTATGAAAAGGATAGGATAGACCTACCATACTGCTATGATGCCGAGTTGCAGATAGGTACAACAAAAAAAGCTGTCAGGAAGTGAACTTTCGGATAACAAAATAGACAACACACACACACACACACACACACACACACACACACACACAAATGCAACTCACACACACATGACCACAGTCTCTGTCAGTTGAAGCTGGACTGTGAGCAGTAATGCATGATGGGAGAGACAACTAGGTGGTGGGGGTAAGGAGGAGACCTGAGTGGGGAGTGGAAGGGATAGCAAGGAAGGGGGGGGGGGGATGGTGAAGTGCTGCTTGTGGACAAGGTGGAGAGAGGGTACAGCAGCTAGGTGCAGTCGGGTGGTTAGACGGAGTGTGGGAGGGAGGGGGTAACGGAAAAGGAGAGAAGTAAAAAAACTGTGGATATCTTCATCCATCGCTGTACAACCCCTTCTCCCAACACCTTGCCTCATGACTAATATCCCTGTAATAGGCGTAGATGCAAGACCTGTCCTATACATTCTTCCACCACCACCTACTCCAGTACGGTCACAAACAACACTTGTCCCATCAAAGAAAGCTACTTGTGAAACCAGTCCTGTGATCTACATGCTATGCTGCAACCACTGTGTTGCATTCTACATGGGCATGACAACCAACAAGTTGTCTGTATGCATGAATGGCCACCGACAAACTGTGGCCAAGAAACAGCTGGACCCATCCCGTTGCCGAGCATGCCACCCGACATCATGTTCCTCATTTCAATGACTGGTTCAGAGCCTGTGCCATCTAGATCCTTTTCACCAACACAAGCTTTTCTGAGCTGCGCAGGTGGGAACTCTGCCTGCAATATACCGGGTGATCAAAAAGTCAGTATAAATTTGAAAACTGAATAAATCGCGGAATAACGTAGATAGAGAGGTACAAATTGACTCACATGCTTGGAATGACATGGGGTTTTATTAGAACCAAAAAAATACGAAAGTTCAAAAAATGTCCGACAGATGGTGCTTCATCTGATCAGAATAGGAATAATTACCATAACAAAGTAAGACAAAGCAAAGATGATGTTCTTTACAGGAACTGCTCAATATGTCCACCATCATTCCTCAACAATAGCCATAGTCGAGGAATAATGTTGTGAACAGCACTGTAAAGCATGTCCGGAGTTACGATGAGGCATTGGCTTGGTCAATCACGATACACTTGCGACTTCAGGTAACCCCAAAGCCAATAATCGCACGGACTGAGGTCTGGGGACCTGGGAGGCCAAGCATGACGAAAGTGGCAGCTGAGCACACGATCGTCACCAAACGACGCGCGCAAGAGATCTTTCACGCGTCTAGCAATATGGGGTGGAGCACCATCCTGCACAAAAATCGTACGTTCCAGCATGTGTTTATCAGCCAGGCTGAGGATGATGCGATTCTGTAACATATCGGCGTACCTCTCACATGTCACGGTAGCAGTTACAAAACCAGAATCACGCATTTCCTCGAAGAAAAAAGGTCTGATAATGGTAGATGTGGTAAATCCAATCCATACCGTGACTTTCTCGTCGTGCAATGGAGTTTCCACGACAGCCTAAATTCTGCAGTTGTGGGCGTTGACAGACCCTTGGAGCGTGAAATGAGCTTCGTCGGTGCACAACACGTTACTCAACGAATCGTCATCTTCCGCCATCTTTTGAAATGCCCACACCGCAAATTCCTCCACTTCACTAAATCGCCAGTTAACAGTTCATGACACCGATGGATTTTGTACAGATAACATCGGAGGGTACACCTCAGTGCCAACCAAACAGTAGTGTGTGGAATGCTGGTGCGACGTGTGACTGCACGAGTGCTGACTTCCCCGTGCATAGGCGAACCTGCTACAGTCTCCATTTCTTCCTGAACTGTCTCAGCAGCATTACGCCTTGTGCTCGGTCGGCCACTACAGGGTCTATCGTCTACACAACCCATGGCTTCGAACTTCCGAAATCATTCTCGCCACAGCTGCATTTGTGAACGGACCTTTACCCATTCGAATCCTCCTTTTATACACGATTGTCATGCGCAGTCACTGACGTTTTGCTGTCCAGCGCCATCTGCCGGACATTTTGTGAACTTTTTTTTTGTTCTAATAAAACCCCATGTCATTCCAAGCATGTGTGTCAATTTTTACCTCTCTATCTACATTATTCCATGGTTTATTAAGTTTTCAAATTTATATTAACTTTTTGATCACCCGGTATACAGGGCTATTACAAATGATTGAAGCGATTTCATAAATTCACTGTAGCTCCATTCATTAACATATGGTCACGACACACTACAGATACGTAGAAAAACTCATAAAGTTTTGTTCGGCTGAAGCCGCACTTCAGGTTTCTGCTGTCAGAGCGCTCGAGAGCGCAGTGAGACAAAATGGCGACAGGAGTCGAGAAAGAGTATGTTGTGCTTGAAATGCACTCACATCAGTCAGTCATAACAGTGCAACGACACTTCAGGACGAAGTTCAACAAAGATCCACCAACTGCTAACTCCATTCGGCGATGGTATGCGTAGTTTAAGGCTTCTGGATGCCTCTGTAAGGGGAAATCAACGGGTCGGCCTGCAGTGAGCGAAGAAATGGTTGAACGCGTGCGGGCAAGTTTCACGTAGCCTGTGGAAAATTGGCTCATGCCAGAACTGGAGACCGACAGCGCCGACTTCATCTTTCAACAGGATGGTGCTCCACCGCACTTCCATCATGATGTTCGGCATTTCTTAAACAGGAGATTGGAAAACCGATGGATCGGTCGTGGTGGAGATCATGATCAGCAATTCATGTCATGGCCTCCACACTCTCCCGACTTAACCCCATGCGATTTCTTTCTGTGGAGTTATGTGAAAGATTCAGTGTTTAAACCTCCTCTACCAAGAAACGTGCCAGAACTGCGAGCTCGCATCAACGATGGTTTAGAACTCATTGATAGGGACATGCTGTGCCGAGTGTGGGAGGAACTTGTTTATCGGCTTGATGTCTGCCGAATCACGAAAGGGGCACATATCGAACATTTGTGAATGCCTAAAAAAACTTTTTGAGTTTTTGTATCTGCGTGCAAAGCATTGTGAAAATATCTCAAATAATAAAGTTATTGTAGAGCTGTGAAATCGCTTCAATCATTTGTAATAACCCTGTATAGACAATGTTCCCGTAACCACTCTGCCCTCAACCATCGTTACTCATTGTCCTTACCCATTTAGCTGCTTCCCTGTTCCCATTTCAGCATTACACAGCACTCTCTTCCACCAATGCACCCTCAGTCTTTTTAACTTCTCTCCTTTTCCACTAACCCCCACCTAACTTCCTGACTGCACCTATCTGCCCTATTCTCTCTTCACCTCATCCTGTAAGCTCCTACTAGCAGCACTTCACCATCCCCCACCTCTTCCCTGCTATCCCTCACTTTTGCTGCCCCATCATCCTCATTACCCCCACCACCCAGTAGCCTCTCCCATCATGTGCTGCTGCTCACAATTTGGCTTCAGCTGCCACAGACTTTGGTCACCCGTGTGAGTTGCATTTGCGTGAGTGTGTGTGTGTATGTTGTCTATTTTTACTAAAGGCCTTGTTGGCCAAAAGCTAACTTTCCAACAGTCTTTTTTGTGCCTATCTACCACTCAGTGTCTCAGCTATATGGTGAGTAGCAACTACCCTTTTCATAATAATGTTATATTCCATCCTGTATTTTCCACTGTTTTGATAGTGACACATCACTGGTAACTATAAATTATGGAGAAATCACAAAACTGTTATTTCTTTCCTTCTATATCATGAATGGTTGAATTATCACATTATACTATTTATTGAGATCAGTCATGTTTCCTTCTTTGAAGTTACACTGGTCAATGTGACACTCAATAAGAAAGATATAGTTCTTGATCTCCTGTAATGTGGAGGATTCCACTTTTCTGGATAGTATATGGAAGACTGATTTAACAGCCTTTGTCAATTGCTAGTAGTGATGGTCTCAGATATCCATACAGGGGTTATTCAGAAAGTAGGGAACGTTTCGGCACAAAAAAAAAAAAAAACCTAAGCACAAGAAATACATTTTATTATATACATTTGAAAGAGCGACTGACATACTACTTTTCCACATAGTCACAAAACACATTAGGCACTTATCATAGTGGTGGACAAGCTTTGAAAGACCTTCGTTGTAAAATTCTGCCGCCTGAGACTTCAGCTAGTGAGTTACGCCAGCCTGGAGTCCTGCGTCGTCATCAAAGCGTTGCGTCGCAAGCCAGTTCCTCATCTTTGGAAACAAGTGGAAGTCGCTTGTTGCAAGATCGGGGCTGTAGGGCAGATGAGGGAAAATTTCCTTTTTGAATGAACTAAGGAGAGCTTTAGTGCGGTTTGCCTGTGAGGTATGGCACAGTCGTGCAAAAACAAAACTTTGATGTCAGCTTTCCTCGGCGTTTGTTATGAACTGCTCTTCTAAGGCTGTGCAAAGTTTGACAGTACCAGGCAGAATTTATGGTTGCTCCATGTTTGAGAAAATCAATAAGAAGTGCACCTTGCCTATCCCAAAACACTGTCACCATTAACTTCCTTGTTGTCAAGGTTTGCAAACATTTTCTTCGTTTTTGGGAGGACGTTTTGTGCCCCCACTCCATGGACTGTAATTTTGTCTTGCAATTGACATGTTCCACCTAAGTCTCATCACCAGTTACAATTCGATCCAGTAATGAATCACCATGTTTGTGGTAGGCCTCCAGAAATGTCAATGTTACCCCCATTTGCTGTTCTTTATGGTGCTCTGCAAGCATTTTGGGCACCCATCGTGCACAAAATTTATGGCAGCCTAGCTTTTGAGTGACAAATTCAAACAAAACAGTCTGTGAAACTTGTGGAAAAAAAGCGAAAGTTCCATTATTGTGAGGCGACAGTTTTCACGAATCTTTTCATCAACTTTAGCGACAAGATTGTCAGTCACAATGCTCATGCATCCACTATTCTCTTCATCATGATTGTTGTTTCGGCCATTTTTAAACCGAATGCACCATTTCCCAATGGAACATTCACTCATTACATTGTTTCCGTACACTTTGCACAGTTCATGATAAATTTCTATAGGTTTTAGGTTTTTTGTCAACAAAAACCATATCACAGACCGCACGTCACAACTGGAAGGAGTTTTGATTGTAGTGCACATTTCAAATTCGATTACAAATTATAAATTTGAAAAAAGCAGACACGCAGAGACATTCCCAATGTCACAGATGGATGCCGACTGAGCTGCCGAGCACGCCTAGTGGCATCAGATGGAAACGTTCCCTACTTTCTGAATAGTTGGACAGCTATGCAAGTTATCAATAGTGTGGTGAGGAACACAATCATATTACAATTGAGCACTTGAGATGTATAGCCTCCACTAATCATGTTGTGGAAAACATCAAATATGACATTTATCCACTTTCATCTTTCATGAAATCACTTTCAACCACACAAATTCTCGCAGTGCCGATAACAAGTTTCACACAAGAAAATCATAATGGCATGAGTCTTAAATTGCCTTGCCATCACCGGCAGAGAGGAATGGTAGAGTCTCTATTACCAATGATTATAGGTTCTCAACAACAATCAATCTGCTGTCACTACATGTTCTGCACAATGCAGTACGTTTATGTGCTGCCCTTCATGTAACTATCTTTATGGTATGAGTTATCCACTGCCCAATTTAAAAAGCAGTTGTATTATTGAGTTTCAGTACAAAACTGCCACTGGTTCAGTTCCTTAGATATCAACTACAAGATAACTGAACCTGAACATGTGATAATGCTTAAGATACAATATTCAAGGATTATGCTGTTGTAGCACTGCATAAATTTGTGCCACTATTTCATTGGCTAATGTCAATATTTTTTTTGTATTTAAATACAATGGCTCAATCTTTGAATATTAATATGTAGTTACTTTTTTTTTACATAAAACAATGACAATCAGGGCATTTCAGAATTCTTATTACACGCTGTTTTGGATTGTAGAGGGGATTTATTAGATAAAGTTTTGACAGGAAGCTACATCTTGCCATGTAAAATTTGGATGTAAGGCAAGTTTGAATATCATATCATCCTCAAAGCTCATGCTTCACAGTATGCACACAAATTGGGAAGAGGATGCTGTCAACAGCCCTGTTATTATGGCATCATATACTATTTGTCTGACAATAACAAGGCTGTGAGGAATTGGTACAATTACAATTAGGAGGGTTGACTGAGGTTCTCCACAGATGTGCTGCACTCTTGCCTTTAAAGATGATGTCCTTTGTCATGCAGAAGATGAGTATACCCGAAACATTGCCCATGCCATGGGTTCCTGTAGAGCATACAGGTCACAACTCATTATCTCCACTGTGTGCACATCCTATAGTGACAGGTTTGAAAATGATTCTACCTGCAAACTTGATATAGAACCAATTTGTAAATTTTCTGATACGAGTTCCTTATCAGACCTTTCTCTATTATGTCCCCTCTACAGTACCTAGAAGCCTGTAACAGGAATTGTGAAACACCACATATTTGTTTCATACAAACTATATCCATTATGACATACTTCCATTGCCTCAGTGTTAGTGCTGGGGCTGTTTTGGTATTCACAATCAACAGTCTATAGACTGGAACTTGAGTAATCTAGGCTTTTAAGAACTTCATTTTTGGCTTCAGGGTGTTGGGTAGCACTGACTGTTGTTATTCGTCCTTCACAATTCACAAATATGATTCTTATTAGCATGTTTCAGGAATGCAATTCATTTCAATTTTCATTGGTTTGGAAATATGCACAAGAATAAGTCTATTTCTGCTGTTAGAATATACAACAAGAATGTCCCACACATTTTTGGCTTCTCCTGAAATATATCTAACATAAATATGGTACTGAGAAGTCCTGGCGGAAGGTAACTCACCAAACAGTTGAGCCATTGAAAAGCATGTAAACAAGATAGAGAACTTAGCTAGCTTTCAGATGAACCCTTTTTGGGGAATAATGTACCCCCCCCCCCCCCCCCCGCAACACACACACACACACACACACACACACACACACCTGTATGGCTACATTTTTCTGGTTGAATACAGAACAGCAGCTCAACTAGGGTGAGGTTGGCTGACAGACAGGAGGGCCAGGCAGCAGTTACACAGGATAGGAATGTGATACGGGCACCAGCAATGGTCAGTTTGTGCAGCAACATAATGATGATGATGTGGATGAGTGGATTGAGACCAGAGAAATGGAGACAGGGGTAAGGCAATGGGGCTACAAGATGAGTGTAACTCATCGGCTACTTCACAGCGATGCCATATGGATGATTCCCCATAATACCAGCTCCTCTGAATTGTGCACCCTCATCCTTTTCCCTGCAGTCTCTTCTTCCTCTGTTCAGAAATACCCTTCCAATCCACTCCTCCACATAATTGTCAGTGAATGTTGCATGGCCCTGCAAGTGTCAATGTGCACGCTGCAGTCCTAAACCTCTCCTCCTGCTCAGTAACTCCTTTCACCCCAGCCCCATTCCGTTAGATGTGATCCCTTCATTTCCATCCTCCACCGATCTGCAGTAGCCATAGATGTGTGTGTGTGTGTGTGTGTTTGTTGAGTGAGTGAATGAGAGAGAGAGAAAGAGAGAGAGAGATCGCTATAGCTTGAGAAAGAATTAGCCCAAAATACTGCAAAGTTCTTAGTCTTGTTTAAATGCCCTTCAATGATTCAATGCCTCAAATTATTCACGAAGTTATTGCCAATATATCTAACAAAGTCATATAAAAACGTACTTCTACACACTTATGGTGTATTTCACATTCTATCTGGAGTTCAAGGACAATTATGTTTCCTAAAATCTGTTACAATAAAAGTAACACAGTTTTCTGAAAACTGCAATGCAGATAAGAATCTTCTTTGTAATACACACAGATAACTATTTTCCTTCATGAACTCTTCACAGTATGAGTTATTGTTGACCTACTCATAAAATTTACAAAAGAAGCTACTTTACTCAATATAACAACATATTTTAAATTTCAAAATTAAGCATGAGACTAAACTCATTGATGTCACAGACTGTGATTACTACTAAACTCAGGGTGCAGAAGAAAAGCCACGAACAATTTCAATACATTAAAAATATCTTACAGCTAACTCTTGTATCTTAAATGGATAGGAAGTTTCACGTAAAATGTGAAGAGAAAAAAAAAAAAAACACATAGAAAGAAGTAAAGATGACAATCAGGCTGAAAGCGAGCTTCTTTTGGAACTAAATGAATACGTAAAAAACGTTTGCTAATGACTGACTGACTAATATTTTTCAATAAAGATTAAAGAGTCAGAACATAGGCACACAGGTGCGCACACACACACACACACACACACACACACACACACACTAGTTAAATTCCATTATTGTTCTGCAACTAGTATCGAAAGTGTTGTCACCAACTGGTGGATGTTATAATTTTAAAATAATTTATACCACATGTCCATGATTTTAAAATATATTGTGTATCTACTCACCGCTGTTAAAGTAAGTGGGCCTGGCATATGATACAGCACTGTCTAGACCAGAGCATAGCTTCTGGGGTAGATGGAGTTGTGTCACATTGTAGGCCCACTTACATACATACATAAATAAATACATACACAACATATTTTAAAATTATGGACATGTGGTTTGTGCCATTCTAAAATCTGTTGGATGATGACATGTTGAAACAAGGTGCAGAACAATAAATATTTTAGCAGTTTTGTGATACATAAAATCCCATTTGGCAGCATTATACTCTTAGATATTTTTACCGATTTAGGATTTGGGGTTACTCATGCATATCCATAATGTATGTCCGAACAGGCTCTTTTTGTCCTTATTTCATGATTCCTTCATGAAGGAATTTATTTATGTGAGCAGATGAATTATAAATTAGGTCTGAGTACTCCTTTAAGCCTGATTGCAAATTTTTAATAATTATCAGGCAAGCAGGATGCTTATGTTTTCAACATGAAGATAAGGTGTTATATTATTATTACTATTATGTTGAAACCAAAGGTTAATTCCTATACAAAATAAAATGTTACAAGCACTTGCTCTCATCTGGAGTACTTAATTGCTTCAGAAGCTATCTACTACCAACTTATTTACTTTAAATTTTAAATGTTTTGTGAGGTTAAATGAAAAGAAAGAAATACTGATGTACCACGTAATCTTGTCTGCTCTGGTCCTCTTGATCGTCTAGATATTGCAACGCATATAACAACAACACCGACAATGATGACAACAATAGTAGCAGCCAGTGGCACAATGACATTCAAATCCAGCCAGTCAGGAAGCCAAGGAAAATATTTATTAACAGCTGTCAGTTCTCTCTCAGGAGGTGGGATGGTCCCTGTAAAAGTACAAAAATAATATTTTCTCACCTTTGTGATGTGTACTTTTCCCTCTGAGAACGCAGATCACAATTATAGCAATGATGATGACCAAGATGGCTGCAGCCACAGGAACCACAAGGTTAAGATTTGACAGGAGAATGTGAATTGGAAAATCTGCTCCTGGTTCAGGAATTTCACGAGCTGGTGCAATGGTACCTGCAACAACCAACCACACATGTCAACGACAAACCGAGATCTAGGGGACCCACAGTTTCTCGATTTGTTCGAAACCTGTACAGCTAGTTGAGACAAGTACATTGCAGTTCACGAGCCAAAACAAGAACTTACTTCCAAAGCATAAAACTTTTTTAAAAAAAGTGTTATTAAATAACGTAACTGATAACTTTCAGTTAACATCAAAGCATTTTATGTATGAGCAGATTTTTTTTTTTCATTTAAAGTACTAGTATTGTTTACTTGTGCTAATGTAAGATCCTAGGTGGAATGCAAACAAAAGGACGAGAAATAACACAGGGAGAGTGGTGGGAAGAGTTCCATAGTAGTAGACAGCCACAGAAATAGTGAGGTGAATATTAGACACACACACACACACACACACACAAAAATGCAGTTTCAACCTACTAATGCTGGGACTGAGACACCAACCAGACGCATAAGTACAGAGACGCACATAACCTCTACCCATGAAACAATTATTGATAAATACGCACAAAAACCAGTGTATAATAATGCAGTTCAATTAGCGATGTAATTTTAAGGTTAGTGTCTACACAAAACAAAGCAAATTGCACATATTGTAATTCTTAGGCTTGCAACAGTTAAATTATTATAAATTTCATACTGTACTTTACAGAAATAAAAATTTTACGCACAGAAGATGACATACAGGTGTAGAAACATGTCTGGGTAAATACAAAAATAAACAAATTGTGTTTGCATAAGGCCGATTTTTCAAAACAACCCAATGGAGGATCTCTTTCATTCTGAACTGTTCAACTAGATAAATTTCTGTCTAGTACTTGGTCAAGTTTTCTTCAAAACTGAAGCCACAATTTCTCTACACACTCCTGCCAAGAGCTAAATGCTGTGTGTTCCTCCCTTGAGACAGACCATTACTGCCTCTTAATCCAGGTTACTCCATGTTTAACTTATTCTAATTGAGCCAGTTGCCATTTGTATTTGTGTAATCACTGTTCTTTGACATCTGTTGTAATACAAATATCCTGGAAGTGGTGTAGTCTACTTGTTGCCAATAGCTCTAATATAACTCCTTCATGAATGGGTTTTTGAATTATGTGTTGTAAATAGTTTTCAAAGAAAACATTTAGTGTTTATTGCATGATGTTTTGTCACATCCATCACTTAAGATACAACTAAATCTCACATTCATCGATTTACACCAAAATTTATCATACACAACAGTCTTAAGTTTTTACACGTTCTTGAAGAGTGAGATTTCAAATTGTACAAATGGCCACCAGGTAGCTCTACTGAGACATGACATCATTGCTGCTGCTGCTGCTTTTGTACGGTATCTATAATTTGTCATTGGTTATTGTTAAAATGATAGCAGCTCTGAAACTGGTTGGGTACTTTGTTTAGAGTGAGCATTTGATGAAACAGTATTGTGAAAAAAATGGGGGTTTCATGTCAAGCTTCTTTCTGGATGACTTATAATGATTTTCAAAAAGGCCTAATGACAATAACATCTCAAATCACTATATTCAGATTCTGGTAATCAACGCCCTTAAGAAAGGACTCTTTACAGTTGGTTTTTAGAATTTTGTTATGGCCATGTTTTTGTCAGTCGTGAATTTCATGATAGTCCATCAAAATTTGTGGTTCTTCAATAAACATCAATGCCATCCATACGCAACACTATTGAAGAGGATCAGAATGTGACTTACTGTGAGATGGTGGCAACCTTAGGCATCATGAGGACTACAGTACCCCTGATTTTGATTAAAAGCCATAATTTGTATCACTTCAGGAAGGGGGTTACCTGGATAGTCTCAGATGTTATTGAATTTAGCATATGTTAAAATTCAGGAGTAAGTAAGAAACACGTATTTTTTGTTTTCTCCAAAAAAATTCCTGCCCCGAGATACAGACCTCCAAAGATGATACTGCGAACACCATTCTGAAGATGCGAATTTTGGAATTTTTTTTTTAATGCTGTATCTTTGTAACAGTTCTAGATACTTTGTTTGTTATTTTTTATCTGAAAGATAATAGCGTTATGATTACAATGGTATCCTCCGTTTGGACATATCTATCAAAATTCTTTTACTGTCGCCTTTTGATTTTTTTTTTATAATTTATAGAAAAAAAATTTTTTTTTCACAAATGCCAATAGCAAAAAGTTAGATTTTTTTCTGTTGATTAGTACCGTGTAGTGCTATATTCCCTGTAAAGGTGAGCTTCCACTTTTAAGTTGGACAGGTTTTATTTTAAAAAATCATTTTTTTTAAACTTTCACTGACTTTGTTCCTCACTATCTTCTTTGCTACAATATTTATTTCTTTGTTGCTGTTATTTCTTATCACTTCCTTTGTTGCAGTTATTTCTTTTCACTTTCATTGTTGCAGACATTTCTTACACTTTGTTTTAGTGTCTTATCAGTTTCTTTGTCGTGGTTGTTCATTGCAGATTTCTGTATTTTAGTTGTTCAGTGCTAATTTGTTTACTGACGAGGCTTCTCAGAAATCTGAGACCATCCAGCGAGTTCTGTGTTTTCATGAGGAATTTGCCAGTTGATACAGTTGCAGTGTGTGTTGTGAAAAGGACTGTTTGAAATGTCTTCTGACTCGGACTGCAGGAGAGTGAAGTGTGCTGACTATTTGCATATCCATAAGAGCGATATACACTCCTGGAAATGGAAAAAAGAACACATTGACACCGGTGTGTCAGACCCACCATATTTGCTCCGGACACTGCGAGAGGGCTGTACAAGCAATTATCACACGCACGGCACAACGGACACACCAGGAACCGCGGTGTTGGCCGTCGAATGGCGCTAGCTGCGCAGCATTTGTGCACCGCCGCCGTCAGTGTCAGCCAGTTTGCCGTGGCATACGGAGCTCCATCGCAGTCTTTAACACTGGTAGCATGCCGCGACAGCGTGGACGTGAACCGTATGTGCAGTTGACGGACTTTGAGCGAGGGCGTATAGTGGGCATGCGGGAGGCCGGGTGGACGTACCGCCGAATTGCTCAACACGTGGGGCGTGAGGTCTCCACAGTACATCGATGTTGTCGCCAGTGGTCGGCGGAAGGTGCACGTGCCCGTCGACCTGGGACCGGACCGCAGCGACGCACGGATGCACGCCAAGACCGTAGGATCCTACGCAGTGCCGTAGGGGACCGCACCGCCACTTGGTGCCAATGATGGTCGTATGCGTGTTTGGCGCCGTGCAGGTGAGCGCCACAATCAGGACTGCATACGACCGAGGCACACAGGGCCAACACCCGGCATCATGGTGTGGGGAGCGATCTCCTACACTGGCCATACACCACTGGTGATCGTCGAGGGGACACTGAATAGTGCACGGTACATCCAAACCGTCATCGAACCCATCGTTCTACCATTCCTAGACCGGCAAGGGAACTTGCTGTTCCAACAGGACAATGCACGTCCGCATGTATCCCGTGCCACCCAATGTGCTCTAGAAGGTGTAAGTCAACTACCCTGGCCAGCAAGATCTCCGGATCTGTCCCCCATTGAGCATGTTTGGGACTGGATGAAGTGTCATCTCACGCGGTCTGCACGTCCAGCATGAACGCTGGTCCAACTGAGGCACCAGGTGGAAATGGCATGGCAAGCCGTTCCACAGGACTACATCCAGCATCTCTACGATCGTCTCCATGGGAGAATAGCAGCCTGCATTGCTGCGAAAGGCGGATATACACTGTACTAGTGCCGACATTGTGCATGCTCTGTTGCCTGTGTCTATGTGCCTGTGGTTCTGTCAGTGTGATCATGTGATGTATCTGACCCCAGGAATGTGTCAATAAAGTTTCCCCTTCCTGGGACAATGAATTCACGGTGTTCTTATTTCAATTTCCAGGAGTGTATAAGACAAACAAAAAACTGACTTTGTTCAGGTTGGGAATAAGTGTTCTCATTTGAAGACTCTGTTTCAAAGTGAAGATGTTTCCAGGGATGGCTGTTTGTGTTCTGAATGTTTTGACAGAATAACAACAATGGTAGTATCTGAACAAGGTGAAGCCTCCCATGGTGCAGATGATGCAGATTTTGCATCTATAGAGGAAGAATTAAATACCCTGAATCAGTCAACTACCTAGGTAGGTGTTAGTCCTGTTACGAAACCGTGGTCAGTGAAGTTGAGTCATAAGCTCTATGCATCAAGAAAGTGCAGATAAATTACTAAAGCTATGGATGAATAAACTATAGTAAATCTGACCACACTCTTCAAAGTAGAAATTCCGTCTTCAGAAGAAAATGAACCAAAGCACTCTTGCACCTCTTGCCAGGAATTTTTCACAAATATCAATTCAGCTGCTGAATATTGTGCGTCCTACAGTGAAAAGGTGCAAGTTTTAACTATTACTCCAGAGACATTTTCAAAGAAAACAATTTTGATCCATGTTCCATCAGTATCAAAGTACATGGGAGACAAATCAAGAAAAGTGAGGTCTGTAAAAGGAGTCTTTGGAAGATCAGATCCCTATTATGGTCATCCTGTAGAAGCTGCTCAAGATCAAATAGTGCAGTCATTTTGTGCGGAAGGTAAATGGAACTGTTCTCACCAGAGTGCCAACAAAAAAGACACTATAGCTGTAATAGCTGAAGGTCAAAAAGTTGTGAAAGTGAAGAGGTACATGACTCGCAGTATTAAAGAAACTTTTGCAATTTACAAGAGCAACTATACAACTTCACATATTGGAAGGTCAAAATTTTATGTGCTATGACCTAAGTAGGTAGTTCCACACCCACCTAGAGATGTCTGTTTATATATGTACTGCACGAATTTTGAACTTTGTGTGGTAGTTTTGAAGAACTTACTGGAGCACATGACACCTTGGTTGGGCATGTGAAGTCATTAGTAATATGTGATGTAAAGCCAGACACTTGCTTGTTTCAAGAATGTGGTGACTGCCCTGGAAAGGGACTGTCTTTACAGACACTTGGCCTGGAAGACGTAGCAGATAACTCTGCAGAAATTACATAAGTGACATGGAAGGAAAATAAACTACTTAAGAAAACGGTTGCCTTTGACAGTTTCATTGATAAACTTGGTAAATGGTCAGTGAAAGCAGTAACACACTGCAGAAGTGAAAGGTTGTGTACAGGCTGAAGAACTATGTTTAGTGCTTCAATGTGATTTGGTTGAGAACTGGCCTGTAATTCTCCCACAAGAAGTACAAGGTTATCATTGCCATAATGAACAGGTTTCAATTTTTACAGGAGTTACATATTTTCAAAACAATACCACAAGAGTTGCCGTTATAAGTGATGACACAGGACGTGACTCAGCACATGCTATGCTAGCAATGCAAAAAATTCTTCTACTGCAAACAGGGACAGAGAAGACCAGCATTATTTCTGATGGTGCACCTCATCATTTTAAAAGTCGTTACCAGCTGTTTGAATTGAGTAAGTCGCTTGTGCCAACTGACTGGGTATACTGTGCTACAGGTCATGGGAAGGGGCCTTGTGATGATATAGGAGGCCTGCTGAAGCACCATACTACAAAACATAATCTTTCCAGACCAAATACAGCTGTAATTCAGAATGCTGAGGGTTTTACGAGAGTCGTGAAATCTTACTCATCCACAACCTTCAGTCTTTTGTCCAAAGAGGAAATCGAAGAACTCCATCATCAGAAAAAAGAAGAATGTTCCAAACAAACTACTCCTGTGAAACGAATTCAGAACACACATTTTTGGACTCAAAGTGATCGGCAAACTCATATTGCACGCACTTTAATGACGAAGAAAGAAGAACTTTTGTTCGTTCGGCCAGCACCTCAGAAACAACAGAATAATAGTCAGATTCACAATCTGAGAAGAGGGGTGTTAGTGGCGTTTGTGCAGGACTGTGAATGATGGATTGCAGAGATTATAGACACCAGTTATGAGTTAAATGAAATTGTAGTGAGCTTTATGCTATCACATGGACCAGCTGCTGGATATAGGTTTCCAGCTGAGGGACAGCAACAATGCCATCAGTGCACACTTCCTGTTCACAATATTTTGGAGACTGTAGTGCTCTAGTTCCTATTGGTTCAACAGGAAGGCATCGCTCTATATCAAAGGAAGTTACTGAAACAGTGAAACACATTTTTAGTTCATTGACTAATTTCAGTACAAAACAGAGTGCACAGAAGTTGTATAAATTGAAACCTTTAAGTCTTTGCACCTTTCACATACAGTTTGGAACCATTTAAAATGCTTGAAAAATGAGTCTCTTACTCATCTTCCAAAACTAAAATTATGTTAAATAAGGCTAGATTTTCATTTTTATGAGCCTGTTATGTGATAATAAAACAGGTTTTATGTATGGCAAAAATTTAAATTGTTTATAATACCTGTTCAACCTAAAATTGGTAGCTCTCCTTTTCAAGGAAAGTAGAACTATATGGTACTAATCAACAGAAAAAAATTAAAATTTTATGGATTGGCATTTCTGGAGGAAAAAAAAATCCCATAAATTATAAAAAAAGTTCAGAAGGCTATAGTAAAAGAACTTTACCAGATAAGTCCAAATGGAGGATTGTAATCATAAAGCAATATTCTTTCAAATAAAAGAAGCCCCAACAAAATTTCTAGAACTGTTCCAGAGATACAGCATTTTAAAATTTTTTCCAAAATTCGCATATTCAAAATGGTATGTGCAGTGTCATCTTTGGAGGACTGTATCTCAGCACAGAATTTTTTTTGGAGAAAACAAAAAAATGTGTGTTCCTTACTTCGTCCTTAATTTTAACATATGCTAAATTCAATAACATCCGAGACTATGAAGGTAAGATTTCTTCCTAGCCTACCCTGAATTGATATGGACTATGCTAAAAAGATCTGTTTCTGACATTGAGTAAGTAGTGGTAAGAGAAGACATAGTATGATTTTTCTGTGGGATTCATCATAGGTACATGGATGATATGTGAAAGAAATGGACTGAACAGTTACATATGGTTTGGTTACCAACTTAAGAAGAATAGAAGGGCAACATAAAGCTATTCTTTCTGGTGAGAAGAAATAGTGCATCTAATGGGCCACTTTTGATCGGACAATATTAGAGAACCATGGGCATACAGATGAAGTAGACAACATTGTGGGAAAAAGGTTCAATACATAGTTATTTTTGATATGGTCAGGTAATTCACTCACTGGCTTCTGTGGCACAGAAATATGAACCGCTTTCATGTAACATCTGTGATTAACATAAACTGTAAAAACTTATCACCTTCACTTACATCAGAGTGCTTCCTGTGGTTGCAGCAACTGGTATTTTGATCAATACACAACTAAATTATTCGTGAAGTTTGTGACAGAAAGTTTGATATGTCAAATAGCATTAATTATTCACATTTTGGCATAATCATGTGAAACAACTGACTATACACCTCTTTACAGGTTAAAATTAGTGAAATATTATTCCTAGAATCCCGCGGAGATCAATGTGAAGTAGACTATAGGATATTCCTAGATTTCTTGCTCAACAAGAGCCCTTGGTATTTTGCAAATAGAACATATATCAGCAGTCAATGACACTCTTCTATAGTCTGCATCATGAAGGAAGGTGCTTCCACACAGACAGGCAGAGTTATAGTGAGGTGTGGAGGGGATGAGATTTGCACATGTGAGGTGACAGACAGTGTGGAAAAAGTCCGCATTGCCAGATTGTATTGCAGTAGACAACAGTCACATTCATTTGCATACTGTACACTGTATTATACATTTCACTCAATGAGAGCAAAAAGAAATTTAAACCGATTTTGATCAATTGTCTACGTGAGAGATGTGCTGGCAACACTGCGTCTGCTGATTCACAGCTTCTGCGTCATGTTGGGAGGCGAGAACAGCTGACACAGCTTTGAGAAGACAGTGAGAGAATTTTTTCTCAAAAAGACTATTGTTTAATGTCATCAAAACTGGTCACAACATTTGCCCTTTTAGTGAGAATTGGACTCAATTATAAGTAGAACTGCAATGCACAATAAAATTAGCTTCAAACATGAACTGAAATAATTATATTTGCTTGAAAACTGCTTCTGCTCCTGGGATTTTTTTTAAATGTGTAATTTTATAATGTGCGAGTGTGGGTGTGTTTGACTGTAGCTAAGTGTAACTCACTGAGCTCAAAGACTAGTGCAAAACAATATTGAGTAAATGGTCAGTAGGTTGTCAAACTTCTCATTTCAACGAGCATTACATGAGGTCTCTCCCAAAAAATCCAGAACTTTGCGTACAAACGTTTTCTGTGCTTAATTTTTACCTATTGTGCATGGTCTCCTTCGAAGTACTCTCCTCCATAATTGATACACTGCTCCCACCACTTTCCACTTTTGGAAGCAGTCTTGGTGTACCTCTTGCTAGATTGCGTGAAGCGCCGTCTGCGATTTTTCTTTTACCTCACCTATTGCAAATCTTCATCCTTTCAATGGGGGTTTGAACTTTGGCAATAAAAAAAAGTCTGTAGGGGCCAGGTCTGGAGAGTACGGAGGACGAGGCAGGACAGTGATCTCATTATTTGTGCAACAGCCACGCATGACTCACGAGTCATGGGCCGAACTTGGAGAAATGCAATGCACTCCAAGATGCTGTGTCAGCATTTCATGACATGATCCAACTGAAATGTTAACATTCTTCTGCAATCTCTCAGTCAGTTAGTCTTTGATTAGCATGCACAATTTCAATGTCATTCCTCTCATAAGGTCTCTGCATGTCCATCTTTTCAGAGATGGTTGCAGGACTTGGGTGTTTGTTGCAGGATGTCAAATAAAGCAATCTTCAGTCATCACTGTATCATGCAGAAATCTACACATACCAGTTTTTGAATGCTGGCCCCTATTTTGACCAGAACCAAGGTTGGAACCTTCCTACATGTTGGTTAGGGAGCCTGAAGATGGCATAGTAAAGCACCTTAACTGGTAGCCAAATAAAGTAACAATTGGACAGCTGAATGGTGTTTGATTTGACACCCTTCAGGATGTGAGCACCATCGGTAGATGTCGAAGGGCATCTTTAACTGCCGTCCGACCATTTTTAAATCATGTGCACTATTTGTGACACCGATTACAGCTAAGCACTCATCACCGTAGGCTTCCTGCATCATTTGGTGTGTCTCTGATCCGTGGAACAAGTAAACAACTAACCATCTTCTTTGAATAATTCAAGGGAATGTTGCCCAAAAGTGACAAAAACCACTGATATCTTGACAGGTAACCCCCACCTCCCACCCAAATCATTTCACGACATTTTCAAATTTGTGCCTGGAAAATGACTGGGGTTACCTGCAAAATATCTGAGTTTTTGAGAAATTGATGTGGTCGCATTCTCTTGAGTTACTAGAGCGTAGCAAGTGCTGGGAAAAGCTTAAAATTCACAGCTAACAAACTAGCTGCTTATCCTTGGCCAACACATTATAATTTTAGCTATGTCACTCAGAATAAGTGAATGTCTGCATACTTTTTGGGGCACAAATTCGCAATCAATAAAAACTAGGAAGTTCTCATATACTATTTATGCAAGTGATATGTAGACAAACATAACTTTTTTAACAATCATTAGTCGTTAGAAACAATAACTACTGTTACCTTACTTTGTTCTAAAATCTACAACAAAACATCATCACTGCTGTCTGAGTCCATGTGTAAACTATATATGATTGCAAATTTTCAGTAACAGTTACAAGGCTTATAACCATCTTCACTTCCCTCTTCCTGAAGCTTTACAGTGTGCTGCACACAGTCTGCCCATGATGAAGGGGAGATGATGTCTACTGCTTCATGCTCAGCTTTCTGTTATCTTGAGTATTTTGTGCTTTTCTGCTACATAATCTTTAACCTATGCCCAAATTAATTCAGTTATATTATACTGACAGCGATATGGAGGTAAAAGCAAAATTGTGTGGCCACATTCACATGCAAGAAAGTGAAGTTGATACAGTTTGTCACATGACTTGTGTAAATTAACAAACTGCAGGAGTTCAACACAAGTCTGGCTTATACTGTGCAGAGCATACTATCCACTTTCCTGGTGTTTGTACTTGGTGTTGCCTCTGTAACAGCTGAAATGGTATTCTCCATTACAATCTACATCTACATCTACATTTATACTCCGCAAGCCACCCAACGGTGTGTGGCGGAGGGCACTTTACGTGCCACTGTCATTATCTCCCTTTCCTGTTCCAGTCGCGTATGGTTCGCGGGAAGAACGACTGTCTGAAAGCCTCCGTGCGCGCTCTAATCTCTCTAATTTTACATTCGTGATCTCCTCGGGAGGTATAAGTAGGGGGAAGCAATATATTCGATACCTCATCCAGAAACGCACCCTCTCGAAACCTGGCGAGCAAGCTACACCGCGATGCAGAGCGCCTCTCTTGCAGAGTCTGCCACTTGAGTTTGTTAAACATCTCCGTAACGCTATCACGGTTACCAAATAACCCTGTGACGAAACGCGCCGCTCTTCTTTGGATCTTCTCTATCTCCTCCGTCAACCCGATCTGGTACGGATCCCACACTGATGAGCATCTTTGGAACAAATCGTAAAAACTGTGATAACTGTTCAGTGAACCAGTTCTCCAAACCGACAGTAGTCATTTCTTACATCTCACTACTAGCTTTCTCACTGAAACAAAACCAGAAGATAACATTTATTCGAGAACTTTTTCCTATGCAAACTTTAAAACTGCCAGTTTCGTCACTCATTTTCCACAAGGTTTTCCTGGAATGATTCTGATTCAACCATGTTTCATTCAGGTAATACACTGTTGGAGCAACTTATTGCCTTATCCTGTGTGTCATTCTATTAAAAGCATTCTTCCATCATTACTTTTAACATATTTGAAACCAGTGCTTTATAATTTCTTTGCAAGTTTCTGCGATGTTGGGTATTAATCATCTATACACATTTCAAACACAGAGAGCCTTAAAACATCCTTGTCAAAGCCATCTATTTGTGTTACAAGTCTCTTGGGACACAAAACCAACTTCTCCTGACATTTCTACAGCTTGTAAATTTTTGTTTACTATTCTCTGTACACTTCTCTTGCCAATGCACACTTCTGTAGTTTGTTGTAGGTCTTCAAAATGTCAACAATAGGCATCCCACTCTCAGATTCACAACTGAAAAAGTTATAAATGCAGCAAACACACCTCCCCACCTGCTTGTGGAGCACTTTGCATTTATTGCCATCACTTAACATTTTTATTTGGCAGTCGCACTAACATATTTACAGATACACATTCACAGCTATACTGCTACAAGGAAATAACATCGACATCTGGATGAATAGCTGAGTTGCTCAGCAAATGAAACTGTATTGTCACAAAGAATGCCATCAGTGTAGCATGTGGGAGAGAGATTGCCACCACCTAGGTGTATTTCATGGATAGCTGCTCAGAAAGAGAATTAATATTATTTGCTGCTAGTGGTTAATGGAGGGATATGTGCATAACAGATGAAGAGTGAGCTCCCTTCCTACATGACACGGACTATAGTAATTGACAAAGCAGATATTTCAAAACTTTGATTGTGTCTTCTTGGATATAAAAAGCCTGTCAACATTCACTCAGTGCTGCACCATTCACAATGACCTTTCTTTTGTTTTTGATTTACTTGTAATTGTCTGATTATGAGACTTTAAAACTAGCAGGAGAACAAATAGACACATCAAAACATGTAAATAAATAAGTAAGAAATGACTGACTGTACCAGCACTTGCAGATATTTCTCAATTGGGCTAGTTTGAGTCAATTTTGCTACAGAAAAGGGTTACTGCATTCTTACGTTTCTAAAATATAACACTTAACAAATCAAATTAATGTTACAATCAAGGCAGAATTTCATGCCTGTTTCATCAACACAGAATACCAATATATACTGGAAATGTAACTCATGACACACAACTGAAATAATGTTATGTCCTGAACCGTGTAGCATCGGGACATAAATTCTGCTGAACAATAAGATATTGTTATGTGTTAAGATTCTGAGATCCTGAAACAGCCCTATTTAAAAAATTAATTTGGGCACATATTCAAACTACTGCTGATTGTTAGTCCCATTTTTCTGTCTGTTACTTGAATTTTTATAAGAGTGTCACATCTAGTTTTCCAAGTCTCCTCAGATAAATAACACACAAATCTATTGCAATGTGCTCATTACATTGAGTATCACATTAAATTTTGCTATCAAAATTTTGAACAGTAGCTATTTTGGACCTTACAATAAGCACAAGTACCAATGCGCAATTTAAATCTTAAACCACTTAAGACACTGTAATAAGATAAGTTATGCTACCCAACATTCTTACTGACATGCAACTGAAGCTCCATATGAATACTGTGAATACTGTTTTACTTGCTATATTATAAATAACAGTGATGAAAGACACAAATTACTGACAAGAGATTTGCAGAGAAACAAATCATAAGAAAACTGCACTAAGATCTAATCTTTCTCTTAAATGTATCTGTGAGTCTAAGGACAGAAAAAAATAAGAGGGGGGGGGGAGGCAGGAAGGGGTGAGAGAAAAAGGAAAAATAATGTTTGCAATTCTAATTTAGGATTCCTCTGCTTTACACTGTATGGTAAAAGTAATACAAATTCATTTAGTACCATTCTATGTTTATACACCACTTTTAGATAAACCTGCAATTACAACAGCAAAGAGCATTTATGATAATGTAGATAACATCTACATAACACATAAACACCAACCTTCCTGCAATAGATATAGAGTGGTACAAATGGTGTTATTAATTTAATAGTGGAATTTGAATTAGACAATTTATAATTACCTCCAGTCACAGTTAATGTAGCAAATTCATACTCAGCCACAGCGAAGCCTGCATTATTATGAGCAGTGACACGAAGATGATACCAAGTAGCTGGGTCCAGGTCCAAAACAACAAAATTGCCACCTGGTTTCACATTGTTAGACACCTGATTCCATTCTGTCTGTGACCTAGACATTGAAATATCATTTATGTAAATAAATGTGATTCGCACACATATTTTGTAACATAATAGACACAATAAACACAATATATTTTCCAAAAGCAAAATTTCTTAACAAAACCCCTATACTTACTTCTTCTTGTGTTCAACAACAAAGTACAGCATTGGACAACCACCATCAGACCATGCACTTAAATGTAAAGTGATACTGCCAGAGGAAACTTCAATGAAACGACTAGCTTCTGGTATACCAGGTTTTGCACCCTTGGTTTTTGTATTCAAAATGTCTGAGGCATCTCCAGTACCAATTCTGTTATGACAAATGTAGTTACATATTTAGCAACATGTAATATCAAACTGCGCCTGAACAGAATTTAGGTTTTTTTTATTACATACCCATTATAAGCCGTGACATACACCTGGTAACGTGAGCCACACCAGAGATTCTCAATGGTGAAAGTCTGTGTCTGGCTGCCAGCCTGTACTGTTTCCCATTCACCGAATTCTGGCTTGTAATGAATAGTATATCCATGTAAAGGTGCATTATCCGTTGGATGTGGACGTAACTTTATTGTGATTGAGTTTGTTGTAGTAGATGTTAAAGTGACTTGTGGTTTATGAGGTGGTGCTACAAAAATTGAAACTGTATGTTACATTTATGTTAAAAACAATATAGATTACCTTAAAATTTTACATTTCACCAACATGTGTTGTTATGGGTAAAAGATTTTAATCTACACATAAACAGGACATACCATTTTAATCTAAATGCAATAAATTGAAATGCTATAGTTTGAGCAGAATTAGACAAAATATAGCCCCAACAGAATTAGACAAAATAAGCCAGATATGAAGTAATACCTTTCATAATAATACTACAAGGAGTTTGTACTGTTTTTTGATTTTACAATAGCACAATGTACATCGAATTCATTCAACTCCTGTATTACTAATCATTAGAGGTACAAAATAAGTACATGGATAATCAATAGTGCCTTCATTACAATGGTCAACCCCTTTTTCACAGTACGCTTCAAAAATAATTTTATTTACTCAGTTAAGACTGTACTAAAAAACAGAATACTGCAAGAAAGTCCTGAAGAAGATGGCATTGAAGTCTTAATACATTCAATATAAATTACCTGAAAGAGTTTAATAAATAGAAGAGTATCATGCATAAAAATAAAAACATACCATGCACAACCAATCTGTGAGTAACAGTGTCTTGGCCAAAGGAATTTTCCACAGTACATGTGTATTCTCCAGCATCTTGCCTTGTTACAGATGTAATGAAGAGTGACCCTTCTGGCAACTGTTGAATTCTGTCATCTGGCTGAAAAGCAAGTCCTTTCACTTTCCAAACAATTACTGGAGGAGGAATACCAACTGCAAGGCAAGGCAATTTCACATCTTCCTTATAGGTTGCAGTGAAGTTGTCATCAAATGATGCAATTTTTGCTGGAACTGAGAAGGAAGGGCAAAGACTGAAGAAATGGAGTACATTATTCTTGTTATAATAAATAGTGAAAAGAAAATACAATATTAATCAAAGTTGGACACAGAACGTTTTTACCTCTCGGGCTAGGTGACAAAGAGACAGGTTTTGAAGGTTGACCTTCACCAATTATAGTTGATGCTGTCACCCAAAATTCATATCGCTCTTTCTTCTTAAGCCCAGAAGCTTCATAGCTCATTTGATACTGGGGTACCTTCTGACTTTTGGGTTCCTCCTGGGGAAGAGACCATAAGAATGGGGTAAAACAATTCACGCAATCTTAAACAGTTCAAATTTAACTAAAAACTAGTTACCTCCTTTGCTGCTTCACTGTCTTCCTTAACATAGACTGTGTACTGAGTAACAATTCCATTTGGTTGCTCTGGAGGTTTCCAGCTGACAAGGATTGATTCACTTGACATTACCAAAGCCTTTACAGCATTTGGTGCTTCTGGAACTGGAAATTTTTCAAAGAAGTTTTACTTGGTGGACTGTTCATGAGCTTGTAATGGGCAGAACCATGAATTTCAAAATAATATGCTGACTAATTGATTTAACTGTGGCATTACATTACAACAGGAACTTATAAATATGTAACAGTGCCTCAAGGATTATATAAAAAAAAACACATCTGCATGTAATGCGTATGCATTTGCACCTAATGTGCATGCCTGATATCCATAAGACTTCTTCATTTCAGTTACTATTATTATTTTTCAGTGTCACATTTTTGTTTGTTTTTTAAATTAGGATGCCACAGATGTTTGTACCTTCTTTGTTCTAGTAATAGTATCTAAACATTCACACTATAACATTTTTTCTTTGCAAGATTTTTGCTTTCTGACAACAGTGTGGAATAGTGTCACAACAGCACTCATTTTGATTGACAAGCTTTTGGGTTTGCAAGTGAACAATCATTTTCTTTGCATAATATGTCAATAAATTCCCCAAATTGTCTTTCTCTGATGCTCATTTATTGACGCCAAGAAAACACACGTTTTAAAAACATTTTCATTAGGTTTTCATAAAATTATGACATAAAGTATTCGGTTACTAATTATTATTATATGCTTTAACTTGCTGTGTAAGTCTGCTTCATAAATTTTATGAAGTTCCTTCCCTACTTTGTAAATCACCATTACTGTGGAATCAGTGGGTGTTTAGAAAATTTTACTACTAACAGAGAAACAAAAGTGAGACGTAGACAAAAAGTCTGACTACCCTTGCTCTACATGAAGCAGTGTTCAGTAAAAACTAATTAAATTGGCTGCTCGAATCTTGTGTAATGTTTGGTTTTTATACATTTGTTCAACAGTTCATATATTTAACACACAACGTCAAACATTTGCATTGTATGTATATATACCCACTTTTTGGAGCCCTAGATTATGCTTCATACAAGATAGTATTCCTTTTAATTTTACTGGAGGAATCCCTGTATCATAAAAACCATATTTTGGAAGTATTCTTCCGACCTTCCTAAAAATGGTGTCATAATCTGAGAGATATGTGAGTTTGTTAACGATTCATACTTTCAATATGAATTACATATGGTAATATGAATACATATGGTACATGAAACATCTTTGAGGTATTAACTAAATGGCCATGAAAATATTTATCTATAGGTGCTCAGGACTTATTAAGATTGCTGCTGGGGCAGGATGACTAGTTAAATATAATGCAAGCAAAGTAGAATACTAATCAGTAATGTAGTTTATTTCATCACTGGTACTTGTTAGATCTAATGGTACCAATATTAAATATTGAACAGAAGAATAATAAATCAGATTGATTACTAGTCATATTTTATTTTTATAATTGGATATGACACATTTTGAGAACTAAATCTTCACTGCCAGACACACACAAAGGAAGGGTTATGTAAAAAAAGAAAGCTTGGACACTATTAATAAAATTGAAGTCATACTGTAAGAGGACGGATATCAACAATGTATGGAAAGATAGTTTGCTACTTATTGCAGAGAAGACATGTTAAGTTGCTGGCAGGCATGATTAAAAGACACTAACACAAAGCTCCAATGTGCAGTGTACTTGCTTGTGTGTATGAATGGTGGCACATAGTTCTGTTTTGCTGATGATGGGTGTGGGCAAAAGCTTTGTGTAAGTGCCTCTTAATTGTGCCTGTATGCAACTTAATGTGTTTTCTTTACAGTAAATAGCAGTCTTATCTTTTTCTACATTGCTGATAATGCTTCCTGCAGTTTCCATGTGTAAAAAGTACTGCTGCCTTTATCACTGGAACTGTTTCTTCTGTAAGTGATAAGATATAATATCAAATTCTAGGGTAACTTAACCGTATGTACTTGAATCTAAGCTGCACTTTTTTTCCGGTTTTTGTAATCCAAAAAGCCGCCTGCTGCTTAGAATCGAGTGCAAAGTAAGCGGAAGCGCCAAAACTTCTGCGTCAGAAAAAAAAAAAAAAAAAAAAAAAACGGTGGAAGACGAGCTTTTTTCTCCGCCCCAAGTTTCGACCACTGCATTTTCATACTTCATCCAATGAAGTAAATAAAAATTCCATATTGTTCAGCTTCGAATGTAGCAATGTACTACGAAAATCTGACTGGCAAGACTGTTTGTCAATATGGCCAACTCTACATTCTTAATTGTTTCCTACCTGTGAGAAGAGATGGTTGCTAATAGGAACTTTTATGAATTGTGAATCACATGCATTATTCTCTTCACCATAAGAATAATACAAATATAAACATTTTGCCATGTATTCTTTCGTGTTTGCTGCTATCTCATTTAAATCCTGTCTGCCTAATAAACTACAAAACTAGAATGACACAACAGCAAACGTGGAAGAACATACATATCATGTCATATTTATATTCATATTATTCTTATGCCTAATAGTGATACAGTCAGAAATGAAGCACGGCAATTGACTAGATTTTTAAATCTAAGATGACTCTAATTTCTGTGCAGAATGTAATTTACTAAAGAGGCGTCTACAAAGATTTTCAAACGGAGAAAAATTTTCGTTAAACTCTCGTTCAGAACATCTATCATACGCAGTCTATTATTTGGTTCTTGTTGATCATTATCAAAGAAAGCAGAAGTAACAACAAATAGCAGTCTCTTGCCATTGTGTTGCTAATGAGACGATTGCTCTCTCTCTCTCTCTCTCTCTCTCTCTCTCTCTCTCTCTCTCTCTTTGTGTGTGTGTGTGTGTGTGTGTGTGTGTGTGTGTGTGTGTGTGTAAGCGGCGGTAGCAGGCACAAAAGCAAGCCATGCCGTGAGCGGCGACAGGCCATAAACACTCATTATCAGGATGTGACAAACAATGCATGACACAGTGTACAGTAATGCATTTTCAGCTTAGAGTGACGTAAACACGTATAACAAAGAGAACGGCACTTATCAGATCAAAGAAAAATAAGCAATCAATTCAAACCAGACGAAGCACGTGAAAAAGGAAGGGTACCCGTATAAATACAGACGGAGCGCCTGACGCATAGCAATGGCTACATGGTGAAGCTTAACTGCTAAGCTTACGACTCGAACCACACTACTATAGCTGTATCGTCATTCATTCGACCTAAATTGTGTCTCATATTACAATGGAGCAACTTTGTTTCGATTTGGAGGTGGGGCCTAAAACTTTTCTCTCCCCTTGAATTTCGAGTCTCAAATTTCAGGTGTGGCTTAGATTCGGGAATTTTTTATTTTTCCTTGATTTCAAGTCTCATTTTGCAGGTGCGGCTTAGATTCGAGTAAATACGGTAGTCAAATTTGGATAGTCTCAATCCAATAATGAATCATCAAGGTGACATGGTATTACAAAATGTAAGACTTATTCAGATATCTTTTACATCTGACATTAACATTTAGGTGTACCTTCCAAAGGATCTGTACCATTCAGTCACTTACAACAACAATGACAAGCAGCTAATAAAACAAAGTGATTTGAAGAGAGAGTAAAGATCAGTCAGTGAAATACATTTTAAATGTGATGAAACCAAAATGAAAAGTGTAAGTTGTCAATGACACAACACAGATCCAAAATTAAAAACACTGGATTGTTCTCGACTTCCATTTTGCTGAGATATTTTTCAAAAAATTGTAGTCTTCAGTAACACCACTTTTACTACATATGTACAAACTATAAGATTACTAAATCTACATGACATCAGATCTAGTTTATCTTAACAATACAGAGAAGTAGCAACACAAAGACAGGATTTTAACTACATGTTATTCAATAGTACTGTGTAAGTGGTATAATATGTACTCTGAGTCTGAAACTACACTGCTACATACTGCTTTGACCTGATATCATCGAGTATTGATTTGTTGTTCGGTGGCAGGAGGGGTTGGGTTGGGTTGATTTGGGGGAGGAGACCAAACTGTGAGGTCATCGGTCTCATCGGATTAGGGAAGGATGGGGAAGGAAGTCAGCTGTGCCCTTTCAAAGGAACCATCCCGGAAATTGCCTGGAGGGATTTAGGGAAATTTTGGAAAACCTAAATCAGGATGGCCGGACGCGGGATTGAACTGTCGTCCTCCCGAATGCGAGTCCAATGTACTAACCACTGCGCCACCTTGCTCGGTGGTTATTGATTTGGTTGCTCCTTGGAATAATGACATCCACATAACTAAAAAATGATAATTTGCTACTAAGACAAGCACCAATTTCCAGGTAATGTTGTTTTTACTAAAAGTATTGACACAAAAAACTTACCATCCTGCTCAGTTTGACAATGAATTGGGGGGCTGCGGACACCGTCTCCTCCAGAAGTATAGGCAAGAACTTGCATGCTATAATTTGTGTATTTTTTCAGCCCATGTAGTATAGTCTCACTTGCAGATGTTATTTTTGTGTCTTTGGTGTTATCATCTGAGAGGAAAAGAAGGGGCAGAAATGAAATTCAGTAGTTATCTTTAAGTTCCCTGTGTTAATCAATGCAAATGCAGGAATTTTCAAATGATGGTAACAGTCAGACACTCAATAACATTTATTGTGTATACATCCATTTGAGATCAATCACAAACATACACAGTCTGCATTAAATAAACTAACACAGTTAACTCTTGAAATAAAAGGCAATGTTAACATTAGCTATGATTATTTGAAGTGAAGAAATATATCAATACACAACTTGCTGAAACAAATAATAGTGTTGCTGGACTGACACATTCATAAGTGAAAAAAGATCTGCTGCAACTGTAGCATTTGTAACACTCAGAGAAATTGTTCTTGAGGAGACACAAATGGTACGGAAAAAAGGAATGGGAAGGACAACGAGTGAAGTTGTGATTCACAAGGAAAAGGTGAGCTTATATCCTGGTATGTGAGAGAAAGAATGTGCAGTAAAGGAGTTGAATATTAAAGTGGTTTAACACTCAAGGTTACTAAATTACGAAACAGAAGTTCTGGCCAAAAATTCAGGAGGCCAAATATTCAGCACTGCCAATGACACATTTAAGAGTAAAAGTACATGACACCATTGGAGCATTCAAAAATTCAGGAGGCAAAATATTTAGCACTGCCAATGACACATTTAAGAGTAAAAGTACATGACACCATTGAAGCATTGGGAACTAATAGATCCTTCCTCTGGGTGGAGAGATGTGTAAGTTGAGGCAGGTAGGATTAAGGTGGTGTAGCCCTGCCATCACTACAGGCGGTGTCTTGAGTGGTCCACCATTCCTTTTTAATGTTTCCCAACCTATTTACCTCTCCTTCCCAACAAAAGAACTATTAGTTCTGAAAACCAGGATAGCGTCATCTACTATTAAATATTTTTCCTCCTGAAGATACATATAGTTCAAGACGGCAGAAGTAAAAAGTTAGGTGAAGTTGTATCTCCAGTTTTTATGAATTCAGGCCTTAAAGGAAAAAAAATATATAACAGCAATGCTCCACAAAGTTCCAAGTCTTATGCTACGCAAAAAAACTACAGTGAAAAACCATCCAATTCCAAATGTAAGTGTGTTACGTATGACTTGCACCCTGACAAATCTAAACTCATTGAAACTATTAACTCACTGCTAGAAATTGTGCAATCAATGGAGGAAAACAAAGTGCTATCCCAAAGGCTCAGAAACATTGAAAGTGAATGTAATAAACTATAGACCACCAAGCAGGCCAAAAGCAGATGTAACAAATGAGAAGCATATAAACTGGCTGAAGATAATGTCACTACTTCCGGTAGTCCAATGCATGCAGCTTGCTACACAAATCACAGCATCTGTACTATATTGCCTGCAGTAAAAGATTTTTGTATGTTGCATCAAAGAATTTTATCAAAAAATGACAAATTAAATGCCAGGAGGAAAATAACACAAAAATTATGCAAACTGTGTGTCCACTCCAGCTGAAATTGTCACTCGGAAATAAAAACAATAGGTTATATCAAACCAGGTGCTCACACAGACAAAGTACTATCAACAGTAAACAATATTTCTTGAAAGAAAACAAAGGAAGACTCCATTATGATCTATGGTGGTTCATATGACGTTCCACACAACAAAGGTTTGCATGCTGCGGATGTCTTAAGAACAGCTTTAAACCACCTGATGCATTCTAATGGAACTGTACTTGATATTCTACAAAGGCATGACTTGGTATGATCTTTATGGGTAAACAAGGCAGTGATAGCTACAAATAGACATTATGCAGAAATCTGCAACAGTTCTGCACATGTTCATAGGATAAAAGTAAACAAATTTGATAGAGAACTTTACACCACTCATGGCCTTCACCTCAAAAGGTGTGGGAAAAATCATCTAGCAACTACAATTTGTGACATCACTACAAATGCAAGGAACAATGCAACTCAGGACAGTCAGATTTGAACAAAGAGTGCACCACAACACAACAAAATTGCAGGAATGGCAATACACAGACTACAATGGACAACTGGCTGGAGAAAAACAAGATAAAACGGCTTCTTCTCAATATTTCAGTGTGTGGAAACATGTGAACTTGGAGAAAATACCTTGCCCAGACCTTCAACTGAAACTTCTTTTTTAGAGTGCACTGTGTAACTTCTTCTACAAAACAAAAACTGACAATTTATAACCAAAACATTAGAGGCCTCTGCAGTAAGACCAATGAACTTGTAATCAATATTCATGAACCACAAGGTATAAACTATGCCCATGATCTGTGATTTAGTGAGCATCATATTAATTTTGGTAGAGAAAAATTGTGATAAATACACTGAGGCAACAAAAGTCATGGGATACCTCCATGTGAGGGACCTCCATTTGCCTGGTGCAGTGCAGCAACTCAATGTGGCATGGACTCAACAAGCCACAGGAAGCCCCCTGTACATTTATTGAGGCAAGCTGCCTTTATAGCCATCAATAACTGTAAAAGTGTTGCTGGTGCGGGATTTTGTGCACGGACTGACCCCTCAATACGTACCATAAATGGGATTCATGTCGGACGATCTGGGCGGCAAACCATTTGCTCGAATTGTCCAGAACGTTCTCCAAACCCATCACGAACAATTGTGCCCCAATAACATGGCACATTGTCATCCATAAAAACTCCATCATTGTTAGTGACATGACGTCCATGAACGGCTCCAAATGGTCTCCAAGAAACTGAACATACAGAGTGCCCAGTCCATCAATATAAACACAGCCCACACCATTACAGAGCCACCAGCAGCTTACACAGTACCTTGTTGACAACTTTGGTCTATGGCTTCACGAAAACTGTGATAAACTCAAACCTTGCCATCAGGCAACTGAAATTGGGATTCATCGGACCAGGCCACAGCTTCCCAGTCATCTAGGGTCCAACTGATATGCTCACAAGCCCAGGACAGGTACTGCAGACAATGTTGTTGTGATGTTGCCAGAGGCACTCGCCTCGGCTGTCTGCTGCCGTAGCCCATTAACACCTAATTTCACTACACTGTCCCAATGGATACATTTGTCATATGTCCCACACTGATTCCTGTGGTTATTTTATGCAGCGACACTTGTCTGTTAGTGCTGACATCTCTACACACGTGATGCTGCTCTTGGTTGTTAAGTGAAGGCTGTGGTGTGAGGTAATGCCTGAAATTTGATATTCTCGGCTCGCTCTTGATACTGTGGAGCACAGAATATTGATTTCCGTAACAATTTCTGAAATGGAACGCCCCATGTGTTGAGCTCCAACTACTATTTTGCATTCAAAGTCTGTTAATTCCCATAGTGCAGCCAAATCACATCGAAAACCTTTTCACACGAATCACCTGAGTACAAATGACAACTCTGCCAATCCCTCTTATACCTTGTGTACACAATACAACCACCCTCTGTATTTGTGTATATCGCTAACCAAGGATGTTTGACACTTTGAGTGTAATTATTACTTAGCAACATAATTATGCAGCAAATACAAAGATAAGGGTGGTGTTGCCATATACGTTAAATATATTGTTACTTGCAGAACAACTGATGGGGAAAGTTATTGTTTAGGACCAAATTTGGAAAAAAACACCATAGAATTTTTTAAAAATAATTCTCATACCCCAGAAGTAACACTATACAGAGTTCCTTCAGGGAATTCTAATCTCTTTTTGAGGCAGATGCACTCCTAAAATACAGGGTGTACATGAAGTCCAGGAACACTTTCAATTATTTATTGCACAAGAAGCAAACATTGTACAGATATCATACATATGTCATTTTGAAGAGAAACCTGAAAGTTTTTTTCATGTATACTGCCAAAGTGTAGTTTGGTAATTTGTCAATAGTCAGGGCTAGTTGCAAACATGGTGAGTTCAGGTGTGGAGCGAGCTTTATGTGTGTTGGAGGTTGACAAAAACAAGTGTGCTACGGCTGTTCAACGGAATTTTAGAACCAAGTACAGTAAGAAGCCACCGACAAGGAACGCCATTTACTACCGGCACAACAAATTCGTTACGACGGGTTGCTTGTGCCCGGCAAAGAGAAGCTGACATCCCAGTGTGAGTGAAGTGAATGTGGAGTGCATATGAGAGACATTCATAAGGAATCCAAAGAAATCAGTGCATCACGCATTCCATGAACTCAAAATGGCTCCAATGACAGTGTGGAAAGCCCTATGACAGAAGCTGTCTATGAAACCATTTAAATTGAAGCTAGTGCAGAAGCTCAATGATGACTACCAAGACAAGCATTTTGAGTTTTGTTCGCAGTTGCAAGAGCTGAGTGAGGATGGGTACGGCATTGTTGATAGCCTAATTTTTAGCGACAAAGTACCTTTTCACACTAATGGGAGAGAGAACATGCATAATTGTCAAATCTGGGGTACAAAATATCCACACGAATGCATTGAATCTGTGCATGCTTCCCCAAGGGTGAATGTTTTTTGTGCCTCATCACGTCGAAAACTGTACGGGACATTCTTCTTCGCCGAGAGTGCTGTCACTGGATATTCCTACTTGGACATGTTGCAACACTGGCTGATGCCTCAAATGCAATAAAACTCTCCGTTCATCTTTCAGCAGGATGGGGTTCCATCCCATTTTCATCATGAAGTTTGTGGGTACCTGAACACGGAGCTGCCGCTTTGATGGATCTGATGTGCTACAGAAGGGGACAGCTGTTTCATGAAATGGCCTGCCCAATCACCAGATCTCACTCTGTGTGACTTTTTTTTGTGGGGACACATTAAAGATCTGCTGTATGTACCACTTCTACCACATGATGTAGCAGAGCTCTGGGAGAGAATACGGGAAGTGACTGCCACAGTCGACAATGCTGTTCTGGGACTGGTATGGAGTGAATTCGCTTACCGTATTGACATCTGCTAGGTCAATCATGTTTTCCGCATATCAAATGTTTGTAAAAAAAAACTTTCAGAGTTTCTATTCAAAATGCAATATGTATGACATCTGTCAATCTTTAGTTCTTGTGCAATAAATAATTGAAAGTGTTCCCAGACTTTATGTGCACCCTATATGTATTGCAACACAGAAAAGATGTGGCAGTGCTTGGGAAGATCAATATAAATTTTCTCAATTCCAGACCTAGAAAATTTGATTTCCACATATAATCTTGCTTCTGTGGTTAGTTTCCTTACTTGCATAACTTCCACACAAGCACACTAATTGATAATATATTTAGCAACAACACTAAAATAGGGGAAGACAAGTCCTGAGTGGTCTCTCTGACCATAATGGACAAAGATTTGCTATCAACAGTGCAAGTATCTATCAGAGTGAAAGTAGCCCCACTGGAAAGCTGCTAGGATAATTAATGATGAAACGATCCAGACTCTTAAATCACATCTCTAAGACACAGAATTAATTTAGATTGAGTCAATTCCAAGCACAAACTTTTCCACAATGAAGTGGCACTGATATTTGAAAGTACCTTCCCAAATACAATGTATAAGACCCAAACCAAGAAATTCACCAAAAAGGTCTTGAGATATTTAGCGAGTCACGGAGGAATGTATATCGGAAATAGAGATTAGAGGCCATAGGAGGAGGAGTGTTCATTGTTGCTGACAAAAATATTCTCTCTATTGAGGTCGAAGTCGAGACTGACAGTGAAATTATCTGGTCGCATGTAACAGGTCTAGGTGAAACCAAGCTATTTTTTTGATGTTTTTACTGGCTGTGACAGTTCTAGATTCATTCAAAGATTGTCTATGGTCAGTAGTGTATAAGAAATACCCAGATCATGCATTTTACTAGTTGGAGGCAACTTTAATCTACCAAGTATAGATAGGGATGACTATGAATTCATTGCAGGGGATACAGACAGACAGTCCTGCAAAGTACTTCTGAACATGTTTTCTAAATACTGTTTTGAGCAGATAAATCAACAGCCCACATGCAATGGAAATATCTTAGGATTTGCAGCTACAAATAGGCTACACCTTATTGACAGCAGCAGTATAGAACAGGGATTAGCGATCATGATGACGTATCAGTTAAGAATGCTAAAAGAGTGTTTTTGCTAGAAAGAGTAGTTAAGCAGTTGTTAGCATCTCACTCAGACAGTGAAATGACATTCCTTAAAGACATTGGCCCCTTACTTAGCTCATATTTATTGTCAATCTCTAGCCCAGTACAAAGTCCAAAGTGATTGGAAAAAGTGCAAGTGAGTCTTGTGCAGAAGAAGGACAAAACAATGGCCCCACAAAATTACAGACCAATATCCCTAACATTAGGTTGCTGCAGAATCCTCGAACATATTCTCAGTTCAAATATAATAAATTTTCTTCAGACCAAGAAATGTAATAAAAAGGAAGAGATATATGTAATTTGTCTTCTTCTGGTGGATACTGAACTGAGCAGATGCAAAGGAAGGTGTGCTCATGATTTTTAATAGCTTTGCTTAAATAAATATAAGTTTCAAAATACTTTGGCATTGACTAAATTAATTAACAATCTAATTAATAATTTTATCTTTCCTAAAAGAATACAGAAAGAAAGTTATTGAGAAAGAACAAAAGGATTTCTCAGCCATTTGCTGAAAGTGTTGGTGAGGAACACGTGAAGCAGGTAATCATCACCTTATGATGTGCAGGAGAAACATGATGAGCACATCTCATAGCCTTTACACTTAGTCACCAGCACTTGCCTCATTCTGTACAAAATGTGACACTCGTTGTCCAGGCTGCACAGACCTGAGGATGTCTATTGGCTGGAGACGTGCGTGGTCAGCCACTGCTCTCCCGGCTATTTTGCAGACTTTACAGACTGTGGAGCCACTACTACTCAGTCAAGTAGCTCCTTGATTGGCATCATGAGCTGAATACGTCCCATATCAGTACTCCCATTGGGAAAAATCCTCATCAGTACCAGAGATCGAACTTGGGACCTCTGTGAGTCAGCTGTCTATACTGATCATTCAGTTATGGAGATGGACAAAAATTGAATAAACCTATGCTCAAATTAAAGACACTATTGTTATTCTTAGGTGATCTTCTATCTCACACAACTTTCTTTCCATTCAAAAATTATGCGTTGCATCCAAAATGGCAGATGCTAAAACTGCCATCGCATTGGTCACCATGACCACAAAACCATGCCGCCAGGTTTATCATACTGCTAACATAGCGTCACAGGTTCTCTCCCCTCATTTCATTTTACGTGACTTTTTTGTTTATCCACCTGCTTTTGTTTTAGAAGAGTGTCAACTCTTGTCAACACCTCTCTCCTACATGCCAAACTTCACATGTTAAATCGTCAAATTTAACACATATTTTGGACAACACAACAACACATATAAGTCACTGAGTAAGTTGACCTGTGTACAAGTCGGCATTCGATTAAACACTGAGTCTCAGTCTAGCGGCCGCTGCTCGGCTGGCCACTTAGGTGGCGCAGCTGCTGCATGGCTGGCAGACAGCGCCGCACGTAGAGGACGTGCGTAATTGCGCGGCGGCACTTTGAATAATCAGCGAGTCACAACATCACAGAAGTGAGGTTGTGTGGGAGGATCATGAGTCACACCAGGACTGCTCCGGCAGTAAAAGCATTACCCATGAACGACACTGTTCCAGGCTCAAATTCCAGTCAGGCTCACGGTTTTAATCTGCCAGAAAGTTTCAGGTTTCGTTTTTCTTTAAGTGTAGTGTAGTTATTGAACCTAAAAGGAGTAAAATCACTTTTATTCATGCTTAATAACTGATCATAAAAGTTGCATATTCACGTTTTAATAAAGGAGGAAATTCCTAACTAGGAAGATAAAAATAAATGATTATGTAATCAGTAAATGGGCTCCACAGAAACATAAAAATATGAAAGGTCACAGATTGGTTGAACTCTGCAGTCAGTATACACTCATCTCCAAATCCACCTACTCCAAAAGTGGGCTAAATAAACATAAAACTTGAAAATATCCTGACTGGACAAAAGGGGAAAGGCAACTGGATCATGACCACCTTGGACAACTCCTTTTACAGAGACATCTACATTGTTTACATACTAAGTGCAGTGCATATGGATTCATACCACTATAATGTCAAAATCAAATTTAAATTAATTCACATCTCTGAAGATGAAGAAATCAAAACCTGACAAAGAAAAGAGGATTTACAAACCATGACAATTAGTCAGAAATTACAAATATCAAGAAACCACATGAATTACAAAATTAACAGACAATTCAGAACAACCAATACCAATTATTGACCAACAAGGTGAAAACCTAGAATCCTTAAACCTATGTAAAAGGCATGGCTGGTCAACTTCAAAGTGTAAAATAATTCATGAAGAAAGGCACCAGGCATGTTTAAAATTACAAATCCACATATGAGAAGAGCATTTATTCTATCAACTCTAAAAAAGTATCATCCGAATTATCAGATGGATCAAGAAAAAATATCAGAATGAAATATTTTATCAATCATTGTATTTCACCGAAGCCTTCCAGAGACTATTACAAAACCTTCCTACAAATACGAAACACCACCCACCCACCCCTCAACAACCCTGGTATAAGTAACAATATTGTGAAAAAGATAGTTGCTACTCAACATATAGCGGACACGCCGAGTCGCAGATAGGTATAACGAAAAGACTGTTGGATCAGAAAGTGGCTTTCAGTCAGCAAGGCCATCATTGAGAACAGACAACATGCACACACACACACACACACACACACACACACTCAAATGCAACTCACACACACATGACCACAGTCTCTGGCAACTGAAGTCAGTTAGCAGTACCACATGATGGGAGAAACTACTGGGTGGTCAGAAGAAGGAGGGGCCTGGGGTGGGGAAAGGGAGGTACAGTAGGGTAGGGGTGGGGTATGGTAAAGTGCTGCTTGTGGGAGCGTTCAGGGGTGAGGTGGAGAGAGGGTAGGACAGCTAGATGCAGTCGAGAGGTTAGACGGAGGGTGAGGGGGGAGCAATGGAAAAAAAGAGAAGCAAAAAGATAGAGGATGTGTTGATGAAATAGAGGGCTTTATAGTGCTGGAATGGGAACAGGGAAGGGATTAGATGGGTAAGGACAAAGGCGAACGAACATAGTGACCAGGAGGGTTACGGGAAGGTAGGATATACTGCGGGGACAGTTCCACCCTGAGCAGTTCAGAAAAGATGGTGTTGGTGGGAAGGATCCATATGGCACAAGCAATGAAGCAGTCATTGGAATAAAAGAAATTGTGTTCGGTGGCATGCTCAGCAACGGGGTGGTCCAAGTGTTTCTTTGTCTTAGTTTGTCGGGGGCATCGTGTGGACACACAGCTTTTGTCATGCACACGTAGAATGCAGCACAGCTTTTAGATCATGACTGGTTTCACAGGTAGCCCTGCCTTTGTGCGTTAGGTGATGTTTGAGACCGGTGTGGAGTAGGTGGTGGTGGGAGGATGTATGGGACAGGTCTTGCTTGCATTTAGGTCTATTACAGGGATATGAGCTGTGAGGCAAGGGGTTGGGACCAGGGACTGTGTAAGGATGGACGAGGATATTGTGTGGGTTCAGTGGGCGGTGGAATACCACTGTGGGAGGGGTAGGAATGATAGTGGGTATGACATTTCTCATTCCATGACATGATGAGAAGAAGTCAAAACTCTGGCGGAGAATGTAATTCACTTGCTAAAGTCCTGCATGGTACTGAGCTTGTGAAGATTTCAGTTAGACCCTCAGTATATTTCGAGAATGACTGCTTGAGACTATAGATGTGACAGCCAAGGGTGGCTAGGCTGTATGGAAGGGACTTCTCAGTATGAAATAGGTGGCAGCTTTTGAAGTGGAGGTATTGCTGGTGGTTGGTAGGTTTAATATGGACAGAGGTACTGATGTAGTCACCTTTGAGATGGAGGTCAACATTGAGGAAGGTGGCTTGCTGCATTGAGTAGGGGCTTCTTGGGTTGAGTAGGACTGTATGAAGCGAATGGGGGAGAAGGTGTTGAGGTTCTGGAAGAACTAGTTCACAAAGTTGTCATCAATTAATCTGAACCAGGTGATGTGTTTGGGATTCTGGGTGTTTAGGGAGGATTCCTCTAGGTGGCCCATGAATAGGTTGGCATAGGATAGTGCCATGTGGATATCCATAGCCATACCTCTGATCTGTTTGCAGGTGATGCCTTCAAAGGGAAAGTAATTGTGGGTGACAGTATAGTTGGTCATTCCAACTACGAAGGAGGTTGTTGGTTTGGAATCCATCGAGCACTGGGAAACGTAGTGCTCAATAGAGGTAAGTCCATGGGCATAAGGGATGTTAGCATAAAGGGAGATGGCATCAACAGTGACAAGCTGTGGAGAGTTGGTGGAGAAAATGCTTGGTATCTGCTGGAACGGAGGGTAGGTTCTGGGTAAGAGGCTGAAGGTGTTGGTCTATGAGAGCAGGTACTCTCTCAGTGGAGTCACAGTAACCAGCCACAATGGGACGTCTTAGGTGGTTGGATTTACAGACTTTCAGAAGCATGTAGAAGGTAGGAGTGTGTGAACTAGTGGCGGTGAGAAGAGAGATGGACTCTGGGGAGAGGTTCTGGGATGGGCCTAAGGATTTGGAGACCCTGCTGGATTTTTGGACTGGAGTCAATATGGCAGAGTTTGTACCTGGATGAATCTGACAACTGGCAGAGTCCTTCTGCCAGCTAATGCTTGCATTTGAAAACAACAATGGTGGAACCTTTGTCAGCAGTTAGGATTTCAAATTCAAAATAAGTTTTTAGTTGGTGGTTTGCAGTTTTTTCTGTGGATATAGGGTTAGTTTGCATGTTGAGTGATTAAGGGAATGACGGTGAGGCAAGATTTGAGGTTAATAAATTCTGGACCATTAAGATGGGTTGATTTGCAGCAGTGGGGGCTGATCACAGTTGGATAGAGGAGTGAACTGAGTGATGCAGGGTTCAGCATTGGTCTTTGGTTAGTGGCGAAAAATTATTTTCACAGTAGGGACTGGGACAATGAGAGTAGTTCTTTAAAAAGGGCTAACTGTGAAATCAGTCATGTGATCTACAAGCTAAGCTGCAGCCACTATGCTGCTTTCTGTGTGGGCATGACAACCAACAAGCTGTCTGTCCACATGAATGGCCACCGACAAACTGAGGCCAAGAAATGCCTGGACCGCCCCATTAAGTATGCCATCCAACATGACATTCTTCATTTCAGTGACTGCTTGACAGCCTGTGCCATATGGATCCGTCCCACCAACACCAGGTTTTCTGCGTAGATGGCAGCTCTCCCTGCAATATATCCTGCGTTCCCATAACCCTCCTGGCCTCGACCTCCATTAGTCATTGCCCTTACCCATGTAGCCCCTTCCTTATTCCCATCCCAACACTAAACAGCCCTCTATTCCACCAATGCATTCAGTGTTTTTAATTCTCTTGTTTTTTGCTACCCCCTCTCCCCCCTACCCTCCATCTAACCTCCCGACTGCACCTAGCTGTCCTACCCTCTCTCTCCATCTCATCCCGGTATGCTCCCACAAGCAGCACTTTGCCGTCCCCCATCCCTACCCTGCTATCAGTCCCCCCTCCTCACCCCAGCCTCCTCCTTAATCCCACAACTCAGCTGCCTCTCCCATCATGCACTGCTACTCGCATTCTGGCTTCAGCTTCCAGAAACTGTGGTCATGTGTGTGTGAATTACATTCTGATTTTGTGTGTGTGTGTGTGTGTGTGTGTGTGTGTGTGTGCATACATTGTCTATTTTTGACAAAGGCCTTGTTGACCAAAAGTTCATTTTCTGACAGTCTTTTTGTCGTGACTATCTGTGACTCAGCATCTTCGCTATATGGTGTGTAGCAACCGTCTTTTTCTTACTGTTCTAACATTCCATCCTGAATAATCATTAGTATGGGTAATTTATTCATCAAAGATTCATTTTATATAGAAAGATTAAGCAACAATATTATGAAAAATGGTAGTTGCTATACAGTGGAGATACTGATGAGAAAAAAAAAAAAAAACAACTAGAGCAAGGAGTAGGTGAATACCAGGGAGGCTTCATGCCTTGGAAAGGCTGTGGAGAACAATACATCACCTCAAAAATATTTGTGACATATTACCGGAAACAAAAACAACCTCTTGCAATAATGTTTGTAGGTTTTTAAGAACATGTATGAATATGTTCATATACCTCCATTACTAAGAGGTTTAAGAAATTTTTGATTACATCCAAAATCTATGAAATTAATAGAACTCATTTTAACTAAGAAAAAATCTTTAAGTCAAGGACAGAGAACAATTAACCACACTATTACCTATAATAGGAGGTGTTAAGACCAGAAGACTGCTTGCCACCATCATAAATTGCATTTGGGGATTTACAAAAAACGAAGCAGATAAAACCAAGGAACTCAATGACAAACAAATCAGGCTACAAACTATGATCAACAAACAAACAATGGTTATCTAAAACAAAGAAAGAACACTGATATCCAAGAAAATGAAGCAGTACAGGGCCAAAAGAAAACAAAAAATCTTTGTGTATAAAATTGACGAAAGTGGTCCACGAAGCACCATACATTTGGACACTGACTTCGATTCCTCTCTTGCCGCCACTATTCAGGAGTAACAGGATAAACACTGACATCGGGTTTCACTCTCGACCCTCACTTCATTACATATTTATCACTACCAACAATAATACACTGCAAAAACACTACTTACACTCACACAAACATAACACATACATACTTATGATATACTATACTGACCAATCACGCATCAGTACTTTAGCATATTCCATAAACATCAACACAAGTGGATCACAATATTAGGGCACTAAAAAATGAGTTAATTAACATGCATAAACAGTCTTAAAACAACCTTATGAGTGTGTAATTTCATTACTGCAGTTCAGCTTTCAAATATTCCCAAATCTCTGAGGTGCTGCTTTCATTACAAATTTCACCTACTACGAAGTTCACAGCTACAGAAGGAAGGATGATTAGTAACTGAAGACAGTATTATTTCTACCTGTAGTACAAGCTTTTATAATGTAACATGGACAAAGAATGTATGAAATACAAAGAAGGTAGAATTTTTGGATTTTTTTTTTCACTTCTATAGCTATCACATTACTATGCAAAACTGGTTTTCTAATGCAATGCCAGAATTTTAAAAGGAAAAAAAAATCCTTTCTTAACTGTTTGGAATCAGAATCTATATACAAAAAACATGAACCTCAAAATTCTCAAAACCTTGAAAAACTAAAAACTCACACAATTCAAAATCAAGCCACAAAAACTCAAATCCTAATTTCAATGTATGCTCAACTCATTCCAAGGTTGTCCTTCTTGACAGGATCTATGTAGCACAAAGAATAAATGTAAAGTCTCTACTCACCATACCAGCTATCACTGGGGCCATAAACAACCTTGTATCCCTTAATGACTCCATTCACAGTGCTGAGTGGTGGGGACACCCACGACACTCTGATGGTCTGAGAGGTGAGAGTGGTGCAGGTTGTGTCCTGAGGTGGTTGCTCTGGGATGCCCTCAGCTGTGTACTGACGCACTTCTTCTGACATTGGGCCGGCACCGACTTTGTTGAAAGCTTGGACTACTACAGCATACTGAGTGTACGTCCTATGTAGTAAACATTTCAGTGAGATTCTTGTGGTTTTTAAATCTAAACAAGTTCATTCACATAATGCTGTTGCAACTTGCCATTAGTGTAAATTAAAACATAGCTAAAACTTTGTATCTCCATTGAAACTGTAATACTTTGTTTATAGCTGAATATTTTTGGCAGCATAGAACTTTCTTAACTATATCTCCTTACAATAAGTCGAAAATAAATTCAAAAACAGAAAAAAAATTACAACTGTGAAAAGTGGAGCTTACAGGCTCTTATGAACATGTAAGAGTCATTTATTACATTCTGCAAAACTTACAGAAAAGTGACGAAATTATATTGCTGTGGGACAGAACTGCTGAACAATATTTACCTTCAGATGAAATAATTAGTACTGTTGATAGTCACTTACAGAAGAACACACACATACACTAGTCTAGTTTCCAGAACTAACAGTTTCTTCCTCGAGGAGGAGAGAACGATATGTCGGCACAGGTTGAAAGTAGAGACGAGTGATGTAGACACTAGGATGAGAGGGACCCATCTGTTGTGACGATGAGGGGGCAAAGATGAAAAGGGAATGTTAAAGGGGAGGGGGGTGCTGATGAGAGAGTCTCGGTCTCTGAGCCCTTTTCTTCCTTTGTCACCGTTTGTTATTATTGGAGGAGACTTCAGTCTTCAAGCAGTCAACTAGGCTGATTATGGTTTTGTAAATGGTATGTGTGACAAGACATTCTGCAAAACATTACTAAAGGCCTACTCTGACAACTAGCCAGAACAGATAGTTCTGGAGCCCATTCGTGATGGAAATATAATGACAACAAACAAACCTGACTTTATAGAAACTAGTATCAGTGACTAATGAAACAGTTCTAACAACAATGATTATTGCAGCCAAAACAAATAGGTAGATTTAGATGTTTAGTCAGTACAGTAAGAAGCAGTCAAATCACATCCCAAAGAGGAGCTCAAAGTATTTACATCTGGGTAGGAGCATGTAGAAGATCTGTGGCTCAAGTTAAAGAATGACTGAGCATGCTCTGGTTCAGTACATACCTAATAGCACTGTTCACTAAAGGAGGGCTTGTCCACAGTGTACAGTACCTGTAAAGAAACTTCAAAGAAACAGCAACTTCCGCATAATGGGTGTAAAACTATTTGTATGGCTTTATGTAAAGAGATGCTGAATGAAACATAATTTGGCTATCGACAAGGCAATGTGTAACCCTTCAGTGACTACCATAGCAGAATATTATTGAAAAAGGACTCTCACAAAACTCAAAATTAGTGACCAAACACTCACAAAACATAGAAACTGAAATTGAGGGTATAAAAGCAAAAGCATAAATGCTGTATTCCATTTTCACTTTTTCCTTTACTAAGGAAGATATAGGAGTAGTGCCCCAGTTTAATCCTCACACTATTATAAGGATGAGAGATATAGATGGTGTCAGTGGTGTTGCAAAACACTTAAAATCACTGAAATCGAACATGGCTCCATGGTCTGATTCAATCCCTGTCACATTCTAAACACAATTTACAGCTGAGTTAGCTCCCATTTTAATCACAGTATATTGCAGATCCTTTGAACAAAACATTGTTCGCAGTGACTGCAAGAAAACACCAAACACACCTGCCTACAAGAATGGCAGCAGAAATGATCTGCAAAACACTAGAGCAGATTCTAAGCTTAAACATTATGAGGTCTTTCAAAATAAATGGCCTCCCCCAGGCAACCAGGACAGATTCAAAAAATAATGACCTTGCAAAACGAAACTTGCAATTTTCTTTCATGACATTCTAAAAGCCATAGGTCAAGACCATTATATGGATACAGTATTTCTCGACTTCTGAAAAGAATTTGACTTGATACGATAACAACAGCAATTACTGTGAGCACACAAATATGGCATCACAAAAAGTGTCTATTACTGCACTGTAGGTTTCTTGGTAGAGAGGATGCAGTACATCATCTTTGATGGAGAGCCCTCCACAGGTAACAGGGAAGAGTGTTCATTCATTATATTGATGACCTTCCAGAAAGTATTAATGGTAACACAAGACCTACTGCAGATGATACAGTTATCTACGATGGAGTATGTCTGGAAAAGCTGCAGAAATATTCAACCATACCTTTAAAAAATTTGAAAGTGATGCAAAGATTGGAAACTTGGTTTAAATGTTCAGAAATGTAAACTTAAGCACTCCACAAAATGCAGAAAATAAATATTCAATGACTATAACAATAATGAGTCACAACTGGAATCAGCTGGCTCACACAAATACCTATGTTTACCAATTTTCAGGAGTATGGAATGTCATGACTATATGCTCAATAACTGTAGGTAAGGCAAGTGGTAGATTTTGGTTCACTGGCAGAATACTAACAAAGGTCAGTCAGTCCACAAGAAAGACTGTTTGCAAAATCCTCGTGCGAGCCCTCTAAGAATATTATCCAAGTATGATTAACAGGCGAGACAGAACATATGCAATGAAGGCTAGCACGAATGGTCACAGCTATGTTTGACTTATGTGAGAGCACCAAGGAAGTGCTGAAAAACCCAAATTGGCAGTTGCTTGTAGACATTCAACAATTATCCCACAAAAGCCTACTTAAAGAGTTTCAAGACCAGTCTTAAGTGAAGGATTCAAATAATCTAGAACTATTGTATATGCCCCTTCATAATGCCACTGTAGAGGCAGTAACGGCAAGGTTAGAATAATTACACAGTATACAGATACTATCCCTACACCACATACCAGATGTGTAAGTGTGAAATGCGGATTTCAACAACAGATTTGGCACCAATGTAGTTTGTGCTATAAAGATTTAACACTGCTCCATTTTGTTGTGTCATCAACAAGTGTCATACATGCATGAGATATAAACTGGAAAAGTGTCTGCATAGCGTTGTGTTGTAGTGTCCAATGTGTCAAAATTTATACTGAACAAAGAGCATTCGCAAACAGCATTAATTTTTTGTTTCCATTTTTCGAAAACTGCTGCTGAATCATACTGATTACTTCCATCGCATGATACGCGTGAATGATGGTTTTGGCATTTAAAAAATGGTGACTTTGATGCTGCAAGACAAGGAACATGGAAAACTGCCAAAAAACACGAAGATGTGGAATTTGAGGCATTGTTGAAGATTCTCAAACACAAAAACAACTCACCGAGCAACTGAGCTTTCATCAACAAGCTGTTTCCAATCATCTACAAGAGATGAGAAAGATTCAGAAGACCAGCAGGTGGATACCACATGAGCTGAATGGCAGGGAAATGGAAAAGCGCAAAAATATATGTGACATTTTGTTCGCTTGGTACAAAAGGAAATCATTTTTGCATCGTATAGTTAAAGGGGAAGAAAAGTGGATTTATTTTGAGAACTCCAAGTGCAAAAAATCATGGGTAGCCCCAGGCACACCTTTCTCATCGACTGTAAGACCGAATCTCTTTTGCAGAAAGACAACGCTCTGTGTCTGGTGGGACCAGAGGGATGTACTCTACAATGAGCTGTTAAAATCTGGGGAAATGGTTAACACTAATTGTGGGAAATGGTTAATACAAAACGTTACCAACAACAATTGACCAATTTGAACCATTTGCTGCTTGAAAAAGGACACAATACTGACAGAGGTAACACAGTCATTTTTCTTCATGACAATATTCCTTAACATATGGCAAAACTGGTTTGCAACACATTGGAAGTGCTTGGCTGGGAAGTTCTACACCATGCGACTTACTCATCAGACTTGGCTCCTTCCGATTACCACTTGTTCGCATTGATGTGTCATGCACTTACTGAGCAGTACTTTGGTTTATATGAAGATGTGAAAAAATGGCTCGATGAATGGTTCGCAGCAAAAGGGGAAAATTTTTAGTTGCATGGTTTTCTCACATTGCCCGAAAGGTGGGAAAAATACATAAGAAATGATGGAGTATACTTTGAATAAAGCACTATTTATCACTCTTCTGAATTGAACTTTTTTTTTCTTGTTATACAAATAATCTGCATTTCAAACATCTGGTACGTAATTGGAACAGGAAGAAACCATAATATGTTGTACCATGCTAAATACTCTCTGACATGCATTTTCCACTGTTTTGCAGAGAATGTTTGTAGCTGTATACGTATTGAGCCTTCTGAGAAGATTACTACTCTCCTCACACGGTCCACATACATATTTCTCCTGGTTCTATTACCCAAACCACCAACACCTATCAGCCAATAAGAGCGTCCAACCCTCTTCCAAATCCTTACCCAATACCACCTGTCATTGAAACAACATAAAGACATCAAATATCTTTCATAGTAAGCTACCATTATGATTCCCAAAATGTTATTCCACCCATCCTAGACAAAAATCTAATTTTATTTCACTTCTGCTCACAACCAATATAATATGGATCACATTCATCTGAAAGTCTCTGGTGCAAGAGGTGGCCGCCTACAGCACACACTATTACAGTATTGTCACCAGTATATCTCATACCATTATAGATAGCAATTGTATCGGGTATACCAATTCTACTGAAAGGTCTGCACAGATTTCTACATGAGTAGTGCCACCAACCAATATGAAAGTCTATTGCCAAACTGAGCCTAGGGGTAACGTTGATAACACTGTAGAAAGTGCTGTTTGGCACAACATGCTTGTCAACATCAGTTTTAGTGTGTTATTTAGACCCCTCCCCTGCCACTGCCCATGGATCACATTCATGTGAAAGTCTCTGGTGCAAGAGGTGGCCGCCTACAGCACACACTATTACAGTATTGTCACCAGTATATCTCATACCATTATAGATAGCAATTGTATCGGGTATACCAATTCTACTGAAAGGTCTGCACAGATTTCTACATGAGTAGTGCCACCAACCAATATGAAAGTCTATTGCCAAACTGAGCCTAGGGGTAACGTTGATAACACTGTAGAAAGTGCTGTTTGGTACAATATGCTTGTCAACATCGGTTTTAGTGTGTTATTTAGACCCCTCCCCTGCCACTGCCCAAGAAACTCTTTAAACAAAGTAACTGGAAACAGTCTCTACAAGATAAGCTTTCAGTCCTGAAATCCTTCTGGTCTCAATCTTCACTAATGCTTGTCTTCCACCCACATTTGGAAGCCTGACAGCTTAAAGGTGGAAGACCTTCCACCTTTAATCTCTCACATTTTCAAATCTCGTCTGGTGTAGTTCCCAACAATTAGTCTTTCCTTCTTATCCCATCCGCAAAGTCTCCCCTGACCTGGGGTTCTGGGTGACTCTTATGAGCTGTACCCTTTTCTCTAAACCTCTCCACTCTTTTTCCTTTAGCCACTTCCTTTCCCTTCAACTCTTCTATCAAAAGAAGGAGCCACTGGCTCTGAAGGCTTGTGAAAGTTCAATCCTTTTGTGTGTGTGTTCCCCTGCTGCCACTTGGTGAGTAAATTTTTATATCTGTCTGTTTACATTATATTATCAATAACTGATTATTTTTGCTGTTAACTGTGGTGATGCCTATAGCAGACAGAATAGCTTATGTTGGATGCAGCCTTGATACGTTCAAAACTCTGTAGAGAGACTCCAAGCAGAAACTATCGCATGTAAAATTAATACACAGTAGAGTACGGCATACAAGTTTGTTGTTGTGGTCTTCAGTCCTGAGACTGGTTTGATGCAGCTCTCCATGCTACTCTATCCTGTGTACAAGCTGCTTCATCTCCCAGTACGTACTGCAGCCTATATCCTTCTGAATCTGCTTAGTGTATTCATCTCTTGGTCTCCCTCTACGATTTTTACCCTCCACACTGCCCTCCAATACTAAATTGGTGATCCCTTGATGCCTCAGAACATGTCCTACCAACCGATCCCTTCTTCTAGTCAAGTTGTGCCACAAACTTCTCTTCTCCCCAATTCTATTCAATACCTCCTCATTAGTTATGTGATCTACCCATCTAATCTTCAGCATTCTTCTGTAGCACCACATTTTGAAAGCTTCTATTCTCTTCTTGTCTGAAATATTATTCGTCCATGTTTCACTTCCATACATGGCTACACTCCATACAAATACTCTCAGAAACGACTTCCTGACACTTAAATCTATACTCGATGTTAACAAATTTATCTTCTTCAGAAACGCTTCCCTTGCCATTGCCATTCTACATTTTATATCCTCCCTACTACGACCATCACCAGTTATTTTGCTCCCCAAGTAGCAAAACTCCTTTACTACTTTAAGTGTCTCATTCCCTAATCTAATTCCCTCAGCATTACCTGAGTTAACTCGACTACATGCCATTATCCTCGTTTTGCTTTTGTTGATGTTCATCTCATATCCTCCTTTCAAGACACTGTCCATTCCATTCAACTGCTCTTCCAAGTTCTTTGCTGTCTCTGAAAGAATTACAATGTCATCAGCGAACCTCAAAGTTTTTATTTCTTTTCCATGGATTTTAATACCTACTCCGAATTTTTCTTTTGTTTCCTTTATTGCTTGCTCAATATACAGATTGAATAACATTGGGGAGAGGCTACAACCCTGTCTCACTCCCTTCCCCACCACTGCTTCCCTTTCATGTCCCTCGACTCTTACAACCGCCATCTGGTTTCTGTACAAATTGTAAATAGCCTTTCGCTCCCTGTATTTTACCCCTGACACCTTCAGAATTTGAAAGAAAGTATTCCAGCCAACATTGTCAAAAGCTTTCTCTAAGTCTACAAATGCTAGAAATATAGGTTTGACTTTTCTTAATCTAGCTTCTAAGATAAGTCATAGGGTCTGTATTGCCTAACGTGTTCCAACATTTCTATGGAATCCAAACTGATCTTCCCCGAGGTCGGCTTCTACCAGTTTTTTCATTCGTTTGTAAAGAATTCGCGTTAGTATTTTGCAGCCGTGACTTATTAAACTGATAGTTTGGTAATTTTCACATCTGTCAACACCTGCTTTCTTTGGGATTGGAATTATTATATTCTTCTTGAAGTCTGAGAGTATTTCGCCTGTCTCATACATTTTCCTCACCAGATGGTAGAGTTTTGTCAGGACTGGCTCTCCCAAGGCTGTCAGTAGTTCTAATGGAATGTTGTCTACTCCCGGGGCCTTGTTTCGACTTAGGTCTTTCAGTGCTCTATCATACTCTTCACGCAGTATCATATCTCCCATTTCATCTTCATCTACACCCTATTCCATTTCCATAATATTGCCCTCAAGTACATTGCCCTTGTATAGACCCTCTATATACTCCTTCCACCTTTCTGCTTTCCCTTCTTCACTTAGAACTGGGTTTCCATCTGAGCTCTTGATATTCATACAAGTGGTTCTCTTTTCTCCAAAGGTCTCATTAATTTTCCTGTAGGCAGTATCTATCTTACCCCTAGTGAGATAAGCCTCTACATCCTTACATTTGTCCTCCAACCATGCCCGCTTAGCCATTTTGCACTTCCTGTCAATCTCATTTTTGAGACTTTGTATTCCTTTTTGCCTGCTTCGTTTACTGCATTTTTATATTTTCTTCTATCATCAATTAAATTCAATATTTCTTCTGTTACCCAAGGATTTCTACTAGCCCTTGTCTTTTTACCTACTTGATCCTCTGCTGCCTTCACTACTTCATCCCTCAAAGCTACCCATTCTTCTTCTACTGTATTTCTTTCCCCCATTCCAGTCAATTGTTCTCTTATGCTCTCCCTGAAACTCTCTACAACCTCTGGTTCTTTCAGTTTATCCAGGTCCCATCTCCTTAAATTCCCACCTTTTTGCAGTTTCTTCAGTTTTAATCTGCAGTTCATAACCAATTGATTGTGGTCAGAGTCCACATCTGCCCCTGGAAATGTCTTACAAACCTGGTTCCTAAATCTCTGTCTTACCATTATATAATCTATCTGAAACCTGTCAGTATCTCCAGGCTTCTTCCATGTATACAACCTTCTTTTATGATTCTTGAACCAAGTGTTAGCTATGATTAAGTCTTGCTCTGAGCAAAATTCTACCAGGCGGCTTCCCCTTTCATTTCTTAGCCCCAATCCATATTCACCTACTACATTTCCTTCTCTTCCTTTTCCTACTACCGAATTCCAGTCACCCATGACTATTAAATTTTCATCTCCCTTCACTATCTGAATAATTTCTTTTATCTCATCACACATTTCTTCAATTTCTTCGTCATGTGCAGAGCTAGTTGGCATATAAACTTGTACTACTGTAGTAGGTGTGGGCTTCGTGTCTATCTTGGCCACAATAATGTGTTCACTATGCTGTTTGTAGTAGCTTACCCGTACTATTTTTTATTCATTATTAAACCTACTCCTGCATTGCCCCTATTTGATTTTGTATTTATAACCCTGTATTCACCTGACCAAAAACCTTGTTCCTCCTGCCACCAAACTTCACTAATTCCCACTATATCTAACTGTAACCTATCCATTTCCCTTTTTAAATTTTCTAACCTACCTGCCCGATTAAGGGATCTGACATTCCACACTCCGATCCGTAGAATGCCAGTTTTCTTTCTCCTGATAACAACGTCCTCTTGAGTAGTCCCTGCCCAGAGATCCAAATTGGGGACTATTTTACCTCCGGAATATTTTACCCAAGAGGATGCCATCATCATTTAACCATACAGTAAAGCTGCATGCCCTCAGGAAAAATTACGGCTGTAGTTTCCCCTTGCTTTCAGCCGTTCACAGTCACAGCAAGGTCATTTTGGTTAGTGTTACAAGGCCAGATCAGTCAATCATCCAGACTGTTGCTCCTGCAACTACTGAAAAGGCTGCTGCCCCTCTTCAGGAACCACACATTTGTCTGGCCTCTCAACAGATACCCCTCCATTGTGGTTGCATCTACGGTACGGCTATCTGTATCGCTGAGGCACGCAACCCTCCCCACCAACAGCAAGGTCTATGGTTCATGGGAGGGGGTGTACTACAAGGTATAACTATATAAATTAATCTTATGTACAAGCCACGATCACTCCAAGTGCTATACACCAATCACAGCAGTCATATTTCAGAACAAGCCGACACGTAAGCTTGCTGTTTATCATTTTATATGTTAGAAGACACTGCTTTAGCATGACATCCGCATGTTGTGCAGCTACTGTTTGCAGGTGAAAAACAAACATCCGATGTGCTACAAATATCTGAGATGTTGTAATATGTCAGTTTTCACCATATTTCACAGTTTTCTGTTTATTTCACCATGCAGGTTTTAAATTTTTATTTTCGAGGTGAACATAACATGAAAGAACCCTCAAAATTGCAGGTTTTAAGGTATAATTTGTGGCTGTAGTGTGTTAGGAAAAGGCTCCATTACCTTGTACATCATTAGGAGAAGTGACAGTCTTTTCAATTACGTACTCTACAGTATTACTAGTGGCAAAACCCACTTTTTTTTCCTAATAGGTCTAGTATATGACATACAATTTTGAAATGTATTTCTTGTTTGTTTATGGATTTGCAATTTGGTTATGTCAGTTGATTTTATGAGTATTTGTAAAATTGCTACTTAGGAGGAGAAGAAAGAAATTCTTGCACCGACTTTGATTTATAGCTTCTGTGATCATTTATACTTTACGAGCCAGTAGTTTAGGAATTTCAAATTTTTTGTAAGCTAAGGTCTGTAAGCTTATTATGTAGTGAGCTAAACATGTATGTTAGTGTGGTGAGGTGGCTGTACTGGCTCTTGGGTGACGTAGCAAGTTGCCAGCCAAAGCCGTTTACTAAATTCTGATGAAGCATATTCTTTGAGACTCAATGTTTGAACTTAAAAGGTTGGTGATTGATATTGTTGCTGAATACAGTACACTGGAAATACATGCAAAAAGACAAGGCTGAGTTACAAGTGGCACAAGAAAAGATGGTGGCAGGAACCCTTTGTCACGTATTGGCTTGGTCTGGAACACGTTGTGTTGACAATCATGTTTTCGCATTGCTGCCACAACATAGCAACAGTTCTATCATAATTGCATGGTGAAGCTAAACACTGCAAGTTGTGTTGGCAATGCTGATTGTGGATTACATTAGCATTTCCTTTCTCACATCTCCCCTCTCTACAATGGCCTAAAATATTCCCATAACTCTGCTACCATTTGTGGCACGAACTTTCCGTCTTTTGTGCCATTTATAACTTTTTCAGTCACATCAAATGTCAATAGAAAAAAAATGGGGCAAAGTTGAACGAGACGTCGAGTAAGAACGTAGAATCGAGGTAAGCCTTACTAGGAACAAATGTAAAATCAGAGATTGTAAAAACAAAGTTCCACTGTATGTACATTATTTAACTGTATCAGTTAAAATTTGTATTTGAAGTATTATTCACATGCAAATTTTAGAAGTGTGGTCCATGTACAGGCAGGGGAAAATACACTCCTGGAAATGGAAAAAAGAACACATTGACACCGGTGTGTCAGACCCACCATACTTGCTCCGGACACTGCGAGAGGGCTGTACAAGCAATGATCACACGCACGGCACAGCGGACACACCAGGAACCGCGGTGTTGGCCGTCGAATGGCGCTAGCTGCTTAGCATTTGTGCACCGCCGCCGTCAGTGTCAGCCAGTTTGCCGTGGCATACGGAGCTCCATCGCAGTCTTTAACACTGGTAGCATGCCGCGACAGCGTGGACGTGAACCGTATGTGCAGTTGACGGACTTTGAGCGAGGGCGTATAGTGGGCATGCGGGAGGCCGGGTGGACGTACCGCCGAATTGCTCAACACGTGGGGCGTGAGGTCTCCACAGTACATCGATGTTGTCGCCAGTGGTCGGCGGAAGATGCACGTGCCCGTCAACCTGGGACCGGACCGCAGCGACGCACGGATGCACGCCAAGACCGTAGGATCCTACGCAGTGCCGTAGGGGACCGCACCGCCACTTCCCAGCAAATTAGGGACACTGTTGCTCTTGGGGTATCGGCGAGGACCATTCGCAACCGTCTCCATGAAGCTGGGCTACGGTCCCGCACACCGTTAGGCCGTCTTCCGCTCACGCCCCAACATCGTGCAGCCTGCCTCCAGTGGTGTCGCGACAGGCGTGAATGGAGGGACGAATGGAGACGTGTCGTCTTCAGCGATGAGAGTCGCTTCTGCCTTGGTGCCAATGATGGTCGTATGCGTGTTTGGCGCCGTGCAGGTGAGCGCCACAATCAGGACTGCATACGACCGAGGCACACAGGGCCAACACCCGGCATCATGGTGTGGGGAGCGATCTCCTACACTGGCCGTACACCACTGGTGATCGTCGAGGGGACACTGAATAGTGCACGGTACATCCAAACCGTCATCGAACCCATCGTTCTACCATTCCTAGACCGGCAAGGGAACTTGCTGTTCCAACAGGACAATGCACGTCCGCATGTATCCCGTGCCACCCAACGTGCTCTAGAAGGTGTAAGTCAACTACCCTGGCCAGCAAGATCTCCGGATCTGTCCCCCATTGAGCATGTTTGGGACTGGATGAAGCGTCGTCTCACGCGGTCTGCACGTCCAGCACGAACGCTGGTCCAACTGAGGCGCCAGGTGGAAATGGCATGGCAAGCCGTTCCACAGGACTACATCCAGCATCTCTACGATCGTCTCCATGGGAGAACAGCAGCCTGCATTGCTGCGAAAGGTGGATATACATTGTACTAGTGGCGACATTGTGCATGCTCTGTTGCCTGTGTCTATGTGCCTGTGGTTCTGTCAGTGTGATCATGTGATGTATCTGGCCCCAGGAATGTGTCAATAAAGTTTCCCCTTCCTGGGACAATGAATTCATGATGTTCTTATTTCAATTTCCAGGAGTGTAAAACTGGCCCTGTTAACTAATGACATCAGATTGACCCATGTTAATGAACAACATAGAAGGTGTTGGAAATGGCCACAGTTGATGTCGAAGCAGTGCTCTGCTTGATTTATCAACAAAATTGTGAGACACACATAGCAAATCTAACTTACGGAGAGCAGCAATACCTTTTCTAATATCTAATATTTTGCTGTAGCTGTTCCATTGTGTGGGGATTATCTGAATGCACCTGCCCTTCAACTTGTCCCTTTATATAAAAGCTACAGGGATTGAGATGGCCAGGTGATTAAGGTGGCCAGGATATTTCACTAACTCTGGTGACTGACCTGTCCTCACCAAACATCTCACTCACTCGTGACAAGGTTGGCATGGCAGTGCTGCTCATCTGCGGAAAATACCCATGTCGTTATTCATCATGGATTAAATAGTTGCATCATTAAATAGTTTCATCATTAAAGAAACATGTAATGATGCAGACACCAGACACTGTGCATCAAACACCACTCTTGAGATTATGCAATTACTACTCAAAGTACTGATGGGGATTTTCTGATGCATAATGGTGCATGTTCTGTGAAATCACATACTCTGACAGGCAGAACCTGGACTCATCCAAAAAAATTGAAAACTGAGGATCCTAAAGTTTTGATTCCACTTCGCTCAGAAGCCACTGGCAGAACTCAACATGCAAAAGTTCATCTGGATGTTTAAACTCCTGCACAAGAGTCAGTTGATAAGGATACAGATGGGGGAGCTTATGGATGATGTTCTGACATGACAATCACTTAATTTACACTTGCAAAGATTAATGACACTGAGATTTCATCAGGCTTTGTTCCTGGTTTTTCTTCACTTGAGCAACATTTTCCAGTGTTCAAACAGTTTTAGGACAGTTATGGAAGGGCTCATTTCGTGCCATTTTGCCACTAAGTTTTGTGTCGCCGACTCTGATGGAAGTTTTGCCAAAACACCTCTAGTCTTAAACCCTTGTGCAATCAGTTCCGCACGTGTTTCCTACAAAATGTGCTTTGCATTAACACTTGGCAATTAACATCTTTTATTTTATCATGCACACCATTTTGTGTTGCACTCAACTGCTCACTAAGTACACTAGATCCTTTCAGTCATTCAGACATAATGACACAGTGAAGTACTATGGACAGAACATGTGGGATGTGTGCATGCTCAGACACGTGACAGCAGCCAACTGGTGCATCAGAACGACAGTTGTCAGCAATTTCTGTGATGAGCAGTTTTCCTCTTTATTAAAAGGGCTCCATTTGTGTCAGTCTTACAAATATTTTCCAGGCCAGTTTTATTTTCTCCGTGTTGTACTAATTATTATTTACAAATATACATTGTATACTTAATTAACTGATCATGACATGCCTAATGCCAGTAGCATGCACTGTAATCAGAGCTAAAATGGGCCAGTACATAAATAAACATATTTCGTTAATGCTGCCACTGTTTATGCAACTACTAAGTAACATTTCTTCTTAACATAACTGATGAAAACCAAAACAGTGGCACAATGGCACTTGATGGTGACTTACAGCTCAAAGGTTTGGCAACATAGAATCCATGAACTTGTGGCACTCAAAGTTGTAAATTTACTGCAGTATCTAAGCATCGTGTATAAAAAACCAAAACAGCAACAAAGTGCAACAGTTTTTGCGCATACAGTTTACAATGAGGTAATGCCAATGATCCAAATTGCCATTATTATGACAAAGAACTAACTAGGAAACAAATGAAACATTTCCAGTAAATAGAGAAGATATATCTTTAAAGCGTATGAAAGAGACTGTTTAACAACTGGCATCTATTGTTCGAGAAAGTTTACATGATCTGGAGGGGGGAGGGAGGGAGGGAGGGGGGAGGGTACTTTCATATAAATTTATATATGTATTCCCCCCCCCCCCCCCCATGAACCATGGACCTTGCCGTTGGTGGGGAGGCTTGCGTGCCTCAGCGATACAGATGGCCGTACCGTAGGTGCAACCACAACGGAGGGGTATCTGTTGAGAGGCCAGACAAACATGTGGTTCCTGAAGAGGGGCAGCAGCCTTTTCAGTAGTTGCAGGGGCAACAGTCTGGATGATTGACTGATCTGGCCTTGTAACATTAACCAAAACGGCCTTGCTGTGCTGGTACTGTGAACGGCTGAAAGCAAGGGGAAACTACAGCCGTAATTTTTCCCGAGGACATGCAGCTCTACTGTATGATTAAATGATGATGGCGTCCTCTTGGGTAAAATATTCCGGAGGTAAAATAGTCCCCCATTCGGATCTCCGGGCGGGGACTACTCAAGAGGATGTCGTTATCAGGAGAAAGAAAACTGGCGTTCTACGGATTGGAGGGTGGAATGTCAGATCACTTAATCGGGCAGGTAGGTTAGAAAATTTAAAAAGGGAGATGGATAAGTTAAAGTTAGATATAGTGGGAATTAGTGAAGTTTGGTGGCAGGAGGAACAAGACTTTTGGTCAGGTGATTACAGGGTTATAAATACAAAATCAAATAGGGGTAATGCAGGAGTAGGTTTAATAATGAATAAAAAAATAGGAGTGCGGGTTAGCTACTACAAACAGCATAGTGAACACATTATTGTGGCCAAGATAGACACAAAGCCCATGCCTACTACAGTAGTACAAGTTTATATGCCAACTAGCTCTGCAGATGATGAAGAAATAGATGAAATGTATGACGAGATAAAAGAAATTATTCAGGTAGTGAAGGGAGACGAAAATTTAATAGTCATGGGTGACTGAAATTCGTCAGTAGGAAAAGGGAGAGAAGGAAACATAGTAGGTGAATATGGATTGGGAGGAAGGAATGAAAGAGGAAGCCGCCTTATAGAATTTTGCACAGAGCATAACTTAATCATAGCTAACACTTGGTTCAAGAATCATGAAAGGAGGCTGTATACATGGAAGAAGCCTGGAGATACTGACAGGTTTCAGATAGATTATATAATGGTAAGACAGAGATTTAGGAACCAGGTTTTAAATTGTAAGACATTTCCAGGGGCAGATGTAGACTCTGACCACAATCTATTGGTTATGAACTGCAGACTGAAACTGAAGAAACTGCAAAAAGGTGGGAATTTAAGGAGATGGGACCTGGATAAACTGAAAGAACCAGAGGTTGTACAGAGTTTCAGGGAGAGCATTAGGGGACAATTGACAGGAATGGGGGAAAGAAATACAGTAGAAGAAGAATGGGTAGCTCTGAGGGATGAAGTGGTGAAGGCAGCAGACGATCAAGTAGGTAAAAAGACGCGGGCTAATAGAAATCCTTGGGTAACAGAAGAAATATTGAATTTAATTGATGAAAGGAGAAAATATAGAAATGCAGTAAATGAAGCAGGCAAAAAGGAATACAAACGTCTCAAAAATGAAATCGACAGGAAGTGCAAAATGGCTAAGCAGGGATGGCTAGAGGACAAATGTAAGGATGTAGAGGCTTGTCTCACTAGGGGTAAGATAGATACCGCCTACAGGAAAATTAAAGAGACCTTTGGAGAGAAGAGAACCACTTGTATGAATATCAAGAGCTCAGATGGCAACCCAGTTCTAAGCAAAGAAGGGAAAGCAGAAAGGTGGAAGGAGTATATAGAGGGTTTATACAAGGGCGATGTACTTGAGGACAATATTATGGAAATGGAAGAGGATGTAGATGAAGATGAAATGGGAGATAAGATACTGCGTGAAGAGTTTGACAGAGCACTGAAAGACCTGAGTCAAAACAAGGCCCCAGGAGTAGACAACATTCCATTAGAACTACTGATGGCCTCGGGAAAGCCAGTCATGACAAAACTCTACCATCTGGTGAGCACGATGTATGAGACAGGAGAAATACCCTCAGACTTTAAGAAGAATATAATAATTCCAATCCCAAAGAAAGCAGGTGTTGACAGATGTGAAAATTACCGAACTATCAGTTTAATAAGTCACAGCTGCAAAATACTAACGCGAATTCTTTACAGACGAATGGAAAAACTGGTAGAAGTCGACCTCGGAGAAGATCAGTTTGGATTCCGTAGAAATGTTGGAACACATGAGGCAATACTGACCTTACGACTTATCTTGGAAGAAAGATTAAGAAAAGGCAAACCTACGTTTCTAGCATTTGTAGACTTAGAGAAAGCTTTTGACAATGTTGACTGGAATACTCTCTTTCAAATTCTGAAGGTGGCAGGGGTGAAATACAGAGAGCGAAAGGCTATTTACAATTTGTACAGAAACCAGATGGCAGTTATGAGTCGAGGGGCATGAAAGGGAAGCAGTGGTTGGGAAAGGAGTGAGACAGGGTTGTAGCCTCTCCCCAATGTTATTCAATCTGTATATTGAGCAAGCAGTAATGGAAACAAAAGAAAAATTCTGAGTAGGTATTAAAATTCATGGAGAAGAAGTAAAAACTTTGAGGTTCGCCGATGACATTGTAATTCTGTCAGAGACAGCAAAGGACTTGGAAGAGCAGTTGAACGGAATGGACAGTGTCTTGAAAGGAGGATATAAGATGAACATCAACAAAAGCAAAACGAGGATAATGGAATGTAGTCAAATTAAGTCGGGTGATGCTGAGGGAATTAGATTAGGAAATGAGACACTTAAAGTAGTAAAGGAGTTTTGCTATTTAGGGAGTAAAATAACCGATGATGGTCGAAGTAGAGAGGATATAAAATGTAGACTGGCAATGGCAAGGAAAGCGTTTCTGAAGAAGAGAAATTTGTTAACATCGAATATAGATTTAGGTGTCAGGAAGTCGTTTTTGAAAGTATTTGTATGGAGTGTAGCCATGTATGGAAGTGAGACATGGACGATAACTAGTTTGGACAAGAAGAGAATAGAAGCTTTCGAAATGTGGTGCTACAGAAGAATGCTGAAGATAAGGTGGGTAGATCACGTAACTAATGAGGAGGTATTGAATAGGATTGGGGAGAAGAGAAGTTTGTGGCACAACTTGACTAGAAGAAGGGATCGGTTGGTAGGACATGTTCTGAGGCATCGAGGGATCGCAAATTTAGCATTGGAGGGCAGCGTGGAGGGTAAAAATCGTAGAGGGAGACCAAGAGATGAATACACTAAGCAGATTCAGAAGGATGTAGGTTGCAGTAGGTACTGGGAAATGAAGAAGCTTGCACAGGATAGAGTAGCATGGAGAGCTGCATCAAACCAGTCTCAGGACTGAAGACCACAACAACAACATGTATTCCACCATTTCTAACGAAAGTACATTACATGAAATAAGATACACACATGATACCAACAAAATATAGTGATCTTTATGGGATCAAACCACAAAAGGATTTCCAAGCAATAGGAGTTGGAGACAGGAATCAATCATTATGAATTTGATATAAGTAAAGACACAATGTGGAGAGAGCATACTAATGTTTGTGCAGGTTTACGTGTGTGTGTGTATGTGTGTGTGTGTGTGTGTGTGTGTAACTCGACTTTTCTATTAATGTATAAATGCTAAAAATTTGTGTAGGTGTACTCACTTCAGGTCAGTTATCTGAAGATGATGCTCTTTGCCTTCTTCTTTGCTGAATTCAACAGTTTCAAACAAATATGGTGTGTCAGCTGATGCTGCCTTGTAACCCACATAATAACCAAGTATCTCTCCATTCCATTGATCCCGTTCTGGAGGTTTCCACAAAATCTTCAATGTATGTTGACCTTCAGCTTCAACCTTAACATTCATTGGTGGACCACTGGGTACTTTGAACAGAGGAAAGAAATGTGGATAAACTAATTCAACAAAGTGTTATTTAAATGTGCCTCTTATTATGTAAAACCTATGTAGCTTCGTTCTATATTCTAAACAGATATTCAGTTGGAGATCAGTAATAAGTCATATTTTCACATTTTAATGCAAGTTTTAAGCATATATTCCAGTTCCCAAGATGCAAAACAAACTCTGAAATGAAGGAAATTACTGAGACTCTTGAGATATAACATCAGCTTACCAACTGATGAAATGTGAGCACTCAGAGGAATGCTAAAATTCACATAAATGAAGTGGTATGTATTGCATGTATAGCTCAGGAGAAATGTAAGATATAAAACACTAGCATTAATGGAAGTTTGTAGAAGTACTCTAAAAATGAAAGAAAAAGTCAATAATAACTCCGGGTACCTTCCTCAGCTGTTATAATCGTAACTGTATCAGATGGATCGGAAGTTCCTATGTCGTTCTCAGCTACAATACGCAAGTGATACGTTGTGGCAGGTTTAAGGTTGAAGACACCAGCAACTGTTTGTTGACCAGGAACAAGTACTCTATCTATGTCATTTTCCCATGTTCCTGTAATACGTTACAAAAAGGGTTAGTCTGGCATGTCACGATAAGTCAAAATTATTTTCACAATACAGCAGAGATAAAATGTGAAATTATTTAAATAAGGTGGTGAAATATGTTAATTACAGTTACAGTAACAGATTTTAATATACATAAATGACTATCACTGTAAACCTAAAGACAATGTAAACAGACATAATAGATATAAAGGAAAACAATAAAATGGAAAAAATCCGTTACTAGGTACAATAACTGAATGTCATATAACGACAAAAAAATTATACTTCTTACATAGTATTTTTCCAGCTTCCCTTATTTTTCAAAGCATCAAGTCATTATTTTGCCTAGTTGAATGTCACTAGAATTCATTACAGAATTTCATTTATATTGAATGTTTGTTCTCAAAATTCCACCACTATTAACACATTCAACATTGCTCTCATTTCTCTTCAATTGCACAGGTAAACTGGTGATTTTCCGGAAAATGTAAATAATAATTACGAAATAGTCAAGCATCTAATAGCCAGAAATCTATCATCATTTTAAACACCAAACTTTATAGATTAAGAAATGTGTGTGTGTCTGTGTGTGTGTGTGTGTGTTTTTCTGTCAGAACTGGTGTATTATAGTTGCCAACATATGAAAAAGAGTCCAACATTGCATTCTTTGTACCACTAATTATTTGCTCTCTTTCCTTATCCTGCAGCCAGTCTCTTTCTTTCCTTTGCATGGCAGACTTCACAGTAGCACCATGTTGTTTACTTGTTCTTATTTAGGCCAGTGGTTGGTGTTGGTTCCAATGACTGAATGTCTCCTCCTCAGATACCAAGCCCATCCTAACTTTTTTAATAAATTCCAACATAGATATATTTTACTTGCTGACATCTTTGTACAAAATAAAACCAATCACAGCACACATTAGAAAAACGCAAAAGAAAATTTTTTGCTGTACTTCATTGTTTTTCTTGGAAATGGGTAGTAGCTGTAAAGCTGATAGACACAGTCTCTGCCAGTCTTGTCCACCATATAATCTATCATAATGTTTGGTTTTATTGTTCTTGTGTGACCTCCTTTTGAACATACAGACACCACTTTGGTGGTTGCCAGATGTTTTGTGGAGAAGGGCAATACACGAGGTGTGTTTTTTAAGTAAGTACCATTTTGAAATTAAAAAAAGACATGGTAAGATATCTAAATAATTTTATTTTATATGAAAGCTGTACCTTAATCTACTTTCCTACATAATTTCCGTCAATATTGAGGTACTTGTCCTAATGTTGTACCAGTTTTGGAATACCCTCCTCATAAAAGTCTGCCGCCTGACTTACTAACCACTGCATCACCACTGTTTCGACTTCGTCATCGTCTTGTAGATGCTGACCACCCAGGTGTTTCTTCAAGTGCAGAAACAGATGGTAGTCAGTGGGCATAAGATCAGGGCTGTACAGAGGATGATCTAGAGTTTCCCATAGAAAAGATGTGATGAGATCTTTGGTCTGATTCGCCACAATCGGACGGGCATTGTCTTGCAGCAAACGATGCCCTTCCTCAACTTCCACGGACTGTTGCTTTGATTCTGGTGTGATGTAGATCACCCATGTTTCATCGTCCATAGCAATTTGGCTTAAGAAATCATCAGCGTCGTTGTGGTACCGCTCAAGGATAGTCGACGGGACTACGATTATCAGAGGCATCTTAAACACTCAGTACACAACATAAACAAGGAAGAATCAGACTGTAATGGCGTCTGTGTGTAGATAAGGCACAGGCTTTCATGTAAAAATAAAATTATTGAGATATCTTAGCACGTCTTTTTTTTTAAATTCAAAGCGGTACTTACTTACAAAACACGCTTCATATATCACCTTATTTTTCCATTTTAGCACTACAATAGGACTCCCCACTCCCCAAAAAAAAGGTTTCCTTGTTTTGAAGCTTGTGTATAAGCCCTTTCTGTTCTTCCTGACAGTTCTGACAGTAGTGTCTGATGTCCCCACAACATGTGCAACTGTCCCCACAACATGTGCAGCCACAAGTTGTGTATCATGCAAGAAACCAAATTTCAGCAAGTAGAAAAGATGTGCCCGTATGGGATATGGGTGCCACTCACACGGTCAATACATAGGGCCTGTATGGCATGCAGGTATTGTGTTGAATGTGTCCAGCAAAGCCAAACATACTAAGGGTACATTGGACTAAAATTGTCAGGCTATGCCATAACTTCTGGAGTACATTCATTTCTTATACTATAATCCAAATCTTGTTTGTAACAAAGGAAAATACAATTGAGTAAATATATTAATTATATGGCAGAATAGTTGGTCAAATTTTACCTCCAGAAGGTGAAATGTGTAATGATTTGGATAGACACACATAAAAGTAAAAGTGACGCACTACCTATCTACAGAATTAGTAGTTTCTTCATTGAGGAGAGAAGTATGTGTTGGGGAAGCTTAAAAAGAAAGGGCAGCTGATTTAGAGTCCAGAATAATGGGAATCAGTCTGTAGTGAGGGCAATGAAACACAAAGATAAAGGGAAAGTGTCAGAGAGAGTATGTCAGAGATGCACAGTGCTAGCTGCAGTTCAGAGATGACAAGTACAGCACAGTGCTAGCAGCAGCCAGAGATGATAATCACAAAGTGGAAAATAAAGAAACATTAGGGGGAGAGAGAGATAAATATTGCAATAAAGAATTATAACAGGAAAAAAGAATCATAATAAATATATAACAGGGTTGTGTTAATGGAGATTACATCCAGCAGGGTGTCACAATGCAGAGATGTGTTGGAGAGCAAGTTCACATATCTAGAGTCTATGGAAACTAGTATTGGGTGGGAGAATCTAAACACCCTATGCGGTTTGGCAATAACTCAGTTATGTTCTATAACATGACTCAATGGATCTGAGTACTTGCTACACTATAGAGGCTATTTGATTCTCCCACCCAATACTATTATTCATTTCACAATGACTTACCTCTGACATTGAGCTCATATTCTGGTTACATCTTGTGGCTTACATGCACTGTAGCTTGCTGGCCTCATGGAACATTACATTTTAGTTGAAAAGGGGTGATTTGCACAGTAATATTTAAGAGAAGATATGATTCTTTGAGCATTTTTTGGTGTCAACTTTGAGGGGTCATAGGAACCAGACCATACTTAGGGAAAAAAAAGTTTCATCTGCACAGTTTAAAGATACAATCATTCTCTATCTAGAGGCAGATTTTTGTTATTTTCTAGTCATTTCAAAGCTATAATGGCACACTCTAGATGCTGTGGTTGAGCTTACCATTGTATCTATTGTGGCATAGAAAGCTTGAACTTTTGTTGGTTACACTATTGTCATTACTGATGAATAATCCCTGTGTTCGTCAGTTTAGAGTTTGTAACACAGTTGTGTTAGTAGCTGCAAACCATGCGAAGCTGTGGTGAGTTTTAGTTGTCATACCAGTGCACTACCACCATTGTAATGTGCAATCACTGCCTATTCACTAGCGAAAAATGGCAACTATGTATTTGCATTCCAATACAGTATTGTCAAATTTAGTTGTTGTTGTGAGTAGAAATTAATAAAATGGGAAAATGCAAATGTACACTTGATACCACCAAGCAACTCTCAATAAATGCACAATGAAGTATATTGTGCATTTTTACAGTGAATGAAAAATTGATCAAACAAATTTTGGCAGGAAAGAATGATGAGTGAAATAATGACTACCTTAATCAATATCACTATAGGTAGATCATCTCCTTAGATCAGAAACAGTTATATTCTCTCTCAAGACAGAAGGCTCATGACTCACTGAATTCCAGACACTCTGGGGGGCACTTTACAGAGCAGAGCAACACAACTGTAAAGTTTCATTTATCTGAAGTTTCTTCTTCTTCTTCTCCTTTGCTCCTTTGTTCTTGACAAAGGCCCAAATAAGTTCAAAGACACTGAATATGCAGAGCACCAAAGGCAAACACACAAGTTTAATTTCCGTGTCCAGTGAGTGCAATACACTATCCAAAAGGTATTCTTGTGACTTGCAGTGGGATTGTACAAGTTCCAGTATGGCATGACATTAAATGGAAGCTCTACATTATTGCTTTCCATCAATTCAATAATAGAATCATTGCTTCATTTCATAGATGAATTTCATGGTACTAGAATTATTAACATGTGATGTGGAGCATGATCTTCAACAATCATATGTCTGTTTTGTAATTTTTTCGAGAATGCTCCTAAATCACTCTTTGTAGTATCTGTCATAATCTCAGAATGATAATCTGCACCTCCTTTTTGCCCAAGAAAACTACAGGCAGCATTTTGCTTGAACCCATCTTTATTACCAGTATTGCAAATAATAATGTGCTTTTTTCCTCCCAGCACTGGACAGTGTTTAAATGCATCCTTTCCAACCATTCCACTCTTAGACACTTCCTCTGTGATATTTGTATACATTTTTTATGCATAACATGTTTTTTTGTTCTTGCCATCTAAACTTTTTGGAATCATTTGCACCACACCAACCCTCATCAGTGTAATGAATAGTCAATCCACTGTTTCAACAGTGTCTAGTTGCTACACGAAATCATCTCTTTTCCCTGCTGCTTGGTCATTTTCCATGAGTACAGGTTTTTTGCTGAACTTTTTGTATCTGAAGCCCAATTTCTAAACAACATGTAAAAGGGTTGTTTCACTCATATCAGGAAAGTCTTCCACTTCAGCTTTCAACATTTCCAGCAAGTTGTGGATATAACTTGCCTTGAAAACTAATCAAATGCACACTTCTATCACCTGCCAGAACTCTTTTTTTGGTTATACAAGACATGAAGAAGTTTCTCTATATTCTCTCAAGATTTATTTCACTGATACCATGACATTCAGAAGTCCTCTTCAGCTGCTGTGATATAGAACTGCTAGAGCTCTGTTCTGCCCCCACCCCCCTCCTCCCTCCCTCTCAAAGTGAGCATGCACACTGATCACCATGGATGTTTATTGACTTTTCTCAACCCCATAAATGATAAATGGTTTCAGTCACGCAAGCACAAGGCAACTAATTATCTCACACGAGTACACAACAAAGAATGGCAGCATGATTGTTTTCTATCTGATGGGTGGCCCCAATGTAAGTACTTGAACAATGAACAATGAAATAGAAATATGGTTCAGAGTTACAGGAATGTAGCATCTGCAAGCAGGCAGTACCTAAAGATGCAAAAGCAAATAAATTAAATGTGTGATATTAGCACTTCATTTAATGATATGGATATAATAGAGGGAAACATTCCACGTGGGAAAAATATATCTAAAAACAAAGATGATGTGACTTACCAAACGAAAGCGCTGGCAGGTCGACCTGCCAGCGCTTTCATTTGGTAAGTCACATCATCTTTGTTTTTAGATATAGCACTTCATTTAGATTTATGTGCTTAGAAAAATAATAGATGTGAAAGGCAACACCAGAACTTGGATTACAATCTTTGTCTTGTCCATATGAATGACCATTAGGCGAATTGTGACAGTTTGCACTTGCCATTATCATGACAAAATTATGAATTGGAAAACAATGAAAATCCACTTTCAAGTAAGGAATGGATATATCTTTAATCTGTGCACAGGAAATTTTTCTCCCAATTATTATCTGACTTCTCCAACTGCTCAAACCTGACACTCGTCAAAAAGCATGGTCTTTCTAAAATTTTGCTGTGTATGTCATCCCTTTTTCAGCTAAAATTCAATATTCATATACCAAATAAAAATAGACATTTCCATGATTCTAGTTATGTACAACACATTGCTCTTTGTCATGTGATTTAATCAGAATACGAGCTCAAAGTAGGGGGTCAGTCATTATGAAATGGACAATAGTTCCTGGAACACCAGTGATGAGAACATGGTCCAAACACATCCTTGTATCTGCTTCATACATTCCTGGACTTGATCTCTGTTAACACATCCCCCCTCCTTTCTTCATTATACTTATATGTAATTTATTATCATTCTTGTTTGTGTCCTAATTCTTAATTGTACTATTCATCTCTTTTTCCCTGTAATCTACCTATATTTCTCATTCTGTGTTTATCATCTGTGGACAGCGGCTGGCACAGTGCTTAACAATGTATCATCTCTGATCTACACTCTTTGCTTCCTCCTCCTTTATCTTTGTCTACCCTAATCCTCACTACCAGTGTATTTCTCTCATCCGTAGGATCTGAGTGACCTTTGTTTACTTTTTTTAATCTTTGAAAATTTATTCATCTCTTCATAATGAAAGAACTGTTAGTACCAAAAGGTAAATAAATTAATAGGTCACTTTTACTTGCTATCGGCAATACTCCACATTTCACGTTTTGAAGGTAAACAGTGATCACAATAAATCTTTGCAATTATCTTTCATCCAAAATATTCAATTACAGTAGAACTTTCATTTTACATTCTCTGATTTTACGTTTTTCACTATTCTACACCATAAATTTGTAGCCCCTGTGAAAAACCCGTAAGATCAGTGTTAAAAATTCCCCAATTTTACATTTCTTCCTAGTAAGGCTTTCCTTGATTTTAAGTGCTACTCGATCTCTCGCTTGACTTCGACCTATATTCTCTGCCTACTCACATTTGATGTGACTGAACAAGTTGTAAGTGGCACAAAAGGCACCACAGGTGTTGGTGGAGTTAAGAGAATTTTTTAGGGCATTGTGAAGAGGCGAGATGTGAGAGAGAAAATCCTCACATAATCCACGATCGGTGTTGCCAACACAACTTGCCACATTTAGCGTCGTGGTGCAAGCGTGATACAACTACTGCTATTTTATAGCGGTAATGGAAAAATAAGACAGTCAACGCAAAGTGCTCCAGACTGAGCCAATATGTGACGAGAAGGGCCAGCCACCACTTTATCTTCTGTCACTTATAACCCAGTCTCATCTACTTGCACGTATTTCTGATGTACTGCATTCAGCAATAATATCAATCTTCAACCTTTTAAATTCAAACACTGAGTCCTGAAGAATATTCTCAGTCATAGCTGAGGAAACGTCGTCCATTTCTGGCTAGTGAACTTTTATTGACTGGTGACTTGTTAAGTCACCCAATTGCCAGTGCAGCCACCATAACACAATAATACACGTAAAATGAGATTATTACTGGTGGAGAGGGGGACTCACCCTTCAGCACAGGAGTGTTGGTAGGGATGAAAGCATTTTGTGAAGTACTGAAAATATGCTTTTCATGCAGATGATGTGTGCTTTGACAGAAATTTCACACGGAAATAGAACAAAGGTTTTGCGATAGCACATTTTAAAGGCTTTCGCATTCAAACCTGACATGATGCAGTTGCAATAACTATATATATTACTCGTGTACATACTTTGCACCACACACAACACACACTGTAGATTGTAAAGACTGGCAGCAGTAATAGAGGACATGAAGCAAAACTGTAGCACCTAAGCTGTCTTTCAAATTTACATTTTGCACAGTGTACGGAAATTCACTGATCTGACTTCTAATAAACTTATAACATCAACTGAGGCAGTAAACTGATTTTTTCATGTCTCTGTTTCTCTCTTCAAGTCTAAAATAACATTTTAACATTGGTGAGCATATTAAGTGCAGCTTGTAAGAAAAGTATTAAACAGTAACAGCAATGGTGATGATGTATGTCATTAAGCAGATGTCCACATTTATCATTTAGTTTTTTGTTTTAATTCAACACGTTCATGAATTTTGCTTGGATGATCTCTCAAAAACGTGCATTTTTGAATGTATAATTTGTGGCTGTAGCATGTCAGCAAACAGCTGAATTACCTTGTACCCAGACACCAATTTCATTTTTTTTATGAGTTTTCATTTGCTATTAACATATCTGTGATTTTTTGAGAACTGATGAAATTAGTTACCACAAATTATTCTGTAAACCTTGTATTGTGCATTTAATTTCCTTCACTTAGATATATTGTTTACAAAATATTGGAGAGGATTGCTGTTTTTAATCATATATGCCAATTACATGTGTTTTTGCTCATATTTTTGGGGATTTAAACATTTTTCTGGAGTCTGCATTTTCCTAAATTTTGCATTTTTTTACGTCTGGAGCACACAAAAATGAAAAATAGGGGTTTCATTGTACATAGTTTTTAGTTTTATTTAAAATATGTTATGTATGTAACTGATGAAAGAAAAAACATGCAATGAACCAAATGAAGCAGACAAAAGGCAATACAGACATCTAAAAAATGAGAATGACAGAAAATGCAAAATAGCAAAGAAGCCATGGCTGGAGGAGAAATTTCAAATCTGTAAAATCATGTAAGGGTATGGGAAACATAGAAGCTACATACAGTAATATCAGAGAGGCTTTTGAAGAAATGAGAAGTAGTTGTATGGACAGCGAGATTTCGGGTAGCAAATCTGTAATGAGCAAAGAACAGAAGGGCGAAAAAGGGAAGGAATATATAGAAGAGCTATACAAAGGAAATAAACCTGAAGAAAAGTATGGAAAGGGAAGAAGAAGTTGATGATGTGGAGCTGGCTGATGCACAACTGCTAGAAAAATTTGACAGAGCACTAAAATACCAACGAAACAAGGAACCTGGGTAAAATGACATTTTCTATGAATTATTAAGATACATATGAGAACCAAGCATCATTTGGTAAACAAGATATATGAGACAAGCAAATACCCTCAGACTTCAAAAAGAACACAGTACCTTCAGTACCAAGAAAGGAGGATGATGAAAGGTGTTAATACTACTAAACTACCACTTTAATAAGCCACAAGCACAACATAGTAATCTCATCTACATACAGAACACTTGAAAGACTGGCAGAAGCCATGGCCATACAAATTATCGTAGAAAGTACACAGAAGAAAGACAAACCAACATTTATAACATTTGTAGACTTTAAAAAGCTTGTGACAGTGTTTAATTTAATACACTCTTGAGCAATGTGAGGTTATGGGGGATAAAATACAGGAAGTGAAAGATTATCAGACATTTGTACAGAAATCAGATAGCAGTTGTAAAAGTCAAAATACTTGAAATGGAGGAAACAGTTGAGAAGAGAATGTAACACGTTAATTGACTATACTCCATGTTATTCAATCTGTACATAGAGCAAGCAGTACAAGAAAGCGAGGAGAAATTTGGAAATATAATGTAATTGGATACATAAAAAATCTACTCAACAAGCAGTTGCAGAACACACATATAAAAGGTATTACATCTGGTAGCTTTCGGAGCCAGTGGCTTAGACTAGTGAGTTTTAGGAAAAGGGGTAGAGTTCAGAAAAGTCATCCAGAACCTCAGGTCTTACCAGACAGGATGTAAATGGAAGTCAGCCCTGACCCAGTGTCCTGGGTGACTTTTTCAAACTCCATCGCTTTTCCTAAATCTCACCAGTCCTTTTCCTTCACCTCTCTTCCTTTCCCTTCAGAAAGGACAGGCTATATATAGTTGGTGATAGCATGTTTGTTGCTGTTAGAAGAAGTTTACCTCATAGCGAAATTGAAGTAGATAGTTCCTGTGAGTTAGTACGGGTAGAAGTCATTCTTGCTAAACTGAATAAAATAACAATTGGATGCTTTTACCGACCTTCCAACTCAAATGATACAATTGCTGAAAGGTTTAAAGAAAATTTGAGGCTAATTTCAAACACGTAGTGAACTCATACAATTATAGCTGGTGGTGGCTTCAATTTACCCTCGATATGTTGGCAAAAATACATGTTTAAATCTGGAGATAGACATAAAACAACATCTGAAATTGTGCAAATGCATTCTCTCAATATTATTTTGAGCAATTAATTCATGAGCCCACTCAAATAGTAAATGGTTGTGAAAACACACTTTACCTCTTAGCAACAAATAGTCCTGAGCTAGTAACAAGCATCAAAATGGGTACAGGGGTTAGTGAAAACAGGGCTGTCATAACAAGACTGAATACCATAGCTCCCAAACCCACCAAAAATAAACTAAACGTATGTCTAATCAGAAAAGAAGATAAAAATTGCTTGATGCCTTCCTGAGAGACAATCGCCACTCCTTCCACATTAACAATGTGAGAGCAGAGGTTGTATGTAAGGTAGTCTAGCAGCAAGACACAATCAATGCTGTCTCTGTGCAATAGCAATGGAAATACTATTGATGACAGTGCTGTTAAAGCAGAGTTACTAAACACAGCCTCCCAAAATTCTTTCACCACTAAAGACAAAGTAAACATCCCTGAATTCAAATCGAGAACAGATGCCAACATGAGCAGCTTAAAAGTATATATTATCTGTGTAATGAAGCACCTTAAATCACTTAATGAAAGCAAGTCTTCCAGTCCAGACTGTATACCAATTAGGTTCCTTTCAGAGTATGCTGATGCAATAGCTCCATATTCAACAATCATATATATATTACCTCAAGGAGAATGCTCTATTGATACAGAGTCATTTAGTAAACATTGTTCTTATGAAACACAATTAGCTCTTTCCTCAGACGAAGTGTTGAGTGCTATCAACAAGAGATTTCAAATTATCTCATATTTATAGATTTCCAGAAGGGTTTTGACACCGCACCTCACAAGCATCTTGTAATCAAACTGCGTGCTTATGGAATATTGTTATGAGACTGAATTTGTGATTTCCTGCCAGAGAGGTCACAGTTCGAAGTAACTGACAGAAAATCATCGAGTAAAACAGAAGTGACTTCTAGCATTTACCAAGGTAGTGTAATGGGCTCTCTGCAGTTCCTTATCTATATAAATGACTTAGGAGACAATCTGGGGTGCCATCTTAGACTGTTCGTGGACGATGATGTCATTTATCACCTAGTAAAATCATAAGAAGATCAAAACAAACTGAAAAGCCATTTAGAAAAGAGATCTGCGTGGTATGAAAATTGGCAATTGACCATAAATAATGAAAAGTGTGAGGTCATCCACATGAGTGTTAGAAGGAATCCATTAAATTTTGGTAACATGATAAATTAGCGAAATCTAATCGCTGTAAATTCAACTAAATACCTAGGAATTACAAATACAAAAAACTTAAGCTCAGAAGAACACATATAAAATGTTGTGAGAAAGGCAAACTGAAGACAGGTTTATTGGCAGAACACTTAGAAGTTGCAATAGATCTACTAAAGAGACTGTCTGCACTACACTAGTCTGTCCTCTTTTAGAGTATTGCTATATGGTGTGGGAATCTTACCCAATAGGATTAACACAGTACATCTAGAAATTTCAAAGAAATTGAGAAATAGGGGACAGAGTGTCACAGGCATGATACATGATTATGGATGGACATCATTAAAACAAAGGCTTTTCTTGCTGCAGTGGGATCTTCTCACGAAATTTCAGTCACCAACTTTCTCTTCCATACGAGAAAATATTTTGTTGATGCCAACCTACATAGGGAGAAACTATCATCATCATAAAACATGGAAAATCAGAGCTCACACAGAATGATATACGAGCTCATTTTTTCCATGCACTGTGCAAGAATTGAATAACAGAGAACTACTGAAAAGGTAGTATGATGAACTCTCTGTCAGCCACTTAAGTGTGTTTTGCAGAGTATCCATGTAGATGTAGATGTATATTTTGAAAAGAGGTTATAAATAACCTAAAATCAATAAAACTAAAACAATGGTAATCGACTGAAGCTGAATTATATCAGGTGATGCCAAATGATTTAAGTTAGTTGATGAAGGCACGAGAAAACAGAAAATAAAATGCAGATAGGCAGTAGCAAGTATAGCTTTTTTGAAAAGCAATAATATGTTAACATTTAATTTAAATTTAAGTGCAATGAAGTCCTTAATAAAGCTATTTCTCTGGCATATAGCCTTATATGAAGGCAAAATGTGGATTATAAACAGTACAGGCAAGAGAGAAAAGAAGAATATGGAGGAATGCTTTATATTAGTTTGGTAGATTAAGTAGCTACTGAGGAGGCATTGAACTGAATTGGGATGAAAGATTTTTATGCCAAAATTTCAATTTGGGATAACATGATAGAAAACATATCACAGACTGAGATTTATTAGAAGAATCCCTAGGGTGTGAAGTCTACCCATACACTAGATGGCTTACAAATCCTTCATCTGACTAATACTTAGGTATTGATTCTCAATCTTGGAGCCCTATGTTGTAGGCTTGACATAGATACACAGAAACGCAGCATATTTCATCTGCAGTTCCTTTAGTAAGAGCCACAGAGATGCTCATCTGCTTCCAGTCAGAAGGTGCTGCAAAAGAGTTTTTGTTTATCTCAGTATGGTTTACTGTTTAAATTCTGACAGTGTATGCTATGCTCCTAGGATTCGACTAACAGATTGTTTCCACCTATATGTATTTTATGAAAACATGAAGGTAAAATTACAGAGATCAAGATCACACAGAAGCTTACCAACAGTAACTGTTCCCACAACCCATTCACAACTAAAACAGCAAGGTGTTGAAGTGACTGCAGTATAGTAAGTACCCTCCACTACACACAATACTGCGGCCAGCAGAGTATAGATGTAGGTGCAGATCTTGAGTCATGAAGTAATGCTTAATTTGGTAACAGAGGGAAGTGTGTGTGGGAGGGAGAGTGTAAGAACTGTAGAGAGAGACCAAGGTTTGATTACAGTCCGTAGATTCAAATATATGTATGTTGCAGTATGTAGTAGGCTTTAGAAATGAGAACACTTCCACAGGGTAGACTAGCATTCAGAACTGCATGGAACCAGAGGACACCAATAGTGCATTAACATGACATGCCTTTCGCTCAGTGATAATAAATGCACAGCTTTAGAACATTTATAGAGTGAAACACATTTTTCCTAATGCCCTGACTGTATCTCAGCTAATGATATTGAAATTATAATCCAGTTTGTCCAAAACTAATAACATCAATGAATTACAAAGGGATTTTCATATTTTCACAGTGACAACGATTTTTTGTTTTGTTACAAACACCACATGGAAAGAAGGAATCTGGGTGAAGAACAGCAGCAGAATTTTGCAAAGCTAGTAATTGCTAATTTAAAAAGTTATGTAATAAAGTAACAAAAAAGAAATCTTTGTCATAAATGTCTACGTGTTAACTATGAAGGGATATAGATATGATATAACGCACATTTACATAGAACTACAAGCAAAAGAAAATTTAATGTAAGCTTGATCCAGGCCATAACCAGTAATTCTAGATGTTTAATTCCAGTATTACAGAAAGATTAACACAGTCGTATTGTTGAAAATTATTCACACTGAGTGTAGAGACTGTATTATTTCACCCTGTCACATATACTCGTAATATACCAGTGGCCCAAGTATCTGTAACGGGAGGAAATGTGTGCTGTAGCAGTAATAAATTACACACACAAACCTTCCTTGTGAATCAGTCTATTAGTGAAAACCGTATCAAAATCCCTATAGTACTTCCTCAGATTGACCTCCACTTACAGGTAGAAAAATATGGCAGGAGACATTAATTTATAATATGAAGTGAGAGCTCGTGACTGATATTACTGAGCATCTTCATCTGTTTTCTACTTCTGTACCAGTTTTATCGACCTGTTCTTACCGTAGTTCGGCTGCATGGAAGTGTAATTTCTAATCAAGGATTTTTTTATAAAAATTGAACCTTATAAAAATCTATGAATATTTTTTTCACGATTCTGTTTATAGTGTTGTCATCTGTTATTTTAAAAAGGTTTTATGATAGTTATGGGGCACATGAAAAGTGCAAAAGCAAATGAATTGGTCATTTTGAAAAGGGGTCATCTCCAATTTTTTCGCAAAATTCTTTTTCAATGGATTCTGTTTCTCTGGCATCTGTTCAGTGATTCCTCGTGAAAATGAGTCAAATCTCATCATTGTAGTGTGTTGCAGCTGAGAAGAAACATAGCATTCATTCTGAAAAGGAGTTGTGTCTCAGAGATGGCCCATTTTCAAAATGTACTGCACACTCATGTTGGACTCTGTCTGCCCCACTTTTCTCCCATTGTTCCCCCTCTTCTTCTACCTTTGTTGTGGTTGATGCAACAATCCCTGCCAGTCTGTCATTTGCAGTCTAGTGCCATTATTACAGCTTTACACTTACGCACTGTGTTAATGTTTGTTTCTGTTAAACAAACATGCCTTTGTGAGGAAGTGAAAGCTCATCAAGTATGTCCTCTTTCCTCAAAAAAAGGAGAGAGAAGAAGAAGAAGAAGAAGATTGGAAAGGGGCATATTAACTATGTTGGAATACTTGCAGTAGACTGGAAACCCCTGCAAGTAAGTTTCTATTCACGCCCACCCGGCTAGCCCCACAAACTAACGCACTGCTTCTCAAGCGGGAAGGCATGCCGGTCCTCGGCACAAATCTGCCCAATGGATTAGTGTAAAGGTCCGGTGTGCTGGCCAGCCTGTGGATGATTTTTAAGGTAGTTTTCCACCTGCCTCAGCAAATGCGGGGTGGTTCCCCTTATTACGCCTCAGTTACAATATGTCGGCGATGGCTGGACGAACACTGTCTCCACATATGTGTACACCATAAGGACTCTAAAATGCAAACATTTGGGGCTAAACTTGTCTGGTATGAGACGTTCCTGGAGGGTGGAGGGGCAGGGGGGGGGGGGGGGGGGGGCAAACTGCACAATAATCCTGGGTCCATTGTGGAGTGGTGGTGAGATAGGTGGACTGCTGTGCCTTTTGTGGGGTTGTGAACCACTGAGGCCTCCGGCGGGATGAAGCTCTCCGACGTTTCTAGGTCTCCGCTTTAATACACAGTACACAAGTTTCTACTCTATAAATGAAACACCTGAAATGTCCACGCACACTTGTACACATATATTCTAATGTTTGCACTTCGAAAATTTCAAAAATCATCATCATTCTCAAATTTGTGATTGTAATAAGCTTTTCTTGCTACCTGTTATTATTATTTTTTTATTTTTAGGTGTTTTTCCACTATATCACCTGAAAAAATTATGGACTGATCAAGACAGTGAATAAGTTTAGTGCCAAGGATGAGCGAGATGTTATTCTCCAAGGACTAATCAATGTCCCCCCACAAAAAAACTGCAAGAAATGCTTGTTTGATGAAGATATTCAAATAAAAAGTAAGTCAAAGATTCGCAAAATCCAATCAAATATCTTCCAAGTACCATATTGTATTGTTCAATAATTGTCATCGAGTGCTTGAAGTGTGAAGAGGTAGATATCAAAATAAGAAGAGAACACTTCTTAAAGGATAATTCCAAACGTGCTGCAACCACTGAACTTATTGTTCACAAGAAAAGACCCCCAAAACTCAAAAAAATGAATATTGTCTGACCAACATGCAAAGAAAATGAAAAAGTATCTGCAGTGTGCTTTGATTACACGCAAAATATTCCCCCGTCTTGTTTGCCTAGACAAGAGGTCTGTTATTAGTCAGCTATGGCTAAACGAATTTTGCATTCGCAATTTCAAACCTGGAAAAGCAACTTTTTACTCATGTATTGAAAAGGAAGGGAAAAAAGGTCCCAATGAAGTTCTCTCTTTTTAAGTGACATTACAGAATACATCCCTAGTGAAGCAGAACAGCGTAATCTATTCTGTGATGGTTGCCTAGGGAAAAACCTGAACAATACCAAAATAGAATTCTTATTCCCATTGTCATGAAGAGAAGGTTTTCAAAAATAATACCGTACTTTGCTCAAGGCAACCATTCCTTCAAAGATTGTAACCGAGATTTTTCAATAGTGAAAAGGAAAATTCGATATCAGGACAGGATTTATTCTCCTCAACAGTACGAGATATAATTGAAAGGTCATCAAATTTGAGTAAATTGAATGTAAAGCATGCTACTCATCAAGATGTGGCAGCATTCAATACTTGGTGGCCCACATCCTTCAAAAAGAAAGTCCTTTCAACTGAAAGTTTTGGCCAAGCAACCCCTAACAAAGAAAAATCTAATTTTGCAATGAATAAGTATTATGAATTTCAATTTATAAGTCAGGTACCAGGAACTGTGATTGTGAAACCCCCTGCAGATTGCATAATAGAGGAGCAATTTCACTTACTACGGAAATAATGAACTGGCTCATTGCTATTCATCCGAGATCCATCTAATAATCCATCTTATGCTGGGAAAATTCCTATAAATGTTGAGAAAATCGAAGATTTAAATAAGTTGTACCAATACATATGAGATACACACAAGGAATTTGATGATGAGATTTACCTTTGGCCTGCCACCATGAATGATGAAGCTTCTGAAGAATTCTAAAACAAAGTTCATTTTATTGTGTGGACTTCCCAGAACCATCGTGCTGTTTTCACAGTTTTTTCAGTTTATTTGTGTGAGGGCACAAGACTCATTTGGAGATTTTTGTAATATTGCAAATACACATACTCTTTACATTCAACATAAAAAAAAGAGCATTTTGAAAACAAGTCATCTCTCTCATGAAAAATTAATTTTCTTGTGTACAAGAACAGGTTAAAACTGTCCAAAATAACATTTTTATTTCTAACAAAACAACTGTTAACAGAAAAAAGATTCATCACCATTCTGCAAAATGTTAGCAGTATAATATGGTTTTTGTTTCTCCAGTAAAATTTGGAAAACTGGAGATGACCCCTTTTCAAAATGGCCAATTCAAATACACACATAAGTAAATAAATGTAATACCTTTTGCATGTTTGAATTCAATAAGATAACGCTTGATTGGAGACTTTCCATCATATGGTGCAGCCCAAGACAACTGAACAGACCGGCCAGATTTATCCAGAACTTTCAAGCCATCAGGTACTTCAGGAACCTCTGTCAAAAAATCAATGCTGTTGCATGTACTTGTACAGAATGCAGGTGTGTGTCCAACACAAACAGTATCTACTGCTTCCAGCTATCAGCATTACTACAGCAAATATTACCTTGAACAATCATATTAATGCTTGTATCATCACTCCCAAATGCATTTGTAGCAACACATGTGAACAGAGCAGAATCCTCTCTCTCGGTTCGTTTTATGCTCAGGTCAGACAAAACACCATTAGGAAGTATTTCCTCTCTGATCGTGTATCTGTGAAATGGTGTTGCAGTAACAGCAATTGAGAAATAACCACAAAGTAAAAGTTCACATTAGTATAATATATTCTGAACACACTGCTAAACTGAATGTTCTAGAGAACAGAATAGTTACATACCTTCACTTACAAAGTATCTTATACAAATAAAAACAATGTTAAGAAAAATTCACTAAATGTCTTAAAATGTACTTTATTACCAAAAATTTGTTTCTAAGTTGCTTTTTTAAGGAATTAAGCAGTGTTTAATCCCTCCTACCAAGATATATAATTATCATATTATATGTTTATTATCAGTCTTCAATTTTTTGGGAAGATGAAAAGACCACTGAGAATTACCACTACCAGTCACAAACATTGTCAACTATTGTATTACTTATTTATTTAGTGACATGTTTCGAGGGTTATACCTCACCTTCAGGCTAAATGACATTACAAAACAACTTTACAATAAGGTCATATTGATGTCACAAAGTGAGTGACTGTTACAAAACATTTTCCTGCAAACATCAGTCAAGCTTCCAAAGCGACATTGCCTCTTACTAAGTTTTCTCTTTTTCCACAGGATGACCACAGCATTTACGAAAAGACTATGTACCATCAGTATGACCTTATTGTAAAGTTGTTTTTGTAATGCCATTTAGCCTGAAGATGAGGTATAGCCCTAGAAACATGTCGCTAAATAAGTAAGTAATACACTAGTTGACAAAGTCTGTGATTGGTAGTGATAATTTAAAAAAATGTTTACCAGTGAGAGTATCTGATGAATAGAATCAACAGCACTACAACCACTTTTCAGTAGGGTTCTTGTTTCAACTTTTGTTTGTGAGCATGAACTGCAGTAAGAAACACAGTGGACTGCAACTTATGAAGGAAAATACACTTGAGAAAACTATAAAATTTCAAAGAAATAGAACAGCTGATCATCACTTACGTTTAGGAGTAAAAATTTCAGTGCTGCTGATAGACACTTTTAAAAGTGGAAAACTTGTCCCACGTAGTAGCTCAAAAGAGCTACTAGTTCCTTCCTCTGGGATACGATGACTAATGTTAGAGAGGAGGATCAGATCATTCACATCCTGGGATGTTCTAAGAATGAGGGGAAACTGGGTTGAAGGGGAAAGTGTCAGAGAGAGTAGGTTAAACACACCATATTCATAAGCACTGGGCCATGATGTTAACCATTAACAGAGATTCACTCTGCACATTTTATGTACAAATGGTCAGCATCAAACTGGCTGTGTGCATGAATGGACGAACAAGAACTGGTCTTGAGGGCATCCAGTACTGAGGTGCTGAACATCCAGTACTGAGGTGCTGAACATCTCTACAGCATGACTCACATGACCCTAGTGCCTGCTACACTATGTAGGTTAATTAGATTCTCCCACCACATACTAGTTTATTTGACTGCCACAGGTCAGAACATCCTTCTCTAGAATTATCCTCACATGCCACCAACCTCATGACCTTGATCTCTATTGTCACACAATACCCACTTTCCACTCATTATTATACATTTTACTTGTTTACTTATTCAGTTACTTTCTTTATTGCTTCACTGTTGTCATTGTTAACGTTTCTCAAAACAAGAGTTCTGTCAATTGTGCAGTTACTGTTGTTCATAGTGTAGGTAGATTTGTACTGTAGTAGTAGTAGTAGTAGTAGTGAGTAGTTGGCAGGTAGAGACAGAAGTAGGTGTTACTATTCACTGGGTCTGCTATATGGAGTTGACACCCAATAGCAAAGTCTGTGGAACAAAAGTGTGATTCCACTATTTAGTGGTGACTCTGACTTTACGCATTTGTACTATTACATTGAGTGGTGCACAACTGTAATGTCCATAGGCCAAAAGTGTGAACATTTTGATATGTTATTTTGTTCCTGTTGGTGTCCCCTTATGTGTCTAGGGCTGTATCTAATATTAAGTCATTTCATAAGTCTTTAATTTATTTGTTACACTCTAGTGCCCCCCCACAAAGAACCATGGACCTTGCCGTTGGTGGGGAGGCTTGCGTGCCTCAGCAATACAGACAGCCGTACCGTAGGTGCAACCACAACGGATGGGTATCTGTTGAGAGGCCAGACAAACGTGTGGTTCCTGAAGAGGGGCAGCAGCCTTTTCAGTAGTTGCAGGGGCAACAGTCTGGATGATTGACTGATCTGGCATTGTAACATTAACCAAAACGGCCTTGCTGTGCTGGTATTGCGAACGGCTGAAAGCAGGGGGAAACTACAGCCATAATTTTTCCCGAGCGCATGCAGCTTTACTGTACGGTTAAATGATGATCATGTCCTCTTGGGTAAAATATTCCGGAGGTAAAATAGCCCCACATTCAGATCTCCGGGCGGGGACTACTCGGGAGGACGTTGTTATCAGGAGAAAGAAAACTGGCGTTCTACCGATCGGAGGGTGGAATGTCAGATCCCTTAATCGGGCAGGTAGGTTAGAAAATTTAAAAAGGGAAATGGATAGGTTAAAGTTAGATATAGTGGGAATTAGTGAAGTTTGGTGGCAGGAGGAACAAGGCTTTTGGTCAGGTGAATACAGGGTTATAAATAACAAAATCAAATAGGGGTAATGCAGGAGTAGGTTCAATAATGAATAAAAAAATAGGAGTGCAGGTAAGCTACTAAAAAAAGCATAGTGAACGCATTATTGTGGCCAAAATATACACGAAACCCACGCCTACTACAGTAGTACAAGTTTATATGCCAACTAGCTCTGCACATGACGAAGAAATTGAAGAAATGTATGATGAAATAAAAGAAATTATTTAGATAGTGAAGGGAGACGAAAATTTAATAGTCATGGGTCACGGAATTCGGTAGTAGGAAAAGGGAGAGAAGGAAATGTAGTAGGTGAATATGGATTGGGGCTAAGAAATGAAAGAGGAAGCCGCCTGATAGAATTTTGCACAGAGCACAACTTAATCATAGCTAACACTTGGTTCAAGAATCATAAAAGAAGGTTGTATACATGGAAGAAGCCTGGAGATACTGACAGGTTTCAGATAGATTATATAATGGTAAGACAGAGATTTAGGAACCAGGTTTTAAGTTGTAGGACATTTCCAGGGGCATATGTGGGCTCTGACCACAATCTATTGGTTATGAACTGTAGATTAAAACTGAAGAAACTGCAAAAAGGTGGGAATTTAAGGAGATGGGACCTGGATAAACTGACTAAACCAGAGGTTGCACAGAGTTTCAGGGAGAGCATAAGGGAACAATTGACAGGAATGGGGGAAAGAAAGACAGTGGAAGAAGAATGGGTAGCTATGAGAGATGAAGTAGTGAAGGCAGCAGAGGATCTAGTAGGTAAAAAGACGAGGGCTAGTAGAAATCCTTGGGTAACAGAAGAAATATCGAATTTAATTGATGAAAGGAGAAAATATAAAAATGCAGTAAATGAAGCAGGCAAAAAGGAATACAAATGTCTCAAGAATGAGATCGACAGGAAGTACAAAATGGCTAAGCATGGATGGCTAGAGGACAAAAGTAAGGATATAGAGGCTTATCTCACTAGGGGTAAGATAGATACTGCCTACAGGAAAATTAATGAGGCCTTTGAAGAAAAGAGAACCACTTGTATGAATATCAAGAGCTTTGATGGAAACCCTGTTCTAAGCAAAGAAGGGAAAGCAGACAGGTGGAAGGAGTATATAGAGGGCCTATACAAGGGCATTGTACTTGAGGACAATATTATGGAAATGGAAGAGGATGTAGATGAAGATGAAATGGGAGATACGATACTGCGTGAAGAGTTTGATAGAGCACTGAAAAACCTGAGTCGAAACAAGGCCCCGGGAGTAGACAACGTTCCATTAGAACTACTGACGGCCTTGGGAGAGCCAGTCCTGACAAAACTCTACCATCTGGTGAGCAAGACGTATGAGACAGGCAAAATACCCTCAGACCTCAAGAAGAATATAATAATTCCAGTCCCAAAGAAAGCAGGTGCTGACAGATGTGAAAATTACTGAACAATCAGTTTAATAAGTCACGGATCCAAAACACTAATGCGAATTCTTTACAGACGAATGGAAAAACTGGTAGAAGCCGACCTTGGGGAAGATCAGTTTGGATTCTGTAGTAATATTGGAACACATGAGGCAATACTGACCCTACGACTTATCTTGGAAGCTAGATTAAGGAAAGGCAAACCTACGTTTCTAGCATTTGTAGACTTAGAGAAAGCTTTTGACAATGTTGACTGGAATACTTTCTTTCAAATTCTGAAGGTGTCAGGGGTAAAATACAGGGAGCAAAAGGCTATTTACAATCTGTATATTGAGCAAGCAGTAAATGAAACAAAAGAAAAGTTCGGAGTAGGTATTAAAATCCATGAAGAAGAAATAAAAACTTTGAGGTTTCCCGATGACATTGTAATTCTGTCAGAGACAGCAGAGGACTTGGAAGAGCAGTTGAACGGAATGGACAGTGTCTTGAAAGGAGGGTATAAGATGAACATCAACAAAAGCAAAACAAGGATAATGGAATGTAGTCGAATTAAATTGGGTGATGCTGAGGGAATTAGATTAGGAAATGAGACACTTAAAGTAGTAAAGGAGTTTTGCTATTTGGGGAGCAAAATAACTGATGATGGTCGAAGTAGAGAGGATATAAAATGTAGACTGGCAATGGCAAGGAAAGCGTTTCTGAAGGAGAGAAATTTGTTAACATCGAGTATTGATTTAAGTGTCAGGAAGTCGTTTCTGAAAGTATTTGTATGGAGTGTAGCCACGTATGGAAGTGAAACATGGACGATAAATAGTTTAGACAAGAAGAGAATAGAAGCTTTCGAAATGTGGTGCTACGGAAAAATGTTGAAGATTAGATGGATAGATCATATAACTAATGAGGAGGTATTGAATAGGATTGGGGAGAAGAGAAGTTTGTGGCACAACTTGACTAGAAGAAGGGATCGGTTGGTAGGACATGTTCTGAGACATCGAGGGATCACCAATTTAGTATTGGAGGGCAGCGTGGAGGGTAAAAATCGTAGAGGGAGAGGGAGACCAAGAGATGAATATACCAAACAGATTCAGAAGGATGTAGGTTGCAGTAGGTACTGGGAGATGAAGAAGCTTGCACAGGATAGAGTAGCATAGAGAGCTGCAAACTAGTCTCTGGACTGAAGACAACAACAACAACAACTCTAATGTCCAGCTTGCTCAAGAACTAGAGCTGAGCAATAACGTCTTGAGCTGTCAGGTCTGTAAAATATTCTGTTCTTGTGATTTGTTGTGTAAGGTATGTATTGTTTTATAAAGTTTTTGTTGAAATTAGCCCTGAGTTGCCAACTTTGTTTAAGATTCTGTTCTTGTGATTTGTTGTGAAAGGAATTTATTGTTTTAATACTTTTATTCCAGCAAAATAATCCTGTGCCTGCACTCTCCCCAGACCAAATCAGACTCCATCCAAATTCTATACTACAACTGATAGCAGAGTACGGTCGCACATTGTGCCGGCACGGAGCCCATGACGCTAGCTGTAACCTTGGAAACTGTCTTGCTTTCCCATGTGCTGCTGCAGGTATGGCCAATGACAAGGTGCCAGAACAGCATGGCTACAAGAGCCAAAATAATCCCACATTTGCACTACCCCAGTCCAGGCACCACTCCACCCAAAATCTATGATGTGGTACAATTCTCAAACAACATACAATAATTATACAGCAACATGTTTTGATAATTCTCTTCAGTGATATGGAATTTGTGGCAGCAGCTAGATGATGCATTTGTGCACACCCATTAGCATCCAGAAATATGCAGAAATTTAAGAGTGGGTTGAAATTAAATATACAAGGGTGTGCTGAAAACTAATGCCTCCATATTTTTATGCAAAAACTCTTAAAGCTTTTTAAATACAACAAACTTTATTAACACTTACACCTTTATTCTTTGCATCTACATATTTTTTTCTCAATATTGCCAACCTGGTGACAAACACATTTCTCCCAATGACAGACCATTTTGTTGATGCTGTAACAGTAGAATGTTTGTCTTTGTTGACTGAGCGACCACCTCACCTCTGCTTGTACCGCTTCAACGCAATCAAGTGAAATATTCCAAAGGGTTCTTTAAACTTAGGAAACAATGGAAAATTGGATGGGACCAAGTCAGGACTGTATGGAGGATGACTGATGACAGTGGACCCAAGGTGTCAGGTTGTAGATTTCACAGCACTCATGTGTGGTCTGACATTGTTATACTGTAGCAGAGGGTGCTTGATGTGTGGATAAACACTTAGAAGTAATGCTTTCAGTTTTATGAGTGTCCTGCAGTCCAGCAACATATGTAGTTAAATTAAACATTGCCATATCACACGCTACAATTCTGAGCCCTCTAGCGGCACAGGCAGGAAAGTTGACCAAGTAACATGCATGACACGTAATATACTGACAAGAGAATAAAAAGTTCGGAGGCATTAGTTTTCAGCACACCTTCATAGCCTCATGTTTGACTCCTGTTACAAGTTAACACTGGGAACTACAACAGTGTTCCATTTTTTGTTGACTTTTGCATCTTTTTAATCGCTTCAACTTAAATCCTGATAGTTTTAAGCATTTCTAAAAATTACTTTACTTTGCCTTTGTCTTTGTCTTTGTGCAGTTCTTACAGTCAAATGAAGATTAATGTTTGGATACAGAGTAACCAATTAACCCTGTATACATGATCAATATCCAGTAATGTTGCATGTTTTACATAACACTACGAGCTTTGACAAGCCCATGTGGATCTGTAAAGTATTCTTAATCAGATTCTGGAGTATGCAGAAGTTAGTTAGTGTATCAATAACTACGAGCATAAAGATGTTTTGTTTTTTGTACCTGTTATTGTCACTCTTGGGATCAAGGCGTTTATTATTCATATTCCACAAGATACCAATTGGTTTTTCACCTCTAGCTTCACACTGCAGGACAGCTGGTTCCCCACGACGTGATGTCTGGTTACGCAATTTGATCTCGAAATGAGGGGGAGCTGTAAAACAGTTTTTATTAATATTAGAACCATGAGTTAAGTTACCAATGGGTAAAGAGCTCTGAGACAGGATTCTAGGGAAGGCAGAGGGCTGTGAAGGCCAGAACTAAATTAGAGGGACAAAAGGGAAAAAATGTGGACCTGAGTTTATTGTGCAAAGAGAATGATCAATTCTGAGTAACCAGGGCTTTCCTATACAGTTATTAATCAGTTCAGAGTAGATGTTCCTTCCACAGAAATGTAAGTCTTTACAGCAGGCTGTTCCAGCTCGGATGTCAATCAGCGTACTGCCATGCACCCACTGTTGGGTAAGCTGCTGATGAGTGAGCAGTCAGGTAGCTCTGTACTGTAGCCTGCACAATTGTAAGTCTTTGCTGAGCACCTGCTGGGCTCCAGAGTCAGCAGATGGCTCATGTACATAGATGGGGCATGAATGCATTTTAGTAGGGCCATCTGGTAAGTAGCCTATACTACAAGTGCCTGTACTTATGGGTGAGACAGTTGACTGCGGGTGACTGTGACTCATGGAGCAGCACTGAAACAGCCTGATTTAAAGTATATGAATTTGTTCTAATGCAGAGTCTGCTAATAAATATGGGATCAACTAACAGACTACCTGATGACTTTCATCTCGTGTTTTTCAGATGACAGTTCTTTAAAGATCCTTCAAATGTTTTGCCAGCATGACTAGTTGGCACTGTCAAAGATTCGCCCTCTATTGTTGGTGACTGCCAGCAACAGAGAACAAATCTTTGAGAATGCCAGCACCTCCTGCTGGCAAAATGTCGGAAAATTATTATTAAAATGTCAGCCAAAGAGCCTGAGATTAAAGCCACCAGACAATATGCCAACAAGTGGCCACAAAAGCATCAACAATTTTGAACTAGCGGAGTGCCACTATTTCAAATTATTACAAATGAAAAAACTCATATACAGATTTCTCAGGAGATGATAGCTTGAGACAGCCTTAAAGGCACCACACTCAGCTACTGGCTATGCATTTATGTTAAGTGAAATACTATCATGGAGCTGTAACTCAGAAGTTGTACTATAACATCCAACTCTTTGTTTCTGTGTGTATTTGAGGCTTGGTATTTCTTCTTAGCACTTTAATCAATGTCTAAAACAACATTAATTTGCCAAGAGCTTAATTATTGTTTTTATAAACCACACTGTTGGAAAAATTCATAATATTGCACACTAAATATTATAATAAATATTATAATAATAAACATTATACTTTATATTACTTAAATCTTTTTTCCTACCTTGCACACTGATTAAAATAACAGCAGACAATCCTGACCCAATGCCATTTACAGCTTCACATAAATAATAGCCTTCATTAGTTTTTTGTATGTTATTTATTGACAGTGTTCCATCCTCCACTCTTATGTTGGGGTTGTTGGGCTTAAGATCATTATAATCTCCAGGTGTGTCACCTGAAAAAAATTGAAAATAACACTTCACATGCGAAATATTCAGATTTCAGTCAGCACTAATTTAAAAATTTGCAATGTATTTGAGATCTGCTTTGTTTCAAAGACATATATATTTTTGAATTTTTTATAGACTGGTAAAGAGTTACAAAGTAATGAGATCTGTATGATCACCACTACATCTAAAACATTGTAATATAATAAAATAAATATGTATTACCATAGCTTTCTGTTCACTCTTCTTCACTATAAGCAATAAGTGCATAAATCAAGATTAAATTCTGTGCTCACTGACAGCTCACAAATAACAGGATAGAGCTGACAGAATTATATAGCAGTAACTGTCTGACTGTAAAGCATTAGAAAAACATTATAACTGGGAGATGACAAAAGGGTTAGAAGGAAAAATAATAATGATGTGAAAGTAAATGAATATCATAATCCAGCAAAGAAACAGAAGAAAAACGTAAAGTAGCTATTACTTCTGGATCAGATATATTAACGAGAATGTTAAATCAATGTTAGTATATTTAGATGAGGGGGTCACATAGACAAAATTACAATGCATTTTTTGAATTCATCTGCTGTGGCATGCCTATCATTGGGAAACAGTGGTCAAACGCCTGCCAGCCGCACAATTCAAACACTATCCACTCCACTTGGGTCATGACAGGGTCAAAAACTCAGCAAGTAGACCATCAGAGTGTGGCACCAGCAGCCACATCAAAGTCTCTATTGTCACGCACAGCTAGCATTGACGTGCATTGACCAAGACTATGTTCTGCTTCTGTGACTCAGCCAAGCAGCCAAATCAGAAAGATGTAGCATTTGACACATTGAGAACTGAAGCTTGCACAAGGGCAGCAGAAGGCAATGACTTCACCAGCCTGGAATTAATGGAGCTCACTAGAGCTGCCGTCAACATTGCTGTCCAGCCCCTTGTCCACCACCGTTCTTCAATAAAGACATCATAGCCTCAGGGACCGAACTCTGCCAGTGTGAAGGATCTGGACTGTCATTGTTTTGATGATTGTAGTGAGGAACACTAACATTTTTTGCTATTCATACTCAACAGGGCCTTAGTGTTCATGACGAGTGTACTTGATGGTGGCTTGTCAAAACTTTAACTTTTGTTCTATGAGTTATATTGGCCAGGAGGGATTTGATTATTTGTTTTCCATTTATTAACATTTTGTAAAACTGTGTTGGAAATCAGGCACAAGTACATAACAGCGATCTCAGAAAGGTACCAGTTAGTTGAATGTAGTCAATTACAGTCATTGGAAAAGGAATGGACAAGGTACAGGGACACAGTACTAGAAGTGGCTAAAGAATGTCTTGGAACAGTAGTGTGTAAAAGTAGGATGAAGCAAACAGCTTGGTGGAATGATACAGTCAAGGCAGCCTGTAAAAGGAAAAAGAAGGCGTATCAAAAATGGCTACATACCAGAACCCAGGTAGACAGAAAAAGTTATGTTGAAGAAAGAAACAAAGCCAAACAGATAATTGCAGCATCCAAGAAGAAATCATGGGAAGACTTTGGAAACAGGTTGGAGACTATGGGTCAAGCTGCTGGAAAACCATTCTGGAGTGTAATTAGCAGTCTTCGAAAGGGAGGTAAGAAGGAAATGACAAGTATTTTGGACAGGTCAGGAAAACTGCTGGTGAATCCTGTGGATGCCTTGGGCAGATGGAGGGAATATTCTGAAGAGTTGCTCAATGTAGGTGAAAATGCGATCAGTAATGTTTCAGATTTCGAGGTAGAATGGGATAGGAATGATGGAAATAGGATCACATTTGAGGAAGTGGAAAAAATGGTCAATAGATTGCAGTGCAATAAAGCGGCTGGGGTGGATGAAATTAAGTCGGAACTCATCAAATACAGTGGAATGTCAGGTCTTAAATGGCTACACAGGATAATTGAAATGGCCTGGGAGTCGGGACAGGTTCCATCAGACTGGACAAAAGCAGTAATCACACCAATCTTTAAACATGGAAACAGAAAAGATTGTAACAACTACAGGGGTATCTCTTTAATCAGTGTTGTGGGTAAAATCTTCTCAGGTATTGTTGAAAGGAAAGTGCGAGTATTAGTTGAGGACCAATTGGATGAAAATCAGTGTGGGTTTAGGCCTCTTAGAGGTTGTCAGGACCAGATCTTTAGCTTACGGCAAATAATGGAGAAGTGTTACGAGTGGAACAGGGAATTGTATCTATGCTTTATAGATCTAGAAAAGGCATATGACCGGGTTCCTAGGAGGAAGTTATTGTCTCTTCTACAAGATTATGGAATAGGAGGCAAACTTTTGCAAGCAATTAAAGATCTTTACATGGATAGTCAGGCAGCAGTTAGAGTTGACGGTAAATTGAGTTCATGGTTCAGAGTAGTTTCAGGGGTAAGACAAGGCTGCAACTGTTATTCATATTATTTATGGATCATATGTTGAAAACAATAGACTGGCTGGGTGAGATTAAGATATGTGAACACAAAATAAGCAGTCTTGCATATGCGGATGACTTAGTTGTGATGGCAGATTCGATTGAAAGTTTGCAAAGTAATATTTCAGAGCTAGATCAGAAATGTAAGGACTATGGTATGAAGATTAGCATCTCCAAAACGAAAGTAATGTCAGTGGGAAAGAAATATAAACGGATTGAGTGCCAAATAGGAGGAACAAAGTTAGAACAGGTGGGCGGTTTCAAGTACTTAGGATGCATATTCTCACAGGATGGCAACATAGTGAAAGAACTGGAACCGAGGTGTAGCAACGCTAATGCAGTGAGCGCTCAGCTACGATCTACTCTCTTCTGCAAGAAGGAAGTCAGTACCAAGACTAAGATATCTGTGCACTGTTCAATCTTTCGACCAACTTTGTTGTATGGGAGCGAAAGCTGGGTGGATTCAGGTTACCTTATCAACAAGGTTGAGGTTACGGATATGAAAGTAGCTAGGATGATTGCAGGTACTAGTAGATGGGAACAATGGCAGGAGGGTGTCCACAATGAGGAAATCAAAGAAAAACTGGGAATGAACTCTATAGATGTAGCAGTCAGGGCGAACAGGCTTAGATGGTGGGGTCATGTTACACGCATGGGAGAAGCAAGGTTACCCAAGAGACTCATGGATTCAGCAGTAGAGGGTAGGAGGAGTCGGGGCAGACCGAGGAGAAGGTACCTGGATTCGGTTAAGAATGATTTTGAATTAATAGGTTTAACATCAGAAGAGGCACCAATGTTAGCACTTAATAGGGGATCATGGAGGAACTGTATAAGGGGGGCTATGCTCCAGACTGAACGCTGAAAGGCATAATCAGTCTTAAATGATGATGATGATGATGATGATGATGATGTTTACTACAGTGTTCAAGAATAATTCTTCTTGCAACAGTAAATTTTCTGAAGAAGTATCTAATTTCTATGGTGTTAATTGATTAGTTTTGAAAGACACTCCCAGAAGCATTTTTCTGTGTTGTTGTTAACATTCAGCTAAAGGCTGAAAGCTCAGAAGTGTGTGCATTCAATGTAAAGGTGACACTAAACATTTTTCCAGTTTAGAGTTTGTGTATCAATTATGTCGGACATAATAATAGTGACGAGTTAAAAACTGTATTTTACGCGTGCTGTAGCAGAAAGTGAACTGTTGATTTCTCTATCTCCATGGCAGCTCCACCAGAGACCGTGGACCTCAGAAACCCAGTTATTGTCCTACTCCAGCAAATACAGCAAACCAACAGGAGGCCCATGGCATGGGTGGAGGCCATCACCTAACCCACACTGCTAGTGCCAGTCATATACACACAGATAGCCTCAGCGGTGCAAAATATCTGTCAACCGTCACTGCACTTCCCACCCTTCCACTGGTAGGTGCAACCATGGGACTGCTACATCACCCAACTGGAACAACACTTCTGCATCTATGAGGTGTCATGCAATGTTGCGCTTTCCTCCTGGCTCTTGGAGGCTCCTTAGTGTTCCAGTTAGTGAAACTATTATAACCTGAAGCAGAGTCTCAAGACCTCCCGTGTGATACGATCAAGTCTAGCCTCTCAGATTATTCTGATTCACAGGTCCACACCCCAGCCACATGACTGAATCGTACCATGAGTAGACTGCTCAGTACAGGGACTCTTAAGACACTGTGAATTCAGGAGTATTAGTGGGTAGCATTATTAGTCTTTCGCTTCCTCCCTAGTCAGAGACATGGTTTTAGTGCAACTTCCTGACAAAAACTGTGAAACGATCTCCTCAACCTCAAAGATCCATAACTTGATGCTTGTCTCACAGCTATCTGAAAAGTCACTCCTCTCTTCAGTGGCTCTGCAGGATCCTGCCCTAGTGTTCGCTTCTGAGCCAGCCAAGCCCACCAGTAGGCACCAATGGCCACTCTACGTGTAGGATGGGGTCCCCTCAACAGGCTGCTAATATTGGACCTACCACTGTGCACTATGTTTCATACAACACCCCTGCCGACAATGTCATTTTGACCTTCGAGATGTACATCTTGCGGCAAAATAGGACATAAAGCGGAGGTCTGCATCTCCTCCTCACATATGAATGTGCGTTATGCTCAAGCGGAACAATCTGTGCAGGCCCTGGACCAGACAGAGTTCGAAAATCCCAAAGTAGCACGCATCACATCTTCGGCCAAGCACATGAAACTGGGGGTTCAAACTATCACAGTGACAGTGTCCTTACAAACTGAAACTGATTCATCCATCAATAATTGTTTGGAACATGTACAAAAAAGTGGAGGCACCATTCTTCGATCACTTTCCACACCTTTTAAGAGTTTCAGCAATGATATAAGTTCACTGATAGTTTCTTCCATGGACATACATGTTAAAGTACAAAACAGATATGACTCACATCCTGTTTGTCACTACCACGGACACCTGCAACTTGCTGGGTACGGTTCTCTTAACGCCCTGGGTTTAGAGATACACAACACTGCGCTGACAGTGAAGTCAGTGGATAGACCACTGCAGGTGCAACATGTCATTCAATGGTTCCCTATGAATTTTTCACCGAATAAGATGGGGATAAATAACTCTGAGACATGCATTACCACGTTACTGCAAACCAATCACAAGTTTTGTAAAGCTCGTAATGTTCCATTTGCTCTGCAGAACAGGCACCACACTGAACTTCAATGCCTGCAAGAGGACAGGGTTCTGCCCCCAGCACCCAACAGTAGATCGGCATCCTCCATCGTCTTATGGTACGATCAGTGTCTGTGGTGACTTTGAAGTCACCACTGAAGCCCAAGCAGTCCCAATGCATATCAGACCTCCAAAGTTGAAGGTGGGGTATGACTCATCTTTCTGGGTAGAATGTTTGCCAAGATTGACTTAAAGGATGCCTACCTGCAGCTCCCCCTCCGAGAACTTATTAGTGACCAGTAAACTGTTTGAACTTTTCTGATATAACTGACTGCTTTTCAGCATGTCCAGTGTACCACCTATAGTCCAAATATACTTAGAGCACTTAATCGGGCAAGTTCCTGGTAAGGCTAACTGTAGGGATGATACTTTGGTGGCAGGAAAAACTGGAGGACATCACTCATAATTTAGAAGTATTGCTCATTATTTTTCAGAAAGTGAATTTACATTGCAATTTGGACGAGTGTGAATTCTTTGTAAATCAAGTGGAGTGTTTGGGACAAAGAGTCAGTGTTTCAGGTATCTGCTCCACCCCATCTTACGTGAGGCAGTCCAAAAGCTGCATAGCCCCACGGACATCTCTCAAATGAAGTTGGTCCTGGATCAAACCAATGACAACTGCCACTTCATCCTTCGGTAGCACTCAACAGTGGAGCCATTACATCAGCTCTTATAAATAAACATACCGTGGAAATGGATGGACCAATGCTTACAGTGGCTTCCATAGTATGAAGCAGGCCATTCTCAAACATACTTGCCTAACAGAACATGATACAGCAACGTCAATGGTCCTCACAGGTGAAGCATCTGATTATGGGGTGGGGGCAGTGCTGTTGCACATTGTAAATGGGGTGGAACACCCTATTGCTTTGTTTTTTACACAATGAATCACACATAGATAAATTACAGCCAGGTCGAGAAGGAGGCCCTTGCTGTAACATCTGCCATAAAGAAATTCCATGATTCTTTCTACACCCATCAGTTCACACTCTTCACAAAACACAAGCCACTCCTTCTGCCCCCATGCCCTTTGGCAGATCTTCCCACTTAAGAGTGCTTGACACTTACAACACTGGGCCCTCTTTTTATCAAGTTACTCATACGACATCCAGTTTCGTTTGACAATGCACCGTACTAATGCGGATCTTCTCTCCTGTTCACCTGTAGGGTAGGATCCCGTCTTCGACAAAGATCCCGAGGTCTGCTGCCACCTGCATGTTGCAATGGCGGAAGCCATAAACTACCTTCCTCTTGATGCAAACAACATGAAGCACCAAACAGCACAGCACCATGGCAAGATCTTCAGATGTGCCCAATCTTGGTAGTCAGCCAAGAGAAAGCAACTACAGAACCCGTAACTTCAGTAATTCTTGAGAACATTTCTCTGGAAAACAGCAGTTTTTTAAAATGAACAAAATAGTCAAACCTTTATTTTTTTGGTTAGCAGTTTCTGACCATCTTCAGAACTCATAGAGCAGTTGACATTCATGGAGTTTGTAATGACTGCTCCATTCACTGCCACTGCCTCCCTGCACGGTCGGTGGTCGATTTGGGGGTAGGAACCAAACAGCGAGGCCATAGGTCCCATCGGATTAGGGAAGGATGAGGAAGGAAGTTGGCCATGCCCTTTCAAAGGAACCATCTCGGCATTTGCCTGAAGTGATCTAGGGAAATCAAGAAAAGCCTAAATCAGGATGGCTGGACGTGGGTTTGAACCATTGTCCTCCTGAATGCAAGTCCCGCACGTTAACCACTGCGCCACCTTGCTCGGTCCCATTGTCATATAAGGTCTGAAGATGCTCAGTAACTGATTGAAACCAGTAATCACAAAAATTAAGGTTTCTTGACTGTTTATGCTCTTTCAAAGGGCCGGAATTCTGGCCTTCTGCGATCACCACCGTGACCTCTCTGCACTACAGTGTATCGTACTGCTCCAAAGGGAAAACGGGCGAACACATGTTGATTCAATAGAGGGCCCTGGAACTCCTCCACCAGGGTCGCTGAGGTGGGGAGGGCTCTCACAAAACAGCTGGCCAGACATCACAAATACTGGTGAGAAATGGACACAGCATCACAAACTTGCTTTCCACTTGTATCACTTGCCAACTGAAGAAAGTGGCCCCTGCACATAGATATTTCTTGTCGCCATCACCAACCCCTTGGTCAAGAATTCACCTGGATTCTGCTGGCCTCTTCCTGGAGACTTTTTGGCTCATTGTGGTAGATGCAGACTCTGGATACTCAATTATCTCAGGATGCCTTCTGCCACTTCCACTGCTACCATCCAGACCTCAGCCAAGATCATTTCCTTAGAGGGTATCCCAGAAACTATAGTAACAAATAATCGTCCCCAGTTTACTCCCACAGAGTTCCAGGAATTCTGCAAAGTTAACAGAATCACATTAGTCTGTACAGCCCCATTCCCCCCAGCTTCAAATGCCCTGGCAAAAAGTTTTTTAAGAAATTTCATAGCTCAAATATCTAAACTCTGCTAGCATCGCTCAGTCTCTGATGCCCTCTCCCTTTTTCTATCCTCTTACCATTTGCCATGAGACTCGAATGATGCCCGTTACATTCCCAACGATCCATCATCAACCCAACACTTCCATCACATCAGTCCTCCCACATTCGTCACCACAGGTATGTCCCAAAAGACCCTGTCTGTGCAAATCTATATACCAGGGTTAGGCTACGATATGGCCAAGCCACTGTACAGTGCCTCCTGGGAAGGACCACGGTAGAAATCTCGTATGGTAGAAATCTCGTGTACTGATGTGTCCAGACACAAGCAACATCTTAACCAACTTCACCTACGGCAGGGAACGTCACAATTGGCAGAAAATCTGATACCAGTGTTTGTTCCAGAAACCCTTGCACCAGAACTGTCTCTGTTTACGCAGTGCAGTCGACAGTCCGGCATTGTTCCTCCCTGGCGACTGGACTCTGCCAGCTTGGCGCATCTGGACTAGTCATTCTTCTCTATTTAATTTTTATGCATATTCCTAGTTTTCCTCTTGTTTCCCATTATTTTAATAACTTAGTTTTGTGTAACCATGTAACATCGATTTTGTTGCTCAAGATCAATCCAACTTTTGTTTCCTTTCTTATAAACAACTTTTTCATTTGAATCCATTTGGTCTGTTATGGGGTAATTCTGCAAAAATTCATATCAATAGATTCCAATTAACTTTGATTTTTTTTTTTTATAATTTTAATACTGTATGTATGTTTGCAGGTATTCAGTTGAAAGCAGATAGTATATTATCAACTGAAGACATAAAGTCTGTAAATGAGTCTGCACCCTCATTATGGCAGTTTATTTGTAAAGGTCCACATTGACCGCAAAAATTGTACACACGACTCTGAAATGTACAATTTTTGTGATCAAGACAGACCATTACAAATAATGATAATATTATTACCCTAGGGAAGCACTTGTTTTCATAATCTCTGTGACACCAAATTTAGGAAAATCCTCTGCAGCCAAGATTGCTGGTATTTATATTTTATTCAACAATGACCATTTCAACAGAACCTTGCTGTCCTCATTGGATCTTTGGAAAATTCTTATTGACATTCGTATGTGCCAGCAAAACAATGAGAACCCCTTAATAAGAATTTTCTAAAGATCTGATGATGACAGCAATATTCTGCCAAAACCGTCACTGTGAAATAAAATAAAAATACCAGCAATCTTTGCTGCAGAAGATTTTTCTGTTCATTGATGACAAGATGCTGTATATGAGCATGTGTTAGCTATACATCAATTTTACAGTTTTCTACTCCTCTACATCAAACTTAATGAAATCAAAGACTGTTAAAATTTTCAGCTGTGTATCACTCAATTTATATCTATTTGGGTTTCCTGTCAAATGCCAGTACCATTATTTTTACTTGGTTTATTTTTCAGCATATTTTTAAACATTGTGGGTTCTAATTTTCTAATTTTTCTTTTGTTAACAGCTTGTGTTTCTCTATGTTGTAACATCATCTGCAATGAATGACTTCAGACCATTGCTAATTCATGTTCAAGATACTTTATTCTGGCTCCCATTAGAGTAATGTAAATGAAGAATTGTTGCTCAGCTGAAATGAAGTACAGTGCATGCAGTTTCTGACAAGTAACTCTCATCTGGTATCTTCATAATAACAATAATCTCCATGGTTACTGACAGTGAAAAGTTGAAAGCTGGTTTACTTTGCTTACCATTTTTTAACTTTTTTATCTCCTAATATGTCACAGTTAGCAAAGCCTATACATTCACAGATAATATATTGAACTATCTTCAGTGTCAGTCTCTGAACAATGTGAAGGCCACTGTTCATGTATCTTGAAATTTTAACTCTGACATATCTGTACATATGCCCCCTCATGCAAAAGGTATTGTAAAAACTACTCAATGAACACTCAACAGAAAAACATGTTACACCACTGTATACAAATGTTAGTAAAATTCTTCACAGTCTATAGAGATAGACTTTCAGTAGAACTGAAAAATGTGAGTCGTAAACCCCAGATACTCAAATATATGTAGAAAGGCTTCCTTATGAGACATTCCTTTTATTCTGTACTGGAATTCCTAGTGATTCACCAATTTTTCCTAATTCTTCTCCACCAAATTCCTAATAAACCTCTCTGTATGATTCCCACATATGAAAACCTTTCTGCTAATTGTTTTCAAGTTGTTGGTTTTCTATTGTAGCCAATATTAAAACAGCATAAATACTCTGTCCTTTGCATACTTAACAGTGTTGTTGTTGTTGTGGTCTTCAGTCCTGAGACTGGCCTGATGCAGCTCTCCATGCTACTCTATCATGTGCAAGCCTCTTCATCCCCCAGTACCTACTGCAGCGAACATCCTTCTGAACCTGCTTAGTGTATTCATCTCTCGGTCTCCCCCTACGATTTTTACCCTCCACACTGCCCTCCAATACTAAATTTGTGATCCCTCGATGTCTCAGAACATGTCCTACCAACCGATCCCTTCTTCTAGTCAAGTTGTGCCACAAGCTCCTCTTCTCCCCAATTCTACTCAATACCTCCTCATTAGTTATGTGACCCACCCATCTAATCTTCAGCATTCTTCTGTAGCACCACATTTCGAAACCTTCTATTCTCTACCTGTCTAAACTATTTATCGTCCATGTTTCACTTCCATACATGGCTACATTCCATACAAATACTTTCAGAAACGACTTCCTGACACCTAAATCTACACTCAATGTTAACATTTTTTTCTTCTTCAGAAATGCTTTCCTTGCCATTGCCAGTCTACATTTTATATCCTCTCTACTTTGACCATCATCAGTTATTTTGCTCCCCAAATAGCAAAACTCCTTTACTACTTTAAGTGTCTCATTTCCTAATCTAATTCCCTCAGCATCACCCCACTTAATTCGACTACATTCCATTATCCTCGTTTTGCTTTTGTTGATGTTCATCTTATACCCTCCTGTCAAGACACTGTCCATTCCGTTCAACTGCTCTTCCAAGTCCTTTGCTGTCTCTGACAGAATTACAATGTCATTGCCGAACCTCAAAGTTTTTATTTCTTCTTAACAGTAGTTAGTGAGTATTCCCTGGAAGTTATGGAAATTCTTCAGACAATTCCATTTGTTTTAAATTTAGTGAGTACATCCATCTCTTTTGAACACATGCACTCTGTTTTCTCAAAGGAACTCCTTGGGATTTTATCATCATTTGCAAATAGTCTGAAAACATCATGCCAGTATATGACAGGTAAGGAATTATGGCACTAGGAGTTTTACAAGTAATCCTCACTGTACTTTTGGAGCTAGTTTCTGTCCAGCTGATTGTTTTTTTAGATTCATTTCTCTTTGCTCCAAACATGTTTTTACCTCAAACACTTCAGAGAGATCACCTAAAATTCAAATCAGGAACCTGTGTGTGTGTGTGTGTGTGTGTGTGTGTGTGTGTGTGTTCAGTGGAAGAGAGGTTTGCATTATTTCTGAACACAAAATTTTCTGAGACTGTTAATAAAGAGTGCCACAGATTGTAAAATGTTTTGAAGTTTACAAAAATTTTAATCATGAAATTCTGTCGTGAGACCATAACTCTAACCATAATACTGTTTTTATTGCCAAATTCTTTCTCTATGCCTACATATTATGAGATGCATTCAACTAATATTACCTCCAAATTTTTTCCTCACAAACTAAGCACATGAAAACTATAAAATTGTTACTTCTCGACATAATCTTCCTGCAGCTGTACACATTTTTCATAATGTGAATGTCTTTAGCAGTCTGGTTTGACGCTGGAAAATCCCATCCATGTCTCATCCCTTGTCACAATCAAAGAAAAGAAAGTCTCATTCATGCTATCATCACACCCCAACACTGCCTGGCAACAAGCCACATGCACAGCCTTGAGGCTGTCCATCAGTATTCATGGCACTTGTACCTGGAGGACACTTCCCACCATTTCAAGAATCACAAAAATTCCTCACTCTCACTGTTGCAACTACAGTTCTGTGTGTCATCAGTGCTGTCATCTGTCATGCATTCACAATGAGTGCACACATTTAAAAGCAAACAACATGTTTTATATCTGTTCCATAAGCAGAGAGAGTGTGTGTGTGTGTGTGTGTGTGTGTGTGTGTGTGTGTGTGTGTGGATTGATGAATGAAATGTCCTTCCTTTTATTTCCCTTTTAACTGTCCATACCTGTTCTATTCCTGCTGCAGTTTCATTAAAAGGACTGAAGCTCCCAAAAGAATTGAAGCCTTACTGTGTGTTCCTAATTATCTGTCAGCATAAGACATTCTTCACTTTATCGGCAGAGTGTGCTCTTTGATTTAAAATAATAATAATAATAATAATAATAATAATAATAATATCCCTCATATATTCAATCAATTTCTCACGTAACTACAGTAACAATACTTACCAGCAGCTTTCTTCCATGTCACTTGAGGCTTTGGAAAACCATCAGCTTTGCATTCAACTTTTGCATCACTTCCTTGAGCAAATGCTTTGTCTGTTGGTTCCAAAATCCATCTTGGTGGCACTATCAGAACACAACCAATTATATATTACTTAATGCCAACAGTGGACACTGTCAAGAAGTATTACACAAGCTGTTATGTTGCTTTAATACAGAACTGTTAATAATGGCCGAACATGGAAGTGACAAACAGGAAAAATCAAAATAATGCACTGGTAAATGGAAATGATTGACTGATAACCCACATAAAAATACAAAATACATTCCATTCTTGATTCAATTTGTATATAGATACAGTAATAATGTTTGTAGTATAATTCTACACATAGTAGTGTGTTTGCGCATGTGTGTGAGAGCGGAGGGTGGGGGTAAGGAGAAGTCGATAGAAGGGGGTCTGGTGTTTTGCTTTATCTATTCTGTATGATGAGCTGCAGACTTTCTTCACATGTTTACATCCTATTCTGCATTTTTATCAGAACATTCAATGCTTACAGTGCAATTTTTTTTAAATTTCTACCAGGATATTTATTTAATTCATCTTGGGTTCAACTCTTTCCCGTCTCACTCACATTACTTTGTGCCAATACTTAGCTGTTGCATAGTTACATTCACTTTCTATTTTATATTTATTTACATTTATTGCTGTTGAACATTCCAGATCTATTTACAGCTTTTTTGTTGGTCACATACAATAGTGAGAACTTTCATTGCAATTTTTTGATATTTCTTGTTTGTCACTCAGTTTGTTATCAAATTAAAAGTATCAAATTTTTTCTGCAACAATTTAACGAAAAACAGAGACAAGTTTTGCAACTACAGCAAGTGTAATACTAATATACTGTTCACTACTGTAATCTCTCTTTTTTTCAATATTTTATTTGTTTATTTTTCAATTTTGGTATAAATACTGTCTCAAGCATCATTTAATCAAAAATTTTATAGAAAAAGTGAATATTACTTGAAATTAAAGTTTGAAAATATAATTCTTTGATAACTTTTTGCAGATTTTAAAATACTTCTCAACACTTGAAAAAAAAGCTTGAGACTTCTTTTAAACATTTGCATTTTACAAAAGAACAACTACTATAAATGTAAAATTATGAAAGATGCCAGCAGATTCTCATTTGTTTTGAAGGGCCCATATCACAAAATTATGAAATAACTTCACAGAAAATTTGATTTATTGTTATAGATATAAACTACAGCAGTTTACAACTAGGAAAAAAATCATTTCTGATTTAATTATATTAATGTGAGAGAACAAAAAGTGGTGAATTTGTTACGTAAGTTATGAAACTTAGTTGGGTACCACAGATGTCTCAAGCCTTTGACTGCCAACAAAATTCAGTCAACATAAATGCTTACAGCAATTACCAGTTTACTGTGATAGTAAATTATAACTGTTTCTTCATGAGTAAATTTCAGCTATAATGAAAATCTGCTGTCATTGAAAATCAAATTCACACATAAAATAAAAGCTAAAAATGTTTTCATGGTCAATATCAAAGTGCCAGGAATTTATGTTTACCAATGAATGATTTGCTACATCTTCATATCCTACAACCATTTTACTTTTGTTGGACATTTGTATTATCACTGCACATTGGGATGAGGTATTCATCCCACATTAATCATTTTTAATTTTAATTACATCAAAGAAAATAACCAATTTTTGAAAATATAATATAAATGGATATGTAAAAAAATCTACTCATCACGCAGCAGTCGAACACATAATATACAGGTTAAGGATATTTGCAAGCTTTTGGAGCCAGTGGCTCCTTCTTTTGAAAGAAGCATTGAAAGAGAAGGAAGAGGGTTTAAGAAAAAGGATTGGTGAGGTTTAGGAAATGGGAAGACGTTGGAAAAGCCACACGGAACCCTGGGTCAAGGAAGGCTTATGGACAGGATGAGTAGGAAAGATTGATTGTTAGGGGCTGCACCAGATGAGATATCTCCCCTGACCCAGGGTTCTGGGTGACTTTTCAAAACTCCCTATCTGCTAAACCTTACCAGTTCTTTTTCTTCACCCCTCTTCTTTCCCCGTCAACCCTTCTGCTAGAAGATGAATCCACTGGCTCCGAAAGCTTGCAAATTTCCTTAACTTGCATATGTGTCAGTACATTTTTTATCTATCCAGTTAATTTCATTTAAAACAATGAAGTTATGTTTTACAAGTCTCAAAAATATTACCTATGTCAAAAAGTCTGCTGACATCTGTCCAATACAATTCCCATTTGGGGTTTTCATACAACAATATTATCCAACATATATGATTTAATACATTAACAAAGTTAAAAATCCTGAAGTAATTTGAAGGGTCTGATGTATTTGAATGTACAACAAAATGGCTTAAGTAATTCAAGTAACTCCAATGTGACCAATATGACCAAAAACATTTTTAGCTTCACAAGTAAATTACAATCATCTACAAACATGCAAATGCAACTGCATGCAGGAATTTATGGTAGTAAACAAACAAAAGCTAAAGCACAACTGCAAAATAATAAGTTTAATAGAGAAACATGCATTAGTAACTCCACAAACTCTTAAATACAATGTTAGTAACCAGTGTGTTTTCCTTTTGTTATGTTAAATCAAACATATATTTGAAAGCCTTGTTCAAAGAAAATTAATAATTTTTTCTTACAGTTAAAATAACAAGGGCCTCCTGTATTATGTCTTGATTTTTATAGAGCCTTCATCTTAATAGGGATAACAACATGGGAGGCAATATTTCTTTTCCAAAATTAGGGGAAATTAACAGAAGGCAGGATATTCCCTTTCCATTGCAACAATTTTATTCAGGAACCACATACTCCACATAGTGAGTTAGTTTGGCTCCTTGATTCAAAATTTATTAAGTTAACAGAGAGATACTTAAGGTCCAAAGATGTAAAATTCATATAACAAAATGCTACATTACTTTTGAATAACACTACTATGTTTTCAGGTATTATCTACCTTTCTCCTACTGCAGGGAGCAGTGTGAATTTAAGAGTATGTGGCACAATTTAAACAAAAGATAATTTTAGACAGAGAGGAGATATAGTCAATGAGGTGTGTGGAATAGGAATGCCTTGTCCTCCCACTAACCACAAGAACTGCTCAAGGACTTAACTTGTCCTACAAAATAAAAAAAAGAGAAATAGGAAGGAATAAAGGAGTGGATAAGGACAAAACCCTGAATCAATCTTCAGGAAAGCTGGCAATGTGGCCTATGTCAACACCAGTTCCAAGAAATGAAGAAATATCCTGAGCAGCGAACTAGCTATCCTTAACTTTTCTACCAATATGCTAATGAAGAATATGCACCAGAGTTCCAAAAACTGCATTATCTTTCACTTGTGGACCTGCTGTTCGTATTCTGCATGTGCTACATTTTTAATTGCAATAAGAGTAAATGATAGTTGTTTCACAGGTCCAAATAATCTCTCATATTATTTGGGAATGTCTTCCACATAACAAAATAATTTAACTTTCATGTCAATGTTATTAGACTGAAATATAATTCTGCTAACAATATTTTGCTCAGAATTTCTCAATGCTATTTTTTGTAACTAACTTTTTCTCGAGGAAATCTGCATAGTGCCCATGTACATATTAAAAGGTAAACACATTAAAGTTCATAAACTGTTTCTCGCAAATATTATTTACCCTTGACAATTAGCTGAGCCTTTTGTTTTGTCTGACCACCAGCATTTGTGGCAGTACACGTATAATTTCCTGCATGTCTGAACGTGACACTCTGAATAATAAGCAGACTTGTCTGTCGACCGACATTTACTGTGGTTGTTCCCATTGTAGGAGTTACTGCTTCATTGTCCAAGAACCATTGAAAATTCATTGGGAGATCACCCTTTGATGCAATGCATGATAACTGTACATATTCGCCTTCACTGCTGTATTCAGATGATAATGTTATGGGGAGTAGAACCGGTATCTCTACAGACAAAAATAAAACAAAAATCTGAAAGAATGAGATCCTTAATTTAATTTCATAGAAGAAAATGAAAACAAGATGCCATATTTCTGTATTCATTGTACAATAGTGTCAGAAACAACTCAAAGGTACAAAAGGTCAAAATAAATGACAAAACATGATCCACAACAGGTATTATTTCCTTCAAATGTCACTCCTGTTGAAAACACACCCTATGTAAGTCTCTTAATGTTCTCTTCACATTTGCAATAAAAGAAATGAAGATATGTTGCAAAGAGTAAGAAAAACAATGAAACTGTTCTCAACAGAGGCATTTTAAAAAAGATGAGACTCTTATTTAAATAGTACACATCCATCAGAAGTGTTTTAATAGAGCTGTAGTTCTGTGAAAATGTGTATTCCAACTTACTTCACTCATCTCTAAGTTTTCCCATATGATGACATCTATAAAACACCATGAGAGAAGGAATGAATGAATAATGGCAGATGACAATTAATTTCATTGCTTTATTCTCCACTAAACACACAAATTTTCAAAACAAATGACAGAAAATGCTGCAGTGCTCAATTTCTACTTTTACTTGTTTCATATAGCACTACTATTTGTTTTCCCTTTGGAATAGGACAAGGGAGGGGAAGGGCATAGGTTCTTCGCAAAGCAACTAATCTGATGAGAACTCAACACCTAATCAACCCACATTGCTGAAATTATTATTGTAAGTATAATTAGAAGAGTGTTCACAAAAGATGTGGCATGAGATGACTTCCCAGTGAATTATAATTACTGTCTTTATAAGTGGATTTTAATGTGGGAACTGTAAATTACCTCATGTGAGGTAAGATTTTTTCTGCTGTAGGAAAATCGATTAGCCTGGTAGCAGCATCGAAAAACTATTTTTTTCACTCTTCTATGAGAACTAGCTCACTAATGATGTCTTCTGCAAACCAGATGTACTACAGATTTACAAGAGGAAAGACAATGGTAGTCACTTCCAAAATGTTCAACTTTTTACTAACGCAGTAAAGCACGTAGAGTAAGTTACAAGATATCACTTGTGTGGAGTGAGTAAGGAGGACATGTACATGCTTCTATCAGCTTAATAATTATGGAATGTGAAGCATCTCATACCATTAATATCGAGACTTGTCGTATAATTGACAGTTCCAGCTGTATTACGAACAGTACACGTGTAATTTCCACGGTGTCCAGAACTTGTTGGATCTATAAGTAAAGAACTAGCCCTTCTCCCAATCTTAGTGGTGCTGATCCCCATCTGTGAGGATAAGTGTGTTCCTTTGAAGCTCCAGCTGATGTCAAGAGGACTGTCACCCTCAGATACAAGGCATGTAACTTGTGCAGCTTGTCCAGCAAAAATTGGGGCATCAAAATGGAAGGGGACAATCCGAGGCATAACTGGAAACCATATCAAAACAAAGAGGGAGCTAAAAAAAATTCAAATTACTTATTCCAAACTGCTTGCACAGAAGTGTAAAATAACTGAGAAAACTCAAAATCAAAATTTCACAGTAAACTGCTGCATAAATTAAACACATACAAAGCATGTAAAATGTACCAACTGGATTGCCTCACTAAACCTCCACTAACCATAGGATATGATAGAAACACTGGAAATGAACCTTTCACAGAGTTGCGTAAACAATACTGTGTACACAATGCTTTACATTCTGTTCGTATCGATGGAACTGATAATCCTGGGTACAGCTGCTGCCATATCTTCTCTAACAGAGACTGAAAAGACGGCACATTTTTATTTATGCAGTATATAGCAGCAAATAATTGAATTAATGAACCCAAATAAGCCACACATTAAATGGTAAAACAACAATATACTACATACTTCAATCTTGTGGATACATGGAAAAGCTGAGATTATTTCCGACTTCAGACATTTCTTGTGGACTATATACACGTCAAGAATAAAATTCTCTTTCTCTTTCACTCTCCTTTAAACATAGTGAGTGGTAGAAGGAATGGAAGGAAGGTGAAAATAGCCCTGCACACAAAAGTCTTGTTCAGTATTATGTTAAGTCATCTTCACACATGCCTCTACCTAAACATTTATATGACACATACTGCCCTATTTCAGCATACCATGAATATCGAGACTAGCTGTGTAGTTCACAGTTCCTGCTGGGTTTCTGACTGTGCAAGTGTAATTTCCCCGGTGACCAGAACTTGCAGGGTCTATCAGTAACATGCTGGCTTTTCTCCCAGCTTTCATGGTTGAAATACCCATTTGTGAAGACAAGTGGGTCCCTTGGAAACTCCACATTATGTCAAGGGGAAAATCTCCCTCTGAGACAAGACAAGTTACTTGTGCTGCCTGTCCAGCAAAAATGGGCGAGTCGAAATGAAAGGGTACAATCCGAGGTACAACTGCAAATTACACATGAAAAAAAAAACATAAATATTTGTCTTTATGACATATGAATGAATGATGTATTAATCCACTAAAGAAAAAATAATTTGTTGTTATGAAGATACGTGGGATGTAAAGAAATGGAAGCACAAGAGACTTCTAGGCAATAAACTATCAAAGTTATACTTCTACATTAGAAACGAAGAATCTAATTTCAGACATATGAAGAAAACTGAAAATACGCAGTCATCATTAATTTTATATACAATATGTTGTGTATAATGAGTTCATGATATTATTTTTGTACGTTTCTTTTCATTTCTTGGCTCATTTTCATTTTAAATATTTGCCCGATACACAAACTATTTTACACTTCAACACCACATCACAGATGGGTTCCACTTCTCTATCAACAGCTACTGTAGTGCACTCCTCTACACAGGCAAAATGCCTTCGAAAAAAATTATGGATTGAAATTGAGCAATGCCATATCCTTACCAAAGCAAAAGGTAAAATTTAGGAACTGAAAGAATGCAGACTGAATTAAGCTTTCTCCTGGTGCTGCAAATACAATCATATCAGAAAGAAATAGTGGAGAGAAAAAAAAATTGATACAGAACATGAATTTAATGGCATATATCCAAAAGAAACTTAATTACCCCTGAATACACACTCCCCTGCATGCTGAACAAACCATTGACAACCAGCTGAGCAGTATAATTGTCAGATCCAGCGAAGTTGTGCCCTTTGCAAGTGTAAAAACCAGCATGGTATGCTGATATTGGTTCTATTGTTAGAACACTGGCACGGTGCCCAACATTGACCACAGAGAGGTCAAAACTTGGAGAGAGAGTTTTTCCATTGAACTGCCAAGAAATATTGAGAGGAAGATCTCCATCCACTGAGCATTGTACAGTGGCATGCTGACCACTATTGGCATGAGCAGGGCCATCTCCAAAAGTGAATGGAGCAACTTTTGGATGAACTGTAGTAACAAATAAAGATTATAGTCATACAGGATCCATACTTTCAAATATGTGAGATGCAACCACTGAACATGAGAAGTAATTATCAGAGAGAGTAAAAGAATAATTTGTTTTAAATAGTGAATCTCAGCTATAATTGTACAGCAATTTGGTAAACACAGTACTGTGACAAAACACATATTTTTTTCCCTATGTTCTTACAATATCTGCTTCACAAAAAATCCATAATGGCAAATGCTGACATCATAACAATAAAACAGACACTACATCATCAAATAATGTGGCACGTCTGTTTTAACTAAATACAAGATTCATATACTGATTCCGAAGCTGATACACTCAGGTTTATATTTAAATATTTCAAGATTCCACAGAGAGTCTTTAACAGGTATTTTTGCAAAGAAATTTGCAGCAATTTCAAAGTTCAGCACCCATACTCATGTATATTTTGTACAAATGAGAATGTATCAAGTTTACAGTTCATCATTAAGTTTCCCCTTCACTATTACTCAAGCTTTTGTTATTGGACTTGACTGACTTTTTCAGAATAGCCAAATTTTTGGAGGAACAACATTTACCAAGAACAGACACAAATTTATGTTTCACTTTAACAATAAAGCAATTTCAGGCATGTATTTGCACTATAAAACACTGAAGACAAAACGATGTTTGACATTAATGATCAATATTGTGTGCTCAAAGTTGTCAGGTTACATACTGCCCCATAAATCCACCTAGTAATAGACAATTTGTTCTGGAAAGACCAAGAAGAAAATCTATTACTGTAAGTAAGTGATGTTACACGATAAGGCTTGCTTCAAGGTGAGATTTTACCTCAAATTGTGTTCTAGTAAACAAACAATAAACCTCAGGATTCATTAAATATTAAGACGTCCAACATTCTTGATACAGTATAATTGTTAAGTTTCTCTGGTACACAGTCTTTGAAATACAGACTGCAGTTTTAGTGCCTTCTGGACTGGAATATAAATAATAGCACACAAACATCTTATGTTTATGAATAATGTCCTTCCTTCAACCTAGTGGTAGATGTCACACCTAAGTTATTTTATAAACTTAATTCATTGACTTCTATTCATGAACAAAAAGGTAGAAATGAAATGTAAAATGGAGGGGGGGATTATTTGAGAGATCTATACACTGAAGATTCAGGCACAACCAAGAATTTTTGCATCCAATACTAGCTCCTTGGCAGACTTAAGAGAAAAAATGAAGAACACTTAAGATACACTAGATAAATCTCTGTGAAAATTACCTACAGCCATTGTACTGGGTACTGAAGAAAAATGGAACAGACCAAAGTGAGAATGGTTATCTAGTTAAAAAGCTTATAGTGAAGAATATAGTTAATTTACATCGCCTCTGAAAGTGGACCTCAGAGGAAACATAAACATATGAGCATAGTATGAAAAATAATTAGTTAGTTGCATTCAGGAAAGATAATTGTGATTTACTTTTTTAAAACAGAGTTGAATCGTTCAACAACTTGGACTCTCTCACATATAGACTGAGAACAGAACAAATTTTAAGTGAGTTTCTTTCAGATTGTTGGTCAACACATCTGATAAAAATGTTCTACACCACATTCCCCTGACTGGCCACTACAACACAACAGCACATCTCCTAAAGATGCTCACAGTGTCATCAATTACTTAGCTGCATAGAACAATGACTGTATGTCACACTATCAATGCAGTGAGACATTCCACTGTTGAGATTTTTTATTTTATTCAAATCATAACTATATGCCAAATAATTTGAATCATCATAGAGTGACCAACAAAACATCTGCATCTATACCTATACTCTGGAAGGCACCTTAGAGGGTGCAACAGAGGATCATTCTGGCACCACTATCTTTTTCCCCCCTCCCCTGTTCCATGCATGAATGGCAAACTGTCAGTATATCTCCATATTAGCTGTAGTTTCTCTGATTTCCTCATTGTAGTCATTTGACTAGACAAGCATAAGAGAGGAAATAATATGGTGCCCAACACTTCCCATCTCTCTCAGAATTTTAATAGTAAACCTCTCTATGGCCTGCAGTGGCTCTCTTCTACAGTCTGCCACTGGAGTTTGTTGAGCAACCCTGTGAAGCTTTCACACCAACAATATGATGTTGTAATGGAATAGGCTGATCTTAATTGGCTCTTCACTATCTCTGCCACTATTCCAACCTGGTGAGAGTCCCATATTGATGAGTAATATTCAAGAATTGATTGAACAAATATTTTCGAGGCTAATTCTTCTGTGGGTTAATTACACTCCCTTCTGGTTCATCCAGTGAATCTCAGCCTGGCATTTGCTTTTCCTGTAATTTTTTTTATGTGGTCGTTCCACTTTATGTCATTCCACATAGTTAATCCTAAGCATTTTATGGCCATTACTGTTTCAATGATTTGTCATCTATAATGTAATCAAACAGTATTCAATTTCTTCATACATTTATATGTAGTACATAACATTATGTACATTCATGGACTACTGCCACTCCCAGCACCAATTATTGATCTCTGTACTTCTCCTGCAATTCGCTACAGTCTTCAAGCATTGCTAATTTGTTATTAACCAACACATCACCTGTGAGCAGTCTCATGGAGCTTTTGTTGCTATCAAATACATCATTTGCAAATACTGCAAACAATAATGGCCCTATCACACTTTCTTGGGATACTCCTGAAATTACCTTTACATCCACTGATTTTGTTCTGTTAAGACTGAGATGTTGAGTACTATCTTCAAAGAAGAGCTGAAACCAGCCACAAATCTGCTTTGATATTCAGTAATCTTGCATTTTGTTCACTAAACAGATCTGTATCAAATGCCTTCCTGACATTTCACAGACAATGAGCAAGCTGAGTTCATAAGACTGCATAAAGATAGTTGTCTATTATGTTGGAAACACTGTTCCAATATCTCTGCTACAACTGACATACACTTTCAGTCAAGTGCATATAGCTTGAAAAAGAATATTTCAAAAAAGATCACTTTCTCTCACATGCCTCCTTCATACTGCACAATCCACTGTATGACGCCTGGCGCAGGTTCCACTTACATACCCAACTCTGTCAAAATGATACCTACTATCACCACCTTCACATCATTTGCCATCTGGTGTCAACTGGTGGATGAAGAATTCCTCTAGCCTTTTCCATGCACAGCTGTTTTCACCTATACTCATCCATGTTGCTCCTGCACATTTCCATTAGGTCATTCTCTTGTCTTGGGATACAGTAAAGATCTTTCTTCATCAATTTACAAGCCCTGCAACTGACTACATGCCATATCCATCTTCTTTCTATTTCCACTGCAGTTGTAATTGCATTATCTACAGAAGTTTGTTTCCTGAGCCTTTCATTTGTTTCCTCATACAGTCATTCTCAACAATTATATCTCCATTGCTTGATGAGCAATTCTCAGTTTTTGAATGGTTTTTGCAGTATAACCTACTTAGTATACCAGAAACAACCCAGGTTATTTTCACTCTTCTGTTTATTTCTTTAGCTGTCCAACCAACGATTCTCTTCAACTGCCTTAAACATACAAGCTCCAACTATTTTTATGAGTCCACTGCAAATCTGTGGTATTATGTGGTAATGGAAAGCCCTTGCTACAATATAAATAGTGGAAGGAGTAAAAACACTAACACACAGACTAGTAGAAGGCACATAAACAAGAGTGAGGACGTCTTTAGCTTTTGGACAAATCCTTCTTCAGAGCTACTGAGTACACACACCTGCACCCACCCACACAGACAGACACACTTTCTTTTTTTTAAGCTGTGGTAGAAGCAAACAGCACAATCTCACCAACAAAAATGAAGCCAGTTCACATATTCCTTCTTAATTTGCGGATCTGAAACATTTCCCTAGAATGTCTGGGAATAGATTTGTTGTCAAAGATCAAGTCTAATGAAAGCTTTATCACTGATGTATATACATTTTTTGGTGTATTGACACAGTTTAAATAAATGATTTTTTTCCTAAGGCTGTTAGCATCCCTTGTAAGCTTTCCATTCCACAATACCCACTTCCCAAACTATACTGTTACTCGTTACTTTGCCCGAATAAATTCAAATCATTTTTCTTGTGTGTTTGATGATAATTTTAGTGAATATCCTGTACAATGCAAAGAGAAGGCTGACAGGTCTATAGTTTTTATGTCTTGTTTGCCTACTTTCTGGTTTTGGTTTAGTTTTACTCATACTCTTCTTGTTTCCAATTGTTTCTCACACCAAATTTCCATTGTATTTTCTCACAAGCTTGTGAAGCATATCCAACCAGCTGATTTTATCATGTTCCTTATTATCTCCCTATTTATTCTGTTTTACCTAGCTTTATCAGTTGTCTTCTTATATTTTATTTTATTTTGTTTCTTCATACCTGCCATTATGTTTTCTGTTATCCTTTTCAAACCATTGTTGCTTTTCTTTATGTACTCAAAGTCCTCATTTTCTAAAGAGTTAAACTTGTTGCTTCATTTAACATAGTATATCCCTTTATTCTGAAATGTCATACCCCACAATTACGATGAGACTGCTTCTTTCTACTTTTGTAACATTATGTGCAGTTTCTTGATTGTTTAGTAAAATAATGCCCATTTCATTTTTAGTTCCACCTGTTTGCAGATGAGACCATTTTCTATTTGGTTTCTTCTGGTAGAAAGGGTTAAGAACAAACATATTCATGTCAGTGAATCCTACTAATGCATTGCCCCTATTATTTCTCATACTATACAAAATTGAATATTTTTTTATTTATTTAAAACAACTAGTCTTGCTATTCTGTCTGAGGTTCCTGTAATATCCACAATATTGTTTCCAATTTTCTTGTTTACAATAAAGCATACACCTAAACTTCCTATGCACTCTGTTCCCCTTTAGTAAAACATATGACATGGTTTTAATTCTGCTTGATCATTTTAACTACCCCAAAAAGTCCCATCTGATCTTACTTAAGTCCTCTTTCTACTACACTAGTTCATCTTCTGCAAATTACTGCACCTAAATAAAAAGTAATAGAAGAAGTCACGAGTCCAATATCTGTGTCACCGTGTATTTAGTCAAACTCTGAATAGCAAAGCAGATGCACAAGTAACTGGGAGTTGTTCCACAGCACATTACATGAAATAGAAGTTATGAGGACAGTAGCACCATAGAAATGTTCTGATTTAATACTTGAGAACCACCAAAAGGACAACCTGAATATTGTTCATTAATCAGCCTTACTGTGTACCTCTCCAAAGCAAAGAACCTCTTTTGAAAGAATACTGTTAGTTGCAAACAGGTTGCTACTTCTACTAATCGGACAGTGTGCACTTTTAATAGCGTACTGCAAACAACTCCAGCCACCGAGACCAGCCTCAGTTGCTAGACAATTAACACAAAAAGCGATTCAAAAGAACCACGAAAATGAGCCTAGACACCTCTTGTTTTGATGTTGAGATCCTGAAAGAATGTTTGGACCTTTCATAGATTCACACGAATATGATTAACGTTTATCATTTAGAGGTCAATGCAGATGTATCATGGCAGTCACTTTTAACCACAACTTGCCTTGTAGGAGCATTTGAAACAGGGAACAAACAAGACTACAGAGGTGTTATGTTTATGTGATGATCTCACAGATGAGGAAAATATTGCCTGGCAGAAGATTAATGAATTTTACATTACTGATTGTCATTTAAAGGTAGTGTGAAAATTATTCAAATTGCAGATAATGGACTTCATTGTTCTCTGATTTCTCTTATTTGAACATACACTGCCCGGGCAAAAAAAAGTGAAACATGCATAAGGGGAGAAGAAAATGAGGTGAAATTTCAGAGATTGGGAAGGTATGTGAAGTTATTGTAATGATTACAAAATTGAGCCAAATTTACAAAGTACCTGGCAGTATTAGCCCACTTATCATTACGATGCCTGCACTGATTTGGTTGTAAAGGGCGTCTCAGAGCCACTGTCTACTGTCCTGAGTCTAGCCGGTCCACGACTGCCGTAACCGGTCCTCTATAGCCTGTATACTGGCACCGGTGCTGAGTCAATGCCCGAGCTGGTACCACGTATGTTCTTTAGCGGACAGATCTGGGGATCTTCCTGACTACTGGAGTAACTCGACGTCACACAGACAGTTCATAGAAATACTTGCCTTTTGTGAACAAACATTGTTCTGTAAAAAGAATCTCACTGCAAAACTGTAGCGAGAGAGGTACCGCAAGAGAACGCAAACTGTCCTTGATGTACCAGTACTGTTGTTCTGTCAGATTTCCCTCAATCACTACCACCCTCAAATCAAACACAATGGCTACCCACCGTGACTAACACCCCAACACCTCTCCAAAACAGTTTTCAGGTCACCACCACACTCTCCGATGATACTCTTCCAGTATAGTGCAGAGTGATTCATCGCTAAACACGGCGTGACATCGTCACAGCCATTTGTATTGTAGTATTAACAGCAGCCTGTGCATGTAACATTAACTGTCTAATTCAGCTGCTGCTAGTCTCCAATCAAACCTGGAGTATGACAATAATGTTGCAGAGTGTCCACTACTTGTTATTGGATGGCAGACACAGAGTTGAAGGGTTACGATTGGCTGTGGCTCATTAAAGAAACCCCCCTCCCCCATGTGGTGGTGAGACATAACTGACTGAAAGCTTGACAAGTATGTCAGCCCGCAAATTCCCATGGAGCCCAACATCGTTCCACTGATATATCTGAATGCCCCATAAACCGGGATATCACACAATTCGACCAGCTGGCCAAATGGGGATTCACAATGAGGCCTCTTTCAAATTCTAATTCTGTAAGGTGCTGATAACGCTGTCTCACAATAGTATTCAGCATCTCTGTGTCCTTCACAGTGATTACTCAACATCTGACACCGTCCACAACCTTATGTACCCTACTAGGACTGGTAACAACAATAAAATTAACAACACTGATAAACAATGGTGTGTACAAAGTGTGTGTGTATTTGTTTTTCTGCAAGTATAATTTGGCAAAATAATAACCAATGATAATAATAATAATAATAATAATATTGGACAGTCTCCCCTCCTGTTCACCATAGTAATCAATAAAATCATCACCTGGAAGAATAAAATACCTATAATAAGTATGGGAACAAAAAATAAACAAATGAACATTAGATGTTGAGTGAGGCTAGAATATCAACAATTTCCCAAAACACAGACTGCTACTTACTGTAAGGATCTACATCTACATGTAGACTCTGCAAATCATATTTTAAGTGTCTGGCAGAGGGTTCATCCAACTACCTTCACAATTTTCTCTATTATTCCAACCTCATATAGTGTGTGGAAAGAACGAACACCTATATCTTTCTGTATGAGCACTGATTTCCCTTATTTTAGCATGGTGAACGTTTCTCCCTATGTAGGTTGGCACCAACAAAATATTTTCGCATTCGAAGGACAAATTTGGTGATTGGAATTTCGTGAGAATATTCCTCCGCAGTGAAAAATGCATTCGTTTTAATTATGTCCATCCCAAATCCTGTATCATTTCTGTGACACTCTCTCCCCTATTTTGTGATAATACAAAACATGCTGCCCTTCTTTGAACTTTTTGAATGTACTTCGTCAATCTGATCTGGTAAGGATTCCACACCACACAGCAGTATTCTAAGAGAGGACGGACAAGCGTAGTGTAGCAGTCACCTTAGTAGATCTGTTACATTTTGTAAGTGTCCTGCCAATAAAACACAGACTTTTGTTAGCCTTCCCCATAACATTTTCTATGTGTTCCTTCCAATTTAAGAGGTTTGTAATTGTAATTCCTAGGTATTTAGTTGAATTTCCGGCCTTCAGTTTTTAGTGATTTATCATGTAAGCGAAGTTTAACGGATTCCCTTAAGCACTCATGTGGATGACGTTACACTTTACATTACTTAGGGTCAATTGACAAGTTTCACACCATACAGATAACTTTTCTAAATCGTTTTGCAATTTGTTTTCATCTTCTGATGATTTTACTAGTTGATAAACAACTGTGTCATCTGCAAACAATCTAAGACAGATTGTCTCCCAAATCCTTTATATAGATCAGGAACAGTAAAGGACCTTTAACGCTACCTTGGGGAACACCAGAAATCCTTTCTGTTTTACTTGATGACTTTCCGTCAGTTACTAAAACCTGTGACCTCTCTGACAAATTAAGTTGCAGACAGGTATAATTATTACACATAAGGTTTTGGCCACAGCCTTCACCAGAAAAAGAACAAGGAACACACACTATTCATTCACACAAGCGCGAACAACTCACGCACACATGACCGTCATGAGGTGGGCTTGCTCTCGTGGATGATTGACATTTGTTTTGCTCTCTTTGTCTGGTGAAGGCCATGGCCAAAAGCTTATGTGTAAGTGTCTTTTAATTGTGCCTGTCTGCAACTTCACTTGTCATCTTTATGGCAGGTAGCAATCTATCTTTTCCTTTATTGTTGAAAAAACACAATACATAGCTCCAAGAGCCCAAACCTGGCAACACTTACAACCAAGTATGGCAACAGCAAGCAAGTTACACAACTGAAGTGTTTACATAAAATTATTGGAAATACTATCAACAAAAGAATAGCTAACAAAACATGTGCAGAAAAATTGTGTAAATCCTAACTGGAATATTTACAAGAAGAAATCACTGTCCATCAAGGTCAAACATTGTTACACGCACACACACACACACACACACACACACACACACACACACACACAGTCAGTCATTCTGACAAAAGCAATCTACACTTTGTAGATGTCATCATTAACTACCAATGACTAAAATATCAAGCAAATTGGAAGACAAATATTGAGAAAAATATCTGGACCCAAAAGTCAAGATATTATCTGTATGCACATAAGCTCGAAAGAACTTTATTCACTGACAGCGCATTTCACATAACTTGCACAGCAAAGTCACATGAAATTCAATGGTCATATACCATGAATGTATGACTCTAGTTTGACCAAGAAAATCTTCCACATCCATCAACAGAACCTGACAATGAAACATATAGTGACTGGTAGACACCCAACAAGAGTCCACAGAAACTGGTATTGATCCACTGGCGGCGACATGGGCAAAAATCAATACAGATAACTTCATTCCCAAAAACCCAACTAGAAGGAATTTGAAACTTAACAACATGTTAATGCAAAAAAGAAGATGGCCCAAAGTATGAGGAAGCTTTGGCTAGATAAGAAGAACAAGTAATGGTCCCATGTGCTCCTTAGAGGGCGAAATGAAGTATGTAAGGCAGGTGCAGCAGTGAAACAGGCGATTTGGCAATCACGGAAATGGCATGTTATGTTAGGAATCAGAAAATGGAAGTGATGCCAAATTGTTGCCATAGACATTGATATCAATGTTCAGTGTGAACAACACATTGTTGCCATACACGTGACAGCTACATGGACACACAGTGCGTATTTCATGCTCACGACAATCCCTCACGTCATGTCCCAGTCCCATCAGCACGTTGGTATCAAACTGTTGGTGCAGAGCATAGAGCAAACAGGTGATATAGTGTGAAGGAGGACCAGAACTGCAAAACAAGTATGCACACCAAGGAATGTTGTAAGAGTGGAAGCAGCCTTCAGCCAAAGTCCCAGGAATTCTGCATGCACGCATGCGCTGCAACTTGACATATCGGATCGCAGAGTAAAGTGAATATTGCACAAGGAAGATCAATACCAACCATACCAAATTCAGATAGTGCAAAAACTGACTGTAGACAACTTCCCAATGAGACTATGCTTTTGCTGGGAATTGCTGGAACTCAGGAACAACAATTGGCCCTGTGAGATAACCTGATAGTGAGTGATGAAACCAATTCTTATGAGGGCCACTTGCCATACCACATGGCATTCCATTAATGTGCTACAGAACATCTTTCTTGGTTATCTCATCTCCAAGAACTGGGACATTTCTTGGCCTCCAAGAGCCCCTCACCTTTCAGGGTGCAATTTCTTCCTTTGGCATCATTTGAAATATCAGATCTTCTGCTGTCACCCCACCACACACCAACCTGGAACTAAAGGATCAAATCTGGGAGGAGGCTCATCAAATTCCAGAACCAGTCCTGCAAAATGTGATGGCAAACTTCAGTGAAAAGACTTGAAATGGGTGTGAGGGAAATGGTGGCCAACAATGTTACGTCACTTTCAAGTGACAGGAATTTTAAATTTCAAGCATTGTAAATTCATATTGTATTTCTTTTACATCGCTGTCAATAAATTTGCACTACTAGTGAAGTTCTGGAAATTGTCCACTTCACTGCTGCACCTGTTATATTACAATAATAGTAGTAACAATAACAATAATAATAATAAGCAACAGAAAATTTAAAGAAACTGAAAATATATATAAAAAAAGATTTAACACAAGAATGGACAAATAGCAAATAATAACAAGGGTATTTACAGATGAGGAATGACAAAAGATTTCAGGATGAATGAAAAGATACTCAGAAATTCAGATAGAAAACCTAGAGAAGATAACTAGAAAATGATTGACTGAAGTGGTCCAATGATGCCGTAAAGGCAGAAGAAGGAGAATGCATCAGTAATTGCACATATTTAATCATATGATCTCAGCAAAAGAAACTCATTCTTTCCAACTCAAACTCCTGAAAGGCCAACACACTGAGCTCTTGAGATGGCCTGAACTACCACTCATAATCTGCAATGTTCACAGACACATTCTGCAACAGAATGTACTATACAGGACAGATGTCCACATCTCTTCAGAAACAATGTAGTATGACATACTCAACACAATACATGGAAATAAGTGTGAATAGCAGTCATGACAGTATTTATTAAAAAAATTGTAAGTTTTGATTTCAAAATGTTTACTACTGATTATACCTGTTGCAGAAGTAATATAAAAGATTTGTGGAATATAAAAAGATCATTTAATGAAAACAATGCAAGGAGGTACTTCTAGATGGTGCAGTGTTATGAGGAACAGCAATATAAATTTCTGAATTCAAGAAATGTTGGTATATTGCAACAAAGGTTTTCTGCAATATGTCCTGTAAAGTTGGTGATTCTCTCTCTCTTTCTCTCTGCATGTGTGTGAGTGTGTGAAGCAAACAACAGCCATCTCGCACACAACTGTTTTCTATATCATTCAATAGTTTACCTCTTTTTTTTTTTTTTTTTTTTTTTTTTTATTGTTTTGGGAATAGTTAACTTCTTCACAAGTCTACAGGACACGACACGATTCTGAGTTGTGACCACCTCTAGATATGTATAATAGCAACCAACTCTCTATCAGTGCATAGTCTGTCTCCCCACTGTTGTTTTGGATGTTGACAAATGACTATTCATATTCAGATAACCCACAGGAATGCAGCTGGGCATTTTTGTAAATAATGAAAGAGATATACTAGTATAGCCAAGACTTCCAACAACATTTTCCAAAAGGCTATGGGTTGGTTCTATTTTCATAAAATAATAAAGCCTGGGTCTTTTATATGAGTAGATCACAGCTACACAATGACAGAACTGTGGTATTACAGACAAAATTTTAATGTTTCACAAAGTATTATGACAATCAGAGTGACCGAAAAAAGTAAAACAAGTTAAAAAGAAAAAAGAAAAACACGCTATCCATGGCAGGATGTAAACTGTCTGTTTTAAAGAATATCAGCTTAAACATGACAGCCAGGACCCTGCTAACAGGACAAATGGTGGTTGCTTCATGATGCAAAGAGGAGCACTGAAATCAAGAGTGACAATTTACAAGCTGTGTGTATTAATATCTCCAATCAGTCTTGTATAAGTTGACTAGTTGCAGCATAAAATAAGAAAATTTCATGGAATATGCCTCTGTTAAAACAAACACTCAGTTCATCATGTAGTGCAAAGCAGTAGTCTCAAAAGCTGTGGAAAGGAAATTCTTAAAGGGAATCCAGAAAGAATGAAATGACTGTTAACCAACATCTTACAGTATCAATATCTGTTGAGAGAAACCTGAATGCTGGATACATAGTTCACAAAAATTCCTCCATTTAGCAAAAAGAAACTTCACTGTTGTTCATGTTGCATATCCTAATCACTAATTTAACCGTGTATTTACTACTGTTATATTTAAAATGAGTGGCCATGTTGGTAACAGAGTGCAGACTATGTATATCTCTTAGCAGGTTAGTACCTATCAAACTAAGACTGTGTTCTTAAATTCTGTGCCATGGTGTCACCATTTTTTACAGAAAATCATTCCTCACTCTTGTTACTGCTCCCACCTCAAAATTTTACAGCTTTGTTCTAGGCAACGCAATGTTCTGAATCTCATGCTCTTGTTCTCTTTTCCCACTGTTACTATCAGCCCTGACACAATTTTCATCTTTTTGCTTATGCCTCTAAATTTTAAAACTTACTTCCAGGGAACACACAGTTTTGAAACCTCAAGATCCAATTTTCTTTTCCCACTATTACTATCAGCTTTGACAGAATTCTCATCTTCTATAGTGAGCTCTAGTCATTCAATCTTCACATATTTTGATATGCTCTGCAGTGGGATTTTCCCATTTCATTGCTTTTATGGGTTTTATGAAATTTCAAAAGTTTTCTTATCTTCAGGCTGTTTCCTTTTACGAGAGACAAACTGTCACTGCAACATACCAGAAATTACTCTTATTTGAAAAGATGGGGCACAAACTGAGACAGGATAGGGATGTCCTTTTCAGAGAAACCACCACAGAATTTGCCTACATATAATATTAAAAACTAAGCCTGTATTACCTAGCAGGCATCTGGATTTCCCTCCACCCAAATGTGAATCTAACACCTTAATTACAGAACATCATTTGGTTAATTAACCTTAGCAACAAAATAAATGTGCTCAAACAGAGTTTTATTCTTAATCAAAATGTTTACAGAGATGGGAAAAAAACTTAAAATGCAGAAGAGACTGTACACATAAATTTTAACTAATTGACAGAGCTGGTAGCAGACAAATACAGAACTACTAGATTGGATGAAAAGAAACAAACCATTAACATTCAACACAGATGAATAACTAGCTTCACCAGCAGTGTTTCTGCCTCTACATGAATAATTTCCAACATGTGTGTCGCTCACTGTTTCTATGGTCAGCACACTGACACGACGAGTGAGTTTTGCTGTCGATACTCCCATGTCTGGGATCAATGGTTGTCCATTGAAAGTCCATACAATATCTATAGGCAAGTCACCATCTACAAAGGTACACTGAAGAGTGGCTGATTGGCCAGTATGAAAAGGTTTATCCCCAAATGAAAAAGGCATCATTTTTGGAGGAACTGCAAAAACAAACAAATATTCAGATAAAATATGTTGACTGTATGCTGTCTCTCAGCAACACTCGAGGTATTCAGAAATACAGTGACTACTTACTCTGATTGGTAAATAATGCAAACAATAAACAAATTAACAATTTTCTTACTGATGATGTTATCTGAGGAGAGATGTACATTTCTTGTAATTATATATTTCCAATGGGTTGGCAATGTATGCTGATTTGAAGAGCGATGTTGAATGCAGATAAAATGAAAGTCAGTAGGAGAGCAAGAAAAATGAACACACACTTAAGAGCACACATCGTCATATTCTGTGAATCTTATGATAGAGAAAAACCTTCCGAGATATGGAACAGTAGAAGACATACCTTGTGAATGTAGAAATCAGCTTCTGTCTTTAGGACTTTACTGCCTTGATGATAAATTCAGTCTTTGTTACAGACCCTAGCAAATTGAGCCATCTCATTACAAAATCATGCACAAGACTTAATGTTAAATTCATTATAAATTTTTATCTGTTGCACATGGGTGCTAAGAGTAATAAGAAGGTTGTTTTGGATGTTGACAAATGACTATTCAGATAACCTACGGGAATGCAGCTGGGTGACATCATCAACAACCAATGATATTTCAAATGAAGCACACCCTGTCATTGTCAAAGTAAAACTGCAGTGAGTAAGTGCTGTGCTAGTGAAATTAAAACCTTAGCTTTCGTAGAAACTGTACACATCAAACTGAGGAATTTTATTCATCTATGTTTGCCATTCCATCTTAAAACGTGAGTATATTTTGTAATGTTTATGACAACAATGCACTTACTAATACTAAGACAACCTCTACAAATCTTTTAAGCCATGAAAATAATCCATGTTTGAAAATATAATATAGATAGATACAAAATCTACTCAGCAAGCAGGGAAAGGTGAAAACACATAGATAATGTGGAAATGCATGAGCTTTCACAGCTCGTGGCTACAACTTCTGGGGAAAGGTCGAAGGGAAAAAAGAGAGATGAAGGATAAGGTCTCCTGAGATTTTGGAAATGAGATCAGTTACGGAAAAGTCACCAAGAACCACAGCTCAGGGATGGGATGAAAAGCATGGGATGGGATGAGAAGGAAAGGCTAATTATTGGTACCTGCACCAGATGCGATATAAAAATCTGAGAACTTACAAGTGGGAGACAAGGTAATAAGCAAGACAGAGATTACTGAAAAAACATTGTGAAAGGATCAGTAAGAGCAGAAAGATGCTTTACACAATGTAGAGAGGTAAGGAGGGCAGCAAATGATGCACAAGTTGAAAAACAAATAATAAAAATTATAGAGAAATATAAGAGAGTGAAGAAAAGGAATAGTTGCTGAAAAGAAATCCAGATGGATGGTGATAATCACGCCAGTATCCACTTGCAAACTTCTCAGAAATTGGTGTCAGGAGGGAAAATCTAGCTGACACATGTGGGGAAACAGGCACCAAAGTGCTTATTTCTCACTTATTTCAGTAACCACTGTCTTGCTTTCCACCTTTAAGTTTCAGGTTTTCGAATCTCATTTGGTGTAGGTATACCAACAATCAGTCCTTACTTCTCTTTTCATCCAGTAAGTCACCCCTGGCCCAAGGTTCTGGATGACCTTAACGTAGCATTTCCCATATCCTAACGCACCTTCATCTCTCTCTCCCCTCAACCCTTCTGCCACAAAAGGAAACTACTGGTTCCAAAAGCACACACATGTCTAATCATTAATGCACTTTTCCCTGCTGTCGCTTGGCAAGTAGATTTTTTATCTATCCATAATATATCTGCAAAATGGTTGGTGCTTATAAAGCCAGATGTCACAGTGACTACGAACAAAATATCGTCCTATTTCCCTTTATTTTATTTCCAAAATTTGGAATACATGTACAAGTGGCATTAGTCCATTATTTGATAACTGCAACAATAATTTATGGAGTGAAGTAATTTTTACATAGACAGATCATTATAATAAACAAGTTCATGAACAATGTGCAAATGGCAATAAAACACTGAACAAACAGTACAATTGTACTAGCAAGACATAAGTTCTCAGGACAGAAAAAGTTTATCTCATATAGTTGATGAAAGACTGTAATGCAACTAAAAATTGTTAAGCTCTTCAGGTTTGATGAAGAAACAATACATGTAACACAGAGCCAATAACCAGACTTGTATCTACTGCAATTGATGGAATGAAGCATCAGATCAGACAACTTTTTTGCTGGTGACCACTTCTGAACGATACTCGCTATTAGCAACTTACTTTGAAAGTGTGATAACACAGAAACCAAAGTGGCAAGAAAGGTGCATACTTGACAAGTGGGGTTCAACAATACTGAATTTTGGAACTAAAGTAAGCTGAGCAGCCAAGAGAATCGTATGTGCTGTACTGTTAAAACTACATGCACATAATGCAAGATGCCACGAAGTAAAAGTTGATGTGATAACTTCACAGTAGAGGTGTGGGCAGGCCAAATAAATTGCTTATCGCATTATAAGATCTGTGGCTCTGAAATGGCTGCCATTTTTCAAACACCTTTGCATAACACTAACAAACATGCTAAAGTGGGCATGGGACTCTGTATGAACGGCATCTGCAGCTTCAGATATGTGAGCCTATAAACTGTCTGACATCAACAACTGATCATGTAGCACAGGAAAAGGAAAGTAACTCCAGTTCATAAAATAGATATACAGATGACATGGGTAGGTACATTATTATATGTAGGTTCCAGGATTATTATGAAATTTGAAAAAGACATATCAACACAGTTAAACTCATATAATATTGGCAAAATAGAAAATAACTTCGCTGGAAGGCAAACTAACCTCTGAGAAATTTTTAACCAACTGTTTTCAGATTTAGAAAATACACATATCAAAAAAAGTTTTGCATCACCTAGGTTCTGAGAGTTCCGGAACCTGTACAGAAAATTGGAATAGAGATCAACATAAACATAATTTCCACCCTTTTTATTGCTCATCAAAACCACACATTGCATGTTGTACCAGCATACAGCGAGATCTCCAGAAATGGTGGTCCAGATGGCTATACACACTGGTACATGTAATACCCAGTAGTACGTCCTCTTGCATTGACCCATGCCTGTATTCGTCATGGCATTCTATCCACAAGTTCATCAAGGCACTGTTGGTCCAGATTGTCCCACTCCTCAATGGCGATTCAGCGCAGATCCCTCAGAGTGGTTGGTGGGTCACGTCATCAATAGCTGCCCTTTTCAATCCATCAGAGGCATGTTCGATAGGGTTCATGCCTGGAGTAGATGCTGGACACTCTAGTCGAGCGATGTCGTTATCCCGAAGGAAGTCATTCAAAAGATGGGCATGATGGGGGCGCGAACTGTCGTCCATGAAGACGAATGCGTCGCCAATATGCTGCCGATATGGTTGCAATATCGGTCAGAGGATGGCACTCATGTACTGTACAGTTGTTACGGCACCTTCCATGACCATCAGCGGCGTACGTTGGCCCCACATAATGGCACCCTAAAACAACAGGGAAACTGCACCTTGCTGCACTCTCTGGACAGTGTGTCTAAGGTGTTCAGCCTGACCGGGTTGCCTCCAAACATGTCTCCGACGACTGGCATATATGACACTCATTGGTGAAGGAACGTGATGCCAATTCTGAGTGGTCCATTCGGCATGCAATTGGGCCCATGAGTAGTGTGCTGCATGGTGTCATGGTTGTGACGATGGACCTAGCCATGGGCATTGGGAGTGAAGTTGCACGTCATGCAGCCTATTGCACACAGTTTGAGTCATAACACAATGTCCTGTGGTTGTACGGAAAGCATTATTCAACATGGCGGCCTTGCTGTCAAGGTTCCTCCAAGCCATAATATGTAGGTAGCGGTCATCCACTGCAGTAGTAGCCCTCGGGTGGCCATAGCAAAGCATGCCATCGACAGTTCCTGTGTCTCTGTATCTCCTCCTTGTCCAAACAACATCACTTTGGTTCACTCCGAGATGCCTGGACACTTCCCTTGTTGAGAGAACTTCCTGGCAGAAAGTAACAATGTGGACACAATTGAACCACTGTATTGACTGTCTAGGTGTCGTTGAACTACAGACAACACAAGCTGTGTACCTCCTTCCCAGGGAAATGACTGGAACTGATCAGCTGTCGGAACCCCTCTGTCGCTAATGAATGGTTGTTTTTGTCTTTGGCTGGGTTTAGTGACATCTCTGAACAGCCAAAGGGACTGTGTCTGTGATACAATATCCACAGTTAATGTCTATCTTCAGGAGTTGTGGGAACCGGGATGATGCAAGGCTTTTTTTTTAAGGTGTGTATAATAATGTGAGAAGTCTTCTACTTGAGGAGTATGATATTGTGTCATGAAGGGTACATCATCACTTAACATCAAAGAATTATAACACTAGGTGTTTATAAATCAGTTACACAAAAGTAACCTCTAATAGTGAAAAGGGTAAATAATTTACGGAAAGATTTGATGCAGCATTAAAAGCAGTAAATCTTCAAGTTTTATTCCTGCCTAGCACTGTTAATTCCTGATGTGCCTACTACGTGGCACATGCAAATGAGTTATTCTATCAGTCATTACGGACTCAAACAATGGTGCAGAACACGCACAGTGTTGTTTATGTTCTCGTAAATCCGAATACGCTAGCAAAACTGGCTGTGTGTTACACGGGACACTGGGTCATGGTTGGCTAGCAGTTTCTGAGACAACAATTGAACAAGTTCGGAAGTCTTCATTCGTAGTTTTGGTAAATCAATGAGACATACCAGATTAGAATGGAATACACCCAGTGTTACAATGTGGAAGGTACTATGGAAACCAGTACCATTGGAAACCAGTATCATTAAAAGCCCACAAAGTGTTGCAAACCGTTGCACACTTTATGAAAAAGGGCAAAGGAAAATGACTGAGTTTTGTGTACAAAAGTTTAACAAAGTTCAGACTGATTAATAAAATTGCATTCAATGATAAAGTGGCCATCCATACCTGCAGTAATGTGCATTGGCATAATGCTCAGATATGGGGTGAGCAGAAACCACACCACATAACTGAATGTGTACGAGAGTTGCCTAAGATAAATGTTGTTTGCCTTGTAAGCTGTAGTAGCAAGATTTACGGCACTTTCTTTTTTGCCAAACTCACTGTAACTGGCAAATCATACTTCGACATGCTTGTATATTATCTAATGTCTCAATTACAACAGGATATGGCCACATAACCTTTCCCAGCAAAATCGTGCACCATCATATTATCATCATAAAGTTGTCACCTAACTCTGTAAGAATTGCTGACTTCGACTGGAAGCAATGGAACAATGTCCTGGCCATCGTGATCACATTCTTTAACCCCAAAGGACTTCTGTGTATGAGATTACATTAAACACAGAGTGTTTGTTCCTTTGCTTCTGTGAAATGTCGATGAGCTGCAACAGCTGATAACACAAGCAGCTGCCACTATACAAGATTTGCTTCATAGGATTTGGCAGGAAATTGATTACAAATAGGACTTTTGTCATGTTACAAAAGGTAGCCACACTGAACATCTGTAAATAAAACTTGATGATATATTGCATTCAGTGATATATCAAACATTTCTGTAAGTTAAGTACATTTTTCACAACTGGAGGTTACTTTTGTATAACAAAGTTATAAACACACTGTATTAATGACATAAAGCATATAATGTTCATTGACAAACCATGGATCCGCATATGAAATTCATAGTAAAAAGTTGGTCACCTGTAGACAGTACCAGTGGTCTACTTGCCCCATGCAAGAACAGTTGCTTATCGTGGTGCATGTTGGATGGCAAAATGGTTTGTCACGCACAGGTTGAAATAAAAGATCGGGGTTGCAATGGATAGCAAAACTTTCTTGAAATGGGCCACATACAAGCTGATACGACTACTACCAGAGAACAGAATTTTTGTTCTAGACCATGTATATTACTAAAATACTGGCAAAACAAGGTACATTGACAAATTCTCATAAAGCTAAGAAGCTAAGCCAACATTTGATCCTGGCTATGGGAAAATAAATCAGTTTAATGAAGTTTAGACTGAACCAGAAATCTTAATCTAAGAAACAATAATGGTTACCTCCATATCACATGGCCCTAAATGGAATAGAGACAGTGAATGTAAATGTCATGTGACTAGGGCCTCCCGTCGGGTGGACTCTTCGCTGGGTGCAAGTCTTTCGATTTGATGCCACTTTGGCAACTTGTGCATCAATGGGGATGAAATGATGGTGATTAGAACAACACAACACCCAGTCCCTGAGTGGAGAAAATCTCCAACCCAAACGAAAATCAAACCCGGGCTCTTAGGATTGACATTCTGTCGCACTGACCACTCAGCTGTCAGGGGGGACAATAGAGACAGTGAAAAGAAGAAAAATATTAGTGAGTATGAAACACTCACAGGAAGTGTTCCCTTTTCCACTTTGGTTGGCTATACACATAGCCTGCCCTCTTTCAATCTGAAACAGGCCTACAGTTTATGTGGCCCAGATATGCACAACAGATTCTAAGTAAAAGCACGAACATCTCAGCTTTTGAATATGATTTCAAACATACAAGGTTTCTTCACACCAGTGCTACAGATGGACAGTGAAACAAAAATAAGAAAGGAAATGAAAGAGGAGACAAACTGAATGACAATACACAGGATTTAAAAATAACTGCTGGAAACTGCACTGGTCTGTGGACTGTGGTGAAAAACAGGGCACAGGAAATTGAGAGAGAAATACAGTCAGCATGTATGAAACAAACAGTTAGTGATACTAGAGAGTGTGCTTATAGAAAACTAAAGTAATGAGCCAAAATGGAAAGTGCACATTTGTACTAGCATTTTAACCGCAAATGATGACCACAAATGACATATGAGGTTAATGGGCTGGAAAGCTTACATAAACCGGAGATTAGAAAATATTCATGCAAAAATTTACTGGACACTTCTCTGGATGATGTACAACAACAAAGTAAATTGAAAATATTTCAAGCAATAATAGTAAACACTGAACCATAGGTGTTAAGCTCATGAAAGAGCACTACAGGTGTACTTCACAGTTTTCAGTCACGGACTCTACTAAGCTTTGGGAGACAAATTTCAATGGTGGCACAGCAAATAAACAGTGTAACATAGAGGATGAAAAATTTGTGAGAGAAAAAGAAAAGAAAGGGTACCCCGAACAACAAGATCTGCTGACACGACATCAACTCCTGCTGCATTGCTTGCACTGCAGCTGTACTGCCCTGCATGTGATGCTTGCACAGAGGCGATGCTTAATATCACACTACGTTCAGCCAAATTTACCACTGTAACACCCATTCTTGGAGAAATTGGACCATTGTTAAACTGCCACTTCAAACTGACTGGATGGTCTCCTTCAATGACACCACATGGAACTGTAATAACTTGCCCAGGATTCAGAGGTTTGTCACCAAATGAGAAAGGCAAAAGTTGCGGAGGAACTGTAAGAAAATCCACACATATTCTTCCAGTTGCCAATAGAGGTATTCTCAGAATTTTCTGAAAGATAACAAGAACTGGACATTAAACTCAGGATGAGTATTATACGTGTTGAGCCAGAATTCCATCAACAAACTTTCAGAGGTTCTTCAGGGATACCTTCTGAGTAATTTCGTACGAGGGATCCATGATCTCCAAGTTTCTCATAGAAGCCTATGTACAGGTAGAAAATAACTGTAATGTGGTTGCCATCACTGAGGAAACAGCTCAGTGTAGGCATCGTTCAGCCACTCTTCCACTGCATTCAGTGAAACCAACTCTTCATCAGTAAACCTTTCAACACTGTTGTGTATCACTGTTCAACATACAACTACCACTACCAGACAAACAAACCTGAGAGAGAACAGTGCAGTACTGAATGCAAGCTTGAGGGGAACAGTAAAATGGGCATCGTTGTTGTCAACAGTGAGTGCCATTGGTGAATGGAACAAGCTCAAACAAGACATACAGCACAAACCATCCGTATCTGTACCGTTGCACATGTTTTTCATTGCAGTACAGATACAAAACTAACAGGACAAGAAATAAAAAAAAAATGCAATAACTCTGTAATGACAGTGATGAAAACTATGAGTACCTTATACCAAAATACTCAGAGGGTATCCCTGAACAACCTCTAAAAATTTGTCAGTCCAGTTCTGGTCCATCCTGTATATACCGGTCTACTACAAATGGTTCATTCATTTTCAAAGCTCTATATTTTCCAAAGTATTAAATATAGAAAGATGAACGATGCGTGACTAGAACTGTACACTCACCAAGTTTGCATTTTGCACTCTAAATGTTCTGTGAGTGTCTCTCTGGTCAAATGACACATTTCCAAGCAGTAGTCAAGTTTGTTCCATACCTTATGTAACAACATTTTGTCAATGATCACCACAGCAGCATTCATGTGTCCTCTAAGCTGTTAAAGTGTTCCTGGCAGCAGTAGAACATAAACACAGTCCTTAATGTACCCCCAAAGGAAAAAGTCACAACACTTTAAATCAGGGGAGCTGGAGAGGAGTGGGTGGGGAATAAGGGAACAGAGTCACACCATCCTCACAATTACGCCCAATCCAGAGATGTGGAAGTTCATCATTTAGGCAGCAACATACATCAGAGCTCCTATGAGGAGGTGACCCATCTTATTGAAAGATGAAATTCTCAGAATCATCAGTCAGTTGCAGAAACAACAACAACTGCAACATCTCAAGGTAAGAGGCACCCATCACAGTCTTCCCACAGAAGAAATGCTGCCCATACAGCTTTGTCTTTGACACTGCACAGAAAGCATTAACCTTCAGTGTGCTTCCACTATGGACCACTATTTCATGACGATGTTTCAGTGCCACATATGTTCACAGTGCGCTGGATAAGATTTCCTGTTAAATGGAATGTTGCTCCGTCACACAAAAACTCTTTTCTTGCTCTAATGCCATTTTTTTTCAGCCCTCATCACACCAACTGGTGGATACAATATAAACACAGTGTGTTTATGGTTCTATTCATGTATCAATTATATAGAATTTTGAAAATGAATCAACCATCTGTTGTAATCGTGTATAACTAATACATTACCACAAACTTTTTAATTATTTGTGCAGTGTTGAATGAAAATAAAAATCTGACATCAGAATGGAATCAATTAAAATGACCAATGGTAGTACAATTAAGTGTTATAATTTAACAAATAAGATCTTTAGTTACAAATTTAAATCAGACAGCAATTCAATGTGTTTCCAGGTATAAACTGCACTAATCTGATCTAAGTCCACAGTTTATTATTAATGTCTTGTGTACAAGACTCTTACAGTAATTTCCAAATGGTATTACTCACAAGACTATGAACAATGATGTGTTAACAAAATTAATATGTGACAGAAGAAATAGTATCACATGTTTCATTATAGAACAACTTTGAAATTCTGAGAAAGAAATGATGAGGTGATACAGTCGAACGAAACAACATTAGATATGACTACCAAAATTATGACATTAAACATAGCAAAAATACCTCGCAAACAGATAAACATACCTTTGATACATCATGATATGAGTTTAGAATATCTGCAAAGTATTTCAATTGTGTTCCTATGTACTGGTTCTGCCATACAGTAATTCAAAAGATTGGCTATACCACTACTGATCGCATGTAATATCACTTTTATTCCCTCAGGATTTATTTCCAAATTTCTGTCAATTTTGCCACACACCACAGTTGTCTTAGACTGCAGTCGTGTGCATGAATTGCGCTTCTCTCTCTCTCTCTCTCTCTCTCTCTCTCTCTCTCTCTCTCTCTCTCTCTGTGTGTGTGTGTGTGTGTGTGTGTGTGTGTGTGTGTGTGTGTGTTGTCCATTTTTGATGAAGGCCTTAGGGCTGAAAGCTTTATTTGCAACAGTCTTTTTCTTGTGCTTATCTGCGACTCAGCATCTCCTCTATAAGGTGAGTAGCGACTTTCCTTATCATAATATTGTACAAGCTATGAAGAAGTCAAGTACACATCAGTACTATAAGAGATCATAAAGCAGTTGATACATGCATTGAATATATTGCTATGGAAGTAGTGCAGCACAAAGCAACCACAAGCAAAGTAGCACTAGTACAACTTTCTTCCATCATTTGCATATTTGCACATGATAAACATCTGCATCTTCACAATTCGGATGGCAGTTAGTGCTGTGACAACCAAATGGATGACCACTGTAGACTATGTAAGAAATTGACTCAGACAGACATGACAAAGCAAGTAGATCTGAACCTTCTGTAGTTCCCTGACTTGCAATAGTTTCAAAGTAAACATTTGGCATCAAGAAGGGTCAGCTGTCACACTATAACCAGGAACTGTTACTGGAGAGGTGAATAGAAGGGAGGAAGACTCTTGTATAATGTCCCATTGACTAGGTGGTCATTAGAGATGGAACACATGCTCAGACTGGAGAAGTAAATCAGCCATGTCCATTTCACATGAACCACTGTAGCATTTATCTTAAGCCATTTATCAAAACTACAGGACCCTAAAAACAGATAGCTGGACTGTGATTTGAACCCCCATTCTCCTGAATACAAGCCCTGTGTCCTAACTACAGAACTACCTTGCTGATTGCTTGGTTTCCTCATAACAGAGCTCCTCTTATGTTCCTCACTATGCTGAGAGAGAGTTAGCGAAAGAAAATGCTTTCACTTACTACAGACATCAGCAATATTATTAACACCGTTACACGCATCACTGCATACCGTGAGGGTATGAGAATTTCCAGATATTTTGTAGCCAAAGTTTGGAAATAAATAATTTTGTTGATTAAAAGTGAAATCTCATACTAATTTTGAATATAAATGAACAAGCTTTATTAATAGAATTATATGCATTTTTGTTATCTAGAATACTCATTCAGGATATAAAGTTTTAATTATTATGTAAGAAAATTTATTAGGGGATGAATCCTGTTTTGTGTATTTTATTATTTGCATGAGGTATTCTGTCTCCATGTCATTCCAAGGGGATTGAAGATGTATTTTGAGTCTTGTCAGGCAAAGTAGTCAAAGGCAGCGAAGAGTCTTCTGCGCCAGCCATGCTGTCAAGGAATACCAATGACCAGAACAATAATGTAAATAGGTATGTACTGAAAAAACACTTATTATTTGTTACCCAGGTCTCTTGTAACAAGACACTTATCACATAATTTGTGTTGTATTTAAAGGCGCAATAAAAGCCTTAAAATATCAGAGTAGTCAAGTACTGGTTTTTAGTAAAAATTAAGTTATTCTACAAATAAGAAGAATATTTAACAAGTTGGGGGTTCGCTTACCACTCTTGAGTTTAAGATCACATTGAGGTAACATAAAATACAGATGAAGCCTCGCAATATATAGTACATAATGAAATGCCATTGTGAAATTGCTTGAGCTACACTTAGCTGACACATACATTTTGTACATTTCAATCAGGCTCTAACTTTGAACAAATTATTTGTGCAATAAACTGTTTCCATTTATTTGTGACATACTGTATTCACTATGGCTAAGTTTCATAACTTTGTAGTCTATGCTCATACATCTGCCTAATGCTGGTACACCTGCCTAATATCCCTGCAAGCATGCAGAAGTGCAGCAACACGACGTGGCATGGACTCAACTAACGTCCGAAGTAATGCTGGAGGGAACTGACACCATGAATCCTGCAGGGCTATCCATAAATCCTTAACAGTACAAGGGGGTGGAGATCTCTCCTGAACAGTATGTTGCAACACATCCCAGACATGTTCAATAATGTTCATGTCTGGGGAGTTAGATGGCCAGTGGAAGTGTTTAAACTCAAAAGGTGTGTTCCTGGAGCCACTCTGTGGCAATTATGGACATGTAGAGTGTTGGATTGTCCTGCTGGTATTTCCCAAGCCCATCAGAATGCACAATGGACATGAATGAATGCAGGTGATCAAACAGGATGCTTACGTACATATTACATCACTCCAACTGCGTACACCCCACACCATTACAGAGCCTCCACCAGTTTGGACAGTCTCCTGCTGACATGCAGGGTCTACAGAGTCATGAGGTTGTCTCCATACCCATACACCTCCATCCACTCGATACAATTTGAAATGAGACTCGTCTGACTAAGCAACAAGTTTCCAGTCACCAACAACCCAATGTCGCTGCTGACGGACCCAGGCAAGGCATAAAGCTTGGGGTCATGCAGTGGTCAAGGGTACACAAGTGGGCCTTCGGCTCCGAAAGCATATACTGATGATGTTGCATTGAACGGTCTGCAAGCTGACACTTGTTGAAGGCCCAGTACTGAAATCTGCAGCAATTTGTGGAAGGGTTCCACTTCTGTCACCTTGAATGATTCTCTTCAGTCGTCATTGGTCCCGTTCTTGCAGTATCTTTTCCAGCCCCAGCAATGTCAGAGATTTGATGTTTTATCGGATTCCTGTTAGTCACGGTACACTCATGAAATGGTCGTGTGGGAAAATCCCACTTCATCGATACTTCAGAGATGCTGTATCCCATTACTCATGTGTTGACTATAACACCACATTCAAACTCACTTAAATCTTGATAACCTGCCTTTGTAGCAGCAGTAATTGATCTGCGCTAGAGACTTGCTGTCTTATACAGGCATTGCTGATTACAGCACCTTATTCTGGCTGTTTACATATCTCTGTATTTGAATATGCATGCCTATGCCAGTTTCTTTGGCAATTCAGTGCAGATTAGGCCATTGGAAACACAGTAATACAGCAATAACCATGATAGTAATAGGAGAAATGCTCAAATCTACAGAAAGAATGACTTTACTTTTACAGCTGTAACAAGCAATGACAAAATCATGACATTAGCAAAACATTCTGCATTTTGAACTTTTCTGAAATCTGAGTCAGCTCAAGAAGTTTCAGGTGTATTGTATAAATGGAGCTCATCACAATATTATTTTGTCAATACCCACACACAGTAGAAACATTCTGAGGAATCAATAGATTGTGTGAATCAAGATGAAGCAGTCTGGGCCAGTCATGTGGGGCAGTTGAGACCACATGCTTGATTTGTTTGCCAACAGAAATAAGATGCTTTCTGATGTGTACTCAGAAACTGCATATGTTGTGGCCATTCATCTGGCTCACTGAGTTGCACAGTGTATAATTAAAAAGTTTCATGGGTGTTTTAATGGCCCATCTCATTGCTTATATCACAAAAATGGAGGTCAGAACAACGTATTCACAAAATTATTTTCAAACAGCTCTACTACTAATTAGTATATTTCACACACATCTAGTACCTGCATCATTCCAATTAAGTTCCCTCATAGTTTTCTTTACCTTTATATCTTTCAATATAAGTAATTTAAGAGCAAAGGAGACCACTCACTAAACATCAGGGCTGCCGAGTCATCTACAAGAACACAAAGATAACTTTTTTTAGCTTTTAAGAAGAAATGCTGTAATGAACTAGGGTACAAATACATAATTTTCCATAAATGTCTCTTTCCTCCACCTACAATCTCTGTCATAGTGATTCCACTCTAGAAGTCCAAGACGACATCCCACCCCTACTCAAATTACTAGGACTATCCCAGATTATCTCCTCTTAGTCGGTTTCCCTTTTCACCCCAACTATTCCCGAGCTCTCACGTTCGACATGTTTCCCAAAAAATACAAACCCAACAGTCCAGAAAGACCCATTGTAAATAGTTACTGTTTCCTTACTGGAAGAATCTCCACTATTGTTGAGAATGCCTCTAACCAACTGGCTGTAGCCTACCCTCTCGTTTCAAAGATACAAATCAGTTCCTTTGCAGACTTTTGACCATCCCCACCACAGTACTCCATCCTGGTACAGCTTGCCAATTATATCTTTACACACAACTACTTCTCCTTAGAGGAGAAGGTATATAAACAAATTCATAGCACAGTCATGAGCCCGGCATGACACTCTTCTATACCAACCTTTGTGTAGGCCATCTAAAGCAAATCTTTCTAATCTTCCAAAACCCAAACCCTTTGGTTAGTTCAGATTCATTGATTTCTTCATGATATGCTTGTCTGTGCTTGTGTCTGTGTATGTGAAGATGTGTGTGTGTGTGTGTGTGTGTGTGTGTGTGTGTGTGTGTGTGCTTGTGCGTGTGCGTGTGCGTGTGTGTGTGTGTGTGTGCGCGAATGTATACCTGTCCTTTTTTCCCCCTAAGGTAAGTCTTTCCGCTCCCGGGATTGGGATGACTCCTTACCCTCTCCCATAAAACCCACATTCTGTTGTCTTTCCCTCTCCTTCCCTCTTTCCTGATGAAGCAACCGTGGGTTGCGAATGCTTGAATTTTGTGTGTGTGTTTGTTAGTGTCTCTATCAACATACCAACACTTTCGTTTGGTAAGTTACATCATCTTTGCTTTTATATAAAAAGCCAGCAAAGCTTAAAATTTCTTTTTGTGTACTTGGTGATGACTCAACACATTTGCTATCAGTCAGTGATCTCCTTCACTCCTATATTATTTACATTCTGCCTTTCCTGACTATATTTATACCTTTCAATATGGCAGATCAAGATACTTTTGACCTATACATCCAAGTATGAGAAGTGTGAGTATTTCCTACTGCAAACAATTTTTGTGTAATTAAAACTCAGCGGAAATTTTGTTGTTGGTTTGGTGGCTACTGATATGAAAACTACTGCACATAAATAATGTTTTCTGATGATTAGTCCCACTTATATTCACAAATGGATATGAAACACATGACCTCATAAAGTTGCATAACATGAAACATCAAGGTACAAAATGTTATGCACTTTATGAAAAAAAATATTGCAATTCTACTGGAAAATACTAGAAGAATACAGGAAAATAGCCAGGAAACAGTGCAAAAACAAATTTCAGAGAAGGATAATTTTAAGAGCTTTAGAGCTACCAAGACATCAAGGTATATTTCAGATTTGGATCTGAGCAGCAGAGCACAGCAAAACTATACTTAAATCCTTGGACAAGGGAAACAAACATAGTGCTATGACAGTGGTAGCTGGCTAATTTGGGAATATAAGTAAATTGGAGGAATAATGGTTCAACTCTGTTTGACAATTGTCTTTGCAAATATCACATCTGATTATGAAACTGGTTTTCATAATGTGAAAAAAGTCCTTTTATATTACTGCATTATGTTAGGTGCTGTCTACAACATTACCCAATACTCTGGATGCCTGTCATCAAAAGCTATTTCGATCAAGACCTATGAAGTATTGCCAAAAATAAGAAAATATTTATAATTAAGATTTTAACAAAATGAATCATGTAATTACTGATGTTTGTGAACAGAGGCAAAACATATATATCAAAATAGGAATGGAACATCGAACCTAAAAAAAGCAGTGAGGCTCTTCACACAATTTTAGTCTTTCACAGAGTTGCGAGGCTTTCGAGGGTGTTTTTGCTTTAAACTTTACAAATTAAAATCAATACAGAAATGGATGTTGAGAAACAGAGGTAAAGTAACTGATGACAAATGTTTCTAAATATGCTATTACACAATTAACCACTGACATTATGCTAAACACCAACTACCAGACATGTAATATTAAATAATCATTTTAAAAATTTACAAAAACATCATGTACTTCATGTAAGAAAGATAAAAGAGTCTGTATTGGACAGAAATATAGGAAGTGTTAAATCAGATGACAGAAACAGGTCTGCAGATGGCAACTCCTACTGCAATTGGTATGTACCTTGTCACATTTAACTTTGACTATAAATCATGGAGGAAATTAGCACCTCTTAACTAAATTAAACAAACCAATATGGGGATAAGCACATTAGATGCTGGCACAAATAATATTGCTACCAAGGTTGAAGACAAAACACTCTACTTTATTATGACAACCCACGTGGAGCAATAGAACGAAACTGTATTACTGCATGGTGTGGAAAAGAAAATACCATTGCATATGGAGTGTTTGTCATCACTCCTAACACAAATAGGTAACCACGAGTTAAAGTCTCTCACAAGTAAAGCTGGAAGATTTCTATGCGATGCACTGAGTACTGCAGGACAAAAAAATGTTTAAAGTCCCACACGGTGGTGTTTGTCACTACAAACAAAATTTTGTTGTCTACGAAGGATGGAGACGGAAAAAGTCTCCTGCAGGAAATAATGGAAAGTCTTACCATAGTGTGTTACAGGCATAGCGACAGTGAGGCACAGGTGTATCTCAACAAGTTGCAATAACTGTTTACGCTTGTACTCTGTACTGTGTGCTGCACTGTTCGAAGCCAGTAGCCGTGTGGCTTGTCTGTTGCTGTGCGTGAATGGGACTGATCTTCAACATTGTCATCACAGCAAGAAGTAGAACAGAACTGGACAAGATTATGACAGCACAAGTCTAACTAGGCAAGGGGCTACTGTCTAGCTACAGTTATCCAGCGACCATAGCAGCAAGGTGCCACGTGGCAGAAATAGGAGCTATAGCTGGAAACGGGCAGAGGCATCCAAAGAAAAAACTTCTGTGCTTTAGCAGATGGCTGCAGTGAAAATAGGTGCTTATCTACAGGGAGCGGACTGCAAAAACAGATGCGTGGCTTAACATCACCAAGAAGTCCCGCCCACCCTTCCCTTCCCCTTGAGAGTGGAGCACAGAGGAGCAGCAAATTGGCAACAAAGGAGGCCAGTACAAGCAGAAAGGCATGTCGTACTAATGGTGGGGTGCAGACAGAGGAGCTGATGTCGAGTGTGCAACAGGGTTGGGTGTCAGATGTCAGGACACAGGACTGCAATGCCGGCAGCGAGCGTGAGCAACGTGGAAGCTGGCGGCAAACGGCGTAGGAGTGCCGGGCCAGGTCAGCCCGAATATGTGTCAAGTGTCGTGTCACGCAGTGAACACGCATTTGGCACAGTTGCCAGCACATGACGGCAGAGGCAAGAGTGCAGTAATACTGCTGGGTGACAGCAGAGATGGTCTGAGAACCGGGTGGCAATGTTTGACATCTGAAAACACACTTGTGGAGTGCTGCAAGCACGAATCACCGGTACCTCCATTGTGAGGACAGGTGGCCACAGGCCTGTGGAGCTGCACTGCAAAAATGTGAAATGATGCTGCTGTGGAAGTGAGGGAGACATAGAGGAGGCAGTGTGGCATCAGGGCATAACCATCTGTCGGCAGCAGCAGATGCAGAACAGAGGTAGACGGACAAGGGTTGCTGGCACCTGTATAGTCAGCAGTTGGTGGGTCAGGGGTGGCAATGGCATAGCTTCGTGGGTTTCCACTGGTGTACTCGACCATAGTGTGGTAGAACAGGATCTCGGCAGGATTCAGTGGTGGGGGTGCTTGACACTGTGTCAGTGGTGGCATCAGCACTGGCAGTAGCACTAGCACCAGTGTCACCAGGGGCAGTGGCACTGGTGTTATCAGATTCTTCATCATGATCATTGGTGTGCATCAGCAGGATGTCAGCGAGGGTAATAGTCAGTCTTAGTGTGACAGATCAGGCAGCATATAGGTGGACTCCAGCCTATCAGCTGAAATATTGGTAGGGGTGCCATGAAGATGCAGTGTAAAAGTCCTGGAGCCTCGCTTCAGAACTCGGTGGTGGACAGAATAGTGTGGGCGAACGGGAGTTGGTAAGTGATGATGCACAGCATAACATATATGCCTAAGGTGAAGTCACCGTGAATGAATTTACTGTGTTCACCATGACACTGGGGGCAGGGCCACAGGTGAGCCACGTGGTCCTGCGAGCCAGGGACAAACACTAGCATGACGCTGCCCACGGGTAGGCCATCAGGCTACAGGAAGTCTCTTGGCATAGTAAGCTTTTGGCTGTCAACACAGTTAGCAACTGATGACTCCAGGTTGGCCTTGTGAGTGAGGCAGAGCCTGAGAAGTACCAGAGGTCGGGCAGTGATCCACCTGGTGTTGCCTGGTTGACGGGATCATTCCCCCGTGCCATTGGCTGCTGCACGGTAGCTCGATGTCAAGTGCAGGTCAGCCCCATAGAGATCTGTCCGTGGATGAAAGGGGGAAGAAGGAACATGCTGTGATGACACACATGCAACTGTAGCATGTGACACATGGAGATGAAGGTGGCAGCTACAGTGGTGGTGGTGAAAAAGGGTGTAAGTGTTCCCTCAGGTCAGCAGGTGATCCTGACGACCACTGTGAGGAGATAGCAGCAACTGTCAGAGGACAGCAAGGGGCCAAAGAAGTCAATGTAGATGTGTACGAAGCAACATCTGACATCTGGAAAGACAGTGACGGGGACACGTAGATGGCAGCCAAACTTGGTGTTCTGGCAGGTGAGGCAGGTGTGAGCCCTGGTCTTTCACTCCCTGTGAACTCCTGGACACATAAAATGCTGCAGGGCCAGGTGGTGAAAGCGCGCATGTCAGTGTGTACCAGGCTGTGAACTGGTCGAATGTGGCAGCAGACAGGGATGGGTGCAGTAAGCCAGTGGATACGTTACACCAGATACTGCTGTCTAAGCCAGGGACCACTGTACATTGAAGGTGGAGGCTACAAGCAGCATCCAGGGAGCGAGAAGTGAGTTCCATGTCATGCTCCTGGGCATTGCTGATAACCTTGTATTCCAGGGATGAAGGAATGGTGCTGGTATGGCTGACTTAGACAGCGATGATGTCAGCTCTGGCAACGTGGCGTGTGAAGGTAGTAAATTCAGAAGTGAAGGGCTGTTGCCAGAATTGATGTGTATACATGTGTGTGTGTGTGTGTGTGTGTGTGTGGGAGGGGGGGGGGGGGAGGCACTGATCAAGAGCTTGTGGTTGGTGAAGACCTTGAAGAGACAGGCCTTCAATGCTGAACATGGACATTTCGCCACGAGAGGCGTGTTGGGTTAAACTCTTTTGTGTGGAAACCACAAGACATGCTATGCAATGCACTGTGTACTGCAGGGTGCAAAAAAGATTAAAATTGCACACGCCAGAATTTGTCACTACCAACATAGTTCTGTCACCATGAAGTGTACAGGGAGTCAGGGTCTCTTCCAGGAAAGAAGGAAAGGCTTAATGTATGAAAAGTATTTGACTGTCTCATAGATGGAAGGAGCTCTCTCTCACTTGCACTTCAGTTTGTTAAGTGGCAGGGAGCATGCTGGAGAGAAAAGCCAGTGACTGCTATTTGTTGCTAAGGTGGAGCAGCAAGGCACCACCAGCCATAGCAACAGGCAGGGTAGCATCTCCCAAGTTTCGCCTAATGGCAGAGAAGCTGTTCTCCATTTTCAATGTCCATGGCACTGGCTAGTTTCACTTTGTTTTGACACTGTGAAGGATGGTGGTTAGAGGCTCCTGTGTATCAGCAGCATTCCTCAGGTGCAGTGGAAGAAGCTTAACACACTGAGGAAATAGTGAAGCTCCTCAAATGTCTCTATGGTTGGGAAATGTGACAATGGCTTGGACCTTGTCAGGCAGCAGACAGGAGGCGACAATGCAGATTGTATGGCCCAGAAAAACCACCACACTTAACACTGAAGATGCACTGACAACAACACCAGAGTGCTAGAAGTATTCAAAAATATTGCAGAGGTGTTCACCGTTTCTTTGGGTGACATGGAAAAACAATTATGTCGTCCAAGCAATCGAGAGGCCAGGGCAAGTCTGCAGTTAGCAGCATCCGGGACAAAGCACGCACGGTACCAGAAGAGGCAGGCCGTATCACAATAGGTGTCAGTGGGGTCGTGAGATTGGCGGCGGTCGGAGCCTTGCGGGCAATGGTAGTCTACAGGTTTTTCACGTCAGTGTTGAGGCGAGTGAGGATGTTGCACAGTCCAGTGCTGGGCGCTGTGCTGTGGGCCGTCAGGGATAGGAGCAGTCAGTGACGCCATCAGCAGCACAATCAGTGTGAGCCCAGTCGGAGAAGCAGTTGGTGCACGGCTGTGGTAGTGGCAGGCAAGGAGAGCAGCATCTCGTGTACCCTGCTGGCAAGGCTGGCAGCACCGGTGAAAGTCAGACCGACATGTCGTGCCACTGTCGTCTGTATCGGGATTTGAAGATAAGCCAGTCTGGCATCGCACAGGAAGCTGTAGGAGACTGTGTGCGGCCTCGTTTGGCTTCGAGGGTGGTGCAGGAATTGCGAGAGTTACCAGTTCTCGTATAGTTCGAGGGTAAGGTGGATCCGGGCACATTCCATCCCGGAGAAAATGAGTTTCACAATGAGGCGGCGCTAGAGTGTCCACAGTGGTCACCAGCTGGGGCTGCCGAGTTGACGTTGGGAACCTCCATCGTGTATGTCAGCACAAGCTACTCGATCACCACTGTGATCTCGATGGCATTGTGGATGAAGTCTCAGCTGGAGAAGGTAGCATCCACCAGGGAAAACCACAGGTGAGGGTCCTGGAGATTGAAGGGTGGCAGGTGACCTGTGACTCGGCAGGACAGAGTGGTGGCAGCAGGAAGGAGGTGAGGTGCCGGTGTGTCGAGGCCAGAAGGAACGGCGGCAGTAGCAGATGTAGCGGCCAGTACAAGTGTCGACACAAAGTCTGATGACGGCAGCTGGGTCATGGATTTTCGTGTCACCGTGAGTTGTACGTGCAGGTTGCTGTTGCAGCATTCCAGTTCCGTGAGGCGCACAGTCGGCAACTGTGTCGTAAGATGTTGGAGCGGTGACAACGTATGGCGAGATGTGGTTGGGCTCGTGACAGAAGCCACGATCACTAGGCTGCATAAGGGGCAAACGTGTGAAACACGCAGGAGGGAAATCAAATACACTTTGTCATACAAAACACAAATTAAAATCTTGGTGCAATAGCATCCTTAGGAAGAAGAAGAAGTAGCTAATAAGTTGGAGTTTGTGGCATGCAACTAATGGGACAGAGTGGCTAGCACAGAAACAGCTGTAAATTTGTTGAATTTGAAAGTAGAGTCACCTGAGTTTATCGCTGGGTCACTAGAAAAGGGTACTAGTGCCTCCTAACTAAATTAAACAAACCAACAAAAATAAGCTAGAGATAAGCACATGGGGGCAGGCATGTTAGGTAATGGCACAAATGACAATGCTACAAGGTTGAAGACAAAACAAACTGCTTTACTGAAAACACTAAGCCTCTATATGGAGCACTGGAAAAAACTTCTAATACCACAGAGTGTGAAAAAAAATAATATTGTTGCCTAAAGTGTGTTCATAACCACTAACACAAGTTCGTCACCATGACAGGCACATCAGATTAAAGCCTCTCGCAGGTAAAACCGTAAGCCTTGGTATGTGATGCACTGAGTGATGCAAGGCATGAAACAGATTAATGTCACACATGATAGTGTTTGTCACCACTAACACAGTTTTGTTACCACAAGGCACGGAGCAGGTGAAAGTCTCTTATGGGAAAAAAGGTATAGAAATGGCACGGCGCTAGTGCATCTCAAGGCGCTAGTGTATCTCAACACACTGCAACAGGCATCTACATACATAGTATGAACCCTGCATATTTGAGATGTGAATTCTGTGGCCATGTGGTTTGTCCATCATGCTGTTTGATTAGGACTGAGCTTCAATATTGTCATTGTGAGGAGAAGAAAAGAAGTGGACAAGATTAAGATGGCAAAAGTCTAACCAGGTGCAGGGCTACTGTCTAGCATCAGTCAGCCAACAACCAAAGTACCAGGGTGTCTTGTCATGAGGCGGAAGTGGGAGCTTTGGCCGTAAATGGTCAGAGGCGCACAAAGAAGGAACATCATGCATTAGCGGATGTCCACAGTGAAAATAAACATGTACAGAACAAGCCAAGAATCACAAAATATCCAAAAAATAGTTTCTGAACAAAAGAGTGCGAACTCCTAAGCATAAGACATGCTATCTACAAGAAAAATATATAAGTCAGCCAAGAATCTCTTAAAGAAATGGTAACATGCTTCCAGAAAAAAATGCAACACCCACTGTAAATTTTCCTGTTCACTTACACTAGATGAAGAGAACATTTGTATTACATACACAAAATGATTGCTTTTTCAAATCAATGAATCATGATGTTACAAAGTAACAGATGTAGAGCCACCCTGAAGCGCTTCCGTCAGTGTTCCTCATAAACATCGCCCACCACCACCAGTAGTAACTAAAGTACTAATTTTGCAAACATTTTATTTGTACTCATTATACAACTCAAGCACCACATCACTTTGTCATTGCAAGAGCAGCACAAGAATGGGTCACGCAACACTTTGAACATACTCTATGTCATCGTTCCCTCCACAGATATCAAATGAGAAAGAGTGTTAACTGTATAGACTGGGTAAATATGCACATGGCTACCTTTTATTTAAGACATTCATATTAGATTATATATATGGGGACTGAATGATTGTACTTGCTCATTGCACATCAAGGTTTACACCCTTAGCTGAGTCAATATGCCTTGGACAAAATTCTGGAAGTACTAAGAATGAACAACAAGCACTTAAATAAATGTAGAATTATTTTTACACCTGAATACTACTGAGTGCATTTTAAGAATTCAAATGATTCTCTCATGTCACCAGCCATGCTATAAATGGCAACACTGTCTAACATTAGAGCTATTCAGTTCCATACACTGAAAGAACGTACATTCCAAACACTGTATCAATATACTCCCAAAAGGTGTTCCAAATTTTTGCTGGAAACACGTATGACAATACAGTTCACTCGATACACACACGGCATGCACTGAAGACATTCAAAGAGCTCTTCAGTTAACAGTTTGCACCATGACATGTTTTCTCAACCACTAATTTCCACAAACAATGGCAAACAATAAAATAAAAAAGGAAATGAATATGACAGTCAAAAGAAAAGAAAATACTATTTTCTTTGTGATGGGTTTCTGTACCATTCACAACCAGCTCAGATGAAAAAACACTCTCCCCAGCAATGTTTTCTGCTCTGCAAGTATAAATCCCAGAATGTGATGCATCCACAGAACCAATGTTCAGAATGGCACCACGGTCACCAAGATGTACAACCGATATTCTCATATTTCGAGACAACTTCTTCCCATTTAATAACCAGTCAATCTTCACTGGCTTATCTCCTTCGGTTACACCACATGGTACCATAACTACCTGTCCAGGATTCAACGGTTTACCTCCAAATGAAAATGGCAATAGTTCAGGAGGTACTGAAACCAATACAAAGCCATTTTCATGTACACACTTCTAGAACGATCACATTTTATAGGATTTATTAAGGAATTGCATGGGTGCCCAATCTTGGCAAGATACAAATCAAAAAGGTGAAAATATGTAATTCTAAACAAAATATTAAATGCACTTTACTGCTGAACAGCTTAAGCAAAATTCAAAAAGTGTTTGTCTCCTCCACAGAAATCTGAAAAGAAGGATTTTTTTTTAAATTTTGAATGGAAAAGAATTCTGGAATGTTTCAGTTTCATTCTACTGCTTTTAAGAATGTGAACGAGATTGCACTGTTATCCAGTCTCTACATTGGTGTGTTTAAGTAAAGGAGAAAAAGAAGTAGTGAGTGGGGCTATGCCGTTGCATGCATGCAGACACGTGTTATACTGGATTTATTATGTGGTTATATAATATTTGGTATACCATTTATTGCCAAAAAAGCTGTGTAGCTAGCTTTCCCAGCAGCATTAGCAACTGTGCATGTATAATTTCCACTGTGGTACGCTCTTACTGATTCAATTGTCAGTATACTTGTTCGAGAACCCAACACAATTACATTAATTCCTGCAATTTCTGATGTGTCTGCTCCGTTTAAATACCAAGATATTTTCACTGGTACATCTCCTTCAACTACCGCACAGTTCTGTTGAACCAGCTGCCCAGAATTGATAGCACGTTCACCAAAAGAAAAAGGTGAAATTGTCGGTGGAACTGAAATCAATTTTTCTGCAATGAAATTAAGTCAGCAGCACTGATGTATGATCATGTAACACTTTTGAAAACTTGTAACACATTTATTTCATGTGTATGAACAATCAGTACTAGGGTATCAAAAATGAGGAGTAGTAAGAAATAATGATTTATCAAATAATTTTGAGAATTTTTATGTACATTAACCTCACATGTTCAGCACTAGTTTATTGCAGCTCCATATATCACATTACCTTCCTAACTGAGTAAAATAAGTATATTTGAACAGGGCATCATTTTGCTAAAATAATGTACTTATTGAGAACCAAGAATTTTGCCATTTAGACAGCTGTTCTGCAGTACTCAAAACTCAACACAGAAGCAGCTGAACCTTAACAATTCAAAAGTCCTTACTGATACTGAAACAATGAAGTTGTTGTGTGTATAGGGAATAGGTTGTTAAAGAATACCTCAAAGAAAAAGCATGTTTCTGGTGACATGATGAGCCAGTGAGTCTAAGCATAGAACATAAAAGATAAACTGAGCATATGTAAGATTTTGCCCATGCAGATGAAATGCAGAACTCATAGACAATACAATTTCACTACATGAACAACAGTTTCAACATATGTACAATAAACGATGATTACTTCGAAACATAAAATAACTGACTATACCATTAACCAGTAAAGGTGCTGTGTAACTGTCTTTCCCAGACTTGTTTGAAATAGTACAAGTGTAATTTCCACTGTGGTGATCTTCCACATTCTCTATAGCCATAATGTTTGTTCGTGAGCCCATCTTGAATACCGATATACCAGGGACATTCGAAACCTCAATCCCATTTAGAAACCAAGATATTGTTAATGGCATGTCTCCTTCAGTTACAACACATTGTTGCTGAACAAGCTGTCCAGCATACACACCCTTTTCAGGAAAGGTAAATGGTGCAATTAAAGGTGGTACTGAAAAAATGATTTAACAATGATTTACCTAATAGCATTTCAAAGAATGTTTTACCTTACAATGACAACTTGCCAATACATAATACTACATTTGCTTCTTGTTTCTGATACAAGGCACAACAAAAAATTATAAATGAAATTATTTTATGGGAACAGTTCATGATATCACTTCATGCACTGTACATTCATGACTAATTGTTTCAAAAAATGATCGGACACATGATTTGGCTGTCCAATGCAATTTCCTCCACACACTCAATGTATTGCAGGAAGAAAAGGCACACTCAGGGAAATACATAATACATTTTCCTGAATGGTAAGAAATTTGAATTACATTGTTTCTGTGGTATGGTACTGTTCGAATAAGTTTAGAATGCAAGAGCACAATAGTTTCTGCAGTACAAAGTAGTACAGGAAATATTTTCATCTATTTCTTAAACTGAAAGACTGTTGTGAGCTTTGGAATACCTTAAGGGAAACATAAAGAAAAAAATATACTAACTCTTATACACAATTTATTATATGAAAATGATATTTATCCTTAATTAAAATCTGATTACTCTAAAACATTAATGTCAGAGAGAGAAATGATTTTTGTTTAAACATGATTCTGTCTATTTCACCAAAAACTGATAAACAGCAGTAAATGAGAGAAGTACTCTTATATAGAGTAAGAACTCGAAAGTATTTGATGAGAGCTCAGCAAGATGTTTTCTGAAGGTGAGGCACATAAACTTCTTACAATGTACTTTTAATAGTGAGCACATATTTGCAGCTCTTGGAACTTTTAGTTCCTCCCTTAGGCAGGTACAAGGAATAATTCATGTAGGTTAGAAAGGAGGGGCAGGCCACTTAAGACTCCAGGATGAGAGTGAGCTACCTGATGCTAGGAGGGAAGCTAGGAACAGTTTTACCACTTTTAAACATGTCTATTCACAGTACTGTATTTTGCCTGTTGGAGGTAAGTACTGGCCAGCTATTCTGTCTCTGTGAAACATTGTAGTTTTCCCAAGTAGTGTTTTCTTTTGGTACAATTTCAAAGTACTTTTGCATAACAAAGTGTACTGGAAACATCTGACATTTGACCCCACATAATTATTGTGTAAGATCAAAAGGACTAATACTACACAAGACTAACTAGCATTTTTGTCTGTGGGACAACACAACTGGAGGCACTTACAAGCTTCATTAACACAAATCAAGTTTTTCCATGACCTTGTTAATATGTTCCCACAGATTTAGTTTGGCATACACTTAGACAGAAAACATAACCTGTACCTGTCGATCATTCTCAGTAGGTTGGGACAGCACAAGATGGAAGCTGGAAAGTGATCAGCTAGAAGTTACACAGCAAGGAAATGCTAACATACCAGCATCAATCCCTGGATAAACATTTCTATTAGCAAACAACATGTTGGAACTAAGGAGAGATTTTATCCTTGGAGGCATAGTTTTAAACACTATTTCCTCACATAAAATGAAGAGATTCTCCAAAATGTCGAATATCTCCTACAAATGACAGCTGAAGAATATAATTTAAAAGTTATAGATCCTAAAACAAAATAAATTGCTTTCAAAGCCCTATGGTAAAAGACAGTGAAATAAACAACAAGGTGCTCAAACAAGTTAGTAATTTTAGTTTCTTGTATTTCCAAATTGGTTGCAATGAAGGCAATTGTCTCAAGACTATATTCACAATACAGAGACAAGGCAACTGATAATGTCAATTTCTGCCCAACAAACAATTTCTCTGGAAAGATACGTACACAGTTTGATTAGAGGTTTAATGAAATCAAGCTTCTTCCTTTGGAATCAATCCAGGGAGATACAAAATGCCAAAATATTCACCTAACAGCAATGCACAAGTAAAAATTTCAAGTTATTAATTCATGTGCTTCATTTAGGTAAATGCCAGTGTCTCAGCATCAGTTGCTCATTCTATAGTTAGCCTACATTATATCCTATACTGTAATGTTTCCTTCAATCTATGATTTCTTATTTTGCGGTATGAAGGTATATTTGGTATCAAAAAACTCAATTTAATGATGACTTTTACAAATCTTTTCTTTTGTCTGGAAAGCAGACTTTTCTGTTTCAGGTGTAAAATTAAACACTCATCTCCATAACTGTGAAATCCAAAAGAAATATCATATTCTGAGTGAGGGTGTGTAGGACAAATTGACACAGAACTCAGAAACCAATCAGGTATATGGCATACCAGTGCAAGAATGCTTAATGTGAAACTTCCTGGCAGATTAAAACTGTGTGCAGGACCAAGACTCGAACTCGGGACCTTTGCCTTTCACGGGCAAGTGCTCTACCAACTGAGCTACCCAAGCACGACTCACGCCCCGTCCTCACAGCTTTACTTCTGCCAGTACCTCGTCTCCTACCTTCCAAACTTAACAGAAGCTCTCCTGCGAAGAAGCTGTGAGGATGGGGCTTCAATCATGCTTGGGTAGCTCAGTTGGCAGAGCACTTGCCCGTGAAAGGCAAAGGTCCCGAGTTCGAGTCTCAGTCCGGCACACAGTTTTAATCTGCCAGGAAGTTTCATATCAGCGCTCACTCCGCTGTAGAGTGAAAATTTCATTCTTGAATGCTTAATGTGCTTGCAACTGTTCATGCCATAGAGGTCCTTGATATAACAATTCATACTGTGTATTCAGCATGCATTATATGAGTCACAAGGAAGAAATACAGCACAACAAACACATCTGGGTGGGATCACACACGACAAGAACATACCAGAATAGAAGTTGGCCACAGTTGTGGACGTGATTATGTGTGGAAGGATCCATTCAACACAGTATGGGAAAGGTTGGCTACAGATTACAACCCTGCGTAAGCACTGATATCTTGCATTAAGTGTTTGAATATGTTCAACAAACAAAGCTGTTCCCAAGGCTAGAAACCTTATGGCAGACCACAGTAGCCAGTATATTTGATTTGATTGAAAAGGTTACTGTAGTGCCAGTAATTCTAGGTGTCACACCCTGAGCACTGTCTGGTGACTTATAATGCTCATCACACAGGTTGGCCTGGAGAACAAGGAGGTGCATAATAGAATATTGTTCAGCAGAGGTTTCAGCTCACTCCTCACATTTAAATCTGACTGGGTGTGCACGGGTTGAAGAGCTGCAGCATGAACTCCACCATCGTTAACCACTGCTGACCATATGAGACGTTTTCTCCAGCAAAGCTGTGGCAAACTATACTGCATGGCTGATCCATGCTAATGAGATGCAGTGTGCACACCAAAATGTCACGTGAGTGCATAACACCATGTACTGGTGCTGAGTATGGCATCAGCAGACGGACACCATTCACAGATTGACACCATTCACAGATTGACACCATTTATGGTCAGTGCCACCCTTAGCCTGTAGCTGATTTCCTAGTGTCCATATACCTGTATCACTGTCACCTGTCACTGTATCACGTTGCAACAGTCCACGGCTCCTTTCAGTGTAACATCACAATGGTTCATGTTGCTCTATCTTGGAGATTCACTAACTATAGGATATGTTTGCATTAGTTATCACTCATGGTAATGTAATTTCCAATTGGCTATAATTTCCCCAACTATACTTGTATTTTGATACTGCCTTTGAAGAACAGCCAATGAATACATCATTTTCTTTTGCCTGAGTTTGAAGAATGAGAAAAGCTGAGATTAGTGGGTTCTCTTTGACAAAAATCAATCCCACAATTAACTGTGTATGTCTACAGATTGATAAAGAAATCTGGAGTACCTTTAAATATGCTGTTTAGGAGCTTGCTTATTAGCATGCCATATCTAATATATTTTCTGTTCATTTCAATGCCACATATTAGAAGCAATAAAGTGGCTCCATATCAGGGTGCTTTTAGATGTCAAGAGTCATAAGCACTCATATTTATTCTCTGATGACTCATATCTTTACCTGTCTGATCTTAGGCTTGTGAATTCTTTCATTTAATTCCAGTATCAAACTTGAATTTCTGGTCCTTCATTAAATGGTGCCAAAAATGGGGCAATTTTCCAGCCTAAGGTTTCATCTTTGGTGTAGGTAACAATTTCATGTCAATAACTTTCATTCAGCTGAGAGGTTTCCCCAGGGCCATGCCTCACAGTCTCAGAATTGTAAGTAACTCCAACAACTATTCATCATTTTTAATATATTATTTAACACTCTTCTATCATCATTTCTCTCTCACTATTCCAAAATTATCTCTTGCACCCAGGCAATCTCACTCCATCTTCTTTGGAGTCTAACTCCATTGATACAGCTGCATATTTTCTTTATACTGTTTTGAAGTGTAACTGAAAATGACCATATACTGCCTAACTCCACTATGTACATCTACAAATAGACTGGCACTTTGGATCCAAAACTGTCATTGCAACCTTTGTTTCATACCTGATAAATCTATCATAGAGCTCAAAATTTCAACAAATATGTACACAGCATATCATGCTCCAAAATAAGGATTAGGATGATTTCACTTCATCTTTCAATTACAAAATTCTCTAAATATAAGCCTGGCCTGTATGTTACACATGTCTTCCACTATTCACTGGACTCAACTGTACAATTTTTTTTCCATTGTTGCACATACTTCTAGATCCCTTTCTCCCACAATTATTCTATAACAACTCACTGTTTTCCTTCGCTCCTTTAGCTGTTACCACAGCCAATATAATTCTTGGAAACATCTGCTAATTTTGTCTTGAGTTTTTTTAATAGTTTCTGAGTACTGTATTACATTAAGTAAGTGTTAACTTTCCTTAGATTTAAAGCAGATATCAAATACTCTATGCAGAGTTGGGTAAAAATATGAGAGTGAAAAACCGATTTAGTCCTTTAAAAAGGACATTTGGAGTGATTAAATACCCTTATCTTGAAAGACTATCCTATAAAATCTCTGTATATGTAAACTCAACATACAATGCATTATGTTGGCAAATCTGAATGATAACAACAATATATTGATATTTATGGAGTACCAGTTACCCTTATTCAAGCAAACTTTTTCATAATCAGTAAGTGTACAGCTTTCTTTTGGAGGAGTGAGGAAGAAAAGAGCAACACAAAATTACCCCTTTAAGTCAACTCACTACAGCAGATTTCATGCAAGGACGAGAGTAACTGTTTCCATAAGTAAGCATTGCTAAAATAAAGAAAAGGGAGCTATTTTGAACTTAGTACGTTGTACAGAAATTTCAGCTTGTGGTTGAACACAAGCAAGTTTGCTTTTACTTCTCTACCATTAACAAGGAGAGCTGCACTGTAGCTATCTGTTCCTGCCCTGTTCTCAGCAGTGCATGTGTAATTCCCACTGTGAATGGCTGTTATGGAATTTATAGTCAGTAAGCTAGCTCTTTCACCAATCCGTGAAGTGTGGATTCCTGAATATGATGACACTTCCTTTCCATGGAAATTCCACCAAATTTTCAGTGGTATGTCCCCCTTGGATATGTAACAATAAAGCTGAACACTTTCACCAGAAAATGCTTCTGCTTCAAATGAGAATGGTGTTATGTATGGGCGAACTGTCAAAATGAACAATTATGATTAGTAATACATAAAACTGAGTGAAGTTAACGGTTACTTAAAGCACATGAAATTATGTAATTTCTTTTTTTATAATGACAGGTTAAAGAAAGGAACAAACAGTATAATGAAATACGGAAGCCAAAGTCCTAATGCTTACTACCTAACAGATGTTACAATTACACAGTTACATCAGAAGTCAAAATTAAATTTATTAAATTTATGGTGAACGAACAAACCATTGGCAGCTACAACTCTTTTGAACAGTAACAAAACTGCTTATGACATAACAGTGCCTAAAATGAGAGCCCAGAATTCAATGACTGATCATTCAGATTCACTGTGTGATCCCTTCTGCAAGATCTTTAAACAATACTTTTGGCATACTGCAACTCTACATCATTCTTTACATAAAGTCAAGAGATAACACTATCATAGCTACCAGCATCATATTTGTATGGGACACAATGATTTTTATTTTGAGAAAAGAGATCAGTGGTGAGCGACCAAACAAATTTTACAAACAGGTACAGCTTGCCAAGCCTGATAATACGAAACACTTAGATACAAATACTGAAGAAATGAACGGTAAAAAAGGGAAACAATGTTTGATATGGTTGTGAAGCACAGCTCAACACTTTACCAATGACAGTTCAGGATTGTCCCACAAACACTAAACATGCACAGAATATGAATTTTTATTGATGATTGAATGTCATAAAAATAGTTAGTGGTTCGCTGAATGAGAAATTGTTTAGAAAACTTTGGTAAGGATTAAAGTTACATTTTTGATCTCTTTGCGCCATGTTCCGAATCAATGTTCTACCTTTCACAATGAATCTTAGACTTTATTCATTATATAAGAGAAAATGTATATTATCTTATAATGAAATGGTAAAAGTTAATAATAAGTGAACTGATATTTTTTTCCATTCGAGTTATTTGCTTGACAGTCAAGAGAGAGGAAGGAGGAGGGTAGCAATCTGGTGAACAGCAGATGTTTGATGGGTGAGTAGCAAATGTCCTCGTCTCTTTAAGTGATGACTGCTGATCAGTGCTGCTTCGGGGAGTGATGAGTGTTGCACTGGTTTAGTTTTAGACAGATATTTAGTTTTAGACAGATATTCAAGCTAGTCAGAACAGAACTCTGACAAAATATTCAATGAGAAATATATCCCAATATCAGAGCTACAGTCTTTGATAACAATCTCATTTGGAACCATACCACAGTGAAACTCTACTAATCTCTTTCCTACATCCTACTGAAACTAAGTGGATGTATTTTTCTAGTGAGTTCCAATGCTGAAATGATAAAAACATATAATAGTAATAGTATTTTTGTTGCTTGGAAACCCTTACTCGCATACTTCAGTGTTATTACAACATCCTACTGCCAACAAGTTGACAAACTTTCAGCACATAAACAACATTTTCACCCACATTGAATACCACACAGTAAAAATACCAGCAAAGGAATGACAGGAATTGGATGATTAATTTATTTCAGTAGAGCCTCTCATTTTTTGGTAGTATGTATGTATATTTCTACCACATGCTTATTAAACTAGAAACTTCTCACAAATAAAGTTTATACTCATATCAGAAAACATTTACTTTGAAGCAATCTTGTTACAAGATGAGCTCAAATGTGAAAACACATGATGATTATTGAGTTTTTTTTACGATCTTAGCAAGACAGCCTACAGTACCCACTGAAAACATAAAAAAAATTAATTTGGACATTAAAACTGTCCATTAATGCATAAAAGGGTAACACATATTATGATCCCATGGTGTATGAGTTCATAACAGACATGTCTGTTATTGCATTATAATCAAACGGTGGATGGTGGATGGTTGGTTGGTTTGTGGAAGAGGGGGGGGGGGGGGGGGGGATGAAAGGGACCAGACTGCTACAGTCATCGGTTCCTCGAACAGTGGAAAATCTAGGATTCTACAACAACAATATGCAAAGGATAGACTGCTACTCATCAAATAGAGGGGGCACTGAATTGCAGACAGACGTGCCTTCTATACCATGAACACACTAACATAGTCCTCCCCCCTTCACCACTTCACTCCTGTCTCCTATCCACATTCCCTCCACCTTCCCTTCCCTGACCCTCGCTCATCAGCCACCCACTGCTGCATACAGCAGCCCTATCCTGCCCTGCCTCATCCATGCACACTCTCACAGGCAGCACTAGCACCTTCTTCAACCACTACCCTGCTATCCTTCCCGCTTCCTGCCAAACACCTCTTTCACTTCCACACTACCCATCCCAGTTACACTGTTGCTCACCTCAGACACAGTTGCAATTAGGTGTTAGCGAACATATGACAGTAGCCATGTGTGTGAATTGTGCTTGTATGAATGTGTGACAGTTTCCTATTTCTATTAAAGAACTTCGTCCAAAAGCTAAACATTTCTACCATTCTTTTTCATTGTGACTGCCTGCGAATCAATGTCATGTGTCAAGTAGCAATCTATCCTTTCCATATTGTTGTTATTGCACTACATATACTACAGGGTCCAGCTGCCAGAGACTGTGATTGTGTGTGTGTGTGTGTGTGTGTGTGTGTGTGTGTGTGGGTGTGTGGGTGTGTGGTGCGTTTGCAAGAGTATGTGCGTGTGTGTATGTTGTCTAATTATGACAAAGGACTTGTTGTCCAAATGTTAATTGTGCCTTTCTGTGACCCAGCATCTTCACTATGTGGTGAGTAGCAGCTATCTTTTCATTATACTGTTACAGTCCATCTCGGATTTTCCATTGTTTGATTTACATATATTTTAATAAATTTATGCCAGTAATACATTCAAGTTTGATAATTTTAAGATGTGCAGCTAGTGGTGCCACGAATTAACTTTGATTTTTTGATTACATTTTTTGTCGCAGCTTGACAGACTGTTATCAGTGAAGAATCTTTTATATGTTGTCAGTGTATTGGTTTTATGAAATGGAGTCAACAATTCAGGTGAACTCCATTATGGTAAATATTATTTCACAATTTTATTTACCCAGTTGATACAGTAAAAATACTATCACACAGTCATGGAGTGATGCATCTTGCTCAATTTCAATTTACATCAATGTCACACTAATACACACACACAAACTGTCACACAGAAGAGTTCACAAAAATGACTTCCATTCAAATACTGGAGAAAGGTCAACAACAGTTTGATGTGTAAACAAAGTACCGTTTCTTGACAATACAAAATATTCCTGAGTCTATGTCGTTATGTTTGAGATACACTAAGAGATGTGTACTACAAATGAAGTCATCTGATTGAACGTAATGTAACTTTTTTTTCAGAGGGTGCTCAAAATAATTTAATTACAGGAAAATAAGTAAATACACGAAAAGGATTAGACTGTTTTGATTACTGTCTTTTAAATGAAAAGACAGGATACATGGTTGAGAGAAATGTATGAGTTTCTGCAATAGCAATGTAAATAAAAAAGTTGTTGATCAGATAACAGATCAGTACACTGTGAGTTATTCCAAAATCCCCCCCCCCCCCTTTACTGTCAGTTTTCTATTTTATTCCTTCAGTTGTACTGCATCACTATCAAACCTCTGATGTCAAGATGCAGCAGATGACATTATTTAACACTCATTTATCAATGTCTGACGGAATGGTTTTGGAGATGTCCTCTACACTTTCTTTAGAATGTTTACGGCAACTGCTGGTTGAAGAGTGGACACAAGTAAACAACACAAAGCAATCCACTACTACAAATGTTAATATTCTTATATCTACACTGAGATATATCATCTACAACAACCAGTATCATCCACATAACAAACAAAAAAACAAACAAAAGAATTGCACAAAACATAAATGTGAGCTTAACAACATGACACAACAGCTGTACAGAATCACTTTTATTCTGAATTTCAAATTCCAAATAGATACTCAGCATTCCAAAACCTAGAGCACAGAGCCCAAAGCAGCAATGGTTTCTAGATAAATATTTCTTTTCATACAGTTATAAAGGGTCTTGTATAAGAGTAATGATTTAATGCTACCATGACTTATTTGAGGGCATCCCATTTCTTCAGTACAGCATGCAACAAACATTATTCAACAGTAATCTTCTTGAAGATATAAATGTACCATTGATATGGACAGTAGCTGTGTAACTTGCCAAACCAGCAGAATTTTGGGCTGTGCATGTGTAGTTCCCAGAATGTGCTGCCATTGCTGATGTTATTGTCAGAAGACTAGTTCTGTCACCAACCTTTGTTGTTACTATACCCATATGTGATGACAAATCTTCACCATGGAAACTCCACGTTATCTTCAGAGGTCTATCTCCTTTTGACACGTGACAATTTAACTGTATGCTCTCTCCGGTATTTGCCTCTTCATCCAGTGAAAATGGTATAATGTGAGGCAAAACTAATTTAAAGGGAAGATGGAATAAAATTTAGAAAATATGTGTCATTCAAGAGCTGCGTGTGAAAAACAATGGACATTTTACAACCACCTTCACCCACAACACTTTTCTCCAACAAAATTAATCCCAGTTCATTTGTAGAAACTATGCAGTTGCTATGTTTGTACAGAGATTGGCACTTCAGAGACTTAAATGTAATGAATCTATCTGAGTCCCAAAAATAAGAAGCTATCATTTTAAATTAAGAACAAATTAGAAACATGTAAACTATATTATGAAAAGGAAAGTTGTTACTCACCATATACCGGAGATACTAAGTCGCAGGTAGGCGCAACAAAAAGACCGTCAAAAATAAGTTTCCAGCCAACAAGTCCTTTGTCAAAAACAAACACACACACACACACACACACACACAAACACACACACAAGCAAATGCAACTCACACACCAACTGCAGTCTATGGCAGCTGAACCTACACTTAATGTTCAAGAGGTCTGGCTTCAGCAGCCAGAGACTGCAGTCATGTGTGTATGAGTTGTGTTTTGTCTGTATATTTGACAAAGGCCTTGATGGCTGAAAGCTTATGTGTGACATATTAGCAACAATCTTTTTGTTGTGCCCATCTGCGAGTCAGCATCTCTGCTATATGTTTGAGTAGCAACTTTCCTTTCCATAATATTGAAACATGTAAACTGTATCACATATTTCTGCAATAGTATGAAAATACTGGAAAATATTTCACTCTAGTATACACAACAAAATTAGAAACAGTGGTTGAACAAGAACTAAAACAAATGAAATGAATATATGGCTGACATACACAATCAAAATCTTGTAGAGTCATTGAGTTCCTACCTCAGGAACCAATGAGAAAAGACAAAGTGGCTCAAAAAATATTCATTATTTCTTGATAACATAACCTAAACTGCAAAGATATCAATGTAAGCAGGATTCAGCAAGAAGAGCATGGCAGCACACAGCACAAATGCAACGTTAGCAGGGAGATATGCAGCAAAAGCACTGAAATCTCCTACCCTCCAAGGCTGCTTGGTCTGTCTCCATGTGAATTTGATGTGTTGGGCTAGTTGAAGGGTCAAGCGGCTTCAAATAATTCCCACACACTGGAAGGGCTACTGCAGAGCTTAATAGGAATATTGCTAGCATCCCTCAAGCAGAGCTCCTACAAGTGCCTGACAGTATGATAAATTATTCTTGGTAAGTTTTATTTGAGTCAACTTCTAAAAATAGTGAACAAGCTGCTACACCATGGATGCGGAAGGACATCAGACCACAACACAGCCTCCAAACCAAAAAACATGGGGGAATACAAATGCACAGTAGATGGGTGCTTCATGATATTCTGAGCTGAAGAAGGTTACATTACCTCAACAGATTTTGGTGTATAGCAGTTAAACATGAGACACATCCATACAGGTAACACAGGTCAAAAATAGATTCACACAGATAGAAGTTCTAGATGATACGATGACTAGAAGATGCTAATACAAATATACAAAGAAAAGTGAAGCTGCCATCTTTTCATCATTAATAGGTTCTTGAACATTAAGTCTTAATTTTCCTTCATTTCTTTCACAGACAATTACAAAATCCTGTTGCTGCAGGCCACCTGACACAGGACAATGTAGCAACATGTGTATGTAGGACCCAAACAGTAATGCTAGTTTTCAACCTGAGCTTCTGTTGTCAGTATCTCATTCAAGTTCCTAAGCCTTGCTAGTCACCTTCGCCATATGGTGAGTTATTTGTTTTCTCATTCTGCTGAATGACAAAACTGATCATCATAATAACATAAATTAAAACAGAAAAAAGAATGTAAACAGAAGTGAATGTCCATCTCACTTTGATACAGGAAACGAAAATGAAACAATGGGAACTGCACAAATAAATTACCAACAAGCTGAAGCTTGTAAGTTAAAAAGACTTCACGATAAACAAGATAAATGGAGAAAATGCAGTAGAAGGAAATTCCTTCAGTAGGAGAGTAAAATTAGAACAATTACAAAGTAGTAGTGTTAAGAGAATGGTGGAAGTGTTAAGAGAACAAGTGTGAAGCAGTCCAAGGACATAGAAAAAAAGGAGACACGGGAAAGAGGAGAGAATATTGAAGGAGATGAAAACAGCAAACAGGAAGGAACAGAAATTGACACATGGTCCCTACCGGTCTGTAATGAGGAAAAATAATAGGGTACTTGACAAACTAAGGAACTGAGACAGGCTGTGGGGAATACTCTATACCTTGTGCATCTGAAAGAGAACTGGCTGACTGAGACTGTCAATAAAAGATAAATAAATCAAATATATGGGAAATTGTTTCCAGTTGCAAGATAGATGAATTATGGAGCAATGAATAAAATGCCTCATTTACTGCCAATATAAGAGAACTAGCAGATTTCAAAATCACAAAGCAGTCAGATACAAGAGTACACATGTATTCAACAACTTTCCACAGTACATTAAATGTCTTGTGAAAAATACAGTGATATTTAAAGAGTGATTTCACGAACTTTCTGCTGCATAACTTATTCCAGTCTACTGAAGAGTATCTTCACAGAGGATCTCAAAATAAATGCATTTGACTAGAATAAAATTAAGAATAGCTCTGTAATGCTATAATATTTTAGAAATTTCTTAATTATATTGACTTGTGCTTAAATAAAACGTAAATTATTACCTCATTCCACATCCTAGAAACTTCTATCTCTCAGATCCATAGGATATTATTTAAGTAATGAAATGTAAATAATTATTATAATTTTTTTCACAGAATGTGCCTTTTTGTAATTTGCTTTTTGCAGCAAATATATATCCATTACAGGCGCTTAGTGAGTACAATTTGAGAAATTTATAGTTGCTTCTTGTAGGTAATGTAATATTAAATTGTTAATATTGAGGTTTTTCTCACTCACATCAAAAAAAGGTTTGCATCACCTGAGAGTTCCGGAACCTGTATAGAAAACTGGAACAACATAATTTCCACCCTTTTTATTGCTCATGAAACCCACACATTGCATGTTGTATCATCATACAGCGAGACCTTCAGAGGTGGTGGTCCAGAGTGCTGTATACGCCAGTACCTCTTATAGCCAGTAGCATGTCCAGTAGCATGTCCACTCGCCTGTATTTGTCGTGGCACAAGTTCATCAAGGGACTGTTGATCCAAATTGTCCCACTCCTCAATGGTGAATCAACGTAGATCCCTCAGAGTGAGGCATGTTCGACAGGGTTGATGTCTGGAGAATATGCTGGGCATTCTCATCAATCAATGTCATTATCCTCAAGGAAGTCATTCACAAGATGTGCCCCATTGGGGGTGTGAATTGTTGTCCATGAAGATGAATGCCTCACCAATATGTACAGCCATTACAGAGCCTTTCACGACCACCAGCAGCTTACGTCGGCCCCACATAATGCAACCCCAAAACAGCAGCGAACCTCCACTTTGCTGGAATCACTGGACAGTGTGTCTAAGGTGTTCAGCCTGACGGGGTTGCCTCCAAACCCATAGAACGTGATGCCATTCCTGAGCAGTCCATTTGGCATGGTGTTGGGCCCATTTGTACCACGCTGCATGGTGTCGCGGTTGCAAAGATGGACCTCGCCATGGATGTTGGGAGTGAAGTTATGCATCATGCAGCCTATTGTGCACAGTTTGAGTCATAACACAATGTCATGTGCCTGCACGAAAAGTATTATTCAACATGGTGGCCTTGCTGTCAGGGTTCCTCCGGGCCATAATCCATAGGTTGTGGTCATCCACTGCACTCATCCTTGGGCGGAATGAGGGAGGCATGTCATCAACAGTTCCTGTCTCTCTGTATCTTCTCCACGCCTGAACAACATCACTTTGGTTCACTCTGTGATGCCTGGACACTCCCCTTGTTGAGAGTTCTTCCTGGCACAAAGTAACAATGCAGACACCCTCGAACCACAGTATTGACCGTCTAGGCATGGTTGATCTACAGACAACACAAGCCGTGTACCTCCTTCCTGGTGGAATGACTGGAACTGATCGTGTGTCAGACTCCCTTCATCTAATAGGCACTGCTCATGCTTGGTTGTTTACATCTTTGGGCAGTTTTAGTGACATATCTCATATCTGAACAGTCAAAGGGACTGCGTCTGTGATACAATACCCACAGTCAACGTCTGTCTTCAGTTCTTGGAACTGGGGTGATACAAAACTTTTTTTGATGTGTGTATTTGCTGGCACAGGAATCTTTTCCCCAGAATTAATTTGATGTGGAATAGATTTGGAAAAACCCAGTCTGATATGATCAAGATCTCTGTCATCTTCTGGATGTTTGCTACATGCATGAGAGTCTGTCACTCTGATCATATAGAGATGTGCAAGGAAAAACAGCTGTCCCATCCTTATTCTAATAACTGATGCTACATATCTCCGTGGGAGATTTCTATGGCTGTACCGAGGTTTGTTGGTACAGTACACTGAACTGAAGCAAGTGAAAAAACCTTTGCTGCTGTGCATACTGTCATTTACACTGTGGCCTTTGAAACATTTGTCTTTGCAGAAGTAAAAGACTATGCTGAATCAGTGAATTAATATCTACATCTAATCTATAAAAAGAAGGTAATTCTGTTAATAAGAATACTAAAATCTAAGGTTGTTACCAACAGAGGAACAGCTGGATTCCTAGGCCCACCCCACACCTTCCCCTACAGTTTCCACATCCACAACCCACTAGGCTAAAAGCTCTTGTCAGAGTATAATTTTTCTGTCAAACCTACATATCTGACATAATTCCTGTGCTTAACCAAAAATTACAAAACATCAATGCAAGATTTTTTTTAAAAAAATTACTCATTTATTATTGATGAATGGAGTTAAAACAAAGCATAAACAGAGCTGACAGCTAATCAAAGCTAACAGGTAACAGAGTTATTTTCCCTCCCCATTGATTTCACAGTCTAATGTGGATCTTGGCTTCATCTGGAATTCTTCCTGGTATATCTCATTTAAAGTGCTCTACTGAGACAAGTCATTCAATTTTAAATCTATTATTAAAAAACCTAATGATCAGCTGTAAATTAGAGAAAATGGAAGGGGGGAGCCATTCTATATAAACCAAGGGGAGAGATGCAATGAATCAAGAAGGTCATATCTGCTAACGTGAAAGACACTTGGTTGGTATTTAAATGTATTATATGTTTATCTCTTAAGTGGAGTAGGCCAGCCAGGCATAAACAGAGTCCACTGGAATAATGGCAAAGGAATAGCACTTTAGAGGTAGTTTTCAGTACAGTGGTCAGTGAATGTTAGGATATTTAATAATTTCTGACTTAATAAAAATTTGAAAACCATGTGAGAAAAATAAAATTATATCTAGGCAGAAGAAAATCATAAGCTATCTTTCCAGTTATTACATCAGATGGACAAATAAGTCCTAAATGCACCATGTAAGAAACACTTCATTGCATACCTGTAAAGTTGATACCATATGAAGAACTCTGTGCTTGGGCATCCGCACCTCTGAACAACCGAGCCTGACAAAAGGCTCTAAATAATCCAAATTGGAAAGAAGAAGCAAGTGGATGATATCCTGAGAGCATTCTTTCTACTAATTACACTTCTCATTCCTCTCTTAATCTAGAGTGTCATTTCCTGTGCCAGATGCCTTGCTTTCAATAAGTACAGGTACCACACTGACCATCTGATACTTTACACACAGTTACCCATGACTATGCATGTTGAAGCCATAACTTCACAAATCCTTCTGGAACAACAATCTAAAGCTACTAATAAAATTGTTATTTCTGATTCCAAACTAAATCTTCTGAGGAGTGTGCACAGAAGCATAATCTAAGAGCTATGATCCATTCCTTTTCAGGAAGAATAGGATTTCTCCAAACATTTGTCAACTGTTCCAAACATGTGCTAGTAGCGGTTTTTGAAATAATGAACATAAATATTATCCAATAGCTCTTTGTCATAGTGAAATTGTGGCAAAGCACTGTATTCTAACAAATGTGATTTAACACCATACTGAATAAAACATTTGGATATGGATGCATCTCAACTCAGACTTCCTTTAAATCACTTATAAAAATATATTGTTTTATTATTTTTTTCAAAACTGGACATGGTAAGATTTTGGCTATGTGAGACTATAAATTAATATTTATAATAAATTAAAAACAGCAACCAGGCCACTGATAATAATGCTATTTATTTGGAACAAGTAGTTTCATCATCACTTGATTTGATTTGATATGTGCATCATCAGACAACAGTTCACATATACCTGTTGTTGACATGTGATGCTTGCCGATTTTTATTGTTACAAAAGTTTCTTGGGGTGACAGTGTCCTAAAGCAAAAAGTTCTGCAAGAAAAAGGTCTAATTACAATAAAATAGTCCTTCTTGTTACATTGTTTTTTACCAAAGGATGCCAGCACTGCAAGAAACTCTCACCACAATGAAAATCAGTGAGCATCACATGTACAGCAAATGATATATTAAGTAGCGCGAACACACAAATAAGAAAAGTTCATGGTTTAAATTAAGATACATCACACAAATGTGCCAGTAAAATTTTTAATAACGACGCAAATGTCTGATCTGGGCTCGAAATTCTTCTAAATGGTCGTCCTCAAAGAATTGATTTTTAAATGAGAGTCAAACGCTTTGTGGGATAAGAAACTCATCGTACATTCTCGCACTTAGTTCATCTTGTGCTAAAAGAAATTTGCTTTGAATGTAATGCTTTTCAAACCACCATTCGCAACATTTTCCCGCGACCAGTTACAAATAGGTTCGTTTCAGCAGTTGCAAGACAGCGCCAGATAACAGGCGTCACCGAGCTTGCGCAGTTACGATGACGCAGGAAACCCATATGTTCGTACGTGTAAAACATTAAAAGATATTATGTCATAAAAGAAACAAAACATCAGAGGATACTTCAAGAGCATCGGAATTTCGTGAACCACACTAAGATGAATAAGTCGGCTTAAACTGCACATTTGTATATTCATATTTGGATGTAAATTTTCTTGGAGAACCAGTGCAGTATTATCTCATGTTTGGTTCTTTATTGTGGTATAATGCCATACATGCACTTGAAATGCAGCAAACAGTTGAAACCAGCCAAGAGTGTGAAATTAAACACTTTGTTTCAAATAAATTGACTGCCTCAGCAGAAAAGAATAATAAAAGCCAAATCTCTTTAGCAAACCGACAAAAATAACTTCATTGTTCTGCAAGGCGATTAATGCTTGACTGTCAGAAAAGTGGAGATAAAATCTGAAACTAATAACATATTTTAGCCTTCCGTTACTAAGCGAACGATTTTAATTCATTTGATAGTTCCCGGCCACAAAAATCCGTTTCATCATCATTTAACGTGAGGGCAATAAACGAAGACAAAACAACTAAATCACTCAACGTAAACACGGGTCACGTGGAGACGACCCACCTCCCCACCACAGCTCGGACTGCTCTGTGTATCAGCCCCAGATTTACTATATTTCCGAACCGGGGCGATATTAAGTAGTGGCGTCCAGCCACACTTCTGTAACCAGAAGCGGAAGAAGGTACTACTCATACGCGACTAAACTGCACATGCGCAAGAGCCCGCCCGCAACTACTCGAACGACTCTAATTTAAACAGTTGTCACGTCAAGCTCGTCAGAAGCAATTCGTTGTTATGAAGCACTGCATAGTCTTCGTAAGCCTTCGACACACTGTGCTGTTGGCAGACGCTTGTATGAGCACTGTGTTTTGTTGTTGTATACAGCGCATTTCCTTTGCAACTTAAGTTGTTGTTGTTTTTTTTTTTTCATGTTTTGTTGCTGCAGTATTATTCTGCAGTAGCGGGATACAGTAATATCCTTTGTTCGATTATTTGTTCTTACCAGTCAAAATCACAAAAATTTAACTGAAAACCAAAACAATGAAAAATTCCCGGAATTCTAAACAATTCCCGGGTTCTCCCGGTTTTCTCCCGGATGAAAAAATTCCCGGGTTTTTCCCGGATCTCCCGTTTGTCCCGGGTCGTATACACCCTGTTATGTCACACTCACACACGCAAAGTGCTTATCTTTTAAAGTACATGGGCTTTAAGCAGATAAAAAAGTCATCTGATGATATTTTCAAAAAAGGGTAAGAGGACGACAATAAAGTTTCTCACATACTCAGATAGTAAGAGCTTTATGATATCTGAAAGTGGGGATGTACTCTTATTCATTTGATGGAAATGGTAAAATTCAACTTGCTTTATTTATCTGTTTAAATTCAACACAATTTCGGACAGTAGGTAAAAATGTCGAACTTTTTCACTATTTACAGAAAGATTTTAATAAAACATTGTATGGTAAAATAAAATAACCTTATTAAAATAACAGCATGCCATAATTTGAATGAATGTGTACCATTCACTCTTAGTTCTGAGGAATAACGAGCAGTGCCGGCAACATTACGGGCAATGCATGTATAGATGCCTCTGTGTTGTGGAGCAACTGAAGGGATAGAGAGAAAATTTGCTCTGTCACCAACAGTTACTGTGCTGATTCCCATATGAGAAGCAAGGGACTCCCCATGGAAGTACCAGGCAATATGCAGTGGTCTGTCACCTTTTGTAACATGGCATGTTAGTTGTGCAGTTTCACCTGAAGTCACAGGCCCTTCAAATTCAAATGGTATGATGGAAGGGGGTACTGAAAACCAGCATTTTAAAAATTACAATACATGGCAGTTATGATAAATGTGATTCTTATCACATGAAGAGTCATCATAAAGCAACAGCAAAATGCATCTTCACGAGAAACAGATACATGGTATAGTAACACTGATTCAGAATGCCATTTCTAAGCCATAAAGGCCTGCTACTATGCTTATTTAAATGCTGCTAAGACACTGTGATTATGTTAACATCACTAGTTTCATAACTAGTGAGCAGCCCTGTTGACAATCACTCACAGTTGTCCATTTTCTATCATTTTTAATCTGAAGATACTAATATCTCCAATAATTCAAATAATATTATCCAAAAATTAGCATCAACATTAGTGTGAAAAGAGGCATGTGTAATGTGAAATGAGACATCTGACAAAGCTTTCAAATATAAAATTTTGAGTGATGGATGTGAGCCAAAACTGGTGAAAAGAATGATTTCTAAACATTACTTTAGTTTGATGTGATGTTTCACATTTTCTTGTGATCATAGTGCAAGAATATATACAAAATAGAAGAGGCACTACATATAACTAAAAGACTAATCAATTACTTAAAAAGTTGTGTGTTTAAATGCTTATCATAATACACAATAGAACTTATCATTGTTATAAAATCTGTTGAGATCGAATATAAACACCATGTGAAAAGGAAAAGGATTTTCTTATCCAATTTAAAATGCATTATCTCAAACAAAAATGGAACAGCAACAAGTATGATCATCAGAAGGGTACCTTATGGAAAGTGAACTAACATCTGTGCGCAAGATGTTACAAGTCAAATTTGTCTTCAAAGTTTCTATGAGAGCAATACATTAAGGTCAAATGATATTTTATAAGCAGATAAAAGATATATAAAATGCCTAATTTTGTGTGTCTGCTGGTTAATATTTTATGCATTTCTATGACACTCTTCCACAAGTTACACAAGTCTGATTATTTGCACTGCCTTACTTTACAATACCCAATATCCTCCATTGACAAAGACAAAGATGCCACACAACAGAGTTTTATTCCAGCAAAGATTGTGCAAATGCTTTACAAGCAATCTCTGAAACTGTGGATTCATATGCATTTAATGAATCTAAATATACTTGTATCTGCACCCAAATATAAAGCTATTTGATTAATACACTTCATGTTACCATTCATCATTACTTCCAGGAATCTTACATGACTGAACTTGCATTCATCGTGTAATGGAAACCTGCTACATTGTTATAATCCATTAAGTACGCAGTGTTGCATTTAGAATTAGTTGCTAATATTTGCACCAGGAAAAATCAGATCAAGATCTGATGTGTATTTGTACATGTTTGCAGAGTTTCTCCCCATAATTAACCATTTCAGTCTGGGGCTGCAACTAACATTAAGTACCAAGTCTTGCAGCACAATAGATGAAAATTATGCAGCTACTATGTGCTGCCTATGGATGATTCCTAATTCAGGATACTATTATGTGCTCTTCATGTATTTTCTTTGGCAGACAATGATGTAGTACAGAATCAAAAGCTTCATGAATGTCGAGAAACACTGAATCTGATTAGTTGCCTCTATAAATGGTTTTCAATGAGAAATCAGACTTCCCGTGCCCAGTGCTTTCAAAATCCATGCCAAGTGGTATGAAAAAATGACATTTTATTCAAAAGTAGGTCATTATTTTCACAGATTTTATATAACGAACTATTACTGACAATGGCACTGATGATGACTTCATTTATTTATTATCCATTACAGCTTGTATATGGTATTGCCTTATGCATAACTGAATAGAGAATACATTCCCTGTCCCAGACGAGACAGCCCTTACAGAAAAGCCAGTCTTAGAAGGCAGTTTTAGTTATCCCCACATGACGCACATTTGTTTTGTCAACAGTATGATTTTCAAAGCTTGTTTCCATAAAAAAAAAAGAAACAAAGACACTGAATCTGGCATTGTTTATCCAACAATTACCTCAACTGCTATATACTAAGAAAATGCAGAAATTGAATTAGAATACCTAGAAATCATCTGATCACTCCCCAAATAAATTTGTTACCTGTCCTACTGAATACACATCCTGCAAAACATCTATGTAAGTGGGACATAGCCAGCATTTATTTACATATATAAGATGGATGATAGTAGAAGTTACAATGCAATGTGTTAATTTTGGCTTACAAAAACTTTTCAGATTATTATGTCCAATCCCTTGATACAGCACAATCTTTTGTGGTAATGATTATAAAAATTCCAACACTGAAAAGAATGAGCAGAGCAAAATTCAAATTCAGACGGCACATGAACGGATTCCCACAGAAAACACATTCTACGTGCAAATATAAAGCAAGCAATGGACAATCACCTCTCATCAATATGACAGAAATGAACTGTAAGGGTTTGTGTACAGCATTGTCTCAGCAACGTAATGGGTGTGTTGAAGGTTTGATGCCACCTGTTACAGATATACTATTGTGCCTATAAAGCCATATGTATCTATGTCTCCAATATGAATGTGAATGCTGTCAATGACATGCTGAGTGACTAAAGTAGCACTTTCAGACACATCATGTCCCAAACTGTCTTATAATGATTGCTGCATATGTATTAGATGATATGGTGGAGGCCACAAATTTGCAGCCAACAGTGAGCTGAATGCCGCATGACCTGCACAGTCAAACATATCTGGAATATACTGTAGTTACTCAGCATCTACTTCAGTGTGATCCTCCAGCAACAGCAGCTGAAGCTCTCTGAACTTTTACACAAACAATATATAGTGAAATTCCCCAAGGTCATATCCCAGCCACCTCTTATTTCTTGACAAAATGTTTAGGGGCTCCAATGTTAGGTAATTTTTCCATATTCCAAGTATCAGTGAAAGAAAAATCTGAAACACATATTTCCTTATGTTCTAAAAAATTTGTTTTCTAATGGCAGTTTCTCTCTGAAAATACAACAGCACCTGTTCACAAAGTGTTTATACTCGGTTTTAGTTTAACGAACATGCAATTACAAGAAAATAAATAGTTGATTGTATCTGTTACAACACTAATGATTACTGCAAAACCGCACCATTTACAAAAAGATGAGCAGTGTAATTGTCTTCTCCTGCCTTATTTTTAGCTGTACAGACATATTCTCCACTGTGCACAGCTCTAACTGAATCAACAGTTAATGCACTTGTCCTCTTGCCATTTTTGCTTACTGTAACACCTTCATCACCAGAATAAATTCTTTTTCCATTGAAAATCCATATTATTTCTAATGGTAAATCTCCTTTTATAACACTACACTGAACAGCTGCTGCATCACCTGCATTTGCAGTCTCATCTCCAAAAGTAAAGGGTGAAATCTGAGGTTTCACTGTAATTAAGATAATTTCCTTAATTTGTTAAGCGAAAATCATAGACGAATAAATAATTCCATGGTTGTGAAGACTTCACTACTCTGAATGCTAAATTGATTTCCAAGTAAAATTTAAACACACTGTATTATGTCCTGAGAGTGAATTGGATTTTTTTAACTAATAAAAAAATAGCAATGAGGATATTGGCACTGAAATTTCAACTGCCCATTTTGACAAGATGCTGATACTGGGCTAGTATGTCAGACTAATGCTTCAATGATTAGGATGGTGAATGTCGTGAGTACATGTAAAAGATATTTATACTACACAACATGACTTGCAACCATAAACCAGAAAATGGCGGACCTAAAGAATTTATGAGTCAATCAGATGAACTTCAAGAATTTAGTAAGTGGATTAAAAATTAAATAAGTGAACTACCAAAGCAAGTGAACAGACAACAATTAACAATTAGTAGCTATAATAAAGAAATGTGTATGGAGAATGCACAATAGTTTGACTACAAAAATTCCAAGAAGCAGTTATGGTACAGCAAATATTCATACAATAGCAAATATTCATACAATGACAATGGTGCCTGAATAGCACTGATCAATTTCAGTATAATTAATGTTCTTACAAATAAAATTTAAAATTAGTGAGAGTTATGGGGAACTTGAACGAACAGTAACAATATGACTGTGCCACAAACCACTGTCCCAAAGTCAGGAGAAGAGGTCCCAAGAATATCTGTCCAATTGTACATAAACATGTAACTCAGTTATCAGCGATCAGGCAGCTTGCTTATGAAGCTACTCAAACTCTGACACTGTATAATTGTGAAAGTAAAAAAAGTTTATATAGTTTTCATTTTTGGAAAAAGTCGCCAAACTTTTAGAGCAGCAGTAAGGATGTACATTGAAAAGTATCCCGATTGTATCAGGACCTCACAAATTGTATTTTCAAACATTATAATAAAAATTCAAGGCACTGGAAGTATGAAGAAAAAAATATCCCAAGAAAAAAGAATACCAGCTTGTGGGAGAAATGCAACCAACATTTTAGTGTCACTAACTTACAATCCACATGTTACAGTCTAAAGGTGCAAATGGATCAGCCAAAGGAGTGTCTTAAACTACAACATATTTCATCTTTTTCACATTCGTCTCTATAAACATTTCAATGCAATGACTTTCAAAACTAGGTACAGTTTTCCAAATGTAACATTTTGTTTACTGATGAAGCAATGTATACAAACATGGGAAAATCAATCTTCAATACATGCACTACTTATCAGTTGAAAATCCAAGCTTCCTGAGAGATGTGCATAAACAACAACCTTTATCTCTTGATGAGTACTGTGGGGGTTCCAGGAATCACATCACTGTTCCCTGTTTTATTGAGGGGACTCTAAATAGTCACAAGTACCTACAGTTCCTAACATGTATGCTGCTCCAATTACTGGAAGATGTCCTGCCGAACAAAAGGCAATCTAAATCATACCGACATGACAAATGTCCCACCCATTCCGCACTTATAATCACAGACCCTCTCAACAGAAAATTTGGGATATGGTTGGATTCATCACTAGGAAAATACAAAATGGCCAGCACATTCATCAGATTGAACACCCCTGAGTTTTTATCAATAGAAAACATTGAAACAAGAGGACTAAACATAAGAAACACTGACGACTAACAAAGACACGGGTCTGTGTAATGAAAAATCCAGATAAAATTCAACGTACATAGTTGGCTATCTGGAATTGTGATATAGCACATATCAATGCTCAAGGTTGATATTTTGAGCACTTAATGTGACAGTCATAACAATAAACACACAAACTGTGCTTATGTTTGGTACAACCAACAGGGCCTTCTCCTGATAATGAGACTTGGTTTTCTGTACTGCTATCTCATGATTATTTGATGAAGTTCAACCCATGATAGGTTACTGAAGTCCTATTTGAATGCACAGAAAAACAACTGACATAGTTTCATTTTTTTAAAAATCAGTTATAATTTGGCAGCTACAAACATTAAAACACTATTTGCATGCATTAAAAAATGTGCCACATTGTCCGTCACAGCGAGTGAAAACTGCACCTCAGTATATTTACCCGTTCTGGATATGCCTTTAGTGACTTGTATCAGCTTTTTCACTCTGTATACTCTGTAATCACAATGAAGCATCAAACTTATATCTCCTTTCTTTATACTCTGCAAGCAAAGTATGCAGGAGCAGTATTTTGTGTACCTCTAATTTCTCCCCTTTTTGTTCCATTCTCAAATGGTGTGCAGGTAGAACAAGTTTTACTAAGAACCCATACGAGCTCAAATTTCTGTGACTTAAATGTAGTCATTTTGTGATATGTGGGAGGAAGAAATATATTTCTCAATTAATCCTTAAAAAAAAAGTGGGGGGGGGGTGCAAGTAGGACTCCTGCCCTAAAGGTTCTGTGCAAAATTAATTATGTGTATAGATAGCTCTTCTGTAGCTTCTGATGAGTGGGTTTGCAACTATCAAAATATGTGACACAAATGGTCACACTCAGAAGCTTGAACTTTTAACACCACCAAGAAACTATAGACCTTTTGATTCCTCTACCCATTCCTGAGTTAAATGGGTCTTATTAGAGGGGCAGACAGATATATAAATTAAAAAAAAACACTTTTTATGTGATATAATCATAAGGGGTGTTCAAAAGAAAACATATGAAACAACACTGTGGGTATAATTGAAGTCCTTATGAGTGTCGGACCTCAGATGTCGATAAAGATGGTGAGCGTCACCTTGCCTGCTGAGGGTCCTGTTTTGAACTTTTTAGGGGGATGTGACAATGCTACGTTCACATCGCTAGATATATCACTATGTTATCTCAAAGCAGTACATGCAAATTTCAGCTGTTTTGTTTATTACAACATTTTGTACCTTTTCATTGGAACACTCTTTACACAAATTAACAATTTTCTGATTTTTCCTTTCTTGCACTGAGAAAACCTTGCTTTTGGCAAAATTTCCTGATTCTACATCTACAGGAAGTCCCCTATAAGTTATGATGAATGAGTTTGCAAGTATCAAAACATATGACATAAATAGCTGTCTCTTATGATTGCACTGCCTTAGAAGCTTAAATTTTTTTACACTGGCGAGGGCTTTTGGACCTTAATATGTGACATAAATTCCAACTTTATAGCTATACCTTTTCCTGAGAAAAAGGGCTCTTAACAGAAGGATAGATAGAAAAGGAGAAAGCCACTAATGCCAAGAAACTATTTCTTATGTGACATAATTACAAATTAACAATATTCAGATTTTTACCAGTACTTATGATGCGAAACCTTGGTTCTTGGCAAATTTCATGGATGAAAGTACCCTATTGGCATTGATGACTGAATTTGTGAGTATCAAAATATATGACATAAATGGCTGTATCTTTTTCACTGCATTGACTTAGAAGCTTGCATGTTTTATTTCACGAAGGGACTGTTGAGCTTAATATTTGACATAGATTTCAGATTGATACCCCTACTCATTTCTGAGAGAAAAGAGGTCTTGACAGACTGATTGACAGAGGACAACAAAGTGAAGCTAATGATTCTGTTTTTACAGACTGAGATAGGGAATGCTAGATAAATATCTGCTCCAGAGGAAGTGGTTTTCAGTCTAAAAGGATTCGCAATAACTTCTTACCTTATTATATTTGAAGCACCACTAAATTAATGTAACATTCAGTCACTTTCTCTTCGTATTGCCCAACTTCAATTTGTGTTCCTAGACTTCTATAATCAACATCTCCACACAATTTTATCTATGGATGGCATTGTGCTACCATTTATCTGCCATATGTTACAGTTCATACCTATTGTCCCTCTCTTGACACTAGATCAATATTCATCACTTTCAGAAATAACTTCTTACAATTTCTGCTCTCACTACATGAAAAGAAACAAATCTTAGTTTCCTATAATTTAAGTGTTTCTGTTGGTAATATGATAATGAAAATGATGCCAAGGCTTTCACGCAAACTGAGAATAATTTGCTGATTGGGAGATTCAAACAAGGTTGCTGATAATGAAAAACAACTGAACCTCAAGAGCTAATTTGTCAGCAGATGCTCTGCTGTTGACTAATCAATTTATTCAGAATGTATGCTAACTACAGCACTCCTCTTCTACTTATGCCTGTTTAATACATTAAATTACACTGTTACATATCAGCCACATGCAGCCACAGAATATGGTTTCTGAATTATCAATAACAAAAATGTTTTTTGCGTGCAGGTATAGTTCTTTGTTAAATACTGATGGAATTACTATTTTAAGCTGTGAACAACATCACACAAAATACTTTCAAGGATAGCAGAAAATTTGTAAAAACTGTTCCAGATTTGTTCCAGGACACTACCATTAACTGATAGGAGAGCAGTATAACTTTTATTGGCAGCTGCATTAGAAACACTGCATGCGTAATTGCCACTGTGATAATCTTCCACTGCTTCTATCGAGATAACACTTGTCCGGGACCCGATCTTGAAAGTGGATATACCAGGGATACCTGACACATCTGCCCCGTTCAGTGTCCACCTAAATGTTAGTGGTGTGTCACCTTCAACTACAACACAGTGCTGTTGGACCAGCTGGCCCGCATATGCACCATTCTCACCAAAAGTAAATGGAGCAATTACGGGGGACACTGAAACACCAGTTGTTTCAGTAGGTTTGAGATAATGGTACATGCAGAACAATTTCATGAAGAACAGACTTCAACAATGACACTGTAAAAATATCCTAAAAATTATTTCTAGATAATTATCTAAATAAGAATGTAACTGCTCACTGACAATGGCATACATTGACAAGCTTTTAATTGTTGTTCAGCTGTTGACACCTCATTCATTGCAGTGTGACTTCACTAAATGCAGCTTCATCTCAATGATTTGAAATTAACAAATGACAATGGCGTGATCTCAGAAAGAAAGCATGAGTGCCAAGAACACAAAATTATTATCTATAGTGGGTTACCATCAGTTACATAGGCACCAAGTACAAACTGAGGTTCATTTCACCTAAAACAGATGAAAAAATAGGTATTTGTTGTGAGACAGCCATTTTGGCAGAAAAGATGTGAGTAAATAATTATTTATGTACATCTGCCCATTGCTAAATAAAATTATGTAGTATAAATGTTAAATATTATTAAACAAACTAAAATCTTATCTATTCTGTTATGACAATTATCCAGGTGTCCATTAAATATTTTTAGATAAATTGCGAAGAAGATTATTTGCAGCAACAGCAACAACCTACAAAAAGGAATTTGTAACCAGAATGAGATTTTCACTCTGCAGCGGAGTGTGCGCTGATACGAAACTTCCTGGCAGATTAAAACTGAGTGCCCGACCGAGACTCGAACTCGGGACCTTTGCCTTTCGCGGGCAAGTGCAGTTTTAATCTGCCAGGAAGTTTCAGGAATTTGTAAGTTTGTAGGTTTCCACATCCAGTATCATCTTGAATAAAATAATTTTGCATATTAGGTTTCATCATTATATCACTAACAGCAACCAAACAGCCCTGAAGAGAACCACTGTGAAGACAGTCAAACCATTAGCAATTTTGTTGCTGTAATGTTTTATAATGATGCAGCCTACCCAAAATTACTTTATTTATTTTAAACAGAAATTGGTTTAGCAGTGCATTTAATAAAGTAACTGGTTCTGGTATCATACATCTTTCACTGCTGAAGCTCCCCCCCCCCCCCCCCCCCCCCCCGCCCCCCGCCCTTCCATCCCTCACCAACACACACACACACACACACACACACACACACACACACACACACACATATTACTCTCTGGACATTTCTATCTTTCAAAAGACCAAAATATACTGAGGTTTCCTTTGTGGTTCTTTATTATGTTTAAATTATGAGACCATCTACCACATTCTTCCTCAGTGGTCATTTTAAATTACAATATTTTTCTATTTGGAGCTACAAAAATGTATTTGTTTATTATTTCCATTGTTACTTTTCTACATCCAGCACAATAACACAATTCCTAAAGAGTTCAAATCTTTTGTTAAGAATAAACTATACACAAGAACTTGCAGTCTCTAAAATTTGAGCTTTTGACAATTGTCTTTGCAGTTTGTATGGTAATGGAAAGTCCTGGTTGAATGTAATTAATTTAGAGAGTAAAGGTAATGGCTCACCATGTAGTATGTACACTTAGTTGATGAAAGACACATAAACAATATGATGAACTTTGGTAGTTTTCAGACGTATACAGTGAAACACACACACTCTTGACAGTTCCTTTGTGTAAAATTCACTCATCTGGATCCGGTGAATGAAATGACACAAACACAAGAAAACATTTCTTTTCTCTCAGTTAAACGGTGACATTTGGACGTTTTTGATCTGAATTTTGACTAATCCTGTGGTGCATAAGTTTAACCAAAAACCTGAAAAATGACTGCGTTCCTTCTCCTTTTTTACCCACCTTACAAAATGTAATAATTTTCAGTGTATTTGTCCTCCATACCAGATGCCACTGATGGTAGGCTCTATGTACAAATACTGGTCTGGCAATGAAACATTTTACATGCAGCTCATGGTGTTAACAAGTATTATTCTTTAGCACATTCTGAAACTCATTTAATTCCATGGCTGCCCTATTTGTTGCAATGCTAACAACCACTGCACACTCAAGTCATTGCTTGTCAGTATCACTCACAACGTCTGCATCTACTAGATTTGTACTCTGCAAGCCACTTCATAGTGTATAGCAGCAGCTAATATATGTATCATTACAATTTTGAACTTTTCTGTTACATGAATTAACAGTAATCAAAGTAAATAATGGTTGGTAAGTCAATGTAGAATCATATTTTACCATTATGATAGGTATCTCTAACTGGCAAGCAATACCTGAGAAGCAGTCAATTGAAACAATGGAAAATCCAGGTTGGAATAATGACAATATTATGAAAAGGATAGGCAGCTCACCATATAGCAGAGGTGTTGAGTCAGATATAGGCACAACAATAACACTACTAAACACATAAGCTCTCAATCAAAAGGCGTTCTTCCCAAATAGAAAACATACACATACGCACATTATACGAGGGTGAGACAAATGAAAACCTTAAATATTTTTTTAAAAATATTATTTATTGTGCAGAAGTGGTAAAAAGCTGTGTCACTTTTCAACATAATTTCCCTCACGCTCAATGCAAATCCTCCAGTGCTTACAAAGTGCGTAAAATTCTTTTGGTAGTCCGCGCAACCACTCATGCACCACATGGTGTACCTCTTCATCAGAATGGAATTTCTTTCCTCCATTTGCATCTTTGAGTGGTCCAAACATTTAGAAATCACTTGGAGCAAGGTCTGGTGAGTATGGTGGATGAGGAAGATACTCAAAATGCAGGTCTGTGATTGTTGTAACTGTTGTGCGGGCAGTGTGGGACCTTGCATTGTCATGTTGCAAAAGGACACCTGCGCCCAGCAATCCATGTCGCTTTGATTTTGATTGCAGGCTGCAGATGATTTTTTAAGAGATCTGTGTATGATGCACTGGTGACAGTGGTCCTCTAGGCATGTAATGCTCCAAAATGACGCCTTTTTCGTCCCAAAAGAGAGTCAGCACAACCTTCCCTGCTGATGGTTCTGTTTGAAACTTCTTTGGTTTTGGTGATGAGGAATGGCGCCATTCCTTGCTCGCTCTCTTCGTTTCCGGTTGGTGGAAGTGAACTCAGGTCTCGTCCCCAGTAATGATTCTTGCAAGGGAACTATCACCTTCTCGTTCAAAGCATCGAAGAAGTACTTCACAAGTATCAACACGTCGTTCTCTCATTTCAGGAGTCAGCTGCCATGGCACCCATATTGCAGACACTTTGTGAAACTGGAGTACATCATGCACAATGTGGTGTGCTGACCCATGACTAATCTGTAAACATGCTGCAATGTCAATCATTGTCACATGGCAGTTCTCCTTCACTATGGCTTCAACTGCTGCAATGTTCTGTCGAGTCACAACTCATTGTGCATGACCTGGACGAGGAGCATCTTCCACTGAAGTCACACCATTTGCAAACTTTCTACTCCATTCGTAGACTTGCTGCTGTGACAAACATGCATCACCGTACTGAACCTTCATTCGTCAATGAACTGCAATAGGTTTTACACCTTAAGTTACACAAAAGCCAAATAACAGAATGCTGTTCTTCCCTAGTGCAAGTCACAAGTGGGGCGGCCATCTTTATACTGATACTGCAATGGTATGTGTGCATCTGCACTATGCTGCCACCTACAGGACATTCTGTAGGCTGTTTGTAGCACGCTTACCAATTTACAGGATAACGGTGTGAAATTTCGATTTATTATTACAAATTTAAAGTTTTCATTTAACTCACCCTCGTACAAATGCAGGTCACACAAAGACCTCTGCCTCTGTCTGCCAGGACCATTGTCACTATTTGCAGTGACTGTTAATCAAATGTCTAATAAAACAATTATCTGTCTTTCCACATAATTATCCATAACATGTTACATTTGTTTGTGATAAAGGTCAATGGTCAGTCCTTGCACCAAGTGTTGGACATCTGTGGCCTGCGTTTAGGTAAAAATTTTTGGTCTTTTGGTTTCCGTATATCCAACATCATCTATGAACATCGTGGAGCTCCCAGGTGATTTATATATCTAGTCCCATAAAGTTCAAGACCTGACAGAAAGAAGACTATGTGGAACTAAAATTCAACTTCATTACAGTATTTGGATTTTACAAATGATGTGGCTATATTGTCCATTGACAGCTCAGAAGCAAATTATTTCCTTGCAAAACTCCATAAATTTCAGCCAAAACTGGGTTCCAAATCCCATAAGTAAACTCACAACATATGGAAAGGTCCCTACAATACCTTGATGGTCAACCTTCAATAACTTGGTCCATGAGTCTAAAGCAAATACCTAGAAGAAATAACCAGAAGAAACCACTCATTCTTCATAACTGAAACAGGAAGCTAATACAGATGGATACCTGGATTTCAAATGGTTTTAGTATTACCTGCAATAACAAAAATAAATACAACCTCATAATGTGGAACCCAGGCATCATAACACTGTAATTAATGTTGAATCATTATAAGCATCAGAAACTTTGATGGTTGGAGAAGAGTCGCTAACTTACGACACAGAAAATTTTCAGGTCTGTCTACAGCAAAGAAATATGGATGTCAAGCAAATCGCACAATTTAGATCAACATGCTGTGAAGATGTCTGGCACTTTCATGAGGATGTGACTGGAATTTTATGGTCACACTGCTGGAATGGATAACTCCAAACTGACCTTTAAATCAAGTACAACTGGATACTTTAATCTCACAAATTTTTCAGGAAATAGCCAATACAGGGGAAATAAAACTAGATGGAGTTACACTTAGCAATTTAACTGAGAATTATTGATTTGGAGGCAAAATCATCACTAGAACCTGTAACACCTGTATAGCAGAATGCAGAGAAACTTCTGTGAGATAATGAAGAAATTTTGTGACAAGAGAAGAAGCTAATGAGGTAATTCAGTTTATTCACATTCCTCCTGCATGACATAACATAAAAAGAAATTTAAAAATGGGTCTTATAAAGACTTCCACAGAGCATGCAAAAGATACTTTCCCATATGTTGATTACTTGATGTTGAAGGTTCTTTAGTATCATAACAAGGAAGCTAGGACAGAGGAGAGGACAAAATATCCAAAGATGTACTGACCGAATTAGTGGGCTACTCGCAGAATGGCAATGCAATGCAATACATTGCCCTGGTTGGAAGGAAAGCTTTCTAAGTTATGTTACCCTGGAGTTTATAAGGAAGTATGACGTTAGGTATAATGTGTTTATATTTGGTCTCACTTTTAAGTAACTTTAGGGTAGTTAATCTGCACCAGTACCATTCAGTGAAAGTAATTTATGCAAATCTACTATTAATAAACAAAAGGCCACTGTAAAATGTAGTTCTATAGACCAGTGTTAATCAAGAAGTCACTATGAAGTTCTAGTCTAGAGCAAAACGAAAATATACTAGACTGCTGCGACTAGTATCAGATTGTGCTTCACCATCCATTGTTGGAAATAACATTCAGCTATGATATCTATAACTCGGTTTCTTTCAGGCATGAAGTGTTAAGGGGCTAACAAATGATTGTAGACATGAACATTGAATTTAAGTGGACAAAGTTACTTCACCTTCTCAGTATCAAATTAGAACAGCCATTCAGTAATGGCTGTGACACAGATATGTTTCACTATAATGCATGTAAGTAAAAGGAAAGCACTAAAACCAAAACTGCAGGAATGTTACAACTACTTATTAATAAAGTATAAATAACCATCATTTCAATGACATGTACCATTAACATGTAGTGTAGCAGTATAGCTTGCTACTCCTGCCGGGTTCTGTGCACTGCAAGTGTAGTTGCCAGAGTGTGCAGCCATAACAGAAGTAATCGTCAAGATACTAGCTCTGTCACCAACTCTTGTTGTGACTATCCCCATGTGTGACGACAGCTCCTCTCCGTGAAAATTCCAAGTGATCTTAAGAGGTTTATCACCCTTTGAGACATGACAATTTAACTGGACGCTATCTCCAGTGTTGATTTCTTCGTCCAGTGAAAATGGGACAATATGTGGAAGAGCTAACACAATAAAAACTCAAAATATACTTGGTTCTAATGAACACTATCATTTGTAAAGTCAAATCATGAATATTTCAAATTCAAATTAGAAACTGTATAAAATTCTATCTTTGATACATCCCCAGATTACACTATCTGCTTTCAACCATCAATTTTGTGACCATCTGTTATACATATTATCAACAGAATACAAGAAAAACATTCTCATCTCATCAACAGTTTCTGTTTTGTTCCATGTTCATTTCCTCCACTGATATATATACTTCCCGCTGAAATAAATTACATTTTTAAAATACTTCCTTAAGGTCTAAAACGAAGACCATTACACAGAAACAGAAGTGAAAGAAATGAAGCAATTTTTTTTTATTACTTCTCTATTACAGTGTTTGGTTTAGACGGTCCATAGAGAATAAGCATCTATACGATAACTACTATTGTTTGATGACTTACATTTCAATACACACATATGTAATCCACGGATCTAGTAAGGTACATGTGGAAGTTTATTCACCATATATAAGTTACAGTGATGCTATTCCTTACTTTCTGACTGATATTTGCAGCCAGTAAAACAAAATATATGTCAAATTTCAGAACAGAAACGAAAATTGCTTCTTTTATCTTATTTTTATCATTGCATTCAATGTTCACCGACTTTAACACATAAAGAAACTGTTTAATATATGGTATTTTTGAAACATCATTTGATGGGAAATTATAATGTTTTATCCATGAGGGTTCATTTTTAACTAAGTATTCTGGCCATCCAATTCCGGCAACCTTGACACCCATCATTCCAAATTATAAGCACTTGTATTATTGTTCTTGTTTCAAACAAGGAGATCAATATGTGTAAATTATTTCTGTCTTGAAAAGATGGAAGTGTACACCCATCATTCCAAATTATAAGCACTTGTATTATTGTTCTTGTTTCAAACAAGGAGATTAATATGTGTAAATTATTTCTGTCTTGAAAAGATGGAAGTGTACCCTTCACTATATGAGTGATAAACTAAGTTTTTCCAGTTCTAGCACTGCCTTGTGATAAAACTTGTTTCCAATTAACAATACCTGCTTAAACCAAATAATAACAACTTATGTATTGAAATACTTACTGCTCATTAATTGAAGAGTAACATTATATTTTTCATTTATTTTTTAAAATATCAAACAATGGAGAATCAAGAATGGAATAAGGACAATATTACAAAAAGGATAGATTACTGCCCAATGGAGCTGTTGAGTTGCAGACAGGCACAACAAAAAGACCGCTAAATAAGTAAGCTTTCAGTCAAAAGGCCTTCTTCTGAAGTAGACAACACACACACACACACACACACACACACACACACACACACACACACACACAAACAGTGGTCAAGTGTGTGGTGTGTGTGTGTGTGTGTGTGTGTGTGTGTGTGTGTGTTGTCTACTTCAGAAGAGAGTATTTTGGCTGAAAACTTACTTGTTTAGCAGTCTTTTTGTTGTGTGTGTCTGTGTCTCAGCATCTCCACTATATGTGAGTAGCAGTCTAACCTTTTCATATTATCATCATCTTTTGTAATACCATATATAACAAAAATGACAGCATTTGATAAATATAGCTATGATGTGGCCATTCCATTTGAAATGGGTGACAGTCACTACTCAGATGAGATCAAAAATACAAAACCATCAGATACTGAGCCACAGTGAGAAGAACCCCAAGTTTGACACTTCTAGCTCTTTTTGGAAAGCCTACAATAGAAATGAAAGAAACATGAAAAACTCTGTCCCAGTCTCAAACTAAACAAAAAGAAACTATGCAACCAACAGTAACAGGAAACAGTGCAAAAAGAAAGCGCTCAATCTGGCAGTGAGAGCTATACACCATGCCTTCAGTGATTCCATAATCATCCAATTGTTTAGCATCAGTTAGGTCTTGTACCACTTATCAATGATCCATCAACTTTGAATCACTCACTCACTTTCCAAATTAAAACCAAAGTGGATCAATTTCTTTTTCTGCATGCCAAAAAAGAGATGACAGTGCAGGAAACAGCTTCACAAGACCATACCTTGTCTATTACTGCCATTTATTTCATATAATTCCACCCAAAAACATTTTCAACTATAATTACAACTGCTGCAAAGCAAGGTAAAATAATTGGACAAAGGGACTTAATGAATAATGTAATAATCATTTATCACACTCTAGTTACCGATATGAGAATGAAAACATTTAGTTAGGATGTGGATTGTGTCTTACAAGTAAGAATCATCAGATCCATTTTCTCTAGTGTGTCTAAATACTTTTTCCGTTTTGTTTCTGTAATGTGTATTGGAACTAGAATATGCAAAAAGTGCTCACCAATATAATTTCATGTGTTGAATTAAGAGAGTAGCCTTAAAATAGTTTAGTACAGTGTTCAGACAAGTACATTTATTGATTGCAACGTGAAGAATAATCAGCAGCAGCTGAATAAGACAGTATTGTTAAGACAGCACGGTGAGGTGCATGCGTCATACAGTGGTCTCATTCGGTTGCTGTTGGAAGCATTGCTTATTCCCTGTGCTTTGATGTTGTCATCAGAAAACATCCACTAGACTAATAAGAGACCGATTGTGGGTTTTTCCTTAAAAATACACTTTATGTATCACTTTAAAGGACGTTAAGAGTAAACAGAAATCATTCACAATGAACAGTGTGTAAGTGCCTTTACTCTTCCATCTTTTATATTCCACCTGACAACTTCTCAGTAACATATTTAAACAACATTCTGTTACTAATTTCAAACATAAATCAACTTACTGGTCACCCTAGGTGACACATGAAATGTCCTATTAACAATCTTTATTTCTACTGACTGCAGAGAAACATCACAAAAATGAAACTGAAAATATCTTCTAAATGTCTGAGCAAAAGGCATATAGCGACTTTTAGGAGACACACTAGATACTGCCTTACACAGAATCTCACCTCACATTAATGTAAACCTTTGCACAGCTACAACATACAGTGTGTGATGAAGCAAGCTGGATCTTTTTACTTCCTCTCTTGTTTTGCCATCTGCCTCCTTAAATTCATTTTATTTACATTTTTGACTAATTATCATTAACATACATGAGCATAATCTGCATTTTCATAAGAGAGAAAGTTCGGTCCTCAGACTTTAAGAATACAGTACCAAGTCTAATTTTGTGCTTAGTTTTGTGTATGTCATCAATTTCCTAATTTGCTTTGACTATTCCTAGCTAATATCTTTTGTTATAGAGTGAAATCAGAAATTTTTTCATAACTTAAATTCTATTGTTGACTTATAAACAAATATAAATTCTGTACTAATTATAAACACTAGGAAGAAGAACCTCTAGGACTCTTTAAGTATTTTCTTTGCTCTATTCAAACACATATTAGTAAAGCCAGCCCTAAATTAATTCCAAATTAAATACCAGGTTTGTCAAAAGTAATGTTTGTGTAACTGTATCTGTTAATTTCATTATTTAAACAAATAATTCAGCTTTACCTTTGTGGTAGAAGAAACTGTTAAAAAGAAGCAACGTTTTTCAGTTAATTGAATGAGTTATGTTTTAATTTAATTTCTGTAAATTAAACATCGAACAATTACATTTCAGTGCCTATTATTGTGAGGATATATAAAGGCCCAATTTTTGGTCCCCATGCAGTCAGTGAATGGCCAATTTTCAGACCTGAAATCTGTATCAGTTAGAGTAACAATAATGCAGTGGAATTAGTGTTACACCAATAGACCATGTGTTAAAACGATGACAGTGTCTGTCTGAAAAAACTGAACTGTATGGTTACGTTTTTACTGCTCATAGATGATCAATGGTAAACTATTGCAGCAGTATGCTGACGTTTGCCTCCAGACTATTAATGAGTCTTATCAAAAGTTAACCAGTGGCGAACTGTACATATAACTGTGTAATATTGTGGGGTTGTGAACAGTGAACGTAAAGAACTGTGAAAAGCAAAGCTACATCATTTACTGTAGTTAATGTTGAACTCCTCCCCCCCCCCCCCCCCCCTTTTCAGCCAGTATAAAAATGCAGTATGTCGACACCGAGGACTATCAACGAAGAAATAAAGAAGGTGAACGTCACAAGCGCCAACATTTAAGTAATGGAAAGTGCAGGACGGAATGACAAGAGTACGAAAAGGATAGATTGCTATTCACTATATAGAGGAGGCGTTGAGTCAAAGGCACATGCAATGAAAAGTCTGCTAAACATTTAAGCTTGCATGTGAAAGATACTTCTTCCAAAATAGGAAACACATACAAATGCACACAAGCACAACTCAAACACACACAGCTACTGTCTACAGCTGCTAGGACCTGTTTCTGAGTGAATCAATTGTGAGCAAAAACCTTGGATTGGTAGTGGGGAAGAGGGGGAAGCATCAGGTAGTGAGGTGGAAGGATAGAAGGTCAAGGGTGGAGGAAAATGTTGCACTGCATGTGGGAGAATGCAGCAACAGAGTGGGGACAGGATACAGCTTCTAGATGAAGAGTCAGGGGATGGTATTGGGGGGGGATGTAGAGAAGGCGAAGGGGAAAACGACTAGTAAGCGCATTGGTGAAACGGTAGCCATGTGTAACGTTAGAGTGGGAGCAGTGAAGGGGACAGGTAGGTGGAAGACAAAGACTAAGAGACTGGTGAGGTTGAGGCCAGGGGAGTAACAGTAACAAAGGATATGTTGTAGATCTTCCATCTGTGAAATTCAGAAAAGCTAGTGTAGGTAGGAAGGATCGAGATGGTGCAGGCTATGAAGCAATCATTGAAGTGAAGCACATTGTTTTAGGTACCATGTTCAGCACATGTTTGGTTCAACCCATCTGCTAAACATGGTACCTAAAACAATGTTCCTCTCGTCCACTGCCAAACTGTTGTTGAACATGCTGCCCAACACACTGTGCTTTACCTCAGTACCTGCTTCACAGCTTGTACCATCTGGATCCTTTTTAGCCACACTAGCTTTTCTGAACTGTGTACATAGCAGATCTCCCTACAACCTATTCTTTGTTCCAGTAATCCCTCTGACTTCAACCTTTGATAGGCCCTGTCCTCCATCTATCTCTCCCATTCCCAAATCCAGTGCTACACACATGTTCTATTTCACCAATGTACCTACCAGTCTTTTCCCTTTCTCCTTGCCTCTCTTCTCCTGCTTCCCTTTCTCCTCCTAGCCCCCCCCCCCTCCCCCCTCACCGATTCGTCATCCGAAATGCAGCCAGGTGACTGCAACTTGTAGCCTATCCTGTCCCCCACTGTATCCCTGCGTGCTTTCACAGACTGAACAACATCTTCCCCAATCCCTACTCTGCTATCTATCCCTACCCTGCTCCATGCCTCCTCCTTACCCCCACCACCCACAATAGATTGTTGCTCACAATTCATGCAATCAGAGATGGGCCCAAGAAGCTGGAGACAATAGCGGTGTGTCTGTGAGTTGTGCTTGTGTGAATTTGTGTGTGTTTTGTAATTTGGAAGAAAGATTTTTTGTGTATATATAGTGAAGTGGCACATGAAACTTTGTACCCTGCCAGGAATGAACCCAGGTCTCCTGCTAACTAGACACATGCGTTAGCTATTAAGCCCCCTTGGCACAGCTGTTCACACAACTGCATGTATTACCCTGGCATGCCTCTTCAATCCAAATGCTCACTGCTCCCTCAGTACACTTCAAATTTCCCATTATGCACAATGTAGTAAGCAGGAGACCTGGGTTCAATTCCTGGCATGGTACAAAATTTCACTCACCACTTCAGTCTGTATGCATAAAATCATATCTGTATGAGACCAATAAAGTCAGTGAAATTGTGTTATTTCATTTGTAGAAAGACTTTTTGTGTGCAAAGCTTAAATATTTAGCAGTCTTTTGTCTTTTCATTGTGCCTGTCTGCAACTCAATGCCCTCTCTATGTGGTGAGTAGGAATCTGTACTTTTCATATTAGTGCCAACATTTATGTTTAAAAGCACACAAAGCTATAGCACTAGGCTAAAATTACACCTGGAATTTGAGAACCTGTGATATATCACAGCCTTCTCAAAGTATATATTACCTGAAAAATGATTACTGCCCACTCAAAACAATATGACAGTAGACCAGTGTTCCCATTCATTTTGTAGTACAGAATTTTTTCAAAGTACTTTACTTTGCAACAAATTCCAGAGACTGAATAACATGGCATCAAGGGAAGGGGGAAGGGGTGGAAGTGGCAATTGGGAATCATGAGAGGCCTTGCACCTTCCGAGAATCTTGTTATATAGAAAATATTTTTGTCTCTTTCTTTTTTTTCTTTTTATATAACAATCCTTCCTCTGGGGTACAGATAAAGTCCCTTTATTTTTATCACTTTTGTATAATGTAAAACAGGAAGTTGTTTTTAAAAACTCTGCCATGCAAATGTAACAAAAAATTAGGTTACTGGATGATAACAAGCAGAAAGGGAACAAATTAAAGCTTGGGTACGGGTAAGCTAAACAATATTATAGTCATACCATTAACATGTAACACTGCACTATGGTTAGTGATTCCAGCAACATTTTGGGCAGTGCACGTGTATTCTCCACTGTGACCAGCCATCACTGAAGTGATTGTGAGAAAACTTGTCCTGTCTCCCATTTTTGCTGTGCTGATACCCAAATGAGATGAAAGTTCCTTCCCATGAAAGCTCCAATATATTGTCAAAGGAACGTCACCTTTTGCAACGTAGCAGTTCAACTGCACACTGTCACCGGAGTTGGCATCTCCCTCGAATGCAAATGGAGTTATGTACGGTGCAACTAAATCAAAATTCTTGTTTGAAGTCATGAAATATTATTTATTCCTTACAAATAGAATGCAGAATAAAGCTAAATATAAAAACTAAAAGAGTCAGTGGGGATAGGGAACAGTAAGTCCAGATATGACAATTATGAACGAACACAAACAATCACTCTCATTTGTGACTATGTGAACACTCTCTTGCTGTTCAGAACAAATGTTACTTCACTGGAACCCATTTAAGGGTCAGAAATTTAAGAAAACAAGAGCATGTGTTAGTGACATTGCAATGGAAAGAGAACTGGTAACAAAAATGAGAAGTGAATCATGTCAATAATGCAGACAATATGAAAATTACAAAATGTCAAAGAGGCTAAAAATATTAAAATCAAATCTAATAAAGAGGAAAAGATAAGTATTTTTCTCTAAACAAACAGTGATTAAGGTTTCAGGTTGAGTTGGACTTTTGCTTTAACTTGCGTATTACAAGAGGCATTCAATAAGTAATGCAACTTTTTTTAAGCAAGTTGTTTTATTCAGGATTCCAATACACTATATTATTCCCCATTCTTTTGGCTACAAATCCCCATTTTTCACATATCTCCATTCAATGCAATGGTCTTACACAACCTTTCTGGAAGGGCATGTACGCTCGCACGGTACCGACTGATCCACATCGGAGCTAATGTCTTGCTGCATCGATAACCTCCTCGTAATCCGTGTACTACTTCCCATGTAGTGGATCTTTCATTGGGCCAGACAGAAGGAAGTTGGAAAGTGCAAACTCTGGACTGTAAGGCGGATGAGGAAGAACAGTCTAATGAAGTTTTGTGAGCTCCTCTCAGGTGAGCAGACATGTGTGAGGCGTTACATTGTCATGGAGAAGATGAAGTTTGCTTTCATTTTTGTGGCATTGAACATACTGAAGTTGTTTCTACAATTTCCTGAGGGTAGCACAACAGAATTCAGAAATGAATGAATTTTATCCATAGTGGAAGCTGTCAAACTCCATGACTGTTCCTTTATAGGGTGTAGAAAAATATCCGCTACCAGTCACATATTCAGAATTGATTGTTGCACCATGAGGAAGGACATCAAACAGAATAGCCCCTTCAGAGTCCCAGAACACCACTGTAAAGACTTTATCGGCTGAGGGGGTTTCCAGTTTGAAGTGACAAATGCATGTTTCATTGTCTGTGACGATGTTCAACTTCTGTTACGCAGCAAGGAACCCAGCAGGCACACACCTCTGAGTACCCCAACTGGTGGACGAGTGTGCAGTGAAACATCTCTTAAACGAGAGGGTCTGCATCTTCCAACATTGCAGGAGACACAGCGGCGTGTAGCTAGCTTGCACGTGGGAGATCTGACAAGTCTGTGTGACCTTTTGGCGATGGTGACAGATGTCACGTCCGACGGCTCACCGTGTTTTTCTTCACTGCCAGATCTCCGTGGACATTCTGCAAGGACCTATGAATGTCTGTGATGCTCTGATTTTCCAGCAAAAGAAACTCAATTACAGTTCTCTGCTATGACTGGTCCTCCATTACAGATGCCATTTTGAAGGCTACGGATAGTGCCACCGCCTATCAGCTGAAGCAGAAATATTCCACAATGTCTCACAACAAATCCCACATTTTTTCAATCGGAATTGGCTGAGAAAAAAATTTGTTGTATTAGATACTGAACACCCCTCGTAGAACAACATAACAATACCAAATAGCATTATGAGAAACTTCTTATTTGGTATCATCAATAACTCTTAAAGAAGCAAATATTGAACATATTAATCTTTCAATTTCAGCGTGAGCCAAATACCTTAGACAACATAGCTTTAACACAACAATGACCAATTTATCATCAGACATTGCTCTGAAATAAAAAAAGTTTCTCTGAAAATAAGATGTAACACTAGAAGCGCCCTGAGAGATACATAGGCTTGCTGAACAGTATGTCATATCATGTTACTAATTGACAGCACAACTGCTAGTATCTGCTTTTACTTCTAATCACTTTTTCAACTACATTTTCATTTGTGTAATAATCAGAGTGCTTTGAGTCGTAACACTATAACATTTGTAAACATTAAAATTCTGTTGCAACATGACAAAGCAAAAAATATTGCCAATTTTGGAAAATAACTCTTATTTCTTCAGGTATAAATAGAAAATGAGAGAGGTGAAAGTAAACCCATAAAAAGAAAAGAAAGTAATACATGAATCAATCAGCGATAGAAAATGGATTGATGTCTACAGAGTACATTACAATGACATTCACATGATAAATTTAAATATGCTGGGTTCAAGTTATTGACAGGGCATTTACAAGCTACTTGAAAGAGGGAAATATGTCACCTCAATGAGACACCTTGCAAGTAGCATTCTGTGCTCGCATAAACTTCATTGATGGTACGGAGCTGTGCTAATTAATGTGCTCTCTGCAGTTAGTGTTATCATTTCAAAATGTGAGAGATTGAAATGATTCAGTTTGCTGTTCTCTTGATTTTTATATGATAAGTCTAAAGATTTTTTCATAAATAAGAAACATATCTTAAGTGTTCAAAACAAGGACGAGTCACCACTGGCACTGATGTACTATGAAAGTAAGAGAGATTAGGGTTTACCATCTTGTCACCAGTTAGGTCATTAGAGACAGAGCACAATCTAGGATTGAGAAAAGATGAGGAAGGAAATCAGCCATGTCTGTTACAAAGGAAGCATCCGAGCATATGCCATAAGTGACTTAGGGACACCGTGACAAAACTAAATCTGGATAGCTAGACATGGATTTCAACCCCACTTATTCACCCGAAAGTGAACTTACTGTCTATACTGCTGCATCATCTCTGTCACTGAAATACAGTGTAACAGCTTTTGATAAATAACTCTGAGCAGAAAAAGATAAAACAAACAAATTAAAAAGAGAGGTGAGGGGGCTGGCAAGTACAAGAAAACATATTATACAGTTCAACTGAAGTAGCCTAAAATGCAGAGAAATGTGCCTCCCCTAGGAAGGATCTATTAGCTTCAAAAGCTAGGTACTGTACCATTTTTGCTTTTAGATGTATCCCCCAACACCACAACACATTTCACCTCTTGGAGGTAAGTACTGGCCAGCATAATTTATTAGCCTTCTTGGCTGAAGTTTCCTTTGATACATATTATATGCTTGATTATTCTAATTCATCCAAATGTGCTTTGCAACTGCTGTAGTACAATAAGTAGTTTTCCTGCATTAATCTCAAAATATTGATGTTTGTACAAAATAATATTTATTTTTACATGTTTCCCTGATTTCCTTCCTTTTGCAGTTATTTCTACATGTCGTAGCACATTATTATATCCCACCTGTTTTTCAGAGTTGTAATATTGTCATGTATAGCTACAGTAAATGAGTATCCTTTATAGAAAAGTGTTTTGACACTGTTCAAAGGAACTTCGGGCAATTAAACTGTAACTGCCACCATTTTGGCTATAGATAATAGTATCATCACTGAATTAGGAAAGTGTGATTTTTCAATAGCCAAAGTGACCTCTGCTTACTAATGAATCTGGCTGAAACTAAGAATAAATTGTGTGCTTCTAGCTATCTGCATAACTGCACAACTGATCTGATTCAACTAAATACACTTGATTCAAGTAACTGATTGTGCTTCAAATACTCTAAAATAAACACTTATGTGATTCATTATCACTACAATGTAGTTATCTTTCATCCTTGCCAAGGAACCGGTTTGAAAAACCCCATATATTTCTTTGGGAAAATACACAGGTTGAGTGCTGACAGAAAAATACATAGGTTGAGTTCTGACTATTCAGTTCTTTATGACCTTACTGTTATTAAATGCAACTGCATCACTTGAATTTTGACAGTAAGTGAAAAATTGAAAGTATGTGTGTGTGTGTGTGTGTGTGTGTGTGTGTGTGTGTGTGTGTGTGTGTGTGTCAGACATATCATCAACTGTCACTTACATTGGTTCTGGCTACATTGTGGAACATGCATTTCTACAGTAACTCATACATTACTGGACAAGGAGAACCAAAATAATAAGATGAAAAAAAGAAAAAGAGAACACAGAGGAAAGCTGGACAATGTAATGATCATACCATTCACGTGTAACACAGCACTATGGTTAGTGACTCCTGCAACATTCTGGGCAGTGCATGTGTATTCTCCACTGTGTCCAGCCATCACTGAAGTGATTGTTAGAAAGCTCGTCCGGTCTCCCAGTTTTGCTGTGCTGATACCCAAGTGGGAGGAAAGTTCTTTGCCATGAAAGCTCCAATATATAGCCAAAGGAACATCACCTTTTGCTACATAGCAGGTTAACTGCACACTGTCACCTGAGTTTGCATCTCCCTCAAATGCAAATGGAGATATGTATGGAGCAACTAAACCAAAATACTTGTGTAAGGGCATGAAAAATTAGTTACGTCTTACTAACCGTATGTAGCATTTTGAAATAAAAGGAAAATACAGAAACAATGAGGATAAATAACTTTTACCCAGATTGTGGCATCACTCCCAAGTCAAGACTGACTTTAACCCAACTAAACAAAAATTCTTGTGTAAATGCATTAAATAATTATTTGCACCTTACTAATAGTATACAGTATTCAGAAATTAAAAGTGAATGCGGAAACAACAAGAATAAATAATTGTAATCATTTCTTTCAACTCAAAACTGACTCTAGATCATTTAGCACAGTTCTCTTTCCCAGAGACAAAGGGGGCGCATAAAGAAGTAAAATACTGCAGACACACAGTCATTGTTGGGTTATCCAGCAGAATGCAAATAGCAACACACAGGAATCACATTACGTTTCACTTGGTAATCTGTTTCACTCTCACATAACAAGGACAAATGATCAAGTTTCATTTCCCTCAAAACCTTCAGTAATAGGCTTTTTATGAACTTTAAGTGGACCGTAGCACTTTCTTCCGAAAATGTGGTTGTACTTCAGAATATATTTCTTCTCATGATACTCACAGACTGGTGTTACAGAAGAACTTCCTCGAAAATTAAACAAAGTTTGTCTAACTTCATCAAAGTCATTGATATTTTCAAGTTTTTTGAAACTGAACTGTAAAATGTTTTGTGACATGCTTCACTTGCTCTGTCCAACAGAGCCCTGTTCATCCATGTCATTGCATTCCAGTTAATCCCTCAAAATTAATTACAAATTACACACAGAACAAAGCACATAACACATTCTACACTCTTGATGAAGTATGTACATCCACTCTAAAAGAGGTTTCAGAACAGACTGACTACAATAACGCCACACCCAGCAGTAATGTACTTCTACAATACCACACCCAGCAATAATGTACTTCTTTATTGACAATAAACCTCAACATAAATAGGCATTTTTATTAACGTAGAACAAAAGTGAAAGCTCCTATTCTTTAATACTGCATGATTAAAAATAAATAAACTAAATGAATATTGGGTGACAGCATTAACTAAATATATGTCACAATTAAATTTTATTACAATGAAGCAATAAACCATTTAAATGGGCAACAGCCGTAAGATCAGTTGTAGAGTAATGTGAATTATTTCCTCATTTTCAAAAATTCATATCTTTGTTCTCAGTCAGATATGAATGTTGAAATTTTTACAGTACATTTCTATCATATAGTTGTACAAACGGTGAAAAAATCATATTTTTCTATTCAATCCAATCTGAGATAACTAACCCCAAACTTTACAAAGAATGAAAATTTTCAAATTTCAAAAATTCATAAAAAAATTAAGGAAACATTTGTAAGTGTTCTTGCTCTATATGAGGCTAGTAGTGTATGAAATCTAACTATAAGAAAAAAATAGACTCTCATAAATCACTCCTTGTTTGTTATTTTTGGGACTAAAAAGTGGATTTTTGAAAATTTGGATACCAAATTTTGGAGGTCATTTTGACTAGTTATTTTTGAATTTAGGGTATTTTGCGTAATAGAGAATGTTGTAGAGGACACTTTTCTAAAAACTAGCATGTCAATTGCAGTGTTATAACTGAACCCAGTGCAGAGATATTTATATCTTTGCGAATGTCTCTAGACTGAAACATTGTTGCGCGCTTACAAACAGAAATGGCCGCCAGTCAGTAAAGGTGAAAGGTAAAACTTCTTTAGAAAACTGTTTTGAACTTCTCAATTATAGGGCAATCACATATAAAAAATTAAAATATTTAAAAATGGTCAAGCAACCAACTTAATTTTTATTGGACTACTTCATTTGGATTGACGAGTAACTCAGACCAGTTGTATGAATGGTGTGTGTTTCTGCAAAATGGAAACTCCGGGTAGGAAGATCAACAATGTACAAAAAGACAGACTGCTACCTACCGTAAACATGTCTTCTTCACAGTAAGAAGTAGTCTGTCTTTTCCTAAGTAGCAATCTGTCTTCATCTACATTATTGGTGTGTGTTTCTATTTTTCTGATGAAGGCTGTCACCAAAAGCTTTATTTAAGTGTCTTTTGATTGTGCCTGTCTGCAACTTAATGTGTCATCTTTATGGTAAGTAACAATCTATCTTTTCCTAAGTTGTTAAAGTTTATGTTAAGTGACAACAATTAGAAAAATAAAAGAACATGAAAAGCATACACACCTTTGAAAGCAAAGTTTCTTTCTTTAACAAAAAGGATAAATAATATTGAAAAATGCAATGTATACTGTTGAAGTACAGAATGGACCCTAAAATATGAGGAGTAAGTTAGAATGACATAGAAATTATGAAGTGGAGGAAGTAAGGTTCAAATTATTGAAATTCTTATAACATTGCACATGAGAGAAAAAAGGTATTCATGTTAGAGGGCAACTAAAATATACACAATTTCCTGGTAGTTAGTACACTGTAGAATGAAGATATCCACGTTAACGACAATTTTCATTGAAATACACATAACTTCCTGGTAGTTTAAAATGCTTATGGCAACTTGTGAGATGGACTTTAAAATATACTGGAGCTAAGCGCAACCCATGTTGAGTCAGTGCTGTTCAAAGGCTAGTACTTAGTTAATTATAGTTTGTACAAGTGTCTAACTTTGAGCCAATTTTAATGACATAAATAACTAGAAGTTCTACTCTACTTAAGTAATATGTGTCGCATTTCTATCCATTGATTAAATGAGACATAATCCTGTTCTTACAATAAAAGGAGAGTTATGATTGGGCTTGCAGGTATTCAATGACTCCTAGTTGACAGAAAAAAAGGCTATAGGAAAAACCTGAACAGAATTGCAATGCAGTGCGAATATTCTCTTCCTATCAGAACAGAAAGCTGTTTTTCACTGCAATATTACTTTCCTAAATTAAAAAAAGAAAAAACCACCAGTAATTTTAAGGAGTATCTTTCATTTGGGTGCTGATGCACTTGGCACTACTTTATATGATATCCTGTGTTATCTACATCAGGCAGTTTAAAATAAAATGTACATCATGCATACAGGATGACGATAAACAAAAACAAATGAAAGAAAAGGTGCAGAATGCTGAGCAATCTAATAGTCATACCATTCACATGTAGCACTGCACTATGGTTAGTGACTCCAGCAACATTCTGTGCAGTGCATGTGTACTCTCCACTATGACCAGCCATCACAGACGTCACTGTTAGAAGACTTGTTCTCTCTCCAATTTTTGTCGTGCTGATACCCAAGTGAGAGGACAGATCTTTTCCATGAAAGCTCCAGTAAATTGTCAATGGAATATCACCTTTTGCAACATAGCAGTTCAACTGCACACTATCGCCTGAGTTGGCATCTCCCTCAAATGCAAAGGGAGTTATGTATGGGGCAACTAAACCAAAATTTTTGTATGAAGGCATTGAAAATTTAATAACTTACTATGCAAGTTGCAATGTACATGATAAGATTTAATACAGAAGTAATTAGCATAATCAAGAATAAGAAACTTTATACCAAGAATTGCTGACTGTAGCAGTGTCAATACCATTGCCATGTATAAAACACTGAGTATAGATTATTCAGATCAGAAGCTTCCTTGTTTATTTCAGTGAGAGCATGTAAAATAAGTAAACTATTGGGAAATGGGAAAAGGTGAAAACTGCAAGAAAAGGGGGAATTACTTAACTAAAAGGTAAATAGCAATAGAAGTTTTTACTAGTGTAAACACTTTAAGTTGGCCACATGGCAAAGGTTGTGTTGCATCAGTGAAGCTAAAGGTGTGTGTGCTCTGCGTATAAATGCAAGAAAGAAGTTAAAAGCTACAGAATAAAAGGTAGCTACAGCATTCAAAACACAATTAACAAAAATACACTGAGGCAGAATTGCTAGCCAGAACTGAACTTCAGGAGGAGAAATGTGTAGTACTGCCGGGAGGCATAATGCACTGATGAACCAAAAACAACCACTGCTCACCGCCAAACTGAATGCTGCCTGGTGGCATTGTGGTAACATGGTGTGATGAGGAAGTATATAAGTGGAGCAGGACTGACAAGTCATAATTCTAGTGATGATATGGGCCACATATGGGGAAACTCGCTGACATAAACAACTTTCACAACAGGCAAATTCTCACAGCCCAGTGTTAGGGAATGATCATCCCCTGACACAGTGAAGCTACTTGGTTGTTCACGTGATAATGTCATAAGGGTTGGAAAATAGTTGAAGTGCAATGAAACCATGAGCATGTCAGTAGGTGTTGGATGTAAGTCTTCATCACAGAACAAAAAGGTCAGACACTCGCCAGCTCTGTGAAGGACTATAGGTAGCAATCTGTGGCAGATCCACCAACAGATTGCAATGCTGGCACATGGACAAGTGACTGGGAGCACACTGTTCAGAGTCCACTGTCAGACATGGTGCCCTGCAGCAGATGACCCCTAAGGCCACATCCACCATAAGCAACAGAAGCAACTGACAGCACACAACAGCTTCAGATGACAAAACACAACTGCAGGTACAGTTACAGAAGTGTCCTAGGGGAGCGACATCCATGGTGCTGCCTGTCCTCGGATTCAGCTTGCAACATTTGAATTCAAATGGTTTGAATCTTGTCATTGTAAGACATGCGACAATGTAAGCAACACATACAAATCTACTCGGGATAGCAATGGAGTGGACATGCCAGCTGCTATGAATTAGTGATCATCTGATTTCAAGAAAACTATTTGGTGAAAAATTTTTTTCTATCACATCTTACATCTTAATATCTTTGCTTGAAGAAGGACTGAATTTATTTTCACTATTCATCATAGTTAATGTGCTGCGTGAAACTAAGTAAATGTATTAAAAACAAAGATTCCATGACTTACCAAACAGGAAAGCGCTGGTAGATAGGCACAAGCGCTTTCCTGTTTGGTAAGTCATGGAATCTTTGTTTTTAATATATTTTTCCCATGTGGAATGTTTCTTTCTATTTTATTTATAAAACTAAGTAAATCACCACACAAAAGTTTTAAGAGTTTGCAGAGGTAAAATTGCACTGAACAGACTTTGTGTATAGCTCATTTTTATTACACAAAGGAATCACAGACATTGGCTGTGAGTGGTATTGCCTGAAATCAGTGGAAAAAGTCCAAAATTTGTGCCAGACTGGGATTCAAACCTGGGTGGTCTGCTTACTAGGCAGATGCTCTGGCCATTGAGCAATCTGGGCATAATGGTCACTGGAACTGCACAGACTATCCTAGCACACCTCCCGTCAGATTCAAATTCTCAACTTCACATGGTACAAATATAGTGTCCCTTGCCCATTATCCTTATTACTTGCAGCATTTTGCTGATTCCCATAAGAGTTTGAGCCTGTTGTTCACTCACACTGAAGAAATCATTGGCCGTCTTGCCTTGATACATGTCAATCAATGCCTGCTTGCAACCAATGTCTGTAATTCCTTTGTGTATTAATTTGTAATGGCTGCTTGATCAAAGATGGTGTCTGTTCTTTCAGACATCACATATAATCCATATATTATTGCATATGAAATGTAGCCAACATATCAAAATTGCACTTAAAATTTAGAGTGGAATGACATCTCATTTCATTCTCAAGATAGTGGTTGTTATATACGCAGACCAAGTGGTCATAAAAATTGTTGTACTTCATAAATGGTTCAAGATAACAAAACAAGGTTTTTTGGAAATTATAGCAAGCAAAAAGGACGTATTTTCTAGCATGACTAACACTCGACACATTTTCAGTGACTGCTTGAGTGGAATGAAAACAAGACTCCCTATAAATTCCACTGTGAGTTTTCCTCCACATTTTCATACCCAAAAAAAGAGTGAGAAATGAGCAAATGGGGTATCAAAGTGATCAGTATTAGGTCTAGTTTTGCAAGAATATATTTAATTGCTTGACAGTGATCAGGTTAATTAATGCAAACTTAATTAGTGATTTCAGGGAAAACTGAAATACTTCATGAACAGCTGCTGTTAGCTATGAAAATGAAGTATCAAAAAGTTCATCTGTTCAGGGTCTAGCTATCTTGTGCATAAAAAAATATATTGGTGTGATATTTAGCTGTCAAAAAGGCTTCTTTCGAGTCAAGTAATAAATTTAGAATGATGCTCGAAATTATGTACAGAAAATAAGGTGCATCAAGTGTGTCTCTGATATGTGTTATTTCTTAATTTTAGACAAATCATTTCATAAACTGTGAAACTTTCTTTGAAATGCTTGGACTTAACACTCATTGCTGATGAATTATGTTCCCAACACTTAAATATTAGTAAAACTTCAGAGCTGTTCATTGTGTTTTATTAGGAATTTAAAGTGTGTGATCTCCTGGGATAGGTGTGTATACATTTCAAAATCAAGGACTTTGGCAAGACCTTAAAAATATAATTTTGAGATGCAGTGTAAACAGCACAGATAAAATTTAGTACACAGAATTAGCGACAGATTGTATCCGAGCCAGTTAAAATATAAGAAGCAACCAGGGCCAAACCTGGGACAAACCAAAGATCCTGATTACTGGCCTAAGGTGCTACCATTACACCACGGACACCTCCTATGGAATGTTGACCGTTCTTTCATATTTACAGTAGTCAGTCACTCTTCCACACTTATCAGCTGTTGAAAGTTCTTGGTTATGTAAGAAACATTCATCTTTAATTAATTGACGAAATAGACAAACGTCTCTCTGCTCACCCACGTATATTCAAAGAATCTGACAGGCGATCTTTGTAGTTGACAGTATAAATTAAATTCTCCATGAAGATGCTTCGCTTGGTAAATTTCATGCACAGAGCTCCTTTATCGCCTTATTTTCCAAAGTAAAGCTAATTTTGCTGTCTTACTCTTGAGCTACAGTATTCTACGGTTCAGGGATGCTATTTTATACGAACAGGTAATCAGCTCTAGCAGCCATCTCGTAGTGGGAGATGGTCGCTCGCATGTAGGACACTCTAGTGTAGTGGCTTATTGCTGGAGTGTCTCATATCCAGATGTCACCCACTCTCGGTCGCTGCTGATGGTTATGTAGCATGACAACATTGCCAATTACGACTGCAGTGTGTTTGGGATCATCGAGACTGGACTGTGAATCAATGGAAGTGTACCATGGGATTGGGTGCACTGAGTTTCTTATTGAAGCAGGTTCATCGATGTGTCCAGAAACATCATCATACAGGAGAATGGCAGCTTCAAATGAGCACCACATCACAGATGCAGGAGGCTGTTGGACTGAGTATTATGCTATGGGGGACACTCACCTGGGCTTCCGTGGGACCTGTTGTGGTAATTATAACCACCAAGACAGCTGTGGCCTACTTGAAAATTATTACAGACCACCTGCACCCCTTCACACTCATCTTCCCCAAGGTTGATGGCAGCTTTTAGCTGGACGATTATGTCACAAGTCCAGAATCATGCTGTAGTAATTTGAGGAGGATGACAGTGAATTCACACGGATGTCTCAGCCATCAAACTCACACCATCTGAACCTGAAGGAAAACATCTGAGACACTGAAACTTCTTGGCAGATTAAAACTGTGTGCCGGACCGAGACTCGAACTCGTGACCTTTGCCTTTCATGGGCAAGTGCTCTACCAACTGAGCTACCCAAGCACGACTCACATCCCAACCTCACAGCCTTACTTCTGCCAGTACCTCGTCTCCTACCTTACAAACTCCTCGCAGGAGAGCTTCTGTAAAGTTTGGAAGCTAGGAGATGAGGTACTGGCAGAAGTAAGGCTGTGAGGACGGGGCATGAGTCGTGCTTGGGTAGCTCAGTTGGTAGAGCACTTGCCCGCGAAAAGCAAAGGTCCCGAGTTTGACTCTCGGTCCGGCACACAGTTTTAATCTGCCAGGAAGTTTCATATCAGCGCACACTCCGCTGTAGAGTGAAAATCGCATTCTATCTGAGACACTGTCAGACTGCTTGTTGTCCACTAACTACTGACCTAAAATCTACAGGAAATGTGTGACCTGTGTGTAAATATTTGGTGCCACTTACCTACTGAAACCTATACAAGAACAATGGAAACTCCAGGTAGCAATACCAACAATGTAGAAAAAGATATAGTTAATTGCAGTCACGCACAATTAAAAGACACTTAAACAATGCCAGAATGTATTCTGGCCCAAGCTGCTGCAGTTGTATGATTGGTGTGTGTTTCTCTTTTTTTTTTATGAAGGCTGTGGCCAAAAGTTTTGTGTAAGTGTCTTTTAATTGTGCCTGTCTGCAGCTTAATGTGTTATCTTTATGGTACGTAACAATCTCTTTTTTCTTACATTGTTGAGAAACTTACAGTGAGGAAGAGGGGGGATAAAAGTGAAGTGCGAGGAATCAGAGATGGTACTTGGGAAAGCATTGTGAAAGCTTCTGTTCAGCAATAATAGGGACGGAGTGAGAAATAAAGATAAATTAGAGGCAGCCAGGACAGTGAAAAAAGAAAGGGAGGGAGCAGATCAGTATAAGTCATATATTACAAGACTTTGTTTGTGTCAGATTCTTAGATGCAATATTCATATATGTTCCCCCTAATCAATGTTTACTTCTCAATCTGTCCTTACCATCTCTGGACTGATGCTGAGACAGAGGCTACCAGTATACCATCTCTAACCTACTCTCTCTCTGAGGCTTCCCTTTCATCTTTGTCTGTCTTTCTTCTCACTAAAGGTGGATCTCTCTCTTCCTGTGACCTGACTGACCTATCTCTCTCTCCTCCCCAAAGAAAGATATATTAGTCCAAAAGGTAGGCAGTGTGTCATTTTTACTTTTGTATGTGTACAATGACACTACTACATGTTTCAATTCCTAAAGGTAAGTACTGGCTAGCAATTCTGCCTCATAATTTACTAGTTTTCTCAATTGAATTTTCCTTAATACAATTAAATGTTATGTTCATGTAGATGGGAGAAAGCCCAAAAATAAACAAAAATAGCATAAATAAAGCTATATAAGAAATACCCGGCTGCTGTATTTCTTAAAATAATTCTTTGGGTTAAATTTGGATATTAGATGAATTTTGAACTCCTTAATAAAACATTTCTCTGCCAAATTGTCTAATGCAGCCCTCCATGATTCTTCTCATTTTGTGTTCTACAGAAGGAGCAGATAGTCTCATAGAATCAAGCTTCAATATTTGCTTACAATGAAACACATTTTTTACTGTGTTACATATCACTGAAAAAACAGGCTCTATGTCTGATGCAGAGTTTGTGTGAATAAACGCAGTGAAGAGAGAGTATTACATAATATTATAATGTTTCAGTGATTACCCAGTGTTGAAACAAAATGGTTAATGATGTACTTATGGGTTTTCCTATTCAGATGCCATTAAAGTATTCTTGGAGAATAGTTCTTTTTCAGTTACACCTAAATTATGTTCAAAATTACCTAATGCACCCTTTTTTCAGTGAAATGAAATAAATATTATACATGAAGGTATTATATTATAGGCTTATCCAGTGGTATAAGCTATTGCTAAAATTTCTAATGGTAAGAAAGTTGTAGTGTACTAATAAGTTATCTTCAAATAAGTAATAGTGTGTAAAAATTATTACATAATTTCACAAATGTCACAGTATACAACACAATGGATATTTAAATGAAATCACGAAAACAGTGATACGTTTTAGTGCCAACTCTTGATACTATGATATTTTACTTTGCCAGAATAAGAACTCCATGAAATTACTTGCAAAAACTATAGGATGGCAGTAGAGACAATAAGGTGATACATAACTTGAGTCTTTGATAGGCACGGATGCAAACAAATGACAGGAAAACTGATTTACCTTGAGATGGACACCACAAAGAAAAGAGTTTTAAAGTGTATGATAATCCAGACTGTTGCATAGCTAAACACAACTCAGAGAAATTGATTGTAACAATGTACAAGGCACACTCAGATACATTCAATAATGTTGAATTAAAAACGTCAGTGGTCAACAAGATTTTAAAAAATCACTCCCAGACAATTTAGGATCAGTAGGCTGCTACATGACGAACCCCTACACCGCTGTTTGGCACACAATTTTTTCTTCAAAATATTTATAAAATTAGTAGAATGTTTAAGGATTTATGCATAGAAAAATTGAATTTTTATTCATGAAAGTATATCAACAGAAAAATTATTAGACAGAATCACTGGCCAGTACTTATCCTCCACAGGTGAATAAACATAAAAGGAAAAGTCACAACACTAGCCTAGATTTCAGAAATGTTAGTTCCTTGCTCTCTCTTAACTGACAGTTACGTTCAGAGCTCCCACATACCTATTCCAATGACACCTCAGTGCACTGTACATGCTTCAACTGCTTTCCTTCTCTGATTATAGCATTCTTTCTAGATGGGATGAATACTAATGCTAATTCATAAAACACACACACACACACACACACACACACACACACACACACACACACACACACACACACACCTACAGGGCATGTAAGGTTGCTTTTTAAACAATCAACCAAAGTACTGGTGACACACAGTATTCCATTATACTATTTCACTATTATTATTATTATTATTATTATTTTATAAATGCAATACTGTATTGCTACCAGTGTACAGTTTTATTACTGTGAGTGTCCAATTTTACTAACCTATCCATCCACATACAGCACCATCCTGTATAAAGGGGAACCATCATAATTAGTGGGGTCATAATAGTAGAACTGATGGAAACTGAGATGGAGTACCACTTGCTGTGATGAGTGATTTCACAAAGCATGTGCACATGTCAGTGAATACACAGTGAAGTAACTGAGGAAGTATGGTATCAACCTCTAGCAAATAAGGTGTAGCAAACGAAAGGCAGAAATGTCCAAAGATTGACAAAGCTAATATGTATGTGAATTTATTGAAGTCAGCATCCACATTTATTTTCTTCACCCATTTGAATATGAAGCTACAACAAGGAAAAACATTGTGCCCCAGGTATAGCTGAGCACAGTTCATGTGTTGTCTCGCTGTGGCATGCTCTACTGCTGTGGCCATTATGAGATGTATTTGTTTATCATTTGACTGTAATGGCTAATAGTCATGGCAGACACTCTGATGACAGTGCAACTAGCAGACTCTGCCCATCCCATGCAATTAGCTGTAGGGTTAAAATTTTGTATTTATAACAAGTTCCTGTTTTAAAGAATGTAATGTAATGCTTTTCTTTGTTTCATAAAGAGCCACGAATTAGCAAGTGGCAGCAAAATTTAATTTAGGCTTTCAATGAAGAAAGTACTAATTTATCGCAGCTACAGTAAATTTGATTTGTAAATAAATTTTCCTGACCCTCCTCATGTCAGAGAGAGGGGAGGGGGGGGGGGGGGAGGCAGAGAGGGAAAGGGAGAGGGAGGAGAGGGAAGAAGAGGTATAAGAAATGTTGAGAGTACCAGAACCATCAGCACTGGGGCAAGGCAGCAAGTATGAGAATGCAGCAAGTATGAGAATACAGCAACCAATGAAAGGCCAAGACATTTCACTTGTCACAGCTGGAGGGTTAATTATTTCATTTCATTTTGCTGAAGACTACTACTTTGGCTTCATATGAAAGAAAGCAAAAGTCAAGTGCACAAACACAGTTATATTTTCATTTTCTTATTCATTTTCTCACTGTGCTACTCGGTTGTCGACTATTATCAATTCGAGTGCATCACAATAATAAATTCTTGAGGTTATAGAGATGGAATTACAGAGGAATTACAGACCTGGGCTGAGTGTGGCCATTGACTGAAATCAATGTGGAAAGTTGAAAATTTGTGCCAGACTGGGATTCGAACCTGGGTCTCCAGCTTACTAGGCAGATGCTCCGACCACTGAGAAAACCCGTACACAGTGGTCATTGCAACTACACCAACTACCCTAGCACACCTCTCGCCAGACCCAAATTCTCAACTTACCCACACACCATAAATGTTGCGTGCCTTGCCCATTGCCCCATTACTCGCAGCATTTTGGCGATTCCCATAAGACTTCAAGCCTGGTGTGCATTTGCACTGAAGAGATCATTGGCTGTCTCACCTTGTTGTAATGTCATCTTTCATACTGGTACACTGAAACTTGTAAAATTTGTAGATGAGAAGTCAGTGATCATGAATGCTATGAAGAAGACTCGGGTTCAGTACCCAGTACTGACAAGTAAATTTCATTGATGAACAGGACCAGGAAGTTGAGCACTTAGCATTGTGAGAATAACTGAAGAAATAACTGAAGGAAAAGTTAATTGGTTTGGTTTGTAAAAACATTACAGTAGGTGTGGAGTAACATGTGATAAACATTAAACTCTCCTTACCACATACATACAGATGGCTTAGTCACATGAGTGCTCACAGAGGTAAGTTTTGTTTTCAAAAAATCATTTATTGAAACATCACATTTTGTGAGCTGTACAATGGAGAAAATATAGCAAATACTTGGCATTAAAATGTGAGAGGCTTCTAAGATGAATAAGTCTGATAATGAACGCAGAATTAAGTGAATAATTTTAGAGCTCTCTGCCTCATGAAAACAGACAGTGTTCAGTATTTAAGAACATTTATGACTTTTCCTCTTGTCTCTTTTTACCTTATCCCCTTCAAGAAAATGAGACCGCACAGGCAATGAAGGATATATATGTCCCATTACCAATCTTTCTGTAAATCATCTATGTGTGTAAGATCAGCTGGACAAACAGAAAACCAACACAACATGCTCTAATCAACTTTAAGACAAATATATTAGAAAATTCATTCTTCATAGCAACTGTTGATTTTTGTCAACATCTAACACTGTAACCATCAGAATTCAGGAGAAAAAATGGGCTGGATTCCTATACATTGTTGTATTTTTCCATTATTTCCTTCAATCATGGCAAGAAAATGTTAGAGATGGCTCATCCAACACCTCAATAAATTTCAGTCTCAGTCTCACCCTCACGCCTGACAATCTCAATATTTCCTTCTTTTTAAAAATATCAGCATGTTGTTGGTCAAGAGAAAATTACACCAAAGTACACAAAATTAAAATTATGCACAGGAATCATTGGTACTGATTCAATTAGCCTGCTGAGTGTTAGGATTGAAATATTTTACACAGCATCTGCAGGAATGGTACAGTACTTTTCAACACAATAATAATTGACTAGAGGCCAAAATTGGAGACATCTGCTGCACCAATTACAAAAACAACCAAAGGAGAAAACATGGAAGATATAATTTATAAATGTGTTATATTCTCACAAGCAATAAAATTAAACAAGAAGACCATGTGCCATCACATCAATAATAGTGACAGATTATATGAAGAGAATTATCATACAATTAAAGGAGCTGTACAATGAAGGGAAAAAAGCTTTCACATTCTGCATAACAGTAGGAAATAATTACAGGTGTGTCAATGCAACATTCTGTGCTACAAAACAAAAGCATCTTAGCCAAATTAAAAGAAATGGAAGGTTAAGTCCCTATTTAGTTTCAATAGATATATACACGGTACCATTAACATTCAAAACAGCTGAGTGATTTGTAACGCCAGCAGTGTTGGTTGCTCTACAAGTGTAAGTGCCACTATGTCTGGCCTGAAGAGCTTCAATACTGAGGGCACTAATACGATGACTCATTTTTCCGATAGCTATTCCTTGATGCCCAGGAGATATTTCGGCATCATTAAAGAACCACGTGATTGTTATGGGATAATCTCCTTTTGTTACAGCGCACTGAACAACTGACATGTCACCAGCATTTCCTGGTGTGTCTCCAAATGAGAAAGGTAGGATCTGCGGAGGAACTGTAATTGCAGACATATCAGTGCCTAAGTACAATATAGCTCCACCAGTACAAAATATCCAGATTCATTTTTTGCTTTATTCAAGTGTTTTATAATTGATACTGAAGAAAGCTACACAGTTTCTCTGATTGATTGTACTTTGAATTACATGTAGAACAGAAAAGCAGAAAGTAACTTACAAAATCATAATGAAGATGCCCACTCAAAAGACATGAAGCATGGATGCAAAATAAGAACTGATATAAATAACAAATCATTGTATAACTGTGGAAATATTTTTGGGGCCCTACGTGGGTAAAAACTAAAGAGTTACAGTTTGCAGTGCAGTTATATTATCTCCCTCTATACATACTGGAAATCACCCATTAATGATAATATGCACTTTCTTCTGTCACCATTGACATATTATAATGTGAAATTATTCCAGCAATGTTTATTTTTTAACAAAATGGCATTAACAATACTGTTTTCTGATAGTTTTTATTACACAAACTTGCCACTCAAGTTGTATTCTATATTGCCATCAGCTTTCCTATTATTCCGATATTACTTATTGCTCTAGATTTGTTGATTTCTATATACAATGTATATTATTTTAGACATCTAATTTGAACACTTCATTTAGCAATGATGTGTTAAGATGTCTTAACATATATATAACAATGGACCGTAGTAGCATGCTTTCACTTCCTAAACAATGAAGCAAAATTAATCATGTTTCTTCTACACATCTTTCTATTTTTCATTTATCTGTGTAGGAAAAATATACAAAGTGTTGACATGGTACATAAAACTTTCACCAAGAAAGGATTTTGCAATTCTAGAATCTCTGGCCAGTACAAAAGGAGTTAAGGAACATACAGAAGCTTTCCTTCATGTTATTCAACATGTTGAAGATCCCACAAGATGACTTTACATTTGAGGTACCAAGATGAGACATGGCAAGTTGTACATGTATCAGTGAAATGTTCACCAAAAACAAAGAATCTTTTGCTACCACTATTTCAGTTGGTTACTTCTGGTTTATATGCTTACTAACGACTGTCACATCTAGTGCACACATAATTATTTGTGTAAACAGACTAGCACCCATGTTTCTCTACACGAAATATGATATAAACTAAGAAATAAAAATTGAAAAAGAAAGAATGGAAAAGGAAACTCAGACTGGAGGAAACTTCCATAGTAGGATATTAGCATCATTTACTTATTCTCTGTTGAAGTAGAGTGTCTTGAGCTTGCAACACAAAGAATGGACTCCATTATAATCATCCTCGGCAATTTTAACAAAATAGGGCACTATCAAGCAAATTATTTTCATTACGTTGAGCTGTATCTCAAAAGGAAATATGAAACAGTCAAAGTTACAGCATGCAACTCCCAGATGTTTGATGTTTGCTCCTTCAAAAAAACTATAGTGGCTTGAAATTAGTAACAAACCATTGATAAACAGAGGAGTGGCATATACAGCAACCCCAGCAACATTCTCCGCTACACAAGTGTAGTTGCCTTGGTGATGTGCTTTCAGAACAGTTATGGTTAGCAAGCTGACCCTGTCAGCAACCTTCATTGTTGAAACCCCTGACTCATCTGGACGAAGATCATCACCAGGGTAAGTCCAGTGCATTGTCACAGGAAGATCACCAGAAGTGACAATACACTGCAGGTTGGCAAAGACCCCAGCATTGAGAGGAAGATCACCAAAAGAAAATGGAGTTATTGTTGGAGGAACTGAAGCATTGAAACAGAAATTTGTACAGATGAGTGAATTAATACTAAAAAGTAAAGAAACACATATTACATACTATCGCAAACAGTTCAACTTAAATGTAACAGGACTATGTAAAATGCTCCTCAATGTCATACTCAACACCAATAGTCATCTGAAGAATTTTTATAAAGAAGTGATTTTTCAGTGTTAAGAAGCATTTGTTTTCTAGAAATGACACGATTCACACATGCACCTGACAGTAACAGTGGGTTGTAAGTATTCAATTAATGTGGCAAACAGAAGAATTCTGAATGAAAAGCACTATAAGTCAGATAAATAGACAACAACTGGTGACAAAGCAATAGAGACAAACCATTTACTGTTAAAGATGCAGTGTACAAATCACTGCCAGCTGCATTTGAGGCAGTACAAGTATAATTTCCAGCATGTCTGGCATCCAGAGCTTGAATCATGAGTACACTTATCCTCTCAGACAGCTTCATAATTGACACTCCATCATCACTTGAAATTTCTTTGCTAGGATATTGCCAAGTGATGCTAATGGGGAGGTCTCCATAGGTTGCAATGCACTGAAGTTGTGTGACAATGCCATGGTTCAAAGGTGCGTTGCCAAAGGAGAATGGTGTTACTGATGGCTTGACTGAATGACAATAATGAAAACAGCTGTTTCAAAATATCAATACTATTTTTTGTTTCACATGAAAAACCATTTTCTTAAATGTAGAAACAGCCCTAAAACAATAAAAAATCTTTAAATTAAACTACAGAAAATGTGAGTGACTTCATGATGAAATATGTAAAAAAAACTTAACTCAATATTAATTTTTCAAAATCTGTTCAAGTTTTGACATCATAATGAGTCGCAACTGTGAATTTTCTACAACATATGGAAAAATGGAAGAAATAATGACAAATTCTTCTTTATCTGTATGATCCATATTTGCAACTAGTAAAGTACTTTGAAATATTGGCTATGTCTGATTTTCTTCACTTGCTGCTGCTCATGTATGACCTAGTCACATGTGGCATTGTGAATGTGAAGTATATTTCCACATGGTACAGAAACTGAATAAAGCATGCCATGAGTAACAGCATGATCCAGCTTGTGAAAAAATGCTACAGAATATACTTCAAAAATAAATAGTGTAGCATTTGTCTGGCTGATATTTAAAGTATGTTATTTAGTTGTAGAGATAAGACATCACATTTAAGAAACTTACAATTGGCTTTATACAATAATGAATTAACAGAAGACACAATGTCAAGTTTAAATTTGGTTATAGGTTTGAAAAGATGTGTCATTTACCTATAAATGTTTCTTGGTCATTACATGTATTACGGTAATCCCTAGCAGATCATCACACAAGATATTCAATTGCTCAGTAGCTATTACAGACTGCTGGGAATGACATCTAAGCTCATTTATCGAAAAAAAGGAAAGGAAAAGACAATGTGCAGTGTGAGCGAACTGTAACCTGGTGGGTATCGCACTGAGAGTGTATAAAGGACTAATAGGTATGGAAGTGACAGTTAGTTGGGATTTACATTATCAGTCACAGATTCTTACTGTCATCAATTTGGTAAAATAAATGACACCCTCAATAAACTCCTGCAGGCCATACCATTCACATGCAACGTTGCTGAGTAATTTGCAACACCAGCAGCATTTCGAGCTGTGCAGGTGTAGTTGCCACTATGAGCGGCCATCACAGAGGCTATCACGAGCACAGAGATACTGTCCCCTATCTTCGTTGTCATTATGCCCATATGAGAGGACAGCTCAAGCCCGTGAAAATTCCATGAAAGATGCAGAGGGTGATCGCCTTTCGATACGTGACAGGTGAGCTGGACATTATCACCAGAATTTGCTTCCCCCTCAAACGAAAATGGTATGATGTGAGGAGGAACTAAGGAACACATACAAAAATCCATTTATGGTAACTGCTAAAATTATTAAACTGACCAAATTTTGTGTATGAAAATATAACCAGTACCAATCACAGTGCTATTTAAATATACATCCTTAAATTCATAAATTAGTTCTTTTTTGTGGCATTAATCTAAACAATTACTAATGTAACAGGGTAGCCCTATGTCTCCACTGACCAGTAGGGAGCCTGTTTATCTTTCCCAGAACCAAAACGCTTTTTGTAATTTCAAAAGATATTCCAGGACAGTAGCCTTATACTCTAAAAGACAAGGTAGCCACTTATTTCAAACGAAAATGTCTTATGGAAAGATGGACCACATCTGTAATGGTTTCAAACATAAGGATCCTTCGTAATTTTGCTGCAACGATGAACTGCTTTTTCTAAGAACAGAGGTGTACGACAAAAATGTTGCACATGTCTATTAGAACTTAATATGTGTATGTGCTTTCACGATATGTGTTAATTACTTCTCTGACAACCAGTCTACGGCCAAAGTGTTAGTAGTTTAAGTGAGACTTAGGTATATAATATAAAAATAGACACACAGTGAAATGATAACTCCATAAATAAAATTTCTTGCAAATATAAAGTTATATAAAGGCAAGGACATAAAGTTTTGGGTGAGAAAAATGTTCTTCTGAGTCTATTATGAAATTTTACTGTAAAAGTTAGTAAGATCCACAGCTGTTGTAAATATTACAGTTGGTAATTTATCACATTAATATTTCAGACAGTGATTTATTCCAGCAATTCTTCTACCTTACATGAACGACCTGTATAAGCACATATGCTTCAGGAAGAAGAAGAAGAAGAAGAAGGTTCTCTTACCTCAGAAACCATTCCAGATATGATACACAAAAGGTGGTGCAAAATGGACACAGGAATTTGATAAAAGTAGTAGAAGTGGAGCACTGTTATTCTGTCAGTTAGAACATCTAGTTTCAGTAACAATAGCACAGACAATTGGTCAGCATCATGTTTCTACTACTGAACATTATTTCAAAAGTAATGACTATGTTACTGACAGCTTTTCCATAAACATGTTGAGCATATTGGTTCGATATTTGATCACAACACTATACATTGTCAGGTTAATTCCTTTTGCACAACTAAATCAGTTATGAAGAAAAAGTTGACTCGTTACCCTCATATGGTGTGAACTCCTGAAAATGTTGACAGAACAACATGATCTGTTCTCCAATGTCCTCACTGCTCCACTAGATGGCATGCTCCTAGTTTGAGAATGTATCATCACTCACTACAGTGCATCCTGAACTGTGAGTTACAATTCCATCCTTATAAAATTATGATTGTACAGAAGTTTCATGAATGTGATTTTGACAAACAGACACTTGTTTTGTAAGAAAGTGATTGATGTCCTTGCTACTGATGATGTAAAGATGAGCAATGAAGCTCCCTTTCAATTGGATGGTTTTGTAAATAAGCAAACCTGTTGCTGCTGGGCAGTAGGCAACCCAAAAGAATTGCATCATAAACCACTGTACAGTCTATAGTGACCCTGTGATGTGGAGTTTCAAAGGTGGCAATTGTTGGACATTATTTTTTTTGAAGAAGGTGGTGCTAGCGTAAAATTCTGAATGTTATGTTGCAATCCTATGCAACTTTTTGCGGCCACAACTTGAGGCTTTGGGGATCAACATGGCAGGAAATGTGCTTCCAACAGGATGGGGAAATGTGCTTCCAACAGGATGGAGACATAGCCCAGACAGCTAATGCATCCATGGTAGTTGTTCGAGAAATGTTTCCTCAGTACTTGATCTCACATTTCAGCACTCTCCATGACCTGCAAGCTTGCCAGATCTGTCGGTTTGTGACTTATTCAAAGTCTGTTGACACGATCCTTATTCTCTCAGCAATCTGGAGGTTGCAATATGTGAGGAAATTGCTGCTGTTTCACAGGACAGTTTCACAAAAGCTATGCAGAGCTTTAAAGAAAGACTTTTAATGTGTGTGCATGAAGGAGGACACCATCTTTCCAATGTCATCTTTTTAAAAAAAAAAAAGAAAAAAAATTCTTAAATTGGGTAACTTACCCATTGTATAGGTGTACAAACATTTCATATGTGATCAAAATAAACCTAATCATACTAATTTCAAATTCATGCATTCTTTTTGGACCACCCTGCATTTACAAAAAAGCTTTTCATTTAAAACTGACATTCCAATTCTTGCAGAATATTGAACATTTTTTTTCTGGAATTCAGAAGACAAAATATTATAAATGTAGAATTGTATCTTAATTTTAAGCCTCATAAATGATAACTGACAAATGGATTACACAAATCTAGCACTTCAGTATAATATGATTAGGACTTTATGTCATTACATTCCTCATGTAATTAAACTGAATAATACATACCAAAAACTTTATCTAAATCAAGGATAGTAGGGTTGCCAAGTTAGATACAAAGTGACTCAAAACATGACAAATTTCATGAACATTTAGGTTATCTTTCTAGTATAACATACATTTAACACCTTCATAGTAATATGATGTCTGTATAATGCTGATGACATCATCTTATTCAACCTGCCCAAATTTCTGATATTGGAAACATGAAACACAAGCTGAAGTAAATACTCAACAATAACACACAATTTTAAAATGAGAAGTGAGATAAAAGCCACTTAACTCTATTGCATATTTAGCTTACCTTTCTGCTTATATTTTCAAATAGATTTACAGAGTATTTGCAATAGCTGTTTGATGATATTCAACAGAAGCTTCAAACATAAAAAAGTCACATTCATGTTTATACCACTGAAACTGTCTGAAATGTAAGGCACAAATGAAACTAATATATTCTTTCAAACATATTATTCAGCCAACTTCAGATACTGAGGTGAAAAAGCAAGTGGAAATAATTTCATAAACAAATAGAACAATTTTCCAACAGTCCAGAATTTATCACACCCTCTGAAGTACAACAAAAAATTAATAATTAAAATTTTGCAACTTGCATTACACCTGTTTAAAAATTAATAACAGAAATGGGAAATGATTGCTATGAGACATGTCCAATGCTTCTATCTGGAAAGCAAGACAGTAAGTGATTATAACTTACTATTATTTCATGAATAATAGAAAATTATGAGAACAGAAAGTTCTAAAAAATGTCTGCTCATGAAGAGTGACATACCTGACTCAAATTAGGGAAATTTCAGAAGTAAAAAGGGGAGGGTAAGATATTTTTGTGATATTCATCAGATTGTTCATGCAAAAAAAGCTGTTTTAAATTATGTTTCTCTGATGGATTCTTCTTTTTGCTTCTGTAATGAAATAGCAATCAGCGTATTTACAAAATGGGAAACGAACCTATTTGACCCACAGAAATGAACAAATACTAATGTTATCAATAAACAAAACTACTGTCTTGCATTTAAAGATATTTTGTCTGTGCAGCAATCATTTACCATCACTTAATTTGTTTCATAAGTACAATTATCACACATAAAATAATTGCACATTGTGCAGCTGTAGATGAAAATGGATCAATAAATCAATCAATCAGAAATATGTAAATATGAACCTGGATTATTAAAAAGGCCCATTTTTTTTTTTTACTTTGTTTAGGTTTACTCAGTCTCAGACTATATGCATGAATATAAAAAAGAAAAATGGAAAAGATCAACATTAAATAAATTTGAATTGACATTTAAAATGGCTGGGCGGGCTAGATCCACAAGGTCACACTTTTTCAAACAGATGAATACATCACAAGACACTAGAATATTTATATCTGCAAGTCCAGTGCTTGGATTTATGTGTATTAATAAGCAAAATTCCATGCTTCTAATTTTGTTCTTTGCCTTTCTTAACCTCTTGTGACTGTTGTTGCAATTATCTTTGTTTATATGTAATTAAGTGTCAAAAGTGAGGTTGAGAGCACTACTGCTGTAGACTCTTTGGTGAACTGAGAAATGTAAACTTTACTGTGTGTCATTGTCTCTTAGTGTTTGAACATGTTGATTACAAACATGAAATAAAACATAAAATACAGACAAGGGGTCGCTTCTTTCAGCCTAAAAATATTATAAATGTAACAAGTTATGGGCCCAGTTTTGTCTAAGTGCATCAAGTTAATTAATGACTTGAAACAGTGACAAAATATCAGTGAAAATATGACAACATGTGCTTTGAGTGAAAACTGTGTTGTGAAACCTTCCTCTGAACTGTGTTAGTGCAAGTAAGTGTTAAAACAAGTGATTTTTCTCCCACCAGCAAATACAATAGTCAAGAATTGGAGGCTAAAGTTTCATCAACTGAGTGTTGAGTAAAGTACAGACAGCTGAGTTTTGAGGTTAGAAATGTAGACAGCTGAGTTTTAGGTTAAAAGATCTGCATTCAGAAGTAACTTTTAGGCCACTCAATGTACTCTGAGATAAAGGTCTACAGAAATGGATATGTCAAAAAATACTAAAGCACTAACTGGGGTAGTGGACTGGCCAATTTGGAAAGGAAAAATAAGAGACTTGCTGGACTACCACAAAGGGGCACAGATGCCATTGATAAGAAATTAGTGAAGCCAAAATCACTGGAAGACAGCACAAAGTTAAAAACCACAAAGAACAGTCTGGATTGTATTAAAAGGCACATAGCTATGCAAAGTGCATGATAACTATTGATATTAGTGATGAAATGTATCAAATAGTTATGGAGAAGGAAACTGTCAGTGATTCAAGTGATGCCTTAAAACAGCAGTTTGAAGATTCAGCCAAGGATCAGTTGTTCAAAATCTGCACAGACTTTTTCTCTTTTACCAGGGTACCACGTGAAGAAGTGTCTACTCACATAGAAAAACTGAAAAGTTTGTGGAATGAATTAAACAGTGGGCTTAAAGCTAAAAATGAAAGTATTTTACCAAACTTAATGCTAGTTTGCAAGACCTTGCGTATTTTACCATGTGAACTTGATAACTTTCAACCAAGTTGTATGTTGTTAATGCAGGATGAGAAGAGAACATTTAACGATTTAACAATACTGTTATGTATGTTTGAAAGAACTGTCATGAAGAATGCCGATGGTGACAAAACACCAAAGGAAGCATTAATGATAAATGTAAGCAAACAAAAGCAAGATGGCAAAGGAAAGTTTGTTAAGAATCAGCAAGAAGAGGTGACACTTGCAATTACTGTAGACAAAAGGCCCACTGTGTGAAGGCAGCAAAAAGTGTATTTCCGATGGAAAATCAAAGAAAAATAGAAATAAAAGCAAGGAAGATTTTTCAGCTGCTAGTGTTGTGTTGATGTGTGTATGTGAAAAAGCCTATTCAGTTGAGGAAGATTCAGCAACATGGTGAGTGGACAATGGAGCTACAAGGCATGTAACCAACTCTTCAAAGTACTTCACAGACTTCTTAAAATTTGATACTCGATGTGGCATAAAAGCAGCTGGGAAAGAAATCCTAATGGCAGTGGGAAAAGGCAATATTAAGTTATAGTCACTGACTGATGGTCAGGATATTATGTTGTTGGATGTGTGGTATGCTCCGAAACTACTTAGAATCTTGTTTTCAGTGTTGGCTGCTCATGACAGAAATATCATAGTGAATTTAAGTCATCAACAAGGGAGTATTGGCTTAAAATTGATGACAAAGTAGTGTTACATGGAATGTGGGAGTCATATGGAACATATTAGACATTACACCAAATTTGCCAAAAGAAATTGCTGTGATAAATGCTGCAGAAAAGACTTCATTATTGCAGCTGTATTATGAAAGATGGGGGACAGCAGGATAAACACTATGTCAGAGTTAAATTAGTATGGGAATTAGGCATAAATGTTCACTTGGAAAACACATTTTGTGAGCCTTGCATTTATGGCAAAGCACATTGTTTACCATTCTGTCAGAGAGAGAAGACAACCAAGCAAGGTGAAACGAAGTCAGATGATGTCTGTGGACCTTTCAGTGAATTATTTTAGAAGAAGAGATAAATGGTTGTGTCCCAAGATAACAATACAAAATTTTGCAAATTAAAGTCTTAATGGATTTAAGCAAGCCCTGAGATGTTGGTGTAAATGTTTTGGAGCATTTATTTTGTCTGCAGGTTTCCAGACAAGTCAGAGAAGGACGTGACAAGAAAGTGTTTGTCGCCCTTTATGTCGGTGATGGGTTAGTTATGGCAAGTGATCAGCAGGATGCCAAGAAGTTCGTTAACGAATTGAAGGCTGAACTCAACATCACTGTAAAACCAGCATTATATTTCCTTGGACTTGAGATGAAACACTTTGATGATGGTCCAATCAAGATAAGTCAAGGAGCCTATGCACCAAAGATCTTGGAGCGTTTCAATTTTCAGGACTGAAAACCTGTCTCAAAACCAATTGTGAAAGAACCAGACACATCACAGACAGAAAGGAAGAATGCAGAGACGTGCAACTTTCCCTGTTGACAAGCGGTTGGAGCACTGATGTACCTGTAGCTTACAGAGAGAGCTTCCTGTTTCGAACCCTGGACTCAGCATCAACAGAAGATATAGTGAGGTTGAAGCGGTACTCCACTATGTAGCAGGTACATGTGACCTAGGCATAATTTATCATCCAAATTTGTGTAGTGTCTGCTACAGTGATACAGACTTTGGAGGGGAGGGGGGGGGGGGGGGTGCAACAAAACCGGGCAGTCAACATCTGGTGTAATTATCACAAGTGCAGGTGGATCCATCTCCTTCCTCAGACAAAGACAGGCAATGACTGCCACATCTACAACAGAAGCTTAGTTGGTAGTTGCAACAGAAGCTGTTAAAACAGATAATCAGGCAATAGTGAAACTCACACAAAATCCTAAATTCCATCATCAGACAAAACATATAAAGATAAAATATTTTTTCACTGCAGAAAAAGTGTTGGAAGGAGAGTCTGGCATTCGGCACATTTCAACTGAGGACCACTCAGCAGATATACTGACAAAGTCAATAGTAAAACCAAGACTGTTAGTTTTATGTCAAAAACTGGGTCTTTTATGTTGATATGTTTGTGTTTTTCATTTCCTCCTTTTTTCTTAATAAAATAAGGAAAAGTGTTGCAGTTATGTTAGTTTGTATTTAATTAAGTAACAAAGTGTAGTTGGCAGCACTACCGCTGTAAATTCTTCGGTGAACTGAGTGATGTAAACTTTACTGTGTGCCTTTGTGTCATAGTGTTTGAATATGTTGTTTACAAATGTGAAATAAAACATACAATACACACAAGTGCAATCTCTTCTTTCAGCCTTAAACTGTAATAAATGTAACATCTGTGGCTGCTTGGGCGTAGTATGGTCTCTCTTTTACTCTTTTTCATTTATATTACTTAATTTCACTGTTGTGTCCCACACTTACTTCTTTCCAATGACGAAATGAGGGTTTCATGTTTCAAAACCCTCAGTATTTTACATTTTCCGCCATCACTAGAATTTATCATTAATTTTCAACTAGTTTTTACTTTACTACTTTTTACTTTTGATAGGTTTCCCTATCAAAATGTTTATATTTGTGTGTCAGTATCTCCTTTGGCAATCTCATTTAATCTCAATATTCAGTGCCCAACATAGCTGAACTCACTAGATCATTTCTTTTTTAACATAAATTCAAGCATTGGAGTGGTCTTCAAAATGAGTGACAGACAGTCACTTACCCATTACTTGCACTTCCAGTGTTCCTCTTGCACTGTAACCTTGAGAATTGCGAGCTACGCATGTGTAAGTTGCTTGGTCAGACAGTCGTTCAACATTTTCAATTATCAGAGTACCATTAGGAAAAACTTTTTGTTTCCTGTTTATTGGAAGAACTCTTCCATCTGCAACACAGATATATATTGCATAAATAAGTAATACAAGTATAATAATTAATACAAACACATAATTTCAACAGTCATGAAACTGCACTTTGACTGAAAGTGTTACACTTATTTTGTTTATTGGATACTATCATGACACCTGTTTTATGCATTGTTATAAGAATACCATACTTACCCGACAATAAAACAAGGTTCTTTCACAGATTCATCATTTGAAAAATACAGGCTTGTCTTATATTCGCAGATTAAGCGATTGCTGCTGAGGTCAACATCTTTACATTGTTTAATAGATTAATATAAGGATCTTCTTAAATTTATTGATGAAACTTTGGCTATTGAGGTTCCATACAAATTTATTTTGAAGAATCCCCAAGGATAGGTGTAGACACAATGCTTGCATTCAGACTGACTCCAGATTTTTCAATAGGCCGAAGCACTTGATGCAGTATCGACTTTGCTCGACCAATCACGACATATGGCTCACGGTGTTAGTGTGAAACTATGTACTAGTGAATACAACAATCTAATGCTCTGCTTAAAACTCGACAATTTTGTGAAATACCAAAGGAAACAGCATTATTTATTTATTTATTTATTTATTATTCCGTGGGACCAAATTAAGGAGAAGTCTCCATGGTCATGGAACGAGTCAATACATGAAATTATAACACGATATTAGAAACAGATAAAATGAAATATAAAAAAACATATTCAGGTGACAAGTCGTAAATTTAAATAAAGAAAATCAACAATGTAACACTGGAATTTGCTTAATTTTTTAACTCTTCCAGGAGCTCCTCGACAGAATAGAAGGAGTGAGCCATGAGGAAACTCTTCAGTTTAGACTTAAAAGTGTTTGGGGTACTGCTAAGGTTTTTGAGTTCTTGTGGTAGCTTATTGAAAATGGATGCAGCAGAATACTGCACTCCTTTCTGCACAAGAGTCAAGGAAGTGCATTCCACATGCAGATTGGATTTCTGCCTAGTATTAACTGAGAGAAAGCTGCTAACTCTTGGGAATAGGCTAATATTGCTAACAACAAACGACATTAAAGAAAATATGTACTGTGAGGGCAATGTCAGAATTCCCAGACTATTGAATAGGGGTCGACAAGAGGTTCTTGAACTTACACCACATATAGCTCGAACAGCCCGTTTTTGAGCCAAAAATACCCTTTTTGAATCAGAAGAATTACCCCAAAATATAATACCATACGACATAAGTGTATGGAAATATGCGAAGTAGACTACTTTTCGTGTTGAAGTGTCACTTATTTCAGATACTGTTCTAATGGTAAATAAAGCAGCATTTAGTTTCTGAACAAGATCCTGAACATGGGCTTTCCACAACAGCTTACTATCTATCCGAATTCCTAGGAACTTGAACTGTTCCGTCTCGCTTATAATATGCCCATTCTGTCTGATCAAAATATCGGTTCTTGATGAATTGTGTGTTAGAAACTGTAAAAACTGAGTCTTACTGTGATTTAGAATCAAATTATTTTCCACAAGTCACGAACTTATTTCATGAACTACGTTATTTGATACTGTTTCAATATTACACACAAGATCCTTCACTATCAAGCTGGTGTCATCAGCAAACAGAAATATTTTTGAATCACCTGTAATACTAGAAGGCATATCATTTATATAAATAAGAAATAGCAGTGGCCCCAGCACCGACCCTTGGGGAACGCCCCACTTAACAGTGCCCCATTGGGACTGAAAATCACTACCACTCTCAATATTGCGGAGAATTACCTTCTGCTTTCTGTTCTTAAGGTAAGAGGCAAACCAATTGTAAGCTACTCCCCTTACTCCATAATGGACCAACTTCTGCAGTAACATTTTGTGGTCAACACAGTCAAAAGCCTTCGTTAAATCAAAGAAAACACCTAGCGTTCGCAACCTTTTATTTAATCCATCCAAAACCTCACAGAGAAAAGAGAATATAGCATTTTCAGTTGTTAAACCATTTCTAAAACCAAACTGAACATTTGACAGCACATTATGTGAATTTAAATGCTCCTGTAACCTTGCATATACAACCTTCCCGATAACTTTAGCAAACACCGATGGCATAGAAATAGGTCTATAATTGTCAACATTATCCCTGTCTTCCTTTTTATAAAGTGGCTTCACTACCGAGTACTTTAATCGGTCAGGAAACCGACCACTCCTAAAGGAAAAGTTACATATATGGCTAAGTACTGGGCTAACATACATAGAACAATACTTCAGTATTCTGCTAGATACCCCGTCATATCCATGAGAGTTCTTGGTCTTTAGTGATTTAATTATTAACTCCATCTCCCTCTTGTCAGTATCATGGAGGAGCATTTCAGGTAACAGTCTCGGAACACTTTTTTCTAAGAGCGCTATATGATTCCCTGTTGGGACTAGGTTTCTATTTAGTTCACCTGCTATATTCAGAAAGTGATTATTAAATACTGTACATATATGCGACTTATCAGTAACACGGACATTCCCACTACGCACTGATTCTATCAACTTACAAATTTTTGTTGTATTTCAAAAGGCTTGCAAGAAAAGTTCTCATGCACTTGGATACTGTATACATAAATTTTTGCTGCTTTTTTAAGTAAAGGTAACATTCAAAGGTGAAAATCTTTTCCTTAAAGATAGCAAAATTAAAAAACCATTACTTAATTCTGAACCTAAGTCAATATTTTATTTGTTTATGAGAAACCGTAATTATTTGCCACTTGGGTTGAAAAAAGAGAAATTCAGTTGCTCTTCACTTAAAACTTCCGGGCTGATAGGCCGTGGTCGAAATATAAAACACTCTCCTGACGTTTCGTCTCCAACTGTGGGAGACATCCTCGGAGGTAAAGCGGCGAACTGCGAAGAGAACTCGACGAAGCGCTGATTATATAGGCAGTACAGAGGGCGCCACAGTCGATCACGTGGCGTCGGCTATGAGATTGTCTCTGGTAATGCCAACATTCTCGAATGAAAGTAATCGATTGTCACGCTTGCGGTGCAACGCTGACATCCAAATTTTATCCAGTTTAACACCTTCGTCTTTCCTGTTAAAATTATTACGATGTTTATGAATCTCGATAGCCTCTCTATACAAGCGTGCATAATAATGCGAGGTTTTTGATATGACGCTCGTCTCGCTGAATTTTATTTCATGATCACCTTCCTGGTAAACATGTTCCGCTACGGCCGGTTTATCCGTGTGACCCAGGCAGCAATTCCTCTTATGTTCAACAAGACGGGTGTTCACACTTCTCTTTGTGGTACCGATGTAAACCTGTCCACAACTACAAGGAATTTTATATACCCCCGGTGTAGCCAAAGGGTCTCGTGCATCTTTTGCCGACCTTAAAAATTCTTTTATTTTTCTGGTGGGTCTGAAAATAGTTTCCACCCCATACTTGCCTAAAACTTTCCCAATGCGGTCTGTGACCTTACTAATGAACGGAAGAAAAACTTTGCCCTTGGACGACTGTTGTTCGTCGTTACTCCTGATTCTCTGCCTAGAGCGAAGTGCTCGATCTATATCCTTGCTAGAATAGCCATTCTTCACGAACGTTGACCGTAGATGTTCAATCTCATCTTTTAAATAAACAGGTTCACAAAGTTTGTACGCTCTGTCTACCAAAGTTTTCATTAGACCTCTTTTTTGTCTAGGGTGGTGGTTTGATTCTTTGTGTAGATAACGATCAGTATGTGTGGGCTTTCTATGCACCTTATGGCCCAACGTTCCGTCCCGTCGTTTAATCACAGACACATCCAGGAAGTTCAATTGCCCATTCCTTTCCGTCTCCATAGTGAATTGGATTTTCGGATTAACGCTGTTTAAATGTGTCAGGAAGGCATCCAACTCCTCTGCTCCGTGTGTCCATACTACGAACGTGTCATCGACGTAGCGATACCATCTGGCTGGTCTCTTACTGGCAGTCTGCAACGCCCGTTGTTCAAAAGTCTCCATAAATAAGTTAGCCACAGCAGAACTGAGAGGACTGCCCATAGCCACCCCGTCAATCTGTTCATAAAAGTCATTATTGTATTGAAAGTAGGTTGTGGTGAGGCAGTGCCGGAATAATGCCACAATATCGGTAGGAAGGTGTTAAACTGGATAAAATTTGGATGTCAGCGTTGCACCGCAAGCGTGACGATCGATTACTTTCAATCGAGAATGTTGGCATTACCAGAGACAATCTCATAGCCGACGCCACGTGATCGACTGTGGCGCCCTCTGTACTGCCTATATAATCAGCGCTTCGTCGAGTTCTCTTCGCAGTTCGCCGCTTTACCTCCGAGGATGTCTCCCGCAGTTGGAGACGAAACGTCAGGAGAGTGTTTTATATTTCGACCACGGCCTATCAGCCCGGAAGTTTTAAGTGAAGACAATACCGGCTGTGAAAGCTTACATTGTATGATCAATTTAGAATACCACGAAAAAATGTTATCAGCTTTGAAGCAAGCTGATGGGATTCAGTTGAAACAAGAAAGCACATTAATCCAGAATTAAATGTCTAAAAAACAAAATAAATGACATTAGACTGGCCGCAATTGTTAGCGCAAGAATAAATTATAGCAGAAAGACCTGTTTGGAGATAATACCAACAGATGTAGCTGCACTGCATGTTTGAGAATTGAACTAAATCATGATTGCAATCTTTTATCTATGTATTAGTTGCTGCTGTTACATATGACCTGCTCCCTGGAAGATATTACTATCAACAGAATGTATACTGCATACTTTGGCTTTTTATGAACATCTACATTGTTTTACCTGCAGTTAGCCTGAACCCATTTGCATTCAGAATCAAATTGACTTTCAAACTGGATAATTCTCAACAACAGCATACATTTCTGTGGGATATGCTAAAAGTCTAGATTTGGGCCTGTGGTGTAGATATATGTTTCAAGCAGCAATGTTGTTGACGCTCACTGTGAGATATGACAGGAACAACTAGGGGTGTGTCAGCTGTTGGATCTACGCAGCCAATAAGAGAGCAGCGGGCAGACGATATGTAACATTCTCACGCCAGTATAGGAATGGAATTCACTATGTATCCAGGTAAGAGAGGGGGAAAAAAAGGCTGGGGGGGGGGGGGGGGGGCATAGCTGTGCTCTCTGGTTCTACCAGAATCACAACTGCAGAAACCGCAACAAGTTCCACAGCTGTCTTGTTAGGATGACAATGACGATGAACAATAATGACACGACAGACGACAGTCCAAGTAAACAAAAAAGGCAGTGAAGATAAATATTAATGTAAACCGTTTCTTTTTGTTTCTTTTATTTCTCCTTGTACTATCAAAATGTAGACAACCAATAAATGACATAAGTGTAGAATAGGTTTATGTTAACTGTTTAACAGAGAAAAGCTTGTAGTTTTGTTTAATCTGAATATATTACAAAAATAAATATTTCTCAAGGAACCTCTTGAAAATAGTAGGGTCATCTTATATTCAGGGTTGTCTTATCATCAGGTAAATATGGTACATGTTTTAGAACAATCTTCAAATTCCAAGACCACAAACACACTTAATGCCAAACTTCAACCAATAAAACTTCAACTTTCCTCTGTCCAACCATCTCCATCCTACTGTATATTAAGGTAAACTGAGGTCTGAGGAACTTTTCAGTGGTAACAATTAGTGTACATTTACAGTGATATTTGATCAGTTAGTAGTAAAGCATACTCAACAGAGGTTGCTCAGGAATAACACACTTCACATTCCTTTTCTTCTCCATTTAGTGTCCATCTGCCTCCTGATGTGATGGAACATCCACCAGTCCATCATCTTGTACCAATTTATCCATCACCGATGAAAAATGTTACACAGTTCCCCTGACCACAAGTTTCACACACTCTTGTATTTGTCTGTTCTGATTATCTTTGTCCTCCACAAGTTCTCCCAACAGCACATTGGCTATTCGGTCATGCCTTGACCTATGTACCATGCCACTTCTTCTGGTAAGGATATTTGATTCACTTCTTTCATTTCCTGTCATTTCTGAAACAGCTTCATTTTCAACTTTCTCTTCCCACTTACGTTTCAACATATTTCAATAATATGACATTTCAAATTCTTCCAGTTTCTTCTTCTTCTTTTTTTATGTGGTTCACCTTCGCTTCCACAAACTGATGAGTTAACAAACTTACAAACTGTCTTCCTCAATTCTACAAGCACATTTCATATCAAAAGATGGGTAGGCCTACTGCTGAGCAAACTTATATACCTGTGCAAGTCTTTAATTAAAATCTTCCTTCCTTCAGCAGTGTTGTGCACTCTTGCTTCCCAGACACACAATTCCCATCTTCTACTATATCGACATAAGTTTTGGCAGTTAAGGCACTGACATTCTCAATTCTATTGTTCATCATTTTGATACTGGCTACAGTGGTCCAAAAGATCCAAATGAAGGAACAATTTACATCCCCCCCCATCTTTGAAAAGGAAGTGGACAGAGTAAGATCACAGCTGCAAGTCTTGTGAATGCACCCTTTTCTATGTCTTCAATGCAGTAGTTTCCACGTCATCTGCAACCATAAGGTACTGATGATTTTTAAGGCTGTTTCTCACTTTAACAGCACGAGACACTCCTGAAACTCAGTGATTTGATATAAGCTAGTAACAAATATGTACAGCCATCATTATGCCCTCCACAAAACCAAACATCAAAAACAGTTTATTTTTTTTTTTTTTTTTGCAACACTAATTGTGTGAAATATGTTGGTAAGACATCCCTCCAAGTTTGAAGATAGCTGTTTATCCACTTTCTACTCTGTGAACAGAACAAGTGTATTTGAGTGGTGCAGCAAATTTACTGGGGGCAGAGCAAATGTTCATGACAAACAGAGGAGAGGAAGACCTTCCAATATGACTGATGAGTTGGTGAAATGGAACATTTTCACAATTCTCCAGAACTCTCTCATATGAGACACTCACAAAGACGCTGGGATACTGGAAACTATGCACAAGATGGGTCCCAAACAGCTGACAGAGCAGCACAAGAAAAGTCAGGTCAACAGTTCCAGTGAGAATAAGCAACTTGAATTGGAGGGTGAGGGTTTTCTCAGGTCCATTATGACTGGAAATGTGATGTAAAGGGGAGGGTTTGTATTAGTTTTGGAAGGGGTGCGTACTGTAGATTAAAGCATGATTTGCACCAATAGGCAAATCAGTGCGAACAAAGCACACACACCACACCTTCCAAGTGACCCTCGCAGACAAGTGTGACTGAATCTTCACCATTTGCCATTCCATAGGTATTGCTAAGATTTTTCTTCGGGGATCTCAAGGGTGATGGTGAGAATGTCCATTCTGTAGGAGATGATTTAACACAATACCTCCTCCAGCTTCTCACTCAAGTGCCGGTGAAGTAGGTATCCTGGGGAAGGAGGGTGGGAAGGGTTTCCTGTCTTTGGGGCTATTGTCTTTCTCCTCTTCGATCTTAGCAACCATTTCTACTTTTTCCTTTTTTACTTCTCATTTGAGTACCTTTCTATCTTTCCCTCTTTACATATTCATATAGTTCTATCGCTAAAGTCCTTCTTATTTTCCATGGTTTCCGATAACCTTCAACTTATTTCATATACGTAGGCCGAAGAATCAGAATACACAGACACACTTAAGCATACACACAACGGTACACAAAGATGCAAACAAAGAAAGGAGAGATTGAAATTATGTAATACCTGTCAAATATTGTGGGGGAAGAGGTGTGTGCATAATGAAATATGCACACATTGTTGTTCATTCTGATGGTTTTACATTGCGCACGCGGCGCGCGCGCGCGCGCGCGCGCTCACACACACACACACACACACACACACACACACACACACACACACACACATTCCGTATCGCCTATGTGCATAAGTATAGAAGAACTATGCTAATTTTACATCGAGTATTTCTAAGTAGGAATTATGAGTAATTAAGGAGAGCATAAGCCAGAGAAGAAGGGTTTGTGATAATTGTTAAGAAAGGTCGGCCTGACAAATATTCTGACGACTTGTAGGACAGTGGGACTCTTAGAACCCAAGTAAACACATTTTGTATGAATAGTGTACAGAGGTAGAGTATATACTAAAAGTATAAAAGTTGAAAAGTAGAGGAGGACTCTAGGATACTAAAAGAAGTGTGAAATAGATTTTGTAATTTTACCTGAGGATATTTAATTACAGTGTACGTAAAGATGTATACTCGGGTAATGAACCTAGAGGCCCACTCATAAAGGATAAGGAGGGCGCACCCAGCATTTATTGGACATAAAGGGCAGATAGGCAGACCTAAGAAAGGCTGACCTACACTGTGCGGACAGGGGCACAAGAAGAGGATTGACCTGTGCCATAGGAGAATAGGAATTTAAAGGGGCATACCTACCAAAATGAAAGGAGACACTCATAGGGTCGACCCACGTGTAAGGTATAGACACTGTTCCGAGGGGAAAAGGACAGTGTCGTGTTAGAAGTCACACATTTTGTAGGAATTATTCTGGTAAGTTTGAATTCTATATTTCACTAGCATTATTATGTTTTCTGAGTGTCAATAGGAACACTTTTATTTTTCCCAGACATTACAGACTACTATAAGTAATGAGGTCATTACATATTAAAGAGGTACTACAGAGAATTAGAATAAAGGATGAAATATTCAAGGGTCCATGACGCCTGGAATTTACGACTGGAAAAAGAGCAGAAAACAAAAATGTTGGTCCTCTCAAATTTTAGATCTTGAAAGAGCTAACTCCAACATCAAATGAAAGTTTCACATTTTATAATTGTAGGAGAATGGAAAAATGGAATGACCAAGCCATAAGAACAAGAGTATTTGCTATTATTAATAGAAAAAGATGTATTGTTGAAAACTGAAGTGTTATCCTATGTGTTATTAATGTACATTGTAATTATGTATAAAATATCACGTGTTCGATCTAAGGAGGGGGATATGTAGTGATTCGAGAATTTACACGTAAATTCTGGAACCACTCAACCTTCTGCCACCTCGAACACGCACGCAATATTTTAAAGATAAGTGAGAGAGAGAGAGAGACCCTATTTACTGCGCAACACATTTCTGTGTGTGCAGGATGGACGCTGGTCCTGGGAGAAGAGGAGCTGCATCAGACGAGCAACATTGACAAGTGTTTGCAACTCGCACCATAGGACCTGTATGGAGGGTACAAGGAATAACTATGTGTTATTCATTGGTGGTTGAATAATTGTAATTGTTATAGACAATTGAAACATGATTTGTCTAAAGACTCTTACTTAATATTGGTGTTAGACTTGCTAGAAGCAAGACCTGTTTTTGAATTTCTGGTGGTTATTAAGTCCACCACACAGCAATTATATTTAATAGCATCTAATGGTTAATGTTGACTTGCAAGAGTTTGTATGCTTGAAGAGGATTGGCTAAAAGTTTCAAGTAAGTCAACTGTAGTAAGAGAAGTGTGAAGTTTGCAATCCAGTTTTGCACTGCTTCTCTTGCCGTCAAAACCATTAGAAACTGTTGCCGTGATCATGGAAGTGTGAATTTTGTTGTCTGTGTGGTTGAGTGTGTGAATGTGTGTACTTGTGCTAGAAAAAGAGCTATTACTTGAAAGTTGGCATGAATGCTGTTTAAAGCTCCCTAATAGTATTTCCTTTTAAACTTAAACTTAGAAGGCATTTCAACATAGGTCCTAATGAATTGCAAGACATAACTATGGACTCCTCATCTGAGTTACACCCGAGTTAGTGCATCAATAATGGAAGCTTTCCATTTTGTGATTACAGGTTGTAGACTATAGAGAGCAGGAGATTCAAGTTCATCCCTGAACTAGCATTATTATTTCATTTGGCCCTTTGAAGAGCACAGAGGACTATAAGTTAAATTTAGTCTTCTTCTCATCCTTATCTTCCCAAAAGTAATCCACCATGTCACTTTGGGACTGTCATCATTCTAGTGCTAACATGTTCTTTCTGTTAGTTGTTTAGATGTGATTTGATCTTCAGTCTTTATGTCATCTCCGTAGAAATATGAAATGTGTGTGTAATGTGTTTTATTCATCTCATAACGTACATAATTTCAGAACATATGTCTGATGTACAGTGTAGATACCAATGTCTCATTTTTTCTTTTAAAAAAGCTTTAGTGGTCAATACGTCATTCTCCAATTAATAAACGAACCTGTTATACTTAACTATGTCACATTTATTTTCTCTACCATACAAATGAGCTTTACTTTTATCAACGTTAATTTTGTAGCAATTTTTAATGTAACTTGTTACTACTCACAAAGATTTTTAACTACCATATTCTTTATTAATAATAATCTTGTGGCGTGACAATACATATTCAACACCTTATATTAAAGATGCATGCAATTTGCTTAAATCTGATACAAACCTCTTTCCCACACAATTGACTCGATAGGGTATCCTGCAACTGGGCAGGTGACTATTAGTGTTTCCCCTGCAACAATAGCTTTCTTCTCCATTGGACGGATGAAAGGAAGTCCATAAATGTTTAACCTGTTCGAATGTTCAACAGATCCCACTTTCGAAGATGCAATGCACTTGTAGAGGCCTCCGTCGTTTGTATGAGTAGAAGAGATGTTGAGATGTGACACAACATCACCATTAACCGTTACATATTGACCAACCTGCAAACTGTTAATTTACTCTTGTGAGACGTGTTTAACAGCACATGTGTAATTCAATTCTGTCAATATAGGCAGATAAAATCAGATCCACATAAAGGATCCTTTTCAGTTATTACTTAAAAAAGAAAAGTTTTAGCAGCACCACCAAGTATCTGTCACTCATCCAGCATACAAAGACTAGGGAGAATGCCTTATGAGAACACAGTAGTTGCCTCATGAGGAATTTTTTTAATTATATATTTCAACGTCAGCCTCAGTGACCCGAGGCTGAAACATACAGGTTGATTTTTTCTACTGTGTACAAACTCTAGGGATTGATCGATGAAAGGATATCGAACAAAAAAGGTCTAATGAACTTATGTCCGGAAATGTATGGTTTTCATGCTAAAGACCATTTATTCAATCACACACTGTTAAAGAGACCGTGGGGTAATAAGCACTGTACCAAGCAGCCACAGTTACAGTATTTGTTGAAAATGGTTTCAATGTGCCTCAATGCATTTGTGTATGTGCCGCAGGATGTTGTGTATCACACTTTCACATTGACCGGGCTGCATCCAGTGTCAAAGGCAGCAGGAGTACGCTGCTCCTGTGTCTCCACACCTGGAATGGGCTCTGAATCTACTATACTTTTGAGATGGCCCAATAACCAGAAATCACACAGGCTGGGATCCACTGACTGAGGAGCAACTGGAGCCCCCCATCTGATCTATCGACCTGGAAAGACAAGACTGAGATGTGTTTGGACGTTAATGGTGAAATGAGGTGGAGCACCATCACGTAGCAGCCATATAACCCTTCGAATCATCAACGGCATATCTTTCAGTAGGGGAGGCACAGTCACCCGCACGAAATGCCAATAGTTCCGACCTGTTAGGGGACATGGAAGGCAGACTCATCCCAAAATATGGTAGCCAATTATCCCAGCCCACAAATTCTGGCTGCACTGATACCGATGATTTGCTGTCATCATAGTATGGGAGTTTTACAAACTATCCCACAGATGACTGTTACGAAAACTGTAGATACCACACTGTATAAAGGTGGCCTCATCTGTGAATAGGATGCAGGAGAGAAATCCTGGAATCATGGTTGCCTAGTGTAGAAACTGCTCCCGGTGTGGAAAGTCTGTCACTAGTAAGCCCTGCACACACTTTAAGTGATAACAGTAGCAACAATTGTCGTGGAGACTGTTCCACACGGTCATCTGGCTTACCCTGTACTGGCAGGCCAACTGCCTGGTACTGACACGGTGGTCGCCTTCCACAGTGTTAATCACGTTTTCCTCCAAGTCTGGTATCTGAACATTTTAGGTATGTTCATGATTTTCTACTTCCTGAAACAAAGCTGTCTCAGCCAAATGGTAAAACACTGTTGCAAACAGTGCTGTGGTTGTAGATGGCGGGGATAGGTTTCCTGGTACAATCTTGCTCCCCGCCACCTGTTGCCATTTGCCTTTCCGTAAGTAAACACCGTGTAGGCAAGCTCTCAATTCAAATACAGAACCATTGTGTACAATGCTGTATCACACCCACTAGAATGTGAGCCAGAAAGAGAAGTGAATTGGGCACAACATTACCAGTTACTATGGCATGAGAGGATGCTAGGGCATGAAGTATGAGGAACACTGCCACCCTCTAGGAGGAAACCATGTATGCTGTAAATGTGGCTGCATGGTACAGCACATATTAGACTGCAATCTCTGTAACAAAGTATGAGTGAATAAATGGTCTCTAGCATGGGAGCCATGTATTTCCAGACATAAGATGATTAACCCTTTTTTGTTCCATATCCTCTCATCGATCAGTCCCTAGAGTTTGTGCACGCTGGAAAAAATCACCCTGTATAATTTTAAAAAATCTTATTCAGCTGGTTGTTATGTTGCATCAAATGATGACATACATATACAACAAGAAAAAATGAAGAAACAATAGTGACTGATATAAAACTCCTGATCTACTGCACAGCCAAGAGTTGCTGCACTCTCAACATGGTTGGTTCAAATTCCTCATCTCCCTGAATAAAAGAGTATTGTAATACTTTAACTCTTACTTTCCAGAACAGGGCCTAAATTAAATTCTGGTATGATGTCTGCTGAATTATTTTTTTTAGCCTTTCTGCAGCATATTTAAACTGAATGATATTTCTGTTAACCTTTTCACTTATATTGGTGCCCACACTCTTGTCTCTTTCAATTTCCATAAATCTTTTTAGAGACTCAGTTCAGCAGCAAAAATCTGAATAATATCTATATACTGTATTTAAAATAAAATTCATGTATTAAGTGTCACAGAATTACTACACAATTGGCCAACGGCCTTATCAACATATACGAATCCAGGTTCCCATGACTATACACAACATATTTTTCATTTGCTGTTGCTGTTGTTGCTGCTGCTGCTGCTATTAGTCTTATTCATGTAGTCTTCAGTATGAAGACTGGTTTAATGCAGCTACCCCACTGCTACTCTATCCTGTGTGCAAGCCTCCTCATCTCCGAATAACTATTGCAACATACATCTGCTTGAACTACCTTACTGCATTCAAGCCTTGGTCTTATCCTACAATTTTTCCCCCTCACTCCCCTCCATTTCCAAATTGATGATTTCTTTATACCCCTGAATGTGTCCTTTCAACCAGCCCCTTCTTTTAGTCACACTGAACCATAAATATCTTTTTTCTCCAATTTTATCCACTACTTCATCATCAGTTATTCAATTTACCCATCTAGTTTTCAATATTCTTATGCAGCACCATATCTCAAAAACCACTGTTTTCTTCTTGCATGAACTCTTTGTAGTTCATGTTTCACTTCAGTAGAAGGCTACACTCCACACAAATACCTTCTGAAGACGGCTTCCTAACATTTAGCTTTATATTCAATGCTAACAAATTGCTCTTTTTCAAAAATGATTTTCTTGTTATTGTCTTTCTGTTTTTCATATCTTCTCTACTTAAGTCATCACAAGTTATTTTGATGCTCAAATAGAGAAACTTGTCTACTACTTTTAGTGTCCCTTTCTTTATATAATTTAACTGAGTTAATTTGACTGTATTTTATTACTCTTGTTTTACTTTTGTTAATGTTGATCTTATAACCATCTTTCTTCCATTCAACTGCTCTTCCAAGTCCTTTGCTGCCTCTGGCAAAATTGCACTGTCACAAGTCTGCACAAACCAAATATACTATGTAACATTGACAAAGAACTGATATGAGGAATCAACATGAATTAAAAGAGAGAGAGAGAGAGTGATAAGAGAAATTACATAATTAGTAGAGTTCATCATTTATCGACCAAACAATAACAGATCAAATTCAGAAACAATAACAGATCAAATTCAGAAACAATAACAGATCAAATTTAAAAACAAGGGAACATGGAGACCTACATGGAATAAAAGTAATCACAGGGGCAAAGAGAAGCGTTCAGCATGTAGTCAAGCTGTTGAGAAATCTAAAGGCATATAAACAAGACTGAAAATTTTGCTGACATTTCTGAAGATATCCTTCAGAGTTAACTAGTACAAAGCACATCCACAGCTAAAATACACCAGCAGAACCAGCAGATTATACCGATCCTGAATTGTAGCCTGAGTTGCAGCACTGCCACAATGTAGCCTTGTGTGTGTGTGTGTGTGTGTGTGTGTGTGTGTGTGTGTGTTTCAACTTCAGAAGAAGGCCTTTTGGCTGAAAGCTTACTTGTTTAGCAGTCGTTTTGTTGTGTCTGTCTATGAGTCAACATCTCCACTATATGGTGAGCAGCAATCTATCCTTTTCATATTACTTTCCATTCTGGATTTTTCCATTGTTTAACAAGTAAGATAAAGTTAAGTTTTTTATTTGGGTAGAAGTCCGTTAAACAGGCAATGTAAAACTGGTTTGCGCACGTGTGCACACACATGCACGCACGCGCTCACACACACACACACACAAAGCAACTTCAACTGATGGGTGATGCTTAAGAAGTCTTGAGAAATGCAACAAATGTCCCTCTCTAAGTAGTACCACCAAAAGGCATCTACTTTTGAATTTGTCATTAATATAAGCAAGAAAAGCCAGGGTAATATACATATAATATTTCTAATGGTATTGCAAGTGACTAAGAGTTCACTGTTTTTAAATATGTGTGTATGTATGCACAGACAAATATACTATGTAGCATTGACAAAGAACTGATATGAGGAATCAACATGAATTTAAAAAGAAAAAAATAGAGTGATAAGAGAAATTGCATAATTAATATAGTCCATCATTTATCAACCAAACAATAACTGATCAAATTCAGTGCAAAAATATAACATTGATTTGTTGCTAATATGAGAACAGAAAGTGATTTCACTCACTTTTAACCCAGAGCACACATTAAAAAAATAATTCTGCAAAAGACAAAACAGAACAAAAGCATGAATTGAAAATTTTCTTCAACTCATTCTTGTAGAATAATTCTGAATACACTGTCAAAAAACTGTTCCCAAATAAATACAACTTTCACAGTCCAGATGAAAGAGAAATCCTTAACACCATCTGGTAAAACATTAACTTAACTTCATAAGCATATTTCTTATCAGTAAACTCCAAGCTATTATAAAAAATGTGGAAGTCATTACAGTATAAAAGCATACATAAATAAAGCTGGGAGACACTTTATGTTTGGATTGCTAGAATAGATAACCAGTACTTACCTCAGTTCAGTACAGCCGATAGATACACATAAAACAGAACCGAAAGTTTACGTTCCTGGCTTTCGGAACAAATGTTCCTTCATCGGGGAGGAGAGAGGGGAAAGAAAGGGAAGAAGGGAAAGGAGATTCAGTTACTCACAACCCAGGTTATGAAGCAACAGGGAAAGGAAAATAGGGAGGGTAGCAAGGATGGAAGCATGCCTCCATCCTTGGCAAAAAGAAGCAGTCACAGCCTGCAAAACAAGTATATATACAGTACATATTCATTTTCCCACATGCTATTTGAAAGTGGAATGGTAGAGAAATAGTCTGAAACTGTATTTTAATAATTCAAGGAAATGATGGGAAACCTATTTCAGGGTTGCCATTGGTCCTGTATAATGGCCCAGGAAATAAATTAATGCACACTTTCACTCAGTCAGAGTGCAGAGATTCCTGTTTGAACTGTTAAAAAGGAAATATAAAGATAATAGGATAAGAAAGGAAAAAATGGCACATGCTGCAGTATAGGTTCCAAAATAGAGTCACAACAAGAAACTTGTTCAAAAGTTTCAATCATTTTTATCTGCTTTTGTGCATTTTACTGTAAACACTTTGCTAGAAACCTTACCGGTCACTATTGGAGAGTTTCTTGCCATCCAGCTCCCATGTTATTTCAGGTGTTGGATTACCAGAGGCAATGCATTTTAGAAAGACAGATGGACCAGGCTGTAAAGTGTCCTCCGGGAATGAATAGCGTAACTGGGGAGGTTCAACTGAAAATCAGAATGCTTTTAGAAACAATAAAAACAGAATAACATGTAATCACACATTTAGTAAATTTGACTTACACCTTCCACCAAGTTTTAATTCTGCACTTGCTTCAGCACTTTCTTGATCATTCCTAATGAAACATTGATACATTCCCTTGTCTTCCTTCTTAACAGATTCAATTGTTAGGATTGGTTCTTTATGATTAAGTGGTTTACCATCTTTCAACCAGCTAATAGTTTTAATTGGATTTCCTTCAAAGTTACATTTAAATGTAGCAGGACGTCCAAAATCTACAGTCTGAGTCTGCGGTTCTACACTTGCTGCAAGTGGAGCTGGAAACATAATAAATTTATTACTAATAAAACGAAACAGTTACTATTCTTTCATATTTACCCTACACATCTCTGAGAGAGGCACATGGTTTTACTAGATACCAGGCAATTAATATCATTGATAAAGATAGGTCTTCTGTGGAGATATGACAATGTGTAAAGAGTTGTAGTTAATTTTTCGGAAATTCAGTCAGACTGCTGTATGTACAAAAATTGACAAATCGTATTTACTCATGAACTAAAATTTGCTAACCCGATGCTACTGAGTGTGTGAATGTTATTTCTGTGATTACATGAAAAATGTGAAAAGGTAAATGTATCCCTATTTACTTCATTAAATATTTGAAATATATTACTTCACTGTAGGAATGGTTTCCATGTATTACCTGTGACAGTAAGGACTGTCTCCACACTTTCTCCTCCAACAGAGTTGTTTACAACACACAGATATTTTCCAGAATCATCCACTTTTGCCTCCTTGATAATCAATGTTCCACTGACTTGTTTGACACGCTCATCCAAAATTACTGGTTGTTTACGGGTTGTCCCATCTATATACTTGTACCATCTGCAACAAAGGAGGATTTATTTAAAGCCACACATTTATTATTTCACTACTTTAAACATATTTTCAGTCACTACAGTGAAATGTTATTGATATAATATAAGAATTCAGATACAATTGTTAATTTTTGCATTACAGAATGCATAACCATTAAGTTTCAAACAGAGAGGGTACAGACATATGCAACACTGATAAACTGGAATTCGTATGTGAAACAGAGTAATGTACTACAGTACAGCATCACATATAAAGCCCTGAAAATTAATGTCCCTCTTGTCCACCTACAGCTTCTTAGGAATATTTAATTGAACAAGTGTGCCTTAATAATAAGCCACCAAGGAGGTTCTGACGATTCATTACATTTTTATATCTGGACTTAATTTTAAACTGATTTATATTGCGTTAACATAAGTACAATTCAGGAAACACCTGCATTTTCATATGAACAGCATTAGAAGACTGCTTACAGAAAAGATCAGGCATCAATTCCTACTACCACAGCCAGATTCAATCTGGTCGTATCCTCACGATTCAAAAATAAGTATTTTACAGTTTTACTTTTCAATAATGCCAATACCATATTCAGTACAATGAAAATAATATTCTCATACAAACCTAATATATATACCAATATTGTACTGTGTGTAACAGAATAAATGTAACATAGAACACCAAAAAACATACAGTACATGCACAGTACATAATGGTAACTGCAAACTGCATACAATTAAAAACCTTTGCTGATGCCCAGCAGATATTTTTTTGTTCTTTTGGTATTATGTTAAAATGAGCTATTCACCAGAATCAACAAACAGACAAAATCAATTCGCAGATAAATTCCAGACAAATTTTTATTTATTTATCAAATGCCCTTTCTATCCAGTTTTCTGTACATTTTAAATCCAATATTCTAATTTCATTTTTTTATGCTTGTGTATTATGTGTGGAGTAATAATGTTTTGGTACAGCAGTTACTGCACAGATTAAAACCTGTATGCGAAAACATAATGATACTGGTCAATTCTGTCTCAGTTTCTTTGATTTCCTTGACTGAAAAATGACTTCAGCAGATCATTTCCTTTAGAGCTATCATCCTCAGAAAAATAGCTGGAAAGGTTGCAATGCAACTGAAAGTATTTTGTACAGAATGAAAAATGTATTTCCTGTTTGAGCTATTTTTGATTAGTTCCATGTCAACAAATGGGAATCAAAATGCAAAATATTAGGTGTAAGTGTTAGATACAGTAAACTGAAGTGTAAGATAATCAATAAGGCTAACAATAGTGGAAAGATGAAAGAAAATTATCAATGAACTATGATAAGAAGAACAAGCTCTACCTCAGAATCAAGAGTCATTACAGTAAAGTAGTTCTAATTTTTTATCTTGCTTTGGAGGCACTTCTCTCTTTCTCCCATTGTTTCCCCCGGTTCATAAAAATACACTACTACAGTGGAACCTCCCATAGTGAGCATAATTTGATCCAGAATCTTGCTCGTAGTGCGAAACACTTGTTATGAAAAACACTTTATCCCATATAAATTAATGAAAAGTATGGAAAAAAAAACAGTAAAAATTTTGTCTTACTCATGTCATTTATTCAAAGAAAATTATGCACTTTATTATTCATGACATATAACCAATTTTTTACTAGGAAGCTATCTATAGTCATTTGTTTCTGCTGACACTCCAACACTTGCAAAAATTTGACACAGCATCATCATCAAATAAATTTGTAGTGCAAGATGCCACTGCTTCATTAGAGTGATGTACGATGCAACCGGTTCCCATGCTTTCAATATTTCTCTTACTGTACCAAAAGATTGTTGTTGTTTTGTTGCACTCTGTCTGCAGGCCACAAGTGGCCCATCGGATCCATCCGACCACTGAGTCATCCTCAGTTGAGGATGTGGATAGGAGAGGCGTGTGGTCGTTATGGTGGTTTTCTTTGACCGGAGCCGCTATTATTCAGTCGAGTAGCTCCTCAATTGGCATCACGAGGCTGAGTGCACCCCGAAAAATGGCAACAGCACATGGCGGCCGGATGGTCACCCATCCAAGTGCCGGCCACGCCCGACAGCGCTTAACTTCGGTGATTTCACGGGAACCGGTGTATCCACTGTGGCAAGGCTGTTGCGTGCCAAAAGATTGCTGCTTTGATTTTGCCGCCTCCTCCTCTGCCTCCGAAGGACTCGTCTCCACAACTTCCTGCTGTGAAACACACTCTAACTCCATAATCTCGCTGGTCATTTCTTGGCTGTGCTCTTCCACAAGCTTATCAATATCCACTGCTAGTCCCATGCTCTTGGCCAAAGATACAGTCTCGTTGACTACAGGCTCCATAGGTAGTGACTCAAATGCCTCAGGGTCACGTTTGACAACACACTACAGAAAAAGTTTCTTCCACGCAGAGGTGAAAGATCTCTCGGTAATCCTTCCCATGCCTTTTCGATCATCTTAATGCAGGCAACGATTTTGAAGTGATATTTCCAAAACTCTCTTGAGAGTCAGATTGGTAGCTTCAGTCAACTCAAAGCAATGCTCAAAGAGGGCTTTAATGTAAATAAGTTAGAAATAATCTGCAACTCTAAGCAATGCTCAAAGAATGCTTTAATGTAAACCTTCTTTAAGTCAGAAATAATCTTCTGGCCTATAGGCTGGAGCAACAGAGTGGTGTTGGGAGGCAGAAATTGGATCTTGATGAATTTAAATTCTTCAAGGAAGTGGTCTTGCAGGCCTGGAGAATGGGCAGGGGCGTTGTCCATAACAAGCAAGACGTGGAGTGGCAGACTCTCCTAAGGACCAAACGCTTCACTAATCGAATTACAATAAAGATCACATGTCACCCAAGCCTTGCTGTTGGACTTAAAAACATCATATTTAATCTGCTCTTCTGGATTTTGTACTTCTTGAAGGCTCGTGAAGTTTCTGAATGGTAAACAAGCAGCAGTTTCATTTCAAAATTTCTACTTGCCCTGACACAGAATAGCAGTGTGAGACGGTCTTCCATTGGCTTGTGACAGAGCAATGCATTCTCCTCTGCTGTTATAAAGGTATGCTTTGGCATCTTTTCCCAGAACAGACCCATCTCATCACAATTAAAAACCTGTTGCAGCAGATAACCTTCAGAATCTACGAGCATCTTGAAGTTGCCGATGAAGTTCTCTGCTGCCTTTGTGTCAGAACTGGCTGTTTCACCACGTTTCACAAGGCTGTGGATGCCGGTTCTTCTCTTAAACTTCTCGGCCCACCCACAGCTTCCCTTAAACACTTCTTTGGCTGCTGCTGATGATCTTGGCATCTTCTTGCGAGGTCAGCAAAAATCATTCTCACCTCCTCAGAAATTATGTTCTCATTTGTAGTGTCCTCTTGCAATTGCTTTTCATTTATCCACGTAAGGAGCAACCTTCTGACATCATCCAGAATACAAAACTGTTGTTTAGATACCCTTGTCACTCCCTTTGAAGTATCTATCTCCTTAATATTGTTCTTGTTCTTGAGGACAGTGCAAACAGATGATGTAGACTGATTGTATATGCATGCTAAATCAGCAACGCTCTCACCTGGTTCTCACTTTTTAATGCTTTTACATTTCATTTGTAAGGTCATTTTCTTTCTTTTATGGTCGTCTTCCTGCAGCTTTATCTTCAGGGACATTTCTATGAAGGTTATTAAAATTAGCACACAAAAAACACTGTGTGAACACAAGTATAGAAAAATGGGTGGTCACAAGCTGCATAAGGTGGTAGCAGAAAGAACACTAAACCCAGACCGCAGTATATGCTAAAGACATTGTCCATATGCCGCTGCCGACAATGAAAGGTGTTCATATTTTTGAATGTTTCTGCCACCGTGCATGAATGGCTGATGACGACACATTAAATCATTATCACTCGTTACGCGAAACATCGCTTGTTAAGTGAGTCACTGTCTTACAATTTGTTCTGCTCATTATCTGAATTACGTGGTATGAGAGGTGCTCATTCAGCAAAGTCCCATTGTACTCTGTAAACATATGACTCCATGAAGTTTCTCGCATTTCTTTTTGCATTACTGTCTCCTGTAATTTCATATTAGAAAGTATGAATAACCCTTTTCATCTTATATTTTGTCTGAAGTATATCTATGAAAAATAGAAATAACCTCTGCTAATAATAAGTAAATAAATAGTAATGTACCACAATGATTGGACTCCTCCAAAATACAAGTGAAATGTGTTACCAGAAATTCCATTACACATAATTTGCAAATTTCATTTTTTTATTCCTATTCCTGTGTATTCCACCTGAAGTTTAAAAGAGTAAGAAAAATGGTTGCTTCTTTCACAAGAAAGTTGAAACAGAAGGAACATACAGAAATTGATACATAATTTTGTAAATTTGAATGTTTCATAGGCTTTGATATTTTATGAAGCAAACAAAAATGCTTTATTACAAAGTGAACTGAGCACAGAACCAACTGAAATAGTTAGTGTAAGGGAAGAAATCAAAATACACCGAACTACACAGTTTAGAACCATGGCAGATCATGGTACTGCAAAACAGTTTAAATGTTTTCAAAGTTTAACACTAATATCTCTACTATTCCCTGACACCTGCACACTGGAGGTGGGAGGGGGAGGGGACATGCTCAATTCACAAACTCACAAATAACCACTATTAATGTTACTGTCCTCTCCAGGTACCATGGGGAGGACAGTGGCAATTTGTGTGTAACTTATACATGTATCAATGTGTGTGTGTTTATTTCTTCATCTGACAAGGATTTTCTCTGAAGGCTCACAATATCCAATAGTCTACTTTCAAATGTACCTGTCTGCTGCTCAATGCCTTCTCTATGTGGTGACAAGCAGTCTATCCTAATTCATACTGTATTGTAGTTAAGAAAAAAAAGAGTTACAGCCAAAATCACTGGTGACAAAAGGCTATACTTTCTTGCAGTTCCATATAATGATTTAAAGGTGGGTTTTGTCCTCTTAAGTCAACAAGCAAATTACAAACAAATAAATGAGGTTGAAAGTACAGAATGTTAAATACAATGCAAAACAATGGCAACAAAATGGTCTGATTACCCATCAATCAAATTATAATATTAAATATGATGCAGGAATCTGAAAAACCTCTACAATTTGCACCACTACACAATGCAAGCATCACATCATCTGCCAGGTGAAAGACTGACTTCTCTGTTGATAACAATGTATACCACTGTTCACTGACCACCCAAAAATTGTAAGTTGTCCATTTAATTGAAGTTTGCATTTTCTAAATCCTCTTTCATAAAAAGCACTTTCCAACCAAAAACTGTCCTTAAGTGATCAAATTATTAATTTTTGCTAGTTCACAGACACCAGCTTTATTTTTTCATTAATATTACATTTTTTAAACAATCATCATACAATTTTTGTTGCCGATTGTTAGTATAACTTCGGTGTTAGATTAAGCTCTTTACATGGAAATGACTCTCGCCCCCCCCCCCTCCCCAAAAGCTAATTATACTTAATAATGAGTCACTTAAATGTGCCACATCCATATAAACCAAAAAGACGAAACTTCCTATACGCTTACCGATATATGGGAACTGGGAATCCCTGTGCTGCACAAAAATCTACAAATATAGCACCGACTTTAACCTCCTTAATGTCAATGACTTTGGTATTAACCCTGGGGCGAACAGCTCCATTTGGCTCTGAAAAATCAAATTGTTCTTCTGACTGGAGATGATGAACAAAAGCAAGGGAATCCTACTAATTATCAAGGAAAAAGGATAGCAAATAATTGGAACAGATTACACTGTGCGTACTCCAGATTTTGTTAACTACACATTTTATTGTTTGTGCTCTAAATTACAAAATAATTTTGTTAATCAGAAGACATAATGAGAGTTTGATAGAAAACTTCCCATATAAGAGCTTAGGAAGCAACTGTGCCAAAAATAAAATATAAAAATCTCCAAGATTACATTAATACTCCCAAAATATTACCAACACGTTAAGCTGTGAATTTCCAGTTGAGATTGGCATAAAACTTATGTGTAATTAACACAGGGCTTGTACCACAGAAAGCTTCAACTTAGACTTTTTTCTGTCCTTATTTTTGATTGCACTATTTATTTCTCTTTCCCCCAAATCTATCTTTACTTCTCACTCTGGACTGAAGCTCGCACAGTGCTTGCCAATGTACCACCTCTGACCTAATCTCTCTGATGACGTGCCCCTTATTTTTGTCAAACATGAGCTCACTGTCCCTCTCTCATCTTTGGGTATGATAGAACTGCCCTTACTTTTAACCTCTTCCAAGAAATCCCTTTCTCTTATGCAATGAAGAAAGTATTAGAGGTAGGTAGTACCTTTCTCTTTTATAGGTGTCTACTGCCAGTACAACACATTTTGCCTCCTAAAGGTAAATATTGACTACCAACTCTGTCACACAATTTAATACTAGACATGTGTCACAGAGACCTTCATGAAATAAACTTAAAAAAAATACAATTGCTCCTATCTATAATATACATATGTAATCATCAAACTGCCTTCAGAATGCAGGAAAGAAGTATTCAGGGTTAAAGACAAAAGGATAGCTTAGACTGAGATAAATAATTAAAGAGTTTGATTGAGGATATAACCACACGAATTTCCTATTTGTTCTACAACATTTTCATTTTGTAAAATTAATTTCCTAACTTGAAATCAGTAATGAACCTAAATGTCCAAGCAATACATTATTTCAATTAATTTTATTTTATTTTTATTGAGAGAACAACAGAGAGAATATTTACAGTTCATATTCTGGACAGATTGGAATTTCCTTCCATAATTAGAGTAACAATTCTTTGTAGTTAACCAGACTTTTTTTATTTTTTAAGGAAGCATTTTTCCTTACCGATAAACAGGAACAGGGAACCCTGAGCAAGGGCATAGGCCAACGAAACTAGTCCCTAATAAAATATCCTTAAATTCTACTATTTTTGTTGTAACTTTAGGTCGGACAGCTCCTGTAGGTTCTGAAACAACATTTCAAAAATCTCATGTAGAGCCTATCTGTCATACAACAAAAAATGCTGCAATAAAATTTGTCACAGAAGAAGTGTCTATTTTTCACCCACTAAAACAGAAACAATTTTAATTGGCCTGAAAGATACACAAATTTAAAATTATGCTTGAATCCCTAGCACTCAAAAGTATATACCATTTCTTTAATTGGGATAAATATGGGAACAAGAAATGGAAAAGTGATAAAGGTTAAGAAAAGTCCATATAAATGTTGGATTAGGAATGACACCAACTGTATTTATTATCTTTTTCTTTGATTAAGTACCTGTGCACATACTCTTTTCTCTTCCTGTAATCCCAACTTCTTCCGGATAAAGGGTGGTCTGTATCCTTACGTTCCTCAATTTTTCCATGTTCATAAACTAGCAATACTGTTGTTACCATAACATTAATTGCTCACAGGCATTTCAGAATCAGGATGATGTGGCTGCAGATTTACAGCACAAAATACAGCCTAGTAGGTGAATGGGTGTGAAATGTTTAACATCACACATTAGCAAACAAAGATGGTCACTATACATTTATTTGGAGCCAAGAAGAATTTCATATAACCCAAATATTCTAGAGAAATATATAGTTGTAAAATGATACTGTCTCAAAAAACTGGAGTACTTCCACCAATCCCTATATGGGAATATACAAATGGATGTACGAGTGCAGGTTGCAGACACATGGCTGACAACATATGGAAGTTTGGGCCTGGTCAGGAGTTGTTCTTAGACAGCCTAACAGTAAGGCAACTGTGAGAGGTAAGCGGGAAATCAGAGTTTGAGTCCCATTCCAGCACAAATCTTCATTGTTGTCATTCTATTACACAGCTGGGGTTGTCCATATTCGATACTGTGAATAAATTTCAAGTATTTTGAAGTAGCTGAAGTCGCCACATTGTCTGTTGGAAGGAACACTGCATCATACTTCTGAACAACACAGGTACAACAATATTGTATTTTGAAAAATTATCTCTATGATACAGCCTTTCAAGAACCTGATTATGTATTGTAATTTATTTTATAAGAAATAATGCAAGTAATGAAAGGGTTAAATAAGCAAATCAAAAATCCAATTTCTGTGCCTGCTATGGGAAAAAAACCTTCCCCTACTATATTTACGAAACCACCACTGATGATGCTTCATAAATAAAAGCAAATGCAAATATTGTAACACTGTCTTAAGCAGCAGTACTCTCAAGATAAAAAAAACCATACATATTATAAAAATAGATGTATTTATGTTTTGTGTATGTATGTATGTCCCACATCTTCTCCTAAACCACTGGAACAGTTTCAACAAAACTTCATACACATATACCTCACTGTCAAGCCAAAATCACTATGAGGGTAAGAGCCAGCTATCTATCAAAGAGGTGGTGGTGGAGCTGAAAAAGAAGTGTAGCTCGCGATGCGTGAATTTCCAGATTTTATGCACCCAGTATTTGAGAATGACAGCATTCATCAACTTGAACAAACTTCACACATAATTTCAAAACTTTAAAAACATTTTTCTCACTGACAATCTCTACAAAATGGTGGAAGGAAAGAAGCTTATTGCTTACTTTTTCTGCTGTTTGTGCAGTATCAGTACCACATGGGGCATGATGTTATAATTTATTACTTCTTTATTACTAATTCTACTCATGATACTTTTGCAGACTTTATACACATATAGCACTGAATGTAACTACAAAAGTATATTATTATAGTATATGTAGTTCAGAAGACAAAACATCACAAAGAATGAGAGGCATGAATAACTGCCACATCGTGCATGACATTTAAATTTATTACTTCTTTGCTGCGTGCAAAACTGCCACACTGTGCATGACATTTAAATTTATTACTTCTTTGCTGCTAATTGTATTTGCAGTAAATTTTGCAACCAGTATCCATATATGTCACTGAATGTTCCTACAATATTATATCATTGTATGACACACAGTTCGGGAGACATGATGTCATAAACAGCGAGATATGAAAAAGCTCCCACATTGAGCATGACTTTTAAATGTATTACTTCGCTGCTACTAATGCCATTCACAACACATTTTGCAACGAGCATCCATATATGCTGCTGAATGTACCTACAAAATTATATCATTGTAGGACATACACTTCATACTTCATGAGGTATGATGTCATAGATATCAGCACAAGGCCATATGCTTCATGGTATGGGCATGGGCACACAGCTATAAATAAATACCTGGGCAATACTGGGTTTCTCTGCTAGTAATAAATATATAATAGCTACTGCAAAAGATGGACATCCAAATGAACATACCTCACTGAGTTCATTTATATTACCTAGCACTTATATGTGTTTCAGTAACTGTTTACATGTGTTGTACAGGATCGTAATGTTCTCCTTTAATCCTTGCCAACAGTATTTTTATACAATACCAGATGAAGAAACAGCTATGGTAAGTTCTATGACTTGGCTTTGAGAGAGAGCTGTTGGTTCTGCACATGCTGCTTGGTTACAGAGTCAATGAGTCATATTCTCATATACAGAAATAATGCTGGAATTCTTGTGTTGTTCTTTGTGATAATTAGCACAGTGCACAATACTCGACATTATAATTAAAAAAAAGTTAAATGATGTGTGTACATAAATGAAACAGAAATGAATGCTATCGAAAGCCTCACCAGTGTCATTGTCAACAAACTTGAATCAAACACAGAGAGAATAAATTTGCACACAGCAGCAGCTGACAGGTGTACAAAGACAGTAACAAAAATATCAGGTTTCAGAAGCAGAGTTTTCATTTGGTAAAAAAAGCGAAAAGAATAAGAAAAAATTAGATTGTTTATTATTTTCCCTTACTAATAAACACTGAAGAAAATTAAATATAATAAGCATATTAGGAACAACTGAAAATGACATTTCAAAAACATCTGTCTCTTCACAGCCCTTTCTGTCCTGTGAATATTATATTGTTTATGTTCAGAAACTAAGTCAACCAATGTCACACATTACCAACAAAGAAAATGGTGGACAATACTTGCCTAAAATTAGGTACAGGAGATGCTTGACTCAAACACAAGATATCGCCTTCCAAATTCACTTTTAATGTCTTTTCTTGCAGTTTGCTTCCAGAAACTTTTGGGGCTACACTACTTGTTGGCTCTTTAAAATGCAAAAGACTCAGTATTATTAAATGAACGCAGTCTGGATTTTTAACTTATCACTTGAGATAGACAATGCATAGATTATCCAGTGTATGTTTGAAAATTGTGTTCTTATGTTTTCACTGTGTGAAAACACACTACATTTTTTTCAGATTATAAGATTAGAGGTTAGGCCTCTGTTCAGCATGTGAAACACCAGCGTTAAAACAAAACAGATCATAAACCATAATCAGTCACAGTTTGATTTGCTGTTATTCAATGTGGCATTTTGAACCTCAATACCTCACTGTAAGGGATAAGTTCAGTATATTAAATGTCATATCACATAATTCGATACACAGGCATAGTGCCATCTGTAAATTGTGGCACGGTGTCAGCTTCTTTTTAATCAGTTACTGTTTGAGTTGCCACTGTAAGCTCATCATCCCATCTGCTCTCCAATCTACTTGCCCAGCTCAGCAGTGATCACTTCTTTTTAAGGGATTATCAATTTCCAACAGTTCAACTGGTGTGGTCCGTCCTATTGTTATACCTTTGCATAAAAAGGGGGATAGATCTGATGTCAACAACTACCGTCCAATCTCCCTTCTAACAGCTTTATCCAAAATTTTTGAGAAAGTAATGTATTCAAGAGTAGCTTCACATATCTGTAACATACAAGTACTAACAAAATGTCAGTTTGGTTTCCAGAAAGGTTTTTCAACAGAAAATGCCATATATGCTTTCACCAATCAAATTTTGAATGATCTGAATAACCAAACACCACCCATTGGGATTTTTTGTGATCTCTCAAAGGCTTTTGATTGTGTAAATCATGAAATTCTGCTAGACAAGCTCAAGTACTGTGGCATGAGTGGGACAGTGCACAAATGGTTTAATTCGTACCTAACTGAAAGAGTGCAGAAAGTCGAAATAAGTAGTTCTCATAATATGCAAAGATCAGCACATTCCTCAAACTGGGGAACTATCAAGAATGGGGTTCCACAAGGGTCAGTCTTGGATCCTTTGCTGTTCTTAATATATATTAATGACTTGCCATTCTATATTCATGAAGAGGCAACGTTAGTTCTCTTTGCTGATGATACAAGTATAGTAATCACACCAGACAAACAAGACTTAATTGATGAAATTGTCAATACTGTCTTTCAGAAAATTACTAAGTGGTTCCTTGTAAACGGACTCTCACTGAATTTTGATAAGACACCGTACATACAGTTCCGTACAGTGAATGGTATGACGCCATTAATAAATATAGACCTTAATCAGAAGCATATAGCTAAGGCAGAATATTCAAAATTTTTAGGTGTATCCATTGATGAGAGATTAAATTGGAAGAAACACATTGATGATCTGCTGAAACGTTTGAGTTCAGCTACTTATGCAATAAGGGTCATTGCAAATTTTGGTGATAAACATCTTAGTAAATTAGCTTACTACGCCTATTTTCACTCATTGCTTTCATATGGCACCATATTTTGGGGTAATTCATCACTGAGGAATAAAGTATTTATTGCACAAAAGCGTGTAATCAGAATAATAGCTGGAGTCCACCCAAGATCATCCTGCAGACATTTATTTAAGGATCTAGGGATATTCACAGTAGCTTCTCAGTATATATACTCTCTTATGAAATTTGTTATTAACAACCAAACACAATTCAAAAGTAATAGCAGTGTGCATAACTACAATACTAGGAGAAAGGATGATCTTCACTATTCAAGATTAAATCTAACTTTGGCACAGAAAGGGGTGAATTATACTGGCACAAAAGTCTTTGGTCACTTACCAAATAGTATCAAAAGTCTGACAGATAACCAACAAGTATTTAAGAAGAAATAAAAAGAATTTCTGAATGACAACTCCTTCTACTCCATAGAGGAATTTTTAGATATAAATTTTAAAAAAAAAATATTAATAAAAAAATAAAAAATAAAAATAAATAAAAATAAAAAACACAAAAAATGAAAAAGTTGTTATATTAACTTAAGTATGTTGTTAAATTAACTTAATTATGTCTTGTATTGGAAAATTTGACTCGTTCCACATCATTACGAAATATCGTATTCATGATCCATGGAACTAGTATTAATCTAATCTAATCTAATCTAATCAGTCACTACAAATATTCTTTCCACTAGTTTCTCATGTAATGAAAAATAATCAGTTTACTTTTGATACTGATAAATTTTCCTAAGGGTTTTCATTGTACTTACACAACATATCTTCATTTTTATTATTCCATTTCACATATTTTCATTGTTATTCATAATAATTCAAGCTTAAATCAGTGACAGTGGGCAAATTTTTTTCTCTGGTTTCATACAATGACACTGCAATATGTAAGCATGATAACAAATTCCAGTGATAGCAAGTTCTGTATGACATAACAAACAATAGTCTCAAGTACATGTAATGCCAATATATGGTTGAGTTTAAAAATAAAATCTGAGAAATTCAAATGTATCTGGGATTCCAGATGTTCAACGTGAATGGCAAACAGCAGGTGCTGCTCACTAAGTCCAGAATTTATAAAATATCCGAATAACTGGAAGAGAGCAAAGCATGTAAAGATGCTGAATTGCTCCAAGCCGAACTTCATAGTCTTCCTCATACACTGATAAGGAACATTTGGAACACATGGCCTTGCAAGGGGGTGTGCATGCTGCCACCTGAGAGAATAGGTGAAAAATTTGACTCCTAGGTTTCTCTTGATGCTACAAATCATTTAACAATTCAAGAAACTATGACAATTGTATGATTCAGAAGCCTTCATGATGGATAACAACACAAATGTAGCCAGCTATTGTTTTAGAACAATATCAAAATCTGTAAAGATAAAATTCTTCCAAAAGCTCCAAACATACAACCCTAACAGTCTGATATTCAAGCTACAATATCTCCTGTACGAAGCTTACAACTACTTCCCTTGTCTGATTCATTAAGATCTGATCCTAAAGGCGCAAGATAAATCTACAATATGTACACAGTTCATTAATGTTTTAGTGTTAAGTGCTTAAATACTTGCCTAAAATTTGGGACAGGGTATCCTTGGCTCATACAAAGAATTGCACCTTTGTGCCCAGTATGTAACAGTTTTGACTGAAGCTTATCACCTGCTAGTTTTGGTGCAACACTGTTTGTAGGTTCTGAGAATAGATGAACATTTTTAGACTCAACATCTTCATCATGAGAGAACTATGTTGCCTGAATGTTGAGCAACTGATTTATATGAAAGGAAAGTGTAAAATGTTTTGAAAAACCATCTTCCCAAGTGAAATAATCAACTTCCATGAATGAAATGAAAGAAAACGTAAGAAAGAAAAACCCATTATTTCAAATTGTGCACTTTTATTATTAGATAGATTAGCGTTGCCATGTTTCAAAAAGAAGAACATGATTAAGCAATATCATTTCAAACTAATCAGTATGTACACTTCATGTTGCAAGTACATTTTTTTAAACAGTTTGTATTACTTATCACAAAATTTCAGAAGCATATTCCACTGCTAGTTTTCTCTTTATTGACCTGTTTGCTATTCAAGTATCCCATATTATCCATCAATCATGATTTGATCTCACATTAAGAATGCTTTATCCTAGCTGTTTATTAATAACCTTTATTTCCTGATGTTGTTACACCTTTCTCTGTCATGTCTTCCTTTACTTATCTTCTCCTGAACATCTAGATTCTTGTCTTTCATTTGAAAAACAGGTATTTGATTCACAATATCATCTGTGAAGCATATTCTGTTGACATAAACCATTAACAAAGCTTTTCTAGGATTGAACTTTTAAACTCACCATACCCATTAGCCTTTAATTGTTGTTTGTGTATCAATTCATAATTCTCTTGAACAGGTGGCAGACAATTCTTAAATATTTCATAGATAAGAGTAACAGGTAGTAAATTTTCTAAAGAAAAACACGGGCCATAGGAGGCCATAATATTCCTTATTAATTGTGCAATTGGACGATTTGAACATTTATGACATTTTCAGATACATGTGGATAACGATCACATGATTTATCATCTTAGATGTGGCACATAAGTCAACTTATTATTCCATACATGAGGCCACATTTTTCATAGCCCATATACAACATAACATGTGGATGAAACCATGCTGTGTTCAAACTACATAAAATGTGGCCTTACATATGTAATAATAATCTGATTTACATGCCAAATCTACTATGATAAATCATGTAATGGTTATCTGAACATGCTTGAAAGCAACAAGCATTGAAAAGACAAACATCAAAAACAGCTGACCACACAGTTAATAATGAATATTACAGCCTACATAGACTGTACGAATTTCCAGTATGGTGGAATAACTGTACATTAACAACTCCTGTTAAGTGCTACAACAAAAAACCAGCCAAAGCTGCAAATTTCACTCAATGGCTAGTTTTGGGCCAGGAGACATTTTCAAATCATTGTAACACATAGCTGAAATGGTATTTCTGGAAACACAATTTTGACTATCTGTTATCATGATCTGAAAATGGGTCCCAGTCCAAAACTAGCCATCAAGTGAATAAATAAGTTAAATTCCCAGGCCAAAACTAGTCGTCAAGTATATAAAAAAGTGAAATTTATAACTTTGGTTGGCTTTGTGTTATACCACTATAGACTATGTTTCCATTTACAAAAAAGTTTTTAGAGGGTGTGGCCTCACACAAAAACAAAATAATGAGGAAGTTAACTGATAGGGGAAAGCTTACAGAATCACATAATACAATTACATGTATCAATTTTTCTTCTTATGGGCAAGACTATTAACAAACTTAATTCCTTTCATCAAAGCAAAATGATGAATGACTTAGTATTAGCAATTGGGCAGAATTTTTCAACATAGTGAATGATAGAAAAAATCTTATAAAACTTGAAACAAAAAAGAAATTGCTGTGAAATAAAAACAAAACAACTACTAAATTACAGGAATTCTTCAATAGTGCCCACTTCTGTACATCTGTGAAATCAAAATCTGCTGCTGGACAACATCCAGTATCATGCTGTGTTCCTCCACCCTGTGTATTGTAACAAGCTTGGATCACCCTTGGCTTGCTATTCACAATGTGGCAGAGACATTGCTGCTCAAGTCTGCCCACTCACTGACGGCGGCCTTCCTGAGGTCATCCAACGTGTGAGGAGGTTTCCTGCAGTGGTGCACTGCCAGTTAGGACAGGCTGCAGGCATGCTCAATCAGGCCTGTGCCTGCAGATATTACAGGCTATACCATGTGGCTGATTCTTGTCTCCTGAAGGAGGAGTTCACATGGCATGTAATGCATTGTCATCTTGAAAGTTAATGGTAGGGCTGGAATATTGGCAGAAGGATCATTTCCCAATACTGTATATCCCTCGCATTAGTCTCGATAGCAGTGAGTGAAGTATGATATATGGATATCAGCCCAAAATGTGCCTAATCCTACCTGGCCTCCACCACATTTTCCTATGACAATCAGCAGTATCCACACATAGCCTGCAGTCAGTGGTGAAGAGAACCTGATGCTTATTTATTTATCACATGAAATTATTAAAAGTCACATTTATGAACATAAACCAAGGATAAAATTCATAAAGAAACATCTAGTTTACAAATATAGTTAACTGAACTATCACTACTCTTCAAGCAGTCATCAAATTGTCCTGTGCAGGCCCTTAGTGAACATGACTGCATTATATGCAGGATTGTCTGCTTTTATGTTCTAAACTCATATTTCAGAGATGTGTTTTAGTTTCCGTTTAGACACTGAATCCATACATTTGCCATGCTTGGATCTAACTTGATATTATTTACTTTTTTAAGCTTGTATGATCCACAAATGTTGGTTTCATAGAGCAGAGTTGTTTAATATACATGTAAGCTGAGAACAGATGAAAAGGAAGCTGTTGATTGTTTCAATTTTTTCTAAGTCCTATAAGAGGTGCTTGTTGCCCTTGCAGTTATGGTGGAGGTACATGGCTTAGAACTGGTAGCCAGAAGGTGGCAGTGCTATCAATCAAACTTGAAATCATTCTCACAGTGGTATTTAGCTCAATGTCTTTTTTCTTGGTGTAGGGGTTGCAAAGAAAGATTGTCCCATCAGAACCTGGACGGCACTGAGCAGCCCATCACTTATGGTTTCAAAACTCTTTCCACAGCTTCCTACATGGGGTGATGTTCCTCCTCATTACTGACCATAACCCATTGGTTTTATTGTTTGGCCCTCGTTCTGAGCTGCCATATAGAACTGGCCACCAGTTGCAGTGGCTGGCCCTCTTTCTCAGTAACTATTCTTATGACACTCATTACTGCTCCACCACCGGCATGCCAATGCTGATGCACTTTCACGGTTATCAGTGGAGACTGATCCGGAGTTCGACCGGCAAGAGGCTCTCGTGTCCACGTTGGATGATGCCTTGCAGAAATCCTTGCCGGATTTTCTGTTGACAGCATGAGAGATCACAACTGCCATGATTGCTAACCAACTTTTCTGGAAAATTGTTTCAGCAATCCAGATGGGTTGGCCAGAACATGTCTCATCAGGTGCAAATCCAGCGCTGCATGCTATTTTCTCCTCCGGACTCAATTCAACATTGTCAGATAGTCCCCAAGCTTGCCACACAAGAGCAATGTTGTTGCACGATTGTCTCCCTGGCATTGCATCCTTGCAATCTTCAGTTGCCGCACGGATCACACTGGAGTATGACTCACATCGAGACAATGGCACCGTGTCTTGTCTGCTAGCCGGAAATCAATTGTGACATGAAAGAGCTGTTATGGGCTTGTGGGGTTTGTGCTCAGAGCCCGACTGCACCACCGTGCCAGTTCTCTCCACAGCCGGTCCCGGAGCACTTCTGGGAGAGAGTGCACAGAGATTTCATAGGAAGCATACAGTTGCTCGCAATCAATGCATTGTCAAATTTTCTGTACACAGACAAGACGTCATCCACATTATCAACTGACACTGTCTATGTGTTGCCCTTTATTTTTGTATCTAAGGGATAAACTAGGACCCTCGGGTCTGATAATCATAGGCAGCTTATGTCACCCAAGTTTGAAGCCTTTTCCATCCACAATGGCAGTCAGAATTTGACTACTGCCCCATTTCACATGGTTTTTGATGTGGAGATGGAGCACTTTATGCGTACATTCAAGACCCAGATGAAGAAGTTCATGTGTGCCTCTTTCTGTGATGATGCACTGTTGACTATTCTGGCTACATACTGGGCAACTCCAGTCAGTGGGTGAATCCCAGAACAACGTTTTCATTGGCACCATCCACAGCATCCCCTGGATTTGTTGCACCCTGAGTCACATGCCATGGATCACCATGGTCTGCCACATTTTCCTCTGGGCTGTTTGGGCCAAGTCCTTCAGCCAGTGGCTGGGGTGCCTGCCAGGTATCAAGGTGGGCACACAAAGATCAAAAGTTGTTTGTGGGGAATGCTGGGGGAGCAGCCGACTCATCATGCTAATCAGTTGCACCCATGCCCTGTTGGAGCATTACTGCTACTTCCAGTTGGCTGAGCGCCAGAGTTGATTGTGATGCTGTTCCTGGAGTGAGCTCCCATTTGTGGCAGCATGCATCATGTTGCCACCCTCTCTGCTTTCTTCCCTTCACCTGCATCCTTGGGCCCTGGTGTGCCTTGTGCCTCTCTCTGCTATGCTGGAGCCCATGGATTTTGACTCACCCTCCCTTCTGCATCCTCTCCCTTTGTTGATGTAGTTTTCCCACTGGCACCAGTACATCCATTGTTGCCACAGACTCTGTGTTCTTCTACCCTTTCAGTGAAGCTGGCAGCATCTGTACTGCCTCCTTCAGCAGTCAGTCCACTATCAGATTCAACGGCAGTCTCTCCAGTTCCGCGCCAGAGGTCACGACGCTAGGCTGGCCATTTTTGTTCCTATGCAGCCTTTTCAGGGGTGAGGGATCTAGTATCCCCATCAGCAGATGTCCTGATGGAGATATATGAACAGGCATGGAGTAGCTCAGGAACCTGCCACAAAGAGCACAGGTGCTGGTGTTTACTTGCGAGTGGCAGTAAGAGGAGAAGGGCAGTGCTCCTGCTGAGTTAGACCATTATGGACTTAGCCCAGCATTTGTGCCAAGAGTTGTTGTGAGTTCAGTCATTAGCCACCCACACCGGCCACATGCCAGGTTATTGTAGTGCTTGTATCACCGTGGGTAT